>NC_090937.1:980431915-982931915 GCF_040938575.1 Ambystoma mexicanum | reverse complement strand
GAACCGATAGCCGTTGCCTCTGATACCTGAACTACTAGACCAAGTGAAGGATGCTTGTATCTACACTAAGTTAGATCTCCGAGGGGTATATCATCTGGTACATGTAAAGAAAGGCGACGAATGGAAGGCGGCCTTTTGCACCAAGTACGGATTATTCGAGTATCGGGTGATGCCCTTCGGGTTGTGCAATGCAGCAGCAGCCTTCCAGTATTTTATGAACGATGTCCTTTGTGAACTCATTGACGTCTGTGTTGTCGTATACATAAACGATATTCTAGTGTACTTCTCCTCAGAATCAGACGTGCAGTTCTTGAGAAACTACGCCAGCACAAGTAATATGCAAAATTGGAAAATTGTGTTTTTCATGTTACAGAAGTTGAATTCCTTGGTTTTATCCTGACTCCAAAAGGAGTCCGAATGGACTCTCGAAAGGTGGACGCAATTCTCAAGTGGCCATCACCTAGTTCAGTTAAAGGGGGTACAAAGCATGCTCGGATTTGCCAATTTCTACCGCAGATTCATTTCGGACTTCTCACCTCACATGTTGTACATCCCATCACAGCACTTTTGCGAAAGAACGCTTCTTGTGGACCAAAGAGGCTGAAAAGGCCTTCCAAGAACTGAAAGCGAAATTCACGTCTGCGCCTGTCTGAAGACATCCACGCCCAGAGCTTCCATACATAGTGGAAACGGATCCATCCAGTTTAGCCATGGGAGCTGTCCTGTCCCAGAAGGATCCTGAAACTTGTCAACTTCACCCAGTGGCATTTTGGTCCAGAAAGTTCTCGGCACCCGAGTTAAATTATGCGGTTACCGATAAAGAGTTATTAGCCATCAAATCCGCCTTTAAGGCTTGGCGACACTATCTTCTCGGTGCCAGGCATACCATTACTGTAATCACCGGAACTTGCAGTATCTAAAAACAGCCAAAGCCCAATCATCGCGTGAACTTCGATGGGCATTGTTCTTTGCCGAATTCGATTTTGTGATCACTTATCGACCAGGCTGTAAAAATGGCAAGGCAGATGCCTTATCCCGAATAGGAATGGAAGAAGCATATGCGAACCCGGAGCCGGTGCCTATAATTTCTGAACAAAGAATTCTTGGCATAACTACTTTTCAGACACTAGAAGAAATTAATTTAAAAATCCAACAACTCTTCGATCCAGCAGCCCTGCAGGACTGGGTAAAGAAAGGCCTGGATTACTCAGTCCTCAATGATCTACCCTACTATCAAGGACGACTATTTCTACCACACAAGGAATTAAAGGAACTTGTCATCTCCAATTATCATGATACCCTGATGGAAGGTCACCCAGGTATCGCAAAAACCGAAGCTAAAATTAAAAGACAATTCTGGTGGCCCACCTGGCGAAAAGATATAAAGTCATTTGTGATGTCTTGCGGCATTTGCACCCAAAACAAGTCAGAAGAAAAAACCAGCTGGCCTTTTACAACCTTTGGATATTCCACCTACACCATGGCAAACCTTGTCTTTAGACTTTATTACTGATCTACCTCCATGTAATGGATTTAACACCATTCTAGTTATCGTAGATGTTTTTTCCAAGGTGGCCCACTTTATTCCTTTGAAGGGATTACCTTCTGCTTCAATTCTGGCCAAGGAGTTCCTCGAAAACATCGTTCAAATACATGGGTTTCCTTCCGTATTGGTCTCTGACCGAGGTAGTCAATTAATTTCACATTTTTGGAAGAAATGTTGCCAATTGGCACAAATCGACATAAGGTTATCAACCAGTCACAATCCCCAGACCGATGGTCAGACGGCGAGGACCAACCAGACCCTTGAACAGTACCTACGTTGCATGCTTCACCAGACCGAAAGTAATTGGAAAGATATTTTATGGATTTCCGAATATGCATACAAGAACTCTGTACATTCAGGAACCGGACAAAGCCCCTTTTATACCATATATGGACACCATGCTCGAACCTCAGAACTCGATTCGCCTCAGCACTTAGAAATGCCCGCAGTTAGTCATTTGCATTCTACTATTACACATGCCTTCAAGGAAGCAACAGAACGTTTGAAGCAAGCAAAAGAGAAATACAAGAAAAATGCTGATCTACATAGAAGTGAAACTCCACAGTACCAAATTGGAGATCAGGTTTGGCTGGCTACAAAACACATACCTCGGAAAGGAACTCAGACTTTTAATCCAAGATATTTAGGACCTTACACCATTAAGGCCATTATCAACCCGGTGGCCATCAAACTGGAATTACCCTCCAATATGCAAATTCATCCTGTCTTTCATGTTTCACTTTTAAAACCAGTTCAACCGGGAACAAGATTAACCAAACCACCAGATCCTATCTTGATAGATGGAGAACCTGAATTCGAGGTGAAAAACATCCTGGACTCCAAGGTGCTTAAATCAAAACTTTTTTACTTAATCGATTGGAAAGGTTACGGGCCACAGGAAAGGTCATGGGAGCCTAGTGACCACGTTCTTGCACCTCAATTAGTGAAGAGATTCCATCGGGACTTCCCAGACAAACCAGGACCATGGGGAAGAACGACTTTAGGAGGGGCCTTGAGGGGGAGTGCTGTCATGATGCATACCCCCGGGCATCCAGACCCCGTCCATCAGCCCCAGGAGCAGGCATCATGTTGCCTTGAAAAAACCCAGCAACCCCTGCTAGGGGCTGTCTGGGTTCAGTCCTGGCGCCAATGGCGCCAGGCTCATATGGGACATCAGTCCTGGCGCCATAGGCGCCAGGCTTATAAGTGCACACTTAACTGATGCAGACCATGCTGCAAGAAGATCCAAGCCCATGTGAGGCCTGGAAGGGACTACTTTACCTTAGGGACTATTTTGTTACTCGGGTGTGGTCGGGGAGGAATAACTACCTGGGCCTACTTTGGAGGCTATTTAAACCATGCCCGAAGAGCAGCACACGCTTCGGGTTATTCTGCATCCAGCAGCGTAATGTTCACCGTGCCAGCAGCAGCATCCAGCCTTCTGCCACGCCCGCCTCGAACCTGGAACACCTAGAAAGAAGGAAAGAAGCAAAGGTTAGAACAAGAGTATTATCTGATTTCTTACCTGATCCCGGATTCATCGTATCTTCAAACCTGAGGAAAGACTTTGTTTTAAACGTATCGCATCGCCAGCACCAGCGTCGCGCCATACTCGCCGTTCCACGCAGCATCTCTTCGATCCGGCGCTGTCTCCATCTTTACATCGCCGAATTCCGGCACCTAAGGGGGACAAGAAACAACAAGGTGAGCAGAGAGAACAGACAGAGACAATCTCTTTATCCGCCATATGCTTACCTGATTTTACCGTTGGAGGTATTATTCATCACCACGCCACATCTTCTTATGCCGTACCTGTGAGAAAAGGAGAAAGCAGCAAGTTTAACCCTTGGCATTATTTACCGGACAGTGTTGGGTAACACAGACTTTTACCGGAGCGCTTTTCAGCTGTCAATCTTCTTATTGGGTCAAAGCTGCAAGATAAAAGAGGAATTGGACAGGAGTGAATTCCAGACATTTTGAACTCTTACAAACTTTATACTTACGGCTCTTCGCCAGGACCTTTTGGAGTCAGGATTCGTCTACAACTCTTCCAATATCTTCAGGCCAGTGAAGTAACTGGTCTTCAACGCGCCCCTGCGTCCTTCGCATGATGGAGGGCTCTTCCTTCTAGAATATAAGGTGGGATTGCTGAGGAGGCGCTTCAGAGGTGATTAGAGGGGAGGACAGTAGGGGTGCTATCCCTTAAATCCACAAGTGGCTAAATCCATCTCTCCACTTGTAGGAGAATATTTCTACGGGTCAAGCAGACAAGAATTGGATGGCAGATCCAGTCAGTCACCGCTGCACTATGCATCACGTGGGTGGAGGCCGCAGCAGTCCGGGTCCGACCGACGCCCCTGTGGGAGCCAGGTGAGCGTAACAATATACTTCTAAACTTTTTGTATTAGGTACACTAAAATTCATATATTTTTGGTTTTCACACAGAAATGTGCAGTACTTTGGAATGGCTTGAGGAAAATTTTCCATGTGAGGAAATGTCTGAAGATAGTGATACTAATGGTAGACATTTCTCTATATAAGCAAATGAATAATCATTACTTTGTGTACTTAACATATATATATTTATTTTTAACAGACCATACAAACATTGAAAATAATACACCAAAAGACACATTGGAAAAGGCTCTGCAACGCATGGAACAGAAAATGGACATGCTCAAGGAAAATTTCAATGTTTTGAAACAGTTTGTGGATGACCTGTCATGATGCCTGCCCCCGGGAAGCCAGACCAGGCCCAGCAACCCCGGAAGCAGGCATCATGCCATTTAGAGCATGCACAAAAACCCCAGTCCAGTCAGGGGCTGTTTGGGTGCAATCCTGGCACCTATGGCGCCAGGCTCATAAGGATAAAGTCAGTCCTGGCGCCATGGACGCCAGGCTCATTTCAGAAAAACTTACCTAATGCAGACCATGCTGCATACTCACCTGGTGCAGACTATGCTGCACGAAGCCTCTAGCCAAATGGGGCTTAGGAGGGACTATTTACTTAAGGGACTACTTTTTTCTCGGGTGGGGGCTGTGGAAGAATACTTACCTGGGACTTCTTCCTAGGCTATTTAAACCACGCCCGGACAGCCACACGTGCTTCGCGTTATTCTGCATCCAGCAGCGTAACGCTCACCGTGCCTGCAGCAGCTTCCAGTCTTCTGCCACACCCGCTTCAAGCCTGGAGCTTCTAGAAACAAGAGGGAAGGAGAAGAGGTTATAACAGGAGCATTACAGTAACCCTTACCTGAATCCTTGATCCATCACGCACTCGAGCTGGAAGCAAGAAGTCACACGTGTGTCGCCTCGCATCTCGCGGCGCCGCGCTGAACTCGCCGGTCTTCGCTGCATCTCCGCATTCCATCGCGATCTTCAGCATCTCCCGGCCGCTCGCCTACACCTAGGGAGACAAGAACAACAAGGTGAGCTAAGGGAAAACCAAAGGACAAGTAAGCAAGCTACCCCCGAAGACTTACCGGATTACCACAGGGTATACTCACCTCATCTCGGGTCGGCACAGTTACCTCTGCATCACCGCCGCACCCCGGCCCCTAAGGAGAAACCACTGGACATCACAAGCTACCCCCCAAAGACTTACCTGATTTACCGCAGGGGGAAACTCACCTCATATCGGGTCGGCGCAGTAAACTCTTCATCATCGCCGTACCCTGGCCCCGAAGGGGAAAACCACTATAGACTTACCTGACTCTCACCAACTGCCCTTTGGACTCTACGTGGTGGTTAAGTTGGCAACCTACAAGGAATCGGAAAGAGTGAAGATCAGACATTTGAACTCTTACAAACTATTGGATCCAAGAGTCAATACTGGAACTCACCTATTCCTCCACGCCAGTGAAGTAACTGGTCATCTACGCGCCCCTGCGCTCGATGCAGGATGGAGAGCCCACCTTTTAAAACCATCAAGTGAGAACAAGAGGGAACATCGGGAGTGATCAGTGGGCAGACAACGGGAGTGGAAGGTGGGTTAACGCTCGGATTACGGGAGGTTAATTCCCTTTCTCCTTTGCAGAAGGATATTCATACGAGCCGACAAACGAAGTAAGTGGGGGGTGTCCAGTCAGTCATCTCGGCTCTACGTGGCACCAGGCCGTTCCAGATCGACGTCCCCGTGGGAACCAGGTGAGCGTAACAGGACCACCTAAAAGAAAAAATTAAATACCATTGTCCCACATGTAGCTGTGCCCCCTCTCCATGTCCCAGTCAACTATCCCCAAAGACTCAACACCAAGAAAAACGTTTTGATGAGGCTTCCATCCCTTCATCCCCTCCCATCCATCTTCTCCAAACCCCTAATTCCCCTGTATTTGTATCAGTTTCTGCTTCCCCCTCTCTTTCATAAATTATGTATATGTATATAATAAAAAAAATGTTTCTTTTAATGAAATCCTGTGTGCCTTATTTTTTTTAAAAAAGCAATTAAAATGTCCGCAGACAGCGCGCCTGTCCAGAATGTCTGTAATTAGCAAAATGGGGGTGTCCTAAGGACTCTATACCTGTCAGTCCCGTTCGCATCCAAGATGGAACTGTTCTTAGAGCACACCCGATGTTCGGGATGTCCGTAAATGAACAAAATGGCGGTGTCCTAAGGACAATATACCTGTCTGTACCGTCCACAGTCAAGTTGAAACTGTCCTAAGAACATAGGCGGTGTCCGGGATGTCCATAGTCAAACAAAATGGAGGTGTCCTAAGGACACTATACCTGTCTGTATAGTCTGCAGAACATCTACGCACATGCGCACCACACCCCGTAAGTCAGGCGAACATCGCGCCTGTCCAGAACTGTCTGTCTCACTTGTGTCGCACTTTTACTTTGTTTGAGGACCCGAACGCTGATGTAGAACACCCTTGCGCATGCGCACGACCGTTCCCGTGCATTTGGTGTCCTGTGGACACCCGTTCCCTTCGCGGATGTGTTCCCGACGTCATCATGTGACCGCAGCCACGCTGAGCGTGTGTCCTAATTTGCGGACACTCTTCAGTTCCCCAACATTTTAAAATAACTTTTTCAGGCAATCCAATTTATTTTACAGTAAAAATTCACCATTGCACATGTCCCAGACAATGACCCTGGCTTTCCACATACTTTTTGGAACTTGTTGAAACTTTTTGGGTGTTCGGTCTGTTCGCGAAGCGCACCCCTCCAACCCTATAAAAGGCCACACCCCACAGCTGACCTTCATTGTACTTCTGGCTAGTGCAGATTGACTTTGCTGCTCTTATCTCATCAACCCTGATGGTATCCATGGCTGCTGTTGCTACATCTGCCTCAGCACCACCCCCAAACCCTCCACCACCACCACCACCTCCCCAAGGGCCTGCAGAGGGGAACAGGCGTGAGGATGAAGAGGAAGAAGAGAATGAGGTCGAGGAACTCCCTACTACCAGCACTCGCCGGGAGTCTTGGGTGTGGCGGTTGTTTACCATTCATGGTAACGTACAAAAAGCATGTGCAAACAAGGTCTCTTGCAAACAGTGCAAAATGGTGCTGAGACGTGGTTCGTACAGCTTTGGTACGACATCCATGAAGCGACACCTAACGTCGTTCCACAGTGGGGACATTTGTAAGGGTGTACCTTGTGATAAACGTAGTAGTTTGAGTTCCTCTACAGCATCCTCTGTTTCTGCTCCTCTCACCACAAGAGACACTCCTGTGGGAGAGTGCATCCCTCCAGCTGCTTCACAGGCCATTCACGATGCTGTTGACCCATACCTTTCAAGGGGCAAAATATTGTGTATTACTACGCAGTACTCTGCAGGAGGGAGAGTCTTCGAAGTGCTTTCGAGACTACGGTCACGGAGCACCAGAAGACCTGCTACCTACCTAAGTAAGGCCCACCCTACATCTTCCTCTCTCCACCTGCCCTTTCTTATCCCCGTGGTTGGTGTCCCTTACCTCTCCTAGTGTGTCGTGTGTAAAAAAAAAAAACAATATATGATAATAAAAAAAAAAATCCAAAAAAGGCTCTTTTCAGAGCCGCCTTTCACAGTTTAAAAATAGAAGTGGCAAATAAACAGTGCAGGACCCTGTGCATTTTTTTGGAAGTCCTAGGACATATAAACTTTTAGGGTGCTGCCCTAGCAAAACCAATGCACTTTTCTCTGGGAGGAAGTGGTGGCTCTGAAAAGAGCCTTTTGGTGGTGTTTGTGTGTTTGAAAAACTTGAAATCTTCAACATCTATTGCAAAATAGATGACTGTAAATCCAAAAAAGGTTGCAATGCGTTTTGTACATTACTCAGAAAAATCTGATGGCCAGCACAGGTAAGATGGACTCCATCTCTGTGAAAAATGTATGTGCTACGAAACATAATATTTTCATTGTGAAAAGAGGACATGCCAACATCTCTTAGAAAGGCACAAACAGCCTTATTGACATTGCGCCTCCCTTTCTCCATTTGTGGACCAAATGAAGAAGAACGCAACCACATTTGTCTTTGCGCAATACGAGAAAAAATTACTTGGGAATTTGGAAACATGTCCATGACCTTCCCAAGTCCTTCTTTCATTGCAAATTGTAAAGAAATTCCAGACACATCATAAACTGTTCCCTCCACAATTAATTATAATTATGTCTGGATGATGCTCTGTCTCTAAAGTAGCACAGAGAGGTACCAAGTCCAGCCACTTCATTCCACGCACTCCATGCCAGTGCACTTCCACATGAGGGAATCCAAGATCTGCAGCTACTCCACAACATTCTGCATGCACCTCCAACCAATGTATCCATGAGTCTCCCAAAATCCAGATAATCTGTTTTCGGAAACACACAGCCATAGCTATCTGTTCTTCTCTCAGGAAAAAGACGTTCTGACAAAATATCTCCTTACACAACACACCCAGTAAACCTTACTGACCAATCCCTATCTCCGCTCATTCTCATTTGCATGCCTCCCCACCCCAGAATCCCCGTCTGTAATACGCGCTGTCCGCGGACTACCGCCATGTCTGTGGACATATCGAAAATCTGAGCGTGGTGAATATAAATTTCAATAGTGTGCCCCATTTCCCCTTTGAGGTTGGCTCTGAAAAGAGGGGGGGGGGGGTTTGCAGACGCCTGACAGACTGTCATGATCTCTGCTTCCAAAAGGTCAGGGTTTTCCCAACTCCCTTGGAAGCAGATCCATAACCCAGGTTCCGAGTGCCAACCAGTCCCAATTGGGACCTTTTGGACCCAGTCCTGGCGCCAGTGGCACCAGGCTCATAAATATGCCCAGTCCCAGCGCTGGAAGCGCCGGGCTCATAATGCTTGGGTGGACTTACCTGCAGCAGACCATGCTGCTTACTTGCCTACCAGTTGAGCCTCTGATCCTCTTCTGTTTGGAACTACTTTTCCTGTTGGGTGGGGCAGGAGCCACTCCCTAGATTCAGAACACTGGAACTCTTCTGGAAAGCAGGAACTCTTTTCTTACCTAGGCGTGGCTGTGGAAGGAGACACCTAAGCACTACAGAGGCTATTTAAACCACACCCGATGGATGAATCTTGCTTCGCGTTATTCTGCATCCTCTGCAGCAGAACGCTCATCGTGTCTTCTGCATCTGATCCTGGGCCTAAGGAAAAAGGCTTACCATCCTGAATCCAGTCTTCAGCAACACCTATAAAGACAAGAAAGAACAGGTTAGCATTACGGTCTTCAGTGACAGCTCTTCACTTACCTGGTCCATCGGCTGTCACCAACGCCTCGCGCTGCATTCCGGCATCTGAAAGACAAAGGCTTACCTACTCTTCGTGCGCTCCGGAGGTCTTCACACTGCATTCCGGCATCTGAAAGACAAAAGCTTAACAACTCTTCGCACGCTCCGGAGGCCTTCGGCGCTGCATCCCACATCTGAAAGACAAAACATGGTGCGTTTAAAGACATTGGGGAACTTTAATACTCACGTGCCATTACTCCTTTCCACATCTAACCCAGTGGGTATTCCGGCACCCTGCAGCCGCTCCGAACTTGTACCTGCAAAATAAAAAGACAGTTAGAGCGCATCGTGAAGCAGGCAACTAGCGCTTACTTACGTGCTTCCAGGCGCTTCTATTCATCCCACTGGCTCCATCTTCAACTCACTTCAGCCCGTCATCCGCCATCGCCGGAACCCTGCAAAACAAGAAACATCATTACTAAAGACATTAGAATTACTCGAAACTTACAGTTCGTGCAGTAAACGACGGACAGCAGTCCTCTGAAGTCAAGAGGCCTGCTCCCCTTATCCAGTGAAGAAACTGGTTACAGCACCCTGCCCCGAGGCAGATGGAGAGCATGGCGTTCACTTACTTAAGGTGAGAGCGTTAACCTTTGGGGTTCTACAGGAGAAGAGAAAGGGAAGAAGAGAGAGACATTCAATAACCCAGTTCCTTAATCCCATATTTTCTATCTGCAGACATCTTACCCTTCGAGTCAAACATACAGTGCACAGAGGTCCAGCCCAAAGAGCCAGCCGTGTGTTACACATCACCTTTGAAGATACGGTATACACCCAGTCAAGACCGGCGCCTCTACGGGAATCAGGTGAGCGTTACACAGACATCTGTTATTTTGTATTTTTGGGGAGTTTATTTCTTCTTACTTTACTACTAAAATCTTCACATAACCTTCTCCAAAGCAACTCTTACATTCCAAAACAGCATGGCATTTCCCAAAAAAGATAAGGGAATGCCATCTTCTTCAAAATAAACAGCATTACTCAAATCAATATTCTCATTATTGCAGGAAAACATACCAGCTCTAAGCATGAAGACAGACATGCCTCGGTTGATTGCACACCTAGCAATGTTTTGCTGAGGACAAAAACAGAACTATTGTCCCATATTGCCCTAGGTAGTAATCCAGAAAAAATTACTTTCGCATTTCGAAGGATGTTCATTACTGCTTGAACCAACTGTTCCAAATCTGCCAACAAAGTAGGGGCACTGACGTAGCCCAAATGGAAAGCACTATAGTGCAAAACTACCAGATGGGGACTATTAATCCTGCCCATATCTTCACAAACTAGTAGACTTCGCTCTACATTGCAATCAGGCACAGCACTCCACACCACCTCCACTCCTTTAACATCGAAATTTTTGCCACATGCCTGCATTGAGCATACTGCTGTAAAGCATGCACAAACATATCTCTGAGCACCAACACCCTGACTTTCTCCACCTCTGCCATCTTCACTACACACAGTCTCTTTCTACACAAATCCACAACGTCAACATCTGATTGGCTGATCCTTAGTCCCCTTTCCATACTGGATTTGCTGGAAAACCCCAGATGTGTCACGCCCTAGCCGCGGTGTCCCCGCGGCGCTTAACTCTTAGCCAGCCCTTCTACTCTTTCCACATCACTCTCGGTGCCATTCCCTCATTGGATACAGCTAAGCAGTCACACAACCATCCACCAATCACATCCAAGACCTCTACATCTAACTCCATCATCAGAGTTCTGCACTTCAAATGTACTGTTGATCACTCTGAGTACAAGTCTCATATCATTGGAAAGCACCTACTACAAAAACTACTCTACAAGTCTCCAAGATTTCTACTTACAGCTGCATTCATATCCACATGCATGAATACAAACTACAGGTATGCATATTTTATTCACAGTACATGTACAACTCTTATGAATCCATATAAATGGAGTAATGCCACTAAACCTGCATAACCTATACATACATGCCAACCCTCCTGATTTAGGCACGAGACTCCCGATTTTTCATTGACAAATCACACTATTTTTTACTGTCTCCCTCATAACCTATACACACATGCCAACCATCCCGATTTAGGCGCGCAAAACTTCAGATTTTTTTTTTTATTTATTTTTTTTTTTACTGTCTCCCAACTAAATTAATGCTAATCCCAATGCAATCCTATGGGAAAAATAAATGTTCCCGATTGCTGTGGTGAAATCTCCCTCTCGGGGGCTCCCGATAGTTAGCATGTCTGCCTATAAAATTAATTTATTGACATTTTTCCCATCTACTATAATCAACTGTCACTTCCAAACCTGTATGCTATCTACAACACACCTTTTAAAAAACCAAGTGAATTTCATACACTTAAAATTCTACTCCTTTGCAAAGCATGTTGAACTAACATATTGTAAATAAAATATAAAGTCTGCACATAGTCAAATGAAATGCATGTATACACTATGTTCAGATATCAAACAAGAATACTACTACAAAAACATAAAAATCAACGTCTACATTAACATCATTGCTATAATGCTACGCTCACCTGGATTCCACAGGGGCATCGAACGAAGCTGGACTGCTGCGGTCTCACCAGTGTGACTCATAGCGAAGTGATGATCGACTGCACTTGCCCACTCAGTTTCGTCTGCCTGGCCCACAAGAATATTTTCCTAAAACCAGTAAAGGGGATTAGCCACCCGTGGTAGAGAGGTTACACTAACACTATTTTCCCTGAAAACTTCCAGTATTCCCCTTCATAAATTCTCACCTTATTGTTTGGAAGGATGAACTCTCCATCCTGCGTGGAGTGCAGGGGCACGTAGAAGTTCAGTTACTTCACTGATCCGAAGGTATTTGGCAGAGTTCCAGACAACAATGACTCCGAGGTAAGTAGTGTGTAAACCTAATGTATAGTTCTTTTAGAGTTCCAATGTCTGTTAATTCACTCTTGCTCCTTTCATACCTTTTCCCTTGCAGCGTGAACCAAGGAGTGAGTTTGCCTCGATGGATGAAGGTAGCGCTTAGGTAAGAGTCAGTCAAGCACTGTCTAGCAAGTAATATTGTTCCAAATGTAATTAACCAATAGTTCTCTATCTTCTTTGCAGGGGCGGCGCCTTGCCTAAAATGTCTAACGTAGGATAGTGACCAGCGCTGCCTCGAGCGGTAAAATTCCGAGTAAGTATCTTGCGGTAAGTAAAAGAATGCCTTTGGCGGAACCCCGCTCACCTTTTGTTTGTTCTTGTCTTTTCAGATGGTGATGTTTCCGGCAGCGATTCAACGGGTGTTGCGCCGGCTTGTGGAGATGCTCCGAAGACGGGTGAGTATGGCGCGGTACTGCAGCTGGCAATGCGACACGGTTTATTTTAATGTCTTTTTCCACAGGTGCGGTTGCTCCAGGAAAAGATGATGACCAAATGGAAATCTCCTTGTTCTAACCTTCTCTTCTTTCCTTTTCTCTAGGATCAGCTCAGGACACAAGACTGCAGTCCAGCATCCAGTCTACAGCCACACCAGACACAGTGAGCGTTACTCTGCTAAGATGCAGAATAACGCGAAGCGTGTGCTGCTCTTCGGGCGTGGTTTAAATGGCATCAAAAAAGTAGTTCCCAGGCAAGAAGTTCCAGTACCACACCCAAGCAGCAAAATAGTTCCTAAAGAAAAGTAGTCTCTTCATGGCCTCATGATGGCCTGTACATGAGTTCTTTGCAGGATGACCTGAATAGTTTAAAGTTAGCAAAATGAGCCTGGCGTCTATGGCGCCAGGACTGGACCCATATAGCCCCTAGACGGGGTTTTGGGAATTCCTGTGTCTTCTTGGGTGCCTGTTCCCTGGACAGATGCACCTGTTCCAGATATCTGGGGACAGGCATCGTGACAGCACTCCCTCCCGCCCCCAAGGCCCCTCCTAAGGCTGTTCTCCTCACTGGTCCCGGTTTGTCTGGGAAATTGTAGTGGAACCTTTTCACCAATCGAGGTGCATGAATATTGTCACTTGGTTGCCGTGACCTTTCTTGTGGACCAAAACCTTTCCAGTCAACCAGATAAAGTCTTGATTTGACTATTTTTGAGTCCAAAATATCCTTTACTTCAAATTCTGGTTCCCCGTCTATTAGGGTGGGGTTTGGTGGCTTAGTTAGCCTTGTCCCTGGTTGTACTGGCTTTAGAAGTGAAACATGAAAGACTTGGTGAATTTGCATATTTGACGGTAACTCCAATTTGACGGCCACGGGATTGATAATGGCTTTAACAGTGTAAGGTCTCAAATACTTGGGGTTAAAGGTTCGAGTCCCCTTTAAAGGTATGTCTTGAAGCCAGCCAAACTTGGTCTCCTATCTGATATTTCGTAGCTTCGCTTCTATGTTGATCTGCGGTTTTCTTGTATCTCTTTAGCCTGTTTCAAATGTTCAGTTGCCTTTTTAAAAGCTTGTGTAATAGTGGCGTGTAGATGGTTCACGGCGGGCATCTCTAAGTGTTGGGGCGAATCGAGTTCAGAGGTTCGAGGATGTCGCCCATACATAGTATAAAATGGGCTTTGTCCTGTTCCTGAGTGCAATCAGTTGTTGTATGCATATTCGGATATCCACAAAATGTCTTTCCAATTGCCTTTGGTTTGGTGTAACATGCACCTTAGGTATTGCTCTAGTGTCTGATTGGTCCTCTCAGTTTGACCATCGGTTTAAGGATGGTGGCTGGATGATAGTCTAACGTTGATTTGTGCCAATTGACAGCATTTCCTCCAAAACTGAGAAATGAACTGACTTCCCCGGTCGGAAACCAATACGGAAGGGAATCCATGTATTCGGACGATATGTTCGAGAAATTCCTTGGCCAAGGTCGAGGCTGAAGGTAGACCCTTTAATGGAATGAAATGAGCCATTTTGGAAATAAGATCCACTATAACGAGGATGGTGTTATACCCATTACATGGGGGAAGGTCAGTAATAAAGTCAAGGGATAAGGTATGCCAAGGCGTAGGCGGAATGTCCAAAGGTTGTAATAGGCCTGCTGGTTTCCTTTTCTGGGTCTTATTTTGGGGGCGCAAATACCGCAAGACAGTACAAATGACTTTATGTCTTTCCGCCAAGTAGGCCACCAGAAATGTCTTTTGATCTTGACCTCGCTTTCAGCGATCCCAGGATGCCCTTCTAACAAAGATTCATGGTTATTGTAGATAACATGTTCTTGTAATTCTTTATTTGGTAGGTAAAGACGTCCTTGATGGTATGGTAGGTGATTGGTGACTGAATAATCTTTGCCTTTGTTCAACCAGCTTTGTAAGGCTGCAGGGTCGAAAAGCTGTTGAATCTTTTTATGGATGTCGTCCAGAGTCTGTAGAGTGGTTATACCAAGAATTTTTCTCTCAGAAATTATGGGTACTGGTTCTTGATTTGAATATGCTTCTCCCATTCCAATACGAGATAAGGCATCTGCTTTGCCATTTCGACAACCTGGTCGGTAAGTAATCACAAAATCATATTCCGCAAAGAATAAGGCCCATCTAAGTTGGCGTGATGATTGAGCCTTGGCTGTCTTTAAATATTGTAAATTCCTGTGATCCCTGATTACGTGATGGTGTGTCGAGCTCCGAGAAGATAATGCGCCAGGCTTTGAACCCCGACTTGATGGCCAGTGTCGGTAACTGTTAGGCAGAAACCAGCCGCAGAGTTTTCCGGTTAAAGGTATTATCCTTTATTTCGCGGTCGTGGTAAAACTCTGCGGCTGGTTTCTTCCCTGTCAGTGCAACGACCTTCATCTTTCCTCCAAGTCAAGATCTTCTCTTCCTCTGGACGACGCTGAGACTTGCAACCGCTGCCAGGAACAACTGCCACCGCTGGAGGATCCTTCCCACTAAGGTACCGTGTTCCGCCTGGCTTCCCTTGCCACCGACTGTACGGGGTAGATTTAGCCCCCGGCTTTCGAACCTGGGACACCCTGGCTAAACTTTTCTGAGCCTCTCTGAACTCTTTTCGAACTCTCTGCAAGACTTTCAACGCCTAGTGTAACTGTGTGATCTTGGGCGCATTTGTGCTCTGCTCTCTCTAGGAGTGGGCCCAGCCTATGGACTTTGGCTCACAAGTGACTTTTGCTCTTCTGCCTTGCTAAAAGAGTTCCTAAATCTTAGAGTGGTGTATCTTCACATATTCTGCCTTTTTCCCTCCCTTTTTCATGAACTTATTGGAGTGCCATCTATAGTTAAGCGCTCACCTCTGTCTGGAAATAAGTGGTGCTAACTAAGACTTGTCTGATAAGGAATAAGGGTTGTATATATCATAATAGTAACTGTGTTTAGAGTGTTTTACAAATAAGAGTGCTGGAGTGTTTCAAACAGTGTGTGTTTAAATAAATAATTATATACTTTGATACCAAATCTCTGGTCAGTGTTTGCTTGTGCTATTGTATCTGAGTGCCTATTGTGTATACTTTGCATACTGCCTAACTCTTCTTGTGGGAAGTCTGACTGCTCAGCCACAGCTACCAGGTAAATCTGGGTGGTACAGACTGCTACCAAGTGGGTTTACTGCTAACACCTGTAGTCCTAAATCTTTTGCAGTGGTTCCAAAGGGAACTGCACAGGTTTCTGCCTAACAGTAGCTACATAGTTTAACTCTGGTGCTGAAAATTTCTGTGACCAGAACGCCTCCGGGTGAAGTTGTCCAGTCTCGGGATCCTTTTGGGAAAGGACAGCTCCCATGGCTAAGCTGGATGCATCCGTTTCAACCACGTACGGAAGTTCTGGACGTGGGTGCTTTAAAACAGGAGTTCAAGTAAATTTCAGTTTTAGGTCTTGGAAGGCCTTTTCAGATTCTTCTGTCCTCTGGAAGCATTTATTTTTCCGCAAAAGAGCTGTGATGGGGTGTACAATATGTGAAAAATCAGGAATGGATCTGCTGTAAAAGTTCGCAAATCCAAGCATACTCTGTACCCCTTTAATCGAGGGAGGTGAGGGCCACTTGAGGATTGCATCCACCTTTCGTGAATCCATTCGAACTCCATTTGGGGTCAGGATAAATCCAAGGAATTCAACTCCCAAAGTATGAAAAACGCACTTTTCTAGTTTTGCATATTACTTATGCTGGCATAGTTTTTCTAGTACAGCACAAACGTGCTTCACATGGTCTGATTCAGATGAAGAGTATACGAAGATATAGTCTATGTATACAACAACACAGACATCTATGAGTTCGCGAAGGACATCGTTCATAAAATACTCGACGGCTGCCGGTGCGTTGCAAAGCCCGAAAGGCATCACCTGGTATTCGAACAATCCGTATTTGGTACGGAAGGCAGTCTTCCATTTGTTGCCTTTTTTCACTCATACCAGATGATACGCCCCTCGGGGTTCCAACTTAGTGTAGATACGAGCATCCTTTACTTGGTCCAGTAGTTCTGGGATCAGGGGCAACGGGTATCGGTTTTTTACCGTCATTTGGTTTAATGCAAGATAGTCAATACAAGTCCTAAGGTGACCTTCCTTTTTAGGGACGAAGAATAAAGACGATGCTGCCGGAGACTTGGACGGGCGAATGAAGCAATTAGCGAGGTATTGATCCAAATATTGCCGTAAATGAAGATTTTCTTTTTCAGTGAGGGCGTAGATTCTGCTGCATGGAATCTGAGGGCCAGGTAGGAGGTCGATCTGGCAATCATATGATCTGTGGGGTGGTAATGTGTTTGCTTGGTCTTTCTGGAAAACATCCTGAAATTCCTGGTATTCCTGGGGTAACTGAGTTGTCGGATTCGTGATCGTAGCCAGTCTTTTGATCAAAGTTCTTTCAGGATAACAAGTGTGTGCACAATCCGAGAAGGTCACTCTCTTTTCTCGCCAGTCAATACAAGGAATATGAGTTTCCAACCATGGCATTCCCAGAATTATTTGGAACTGTGGGGCCTTGATTAAGTCAACCACAATGCTTTCTCGATGCCCATCTTGACCCCAACAGTGTCATCTCCATAGTTGAATGAGTTACTGTACCGGAAGCTATTTCGGTCCCATCAACGGTGGCGATTACATCAATTGTGGGTTTTTGCAAAGAGGCAGGTTCATCCTTGTAGCCAATTCTTGATCCATGTAGTTTCCTATGGCTCCGCTATCTATGTATGCTCTCACTGCGTGCATACGAGATGGTTGCCTTCGATCTATAAGGACCATTGGTATAATTAGGTGCGAGGTCGGAGTGTCCTCCTTCATGCTCGGCAAGCGGACCTCTACGCTTGGCGGGCGTGGTCGTTTCCCAGCTCTGATTCCATATTGATTTTGTCGGCGACTCCTACCACCTTCTTAGGTGGCTTCACTGGGCAATCCCGTAAAAAATGCCCCAAGGTTTGTCAGTTGTCTTGACCCATGTTTGAATTATTATGCTACAACATTTGGTGCTGTGGGCTTAGAAAATCCAAGATGGCCGAAAAGCCCACATTTGCGCCAGAATCCAGGAAAACCACGCAGTTTTTGCGCACACCAAAATGGTCGCCTGACCTGCCACCCACCAGTGCGAGCCTGATGGGCCAGAAGCGCCATGAGCGAAATCAGTGCAAAGGAATATGGTGCTGTTCAAAATCTGTTTTAATTAAATGTCAAAAATTGCTAAAATCATATGCACGAAACCACCAAACAAAAATCCAACTTCTGGTTGCGCTAGCGGTCTAAACTCTGACAAGAAACCGGTATTTAAGGAGCTGCAAAGGAACCTGAGTTAGCTGGAAACTTCAAAGCATTGCTGGTCAATGGGAAGCCTTCACACCTCAGAACTCGCAAGAAGACAGTCTGATTCAATTAAAAGTTCAAGAGGCCTCTGTCCATGGGAAGCCTAGACACCTGCTCTTACCAGCAACAGCACAGGAGATCACATGGTTGTGTTAATCAGATGCAGAGTGGCACCCTGGTCTGCTGACCTCAGTCAACACAATAGAGACTTTCTACTGAATAGGATATGCTGATTTGAGGTGTAATTGTCAACAGTTGCTCTGGGGGAAGGAAATGCATTTGATCTCTGAGTCAAGCCAAGTTCCCGGGGGCGGGGACAAGCAAATGGGTGTACTAAAGGAGAGGCAAATGTATGTTTTATTAAATTGCTTATAAAATATTGGATCTCCTATACAAAAAATGTACAATTTGGAGATTCTTAATATGAAAAATGTACCTACAATTTGAGACTAAACTCAATTCCGTACGATGTTCTGAGACCGAACCCCACAATTTATTAATGCTGCAAACACTGTACTTACACTAGAGAATTGAAAACTTATTGTAATGTACCCAGAGAGGGTGTGTACCTCCGGGGAAGATTTGATGAGAAACCAATATGGCGAAACCTACTAAAAAGCACAAAATGTTGTCATCTCTGAACCCAAGCTCTTAGAAAGACCAGGGTTGATCAGAGACCTGTCTTAATTCATCTATTATGTGCACATGTATCATGAACCACTTGTGTATCTGGGAAACATGTTTCATTATGAAAAATTGGGTTCTAAGTAAAAGCAAAGGGGCGTTTCTTCAATAGATTGTAAAATGTAGCAACACTCTGACTCACAACTCTGTTCTCCAGGGAGAGCACAGAAAATCCTTTAACCTATCGGGATCCTCAGAGGGTTGGGCATAGAAAGTCGGCCTTCCCACCCACTTTCAAATGACATAAAAAGAACCAATGAAAGCCAAATAGGGACTGCTCTTTCCACTTTCTTGCGAAGCACTTTGCCGGACCAGACAATATCCAGAAGGACCATATCCAGAACTTAGACTCCATATAGATTGCAGAACTTTGAAGCAGAAGGCCTACTGCAAGCTAAAAGTATTCTCAGCTGGCCTTACAATTTTGCAAACTGATTTACCCAGACTTTCAACGGGCACATCAGAATAAAACAGCCGGGCTGTGCTGTTAGATTCTAGCCTAGAACTCTGTGCCAGAACCAGACCGCTGTGCAGTGTCAAGAACTTTTGCCAGAACCAGAGAACCAGTCCCAGAAAGCAGAGCTGTATCCAGAACTGCAGACCAGACCCAGACCAGACCGCGGTGCAGTGCCGATAGCAGACCCAGACCAGATCGTTGTGAGCAGAACCAGTGCCAGAGACCGTCCGGGGCAAGTGAAGTCTAAACCTGTTGACCAGATCTTGACGGCCTAGTTCAAGTTTATAGTGTGAGTATCCAGCCAGAACTATGCAAGCCAATCTTAGTTTAAAATAATCTAATTCAAACCATTTCCACCTATTTAGAACTGCATCATAGAAATGGTGTGTTCAGTCTGTGATTTCAAAGCTGTGAAAGTGTCATTTGTCATTCTGAGCTTTACTTTATTTCTGAGAATCTACCTCCACTAAATCGTCCGTATCTTTTGAACCGCACGTGCTAGGAATGAGATTGACGCACTCAGAAAAAGTGCCGCGAATTGCAACTAGTTCAATTTCACCACTTGTAAAAAAATAGCTGCTTCTTGCTTTCCATTGCTGAAATTCGTTTTCAACCTGATAATCATTCCTGAATAATTGCTAGTGTTGAGCTGAACTAATTCAAAGTAGCTGTTACATACCCTGAATTATAGGGAATTAAAATCATTTTTAGCATATTTTCGCTTCTTTGCAAATCACATTTAAAAGTATTTTTGCCTGTGTTTTAAAATCATCCCTGTTGCTAGGGGGGAACTGAATTGGTATTGCTTTTGATTGTATTCCTGAAAATTGTGTGCTCGCCTTCCATCTCCTTATATTGCATAGGGGGGAGTGAATTGTCAAAAGAAAAAGTGATCATATTATCTCTTGTGGAAACCATCTCAGTTATTTCTGTGCTGCCTTCTTTTCCATCATTGCATTTCCTTGAAACCATAAAAGCATTCTCAGCTACCTTATCCTCTCTATACCAACTCCTAAGTAATTAAAAAAGTGTGCTAGTGTAATATTATCCATTGTTGATCAGTCATATTCATAAGTGTGCTATCAAATATTAATTAATTTATAAAAGTGTGATATATATCTTGCTTAATTTCTCAATAAATCTTTTAATTTGCAAAACAAACTTACTTCTTGGCTCAGTGAGGTCAGGGGGATTCAAAGAGAGGGACGTTTATATAAGGGTTTATCATCCAGATTATAACTTGTCATAAAAATATATAAATAAGGGCTTCCCTTGGACATCGCAGACCAGGCATTGTCTTTGTTAAGTGACTTCAATTCAGCACTCCAACTGAGTGGGGGCTCGAGCCGGGACGTCTGGATTAGAACTACCACTTGTGCAGCTTAATACAGTGTGCTAACTGATAGGATACATACATCCTGTTGGATCACCACGCTGTGTTACACTGCAAAAGCACCCCTCAAAAGAAGGATGCTCTAAGGAGACAAGCTGTTTTGCAAAATAAAATACAAACTTCTGTAAGTCAGGAAGGAAATCAATTTCCAGAATGACGACCTTGGTAGATATCAAAATAGCCAGAGAACACCTCTTACATAAGCTATTTGTGAGAGGCGAATGGACGGAACAGGACCAGACGGTATGGTTGCAGGCAATCGCACCCCAGATCACTGCGACAGGGTCAGACATATGGAGAGATCAGGGTCCATTACATGTGGCCCTGAGTGAACTATATATGACCCCTAAAGCCAAAGATGAGCACGACAAGATTGTCAGGATAGCAGCATATTTATATTTTTATATGGGAGCCATACAGGACAAATGTGCTGAAGGCCAAGATCTGGCGAATAGGCAACAGATGGCATTTGAGAAGGCCCAATCTGACCTGGTCTCTTCCGAGCAGAGGCTGCAGAGGAGCCAGGAGTCAGAAAATGATAGTAGGCACTATATCATTAAAATAAAAGAGGACATGGGTATCCTGCAACAGGAAAAGTCTGACCAGGATACCAGATTTCTGGCCTTGCAGAAGGAGTACCAAGAAGGTCTGGACTCCCTACTGCAGAGCCAGAAAAAGCTGGAGCAACAACTAGACTTCAACAGGGCATGCACAGAGCAGGTAGCCACCCTGCAAAGTCATCTATATAGAGTGAAGGCAGAGAGCAACAAACTGATTCTGAAAGACCTGGATACCCAGACAGAATTTGAGGAAGAACGCCAGAAAGCTGGTGCCTTTCAAAGGAACAGGGATGACCTGGCAGCACAGATGCAGGCTCTTAGTCAGGATAGGGATACCTTAGGCCAGGAAGTCTGCCGATTAAAAGAAAAAATTGAAGAAAATCACTTGGCCCTCCAGGGACTGGGTGACCTCCAAAAAGAGCATCAGAACTTGTTGGAGCACACCAGGAGGGTGGAAGATGCTCTGGCAAGAAAGGAGCAGGCCAGTAGGGATGGGACTCAGGAGGTAATCCTCCTGTAGCAAAGACTGGCCCAGTACCCCAAGACTAGCCAGGAAGCACAGAGAGAGAATGAGTCTCTCTGCCAGCACAATAATAGGCTCCAGCAACAGGTAGCCATGCAGGAGAGACTGATAGTCTAGTAAGGCCTTGACTGAGGAACCAAAAGCACAGGCTCTTGCATGGAAACAGGGAGCAGGGGCTGATAGAGATGAGGTTCGCTGGGAAAGGGAAACACCTGAGCATAACCTCAGGATCCCTAGTACCAGAGGCCTTCATCTCTCCCAGTCCCTGGACTCTGTCCCCTGGCACACATTAGCACAGGGACACAGGGATGGCAGATTACTATCCAGCCAAATGTATGGGGCTCATAGGCCAGTACCACCCAGGAATGGATGGGCGGGCATCCGGGTATGGGCACCCCAGTACAATGCAATTTAGTGGGGAACCCCAGGAGAGTAGGCCCACTAAGGGTATCCTAAAAACCTCTGCCCGGTTAGGTCAGTTGGGGGGGGGTACTAATCAAATCCTGGCAGCAAGGAGGAATCTGAAGACTCCTCTGAACATCACAGGACACAGGAGACCAGGTCCCCACATTCTGCCAGCCATTCCCAGGCTCGCAGAATCCGGGAAAACCTGGAAGATCAGACGGGCACCTCCTGGGAGCAGTGCTTCTGAGTCAGAGGATGAATGGACCAGGGTTACCCAAACCAAAAAGGCCAATAAGGCAAAAAGGGCCTTACCTAAGGACCCCTTAAAACAGATTAAGGCAATACGGAGTGTCATCACCCCTTATCACAAGAACGGCAAGTATTCTGTTTGGGAACACTTTGAGCTTTATGAGCAAATGATGGAGACTTTCCATTTGAAGGACAGCAGTAGCTGCATTCAGTATGTCAAATGGACATTCTTCCCAGAATACTCCAGTTTCTTTGCGAGGCTGGAGGACCAAAACCATTCAAGATGGTCCACATATAGCGCGGCCATCTTGAAACATTTTTCTGTTCACAGAAATCCCCAAGAGGCTCTCAAGGCAGCCTACAATTTGCAATGTGGGGAGGATCAGGCCCCACAAGAATTTGTGCAGGAATTGAAGAGTGCCTTTGCGCAGACTACCAGAAGGGTGCGCACGGACAGCAAAGAATTTAACACTTTTTTCCATGCCTTATCCAAATACATAATGACCCAGCTAGTGAGAGATTTTCACGAGAAAAGGTAACTAGACTGGGTCATTGAACAGGCCACCCGGATCTATGAGGTGCAGAAGCCCATAGAAAATAAAAGTAATGCGCAGAAAAGCCCCAAACCGACCAGCACCCCTGCTGCTGCCAAGGTGGCAGAGGTAAAGGTTGCCCCCCTTTTGGATTTGGATATGGGGGGGCCTAAAAACTTGCCTGCGCAACATAATTCTAAGCCCAGAAGGCCCTCGGGCCAGTCAGACAGGCAGTCAAGGAGGTTGTCCCACAAATGGGGTCCCTCACTCCCCGGACTATGTAAGTCCCAGTTACAAGGGAAACCGACCCATCCTGGGTTATGGGTGGACTCCTCCAGCCCAAGGGGGCGGATCCAGCCAAGCACCTAACCCAGGGAACTTCCCTCCTAACTTCCACAGGAGGGCAGAAATTCCCTGAGTCCAGACCACCTAATCCGGGAGAGGGGAGGCCAAGGATGGAGGGGTACCCAAATCTTCCCAACCCGGGGTACTACCAGAGAAGGGATAGCTACCCTTCCCGGGATCAGCCCAGGGGAGAAAATAGAACCCTGTATCAGCCTGAGCGGGTTTCACAGTTAGAACGCCAGCTCCAAAGTATGACACAGGATCTGGGTCACATGCTGAGGGCGCAACGGAACCCACAGATGAGCATGCCAGCACAGAATGCCCCAAACTCTGGACCTGGTGCTCCAGAACAATGACGGGGGCAGCACCCCGAGAACCCACTGGTTCCCAGGGAGGAGGCACAAGGGGAAGGGGGGTGTAAAGCCTTGGAGGAAGCTTCCTTCCCCACTTGTAAACAGCCCCTGGAAACCCAGGAACCGGAAACAAAATCTCCTACCCCTGAAAGTCTGCCAACCAAGGAGCAGAGAGGAGGAAGAAGAAACAAAGGACCCAAACAGAAAGTCTGCCACCCAAGGAGCAGAGAGGAGGTAGGAGAAACAAAGGACCCAAACAGACCCAGTTTGTGGAGGAGGTACAGATCTTCCAATTTGAGGGAGAGGGATCCTCAGAGGATCTTGGGAAAAGGATCTTCTCCTTTAGAGATGGGGGAACTCCTCCCAAAGAAAGAGGGGTCCCAAGGGATTCACATCCCGACTGGGGAGATGTGGGGACTGAGCTAGCGCCGCCCATCATCTCATCCCAGAACCAACCGCATCACAATCCCCTGGTTCAAACCTATCCTGGTGACTGCCTCCAAAAAGGGGGGGGGGGGCGGCCCAGAACCGGAACCAGGGGAACCCACAATGGCTCTGATTTCCAATTGCTAACTTTTTCTTGCAGATTCCCATTACACTCCACAGAATTCTGCCCAAATCTCTACTCTCACTATGTCCAAAACTAAACAATTAGCCCACCAGTTGTCCAAGAATGTGCATTATCTGTGCCCCCTTGAGGAGAAGGCGGGAAGATATTATGCCCCGGTACAAGTGCAGGGGCAGGGTACAATTTTGGCACTGGTGGACACTGGATCCCAAGCTACTCTTCTGTCCAGAAGGGCCTTTGATGAACTAAATGCAGGAAGGAGGGAGAATTCTCGTATTCCTCTCACCTCTCTTCCTGGACAACCTCAGAACTTTGACAGGAAGGAAATTCCCGTCGAGGGGACTGCGGATTTGGACATTAAAATTGGGCGACACAAGGTGAAACACCCGGTCATAGTAGTGACTCCAGAGGGCACCCCTTGTTTACTAGGGAATGACCTCATGAGAAGGTTGTCACCCCTAATAGATTGCGTAAACAAGGTCCTCTGGACCCAGACTAGCCGACCAATAAAATTAAAACAGAGTGTCAACCATGTTAGTTTAAACGGCACATCCCACATGGTTGAACAAAAATCTGACCAAGTAGAATTTCACTTCCAGAACAACCAAATTCCAGACGTGACAGTAATAGCAGTAGGACAACAGACTGGTGATGGGGGGGTCCTCTCTATTTCTGAAAATCAACCTTCCTTCCAGTTTAAGGTGGTATTCCACACTGGAAGGAAACACTCTGAAATTCTTTACTAATCCACAATGAGACATTCCCACTCCAATAGTCCAGAAAGATGTGAAATCAGCTCAGAGCCTGGCTGATATTCAGCAAATTGGAGAGCAGTTGTTCATCCCTGTTCAGTTAAATGATGGGAAGGACTCTGTTCTCGCCCGAGTGTGTGTGTACAACGGTAAGAGCTTCATCAGTGAAGCCATGTTCCGCCAACTCCCAAAAGATCCAGCCATTCCCACATTCAAACTGATAGACAAAGGGGAAATGGATCTGGAAACACCCAATTCCAAACATCTCCTGCCAAGCAGGTGTATGCTCAAAATCTCCATTGGCAACAAGAGCATAGTCCAAAATTGTTGGGTCGTGCGAGACTTCACTGCCGCCTTTTACTTAGGCAGTGATATTCTCAATCGCTTTGCCATTAGTTTAGACCTAATAAACTTCAAAGCTTGGTCCCGATTAGCGGATAATCCCATGGGCTTTGATGATCCAGAAAAAGCATTTAGGTCGGCTCAATTGCTACCTTATGCAGTTGAAATTCAGATTAAAGAGGAAGTCACCATCCCAGAAAGGACCCGACAATTCTCCCTGTAAGTGCAAGTTAAGAGGACAAAAATTGAAAAACCCTGATGCTTATATTCATCTAAATGCTTTTCTCCAACAGCAAGGGTTGGGGGTAAACCCAACACCATTAGTCAACATAGAACATGACACCATTCCAATAGAGGTGGATAACAGCGACTTAAAGAGTATTACTCTAGCCGCTGGCTCCATTATTGGAATGGCGGTTGATGACCGACATTTCTCCATTGATTTAGGAAATGAACTGTTAGGACCAATCCCGAAGGACTGTTGTGACAGTGATGACAATACAATACCAGACAGGATCTTTACCCGGCATGGGGGAACTTCCTGGTGTATACTTCCTGCCCTTATGGTACGGAAGATGTGACTTGTGACTTCAGAAGGGATAAGGTGATTTTCCAGGTCCATGAGGCTGCCTTTCCCACCTGAAGCCTCCAGTCCAAATCAGCACTCTGACCAGGGACCTCTCCACCCAGCTGGAGGAGGCCGCTGAAATAGCAAAACCAGAAGTCTTTCAAGGCTTCAGGCAGTTGGTGGAAGAGAGAGTCAACCTAGCTGATGCCTGTGTGACTCTGGAACAGAAGCAAAAGTTGAAACTTGGATTTTCAAGATCTCTTTGCGGTAGACTCATATGACTTTGGTCGCACCGACATCCACACAACAACAATTCCCACGGACCCTGGCATGACTCCAGTGTTTGTGAAGCAATATCGCTTGCCTCTCACATCAATGGAGTCACTTACTGAAATAATTAAGAACCTTGAGTCCCAGGGGATAATCCGTCCAGTTCACAGCACCTTCAATAATCCGGTGCTGGGAATATTCAAGCCAAACGGCCAGTGGAGACTCTGCGCCAACCTTAGGGAGCTCAACAAACGGGTCCATACTTCCCGATGGCCTCTTTCCTACATTGACCAAGGGCTGGCCCAGATCCAGGGGTCACAGGTATTCACTGCAATAGAACTGACCAATGGATACTGGACCGTGCCTGTCAGTAGGGAGGACCAATACAAACTGGCTTTTACCTTTTGGGGGCCAGCAGTACACATGGACCCGAACTCCCTTCGGATATCAACTCCGGCAATGAATTCAACTTTTTCCTACATAAGGCAATGCCCGACTTGGGTGCGAGGGGTAACCTGGCTTATGTAGATGATGTCCTCATCAAAAGTTCATCTGTGGAAGAACACATAGCGGAGATCCGTTATGCTCTGACACAGTTGAGGGCCGCTGGAGCAAAACTTTCCTTTCAGAAAGCACAGTGGTGTAGAACCCGTGTTAATTTCTTGGGACATGAGATTACTCCTCAGGGTCTCTGTCCCCAGGAAAAGAAAGTGGAAGCAGTTCAGAAACTAAAAGGCCCCACAACTCTGCGTGAACTAAGGAGCCTCCTTGGACTGACTAATTAAGCAGAAAGTTAATTGAGGGCTACGCAGAGATCACCAGACCCCTGATTCATCTCTTGAAGGGGGGGTCAAGTGGGAATGGGGTCCAGAACAATCCGAGGCAGTAAGACCGCTCAAAAGAAGCCTCTCACAAGCGCCTTGCCTAGCTTACCCTGTCAGAAACGAGGAGTTTTTCTTGGAGACAGGGTTTTCTAATACATGCTTGACTGCAGTATTATATCAAAAGCATGACAAGGTCAATAAAGTAATCTCCTATGCAAGCAAAACTTTATCCTCTGTGGAGGAAAAATTCAACGATTGCGAGAAGGCACTCCTGGCAACGGTGTGGGCATTGAAAAATTACCGCCTGTTTATCCAGGGGGAACACATCATAGTGGAGACTCCACACCAGCCTCTGCAATATCTCCAAAGTGACAGAATCCGGGCCGGAAATGTGAGTAATTCCCGAATTACTTCCTGGATTCTGTCAATGCAAGGCTTTCCTGTGGAGGTCCGATGTGGCCAAAACAAGAAGAGTCCCTTTGCGCAAGGTCTGGCTGACGTGCATGATTGTGCCAGAGAAAACTGTCTCGGGGACGAAAGTCTAAAAATCAAGGACAACATGGAGGCATACCTTAATTCCCCTCACAAAGTCTTTGAAGAAAACTGTGAGGGAATGCCCACTGTCTGTGGATGGATGTTCTTACCATGTTGACAACAACGGGGAAAAAGAACTTGTGGCCGGCATAGGGAATGCATGGGTGAATGAGTCCCCAGAGCCCTCCGCTGGGTACAAGATTGGTCCCCGAAGTAGTCAGGTGGCAGAGTTGATGCCTGTGCATCAAGCCATCCTCACTGCTGTCCAACATCATCTCCACGAACTGGTCATAATCACAGATTCGGATTATGTACGGAACGGGTTCGTGGAGCACCTGGTTAATTGGAAAACCAGAGGCATGTTATGTGCTAATAAACCCTTGAAACATGGGAAGTTAATCCAAAATATTGATGATCTGGTCACCTCAAATGGGATGACCGTCTACTATAAAAAGATCAAGGGTCATTCCAAATTAGAGGGACCAGACAAAACTGGAAATTATTTAGCTGATCAGCTGGCCAAAACCGGGGCCATCCAAGGGAATCTAATAGAGATTGACTCCCTGTTGGGGGAAATCCAGGTCACTGTTATCACTAGGTCCCAGACAAATGCTCACAATGATCTTTCAACTGCACAATGGAGTAAGGGGACCCCAGATGCTGATTTGATTACGGCTCAGAAAGGGGATCCAATAATTGGTAAGTTTTACCAACACGTTGAGGACCCTGAGAACTTTCCCCTGACTGATACCGATTACATTGGGAAAGAGGACCTTGGAGTGTTGGTGAAATGTCCAAAAGTGTTCTGAATCCAAGGCGGTTTGTTGGTAAGGAAATCCCAAGCTGGCCATGATCAGTGGGTGGTTCCTACCTCATTCCGAAGCCTGATGTTAAGTCACGCCCATGATGCGGCCACCGCCGGTCATAGTGGGTTTCATACAACACTTGAAATCTTGAGAGGTTGCATACTGGCCACACATGGGGCAGGACCTCGACCAATACTTGAAGGGATGTCTTGTGTGTGCACAATTTCAGCCAACATCCCTCACACACCATGCGCCTCTCTGAAAGAGGGGGATGACACTCCCATGGTCATATTTGCAAGTCGACTACATAGGGCCCGTGATTGGCTCCTCAAGGGGGAATAAGTACATGTTGACAGTGGCATGCTTATTTACTAAATGGGTGGAATGTCTCCCCGCCCCAAGCTGCAATGCAGAAACAGCAGCTGCCCTGATGATCAACCACATCTTTTCCCGTTTTGGTCTACCCCAAAGGATTGAGTCAGATAGAGGTAGCCATTTCACCAGTGAAGTAATGACAAAGATGTGGGAGATACTAGGGGTTAAAAGGAAGCTACTTATTGCTTACCGGCCGGCCCCTTCTGGTGCAGTAGAACGTTCAACCGAACCATTGTGAGCATATTAAAATCGTTTGTGGCAGATTCTGGGCCAAGTTCGGATATCCTATTACCTCTGGTCCTAATGGCCATCAGATCTTCCCCTTCATCTGCAACTAAAATGTCACCGTTTGAGCTGATGACTGGACGCAAGATGGTGCCTCCCCAGCATTTGCTTTACAAGACCCAAGAGCAAACATTGATCAATGCCTCCACAACTCATGAGTATGTTGAAAATTTAAGGAAACACCTTCAACATGCTTTTGCCTATGCTCAGCGAAACCTAGAAAGATCAGCCGATAGCATGAATACTCATTATGATCTGAAGACTACTAGGAAAGAATACAATGTGGGAGACCGGGTCTATCTATACAATTTCCAAAGGAACCAGACCAAACAGCGGAAATTTCTGCCTACATGGAAGGGACCTTTTGAAATTGTAGACAAGATCTCCCCAGTCGCCTACAAGATCTGCATCCCCAAGGGTAGTTTGGCGGAAGGGGAAGACAATTGGGTCCATATAAATCAGCTAAAGTGTTGCCATCCCAGGCACACTCTGCAGCAACTGGAGGAGTCCTCTGCAATCCAAGAGGGGGCTGCTCCAGATAAATACAACTCCAACCCTAAAATATTCCACATACAGCCTATAAAATTGAATGCAAATGTCTCCTGATTTATAAAATGTATATGTTCGCCCCACCATTAATAGTGGTGGGGAAATGTCTACGAATGTGTTTCTGCCGCTTTTGCTTTGTCATCCTAGGAGAGATGAAACCATGGAGACTGACCAAGGAGGACGACCCGGGGACCGGGAGCAAAGATCCGAGGGGCCTGAGGTACTTCCCGAAACTCCCATCAGGACCGACAAGGAGAACCGATCGATCCACACTGATGGAGGAAAAGATGCTGAACTGTGCCATCTGCGGAATCCGAAGAAGACGATGCGGACATCCCAGCGCGTGGATGAAAACTTCCTTTGCACCCGACTCCCCCTCGACTCGAAATCAAAGTGCAGTTGGGCGAGGGGGCTTGTCAGGTGTCTTGACCCACGTTTGAATTATTATGCTACAACATTTGGTGCTGTGGGCTTAGAAAATCCAAGATGGCCGAAAAGCCCACATTTGCGCCAGAATCCAGGAAAACCGTGCAGTTTTTGCGCACACCAAAATGGTCGCCTGACCTGCCACCCACCAGTGCGAGTGTGATGGGCCAGAAGCGCCATGAGCGAAATCAATGCAAAGGAATATGGTGCTGTTCAAAATCTGTTTAATTAATTTCAAAAATTGCTAAAATCATGGGCACGAAACCACCAAACAAAAATCCAACTTCTGGTTGGGTGTTTTACATTACTCCACCGCAGAATCCACTTCAATAAAATGTTAGCCAGGATCATAAGTTATCAAGTAAAATCCCCTTTTTGAAATGGATTAATTCAAGACAGCTCCCAAAAATGGGTGCAGTACCGGTGCTTGACACTAACCGGCGCTTGCGGTCTAAACTCTGACAGGAGACCAGTATTTCAGGAGCTGCAAAGGAACCTGAGTTAGCTGGAAACTTCAAAGCATTGCTGGTCAATGGGAAGCCTTCACACCTCAGAACTCCTCACAAGAAGACAGTCTGATTCAATTAAAAGTTCAAGAGGCCTCTGTCCATGGGAAGCCTAGACACCTGCTCTTACCAGCAACAGCACAGGAGATCACATGGTTGTGTTAATCAGCTGCAGAGTGGCACCCTGGTCTGCTGACCTCAGTCAACACAATAGACTCTTTCAACTGAATAGGATATGCTTATTTGAGGTGTAATTGTCAACAGTTGCTCTGGGGGAAGGAAAGACATTTGATCTCTGAGTCAAGCCAAGTTCCCGGGGGCGGGGACAAGCAAATGGGTGTACTGAAGGAGAGGCAAATGTGTGTTTTATTAAATTGCTTATAAAATATTGTATCTCCTATACTAAAATGTACAATTTGGAGATTCTTAATAGGAAAAAGTTACCTACAATTTGAGACTAAACTCAATTCCGTACGATGTTCTGAGACCGAACCCCGCAATTTATTAATGCTGCAGACACTGTACTTACACTAGAGAATTGAAAACTTATTGTAATGTGCCCAGAGAGGGTGTGTACCTCCGGGAAGATTTGATGAGAAACCAATATGGCGAAACCTACTAAAAAGCACAAAATGTTGTCATTTCTGAACCCAAAGACCAGGGTTGATCAGAGACCTGTCTTAATTCATCTATTATGTGTACATGTATCATGAACCACTTGTGTATCTGGGAAACATGTTTGATTATGAAAAATTGGGTTCTAAGTAAAAGCAAAGGGGTGTTTCTTCAATAGATTGTAAAATGTAGCAACACTCTGACTCACAACTCTGTTCTCCAAGGAGAGCACAGAAAATCCTTTAACCTATCAGGATCCTCATAGGGTTGGGCATAGAAAGTCAGCCTTCCCACCCACTTTCAAAAGACATAAAAAGAACCACTGAAAGCCAGATAGGGACTACTCTTTCCACTTTCTTGCGAAGCACTTTGCCAGACCAGACAATATCCAGAAGGACCATAACCAGAACTTAGACTCCAGTTAGATTCCAGAACTTTGAAGCAGAAGGCCTACTGCATGCTAAAAGTATTCTCAGCTGGCCTTACAATTTTGCAAACTGATTTACCCTAGACATCCAAGGGGCACATCAGAATAAAACAGCCAGGCTGTGCTGTTTGATTCTAGCCAAGAACTCTGTGCCAGAACCAGACCGCTGTGCAGTGTCAAGAATTTTTGCCAAAACCAGAGAACCAGACCCAGAAAGCAGAGCTGTATCAAGAACCGCAGACCAGACCCATACCAGACCGCGGTGCAGTGCCGATAGCAGACTCAAATCAGATCACTGTAAGCAGAACCAGTTCCAGAGACCGTCCGGGGCGAGTGAAGTCTAAACCTGTTGAACAGATCTTGACGGCCTAGTTCAAGTTTATAGTGTGAGTATCCAGCCAGAACTGTGCAAACCAATCTCTTAGTTTAAAATAATCTAATTCAAACCATTTCCACCTATCTAGAACTGCATCATAGAAATCGGGTGTTCATTCTGTGATTTCAAAGCTGTGAAAGTGTCATTTGTCATTCTGAGCTTTACTTTATTTCTGAGAATCTACCTCCACTAAATCGTCTGTATCTTTTGAACTGCACGTCCTAGGAACGAGATTTATTTTTAAAGCTAAGATCCTAGGCTTTCCAACGAACCCAGAACGACATCCCAACTCCTTATAGTTTTTCCGTAATTGCGATCGACGCACTCGGAAAATGTTCCGCAAATTGCAACTAGTTCAATTTCACCACTTGTAAAAAAAAATAGCTGCTTCTTGCTTTCCTTTGCTGAAATTTGTTTTCAACCTGATACTCATTCCTGAATAATTGCTAGTGTTGACCTGAACTAATTCAAAGTAGCTGCCACATACCCTGAATCTCCTATAGGGAATTAAAATCATTTTTAGCATATTTTCACTTCTTTGCAAATCACATTTAAAAGTATTTTTGCCTGGGTTTTAAAATCATCCCTGTTGCTCTAAGCTTGCTAGGGGGGAACTGAATTGGTATTGCATTTGATTGTATTCCTGAAAATTGTGTGCTCTCCTTCCATCTCCTTATATTGTATAGGGGGGGGAGTGAATTGTCAAAAGAAAGTGATCATATTATCTCTTGTGGAAACCATCTCAGTTATTTCTGTGCTGCCTTCTTTTCCATCATTGCATTTCCTTGAAACCATAAAAGCATTCTCAGCTACCTTATCCTCTCTATACCAACTCCTAAATAATTAAAGTGTGCTAGTGTAATATTATCCATTGTTGATCACTGTCATATTCATAAGTGTGCTATCAAATATTAATTTATTTATAAAAGCGTGATATATATCTTGTTTAATTTTTCAATAAATCTTTTAATTTGCAAAACAAACCTACTTCTTGGCTCAGTGAGGTCAGGGGGTGTCAAAGAGGGGTGTTATATAAGGGTTTATCATCCAGATTATAACTTGTCATAAAAATATATAAATAAGGGCTTCCCTTGGACATCTCAGACCAGGCATTGACTTAGTTGGAGTGCTGAATTGAAGTCACTTAACAGGTTCCACAATACAAACACAATTGTAACTGCCGCCTCTTATCCCTTTCTTTTTGAGTCAAAGGTCCTTTAACCCCCCCAATTTGCATGGGTTCAGATACATCCGTTCCTTTGGGAGTGACGTTGTCCTTAGGTCTTACCAATACTCGATTCTCGAATCTAGCCTGATCAGCCTTCTGATTCTGAAGTCTGTGATCCAACTGGACAACCAGGTCTATGTATTCAGCACAGTCTTGAGGTGGGTTCACTACTTGTGCCAAAATGTCTTTTAGTTCACCTCGTAGCCCACGATGAAATAGCGTAATCCTCTTGACCTCTGGCCATACGGTTTCAACCACCAACCTATTGAAGGTTGCGATGTAGGTCAGCAGATCCTGGTCACCCTGACGCAAGGACAAAAGTTGGTTATCCAAAGCTTGACCTTGGGAATGTCGGGCAAATAGTCTTTCCATGCTTAGTTGAAAACCCTGAAAATCCCAAAGAAGAGGGTCACCCTGGTTGACTAGTGGAATAGACCAATCGGCTGCACTGCCGCTGAGATACGATAGTACAAAGGCTACCTTTGCTTGATCATTCGGAAAGGCTCCAGGTCTACATGAAAAATGCAGGCGGCACTGGTTCATAAACACAGCAAACCTTTTTGGGTCCCCCGCAAAGCGTTCTGGCGGTGCTAAAGGAACTGTCCCTGGTAAAATTACTTGCACTGGATTACTTGATTGAGCTTAAGCAGAAGCTCCCCGAGTCCAGGTAAAGGTGTGTGCCCAGCTTGAGCTTGAAGTAATTGCCTGGCGAGATCATCCGTACGTTCTTTTGCCACAATCAGTTCTCTCCTGAGAACATTAGTCTCTTGACGGGCGAAATGCACTTCAGCCCTTAGTTCTCCCAGTAGTTGGGCTGATTGGTCAGTCTCTGAGGTCTCCATAACACCCGGGTGGAGATTTGTAGTACGGCTTCACGTTCTGTTACGCTCACCTGGATTCCACAGGGGCCTCGAACGAAGCTGGACTGCTGCGGTCTCACCAGTGGGACTCGTAGCAAAGTGATGATCGACTGCACTTGCCCACTCAGTTTCGTCTGCCTGGCCCTCACGAATATTTTCCTAAAAGCAGTAAAGGGGATTAGCCACTCGTGGTAGAGAGGTTAAACTAACACTATTTTCCCTGAAAATATCCAGTATTCCCCTTCATAAAGTCTCACCTTATTGTTTGGAAGGATGAACTCTCCATCCTGCGTGGAGTGCAAGGGCACGTAGAAGTTCAGTTACTTCACTGATCCGAAGGTATTTGGCAGAGTTCCAGACAACAATGACTCTGAGGTAAGTAGTGTGTAAACCGAATGTATAGTTCTTTTAGAGTTCCAATGTCTGTTAATTCACTCTTGCTCCTTTCATACCTTTTCCCTTGCAGCGTGATCCAAGGAGTGAGTTTGCCTCGATGGATGAAGGTAGCGCTTAGGTAAGAGTCAGTTAGTACCAAGCACTGTCTAGCAAGTAATATTGTTCCAAATGTAATTAACCAATAGTTCTCCATCTTCTTTGCAGGTGCGGCGCCTTGCCGAAAATGTCTAACGTAGGATGGTGACCAGCGCTGCCTCGAGCTGTAAAATTCCAAGTAAGTATCTTGCGGTAAGTAAAAGAATGTCTTTGGCGGAACCCCGCTCACCTTTTGGTTGTTCTTGTCTTTTCAGATGCTGATATTTCGGGCAGCGATTCAACAGGTGTTGCGCCGGGTCGTGGAGATGCTCTGAAGACAGGTGAATATGGCACGGCGCTGAAGCTGGCAATGCGACACGGTTTATTTTAATGTCTTTTTCCTTTATCCACAGGTTCGGCTGCTCCAGGAAAAGATGATGACCAAATGGAAATCTCCTTGTTCTTTTTTTTTTTTTTTTTTAAACTTTTATTTTTGGTGGCAGAGGTATACATTGGATACACGCAACAACTGAGCAATTGATCAGTACGGTCGCATTGTTACTTGTTACAAAAGAAGAGCAGTACATAGCGGTAACAACAATCAACTTAATCACACCGATGATAAGTGGGAGAAAAGGTTGGGACCCACGAGTAAGTTACGTTAGAGAGGGGGGTGAGCCCGACCCGGGCGCGTCCACACCCTGGCTGTTGAGGTAAGCATTAAATTCAACCCAGATGTTCTGGGGGCGTGAATGCCCCGGGAGCATTGTCAGAAATTCTTCTTCACAGTTTCGTGACCAGGTGAGCAGCCGCAGCCAAGTCTGGAAGGCCGGAGGGGAGGAGCTCCTCCAGGCCTGGAGCACGCATTTCTTGGCCACCATACAGCCCATGTTCAAAAACTTAGCCAGGCCCCCGTTGCAGACCCCTCCCCATACCCCAAACAGAACTGCCAATGGATCCGGGTCCAGCACCGTGTCTGTTATTGCAGCGAGTGTATCTAGGACACGCCTCCAAAACCCTGACAATTTGTCGCAGGACCAGAACATGTGTATATGGTCGGCTTCTTGAGCCCCGCATCGTGGACAGGCGCGCGGAGTGGACCGGGCGAACCTCGAAGTGCGATGTGGGGTGTAGTATAGCCTATTTAATAGCTTGTATTGCATGGCACGGTACCGAAAGTTTAGAGAGACTCTCTGGGTGTGGAGACACATCCTCTCCCAAATCTTATCGGAGATCTCCAGACCCAGTTCATCCGCCCACTCGCCGCGCGCCCTCGGGGCCAGAATTGGGGTAGCGTCCTGTAGGATCTTATACAGAGAGGACACGACGCCGCCAGAATTAGCAATGTATGCAACTGCCGGGGCCTCCGGGGGCTCGTCTGGGAATGAGGGCCACATGGCACGAAACGCTGCCCGGAGTCTATAATATTGAAGAGTTTCTACTGTGGAACCAGTGTGCCCCGGTTTCCACGTCTGGGGATCAATAAACCTGCCCTCGGGGTAAAAGTCAGATAAGGCCAGATAGCCCAGTGAGCTCCAGTGGCGAGCCAGGGCAGCATCATGTGTGGGTTCCAACCCGGGGAAGGACCACGCGGGGAGCCATTTGTAATATGGAGAGGACTCAGGTGACGCATCTAGCAGGCGCGTCCAGGCACGGAGGGTCGCATTGAGTGGATCGATAGGGGAATCCGGAGTGTATTGTCGGTGGAGAATGAGGGACATTATGTTGACACCAGTGGCAGCCAGCCGCTCGAGCTTGACATGCGGGCGCTCTTGAGAACCTGGGTACCAATGCGTGGCGTGTTGGGCCTGGGCCGCCGTCCAATATAGAGTCAGGTTTGGGGCCGTGAGACCCCCTCGTTTGTATGAATGCGCCATGTCGGTCCACTTCTTGCGCACCGCACCGGAGTGCCACAGAAACTGTGCGCAGAGCGAGTGGAGTCTGGTGAAGTAGGCCTTACCGGGCCATACGGGTATGTTGGTGAAGACATAAAGGAGCTTGGGGAGAAGTATCATTTTAACGAGGGAGAGTCTGCCAGTCATGGACAGCGGGAGAGCGCGCCATCGCAACAGTTTGGACTCAACAGTCAGCGCCACAGCTTTATAGTTGTTGGCCAGTAGAGCATGCTTCGCCAGGGAGATGTGGACGCCCAAATATTTAATACCTTCCGGGGACCAACGGAGAGGGAATTCTGTAGCAGGCTGTTTAGTGGAACTAGTCAGTGGAAAGATCTCGGACTTGGAATAATTAATTGTGAAGCCAGAGTGGGTGCCGATACGGGTTATGTCCCTCAAAATGGGATCCAGGTGTGTCGTGGGGTCTCTAATATACAGTAAGACATCATCTGCGTAAAGAGAGATGATCTCAGGGTTACCCTTCAACCTGATCCCCCTGTGAGCGTGGCGGGCACGGACCCAGTCTGCCATTGGTTCTATCACTAGGGCAAATAGAATGGGTGAGAAGGGACAACCCTGGCGGGTGCCTCTTGACAATGTGAAGGGGGCAGAGGTTAGGGAGTTGACCCGCACTCGCGCCACAGGAGAGGTGTACAGTAACTTAATAAACCTGATCATATTTGGGCCAACACCCATTGTCTCCAGTAACAGCCACATGTACCGCCAGGAGACCATATCGAAGGCCTTCTGGGCATCGAGTGTGACTGCCACAGCCTGCGCGTCCTGATCCATCCGGGACATAACGTTAGTTAGTCTTCTGATATTATGGGAGGTAGCCCTCCCAGGGACGAAGCCGGACTGATCTTCATGAACTAAATAAGTCATGACGGGTAGGAATCGATTCGCTATAACTTTAGCGAAGACTTTGGTGTCAAGGTTCATGAGAGAGAGAGGTCTATAGGAACCACATTCATCTTCGGGCTTACCGGGCTTGAGCAGGACCGTTATAACTGCCTCCCGCATGGAGGGGGGAAGAGCCGAGACCCGTAATGATTCGGTCCAGACCTCGAGCAACCTGGGGGCTAATATGGCGATGTGCTCTCGGTAAAATTCGGCAGTGAGTCCGTCTGGACCCGGTGCCTTACCCTTGGGCAGGTCCGAGATGACGGCCACCACTTCGTCCAAGGTGATTGGGGAGTCCAACAGCTCCCGGGTGGAAGGGGAGATCTCCGTAGTAGGAATCTGGTCAAGAAGGTCACGGGTGTTTTGCTCGGCATGCTCTACAGGCTGGGTGTAGAGGGAATTGTAGAACTCAGTGAAGACATCAAGGATTTGTTGGTCGGTCCACAGTGTGTTCCCCTGTTTATCTTTGACTGAGGTGATCTGAGTACGACCAGATTCCCTCCTCACCAGAGTGGCCAGAGTTCTCCCAGGTCTGTCCCCCTCCCCATATTTCCTGGCGGCCTGTGGGCGGCTGAAGTAACGAACCTCACTGGCGGCAAGGGCATTATAAGTGCGTAGCTCGTCGTTAATCTGAGCGAGGACGGTGGGATCTGACCCAGTGGAACCAAGGAGTTCCAATTGCTTAAGTTTGGATTCAGAGCGACCGAGGGCGGCCCTGATCGATTTCAATACTCCCGCCTCCCGTGAAATAGACATACCTCTAATATATACTTTGAAGGCGTCCCATCTAACTGCCGCTGAGGTGTCCTGTAGGGAGTTATGGACAAAGAAGGATTCAATGTCGGCCAGTATTTCAGCTTTGAACACAATGTCCCGGAGGGCGTCGGATTTAAAGCGCCAGGTGGGAAACTTGGGGACAGGGATCCCTAGCCCCATGGTCAGTGTTATTGGGGCGTGGTCTGAAAGCGTACGGGATAGAATTCGGGCGCTCTCAACTCTACCCAACGCGTCTCCCGACACCAAGAACAGGTCTATTCTGGACCAACTGTTGTGTACAGACGAATAATACGTGTATTCCCTCTGCTGGGGGTTTAGCGTCCTCCAGACGTCGCAGACACCAAGCGTCACGATGTGGTCACGCAGCCTGCGGGCCGCTCGTGATAGTGCCCGAACTGCCGTGCCAGTTCTATCCAGGGCAGTGTCCAGAATGAGATTTAGGTCGCCACCCCATATTATTTGAATGCCAACATATCCCAGTAAAATAGAGGCGATGGTGTCAAAGAATTCAGGAGAGTCGACGTTGGGGCAGTAGGTATTAACAAGCAGATATTCGCTATTTACCAGTGTGCAGTGGAGTATGACATAGCGACCCTCCGGGTCAATGTAGCTTTTATGTAAGATGAACTTGATGGATTTGTGGATCAGCGTGAGAACGCCCCTAGCCTGGGTCGAATACGCGGTGAAGAACCTAGCGGGGCCCCATGTCGGGGCTATGGTCCTTGGCAAGTGGCCCGCCGAGTGTGTCTCTTGCAAGAACAGTATCTTACATGCATGCCTGTTGGCATACGCCATAATCTTGCGGGCCTTAGTGTGGTTGCTCAACCCCCTGATATTCCAGGACATGATAAGAGTGGTCATTACAGCGTCATGCAGCTAATCCCGCGCTGCATAGCTAGTGTACCTCCCAAATCCAGCGATAGCATGAGTTACCAACTGTGGTGCCAAGTATGCACTCATAGCCAGATGATGCGTGTGCCATGCAACCTCGTGTGCCTTTTTTAAATAACACCCCATTCCCACCCCCCACCCTCACTATCGCCCAAGAGGCAGCAGTGCGTACATTCCCCACCCATAACTGTAAACCGCTGGGCCATCCCCAACTTGGCCGGAACTGTCCAAAGGCCCAACAAGGGCTAACACACAAACAAAGCATAACGAACATTGCAATCGCAGCGGGGTGCGCCATTGCCGTGCATCGGCGCGCTTAAGGCCCAAAGGGTCGTTACACAACAAGCAGTGGACTGCGGTATCATAGTGCAAGTGTATAGGTGTAAGGCTCGGCAAAGTCCGGCCGCCAGGCCCCGGGGGACCGCCACCGGAAACCCACACCGCCAGACAAACTCGAGATTAACATCAGAATCGTTATAGGAAAACTAGAAGAAGGAATTGGGGGCGCCAGCCGACATGCATGCTGTTAAGGCCGCATGTCCAGATAAATGACATAACAGTAGAACCATCAATGTAAACAGCGGCCCGCAGCCCTCCCAGCACCCTGTAAACAGAACTATTAGAGAGAGCAGGGTCCAGACCAGTCTTAGTCGTTGTCCACGATGTCTTCGGCAGGGCGATGAAGAGGAACATGTGCCTCGATAAATTTCACTGCTTCCGAAGGGACCGTGAAGAAATAGAGTTTACCAAATGTGAACTTCAATCGCGCTGGGAAGAGTATGGCATATGGGATATTTCTCTCTCTGAGCATCTTCTTAACCCCAAGGAATTGCCGGCGTTCCTGCTGAACTCCCACTGAGAAGTCAGGGAAAATCCGGATTACCTGCGAGTCCAATCTGAGCTCCCCCTTTTCGCGTGCAAGCCGGAGAATCAGGTCACGGTCCTTGAAACTTAGGATCTTCGCAATAATGGGCCTCGGGAAATCTCCAGGCTTGGGGCGGGGCTGCAATGCCCTGTGGGCTCTCTCCACTGTGAAGAAGGGGGACATGTCAGGGTTGCCCAGGAGGTCTTTCAAAAGGTTCTCAACCGCCAGCTCAAGTCGCCCCTTGAGCGCATTTTCGGGAACTCCAACAATGCGTACATTGTTCCTCCGCGACCTGGATTCTAAATCGTCGCATTTGGCCTTGACTGACTTCATGTCCATGACCAGAGTGGATACAGTGCCCTGTAGCGTGGCTATGTTGTCCTCATTAGTGCTGACTCTATTTTCAGCCTCCGTGATTCTTGACCCATGCTGGTCCAGTGTGGCTTTGAGCGACGCTACGTTCGCATTAATATCGTCTAGCTTTTCGTGGAAAGCAGCGAAATTCTTGGCCATTGATTCCATCGTAGCTTGTAGGTCTGTGGGAGGTGTTTCAGCGGCAGGTCGTGGGTCAGCCCGTTCCCCAGACGCACAGGGCGAGCCAGATCTCGGGGTGGCCCTTGCAAATCTGTCCATGGCTCCGGTCTTACTAGTATTCCTAGATCTATTGGGCATGACGATATGTATGTCTGCAGCTGGCACGTGTCACAGGGGTAAAGGTGAACGCTATGTTAATGAGTCCGTGTAGCCGAGGCCAGGGTAAGTCGCCGGCAGGCGCCGCCAGGGGCCAGGGGTCAGAGGCCAGGCAGAGACCACTGGGGAGATCCGTCGATGGCAGGGATCACCGGACGTTCAATTCGGAGGCGATCTCAGCCCAGGGCCCTGGTACGGGAGCAGCGGTCTCTAGTTAAAGCGATCCCCGGCTCCCCACCCGCATCCGCCGAGTCCAGCGAGCCCGGCCCCCCGCAGCCACAGCGCACCCGGCGGGCCCAGCGACCCCAGGGAGCAGCGCCGGAGCGCCGGGGGCGAACAGGGGCCACCGACCAGCCAGACCCAAGGAGCGGAAGCGGGGCCGGCCCACGCCGCCAACCAGATAGGAATGGCGCGCAACAGTCGGGCAGCGTCCCCCCGGCCCGGGCCAGCGCAGGGCCCCAGATGGAGGCGGAGGCAGAGGCAGGATCTTCAGGCGGCCCTCGGGAGCCGCCGCACGGCTCAGGGGGCCAGGCCAGCAGCAACCGGCGCCGCAGGTGTAGGCGGCCGGGTAGCACACGGCCCCAGATGAAGGCGGAGGCAGTAGCGGCGATCCGTCGCCGGGCGGCCTCCGGCAGTGTAGTTCGGGCCCGCCAGTGGCCCCGGGTCTCCGATGCCGCGGAAGCGCAGCACCGCTCGCGGCCGGGCCAGCGCGGGGTCCCAGATGGAGGCAGAGGCAGGATCTTCAGGCTGCCCTCGGGAGCCGCCGCATGGCTCAGGGGGCCAGGCCAGCAGCAACCGGCGCCGCAGCCGTAGGCCGCCGGGTAGCACACGGCCCCAGATGAAGGCGGAGGCAGTAGCGGCGATCCGTCGCCGGGCGGCCTCCGGCAGTGTAGTTCGGGCCCGCCAGCGGCCCCGGGCCCCCGACGCCGCGGAAGCGCAGCACCGCTCGCGGCCGGGCCAGCGCGGGGTCCCGGATGGAGGCGGAGGCAGAGGCAGGATCTTCAGGCGGCCCTCGGGAGCCGCCGCACGGCTCAGGGGCCAGGCCAGCAGCAATCGGCGCCGCAGCCGTAGGCGGCCGGGTAGCACACGGCCCCAGATGAAGGCGGAGGCAGTAGCGGCGATCCGTCGCCGGGCGGCCTCCGGCAGTGTAGTTCGGGCCCGCCAGCGGCCCCGGGCCCCCGACGCCGCGGAAGCGCAGCACCGCTCGCGGCCGGGCCAGCGCGGGGTCCCGGATGGAGGCGGAGGCAGAGGCAGGATCTTCAGGCGGCCCTCGGGAGCCGCCGCACGGCTCAGGGGCCAGGCCAGCAGCAATCGGCGCCGCAGCCGTAGGCGGCCGGGTAGCACACGGCCCCAGATGAAGGCGGAGGCAGTAGCGGCGATCCGTCGCCGGCGGCCTCCGGCAGTGTAGTTCGGGCCCGCCAGTGGCCCCGGGTCTCCGACGCCGTGGAAGCGCAGCACCGCCCAGGGCCGATCCGGGCAGGCGACGGCCCAGGCGCCGACACCAGGGAGGCGAGTCCGCAGCCTCGGTGCGGAGGAGCGGCGGGCGTCCCAGGCACTACGGTGAGGCGGCCCCGGCAGAATGAGGGGTAGGCCGCCGCGCAACTCGCGGCCTCAGAGGTCGGATCCACAATACGCCATATCTCGGCGCCGGAGGGCCAGTACTCGCACAAAATACACTGACACGTAGCCCCAGATATCAGGAAGGCAAAGAAGTAGGAATAGAGGCTTGTAGGAGTCCCGAACCGCAGATGTATGAGGATAGGAAGCGGCCGTGCACGGAGCTATCAGGCTAGGCAGCCATCTTGACGGCTGCTCAACAGCGCCCCGGAAATCTCCTTGTTCTAACCTTCTCTTCTTCTTTACTTTTCTCTAGGATCGGCTCTGGATACAAGACTGGTGTGGCTGTAGACTGGATGCTGGACTGCAGACACGGTGAGCGTTACAGGCTGCTAAGATGCAGAATAACACGAAGCGTGTGCTGCTCTTCGGGCGTGGTTTAAATACCATCAAAAAAGTAGTTCCCAGGCAAGAAGATCCAGTACCACACCCAAGCAGCCAAATAGTTCCTAAAGGAAAGTAGTCCCTTCATGGCTTCATGATGGCCTGTACATGAGTTCTTTGCAGGATGGCCTGCATAGTTTAAAGTTGGCAATAATGAGCCTGGCGGCTACGGCGCCAGGACTGAACCCATATAGCCCCTAGGTGGGGTTTTGGGAATTCCTGTGTCTTCTTGGGTACCTGTTCCCTGGACAGATGGACCTGTTCCGGATGTCTGGGGGCAGGCATCGTGACATATAAACACACAAAATTACTTACAATTGCAGTGAAGACCACTCTCTTGAAAATCAGCATCATCTGAACTACAAACAACTTCCGAACAAACCTGCTTATGCCACAAAAAAAGAGTAAGTACAATACTGCCTTAATATTCTTACTGTTCCTCAAACGCACTGTGTGGTTCATTCATGTAATTTGCGCACCAAAAAAAAATTTTCTGAACCATTCTGCCCACAAATCCCCATTTATTAAACTGGGATTAGCAGGCCGAATGGCACACAAATCCCTGTTTTTTTTGCAACACAAATAACATAGTCAACCCCTAGAATGTTAGTACTACAAGAACTGTTTTAATTTTATACCATTAGGTTTACTATTAATGCTTCTCCTCACCACTAGCTCACTTTCTACTCTCATCTGAACCGCAGTTTAGTAACACACAAATAGAATAGCCTTCCGAACTAATTGTAGCTGCCCAATGCACATTCACATACATCTTTCCCATCATACTCAATCACTCATGCACACATTCATTGCAGAACGGCCCAAACCATACCTTCTTTTTTTTTTCAACATACCCCAAAGAATGCTTACCAAAAGGCAAGTCCGTAGAAAGCAACGCAGAAATAGAGCAAATGAAAATAAGTGTCCAAAATAAGCATCCATCTTTACCAGAGTTTGTACAAAAAGTTCAAACAAAACAGCTAATATAGTCATTTAGCGAAACAAAACAAGCTTCCAGTACATTAACTTTGCCTCCTCTATCAAAATGTAATACGAAACAGAAAATGATTAACAAGAATTCGGCTACCACTACTGCTAAAACTGCTCCTAAAACTGCTCCTATAAATCTTGATATACTAGCAAGTAACCCTACCAAAAAAGTATTTTAGCAAATATTTTCCGCCACAGAGTCCTTCAGAATCTTCTAAAAACAGGAGACAAATCATCCACAAACCTACCGTAGAAAATGAATCTTCGAAGGTTTGATAGACAGTGAAATCCTTCTCAAAAGAAAGTTATTCATTTTAGTGTTAAACAGAATGAAAGCACTAACAAAACTAACTACTAAATTACAAAAAAAAGTATCAATAAACAGAATGTCAACAAAAATAACTTCTTGAATGTCTGTGGAGGTGAATAGAGTCACACCATGAGCACAGAACCATATTTTAATGAAGAAGCCTACAAACAAAACCAAACAAACACAATTGCCATAAATAGCAGTGGACGAGGTTATGAAAAAATTAATAATATCATAATGGAACAAGAAATACTGCTTATAAAAATATCCCCAGAAAACTCAGAATTACCTCTCCATTCGACTGAACCAGAACGTCCAGTATACAAATGGCCATGCACGTCATTGTGTAACATTCCCAAAAAATCTTTCAAATCTTAACGCCAGTTCCTTAATCAGTATGTGAAAGGCAAAGACAAAATCAAAATGAAAGTGCTGCAAAATATGGATACCTGTCCAGTGCACAAATACACAGGACTACAAGGACATTCATTAGCCTGCATTTCAGGACCTATTTGCAAAAGCACCTTCCGTCATATCCAAATTATATCAACACATCATTGTACTATAAGAAATATAGTCTATAAATTGTACTATGCTGAAAGTCCTGCTTTAGCACTGGCCAATTTAAATAACACTCTTCTACATGGTACACCCAAAGACCTACTCGAAGAAATCAACTATATCCAGAGAAAATATTTTGGAAGTGAAAGCCACTTCGAAAAAATGCAATAGCTTTACAACAGACTAGCAACAATTCTGCACATTGCAACCTTCTACTACACACACACAAAAAAGAAATACAAACATTTCAAAGTACATCCGCTGAAGTAACATAACGTGTGTGTGTGTTGCCGCAGAACTTTTTCATAAAAGTAACACAAAAACTGTAGACCTAACATACAAAATAGAAGACAATGAAGATTCCAAATGGTTTGAATTAGCTCTGTACCTTATAGCAGAAAGCAAATACAAAATAACTGACCCCTTAATACTTTGCAGTTACTGCACTACAAAACTTGACAACAGCCAAACTCCTTCACAAATAACCTGGAATTATTCCCACTACCAAAAGCTCTGCAACAACTCAATTTATATGAGAGAATCATAATTCAAACAGTGCACCCATTTCAAGCAATAATACGCCTTCAACCCAAAACAGCAAATTTACCTCCTTCTGAATTGGTAAAAGGCATTTGTGGCAAAGTAGTTTATTTACCATTAGATCTGAACGAAAATGTGCACACTCTAGGAGTGCAACCTCCAATAGAGCAATCTTTAATTGTCTCAGTAAATGATGTACCAACAAGACCAAAAGAAATGTGGTAACAACTCGTAAACTTGCATAAAGTTAGACAAGCCTTGCAGTATCTAAAAGACAATGAATACTACAAACAAATAAATATTGAAGAAAATTTAAGGGAAACAACTGAAATAATTCAAGAGTCACCAGAAACTGGTCAATTTGAAGTTCTAGATCCTGCTACAGTATCCAATATTTTAGACCATTCTACAATTCATCCATTACACTCTGACACCATAGATGATGCACTAGAAACGTGGCAAATGCGACAAACCAAAGATCACCAATCAGCATATGGGAAAAAAGTATATAAGCACATGCTTTTCCTCTACTCTTTCCTACTCGCAAAGGAGAAAGGTATGATGATAGACCCACTCAGATAACAGCATCAGAATACCGCTCATTACAAATGTATTCTGAAGATCCCAGATTTAGACAAAATGTGGAATACATATTCCACCTACTCTTTGAAAGTGAACTAGCAGCTCTGTTAGAGTTACACACATTGAAATCAGGAACCTACTTTCAAAATGTCAGCTATGCAATAAATACAAAAAGTGCAAGAAAAATTAGAATTACAAATCTGTTAGCAAACATGCGTGGTACGAAAGAGTACTGGTTCCGACGTCACGGAGATGTACGTTGTATGATAATGTAACAAACCAAGTGGGTGGGCCAAGGTTTCTTAAGTTGTGCAGAATATGCATGGGAAGATTTACATGATTTCCTACGCATATCAAACAAAAACGAAACAAACCTAGATATTCTAACACATGGAGAACTTTTCTCTCTAGATCCTGTTAATGTTTCAAGATATTTCCATCATCGTTTCATTGCTATGCTACACTTTATTTGTTATAAAACTGTTCCTCCCCTCGGAGAAGTACAACACTTCTTTTGGAGAAAAGAATACCAAGCCAGAGGAGCACCACATATCCACATGCTTTTATGGATTAAAGATGCTCCTAAATTTGGTCAAGACAGTGATGCCACTGTTTTACAGTTTATCGAAAAATGTCACTTGTGAAATTTCATCGGAAGCAACAAATGGTGATCTTCACGCACAAATTGGACAATTTCAAAGACACAAATGTGGCAAATATTGTCGTCGAAAATACAAAAACAAAGGGAAATACTACACCAAATGCCGCTTTGGTTTCCGTAGACAAGACAGAAACAGGTGAAGTGAACAACTTCATGTCTTCAGTTAGACATGGTGTTAAAGGTAAATCACCTAACAGGTATTACATAAAAAGAACAGAAGAATCAAAATATATCAATGATTACAATGCAATCATTGCCCTGTTATGGAATGCAAACATAGATATGCAGTACATTGCAGACAATTCCACTGCAGTTGCACGATATGTTACAGCCTACTTAACAAAAGCAGAAAAAACAGAGCTTCAAGACCTCTGAAATGACCTATCATCGGACAAAACACTATCTCAGAAATTGTACAGCTTAGGCATAAAAATGCTCTCTCATAGAGAATGTGGCTCCTATGAAGTTGCAGATCGTTTAACCGGTACTGCTTTGTATGGAAAATCGGAAAATATACTAAATCTAGAAAGAGTTCTCAAATCATACGACAATATAGAAACAATAGCCAAAAATTATCCCAACAGCCAAGACATTTTGAAAAACAATTTAATAGACACATACTACCCGAACAGGAGCACCACTTTGGAAACAATATGTCTATACCACATAGCCCAAAACTTCACATACAAAAATAATATAAAACTAAATGGAAAAAAAGGTAGATATAGAGTGACAGATTGTGAAGGCAGCTTAGTGAAACTTAACAAAGCTTAATTGATCATATCAAATTGTCAATAAAAACTCCTCAACATAAAGAACTATATCACATGTCCCTGTTGCAACTTTTTAAACAATGGAGAAAAGAAGAGATACTAGAAAACTATGACTCCTATGAAAACGCTTTTCAAAGCAAATGAAAGCACTAGCACCGATATAAACTTTACGCAGTACAAAACAATGTTGCACAATGAACAGCAAAATGAAGAACTCCAGGCCCAACTAGATAAGGACACTCCCGACAGTAGTCAACCTTCTGTAACAGGAAGTCAACCACTGGGACAGCCACTAATAGCAAATGAGGCAGAATTAGCTATGACAGAAGTAGAGAACATCATGTGTCATCATGAAGAAGATACAGAAGACTTAACTGTACTATAATCAAAACTGAACAAAGAGCAGCATACCATTTCTCAAGAAGTAACAAAAGAAATTGCACATGATGTACAATATGAAAATAATGTACCTGCCAAAATTACAAACCTATACTACTATATGTCAGTGGTGAAGCTGGTTCAGGCAAAATATTCTTAATCAAAATCATCAGCAAGTTCCTTCAACAATTGACAAACAACAAACTGTCAGCTGTTGTAACTGCCCCCACAGGTTTAGCTGCCTACAACATACGCGGTATCACTTTACACTGATTACTACTCCTTCCAGTAGAACACCAAAACAAATTAGAATATTACAAAATTTCTACAGAAGCTGCAACGGAACTAGGCAGAGTGTTAAAACAAATGAAAATGCTACTAATAGATGAAGTGAGCATGGTCTCCAACCTAATGTTGGCTTTGATTCACCTCAAATTGCAAGAAGTACTTAAAACAAACTACGAAGAGCTTTTTGGAGGAAAACACATTATTGTTTTTGGAGATCTTCTTCAATTGACACCAGTGAAAGGTGAACCTATGTTTAAAACCATAGGACACAAACGCTGCCGTAAAACTCTTTGCAGCATAGGAAATATCAACCTTTGGCAACATTTCCAATACAGAGAATTAACAGAAAACATGTGCCAATCTGCAGACCTCACTTACGCCAACATTTTAAAAAGTATTAGAGTTGGTGTACTATCTCAAGAAGCACAAGCATTATTAACAACTTGGCACATCCATGCACTTTATGGCCATAACTCATGTGCTACTGATGTTATGGAACAATCAGCACACACAAATGTCAATTGTATGTCCTTAATGTCAACTCTTGCAAGCTGTTCCAAATTCAATGAAACAATGTTGAAAAAAGAAATGCAACCAATAATTGAAATTTGCTCCACAGACAAACTGGACGTACATGGTATGACACTACCCATGTGTCAACAAGCCACAACAAGACGAAATACCTTTAGAAAATTCTATCTCCGGCAACACAGCTGGTTTGGAGAAAATATTAAAATTAACCTTTAACTGTAGAGTAAAGCTTAAACGTAACGTTGATGTGGAGCAAGGACTAGTTAATGGAGCATTGGGTACAGTTGTTGGTTTTCAAACATACCCACGTGACAACAACATTCAGTTTGCCAATATTCTCTTTGACAAACTTTCAGAAGTAAAAAGGATAGGGCGCTCAACAGCTCGATTCCTTCTCTTCAAAGACATGTATGTACGCAGAGAACAATTTTCCCTAACTCTAGCATACGCAGTCACCATTCACAAATCACAAGGTCTTACCCTAGACAAAGCATTGATAGATATTGGGAACACAGTCTTTAAAGAAGCCATGAGCTACGTAGCACTATCACACTTATGTACTTGACGGTCTATTTCTAAGCAACTTTGATGCAAGTAAAGTAAACGCTGATATTCCTTGCATTTTAGAATACAATGGACTATGTTCACTGTACACCCCCCATGTAAAAACATCTCCTGTTCCAGAAAAAGGAAAACGTTATAAAAGAAAACTAATTCAAACAGAAATGCAACAGGATCCCACTGCAAATTCTCCAAAGAGAGTAAAAGAAGCTAATACTTCATCAATTACCACAACCAAAGAAGAACCTATTACTCAAAGTAACTCGGGGACTTCTTCAAAGAAGCAACACACACACTCCGAAATAATGACTTGGACACAGAACTATCTGGTCCATTCAAATTTTCAAATATAACTGGTGTAAGTTGCTACGCAAATGTAGCAATGAATATTCTATTTCAATTGCCACCAATTGTTGACAACATTTACTTACACAGTACAGACCAATTGTGTTTGCAAATGTTAGTCCTTCATAGAAACGCTACAAACAATCCTGACAACACGTATAGTGTTCATGGAATAAGGCAAGAATTGGACTACTGTGCTGGAATGGTGAAATTCACTATAAAGTCACAAGAAGATCCACAAGAATTTCTAATGTACTTACTACAAGTACTGGAAAACAAAAACATACCTATAAATGAAATCTTCCAGATTTCATACATGTGGAAACATACATGCACTCTCTGCAACAATGTGGCACAGGAACAAATCCCTAATGAGCGCTTTGTGTATGTATCCATACCTAATTGTGAATGTGTTCCATTTCAGCAACTTGTAGAAAATGCAAACCAGGGTAGATTATGTACTACCTGCAATTCAGATAATCGCTCCACCTTACTAATACAAACACATAGTGAATACGTAATACTAATGCTTCTACGTTACAATGCAGATGGTAACAAAAACAACTGCAAGATGACTGTTTTCACACATGGTCAAGTATCACTTGGTAAGAAAACCTTTGCAACCATAGGTATAATCTACCACGCAGGAGCCACAACCAATGCAGGTCACTACACTGCATATATAAAAAAAGAAATGTGGATGGTTCGAATGTAATGATGGTACCATTACTCTAAAGCAGAGATTACCAGCAAATCTTACAAACACTTATTTAATCTTCTTAAAGCCAAAATGTAATAACTAATCTATACTTAAACATTAACAAAACTCCAATAAAAAAACTATAAACTGTTAGAATACGCCAACAGGTATCTAACTGCTCCAAAAATCTGCAACAAGCCAACAGATAGAACATTAGCCAGAAACAACATGTTTTTCCAGCATTGAATCTTTCATGGATTCACATGCTTGGAATATTCCCCGTCGACAGACTGGGAACCCTCGGTACGCTTATAAAGCAGTTTCCCATAGGAAAACTTTCAACACTTTTGTGTCCTATCTACGTCGTTTTGGGGCCGCGCACGCATGCCCCACTAGGACGTAGCGGTATAAATGCCCCGCCCCTGCGGTTCCCTTCAGATTTCAACCATCTCCAAAGTAGTGGGAGCACCTTGTGTAGTCTACTATTTTGTCTAGGTTGTGCTGTTGGAGTTTTCTCCTGATGTCAGGGAAAGCGCTGTTCCACCGCGCTATGTGCGGATTGAAGAAGGTGTACGAGGGGGACGGACATATGGATTGCATATATATTCTACACCCTCATCATTCGGCAGACAAGTGCGACATATGTAAGGGCTTCTCCCAGAAGACTCTTAAAGATCGCAGTCGAAGACTTGTGTCATGGTTAAACGATGGTGCGGGGGCATACCCGCCTTTGGAGGTGGGCTCCACGCACAGCGTGGCCTCAGTGTCAAAATCCTCAGGGGCCCTGCGCCGCTTGACATCGTCGGATTCCCCGGTGAAGAAATTACGACCGGCGGAGAAGGAATCATCGAGAAGCTATTCTAAGGAGTCTTCGTCGAAGAAAGCCTTGTCATCCTCATCTTCGACGAAGAAAGACGGAAAAGAAAAATCAAAATCCTCCTCGGGCAATCATCATAGATCGACCTCGAGTCAATATGCAGAGAAGCGTAGGTCGAGTTCGGAAAAGGCGGGAACGCCTCAAGGACCTGCACGACCACCACCGTCATCGACGGCAGGGCAGTCGTCGACCACTTCTCTGCCACTGACACAAGTGGTCTCAACCGTTCTTGGACTGCCGACGGTAACGACGACGTCGACGACGGGGCCAGCTTTAGCTTCGACTGAGATCCCGCAAGAGGCCTGGCGACCAGAGGTATACGACCCAGTTTTGCCGGAGACACTACTGCAGCAAGAGATCTTGTCGGTGTCCTCGGGAGATGAGGATGTGAGAGTAGCTGGCCCTGCAGACCTCGGGTTACAAGGGATTACCAGGCCTCTCTCTGGGATCATTCCGGGGTCTAACCCTCTTCTCAATCCGCAGTCACTCTTGTCGCTGGAGGTCTTATCCACGTTGCAAACATTGCTGAAGACACTGTAAGAGCGACTACCTCAAACAACTCCGGCTAGGTCGGCCATCGACGGCCCGGGCCCGTCTCGTTGGCCACCTCTGTCAACCCCATGGCAGTGCCAGCGGGTGGAGACCTCTCAGATCCACGCCACGAGGAAGGAGAGCTGATAGATTCGGACTCGGACAGTAGAGCCTTATGTGATGTCTCGCTTTCCCCCTCCAAGGATCCAACCTGGGAGTCTGAAGCGGAATTAGAAACCCCGAGAAGCACGGCACAGCCGTCTCCCCCGGATGACATTGGGTCATTTCACACCATGATATCCAAGGCTTTTACAGAATTCGGGCTGGCCCAGGAAGAGGAGAAAAAGGACTTGTTTTCTTTTCGACCACATGGGAAAGAGGAGAAGGTCAGTGTTTTCAGTACCCATCCTGGATCATGTGTGGCAGGAGGGATTACAGACCATGTGCCACCCTTTCTCGGAACTGGAGATAAAAGGTTGTCTGGAGAAAAAATTTAAGGCCCCAGAAGCTACCCCCAAGTGTCTTTCCTCCCAACCAACTCCTGACTCATTGTTGTCGGCAGCGGCGGCGAGAAAGGCGAGGGCCCAGCGCAAGTGCACAACCCCCCCGGAAAGTGATGCCAGAAGACAGGATGCTTTCGCCAAAAAAGTGCTGTCGGTAGGTGCTACCACAGTGAAAGCGGCCAATTCTCTGGCCATAGTAGCCAGATACGACAGGGAGATGTGGCACCGACTGGCTCCTATGCTGGAGCATCTTCCGGAAGAACATCGTAAGGCGGCGATGTTACTGGTCAGGGAAGGTGAAGAGGACTCCAATCATGCCATAAACATTGCGGTGGACCTCGCGGAATCGGGGTTTAAGCAGGTCAATAATGGTGTGGTTCTCCGAAGGCAAGCATGGCTGAAATGCACCAACTTCCGACCAGAGGTGCAATACAAGGTGCTGGATATGCCTTTTGAGGGAGACCTTATGTTCGGCGAGAAGGTGGACGAAGCCCTGAAAGGCATGAAAGAGGACTCGGACACGGCACGTTCCTTGGGGGCCCTCCAAAGTGGTCGAAGTTTCCGGTCTTTTCGTCCCTTCAGGGGAGCATCGGGAAATTCCAGATTCTCAACATCGAGAGACAGATCCTTCAGTAGGCCAGCATACCCCTCCCAGGGATACAGACGGGCTTCTCAAGCAGCAAAATGACGCCGGGACTACCAGGCCCCCAAGAAGAGAACGGGTTACTCGTCGTCGACGAGGCATAAGCAGACCAAGGACCAGCAATGACGGGCATCAGAACCTTCTGGGAGGCAGGGTATCGTGCTACATCAATGAATGGGAGCAAATAACGGATCAATGGGTGTTGGACACTGCAAGATGCGGACATTCCCTGCAATTCAAAAGCAACCCTCCGCACATTCCACCGGCGTTTTGTAGCTCAACCCCATCTGAGCGTGTTGCAGCAGGAAGTAGCACTTATGCTACAAAAAGGTGCTATAGAATTGGTTCCGTCGTCACAGAGGGGTCAAGGGGTTTATTCCTGATACTTTGTGGTGAAAAAAACAAACGGAAAGTGGCGTCCCATTCTAGACCTGCGCGATCTAAACAAAACGTTGAAAAGCCTAAAATACAAGATGCTCACGCTCCAAGAAGTGATCCGGTCAGTTCAAGAAGGGGACTTTCTGGCGTCTCTGGACCTGCAGGACACCTACTTCCACATACCGATGTGTCAGTGACACAAAAAGTTCCTAAGGTTTGTGGTAGGGCGGACTCACTACCAGTTCACAGTACTTCCTTTTGAGCTGAAATCCTTTCCCAGAACGTTCACGAAATGTTTGGCCCCGGTGGCGGCCTGGCTAAGAAGGCAAGGCCATCATGTATACCCGTATCTTGACGACTGGTTGGTGAGGGGGTCCTCCCCTATGTTGACTCACACAAGTTTGCAGGCCACCATGCACCTCTTATAACGGCTGGGGTTTGCGGTAAACTTCGAGAAATCCTCGTTAACGCCGTCGAGAAGCTTGGTGTTCCTGGGCGCACAGTTCGAGACCCAGTCAGGGTTAGTGAAACCATCCTTCGACAGAATCACCAAACTCAATCGATTGGCAGGTCAGCTGAAAATCAATACCAGACTGTCAGTGAGAAAATGTATGTCAAGTCTGGGTGCTATGGCGTCCTGCATTCCTCTGGTGGGCAACTGCCGCCTGTTCATGAGGCCGGTTCAAGAGTTTCTGGCAGACCGGTGGACGCAGTCCCAAGGGCTCTGGTCAGACAAACTGAACGACGACGAGCTCTTGGACACCACTAGCTCTTAAGTGGTGGCAGAGCTTCCAGAATCTATCCAGAGGGGTACCCCTACAGGAGCCGGAGTTTCGGCTAACCATAGTGACGGACGCGTCCCTGACAGGCTGGGGAAGCACACATGGGCACTCTACAAACACAATGTCATTGGTCTTGGAGGGAATCTCTCCTGCACATCAAGGTTCTAGAACTGAGAGCAGTGCGCTGGGCCCTGAAGTCGTTCCTGCCGCACATCAGAGGGTCCATAGTGAAAATATTGACAGACAACACAACGGCGATGTTTTACTTGAGGAAGCAATGGGGCACGCGATCTAGAACCCTTTCCACCGAGGCTCAGAAGGTGTGGCATTGGGTTCTGATACACAATATAGCCATCATAGCTCATCATCTTCCGGGTGTACGGAACGAGCAAGCGGACTCACTCAGCACAAATATGGATCAAATTCACGAATGGGAGATGGACAGCGTTCAGTTGTCGAAGGTCTTCGAGAAATGGGGACGTCCTCCGCTAGATCTCTTCGCTACGAAGAGGAACAAGAAGTGCGAAATGTATGCCAGCAGGTGGCCACAGGAAGGCTCTTTGGGGGAAGCGTTCTCCTTCCCGTGGATGGACAAGTTCCTCTACGCCTTCCCTCTGTTCCCTCTAATATGGAGAACTCTGCAGTGGATACGCAGGTACAGGTGCCGGGTCATCCTAGTGGCACCGTGTTGGCCAAGGCAGTCGTGGTTTTCCGACCTGCTTCACCTGTCAGTGGATCAACCAATAACGTTCCTGAAGGTTCCCAATCGCCTGTCCCGGGACGAGGGAACGGTGTGGCATCACAATCCAGACAGTCTCAATCTGACAGCTTGGCTCCTGGCTTTTCGGAATTTGGTGCCTTGAGCATTTCACCGGACTGTTGGAGGATCCTGCAAGCAGCGCGAGCCCCTTCCACCAACAAGTCGTACGAGTGTAAGTGGAGAAGGTTCTGTACGTCGTGTCAAGGACAGACGGGAGTGCAACCTCTAAGGGTCACTCCGGAACAGCTTCTGCCGTACCTGCTACACCTAGCGGAGAGCGGATTATCTTTTTCATCAATAAAGGTACACCTGGTGGCCATCTCTAGATTCACGAGGAGGAGGAAGTCGTCTCCCTTGTTTAGTGACAGGTTGGTGAAACACTTCATGAGGGGTTTGTTCTGGACGTTCCCTCCGGTTAAACGTTTTTCACCGACGTGGAGCCTTAATATGGTGTTAGCAGGGTTAATGTCATGATCTCTGCTTCCAAAAGGTCAGGGTTTTCCCAACTCCCTTGGAAGCAGATCCATAACCCAGGTTCCGAGTGCCAAACAGTCCCAATTGGGACCTTTTGGACCCAGTCCTGGCACCAGTGGCACCAGGCTCATAAATATGCCCAGTCCCAGCGCTGGAAGCGCCGGGCTCATAATGCTTGGGTGGACTTACCTGCAGCAGACCATGCTGCTTACTTGCCTGCCAGTTGAGCCTCTGATCCTCTTCTGTTTGGAACTACTTTTCCTGTTGGGTGGGGCAGGAGCCACTCCCTAGATTCAGAACACTGGAACTCTTCTGGAAAGCAGGCACTCTTTTCTTACCTAGGCGTGGCTGTGGAAGGAGACACCTAAGCACTACAGGAGGCTATTTAAACCACACCCGATGGATGAATCTTGCTTTGCGTTATTCTGCATCCTCTGCAGCACAACGCTCATCGTGTCTTCTGCATCTGATCCTGGGCCTAAGGAAAAAGGCTTACCATCCTGAATCCAGTCTTCAGCAACACCTATAAAGACAAGAAAGAACAGGTTAGCATTACGGTCTTCAGTGACAGCTCTTCACTTACCTGGTCCATCGGCTGTCACCAATGCCTCGCGCTGCATTCCGGCATCTGAAAGACAAAAGCTTACCAACTCTTCGCACGCTCCGGAGGCCTTCGGCGCTGCATCCCGCATCTGAAAGACAAAACAAGGTGCGTTTAAAGACATTGGGGAACTTTAATACTCACGTGCCATTACTCCTTTCCACATCTAACCCAGTGGGTATTCCGGCACCCTGCAGCCGCTCCGAACTTGTACCTGCAAATAAAAAGACAGTTGGAGCGCATCGTGAAGCAGGCAACAAGCACTTACTTACGTGCTTCCAGGCGCTTCTATTCATCACACGGGCTCCATCTTCAACTCACTTCAGCCCGTCATCCGCTGTCCAAAGGCCCAACAAGGGCTAACACACAAACAAAGCATAACGAACATTGCAATCGCAGCGGGGTGCGCCATTGCCGTGCATCGGCGCGCTTAAGGCCCAAAGGGTCGTTACACAACAAGCAGTGGACTGCGGTATCATAGTGCAAGTGTATAGGTGTAAGGCTCGGCAAAGTCCGGCCGCCAGGCCCCGGGGGACCGCCACCGGAAACCCACACCGCCAGACAAACTCGAGATTAACATCAGAATCGTTATAGGAAAACTAGAAGAAGGAATTGGGGGCGCCAGCCGACATGCATGCTGTTAAGGCCGCATGTCCAGATAAATGACATAACAGTAGAACCATCAATGTAAACAGCGGCCCGCAGCCCTCCCAGCACCCTGTAAACAGAACTATTAGAGAGAGCAGGGTCCAGACCAGTCTTAGTCGTTGTCCACGATGTCTTCGGCAGGGCGATGAAGAGGAACATGTGCCTCGATAAATTTCACTGCTTCCGAAGGGACCGTGAAGAAATAGAGTTTACCAAATGTGAACTTCAATCGCGCTGGGAAGAGTATGGCATATGGGATATTTCTCTCTCTGAGCATCTTCTTAACCCCAAGGAATTGCCGGCGTTCCTGCTGAACTCCCACTGAGAAGTCAGGGAAAATCCGGATTACCTGCGAGTCCAATCTGAGCTCCCCCTTTTCGCGTGCAAGCCGGAGAATCAGGTCACGGTCCTTGAAACTTAGGATCTTCGCAATAATGGGCCTCGGGAAATCTCCAGGCTTGGGGCGGGGCTGCAATGCCCTGTGGGCTCTCTCCACTGTGAAGAAGGGGGACATGTCAGGGTTGCCCAGGAGGTCTTTCAAAAGGTTCTCAACCGCCAGCTCAAGTCGCCCCTTGAGCGCATTTTCGGGAACTCCAACAATGCGTACATTGTTCCTCCGCGACCTGGATTCTAAATCGTCGCATTTGGCCTTGACTGACTTCATGTCCATGACCAGAGTGGATACAGTGCCCTGTAGCGTGGCTATGTTGTCCTCATTAGTGCTGACTCTATTTTCAGCCTCCGTGATTCTTGACCCATGCTGGTCCAGTGTGGCTTTGAGCGACGCTACGTTCGCATTAATATCGTCTAGCTTTTCGTGGAAAGCAGCGAAATTCTTGGCCATTGATTCCATCGTAGCTTGTAGGTCTGTGGGAGGTGTTTCAGCGGCAGGTCGTGGGTCAGCCCGTTCCCCAGACGCACAGGGCGAGCCAGATCTCGGGGTGGCCCTTGCAAATCTGTCCATGGCTCCGGTCTTACTAGTATTCCTAGATCTATTGGGCATGACGATATGTATGTCTGCAGCTGGCACGTGTCACAGGGGTAAAGGTGAACGCTATGTTAATGAGTCCGTGTAGCCGAGGCCAGGGTAAGTCGCCGGCAGGCGCCGCCAGGGGCCAGGGGTCAGAGGCCAGGCAGAGACCACTGGGGAGATCCGTCGATGGCAGGGATCACCGGACGTTCAATTCGGAGGCGATCTCAGCCCAGGGCCCTGGTACGGGAGCAGCGGTCTCTAGTTAAAGCGATCCCCGGCTCCCCACCCGCATCCGCCGAGTCCAGCGAGCCCGGCCCCCCGCAGCCACAGCGCACCCGGCGGGCCCAGCGACCCCAGGGAGCAGCGCCGGAGCGCCGGGGGCGAACAGGGGCCACCGACCAGCCAGACCCAAGGAGCGGAAGCGGGGCCGGCCCACGCCGCCAACCAGATAGGAATGGCGCGCAACAGTCGGGCAGCGTCCCCCCGGCCCGGGCCAGCGCAGGGCCCCAGATGGAGGCGGAGGCAGAGGCAGGATCTTCAGGCGGCCCTCGGGAGCCGCCGCACGGCTCAGGGGGCCAGGCCAGCAGCAACCGGCGCCGCAGGTGTAGGCGGCCGGGTAGCACACGGCCCCAGATGAAGGCGGAGGCAGTAGCGGCGATCCGTCGCCGGGCGGCCTCCGGCAGTGTAGTTCGGGCCCGCCAGTGGCCCCGGGTCTCCGATGCCGCGGAAGCGCAGCACCGCTCGCGGCCGGGCCAGCGCGGGGTCCCAGATGGAGGCGGAGGCAGAGGCAGGATCTTCAGGCGGCCCTCGGGAGCCGCCGCATGGCTCAGGGGGCCAGGCCAGCAGCAACCGGCGCCGCAGCCGTAGGCCGCCGGGTAGCACACGGCCCCAGATGAAGGCGGAGGCAGTAGCGGCGATCCGTCGCCGGGCGGCCTCCGGCAGTGTAGTTCGGGCCCGCCAGCGGCCCCGGGCCCCCGACGCCGCGGAAGCGCAGCACCGCTCGCGGCCGGGCCAGCGCGGGGTCCCGGATGGAGGCGGAGGCAGAGGCAGGATCTTCAGGCGGCCCTCGGGAGCCGCCGCACGGCTCAGGGGCCAGGCCAGCAGCAATCGGCGCCGCAGCCGTAGGCGGCCGGGTAGCACACGGCCCCAGATGAAGGCGGAGGCAGTAGCGGCGATCCGTCGCCGGGCGGCCTCCGGCAGTGTAGTTCGGGCCCGCCAGCGGCCCCGGGCCCCCGACGCCGCGGAAGCGCAGCACCGCTCGCGGCCGGGCCAGCGCGGGGTCCCGGATGGAGGCGGAGGCAGAGGCAGGATCTTCAGGCGGCCCTCGGGAGCCGCCGCACGGCTCAGGGGCCAGGCCAGCAGCAATCGGCGCCGCAGCCGTAGGCGGCCGGGTAGCACACGGCCCCAGATGAAGGCGGAGGCAGTAGCGGCGATCCGTCGCCGGCGGCCTCCGGCAGTGTAGTTCGGGCCCGCCAGTGGCCCCGGGTCTCCGACGCCGTGGAAGCGCAGCACCGCCCAGGGCCGATCCGGGCAGGCGACGGCCCAGGCGCCGACACCAGGGAGGCGAGTCCGCAGCCTCGGTGCGGAGGAGCGGCGGGCGTCCCAGGCACTACGGTGAGGCGGCCCCGGCAGAATGAGGGGTAGGCCGCCGCGCAACTCGCGGCCTCAGAGGTCGGATCCACAATACGCCATATCTCGGCGCCGGAGGGCCAGTACTCGCACAAAATACACTGACACGTAGCCCCAGATATCAGGAAGGCAAAGAAGTAGGAATAGAGGCTTGTAGGAGTCCCGAACCGCAGATGTATGAGGATAGGAAGCGGCCGTGCACGGAGCTATCAGGCTAGGCAGCCATCTTGACGGCTGCTCAACAGCGCCCCGGAAATCTCCTTGTTCTAACCTTCTCTTCTTCTTTACTTTTCTCTAGGATCGGCTCTGGATACAAGACTGGTGTGGCTGTAGACTGGATGCTGGACTGCAGACACGGTGAGCGTTACAGGCTGCTAAGATGCAGAATAACACGAAGCGTGTGCTGCTCTTCGGGCGTGGTTTAAATACCATCAAAAAAGTAGTTCCCAGGCAAGAAGATCCAGTACCACACCCAAGCAGCCAAATAGTTCCTAAAGGAAAGTAGTCCCTTCATGGCTTCATGATGGCCTGTACATGAGTTCTTTGCAGGATGGCCTGCATAGTTTAAAGTTGGCAATAATGAGCCTGGCGGCTACGGCGCCAGGACTGAACCCATATAGCCCCTAGGTGGGGTTTTGGGAATTCCTGTGTCTTCTTGGGTACCTGTTCCCTGGACAGATGGACCTGTTCCGGATGTCTGGGGGCAGGCATCGTGACATATAAACACACAAAATTACTTACAATTGCAGTGAAGACCACTCTCTTGAAAATCAGCATCATCTGAACTACAAACAACTTCCGAACAAACCTGCTTATGCCACAAAAAAAGAGTAAGTACAATACTGCCTTAATATTCTTACTGTTCCTCAAACGCACTGTGTGGTTCATTCATGTAATTTGCGCACCAAAAAAAAATTTTCTGAACCATTCTGCCCACAAATCCCCATTTATTAAACTGGGATTAGCAGGCCGAATGGCACACAAATCCCTGTTTTTTTTGCAACACAAATAACATAGTCAACCCCTAGAATGTTAGTACTACAAGAACTGTTTTAATTTTATACCATTAGGTTTACTATTAATGCTTCTCCTCACCACTAGCTCACTTTCTACTCTCATCTGAACCGCAGTTTAGTAACACACAAATAGAATAGCCTTCCGAACTAATTGTAGCTGCCCAATGCACATTCACATACATCTTTCCCATCATACTCAATCACTCATGCACACATTCATTGCAGAACGGCCCAAACCATACCTTCTTTTTTTTTTCAACATACCCCAAAGAATGCTTACCAAAAGGCAAGTCCGTAGAAAGCAACGCAGAAATAGAGCAAATGAAAATAAGTGTCCAAAATAAGCATCCATCTTTACCAGAGTTTGTACAAAAAGTTCAAACAAAACAGCTAATATAGTCATTTAGCGAAACAAAACAAGCTTCCAGTACATTAACTTTGCCTCCTCTATCAAAATGTAATACGAAACAGAAAATGATTAACAAGAATTCGGCTACCACTACTGCTAAAACTGCTCCTAAAACTGCTCCTATAAATCTTGATATACTAGCAAGTAACCCTACCAAAAAAGTATTTTAGCAAATATTTTCCGCCACAGAGTCCTTCAGAATCTTCTAAAAACAGGAGACAAATCATCCACAAACCTACCGTAGAAAATGAATCTTCGAAGGTTTGATAGACAGTGAAATCCTTCTCAAAAGAAAGTTATTCATTTTAGTGTTAAACAGAATGAAAGCACTAACAAAACTAACTACTAAATTACAAAAAAAAGTATCAATAAACAGAATGTCAACAAAAATAACTTCTTGAATGTCTGTGGAGGTGAATAGAGTCACACCATGAGCACAGAACCATATTTTAATGAAGAAGCCTACAAACAAAACCAAACAAACACAATTGCCATAAATAGCAGTGGACGAGGTTATGAAAAAATTAATAATATCATAATGGAACAAGAAATACTGCTTATAAAAATATCCCCAGAAAACTCAGAATTACCTCTCCATTCGACTGAACCAGAACGTCCAGTATACAAATGGCCATGCACGTCATTGTGTAACATTCCCAAAAAATCTTTCAAATCTTAACGCCAGTTCCTTAATCAGTATGTGAAAGGCAAAGACAAAATCAAAATGAAAGTGCTGCAAAATATGGATACCTGTCCAGTGCACAAATACACAGGACTACAAGGACATTCATTAGCCTGCATTTCAGGACCTATTTGCAAAAGCACCTTCCGTCATATCCAAATTATATCAACACATCATTGTACTATAAGAAATATAGTCTATAAATTGTACTATGCTGAAAGTCCTGCTTTAGCACTGGCCAATTTAAATAACACTCTTCTACATGGTACACCCAAAGACCTACTCGAAGAAATCAACTATATCCAGAGAAAATATTTTGGAAGTGAAAGCCACTTCGAAAAAATGCAATAGCTTTACAACAGACTAGCAACAATTCTGCACATTGCAACCTTCTACTACACACACACAAAAAAGAAATACAAACATTTCAAAGTACATCCGCTGAAGTAACATAACGTGTGTGTGTGTTGCCGCAGAACTTTTTCATAAAAGTAACACAAAAACTGTAGACCTAACATACAAAATAGAAGACAATGAAGATTCCAAATGGTTTGAATTAGCTCTGTACCTTATAGCAGAAAGCAAATACAAAATAACTGACCCCTTAATACTTTGCAGTTACTGCACTACAAAACTTGACAACAGCCAAACTCCTTCACAAATAACCTGGAATTATTCCCACTACCAAAAGCTCTGCAACAACTCAATTTATATGAGAGAATCATAATTCAAACAGTGCACCCATTTCAAGCAATAATACGCCTTCAACCCAAAACAGCAAATTTACCTCCTTCTGAATTGGTAAAAGGCATTTGTGGCAAAGTAGTTTATTTACCATTAGATCTGAACGAAAATGTGCACACTCTAGGAGTGCAACCTCCAATAGAGCAATCTTTAATTGTCTCAGTAAATGATGTACCAACAAGACCAAAAGAAATGTGGTAACAACTCGTAAACTTGCATAAAGTTAGACAAGCCTTGCAGTATCTAAAAGACAATGAATACTACAAACAAATAAATATTGAAGAAAATTTAAGGGAAACAACTGAAATAATTCAAGAGTCACCAGAAACTGGTCAATTTGAAGTTCTAGATCCTGCTACAGTATCCAATATTTTAGACCATTCTACAATTCATCCATTACACTCTGACACCATAGATGATGCACTAGAAACGTGGCAAATGCGACAAACCAAAGATCACCAATCAGCATATGGGAAAAAAGTATATAAGCACATGCTTTTCCTCTACTCTTTCCTACTCGCAAAGGAGAAAGGTATGATGATAGACCCACTCAGATAACAGCATCAGAATACCGCTCATTACAAATGTATTCTGAAGATCCCAGATTTAGACAAAATGTGGAATACATATTCCACCTACTCTTTGAAAGTGAACTAGCAGCTCTGTTAGAGTTACACACATTGAAATCAGGAACCTACTTTCAAAATGTCAGCTATGCAATAAATACAAAAAGTGCAAGAAAAATTAGAATTACAAATCTGTTAGCAAACATGCGTGGTACGAAAGAGTACTGGTTCCGACGTCACGGAGATGTACGTTGTATGATAATGTAACAAACCAAGTGGGTGGGCCAAGGTTTCTTAAGTTGTGCAGAATATGCATGGGAAGATTTACATGATTTCCTACGCATATCAAACAAAAACGAAACAAACCTAGATATTCTAACACATGGAGAACTTTTCTCTCTAGATCCTGTTAATGTTTCAAGATATTTCCATCATCGTTTCATTGCTATGCTACACTTTATTTGTTATAAAACTGTTCCTCCCCTCGGAGAAGTACAACACTTCTTTTGGAGAAAAGAATACCAAGCCAGAGGAGCACCACATATCCACATGCTTTTATGGATTAAAGATGCTCCTAAATTTGGTCAAGACAGTGATGCCACTGTTTTACAGTTTATCGAAAAATGTCACTTGTGAAATTTCATCGGAAGCAACAAATGGTGATCTTCACGCACAAATTGGACAATTTCAAAGACACAAATGTGGCAAATATTGTCGTCGAAAATACAAAAACAAAGGGAAATACTACACCAAATGCCGCTTTGGTTTCCGTAGACAAGACAGAAACAGGTGAAGTGAACAACTTCATGTCTTCAGTTAGACATGGTGTTAAAGGTAAATCACCTAACAGGTATTACATAAAAAGAACAGAAGAATCAAAATATATCAATGATTACAATGCAATCATTGCCCTGTTATGGAATGCAAACATAGATATGCAGTACATTGCAGACAATTCCACTGCAGTTGCACGATATGTTACAGCCTACTTAACAAAAGCAGAAAAAACAGAGCTTCAAGACCTCTGAAATGACCTATCATCGGACAAAACACTATCTCAGAAATTGTACAGCTTAGGCATAAAAATGCTCTCTCATAGAGAATGTGGCTCCTATGAAGTTGCAGATCGTTTAACCGGTACTGCTTTGTATGGAAAATCGGAAAATATACTAAATCTAGAAAGAGTTCTCAAATCATACGACAATATAGAAACAATAGCCAAAAATTATCCCAACAGCCAAGACATTTTGAAAAACAATTTAATAGACACATACTACCCGAACAGGAGCACCACTTTGGAAACAATATGTCTATACCACATAGCCCAAAACTTCACATACAAAAATAATATAAAACTAAATGGAAAAAAAGGTAGATATAGAGTGACAGATTGTGAAGGCAGCTTAGTGAAACTTAACAAAGCTTAATTGATCATATCAAATTGTCAATAAAAACTCCTCAACATAAAGAACTATATCACATGTCCCTGTTGCAACTTTTTAAACAATGGAGAAAAGAAGAGATACTAGAAAACTATGACTCCTATGAAAACGCTTTTCAAAGCAAATGAAAGCACTAGCACCGATATAAACTTTACGCAGTACAAAACAATGTTGCACAATGAACAGCAAAATGAAGAACTCCAGGCCCAACTAGATAAGGACACTCCCGACAGTAGTCAACCTTCTGTAACAGGAAGTCAACCACTGGGACAGCCACTAATAGCAAATGAGGCAGAATTAGCTATGACAGAAGTAGAGAACATCATGTGTCATCATGAAGAAGATACAGAAGACTTAACTGTACTATAATCAAAACTGAACAAAGAGCAGCATACCATTTCTCAAGAAGTAACAAAAGAAATTGCACATGATGTACAATATGAAAATAATGTACCTGCCAAAATTACAAACCTATACTACTATATGTCAGTGGTGAAGCTGGTTCAGGCAAAATATTCTTAATCAAAATCATCAGCAAGTTCCTTCAACAATTGACAAACAACAAACTGTCAGCTGTTGTAACTGCCCCCACAGGTTTAGCTGCCTACAACATACGCGGTATCACTTTACACTGATTACTACTCCTTCCAGTAGAACACCAAAACAAATTAGAATATTACAAAATTTCTACAGAAGCTGCAACGGAACTAGGCAGAGTGTTAAAACAAATGAAAATGCTACTAATAGATGAAGTGAGCATGGTCTCCAACCTAATGTTGGCTTTGATTCACCTCAAATTGCAAGAAGTACTTAAAACAAACTACGAAGAGCTTTTTGGAGGAAAACACATTATTGTTTTTGGAGATCTTCTTCAATTGACACCAGTGAAAGGTGAACCTATGTTTAAAACCATAGGACACAAACGCTGCCGTAAAACTCTTTGCAGCAAAGGAAATATCAACCTTTGGCAACATTTCCAATACAGAGAATTAACAGAAAACATGTGCCAATCTGCAGACCTCACTTACGCCAACATTTTAAAAAGTATTAGAGTTGGTGTACTATCTCAAGAAGCACAAGCATTATTAACAACTTGGCACATCCATGCACTTTATGGCCATAACTCATGTGCTACTGATGTTATGGAACAATCAGCACACACAAATGTCAATTGTATGTCCTTAATGTCAACTCTTGCAAGCTGTTCCAAATTCAATGAAACAATGTTGAAAAAAGAAATGCAACCAATAATTGAAATTTGCTCCACAGACAAACTGGACGTACATGGTATGACACTACCCATGTGTCAACAAGCCACAACAAGACGAAATACCTTTAGAAAATTCTATCTCCGGCAACACAGCTGGTTTGGAGAAAATATTAAAATTAACCTTTAACTGTAGAGTAAAGCTTAAACGTAACGTTGATGTGGAGCAAGGACTAGTTAATGGAGCATTGGGTACAGTTGTTGGTTTTCAAACATACCCACGTGACAACAACATTCAGTTTGCCAATATTCTCTTTGACAAACTTTCAGAAGTAAAAAGGATAGGGCGCTCAACAGCTCGATTCCTTCTCTTCAAAGACATGTATGTACGCAGAGAACAATTTTCCCTAACTCTAGCATACGCAGTCACCATTCACAAATCACAAGGTCTTACCCTAGACAAAGCATTGATAGATATTGGGAACACAGTCTTTAAAGAAGCCATGAGCTACGTAGCACTATCACACTTATGTACTTGACGGTCTATTTCTAAGCAACTTTGATGCAAGTAAAGTAAACGCTGATATTCCTTGCATTTTAGAATACAATGGACTATGTTCACTGTACACCCCCCATGTAAAAACATCTCCTGTTCCAGAAAAAGGAAAACGTTATAAAAGAAAACTAATTCAAACAGAAATGCAACAGGATCCCACTGCAAATTCTCCAAAGAGAGTAAAAGAAGCTAATACTTCATCAATTACCACAACCAAAGAAGAACCTATTACTCAAAGTAACTCGGGGACTTCTTCAAAGAAGCAACACACACACTCCGAAATAATGACTTGGACACAGAACTATCTGGTCCATTCAAATTTTCAAATATAACTGGTGTAAGTTGCTACGCAAATGTAGCAATGAATATTCTATTTCAATTGCCACCAATTGTTGACAACATTTACTTACACAGTACAGACCAATTGTGTTTGCAAATGTTAGTCCTTCATAGAAACGCTACAAACAATCCTGACAACACGTATAGTGTTCATGGAATAAGGCAAGAATTGGACTACTGTGCTGGAATGGTGAAATTCACTATAAAGTCACAAGAAGATCCACAAGAATTTCTAATGTACTTACTACAAGTACTGGAAAACAAAAACATACCTATAAATGAAATCTTCCAGATTTCATACATGTGGAAACATACATGCACTCTCTGCAACAATGTGGCACAGGAACAAATCCCTAATGAGCGCTTTGTGTATGTATCCATACCTAATTGTGAATGTGTTCCATTTCAGCAACTTGTAGAAAATGCAAACCAGGGTAGATTATGTACTACCTGCAATTCAGATAATCGCTCCACCTTACTAATACAAACACATAGTGAATACGTAATACTAATGCTTCTACGTTACAATGCAGATGGTAACAAAAACAACTGCAAGATGACTGTTTTCACACATGGTCAAGTATCACTTGGTAAGAAAACCTTTGCAACCATAGGTATAATCTACCACGCAGGAGCCACAACCAATGCAGGTCACTACACTGCATATATAAAAAAAGAAATGTGGATGGTTCGAATGTAATGATGGTACCATTACTCTAAAGCAGAGATTACCAGCAAATCTTACAAACACTTATTTAATCTTCTTAAAGCCAAAATGTAATAACTAATCTATACTTAAACATTAACAAAACTCCAATAAAAAAACTATAAACTGTTAGAATACGCCAACAGGTATCTAACTGCTCCAAAAATCTGCAACAAGCCAACAGATAGAACATTAGCCAGAAACAACATGTTTTTCCAGCATTGAATCTTTCATGGATTCACATGCTTGGAATATTCCCCGTCGACAGACTGGGAACCCTCGGTACGCTTATAAAGCAGTTTCCCATAGGAAAACTTTCAACACTTTTGTGTCCTATCTACGTCGTTTTGGGGCCGCGCACGCATGCCCCACTAGGACGTAGCGGTATAAATGCCCCGCTCCTGCGGTTCCCTTCAGATTTCAACCATCTCCAAAGTAGTGGGAGCACCTTGTGTAGTCTACTATTTTGTCTAGGTTGTGCTGTTGGAGTTTTCTCCTGATGTCAGGGAAAGCGCTGTTCCACCGCGCTATGTGCGGATTGAAGAAGGTGTACGAGGGGGACGGACATATGGATTGCATATATATTCTACACCCTCATCATTCGGCAGACAAGTGCGACATATGTAAGGGCTTCTCCCAGAAGACTCTTAAAGATCGCAGTCGAAGACTTGTGTCATGGTTAAACGATGGTGCGGGGGCATACCCGCCTTTGGAGGTGGGCTCCACGCACAGCGTGGCCTCAGTGTCAAAATCCTCAGGGGCCCTGCGCCGCTTGACATCGTCGGATTCCCCGGTGAAGAAATTACGACCGGCGGAGAAGGAATCATCGAGAAGCTATTCTAAGGAGTCTTCGTCGAAGAAAGCCTTGTCATCCTCATCTTCGACGAAGAAAGACGGAAAAGAAAAATCAAAATCCTCCTCGGGCAATCATCATAGATCGACCTCGAGTCAATATGCAGAGAAGCGTAGGTCGAGTTCGGAAAAGGCGGGAACGCCTCAAGGACCTGCACGACCACCACCGTCATCGACGGCAGGGCAGTCGTCGACCACTTCTCTGCCACTGACACAAGTGGTCTCAACCGTTCTTGGACTGCCGACGGTAACGACGACGTCGACGACGGGGCCAGCTTTAGCTTCGACTGAGATCCCGCAAGAGGCCTGGCGACCAGAGGTATACGACCCAGTTTTGCCGGAGACACTACTGCAGCAAGAGACCTTGTCGGTGTCCTCGGGAGATGAGGATGTGAGAGTAGCTGGCCCTGCAGACCTCGGGTTACAAGGGATTACCAGGCCTCTCTCTGGGATCATTCCGGGGTCTAACCCTCTTCTCAATCCGCAGTCACTCTTGTCGCTGGAGGTCTTATCCACGTTGCAAACATTGCTGAAGACACTGTAAGAGCGACTACCTCAAACAACTCCGGCTAGGTCGGCCATCGACGGCCCGGGCCCGTCTCGTTGGCCACCTCTGTCAACCCCATGGCAGTGCCAGCGGGTGGAGACCTCTCAGATCCACGCCACGAGGAAGGAGAGCTGATAGATTCGGACTCGGACAGTAGAGCCTTATGTGATGTCTCGCTTTCCCCCTCCAAGGATCCAACCTGGGAGTCTGAAGCGGAATTAGAAACCCCGAGAAGCACGGCACAGCCGTCTCCCCCGGATGACATTGGGTCATTTCACACCATGATATCCAAGGCTTTTACAGAATTCGGGCTGGCCCAGGAAGAGGAGAAAAAGGACTTGTTTTCTTTTCGACCACATGGGAAAGAGGAGAAGGTCAGTGTTTTCAGTACCCATCCTGGATCATGTGTGGCAGGAGGGATTACAGACCATGTGCCACCCTTTCTCGGAACTGGAGATAAAAGGTTGTCTGGAGAAAAAATTTAAGGCCCCAGAAGCTACCCCCAAGTGTCTTTCCTCCCAACCAACTCCTGACTCATTGTTGTCGGCAGCGGCGGCGAGAAAGGCGAGGGCCCAGCGCAAGTGCACAACCCCCCCGGAAAGTGATGCCAGAAGACAGGATGCTTTCGCCAAAAAAGTGCTGTCGGTAGGTGCTACCACAGTGAAAGCGGCCAATTCTCTGGCCATAGTAGCCAGATACGACAGGGAGATGTGGCACCGACTGGCTCCTATGCTGGAGCATCTTCCGGAAGAACATCGTAAGGCGGCGATGTTACTGGTCAGGGAAGGTGAAGAGGACTCCAATCATGCCATAAACATTGCGGTGGACCTCGCGGAATCGGGGTTTAAGCAGGTCAATAATGGTGTGGTTCTCCGAAGGCAAGCATGGCTGAAATGCACCAACTTCCGACCAGAGGTGCAATACAAGGTGCTGGATATGCCTTTTGAGGGAGACCTTATGTTCGGCGAGAAGGTGGACGAAGCCCTGAAAGGCATGAAAGAGGACTCGGACACGGCACGTTCCTTGGGGGCCCTCCAAAGTGGTCGAAGTTTCCGGTCTTTTCGTCCCTTCAGGGGAGCATCGGGAAATTCCAGATTCTCAACATCGAGAGACAGATCCTTCAGTAGGCCAGCATACCCCTCCCAGGGATACAGACGGGCTTCTCAAGCAGCAAAATGACGCCGGGACTACCAGGCCCCCAAGAAGAGAACGGGTTACTCGTCGTCGACGAGGCATAAGCAGACCAAGGACCAGCAATGACGGGCATCAGAACCTTCTGGGAGGCAGGGTATCGTGCTACATCAATGAATGGGAGCAAATAACGGATCAATGGGTGTTGGACACTGCAAGATGCGGACATTCCCTGCAATTCAAAAGCAACCCTCCGCACATTCCACCGGCGTTTTGTAGCTCAACCCCATCTGAGCGTGTTGCAGCAGGAAGTAGCACTTATGCTACAAAAAGGTGCTATAGAATTGGTTCCGTCGTCACAGAGGGGTCAAGGGGTTTATTCCTGATACTTTGTGGTGAAAAAAACAAACGGAAAGTGGCGTCCCATTCTAGACCTGCGCGATCTAAACAAAACGTTGAAAAGCCTAAAATACAAGATGCTCACGCTCCAAGAAGTGATCCGGTCAGTTCAAGAAGGGGACTTTCTGGCGTCTCTGGACCTGCAGGACGCCTACTTCCACATACCGATGTGTCAGTGACACAAAAAGTTCCTAAGGTTTGTGGTAGGGCGGACTCACTACCAGTTCACAGTACTTCCTTTTGAGCTGAAATCCTTTCCCAGAACGTTCACGAAATGTTTGGCCCCGGTGGCGGCCTGGCTAAGAAGGCAAGGCCATCATGTATACCCGTATCTTGACGACTGGTTGGTGAGGGGGTCCTCCCCTATGTTGACTCACACAAGTTTGCAGGCCACCATGCACCTCTTATAACGGCTGGGGTTTGCGGTAAACTTCGAGAAATCCTCGTTAACGCCGTCGAGAAGCTTGGTGTTCCTGGGCGCACAGTTCGAGACCCAGTCAGGGTTAGTGAAACCATCCTTCGACAGAATCACCAAACTCAATCGATTGGCAGGTCAGCTGAAAATCAATACCAGACTGTCAGTGAGAAAATGTATGTCAAGTCTGGGTGCTATGGCGTCCTGCATTCCTCTGGTGGGCAACTGCCGCCTGTTCATGAGGCCGGTTCAAGAGTTTCTGGCAGACCGGTGGACGCAGTCCCAAGGGCTCTGGTCAGACAAACTGAACGACGACGAGCTCTTGGACACCACTAGCTCTTAAGTGGTGGCAGAGCTTCCAGAATCTATCCAGAGGGGTACCCCTACAGGAGCCGGAGTTTCGGCTAACCATAGTGACGGACGCGTCCCTGACAGGCTGGGGAAGCACACATGGGCACTCTACAAACACAATGTCATTGGTCTTGGAGGGAATCTCTCCTGCACATCAAGGTTCTAGAACTGAGAGCAGTGCGCTGGGCCCTGAAGTCGTTCCTGCCGCACATCAGAGGGTCCATAGTGAAAATATTGACAGACAACACAACGGCGATGTTTTACTTGAGGAAGCAATGGGGCACGCGATCTAGAACCCTTTCCACCGAGGCTCAGAAGGTGTGGCATTGGGTTCTGATACACAATATAGCCATCATAGCTCATCATCTTCCGGGTGTACGGAACGAGCAAGCGGACTCACTCAGCACAAATATGGATCAAATTCACGAATGGGAGATGGACAGCGTTCAGTTGTCGAAGGTCTTCGAGAAATGGGGACGTCCTCCGCTAGATCTCTTCGCTACGAAGAGGAACAAGAAGTGCGAAATGTATGCCAGCAGGTGGCCACAGGAAGGCTCTTTGGGGGAAGCGTTCTCCTTCCCGTGGATGGACAAGTTCCTCTACGCCTTCCCTCTGTTCCCTCTAATATGGAGAACTCTGCAGTGGATACGCAGGTACAGGTGCCGGGTCATCCTAGTGGCACCGTGTTGGCCAAGGCAGTCGTGGTTTTCCGACCTGCTTCACCTGTCAGTGGATCAACCAATAACGTTCCTGAAGGTTCCCAATCGCCTGTCCCGGGACGAGGGAACGGTGTGGCATCACAATCCAGACAGTCTCAATCTGACAGCTTGGCTCCTGGCTTTTCGGAATTTGGTGCCTTGAGCATTTCACCGGACTGTTGGAGGATCCTGCAAGCAGCGCGAGCCCCTTCCACCAACAAGTCGTACGAGTGTAAGTGGAGAAGGTTCTGTACGTCGTGTCAAGGACAGACGGGAGTGCAACCTCTAAGGGTCACTCCGGAACAGCTTCTGCCGTACCTGCTACACCTAGCGGAGAGCGGATTATCTTTTTCATCAATAAAGGTACACCTGGTGGCCATCTCTAGATTCACGAGGAGGAGGAAGTCGTCTCCCTTGTTTAGTGACAGGTTGGTGAAACACTTCATGAGGGGTTTGTTCTGGACGTTCCCTCCGGTTAAACGTTTTTCACCGACGTGGAGCCTTAATATGGTGTTAGCAGGGTTAATGTCATGATCTCTGCTTCCAAAAGGTCAGGGTTTTCCCAACTCCCTTGGAAGCAGATCCATAACCCAGGTTCCGAGTGCCAACCAGTCCCAATTGGGACCTTTTGGACCCAGTCCTGGCACCAGTGGCACCAGGCTCATAAATATGCCCAGTCCCAGCGCTGGAAGCGCCGGGCTCATAATGCTTGGGTGGACTTACCTGCAGCAGACCATGCTGCTTACTTGCCTGCCAGTTGAGCCTCTGATCCTCTTCTGTTTGGAACTACTTTTCCTGTTGGGTGGGGCAGGAGCCACTCCCTAGATTCAGAACACTGGAACTCTTCTGGAAAGCAGGCACTCTTTTCTTACCTAGGCGTGGCTGTGGAAGGAGACACCTAAGCACTACAGGAGGCTATTTAAACCACACCCGATGGATGAATCTTGCTTGGCGTTATTCTGCATCCTCTGCAGCACAACGCTCATCGTGTCTTCTGCATCTGATCCTGGGCCTAAGGAAAAAGGCTTACCATCCTGAATCCAGTCTTCAGCAACACCTATAAAGACAAGAAAGAACAGGTTAGCATTACGGTCTTCAGTGACAGCTCTTCACTTACCTGGTCCATCGGCTGTCACCAATGCCTCGCGCTGCATTCCGGCATCTGAAAGACAAAAGCTTACCAACTCTTTGCACGCTCCGGAGGCCTTCGGCGCTGCATCCCGCATCTGAAAGACAAAACAAGGTGCGTTTAAAGACATTGGGGAACTTTAATACTCACGTGCCATTACTCCTTTCCACATCTAACCCAGTGGGTATTCCGGCACCCTGCAGCCGCTCCGAACTTGTACCTGCAAATAAAAAGACAGTTGGAGCGCATCGTGAAGCAGGCAACAAGCACTTACTTACGTGCTTCCAGGCGCTTCTATTCATCACACGGGCTCCATCTTCAACTCACTTCAGCCCGTCATCCGCCATCGCCGGAACCCTGCAAAGCAAGAAACATCATTACTAAAGACTTTAAAGACATTAGAATGACTCGAAACTTACCGTTCGTGCAGTAAACGACGGACAGCAGTCCTCTGAAGTCAAGAGGCCTGCTCCCCTTATCCAGTGAAGAAACTGGTTACAGCACCCTGCCCCGAGGCAGATGGAGAGCACGGCGTTCACTTACCTAAGCTGAGAGCGTTAACCTTTGGGGTTCTACAGGAGAAGAGAAAGGGAAGAAGAGAGAGACATTCAATAACCCAGTTCCTTAATCCCATATTTTCTATCTGCAGACATCTTACCCTTCGAGTCAGTCATACAGTGCCCAGAGGTCCAGCCCAAAGAGCCAGCCGTGTGTTACACATCACCTTTGAAGATACGGTATACGCCCAGTCAAGACCGGCGCCTCTACGGGAATCAGGTGAGCGTTACAGTTAATGAAACCACCCTTTGAACCAATGGCCACATCGTCGATGAAGTTCTTGTCATGGAAAGTGGCCTTTCTAATAGCTATAACATCAGCTAGGCGGATCTCGGAGTTGCAAGCGTTGATCATAGACCCTCTGTACCTAAAGGTTTTTTAAGGACAAAATGGTTCTGTCAACGAATCCTCGTTTCATTCGGCTTATCATAAGCACTCATCCATTGTCCTGCCCACCTTTTTCGAGACCCCCTCATCGGCTGTGGAAAAAGTCCTACATACTTTGGACATAAAGAGAGCTCTAAAATTTTACCTTCATCGGACTCAGCAACTTAGATCTACGCAACAACTCTTCATTGCATATGGTCCTTCGGTGAAAGGAAAAGCAATTTCAAAGCAGGGACTGGCCCGATGGGTCTCGTCGACGATTGCCTTCTGTCATTCCAAAGCGGGAAAACAGCTACAAGGGCGTCTGAGAGCTCATTCCACAAGGGCAACTTCATTGTCGACGGCGTTGTGGGCAGGAATCCTGCTGACAGACATTTGCCAGGCGGCGGCATGGTCAGTGCCTCACACATTTACCCGCCATTACTGCCTCGAACGGCAGCATGCGGACGAGATACAAATGGGAAGAGCAGTCTTGCGCCATCTGTTTCAATAAGGTAAGCCCTTTTCAAGAAGGGTCTGTGCTTATTTTGACATATGTATATATGGATGTATATAAGGATGTATATATATATATATGTATATATGTGTATATAGGTATTGATCTGCGGATGTACTGTTGCGTATTTTACATTGGCATCCTACGTAAGCGTGGTTCGCTATAGATATGCTTAGGTGGGTGCCGGATTGCATTCACACCGCCTCTTTTTCAGGATTACTGCTGTGCATTCTATTCTAAGCATGTGAATCCATGAAAGATTCAATGCTGGAGAAGGTAATAGTTTCTTACCTGTAACTCCATTTCTCCAGCATTGGTATCTTTCATGGATTCACATGCGCCCGCCGGCCTCCCCGGAATGCAATCGTCTTGTATATCTAGCTTTCACCCCATTCTACTTTCGAGGGGTCGAAATCTGAAGGGAGCCGCGGGAGCGGGGCATTTATACCGCTATGTCCTAGTGGGGCATGCGTGCGCGACCCCAAAACGACGTAGATAGGACACAAAAGTGTTGAAAGTTTTCCTGTGGGAAACGGCTTTATAAGCGTACCGAGGGTTCCCTGTCTGTCGACGGGGAATATTCTAAGCATGTGAATCCATGAAATATACCAATGCTGGAGAAATGGAGTTACAGGTAAGAAACTATTCCCGAACACTGAAAACAAACTGCTGTAGCATAACAAAAAAAGTTTTTTTTTAATCCGACATGATTTTTTTTTCCCACAGACCCAATGATTTGAAAAACAAACACAGAAACTGAGCAAATTGCACAGTACAATGGTTTGTAAACTACTAAATATGAGGATCGAGAAAAAGCTGAAATGTCTATTATGCAATGTAATAAGTCTTTATAAAATACATACACTAACATGCTCTTTTCTTTTATCACAGAAATTGAAAAAGAATATGTGCTCCAGTTACCCAACTCATGAAAAAAAAATCCAATCTCAAAATATCAAACAGTATATTCTAATAGAAAACATAAATACTGCTGCATAACAGAACCATTGAAGCAAACCCCTAACCATACACCACAATACAAAAAGTTTACTTCTATGGATATGTTATACTGCAGTGCTTGTTACCAAACTCTACAATCTTAATGACATGACGTAGCCAAAACTTCACATACAAACTATACAAATCAAACAGTACATAAACTGTAGCTTTGCAAATATTTGATAGATATTTGATTCTATGGGTGTGATCTATGGGTGTGCTATGCTGCGGTGGTTGTGGCCAGGGCCTAGAGTCTTGGGTATATAGCCTACGGCCATGCACCCAAGACTCTAGGCCCTGGCCACAACCACTGCAGCATATCACACCCATAGATCACACCCATAGAATCAAACATTTGAACCATCTGTATGGGCCCACCCATATCACACTTTTTGCAAAGTTTAGTGAGAATTCATCCAGGGAGAGCGAAGTTCTAAGCCACCCATGGTGGCTTATAACTTCGGACTCTAGGCCCTGGCCACAACCACCGCAGCATATCACACCCCCCATAGAATCAAACATTTTAACTGTGGCATATGGGCAATTTTTATGTCCGCGGACACCGCGCATGTCCTTAGAACAGTTTCAACTTGCCTGCGGACAGCACGGACGGTAATACTGTCCTTGGGACACCCCTCATTTTCACTAATTACAGACATCCCGGACAGTGCGGGCATGGCGAATTCATCAGTAGCACCTGCCACCTAAACAAATACAGTATTTGACCCATCTCTCCAAGCACTCTTGCACACCAAAACACTCCCCAAAACTGCATTTCGCCTCTGTTCGCTGCCGCGCTGTCGGCGGATCCAAGATGGCGGGCGCATCGGAACAATCTGACGCACTTTACGCTCTTCACCATCCAATCGGCGAACACGTCACATGTCTGCAGACATGACGCGAGCTGATTAGCCAATTGGTGTCCTGTCCGCGGAGCGAACAGGGAAGTGTGTCCGCGGAGTGGACATAGATATCACTCATTTTTTGAGACCTACTTTTTGATTGTTTTTTAAAAACTACTGGACGGATTTTCACCAAATTTACAAAAGCACGCTTTCGGGACCAAGCCGCTGCTCCTGCGGTGAAAATCCGTCCAGCGGTTTGGGCTGTATGCGTGTGCAAACTTTCCCCATTCAGTCTGTGGGAAAAAAAGAAATTTTGGGACCCCCCCTGTAACTTTGCCCCCCCCGGACCAAACCTCACCAAACTTTGCAAAAACATTCAGAGTGGGCCAAATACTTTTTTTGGAAAGATTGGTGAGGATTCGTCCAGGGAGAGCGAAGTTATGAGACGCCCAAAAAGTGCTCTTCCTATGGGATTAGCAATTTAACCAGAACTACACAGCCACTAATGTGGCTGTGTAAATAAATATATATATATATATATATATATATATATATAATTCTCGAGATCAGGGCCCGTCACCTGCAAAGAATTACATTTCTTGATTAGTCATCTTCTTTCATTGGTTGTTTTTTTTTTGCCAAGCGCCAACAATCTCCATTGTGCATAGATTGTTTCATTTGAGGTGCCCTGATGAATCTGAAGTGTCGTCCCTTCTACCCCAGGGGAAAAGGACCCCCATTCCCATAAGGAACTCACTTTAATGAAAACAGTGTCTGCTTACATAGGAATTGAGAAACATACTAGTATCTATATCGATATATATATATATATATATATATATATATATATATATATATATATATATATATATATATATCCTGTGGGATCTGTCATCCAGGTGGCCAGGACACAGCCATTGCTATTGGATCAGTACCTGGGGGTGGACCAGTGCGTAAGGATCACCTGGATGGGGGATCCTCGGGGAATGGAAGTGGGACACCGACTGGTGATACGCGGTACCCCCATCCTACCCCTTAGAATATTCAGAAGCTCTACCCCCTTCCGACACAAACGCTTTCCCTTCTTACATCATGAAAGACAATGGACTAACACCAGGGCCGTTTACCTGACATGTCCCAACACAAGGGTCAGACAGAGTCAGGCAATTGACAATCACTTCGCATACCTGACGGCCTTTTTCCCTTCCCCACAGGGATAAAAGGTGGAGCACAAGAGCACACTTTGAGCAAGCCAAAACGCACAAGGAGGCAGCTGTTCCAGGATGGCATTTCAAAAGGAGGAGAAAGGCTGCGAGACTAGAAAGGACGATAAGGAGGGAAGTGCACTTGCCCTTTTAGACCCAGACTTGCGAAGCCTCCGAAAGAGGAAATATGAGACCGGGAGCTACAGCTAGCATTTGGTGTAACAGATGTCAATGATGCTTGGAGCCCTCCCACACTGAGGACCAAGGCGGAGAGAGGCGCTTGGTACCGTCCTTGACTCAGGAGATAAGAAATGCAAGTCTGAGGGAGAACCGATAATAGACCAAGCTGTGTTGAGTGAAAGTTGCAAACGGCAACATGATTTGAACAAAGAGTATCTGTCACAGAACTTTTAAAAACGCAGGGACAAACCAGCTGCAGGGTGGTCAGATGGAGCGTTTGCGCTTATTCGAAAGACTCTAGTTGGCCCCCTTTTGTTAAAACTACAGATACCATGAGGCCCTAGGAGGCTCCGATGTAGGAGGTCAAAGTGGTCATACAAGGGGTGAGCAAAACCCCTTGTACAGTGGGAAGTCTTTGACCCGTAACCAAGAGGAAAGCCAAGGGAAGTGAATCCTGCATTGTGATAAAGCAAAGCGAACTGTTTAACTTGCAAATGTGAAGCCTGCTGAGGGATGCCTGCAAAGCCAGGTGAGGCACGAGAATCCCGTGAACATTGTGTTGACGAGAGTGAACCTGGCTGAGGGGATGTCCACAGTGAAAGGTTGTTTAAAAGGACTTTGAGACTCGTGAATACTGCAGGTGAGGAGCTAGTGAGTGAAAGGCCGTAGTGAACCCGACTGAGGGAGGTTAACATTTGAGAGCATCAGAGCCTGGATGAGGGGGATCCAGGGGTGAAGAGTCATCACCCAACGTATAAGAGTACTGAAAGGAATTTTTGTTTTGTTATTGTTGATACATCAGCCCTCAGCGGCAAGAGACTTTTTAGAAAAGACACTTAACGGGGGGCACAGTTGAACAGCAGTGGAAATGGCTGCCTAGCTGTAAAGCTCCATCCCGGGAAAAATCCTGAAGCAAATATATCCATGGAAGCAAACCTTGGGTCTGGCAAAATCGGTACCAAATGCATGTGCTCGGATAGAACTGGGTTTATCAAGTTTATCTTTGCGTTTTCTGTGACGTCAGTTGAATACGTTTGCCAAAATGCTAGATCCCCTTTGGAACTCTATTTACACTGAATTTACAAAGATGCCTCAACTAGAGCATCCACTATCTGTCTTACTCTTTAAGAAAAGAATGGAATGTGTATTAGTGCGTATCAACATTACTAAAGAATATATTATTATATGTGCTGGATATGCCAAAAAAAACTATATCAAATGGATTGGGTGGACTCCCAAGAGGAAATTGGTTCCTATGATTTATGTCAGGAATTCACACAAAAGGTTACCGAGACTAATGTACATTGAGTGCTCCCCTAATATGTGATATATATATATATATATATACATATATATTACATGCCACGGTAGTGGCCATGTAGTTATGGTTAAGTTGCTGTTTCCATAGGAAGAGCGCTTTTTGGGTGGCTTATAACTTCGCTCTCCCTGGACGGATCCTCAGCAAACTTTGCAAAAAAAGTATTTGGGTCACTCTGAAAAGTTTGGTGAGGATTCGTCCAGGGGGGGCAAAATTATAGGGGGGGTCCCAAAACTTTTTTTTTCCCATAGACTGAATGGAAAAATATTTTGCTTGCGCCTACAGCCCAAACCGCTGGACAGATTTCCACCAAACTTGGACCAGGAGCAGCGGCTTGGTCCCGAAAGCATGCTTTTGCAAATTTGGTGAAAATCCGTCCAGTAGTTTTTTTTTAAAATGACCAAAAAGTAGGTAAAAAAAAATTAGTGATATCTGTGTTCGGTTCGCGGACACACTTCCCTGTTCGCTCCGCGGACAGTGTCCTGATTGGCCAATCGTCTTGCGTGATGTTCGCGGACATGCAACGTGTTCGCTGATTGGACGGTGTGGAGCGTGAAGCGCGTCAGATTTTTCGGTAGCGCCCGCCATCTTGGATTCGCGGACGTCCGCGGACAGCGCGGTGAAACTTTGTTCGAAATGTGTATTTTGTAGAGTGTGTTGGTGTATAGGAGTGTTTGGGGAGGGTGGGAGTGTATGAGATAGGATGAAAGTTGTGTTTTTTATGTGTTAGACGTTCTTTTTGTGTTCGATTTGTTTGCGTACATCACGGGTGTTCTGAAATGTTCTAAATAAACTGACTAGGGGGTGTTCTAAGGACTCAATATGTGTCCGTTTTGTTCGCAAGCAAAGTGAAACTGTTCTAAGAACACTCGCGGTGTCCGGGGAGTGTTCGTAGTGGGTGTCCTGAGGACGCTGTCCGTATTGTTCTCTGTCAAGTTGAATGTGTTCTAAGAAGACCCGTGGTGTCCTGAAATGTTCGCAAGTAAACAAGATGGGGGTGTTCTGAAGACGCTTCTAAGAACACTCGCGGTGTCCGGGGAGTGTTCGTAGGGGGTGTCCTGAGGACGCTGTCCGTATTGTTCTCTGTCAAGTTGAATGTGTCCTAAGAACACTCGCGGTGTCCTGAAATGTTCGCAAGTAAACAAGATGGTGGTGTTCTGAAGAAGCTTCTAAGAACACTCCCGGTGTCCTGGAATGTTCGTAGGGGGTGTCCTGAGGAACTGTCCGTATTGTTCTGTCAAGTTGAATGTGTCCTAAGAACACTCGCGGTGACCTGAAATGTTCGCAAATAAACAAGATGGTGGTGTTCTGAAGACATTTTTGAGAACACTCCCGGTGTCCTGGAATGTTCGTAGGGGGTGTCCTTAGGACGCTGTCCGTATTGTTCGTTGTTAAGTGTTCTAAGAACTATCGCGTTGTTCTGAAATGTTCGTTGAGGGTGTCCTGAAAACGGTGTCCGTATTGTTCGCTGGCAAGTTCAAAGTGTTTTAAGAACACACTCACATTGTTTGCGGACATTAAAAGTTTCCCATAGTTCATAGTTGAAATGTTTGCCATGCACCCAAGACTCTATGCCCTGGCAACAACCACCGCAGCATATCACATTCATATTTGCTTATAACTTTGGGTGAAAAACAAATGTATAAGGAACAAAGGTATTAGATACTATGGATGTGATATGCTGCTATGGTTGTCCTTATTATTGTATACTTACTGTTTGGTCTAGTAATGGGAATCCATGTTTTTCTTCTTCATTTCTGTGATAAAAGAAAATAACATGTTAGTATTAGTATTTTGTAATGACTTATTACATTGTATAAGCAATATACTTTTATTTTTTTTCGACCCTCATATTTAGTAGAGTACAAATCAGAGTACTGTGCAATCTGCTCACTTTCTGTATTTGTTGCTAAAATCATTGGGTCTGTGGGAGAAAAAAAAATCCATGTTGGATTAAAAAAAAAACCTTTTTCTGTTATGCTACAGTTTATTTATTTGTTTGTTTGTTTTCAGTGTTCACTTGTTTCTGGCTAATGCTTTATACTTTGCTTTGTTGTATTTTTTTTGTAGCAGTAACAGATTCTTCATTTGTTTTGATATTATAAAATTTTGGAGCAGTTAGATACCAATTGGCGTTTTCTAACTGTCTATTTTTTTAATATATTTTAGTGGTTTTGATTTATCTATTTGGATATTGTTAAATTTTGGGACAGTTAGATACCAATTGGCGTATTCTAACTCTGTATTTTTTTGCCTAATTTAGTGGTATTCATTTATCTGATTAGTTGTTGTAGAATCTTTGAGCTGTTAGATAGCTTTTGGAGTATTCTAACAGTTTATATTTTTTTAACACAAATTTACTTAAATGTTTAAATACAGTTTATTTATCAAATGTTGGTTTTAAGAACATCAAATAAGCGTTTGTAAGATTTGCTGGTAATCTCTGCTTTAGAGTAATGGTACTATCATTACATTCAAACCATCCACATTTCTTTTTTATATATGCAGTGTAGTGCCCTGAATTGGTTGTGGCTCCTGTGTGGTAGATTATACCTATTGTTGTGAAGGTTTTCTTACCAAGTGATATTTGACCATGTGCGAATCCAGTCAGCTTGCAGTTGTTTTTGGTACCATCTGCATTGTAACGTAGAAGCATTAGTATTACGTATTTACTATGTGTTTGTATTACTAACGTGGAGTGATTATCTGAATTGCAGGTAGAGCATAATCTACCATGGTTTGCATTTTGTACAAGTTGCTGAAATGGAATGGATTCACAATTTGATATTGATCTATATATGAAGCGTTCATTGGGGATTTCTTCTTGTGTCACTTTGTTGCAGAGAGTGCATGTATGAAATCTGAAAGATTTCATTTATAGGTATGTTTTTGTTTTCCAGTACTTGTAGTAAGTACATTAGAAATTCTTGTGGATCTTCCTGTGAGTTTATAGTGAATTTCACCATTCCAGCACAGTAGTCCAATTGTCGTCTTATTCCAAAAACACTATATGTGTTGTCAGGATTGTTTGCTGCATTTCTGTGAAGTACTAACATTTGCAAACACAATGGGTCTGTACTGTGTAAGTAAATGTTGTCAACAATTGGTGGTAATTGAAATAGAATATTCATTGCTACATTTGCGTAGCAACTTACACCAACTATATTTGAGAATTTAAATGGTCCAGGTAGTTCTGTATCTAACTGCTTTTTTTGGAGTTTGTCTTCCTTCTTTAAAGAAGTACCTAGCTTACTTTCTCTAATTGATTCTTTTTTGTTTGTGGTACTTGATGAAGTATTAGTTTCTTTTACTCTCTTTGGAGGATTTGCAGTGACGTCCTGTTGCATTTCTGTTTGATTTAGTTTTCTTTTACAACGTTTTAGTTTTTGTGGAACAGAATATGTGTTTAGATGGGGAGTGTATAGTGAGCGAAGTCTATTATATTGTAAAATGCAAGGAATATCAGCGTTTACTTTACTTGCATCAAAGTTGATTAGAAATAGACTGTCAAGTGTACGTAAGCGTGATAGTGCTACGTAGCTCATGCCTTCTTTAAAGACTGTTACCAATATCTATCATTGCTTTGTCTAGGGTGAGACCTTGTGATTTATGAATCGTGACTGCGTATGCAAGAGTTAGAGAAAATTGTTCTCTGCGTACATACAGATCTTTGAAGAGAAGGAATCTAGCTGTTGAGCGTCCTATCCGGTTTACTTCTGAAAGTTTGTCAAAGAGTATATAGACAAACTGAATTTTGTTGTCACGTGGGTATGTTTGAAAGCCAACAACTGTACCCAGTGCTCCATTAACTAGTCCTTGGTCTACGTCAAGGTTACGTTTAAGCATTACTCTGCAATTTAAGGATAATTTTAACATCTTTTCTAAGCCTGCTGTGTTTGTGTTTGAGATTGATTTTTCTAAATTATTTAGTCTTGTTGTGGCTTGGTCACACATGGGTAGTGACATACCATGTACATCTAGTTTGTCTGTGGCGCTAATTTCCATTATTGGTTGCATTTCTTTACTGAACATTATTTCATTGAATTTGAGACAGCTTGCAAGAGTTGGCATTAAGGCCATACAATTGACATTTTTGTGGGCTAATTGTTCCATAACATCTGTAGCACATGCATTATCGCCATAAAGTGCATTAATGTGCCGGGTTTTCAATGTTGCTTCTGCTTCTTTAGAAAGTATACCAACTCTCAAACTTTAAGTTAGATCTGCAGATTGGCGCATGTTTTCTGTTAATTCCCTGTATTGGAAATGTTGCCAAAGGTTGACATTTCCAATGCTGCCAACAGTTTTACGGCAGAGTTTGTGCCCTAATGTTTTAAAAATAGGTTCACCTTTTACTGGTGTTAATTGAAGCAGATCTCCAAAAACAATAATGTGTTTTCCTGCAAAGAGCTCTTCATAGTCTGTTTTGAGTACTTCTTGTAATCAGAGGTGAATCAAAGCTAACATCAGGTTGGAGACCATGCTCACTTCATCTATTAGTAGCATTTTCATTTGTTTCAATACTCTGCGTAATTCCATTGCAGCTTCTGCAGAAAGTCTGTAATAGTCTAATTTGTTCTGGTGTTCTACTGGTAATTGTAGTAATCGGTGTAATGTAACACCACCTATGTTGTAGGCAGCTAAACCTGTGGGGGCAGTGACAACAGCTGACAGTTTGTTGTTTGTCAATTGTTGAAGGAACTTACTAATGATTTTGATTAGGAATGTTTTGCCAGAACCAGCTTCACCAGTGACGTACAGTAGGATAGGTTTATAATTATGGCAGGAACATTCTTTATTTTCATGTTTTACACCATGTGCAATTTGTTTTGTTCTTGAAAAATGCTACTTTGCTCATTGTTTAGTTTTGATTGTAGTATAGTTAAGTCTTCCTTATCTTCATACTGACACATGGTGTTTTCTACTTCTATCATAGCTAATTCTGCCTCATTTGTTATTAGTGGTTCTCCCAGTGGTTCTTGGCTTCCTGTTACAGAAGGATGACTACTGTCAGGAGTATCCTTATCTAGTTGGGCTTGGAGTTCTTCTTCATGTTGCTGTTCATTGTGCAACATTGTTTTGTACTGTGTAAAGTTTACATCAGTTATAGTGCTTTCATTTGCTTTGAAAGCATCCTCATATGAATCATAGTTATCTAGTAATTGTTCTTCTTTTCTCCATGGTTTGAAGAGTTGTAGCAGGGACATGTAATATACTTCTTTATGTTGAGGAGTCTTCATTGACAATTTGATATGATTAATTAAATTTGGTTTAGTGAGTTTAACTAAGCTGCCTTCACAGTCTGTCACTCTATACGTACCTTTTTTTTCATCAGGTTTCATATTATTTTTGCATGTGTTGTTTTGGGCTATTTGGTATAGATACATGTTTTCCAAAGTATTACTTCTGTTTGGGTAGTATGTGTCCAATAAATTGTTTTTTAAAATGTCTTGGCTGTTGGGATCATGTTTGGCTATTGTTTCTATATCTTCATATGAATTTAGAACTCTTTTTCTAGATTTAGCTGGACCAAGACTTAGCCATACTATATTTTCAGATTTACCATACAATGAAGAACCAGTTAAACGATCAGCTGCTTCATAAGATCCACATTCTCTATGGGTGAGCATTTTTATGCCCAAGCTGTATAATTTCTGAGATACTGTTTTATCTGATGACAGGTCATTCCAGAGGTCTTGGAGCTCTGTCTTTTCTGCTTTAGTTAAGTATGCTGTGACATATCGTGCAACTTGTATTGCAACCTTTTTTGGAATTACAACAACGATTTTGAAGTAGATGTTAAGCATTTACAATTTTTGACTTACAAACACCACCCAATGGCTCTTTTCAGAGCCACCACTTCTTTCCAGAGAGAATTACAATGTTTGTGATGGAGTAGCAACCCAATTTTTTAAATGTTCGCGAACTGTCCGCGGACTTCTAAAAAATACAAAGAGCCCTGCTTCATTTATTTTCACTTCTATTTTTTAAGTGGGAAAGGCGGCTCTGAAAAGAGCCTTATTTTTTTTTAATTTTTGTAATTTTGTATTTTTTTTTGGTTTTTCAGACACGACACACTAGGAGAGGAGGGTAAAGGGGGGGGGACACCAACCACAGGGATAAAAAAGGGCGAGCTGAGAGAGGAAGATGTAGGGTGGGTTTTCTTTGGGTAGTGAGCAGGTCTTCTCGTGCTCTGAGACGATAGTTTCAAAAGCACTCCGAAGTCGCTCACCCCCAGCAGAGTACTGTGTCACAGTACATACATACAACTGTGACCCTCGAAAGGTAAGGGTCATCAGCATTCTGTATGGCCTGTGAGGCAGCTTGAGAAAGACGCTGTCCCACAGAGGTGGTCCTTGTGGTGACAGGATCAGAAACAGAGGATGAAGTAGAGGAAATCAACCTGCTACGTTCTTCGCAAGGTACAACCCTGCGAATAGCCCCAGAGTGAAATGACCTCAGGTGTCGCTTCATAGTAGTGGTCCCAAAGCTGTACTTACCGTGCTTCCCGCGACTGAGTATCATTTTGCACTCATTGCAGGTAACACGGTTCGCACGAGCCTTAGGACCATTCCCATGAATGGTAAATAACCGCCACACCCAAGACTCACGCCTAGTGCGGGTAGTAGGGATTTCCTCTACCTCATTCTCATCATCCTCTTCTTCCTCCTCCGCATCATCACTCCTGTTCCCCTCTTCGGGCCCTTGGGGAGGTGGTGGTGTTGGAGGGGGTGGGGGTGGTGCTGAAGCAGGTGCAGCACCAAGTGGCAGTTCAGCAGCCAAGGATGCCATCTCGATGATGGTGTAGTCTGCAGGTGGCAGCAAAAATCACTGTGTTCTGAAGAATAGCCAGAAACACAATGGGAATAAGCTCTTGGGCGTGGTCTTTTATAGGGGTGCTTGTGCGCGGTCCGCGGACATGCGCACTGTCCGCGGACAGATCGAACACAAAAAAAGGATCGGAAAGTTTCAAAAGGTATATAGAAACTCAAGATTGCTATGTGGGACTTGTGCCATGGTGAGATTTTATTGAAAAATATTATGGATTAACTGAAAATGTACTTTTAAATTGTTCGGGGACACGAACAGTGTCCGCATTTCAGGACACACGATGAGCGTGGGCGCGGTCATATGATCCGTTTGCGAACTAGTCCGCGAAGGAAGCGCCTGTCCGCAGGACACCAAGTGTACAGAGATTGGTTAGCGCATGCGCATTGATGTCCTACGGACACTGTTCGGGTTCTGAAGTAATTAAAAGTGCGTCACACGTGAAACGAACATTTCAGGACACCGCGTGTGTTCTTAGAACAGTTTAAACTTGGTAGCGAACAGTAAGGACAGATATAGTGTTCTTCAGGACACGTGTAATTTAGTTTATGTACGAACATTTCAGGACACCAATTGTTCTTAGAACAGTTTCAATTGGGTAGCGAACACTACGAACAGATATAGTGTTCTTCAGGACACCTCCATTTTCGTTTACGTACGAACATTTCAGTACACCAATAGCGTTCTTAGAACAGTTTGAACTTGCTAGCGAACAGTACCGGACAGGTATAGTGTTCTTATGGACACTTTAATTTTTGTTTGTTTACGAACAATTCAGGACACCGCGTGTGTTCTTAGTACAGTTTCAACTTGCTAGCGAACACTACGAACAGTTGTACTGTTGTTCAGGACACATCATTTTCGTTTATTTACGAACATTTCAGGACACCAATTGTGTTCTTAGGACAGTTTTAAGTTAATAACGAACATTACGGACAGATATAGTGTTCTTTAGAACACTTTAATTTTTGTTTCTTTACGAACATTTCAGGACACCCGGTGTGTTCTTAGAACAGTTTCAACTTGCTAGCAAACAGTACGAACAGGCGTGGTGTTCTTCAGGACACCACCATTTTCGTTTATGTACGAACATTTCAGAACACTCGCACTGTCCGCGGACACTTTTATTGTTTTAAATATAAAAACGGAAACTATTCACAATACAATATAAAAATTTAACTTTATTTAACATATATTAATAATTTATGACAGAGAAGGTGAGGCAGAAACAGAAACAAAAACAGGAGAATTTGGGGTTTCAACATGATTGGTATTAGGTGAAGAAGGGATGGAAATCTCATCAAAACGTTTTGGATTATGGAGAGGGTTTGGGGATAATTGACTGGGATATGGTGAGGAGGGACAAGTACATGTGGGGCAATGGTACGAGGTTTTTGGTTTGAAATGATTTTGTACAAAAGTTTTAAAATTATTAAAATTAGCCAACAATACATCCTTTTTTTCTTCTATATTGTGAAGACTCTTATCTATAACAGGGTTTTCTGAAGTTTTTTCTATTCTGGTATGCTCTGTACAAAAAATAATATATATGTTAAATGTATATAAAAAAAATAATAAATGAATGGTTTATATTATAAAGTGTTTACCATTAGTTTCACTATCTTGTGACATGTCTTCATGAGGGAAATTGTCCTCTAGCCATTCCAGAGTACTAGACATTTCTGTGAGGAAAAAAAAAATATATATTTTTTAATCTAGTACAGAAAGTTTATAAATATATGAGTAAAATGAAGTACACTTACTATTTCTGGTAAGATAAGTCCTATGTATTCAGTGGGTCTGGTCTTGTTCTCAGTTCTGTTGTGTCTGTGAGGTAATTATGTTGGAAGCCAATTTATCTTCTTGTGGTATATTCCATTTCAGAACATATTGTATTTAAATGAATGGTTAGTGTGTTACATATATGGGTTACATTTCTTATGTATTACTATATATAATCTGTTTGTGTGCTGCTTTTTGAATTTGTTAAATGTTCCTATATTATGATATAACAATCAAACATAACCCCCCCCACAGTTTTTAGGTAGTGGTACTGTTCTCCGAACATGTCCGCGAACATTAAATAAGTTCGCGGACATCAAGTTCATAAGAAGAGATCTAGTCAGTTCCATATGACATGTATATAAAGTCAGTCATTATTGTTAAGTTGTGCTACTAAAAAACTATGAAATTCAGTGAAAAAACTTTGTTAAAGGGACGTTATGGTTAAGTTGCGCTACTAAAAACCTATGAAATTCAGTGAAAAAAAACTTTGTTAAAGGGACGTTATGGTTAAGTTGCGCTACTAAAAACCTATGAAATTCAGTGAAAAAACTTTGTTAAAGGGACGTTATGGTTCCAAGTAAAACCGAAAAACCCTTGAAATTCGCCAGTTATGGTGAGCTAAGCAACCATAACTCGCGCCACCAACGTGCACTGCTAAGACTAACACCCAGGACATCAAAGATGACATCACAAATGTAATCTGACATCACTGATGACATCACATGTGTATGTACTTCTCATGAAATATGTGTAGAAGGGACTCTTATTATGTTGCGAAAAAAGTGTCAAGAATCATTGCAAGAAATATACCCTAATAAGTGCATTGAACGATGCATTGATATAAATAGCATCCTATTATGGGGTTCTATCTAGTATACTAAGCTACTCATACAGAAACATAAAATTGTGTGCAGCGTACAAGATGAAGGTATGATATTCGTAATGTTAATATGTTGAATAATGAAATAATTGTTTTCTTAATAGATTTTTGTGTACTGTGAAATATGTAATAAGTAGCTAATAAAACCCATGCATTACATAATTGCATTACTATAGACAAAACACAAAGACACAAGAACACAAACCAATATGGGTATATACAGGGAAAGTGAAGTTAGCAAAAAAGCACAAGTAGTAGCAGAAACAATTCATAACTTAACTGATTAGTTTCATGTAAATAAATGATTGCTCTGTTTCAAAGCTGCTATTTACCCTATGTATATGTATCACTTGATGTGATTGGACCCTAAGGAGACTAGTGTGAGTACAATCTATACAAATATGACCATATACAGGGAAAGTACAGCCATAAAAAAAACAACAGAACTATCAGAAAGTGCTCATAAGTCTAGTGATTATCTTTATGCACAAAAAGGATTGCTGTCTTTCAAGCTTGTGTTTTCCCATATGTATATGTTTCATATGATGTGACTGTACTCTAAGGGAATTACTGTAAGAACCTACTAGAAGGATATTTCTACAAATAAAATCAAATTCTTAGTTTCTGACTGTTACTGAAGAAAACCATGTGGCCTAGATATGTCAGCAGAAGAAAAAATAGTGAGCCAGACATGTGATGTCATCAGTGATGTCATCAATGACATTTGTAATGTCATCTTTGATGTCCTGGGTGTTAGTCTTAGCAGTGCACGGTGGTGGTGCGAGTTATGGTTGCTTAGCTTACCATAACTGGCGAATTTCAAGGGTTTTTCGGTTTTACTTGGAACCATAACGTCCCTTTTAACAAAGTTTTTTCACTGAATTTCATAGGTTTTTAGTAGCGCAACTTAACCATAACGTCCCTTTAACAAAGGATTTTTCACAGATATGCTATTTTCGTATGAACCAGTTGCATACGTTGGAATGAATTAAACATTGAACATCTGCTGTTGGTGAGGGATGTAGATTCTGTAATGTGAAGTCTCAACCAGAAGCCATTAAGCACCTGCTTATCTATTGCAGCTATTTTGACGACAGAATTGTATTTTTGGGGGGAAAGGAATGTTATTAGTACCAACTTCTCGAGGGAATTTCTTTGGTCAAAATGTATGAATAACCCCTTTAAATCATTTATGGGTGCATTGGGATGATTTCTGTTTAAAATTGAAGCAGAACTGCTAGAAAAAATGAATTGCGTTGCAACTGAATGACTCTAAATCGTGAATTTGAGCTTCTAAACCAATTCTTTTGTTTCTTTCCCTTTTATCATTGTTGTTATTTTATCTGTTGAGTAGATCACAATATTCTACATGCTAAAGACAAAAATTTGATTTTCAATTGTGGGTTTTTCAATATTTATATCTCATGTTAAGTTGTATTGTTTTTCCTACATGTTTTATGGTGTGAAAAGTTTCTTGTAAACTGAAACACACGGAATCAATAAAAAAGAAAGAAGCAAATATATCCTAAATGGCGCCTACTATCTACGAATATACTAAAGGTGGGCAAGGAGGAAGGCATGGTGCAGCAACTGGCGAACCCTGAGACCCTGCGATGTAGTAACGCTGTGTAACTTATTGGAACACGCATGCCAGTGAGTGGCGCAGCCGAAGCCCGCAACAGACTTCCAAGCTGAGAGTGCTGACCGAGAACACAGCGCGAGGCTCCTGTGACCTGCTCAGGCGAGGAGCTAGCACTGCACGAACCTGTATGAAACCGTAGGGCCTTTCGCACAAATACGCCAGGGAGAGCTGCCTGCCATTCTATGAGACGGAGTGGTGGGTCTGATGTACTAGTCGTCCTGAGTGTCTCTGATCACCTCTGTGATCATTGAGGCTCCCAAACTACCTACCAGCAGCTTAACTCCTGGGAGTCGGCACAAGCAAGCAGAGATATGCAGCGGACTTGATCTGCCCATGGCAGTGTTCTGAAGAAAAACCTCTGGTAGCGCTGGAATATACTCGGCGTTCGCAGGTTGGTTCTGCAGGGTGGCGAGGGAAAAGAGACTGTGATCCCATAATAGAAATAACAATATGGCTCTGACCTTCGCACCACAGCGTGCAACATAGTTGACCCCTTGTCTCCCCCAGGGCCGTGACTCCCCACCCCGTGCCCCCACTGTTCTGGGGTCCCTGGGATGGATGGAATCCAAGCAGATGACCAGGTGGAAGCAAGATTTGGGAACAAACTGAAGAGGGTCATAAGCGAACGTTCTACGTGCTGTGAGACAAGGGAAACCTCACATTCTAATTGAACAGTGCTTGTGGAGCCCTGCCCAGATCTACCACTGCTATATCTCCCATTACATCCTTCTCAAGCGGCAGTGAGATACATAAGCCTTGCACGGTGGAGAGTGGCGAGCCTGGGCGCACCCTGATGGCCGCAGTCACTGAATACTATCAGTTGCTGTAATGGTGCAGAGAGAGAACGGTGCTTCGGTAGGCATAGATAATGAGAACATTCAGTGGCTGGCATGTTCGTTGTGCCTGCTCTTTGGCCTTACACATCCATCAATGTTACAAAGCAACACCCACCGAATAACGCAATTAAACAAAATCAGTGATGGGGTGCTCAAATCGAGGCAATATATGAACACTATCTGAGGTGAAGTGCGCATTAATGCCATAACACGTGCCAAACTCAAGCAGCACCGGCTGGGGGAAGGAAGCTACGCAAGTGGTTACGACATAAAGGGATAGGGAAGGGGATAAGGAGTGACCCCATAGCGCTGTGGTTGTGTAAACACGCTCTAAAAAGAAATGCTGTATAAAAAGGGGAACGCCCCTTTTCCTAACCGATGACTGGTGATCTGGTACCACACGAAGACCTAGGAAGCAGTCATAAGTATTGCAAAATACCCCACCACAGGCCTGAACTTGAGAAATACTTGGACAGTGTCCGAAACATAGTTAACAATACAATCAAGAGAAGACTCGACCCAGAGTCTACACCAGCGGTCATAGTGCCCTAACAGGACAAGCCTATTCCTACGATGCATCCATTTCGGCTAGTGGGAGATACTTGAATATACCTAGTTGGTCGGAGAAGAAAGTTTCTCTTGCAAGGATTTAGGAAAGATGACAAAAGGCACAGGGGGAAAAAGAAAGGCCCGATGGATTCCTTCACCAGCTCGCATGCCCCAGCAGCTAGTTCGACACAACCTAATGCTGATGCACCGATTACGCCAGAGAAGTCCACTTATTGACAACTGTACAGGCCAGCTTTATGTAGCTAAACGTCAAATTGGACGACATAGTTGCAACAATAGGGTCACTGAAATCGAAGCTGGAGAAGGAGAGCGGACAGATAAATGAGGCCGAAGCCAAGCCGAAGCCAGAATCAGTGTAACCGAGGACAAAGTAAATCAATATGATCGAGATATAACCCAACTGGAACTGTCCAAGATAAAGGGCAAGTATGATGACTTGGAGTCAAGATCAAGGAGGAATAACGTGCGCATTGTTGGAATTCCAAAATGTGCCTTAAAAGGCCAACTGGAAACATTTGTGGAGTCGCTCCTCACGTCCCTGTTCGCTAGAGCTTCATTCTCTGAACATCTTTTGGTTGAAAGAGTGCATCGCACCTTGGCACCAGGCCCAAGATCTGGGGCCCCTCCCCGCACTATTATCGCAAGACTTTTGAATTCTAGGGATTGGGAGCTTATCCTGAGGGTTTCGAGAGAAAAGACACTTAACCACTGAAGGTCCCGATATCGATGAAAGGAACTATAACCTCGTGCTGGAGAAGCCTAGGAGTGTGCTGCGCTCGAGAGTTCCGCCTTGTCCTGTGCTAAAAACGCAGGGAAGAGAGACCCCGGCTATAACATCCTGACTTAACATTTCGTGAACACTACTTTCTTTTCTTGTGAACACTATCCCACACTCTTTTGTAACTTAGCGGTAAGGATTGGCAATAGTTTTTTAACTTATAGGCCCTTTTTATTTGACAAGACGCTACTAGGACTGCCTTATTGTTTGATGGTCGTAGCTTGCTCCCAATTTAGATTTAGGTTTATATTAGGCGTTTTTCTCACCCATCTATACAGTTTAATGAACACACTGAACTGTGATCGCTTGTGTCTGTCTTTACTGTTGCCACCATGAGTTCCTTACATAGTCCAGCGCAGAGTTCATCCTCTGACAACACAACTTCCAGGACGGTTGGAGTTTTGCAGTACCACTCACCCGGCAGGGGCGCGAGCACAGGAAGGAGAAAGGACGGCTGAGGACCGGCAATGTGTGCGGTGGACGTGTCCCTGAAGATACAGAGCCAGAAAAACTGTCTTCACTGGTGGCAGGACCATGCTGAGGCCGTGGTGGGCTGGGAGCCCACTAACATACAACCGACACCAGAATCTTGTCCGGGAACAAAGCCTTGAGTCCATGCTGGGACACGACTAGTGTAAACAGTAGCAGCGGTGGGTCTTTCAGAGCAGTACCCACATGGAGAAGAGAACTAGCGGTTAATGGAGGAGCCATTGGAGCGGCCCTAGAAAGCCAAAGCGAGAAGCAGACACGGGAGAGTTGCCCTGTGGAGACGCCAATCCCTGAGAGCAGACACAATACAAATAACAGGGTTGCTCAGAGCAGGGGGAGAAGAGTAGAACGAAGAGAAGTAAAATAGAAGTGTGGTTACGGGAACCCAAGAAGCAAATGGTATTGAATATAAAGCCGCAAGGTCTGGAAGACCTGTAAAGAACTCATGGTGGCAACAGTAAAGACAGACCCAATTCATCACAGTTCAAGGGTATTTATTAAACTGTATAAATGGGTGAGAAAAGCACCTAATCTAAACCTAAATATAAGATGGGCGCAAGCTACGACCATCAAATAATAAGGCAGTCCTTGTGGCGTCTAGTTAAATAAAAGGTCCTATACAAAAATAAAAATAAAGCCCATCCTTACCGCTAAGTTAAGTTTACAAAAATAGTGTGGGATAGTGTTCACAAGAAAAAGAAAGAGGTGTTCACAAAAATTATAAGTCAGGATACTATGGCCGGGGTCTCCCTTCCCCTTGTTTTTTAGTAGTGGACAAGGTGGGACTCTTGAGCACAGCACACTCCTAGGCTTCTTCAGCACAAGGCTACAGTTTCTGTAAGCCCCCAGACAGGCTTTCTCTTAAGCCTCCAGTCAGGCTTCACAGTTTGTTTATCACATACGGTTCCCCTCCATCAGGATCAAATCTTCTTTAGTGGCTCGTGCGCCTTGGCTTCCCTTTGTTGGGCTCGAGACGCTAGGCTTTCCACTGTTTGCTGGACCAGAGAATTTCAAGAGGGTGAGGATATTTACAGGAACCACAGCCTGACCACTCTGACCATTGTTCCGCTCTCTTTATTCATTTTGTACGCTTCTTTCAGCCGGGCTCGAGCTGTATGGGTTTTCACCTTCGCCCCAATGTCTCTTGTTACTTGTAGTTGCTTTATATTTATTCTGGGTGTTAGGGAGAATTCTCTCTCTAGGCTGAATTTCCTAACCTAGTGAGTCTTGCTGGATTTCTGGAGTTAGTTTTTTTCTCCTGCCAAGAGTGAGACTCTTTTTCTCCCACTCTTGGATATGATTTATGGTGTTCCTTTGACTGTTAATGTGTTTTATGGGCTATGGGGTCCTTTACTCCAAAGGGTCTCATGTGTTTTTACTATGTGTGTTACACAGCACCCTCTGTGCAGTAACACAGGGGTGTCATAGTGACACCCCACCATAGACTCCATACCCTGGGACTGACTACTGTCTCCCAGGGCATGTAAAGTCACCATTGGCTTTACTAGTCCAAAATTATTAACAGAAACCAGTACAAACCATCATATTGTGGACATACTGGCTGGGGCAATTCGATTGCCCCGGGGTCTGTTAGTCGAGGGGGCACGTCTCCGTCCCCCCTGATCGAGTTTTGGCTGGTGGCAGTGGATACTACTTTTTATATTCGACCGCGAATATTTTCCTATGGGATTTTCCCATTGTTCGAGGCTACCAACTTTAATTATTTAATTCTCATAGCCTCGAACATACCGCCGGTTTATTTATTTAATATTAATTCGCCGGTTGGTATTTTTTGCCAGGACTCGATTTCTAAAATGGCGTTTGGGTTCTCTTCTGTGACTCCAACCCAAGTCGAGCCCTTTATTCCACTTTTTGGCGGGCTTCTCCACAGAAGCCTCCAAAAGTGGTGCCACTCTGTCTGGGTACCACAAGGGGTGCGGGAGGGGGTTTAGGCACCGTGGACTGAGTTACCTTGGTAACTCAAGTTGGCTCACCACTTAGCATTTTTGATTGACAGCTAGGCTGAGTGAATGGGGGGTATGCTGCATAAAAGCAGGGCTTTGGGGACTGGAACTTCAGAAGTCGCCACAGGACCTGAGAATCCGACGAGGGAGAAGCTGAGCCGACCTACCACGACGACACCACTGGTGGAGCCCTGCGGAACCGACTCACCACTTCCCGACGACAGAGAAGATCTCCCGGCTGGAGAGGCTTCTTCCCCTGACTGGTGGGCACAACCAGTTTACCTTCTTCTCTTTGCACCCCAGACCGGTTTGTGGTCGAACTGCCCGTGCCAAGCACCCCGGCAGCCGGATAGCCACTTACCACTGGACCGCGAACCAACAGACCGCTCCTTGTACCTGAGAAACTCTGCGGCTGGTTTCTTCCCTGGCAGTGCAACGGACTCCTGTCTTCCTCCCCCACAAGATCCTCTCTTCCCCCGGACGAAGCACCGACTTGCATCCCCTGCCAGGAACAACTGCCCCCGCTGGAGTGTTCTCACCACTTTAAGGTACCGTGTCCGCCAGGCCTCCCTTTCTCCAGCATGGGGTCTGGCATGGATTCACATGCTCATGAATATTCCCCGTCGTCAGGCTGGGGAATCCTCGGTAAAGAAAAAACCAGTATCAGTTTCGTTTCTGATCTGTCTTTCGTAGCAATAACCAATCACTGGTCTCTGCGTCATACTGACCACAGCCAATGACTGCCCTCTACCCAAGCACCGCCTCTGGCAGCCATCTTCAGATTTTTACCGCACGTTCATGTGTTGGGATCCTCGTGCTATTGCTCTCGAGCGTTAGTGCTATTTTTTCGCGCTTTTCACAAAAAACTTCGATTCTTCGGTCAAAAGAGCCTCAAGCTCCACCGATCCTACATCCGATCAACGGGGACCCGTGTCGGATTCGTCTGTGCCCCTCAAGGGTGAAGATTTCGTCGAGCTACACTTCGGAGGACTCCAGAAGCTTCTCAGGCCCGGTCTCGGAGATGGCCCAGGAGAAGGGAAGCTCGACGCCCGGAAAGCTGTTCAGGGTCTGCCCTGGATGCCAGCTGCAGAACGTCTTTAAGGAGGACGAACACTCTTTCTGCCTTTACTGCCTTCATGAGGACAAAACGCACGTGGAAAAGGACTGTGCGTTTTGCGGCAACATGTCGGAACGGACCATGAAGGACCGTCATCAACGTCTCGCCAACTGGCTGGAGGGTAAGAGCCCGTCTGGCGAGAAGAAGAAGAAATCCGAGCGGTCTTCTAAGACCTTTGAGGGCGCCCCGGCGACGGGGGCCCAACATAAGGCCAAGCACCGCGAGTCCGCTGGCACCGGGAGCGCCGAACGGTCGGGCTCTACGGGCGCCAGGCAGGGCGCACCCTCCCCGGCGCCATCAACCACGAGCCAACGCTCTGGGTCGGGTAAGAGGAAGGCCGAGCACCCGGCGAAGCTCCTGGAGAGGCCCCGGTCGAGCTCTAAGGCAGAGGAGGAGCGTGGCAGTGCCCCCTCCCTCAAGGATAAGGCGGTGAGCGCACCTAAGGTGGTGAAGGCCTTGATCCATCCGACCAAGCCCTCTATCGAAACGGTCGCGGCGGCCCTGGCCCAGCCTGTGGAGGCTGCACCAGTGGTGGCGACCTCAGGGCCCAGAATCTCCCTGCCTCCTCGGAGGGAGTCTTCTTTTGTGCCCATCGATAGGACTCCCGTGAAACCCTCCGTGGGGAAGAAGGGGGGGCAGGGCGTCGTCGTAGATTCGGCCTCAACCTCAGAAGAGGAGCTGATCGAGGTCTTAAGCCACGGCCTTGGCGTGGAACAAGACCAGCCCGTCGGAATGGGCCCCGACGCAGGTGACGACGACGACATCGTCGAGGATACCGACGGGGCCCCTGCTCGCCCGTCGGATTCCCCTCTGCCAACGCCGCGAGACAACTCTGCGGCCATTTTGTTGGCCATACAGTCCTTATGCAGGACGAGGCTACCGTTACCGACGGAGGAACCTCTCCCGTCGGGGGATCCAGAACCGGGACCTTCTGGTGTTCCCCCTACCAAGAAAAGAAGGATCCATCCTCCACCTCCTTTTCAACCGTCGCGCCCCGTCCAGCCCTCCTCCCCATCCACCCGAGGGGATGATACGGGGACTGACACGGCAGCGACGGGTACGGACGACGAGGCATACGACGAGGATTTTCCGTCGTCGCCTCCCACCAGGGCTTCTCCGCCCGACGAGATCGGATCTTTCCACTCCATGATCTCCAGGGCTTCCGAGCTTTTCCAACTCTGCCCTGAGGAGAAGAAAAAGGAAGGCTTCCTTTATCAGCGGCGCGAGGCCAAGAGGAAGACGGTCCTCGCAGTGCCTCTGTTGGACGACATTTGGGATGAGGGCCTTTCCCTCCTCAAGAACCCTTCCACGACGCCAGCTAGAAGAGACCGGTACGAGAAGAAGTACCGGGTCCCAGACACGGCCCCCCTATGCCTCCGGGCGCAGCCTACCCCGGACTCCGTCGTCTCCGCGGCAGCCAGGAAGAAAGCAGGGGGGGGTGCGGCCTCCACATCGACTTCCCCGCCGGACGGCGAGGGAAAGAAATTGGATACTATGGGACGTAGAGTCATCTCGTCGGCAGCAACGACGATTAAAGCGGCCAACGCCTTGGCTATCGTGGCCCGCTACGACAGGGAGCTCTGGTACAAGATGGCTCCCCTGCTGGATTTTCTGCCGGACGACAAGAGGGCGGAGGCCCTTGAGATCCTCCAGGAAGGTGAAGTGGCTTCGGACCACGCTATCACCGTGGCGACGGACATCGCCGACGCGGGGTTCCGCCAGCTGGGCAACGGCGTTTGCCTTCGACGTCGTGGATGGCTCAAAGCTACGGACTTTCGGCAGGACGTCCAGACCAGAGTCCTGGACATGCCCTTCGACGGGAACAACCTGTTTGGGAAGACGGTGGACGATTCCCTCCAGGCCATCAAGGCGGATACTGAGACGGCCCGGGCCCTTGGAGTCCTGCAGCAACGACGGACGCCCTTTCGGAGCGGCGGAGGCAAGGGCGCCTCCAAAGGTTCCGGCGGCGGTTTCTCTTCCTACCGTCAAGCGGCCCGCTCGTCGTCGCAAGAGGCCTACAGAGGACGAGGCAAGTCTAGCGGACCCCGCCGTCGTCGCCAAGGAGGTCAAGGCGGCAAGGCCGCGTCCAAGCAGGATTGAACCGGCCGTGGGGTCGGGCCCCCACCGAAGCACCCCGGTGGGAGGCCGGCTGGCGGGCTTCGTCAGCGTGTGGGAGTCCATCTCCACCGACCGTTGGGTGCTGGACGCCCTGGCCCGGGGCCACGCGCTCGAGTTTCAAAGAAGGTGCCCGCGCGTCCCCCCCGTGGCCAGGAAAGAACTTCACGTCCCTCAACTTCTCCTGGAGGTAAAGGCGATGCTCAGGAAGGGCGCCATCGAACTCGTCCCAAAGAGGCTTCGGGGCTCCGGAGTCTACTCGCGATACTTCCTCGTGAAGAAGAAGACGGGAGGATGGCGCCCCATCCTAGACCTGCGACGGCTGAACAAGTTCATCAAGGCGCAGAAGTTCCGGATGGTCACCCTACAGCACGTCCTGGGTCAACTGGAGGAAGGAGACTTCCTATCGTCGTTGGATTTGGAGGATGCCTACTTCCACATTCCAATCCTAAAGGGGCACCGAAAATTCCTCAGGTTCGTGGTCCAAGGGCGTCATTACCAGTTCAAAGCCCTTCCCTTCGGACTACGGTCGGCACCCAGGGTATTCACCAAGTGCCTCGCACCGGTGGTGGCGCAGCTGCGCCGCGAGGGGATTCACGTCTACCCCTACCTGGACGACTGGCTCATCCGCGCCAAGACGAAGGAGCTTGCCGTGGTCCACACAGCAAGGACCGTCCAACTCCTCACGGACCTGGGATTCTCCGTGAACTACGCCAAATCCCACCTGGTGCCCGCGCAAGTCGCACTGTTTCTGGGAGCGAGGCTCGACACAGTGTCCCTTCTGGCCTCCCCGTCGGAGGAGAGGACCAGGACCATCTTGGGCAAAGTGCAACGGATGTTGGTGGCCGACGCGGCCAAAGTGAGATCCATCAAGTCCCTCCTCGGGATGATGTCTTCCTGCATCTACCTCATTCCCATGTGCAGGCTCCGGATGCGCCCGTTGCAAGAATTCCTGGATGCGCGCTGGATCCAGACGACGGGCAGATTCGAAGAAAGGATCAAGCTCGACGAGAGTTTCCGACGAGCGATACGGTGGTGGGGCACCCGCGCGCATCTGACGGCGGGCATGGACTTCCAGACCCCAGCCCACCAGGAGACTGTGACCACGGATGCCTCCCTGGAAGGGTGGGGAGCGCACACCGAAAATCTGCACGCGAGGGGACTCTGGCTCCCGACGGAGAAGTCCCTGCATATCAACGTCCTGGAGCTCCGTGCAGTGTTTTGGGCCCTCAGGTCCTTCCTTCCGTCCCTGAAGGGCAAGGTGGTGAGGATCTTCACCGACAACACCACCACCATGTTTTACATCAGGAAACAGGGCGGAACCAGGTCCCCAGCGCTGTCCAAGGAGGCGCAGGACCTGTGGCATTGGGCCGTCGCCCAAGGGATTTTTCTGGTGCCGTTTCATCTGGCAGGGATAAAAAACACCATCGCCGACTCACTCAGCAGGGAGCTGCGCTCGTGCCACGAGTGGGAACTACGGCAGGATCTGGTGGATCGCCTCTTCCGACGGTGGGGCACACCCCAGATCGACCTGTTCGCGACGGCTACGAACACCAAGTGCCGGAGGTTCGCCAGCAGGTTTCCCCAGACGAGGAGCATGGGCGATGCTTTCTCGTTCCCCTGGGAGGGCCTGTTCCTCTACGCGTTCCCTCCCTTGCCTCTGCTAATCCGGCTCGTCAACCAGCTCAAGAGGTCACGGTGCAGGATGATCCTCGTCGCACCTGCGTGGCCGAGGCAGATATGGTTCCCGGACCTTCTGGACTTGTCAGCGTCCCCGCCGATCAAGCTGCCGGCGGACGCGGATCTACTCTCCAGGGAAGGAGGCGCCATCCTCCACCACGACCCGAAATCGCTGAACTTGCAGGCCTGTCTCCTGCAGCGCTAGAGTTTGGAGGATACGACATACCGGCCGATTGCAGAGAGGTTCTTGCAAAGGCCAGGGCGTCCTCGACTCTTAAATGCTACGGACACAAATGGAAGAGGTTCTCTGTCTGGTGCCACGCACAGAAGATTAACCCTCTACGGATTACGGCTCCCCAAGTACTGCCGTACCTGCTGACGCTGGCCAAAGCTGGACTGGCACACGCGTCCATCAAGATTCATCTTGCTGCGATCTCCCGATACACCAGAACCACGGGGCGGACGTCCTTGTGGTCTCATCGTCTGGTGAAAGAGTTCATGAAGGGACTATTCAGATCGTTCCCGCCGGTGAAGGCTCCGGCCCCGGCGTGGGAGCTCAACGTGGTGCTGACCAAGCTCATGGGACCTCCGTTCGAGCCTCTGCACTCGGCACCGTTGAAGTTTCTATCGTGGAAAACAGCTTTTCTTGTGGCCATCACCTCCGCACGACGAGTGGGAGAGATCCAGGCCCTTTCCTGCAAGGCCCCGTACTTGACTTTCCACGACACGAGGGTAGTGCTCAGGACGCACCCCTCCTTCATGCCCAAGGTACCGTCGGACTTCCATCTCAACGAACCCTTGGTGTTACCTGTGTTCTTCCCGTCGCCTTCGTCGCCGGCTGAGAGGACTTTGCACTCGCTGGATGTAGCTAGAGCGCTGAAGTTCTACGTGGACCGCACGAAGGGTTTTCGGAAGACGTCACAACTCTTTGTGAACTTTGGACCTGTCAATCAGGGGAAGGCTCTCTCGAAGGCTTCCATCTCCAGATGGCTCTCCGGCTGTATCATGTACTGTCACCGGTTGGCAAACCGACCGCTGCCTGGCCGTCCGAGAGCCCATTCCACCAGAGCGATCGCAGCTACCACGGCGTTCCTATCTGGTGTGCCCCTGCTGGACATATGCAGGGCTGCTACGTGGAGGTCGACGCACACCTTCACGAAATTCTACTGCGTCGACCGGGATTCCAGGGAGGAGTCCAGGGTCGGCCAAGCAGTGCTGCGCAACCTGTTCGCCTGAGGTGGGCCTGGTGAGGAGGTAAGATGCTTAATGTTGAGTTGATGTGATGCTTAATGTTGAGCCTTCGCCACCTCCCGTGGTTGTGCATGTGTGTACTGCTATGTATTCTTTATTCATGAGCATGTGAATCCATGCCAGACCCCATGCTGGAGAAGGAACAAGTTACTTACCTGTAACTGTTGTTCTCCAGCATGGGTCTGGCATGGATTCACATGTGAACCCTCCCGCCTACCCCTCTGCGGCTCTTCACTTGGTCATACTGCCACTTCACGTGCTTCCAAATCTGAAGATGGCTGCCAGAGGCGGTGCTTGGGTAGAGGGCAGTCATTGGCTGTGGTCAGTATGACGCAGAGACCAGTGATTGGTTATTGCTACGAAAGACAGATCAGAAACGAAACTGATACTGGTTTTTTCTTTACCGAGGATTCCCCAGCCTGACGACGGGGAATATTCATGAGCATGTGAATCCATGCCAGACCCATGCTGGAGAACAACAGTTACAGGTAAGTAACTTGTTCCTTCTAAAGATTGCTACAGGGTAATAATAACCCCTTAACCTTCTGGACTGGGCTGGCCGCCTTGACCCTCTAACTGGTCCCTTTCTTTGGTCCAACTCCTTCTTGAACCGTTACAAGACTTTTGTGCACTGCAACCGTGTGACCTCGGACACATTTCGTTTTGATCCTCTTAAAGCGGATCTGGCCTACTGACTCTGAATTCACGGTTTTACTTTGCCTTCCCCGCTTGTTGTGTTTGTGAAAAAGTGTTGGGATCCGTTTCAATTTATTCTCTGCTTTTCTCTCCCTTTTTAAAACAAATTATTAGAGTGCCATCTACGTTAAGCGCTCACTGCTGTCTGAAAATAAGTGGGGCTTTACTTAAGTCTAAATATTCTTTTAAGTGAGTGTATATCTTTTAGTGACCGTGTTTTTGAATTGCTTACTATTAGTGCCTGTGTGTTTTTCTAGATGTGGTTTTAAATAAATAATTATATCTCTTTTACACCAAGCCCTGGTCAGTGTTTACTTGTTCTAGTGTGTCCTCTTGACCTATTGTGAATACTCTGTATACTGCCTAACTCTTCTTGAGGGAAGTCTGACTGCTCAGCCACAGCTACCAAGTGAATCTGTGTGGTACAGACTGCTACCAATTGGGTTTACTGCCAAACACCTGTAGTCCTAAATCTTTTGCAGTGGTCCCAGAGGGAACTGCACAGGTTTCTGCCTAACACTGGGCTTCCCTTTTCTCACGTGTTTCTTTGTGATAGCCTCCTATGATCGGGCTCAGACCATCAACTCACTACGGACACCCCTCAGTCGGGTTCATGCTTGTCCTCACAAAGTTCACAGATCTTATTTATTCTCGTGGTTACGGGTCAAAAACTTGCGATTGTACAAGGGATTTTGCTCAACCCTTGTATGACCACTTTGAACTCTTACTTTGGGCTCTCCCAGGGCCTCCTGGTATCTGTAGTTCAACGAAAGGGGACCAACCAGAGTCTTTCCAGGGAAGCTGGAAGCTGGTCTTTCCATGGTCTTCCCCTGGTTTCTCAAAAGTTCATTAACACACACAAGTTCTTTGTCCACAAACTCTTTCAATTTATATAATGTTGCCATTTGCAACCTTCGCTCAACGCAGCCCGGTTTTTGTCGGGAAAGGGGGGGATAGAGTTTCTGAATATCCTACAGGTAGGATGGGATAAGGATGTTCTAAGGAATTGGTACCGCGTCTCACCCGTCGTTGTACCACTTCCACCGCTCGAGGGACCCCCCATCCAGATGATACTCCTGCACTGATCCACCCGCAGGGACTGGATCCAATAGAGATGGCTGTGTCCTGGCCACCTGGATGACAGATCACCGTGGACTAGTCCAGACACCTTCAGGTTTCTCACAGACCCCAATTGAAGTAACAAGTGGGAACTATACCAGAAGGTTTCAAATGTATGAAACACAATTGTATAGACAGCCGTACAATTGGACATAAAAGAGAGACAGGAAGAATACCTCGAATAAAAACAACTTTAAGTTTAAACCATTATCAAGAATTGATGCAGCTCATGCAGAGTGTGAAGGGGGTGAATTATAGAACTTTGTTGTGAGATAACAGATGAAGACATTTTGACCTGCAACAGATAAAGGAATGTTTGATATTTTTCTATTGAATCTAATGAACACTTTTTTTTCTTTCATGGAACTGAGAGACACTTTGAGAGATCGTAGCCAGTGACCTTGGCCGTCAGGGCCCATCAACCAGTAGCAAAAGCCTCCTGGTTATTTAGGTTGTTTTCAAAAGTGGTATATAGAAAGTAGGTTTTGACCGAGGGCAATTTTTCATTTCTTTAGAGTATAGACGAATACCCTTTTATTTTTGTTTTGTAGGTAGGGAATACCATTGTAGCAATAGGGATAGTGAGGCTTTTCGTTATCACTTAAAAAATAAACATCCTTAATGTCCTCTTTTGGGCTGCCTCCTACTGGTCCGCCACAGTGCAGATAATCTGGTCTTATCCTATAATTTGAAAATTGTGACACATACATTGGTAAGAACTGAGGATACTTTATTTTTTTTTTACTTTGTTTATTGATTGTTAACACGTACCAATAACAACTTGCCAAAGAAATTCAGAGTGTCATCATTACAAAGGAATATGCGTATCATTTTCAGTTACTCAAAATAGTCTTATCCAATGTCCAAATAACAGTCTGGTGAAGCCCGCTCCATCCTGCGCTGTCTCAGCCCATCCCTGTACCCCGAACATCAGTACCCCAATGACACTGTGCAGAAGACAAAGACACCCCGGATTATCCATGATTATGCACAGTCCGGTGCAATCGGTACTTCCTCTCCAGCCAGTAATAACTGTACATATGGGCCACAAATGTCGAGTGCGGATGGGGAGCGGTAATGTTCGAATATACACCACTTCCACATCGTAACAATGGGCAATGTCCTCTAGCCGTTGTGCCCTCTTCGGCCCCTAACCCCCCCCCCCCCCCTCTGGCCAGGACCAGTAGCAGAGCTGCCGATGGGCCCCAGTCCACTAACTTGTTTTTTATGCTCTCCTGGAGAGGCTGGTAGTTATCTGCCGCCATTGTGTCCAGACTTGGTGAGGTGGACCCCCAGGTACTTTAGGCTATTTTGCACCCATCTATACAGATGTTTCCCTCTAATCTCGGCTTCCATCTATGGATGGACTGTCCAGTTTAGTATTTCGGATTTGTGGGTGTTAATTTTCAATCCTGCCCCCCTCCTGAATTCCTGTAACTCGTGCTGCAGGGCTCTAAGGGACATTTCAAGGTCCTGTATGGCTAGGAGCATGTCATCTGCGAAAGCTGTTATTTTGTGTTCCTTGCCCCCAAGGTTATTCCCTTTTTCTATCACTGTTTGCCCTGAAAGTATCTAATAGCGGTTCCATATGGATCGTGTAGAGGAGAGGCAATAGAGGGCACCCCTGCTTCGTGCCGCGTTTGACCCTAATCAGGGGCGATAACTGGCCGTTTATGGCCAGGCGTATCTTTGGGTTTTTATAGTTGGCCTTAATTCTAGCCATGAAACCCTTCCTGAATCCCATTCTCTGCATCATAAGGAACAAGAACTCCCATTCGACCCTATCAAAAGCCTTTTCGGCATCTAGGGTGAGAATGCGGGCAGGCAATCCCTTTTTGCTGGCTTTGCCTATAAGGTGAGCTACCCGCCTTGTGTTATCACTCGCTTGCCTTCCCCTTATAAAGCCTGATTGGTCCAGAGAGATCAGCCGGGGAAGAAAATCCTCCAGGCGATTCGCCAGTATTTTCATATATATCTTGGCATCTACGTTTATCAATGCTCTCGGTCTATAGGAGGCGCAGGCCATAGTTGATTTTGAATCCCGATAGTTCCCCAAACTGTATGATCTTCCTCATCACTGGGTTAAGTTTGTCCCTCGGGTTCTTCAGAAACCGTGCAATATCCGCATACAAGGAAAGGAGGACCTTGAGGGAGTACACCTGAATACCTCTCTGTAAATGCCACTCCGTCAGATCCACCGCCAGTTGATCAACAGCGAGCGCGAATTGTAATGGCGAGAGAGCGCAGCCCTGCCGCATCACACGCGCCAGCTGTAGAGACGCCAACTGCTCACCACTAATGGCAATACGAGCTGTGGGGGAGTCATACAACAAAGCTACATAGTTCAAGAACCGGTGCCCCAACCCCATTTATCGCAGCATGGTGAGCATAAATGGCCACTCAATCTAATCGAATGCCTTCTCTGCATTTAATAAGACTGCTATCGCCGAGACCTCCCGGTAAACCCCCTCTAAAAGGCCAAAATATCATTGCAGCCCATAGGTGGTATTCCTCCCCGGGAATAAATCCTGACTGATCAGCCAGCACCAGTTCCCGCACGAAGGGAAGGAACATATTTGGCAGTAGCTTTGCAAGTATTTTATTGTCCAGTTTAATAAGATATATAGGCCAAAACGACCTACAGTTATCTGCCGGCTCTCCCCTCCTTATGTAGTAGCATTTTTCGTGGCTTCCAGAGTGTCGGTGGGAGGTCACCCCGCTGCACTGCCTCCTGGTATACCTGGAGCAGATATGGAGGCACCATGTTACCACATGCTTTATGAAATTCCCAGATAAGAGCGCCCGGGCCCAGAGATTTGACCCCAGGCAGTTCCCTAATCACCCCCTTGATTTCTCCCACCGTTACATCCCTGTCCAGGAATTCTTACTATTCTGCTGATAGCCAGTACTGTGCCTCCTCCCCCAGGTACTGCTTAATGTAATCTTTCAAATGCGCACCCTTTGAGTACAATGCACTGTAGTATTCGCGAAACGACTTCCCAATATCGGCTGTCTCATAGACGGATTCCCCCCATGCTTTACTATGTGATCCACCTGAATAGCTTGCCACTCAGCTCCAAGGAGCAGCGCCAAGAAGGACCCTGTCTTCTGCCCCTCCCCATACTGTCTGACCTGCGCCGATCTGTGCAGAAAGTGCACCTACCTCAGCGTGCTAGCCCGGAACACATCCAGCTTCTCTCTTCCTCTGCCATTTCTTGAAGCTGGTGCGCTAACCTTTTCAATTTACCCTCACTGGCTTCCAACTCGGCTCTGATCAATTTTAATATCCCGCCTCCTCCTCCCCCGCACATAACATTTAAAGGCTTCCCATAGCACTCCAGGGGAGTCTACCGTCCCCTGATTGAAATTAAATCAAATGATTGACAAAGAAGGCCTGCATATTTGCTAACAACTCCCTGTAAAAGACGGTATCCCTGAGCGCCTCTGACTTGAACCGCCTGTTCACCCCCTTTAACACCAGCTGAGGGATGTAACACTCCAGTGTCTCCGGTGAGCGATCAGATAGTGTCCTTGGCAGGATCGCATATGGACCCATTTTTACTCTCGACTGCCTGGAAACCAAAAGAAGGTCAATCCTGGATGCCGTATGATGCACCTCAGAGTGGAAAGTATAATCCCTTACGCACGCTTGCTGCACCCACCACATATCCACCAAATCATAGTACAGATATCGAGCACCTTCTGGGCCACTGTATTTCTGGCGCATCCCCCCACTGGATCTATCCAGGTAATTGTATAGGATGGTATTGAAGTCCCCTCCTCAAAGGTCCAGGGAATCCAGTATCGGTGGCAGGTGCGAAATGACCCACTCTTAAAAACCGTGGGCCGTCCGTGTTCGGAGCATATCTATTCAGCACTGAGACCTTCACCCACACCAAGTATCCGACTGGTAACAAGGCCCTCCCCTCCTGGTCCTTGGCCATCTCAATGAGGCGAAACCTGAGGGACTTGTGAATCAAAATGGCCACCCCCCCTTGCATAGGAGGAGTATGATGAGTAGTATCAGTTATATCCCCACTGTACTGCCCACTTATTCTCCCCCTGACCAGTTGAGTGCATCTCCTGCAGGAATGCTATTTTAATATTGTGGTGCCTCATTTACAGGAGCACTTCCTACACCTTGTCAGGTCGCCCGCCTCCCCGTATATTCCAAGTGACCATTTTAAAGCCTCCCATCCCTCTACCCCCGCCACTACCAGCCATAATCGGGACCGCCATTCACCAATAATCTGATGCGTCCATAGTCTGCCCCAGGATTGATGGGTGGCAGGGGTGGGGCCCAAGATCTACCACGCCACTCCACCCATGACAAACTATTAGATGACACTCCCAAAAAAATAAAAATAAACACAAACCTACCCCATGCCCTCCGACTTCCCCCTTCGTCCCTCCTCCCTGCCGAACAACCACCCCAACATGTTCGGAACACCTCCATCCCACTCCCCCACGAACATTGTGGAGTACACATGGAGCCCCAGCGCCGCCGCCCAGCCCATCACCAGCCGCTATCGCTCCCAGCTCCATATTGCATCCCCTCCAACCCACCCAGACGGGCCAGGATACTGTTCAGTTAGCCCGGCCCACAGCGCCACCAGACCTGGCCCCCAGACTATGCTCCTTCACAGTATAATGCACATTCCCATCAACCATTGCCCGCCCCAGCAAGCACGAGGGTGAAGCACCTGCATCCGTAAACGTCCAGTGTAGTACACCAAACAGGCTGATAACATTACTCCCTTTCTCTGCCTTCAGATCGGCTAGTCCTCCAGCGGGGCCGGCTGCCCACTCACTCCCCTTCTCGGCTGAATCAGGTCTGACTATGAGAGGGTCCCGCTGCCCTATCATCGTGGTTACAGGGAGAATGGCCCTCTCTCAACCCCTATTGGGAAGGCTGTTGAGGAAACTGTTGGCCTCCTCCGTATGGGCAAAAAAGTGTGGCTATCCAGCATACTGAATCCTTAGCTTGGCAGGAATATCATTGTGTAAGGGATATCCATGTCCCGCAGCCTATGCTCCACTCCCACAAAGGTTCTCCTCACTGCTTGTACCGCTGCCAAGAAATCCGGATATATCTAGATACAGTCCCCATCGTATGCAAGTTCACCTTTTGTCCCTTGCCATCTGGAGAATCGCGTCCCGGTCTCTATAGTGAAGAACCTTTGCGATTATTCAGCGTGTCGGGGCTCCCAAGACGTGTGGGTCCACTCTATAATGAATACAGGTGAGAAGTCGTCCTTCCCAAAGAGTGTGACACACAGATTTTCAACAAAGTCTTCCATCCGGCCCATCCCTTGCTGTTCTCGGACCCCCACCAGGCATATATTATTGTGCCTTGCTCGGCCCTCCAAGTCTTCATTTTTTGCTGTGATGAAATTCACCGCCAACTCTAGGGCTGTTAGCCTGGCCGGACCATTGCCACTGCATCCTCCAATCCAGAGTTCCTGTTCTCCACCTCACGCAATGGGGCGCCATTTTTATCGAGCCGTAATTGTATCAGGTCAACCTTGTTGTCAAGAGCGTCCAGTTTCCCTATTCCCTCCTTGAGTTGCAAAAGGATTTCTCTCCTGTCTAGCTCCGGCCCCTCTCCCACCCCAGCCCCTTCTCTGGATTCCCTGGTAGAGCCTCGGTCGGCGCCTTCAACCTCTTCCTGGCTGACTTGCCCTCAAAGGCCAAGGTGCGCTGCATTTGATCTCCCTTCACCATCCTGCCACCTTTTATTGCTGCAAGGTCTCTCTAGCACGCCTTCCAGTTGCACCTCAGGTGTCTCCAGTGTTACACCAGGCACCGAGGTAAGGGCCCACGCAATCTGTTACGGCCAATGCTCCACCGGGGCATTCGCTGAATCTGGGCTCCACCCCACCCGCACCGGTGCTCCCCTTCCACGTGGCACCCGATCCAGGCGCATCCACCAGCGGCCTGCGCTCTCCTCACATGCCCTCTTCTGAGGCCACGGCCCTTCAGGTGCCAGCCAGTGGGACTCTGCTGCTGCGTTCCGTACACTCCTTGTGACCCCAGTACTCGGGGACCCATGTATTGTCCAGGCTGTCAGCAGGGCATGTAAGTGCACCACCACTCACACCAAATGCCCCGTGGGACTCCACACTGCCCCAGCCCATGGGGCAAGCTCGCCACTCTCCACCTTCCAGAGCGGCAGCCCGTGTGGTTGCAGACCGGATCTATTGATACTTTCACTGCTGCTTTAATGCTTGTTCTGTCAGCTGGGGCTCCCCACCAAGAAGAATCTCAAGCCCGTATCCATCTCTCCGGGCCCGCCACAGAGATCTGTGCCACAGCCGCCCCTCCTTCCCAACTCAGTCGGGCCACTGCAGGACCGCGCACTCTTCCTTCACTCCTTCCGGGCCACTCGTCTGTAGCAGGGCAGACCCCAGTGCCTTTCTTCAGTACGCTTGTTACATGGGTGCCGTCAGCTCCTCGTCACCAGCACCCCACGTGGCGGTCACCTCCAGGCACCCACGCTGCACTGCCCCACCGGCTGCTCTCTCCCAACACTGTCTCCACCTTGTTTCGGGGTTCCAGCTGGGTTCCAGGGCCTGCTCGCTGCCTCAGCTGGCGCACAGATCAAAGTGCCTGGAATTCCACCATCCGTTCCTTGTCCGTTACGGACCACACTCCACCAGTTCCCAGGTTCTTGCTCCATTGGGAGCCTCTGGGTATTTTCAGTATTTCAGATCAGACGCGGAGCTCAGAGAAGATAAACCATGCTGCTTGGTCTCGCAGGCGCCCCCCCACAACTCCTGAGGAACAATACTTAAGTATTCTTATTTTTTATTTCTTTGTGGTATATTTTCGAATAAACAAATGTTTTCACAATTTAAAATTAGTGAGTTTAAAAGAGAAAGTAAAAGAAAAGAAATGAAGAAATCAGAAGGAAAGAAAAAAAGGGAAAACGGTAAACTAACAAGATCGTAGTTTCACATGCTTAAGCCTGTAACATAGAGGCATAGTTAATTTGACTCTAGAAAAGTTGTTTAGCAGCAAGTGTCCAATATGTTAAAGAGCTCCCTCCACAATAGGAGTGAAGTAAACAATACACGCTTCGCTCGTTCCACTCAGGTACAGGTCCCATTTTTCGTTCGATGTGTCTTCGTTTGACATATTCATTGCCAACTTTGTCGAAGTTCTTAATGACCCCAAGGCCTCACACTCAAACAGGAGATGTTTCACTGTTTCTAGGATTGCCACCCCACATTGCTGACATTCCCTATTTAACCTTGATATGCCTTCCCAGGCACCCATGATCTCCCTGGTTTTCACAGTATTACATTTTAGTTTGATATAGTCCCAAACCAGGCTGCTTTCCTCTCCAGACAGACTGCATAACAGAGGGGGAGCAGTCATAACTGATTGGATTGGTATCCCGTCATTTCATCGGCGGACGTTTCATTGCGGGTTTTTTGTTTCGAAAAAAATCATCACATTTTTTGGGGGGTAAAAAAATTATATAAATTGGGTGTGGGTGTAGGGGGATATAAAAAAATGATAGTGATGGGTGGTTTGGGGGGGTAACCCCCCCAAAAAATTCAATGATTTTTTTAAAAAAAAAATCAGCGGCAAAAAACCCTGCGATGAAAAATCCAGCGATGAAATCAAGTAGAACCATTGGATTGCAGGGGCGGTAATGTTGAGGTATCGACCAGAGTCGAAGTTAGTTGGCGCAACAAGTCGAGCATGGGCAGAGGCTACTCCATTTGCCTGTGTGATAGGCCAACGCAAGAATGGATCTCTTGTTGGGACCATCAAGCACTCATACCCTAGTTTGTAGATGGAATAACAGTAGTCCAGGAGATATGATAGTGTGGTGTTAGTGAAAAAAGTAGACTTCTGAAGTGGCCTTGCTAGCATCCTCATGTATGTCGACCAGAGCTATGTCTCTGCTGTTCCCAAAATGGAAGGGAATGACGTTATGAAAAAGATCCATTATACAGGATCGGTTCAGATAAAAATTCTGTTCATGTCCAAAGACACTCTCAATCCTCATTGCTTTCACAGTGCCCACTTTTCCCCTGCTATGAACTTACCGCGACATCTGTGTCAGTTATCTTTCCCCAAGTATGGAGCTACCCTGGGAAAGCTCTCCTTCTCAGTGGTAAGCTGGCATAGTTGAGGAGCTGCCAGTAATTCTTTTGGCGTCCCATTGTATCGTCAGTGAAGATTGAGGTGGAGTCATTGTTCACTATTTTTGGAGCATGGGACACACAATTAAGAGCAGCAGAAAGTTGCCCATTTTTTGATGGGTTAGGAGTCAGTGTGTTGGTATTACCCTCCAGAACGGGGTTGGTTCCATCAGATGTCATAGGAGGATTGCCAGGCTCCACTGGAGTTAGTCGAGACATCTTTTTGTGAATTCTTTTAGTTTTGTCAGAGATGTTCGTACATTGAGGGTTGCCTCATTACTTTCTTCTGTTTACGTTGATGCCATGCGTTCTGGTCTATGTCTGGTCCTTTTATTGCTTGTGTGGGAGTAGGAGCAGGTATAATAGGAGGGAGGACATGTGTTTCCAATTGCATCTTAGGGCAATTGATCAAGCTGTTGATATCATTGCTCATCTGATAAGTTAGATTGAGTGTTCATACGCTTATGTATGCTGTTTAGAGAAGTTGTGACCTTTTCAAGATTGGAACAGAGCAAGTTCAATTTGGTGTTGGCAGAGTCACTTTTCATTCAGTAGTTGCCTCAATACAGTCTTCAGTTCAGAGAAGATAGTTGCTGAGGAGCTGTTATTTTTTGCAACCAGAGAGCATATGCTGAGGTCCTCTTGAGTGACCATGTCACCATTGTCATTACAGGTGTCTCCCCTTAGGGGCTGGGCTCCTGTTATGTCAGGGGGAGACTGATTTTGGAAAGCTGATCTCTCACTTGCTATATTCAATACTACAGCAGGTTCCACCTGCCTTAGTTGGTATGGTGGTTAGAGATTCTGATAAAAATACTCCTCAAGAAGCTCGTCCTGTTCCTTCTGGGGCTGCGTTGTGGGAGAAGGACGGAAATTGTAAGGAACATTGGCCATGGGATTGGAAAAGAGAGAAGTATTTGTATCCATGGTTGGAGTCGGGTGCTCCACTCGATTTGTGGAATGATCTGGGCTCTTACTGTCATCCGCCGTTATGGCAGAGGACGAGATTGGCGGATTCTTGCTCATTGGAATTGGCGAAACCAACATAGAGGGTTTTAGTCCCTCTTTTGTTTCCTTACGCACAGCTCCGTACAGTATTTAAGCTCCGCCCACAGGAGATGCGTTGCGTTGCAACCCTCGATTCAGGACGCTTCCTGTTTCCGGTTCCTCTCGCTTTGAGTTTCTGGCTCCCTTCGGTTCTGCCAGTGACTAGCTATTTCGCTTCGGCGATACTTTGCACTGTTGTGCTTTCCTCACTCTTCTGCTCCTCCTCTCTCTACGGCTCCCTGCCGTGCCTGGCTTATTTACTTTTTCTCTCGTGTTCGGTTCTGGCTCGGAGCCTCTCTTTCTCTCTCTCTCTCTCTCTCTCTCTCTCTCTCTCTTTCTCTCTCTCTCTTTCTCTCTCTCTCTTTCTCTCTCTTTCTCTCTTTCGCTCTCTTTCTCTCTTTCTCTCTTTCTCTCTCTTTTCTCTCTCTCTCTCTCTCTCTCTCTCTCTTTTCTCTCACCCTCAGGGCCTTTCCCTTTTGCCCGGGTCTCCGTAGCGCTCTTACCTGCTCCCGGCGCTCCTGGACCTTGTGCATTCAACGCCTCCTTCTCCTCCCTGCACAGTAAGGATGGCTGCTTCTTCCGGTGGAGTCTTCTACTCCTTTTCACTCGTCCAGAATCTCCATCTACTGGACTGCAATTTACCTTCTGTGACATCGCTCCTTACGTCCTTCGGTTGGAACTTTCTCCACCTCCTCCAGTCAGCACCATTGGGGATTTGACTTCTAAAGAAGAGCCTGTCCTTCATCAAGGGTTTTTCCCTCTGGGGTTTTTTCCCTTTCCGGCTTCATTCCGGAAGGGGAGCCACAGGACAGCTGTTCCTTAGCTGTCACTGTGGCTTCTCTCTGTGACGAGCAAGTGCATCCCAAAAAGAAAAGAGACTACCTCACCCGGCGACGCCTCCAGGAAACCAGAGAATCCAACAGCTCAGGTGAGGAGAATGTGGGCATAGGGGAGGAGGGCAGTAGGAAGGAAACCTCGGCACAGTTTGCAACGCCCACAAGTTCAAAAATGTCCGCAGAGGAACAAGTACAGGAATTGTGGAAGGCCTTTCAGGCCATGTCCCAGGAACTGCAAGGAGTTAAGACTGAAAATGCTCTACTCAAACAGATGGTGTCGGCCAGGGAACCGGCCCCTCCTCCCGAATTACCTCCCATGGCTTTGTCCTCGGGGAAGTTTGATGGCTCTCCTAAGAAGGTGAGAGAATTCTTAGAGGCCTGTATGGTCTATTTCACCTTCCGGCCTCGTACTTTCATTACCGATCAAGCCAAGGTGGGTTTCCTAATTTCTAACATGACTGGCAATGCATTGTCCTGGGCGACTCCATTAGTTACCAGTGGGAACCCCATCCTCCAGGATGTTGCCGGGTTTCAAACCCTACTTAAGCAAACTTTTGAGCGGCCAGAATTATCCTTTACAGCCTGCGAGGAATTATTGGACGCCAAGCAGGGCTCTTTAGATGTTCCGTCCTACATCTCTTCATTTAAGACCCTAGCAGCCGGAGCAGGTTGGCCAGAGACTGCCCAATATGCTATCTTTAGGAGAGGTTTGAAGGAGGAAATTAAGGATGAGCTGGCCAGATCCCCACGCTCACCCACTTTCTCGGATCTGCTTGCTGCTGCCCTTCACATCGAATTTCGTCTGAAAGAAAGAAGATCAGAACGCCGAAAGCAAAGAGGTTTCCTTCCTGACCCCTCTACGCACACTTCTCCCAGTCATCCTGCTGCTCCCTCTTCGGATGAACCGATGCAGATCGGTGCTACCAGGGCTCCCCTGTCAGCCGCTGAAAGACGCCGAAGACGTGAGAAAGGACTTTGTGGCTCAGACCAACATCTTCTGAAAGAATGCACTGCGTTGCCAGGCAAGAGTTTGGGAAACGCTTCCCCCCGGCGCCAGTAGGGACCAGCGACCGGGGGTTTCCAGATTTTCATCATCGTCCCTATGTCTCCCTCTTTGTTTCCTCCTCCGAATCCAAGGAAGACTCTAGACTCATGGTAATACCGGTTCACCTTTACATAGAGGGCAGACCAGTACAGACTTTAGCTTTATTGGACTGTGGAGCAGCTGGGAACTTTATAGACACCCTATGGGCCGACAAGGTGGGTCTTCGTAGGGTGGCCCGGAAGGAAGGACAGAAAGTGGAAGGTGTGGATGGCTCACCATTGTCCTCTGGCCTCATCACACAAACCACAGAGGGTCTCTCTCTTACTATTAACCATCACAGGGAGGTTTTGTATTTTGACATCATCAGAGCAGCTCATTTTCCCATCATTCTAGGCATTCCTTGGCTTCGCAGACACAATCCGTTGATAAACTGGACGGAGAATCAACTGAGCTTCACTTCCCCATACTGTACTTCCAGCTGTTTCCCGCTGGAAAGTAGGGGTGATCTACAGCCGGTAAAGATATGCACAGAAAACCACATTGGTATCCACGTCCTACCCAGTTTCTGTTCAGGGTTTTCAAAGTCTTCCAAGAATGCCCCCATGCTAGTCTGCCACCTCATCGGCCAGAAGACTGTTCTATCGATCTGGAACCCAATGCCCTGGTTCCGTTTGGTAGGATGTTTTCCCTCACTCAGTCGGAGAAACAGGTCCTGCGGCAGTACTTAGACGTAAATTTGAAGAATGGACTCATACGACCTTCTAAATCACCAGCAGGTGCCCCCCTGTTTTTCATCAAAAAAAGAGACACCACGGAGCTCCGTCCCTGTATTGATTACCGGGGTCTCAATAAGGTCACTATTCGGGATAGGTATCCCATGCCTCCCATTTCGGACATCATTGAGGCTGTACAAGGTGCCAAAGTTTTCACTAAACTCGATCTTCGGAATGCTTATCATCTGCTCCGCATCACCAAGGGAGACGAGTGGAAGGCAGCCTTTCGCACCCCTTTCGGCCTATATGAATACCAGGTAATGCCGTTTGGGCTAGTCAACGCACCAGCTGCATTTCAGAGGTTCATGGACCGATTGTTTTCCGATTTGCTATCTCTTTCAGTCATCATCTACCTGGATGACATCCTGGTGTTTTCTCCCAACATGGAGGTTCATATCGAACAGGTCAGACAAGTGTTAGATCGTCTACAAAGGAACAAATTGAAGGTCAAGGTGGAAAAATGCAGATTTGCAGTTCCCACGGTGCACTACCTGGGGTATATTCTTTCAGAAGAGGGGATTGCTATGGATCAGGACAAGGTCCGGGCAATTCTAGATTGGCCAACCCCCACCTCGGTTCGAGAGGTCCAAAGGTTCCTAGGTCTTTCTAATTACTACCGAAGGTTTATCCCCAATTTCTCGGAGGTCGTAACGCGACTACTCAAAGAAGCTCTCTCCTTTTCCTGGTCTACCGCGGCAGAAAGGAGTTTTGGTCATCTCAAAGGTCTTTTTTGTTCCGGTCCCATTCTACAGCATCCCAATCAATCCTTACCGTTTATCTTTGAAACCGATTCTTCAGCCATTGCCATAGGGGCAGTTCTGCTACAGAAATTGCAGGGAGTGGAACACCCGGTGGCATACCTGTCCAAGACGCTTTCTCCCAGCCAACTAAACTACTCTGTTCTGGAAAAAGAATTGCTCGCCATGAAATTGGCATGCGAGGAATGGCGACACATCCTCATGGGGGCCAGACACAAATTCTTAATCCGCACTGACCACAAGAACCTGAAGGCATTACAAGAGATGGAATGTGTTAACTCCCGACAGTATGACTTCCAGATCACCTATTTTCCGGGAACTCATAATCAGCTGGCGGACGCATTGTTTCGCAAGGACTCCCGCAACGAACGAGCATTGATCAAAGCTGAGCCGATGTTCCACCGTAATCAGATCTTGGCGATGATAGGTTCTTTTCTCCAAGACGTGAAGACCGCTACCATGGATCACCTGCCCCAGCTCTCCTCAGATTCTGACTTTAAAGTCAAAGATGGCTGGTTATTCTATAAAAAGAGGTTGTTCATCCCAGAAGGACCACTGCGCAAGAGGATCTTGTATTGGGGTCATGAATCTCACCTTGCAGAACATCGAGGGGCAGAGACCACCCTAGAAATCCTTTCACGGTCCTTCCTTTGGCCAGGTATGAGAAAGGAAATACTGCAGCATGTCAGTTCGTGTCCGGTCTGTGCCATATCTAAATATGCCGCAGGCAAGCCCTTAGGTCTCCTCACACAAGCGGAACTTCCCACTCGACCGTGGGGGCTCATCTCCACAGACTTTATAGTGGACCTCCCAGTCTCCGAGGGGTGTACCTGTATAATGGTTACAGTGGACACTTTTTCCAAATTGGCACATTTTTCACCCCTTCCGGGAGTTCCCACAGCCACTAAGATGGCAGAGGCCTTTGCACGATATGTCTTCAGACTTCACGGCCTGCCGGACAAGATAATCTCGGATCGAGGTAGTCAGTTTATCTCAAAATTCTGGACGGCGTTGTGTGCACGGTTAGGAATCGAGAGAGCACTTTCCTCGGGATTTCATCCACAAACCAACGGCCAAACCGAAAGACTCAACGCCACTCTGGAGCAGTACCTTAGGTGCTTCATCACCCAACACCAGGACAATTGGGTCTCTTTACTTCCCACAGCGGAATACTCTTACAATAATGCCAAACATTCTGCCACCGGAATGTTTGCACCTACGGGGTTCACCCCCGATTTATCATTCCTAATGTTCCACAATTCTCTAACTCCCCAGCTGCGGAGGAGGTTATTCGAGACATCCAAGAGGCTCAGAGTTCTGCCATACTAAAATTGGAAAACAGCAGGAAGCGGAATAAGAAGAAAGCAGACCGACATCGCAAGGAGTGCCCTACATGGTCACCAGGGGACAAGGTGTGGCTATCAACCAAATTCTTGCCCAAGTGGGTGAGGCCTTCTAAACTGTCTCCTAGGTTTCTGGGTCCTTTCTCTATTCTCTCGAAGATTAACCCTGTGGCCTATCGTCTACAGCTTCCCCCTTCTCTCAAACCCATTCATCCTGTTTTTCACTCTTCCCTTCTCAAACCTCACGTCCCAGATTCTTACCGAAGATCGCAGTCTCGGCAAACTCTGGTTCCCTATCCTGGACCAGATGAGTATGAGGTCTCAGCCATCAGGGACTCCAGGTTCTCTCGAGGCAGGCTGGAATATCTTTTATCCTGGAAGGGGTACCCAGAGTCGGAGGACTCATGGGAACCGGCTTCTCAAATAAATGCTCCTCAGCTGCTCGCCAAGTTCCATCGCTTACACCCCGGGAAGCCGGGGTGGTTGCGATCTAGGAGGGGAACACTGTCGTCCGCAGTTATGGCAGAGGACGAGATTGGCTGATTCTTGCTCATTGGAATTGGCAAAACCGACATAGAGGGTTTTAGTCCCTCTTTTGTTTCCTTATGCACAGCTCCGTGCAGTATTTAAGCTCCGCCCACAGGAGATGCGTTGCGTTGCAACCCTCGATTCAGAACGCTTCCTGTTTCCGGGTCCCTCTCGCTTTGAGTTTCTGGCTCCCTTCGGTTCTGCCAGTGACTAGCTATTTCGCTTCGGCGATACTTTGCACTGTTGTGCTTTCCTCCCTCTTCTGCTCCTCCTCTCTCTACGGCTCCCTGCCGTGCCTGGCTTATTTACTTTTTCTCTCGTGTTCGGTTCCGGCTCTACGGAGCCTCTCTTTCTCTCTCTCTCTCGCTATCTCTCGCTCGCTCTCTTTTCTCTCACCCTCAGGGTCTTTCCCTTTTACCCGGGTCTCCGTAGCGCTCTTACCTGCTCCCGGCGCTCCTGGACCTGGTGCATTCACCGCCTCCTTCTCCTCCCTGCACAGTAAGGACGGCTGCTTCTTCCGGTGGAGTCTTCTACTCCTTTTCACTCGTCCAGAATCTCCATCTACTGGACTGCAATTTACCTTCTGTGACATCGCTCCTTACGTCCTCCGGTTGGAACTTTCTCCACCCCCTCCAGTCAGCACCGTTGGGGATTTGACTTCTAAAGAAGAGCCTGTCCTTCATCAAGGGTTTTTCCCTCTGGGGTTTTTTCCCTTTCCGGCTTGATTCCGGAAAGGGAGCCACAGGACAGCTGTTCCTTAGCTGTCACTGTGGCTTCTCTCCGTGCAAGCAAGTGCATCCCAAAAAGAAAAGAGACTACCTCACCCGGCGACGCCTCCAGGAAACCAGCGAATCCAACAGCTCAGGTGAGGAGAACGTGGGCATAGGGGAGGAGGGCAGCAGGAAGGAAACCTCTGCACACTTACGACCGTCCCAATGGTCTGGGGGCCAAGGCAAGGTGCAGCAGCTGTAAATTCATCTTTGAATTCCTCCACCAAGTTGGAACAATGATCAGAGCAGAGGTCGATCACTTCATTTAACTCCTCATTCTCGGTCACATTCTGCTTGTGTACCTAGTCTGTTATGGGCAACATCTTTACTGAGGGTTTCTTTTTTGATGACTTATCTACTAGTTTCACTGTTCGTTGTGGGCATGCATGCCCGGATCCTCTCGCACTTTCTTCCTGGGCAGAGAGAGGTGTGGATTGGTTAGAGTCAAATGGAGTGGAGTTTTTTTCATTGACGTTAACAGAGGCAAGCTCTTCAGTTGAGATGACATCCATTTCTGCACTGAGCTGCTCAATAGAGGCCATATGACTTTGTGTAGCCAACACAGCCCGTTTGGCGGGTTGCGTGACTATGACTGAAGTTGTGCAGCACTTCAGATTGAATATAAATAAGTGGAGGCGTACCGCCTAAGTTGTTTTATGGATCGCCTTATCAGTGGAGTATGGAACGAGAGTTGTGTCCGTCACAAGCACCAATATGCTAATCAATGAATACACAGGATAAGCAGACAGGAGTAATGGCAGTGCAATGGTTTAGACTCACCCTAGTTACGCTGAAGGAGGTGTGATGTGGTGGGTGGTCTCCAAGTCCTCAATTGGCTGGCCCCCGCCGGGTGCACCCTTCAGCCCTTAACACCAAACGCACTGTGCGCGCTCCGCGTGAGTAGCATGTTTTAAGTCTCATTTCCGGACAGGGACACGGAAAGGGAGAAAAGACTCTGGAAATACCTCCAGGCAGAGTCAAGTAAGGCAGACTGCAGCACAGCATCTCCTGTAGCAAAACGCACTGCGCACACAGAGTGTTCACCAGAATGACCAGTTCAACAAGGTTCTGTTCGTAAGCGACCTGTGATAGTTGCTTTTTTAACATTTTACGACTAGCTATGGTGCTGGCAAGAGCTGTAATTGAGAGATATTGGGACCAGTAAGCATGATTACAGTAACTGTCCAAGTGTAGTGTTCACTTCAGTGGTTATACATTGATTTAACAGTGGTTTAACATTGTTAAAGCTTTTTGTAGCTACATCAATAAAGGCATGCATAAACATCCTCACTTCAGATGACCCAGAGACCAACGAACAGGTTTTTAAGTTAAACGTAACACTTGTCTAGCGTAACAAAATGCATATTTGCGTTTTCTATTTTAAAAAATAGAAATAAATCGACTCCCTTCTTGGACAATCAAACCAACTGTTCCCCCCATTTGAAGTCTAGATAGACAGAGTTTAAGCATTCCACTAGAGATGTTGAAGATACATTCTAGAGTGGCTCTGGTGTCAACCAGCTCCTCCGTTGTGCAAAATGAATGCACCAGTGTCAAAGCCCTGTTATGGTGACAGCCATTTTGTAGAACCAAGTGAGACTGATAGGTGTTGAATGTTACTTTTAAGAGCTTCCTTTGTTCCATGCTGCTTGGTAGATTGTTTTTTTACACTGTATTACATTCCTTTAAAACCCTCTGTGTTGTCCACAAGGCTTTCTGGGGCCTGGGTCAAAAATACCTTCCACTATCCCTCCGTAAATACCTCCCCTCTCGAGCTCTTCACTCCTCTACCTCTAACTCCCTCAGGGTCAGTCGTTTTTCAAAGAAACGAGCTGGGGTAGATTTCTGTCTTCGCTGGGGCCTCCCTTTGGAACAGCCTCCCTGCCACTCTGAAACCTGAGGAGAACCATCTCCATTTCAGGAAGCACCTCAAGACCTTCCTCTTTGCTTCTGCCTTTGCCCACTTTCACCCCTGCTGATCAGTTTTCACTCTCAGCACTGTGCACCTGGTCACCCTCTGTCCCCTGGGCCCAGGTACTTGCTCACCCTGTCACCCCCCTGCACTGCCTCCGGGCAACCCCCTGCCCTGCGCTGGGGTCTGTATCTCTAACCATACAGTCCCCCACCCTGCTTTTCTTCTGCACTTATAAGATATGCCTTGTCGGCTAAACCCAGTACTTGCAACACCGCTTATCGCCTTATTTAGTTTATTTATTAATATTTATCTGTTTCTCCTCTATTCCACACTTTCCACTTCTCCCCCCTTCCGTGCACTTTTCCCCCTTTTTCCCTTTCCCATGCACTTGTGCATTCTCAATGTCACTGGGCCTAGTAGGATCGTTGTTTTGTTCTCCCCTGCTCCCCTGCTCCCCTCCCTTGCCTTGTCACGCTCTGAACCACGTGTGTACGAGCGTGATATAAATATAATATCATATCAAGTACAAAGACAGTAATTGGCAATTATTTACACAGGCCATAACTTCACAACTCTACAGTGCACCTGGTATCAAGGACATGAGCAAGTAGACTACTTTTGAGGTTGTGATAACTTCTCTGAACTATCCCCATCTATCTGGAAAAGGTCTTATTAAGGTGATTTCCCATCAGCTTTTTCCAGGTGGAGCCCCAGTCTGATTTCACTTGTCGAAGATGCTCTTTTTTTTCTGCTTTTCCAAACCTCTTCTCTCTGTATGTTTAAATACCCAGGAAAGTCCACCCATGCATTATGCATCATCATTTGACACATCCATTTTGGATTGGACAGATCATGTGATAGTTTTTCTTCAGTCATACCCATCTTTACTTTGCCATTGAATTCTCTGTTATTAGGGATAATCAAAGCATGAGTTTGCCCTCCCCTTTGGAATGTGAAATTAAAAATGGACTGAAATAGTTATTTTTCTGATTACTACTGGTATGCATGAGCCATTAATAAGAGTTGTATTGTCCGATTTGCAAGGATATTATGAATTCAGAGACATCCTTTGTTTTGAGGCTGCATGCATAAGAGTTATCAACATGTGTGAATGTATTAGGAAAATGTACATTTTAGTATATGCTTTTTATATCAATGTTATTCTCCTTTCCATGTGCCACTGAATTCAGTTCTATTTTTATTGTTCAAATCAGACAAGCGGTTCTAAAATTGCAGCCAAAAATGTATTTCCATCTTGTCCTCTAAATACATTGTTTTGTTCAGCACATTTTTCAATAGGGTTTTGTTATATATATTCACTAACTTGCATTTCCATTGCATGTGACATACTCTATCATTAGAAACATTAGCTGCTTTGATTAGAGGATTATTTTATTAGGTTGTTTAATCGAACAGACACAAAATATTAATGGGGCCATATTGCTCTGCCAGGTCGTAGTCTGTAAGGAAAGACTTCTCTTTTGGCAACTTTCCCTCCATAATTTCTTTTGACCTCCAATCTTTTTTTTTTTTTTTTTTTTTTTTTTTTTAAAGTTGTTTTTTTTATTAGTTTTTCATTTAAACACAAGGTGTCAACAATCCCCCCAAACGTCCCTCCACCCCCCTCCCATGCCCACCCCCTTCAGGAAGAGTTAGCTGAGTTCCTTGTCATCCAGCTTCTATGATGTGAAGATGTCCGTTATTCTTATGGTGTGTGGGCACCACTGCATCATATAGTCCGACTGTAGATAGTCTATTACCCCCCCCCCATTCCTTCGTGAAGGAGTCCCGAGTACCCTGCAGGTTATGGGTGATTCTTTCCATGGTTATTTGCGACCAGACTTTTTGTAGCCAAGTGAAGATCAATGGTGGGTCTTGCTTCTTCCAGTTCTGCGCGATTGTAGCCCATGCTGCGATAACCAGGCCCATGAAACTTCTCCGTTGTGCCTTGGTATATTTTTGGGTTTGTTGGTCTCTCAGTCCGCACAGCCAAACCCTCTCTCCTGCTAGGTCCGCGTCTGGGAATATCTTTTTCATTTCTGATATCAATTCTGTCCAAAAGCCTTTGACCTTTTGACATTCCTTTGCTTTGTTTTCGAACCTGTTCTGACTTTTTGAGGGGAAGTTAAGCCTTCAGCTTCACTTCACCCTCCTTTTGCTCATTTGTTATGGGGAAACTCAATCAGTCCTTCCGACTATCAGTACTGGGAAACTGTGTTTACCATTTTGTCTTTTACTTTTCATAACCTTTTAACGTTGCACACAGCATGTTGCAATGCAGTGGGGATACTTTTGTATCATCCTAGCTTTTTACACTTGGGATTTGTGGTTACTTTTACATGTGCATAAAGACAATTGTTTGCGTTATTTTTGTGTGCGTGTCTGTGTGTGTGTGTGTGTGTGTGTGTGTGCGTGTCTGTGTGTGTGTGTGTGTGTGTGTGTGTATGTCTGTGTCTGTCGCCCAGTAAGTGGATGGGACTGTCTAGTCCTGTTTCACATCTGTGGGGCCAGAGAGTCTAGGTGTGTTGCAGGAGTGAAACTAATAGTTGTCCCTAATTGGACAACTACTGGCTGTTGAATGTACCATTGATGTGCTTGGACTTGCTTCCAGGCTGAATTCTGGATGATAAGAGGACTCCTGAAGCCATTTCTTTAGATCTGTGTTAGAGCCAAGAATCCCTCGTAGACGAACAGCCGACTGAAGATCCGGAGAAGACTCTTGAGGAGGCCTGGCAACCCTTCTTGCATCTGCCCAGTGAAGCCTGGTTGCACTACCAGATCTCCGAAGACCATGAGCAGTGCTTCAGCCCTTGGACTAGTGGGACCAACTAGTCTTGATGGCTTCTCAAGGAGGCATCCCTCCTGAGCCTTTGTAGGTGCCCCTGGATCACCCGGTGGACTGACCAGCTCTCTCATGGGCTACCTCACCAGAAGCTTCTCCGTTCCGCAGTTGCACCTGGAACTTTGGTGGTCACCAGCTTGTGGTACAAGACGCATTCTCTCTCAATTTCAGCATCCCAACATCATGGGATCCTTTCCTAGAGAAGCTTCTTCAACCACGACTGCAAGGACGCCTGCTATCATTTGTGTGCGGTGGCATTCGCTGTACCTCTCCTTCCCCCATCTTGTGAAGTGTCCTGAAGAGGCCTGCATTGGTGAATGTTGCAGTTCTCCATCGCCAGAGGTTGCATCTGTTCATGACCGGAATAATCCTTGCACCCACAGCTCCTGGGCACCTCTCACTTAAACAGCTGGAAATCCAACCTCCAGTGATCCCCAGTTGGCCCATCAAGTCATCTGGGAAAATCGGAATTAGGGGGGTAGGTAAATGCAAATGCATTTGACTCCCACTGCCCTGCATAGGATAACATTGGGAACCAGCCCATATGTATCTTAACATTGCATTCCGCTGACTTTTGGTCATCAAACCTGGGCCGAATCCTCTGAAAGATGAGAACACAAATTACTTATCTAGTAGCCTTGTTCAATATCTTCTTCTAAACAATCACCAACACAAGTACAATTAGAGAGTACCTACAGCGACTACATTCTGGGGGTGGTGGCATTGTGGCTCCTGTGACTTTTGGGCACAGGGCCCTAATCATCTTCGGGATTGACTGCTGAATTTAGGAGAATTCACTTGTGACTTGGTTCATCTGAATGCATTTTAAGAACCTGTGGTGAATGTATATATGTTATTGAGTATTGTGCGATAATATCACCTGCTAGTTTCATTTATTAGTGTGTGCAAAGGCCTTGAATAAACATTTGTATTTTTACGCATTCCTATTTAAATTTAATTATCATGTGCTTCACGGTGTGGACTCGTAGAGTGAAGACCCCACTAAGAATCTCTTGAGAATAGCTTTGACTGCTCTCCACGTTTACCTTGATTGTGTTGTTGCTAGCCTCTCTGAGCTCCCTGTTCACTATAACTAGGGTGGCCTCCTAAAGTCTCTCTACCAGGCCAAATTCTAGAAATCCATCTCAACACTGGCCAGGGTCTGTGTAGACATTGGTTTGTTTGAAAGCACCATTGCTGACTGACAATGCTTTTATCATTATCTTGCCAGGGCGGGCTTCCAGATAAGTTTATAAAAATATGACCATGAAAATCTTCATTTTGAAATTAATTTTGGCTGTTTTTTTCATATTTTGAACACAGGCCTTTATCTCAAATAAAACAGCTGTGCCCATTAGCCTTTTATGCATTTATAAAAGTGAATAATAAAGGGGCCTATGGAATTCCCTGTTCTAAGAAAACTGACCCATTTACAAACATACAGGTTAGAATTCAAACTAATTTGACAATGTTGTGGTTATTTATTTATATTTATTGTGCATTTATTAAGCGCTTTTACGACAAGTAAATGTGTTTCAAAGCCCCCACATGGTAGCAGGGAGGGAACATGGGATTGAGAATAACAGTAAAAAACAATAAATAAACTGGAGGATAAAGACGAACGTACTAGGCCTTGTGAGTATTCAGAACATGCAAGTGCAGAGAGAGAAGAGTGGGGGTAAGTGCTGGAGTGTCCGGGCTCATGGGTGAGCAGCGGATGTACGTGCCAAGTAAAGTAAGTGCTAAGGAGCAATTGTGCTGCAATATGCGGGTAAGTGCCGACCACAGTGACGTAGGTCAGTGGGTGCAGAGGCAAGTGCTGTATATAAGTAGAGGCTGAGGCGATTAGGTGTGGGAGGCCAGGGCCCTGAGGACACATAAGAGCCCTGGTCACCTATCGCAGCAACTGTAAGGTTAACCGAGGAGGGAAGGAGGAAATGAAGAAGAAAGTCTTGAGGAGCATATGGAATTTGATGAGGTCCGGTTCAAGACAAAGAGGAAGGGGGAGGTTGTAAAAGGAAAATGCTCTTTTTTGTCATTTGTACTGGTACTGGCAGTCTAAAAGTATATGCATATCAACATATTTAATTCAATCTATCACATGATTTGTATTACACATTCATTGCCTCGTAGAAAACTAAAATACAAGTTTCTCAGTTTATTATGTTACCCTTTCACATGGCAGCATACATTCAGAAGCTCCTTAGCATTAGCTAATTTCTTTTTTAAGTAAAGTATTAGATCCTGTTATGTTTAACATTAATTACATGATATTTCAATATCAAGCCATTCAGAGTTTGGATTATTTAATGAAGAGATTACATTCAATCAGATAATTTCATACATGAGGCATAATGGATGCTTTTGCAAAAGTTTCTTTAGTGTTCAGTTAGGTCTCATTGCCTCTGGGGGGCTTCAGGGCTTTTAATGGCATGTTCAGAATATGGATTGCCAATGGTTCACTGTAAAAACGCAGCTCAACCGAGAAATCTCTGTATGGATGGCTGTACGTGGTACATGGCCCAGGAAAATAGGGCGATGATACAGTGCAGTAAACGGTATTAATTTCTCAAGGACCCGGGTCGAACAACAGAATGGTCAAGTTTATAGATTTGGCTCATTTTTGGCCTAGCCACCAAGTAGCTAGTTGTCATTTATGACCGATAATCAAGGCGATTGACTTGACTTGGTAACACATTGCTTTCAGTCCATGATGGTTGTATGTACTTGTGCATGGCAAGTAGCGCAATGCAAATGAGTGCATACTGCAGGTGAGTGCATGCCAATGTGGCAGGGGGGCCTCATGAGATAAGAGGAGATCAATGATCCCAGGCACATCTGTAGATGACCGCTTATCGCTGCCAACATCTCAGTGCTTCGATCATACCGGGTGTGAAAAGATCAGATCCTTCAACTGAGAGTGTTGGGTAGTGCACATTCTGAGTTGCCTTTACAAAAGCCAAATGTTTTGGCTGTGCCAGTGCTTGTTAAGCTTTGTCACATGCTCTGGGTGCATGAAGAAAAGGGGCATGAACGCCTGAAAGTAAACAAGTTACTACAGTAGTAATAACTTGACTTTTATTTTTAATGCAGAGGGGATATTAGAATTTGATGCAGTTTGTGGTTAATATAATGAAGGTAATGAAAGTTACTTCCCTTGTAATGTGAGCTCTCAGTGTTCTGTTGTTGATGCACAATATGCGGAAACATTCTGCTAGTGTATTGGGTTTTGATATGAATTGCCACATGTCTCTATACAAGGGAGAAGAACTCGAGAAATATATGTCTGTTAAGAGGTTTACTGAGCAAGTAGTGAAGTTAAAAGCCATGATGCATTTGGTCCCACTATCTCAAGTGTCCTTTTAGTAAAGTGTGGGAAAGGGATGCAAGTCCTCACAAGAAGTTGGTTTGTCTCGTGGTTCAAATCTTTTTTGCGTGATGTTAAATTTAAACTATTTAAACAAAGAAGCACTTCTTTCCAACAGGTGGTGACGCCTCTATGAAGATTTGGTGCCCAGATGGTGCAAAGAGATCCTTCAGAGATGTCACAGAATTCGACATTGTTCTGCAGGAGTTTCAAAGCATCATAAAAAATTACAAGTAAATGCAATGATTTTGATGTATGGTTTGAGTGGTGTATGTAGAAGCACAATCATCCTCAATCGTGTGGGCATACTGGCAGTGGCCTAGTACTGCATCTTTGCTGCTTTATCTGCACTAGGTCCTGTGGCTAGAGGTAATTGAGGAATTGATGCAAACTGTTTAAGAACTAGACCTAAAAAGCTGCAGTTTACCTTTGGTAAGTTGACATGTCTTTGAAACCGCAGGCTTTGTCCTTCACTTGGAGATTTTAGGAGAACACGCAATTGAATGCCCTAATTAAATAATACATGACTTCCTCTACTTTTCGATAGTGACTTTCATGTTTGTTCATATGCAAATACTCATGATATTTTGACTCAATTTTCTTGCAGTGTTATGTTTTGCATGTGCTTACTGGCATGGCAATTTCGCAACTAATTAAAGAGAAGAGCAGTAATTAAAAAAAGAAAATGCTGTTTACAAAGTCAAATGCACACATTTTCACAAAGAAATGAAGCACTTTTTTTAAACAAACGTATATTTTTAGTTTAAAAAAAGCTGTATAAACCTCATTACACGAGTAAATTGGTGTACGAAAGTGTTCAGTGCCTGTTTTTTTGTATGAATTAACAATAGACGTCACAGAGGAATTCTGTACCCTATAAAAAAAACAAGACTACATTCTGACTGCTTTATATGACAAATTACTTCTAAGTGACCTTTTAATACCCTTCTAATGTACTTTGGTTTTATGTTGTGTTTTATACAAAACAAAGTTTTAAAAAAGCATATTTTCTGTTTTGGATATCCGTAGCTGGAATTATTTTTTTGGTTGAATAAATGATCCATCATTTGAAATAGTTACTTGGTTCTAACCCTAGTGAGGTGCATGAATAGGCCTCGGGTAGGATTGGGCCTCAAAGGGGGTTTTCTTCCTGATGGGCATATGCCTCGATGCAGGAATTATCCCTAAATTGGGGATGAGTCTCAGGGCCGGGATGACCCTCAAGTGAGTATAGGCCTCAAGGTGGGAGTGAGCCTGTGGTGAGGGGCAGGAATGGTCATTTGCTGTGGCCAAGCCTATCACAGGCCTACGAAAAATGTTTGATACGGTTAATTGTGCCTTGGATAGCACCAAAACAGTGACCTCTGTGTACAGTATGTCAGATCAATACTATTGTATTTTAACTGGCTGTTTGATGTCTTAGCTAGACGATGATTTTGTGTTCGGAAGTATTCAATGTAAATGTGTTTTGTTACACTTGGTATTCTACATCAATTCTACACAATTATATTGAATGTGTTCGCCTCCAGAAAATGGCGATTTGCTCCTTTCATGAGCTGTAAAAAAAAATACTTGGATTGGCAAAACGTTGTCATTTTTATTGTTCCAAATAAATGCTCAACTTTCAGCAGTAAACAACACTATGATACAGTGTCAAAATGGTTTGTTTAGACTGAGTTGTTCTGACTTCCACAGACGATTTTTAAGGGCAACGTTGCCATTTCCTTTGAGTTGGGTACTTCTTACATGTATCATAGCTTTAGTCTCGACGCCAGTGGCATACCAGTGTATCTTTCTACTGAGTCTGTTCTTTTCTTCCTTAGACACACAGTGGAATCTGTTGCGTATATGAAAGCTATTGACTGCTTCTTCGCTAGTTGCAAGGAACAGCTCACTGGAACTGTAAGTAGTCCACGTCAAAACATTTTTTGTGCCAGTGTGCGGATATGTTTTTTCCTTTAATGCCTCCCAGAATTTACTTGATGCCTTATATTTGATCAATCAATTTTAAGAGACCACATTAGCAAATGCAAGGGCATTTTGATGCAGGAGAAGTTTAACACGTTGTGTCATGATTACACTGTAAAACAGGTGAGGAGTGAAAGAGAAAAAAACCTGTATGTGTATACAGTTAACCAACTTAAAGGTGGACGTCTTGAGAGACTGAATAATGTTGGACTTGGCTTTTATCCGATTTAATTTTGTTATTGTTATTTTAGTTTATTATTTTAGTTTAGTTATTGGTCGTGTCTGTTCATTTAATTTGGATGTTGAGCTCTCCTAACGGCAAATGATTCTTTCTGGTTATTTCTTCTGTCAAATAACTGTCTTGCATATAGAGATACCCACAACATCAATATTTTAGATATACTTTGACTTGTTTTTAGCAAAACCAATCCTTCCATACTTTGTATTTGCATTATGTCTCAAACAAGTTGATAACATTATAATCGTGTCTGACTAGTGATCCCACGGACTTCCATTCTCCTAATGCAAAGGAAAGAATGGGGATTCCTCTCTGTGCTTGTTGGAATGGGGCACATGTCTGCATCATTGTCTTGTATTTATATTTTTTTTTTGTTACTTACAATGTCAGCTATTTTCCCAGATGAAGTGAATAGTTGTTCTTGAAAATGCGTTTACTTTGTTGTCCTAATATAGATGTACAGAAATTAATACTTCCTAGTACCCAAGCAAGATTCCAGCATTGATATACGACCATGGACTTCTAGACATCCCAAAATATGCAAAAATAAACGCAATTCCTTGAAAGGTGCATATTTACTTTATTTTCAGACCTGGCCTTAGCAGTTGACTATGTTGATTGTAGTCTGCTCTTAGTCATAATAAAGAAAGTGGGGATGCACAAATCAGGTGGCCCTTGTACAACTTGTGAATCAGGGCACCACTTCTCTTACACAAAGATGAGGGTGGGCTGGATCTAGGATTTTCAATATTGCATTTGCAGTGAGACAAGTTCTGTCACAAGCTTTGTACTTTTTTGTGGGTTTTGGTGGGCATATAACATAATTTGTGACCAAATGGATGCTATCCATTTTTGTGCACAGAAAATAGTCTGGTTGGAATGAATGCCTAAGGAACTGTGCATTTATATCCAGAGAAAGAAATTGATATGCTTTATTTAAATGTTGTAAATCCTTGGAATACCAAAACGATGTTCTTTTGATGGGTTAGAGCGACATGACTATGTGGACCCTTGCCAGAATGGAAAACCAACCAGTGGAGTATCTATATTTAGGCATTTCCTTTGCCTCCTGTTGTAGCTGGCCCCATATACAGCAAGAGTTTGTAAAGTAAGAGGAAAGTCAGTTGCATGTTACATCATAATTTCTTTCATAGGTGTGGGTTGAGGCACTGTTTCAATGTCATGACATTTATTTTCTTAAACCGTAGGGTGTCTTAGCACCATTGGGAAGAAAAGAAATTAAGATGGAAACGACAACTACTTATTGCATTCAATCCATAGTCTGTGCCAGCATATTCCTAAGGTAGCCTTGATGGTACAAAGTGTTGGCAAGAAGTACCCATGATTCGGCTTCCAAACAATATATACACTAGTGGAATAGTTAGAGATGCTAATGCAACTTGGAAAAATATCCTTTATATGATTAAGAAGAGTAGCTTATTTTAAGTCACTTACCCAGTTGTAGAAGTGGAGAAAATCTTTTTAAAAGCGGACTATCTTTACAACATCCCCTCTGCAGAGGCTGTGCCCTTTGAGTACTATTGTCAGAGGTAATGCACTTATGGGTATTACGGCCAAAGCTATTGCATTTGGGGTATGTCTAGAGGCAGTCGCCATGGCCGTATTAACTTCATATGTGGTATCATCAGTGATGTCACTGGTGATACTGTGTAGTCATGTGTAAGGTCATGAGTGGTGCATGGGAGGGACAAGTTATGATTACGTTGCTAATCATAGCTTTTATATTTTGAGTCCTATCCATGACTCCCCTTTTACTGCCCTGCCACGTGACATATCTTGTGGGTACTGGGCTCTGGCCATGCCCAAGGAACACCACTAATCCCCACTGGAACTAAAGGGCATATCAGGAGGTGTTGCCCTGTTGGTGCAGTGCCCCTCTGCACAGTACCCATAGAACATTGCCTGATACTATGCTTTGTGTGTATCCTTTGTCTAGCCTTGGCCTGCAGCCATGCCTCTGTCCTGGATCACCACTCGTGTCAACAGGGTTGTGGGCATTTAAGTGGGGACTCTGTCAGGAAGTTACCTTGGCTGCAGTTCCGGAGTCTGGCTTCTACCACCCTCCCGCTTCTGCTCCGACTCCGGTGCCGTCTTGTGGCCTCGCTGCCATGCCCACGGGGGTTCTTGGGACGTCATGGTATTTCCTGCAAAGCCCCTGAACACCCCCCCCTCCCCGCACCCGGCGCGGTGGGGTTTTCGGCGGCTCGCCTGGGGTTGCGTGGTCACAGCACATAATGCGATATCATTGGAGGTTGCCATGGCGCCTCTTAGACGCCCGGCATACTCGTTCTCCCAGTCACATGACCAGCACAATGTCACGTGATTGAATAACCAGGAAGTGGCTATAAAAGGATCACACATCAGTTTTTCATTGCTTCTCAGCTGTTCCTGTGAGTAGCTTTGGTGTTTTGTTCTCTTGATTCTGATATTTTTTTTGTTGTTGTTGCTTTTGACCTTGGCTCTGTCTACTGGATTCCATTTTAGATATTCCCTGGTTTTTGAATTCCATGTTTACTTTTCTTCTGGATTTTTGACCCTGGAAATTTCCTCTTAGGTTGTTACTGGACTTACCTTGTGTTCTTGACCTGGACTCACTTGAAAAGGGACTTTGGATTTTTCTACCCGGATTACTTCCCTGGAACTTGCTGCTGGAACATTTGATTGTACTTTTCCATCCTGTGCATTTCATCTCCAGAGGGGAGGTTTTTCCTGTTCCTGGGTTTTTTTGTTCCACTACTGGTCCCCAGTTAGGTAGGTTAATTGCCTGTCTTCTTACTCTGTTGTTCTTCATAATAGTGTTGTAACATTGTCCTTCCTTTCCATTTGCCTGGGAATCCAGTGCTGCAGTTCCAGTCCACCTATGGCCCCAATAACTGGTTAGCAAGTTGCTTCAATTCCCTGACTGGTGCTTGGGCACGGAGGTATTTAGTCCACTCAGAAGGCCACGTCTTAACAGTACTCCTCAGGAGAATCTGTTAGTTTGACTGCTGCAGCACAACCTCTTTGGTTCCCTACAGGACCCGAGCCGCGGGCGAGCTTGCCTTCTCTTCCTTTGGCCTTCCTGCAAAGCCCTGGTGCGGGCGTATCACTACACCGGTTCTCCACTTCTCCGGCAGCGGGTGCTCCATGTTGCTCCTCTGGGTCGGACATTTCTGGCTGCTGGACCGGCTGGGCTGTAGGCATTCTGCGGGCTCAGCTGCCGTTCCCTTCGCCACGTCTGGTACTCGCCTGGTGTACGCGTTCCTCTTCCTGCCACTCCTCCCAGTAGGAGTTTCCCGATCTTCATTGTTACTGCAGACTTCTCTTCTCCCTCTCCCGGTTTCTCTGGGCCGGGCTTTTCTTGTCTCTTGCTTTAATGTGGATTTCTTTATAGCTCCCTCTGTAAGGGGGTGGGCTGTCACATCGTACCCTCATTCTGGGTGAGTTCTGTGCACATAGAGGGTCATAAACCATACCAGTCATTTTTACAGGAAGCTTAAAGTTATGACAAAAGTGAAGTACCTTATAGCAACAAAAACATTGGTAATTTGAGAATAGGGAGGATAACTGATATCCTTTTCTGGAAATCTAACCGCAGAGGGTCACCCCCAGTGAGATCCCACTTGCCCTAACCCCTAGTGGGTGTTAAGTTTAGCGGGATCACCTCCCTAGTCGTAAAGGGGGTGCCCCCCCTTGGGGAGAGGGGACAGATACCCTGAATTCATCACAACAGGAAAAACTTTCTGCCGTTGCTAATCATCTTGATTTTGCCTCTGCCTGGATCAATGGGATTTCATGCTCACTGTGCAAAGGTTTCTTCTCTTTCCAAATTACCAGAATTTGTAAAATGTGATTTAAAATTGCTCCTTTTATCAAATCCCCCGAGACCACTGTAGCTGTGATTTCTGCTTTGTGTAACTTTCTATGTCTGAGGCATCTGTGTTCCAACTGTTATGCCACAATACATTTGCCACTGCAACCTACATCTGCCCTGACTGCCCTTATCTTAGTCAGGTCCTGGTTGTTCCTCTCTTTCGTAATTCACTATTCCTTGCTGTCTACAGCACTAAGCCAAGGAACACCCAGCTTGGACCCCACAGTTCCCTTAAATGTGTGCACAATCTCTTTGCCCCCTTCAAATAAAATAATGGAATATCAGGCCATCTTCCTCGTAAGGGATTTTTGGAATCCTCCATGGGCACAGCGTGTGTGCTGGTCTTGGATCTTGATGATCTTTGTTTAGCCACTAATATCATCCTTGTCTTTGCTCTAATACTTGAAATTTTCTCAATTGTTTGGCACTCGTCATTAGGAGCAGTCTATCCTCTTGCATCGATAGATTCTAGCACATCGTGCTTACTTGTCTTAATGTCTTCCTCTTATTCAGAGGACAGACAGCGTCCACCAATGACCTCCTTGTCGCTTCCTTAAAACAGTGGAATAACCCAGACCTCCAACATCTATCCAGTCCTTTTTCCAATTGTAGTCCTTTGACTGTGTGGGTGAACCAGGACATATGGAGAGGCAGCAAAAAAAGACATTTGAACAGTGTGCCGTGCTTCACCCAGGTGGAAGTTGGAGACTGATGAATCCTGCAGAGTCATCACTGTTCCTCAGCTTAGTCTCCTCCCATGTTGCCAGGGGTGGGCAGCTGCTACGTGATCCCAGCCCTGGGGTGGCATTATGAGGGTGGATCACATGGGAGGAGATGGCTGCCGCGGTGGAGTGGTGACTCCCTTGTGAGAGACAGTCTTTGTCTCTTTATGAGGTTGAAGATATTATAATTCCCAAATACTTAATGGCATGCTGTAATTGCCAGGACCCTTCCATGGTAAAATCCAAAGAGCATTGTCTGAGAAACCACCTAAACAGACTAAATCTTACCCCATTGGAATCCATAAGTCACATTTGACGTTCACTGAATATAATGATTCTGTTAGGGGTAAAGGTCCTGAACATAATATCACTGCACATCACATTATATCTTCTGTGTATGACAAACAAGTGCAACCAACAATTGAAACCCAATAGCCTTAAAAGGGTGAAAACATTATGGACTTCAATTCCCATAATACCTATGGTACGGGGAATGTTAGGTAACGTTTGTATGCAGTGCCCTTTGGGAGCACTACACACAACTATGACTACAGGTGTAAGCAAAACCAACCTTTGGTATAAGTCTGTACTACGCAGTTTTTGGTAGCAGAGCTGAGCAGCCAGGCTTATTTCAAGAGGGGAATGTGAGCTGTAATTATGTTTGTTACAAAGAGGTCTACAATCACAAGTATTCAAATAGACTCTTCTACTCAGGTTTTCTTGGTAAAACACGTATTAATTTATTTCAGTCAGTTATAAAACATTCAATAGAAGGAGGCAATATGTATCACACACAAATATACTTCAGTACTTTACACTATAAGATTCTGAGGCATTTGGACTACTTTGAAGTAGGAGCAAAAAGGCATTTCGGACCTGCAGCAGGGCTTCACCGGGCAAACCAACGGTCCAGGAGTTGCAGCAGCTGTCCTTTTCAAGCTCGTCTTCGGTTCTTTCGTTCCAGTGGTAGACTCTGCCTTCCAAGCCAAGAGACTTCCTTTTTATCCATTTTCCTCCCATTCATTCCAGCCTAGCTGCCACTCACCCAGCAGGGTGGCTGTCCTTGCCGGACAGTCAGCCAGCCAATCACGCCATAGTGCATTTGGATCTCCTTAGTCAAGCACAGGGAGTTTCGGCAACTCCTTCACTTCCTGCCCACCCCAGACACTCGGGCGCCAGAAGCGGTCTTCAGTCCTGAAGCCTGCCAAAGGCAAAGGAACAAAAGAACCAAACCTGGTTTGGCGCGCAGAGACAAACTCTAGAAGGACCTTTCCAAAATGAAATAGTGAAAAAAGAAGACCCGGACCTGTTTAAACAAAGGGGGCTGAGACGCCATCTTGAAAAACATGGCCCCCGCGATTTAACGCTACCGGTGTTCGCGGGCGGGAAAGATCATGGTAGTTCGTTGTAAAACTACTGACACCAGCCATTTTGAGAGGAAAGGGTAGCATTTGACTGCTAAATGAGTATCTAGACATGGGGGATACTAGGTAACCCCTCCAGCAATCTATTGTAAGATAAGAGTGTGCTGGGTCTAGGAATTTGAAAGACTAGTAAAGTCAATTTCACTTTACTTAATCTGGGAAACAGTAGTTTATCCCAGAGAAGGTATTTAAACCTTGGGAAAGCCTGAAAGGCTTCCCTGTGCCACTGCACTGAAGGTGCTGTGTGACACAAATGAAAGGATGATGCCTATGGAGTTGTCTAAAACTCCATAACCAAAGAAAACACGAGTAAAACACATTTCTAAACACATGACAGTGGGAAAAAGAGTCTCACTCTCCAGGTAAAAAAAATCAAGATGTTAATGGAGAGGTATTTTGATGAAAATGAGGGATCGGCGGACTTCAGGGTGGTGTGGGATGGTTTTAAGGCTGTATTGAGGGGGGAATTTATGAGTAGGATTGCGCACTTGAAAAATAAACATTTGAATGAATTGGGGTACTTGGAAAGTAGATTGTCCGATTTACAGCGGGTATATGCACAGACTGGTAAGGTTGAGGATAAAATGGAAATGTTGACTCTGAGTTTTTAGCCAGTAAAACGGATCTTCTAACTGAGATGGGTATTTTTTATATGAGGCAGAAATTTTGGGAAAGTGGGGATAAAAGCGGCAAACTTCTTGCCATTAGATTGAAGGGTCTGACGGAGAAACCATTTATTCAGAGTCTAGTTACTGAGCATGGTGATGTGTTGGTGAGAAATATAGATATTTGTAAGTGTTTTAAAGAGTTTTATGAGAAGTTGTACTCAGAAGATGTGTTTCTGTCTCCGGTGGAATTGAAGGATTTCTTTGCGAATTTGGATCTTCCTAAATTAACATTGGAGGAAAGGGGTGAACTAGAATTGGATGTTGAAGTGGACAAGGTTTTGTTGGCTATTGGACAGTTGGGAGAGGGTAAATCTCCAGGGATGGATGGTATTCCGGTAGAGTTTTACAGGAAATTTGGATCTTTTTTGGCTCCAATTTTGTGTAGGCTGTTTAATATGTTTATACGAGAAGGTAATCTATGTCAATCGATGTGTGAGGCGATGATTACCTTGCTTCCGAAAGAGGGGAAGGATTGGAAAAATTGTGGCAACTATCGGCCGATTTCATTGCTGAATGGGGATGTGAAAGTATTTGCTAAAGTTATGGCTAATAGGTTGGGAAGATATATGGGGAAATTGGTTCATACACCTCAGGTGGGGTTCTTGCAGGGCAGGTTTGGATATGATAATATCAGGACCTTGATTGATATGTGTTTAAAGCAGGAAGAGTTACCGGACGCAGCGTTGGTTTTTATGGATGCGGAGAAGGCGTTTGATAGGGTGAGTTGGCGGTTTTTGCATTTTGCGATGCGGAGGATGGGATTTGGGAATGGTTTTCTGAGGATAAGTTGTCTTCAGTGTGGTTCCAAGGTTAGGCTCTGGGTGAATGGTGTTTTGTCTGAGGTTTTTGGATTGACTAGGGGGACGAGACAAGGTTGTCCCTTGTCCCCCTATTTGTTTAACCTTGCTTTGGAACCATTGTTGGCGTATATACGTGAGGAGCGGGGTGTTCGTGGTCTGAAATTTGGTCTTGTGGAAGTTAAAGTTCTTTCATATGTGGTTGACATGGTGGTGGTTCTTGTGGATCCTGAGCGTAGTAGTGTGGTTCTGAAAAACATTTTTGATAGGGTGAGTAGGCTGTCCGGGCATAAAATCAATTGGGACAAAACTGAGGTGTTTCCGATTACGGGTACCTGTGGGCGTGATTGTTTTTTGGATTGGTGTTGGAAATGGACTACAACTCATGTGAAGTATTTGGATGTTTATCTAACTAGGGATGTTAAGAAAATGGTGGAGTTCAATGTGGATAAATTGGTGGCTACCTTGAATGCGGATGTCAGAAGAGGGGAACGATTGCCAATGGGAATCTGGGCTAGGGTTAACGCTATTAAAATGACTCTTTTACCCAAGGTGCTTTATGTGGTGCAGTCCTTGCCTTTGAGGTTTTCTAAGAAGATGCTTGCTAGAATTGCCAGGGTTTTCCAAAACTTTCTGTGGGGGGATAAGAAGAGGCCTAAGATTCCGAGGTTTATTCTGATGCGTAGTACTAAATGTGGGGGTTTTGGGTATCCGGATTTGGAACATTACTATAAAGGGTTTATTTTGAAAAAGGCAGCATATTATTTTTCAGAGGATAATGGGCTGGAGCCATTTTGGGTGCTGATTGAAAGATATAAGTTAAATGGTTTTCCGTTACATGCTGTTGCCTCAATGGATCGTATACCTGGGAAGGGAAGTAGGTTACCAAGTATTACTGTGTCTAAAGAAGTCTTAATGTGGTGGTTGGGTCTTTTTCAGGGGAATTTGTACTTGCACTATGGTGCCTCTATTTGGCTGAACCCGAGTTTGCAAATAGCCAATAAACCCTTGTGTTGGAGGAGTTGGGTCTTAAGAGGGATCTTGTGTATCAGGGATGTGGTACGAGATGGTAGAATTTTATCATTCGAGGAGCTGCAGAGGACATTTCATTTGGCGAGGAGGGAACTTAATAGGTTTGTGAAGTTGAAAACGCTGCTGAGTGAAAGATTGGCTATGTTGGCCAGACCGTTGGTAGAGTTATCGGCGGGTGGTCAGATTCTTAAGTCATTTCCACGGATGGTATGCACTTATACTAGCTTGATGCCGGTATGTTCCAAGGATGTTGATGCTGGTGGGGAAAGCTTTGGAGAAGTGGAGGCAGGAGTTGGGTTGTGATATTACGGAGAAGGAATGGGAACTCATGTGGGGCGTAGGATATAGAAGTAAGTTGGATTTAAAGTTGCGACTGATTCATCTGAAAGTATTGGGCCATCTGTATTGGACCCCGTTGCGTATGTATAAACTGGGACTGGCTGGTGATGATTTGTGCTGGGGATGTGGAAAAGAACAGGGAACGTTGATTCATATGTTGTGGGTTTGCTCTCGGGTGTTGGATTTTTGGGTGGGTATGTTAGATAGGCTGGATGCGATCTTGACTATCTGTTTTCCTGGGATGCCGCTGCAGGTGTTGCTTTTATCGGATAGAGGGCGCTGTGCGGTGGCTCGTCGGTATGGTTAATGGGTTGATAAAGCTCTTGTTGTTGCAGTGAAACAAGTATTGATGGTGTGGAAAACGAGGAAGAAGCCTAGAGTAGAGAATTGGATTCATGATTTGTTAGTACTATTGAACTATGAACAGGTGATGTTTATGAGACAGGGGAAAGAGGATAAATATCAAGCCCTTTGGAAACCATTTAATGATTTATATGGTGACTGTGTATCGGAGGATTAGCAACCCTGACTGCGCCCGGCTGCCAGGTTCTGTATATGCAACTTTCTTGAGAGTTTCCTCAGTCTTGTTTTTTGTTCTGGTTTATGTAGTCTGTGTGTTGTCTTTCTGTTTTTGTGTTGTTCTGTGTCTTAGTATTTTCTTGATATGTGGAATGTGAATAGGTATATTTTGATTGTGGTTTTGGGTTTGATTTGCATTCTCTTGACTATTTTTGTGCTTATGCATACTTTGTACTGCTTTCATTTACTTACCTATTTGTTATTGAGTGTTGAGTTCAATGCTTTGGTAAGCTTTTGGTAAAATGTATACTGATTGTTTGAGAAACTACTAAATAAATACATTTTTTTTTTAAAAATCAAGTCTAAAAAAATCAAGTCCTCAAAATCCAGTCAAGTCGCTGGGGGTCTCTAAGGTGAAGGTAATTAGCACTTTTTTGGGAATTCTCCGTAACAGGCACAAGGAAGATGAGGGAAGAGTCAATGTGGAATAGGAACACCTTTAAGCCCAAGGTGCAGACTAGTTCAAATTATCGGCTGTGCAGGAGATTTTAAAATGATACACCTTGTTGTATAGGGGAGTACAGCAGGAAAAGAGGAGACGTTGGCAGCCTGAGGAGAGCGGCAGAAGCGGAACGTCGTGGAAGACATGGAGCGGGAGATGGGCACTGGAGCACAGCCACCGGAATTAACTTTGTTGGTGGAGGGAGATGCTCACAGGCACCCGCCTGGAGGCGTCGTATTCCGGAGTAGAGAGACTCCGGTGGACGGCATCGGTTGCCAGTCCCAGTGAAAGGCGGCCTGGCGGAACAACAGAAGGTTCAGTGGCGGCATCGCAAGAGGCCGATGAGAGAGCCACAAGAGAGACTATGTAACAGGGGCAATCTGTCCAATAACCGTGCTCTGTTCCAGCCAAACATCTTTCAGTTGACTCAGTGGGTGGAAGTTAAGAATGCTGGGCCGTGTGACAAAGTTGAAAGCTACTTGGGGAAGCGTTTTGACTCCTGGCAAGTAGAACAAAAGGGCTACAAGGGTAAAGTTCTCCACGCATGGGATATCCGTTTCGGGAAACGTGGAACCTGCAGTGCCATTAATCAAAAGACTGTAAACAAGAGACATAAGGAAGAATGTAGTGTATGCGTTTGGTGATTAATCGTATGTAGACCGGATGTAAAATATGTGACGCTTCATGGATAGTTCATCATCCAAGACTACTCCTAAGGTTTTAACCTTCTTGGAGACTGGGATAATGTGACCCGCAATAGAAAAACTTGAGTAATCAGATGTAAGCTTACACCGACCAGCTTTGGTGGCTACGATCATAAGTTAGGTTTTCTTACATTTGAGGGCCAGAGAGTTACCTGCCATCCAATTCTGTATGGCATTATAGATGGTACCAAGGGCCCGCTGAGCTGGAGAACAACCTGGGTATCATCAGAGTAGTTAGTATATTGGACTCACAGGCTGTTCAACAAATCCAGCAGAGGCCGGATGTAGATATTGAACAGAAGCAGGGACAAACGGGAGCCCTGGGGGACACCGCAAGTTTGTCAAATGTTCATTCCCTACGCAAACCCGTACTGTGCGAGGTCCCAAGAATGAGGCAATCCAGTTGGATGCTAAGCTGGACAGTTAATATTGGTCATCCAAACCTATATTACTCTGTTCTGAGTCATGACTGGCTGCTTATTGCCAGGCCACCGTCTCTGCATTCATCCTTTTCTGGAGATCTGCCCACCACACCCATATCCCAGGCCCCTTATGTGCCTTCCACCCCATCGCTATCCTGCGTTTCACCAGTATGTATGCCAGATCTTTTAACTTATTCACATGACTAGCTTTCTTGAGTCTTGCAAATCCACCCAGCAGGCCCGCCTTGTGGGATCCTGTATCTAAGGTGATACCTGCCTGCGCTAACACTCGGGCTATCTTATCCCAGAATTGCTTAATCTTCCGACAGGCCCAGAACATATGAACCAGATCCGCATTGATTAATCCACATTTCAGGCAGGATTGTACTGCCGCTTGGTAGAACTTCGCTATTCTTCCAGGGGTCAGATATGCCCTGTGTGTCACATACAATTGAATCTGCTGTAAACTAGCATTTCTGGACACCTTTTTGTGATAAGCCATTGCCCTGCCCCACATTTCATCCTATAATTGTTCTTGCAATTCTGTTTCCCAACTCTGCCTGACCTGCTCCATCCCACCTCCCATCCTGACCATCAATAACTCGTATATCCTCAAGACCTTATGTCCTCCTTCGAAAATGTTCTAGAGCATCTCTAGCTTTTCATCCTCTTGTAGACCCCCTTCTACCATCAGCCATTTCAGCCTAAGTTGAGTTAGCAGGCGGGTGTGCGTGAGATGTCCACGATGTATTCCGGTGTCTGCCGCCAGTTCCATGAAATCTAGGGGCATCCCTTCCTTCAGCACATCTCCCACCGTCGCCACTCCCCTGGGTTCCCAATACCTTCTCACATTTAGCCTTGTCTACCTATCTTACCTATTCAGTGTCACAAGTGGGGTCTGTGGAGAATATGGTGTATCCTTCCTAGCAGCTGGCAAGCTCAGCTGCATGTAGTAACTTCAATAGTAAGGGCGGGCATAATTCACGAGGCACGGTTGTCCAGATCACTACTTTGAGAAAGAGCAGGTCTGCTGCCACCTGCAGCAACTGTGACTCCTGTGTCTGTTCATCGGACAGCCATTTGGTCACAAATTGTAGCTGGCTAGCGGCAAAGTATACCTCCAAATTGGGCACTTTTATTCCTCCTTGCTCATACATGTTCTGGAGCTTCTGAAGTGCCACTCTGCACCTGGTGTCATGCCACAGAAAGCTCCTACATATTCCGTTCAATCTCCTGAATTTTTTTTCGGGACATTGGCAGAATCACGAAGGAGTCTTGCTAGCACCACCATCTTTAGCAAAGCTGCTCTCCCCATCATTGACCGTGGCAACCTAGCCCAGCAGGACATGGAGTTTTCTATTTTGTCCTCCGCTTTTTGGGTATTCCTTGTGTGCTCGGTTTTCGGATCATGGTATATGTCAACCCCCAGGTACCTAAACGTATCAATTTCCCATCTAATCGGTAGCACCAACAATGTGTTTTCGGGTTGTCCTAGATATGCTCCCAGAGTGAACAGACTCGACTTCTGCACATTAACTGTAATACCCGAAAAGGCTGCGTAGTGCTCTAACACGTCTAGGATATATTGCAGATTAACCTCAGGATGTTGCAGGTACAGAAGCATGTCATCCGCTTACAGTGAGGTCAAATGCCTTCCTCTCCGTGTAGCAATACCCGCTTCTAGATATTCTTCTCAGAGATAGACCGCCAATGGCTCCTGTGCCAAGATAGAGTATCAGGGACCACGGGCAACCTTACCTTGTGCCCTTACCCAGCTGCCAGTGTTCCAAGATAATTGTGCTTGTTTTAACCTTTGCTATCGGCTAGTTAAATAGCAACTGCATCCATTTAACATACGTGGGGCCCATACCAAACCTCTCCAGCACCGCTATCAGCCAAGGTCACCTAACTGAATCATACGCCTTGACCGCATCCAGCGAGGCCACCACCAATTGGTGCATGCTGCCTTGGGCATTGTCTATTATGTGGTTCAATCGTCTCCCGTTGCTCGTGATGTGTCTATGTGGAACTTATCCCGTTTGATCTAAGTGTATGAGCTTGACAATGGTTGGATTAAGCCTGTTGGCCATTAGAGCTGTGAAGATCTTCCCGTCTTGATTCAACAGTGACAGGCCTATATGAGCCGCAGTCCACAGCCAGCTTGCTAGGTTTCAAGAGGGGAATAATTGACTCTCTAAGCGACCCAGGCAGTCGGCCAATGTGCAACGTCTCGTTAAGCATTGCCAGCAATGGGGCTATAACCTCTGCTTTATACTCTTTATGGAATTTGCTGGGCAGTCCGTCTACTCCCAGGAATTAGCCTGTTGGCAGCTCTCGTATGACATGCTCTAGTTTCTCTACGGTTATGGGGGCCTCCAGTCTCTGTACTTCATCTATATCTAGCTTTGGTAGATTAATCTGTGACAACGCCGCCTCTATCTCTGATATTGTGCATTCTGAAGTTTCCTCGTGTAGCTTCCTATAATAATCGAAAAAACCTTAATTCACCCCCTCCTGCGTCTCACTCAGTTCTCTATCACTCCCCACTATTGTTCTAATCGTTTCTCTCTTGGTCTCACTTTTGTAAAGCCAGGCCAACAGGCGCCTTGCCATAGTTAAAGTGTAAACCAGTCTTGGCAGAAGAGTGAACCAGGAATGGAGTAAGTTATATATATTTTGGACACAAGGTCACATTTCTTTAGTTTTAGTTTGCTATGCAGGGACATTCTTGTTAGTATAGCAACAGATGGGCATTTATCCCAACCCCTTTTATTTATAATATACATGGCAAATGTTATGAAAAGTACAACTTTGTGTCAGTCTATCATTTCTGACCCATCACAAGATACACAGTGCAGGGCGAGCTGGAGGTAAAGTAAATGTGCTTAGGGGGAGGAGCTATAGTAAGGTGTGGATGGGGCGAGAGAGGGCTACAAAGGGGGAATTGGAGATGCAGAGGAGACCCCTCGCTCACGAAAGCAGAGGGAGGAGGGAGGGGGAGACGCAAAGTGTTGCCTTACCGGAGGCAGTCTTCTTCAACATCCCTCTTAAAAATATGAGATGCAGATCCTACATCTCCTTTTTCATTTTTACACATCCACTACTTTGGTTTTCACTTTTTTCTATGTAGACTAAACTCAGATCCTCCTCTTTCTATACTAAGGTCTGAGGGGCAGCCTCTCCCATTTTAGGAACTGTATGGAGGCCATTGATGGCCAGTCACCGGCTGATGTTGAATATGGACAAAACTGAGGTCTTGCTGCAGGAATGGTAAACCAGAACTTGGAAACTCCTCTTACCAGTATGGTCTCTCCACCCAACCTAGTTGACTGTGCTTGCAATATTAGATTTTAGATTGAAAAGGACTTTGCACTCGGCCCTTAGATTGGGTCAGTTGAGAAGTTTCTGCTGCCTCACACACGTTTCTACCCCAGATCCCTGCTGTATCCAAGAGATTCTGTGACTCAACCATGCAAATTCACTATACTTTGGTCTCTCTGACTTAGCTTATCAGGTGTTAATAATTGGTTGTGAATGCCGCTGCAAGGTAGATAGCCAAAGCTAGGCACTATGGCACTATTTCTTCCATTCTTCAAGCTGTGCAATGTCTTCCAATCAAACTGTGCAGTTCCTCTAACTTTCTCTGCCTTATGCCCTTTTCTTTCCTTGGTTCAGGCTCAATCTTTCTGCAAGACAAACTATTCTCTTCCTCCTCACTTAGCTGGTCAAGCTTTTGTTTTAGCTGTGTGTAAGGATCCCTTACTCTAGCTACATAGACTAGATGGCGGGGTTCCTGCGAGAACAACCATTAGGTTTATATAATGCTCCATCCATACATACAAACCAAGCTTTGTCTGATCATTTGTTTCCAATACCTCAACCTTCTAAAATAAGATGCCAAACTTGTATTGAAATTTCATTTGTTTCATTAAGTTTAACTGCAAAAGAACAAAGCAAGCTCAGATCGCAAACTAACATGATTCAGGCATGGGTTTTGTACCATATTTTGTCCACCAATGATTTTCACCAAGGCTGAACAATTGAGGCTGTAGATCATATTTCTTAGTCATCCTTCTTAGAAGAGACTTGCTTTGAAGAATAATGGTATCATCAGCTAATTTCCACAATAACAGTATCATCAACTCACAAAAGAAAGAAAAAGAAATAACACATAAAAAACTTGATACACTGTCTCTCACTCCACCCTCCCCACCATCTCCCACACAGGTCGGTTTAGTGTTTCTCTCTAAAAGATGCAATTCTTCTATGTACAAACAACGGACCTCATTCGAAGTCTGGCGGTGCAGAAATAAGGGTGCCGGTAGCAACGTACTCGGCACCCTTTCTGGACCACCAGACTACGAGACTGCCTGCAGGAGCTGGTTTTCCCAGCAGGTCTGACCTACCAGGAGTACTGACCCCTGCAGGCATGGTTTTCACTGAAGCACTGGCACTGTTGTTAACGGTTTCGGTGATTCCGTGTCCCCATACCCATGGAGTCCTATGGGACTCCACAAGAATGGCGGCTTACAGTTTATGCTGCCTGAAATCCTGGTCCGTCGCCACCTGTAATATCCCAGTAGAACCGGGATATCAGGTGGTAGAACCAGTGTTACGAGGTTGGCGGCAACCGGTCGCTAGCACCGCCGTGTTGCCGCCAATCTCGTAATGAGGTCCAATGTGTCCTGAAGGAAACTTTTCCCAAAAGGACAGTTACCCTGAGTTTTAAGAATAATTGCCAAGACAATCCCTTGTTGGAGAAGCTTGAAACAGCAGATTGTTATTGGGATCATATCTTAACCACAATGGGAGCCATTCCATTTAATTATCTCTTTTGTATTTTTCAACCAGTGTGTCAGTCGTTTCATTTGGTATAAATTACAAACTTTTTGCAACCGCTTGTTTTTAGTTGGAGTTGCTTCCAATCTTTGGGCAAACATGCCCTTGTTGTGAGAAGCAAGTGATGCCCCATGTCGGGAAGATGGAAAGTGGGATCCTCGCATCACTGATGGCAGGCCATAAAGAACCAATATTGGATCTAACTCTGTCCTAATACGATAGACATTTGCAACCAAAGTGTGAACCTCTGCCAAAGACTCTGGCATCACAGTATACTCACTGTATATACCAATACATAGTTCTTTTACCACAGTTTCTCCAGTATTTGTCACTGGCTCCTGTGTATCTTGGCCAACCTTATAATGGATGCTGCCATATAATTCCATGTAGTTTATATTGATTAGAGATGGGTACCTTATGTTTTCTTACAGATGAGCGCCCATAAATTATCTAAAAAGGGAAACCCAAAGTCTGCTTCCAATTTCTTCTCTAACCACCATTAAAGCCAGGCCCCTAAAGTATCTGGACAAAATTATTTTGGAAATTATGGCTATTAAGCCCTTGCTAATAATGAACTGAAGAGCAGGCAGTCCCCGATCTAGATTTTCGAAAGAAGGTCCAGAGGACGTCATTTTAGAAAAATATCAAAAATATTTATTTTAGTTGATACAAAATTATATTGATTAAAACATGAACAAATCACAGAACGGTTAATTCAATGCAGGTAAATGAAAGCATCACAAATCATTCTCACATATGAACTGGGCAGTGTGCCCTAGTCCCAACATTCATATGCATATCATATCCACTACTCACACTCGTACATGACAACAATTATAATTATAAAACATCACAATATAATTAACAATATTTTTCTTTCTCCTAGAATGGATACTATTCAATTTCTTTAAAGAACACAATCACATTTCCAGGTGTTTAAACAGGACCGACCGGTTTCACAATTTGACGTCTTCATCAGGGGACATACAGTACTCTAACATAATATTTTGTCTCTCCCTTGTTCATAGGTGTAGATAGACAATCATTTGTCACCAGAAACTTCCTATTGTTGTTTTATTCTTATTTTTTAATTTTTATTATTATTTAACAACACTCCGAACATTACTAACATTGAGGACATCCACATTTAAGCTTCACATCATTATATTACATGTTAAACATTTTGGTCCTCTCCCCTCCCAGCCCCTTAACTCGAGCCCCTGCTTCCATGTCACTGTCTCACTTATCTCCAGGCGTGTCTACTTCAATTATCTCTCCCGTGTCATCTTCGCTATGGTCGTCCTGGGAGGGTCCCACCATCGAGGCCACCAGTTGTCTCCATGCTATCAGTGGTCCCGCCTCCCCCCCCTGCTGATTGCTTCGTACCAAGCAGCCGTTTCTGCCTCTGCCCACTTCGTGAGGTCCGCCCACCACATCTCAATTCTAGGCCGTTGGGCTGCCTTCTAGCACACTGCAATTCTCAGTTTGGCCAGGATGTAGGCCAGATCTTTCATCTTACTAATGTGCTTCAGGTTTCGTGGTCTGGTAAAACCCCCCCCAGCATGCATGCCCAAGCTGACTCCACCTCCAGCGTGATCCCTTGTTCTGCTAGGCGTATCTTCAGCTCTGTCCAAAATCTACCCACCTCCGGACAAGCCCAAAACATGTGTAGCATCCCAGCTTCCTCGTCCCTGCACCGTGGACATTTCTGTGCCACTGGGCCTCCAAACCTGGCGATTTTTCTGGGGGTCATGTATGCCCTATAAGTAACATATAACTGAATCTGCTGTAACCTCCCGTTTCGGGACACCTTCTTATGATACCTTTTGAGCTCTATCCCATTGCCCATCCGACATGGGTTCTCCCACCTCCTCCTCCCAGTCTTGCCTCAGTTGGAGCAACTCCTTGCCTACATTAGTCCCCAGTAACTCATATAGCTGAGATGTTTCGTGCCCACCCTCCAAAATATCATACATCGTCTCAATGGTTGCATCAGGTTGTTCCGCTAGCACTGCCTCGGGCCACCTCTCTGCACCCGTCTAATAATTCTGGTCTAAGTAATGTGTTGACCCTTATGCACCCCGGCGTCCTCCATTAATCTTTGAAAGTCTAGTGCCACCCCCTATTGCCATATATCTCCGAGGGTCGCCAGGCCGATCGGTTCCCAGTATCTGCAGATCCCTTTTATCATTTGTGAGTCCTCCCCGCATAGCGCCACTAACGGCACCTGCAGGGAGAATGGGGTTGGGTTTCCCACTATTTGCCATGTTTTGCGCCATATTTCCCAGCAGTCCCATACGCACCAGCAGTCTCGCCATTCCTAGTTTGATTTAGGCAACCACACCGTCTAAGAAAGAAAGGGGCAGGGTCCTTGTACAATAGCCTGGCTTTGGCCGTTTCTTCTTCAGACAACCACTTGGCCACATATTGAAGCTGTCCCGCCAAATAGTATAACTCAAAGTTCGGTAGGTTTATACTGCCCCAGTCACACAAGTTTTGTAGTTTCCAGAGGGCCACCCTGTTCCTGGAGTTGTGCCATATGAAACCCCTGCATAGGCTGTGGAGTTTCACAAAAAAACGTTTGGGGATCACATACGGGATGTTTACGAAACAATGTAACAATCTGGACAGGACTACCATCTTGATCAAAGCCGCTCTGCCCATCATGGTCAGGGGTAGCCTGGACCAGAACCCCATGCTATTCTTGATACCTTCAACTGCCTTTTCCGTATTGCGTTTGTGTTCCTCTTCCATCGTGTGGTATATATCAATTCCCAAGTATCGGAACGTCTCGGTCCGCCAGAGTATCGGGAAGACCGGTAGGCTCCTCAGCAGGGTCCGTCGGTATCTCCCCAGAGGGAACATGCTTGATTTCTTGGGGTTTACTGCTATGCCCGAGAGGGTGGCGTAACGTTCCATGACCTCAGGACATATTGTAGATTTTCCTCTGGGAAGCGCAAATATAAGAGCTTATCATCGGCGTACAATGATATGAGATGCAAACCCCCAGCAGTATGGATCCCTATTTCCCCGTACTGTTGTCTGAGGCAGATAGCCAGTGGCTCCAACGCGAGGATATACAGCATGGGCGACCAGGGGCAGCCCTGTCTAGTACCCCTGCTAAGTTGCCGTTTGTCTGAGATTGTTGTGCCCGTTTTGACCCTAGCAATTGGGGAACTATATAAAATTTTGACCCACCTCAGATACCCCAGCCCCATCCTATATTCTCTGAGCCGCTAGCAACAAAGGCCATCTCACTGAGTCGAAGGCCTTAATAGCATCCAGCGAGACTATTACCAGTTTGTCGGGGTCCTTCTGTTTGATCAGTAATGTGGTGGAGTCTCCTGTGATTGTCGGTTATGTTCAAAACCCTCTGCATTGTCCACAAGGCCTTCTGGGGCCTTGGGACAAAATACCTGCAACTCTCTCTTCCTAAATATCTTCCTTCTCGAGCCCTTCGTTCATCCACCTCAAACTAACTCAGGGTCAGCCGCTTCTCCAAGCAACGAGGTGGGGGTAGATCTCTCGCCGCAGCAGGGGCCTCCCTCTGGAACAGCCTTCCTGCCTCCCTGAAACTTGAGGAGAACCATCTCCGGTTCCGGAAGCACCTCAAAACCTTACTCTTTGCCTCCGCTTTCTCTCCCTCTCTCCCCTGCTAAAATGACTGAACCTGCACTGAATCTGCAACTGGGCCACTCACCGATCTCATGTCCTGGCCCAGCCACTCTTCCTTGCACTGCCTACATGCACTATGGGACTGTCTCTGTATCCTACAGCCCCTTCACTTACCTTTGCACTTGCAAAGCCCTATTATTTATCTTGTATTCTGTTAACCATGTACCGCACTTTCCTTGCACTTGCCACCAGCTGGCCCTATTATTTATCTTGTATTCTACTAACCATGTACTGCACTTCCCCTCTCCCCTTCCCCTGCACTTTTCCCAGTCCCCCTACCCTTGCACTTGCGCAATCTGAATGACACCTGGCCTAGTAGGATCGTTGTCTGTCTCCCTTTGTCCCCCCCCTGCCTCGTCGCGCCTTGAAACACTTGTGTATAGGCGCGTTACAAATGCCATATCATATCATATGTTCTTGCCAGGAACGTAGCCTGTTTGGTCGGGGTGTATCAATTTACTGATGACTCGCTTGAGCCTCTTTGCCAGCGCTGCTGTGAGGATTTTGCTGTCTTGATTGAGCATCGATAGAGGTCTATATGACCCACAATCTGTGCTTGGCTTACCCGGTTTTATGAGCGGGATGACCACCACCTCCCGTAGGGACTTTGGCAGCCTACCATGCTCAAACGCCTCATTAAGCGTGGCCATCAGTGGGGGAGCACCTCCTGCTTGTATGTTTTATAGAGTTTGCTGGGGAGCCCGTCCGACCCCGGGGTGTTACACGTAGGTAGGTGCTGGATCACTAGCTCTAATTCTTCTTATGTGATTGGGGCGTCCAGGTCCTCCCGCTCCTGATCGTCTAATTTGGGCAGGCCAATCGCTTCTAGTGTTTCCTGTATCTCTTGATCCGTCTCTTCCCCTGCATTCCCGTAAAGAAGTTTGTAGCCGCTAAGGAACCCTTCGTTTACTCCTTCTTGGGTATCCCAGATCTGGCCTTCGTCCCCTTGCTGCGGGCTGTCTTCGTACTTGGCTGTCGCTGCCCCACGCTGGCTTTGCGGTTCCCTGGGTTTACAGCACCACGCAGCAGTGTCTGCCTCGGGCCCCCCGGTCAGGGTACCAAGCTTTCCCCACGTTCCGCTCACTTGGCATGTACCCAAACCGCTCCAGGCCCCTTCGCCTTTGGCCACCGGGGAGTCCATTGGTCCGCGCTCAGGCCAGTCTCGCCTTTGTTTCACAGCTCGTCAGATGGCGGCCATTTTCCCTTTGTGTGCCGCGGGCTCCTGCAATCTTAATCAGGCTCCGGCTGCATCATCCATAACGGCGGTCCGTGAATCGTTTCTTCAATGTATGCTTCACTGCACTGCTTCCCCTGCACAGGCATCTACGTTTTGGGCTATATGGTTCAGTTATAGCACTGTTTTCCACAGTATTCTCTTCGGATCTGCGGGAGCTCTAGCCGGACGCGTCCTCCTACATGGCTTCTTAGCCACGCCCCCCCAGAAACTTCCTATTGTTGACCATATTTTGCTGTGCATCACAAGTGCATAATTTACTTCACTGTTGCTGAAGCCACATGATCCAATGGTAATTGATGTTCAAAACCACATTTTCCATTCTTTGCACGTTGTAGGCTCAGAAGGGGCCAGTGTCTCCTTCCTGCGTGTGAATTCTTAAAGCCCCAACTCCCTGAATACTGGTCTAAGCGCTCTTTAAAATTGTTTTGTTTCCCAGATCGCTGTTCCTTCAACCTCTTCTGTGGGAGAACCCCCACTTATTGCAATCCCTTTGCCCACTTTTTCTTCCAGTAAGGTGATATCTTTAGCCCTGTACCCATAAAATGTCGCCTGACTTTTTGATCTGCCTCAAACCAATTCTGAAATCTACTTGCCTTTTCAAGGTCTGTTAAGAATGGGGTGATCATATACAACTCAAGGGAGCAGGCCAGGTTATTTGAGAACCTATGTCTCTATGGTTCTTCCGTACCCTCCACAAAGAATCCAAAACTTGGTGGCTCTTAACGATCTTGAGAACTGCCGTTCAAGGTACCCCTTGGTACCCCAGGTCATTCTCCTACTGTAATTTCATTTTCCAGTGCTATCCGTTGTTTTATGGGAGTGCTCTTCAAAAAATCTGGGACACTCTTAATTGGGCTGCCCTAAAATACACCTCAAAATCTGGCAAGCCTACTCCTCCTTGGGAAGGGGTGAGAGGTAGGATTCATTAAAAAAAATCATAGACGCTTATCCCATAGAATTTATTCAAATCAAAATTGATTACATTGCCCCCCAAAAAAGTGTTTTTTTAGAATTACCGGAAGCATAGTGAACAAATACAGATTTCTAGGAAGAAATGTTGCGCAAAGTGTAAACTACCCCTCTAGAATATTCCTACGGCTTCCCACTGCCAGATTTATCCCTTATTGTATTCCAAAGCAGAGGATAATTCAATTGGAAGAGTGAGGAAAAGATTTGATGCCAGCTAAACTCCTGCATATTTTATCTTTTCACTGTACGGGAAAGTTGGCCAATTTCTCCATCGTGTGCTATGTGGTCTCAGGCCCAGTGGTAAATGGATGGATTTATCTGCATTAACCTTATAACCTGATATTTTTCCATACTGTTAATGCTGGAATAGAAAATGTCAGGTTAATTAAGTCCAGTAAAACATTGTCTGCAAATGAGCTCACTTTATACTCTTGGTAGCCCATTCTGAGTCTTATTTTCTGTGGACTGTCTGTTTTTTGCAGCACAGTGTTCAATAATTAAAGCGTGTGAGTGGGGGCAGTGGGTTACCCTCTTTGCGTTCCTTTAGCAAAAGAGAAGGTGCTGGACGATATCCCTTTTACTGTCACTAATGCTAATAGTTGGGGATATTGCTCCCTCACCCACTCCATCCAACGGTGACTGACATCATACGTCTATAATCTCTATCTAAATGAAAGGGAAAATGTGTGTGTGTGTGTGTGTGTGTGTGTGTCTGTTCGAAATGTTCAGCATACTTCCCAACAGGCTACAAACCTGCAATTTGGCTTGTGGGTAGGTTCTGTGGTGTAGCCAATGTAAAAAGTATAGAATATACTCTTTTTGTTAAGCAGTCTGCAATGCTTATCCCTGCCACATGGCTCGCAGCGCTGTAGTTCTGACATAGTTCTATGCAAACCTAAGCAGTTTATTGTTCCTAAAATGTCCACACTATCAGCATTCTAGCTGACATTAGCGGCACTCACTTCTGAAGTCATGCGGATGACACAAAACTGTTCTTTTGTAGTAATGCGGGCGACCGGAAACTGCATGTCTCTTCACTAGTGTCCGCAATGACGTTGTCCGTCATATCATAGCAGATCCATCATGATAATTACAGGAACTTAATTTCCGATGGGAGTTGATGGATGGATGCCATCTCAGCAGTACGAAGCTTACATGCTTCAGCCGTACACGTATTGGTATGGCACTTCAAACTTTCATGTTTCAGCCCTACACGTACTGCAGTTATGTTGAGGTTGCTGCTGCCTCAGCTGTAGATCGGGACACCAATAATGTTGCTGCGCAATCTCACCGCTTCAACTGAAAGTAGCTAGAATCGATTGCGTTGTTATACGGGTAATGCAAACAACCATGCAACACCATCATCTATATTCGTTTCATTGAATGAACTTCAAACTGGGACTGAAGTGGGAATTACTGTGCGAAGCACATGTGCACCTGTTAGTGTTGTATAAAAGAAATTTCAACTGAGCCAGTCAAATGCCTTTTTCTGCATACATGGAAAGCAAGACTGAGTCATCCAGAGTGTCCCTGACCACATGAATCAGATATATCAGTTTGTGTGAAAACACACCTGATGTAGAAAGAATGCATCTAGTCTCGAGGATAGTAACCGTGTTAGTATTTTAACATTCACATTTAATAATATTGGACGGTAGGAGGCACAGTGTTCTGGATCCTTCTCTACCTTTGGATAACTGATATAAACGCCTTAGGAAAGAGAGAGGGATCTTACATCCATCACTTATATCAGTGAGCACATTTCTAAAATATCTAAAAATCTCTTTAAAATGTAACTGTAAAACTATCAGGTCCTTGGAATCTACCTGAATGCATATCCCTAATAGCTTGTGTAACCTCCCATCTGATTACTGGGGCTTGCAATTATCCCACAACTACTTCTGTCAATTTAGGTAAGTCAATAGATTTCAGATACTCTCTAATTTACGAGTCAGGGAGTTCATCCTCTGAACTATATAGGATCTTCTAGTAATCTGTAAAAGCCGCGACAATTTCCACTGTTATTTTTTTTCTTCACTTGAATAGAGGCCCATGATCCTGCACTCTGTCCTTTGTTTTCTCACCCTAGAGGCTAACGGGATATCTGCTTTATCCCTATTTTCATAAATGCACTGCTTTCAAAAGCTTAATACTTTATATACTTCTGCATTCTGAAGAGATTTGAGTTCCTATTTTGTTCTACCAGTCTCTGCCGCTAGGGCCTAGCTGTCCTCTTTTATTACACTCTCTGCTTGGAGACGTTTAGTGATTCCCTTCAGTTTGTTTTCTTTTTGTATCCGTACCGTCTTTTGTTTTTTGTAGCCCTGATCTCATGTTTATTCCTCAGAAAGTAGCCATTCGCCGCATCACATACCACCCCCAGCAAAACATCCTCACTCTCATTTGCCTCAAAATAGAATTGCATTTCCCCAGTAAAAGTCTTTAAAGTGCTTGTCTCTAAAAGGTAAGTTGTTGCACTGCCGCGTCCCTTTCCCTTGTTCATCTAATGGGAGTTCTAAGACAATGGTTTACCATGTTGTGATTTAACCATGAATAACACACTCCTCCAAGGCACCTTCTTGCCCTACATTACAACAAAAAAAAAGAATCCGGATGGAAGTAGCTTCTTTGGGGGTGAAAGTTAAAAGTATGTTCTGTTTTATGTGTGCTAATGGTCTTCCATGCATCAAATATCCCAATCCTCCTAATTAAAGTTTGCTGTTTAGCGAGATAAGATCTTACTGTCTGAGGGACCTAAGCTTCGGAGAACACGTATCCAATGAAGAGTCAAGGACCATATTAAAGTCTCCTCCTATCACCAACATTCTCTGTGACCAGAACAAGAATCTTAGCAAGGACCTTTTCTTAGGTGACCCAAGCGCTCAAAGAAAAACCTCTCAAATACCTAGCGAGCAATCTGCAGACACTCCTGTCTTATCTCTCCATCTTAACCCACCTCAAAGTATGATCCTCCCAAAAGTATTCACAAACACTTCTGGTTCCTTTTCCACTTTTGTTGTAGGCTCAAATCCCAACAGCTACATTGTCCATATCTTCCCCATATGACTTTTCCCCTAAGCAGCCAACACACCATAATTACCCAACATATAAATTCAACAAACCTAATTCTTCCTGGGGCTGGAGGCAGGGTCGTATGGAGGAAAGGGAATTATGGGCTAGGAGTACAGTAGTCACTATGACAAGTCACATTTAATTACTCATATGACCCTCCTCCTACCACTATTTTACATTATTTTAATGCACAAAATTATTTTTTGCATTACATGATTAAGGTGGCCATCAAAGTTGCCCACGTTTACACCCCTTCTAATATCCTACTAGAAAGTGTGTATTAAAGGGAAGAGGTGTGCTTCCCATCAGTATAGGGAAACACATTTTAAATACATGCAGGGAGGTTTTCAGAATTTACCTCCATCTCTTGGGTGGAGAGAATGATTTGAGGTATTTCAAGGCACCAGTATGCCTTGTAATACAACAGTATTTACTAGCAGCAGCATTCAAAGGGACTCATTCTGTGTGGAGCCTTTAATATGATGGGCGTTAAAATGGGTGGTATTTGTGTTACCCGTGCTAACACCCATGAGGAGGGATTTGTAGCTCTTTCTCTCTAGAGAGAGAGAGAGAGAGAGAGAGAGAGACACTATGGTTGAAACTAGTGCCAAATACACTGAGCAAGTAACATTAGTAAGGCGAATAATGATGCAAAGAGTATTTGATAGGAAGATTTGGGAGCGCTCCTGCCCGAATAATTGTGACAAACGAAAACTGTGCCAAATCATGCATCTGTTACGCTCACCTGGTCTCTGCGGAGGTGTTGTGGCACGGTTGCAGCCCTCCTGGGGGTGAGGTCGCTCAGGTCCGACTTCGCCCTCTGCGCTTATGTGGTGACTGGTGGTAATAGGTGATGCTGCTCGGGACTGCTCCTGTGTGGAAATTAGAGGGCGTGAGTATGCCAGCTTGTGCGCATGATCCCCTTCCAGACCCCTTCTCCCAAACCGTGGTACTTGTGGGATGCGCTGTCCCTGGAAAGCTCACCTGTTGATTAGTTTTGGCGAGCACCCTGTCCTGCTGCTTCTGGCAGGGGTGCTTGTATGATCTGGACCGAGTTCCTTCACTGGTCCCTTACGCCGTGGTAGTCCAGTCCTGCTGCGACTAAGCCACTATACTTCAGGTAAGTGTTTATGTTTGCCTTTGTCTTTCCTCGTCTGTTTTTGTTGTATTGTAAAGTTCATTGTCTTGTATTGCTGTCCGTTCCACGTTTGATGTTTGCCTTCTTGCTTTCTTCCCTTGCAGGTGATGTTGCCGGCCCAGCAGAAGCTGCGGAGGCGACAGCCGGAGGGAATGAGGAACGAAGCTGCAGCGGTACAGTAGCTGGTAAATTGTTAACTAGGGGGGTGTGTTGGGTTCAAATGCGGCCCTAGGACGGATGTTCTAACCTTGTCTGTCTTCTTCAAAGGGTCCGAGTTTGTGGATGCGGAGTGCGGTGCTGCGGCGTCGGGATCAAGATCACTGGATGTCAGGAGATGGGTCTGCAGATGAAGCACCGGTTTCCTGGAGGTGAGTATGCAGGAGAACGCCTGGTTTCAAAGGTAAGTAAACTGGTCCAAGCGGCGATGAGCGACACGTTGGACGCAAGTGCACAGTAATGCGAAGCACCGGCCTTAAGGATCGAGCAGATTATATAGATGAGCTTCTGAAGCCAAGCCCACCAGGTTCAGCCTGCCTGCCACACTGATGAGTCAGCACATGAAGACCAGGCCTAGGGAGCCACACCCGATGAGTCCGCACAGGAGGATGTTCTCTGGAATAAAGGCGTTCAGCTCCTGGAAAGTTCTTGTAAATTAAAAGCACTCCTGCACTGAAATAAAGTAAAAGCACTCCTGCACTGAAATAAAGTGTTCCTGCTCACATCTCTATATGAGCCTGGTGCCAAAGGCGCCAGGACTGAGTCCAGCCAGGGATCCTGTGTTTATAGGTCCCAAAGGGACATAAGTGAGTCAACTGACCTATTGCCCCCATCACTAGATGGTGTGGTTTTTGTGTTCTGGGGCCTGTGGCCATGACAGCATCTTAAAGCAACTTGGGCCAGTAACAGTCCCCAAAAATGTGATGGGATGAAAAAAATATTTGCTACAGTTAGAGAACTTTGCAAACGGTTTTTAGAAAATTATTTTAATAACAAGATTTAAAAGGAAAATGTGTCAGTACCATGGATAAGCGTCATTACCTGCCATTCAGTGGCATTACTGGGGCATTTGAGAGGAACATCCCAGGGAAATCAGACTAGCGCTGAAGACCTTTCTGCCCTCTGTACGGGGAAAGAATGTCCTGATAATGACGGACAACACAGTGGCCCTGTACTACCTCAACAAGAGAGGAGGCGTAGGGTCACTACCACTGTGCAAAGACGCAATGCAGCTCTGGTACTGGGCAATTCAAGAAGGAATCCCTCTATCAGCAGTTCACCTAGCCGGAGAGAAAAACATGGCGGCGGACGCTCTGAGCAGGCAGAGCAGTCTCCCACGAGTGGGAACTAGCTCAGGAAGTCCTTCAAAAGATCTTCACCCTTTGGGGAACCCCTCAAGTGGATCTGTTCGGGACCAGTGCCAACAAGAGTTTTGAACTGTACTGTGCCAGGGAATTTCCCCCAAGACCAGCTCTAGGGGAGGCGTTCGTAGTGGACTGAGAGTTTCTACTTGTATACACGTTTCCTCCAGTCCCCGTCATTCCTCACATAATAAGGAGGTTGGGAAAGTTCAGGAAACCCATGATCCTAATTGCTCCGGATTGGGCCAGGAGGATGTGGTACTGGACATGTCCATCTGCCCTCCAATACATCTTCCGCAAAGAGTGGAACGTCTCTCCCGAGAGGAGCGTCGGGTTCTCCATCGTGAAGTCAAGACTCTCAACCTTCAAGCATGGTTTCTGAGCGAGATAAGGATTGGGACCTCCCGGACGACGTAATGGAGATTAAGGACAGCAACAAAGTCTTTGTACCGCTACCATTGGAACAAGTTCTGCAGCTGGTGCAGGGATAAGAATGTGGACCCTTTTATATGCAGTACACCTATGGTGTTATTGTTCTTGTTAAACCTGGCTAATCTGGGGCTCCAAGTGCATACAATGAAAGGGTATCTGGCAGCGCGATCTATTTTTAAGCGCTCCTCTGAAGAGTTATCTTTCTTCAAGATTCTACTGGTCATACAATTCTTGAAAGGATTGACAAATGTCTTTCCTCCGGTCCCTTTTCAAGTCCTGGTTTGGTATCTTAATCTAGTTCTAAAATTCCTAATGTGTGCTCCATTCGAGCCTATCCACTCCTGTCCATTAAGATTGACTTTAAAGACCATTCTCTTAGTGGCCCTTACATCAGCTCGTAGGGCCAGTGAACTACAAGCCTTGTCCTGCAAGCCTCCTTACACTGCCTTCTTTAAGGATAGAGTGGTCCTTAAGGTTAAACCTAGCTTTCTTTCAAAATTGTGTCTGAGTTTCATCTAACTCAAATAAAAATCATTCTACCTTCGTTCTATCCCTAACCTCATCCAGGAAAGGAAGAGGAGAGGCTACACAGGCTTGACCCAAAACGTGCACTTCATTTAGACATTCTGGAAATATAGAAGCTAAGACAGGATGATCACATTTGTATTGGATATACGAGCCATAAGTGGGGAATGGCGGTGTCCAAACAAACCTTGTCTAGGTTTATCATCCTTGCAATCTTTGAATGCTAGAGGTTAGCTGGAAAAGATCCTCCTGAGAGTCTCTGAGCACATTTGACCAGGGGCATGGCTTCTTCCTCTGCCTTACAGAGTGGAGTCCCAATTAAGGATATTTGTGCGGCGGCCACATGGTCCTCAATCCACACATTCACCAAGCACTAGTCTGGACTCTTCCTCAGGTCGGCAAAGTGTTTTTGGAAAGGCATTGTTACATTCTGTACATACAGGCAAATAGGAACTCCTAAATTCTAATCTCAAACTGAAAATTCGGATTCTCTCCTCCAGAAATACACTGCTCTGGGAGTCTTATCATAAGACGAGGAATACGTGGGAGGACACAATCCATTAGAAGAACAAGTTACTTACCCGTGGTAACATTCTTTCGACTGGATGTCCCTCCCACGTATTCCTCATCACCCTTCCCAGCCTACCCTGCAGTTGAATTTCCATGTTATTACAGTTTACCCTCTTTCAGGGTGAGTAGCTGTTGGGCGTAGGATAATCCAATACACGTAAAAATTGGAACTAAAGCCAAAGGTCGCTGCGTGCACTATGTACCATCGATGAGGTAGACAACAAGACGATGCTGGTTATGGAGATGTCATAAGATGCGGAAAACGTGGGCGGAACATCCAGTCGAAAGAACGTTACCACGGGTAAGTAACTTGTTCTTCTGGCCAACTCGACCATCTTGGCATGGTGGTTCCAGGACCTTCTGGGACTGATGGCATCTTGCATGATCAGGGTCCAGCAATCCCGCCTCCAGAGGTCCATCTGGCGGCCAATTGGGACCAGGAGATGGGATCTCAGTCGGACAGAATCCCAATACCCCTGCTCCTCATCCTGGATCTTCGCTGGTGGCTGATGGAATGCAATGGGGCAGTGGGAGCCCCCTTGACCCGACCGGAGCCCACTCTGGTGGTGATGACGGATTTCTCTTTGTCGGGCTGGGGGGGCTACTTTGGAGTGCTACTCCAATCATAGCGCATGGTCCAGAGACGAGGCCATCCTGCATATCTGCTCGAGCTCTGGGCAGTGGGCCTGACACAAGGCTTTTCTGCCTCTCATCAGGGACTCTGCAGTTCTAGTCGGGACCGACAACAGCATAGCAATATTTTACCTGAACAAGCAGGGTGGCACGCGTCCCCCCCTCCCCCCTCCTGTGTATGGAGGAGGTGGCGATCTAGGAAGGGATTCAGATTTCAGCGGTCCACTTCCCAGGGGACAACAACGCGGAAGCGGACCAGCTCAGCCGCTTGCGGCTCAACACCTACAAGTGGGAGTTACACATCAACTTCTTGTTGCCCCTCTTCCAGAGATGGGGGTTTCCAGATCTGGACTTGTTTGCATCTCGTCTGAATTCCAAGTGCCCACGCTTTGCCTCTTGGGTGGGCTGGGGGGTTAGGGGTCTCTGGCGGATGCGTTCCAGCTCTACTTGCACGGCCACAGGTGCTATGCGTTTCCTCCTCCACTGTTGCTACAGCGGCCCCTCCGCAAGTTCTGGACTTCGGTGGGCTGCAGTCTAATCCTGATTGCCCCGCATTGGCTGTCGGGGTGTGGTTTTTGGACCTTCAGTTGTGCTCCCAGGGGGCCTGTCAATCTTCCAATCCCCAGCTGGCGCTTCTTGACGCAGCAGGGCGCAGCAGTGGAGCGGTATCTGGTAATAATGTCCCCATACATAATGTCCCTGGGAAAAGCCATTAGCGACATTCTATATGGTAACATTATGTATGGGGACAGGTTGCAGGGATGTCCCCTGCTCTCCTTGTGAAATAAAAAATGTGGGGGTGCGGCGGTGTCCCCCGCATGTTCAATGTCATAATGTCTCTACAAAAAACGCCAACATTTTTGTTAGACATTTTTGCTGGGACATTATTACATGGAACCAGTGGAGCACCCAAAGCTGGCCCGGCTGGCCCTTGCAGCCTGGTTCTTGACCAGCTGAGACTGCAGGTTGCTCCATTTTCAGATGACAACTGGGACATCATACAGGAAGCCATCAACCCGATTCCAGTATAAAAGCAAGTAGACCAGATTTTGCCCTTGGGCTCGCAAAAAGGGGCTGGACCCCATCACCTGCACCCTGGACGACGTGCTGGCCTTCTACGCACATTTGGCTCGTTCTGGCGTTCAGGTGGATACCTGCCGTACCTATTTCGCGGCTATTGGGGCCTACAAGAATACCCTGGAGCACGTTTTTTTTAGCAACCAACCTGGTGGTTATGGCCCAACTCAAGGGGTTGTCCAGACTTTTTCCTCTGATGCACAGATCTGATAGTCTGGGATATCAATGTGGTTCTTGCGGCTTTGCAGCGCAAGCCCTTTGAGCCAATGGCCTCAGTGGACATCAGGCTGGTGATACCAAAGACAGTTCTATTAGTGGTGTTCACTTCTGCGTGGGACTTAGCAAGCTGCAGGCATTGTCATCATGCAAACTCTTCACCACTTTTCATAACGACAAGGTCAACTTGCGCACTCATCCATGTTTTCTACCCCAGGTGGTCTCTCCATTCCATTTGAACCAGGAAATCTGCCTGCCAGTGTTCTCGCCGAGTCCACAGTCCGGCAGAAAGAGCATTGCATTCCTTGGACCTCAACAGAGTCCTCAAGTTCTATTTCTCTCTGACAAAATCCTTCAGGACGTCTGAGGCATTGTTAATCAATTTCGGGGGCACATTTCCCAGCACCCAGGCATCCAACGCTTCTATCGCCCTTTGGATGGCTCAGGCCATTTCAGAGGCGTACACAGCCATGGAAAACCAGTTCTTGAGAGTATTTGTGCCCATGCGGTCTGAGCAAAGGCCACTGCTGTCACGTTTCAGAGGCATGCTTCTTTGGATGTCCTCGGCAAGGCGGCTACTTGGGCCACTCCGCCAGCCTTCTGTAAGCACTATTCCTTGGATGCTAACTCCTGGCGCGAAGCAGGATTCGGTCAGGCGGTTCTGAAGAACCTTTTTGTTTCGGCCTAGATATGAGGCAGATTGTCACAGCTCCACTCTATGGTCTTGATCAGTGGAATCGCCCACAAGGATGGAGGAAAGGGGATGGGACGTATGAGTAATTAAAGTTACTAACTGCAGTGACTAGAGTACTCCTGGTCCATAGTCCCCTTTCCTGCATACGTCCCACCCACCTTCCCCCCCCTCGTGTATGCCAAGGGCTAATAAATCCAGTGTAGCCAGGTATTTAAGCGTCTGATGGGTAAAAAGGGGACGGAGGTGAGGTGCTGGAGGGTGGGGTCTCGGTGGGGGGAGGCGTTCCCGGGGCCGGGCCCCTCTGCACTATACAAAATTTAAAGGAGAAGCTCAGTTTTTCACTGCCAAAGGTTCTGGTACTGTCCCCATGTTAGGGGACGCCCACAAGGATGGAGGAAAGGGGACTATGCACTATGAGTACTCTAGTGACTACAGTGAGTAACTTTAATTATTGAGTGGTTGCATTTGAATATAATTGCAATTTTGATAAATTTGAACAGCCATATATACATTCCTGCATGATTTTGTTGTAGTTGTATGTACACGTGTGAGGGACAGATACCTTTTTGCGTTAAGAGCATTTGCTTTAGTCTTAGTTTTATAGGCAGGGAAATCCTCGGGTTAGGGAAAACGAGATGTTTATCTCACCCTTATAATTTAATAACGTTTACCAAGTTGTCCGCCTCGCATTTCTGACCCCTTCACATCCCTGCCATACATTTTTGTGAAATGCTGGAAAGGATTCACCTATAGCCCTTGCCCGAAACATTGTGTTTCCATTTACTTTCTTAATATCAGCTACAAATCTATTTAGGTAACCTCTGTGGGTTTACGGGGCAAGCAATGTTCTTGGCTTAGCCCCTCACTCGTATACAAGCCTTCATAATATCCAGATTGGGTTCCTGGGCTGGGTTCCTGGAACGTTTGGCGTCCTTCATCCCCAGCACATCAAGCACTGCCACTAGTTTGAGTGTTCATTTTCAACCTTCCTATTTCCATATGATCTATCTCGCTGTTCATAAATGGCTACTTTGAAATCTGACAAAATTATAACCAAACCCACCTGGGCATCCAACAGGGAATGTAGCTCACCTAATGTGTCTCTCAGCAATTTCGGTGGTAAGTAGACATTAACAAAGGTGCATTTCCCATCCCACATATTCCCAGATGTACCTTCGCTAGGGGATCCTACTTAGTCGTGTTCATAGTAAAAGGGAGCAATTCATCTAATCATATTGTCACACCACTTGGACCTCTTGAAAACCTGCCATGTGATACTCTAGTGCATGGCACTCTTCCACAGGGATCTGCAATTATTTTCCACAAGGTGAGGTTCCTGTAAAAGAACATCTGGCCCATGTGGCCTATTATATTGCAGGACTGCACCTCGCTTCATCTTGGTGAGCAACCGATTGACATGCCAGTCAGTTATATAATACTACACCCACATCATCTTGGTTCTGTTTGTTTTAATTTTCGCACCAACGCATTGAAAACAAGGTGTCCATCGCCTCACCCTTCCCCTGCATGTTCTCATAACTAAATTAACCCACAACCTGTCTGCCCATCCTACCCTTCCTAGATCAAGAAGCATCCGACGCCCCATTTCAGTTCAGCTGTTAGATAGAAAATCCCAGTCAACTCCAAAGAACCATAAAAATAAGTCTCCAACTACCCCATAACAGATTGTTAAAGCATTTACAAAGCTTTAATTCTGAATTATAATGATAAAATGCATATAATCGTGGGGATTTCCCCCAGTTAATCGGTTACTGCACTTCACAACACTTGCAAAACACTAGTTTCCATAATATCTACACTTACTGATCTACTTTTTCAAAACCAACCTTAACCTAAGGTTGTCCTTAACATCTCTGCTATCATTCAAAATAACAAGGAAGCCAAAAAAAACAATTATTTAGCGGTTACTGCATGTCACATAGATTAGCCTATTGCGTAACTGTAGATTTTTCAGCCAAGCTTTGATGCTCTTGCTGCATTGTCCGATCCAGACCCTTCTCTGTGTCCGACTCTGCTTCCTCAAATGATCTTTTTGCGCCAGCAAAATCCAGAAAGATGGTAATTCTCACACTTCTGATCAAGGAACGTGTGTTCTCGTCATCTTTCTGGGTTACATGCTGCAGGTGTAAAAAGCTAGAATATTTTAGGAATGTTTTTGGGTTATGTAAAAATACATACTTCTCTTTCCAGTTAAATTGAAGATAATATACAGTAGCCAATCATGGATCATCACAGAGCCACAAGATGTATGGGACTTGCATGAGTAAGTACAGCTCTTTTTACTTTGGCACCCTGTCCAAGCGACACCATTCGGAGGGTTTGCAGAGGCTGCAGTGCCCCTTAGGGTCCTGTTGTGGTTAGCCACTGCAGTACCAGGGCGGGCCCGAGGTCGCCGAGGAGACTGGTATCAACGGTTGCCTCGAGGACCTGCAAGGGTCTAATACTTGGTTCAGCCGAGGGGACTTCGGCTCCTGACGAGGCAGTACCTGGGGACTCTTTCCCTGAGGGCATTTTTGTCCTGTCGAGGAAAGCGACAGGAAGGTTGGGCATAGATCTTCAACCTGATGTGGTGGAGGAGGCCATTCAAATCTGGCAAACAAATCTTCTGTGCAACCGATTGCAAAATTGGAGGACATGAGATACTGATCCTTCCGGGAGAAAAGCTGTCCGTGATGAGCAACCTTCCAGGCCATTCTGCTACAGTGGCGGATGCTGCTTGCTTCAGAAAAAAAGAGATGAGGAGGCCTTAGAGGCTTTCCCCAACCACTGGAGTAGACGAAATAGATCTCTGAGCGCTCCATGCAAAAAGCAAGCATGTCTGTCACCTCAGGGATTTCTTTACCAGCTACTCGACTCCAGGAGCCCAGCAGTCTAAGTGACGTAAGGGTGCAGATACACGGCTCACTGGTTGAAGAGTGCATCATCATTTCAATGGAAGATCAGAACCAGCAACACCTGGCCTGTATTGGTGGTACATGGGGGGCTATCACCCCTCCTCCCTCTAATCCCCCATCTGCCCTCTACCCCCACCTATAAAGAGGCTCAAACTCTGTTGCAGGATATACACAAACTGTTGCTCGGAAAAGCAATAGAGAAAGTTCCTCCTTTGGCGGAAGGGCGTTTTTGTTTTTTTGTTTTACTCCAGGATTATTGGGATGATCACCTTGAGGTAATTTGGGCATCCTGGAAACTTTCTACTTGAACCCTATGCAAAAGAAAATGGCTTTGTTTTTGCCATTGTATGCTGGGAGAGTTGAGGGATCCACTATATGCATCCATAGATGACATCCTCTCCTTCTTCAAGTAAGTCTCATAGTACAAAACGTATTTGGCCGCTATCAGGGAGTACCTCTCTAATAATTATAGGCTAGTCTCCTTTGCCAATCCAGCAATTAAACAACACATTGGGGGCCTTCTCCATCCGCTCCCTTCGTCATGGCATCCTACTGCAAACTGATATCTGAATATAGGACCTCATTACAAGTTTGGTGGTATTTCGGCAGTAAATCGCTGAAATACCACCAAACAGGTTTACCGTTAACGCCACTTGGTCCGGTGCAATTACCGCCAGATTACAAATAGCGGAATGGTGGCGTTAGTCCCCATTTTCGAGTCCATTGAACTCCATGAGGATTTTGGCAGCAAGTCCGCCAAAATTGTCATTTTTTTGGAGGTGCAATGGTGGAATTACCTCCAGCTTTTTGCCGTAGGTTTGTCCTCCACCCCACTTCTAAAACCATAGTTGGGTGGTGCAGTAATGCAGCCATAATGCAGCAGTAACTCTGTTACCCCCGATTTTAGCCGCACCGCCCAACGTATAATAAGGCCCATAGTCTTGACAGCTCTTCGGCACAAGTCCTTTGAGCTAATGGCATCAGTTGACTTTTGCCCAGTCACATGGAAAACTGCTTTCTCAGCCAGTCGTGTCCATGAACTACAGGCTTTATCCATCAAGTAGTCCTACCTTTCCTTCATACGGCAAAGTGGTCTTCCAGACCCAGAAGTGTACTTACCAGTATTTTTCACAGAAGACCCTAGAATTCTTCATTTTCTGAATGTTCGAATGCCCTTGAGGTTTTTTCTCAAGATGACTTGAGCCTCAGACTGTTTATCACCTTTGTGGAGTACAGCCAGGCAGACAAGTTGCTAAAGCCACTGTAGCAAGATGGATAGTCTCATGCATTACTCGCGCCTACCAAGTGGAGGGCAAAATTTCTCCTTACGGCCTGCATGCACATTTGATGAGCGCAAAGAGCACAGCGGTAACCTTCCAACATCGGTTCCCCTGGGGAGGCCATATGCAAAGCAGCAGCAGGGTCTCCCTTGCAGCTTTCTGTAAACTCTACACGCTGGATTCCAGCTCCATCGCTGACACCCAATTCGGACAATCAAACCTAAGCAATATATTTGCAACAGAGTAATTTCTCTCCTCCCTTGATTGGAGTAGTGCTTTATACTCTCCCATAAGTATGGAGGATCGTTGACAGGACTTGAGCGTAAGGAAAAGTTGCTCACCGTAGTGACTTCTGTGATCCTAGTCCAATGACCTCTTTTCTCAACACACCCACCCTCAAATCCCCTAGAACTAGTTAAATAGGTCCTCGTGGTCCTCTCTGCGGTTCCAGGACTGAGGGGAAAGGAGTGCGGATGGCGGGGTGTAGGACATTGTCACTTATGCACATTTGATCCCCCCTCGGCTCTCTGCATTTTTAAAGGGAAGCATGCTTGGCCTTGCCATGGCTCTGGTCCTGTCTCCGCTCTGTGGCAACTCCCATAAGTAAGAAGGAAAGGGGACATTTGACTACAGTAGTCATTATGGTGAGTAACCTTTCCTTAATATGGTTTAGATCTGTCGCTTTCATCTTTATTATATTAATAGAGCCCACCATTGTCTTTCCTTCCATGCTACTAAGCTTCTCATCTTTTCCCTGAATCTCACCCTACCCCCCTTTTTCTGTCTTTTACTCTGCTGTTTGTCTTCTCTTTTCTTTGTTTCTTGATCCTCTATTACTCCTTCTCTTCATTAACCTTCTACCTTTCTCATCTTCTATTTAATTTCAGCTGTATTATATATAAATGCATCATCGCCTGGCCCCAGTCCCTTTCTGCACTGATATCACCTTATCTTCCACCTTGCCCTCTTCGCTCTCAGCTTTGCACCTTTTCTCTGACCCTATGCCTTCATGAGTTCAATTGTTTGTTCTTTTTCTCTTCTTGCCCCTAAACACCGGAACTCACTTCCTCGATGTATCTGCTTATCTACCTCTCTTCACATCTTCTGCTCTTGCATTAAAGCTCATCTTCTCTCCCTTTGTTCTGATTCTTAAACTTCCTTATATGCCTTTATTCCTCATTCATCATTGCATATTTATTGTACTGTCTGTTATCACAATGGTCAGCGCTTTGGTGAAAGCACTATACAAATCGCAAAAGATACAAATACAAACCTAGATAGACCATATAAAGCAACACAGACAAGAAGGAAAGACTGTGTGCTAGGAGTCGGTTGGAAAGCGAGTTGAGTAAGATATGGAGAGTAGGGAGGTTGAAGTGGAGAGCTGGGGATAAAGCCGAACAGATGAGGACAAAATAGGAATAGAGAGGGAGGTAAGCATGAAGGAAAGGGGAGAACGAATGGTGGAGGAACAAATCAAAAGAGGAAGATGGGAAGCATAAATAGAGAACAGAGGAAGGAACGGACGAACAACAGAGGAGAAAAACCATCAGACAGGAGATGCAAAGGCCAAGGACTGAGTGGGAAAAGAGAGCGATAAAATTAGGTGGATGAAGAGGAGGTGGTAGAGGTGGAATACCAGGGCAAAGCAGAGAAGGTGAAACATCTATTAAGGGTGAAATGCAAGAAGTTGAAGGAAAGACAAAGACAGAGAATGGTAACTAGGTGAACAGAAACCTGACAAGAAACCACCTGCTGTTGGAGGTAGCAAAGGAGGCGGAAGGGAAACCTTGAGAGACTGAGATTGGAGAGGAAAGGCCACAGTACTGAGCAGAAACTGTGAAGCATCAAAGAAATTAAGGAAAGAAACGAGTGGTGAGATAGGCAGAGGACAAACAGGAGGAGGGTGAAAAAGACCTTAAGGAAGCGCCAATGGGAGTATGTTCTGGAAGGAAGCAAAACAAAAGTGAGGACTGTAACATCTGGATAAGGAGATTACTCTTTATCTGGTGGAGAGGGGCCCCAGACCAAGAGCCAAAGTTAAATTTAAGAATTGAACCCAACGGTGGTGACTCACAAGCTAGGAAAGGAAAGGCTGAAATACCCTGAGTCCAACGGTGTATACTTTGTCTGATGCCTGACCTACATCGGACAGCCTAACGGTATCAAACATATCGATACGCATTTCAAATTTGGGGAGGTGCTGTTGGGCAGATGGCATGTCTAGAGGTTCTGGGTACCACGTACTCTGGGTCCAGTCTGGAGCTAACATAATCCACGTGGACTCAAACAGGCACAGTCTCCTGAGAATTAGCGGTATGACAGGGATCGGCAGGAATGCATAGAGGAGATTGAAGTGCTGTGTGACCATCTGTGGCCCCCAGATCTCCCTGGCAAGTCGATTGCCTGCAGCTGAATAACTTGCACTTCCTGTTGTCTCTGCAGGCAAAGAGACCCACCGAGCAGCCTCCCCGATCCCTCCTTCTCCACCACCAACAAAATGATCTCCTCCATAGCTTCCTGGCAGAGCTCCTACCGGAAAGCCGAAGTCTTCCTGCTCAATGCATCCGTTATCACGGTCTCTGTTCCAGCTAGATGGGCCTCTGTCAGAGACACAACGCTCCCCAGAGCTCAGAACCCCACAGTCCCATAGCTTTCCTGCACAGAGGGAAGGACCCCTCACTGCCTCCTTTGTTGAGGTAATGCATAGTCGCCATGTTTGTGAGAATCGGCATGCACTTACCCCTCACATAGGGGCGAGATAAAGGCTTGCTACTCCAGTAAATTGATGTGCTCTTGGATTTCAGTGCAGAGCAACGTCCGCTCACCGTAAGGTCTCACAGGTGAAGACCCAACTCTTCAAGGATGCATCCGTGACCACTGTCAGTTGCGGCCAAGGTTTCCAGAGCAGCAACCCTCTAAGCAGGTTGTCTATCAGGGGCCACCACACAAGATCCTGCGACAAGCAGTCCAAGACTTGTAAAAGGTTTGACATGTTGCCCTAGAACTGAGACCACTGACAACAGAGTAGCCACTTAAGCGACTGCATGTTCAATCTGTTCTCTGCCACCACCTCAATGCAGGAAGCCATAAGAGCAAGTAGGCACATAAAGCTCAAGGCCAGAATCCTCTTCTGGGATCTGAAGTCATGAACCATCCTAAAGATATTTGCCACTCAGTGTTCAGAAGGAATGCTTTGCCCAGGTGAGTGTCCAGGACCACACTGAAATAACTGAGGGACTGAGATTGCAAAACATTGGACTTTTTGAAGTAAAGGGAGAAGCCCAAACTTCCCAACAGGCTGCACGTGCAATACGGATGTGCCGACGGCTGGTCTGGGGAGCAAGCTCGGACAAGCCAGTCATCCAGAGAGAGGAAGACATGTATGCTTTCCTTCCACCGATGGCTGGTCTGGGAAGCATGCTCGGACAAGCCAGTCATCCAGAGAGAGGAATACATACATGCTTTCCCTCCTGAAATGATCTGCAACCAATGCCAGCTGTTTGGTTTAGATCCTGGATGGAGAAGAAAGGCAGTACGGCAGGACTTTGAATTAATAGTGGGAAGACCCCACCATAAACCGCAGATACCTCTTGGGCTTGAGATGGATTGCCACATGGAAGTAGGCATGTTGAAGTCCCACGGACTCCAAGCAGCCCTGCAGATTGTGTGCTTGGAGGATCTGGGCCAACGGGGACATTTGAACATGTCCTTTTGCAGGTACAGGCTCAAGAGCCTCAGATACATAATGGGATGCAAGCCCTTGTCTAACGTAAAGAAAAAATCAATCCCTGCTTTGTTCTGAACACGTCATCAGCTCAATGGCAGCCTTTTTCAGACGCAGACTGAGGGGGTCTGGAGGCAAAGAGGGGCTGGTCGGTGGATGTGTTGAACAAAGGACAGGCAATAACCCCATGTCATGATCTGCAAGCTCCAAGCGCTGGATGGAATACAATACTATTGCTGAAATGGGAGGCCCCTCCCACCTACAGTGATTTAAGTCTTCTTAACAGGAGTCTCACCCATGGGGTTGCCAATGGCAGTACCCCCTCTATGCACTCCTTGGCCCATTCTTTGGCAGGGTGGACTGCATGGCTGCTGTTTGCCTAAAGGCACCTGCCACAGTGGGCATAAACGGAGAAGGGTCAAACCCAAGGGCTGCTGAACACCTAAGCTTTCGAAGAATGGACCTTCTGAAGAGAGTAATCCGCCTTGGCTCCCAAGAGATTGTGCCCATTGTGAGGAGTCTGATATGAATGCCGGACACAAAGTGGTCATGTTTTTGATTGAAGACATTTATTAAATAAAAATGGGTTGGGAAAATGCCTCTCTGGCCCTATTCTAAAGAGGAACTTCCCTACCTAGAAACCAAAAACTATGGATCTGTCTGTGTCAGGATGTTAGTAACTGAAAAGCCGTCCTTGTATCCAAAATGTCTTATCCTGACTCTCATACTACAAACAAAACAACAAAGTGGTGCAAGGACATTTCTTTAACTTGATGTTGGCAAAAGTGTTCCAAAATCAAAAGTATGAGAATGACTACAACAAAAATGTTCTACAAGGTAAAGACCCTTGGATCCAGAGGGTGGTCCCCTTCCCCTGGATTCTTAAATAGGATGCCAAACATTTCTCTATAGCTAACAGTTCCTTTGTGTATTCAATGGACTCACAAAGTTCTTGTTTAAACAGTGAGTTCTGTAACAGTCTTTCTGTAGTATTTCTTGTAAATGTGCAAATTGCCTGCTTTACTTCCCTGCCAAGAATCTTTATAGAATTTCAGCTACCTGGTGTACTCGCCTGCCAGGACTTCTCTTATTGTTTTCCAGATCACCTGGTATGCTGCCCTGCCAGGAATTTGTATACACTTTCAGCTGCCTGGTGTACTCTCCTGCCAGGACTTTTTTTGGGTTTAACAGTTCTTTGGCTTTACCACAATAGCATATACCGCTAGGTGCTTGGTATATCTGTCTATGGTAACATTTGCTCAAACATTTCCTCCTCACTGGCATCTCATGCATCTGTACCTGATTGGGGTTTGCGTTTGTACTTTGCCTTGTCTGCATCCAAACATTATTTTTATTGGGTGTTGAATTTGTACTTTGCCAGTCTGTATTCAAACATTCTTCTTACTGGGTGTTAAATTTGTACTTTGCCTTCACTGGATGCAAACAAACTTCTGATATTTTCTGCATCTGCAATCTCGTATTGTTCAAGCATTTGTTGGTGCACATGCCGGAAACCCTGGTGTCCCCAGCTACTTTGCGCAGACTCACCTGTTCCTTCCACGTCTGATTCTGCTTCCGCCTCTGCAGTGTGGTTCCTTAACCCGCTTTCCACTTTTGAGTGTGCAGACATTCTTCCAGAGTCCTGCACGGCTCTGCGGTCACACACCGGCTTTCCTTTTCTGCCCAGACTGGAGAACGCTGTCTCTTCAAGTGTCCCAACATCCAGGAGCTCCTGCGTGGCTCCCAATGTCTCCAGGGCCCTTCTTGCTTGCACGCTGCGTTTCTCCTCCTGTCCCAGCAGCCTTCTTCGTTCCACCACACCTGTCCATGTGCCCCGCGTTCATGAGCCTCAGCATGGGGTTCAACGTCTTCTCCTGCACTGCTCGATCCAGTAGTGCAGCGTCATCTTTAAATGTCCCGTGCACTGAAGATTTGGAAAAACAACTAGCCTACATGTTGTATTTCGGGTTCCTGTCACTTTGCACAAACTCCCTCATCCTCCTCCTTGTCTCAGTTCCTGGGTGGCTATGGTAGTTGGAGTCCCTGGCTGTCATTGACTGTTTACTTTAAAAAAATGTTCTCAGAGATTTCACATAAAGGCACATCAGAACCAAAAGGTGTTATGTGTGAGTTGTGGGTGTTTGACCAGAGTAGTGTAGAGAAAAGGTTTCTTGACTTCCTCTTCAAGGGGGAAACGTTAGCTGACGATAGGCCATTAAGGTCTTGGGCGTCAGAGGGTCTTCTGCATGGGAAAGTGGGGGATATTGTGTCTCATTCATTTAAGTCATGACATCTCCCCTGTAATTGTCGCCTCCCATATGATCCTCCCTCCTATAGCCTCCCCCAGGGTCAGGATCAGGTATCGGCCGCTGTCCCCTACCCACATGGGAGGAAGTTCCCGCCGGGGGAATCCGTGATGACTCATCACACCAATCGAAAGGCTTGTCCAGGAGTTTCGCCTGAATGTCTAGAGCAAAGTTTGAGTTGCTCATCCAGGATTGCATTCTGAGGACCATGCCCATGGCACCCACAACAAAGGCATGGCCCAGCTACAAGATCTGGCACACCGCCTTTCTGCCATCCTGTACTAGGGCATTGAAGCCCTCTTTGATGTCTCCCACCTGGAGATTTTCAGCTGCCGTACAGCACAGTCAAGAGGCCAAAATAGAAATGTGGCCAAGGTGCAAGACGTGCTAACTACCCTCAAAGCAAGGCTGCCAGAGGCAAGCACTTTACGCCCCAAGGTATCCAAATCCTTATTCTCCCTGTGAGGGTAGCAAGGAGGGGAAAGAGGTAGTCTTTAGGCTGGATGTCAAGGCTTGAACCACCAGGATATCTAGGGAAGCATGGGTGGAAAGAAAATCTGGATCTGTTGTGGCAGGCAGTGTTTTTGGCAAGGTCCAGCTCCACTGCTGTGACTGAGACCGGCTTCTCCAAGACTTACAAGACTGGGGCTTCAGTTTCCAGGCTTAAGGGTAAGCTAGTAAGGTCTCCCTCGTAGCCCCTTCATCCATTATGCGAGTCAGCTCTATCTGGACCTTAGGCTAGGTTGGCATCAACAAAACCCAGTGTTTCCACTACCTTGCCATCATCTTCTGGAAAGAAGTATGAGGCCTCCCTGTAGTCAGCAGGGATGTCCATCTCAGGGGAAGTGTTGAGGTCACTGTCTTCCTAAAGGTTAGAGGCCAGCTCCAGAAGATCCTCCCCCTCACCACAGAATTCCTCCAGCTAGTCTCTCACCTCACTGGGGCAAAGTGGTTCTAGCCCAAATGGGATAGGATCACCTTCCTTGTCAAAGACTTCTGACATCTTTGACATGAACTTGTCCATAGGAATTGGAGCATACTCTAGAGGTGTTTCTGCGCCAGATGCACCGAATTGCGCCAAGTCAAGGGTGTCAGCGTCAGGAGCTCGACGCCTGAAGACTGAGCATCACAGCGCCGGCCTGGGTCAGATACCTTTAGAGCCAGGGCCAACCCTTTAAGTCGTGCAGTCTCACTATCGATCCCGGGTGGACCCCATAGACTCAACCGGCGCCAAAGTCGTTGATGCCTTAGCAAAAATTTCTGGATCAGAAATGGTACCTGTGGGGCCACATCCTACGAATCTCTAGAATGATGACTCCTCTTCTTCGACAAAGAAGAAGAGTGGTGCCACGAGGTGCTGTTTGGGGATGGGGACCTCTTGTGGTGCTTTTTATTCTTCTTGTACTCCCAATGCAAGGAATCCGTCTTGCTCTCTTCACCTCTCCAAAACCGGTGACCTCGATGGAGTCCTTTTTTCATCCCTGTGGCAAAAGGTAAATAGTTTTGCGGCATCCTCCCTCAAGGCCTTCAGGTGCCTGAATGGACAAGACCCACAATCCTGCAGTTCATGCTCTTCCCCCGGGCACTATAAACAAATCCTATGGGGATTGGATACCAACATTTGTCACCTACAATCCATGCATGGTTCGAAGCCTGAGGCCTCACCGATAACAATGACGCAGTCAAAAATACAAAAAGCAGCAGTCCTAAAGCATACAGAGTGCGTGTAAAAAAAGGACCTGAAGTTACAGGGTGCCGCGAGTCTAGATACAATAGTCTCAATGTCACATGCCTGGCGTAGGGAATGCAGAGGCCCCTAACTGAGCCGACACAGAGCTTTACGGGGCCCCTTGGTGGCAAAATAGTTTCAGAAGACACGTGGCAATAGAGATAGACTATCATAGATAAGGAATTTGTGGGAGGAAGGATTTCATCAGAAATGTTTTGTTTTGATCTGATTTTGGCTGAGCATCACTGTGTGAGCAGTCCTGTTGGATGTATGAGGTGCGACTGGGAGAATCTTTAAAGTGGTTTGAAGAGTGCCAAGCTGAGTGGTGCATTTTTGGGTGACAGACTTTGGATTGCATTGGAGATCCATTTCCGACCAGATCCAGTGTTGAATGATGACGCATTAGAGCATGTGCATCCCTCGGCCAACAGCTAAGGTGTGTGTGCTCCCCAGATACGTTCACACAAGATACGTTCCTCACAGTACCAGGGAAATAATGTGTGCAACTGTTTGACTGCAAAACTTCATATGCTGGTTATTTCTCGACAGTAAAATAGTTCCATGCCAGGAGCATTGGTGGGGCCCAAAGAAAACTAGGTGGCATCTGCTATTTTGGAATGAAATTTGGAGGAAAACCCCTCTGGCAGTAATGACTCCCAAAGTACAGAGGCAAAGTTTGAATATGAAAGGGTGAACGTAGACTTTTTTTAAATATACAAATGGCAGTGTCGGGGGTTGGAGGGTGGTGTCACTCATTTACATAGTAGTGATTGTGTCACAGCCTCAAAATAAATGTTCACGCTTTACTGCAAGATGTTCTGAAACGCTCGTTAGTGGTGTTAGTGCTTGGAATGGCACGAGACCGCTGTTTATTGCGGATTTGTGTGTTGTGCCGTCCTGTTCAGGGGTATGGGCTTAGGGCAGAATGCACTTAGGAGTCCGTATAAAACGTCGAAAATAAATTAGAAGGAAATGCTGGGTACGGCAGTGAAAAAAAATGTCGATCAAGGTGATCGGGGGTGTCCACTGCTCCCCTTGATCAACATTACGAGACTTCGGGGGTTGCCGCCCACTTCCTTGAAAAGGAAAGCTGGGGACAGGCAAAGTTAAACAAAAGAAAAAAAGGAAAGCACCCTGCAGTGCCGGTACCCATCCAAGTGCATGAAGGGAACCAGCATCGCAGAGGGATGGCGGTGGCCCACTTCTGTGGGCCCCCGGAAGGTAAGGGGGTAGGTGGGAGCGGGTTGCAAGAAATTTCCAGGGCAGACCGAGCCAAAAGTTATTTTCTGTAAAATAACTTTCTTTTTTTCTTCCTCTGACTTTTCGTGTTCGATTTAATCATGGACAACCATGCACTCATATGTAGTTAGTGTATTGCTGTGTTATTGGTCAAGAGATCAGAGTAAGATGTTAGATGTGTATTGTATGTGCCTGTACTTATCATCATAGCTCTTCACATAGCATTGGTACTCTGGTAGTGCATTGTACTACTGTTTTGCTGCATCTTCTCTAATTTACCCAGTGTTATGTAAACTGAATTAGCTAGAATAGGGGGCAATGTGTAGGCGTCTGGATTTACAGGCTACTTTCCTTAGTTTCATTTCATTTCATTGGTTGGTGCATTTTCTACCCATAGGCATCTGAGCACTTATCCGAGGCAAAAATATAATTCACAAGATCAGAACAGGTGAGTTTTTATTTTTAATTTTTTTTTTAAGACCAGCAAATTTGCGATGCCTCCAAGATCTTTAGACAGCAAGTACCATTGTCTTCTAATGGCATGAACGGAGCAAGCCTGGCGCTTACCAAATGCATGTCGAGATTGAGGAATGCTAAAAGCACTTTGAATGTTACAATGAATTACAGTGAATGTTATGAAGCAGTGTTATTTGTGTTATACATATTTTTCTTCACTTGTTGAAAGAAAATGTTTGCTGGGCTTATTTTGTCTGTAAGTTTTATATTGCCTGAGTGACTTAATGTGTTATTGTTCCAGGATTTAGTGGACATATATTTTCCTAGTTTTCGCCGTGCCATTTTCAAATGATCCCCATTAATTAATGGGATCTCTTTGTAGGAATCTTATGAAAATAGTTTGGGCACTGCTGTAGACCTGGGTGCTAACCAAGTCTGGTGGGTGTCATGGTGCACCTTTGTGGTATTTAGGGCATGAGATTAGAATATGTGAGGGACTTGGTGGATTTATATTGGTCTGTTGCTGGGATCCGTTGGATGGGTTTGGTTGTTTAATACATGTAATCTATTTGGAATTTTGTATGTTTTTAATGTAACCTCTCCAGAGCAGGTTTTTTTTTTAGTTGTTGTGGTTTGTCCCTGTATGTCGGGGTTGCAGATTGCAGGTGTGGCAGGCCTTGTCCCCTTGTGTCCGGCTTGGACTTTGAACGTGAGTAATGGTGTTCCCTGTTCTTGTGGGCATTGATTGGTCCTTCTCTGTGTGCTGGTTATGCCTGAGGTTGTTGGAACATCTGTCAGGTGCTGTTGCTTGTCCTATCCACAGTGGTGTGTTTGCTGTTTAGGGGTAGACCCAGTAATGTGGGACTATTGAGGTGTAGATCTGATAGGCCTGTTGTAAGTATGGCAGGCTCAGACTAATGTGCGCACAGTCGTCTGTCTTGGCATTGTAGGGGCTATATATCTGAGTGTCACTATTTTGAGGTTCAAGTCCCTTGCAAAGACAAGTTTTGGCATGTTTCTGGCATGGGCATGTGCTCATCCCGCCTTTACAAGCACTTTAGTGTTGGGTTATATCATCGTTGTGGGATTCCATTTGCATCCAAGTTTGGCTGGTCACAAGGCATGGGGGGGGGTCTGTAGATTGCATATACCCTGCATCTTACGGGCATTCATGGAGCCTGTCCTTTAAGGTTTCCTCCTTCCTGTAGCGTGTCTGAGTGAGTGTGGGTGGATTGATGCTTTGTGTGTTTGCTTGTTAGAGCGGAAGTTGTGTTTTGCTTGCCTGTCCTAGTGGTCACTATCGATTGAGAGATGAGGTGTTGCTGTGGGTAGAGTAAATGCTTACTCATACTGTTAGATTAGTGGCTTTGAATGAATGCTCTGTGTAAGACAGTTGGTGTTGAGCTATGCTGAAAGAGGTGACTGTTAGGTGTGTTGCCTTTTATTTTCCCCCCAACAACTTTTATTTAACAGACTGTGAGTACAGCAGCAAACATGCAGAGCTTAAGACACTATCCAAAGGTATGAGTTGCAGACATTTGATGTATGACATTGCCTCCTGTCACGATTCACAACCCCAGTAAACAGTTCAGGGTGTCCCTTATACAAGACAATAGATCACATTTCAACTCATGGAAAACATACAATGTAAATTCCTTATATCAAACAGATTTGTTCACAACAGAGCAAAAGGTCTCAACATAGGTGGTTTCGCAGCCATCGCTGGGAACTGTTCTGCACTGCATGTTCAATAAATGACAACCATGTCGATACAAATGTTCCAGAGCTATCTTCACTAATAGCAGTGATCTTTTCAGCAATCAACATATCCGAAATTTTGAAATGCCACATTTGGGGCTACAGGGCCTTCAGGATTCTTCCACTTGCGGGCAATCATTATTTTAGCTGCCGCCACCAGGTGGCCAAAGGAGCCGACATGGGTAGTATGCCCTCCCCTGTATCACCCAAGAGCACAATCATGGGAGCCAATGGGATCTGCAGACTGATGATTTCTTTAATTTGGGATAGCACCTCTTTCCAGAAATGGTTTACCTTGCCACACGTCCATAACATATGTAACCGGGAACCCTCCTCGGAGCAGCCCCACCAACAACTGGCAGAATAGTCCCAATTCATTTTATGTAATCTTTGGGGCATCCGTGGCAGACTTGGAATATGTATACATTCGAGCCCATATTCGAAGCCAAGCCTCATAATCGATTTGTACACCCAAGTCTTGCTCCTACTTGGACATGTAGCGAAGGTGAACCGTGGAAGCTGCCCTGTCCAATAATGAATACACGGTCGAGATTTTGGATCTGGTGGGTGGAGACTGAAATGCGAGTTCCAATACATTCATCGATCTGGTAGCCCTAACTTTAGCAAGGTATGAGATGCCCTGACTACTCCTAGTGAAAAGCTGCCTTACATTCACTAAAGGTTAACCGGTTCCCCTCGTTATAGAGCTGCTGGAGAGTCTCCAGACCCCCGGAGATCCAGTGAACACAGTGCCCCTTTCCATGCGTGTTGAAAGGCCGACCTTAACATTGGGTACCCCTCAATATTAGTAACTCTCCCCACCCCACCAGAAAATCCACGCAACATTCCATCTGAACGGCGTATTGCCACCAGAAAGGCGACACGCCAAGGCAGTTAGTGAGAGTCAGCAGTGAACTGTCACTGCTCCTGATACAGTCATTCCCCTGCTTCTCACGCTGAGGACCCCTGGGCTTTCTGGATTTCCCCACTCTTGACCATTTCTCTGACGCCGCAGGACAATGGGGGCAGGCCGCTCCTCTCATCTCCTGCACTGGCCTCCCCCTCATCAGATCTCAGCAGGTGCTCATGCTCCTTCATGGATTTGATGTACCACTGTTTCCCCTGATACAAAAAGATGAGTGCAGTTGGAAACCCCCACCTGTGTGCTACCTCTGTGTTTCTCAGCCACTCTGTCAGCGGGCGCAGCGTTCTCCTTTTGGCTAAAGTTGTGGCTGCCAGATCTTAGAATAGAGATAGCGTGACGTTTCTGAATGCGATTGCCGGTTCATTGCATGCAGCATTCGTTATGCTTTTAGTGTGAAGAAATCTACATGTGTCTGCACATCCGGGAGTCTGTCCTGTTTTGTGGGGGTTCTGAGCCTTGTGTGCTGAGTCCGATCCAGCTCGATTGTGGAGTCTACAGGCAGAGCGAGTATGGAGTGAATGAGGGTTGCGACAAATCCAGACAGGTCATTGTCTCGAACCAAGAGAGGAATCCCCCAAATACAGGTCATTATTTCTGGGTAAGTGATTGAGTCATCTTGATTGTCTTCCAAGGCCTCTCAGTAGTTCCCCAGGAACTATATGTGATGTGCCCATTCACCCATCTCATAGCCCTGCCCGTATTCTCCACTTCATTGACTGGTTTTGGCCTCAAACTCTTATCTAGCACAGAGAATTTTCGCGAGAGTTCCGCTGTGCTGTTCTGAATCTCTTTTTATATTTTATTTCATCAAGCGTATCCTGTAGATCCGACTTGGTGAATACCTGGGATGCCAGGACCTGGCATTAGTCAGAAGCTTGCACTTGGCTGCAAACACTGCCGTTTAGATTTGTCCACCAGGTGTAACATTGCAGAGATATCACCCTGTTTGACCGATTTTGGTGTCTTCGCCATGGTGCTAACACCCTTCTCTCCTCAGAGGTTGGTATATAGCGACCGGGATCGGGCTACACCACCAAGAGCGCATCAGAAAAGGTTGCTGCAAGCAGAGTCCACTGTTCACGCAGGGTTAAGTGGCCTTTCCACATAACCCACGTACTCCATGATGCATACAATGAATATGATGCAGGGCTTAGGTAGATGGGCACTGAGAGTTATACTCCGGAAGTTATCGCCCCATATAACTTGAATAACGCCTCTGTTGGGTTGTATGTGCCATTAGAGAGGCCTGCATGCGGTGCCCAGGCAGGCAGGCTGCCAAGAAGATTATCAACACAAAGGCCTCCCTCCAAGTGGGGGAAGTATGATTAGTAGGGCGTGAGGGTCCGGGCCGCAAGATGTCAGCTAGATTTCTGGGCAGAGCACCCCCACTCATCCATCATACTGCACTCATGTAAACCTCTCACCGGGCTGTCAATTATGGATCAGCGGCACTGCACGGGATGCCCAAAAAAAGGTACCGCTGAAAGACGTGACAGGGGGATCCCATGGAGAAGAGCCGCTTGCGGCGCGCCACGGACCAGGCACATGTGTCTGGCAAAGTCACCAGGCACTTTTCTCCACCAGTTCAGGGATGGCTGGATCAAGTTGGACAGGTCCTCCAGGCACCCCTCGTGTCAACGTGGCCACCACATTTCACATAGAGTTTGTCTCGGCATGGAAGCCTGCTTTGCCGGGACATAGTGGCGAGAACACTCTGGGAAGTCACCACAGCTTCAGCCGTCCATGTTTGACAACTGTTGCCGGTCAGGTGGTCGGAGAGAGGAGCCTCATCGTCTTTTTCCCCTCACAATGTCTGAAGCTCTTGGGAAGCCATCCGGCAAGATGGGGCTCCTAGCCACGCTTCCTCAGGTGTGCTGTCTCTATGTGTAACATGAGGTTTACAATGCTGCTTTGAAGGTATACTGCAGCCTAAAGCCTTCTGCCTCATCTTTGAAAGAAAATTTGGCCTCCAACTACAATATCGTCTCTACCCTAAATGGCTCCAAAGAGCCTGTATTTCTATTCTCCTTTTGGCCAAGGAAATGGCCACCAGAGAGACTATTTGGCACTTTTTATATGACCCTTGTGTTTGTTTGTCTATACAGTAGGTGGCAGTATCTTTTTTCACAGTCCATTTGATCGTTGATATTTTGTGAAAGTCTTTTACAATGAACATAAAGCTACAACCTTTTTTTTACATATCACTTTCTCTAAATACTAATCTTTCACTTAAAGGTTAAACAACCTTTTTGGTATATTTATGGGGAAAAGAGCAAAGGGCAGGGGCGGTGATGTAGGGGGTTTCATTCTGAAATAAGCATGGATTAATACTTGCTCTCTTTTTTGATTGCTGAAGGTACAGAGTGGGAGCCGATTGATGGATTTATGGGAGCACACCTGGGAGTTTACAGTGTTCTTTTACTTCCACTCACTACATCATTTCTATTGTGTAAGGTGACATTGTATCACTTGCTAAAGAGGGAGCTCCCCCTACTGTCTTCCCCATCCTTCCTACATGAACCTCCCATGCTGTGTTATGATGTAATAATCAAATGTAGATATATGTACCACACTCTGTAATTTAAGGCACTTGCCTCAAAGGTTATTGTTACCTTATAAGTTCCCCATTTCTTATATTTTTTATGAACTTGTTCCTGCTCTGTCCTACTTTGTTCACACCCTCATAAACTGGCTCATCACTTGTTCTCAGATTGTGCTATTGGAATGCCTCCACCATCAATACATGTGTTATTGTATTGTTATTGCAAATCATTTCTGGTCGAAATTGGCATCCAATTTCTTCAAATAAATACAAATATGTTGAGGGTGTGGAATGGGGTTCCCATGAGACTTTTATTTTAATTTTCTTTTATTACGTTTTGTATGTCATAACCACGCAGACCCCTAAACTATTACTACTACATAACACTCCCCACACAGCCTTCATGTTGGTTAGTATGTTATATGCACTCTTTCTCTCCCACATTTGCAAACAGTGTTACTGTAAGCGCTATCCATCTTTGTATGTCTATTCCAGTCTATGTATTATGTGTCTTTAGTGCCCTCTCCCACACCCCACTGTCTGCTGTGCACCACATTTCCAATTCTTTCCACCATCTGTCCACACTCAGTTCCCTCGTATCTTTCCACCCCATGGCTATGCTACGCTTAGTCAGTATATATATCAGGTCTTTGAGTTTATTCAGTGGCTTATCTTTCATGTTTTTCTTATATCGACCCAACATGCAAGCTTCCGGTGTCTTAACATCTAGTTCAATGCCTCCTTGGGCCACCTTAACCGCTATCTTCTCCCAAAATCCTTGTACAACCGGACAGCCCCAGAACATGTGCGTGAGCCCGCCCCCCTCCCCGCATTTGGGGCACACTAGCTTCCAATTCCCTTTAAATGTGGAGAAAACAGCAGGTGTGAGGTATGCCATTTGCACTATAAACATTTTTATTAACTGTAATATAGCGTTTCGGGATACCTGCTTGTGATATTGCTTTATTTCTCCCCACTCTTTCTCCTCGAACGTTTTCCCCCAGTTCCCACTCCCATTTACTCTTACAATTCAGTTGAGCCCTTGAGGTGCAGCTTAACAAGATCTCATAGATTCTGGACACCTTCCGCCACTATGGCAACAGCTCAATGACCACATTTTCAATATCCCCCTCTGTGACATTTGGCCACCTTCTGCGTAGCACCCCCAGAACTGTTATACATAAAGAATTGTCCCGCATGTAACCCAGCATCCTCTCGTAATTCGCGAAATGTTTTCCACCTTCCCTCATTCCTCAGATCCCCCACTGTGGCCACTCTGCATGTTTCCCACCGTAATTTTATCATGATCCTATCGCCCTCCCTACCCCCCAGCACCGCCACTATTGGTGCCTGCGGAGAGAGCAGGTCCGCTATCCCCATGAACCTACAGGCCCTGAGCCAGAGTTGGATGCCCAGTTTTACCAGGTAGTGGCTCTCACCCTGCTCCTTAGCAGGAGCCCAGAGCAGGTCCCTCAGGTGTCGTTGCCGCAATGTGGGCTGCAGTAATCCCGTCTCTATCGTGGGTTCATCAGCCATCCATTTCACCACGTGCTGTAGTTGGCACGCTAAGAAATACAGCTCGAAGTTCGGTACCCTTAGCCCACCCTGGTCATATGGCCTTGGTAGTGTATTCAGGGCTAACCTGTTCCGCCTGTCCTGCCACAGGAAACCACTACACAACTTCTCCAGTTCCTGAGAGAAACGCCCCAGAATGTTCTATGGGACATTTCCGAAGCAGTGCATAAGTCGTGGCAGTGCCACCATTTTCAGCAGTGCCGCCTTCCCCGTCACTGACAGTGGCAGTTTACCCCAGAACCCTATAGATGCAACTAATCCAGCCTTGGCACGCACTGTGTTAAATTCATGCTCTCGGGAAGGGTCCCGATGTATGTTAATACCCAGGTATCTGAAGGAGGTCTTGCTCCAGGGCAGGGGGAGGTCTGGCAGGTTACCTTCCTCTCTCCTCGCGGTGGCCGCCAGCGGGAACAAACATGATTTCTTCTTGTTTATTCGAATGCCTGTGAACTTGCTGGAATTGTGCAGCACCTCCAATATGTATGGCAAGTTCACCTTGGGATCTCTCACATATAGCAGCATATTGTCTGCGAACATTGATATTACGTGCCCTATTCCATAATTTCTATGTCCACATCCCTGTATTCCTGCCTCAGGTACACTGCCATGGGCTCTGCTGCTAAAATGTATAGCATCAGAGACAGTGGGCACCCCTGTCTAGTGCCTCTGTATAGCCTCCATGCCACTGAGTACATACTTCCTATCTTGACTCTGGCCACTGGTTCTGTGTATATCAAGCGCACCCATCTCATGAACAACGGGCCAATCCCCATCTTCGTCATCGTGGCATACAACCAGTCCCAGTGCACTGAATTGAACACTTTTGTAGCGTCTAGAGAGGCAACTGCGCCCTGTGAGGACTCATCTGCCGTGCTGTGAATCACGCGGTGTAGCCGTTTCAAGTTCTCTGAGATGCTTCTACCTGGCACGTACCATGTCTGGTCAGGGTGGATCAGCGTATATATTACCCTCCGGAGTCTACTTGGCAAGATAGTTGTGAGGATCTTGCCATCCTAATTTAGTAGGGACAGAGGCCTATAGGATCCGCAGTCCGTACTTACTTTGTCTGGTTTGAGCAGTGGCACTATCAGGGCCTCTCTCATGCTTGCGGGCAGGATGCTGTCTGCAAACGATTTGTTGTATGCCTTGGCCAACAGTGGCGCTAGTATATCAACATATGCCTTATAAAACTCACCTGGGAGTCCGTCCGTCCTCGGTGCTTTCCCCGTCGGTAGGGATCTAACGGTAACCACCACCTCTTCTGGTGTTATGGGTGCCTCCAGAGACTCTGCTTGGGGACCATCTAGTTTGGGTAACTTTATCTGGGTGAGAACATCTTGCATGTCCCCCTCAGTGCCGCCTAGGTGGGGCCGCATATAGTGCCTTGTAATATTCAGAGAACACCTCATTTATCTCCTCTTGCGTACGCACTTCCTCCATCTCTACGTTCCTGATTGAGCAAATGGGAGCCCTGACGTTCTCACGTTTACACAGCCATGCTAGCGTCCTCCCCGCCTTATCCCCCAGCGCATGGCTCTTCTCCTGATGCTTTGCATAATTAAACTTCCCAAGTCTGTCCCATTGTGCTAGGCCTGTTTGCTTTAGCGCAATCATCTCCTCCAGATGTTCCTTACTTGTCAAGGCCTCCCCCTCCAACCTCTTCAATTCCCTCTACGTCGTCTTCAATTCCCTCATCAGGACCTTCTGTACCCCCCTGATTCTGCGATCATCACTCCCCTAATAACCACTTTTTTATGCTTCCCAGACTGTGCCCACTTTTCGTACGGTCCCCTCATTTACTTTGATGTATTCAACAGTGCTTTTCCTGACATGCTCAGCAAATGCAGTGTCCTGTAGCGCTTCACTACTCAGTTTCCAGGTGGGAATTGGTGGTCTTGGGAAGACTCTCCAACTCGCCACCGGTGGTGAATGATCCGACAGTATTCTTTCTAGGTACTCGGAGTCAGAAAATTCAAATACGCTTTCCCCTTCCGTAAACATATCTATTCTGGTGTACACTCTATGTGGTGCTGAGTAGTGGGAATATCCCCTCTTTTCTCCCTGCTCGGCCCTCCACAGGTCACGCAATTTAAAGTGGTCCAATAATGAATTCAACACCGGGGGGGATGGCCACCTATGCTTATTGTCCGACCCATCCAAGGCCGGGTCCATTGTGCAATTGAAGTCCCCTCCCCATATAAAGGTACTGCCTCTATATGGACCCAGTCTTGCATACAGTGATCCGAACAACACTGTGGCGTCGTGATTAGGGGCGTAGGTGTTCACCAGACAAACCTTGCCTTTTTCTAATAGCCCATGAACTATGGCCATCCTACCCTTGTCAGTTTTCACTGCCAATACCTTGAGTGGTATGTTGGGGGCTATCCAGATTAGTACCCCCCTCGCATATGTTGAATATGTAGAGCTCACCATCACACACCCCCACGCCCTTTGCTCCTGCCAATCTAAGTGTGTTTCCTGTAATAGCGCTATACCAACCTTGGTTTTCCGGATGTACGTGCTCACTCTCTTACGTTTCACATAGTTATTCAGTCCCCTCACATTCAAAGTCAATATTCTGACTGTGTTAGTCATCATAGCACTTGTGGAGTAGTCAGTGATGCCACCAGCCTAAGTAGGAGTTCGATGCAGTCCACTATTAACTGTGACAGGCTCCCCACTCTTGCCCTACCCCTCTCCCTGCCCTTACACACATACCCCACTTCAAACATAACTCTTCCTGCAATGCCTTGCATGCTGAGATAACCCTGTTTCCGCTCCATTCCACCTGGTCGTAAGACTGTATTCCTGGTGCCCTACGGGCGGGCCCTAAACACGGCCCTCAACTAAGAGGGGGTATAGGATCTGTTTTCGCGTTCCCTCTACCAGTAGTCCACGATACCCGCTTTGCTCCTGCAATTTTGTCTCATCATTTCTAGCCATTACATTCAATTGTCCCTTTATGCAGCATCGTGAAGCTCCACCTCTTGCTTAAATACTTAGTGTCTTGTATTGCTACGTCAACCCGCACTCTTGCTATTCATCTCGTCCGGATCCTTGACTTGTCTCTGGTTCGTTGGGCATCTGTATTGTATCCAACCATTCAAGTGTTTCCTCAGGCGATTCGAAGAAGAGGGATTTGCATTATGAATCACTTTCAGTCTTGCTGGGTATATAAGCATATACCGAAGTCCTGCTTTACGTAGTCTGGCCTTCGTGGTGATGAAATGTGCTCTCCGCTTCTGAACTTGGAATTTATTGTTGCAGTACACAGCTACTTTAGCAGAGTCTCTTTGTATCGTGCCCCCAGCCCTGGAGAAGGCCAGTATCTTTTCTTGGTCTCTATAATTGAGCACTTTGGATATCACTGGCCTGGGCGGAGTGCCCGGGGGCAGTCTTCTGATAAGCGAGTGATGCGCTCTTTCCGTTGTAAACCCTTGACCGAGTACTCACACTCCAATTTCCTGTAGCAGTAGGTTTTCCACGTAATAAGTGGGGTCTGCTCCCTCAATACCTGCTGGCAGGCCAATACGTATGTTGTTACTGCGAGTTCGCCCTTCCGCCTCCTCAGCTATGTCTTCCAGGAGCTTCACTTTCTGCATGACATCCACATCTTTCCTCGTCTGCACTCTGATTTCAGTGTTTTCCTTCACCTGTTCCTCCAGCTTGTTTGTGCGCTCCGCAATTGTGCGGACATCCTGGTGCAGCAGTGCCACATAGATTGCCACTGCGTCTATCTTGCCCTCCAAAGTTGTTTTCAGCACCCCAATCGCTTCCAGAATCTGCCGATAACCTGGCTTTGAGTCCTCGGGGGTCGGCAATTGCTCCTTCATTTTGTCCTCTTTGTATCGCCGGGGTGTTTGGCTGGATGCAAATGTTTCGTGCGTGGTTTGCTTGTTCTTCGGTTTGCCACCTTTAGTTGACTTTTTGCTTCTGGGTTCTGTCCCTCTGTGGTGTGGCAGTGTGGTGGCCTGACCACTTTTTACATTGTATTGCGCACCTCCGTTACTGCTGTATCATCTGAGTCCGCTCTCTATCTAGTCCTTGGCTGTGCGCTGGCCTGTGGTGTTCCAAACAGGTGCACCCTCACTTGCACTTCCTCTGAGGTCACACTCCCTTGTTTCAAGTGGCCACAGCTGGTGCCGGTCCCAAGGGCCACACCTCAGTGCCCCGACCCTTTCCGCCCCTTTTGCAGTGGTGCCTCTGTCTGCATCCAGTTATCTGCTACAGCCTCCGTGCTCCGAGGCCTTACTGTTTGTGCGTAAGCCCAGTCACTCAGCCGGGCCTCTAATTGACTATGTGCAGGGGGTCGGGGGGCATGGGTCTCCGCGCAGTCCCAGGGAATGGTGGGGGGGAAGCGAACGCTCTCTCCGGGCGCTTCCTATGTGTAATCAGGGCCTCCTCACCCCCACCAACTCCTTACATCCTGTCCACTGCCACTGCAACCCGTCTCCTCTATGTGCAGGCCGCACGCGGCATCCAGCCGTCCGCTGTCCGTAATACTGTCCGCAGCTTTAGGTGACCTCTAACAGGCTGCCCCCCGCACAGGCCGCATGCCTTGTATGGGCCCAGCCACTGCGCCAGGCCTGAGCTGGATTGTGTGGGGGCCTTGGTCCCCCCCCCCCCACGTACAGTCTTCAGGGGTGGCTGAGGGGGAGGGAGATGCTCTCTGTTCCAATGTGCACTCATACGGGGCACTGTGGTTGTTCAGTAGCTGCTCCTTTAGGCAAAGTCCTCTATGTGCTCCTTGCTGGGCCACCTCCTGATGCAGTGTACTGCCCTATGAGTCCTTGGGCTCTATGCAAGGTTCCAGTCTCGCTTCTGTTAAGGATTTCTGAACTCTGTCCAGGAGGGGCAGAGGTTCAGAAGGCCAACCTAGTTTCCTGGAACAGGGTAACCTCTGTACAAGCCACACCAATCAGGTTAGCTATGGCAGGTGATCAAGACTAAGTCTCAGGAGGGGTGAGGGTGACTGAAGGGCCTCAATGAGCACAGAGAGCAAGGACACTTACAAATTACTTCAGACAGGTGTTACATTAAAAATATAGACCCATTTATTACAAGGCCTTTGTAACACAGGCCATAGCAAAGAATCACAGTAACACTAAGTAAACAAATACATCACACTCAATACAATATATATACAAGACCAGGGAGGTCTAAAGGGATGACTGCACAAAATGTCAACCACCTAGAGGGGAAGGAAACAGGCAGTGTGGTTAATCTTTAGGCCCAATTCAACATCAGTTATTCACCTAACTAAGAGGCAGGAGAGCCTTGTGCTCAATAGTACATGTATGCCAATGCACGCGGTTGTTCCAATGGGCAAAACAGGGTCTCTTCAGGGGTCTCTAGAAGCTCGGGAAGGTGGATAAGGTGATGAAGAATAAGTTCCCACTGTTCAAGAAGGACTTCCACTTGAAGGCAGAGGCAGTTCAGGATGGAGTCGCTATTTCGCAATAGCAGTGGACAGGAGAGGGGCCCCGAGGGGCCACTTGTGCATAAAGTTGGGCTCTGGCCCTAGGGGCCACCGGTTGGGGTAAAGATTACTCACCGGTCCCTGTGGCAAGGAGACCCAAACTTCGGCAGGTTAGTCCAATTCGGTTGCAGGTTCGATGGCGGCTGAAAGGACGTCTCGGCGCCTTTTAGTTTCTGAGTTCCAGCGAGGATTCCCAATTGGGACAGTGGCGATTTCTCCACTCTGGGTGGATGAATCGCCCCAGTTTCACTGCAGCAGGCTTCAGGGGCAAGAGGATCACAAATGCAGCAGACTTGCAAAGGACGTTGCCGCAGCAGGGCAACACGGTAACCGCGTTTACTCCAGTCCGGGCGCACTCGTCTCACTTCAGACCTGGGAATGCCAAGTGTACGATATTCGGTGTGAGGGTGCCGTGGACACAGAGCCAGCAGTATACCAAGTTTCGAGGGCCTCCTCGAAACGACGGTGGAGACAGAGCAAAGGTCCTGCGTAAACTGGTCAGCCCACTGGTTGGCCCAGGGACACTTCCAAGAAAGCTTACTTGCAGGTTTTGGTGATTGTCCCGAGAATAGATGGTCCCACTATTCCAATGGGTCGAAGCGTCTTTGCAGACCTTCTAGGAGGACCAGATGCAGAGGGGTCCAACGGGACGACAGCGGGCTCAGGGTGCCAAACCTTCCAGCGGGTCACCAGCGGTTTCTCGACTCAGCTTCGTAGTTGAGGATACTAGGATCCTATCCCTTGTTCAGTGAGAACTCAGGAGAACGACCTGGTAGTGTTGTTTCCAGCCTCCTTTTATCCAAAGTTCCCTTTGCGCCAAAACGGAGAGGATCCAATAGGAGATCTGTTCACAAACACACACTCCATACGTGGACCAATCAGACAAATGTGGTCTCGGGCATTCAGGACACTCCAGACTCTCTGGCACCCAGGGTGTGTATTGGGAACAGACCTCCCAGCCCACATCCTGGAGGCACACACAAGGCATGCAGAAGCCTGCGAAAGCATTGGGATTCGTGAGAAAATGCATGACCAAATAAGGACTGGCCCGGGGAAGGTGAAGGGGCAAGATGGCCAAAGGACAGGACTAAGAACCTTGTGGCATGGCCATTTTGGAGGCAGGTCACCTATTTGTGCCAAACGCGGTTAACATGGCAGGAAAGGGTTCAAAATAATGCGAAACGATAGATGCCACCAGTCCTGTCCATGACACATCTGCACTGCACAGTTCATAAAAAGTCCAGCAAGAGTATCTAGGGCCTTTGGAAATGACTATAGACCCAAATGTGCTGAAAGGCAAGATACATTGCACACTTGTTACATGTTGCACAAAAGTTGCAACATGAGAAAAGGACTAAGGGAAACAGTCTCCCAGTACTGACTGTCTTAAGGGCATGTCAGTTTCCCCATAAAAAGTGAGCGAAAGCCCAGAGGAGTGCAGCTGAAGGCTGTGCTTCTCTTGCAAAGTCAGTAAATGGTGTCTTAACGGCAGCAAAACGTTTGGGGGTTGACACATGGAGGGTAAATTGCATACAACTATGAAATCTTTCCTAACCGCTTCCCTTTTTTTCCCCCCGTTTCTGGTTGTCCAGTCCACGCTATTGATGTTCAGAGCTTTGCAATGTCCCTCGTGCTACATCAGAACGTTACGCTTCTGTTTCCCCAGCTTCCCTCAGCTCCGTTCCCTCTCCGGCTACTCAGTATCAGTGCTGCGTCAATTGCTGCTCGTTTCCTCCAGCTCGTCTCCCTCTCCGGCGTTCCACACCCTCCACTGTATCCCACATACTCTGTGTCAACTGTGCGTCGTTTGCAATCCTCTCAAAGGTGGGTGCCGCAAGCCGTGTCTCTTCCCATCTCTGCCAGAGAGATTACTTCAGGTGAACTCTGTCCCGTCCCGTTCCTTAGCTGTGCCCTCGGGTCGTGTCCTAGGGAGCGGTGTCATGCCCATCGCTCCACCCTCCGCTCAGATGTTACAGCGGGGCTGGGGGCTCGGTCCTTACTGCTGCCACTTCATGCCGCGCTGATGGCATCACATCCAGGCCTCCTTACCACGGTTGTGGCCGCCCTGACTTTGCATGCACCGGCACTCCATGGTCCCCAGCTGGCACTCTGTCTTTCTTCGGCGGACTTCCTTGCAGCAACGGCTGTTCTCGCCGCCACATGTAATCCGAGCCCTTCCAATCCAGCATGGCCACACAAGGTTCACCTTTCGTTCAACTTCACGCTGCTTCTCTCATTGCAGCGCCGGCCGTTTGTTCCCAGCATCTGCCATTTCGTTACACACCGCAGTTCGGGCTCTTCGGAACTTCAGTTGCTTGCTCCTCACGCTACGGATCACTCCTCCTTCTCGCGTATTCTATGCCTGTGATATTCATGCATCCATGGATGTTATTTGGATGTGCACGGCGGTTTAAAGCACGATTTCTTCTCCGGATCAACGAAGGATCAACAGGAGCCCTCCGGAAACGCGTCCTATCCCGCAGCCATGTAGCCATGTCCCCCTCCCATGAGAGACCTGTGCATCACTGAGGGATAAAGACACTGATGATCAAAGGGATTTCCCCCACCATTTTATTTGTTAGTTTGATCTTGTGTTTGTTAGGCAGAAACCTGTGCAGTTCCCTTGGGGAACACTGCAAAAGATTTAAGACTACAGGTATAGCAGTAAACCCACTTGGTAGCAGTCTGCACCACCCAGATTTACCTGGTAGCTGTGGCTGAGCAGTCAGACTTCCCTCAAGAAGAGTTAGGCAGTATGCAAAGTATACACAATATGTACTCAGACACAATAGCACAAGCAAACACTGACCAGAGCTTGGTTTCAAAAGTATATAGTTATTTATTTTCAAGAACACATAAGTTGAAAACACTCTAGCAAAATATAGTAAAACACTCTAAACACAGTTATATGGAAAGCAGTCCCAATCCTTATTCCTATCTAGACAACTCTAGGTTAACACCACATAATTCAAACAGAGGTGAGCGCTTAACGTTAGATGACACTCTAGTAGGTAAAAAAAGAAGGGAGAAGGAGCAGAATTAGGATAAACACACCACTCTAAGGTTAAGAACACTTTTTGTAAGCTCAAAGAAGCACAAAGTCACAGGTGACCAAAAGTCACTAAGCAGGGCCCACTCTTAGAGCAGACAGAGCGAAAACGTGCCCAAGATCACACAGTTGGTAGGGATTCAGAGTCTTGCAAAAGAGTTCGGAAAAGAGTTAGAGAGGCTTAGAAAGTTTAGCCAAAGTGTCCCAGGCAATCCCAGGATCGAAAGCCGGGGGCTAAAACTACCCCGTACAGTCGGTGGCAAGGGAAGCCAGGCGGAACACGGTACCTTAACGGAAAGGATCCTCCAGCGGGGGCAGTTGTTCCAGGCAGTGGCAGCAAGGCTCGACGTCGGTCAGGGGAGAAGAGGATCTCGCTGAAGAGCAGAAGAAGAAGGTCGTTGCACTGCCCGGGAAGAAACCAGCCGCGGAGTCCTCCGATTAAAGGGTTGTACCTACTTTCGCGGTTGGGGTAAAAGTGGTGGGTATTCCGGTTGCCGGGGTGCTTGGCACTGGCAAGGCGGCCACGAGATACCTCGAAGAGCGGAAAGAAGGTGAAAACTGGTTGTCCCCACCAGTCAAGGGAAGGAGCCACTCCGTTAAGAGTTCTCCTCGGTCGTCGGGAAAAGTGGTGAGGTGGTTCAGCAGGGCTCCACCGGCGGTGTCGTCGTAGCAGATCAGCTCAGCTCGTCCCTCGTTGGATTCTTAGGTCCTGTGGCGACTTCTGAAGTTCCAGTCCCCAAAGCCCTGCTTTTATGCAGCAAGCCCCCATTCACCCAGGCTAGCTGTCACTCAAACATGCTAAGTGGTGAGCCGGCCGGCTCACCACTTGGGCCAATCAGGACGGAGTGCGACTTGAGTTACCTAGGTAACTCAGTCCAGGGTGCCTAAATCCCCCTCCACCCGTCCTAAGTACCCCAGACAGAGTGGCACCACTTTGGAGGGCTTCTGTGGAGAAGCCCGCCAAAAGTGGGACAAAGGGCTCCACTTTGGGTCAGAGTTACAGAGGCGAATGCCAACGCCATTTTAGCATCAAGTTTTGGCAAAAAATCCCAACCGGAGTTATAATAATAAATATATAAACCGGCGGTATGTTTAAGGCTACCGTAAATAAATAATTAAATGTGTTAGCCTAAAACAATGGGAAATCCCATAGGAAAATATTCGCGGTCGAATATAAAACGTAGTTTCCACTGCCACCAGCCAAAACTCGATCAGGGGGGACGGAGACGTGCCCCCTCGACTAACAGACCCTGGGGCAATCGAATTGCCCCAGCCAGTACGTCCACAATATGATGGTTTGTACTGGTTCTGTTCAGGATTTAAGACTAGTAAAGTCTTTGGTGACTTTACATGCCCTGGGAGACAGTAGTCAGTCCCAGGGTATGGAGTCTATGTTGGGGAGTCCCTAGGACACCCCTGGGTTACGGCACAGAGGGTGCTGTGTAACCCACATCACAAAAATATATGAGGCCCTATGGAGTAAAAGACCCCATAGCCCATTCAACACAAGGTTTAACCAAGAAAACACACTTCAACATGCCCAAGAGTGAGGGTAAAAGAGTCTCACTCTTGGCAGGAGAAAAAATAAACCCCAGCAATCCAGCAAAGCTGCTGGGGGACTCACTAGGTAGGGAAATTCAGCCTAAACAGAGAATTCTCCCTAACAGTGTTAAAGGTATTTATAGATTAAAGATGTATTGTCTCGTTATTTTGTTTGTTTGAAATAAATACTATGAAAAGATATTTAAACTTGTAAAGTTAAACAAAACCCAAACTTTATCTTTAATACTCAATTGCATGTTCAGGTTCGTATTTTGAATGTTTGTGTTTTTGAGCAAGTGCAAGAAAATGTATGTAACTTAAAGTATCTTGCAGATTCGTAACCAATATCAGAGCATATTTGTTGAGCTATGTTTACTCTGCAGTATGGTAGGCTTTTTGAGAGGCCGTTTTATAATATATTTGCATATTTTTCACCCTACGGTTGACAAAAGCGTTCTTTGTTTTGTGCATAGATAGAAGTTGTTCAGAACCTGAAAAACATTCAAAGACAAAAGGCAAAGGTACGTTTCATGCATAACGTTTGTATACTTGTTATTTTGGAATGCAACTTAAAATACATTTAAGCAATTTGATACAAATGTAGCACTCATTATGCTTGCGTTCAATAATTTTTGAATGTGTATACAATTTTGGAAAATATCGCTGTAATAAATGCACCTGTTTTTATCACCATTTAATCAATATGATCCTTCATTTACACTAATAGGTATACAAAAACAAAGTATTCAGTTCTAACAGCTAATTGTATACTTAACACACAACTCTTGGAGGGCACTTTCATCAATTATCTCATATTGTATCCAAGAAGTTTGAAAACCATGTGCGCTTATTTTAGCAGATTCAACAGAACTGATCATGTTAATTATTTAAGGAGAACTCCAACCCAAGTGTCATGGCACGCAGTAGTGTGATCCCTGGATTTATATTCAAAGTACATTGTGACAGAAGAGCAGTGGTGGGTGTACTACCTTACCTGCCCACATGAAAATGTACCAAGCCACCCTACTCTGTTTCTCTTATGTCTGACCAGCACATGACATCCTGATAGCAGCAAACTCTTTAAACTAATGGCGGTTAAAGTCAGAACCGCAGCAAACCGTCCATAACAGAGTTACTATCTCTTACCAAAAATTCACACCTGTGCAGCAACCCCTCTGTGTAAAAGTGCTCTGGCATGGCTGAAAAGTGACATGTTGGCAGTCCAAATAAAATGTACAGGGCTGTCTCAGCCCCTTACCTTTTTATGTATCTCTGCATTCCACATGCATATTGAGCATAGTACCCTGAGCACTACACTTGAGTACAAAAGTAAGTACCAACAGTAGCAAAGTAAATTTGCTTTTGAAAATGTTTCTCTGGAACTTCCTTTTTGTAGAATTCCCAATTATCAATCAATCAACTTTATTTTGGGCAAATGCCCATAAAAGCATAATACCGGGCACATCAATACAGTTAAAAAGAGAGTAAAGAGAAGAATAAATACATACATTAGATACTATTAAAACATGTCCATAATCAGCACCAGTATACATAGAGACTAAAATCAATGTGCAAATGTGATTTCCAGTAGTCGATTCAGTTCTTTGTTTTTTTCCTGACTTCTCCATGCCTTATTCAAATAACTAAAGACTGTAAATGTTAGATCCTCATGATCGGTCATTTTGCATAGGGTATACTCAGTTGAAGCACATGTATGGTACTTGAAAAAGACTGGGGAGACATGTCTTTCTCAATTAGGGATGAGCCGGGCAAAACAAAAGAAAATGCTTATCAGATTTGTTTTCTTTAATGCAAAATGGGCAACATTTTGAATGGTCGCTAGATGATTTGTGAGTTAACTGAGCAGCGGGCAGAGCATTCAGTCTAAAATGTATGTATAGTGGCTTTTTTGAACTTGGGAACATATTGTGGATAATGTCTCAGGGGCAATAACGCTCTGAATGGTAAATAACCTGGGAAATTCTAAGTGAATAGAATCAAGAATCAAAGACTCCTGGTATGAGCTGTCAAGTTTAGACCTGATTCTTCTCACGGTTTCATCCGTTATTAAAGCACTGTCGGACAGAAGGTGCAACATCCCAATTTTATCCAATTGATTATGCAAATGTCTGTACAATCTCCACAAATTACTGTTGGTGGAATCAACTACATCATTGAACATTTTCTTTAAAATCTTGAATTATTACATTTTTTAGATGGAGCCAAAAATATAGTGATTTACTGGAGGTCACAAATCTCTTATGCCAGTTCCCATCAATAGGGAAACCGTGGGTGTACTGTTGGGGAGATGGAATGTTTTCTTTATAAATGTGTTCTCCACTGTGGTCAAAGAAGAAGTGTCGTCTTGCCCCCATAGAGCAGCTGATCGAGCCTGGGCAAGGTACACATCTAAAACAGCTAAAACTACAGTCATGGCAAATGAAGATGGGAGCGAGATGAGATGTGAGGGGCACACAACAGGTGGGTATTCTTTGGTTATTTTCCCCAACTATTGATTGCCCATGGTCATGCTAATGCCTGTGGTCAATCTCATCCATTACCTGCCCCTCTTGCCCAAAACGCATCCCTCGGGACTTCTTTAATCTAGCTCTACCAAGCAGTAATATCAAAGTTTGTTCTGTGAAGGGCTTGACTGCGTTATTTCAAAGCAAAAGCAGTTTTCTGAATATTAATGGCCTAAATACAGCTGTAAATAAGGATCTGGGTTGTCTGCCTGCAAGCGTTTTGTTCCCGGGTGCACCGCCTGCAGTGTAACTGCTCGGGCCCCCGTTTTGACCATTCATTAAAAACGGGGGCCCTGCCGCCAATGTTAAGGATGCGGGGTACACCCCCGCAACCCCTGAAGTCAAAAATAACAAACATGGGGGGCGAGGAACACCTCCGCGACCCCCACTCTTCATGTTCGGTATTTTCTGATTCAAAATGAATTCACAAATTCAAACTAATGGTAGTGGCCGAATTCGGTCAAATCTACCATTCGTTCAAATCTTTGCGATCAATATGGGTAATACTGTAAATGAGCTGCTGATGAAATACAAAGCCAACTGTTTGGGATTGTGTATGGGAATTTTCCAGGAACTGATAGCAATAATGTGACTACCTGGGCATGTGATATCTTCTGGCCCAAGTACCCAGTGGTATGGCAGAGCCTCGCAAATGCCTTTCCCACGCCTTCATAAAAGCTGAACCTGTTGGCTTTGCCAATTATTATTTTTACTGTCCTCATTACCCCTCCCTCGCTTCCCCTTAGACCTACCTTGCCGTTCTCTCTGTCCTTAGGGCCTGCTTTATCACTCTATGGGAATACTATTATTCATTGTCTTTTGATTGTAGTTTTGCCCACCAACATGTAGGGTACCTCTGTCAGGAAGACTTCTGGAGATTGGACTTGGTTGTATGTAAGGTTCCTCATGGATTGCAAAGTTCTATATATAATTCAGGTTATTTAACCAATAAAGTTTGCCCACTTATGTGTTTTCCTTAGTAGTTGTTTTTACATTAGGACCATTTGGTTTTGTAACTCCAATGCTTCACCTTGTGCTGTTTTTAGATGGGGAATTTTGATTGTCATGTTGCTTTTTAAAAAAATTGTATTTACTGAGCTATAAAACAACTCGCCCCTCCCCCCCACCCCCCTCCTCCATCTGAAATAATTCCAGAGGTGGTTACAAACCCCGCTTCTCATGGTGGGGGGGGCGGGCTCGTCCCCCTGTGTCTAGTGTCCCGGACTATCAGGCCCTTTACTGATCTTTCCAGATCACTGTTCTTGCGAGTCTTGTGTCCTCTGTGGGGTTGGTCATCTGGCGATGAATGCAAGCCGTTTAGGAGTGTGCTACACTGGAGGCTCGCATCCAATGGCTCCTCCTCCGTACTTTGCTGTTTGACTATGTCTCTCTCTGCAGTTACCCACTTCAAAATGTCCCAGAACCATTGTTGTACTAGGGGACATCTGCGATTCGTCGATGATATCATCATGCAGTGCTTTGCTAAAACCAACAGGAAGGCCTCTACCTTATTGGCGCGCCTACGCTCTGTCTTCTTACCTCCCAGAAGTATCCCCAACAAACACACCTGGGGCATGCACTCGAGCCCCAAAAGGGCGTTAATTTGATTAACAACCAATATCCAGCTATCTGTGGGAACCCACAGACCATGTGCCAAAAATCGGCGGACTCAATGCTGCACATTGGGCAGGTGTGGGGAAGTGCTGCATTCATCATGTGTAACTTCTGCAGTGTGATATAGACCCTGTGTACTATATTGAATTGGATCAATTTAAGGCGTGCATTACGCGAGACCTTTGGGATGGGTGCGCAGACTTTGGACCATGTCTTATGCTCCAATGGTATCCCCTAATCCCGCTCCCATTTTTCCTGAACCTCGTAGTGCTGTGGACAGCTGAGCAATTGCCCGACAGCCCAACCCCAGTTCGAAAGGATCATGTCCAGCACCTGTGTGGTCGGGGGGTTCTTCCGGCATCAACCCCTCTGCTCGTTCTCGGCTAGGGTTTTGGTTCCTCTAGCAAAGTTGAAGAATTGACCTTCTGGCATGTGGAATTTCTGTACCCATGCCGGAAAAGGTAGCAAGGTACCCCTTCAAACAGGTCCCCCAGCGTGTGCAGATTTGCGGCAGTACACCTGCTCGACCCCATATCCCCCAGGATACCCTCTATTTGGGGGACTGCTCTCAGCAGTACGTAGGGGTTATACCCTCTACCCAACTTTAGTTTTGCGCATGCTTGTCTCCAAGCCTGTTGGACCACCAACACTATACTTAGCACCTGAGAACCTCTTGGGATCCCCCATAGGATTTCCATTCCGTATGTGATTGTGGGGGTTTACCTATCAGTTGCCTGTCTGCCCTGTCTACCTAAGAATCCCATCTGGCTGCGTGTTGGGCAGCCAGATAATCAAGTTCAGAATCTGTTAGAGACCCCCGTCTGAGTAGTTCCTCCTCAGTGTGTCTAAGGACACCCTTTGCCTCCCCTGAGACCATAAGAAACCAGACAGCAGTCTGTCCAGTCTCTTGAAAAAGGGAGGCCTGATCTCAAATGGGATGTTGATGAAGAAATATAGAAATCTCGGGACAATTATCATTTTGCATACTGCTATTTTCCCCATGAGGGAGAGGGGTAGCCTGCCCAAGAACTTCATGTTATCTTCTAGTCTAGACAGAGCTTGCCCTACATTATATTGAAACGTGTCTGTGTTGTATCTGCACGCCCAGGTACCAGAACGACTCTGCCTCCCACTGCACCCCCACTAATGGTAAATCTGATTGAAGCACCCTTCTCGGGGATCCCACTAGATGCCCCACCGATTTACTTGTGTTTATTGTGAACCCTGATATCTTTCCAATGTTGGCTATTACATCTAGCATATGTGGCACTTGCAACCCAGGGTTGTTTACATAAAGGAGGACGTTGTCTGCATACAAATAATTTACATGAGGTTGCCCATCTATCATGATGCCTGCCTCCCCAGATTGTGTCCTGAAGATATTTACCAGAGGCTCCAGTGAGAGCGTGAAAAGGATGGGAGATGGTGGGCACACCTGTCTCGTTCCTCTGCCTAATTGCCATCTATAAGATACTTCTCTGCCCGTTCTCATTCTTGCTAGGGGTGGTGGTACATCAACCTTACCTAGCTCTGCATGGCCGTCCCTATCCCTAATCTGTCCAGCTCCTGGAAAAGCCTCTCCCATTCCACCGAATCAAAAGCTTTAACCGCATCTATGGCCACCGCTGCAAGCTCTGTGTTGTCCTCCCTTACTCTTACGTCCCATCCCCTTCCCTCCATACTGTATGGGAGTCCCTTCCAAGGGACGGGAGACAGAACCTTTTTCACCAGGAAAAACCTTCTTCCCCTTTAAATTTAGAGGCACGCGGGGCGCAGTCCAGGGAGCATGTGCTGCCCTGACTCTGCCCTCCCGTGCCACAACCCATCCCCTTTTTCCGCATTGAAAGGAACGGGCTGAATTCACCAGCTCCCCTGGGTTTGGCTTTGGCCATGTAATTCCATGCGCGGATACTTCTTCTCTTTGTCTTTTCTATTCAGGTACTCGGTCCTCAGGCGTCACGCTCCTCCCAGGTGCATGTCGACTTCTACAGGGTTCAGCAGGTGTCCATCCTGCAACGGGCTCTTCCCAACTTCAGACCCCCAAGCCCTCTGCCTACGTTGCCTTGGCCTGGGACCACGGTTGGCAATCATGTTCGGCGTGTGACTCGCTGTCCTCAAAGGCGCTGAAGAACAGACTAGCCAGGGGGAGGGAGCTCTTCCAGAAGTCTCCTCCAGAGGATCTCAAGAACTTTGTGAAGCATCGTCCAAGGTCCAAGGTAGGGCCAATATTTTCCAGCACACCCCACAAGGGAGACTCCTTCCCAGGTCCTCTCACGCAGTGTCGAGGGACCAGAAGGTTCTTGTACTGGGTCTACACCCGAGGGGCTATGCCCTAACACCGGCAATACGTCCAAGGGGCTATGCCCTAATACTAGCAATACGTCTGAGGGGGTGCCTAAACACAGCTCTACCGACCCCCGGGTCGAGGGTGTCACACCTACCGGGCCAAGGCCCGAGGAGTAGGCTAGGCCGTGTGATACACACGCAAGAGTCTTGGACGGGGGCGTGGCCAGGAGAGCCAGCGATGTGGCAGCTCCTCTGATGGCCTATGTTCGGGACCCACGGCATACAACAATAAAATAAGGTTTCCGAGGGGGGCGTGGCTTGGCGCCATGGTGAGCGGTTTGGTCCGGTGAGAGCTCCCGGCCGCGACCGTGTGTTAACCGAAAATGCCCCGGTAAAATCAAGGTTCCAGGAAGCAAAATCGGCGCTTGGTGGTGCCTGGGGGCTGCTCCAGCCCATGCCTCGAATTCGATGCCCTAACCCGGCGGGGGACCGAGTTTTGCCTGTGTAGCCCGGCGAGAAGACGTGGCAACAACGCGATCCCAAGATGGCGGCCCGACCCTCCTTCTGCCGATGGCTTGATCTGAGCGGGAGCTGCAGCTTTAAGCCCGGGAACTGGCAGCGAGTGATCCCACCGAGCTGATGGGAAGCGGAGCCACCTGGCACTCCCTCACGAGAGAGCGGCGCACCAGCGAGCAGCAGTTATAGCACCCAGTGGCGGTGCGGTGGGTGTCCCCCTTTCCCCACGAGGACCCACTGTGCAGTCCCAAGCAGGCAGTGCTGCATCAGAAGCCCAGGAGCAGGTTTGCCGCCAGCTGCGAACGAAGCCCTACCGCGGAGGGGGAGGCAGTGTGGTGCTCCGTAGCCCCCTCCCCGATTCCTGAACCCCCAGCAACAACTCCGGGCCGTCTGCTCCTGTGGAGGGGCGGCCTCCTGCCGAGGGGAGGAGAAGCGGAGCAGCAGAGCCATCCGTCAACCCCCCGCGGTTGGGGCGCACCAATGGGTGGCGGCCAGATCAGCCAGCGACGAGAGCAGCGTGGGAGCTGCTTCCGACTGGGAACGCTACAGCGCTTAAGGACCGAGTGCAGAGTCGGCCCTGCAGTGGCGGAAGGAGGTCCGCCACAGAGAGGGACACCGCGGGTCTCCTCCGTCTCCTCTCACCCTTCTATAAGCCCACCAGCTCCTGGCAAGCTCCCGCGGGTGTCCCAGAGCCCCTGTTGCCTCCCAAGGGGCCGAGGACGTGGCGAGCAGTTGCCCCTATACAGCACAGTGTCAGCGGAGCCCGGAGCCCGGGAAGGAGTGGACCCCAAGCGCTGCACGAGCCAGTGCCTGAGTTGGAGCAAGGTAGGTCGGCACCTGCCGCAGACATCGAAGTTTGCCACGGGCCCACACCTCTGCTCCCCAACTCCAGCTCCTGGGGGAGGGCGCGCAATGCCCGAGTGGCCGAGGCCCACCACAGAAGCGGGGCCCTCACCTGGACCCACATAGGGGGCTGTGCCCCTCCTCCCTTATCCTGTGCCACGGCCCTGTGAAGCCCAGCATACCTTCTTCCAGCAGCCCGGTGATTCTGCCCAGCCCCTGAAGAAGCGGGACAAGCCGGACACGACTGATAGTCCGACCGCTTCTCATCAGGGCTCTAACAAAATAACAAAATAATATAATAAAGCGGCCAATCACGCTATGCACCTAACAGTAGAGCCACTGTTAGGCAGAAACCTGTGCAGTTCCCTTAGAGACCACTGCAAACGATTTAGGACTACAGGTGGTTGGCAGTAAACCCAATTGGTAGTAGTCTGTACCACTCACATTTACCTGGTAGCTGTGGCTGAACAGTCAGACTTCTCTCTAGATGAGTTAGGCAGTATATAGAGTATACACAATAGGTACAAAGATACAGTAGTACAAGCAAACGCTGACCAGAGCTTTGCTGTAAAAGTATATAATTATTTATTTAAAGACACTTGTAAATTACACTAGCACAAAAAGAGGTAAGTAACTTCAACACACAGTCACTATTATATATATATATATATATATATATATATATATATATATATATATATATCCCTGATTACTTATTAGACAAGTCTTGATGAGAAACACCACATTTTCAGACAGAGGTGAGCGCTTAACATAAGATGGCACTCTAATAATTTATAGAAAAAGGGAGGGAAAAGGCAGAGTTATGAAAGCATACAATTTCAATACTTTTTAAAGAACCACAGTGAGGCAGGTTAGGCAAAGTCCAAAGTTCAAATGCCAGGCCCACTCTTAGAGAGAGCAAGCGAAATGTGTCCAGGATCACACAGTGGGGTTATGCCCAAAGAGTCTTTGTAGATAGTTCACAAAAGATTGAGATCAAATCAGGAAAAGTTAGTTAACAGGCCCCGGGCTAACCCAGGTTAGAAAGTCGAGGATTTACTGTCACCCCGAACGATCTGTCGCAAGGGAAGCCAGGTGGGACACAGTACCTGGAATGGGAAGAATGCTCCAGCGGGGGCAGTTGTTCCTGGCAGCGGGTGCAAGTCAGTGTTTCGCCCAGAGGAAGAGGAGGTCTCGACGTGGAGGAAAGATGAAGGTCGTTGCACTGCCAGGGAAGAAACCAGCCACAGAGTTTTCCGGTTACAAGGTACTACCCTTTTCTTCGCGGTAGTGTTAAACCGTGGTATTCCGGTTGCCAGGGTGCTTGGCACAGGCGAGGTGGCCACGAGATGGTCCAGGAAGGCGAAACGACGGGCAAACTGGTTATCCCCACCAGTCAAAGGAAGAAGACTCTCCGGACTGGAGATCTCCTCTGTCGTCAGGAAAAGTGGTGAGACGGTTCAGCACGGCTCCAATGGTGGTGTCGCCGTTGCAGGTCGGCTCGGCTTCTCCCTCCTCGGATTCTTTAGGTCCTGTGGCGACTTCTGAAGTTCCAGTCCCCAAAGCCCTGCTTTTATGCAGAAAACCCCCATTCACTCAGCCTAGCTGGAGAAGCTGAGCCGACCTGCCACGACGACACCACCAGTGGAGCCCTGCGGAACTGTCTCACCACTTCCCGACGACAGAGGAGATCTCCAGTCCGGAGAGTCTTCTTCCCTTGACTGGTGGGGACAACCAGTTTTTGCCTTCTTTTCACCTCCCTGGAGCATCTCGTGGCCGCCTTGCCTGTGCCAAGCACCCCGGCAACCAGAATACCACTTTTACCTCTACTGCAAAAGAGGGGTAACATCCTTTTAACCGGAAAACTCCACGGCTGGTTTCTTCCCTGGTAGTGCAACGACCTTCAGCCTTCCTCCACGTCGTTATCTTCTCTTCCTCTGGACGACGCCGCGACTTGCACTCACTACCAGGAACAACTGCCACCGCTGGAGGATCCTTTCCATTTTGAAGGTACTGTGTTCCGCCCGGCTTCCCTTGCCACCGATTGTACGGGGTAGATTTAGCCCTCGGCTCTCGAACCTGGGTTAGCCTGGGACACCCTAACTAAACTTTTCTAAGCTTAACAGAACTTTTCTACTCACCTGTAAAGACTTTTGAGACTTTGTGACATTGTGTGATCTTGGGCATATTTGGCCTGGCTCTCCCTAAAGTGGGCCCGTCACTGAACTTCCTTGCTCCTCAATAGACTGCCTTCTCTAATACTTACTGTGGTTCTCTGAGTGTTTTGCTGTATTGCTTTCTTAATTCTGCCCCCCCCCCTTTTTAAACGAGTGGTTGGAGTGCCATCTAACGTTAAGCGCTCACCTCTGTCTGGAAATAAGTGGTGTTAACTAAGACTTGTCCAACAAATAACTAGGGATGTACATATAGTAATTAGGACTGTGTTTTGAACTTACTTACCTTTTTCTGTGCTAGTGTAATTTACAAGTGTGTCTTTTAAATAAATAATTATATACTTTTACACAAGCTCTGGTCAGTGTTTGCTTGTGCTACTGTGCCTCTGTACCTATTCTGTATGCTCTGTATACTGTCTAACTCTTCTTGAGGGAAGTCTGACTGCTCAGCCACAGCTACCAAGTGAATCTGTGTGGTACAGACTGCTACCAAGTGGGTTTACTGCCAAACACCTGTAGTCTTAAATCTTTTGCAGTGGTCCCAGAGGGAACTGCACAGGTTTCTGCCTAACAGTATCCACTGCCACCAGCCAAAACTCGGTCGTGGGGGACTGGACAGTGCCCCCTCAAACAACAGACCCCGGGGCAATCAAATTGCCTCGACCAGTACGTCCACAATATGATGGTTTGTACTGGTTCTGTTCACAATTTAAGACTAGTAAATCCAATGGTGACTTTACATGCCCTGGGAGACAGTCAGTCCCAGGGTATGGAGTCTATGTTTGGGGGTCGCTACGACACCCCTGGGTTACTGCACGGAGGGTGCTGTGTAACTCGCATATCAAAAACACATGAAGCCCTATGGGGTAAAGGACCCCATAACCCATACAAAGTCAAAGGAACACCTCAAATCATGTCTAAGAGTGGGAGAAAAAGAGTCTCACCCTTAGCAGGAGAAAAAAATAAACCCCATAAATCCAGCAAAGCTGCTGGGGGACTCACTAGGTTTGGGAAATTAGCCTTTACAGAGAATTCTCCCTAACAGCCACGAGGCAGGAAAGTTCAGCCCTAGGGCCCCCCTGGTGAACGAGACTAAAACAGCCCGTGGGGGGTGGCCCTGTCCCCCGCTACACATACAAGGCACAATGTCGAGGAACCCAAAAACACCTAAACACACCGACATAGCAACCCTGCTGGCTGCCTCCACGGGGGAGAAGACGAAGAAAGGGGAGTGTCACGACACCACAGGAGCACCCCTTGATCCCAATACCGAGATGCCAGCCCAAACTGTCACTAAAGCAGACCTCCAGGAGCTCCTATCCGCCATAACCAAGGAATACCAAAAAGGGACACAAGAATTGAAAGGCAAAATTTCGTCCCTAGACAGAGTAGGGGAAGTCGAAACCAGGACAGAAGAAACAGAAACAACCCTGTTCGAGCAAAACTTGAGATCGGAGAGGGGGCGGGCAGACTCGCCGCGCTGGAGGCCAGATGCAAAGCCCTGGAAAATGAGCAAGAAGAAGCAGAAAATAGCGCAATAACACCGACTGAGAGGAATCCCATGCTCCGTCTCCGAAGAAGAACTCGACCACTATGTCAACGACTTATTCCGCTTCATACTAACGCTCCCAGACAGAGCCCCCCTGGAATTGGACAGGCTTCACAGAGTTAGAGCCAGACACAACAAAACCTCCCCGCCAGACGTCCTAGCAAGAGTTCATTTTTACAAGGTTAAGGAAGAAATCATGAGGGAGGCTAGAAGCTGAACCCGAATTGGCTTCAGAGATGCTGAAATATCCTTGTACCAGGACCTGGCAGCAGCCACACTCTCCAAAAGAAAAGCCCTCAAACCACTCACCGAATGGCTACGGGACAGGAAAACAACCTACCGATGGGGGTTCCCCACAGCTCTAATCTTCAACTGGAAGGGCAAGCCACGACTAATCTCCTCCCTCAAGGAAGCCGAGCGCTTTATGAACCCAGATGCCGGGGAGGTGGTCCCCAAAGGGGCTGGGGAAGCCTCTGGGAGACCCCACAGAGGCCCCCCTCTGGGTCATGGTCCAGGGCGACCGGCCGCCGCAGACCCTGAGGTCCGCCGAGCAAAACAAAAAGGGACAACAACCTTTAAGGAAGAAATTCCCTCCAGCCACAGCCTTGACACAGGGGGGGGCCCTGCGCTCCCGTCTGAACTGATTACTGACCTGGAGGGTGGAGGAGCCCCGAGCTTTTCCTCCGAAAGGACTAATTGCCCTCCCACGGCCCTCAAGTCTAACCTCCCAGGCGGCCCGTCTGCCTACCTAAACCGGGGTGAGTCACTCTCACGAGGCTGGAAATGGAGCTCCAAAGGCCGAATATCATCAACCTGTATTTTACCGGTCAACGGAAGAGGCATGGCATGCCTCCATGGAAGCTGTTACACCGGTCCGGCTCATTGCCCCGTTGGTCGAAGGCTGGCCCGGAAACCTTGTTATTGTTCGGGGGCTGAGGGGAGGGGAGGGGAGGGGAGAGTTCCTTAAAATGGGAGGGGACTGGCGTAAGAAGGCGCTGAGAAACTTGAATTATTCAACCCTTAGGGAAGACCATGAGCTGAACTGCCCTGGGATTAAAGGATGGGGTCTTTAAACAAAACACTCACCATCACGACTTGGAACGTTCAGGGTGTCAACGCGCCAAGAAAATGGAAGTTGGCGGAACACAGACTGGACCAACTAGTAGCCGACGTTGTCTTCCTCCAGGAAACCCATCTGATAGCAGAACATGAAAAGCGGATTTCGCTACCCGAAATGCTACTTCGCCTCAGCCACACAGAAAAAAAGGAGTCACAATCCTGAGACCCGGAGGGGAGATTGCTGCTCCTAAAAGGCCTCCTTGTCGAACTTCCGATCACCCTAGTAGCACTCTACGGTCCAAACAAAGACCAAGACCAATTTCTCCGCAACCTCCTCCCTACCATCACTGCCTTCTCCACTGGATACTTACTAATCGGGGGAGACTTTAACTTCCCCCCAGATCCGAGTATGGATAAGACTCTCCCAGCCTCTAGGGAGGACTTCAGCGGATCCCTAGCCATGGCCGAATTCCTCCGGGAAACCGAGACAATAGATATCTGGAGACTGCGCAACCAGGGAGAAAAGGACTACACCTTCTTCTCACATGTCCACAGCGGTTATTCGCGGATCGACCTTTTATTAGCCGCAAATGCCATTGCCCCTTGTGTGGAAGAAATCCAATTGGGCACATTGCGATCTCAGACCATGCGCCGGTCACGATGACGTTGCTCCTCCACGGAGCCCCAGAACCTACCCAGCGGCAATGGAAATTGCAGGACTATATCCTTGCGGACGTAGCGGCTAGTTCCGACCTCGCTGATGTTAGGCAGAAACCTGTGCAGTTCCCTCTGGGACCACTGCAAAAGATTTAAGACTACAGGTGTTTGGCAGTAAACCCACTTGGTAGCAGTCTGTACCACACAGATTCACTTGGTAGCTGTGGCTGAACAGTCAGACTTCCCTCAAGAAGAGTTAGGCAGTATACAGAGCATTCACAATAGGTCAAAAGAACACAGTAGAACAAGCAAACACTGACCAGAGCTTGGTGTAAAAGAGATATAATTATTTATTTAAAACCACATCTAGTAAAACACACCGGCACTAATATTAAGCAGTTCAAAAACACGGTCACTAAAAGATATACACTCCCTTAAAAGAACATTAGACAAGTCTAAAGTAAAAGCCCCACTTATTTTCAGACAGCGGTGAGCGCTTAACGCAGGTGGCACTCTAATAATTCGTTTTAAAAGGGAGAGAAAAGCAGAGTAGAATTTTAAACAGATCCCAACACTTTCACAAGAACACAACAAGAGAGGAAGGCAAAGTAAAACCGTGAAGTTAGAGTTCAGAAGGCCGGATCCACTTTAAGAGGATCAGAACGAAATGTGTCCAAGGTCACACGGTTGAAAAGTGCACAAAAGTCTCAAAGGTTCAGAAAGAGTTGGACCAAAAGAAAGGCGGCCAGCCCAGTCCAGAAGGTTAAGGGATTATTATTACCTTGTAGCAATCTTTAGAAAGGGAGGCCTGGCGGACACGGTACCTTAAAGTGGTGAGAATGCTCCAGTGGGGCCTGTTGTTCCTGGCAGCGGATGCAAGTCTGTGCTTCGTCAGGGGGAATAGAGGACTCGTCGGGGAGGAAGACAGGAGTCTGTTGCACTGCCAGGGAAGAAACCAGCCGCGGAGTTCTCAGTTAAAAGGAGCGGTCCTTTGGTTTGCGGTCCAGTGGTAAGTGGCTATCCGGTTGCCGGGGTGCTTGGCACGGGCAATTCGACCACAAGATGTCCTGGGATGCGAGAAAAAGAAGGTAAACTGGTTGTGCCCACCAGTCAGGGGAAGAAGACTCTCCAGTCGGGAGATCTTCTGTGTCGTCGGGAAGTGGTGAGTCGGTTCCGCAGGGCTCCACCGGTGGTGTCGTTGTGGCAGGTCGGCTCAACTTCTCCCTCGTCTGATTCTCAGGTCCTGTGGCGACTTCTGAAGTTCCAGTCCCCAAAGCCCTGCTTTTATGCAGCACACCCCCATTCACTCAGCCTAGCTGTCACTCAAACATGTTAAGTGGTAAGCCGGCCGGCTCACCACTTGGGCCAATCACACAAGAGTGCGACTTGAGTTACCAAGGTAACTCATTCCAGGGTGCCTAAACCCCCTCCCACACCTCTTGTGGTACCCAGACAGAGTGGCACCACTTTTGGAGGCTTCTGTGGAGAAGCCTGCCAAAAGTGGAACAAAGGGCTCGACTTGGGTTGGAGTCACAGAAGAGAACACAAACGCCATTTTAGAATCGAGTCCTGGCAAAAAATACCAACCGGCAAATTAATATTAAATAAATAAACCGGCGGTATGTTCGAGGCTATGAGAATTAAATAATTAAAGGTGGTAGCCTCGAACAATGGGAAAATCCCATATGGATATATTCGCGGTCGAATATAAAAAGTAGTATCCACTGCCACCAGCCAAAGCTCGATCAGGGGGGACAGAGACGTGCCCCCTCGACTAACAGACCCCGGGGCAATTCGAATTGCCCCGACAAGTACGTCCACAATATGATGGTTTTTACTGGTTTCTGTTCATAATTTGGGACTAGTAAAGCCAATGGTGACTTTACATGCCCTGGGAGACAGTAGTCAGTCCCAGGGTATGGAGTCTATGGTGGGGTGTCACTATAACACCCCTGTGTCACTGCACGGATGGTGCTGTGTAACACACATAGTAAAAACACATGAGACCCTATGGAGTAAAGGACCCCATAGACCATAAAACACATTAACAGTCAAAGGAACACCATGAATCATGTCCAAGAGTGGGAAAAAGATTCTCACTCTTGGCAGGAGAGAAAAAAACAAACTCCAGAAATCCAGCAAAGCTGCTGGGGGACTCACTAGGTTAGGAAATGCAGCCTAAACAGAGAATTCTCCCTGACAGCTGAGGCGATCCAAAACTATTTCACTGAGAACACAACCCCAGACTCCTCGACGGCAACAGTGTGGGACGCCATGAAACCGGTGATCCGAGGGGTGGCAATGGATACCACGGCCAGACTCAGGCGGCAAAATCTGCTGAAGCAACGAAAGCTGGAGGAGCGGCTAGTGGAACTGGAAAACAAGCTTAAACAACGCTGCACGAAAACAACGAACCATGAACTAAAAAAAGCAAAGCGAGAGCTGGAGATGCACCTAGCAGACCGGGCCGCCAGAACATTAACCTACACGAAACAGTTTTACTATCTGAATAGCAACAAAGCGAACCGGCTCCTAGCACACAAACTGAAAAAGCTTCAAACCAGGAACCATATCCAAGCCCTGGTTGATAAAAAGGGCTCTCTACACCACCTATACCCAGAAAAGCTCGAGATAATGGTCCAACATCACGAGGAAATCATGGCGGACCTCCAACCCCAGGCCCCGCCATCGCTCAATTCTTAGCCCCAATCTCAAAGCCGCAACCATCCTAATGTCTGACCTGGAGGGCCCAATATCGGTGGAAGAAGTCAGTGAAACAATCCGCCATCTGAAGAACACTACTCCCGGGCCAGACGGGCTGACCACGAAATTCTATAAGAAGTTTGCTCACCTGCTAGCACCCCATCTGGCAAGCCTATACAATTCGTTCTTCTCCACCGGCTCCACTACTGCATCCATGAACGAATCCATAACAGTGCTAATCCCGAAACCTGGGAAAGATCGAACGCAATGTGCATCATACAGGCCCATAACTCTCCTAAACAGTGATAAGAAGATATTCGCCAAACTCCTGGCAAACAGGCTTGCTCCGCTCCTCCCAGAAGTCATCCACCCGGACCAAGCAGGCTTCATCCCGGGGCGGGGAACCCAGGACAATATCCATAGAACCATCAACATCTGTTACGCTCACCTGGTTCCCACAGGGGTGTCGATCGGACCCGGACAGCTGCGGTCTCCACCAACGTGATGCGTAGTGAAGAGATGACAGTCTGGACTGGCCCACCTAATCTTGTCTGCTGGACTCGTAGAAGTATTCTTCTGCAAGTGGAGAAAGGGATTTAGCCACCCGTGGACTTTAGTGATGGCCCCCCAACAGTTCTCGTTCTCCCCACTAATCACCTCCGATATTCCCTTTTGGTAACCTCACCTTATGTTTTTAAATGATGAGCTCTCCATCCTGCATGGCAATCCGGGGGCGCATAGATACCAGTTACTTCACTGGATTGAAGGTACTGGAGGAGTTCCGAAGGAATATTGACTCCAGTGTCTATAAAGTTCAAAGAGTTCAATATGTCCGATGTTCACTCTTGTTCCATTCCCTCGTTAGGTTGCAGCTGGGTCCAAAAGAATATTGCCTGGAGGCAGCTGATGGCGTTCAGGTAAGAGTCTGTATTACCAAACACTGTCCGGTAAAAGTTGCATGAGTTTAACTTGCTGTTTTCTCTCCCTTTATAGGTGCGGCATAGGAAGATGTGGCGAATTAAAGAATAATACCTCCGGTGGTAAAGCAGGTAAGCCTATGGTGGCAAAGAGATTGTCCTTGTTGGTTTTCTCGGCTCACCTTGTTATTCCTTTTGTTTTCCCCCCAGGTGCTGGGTTTCGACGAAGAAAATGATGGAGACAGCGCCGAGTCGAAAGATGCGGTGGACTGGTGAGTATAACGCGGCGCTGCTGCTGGCTAAGCGACACGTGCTGAAATAATGTCCTTTCCAGGCTCGGAGATGTGCTGGGTCCGGAATCAGGTAAGGAATCAAATAATGTTTGTGATCTAACTTTTTCTCCTTTCTTTGCCTTTTGTCTAGGAGCTCCAGATTCGAGGTGGGCGTGGCAGAAGACTGGATGCTGACTTGCAGAAACGGTGAGCGTCACGCTGCGGATGCAGAATAACGCAAAGTATGGGCTGCTTTTCGGGCGTGGTTTAAATAGCCTGCAAAGTAGTCCCAGGTAAGAAGTTCCCCAGAACCACACCCGAGTGAAAAATAGTCCCTGTAATAAAATAGTCCCATCCAGGCCTCACGTTGGCTTGGACTCATTTGCAGCATGGTCTGCATAAGGTAAGTAAAGTCTATGAGCCTGGCGCCTATGGTGCCAGGACTGATTTCTATGATGAGCCTGGCGCCTAAGGCACCAGGACTGAATCCAAACAACCCCCAGCCGGGGCTGTTGGGTTTTTAATGAGTATCTGGATGCCTGCTCCTGGGGCTGATGGACTCGATCCGGGTGCCCGGGGGTAGGCATCATGACAACATCATAGGCTCGGCAAACAGGATGGGCTCAAAGATGATAGTCCTCTCCCTGGACGCGCACAAGGCATTTGACATGGTGGACTGGGGGTATGTGAAGGAAATCCTAAGACATTTTGGCTTCGGCCCAAACTTCGTAAAGTGGATCCTAGCCATTTACCAAAGCCCCCACACGAGATTACGTCTAAACAGAGCAAAATCCGGCAAAATCAAAATAACCAGAGGCACGAGACAAGGATGCCCACTCTCCCCCCTTATCTTTGCCCTATCAATGGAGCCATTCGCGGACAGGATCCGTCTGAACCCATCAATACACGGGCTCATGTCAAAAGCGAGTCATACAAAATATCATTATATGCTGACGACGTGCTGCTCACGCTCACTCAAACTACTGAATCCATAAGAGCCCTATGGCAATCCCTCGAGGAATTCCGAGCAGCCTCGGGGTTCACAGTAAATATCCACAAATCCGTGGCCATGGGCATCAACATCCCAAAGAACTTAAAACCACACTGGAAGCCAAGCTCCAGATCCCCTGGGCAAAAAGCAGTATCAGCTACCTGGGAGTGCAGCTTCCCAATAAAACCGAGAAGGTGTATAAGACAAACTTCCCGGCACTCTTCAAAGAATTGAAAAAAGACATTAGACACTGGAGAAACCAAGAAATCTCTTGGTTTGGCCGGATCACGGCGATAAAAAAATGAATCTAACCCCACGGCTGCTATATTTTGCTCAAGCTCTGCCAATGACGATCAGGGAGAAGGCCCTACGTAAGCTATAAGGGAAAATACTGAGCCTAGTCTGGGAAAGAAAGAAGTCCAGAATCCCGAAAACGCATTATGCTCCGGAGTGCTGCACTGGGGGGCATGGGGGTCCCAGACGTGGCGAGGTACTGTTTGGCAGCCCAACTGGCCCCAGCATTCTCCTGGAAGCTCCGAGCCAACCGCCCCCGGTGGCTGCAGCTTGAAGAAGATTGGAACAAAATCCTGATCGAACAGCTGCACTACAGCAATGAACTCAAGGGGCCCCAAGACGAGGGCCCACTACCATCAACAAGGAATACAGTGGGCAGCTGGAGAAAGGCAGCCCGCCTATGGAAATGTAGGAGCACAATGGGACCCCTTTCGCCGGTGTGGGACAACCCAGACTTCTCCCCAGGAGTTGCACCAAACCAGTTCGCGGAGTGGAGAGTCTGGGGCCTGGAGACCATAGCAAACCTCTTTGAGAACGGCTGCCCACTAAATTTCGAGGAGTGCAAAACAAAGTTCAAGATCCCGGAAACCGAAAGGTTTCGCTACACACAACTGAGGCACTGGATGTCGAACAAGTATGTCAGGAAGCATGGCAGCAGAGAGCTATCGGCATTAGAGCACAATCTGTCAGCAAGCCCCCCCGAGAGGGAAAATCTCTACCCTGTACAAAATTCTGGACAGGGCTGATCCTTCTATAAAAGAGCCCTATATGTTTAAATGGGAAGACTACATTGGCAGACCGATTGAACCCTAGGAATGGCAGCACATCTGGTCCTGCGCACAAGAGCTCAAAATGCGTGACAAATAAAGAAAGTGCATTTTAAAGTTTGCTACAGATGGTACCGCACCCCCGAAATTCTAAACAAATGCAACGCAGCCATCCCGGCCCAATGCTGGAGGGGATGTCCGGACTGAGGAACCCTGTTCCACCTCTTTTGGACTTGCCCGAAAGCCACCCAATTCTGGAAGAAGGTCCTGGACCAGATCAAAGGAATTACTGGGCTCACCATCCCCTGGGACCCAGGAATCGTGCTGTTGGGGGCGACCGGAGACTGCCAATTCCCCTTGACAGGCGCCCTGGCGAATCTCTGCTCCCATCTCCTCACAACCGCTAAAATCTCCATTGCCAGACTTTGGAAAAATCCAGAGGGCCCGTCTACGCAAATGTGGTGGTCCAAATGCTGGGACATTGTGGCAGCTGAGAAAGTCACGGCTATTAGACTAGGCAATAGGCCCAAATTCAAACATATCTGGGCCCCCTTCCTAGACTTTGTGCAGCAATTCCCTGGTTTGGCGAGACAGCCCCCGACGCTGCGCTGGATGGAAACCCAGGACTGAAAAGGAGACAGAATCGAGGGTCAAGATGCGGAAAGACCCCTGAACGTCCCCAAGTCACTAAAGAATAAATAGACCGGAGTCACAAACCTAGCAGAGCCTTTAGAGAAGGAACCCATCCTACGCCCAGCTATAAAGGAATTCCGAAACCTTGACGCTTAGCCAACGCTGAAAAAAGCAGTCTCCCTCCTATCACTTCTAGACAACTCCTTCTCTTAGCCCCCCCCCCCCCAGTTGTTATTTTGGACTTTAATTCCGATGAAATCTCATGATTTAAGTTATCTCAGTTATGCTCTGTGATGTTTTCTTTTGTTGCTTTTTCTTCTCTTAAATGCTATAACAAGTGGAAAACCATGTAATGCTCGTAACATGTATAGCTTGTTATGCCAAAACAATAAAAACAATGTTGGGAAAAAAAATAAGCTTTCCGGTGTCCGACGAATGCTACTCCCACAGTGACAGTTATGAGAAGTTCTGGGGCACCCACTACAGGCAGAATGGGCTCCTGAAACTCCGAAACGGAGCAGATGTACATAGCCCCCTGGGCCGCCATCTCATATCCAAGATGGCGGACGGGAGAATCCCTGATGCAGCCCGTCGTAGGGAGACAATCTCCGGATGGCGCTGAGCAAGCATAATAGCCCTGAGGGACTGTGAGCTCAGAACAGAGCATCTCAAGCCCAAGCTCGAGGTAACCCCAAAGCTGAGACGAGCAGCTCCAAACCCCGCTGGAGGAGAACGCCTAAGAGCAGCACACTGGGTGCTGCGGACTCACTGACTCCGGAGCCAGCGCCGCGGCGTTGGACATTCGACGGACTCGACCCGGAAGCTTGCAGGGAGAGACAGTCCAGCCCACTCCACGAAGCAAGGAAACAGCAACGGAGAGATAGTGCCCCTGAAGCGCCGGGCCAACCATCAGTCCGGGAGCTGGCCTGGCCTGAACCTTCCTGAACCTCCCGTGATGCGGCCCCTCTTCAGAAGTAGCCCGGGGACTCGACGAGGGAACCATGCAACAGACTACCCGGAGGTGAGAGATACATGCCACAAATAGAACACCTGGCTCACCTGGACCCAATAGCCTCAAGTCAAGGATTCCCCTCCCTCCACCCAACCATACCACACTATCGGCTCCCCCAGTGACCCCTGCAGCCCCGCAGGCACTCATGATACGCTTCTGGGTCCTGGGAGGTTAGGGGTGTGGTAGAGGCGACAATCCCGGCAAAAAGGGAGAAGAGCCACACGACCTTAGCCTGCAAGACCCGGGTGAACCTCGAAGGGTCGAGCCCGGAGTCCCAGAGACAGCTACCTACAGCAGCAGTGCTCTGGCTCAATCCACGGCCTACTTCTAGCCGCAGCATTTCGAGAGCCAACCTCTTTGCTCTCTGGGCGCTCCCCAGCCCTCCTTAACGCTGGTGGGCCTTGCAAGCTCAGCAGCACCCTGGATCAGCGGCAATTCCAGCAACACCACAGTTCCTATGGGGCGGGCGCCATCAGCAAAGTTTCCTCCTCCACAGTCCGCTCTCGCAGAGGCTCTCTTCCTGCTGCTCCCTGGGGCGCCCCGGCCCACTCCCCTCTTTGCACCGACGATCCGAGGCCCAGTGCCTGTTGCTGGGAGAGATAATAATTCTTCCACCCGAGGCCAGCTAGCAGCAGTAGGAAACCCCTGCACCCCCGTGGGGCACCCAGCTGCCATCAACCCTAGCCCTTAGGAATACTGAAGCCGGAGGATTGTCTATTTGGATGCCCAAGACTGACTTCCAACCGCTAGTTAATCCAAGCCAGGTTGTGCTCTTCACAACCCCCCTGGTAACATGAAAGACCTCACTGGAAGCCCTCGGAGTGACATAAGCCCCTGCCTCAACCAAGAGGCATCACTCCTACAATCCGGCTCCCGATTCCTGCTGCCGCGCTTCTCCATTCGAGATGAACTGGTAGCCACACATATTGCTTGGAGCCCCTGGGAACGTTCTCCTCTGGGATCTGCTTGTTTCACTGGTTCTACCTGAGCCGACACAGGGGTTCTTGAATCAGAGGTCTACAGCAGTGGCTAAACACCTCAAACCATCCAAAAGCTCAGACATTTCCACCATGCTGCTGGCAATGGACAAAGCGAAGAAATCTGACCCCCAAACTCACCCCACAGAAGACTTCAGAAGAGCGGGGAAAATTGACAACCAAGGAAGACATTAAGCCCTTCATGCTAGATATTAAAGCGGAGTTCAGATCCTGCATGGCTGAGCTCTCCACGAAGCTGGAACAAACTTATCAGAGAGTTATGGAAGCGGAACAAAGGCTGGGAGAAGTCGACGACCTAACCCAGAGTCACAACACTACATTGGTGGGAATGCAACGCTCGATCCAGGCCATACAGAACAGGGGTGAGGTGCTTGAATTCAAACAGGAGGACCTAGAAAATAGAGCTTGACGGAACAACCTTCGGATCCGGGGGCCGGGGGGGGTCCCCTCAACAGTGCAGGACAAGGACCTGGCCGAATATGTAGGCGACTTTTTTTCAATCCTTGCTCCCGCACATGTATAAGGCTCAAATCATACTAGATCGCACCCACAGGTTGCGCCCAAGACGAGGGGTAGATTCGGACTCTCTTCCGGATGTGATAACGAGGGTCCACTTCTACACCACCAAAGAGGCCATCTCGGCAATAGGCCGCACCCGAGATGAGTTGACTTTCCAAGGCGCCCCGCTCCAGATCTATCAGGACCGTTCCCTAGTGACATTACAGAAGAGAGGATCTCTCCGGCCCTTAACCCTATTCCTGCAGGACCAGCATGTCCATTATCCATGGCTATTCCCCACTGCCCTGCAGTTCACCTACCAGGGAACCCAACGCAGAATCGGCCATCTGGAAGACGCTGCTACGATCCTGCATCTGGACTCTCCTAGGGGCTCACCCACTCCCAGTCCACACCGCCCCCTGGAAGAGCCAAACCAGCTCCACCCACCCCTCTAAGCAGAGGCACCCTGCCAGAACGAAGGTGCAGGGACGCCCAAATGTGAGCTGGAGCTGCTGCAACTCACTGTCTGAAAAAGATTAACAGCGGAACCGAAAATGGATACAATTATGCTGCGCGGGCCCCGAGCGGCCCATGCCCTCCTCCAAGGTGTATGGCATCAAATTACCCTTGGAGGCAAACTCGGTTGTTTTGGACTGTCCTGGCCCCATTGGCTGGAGGGACAGGTATGGCCCCGTTGGCCATGGGAGCTACTGAGCTAAAAAGAATCAGCCTCCCGAACCACCACAAGTTTACCCTCCCGTTGGAGGTGGTACAACCCAGCCACAGGAGGACCACACCTTCGCTAATCCTCCAGATGATGGTTGAGCTCCATCTCTTCCCTCCCACCCCCCAAGTTCTGTCTCGGGAGCCTGTAGAAGCCCAGGAGGCACCCCCTCCACACCGAAAACTGAAATTCCTGACGCTAAACATCAGGGGCCTGAACTCGCCCCCTTGGCCCCCTAAGAGGAAATCCATGCGGCGGCGCTTGCAGAATGAGGAAGCCTCTGTGGTTTTCCTCCAAGAGACCCACTTAATCCCGGAAGACTTCACCCGACTCTGCGACAGATACTTCCCATTGCAATTCCTGGCATCTAATGGTACCAAGAAAGGTGGAGCGGCTGTTCTCTTTGCAAAGGGCCTCAGACCACAAATCTTAGTCACACTGCTTTGTCCCGATGCCTAATCTATGTATGGTCGGCTTTACTCATTCATCTCGATCTACGCGCCGAATGACAATCAAGAAGAGTTCTATTCAGCCCTAGAGGAAGCGCTCCTGCATTTCATCGAGGGCCAAACTATTATTGGAGGAAATTTCAATGAGTCCCGGATCTGCTCAAAGACAAATCGCACCCTCCGGCCTGCAAAGACTTCAAGTTGGCAGCGAGCCTACTCCAACTTTTCAGAACCCTTGATATGGTGGATACGTGGAGAGTCCTGCATCCGGATGAGCGAGACTATTCGTTCTACTCACATGTTCATAGAACTTATTCCCGCATAAACCTCCTACTGGCCTCCCCCCAAGTCCTGGCCTTCACGGAAGACATAACCATTGCTCCTAGGGTGCTCTCTGATCACGCCCCAGTCACCTTGATGCTTCGAGCCATGACCCTGACCCTTCCCCAAGGCGTAGATGGACCCTATACGATCCTATTCTTGGAGACATGTCACTGAGGGACTCCATAGTGAAGTCAATTAAGAATTTCTTCACAGAAAACAGGAACGAGGATACCTCCCCGGCCAATACTTGGGACGCAATGAAGGCTGAGGTGAGGAGAGCTCTAATTTCTCAAGGAGCAGCTTTTCACAAACACAGGCGACAGGCCCAACAGATTCTGGAGGATAAAGTCCAAGAAGCGGAAGCTCACTACACCGAGGACACGGCCCAGCTACTAGCTAAAACCCAACAAGGCTGCTATGCCAAAAGTAATAAGGCGAACAAACTCCTGGTGGGGAAACTCGCTAAGGTTAAGAAACGAAACGCCATTCTAGGCCTACGTGATCCCAAGGCAGAGTCCAATTTGCTGATCGGGACAAGCTACAACTTGCAGATACCCACCTCACAGACACCATGTCAGCATCCCTGCGGTCCCTCAAGGAACAACAAAGCTACCTACGGGGTGCAGCCCTCCCTCACATTACAGACACGACGAAAGAACTAGAGGCCCCTATCACAAGCAAAGAGTTTGACGCAGCTATCAAGAGTCTCAAACCTAGGGCCACAGGGCCAGATGGGTACACAACCCGATTCTATAAAATCTTTGCCCCCAGCTGCTGACCCCCTTGACAACACTCTTTAACTCCTTTGCTACCTGAGGGACCACCACCCCTTCGATGCAGGAATCAATCACATTCCTTGCCCTCAACCCGGGAAAAGAGCCCAGGGATAACACCTCATACAGGGCCATCTCGCTACTGAACCTCGACGCTAACATATATTCGAAGGTCCTAGCAAACCGACTGGCGGGAGTACTCCCGAACATTATAGACTCGGACCAGACGGGATTCATAATGCATAGATCAACTGCAGACAACATACACAGGGACCTCAACTTGATCGAGGTCGCAAATAAAGATTCGCAGAAGTTGGCCTTGCTGGCCCAGGACGCAACTAAGGCATTTGATAAAGTGGACTGGTCCCATGATTCCTTTACGCTTGCACATTCCTCCCCATCACTATTCCGTTCCCCCCCGCTTCAGTGCCTCCAAAGGAAAGTATTTTGCTTTATCTGGAGGGGTAAAAAGTCACAGATCCCCCAGAGAACCATGATGATCAGCCCCAAATTGGGAGGTTTAGGAGTCCCTGACCTCCACAAGTACCAGATAGCAGCACATATAGCTCACACCCAGGCCTGAACCATCCGCTCAAGAAGCCCGAAATGGGCAGAGGTTGAGCAGTCTCGCTTACCCCTTCCCCTGCGCTACCTGCTACACCTCCCTGCTTCGCTGTGCAGGACATTGCCAGGAACCCTGTCCTCCACTAAACACACCTTAAAAGCATGAGATTGGGCATGTAAGTATAGAGACATCCCGAGAGGGCTGAGCCCGTCTGCCCCAGTGTTTCATAACCCGGCCTTCACTCTGGGAGCTTGCCCCTCGAACCTTAAGAACTGGATTTCAGGTGGCCTTAGATCCCTGGGTCAGTTCTTTGAGGGGAACCAGCCGCTCACCTTCGAACAATGCAAGAGTGCTTTCCGACTAGCGGAAACAAATAGGTTCTCTTATGCGCAAGTGCGACATTTGTGCTCACACCCTCTGACCCACTTGGCGGCCTCACAAGCCCTTAACCCCCTTGAGCTTACAGTCACAGACCCACCGGCCCCGGGAAGAATCTCAACCCTCTATAGGTTATTACAGGTAGACTTTCTCGTCGCTAAGGCCTCCTATATGCCACAGTGGGAGGCGGACCTGGGGCACCCGATAGAGGACCAGACCAGGGTGGACATTTGGTCAAGGACACATTCATCCTCCTTCTGCATTACCAACCGGGAGTGCGCACATAAAATACTTCTACGATGGTACTACCCGCCGCTCCGACTACACCACTTCAACCAAGCTCTGGACCCCCTATGTTGCCGCCGTTGTGGCCTCCCAGGTTCCTACCTACATATGTGGTGGTAATGTCCAGTGATAAAGAACTTTTGGTCCCAATGCATAGCCACCCTAGCAGACATCACTCAGGTAGCGATACCATTGGAGCCAGGACCTATTTTACTGGGAGTCCCAATCCCAGGTATATACCCAAGATCGGGGAGGAAAGCGGCCCTTGTAACACAACTCCTCCTCGCCGCTAAGATCACAGTGGCACGCACCTGAAAATCCCTGGACAGCCCCCTAATGATCCTATGGTGGTAAAAACTCTGGGACATCCTAATAGCGGAGAAGATCACAGCAGCTAACAGGGGCCTCCTTCACTTCTTCGCAAACATTTGGGCACCCGTACTGGACTATGACCAGAACTTCCCAGCATTAACATATAAACCACACCTGGTGGCTAGTGTCCTTCAGGCTGAGGGCAGGGAGCCAGTCCCAGCGCTGGAGGTGCCAGACCCTGACAATGGCTGAGTGGGAGAGGATAGAGGGAGGGATCGGGGGGGATACGGTAGTAATGTATGGAAAGTGATGAGAAGCTTAATGTCTGTAATGTACTGGCCACCTGTGTGCTGGTTTAAAATAAACATGTTGGGCAACATGTCACAGGCACGTGGCAAGGAGCTCGCCAAAATTGCCGCCGAGCCAGACAGGAGCACCCGTCCGACGCCATTCCACGAATTCGGCGAAGAAAGGGTGTCGAGGTGGGACTGGCCTCAACCAGGTACGTGGCCTACAGTCTACCCTTCATATGCGCAGGGCAACTTTCCCACGCGTCCACACGTACTGGGTACGCAGCGGCTCCAGCAGTCCCCTACTACCCTGTCGGTACCCCCTGCCAACTCTTCGGCCAGTGAGGAGGCGCTCTTCGACAAATTCTTCGGCCTCATGAGGTCTCCTCACATGGGGGTTATCATCAAGGACGCAGTCAGGGAAGTACTCCCTGTCATGCTAACAGCACCACAGGCTCCTCCATCTCCTCCACAAGATCCTCCAGATGTGCAGGACACGGACGAGGAGGAGGATCCGGACACGCCATCCTCAGCCAGGGCCTTCCATGAAAGTCTTGCTGGCCTGGCGGAGTACCTAGGCCTCCCTCAGCCCGAGGTCGAACAGACGGCAGAGTGGGTTCTGGCTGAAGTCCTCCCAATTCACCCCATGCCAACACGGGGATTCCATTGCAAACCGATGTAGTTTCCCTGGCCAAGAAGGGTTGACTCAAGCCCCACTCAGTCCAGCCGGTCAACCGATGCCTGGGTGCTAAGTACAGGCAGATGGAGGGGGACACACTCTTGCTCTCGACCCATCCTCAGCCACACTCCTCGGTGATCGCTGCGCCATCACTTTACTGCAAGCCTCAGTCATCCTCAGCCTCCTCCTCTGCAGCGCTGCTAGGCAAGGAGAAGATCTTGGATGTTTACGGCAAGAAGATCTACTCCAACGCCTCCTTATACCTGCGTCAGGCCAACGCAGATGCCATGCTGGCTTCCGCGAACCAACGGTTATGGCGGGGAATTGCGGACTTCCTTCGGGAACTCCCCTCCCAATGCCAATCACGCTTTAAGGCGGGGCTAGCGGAGGCCAAGCTCGTGGTGCCTGACCTCATGGAATCCACAGTGGTGCATATCGATACCTCAGGCCGTGCCATTTGCATTGCCACGGACATGTGGCGCACAGCCTTGCTCCGGGCGACAAAATTCAACCCGGACGTCCAGGAGCGCATCCTAGATCTACTGTTAGAGGGGGAGGGGGCTCTTCCACTCCTCTACGGACTAAGAGCTGGACAAAAAGAAGAACAGCTCACAAATGGCAAAGTCCTTGTCCATTCTTACAAAGACCACGCCCAAATCTTACACCCAAACTCAGCAGTACTCAGATAAGGGTCGTACATATGGAGGTTTCCACGGCTTCCAGGAACGCAGATCCAGGCAGCCGGACCAATCAACATCTCAGAACCGGCGCAAACAACAAAAAGGAGGAGGGTAAGGGCTTTTTCCAGTCCCCTCCTCAGCCTCAGCCTCCGAGGGAAAGAAGGCATGAAACGCCCCTTCGGGTCCACATGTCTGCGGTGTTGGCAGGCTTGCTCTCCATGCACATTTCTGGTGCCAGAATTTCGTGGACCCCTGGATCCTCTGCGTAGTATCCGTGGGATACCCATCCCAGCCTCTCCGCCCCTCCACTCCCACAGGTTGGGACAGCAATGCTTTTGGCGGAGATCCGGTCGCTCGTAGAGAGCCAGGCAGTGGAGGAAGTTCCAGCCTCCCAGCGAGGCTTTGACTTCTACTCCGGGATTTTTGCCTTTCAGAAGAAGAACCAGGCGGGCCCGAGAGTTGTGCTGGACCTTTCCACCCTCAACCTCTCCTTACCCCTGCAAAAATTCAAGATGTTTACGCCAGCTTTTATAGCGGAGGCATCGGACAAGGGAGACTGGATGTGCTCCCTTGATCTGAAGGATGCGTACCTACACGTCCCAATTTGGCAGCCCCATTGTTCTTTCCTCCGGTTCAGAATCATGGGCTACCATTTCCAATACAAGGTCCTTCCGTTTGGCCTTAACTCGGCCACCAGGGTCTTTACCAGGCTCATGAACGCTGTAGCGGCCCTCCTCAGAGATCAGGCCCGCCACATCTACCCATACCTCGACTACTGGCTCATCAGGGCGACATCTCTGGAGGCGGTTCACCACTCGTCCCATGCCCTTATGAACAGACTGCACGACCTGGGCTGCTCGCTCAAACTCAAGAAGTCACAGCTGCTCCCTATGCAGACTCTGACATTCCTGGGACTCATTTGGGACATGTGCTCCGAGAGGGTTTTTGTGTCGGAAGACAAGATCTCGGCCATCAAGAGGGCCACCACCCACTTCCTCAGCAGAGAGGTGACCTCGGCATGGTGGTACCAACATCTCCTGGGTCTACTAGCGGCAGTTCTGTTAGCCGTACCGCACACAAGACTAAGGATGAGAAGGATTCTGCTGCACTTCGCGGCCTCATGGAATCAGGAGCGGGGCTCGCAACACGAGAGGATCAACATTCCTCCATCTCTCTAGCCGGACCTAACTTGGTGGTCCATGGACTGCAACCTACGGACGGGCAAGCCCTTTCGGCCACCCTCTCCGCAGGCCACCATCGCCACAGACTCCTCGCTCGAGAGCTGGGGAGCTACCCTGTACGATCTCTGTCCACAACACCTGGACTCGACGGGAGCAGGAATACCACAACATTTGGTTGGAGCTGAACGCCATCTGGCTAGCGCTTAGAGCATTCCTCCCACTCCTCAAGGGCAAGGTTGTCCTCATCCAGATAGACAACTCGACCAGCATGTACTACGTCAACAAGCAGGGAGGCACCAGATCCCCTCCTCTGTTTAGACTGACGATCAGTATGTGGCAATGGGCCTTGGAAAATGAAATGTACCTCTCGGCTGTCCACCTCCCGGGGGTATCCAACCTGAAGGCGGACAAGCTCAGCAGGCTGGGAGCGGACAATTACGAGTGGCACCTAAACAACCTCGTTACTCAGGAGATCTTTAACAGGTGGGGTCGTCCCCATGTGGATCTCTTTGACACCTGCCACAACAAGTGCCCCCAGTTCGCATCCTTGCAGGTGCAGGGCCCCGGCTCGCTGGGCTATGCATTTCACCTACAGTGGACCGGCAGGAAAGCCTACACCTTTCCGCCCACTCCTCTGATACACAGAGTAATTTGCAAGATCAAGGAGTCTCACCGACTCCTCATCCTGATGGCTCCATGGTGGCCGGCAAGGCCATGGTTTTCGGAGCTCCTCAGCCTCTCAGAGGTGCCACCTATACACCTTCCGACGGGTCCAGCACATCTTCTGGCACAGCAGGTGGGGGCAGAATCATCCACCCGCACCAGGGAAACTAGCCCTCACAGCGTGGTACCTGAACAGGTAACGCTTCTGCACCTTAGCCTCTCACAGGCTAATCTGGAGATCATACAGGGCGCCAGGAGCAAAGCCACCAGGGCCCAGTACAAGAGCAAATGGACCAGGTTCTGCCACTGGGCAGACTCCAAGGGAATTGACCCCTTGGCCTGCAATTTGGATGACGTGCTCTCCTTTTCGGCGCACCTCACTCATTCGGGAGTACAGGTCGACACCTGCCGTACATACCTGGCAGCCATTGAGGCTTACAGGAACTTGGAGGAAGGCATTTTCTCCTCCTCTAACCCTATCGTCAAACATCTGATGGGTCTCGCTAGGCTCTACCCGCCCATCAAGAGGCCGTACCCTGTGTGGGACCTTAATATAGTTTTGGGCGCCATGGCGCCCAAACCATTCGAGCCAATGGCGTCTGTGGACATTAGGCTCATCACCATCAAGACGGCCTTACTAGTCGATCTCACCTCGGCTCGCAGAGTCAGCGAGATACATGCGCTGGTCGCCTCTGAACCATATACCAACTTTCACAAGGACAAGGTAGTCATGCGGACGCACCCGGCATTTCTGCCCAAGGTTCCATCTGCATTTCACTTGAAAACGTTCTTTCCCGATCCCAAGGATGAATCACAGAGAGTGCTGCACAGCCTGGGTGTCATGCCCTAAATTTCTACTTGGACAGGAACAAGGGCTTCCACAAGTCGGACGCCCTGTTTGTCACATTCGGCGGCTCGAGGGGTTGCTTGGTTTTCTGTGCAGAGGGGACCTGGGCTAGCAGTTCGGGCTGGGCTGCTACCTTCGGTGGCGGCAACTGCTGACTGATTTGCACATGGCTGGTCCCCTTTTGCAATGGCGCAGACGGGCAAAAACGGTGGTGTGGAAGGTTGCCCAGAGCAATTGCCAGTGGTTTAGCTTCATTCGAAACCTTCCACCCATCACTTTTGTGGTCACTAAATTTCTACTTGGACAGGACCAAGGGCTTCCACAAGTCGACGCCCTGTTTGTCACGTTCGGCGGCTCGAGGCCAGGCTATCAGGCCTCGAAGGCTTCCATATCCCACTGGATGGTCTCTGCCATCAAAGAAGCGTATTAGGGTCAGCACAAGCCGCTCCAGGGCAACATGCATGCCCACGCAGTTAGGCCAAGGCAACGGCCATTGCATTCCAACGCCATGTCCCTTGGCAAGTTATAAGCAGGGTGGCCACTTGGGCCTCTCCCTCGGCTTTCTGCAAGCATTACTGTTTGGATGCCGGCTCTAGATCTGATGCCGCTTTCGGACAGGCAATTCTCAGGAACCTATTTGCTTAAGGAGGGTCTCCTCTCCACCCTGGGGCTACAATCAGTTGTAATCGCCCATACAGTATGTAGGAAAGGGGACAGGACGTAAGAGTAATTATAAGTTACTCACCTTAGTGACTAACATACTCTTAGTCCACATTTAACAGGGATATGGGGTGGTAAGACTCACACCTACATGGGTCCTTCCCCCGGCTTCGCGGGCACCGCTATCATGGACTTCTGCATGGACTCTGGCAGTATACTTTTCTGGAAAGCGGTGTCAGACTAAAAGGTCTGCATACCTCGAGTAAAACTCCACCGGGAGACAATCTCCCTCTGGTGATTTTCCTGTACGTAGTGATCCAAAAGCACTCCTTATTTCCTCCTCTGTAATTGGGCTCTCGAGCTCCTCCGCCAGTGTGGACGTCAGCCTTGGCAGATGGGCTTGATCCAATACTTTGCTTATGTCTTTCATGGCCGGGCTCCCACCACTAGTGTATGCGTAGAAATCCCTAAAGGCCCCATTAATGCCCACCTGTGATTTGGCAAACTTCCCTTCTTCGTGACAATCTGAATAGCCGGGCTAACATCCTCCCTGCCTTGTCCCCTTCCCCTTCCCCATGAATATGCTTGAGATATTGGGCATAGTCGTGATTCCGACGTCTGTTTTGTGCTTGGCCCTGAGCCTTTGTTCCCAGATTAGTTCCGTGCCGTACTTGGATCCCCTCGCTAGATCCCCTTTCAGTTGCTTTATACAGTCTCGGTATCGTTCAAGCGGGTTAGTAGTTCTTTTCTTGGGCCATATGTGGCAGCGATGCATTTACCCCATTTGTAACTCTGAAAGCGTCCATAAGAGCACGTAATCTCCCACCGATCCTTCATTTAGGTCAAAATAGTAATAGCTTGCCCTATAATAATAATTTACATTTATATAGTGCTACGAACCCTCAGGCTTCTGAGGGCTGCTTATTCCCATGGTGTGTGGTGCTCATTATCGAACTCGGAAGGATGAAAGGCTGAGTTTGGCCCTGCGAGGATTCAAACCTGCGTCGGCAGGCTCTGCAGGATGTCAAAGCGAGTGCTCTACTCGCTGTCCTATCTGACCGGCTATGTCCTTCCCAAAGTGTGTCCCGAAGTTCCTCTGACCTGAGCCGCATGTGGGTACTACACATCTACTCTTCCCCCATGTCTTCGTGGTGCACAGGAGGCATGGTTCGATAAAGTTTTCCCAAATAGGTAGTCCCACTCTATCCCCAATATTGCTCCCTACTAACAAACGGTAAATCTATATGCAAGTGAGTCTCATGGGGTTGGGAGTAAAAAGAGAAGCCCCGTTATTCCCCCTTCTGTTCTCGCCACAGGTCAACTAGCCCAAGCTCTGCCACTGTCTCCTGGAGAGACCTCTTTTCCTACGGTTCATGCATCGTGCCGGGAGCTGACCGGTCCAGCAGATTGTGCATCAGGCAGTTGAAGTTGCCCCCCACCCCCACAGCCACTATCTCTGTACCACTCCCAGGAAGTAAGAGTCTCTATTTATGTTCAGGGCATAGGAGTTAATGATGCAGATCTCCCTCCCGGCCAGGATCCCCAGTAGAATCAAGGTTCTCCTTTTCTCATCCCTCTTGACTTTGGTAATCTGTAATGGGCTTCCCCTCTTGACCTACGTCATGGCCCCTCTGGAGTAGGTGTAGAAATTCAACCCATATACCTCCCCGCCCCAATTCATCTTCCCCCTATCAAATCCTGAGGCCGCCAAATGGTTTTCCTGCAACAGCGCTACTTGTACACCCCATCTTTTCAGGGAATCCAATATCTCCCTCCTCTTCTTAGCTTGCCCCATTCCTTGCACATTCCAGGTTAAGATCGTGAGCATTCTCATTTACTTGTGTGCGACGCACCCCCCCCTCACCTCTGCCCTCCCCTGCGAGGTTCCCCCCTCCGCCTCTGATGTCGGCTACCTTTCATGCTGGAGTTTTCCCCCATCTGTTGCCCCCGAAACCCTCATCCCCCCCTCTCTCTCTTGTCTTCCCCTCCCAACATAATCACCAATCTTGTCTCCCCTATCTCCCTAAATCCCCATTTCCCAAATTTCAACAAAAACTTGAAACTTGCCCTCAACCCCGGAGGGTGTGTACAGAGTATCCGCACTTACGGTCGCTTCCCTCAACATCCGAGGGGATGAAGGGGGTACAACCATCAGCCCACACTTAGGGTAGGATTTTGCTCCCACCCCTATGGAGGAGAGTCTGGCCAGTCGGTAGCTTGCCCCGTCAGGGTAGCTAGTTGCCACTTCCACTGAACAGTTCCTCGCTCCCTCCTGCTGCCACCCTTGAGTAGTTAGTTAATGCCCCCCCTCCAGAGACCCGACCTCTATATTATTCTATTGTCCTTCAAGTGTGATGATCAATAGAGCAGTCTGCTTGTTTCGTAGGGTCTATTCCAAAAGCATGGTCGTCCACTGAACCAGTGCCATCCCCTTCTCCCTCGTCGACCGATTCTCCCCTGTAGAGATCCATTGTGCGCCACCGTTATCCTGACTCCATTGGTGCCCTCCCCTGCGCTTGTTCTTTCTGGTTCTAAGCTGGTTTCCTTGACAAGCTGTGTGGAACCGGGGCTGTTTGCTCGGGGTGTTGTGTTGGCGTGGTCGTGGACTAGCTCTCAGTGTTCCACCAATGCCAGGCCTCCTCCGGGGAGCTACAAAACCATCGTCTATCGCCTTGTACAATTCTCAGCCGCGCCGGATAGAGCAACATGTAGCGCACTCCATTATCGCTGAGTGTCTGTTCGACCTCCTTGAAGTTCTGCTGCTTGCGTTGGATCTGTCTCATATAATCTGGGAAAACAAGGACCGAGCTGTTGCCCATCTGTATTGGTCCACACCGCCTTGCTGTTTGTAGGAGTGCGTCCCGATCTCTGTAATTGAGGATCCTAGCAACCAAGGGGCAAGATCGTGCGCCAGGTGGAGGTCTCCTTGCGGGGACCCTGTGCGCCCTATCCAAGGCAAACCACTTGGAGAGACCTTTAGATCCGTGCTTCTGCAGGCAAGTTTCCAGGAAGAGTTCTACATGCTCTGGGAGCCCAATTATGCAGACCTAGTTTCTGCGGGAGCGGCCCTCTGTATGCTCCGCCCTTGCTTCCAGTATTTTAGTTTACTGCATAAGCTGAGAGACCTGTTTTTTAAGTGACTACCTCCTTTTCACTGAGGCAACCTTGATGTCTGTTCCCCAGCCGTCTTTTACAAATCGGAGCGTAATAAGTTGGGCTCTTCTCCGAGGTGACCGATTTGCAGCTCCAAAACTGTTCTGGAGCTCTGCACCCCCATCAGCATCTCTGAGATCGTTTCTTCTAGATTAGTGGTTGGCGCCATGCCCGCCGGAGGACCTATTGGTGTCGAGGTCTGCTATCACTTGGTGGTTGTTGCATAAAAACCCATTCTCGGTTGGTGTACCTTGTCCCCCATGTCCATGTCGTCCCAGGGTATAGCGCCCTGGCCTCAGCCAGGGTAAGTGTCACTGAGGGGTGCTCCAGAGTGTCTCCCATGTGAATACAGCCCCTTCTGCAAGATCTTGGGTGCGACCCCGCCAAAGGGTACTTAGTTGCGGGGTCCCGCCACTCTGCCGGGTTCCACCTAGTGGGAGCGGATTCGTTTTTTGCTGTCCACTGTTCCCAATCCCAGAAAGTGCTCCTTTGCCACCTCTGCTTCCCCTGAGGCCCCCTGGTCTGAGGCCCTGCACGATTGGTCATCGGGGCAACGGAGGGGAGGGCAGTTGGTGGGGGGGTGCAACAACAGCCTGGTAACACTGCATCCTTCAGGGGTTTTAACAGTTCCTGGAGCCTGATTTCCTGATGAGAGACTAGAGTACTCCGGCCGTTTAGGGCACCGGCAGGCCGTGCCTTTTTCAGTTCACTGTCTAGGTTTTCCTTGGGCTTTAGTTTGTGTTGGATCCCAGTCTTTCTCTTTTTGGCTTGATATAGCGTTCCCCCATGTATATTTTTAGTGACTTTCTTTCTTGTTCACCACCTAGAATGTCTGGGCTCCTCCTCTCGAGGTCGCTCCACTACCCAGACAGCAGGATCTTGCCCGGGGACTGGATTTGCCTGAACTTCGGGCGGGGGGCGTCCTTAGAGGATTGTAATGATGCCTCGCCTCTCTTAATGCTTGGCGGGCAGCTCCTCACTTCCTTGGCCCTGCAGGCTTGTGTTACGGCCCACAGATGCATAGGAGATACTCCTCTGTGCCCGGGCTCTGGCCACAAGCGGTGCACAACCAGACACCCAGGTCTTCTGGTCCTCTGCCCTCTTCCGGGTTCCAACCAGCGTTCACTGCTGCCTTTCTTGCGGTCTTTGCCGCTTCCCCTTCATCCTTGATGTGCCCTGGGAGGATCAGGTCCTCTCCCCTCCTGGGTGCGAGGGAGCTGGCAAGGGCTGTGCTGTTCCGGCATTGTGCGGGTATACCACAGGTTCGGGCAGCCTTCACACAAGGATCCGGGGCATTGGTGAGTATTCAGCTCCCCACTCTTGGGCAAGCTGTGTCCCAGCCTGTCAGACAATCCTTGCCTGTGGTTGTGGGGGGGGGGGGGCTCTGCGAAGATGATGGCCTTTGCACCCTCTCTTCTTCCCCACCCCTAATGGTCGGCGGGACATTTTGGAGAGCTTGATCACGTTTCCACAGCAGGATGCTGCCGATTGGGGAAAAAACAGGGATGAAAACTGCTCCGGTGTCTCCCCCCGTGTTCCCTTTACTTGAGGGGGTGGGGGGCAGTTTTAGCTTCTATTGCACTACCCTTCGGTACGTTTTCTTAGGATTCTTGCTGGCAGCCTCAGGAGCTCCCAAGGGATCATGTCCTCATCCGTCTCCTGCTGTCCATGCCTCCCGGAGTTTTGCTTTTTAAACGGAATTTAGCCAAAAGTGTATTGCATTTCCCATATGGTGTGTATTCACCATACAGACATAACTGTGCTGCGTTAGGAATGCTTGAAGCAGCTGCAGATTACTTTTCTCTATAAACAAGCCTTGCATTAACTGGCACCTCACTGAGTCTAGTCACAGGTTCTCTAATGAACTCCTTCTTTCCACAGATTCCTCATCTATGATCTCTATCTCCCAGCACCAGCTGCTCTTCTTCCTCTTTTTATGCCGCCATGGGGCACAGCGTGTCTCATCCCGATTCCTCTACGTCCCCTGTTCCGGACATGGCATCAGGGCCAGTAACACCATAACCAGTACCTTTTTTCTGCACACACTGCTCACTCAAAGAACACTGCTCTTGTTTATTTTAACACAATTCTTCGTCATCTTCCCGTTCGTCGCAATGCCGAATCTGATGAGGTCTTCGGGGTTCAAACCCTGTGTGGATTGCAGCTGCCAAATGTCTGTCAGAATTCAAGATTGTGAAGCTAAACCTTTCACCCTCCGCCGCATGGAAAAAAGGTGATGAGCAGATCTTTTCGAGGCCACTGGGCACGGACCGTGGTGCAGAGTTCCAGTCCTTTGTCTGAAAGGACAAAAAGAAGAAAAACTGCAAATGTTTGAGAGCACCAGGCGGTTCTTTGCGGCTTCATTTGTCTTAGTTTCCAAAGAATAGGAGCCACCACGGCCGAGAGGAAGAGGCCCTGCAGGTATACTTTCCCACCCAATCTTCTACCCCAGTGCAATGGTAGGCATTCAGGATGAAGATGCTAGATATCTCTGCCAAGGCCCCGGCGGTCCCGGTGCCGAAGGCTTCGGCTATGGCCAAGACGATGGATCCCACCGCGCTTGGAAGAGCCTGGCAAGGACCACCTAATGAGATGCGACAAGATTGCAGTGAAGGGACAACCCGTTCCGTCTAGACACCGGTCCCCAGAGAGGTTGGTGGTGCAGGCAGTTATGGCAAACCTTAAGACCACCTCTTTTCCGTCTTTGCTCCCCAACAGTGAAAGCAAAAAATTGGACGCATGGGGTAGGAACACTTGCAGCTCCTCGAGCCTTGGTCTCTGATGTGTAAATACCGCTTTGGCCTATGGCCAAGTTTTCCTTTGGTTTATGGTCTGTTATGGCTGAGGCGACATAGTGCATCCCCCAAGGCAGAGATGCAGGAAGGCTTTTGGGGCCCACATCAAGGATGGCAAGGAACCCCCCCCCAGTAAGACTTTGATGATATTAACTTCACGGCTGGGGAGTTTATATGTGCATACCCATATGCCACCGGACACTCTCCAGCTTTCATCTTTCCTGTCCAGCTGTTCAGCTGTATTTGAAACAGGCCACCCATAAGTGCAGGTAAGCACTGCACACGTTTGGTTCGGGCGGCACTACCATACACTTTGGAGGCCCCCCCCGCACCTTTGTTCATGAACTCTGACACACCTATCCATTTTTGTGTCTTGCCAGTTCACATGCACAGCCGCCCCTCCAAGCACATAGCGGAGCTCAGGCACTGGCTCCTACTGGACATCGTCCACCACATTCATCTTCAGAGAGGGGACAGGATACCCCAGGCGACCCAACCCTCTGTGACCATGGACCTCGCTCTATTCCGTGGCCCTTAAGGTACATATACCCCTCTCCCTTCAATCCTCACCTCACAACCACGACAACGGCGTGGTGAACGGCATGTGGGATGTTGTGGTATGTCGAGCACCGATAAATGGGAATATGTGGATAGAATAAGAGCACCCTTTTTCTATCCCTTTCGCTGGTGACCAGGCAGCCGCAGTAGAAAGCTTTGGATAAATAATACACCCATAAGTATTTCTAGTGGAGATCTTTCTTTCTTCTTTTCTACCATTAATAATCTCACAACTAACCTTGACCTACCTCTTGGACACCAATAGAGGTGACAATTGTTGCCTACTGCATCTCAAATATTTCTTTTTCTTTCTTCCTATACAATGAAACTCTTTCTCTCATAAGTATTTCCCTTTTTTTCTGTTTCGCAGAATTTGATCATCATTTCCCTGATGAAGGCGTAATATTTTATTTCTCTTTACTGTTTTTTTGGGTTTATAACCGCCGAAACGCAAGAACCGTGAGGGGAGTGTAGGTGCTATTCCACGGCACAACACAAAGACATTTTCTTAGAACTGAGTTCCCCCATTGCGTTGGCAAGCCTTTATCTCGGAAAACGACGCTATATCCGAGAAGAAATATTAGGAATTGCTGTTTGCACTCTCTATTTCAGACTTTAACGGGGAGTAACAAGGTGGCACTGCCCGAGTACAACAGCAATAATTGTGTTGAACTTATTGACTTGTTCTTAATTGTGTCTCAGGACATATGCAACTCTGTCCCCCTTTTTGTTGCTATCGTCACTTTATATATTTTTTCTTCACTTCTGCTTATCATTCGTCTTCCTTTTCTGCATGCTTTTCTTTCACTTCACACCACCACTTGGATTTAAACCCACATTTCTTGTGACCAATGAACAGGAATGTACAAGGTGTGTGCTGTTTTTATTTGTGACAACAATATTCATAATTTACTTGTGCAACCAAATCCAGAACTGTTTTACTTCAATTGAGTTTTTCTGTCTGCTGTTTATTTGTTGTCTTACCTTGGTGTCCTAATTGTTCTGTCAAGCAGTTTAGATGTGATATACATCAAGGCATTCATTGCAACTATACTGGGCTGGCAAGGGGAGGCTACGGAATAATACTACCGCCCCTCTGCCTTCAAACACCCATGGCACAGCAACACCCCCTATCCCATTATTTATAAAGGAAGCCGTCTTGTCAGATTCTGTAATCTAGTCTGGACACCGCAGACTGCATCTCGAGGACGGTAGCCACCAGCACAGTCTTGAGAAGGTTTGCTTGGCTAAGGACATCAGGGTTTGCTACTGACGCCCAGCAGAAACTTCTGGGCATGCCCTTCGATGGCATCAACTTGTTTGACTCCAAGGCTGACGAGATACTCCAGAATTTCCAACCCTCTAAGGCTACTGCCAAGTCGCTGGGACTGGCAATGTAGCAACAGCGACCTGCGATTCCTGCAGGCAGGGGATGGTTTTTTGCCCCATTGCCCAAAGAGGTAGTGGCCAAGCACCATTGGTCAAACAAAGGCAGCATTGTCCTTACAGTGGTAGAAGCCGGGGTTAACCTAGCGGAGGCGCTCTAACCTACACTGTGCTCTTCGCAACCCCTGGCACAAGTCTTTTCTGAAGTGGACTTCTTCCATCTGTCCCTTGTGGGAGGCAGGATATCCCTGTTTATCATAGAATGGAGAAATACCATCTTGGACCCCGGGATAGGCGGTGCTGCACAGGAGGGGTATCATTGAAAGACGTTGTGCCAGGGACACTCCCTTCGGAGGGACCACTCGCGGCACAGACCAGGCACTGGCGCCCAGCAAAATCATCAGGCACTTTTCTCCACCGGTTCCAGGATAGCAGGATCAAGTTGGACGGGTCCTCCAGGCAACCTTCGGGTCAACTAGGGAAGCGGAACCCAGCATGGAGCTGCTGCGACCGCCACACCTCACATAGAGGCCTGCTTTCCTCGGGATGTTGAATGGCGAGAAAACACCCGGGGAAGTCACTGAATCTTCAGCCATCCATGTTTTGATATCTGTTGCCAGTCAGGTGGTCGGAGAGATGAGCCACATCATCTTTTTCCCCTCACGATATCTGAGGTTCTTAGGAAACCTTACAGGTCATAGAACAGTCATACTGCTTCAATAGAGGAGGTACCCTGCTCGGAAAGGGGGTTGATGCTCAACATTCCTTCCGGTGTCGAAGGACAAGGGCGGTCTGAGACTTATCCTGGATATAAAGCTGCTGAACTTGTACTTGCGCAAGGACACGTTATAGATTATCTCTCTGGCCCAGATCTTCCATGGCCTGGACGCGAACGACTCCAGGATGCCTGCTTCCATGCAGCTAGCCACAAGAAGCACTGGAAGTTCCTGAGATGATAAGTGTGGAACACTCATTTCCATTTGAAAGTCCTCCCTTTTAGTCTTTCTTCAGCACCCATGGTTTTCACCAAGCAGCTAGCAGCAGTGGTGACTCACCTCAGAAAGAATGCCTTTCCTTACCTAGACAACTGCCTTGTCCAAGCCTGCTCAACAGATCTAGCATCAGCACATCTGTAGCGGACAAGCAGCCTATTGCACAGCTTGGGCTTCTTCCTGAACTTCAAGAAATCGCTGTCCCAGTCCCTCCCATTTATCAATGCAGTCTTGGACACTCGCCTGGGTCGGGGCTTCCCACCCAAGGACAGAGTGGCAAACATCTTCAAGATGGTCCAGGTTTTCCAACCACAGACAACCGTTCCAGCGTCACCTTTTCTGTGCTTGCTGAATCTTATGCCTCATACATCTTGGTAGTGCCAGAGTCCAGTCTGTGCATGGGGTTGCTACAATGGCTTCTGTGCGCACAGTGGTCAGTGTCAGGGATGACCTTTGGACCTTCTGCTGGTCTTGGAGAGGGCAGCCGCAGACCTACAATGGTGGGCCGTGAAGGACAAAGCCCTGAAGTGGTTGAATTTAGTCAACCAGGTAATCTAGTCACAGATGCCTGCCTAAAGGGTTTGAGGCTCTGACCTCCTTGCAGTGAGTGGACAGTGGTCCCCATCAACGTGTTGGGAGCACATCAGTCTGCTGGAGATGAGGGTGATCGGGCTGGGCATGGTTGCTTTCCTCCCCTCTGTGAAGGGCAACATGGTATTGGTCCTGATGGACAATACTGAAGCCATACATTATCTCAACAAGAGGGGTGGCATTAGCTCCTTGCCTCTTTCCAGAGGAGCAATGCGATTGTGGTTCTGAGCTCTGGAGAACAGCATGTCTCTGACTGCAGTACATCTGGCCGGCAAGGAGGCCATACGAGCATATGCACTGATCAGACTGTCTTCCACCTCCCACGAGTGGGCACTCTGCCAGGAAGGGTTCCATATAATAATGTCCTTGCAAATATGTCGCCTGGCAAAAGTCACCAGAAAATGGCCCCTTTTTGCAGGGACACCATTATATTGAACTAGCGGGGAACACCGTGCAACACCCAAAACCTTTTTTATTTCTTCAAGGGGAGCGAGGGAGACCCCCCACTCCCCTTGGCCCTATATATATGGTCACCATATATGTTGCCACAACCTTTTCCCGGCAACATTATGTATGGCAACCATATATATGGGGAAAATATTACCGGATACCGCCAGAAAGTACTGGAGATTTTCTCCCACTGAGGTAATCCCCAGGTGGACCTCTTTGCTTCCAGGAACTGAGAGTTGTTCTACCCAAGGGTATTTACTCATCAGTGAGCTCTGGGGGATGCCTTGGCGTTCAAATGAGGCTTCGACCTAATCTATGCTTCTGATGTTTGTTAATCTGCTTAGAATCACATGCTGTGCATAGGTCCGACATCCAGTGGTCACTGCGGAGTATTGCATTTTGTTTTTCGTAGTCGAAAAGGGACGTCGACAAGGCGTGTCTGAAATACTATCCCTATAGTGACGTGCGTTGTACCCACAATCCCTCACGCGTCGAGGTCCCTCAGATTGTTTTTTTCCGCCCAGCTACTGGTCGCCTTTACGCGGAGCTCCTTGAGAGACATTGCAGATTTCTTCTCCTCGACCTTTGGTCGTTTTCCTACTTAATATATAACACATCGATCCCTCCCTCGACGCAGTTGTGAAGCTGTCTCCGCCGAGCAAGATCTTCGACTGAGGGGACGAGCGGAGGAGATCCTTCGGCGTTGCCGAACACGTGGCCTGGCCTCGCAGGCCAAATACAGTAGGGAGAGTGGGGTCGTGGGACATCTCTGGTTCTTTTCTGAGAATGCCTTTCCTTTTCCCCTTCCTTTCCCTTGGGGTCGTTATCACGATTTATTGCCTCGGCTATGGAGAGGACACCCTTTAGGTTTTGCCCGCTTTGCAAGGGCAAGTTTACTTGGAAGGACAAGCATTCACGGTGTAACCGCTGCTTGCCCCTCGATCACAAAAAGGAGGTTTGCACGGCTTGTCGGCTTCTTAAGCCAAAGACTCTAAAAGACCGTAGGGTCAAGAGGTGGGCGGCCTACGCAATGTCGAAGGCCGATTCTTCACCCGCCGCTGCTACCACCGACAGTGACGAGGAACGTGATAACACGACCTCCGCTACGGAAGTCGTAGACCCCTCTAAAGAGCGCTCGCGCTCTTCGTCGTCTGTCCCCGGCCCCGACGGGCTCGGCTCACGCCCTGCTTATGGGGATGAACACCCCGGCGACACTGACGCACACGATACCACACATAAGCACACAACCCATGGCTCTTCTTCGTCGAAGACGAAGAAAGCATCAGCGCCCAAGGAGACGCAGGTTCCACCGGCGGCCTCCTCGGACCGTTCAGGTTCGAAGCCCCTCTCGCAACCGCAGCCGCGACCAGCGACTTGGGTTTTCGGCAAATAAGGGCGCCGCCCCCAAACCATCGGCCGGAGCGCACCAGCAGAGAGCGCACGCCGCCGTAGAACGATCGACACCCGTAATGTCGAAACCACAGCCCAAAGCTGACAAACGAGTCGCAGAGAGCTTGGCGAGGATCGTTGTAGCCGACGCCCAGAAGCGTATGCCGAAAGACACATCGAGCGCTACGCAAAGGTCGAAAGACACGCCGAAAATGCCCGAAGAAAGACAGGGACTACCCCCTTCAGTTGGGGGGACCCCCAGCACACCGGAAGGCTTTTCGGAAGGCGACGGGACATTTTCCTCGACGTTATGGGAGAGGTCGAGCCGTTTTCAGCTAATTTTCCCCCGCTAGCCCGCTCAGGGGTACCCCATGAAACCATGGAAAGGCTCCATCTCTGCATGGAGAGAATGGAAAGGTTTATGAAGACCCAGAACCCTCCTAGTCCCAAGAGAACAAGAGAAGGGCCTTAGGAGGACCCCAGGGCCAAATTCCCGAGACTATTCAATCCCCAGCATGACACAGCCTCAGATTTCCATAATGTGTATGACCTCACTAGTGAGGAACAATACTTGGAGGAGGAGGATGAATTTGTGGACGATGAAGAGGGACAGAACCAGGAGGAAGGTCTGGAAGACAGCCCAGACATGGTAGGAGAAGGCTTCGGAGAAAATCCAGAAGAAGGACCTTCTCATCCCTGGCAATCCCCATCAGTATATTCGGACACTGATGTCCTGAACCTTAATCCTCCTGACAATTCACCTGTTAGAAACACGTCTCCCATTGACGATCAGCCCACATTCAATGCTCTGTTGCGCAGAGCAGAAGCACATTTCGAACTGGACACTGGGGAGATCTCTCCTAAAATAGACTTTGTGGAAAGAGTAATTAAGGAGAAACCCCCGGTCAGCCAGACCATTCCCCTCCTCGCTTCAGTGAAGAGAAGAATCATCCCTTCGCTATCCACACCCGCACTAATCAGAGGAGTTAATCCAAGAATTGAAAAACTTTTCACTCCTTCACCCTCAGACCCGCTGTACCTCAGGGGACATTCCATTCCGGATTCCCTTGTAGTAACTAATACAAGGAAGAGGGCAGGGGTGCCGCTGTCCACCAGCGAGGCACCACCTGACAAGGAGGGCAAGAGGTTTATATGCCCTTGCAAAGAGAGTCACATCCTCGGCTGCCTTTTCGGCAAGAATTGCGAACAACGATTCTTTGCTAGCTAGCTACGCAGACGCGCAGTGGGCCAAACTGCGCAAAGACGCCGAAGACGCGCCGGAACCTCTATGTACACGCCTGCTATCAACTATTGGCGAAGGAACCCAGGTCAACCAGAGTATTGTAAAGAACTCTCTGGATGCTGCAGAGACAGCGGGACGTTCCCTGGTTCAGGGAATACTCCTAAAACGCCATGTATAGCTGCGCAACTCAGGGTTCAAACCGGAGACACAGGCGTCTTTAATAAATAAACCTGTTGAAGACTCAAACCTCTTCGGGAAAGCGGTGGATGAGGCTCTGGAGATGGCTAAAAAAGAGTTTGATACTATCAAAACTCTTGACCAGATCTCTAAGCCCACTACCAGACGCGGCTATGGCAACAAACGCTTTTTTCGTGGCCAACGCCAACAGCAGAATCAGCAGCAACACTACCCTGCCACCAATTATCAGACCAATAGTGGGCAGTACAGCCAAAGAGGCCAGCGCCGTGGCAAAGGGAGAGGTCGGGGGTCCACCCCCAGAGGCTCCCAAGCCCCCAATAACACCAAGAGACGCGAAGATTCGCGTCCCCTCCCATGCAACACCGGTCGGGGGCCGGATAACATCCTTTCTTCCAGCATGGGAGGGAATAACATCAGACCGCTGGGTACTTTCCACCGTAGCCCACGGATACTGCATCGAATTCAACGGTTCCCCAACATACAGACCCCCGAGGGGACGACGCATGACACCGGAACACCTTGCCATCCTTCTCCAAGAAGTACAACAACTGCTGGAAAAAGGAGCCATAGAGGTCGTGCCTCTAACTCGGGTAACGGAAGGTATTTATTCAGTGTACTTCCTTGTACCCAAAAAGGATCTAACCATGCGCCCTGTATTAGATCTGCGCCCAGCGAACAAGTTTATCAAACCCCAGAAGTTTCGTATGGTGACCTTACAGGAAGTGATCCCACTGCTATCACAGGGAGATTACATGAAAACATTGGACATGAAAGATGCATACTTTCATATTTTAATGTTGCCAGCGCACAGAAGATACCTCAGGTTCATGATAGAGGGCAAACACTACCAGTTCAGAGTGCTACCCTTCGGCATAGCATCGGCACCAAGGGTATTCACGAAGGTACTGGCACCGGCCCACCTGTGCAGGTTGTCCATCCCAGTTTACCCTTACCTCGACGACTGGCTCATAACAGGGGATTCATACGAAACATGCTTCTCCAATACCCAAAAGACTGTAGACCTTTTGTTCCAGTTGGGCTTCTCCATCAACGAAAAGAAGTCCAGCCTAGACCCCAGCCAAATCAAACAATTCCTAGGGGCTCTAATTCAAACAAAGGACGGCCTCGTCTTCCCCTCCAACGAGAGGGTCCAAAACATGCTGTTTCAGATCCCTCAATATGTGACCGGTCGAGAGGTGACGGTACGCAAAGCAATGCGCTTGCTAGGCATGATGGCGTTGTGTATTTATTTGGTACCTCACGCGCGCCTGCGCATGCGCCCTATGCAAGAGTGGCTCAACAGCCAGTGGTGTCAGGCCAGCGGACTATGGGACGATCTAGTGGTGGTCTCGCAGGCCTTGGTTCTCTTGCTACGGTGGTGGACAAAGGAAAACCTGGAAAGAGGGAAACCCTTTGCCACACCCGCGGCGGAAGCCACTCTAACCACAGACGCATCCCTCACAGGATGGGGGGCTCACCTATCCCATCAGACTGCTCACGGAGTGTGGACTCGGAACGTAGCATCCAAACACATAAATCTACTGGAGCTACTAGCTGTGTTCAAGGCGCTAAAAGCCTTCCAGGAACACCTACAAGGCAAGACTGTGTTGGTCCTTACAGACAGCACCACAGCCATGTACTACATCAACAAGCAGGGGGCACCCACTCTCCAGGACTGTCCAAACTGGCCCAAAATATATGGAAGTGGGCTCTCAAACAAAACATGTTCCTACTGTCACAACATGTACCAGGGGAACTCAATCTGCTGGCAGACAAACTCAGAAGAGATTTCCCCCTGCCCGAAGAGTACGAATGGCGACTGCACGAAGACATCGTCTTCGACGTCTTCACACAATGGGGATTCCCAGAAATAGACCTATTCGCAACCCTGGAGAACTCACAATGCCCAAGTTACGCCTCCAGATACCCCCAGAACCAATCCAAGGGGGAACGGTCTGTCGATGCAATGGTCAGGGAAATTTGTTTACGCTTTCCCCCCCCCCCCGACTCCCCTTCTCAACAAGGTGGTGCACAAGATGCACCAGGAACAAGTGACCATGATACTGGTGGCCCCAATGTGGGCCCGACAGCCATGGTTCGCTCACTTGATGGAGATGTCTCTATCTCCCCCAGTGAAACTCCCCTGCCCTTACAACATGCTGTCACAAGACAAGGGCAGGACTCTGCATCCATGCCCCCAGAACATGAATTTAGCAGCTTGGCTCCTGAGATCATAGAATTCGGACATCTACAGCTCCCGCAGAGATGCATGGACATCCTCAGGGAAGCCAGAAAACCTAACACTCGCCGCTGCTATTCTAGCAAGTGGAAGAGATTTGTCATCTGGTGCAGAGGAAAACGCATCAACCCGATTGACTGCTCTCCCACACATATTGTTCTATACCTGACCCACTTATTGGATTCAGGTCTAGTGTTCAATTCCATTAAAGTCCACCTAGCGGCACTTTCTGCATACACCACTTCCCAACTCAAAGTGTCGTGGTGGAAGATCCCTGTTATAAAGGCCTTCATGGAGGGAGTAAAGAGATTACACCCCCCGATAGCTGACCCAACTCCCGGATGGGACCTTAACGTGGTACTTACCAGACTCATGGGCTCACCATTCGAACCCATGCACAAAGCATCTCTTAAACACCTCACTCTTAAGACTGCTTTTCTAATAGCTATCACCTCCATCAGGAGAGTAAGTGAACTACAGGCTCTTTCTGTTCTAGACCCCTTCGTTACAGTTCACAGAGATAAGGTGGTTCTACGCACGCACTCAAGGTTTGCTCCGAAATTCATCTCGAAATTCCACGTAAAGCAGTCTATAGAACTGCCAACGTTCTTTCAAAATCCTTCCAACTTGGGAGAAAAAACTCTGCACACACTAGATGTGCGCAGAGCGGTCATGTTCTACATGGAAATAACCAGACCACTGAGGAAGACTAATCAGTTCTTCGTCTCGGTGGCAGCAGGAAGAGAAGGGGATGCAGTTTCAAAGTCCACTATTTCTAGATGGATTGTTCAATGCATCACTCTCTGCTATACTCTTGCTAAGAGAGAACTGCCCTTTAAGCCAAGAGCACACTCTACTCGAGGCACAGGCATGGGGGCGTCCATAGCATTCATTGCAAATGTTCCCCTTGAGTCCATCTGCAAAGCGGCTACCTGGAGTTCTGTGCACACCTTTACAAAACACTACTGTCTAGATGCACACTCGAGATCTGACTCCCAGGTGGGACAGGCAGTATTAAGACATCTTTTCTCTACTGTTCCTTCTCATAACCCACCGCCAACTCCGGGTACTGCTCGCTAGTCTATGCACAGCATGTGATTCTAAGCAGATTAACAAACATCAGAAGACAATGCATTACTTACCGTAAAAGCATTTCTGATGGTTGTATCTGCTTAGATTCACATGCGCCCACCCTTCCTCCCCGCTCGGATGGAAGGAACATAGACTTCCTTTTATATCTCTCTTTTCTGTACTCACTCACGTCTAGAAGGCTCCCTCAGGGCAGAAAAATACAAACAGAGGGACCTCGACGCGTGAGGGATTGTGGGTACAACGCACGTCACTATAGGGATAGTATTTCAGACACGCCTTGTCGACGTCCCTTTTCGACTACGAAAAACAAAATGCAATACTCCGCAGTGACGACTGGATGTCGGACCTATGCACAGCATGTGAATCTAAGCAGATACAACCATCAGAAATGCTTTTACGGTAAGTAATGCATTGTCATTCCCGCCGACCCCTGTCATTCCGCTGGTTCTCCGGAAACTGCGTCTGTACATGTCCATGATGGTCTTGATCGCTTCGGACAGAGCCCAGAGAATATGGTAACCGGAGTTGCTGGACATGGCCATCTGCCCTCCCTGGCATCTAACACAGCAAACAGACCTCCTCTCTCACCCAGGCGGGAGGGTACTGTGCCTAAATTTCCATAGTCCGAACCCTCATGCCTGGCTGTTGAATGACTGAGGGACAGGTGGTGGGATTTGTTGGGGTATGTTCTGGATGTGCTCCTCTCTGCTAGAAGACCCACCAACAAATCCAGTTATGCATGCAGGAGGCGTAATTGTTTGCCTTGGTTCGAGGAGAGATTTGGACCCTTTGACTTGCTCCACTTCCTCTGTGTTGGATCTTCTTCTGTCTTTGGCCCGAACAGGCCTACAAATTGGTAAAGTGATCCTTTTTCACGATGCCCGCTGTCATTTAATTCCTATGACGTCTTTCCAATATGTTTCTCCAAGGCCAGTTTGTTGTTCCAGCGTGGGATTTAAATTTAGTGTTGACATTTTTAATGGGTACTTTGTTTGAGCCCCTTCTTTCTTGCTCTTTGAGACTACTCACACTTAACGTGATTATCCTCTTTGCCATCACTGTCATCACTTCCACTAAACTAGTGAGTGAGATCCAGGCTCTGTCTGGCAGTCCTCCCTACTTGGTTTTCTCCAGGGAGAAGGCGATGTTGAGAGTCAGACTTGCCGTCCTTCCGAAGGTGGTCTCTGATTTCCATCTCGCTCAAAAGATCCATCTACCTGTCTTCTTTCTTCCGCCTCACCCTTCCAAGGCAGAAGAGCGTTTCCATTGGCTGGATCCGGTGCGGCCCTCAAGTTCTACGTCTCTCGGGGGTCAAGAGACGTGGCCAGGAGCAAACCTAAGCAAATCCTGCATAGACGGCCACCATGAACAGATACTGGCATCAGAGGCACCAGAGTAGCGGTGGGATGAGTAACGGGCTCAGAGGAAGAATGCAACTCCTTCCATCAGGCAATTTAGTTTCATGGCGGCGTAGCCAGCTGCCATCTTGACTTTGGGGGAATATTGGGGAGCATTGAGCGGAGGATAGCAGCGGCACTAGAGGACTGTGGCGGCCTGTGGAAGGAGAGATTGGACAGCCAGTGGAGCGATGCCTTGGAGAATACAGACGAATAGCGCGAGGTGCCGCACTCCCGTTCTTCTCTGCCGCCTCTAGCAGCCGTCATTTTTCATTTGGCTGAAGGCTGGAGGAGACAGGGCAGCGACCCAGAGCGATTTTGGGCTCTGAAGGTGGACCGAAGAGCTGTCGGCATGCACCAGTGGCAACAGTGGTAATACAACTGAAGGCTCTGGTTCCCCCGGTCTTGGCTTACCCCTATAAAGGGCTTGGCACAGATGCTCTCCAGAAGCAGGCTAAAGGTGAGATTGGCTAGACCGCATTAGAAGGGAGGCCGTGAAGGGGAATACAAACGGGAGACTATGCGTATGGTACATCTCCATAATGGTGATAGGACAGCAGAAAATTGAGCAATATGTGGGTTCTTAAGAGCAAACAGAGTAAACATACCTTACCAGGAAGGAATAATAAATTGGAATCTGCCGCAGAGAGGCTCGCCATGATGGTTCCTAGCGACCATACAGGACTCTCGGTCTTCATTGGAGAATTAAATCCAGGAAGTGGGCACAGACGTCTCACTCATAAAACCTGATTTAAAGAAGGTTAGTGAGTGAGTCACTGCCATGGAACAACAAGTGAGCGATGTTGAGGACTCTTTCATACTGTTACAAAACAAGGTGAAAGGCTTGGTAATGGCTATGAGAACCCTGGAATACAGGGCAGAAGACACGGACGGGAGATCCCGGTGATGCAATGTCTGCCTGCTAGGTTTGCCGAAGAGGAATAAGGGCACTGCTTTCAATTGTTTCTAGAAAAGCCATTCATGGGCACCCTCCAGATCAGGGGGCTCTCAGAGCTGTCAACCATATCGAGAGAGTACATTGGGTGCTTGGGAACAAACACCTCCAGGGGCCCCACCAAGGGTGATTGTGGCAGAACTCCTCAATTTCAGGGACAGATGCAGTGCTACAGGAAGCCCGCAAATATGGTTACTTGAAGGTGGGCTCGGGCAACATCCTGATTTTTCCGGACCACACTCAGCTGGTCCACCTACAGAGGCGATACCTTGATTTAGTAAGAAGATTGAGGGAAGAAAACATTAAATATATTATGTTCTTCCCAGCTAAACTGAGCATTGGGAAGCTTTGAAATGCAGACATCAGGGACAGGATCTTCTTTTAGAAAGGCACTGAGGTTGGGGAATAAATGCTATATAGTTCAAACCACAGGCTCGATACACCACTGGCAATGTTGATCTGGCCCGACTTTCACCCCATGGTATAGCGAGTTGTTACTGAATGTCAAGAGCACTTGCTATTCAAGGAGTGGCAAATAAGGAGCCATAATGAAGAGTCATCCAACAGGTGCACTGGGATAGCAGCCTTGCGTAGTTGCCCGCAGAACCTGGTCATTCCATGTCAACAGTCTCATATAATCCCAATCGGGGATGTTTGAGAGCAGGGCAATCAGACCTTGTGGACACTAACTACAGGCATTTAGGACCTAGTTTGTGTTTGTAGAGGTTGAAGAGAGGGAAGGTTGCTTTGGGGGAAATGAGGGGGGCATGGGAGGGATGTTTGGAATTGAGGGGGTGGAAAGGAATTGTTGGTTGTTGTTTCATTGTCTCAACGTGCAGAGGTGGGGGAGGTGGTGAACACAGTGGCTCAGGTTGGGTGAGATTTCCCAGAGAGGAACATCAAAATGCTCCACACATAACATGGCCTTGTATAGGTTAAGACATGGAACGCTAGGGGTCTCACCAACAGATGGAAATGTATTGAAGTGGGGAATTTCCTGAAAAGAAACTGAATTCAAGATGCTTTATTGCATGAAATGCACCTTTTGAACCCGGATCTGAATGACCTGCAATGTAAATGGGAAGGGTAAGGATGGTGGGGGGCGGAGGGCATTGTTTTGATCCAGCTCTTTTTCGTACACAAGAGGAGGTACAAACCTGGATAGCAAAAGGGAGTTCCCCATACACATTAAAGTGGCATTTTGCTTAATACATTCTTACGCACCCAACAAAGACCATGGGCCTCGTTACGGGTCTAGTGGTAAGATTTATTGTCGCCTGACTTCCCGGTGCCAGCGGGAGATTACAACCCTGGCAGCCCGTAAAGTCAGGCGCCAGTAAGATGTAAGTCCCCATTCCCATAGAGTCCCACAGGACTCTGTGGGAGTGGAAACACGGAAGCACTGGCACCGTCTGCCTACCATGACCGCTGCGCCCGGCAGTGTCAGAACTGGTGGGCACCACAGCTCCGGCAGGCAGACCTATAATATGCCGGTGTGGGAACAACGCTGCTGGTAAGCTTACTAGCACCCTTGTTTCCGGACCGGCAGGGTCGTAATGAGGCCCCATGTTTATTTTTGGACCATAGTGGAACTGGGAGGGGGTTACAGACATGACCTTTTTATTTTGGGGTGGGGGTGATTTTAATTGCTTATTGGACCAACAATTGGATAGGTCAGTAGGGACGGGCCACTTCAAGCAACTGTCTGCTGCTGTAAACAAGACAGTGACGGATGTGCATTTGGCCGAACTATGCAGAGAAAGCCAAGGGAATAATAAACGTTATTCATTTTACTCCCACCCTCACGGGTCCTTCTCCAGAATCAATTACATTTTAGTTGAGACAGAACACTTTAGCCAGTTTACAGATGCTGGGTCGAATACTTTCAGAACAATCCCCCCTGTTGACTACTATGGCATGGGTGAAAGGGAAACCAAATCAATATAAGGTGTAGGTTTGAACTGGGAAGCCTTCAAGGTAACGATAAGAGGGAACTGTAAAGTGCACACTTCAGGGATGTGCAAGGCCTTAAATAAATCATTACAGGAATTGGAAGGAGCTATCACACAATGTGACTGAGGACTGTTGAGAGGGACCACTGCAGAGATGCCCTTTCTAGAGAACTAAGTGAACACTGAGAACTTGAGGAGACGTTGCACAATCCATGGTGAGAGGGATAAGGCAGTTCGGCTTTTAGCATGGATCGTTATTATGGCGGGTCAGAAGAAGGAGTCAGACACTTTGAGGACATTCTAAGGGTTCTTTTATTTAAATCTATAGGAAAAAGGCCTATCTTTCCCTATCGGTAAAGGGATTACCCTGCCTCACTAAATAACCAAAGGTGCTTGTCTGTCATCAGAAAGTCGAAAATAAATGTCATCAGCCTGACCTAACTCTACCTGACCCTACCACTAAAATGAACAACTCAAAGTAGGCCAAAAGAATGTCTCTCTTCTCCTTGTCTTTTCTTGTCTCCTTGTATTTACTTTATAGAAATGTCTCTTTCAACATACATTTCTTAAAACAATCTTCTTGGATATTCCCTTATCTCCTTTTATGAGCTCGTGTAGCTCTTCCAGAATGTTCCCTGATCTTGCACTCTCTTTAGTGATAAGCTTATGACAGCTTTCCTTGAGACACACACTCACATTCTTGTCTTTGGGCGTATATCTCTCTGTCTTTAAGTTCAACTTCTCTTAGATTTGATATGTTATCCAATTTTAGTCTTCCTCTCTCCCGAGTTCTCTGTATTGGATTATTACTTCTCTTAAACTGTTCACTTTATAGTTTTATCTCACGCACAACATTTGTTACACATGTTTGTGTAGTGTTCTCTGCACTGTTCCACACTATATTCATGGGGCATTTCCCCTTCTTCGCAGGGGATTTATTTCCATTCTCTCTTTACTTCCCCTGCAGGGTTATTCATTACGTTCTTTATTGGTTCTCACAACTCCAGTTAGGGTGGTTTATTGTTAGTATATTGTCCTTATGACTGGGATGAGTTTTTCCACTCATATTGTTGCCCCAGCAGCCTCCCGCTTCTGCCGTTCTCCCTGATGCCTTTGTGTATGCAGGGGAACCTTGCAGGGCTCAGCAAAAGCTTGGGTTATCGACTTTGTTGCCTGGCTTCTCCATCTTTGATTTTGCCAGGGTTCCATTCCAGCTTCCCTGCAGGCTGCTGCGGTCTACAGACGTTGGCGGTAGGGAGCCTCAAACGCTCCTGGTTACGACGGTCTCAGCGTCGTTAGCCAGGTGTCTTTCTCACTATGATACGGTCGTGATCATGCCACCACCCTGCAATGGATTCCTCTTCTCCTTCTGCCAACAGCTTCCCCGTTGTTGGACTCGCGAACCCTCCAGCATCTCAAGTTGGCATTCTTCGCCTTTTCGAAAGTCACAGGCTCTGTCCAACTCAGACTGTCCAAGGCACGCTTACGTCAGGGGGGCTTCCCCTGTGCACAATACACTCTCCTCATAATCCATTCTTTCCAGTTAATTACACGTCTCCTCTTAAAATGACGACATCTTTTCCTTTTAATGACTGGTTCACTTCAGCATTTTCTGCAGCCAAATGTAAGGAGGACACATTATTCTTCATAGCATGGGTGTGGCGTGGATTCACATGCAAACCCTCCCTCCTTCCCCTCTATGGCTCTTCTTGGTTCATACTGCCACTTTACGTGCTATACCAAATCTGGAGATGGCCACCAAGGGTGGAACTTAAGGAGGCGACTTTCATTGGATGGAGGCAGTATGACCCAAAGGTCAGTGATTGGTTTAGAGGAGAAATGCAGTTTTGAGGCTAATGCAAAACTGCTTTTCTTTTTACTGAGGATTCCCAGCCTGATGACTGGGAATATTCATGACCATGTGAATCCATGCCAGACCCATGCCTGGAGATCACTAGTTCCAGGTAAGTAACTAATTCCTTCAGCTTTATCGAGATCATGCTCTAGCTAATCAGTCTGTTTCCATAGGTTCTTCTTGATTGTTTTTAGGGCAGATCATGCTCTAGCTCGCTTTCTTCCCTATCCCAATTATCTACCGCTAGACATGACTGTCTTCGCCAGTTCTGCAGCACCTTGGTATCAGAAGCAACAATCTCTTTATGCAGTATTTCAAAGATCTCTGGGCTATTTGGTGAAAAACATTTTCGCACACATGCAAAGTTCTTCCGGTCCACAACAGATTTTAGGGATGACAGACCCAGCTCTCAGCAATTTAATTGAATCTGGGTTGAGAGTGGTAGATTCAGCACCTTTTTCCAGTAAATGCCTTCAAGCTGAGGCCACACTGTAGATGGAATATTAGGCATGGCATCAGCTCCATAAGCGATTGCAGGAATTGTCTTGGTTTTATAGAACAACAATACTGTTAGAATAGAAAAGCACCCATATTTGTAGTTGATGGCACGTGCTTGGCTGGCCAATGCGTTGATTTTAGTTTTGAGTTTGGCTACCATAGGGGGCTTCTGTTTTGGTGTCACTCATCCAAATTCCTAAGTATTTGAAGATTGAAACTTGTTTGATAGATTGTTTCTCAAGAAACCACTTGTATTTGTTTGCCTTTTATTTGATTTGCCTAGGCTTAGAATTTATGTTTTTACTTTATTATTCTCTAAGCCATTTGTTTGAATGTAGTTTGATAGGCTATTCAATTGTCGCTGCAATCCTATGGGTGTCTGATCTATTAGTGCTATATAATCGGCGTATAGTATATGCGGCAATGGCACTCCACCAACTGTGGGGGGAAATGCTGTTAGGGCTGAATCTGAGTTCTTAATGTCAGCCTGAAAAGAATTGAATAATGCTGCTGCCATTGGGCTGCCTTCCTTGACTCCTTTTGCGGTAGGAATGGTGTTGAGAGTAAACCGGCCTTATTTAGATGGACTCTTAATGATGTCCCGCTGTGCAAAGATTTATGGGATCAAGTAGGGGTGACGGTCAGTTCTCTGCTTTGAGTTTTTTCCAGTTTTTGGCGGTCGATCTGGTCAAATGCTTGCACCAGATCGACAAAGGCTATGAAGATCTTTGGCCGCCCCTGTTTCACTCTGTTTTTCAGCAGGTTGAGGATGAAGATGTTGGCAATCATCCCAACTCCTTTGAGCCCGAGAGCCCCAAATGGGAAAGCAGATTCAGGAAGAAACACAACACGGTTGTGTTGGAAAACGCTGCGGTTTTTCTTTCTGAGTTTCTCAGGCTCCTCTGAGCCGGAGGAGCCTGAGAAACTTGGAAAGAAAAACCGCAGCGTTTTCCAACACAATAACGTTGTATTTATGTTCGCGGTCGCTTCAAAAGCGACCGCGAACATAAATACAACGTTTTTAAAGCTGCGGTTTTATTTCTAAGTTTTCCGGGCTCCTCCAGCCCGGAAAACCTAGAAAAAAAAACCCAGCTAGTGGTTATTTTTTTAAAAAAATAAATAGCACTTACCGAGATTCAGCTGCAGCTTTCCTGCTCTGGTCTCCGGTCCCTGTCCTCCGCGTACAGCACTAATGAAGGGAAAGCCACCCAACGGTAGCTTTTGTTTACTACAGCTGGCTGGCTTTTCCTTCATTAGTGCAGCAAAAGCAAAAGCCAGCACAGGAGGGCATCCATTTCACAAAATGGATGCGCCCATGTGCTTGCTTTTGTGAATATTGAGCTTGAATAGCTCAGAATTTGACATAGGAAGTTTTAAAAAAGAGAATGCTAGTATTTTTTTATGTTGCCTATCTATTTTTTAAATAAAATTTTTTACTAGACCATGCCTTTAATTTGATAATTTGATTAGTCTTGCAGGTTCGAGTGGCTAGAGCATATTTTGAGGCATCAGAGTTCTTGATAGCCACAACCAATCCTGATTTTTCAAACAGTCTTTTAATTCACTAGAAACAGGCATGAGACGTTTTACTTGCTGTTGTGACTTTGATGGATCAAATGTCACTTTTAGCTTAATTTCTAAACCAACTGGAACCCAACCTATTTAAAGAGGGTCTAGGTAATTTAATTCCAAGTTCTTGCTGGCCTGCTCCCTAATGGTTAATTTGGTCTCAGGTTCTTCACAATTGCTGATTGAGATAGACTCACTCGGGCGATGAACAATCTTACTATCTCGCTCAGAATCCTTGAGAGTTGTAAGATCGAATCCCAGTCTGAGCATACTCTCTGTCGCTTCAAGTAATATGTTATTAATCACAGGTGATGTTAAATGTAAGTAGATCTGGTCTGTTCTGTGTTCGCCAACAAATTAATTTATTCTGATATCTTTTGAGCACAAATGTCGAAGATTCAGAATACTTTGAAAGAGGTCAAACACTGTTCTTCGATTTAGAATTAAGTTGTCTTGCTTGTCCCAAATGTGTTCGAGATTCAAAGTTCGGTATTTCGGATCTTGTATAGGCCGACACTCGGGCCTCTTGTTCTTGTAGTCATCAGAATAAGACTTAGACTGATTATTTTGAGTCTGTTTTTCTTGATTTTTATTACGTGACGGTGGAAAGTTGGAATGTTTGAGAATTGGTTGTTTTCCACACGTTTTTTGAGTGTCAGATGATGGCACTAGGTCCTCAGTCCGAAATGACGAAACAACCGATGTCTGACCTAGAGCTTCAGTTGACGATACAGATGGAATTGTAACAAGACTTACAATAGTGGTTTTGCACCGTGGCATATTATAGGTTGTACCATGAAGAGCTCTTTTTCTTCCAAAGTAAAAAACAGAGGAGATAGAGTTTCCGCAAGATGAACTTTGGTTAGCTTCTTGGTCTCGTACCAGTGAAGACAAGCCCGGTGGGTCAAGTTCTACATCAGTATCTGTGTGAACTCTCAATAGAGTGAGTTGAGAGGTCTAGTAGAGCTTGCAATGGGAGGCTTGTAACATTGGAAATCATTTCGCCCTTAGATATAGGTGGAGTTAAGGAAGTACTGACCACCACAGACTTATGCAAAACTGATTTTATTTGTGGTATAGTGGAAGTTTTCCGTGGTGCCGGTTTTGGAGCAACAATCTTGTTGTTTTTGCTGCTTAAAATAAGTTGCATTACGACTTGGGGTTAGTAAGTCAGAAGCATGCACTGAAGCTGTTGTCGGTTGGTTTGGATGGTTTTGTCGTGAATATTGTAAAGGCCAAATTGGATAGTCCTTTGTCCGAAGCCTCATCTAACACAATTGCTTCAAGATTTTCATTAGTGCAAAAGCATGGAGCAACGTTTCCAACAGGTGAAGCCTTGCTTACAGTTTTAGTCGAATTTTGACTATTTGCACATTGTAGGTGTTCAGGTTAATTTGTTGGGTCTACCTGTTGAGTCAGGATCGTGGTATGTGTTCCTTGACTAGAGCTTGAACTTAAGTTAGGATGAACGTTTACTATTGGTAGATTCAGCTTCAACTGTTCGGCGGATCCACATTGCCCTTTAGCTGTAATGTACCCTTTGAGAAAGATTAGCTTAGAATGTGTCCTTGCAAGAAGCGTCATTTGATCATCGTGGGTATCATTCATGTGTTCATACAGCTTCATAAAAGGAGTGCAGGCAATTGTGATTGTTGACATCATAGTCATAAGATGAAGTTTATTCTTTTTTTTTATTGTTAGTGTTAGGTACAGAGCCTGACTCTTGTGTAAATGTGAATTCATCGGGGACTGTTGGACTTAGTCTGATGTACCGGGCAAGTAGATGATAACCGTGAAGGACTTATAGGTCTTTGATCAGAGGCTTGTGACTCTTGAGCCATCTGAATTGATTGACCAGCAAAGGTGGAGTTTGTGTCGGGAACCTCGAGTTCAAAGGGGTGCGTCTTGGTGCGGGGAAATCTGCAAACGCTGCTTCATATAACGGGTAGTCATTAGCATCTGATGTGTGAATCGCCACTTCTGAGTGGACAGTTTCAAGGTTTGCATTCGCAACGGCCAGAGAATTTGTTTGAGACTGAAAATCTTTGACCTTCAAACACAGTGTTTCCGATTGCATTGCGTGAGTTACCGTGTTTTGCGTTTGCTGGACAATCTTACATCCATTCACTGGAGTATTTTCCAAACCCCAGTTTATTGATGGAATTAGTGGTAAAGCATTTTGAACCACCCCTGTGAAAGAGGCAAAATCATAAGAAGATGAAGGCAGTTTAGGTTTTACTGTGGAAATATCTGACTGAGAATCTGGTATTAATTATTAGTTTTTCAGTGTCAATACTCGCTAAGATTTCTGTATCAGAAGGTTCACTCACAGGTTTCGATTTTCCAATGGACGCAGTTTTAAATGTTTTGATGGAAGAAGACAAAATGCCAGGTCCCGGCCTCTAACAACTTTTTTTTTTTTTTTTTTTTTTTTTTTTTTAAACTCTGGGTTGAGGATGTATTTTCGTCTGGTCTTTTGAGACTCGTGTGACTGGAAGCACATTTCGATCTTGCGTGGAGCATGGAACTTGTTTTGCTGGGTTGCCATTGCCAGGGCGTTTAGACTGACCGATTTTTAAGTGTTTTGTAGATTCATGAGACAAAGATGGTTCTGCTTAAAGAGGTAGTTTGTTATTTACGCAAGTTTTGGTACTGCCGGAAGCATAACAATCTCTGTTCATGTTTATTGGTGATTGTATTCTGCATTGCGTCTCATCTTCGATAATACAACTTAATTTTCTAAAGTACTTTGGTCATTGCTTTTAATCAGTGTTGTGAATTTGTACTTGTGTAGTCACAATTTTACCTCCTGCCAGCCCGGTTATTTCCAATCGGTTAATTAAAAGCTCCTGAAGACATTCCGATATGTCATCACTCCCTTCTCTGTTTGTGCTAGTTTCTGAATTACAGAAAGTCTGATTCTCTGTAGTCGAAGTCGGGAGGTCTTTGTCGGGTAAACAGGAGGGCAAAGTTTTGCTGCTTTGTGTTGGAGGCAAGGGACTTGTGTATTGCACATTAATCGAATCGGCTTGGTTTAAACACTCTGCCATAGGTAATTCCTTTTGACAGGGGTATCATTAGTAAAGAGGATGTAAGTTGCGAGGTTATAGAAACAGTCTAAGCACGTGGCAATCAGCACGGCATGGTGAGCAATCAGTGATGAGATGAGAAATATATTAAGACTTACTTGTTTGGTCTTAGCCGTTTCAACCTGAGCCTGCATCACGGAGGACATGGGGGAACAAGGTGCTGTAATGTCGTGGGCACAATACTTTTCGTTCTTTCTGCTTCTTAAAGTGCGCTCTTCTTCCATGGGGCCCACGGACCACCAGACACTCTCTCACACTCCGCCACGCTTCGCTACTCGGGATGTTTTAGAGAGCGAGCGCTGGCTGGAGGGGGAGTGTCTGGGAGCAGCCACTGCAGATAGGCTCAGCGAGTCTTCAGGTAAGCAGCATGTTCTCAAAGGGGAAAAAAAAGACTCAGTGAGTCAAATGAGTCAGGCAGCAAAGTCCGATGCACAATCCTTCAACGAGTCCAATGCGGCAAAGTTGCTGGTGAAACGTAGAAGGCAGCCCACCAGACTCTCTGTCACACTCCTTTGCTTGTATTCACTGCTGACCTGACATTACCTTTTGGAGGTAAGTAAAGCCTTCTGCTTTACTTCCCTTGCTTTGTGCTAATTTCTATCGATAAACAGATCGTCTACAGAGTATTAATATCGGAAGACTGTCTCCCTTAGTGAATTTATTTTATTTACAAGCTGCACACATCACCTTAAAGTGAAGTGCAGTTAGGATATGTTGTATCCTTAGAACTTCTTCTTTTACAACTTTGTGGTTAAAAATGCAATGTGTCCAGGATGGGCTGGTAGCAGCGGATATTGTTCTACCATTTATACTCCTGCACTTTTGCAATTACTGCAAATGGCTACTTAGAGTGGCTAGGCCTCTAACATGGCCTTGCCACAGGATTTTCACCTGTCATTTGGCCATGTTGTCCTTTGGCCTTCTTCCTGCCCTTTTCGGGAACGGAATTGCCATATATAGAATGCCCTTTCCTGAGGAAAGCGTCTGCTTTCCTGGGCAAAGTGGCGGTTTGCGTGCGGGGGCTGGGATTGTCTGATCCCAGTCCACACCGGCACACACAATTGTATATCCACTGCCCGTATGAATGGTACAAATCCTTACCATTGGTGGACCTGGGCACACTTCCAGTCTAGATCTTGGATAAAAGGACTCCTCCTGCAGCCATTGAACAGATCATTGTTGGAGCCAAGTGCACTGTTGCTTCTCAGAGCTATGTCTGTGCTCAATGAATAGCATAATAATCTCTACGAAGAAGTGCAGCCACTGACAAACCCGAAGATGGCCGTTGGAGCGGACTAGCATCAACTCAATTGCAGTGCCAGTGAAGCTTCGCTCCTCTGTCCTGATCTCAAGAAGGCCCACGTCTGTGCTTTGGTTTATGGACGGTTTATGGTCATTGCATCGAAAAAGATGCATCGAAATGACAATGCATCGAAAATAAAAGCATCGAAATTCTATGTTTTACATTAAAAGTACATATCCATCAAACCTTTTCCATTGAATGGATATGATCTTTTAAATGTAAAAGATAGCATTTCGATGTGTGTATTTTCTACATTAAAATGTTACATGGAGCTGTCCAGTGCTGATATTTCGCACTGGCCAGCTCCTTGTAACGTTTTAATGTTTTTTTGTATATTGGGGGTGGGGTTGCCCCTCCATCCCCCATGCCAACCCCTTAATCTAACCCTAAATCTAACCCCAACCCCTAATCTAACGCTAACCCTGACCCTAATCTAACCCTAGCCCTAACCCCAGCCCCAACCCTTAATCTAACCCTAAATCTAACTCTAGCCCCAACCCTATCCATCGAAATTAAACCTCGAAAATTATTCAATGAATATGCTTTTCGATGGAAAGGCAATTTAATTAATAATTTTCTATGGAAAGGTGTTAGATGGAAAGACCAGATACCCTTCTGGACCAATGGGAATAACCAGTATCAACCCCTTCCTGAGGTTCCTTGCCTGCTGAGCCATCAGAAGGGTCCCTGGACCACCAAGTGGAATGACCAGCTCCTCTCTCCTGAGCTACCTTGCTGCTGCTATCACTGTTCTTAGTGCATCCTTGAAACTTGGAGGATCTTCAGCTTGTGCTACACAATGCCTGCTCCTGTGTTTTCAGCCTTCTAGTCTCCATGGATGCTGTGCAGGGCAAGCTCCTTTGTTCACCCAACGAAGATCGCCTGTTGCTACCCGATCGTAGTGACTCCTGGTGCAACCCATCATCTTCGCTCCCTGGGGGTCTCCTGAGATTGCTTCTCCACAGAAGTTCTTTTTGCCTTCATTGTAAGGGCGTTCAACTGGGCAATGCCTGGAACCGAAATACAGGTACTGCAACCGACAAAGTAAATCCTGCAACTGAAATTGATCTCTGCACCCACAATCTCTGTGCCTACATTAATCGGGAACAAGCACAGAAGAATGTGCCCCCAACGGAATCCGGAATCTCTGATGTGGTCTCTGGAAAAAACAGATGAAGGTGGGGGTAAGTGACCATACCTGTTCCTTTACACCCATGTAACCTTATTGAGGATAGGGCAAAGTCCTGTTCATATCGCTCTCTTTCCTGACTTACATCGGTGGTGGTCTAGTCAAGCATCTCCTCCTTGACCTGCCTTAGTGCAGTGGGATTGAGAGAGCTACTTACCTGAACTTTCTAAAACTTTTGCAACTCTGAATCACAACCACTGGCACTGTCCAGTTGCATAATAAACCTACCCGAAAAAAATATCTTTTGGAACGGATGACCTTAGGGCACTGGGCCCAATCCATCCTAGAGCTGGACTTAATAAGTAATAGGGAACTACTTCAGCATTGCTCTTAGTGTTTCTACTGTGTTTTCAACATCTTACTAATAACCTGTATTGCACTGTTTTCTTTTTTAAATCAAATGCTTCCCTATCTTCTCACTGGAGGGAACATATAAATGTATTTTATAGTAGTTGTATGACAGTACTTACTATGAGAAACCAGAAGGATCCAGTTCCTGGGGGTGGACCAGTGCGGCAGGATCACCTTGGTGAGGGGTCTTCGGGGAGTGGGGGTGGGACACCTGATGGCGAGACGCAGTAGCCCTCTCTTCCCTGCAACACCTTTACCCTATCCTACACAGTAGGATATATGGAAATTCTACCCCCCCCCCCCCCCTCTCCACCCTGCCCTTTTCCTGCACAAACACTTTCACATGGACAGCCGCTCTGGGAGAAAACAAATTCACACCCAAGCCATGTACCTGACATGTCCCACTACTATGGTCAGACATGGTCAGGCAGTTGATGGTAATCATTCACACCTGACTTCCATTAAACTTCCCCATACAGATAAAAGGCAGAGCACTAGAGCACACTATGAGCGAGGCAAAGCCTACGAAGGAACAGCAGTTTCGATACGGCAGCTGAACGAGGGAAGAAAGACGGCAAACTACGAAGGGTGCACAAGAAGGGAGATGCCCTCGACATTTCCAGCTGAATGCTGTTACTTTCTAGACACCTTCGGATTTCAGAGCATAAGGCCCAGAAACCAGACTGAAGAATCCTGTATTGTGTGTCGGAGATACCTGGGGCCCTCCTGCATGGCTCACCAAGTAGGAGAGAAGGAGCAGCCACTGTGGTACCGTCCTTGGCTCCAAGATCAAAGAAAGATCAACACAGCCGGTGAGTCGGGGAAACTGATGCAAGACCAGTCTGTGTTGAAGTCAAGGTTGTAAGCGGCAACATTGTGCACAAAGAGCAAGGATAAAGATTGCTGAAAGCGTGTGATGAAAGACACAGGGACAGTCTAACGGCAGATGGATGTTTGAACTGTAGCAAGGAAGCTACAATATTCGTGACAGAGTGGTCCGGCACCGCAAGTGTGCTCAATCGAAGGTCTCTGTAAGATATTCAGCCGAGAAGGTGCAGAAGCGAAAGTAAAAGATAAAGAATTAGAATTGGCGTGATTCAAAGTGGTCTTGCAACGGTTTAAGCAAAACCCATTGCTACAAAGGAATATGAGCCTGGACAAGGGGGAATCTCTGGTCCGCGCCCGAACGAGGGAGACCAATTACGAACCTGTGAATGTGAAAATCTTGATAACAAAGGAACTTTGGTGTGTGTTACGTCAAGCCCTCTGCAATAAGGGACTGTCATTGGGAGAGAGACTTTGGTAGAAGGTGCTTATACCTATGCTTTGAACTGTTTCCTTGTGGCCAAGAAGCCAGAGTGGGTGTGTGACGCTCAAACGTGCCGCCTCGTCCTGTGCTGAAAACGTGGGGCAGGGAAGCCAACTACTCAACTATCCTGACATATTATTTCTTTAACACTTGTCTTTTGCCTACATTGTGATCCCACACATTTAGTATTTAGAAGTAAGGATTGGCAATAGGTTTATTAGTATTGGCCCTTTTATTTTGCCACAGACTCTACTAGGTCTGCGTTATTATTATTTGATGGTCGTTGCTTGCTCCCATCCTTAGATTTAGGATTAGATAGGCGTTCAACCAACCCACTGAAGTTCAATAAACACCCTTGAACTGTGTTCACTTGTGTTTTTCTTCCCTCTTTGATACCATGTCATCCTTATATTACCTAGAGGTTTCATTCCTTAGTGTTATTTTACAGGCCTAGTAGATCATTGAATAATGTTGTTCTTACATGTCTAACTGGATTTATTGGAGTCCTCTATTGTGTCTACTTGTAGCCCTAGACCACTCTAGGAATCGCCCTAAGAAGAGTGGTCTAAGAATCACCCAAAATGACAGGGGAAAAAAAAAATCACAGAATGTGTGATATGGCCGAATATCGGCCGTTTGAAAATTCTGGCTGGCCGAAAAGTTAGACCAAATCACACATTTGGTGCTGAGGGGTCCGGGGGGCTGCAGTGTCCCCCACACCCTTGCTCTCTAAATTGTGAGCGGGTGTTGCCCGCATGTCCCCTGCAGCTGTCCCAAGGGGAAAAAAAGGAAGGAACCCTGCAGCGCCGGGTTCCCGATCACAGATGTGAAAGGGAACAGGTGTTGCAGGGACCAGCAAGTCTGAAGCAAGAGAAGTAGGGAGGTGGGGGTGTTGGTAGGGGTGTGGGCCATGTCAGAAATGTTCAGGGAAGAAAAGACTGAAGGTTATTTTGAAAAAATAATCTTTGTGTTTTTTTCTCCCTCGAACATTACTAACTCAGCCTTTCAACCCCGATCCGTACTACCTACCTTGATTGGGTTTGGCAAGACTTCAGTGTCTTTCCTTTTCACCGTAGTCGGTTAACCTTCCAAAATCCTGTGGCAACTTCATTCATCTCTGTGATGCTGGCCATGCATTGGGGGGAGGGACAGGGCCTCCATCTCCTTGCCCTGCACTCCTTCTTCATGTGTGTTCTGCGTTGTTTTCTGCACAGGAGTCCCTGTGGGACTCCTGGCAGTGCAGCTCTTCCTCTTTTTGGTTATGGTGAACAAACCCTTGGGATACCCTTATGGCACCCATGGGTGTGAGTACAACCCTGTAACCCTAGTGTATGTTTCTGGGCACCTGTGTGTGGCCCGCAGAGCAAAATATGGGCTGGTGGCAGCTCCATGCTGAATTTGACAGGTGCTCTGATTATCCTCCATTTTGGGAAACCAAGGCTATGCCATAGGAATCAGTGGATTCCTGATGGGAGACAAGATGGCCCCTGTGGCCTCTTGCGTTTTATTACCTGTTAGCTTGTTTTCCCCAAGTCCTGGGAAGCCCTGACACTGTCCATTCCCCCTGACTGGATGTTGGGTGGAAGTTCCATATATGGTTTTGTGGGGAAGTCCAGGCCAGACTGGCTGGAGCCTTCCCAATGACTGTATGTTGTGGGTACATCCTTGGGGTGGGAACTGGGTAAATGGAGGGTGTGACCAATATACATTTCATGCAGAGTTCATGGGAACGGCCCCAACATACCTGAAGAAGGAATTCAGCTGGTACGAGCCAAGCCGGAGCTTAAGATCCGCAAAACAAGGACTTCTTAAATCTAGCTACCCTAGTAAATCCACAGGCCTAGGTCGAGCATTTCCTAGCAAGGCCATTTTCCACTGGAATGAGTTGCCCTGCAATCTCAGACTTGAAAACAATACTCAATCATTCAGGAAACAGTTAAAGACCACACTCTTCAAATGATTAACATTCTCCAGCATGGGGTCTGGCATGGATTCACATGCTCATGAATATTCCCCGTCGTCAGGCTGGGAATCCTCGGTAAAGAAAAAAACCAGTATCAGTTTTGTTTCTGATCTGTCTTTCGTAGTAGTAACCAATCACTGGTCTCTGCGTCATACTGATCACAGCCAATGACTGCCCTCTACCCAAGCCCCGCCTCTGGCAGCCATCTTCAGATTTTTACCGCACGTTCATGTGTTGGGATCCTCGTGCTATTGCTCTCGAGCGTTAGTGCTATTTTTTCACGTTTTTTCTCAAAAACTTTGTTTTTTCGGTCAAAAGAGCCTCAAGCTCCACCGACTCTCCATCCGATCAACGGGGACCCGTGTCGGATTCGTCTACGCCCCTCAAGGGTGAAGATTTCGTCGAGCTACGCTTTTGGAGGATTCCAGAAGTTTCTCAGGCCCATCTCGGTCATGGCCCAGGAGAAGGGAAGCTCGACGCCCGGAAAGCTGTTCAGGGTCTGCCCTGGATGCCAGCTGCAGAATGTCTTTAAGGAAGACGAACACTCCTTTTGTCTTTACTGCCTACATGAGGACAAGACGCACGTGGAGAAGGACTGTGCGTTTTGCGGCAACATGTCGGAGCGGACCATGAAGGACCGCCATCAACGTCTCGCCAACTGGCTGGAAGGGAAGAGCCCGTCCGGCTAGAAGAAGAGGAAGAAATCCGAGCGGTCTTCTAAGACCTTTGAGGACGCCCCGGCGACGGGGGTCCAACACAAGGCCAAGCACCGCGAGTCCGCTGGCACCGGGAGCGCTGAACGGTCGGGCTCTACGGGCGCCAGGCAGGGCGCACCCTCCCCGGCACCATCAACCACGAGCCAACGCTCTGGGTCAGGTAAGAGGAAGGCCGAGCACCCGGCGAAGCTCCTGGAGAGGCCCCGGTCGAGCTCGAAGGCGGAGGGGGAGCGAGGCAGTGTCCCCCCCCCTCAAGGAGAAGGCGGTGAGCGCACCTAAGGTGGTGAAAGCCTTAATCCATCCGGCCAAGGCCTCTATCGAGACAGTCGCGGCGGCCCTGGCTCAGCCTGTGGAGGCTACACCAGTGGCGGCGACCTCGGGGCTCAGAGTCTCCCTGCCACCGCGTAGGGAGTCCTCTTTTATGCCCATCGACAGGACCCCCGTGAAACCTCCGACGGAGAAGAAAAAGGGGGGGCAGGAGGTCGTCGTGGATTCGGCCTCAACCTCTGAGGAAGAACTGATCGAGGTCTTAAGCCACGGCGTTGGCGTGAAAGAGGACCAGCCCGTCGGGAGGGATCCCGACGCAGGAGATGACGACATCGTCGAGGGTACCGACGGGGCCCCTGACCGCCCGTCGGACTCCCCTCTACCAGCGCCGCAAGACAACTCGGCGGCCATTTTGTTGGCTATACAGTCCTTATGCTCAGAGATAAGGACGAGACTGCCGTTACCAGTGGAGGAGCCACTCCCGTCGGGGGACCCGGAACCAGGCCCTTCAGGCAGCCCCCCTCCTAAGAAGAGAAGGATTCACCCTCCACCTCTTTTTCAGCCGTCGCGCCCCGTTCAGCCCTCCTCCCCGTCCACGACTCGAGGGGATGACACGGGGACTGACACGGCCGCGACGGGTACGGACGACGAGGATCTGCCGTCGCCACCTCCCACCCGGGCTTCCCCGCCCGACGAGATTGGATCTTTTCACTCCATGATCGCCAGGGCATCCGAGCTCTTCCAGCTCTGCCCTGAAGAGAAGAAGGAAGGTTTCCTTTATCAGCGGCGCAAGGCCAAGAGGAAGACGGTCCTCGCGGTGCCTCTGCTGGACGATATTTGGGATGAGGGCCTTGCCCTCCTCAAGAACCCATCCACGATGCCGGCTAGAAGAGACCGGTACGAGAAGAAGTACCGGGTCCCGGATGCGGCCCCCTTGTGCCTCCGGGCACAGCCTACCCCGGACTCCGTTGTCTCCGCGGCGGCCAGGAAGAAAGCAGGGGGGGTGCGGCCTCCACGTCGACTTCCCCGCCGGACGGCGAGGGAAAGAAATTGGATACGATGGGGCTCAGGGTCATCTCGTCTGCAGCGATGACGATTAAGGTGGCCAACGCTTTAGCTATCGTAGCCCGCTACGACAGGGAGCTGTGGTACAAACTGGCTCCCCTGCTGGACTTCCTACCGGACGACAAGAGGGCGGATGCCCTAGAGATCTTGCAGGAAGGTGAGGTGGCGTCGGACCACGCCATCACGATTGCGACGGACATCGCCGACACTGGATTTCGCCAGTTGGGCAACGGCGTGTGCCTTAGGCGGCGTGGATGGCTCAAGGCTACGGACTTCCGTCAAGACGTACAGACCAGAGTCCTCGACATGCCGTTCGATGGGAACAACCTGTTTGGGAAAACAGTGGACGATTCCCTTCAAGCCATTAAAGCGGACACGGAGACGGCCCGGGCTCTCGGGGTTCTCCAGCAATGGCAGCCGCCCTTTCGGAGCGGCGGAGGCAAGGGCGCCTCCAAAGGTTCCGGCGGCGGATTTTCCACCTACCGTCAAGCGGCCCGTTCGTCGTCTCAGGAAGCTTACAGGGGACGAGGCAAGTCAGGCGGACCCCGCCGTCGTCGCCAAGGAGGTCAAGGCGGCAAAGCTTCGTCTAAGCAGGATTGAACCGGCCGTGGGGTCGGGCCCCCACCGAAGCACCCCGGTGGGAGGCCGGCTGGCGAACTTCGTCAGCGTGTGGGAGTCCATCTCCACAGACCGTTGGGTGCTGGACGCTCTAGCCCAGGGTCACGCGCTCGAGTTTCAAAGAAGGTGCCCGCGCGTCCCCCCTGTGGCCAGGAAAGAGCTTCACATCCCTCAGCTTCTCCTGGAGGTAAAGGCGATGCTCAGGAAGGGCGCCATCGAACTCGTCCCAAAGAGGCTTCGGGGTTCCGGAGTTTACTCAAGATACTTCCTCGTGAAGAAGACGGGAGGATGGCGCCCCATCCTAGACCTGCGACGTCTGAACAAGTTTATCAAGGCGCAGAAGTTCCGGATGGTCACCCTCCAGCACGTCCTGGGTCAGCTGGAGGAGGGCGACTTCCTGTCGTCGTTGGACTTGGAGGATGCCTACTTCCATATTCCCATCCTAAAGGGGCACCGAAAATTTCTCAGGTTCGTGGTCCAAGGGCGTCACTATCAGTTCAGAGCCCTTCCCTTCGGTCTACGGTCGGCACCCAGGGTATTCACCAAGTGCCTTGCACCAGTGGCGGAGCAGCTGCGCCGAGAGGGGATCCACGTCTACCCCTACCTGGACGACTGGCTCATCCGAGCCAAGACGAGGGAGCTCGCCGTGGAGCACACGGCAAGGACCGTCCAACTTCTCACGGACCTGGGATTCTCCGTGAACTACGCCAAGTCCCACCTGGTACCCACGCAAGTCGCACTGTTTCTGCGAGCGAAGCTTAACACAGTGTCCCTTCTGGCCTCCCTGTCGGAGGAAAGGACCAGGGCCATCCTGGGCAAGGGGCAGCGGATGTTGGTTGCCGACGCGGCCAAGGTGAGGTCCATCAATACCCTCCTCGGAATGATGTCTTCTTGCATCTACCTCATTCCCATGTGCAGGCTCTGGATGCGCCCGTTGCAGGAGTTCCTGGACGCGCGCTGGATCCAAACAACGGGCAACTTCGAGGAGAGGATCACACTCGACGAGAGTTTCCGACGAGCGATCCGGTGGTGGGGCACCCGCGCGCATCTGACGGCGGCCATGGACTTCCAGACCCCAGGCCACCAGGAGACCGTGACCACGGATGCCTCCCTGGAAGGGTGGGGAGCGCACACCGGAAATCTGCATGCGAGAGGCCTTTGGCTCCCGACGGAGAAGTCCCTCCATATCAACGTCCTGGAGCTCCGTGCAGTGTTTTGGGCCCTCAGGTCCTTCCTTCCGTCCCCTCAAGGGCAAGGTGGTGAGGATCTTCACCGACAACACCACCACCATGTTTTACATCAGGAAACAGGGCGGAACCTGGTCCCCAGCACTGTCCAAGGAGGCGCAGGACCTGTGGCATTGGGCCGTCGCCCAAAGGATGTTTCTGGTGCCGTTTCATCTGGCAGGGATAAAAAACACCATCGCCGACTCACTCAGCAGGGAGCTGCGCTCGTGCCACGAGTGGGAACTACGGCAGGATCTAGTGGATCGCCTCTTCCGACGGTGGAGCACACCCCAGATCGACCTGTTCGCGACGGCAACGAACTCCAAGTGCCGGAGGTTCGCCAGCAGGTTTCCCCAGCCGAGGAGCATGGGCGATGCTTTCTCGTTCCCCTGGGAAGGCCTGTTCCTATACATGTTCCCTCCTCTGCCACTGCTGATCCGGTTCATCAACCAGCTCAAGAGGTCACGGTGCAGGATGATCCTCGTCGCACCTGCGTGGCCGAGGCAGATATGGTTCCCGGACCTTCTGGACTTGTCAGCGTCCCCGCCGATCAAGCTGCCGGTGGACGCGGATCTGCTCTCCAGGGAAGGAGGCGCCATCCTCCACCACGAACCGAAGTCGCTGAACTTGCAGGCCTGGCTCCTGCAGCGCTAGAGTTTGGAGGATACGACATACCGGCCGACTGCAGAGAGGTTCTTGCAAAGGCAAGGGCGTCCTCGATTCTTAAATGCTACGGACACAAATGGAAGAGGTTCTCTGTCTGGTGCCACGCACAGAAGATTAACCCTCTGAGGATTACGGCTCCCCAAGTGCTGCCGTACCTGTTGACGCTGGCCAAGGCTGGACTGGCACACGCGTCCATCAAGATTCATCTTGCTGCGATCTCCCGATACACTAGAACCACGGGGCGGACGTCCTTGTGGTCTCATCGTCTGGTGAAAGAGTTCATGAAGGGACTGTTCAGATCGTTCCCGCCGGTGAAGGCACCGGCCCCGGCGTGGGAGCTCAACGTGGTGCTGACCAAGCTCATGGGACCTCCGTTCGAGCCTCTGCACTCGGCCCCGTTGAAGTTCCTGTCGTGGAAAACAGCGTTTCTTGTGGCCATCACCTCCGCACGACGAGTGGGAGAGATCCAGGCCCTATCTTGCAAGCCACCATACTTGACTTTTCACGACACGAGGGTTTTGCTCAGGACGCACCCCTCCTTCATGCCCAAGGTGCCGTCGGACTTCCACCTCAACGAACCCTTGGTGTTGCCTGTGTTTTTCCCGTCGCCTTCGTCGCCGGCTGAGAGGACTTTGCACTCGCTTGATGTGGCTAGAGCGCTGAAGTTCTACGTGGACCGCACGAAGTGTCTTCGGAAGACGTCACAACTCTTTGTGAACTTTGGACCTGTCAATCAGGGGAAGGCTCTCTCGAAGGCTTCCATTTCCAGATGGCTCTCCGGCTGTATCATGTACTGTCATCGGTTGGCAAACCGACCGCTGCCTGGCCGTCCGAGAGCCCATTCCACCAGAGCGATCGCAGCTACCACGGCGTTCCTTTCTGGTGTGCCCCTGCTGGACATATGCAGGGCTGCTACGTGGAGGTCGATGCACACCTTCACGAAATTCTACTGCGTCGATCGGGATTCCAGGGAGGAGTCCAGGGTCGGCCAAGCAGTGCTGCGCAACCTGTTCGCCTGAGGTGAGCCTGGTGAGGAGGTAAGATTGCTTGATGTTGAGTTTTATGTAATGCTTAATGTTGAGCCTTTTGCCACCTCCCGTGGTTGTGCATGTGTGTACTGCTACGTATTCTTTATTCATGAGCATGTGAATCCATGCCAGACCCCATGCTGGAGAAGGAACAAGTTACTTACCTGTAACTGTTGTTCTCCAGCATGGGTCTGGCATGGATTCACATGCGAACCCTCCCGCCTACCCCTCTGCGGCTCTTCACTTGGTCATACTGCCACTTCACGTGCTTCCATATCTGAAGATGGCTGCCAGAGGCGGGGCTTGGGTAGAGGGCAGTCATTGGCTGTGGTCAGTATGACGCAGAGACCAGTGATTGGTTACTACTACGAAAGACAGATCAGAAACGAAACTGATACTGGTTTTTTTCTTTACCGAGGATTCCCAGCCTGACGACGGGGAATATTCATGAGCATGTGAATCCATGCCAGACCCATGCTGGAGAACAACAGTTACAGGTAAGTTCCTTTCCTCTATGCTGGTTCTCATGTAGAACCTACTTTCTTCCTCTCTTTATTTTCTCCTCGTACTGTCTTGTGAACTTCCCGTCTCCGTGTCTTTGTCGCGCCCTGATGCTTGCAAGCTTTTGGCGCGTTACAAATACATAAATAAATAAATAAATAAAATGCTATGGGTGTCTGGTGTGTAACACAATGAATGAGACAGCCCTGCCTGAAACGGGTATGAATGCAGTGTGGTGTGCTGTAAGGCTGGGTGCTTGTCCCAAGCCACATTCCTTGTTGTGAGTGTCTGGATGGAAGTGAATGGCGTGAATGCACTGTGAATCTGATTGGCTGCCTGCCTGCATGAATGCCCTTCTGAATGATTGACGGTCTGAACTTGGCCCAGCAGTGTGAATGAGAGACGGAGTGTATCTGGGGACCTCTCACTTACCAGAATTGTTCAGAAGCTGAAGTTGAAACTTGAAGCTGCTTATCCTTGAAGCCCAGCTGAAGGTTTGCTGCTGCTCACCGTCGACGGAATCTGAAAGCTGCGGTGTCTGTTAAGGACTGATCCAAGAGAGGACCTGGTTAGGAGACCTCTTCCCTAGCTACGAGGGAACATCGTGCACCAGCTCATCTTCACCAAGGCTCCCTGGAAGTCCGTTCCAAAAGACTATCGACCGGAGACGGGGACCGCCCAGGAACCATTGAAGTAATGCCAGGATGTCGAGGCCATCAACGACCATCACCGTCGACCAAGGTTCGGAGGACCGATGTAACTTCGTCGACTTGAGCCGCAAAACTCCATTGCCTAAGACACTTTGCAATCAATGACTCCCTTGCAACCTCGTCGACCACTTTGTCCCGCCGGAGAAAGTCAAGGTCGCTGACGAACTGAAGAGAATCCGCCGGTGGGTTTCTCGCCACTCGAAGCCCACAAAGACGCAGACGAAGGTTGAAAGCCAGCAGTGGTCGAGTCCCAATCGGCGATGCCAACACCGACGACCAATGCCCTTGCTGGGCCTACGTACTTCATTGACTCTGCTTTGCGGCAACAAACTCCTGTCATCGAGGTGCACTGCATGCCTCGTCTACGCAGGACGTCCACGACCGATCGTCAAGGAGCACCGCAAAGACCGAAGCTACTGTCCCGACGACAGTGTTCACCTTTTCTTCACAGCATCTCACCGCTGTGGCTCCTGCTTTAAAGGGAGTTCGCTCATGAGTTATCCATTGACAAGCTGACGATGAAACTCTGCTAAACGGGTACATTGGGGTAGTGGAACATTTTTAGACGGAAACAAGACCATTTTCAACATACATGGACTGGGCTTGTCAATATACTTTATTTATAGATTGCCCAGGTTGGGGGGATCCTCACACAGAACTGTCTAGTGGTAGGGACCCAGTAATCTGCCATTTGTTTAACTCAACTTGTTTTCCTGCTATGTCTATTGTTTATTCACTTTACTATTTGATTTGTGTGCCATTGAAACTGTCAGCAGTTGGTGCATTTTAATGGAATGAAGAGTGAACTGTGGTACCACATAGAGATTGTACATTTACCATATTAGTAGTGCCAAAGCACAAAGTGTGTTATTGTTTGTGTATATATTTGAACCTTATTTATGTAAAGAGCTTTGTTATCACTAACCTAGTGTGTGGACATTCCTTTGTTGGGGGCTTTGGGACTACACTGTATTTAGGAACCAGCCTGCATAACATAATATAACAGGTGTATTTGTAAAGCGCACGTTCACCCAGAAAAAGGGGCCTCTTGGCGCTAATAACAGATGTTTATTGTCTTCCCCTCCTTAGAGCTTAAGCCTTGATTGCTCATCCAACGTTACCATATAGAAAATCTTGGCTGGGGTGCTCTGTACTTCTACTCTGATATATAGAGGGCAGGAGTACAGATAACCCCTCTAGTCTTTACATTCTGTAAAAACATTAGCTTGGAGTGAGAGATAGTGTGTTTCAGGCACACGAAATATAGGTTAATTGAATTATTTCAGGGACCCAGAGCCCAGTTCCTGGAGTGAGAGAGTGATCTAGTAATGTCAATATGGCCTCAGTTTTAGAATATTTGTTCTAGGCATGGGAAACCAAAACTTGCATTTTCGTTTTTACAATTTATCAAATTTCCTTTTAATTTCTAGATTAACACAGACATAAACAAGAAACGGAAACATTTGCTTGCAGTTAAGCAGGAACTCCTTGTGTAAGTTATGATAACTTGAGAATTTAGTTTGATTGCATTGAATAATACATTTTAGAAATAATGCTAATTGGCAGAATGACAGAAGGTGATATATTTCACTGGATGTAATACTTGTTTTCTCTTTTTAAAAATTGTGATGGTCACCTGCTATGTTGAGAACCTGCTGTTGAATGTTAGGTGAGCATGGTTTACTGTCCTTCTTTAAAGAATATTTTGTCAGGTTGCACCACTAAAGTTAAAGGCACATTGTTGATTTCAGTTTGATGTTTGATAGTTCAAAAACATTCAATATTGAAATTGTAGGGGATTGCTAATTCTTTTCCATTAACTGGGCCGCAGACTGCCACATTTGTATGTACCATACCCTCACGAGCTGTTCTGATGTACCTAGTGATGAAGGTTCCATTTGCAGGTGCCATCTTAACACCTGGTCATTTGCATGCCTGAACATATTTCATCTGTTTGTATGAGCTATTGGAGAATGCGATAAAGAAGGCAAAAAAAATGCAGCCAGTTAATGTGCTGTGGCCTGGGACCTTTTCGTTTTAATTGCTGTACTGTCAGGGAAAGCAGTGTGCCAAATAAGATAACTTGTTTACGTTCACTAGTCCCTTCAGTGCAGTGTTAGCTGGGTAAGAACAGATTCACTTGCAGACTTTCTTTTTAAAAGTATTAAATAAGAGAAGAAAGTGCAATCTTTCCATGATGTTCCCATTTTATAGGGACACTTATGTCAAAATAATATTTTGGTTACAGTGTTTGTGGTGTCTAGGGCTGTGCTTATTGTGCTGCTTGGACACATGTTGCCAGATTTGACCCACTCTGTCATCAAAAATGTTGTACAATCACTGAATTATATTGGCAAAGAAGCAGATGATGAATTGTTGGAAAGCTTTGCAATGCACAAACTTTAAGGAATGTATACATGACATGGTTTTACTTTCAGCAAGATACTATGTCTTACACTAGGCAGTGAATGCCAGATGCATGCACTGACATTTGTGAGGAATGTCTTACTCTGTACCTTCTCTTTCCCTTTTCTTCTGTGTTTGTTCCCTTAGTATATAATATGGCACATATCGTGAGTGAATTTTGTGCTTACACTTTACAGCTTATTGTGGTGAAAATGAATGATTTAGCCTATCCATACACACCACTACTACTTTAGAATACTAAATGGAAGGTGATTTAATTGTGGTCCAATATAATTTACTGTCGTGTCTGGGATGGATGCTGTACTGTTAAGTGATGCTCAGTGAATGTATAATGTGACAGGGTCAGTAACCTCTCCCTGTCAAGAAGGTATGGGGGCCATTCTCCATCGGTCATGGGAGGCTGTCCAGCGTGAAAACTAGCAACATTCCTTCCCCAGAAGGGACAAGGTGGCAGTTGTTCCTGTGCAACTGATGTTAGTACTAAGCTTGATCACACCATACCGCTGTCTTGAAATGCATGTTAGGGAGAATTCTCATAAATGTTCTAAATCCCTTCACCTTAGAGACCCCCAGCAACTTTGCTGGATTTTGAGGACTTGAATCTTTACCTGGAAAGAATGTGAGCCTTTTTTCCCACTCTTTTATGTATTTCCATGTGTGTTTTACACTTCTGTTCTTTGATTTATGGAGTTTTAAGATAACTCCATAGGCATCTATTCATGTGTGTGTTACACAGCACCTTCAGTGCAGTAACACAGGGATGTATTTTAGTCTTAGTCTTCCCAAAGGTTTAAGGTAAACGTTTAAACACCTTCTCTGTGATGAACTACTGTTTCCCAGAGAATGTAAAGTGAAATTGACATTACTAGTCTTTCCAAATTCCTAGACTCCGCACACACCATCTTACAATGGAGTGCTGGAGGGGTTAGATAGTATCCTCTGTGTCTAAAAAAAATAAAAATAAAAAAAGCAGTCAAATGCTACCCTTTCCTATTGAAGGCTGGTGGCAGTGGTTTTACAACGAACTACTATGATTTTTCCCGACTGCAAACACCGGTAGCTAACTATCACAGGAGCCATGTTTTTCAAGATGGCGCCTTAAGCCCCTTTGTTTAAACAGGTCCCGGTCTTCTTTTTTCCCTGTTTCTTTTTGGAAAGGTCCTTCTAGTGTTTCTCTGTGCGCCAAACCAGGTTTGTTCCCTTTGTTCGTGTGCCTATGGCGGGCTTCAGGAGTGAAGACAGCCTCTGGCGTCTGAGTGTCTGGGGTGGGCAATAAGTGAGGGAGGTGCCCATAACGCCCTGTGCGCTTAGTCTCCTAGGAGACACAAACTCACTCTGGGGTGATTGGCTGGCTGAATGTCCGGCAAGGACAGCCACACTGCTGGGTGAGTGACAGCTAGGATGGAATGAAAGGGAGAGAAAACAGTCGACAACTGGAACGAAAGAACCAAACACGAGCTGGAAGAGGACGGCTGCAGCAACTCCTGGACCGTTGGTTTGCCCGGTGAAGCCCTGCTGCAGGTCTAAATTGCCAAACTCTATTCGACAGAGAAGCTCCTGCAAGGATGGCTTCTTCTTTTGAGTTGGTGGGACCAATCAACTTGTAAGACACCTGGATACCATTCTCAAGGCTGGTTAGGATTAATCGGGGAGAGGGACACCAGCTTGTGTTTTTGAATCTACTGCTACTGGAAACTGAAGTGATTCCATTTTGTTTTCTTTCTTAAATGATCCCGTGCAGTGCAGGAGTCCCCCGACGTCCTCCCTCTTGTCCCCACAACTGAGGCTTAGGAACAGCGAGATCTGGAGGAACTGCCAGGAACCAATGACTTCAGCAGCATTTGTTTCTTCATACAAAGGTACTGTGCCAACCCGATTGAAAGAACGCCAATCTTGCGGTGAAAGTTTGTGAAACTTTCACAACTTGCAGGCCTAATCGGCTTGTGACCCCACATATGGTTCTTTTTCACCTAAACTACTTCGAAGAACTTTTGCAAAGACTTTACCTTTTGATAACATAACTGCTCTTTCCTATCCAGAAAACTAGCCCATTGACTTTGGCTTAGGACTAGTGACTTGAATTAAACTATTCTGGTGAATTGAAACTATTTGCACTGTCTGATAAGTATATGTTATCTATGCTACTTACCTTGACCCTTTTACTCACTGATAAGTAACTGAACTGCTATTTTGCTCCTACTTCAGGGGAGCTCGAACTGTCTCAAAATCTTAGAGTTTTGTATTGAAGTGTATTTGCCTATAATATTAAGTTGCCTCCTTCTAGTGAAATGTTTTTAAATGATTGTGTAATAAATTAATAAGTGTTTTACCAAGAAACCTTGAGTATAAGTGTCTACTTGAACCACTGTGAATGAAAGTCCTCTGTGTAATGACTTGTACTGCTCACATTCACTCTTGAGATGAGCCTGGTTGCTCAGCTCGCTACCAAAAACGTTTGGTACAGACTTATACCAAAGGTTGACCTTGCTTACACCTGTAGTCCTAATTGTATGTGGTGGTCCCAGAGGGTACTGCATGCAATTCTGCCTAACACTGGTGTAGAGAGGTGATGATAAAGTATAGTTGTTACATTGAGAGTGCTACTCTTACTTTTGTTCAAATAACCTTAACAAGGCTAAGCATCACTAGAAAAGCAATTGTTTTATAATGCCAAATATGGATAACTTCAAGCAGGAAGCTCTGATCATTCTTACAGTAGATCAACTGAAGGATGTGTAAAGTCAGGAAAAATGAATTGATTGAGAAATTGTTGAATCATCAACGACTGGTGATGTAGAGCTATAACCCCTACCCCCTTAGAAATTTGGATAGTGTTGATGAGGATGATAACGATTCAGAGTCAAACTATAATGTTATTGATGAGCTAGAAGAGTCAGAGGAGTCTCAGGATATGAGCCCCACTGCACCTCTACCTGCTTTAGGCCCTCAACCTGTAGCCACAGGGACCCTACCCGGTCCAGTACTGAGTCCAGAATGTGTCTCTCTTTAAAAAATGAGACTTGAGTTGGAGTTCAAAAGGCTCCAAATGCAAACTGAAAGTAAACATCAAGAAAACAAACTCGGAGAAATGGAAATGCATAATGCTCTTGAAATGAAGAAATTGTCTCTTGAAAATGGTTCTATCCCAGAGTCTACTAGGTCTTCCAGTCCTTAGAGACCTTGCATGCCTAAATAAGCTGGGAGTATGTATGTGGTAAGACTTGATATTTTGGATTGGTTGGGTGCTTTTGAGTAGAACTATGGGATTCAGGGTTTCACAGGGAATCAGTTGATTCCTTGGCTTTTATCTAGCCCCCAGGTTGCAACTGATGCTGTAATGGAGGTGGGGGAACTTGAAAGATTCAAGTATGAAAATGTGAAGCTAACTTTGATAGCTAGATTTGGGAAAACTCCTTCCCTGTACCTTAAGAAGTTTAGGACCCTAAACTACCTGGGTGTGTGACTATTTGAAGAACGTAGATGGTTGGGTAAAGGGTTACAGAGTTAACACTTTTGAAGGAATGAGAAATCTATTTTTGTTGGAATCTATGTTTGATGCCTGCTCTCCTAAGCTGAGACAGCACTTGGCTGACTCTGAGGAACTTGATCCAAAGAAGATAGCAAAGGCTGCTTACTTGTGGGTTGCCAACAGGCCTACTTGCAAGGATTCTGGGGCAACTCAGAAGAAGGATGATGGGAAGCAGCAAAAGAAAGATGGCATAGAGAATTTGAATACCGCCAATCCAAAAGAGTGCCCCAAACGAGAAGAAGGGTAAGCCACAAGGGAAACCAAATCAGGCTAGTGAAACATCTGGTGCCAAACCAGAGGGAGGTCAGCAGAGGCCCCCATTTGTCAAAACATTTGGAAAATGGTATGCTTGTGGGCCTACCAACCATGTGAAAGGGGGTCCCAGAAGCAAGGGTAAACCTTCAGGGATCCACACTGTCTCCATAGCCTTCTCCTCAGCGGAAGAAGTACATGTGACAAGTGGTAACTTTCAAGTATTGGCTGAAGACCCCATTGGAGTCTCTGCCAGTGTTTCTTTAGTGTCCTTTGGTCTGTGGGAACAGCAGAATTTAGATGTCTATAATTCAATTCCAGATAACACAAAAGAATATTACAAGGACAGTGTACTTGTAAATGGGCAGGAGACCCCTGCCATTAGAGACACTGGGGCCAGCATTACTGTAGTGGATGAATCTTTTTTCAAGGCTGAGGATGTTGCTAAGGCACCCAAAAGCCTCACTAAGCTTGCTGGAGGCCCTGTCCAAATGCTTATTAGACTACCAGCTCCCATCTAGTGCAACAACATGACTATCAAGATACCTGTGAATGTGCAGAGTGAGGTGCCTGGGAGAGCCCCGTTTGGGATTGACTTAAAAACTCTAAGAGTTTTTAGCAGGCTTCCCCAGGCCTCCCAGCAAAAGGAAACGGGAGCAGATGAGGAGGGCCAGGGAGAGTACCTTAGATGGCTCTCCAGGGGATGTTACAGAAGAATCTATAACGCCTAGCCCACAGGAATTACTAACTGCTATTGCCAGGAGGAATGAGACAAAGGAGAAACCCAAGATCTCAAGGAAAAAGCCAGAAAGCACTCCTGTGCTACCAAGAAGGACATTCCCGAGGGGACTGTCCAAAGTCACAACTGTGACTGCTCCACCAGCTGAGGCGGAGTGTGAAGAACAACCCGCAAAGGTTGAATCAGCTGTTGAGGATTCAGAGCTGGAAGAAGACCTTACCCCTGTTGGAGATCTGGATCCTAAAGACCACCCTGAGCTGCAGTCTTTACTGGCAGAAGGTGGCCCCTGTAGGGCAGACTTCAGCAGAGGCCAGAGAGAGTGTCCTACTCTTGAAGGTCTTCGCCAACAGGCAGCTTCCCAACTGGACGGGCAAGGGCCAGGGAAGCATAGGTTATACTGGGAAGATGGCCCCTTCTACAGTGAACCAACTGAGTCTATCCCAGGGGACTACAGAAGACTTGTATTGCCTCTAGAGACAAGATACCAGTTCCTACAGTTAGCCCATGAGATTCCTTTGGCTGGTCACTTAAGCTTCAAGAGGACCAAGGAAAGGCTTTCTCTTTATTTCTACTGGCCTAAATTGGGGTCTGATGTAGATAAATTCTGTAGGAGCTGTCACACTTGTTAGACATCTGGCAATAGTTGAGCCAAGAATGTGGCACCTTTTTTGCCCCTCCCAGTGGTGGGAGTCACTTTTGAGAGGGTAGGAATTGACATTGTTGGTCCCTTAAACCCCCCCCAACCTCTTCAGGCAATCGATTTTATATTGGTTGTAGTAGACCATGGTATTAGGTATCCTGACGCCATACCTATTCCTGAAGCCATACCTATGAGGACTGTTACAGCTCAGGCTGTTGCTAAGGCCCTACTTGGTATTTTTACAAGGGTAGGTTTTCTTAAGGAAGTTATCTCTTACAGGGGATCAAATTCTATGTCCCACTACGTGCAGGCCATTTGGAAAAAGTGTGAAGTAATTTACAAGTTATCAACTGCTTACCATCCACAGACAAATGGATTGGTAGAGAGGTTTAACCGTACTATGAAGAGCACGATAGGTGCTTTAGAGGAACCCCTTAGAAGAAAGTGGGACCTTCTACTGCCATGCCTTCTATTTGCTTATAGAGAAGTCCCTCAGAAGGGAGTTGGATTTGGTCTCTTTGAGCTTCTCTATGGTCATCCAGTTAGAGGTCATTGGCCCTAATTAAGGAGGGGTTGGAGAGTGCTCCTTCTCCCAAGCCAGTGAGAGTAACTGACTATGTGTTAGGTGTCCGGAGGAGAATGACGCACATGATGACAGAAGCATTGCATAACTTAAAAGCAGGTCAGGCTCTGGTGAAGCATTGGCATGACCAGAAGGCCAACATGGTTGAGTTTACTCAAGACCAGCAAGTTTTAGTTATGGTACCTACAAGGCAGAGGGCATTACAGGACAAATGGATACAACCCTTCAATGTTGTGGGAAAACTTGGAGAGGCCAACTATCTGGTGGACTTGGGCAATCCGAAGGAGGCCCCCAGGGTCTTTCACTCCAACCATCTAAAGGCTTATGTCACCAGACCAGAAGTGGGAGCTCTGCTTCAATGCTTCAGCTCAAGAGGAAGAAGAGATTGAACCTCTACCTGATCTCCTGAGGGGACAACCTTTAGAAGAGAAAATAGGAGTTAATCTCTCTTCTATTCTGACACTGGAACAACCGGAGGAGTGCACGTTTCTGTAAAATCAGTTTGCCTTCCTGTTTTCACTATCACCAGGCTTGACCCGTTGGGGCCAGCATGATATTCTCACTGGTGACTGTTTACCTGTTAAAAGCAGAGGTTACAGGATGTCAGATAATATCAGAACCCACATAAAGGAAGAGGTCAACAGGATGCTTCAACTCTGGGTAATAGAGCCCTCTACCAGTCCATGGTCTAGTCCAGTTGTACTAGTACCAAAGGCAGGATCCAAGGAGTTTAGATTCTGTGTGGACTGTAGAGCTCTAAATGCATCGGTCACTAAGACATATGCCCATCCTTTACCTAGGACAGATGATCTGGTGGACAAACTTGGTTCGGCCAAGTGCCTCAGTACATTTGACCTAATGTCAGGCTATTGGCAAATAGCCCTGACAGACCATGCCAAGGAGAAAACTGCATTTTCAACCCCAGCAGGCCTATACCAGTTTAAGGTAATGCCTTTTGGATTAAAGAATGCACCTGCAACATTCCAAAGGATGGTTAATCAATTTCTGCATGGCATACTTGGATGACATTGCAGTGTTCAGCCCTACTTGGAAGGAACATGTTGACCACTTAGGATATGTTTTACAGGCTCATAAAGGCAAGTAAATGTCAAAGTGGTCTACCTTGGACATGAGGTAGGAGGAGGTGAAATAAGGCCATTGCCTAGCAAAGTACAAGCTGTACAAGAATGGGCCACCCCTACTACTCAAACCCAAGTGAGAGCCTTCCTAGGCCTCACTGGTTATTAGAGGAACTTCATTGAGAACTATGGGTCCATAGCTTCTCCCTTGAATGTAGTCTCCTCACCCAAATTTCCTAAAAAGATCCGGTGGAATGAGGAGTGCACCAATGCATTTGAAGACTTAAGAAAGCCCTTTGTCAGGCTCCAATCTTAAGAGCTCCTGACTACAGCCAAACACAGGTCAGGGTGTAATCACCAAAATGCTTATGGTCTCTCCAGAATGTTTGACCGACTGGAGTAAGGAGAGTCATCCAGGGGTGGATTAAATCCTCCTGTCCCTTATTCTGGGTGGGGGGACGAATGTTAGGGAGAATTCTCATAATTGTGCTTATTCCCTTCACCTTAGAGACCTCCAGCAACTTTGCTGGATTTTGAGGACTTGATGTTTTACCTGAAAAGAGTGAGCTTTTGTTTCCCACTTTATCATATATTTTGTTGTGTGTTTTACATGTGTGTTCTTTGATTATGGAGTTTTAAGATCACTCCAAAGGCATCTTTTCATGTGTGTGTTACACAGCACCTTCACTGTAGTAACATCGGGATGTCTTTCTAGACTTCCCAAATGTTTAAATACCTTCTCTGGGATGAACTACTGTTTCCCAGAGAATGTAAAGTGAAATTAACTTTACTAGTCTTTCCACATTCCTAGACCCAGTACACACCATCTTACAATGGAGTGCTGGAGGGGTTACATAGTATCCCCTGTGTCTAAATACTCATATAGCAGTCAAATGCTACCATTTCCTATCGGAAAGGCTGGTGGCAGTGGTTTTACAACGGACTACCATGATTTCTCCCGACCGCGAACACCGATAGCCAAAAATCACAGGAACCATGTTTTTCAAGATGGCGCCTTAAGCCCCTTTGTTTAAACAGGTCCCAGTCTTCTTTTTTCACCATTCCTTTTTGGGAAGATCCTTCTAGTGTTTGTCTCTGCGCACCAAACCAGGTTTGTTCCCTTTGTTTGTGTGCCTTTGGCTGGCTTCAGGAGTGAAGACCGCCTCTGGCGTCTGAGTGTCTGGGGTGAGCAGGAAGTGAGGGAGGTGCCTGAAACTCCCTGTGCTTAGTCTCCTAGGAGACCAAATGCACTCTGGCATGATTGGCTGGCTGACTGTCCGGCAAGGACAGCCACCCTGCTGGGTGAGTGATAGCTAGGCTGGAATGAAAGGGAGAGAACTGTTTAAAAGGCGAGTCTCTTGGACTGGAAAGCAGAGTTGACCACTGGAATGAAGGAAGCGAAGAGGAGCTGGAAGAGGACGGCTGCTGCAACTCCTGGACCGTTGGTTTGCCCAGTGAAGCCCTGCTGCAGGTCCGAATTGCCAAACTCCATTGGATAGAGAAGCTCCTTCAAGGACTTTCTTCCTTTGAGTTGGCTGGGACTGATCAACTCGTAAGACACGTGGATACCATTCTCAAGGCTGGTTAGGTTTAACCAGGGAGAGGGACACCAGGTTGTGCTCTTGAATCTACAGCTACTGGATACTGAAGTGACTCCATTTTGTTTGCTTTCTTCAATGATCCTGTGCAGTGCAGGAGTCCCCCAACGTCCTCACTCTTGTCCTCACGACTGAGGCTCAGGAACAGCGAGATCTGCACAAACTGCCAGGAACCAACAACTTCAGCAGTATGTGTTTCTTCATACAAAGGTACTGTGCCAACCCGATTGAGAGAACGTCACTCTTGCGGTGAAAGTTTGTGAAGCTTTCTCAACTTGCAGGCCTAATCAGCTTGTGACCCCACATAGTATTCTTTTTCGCCTAAACTACTTCTAAGAACTTTTGCAAAGACTTTACCTTTTGATACCAGAACTGCTCTTTCCTATCCAGAAACTATTTCACTCTTGGATAAGTATATGTGATCTATTCTACTTACCATGACCCTTTTACTCACTGCTAAGTAACTGAACTGCTATTTTGCTCCTACTTCAGGGGTGCTCGAACTATCTCAAAATCTTATAGTTTTGTATTGAAGTTTATTTCCTATAATATTAAGTTGCCTCCTTCTAGTGAAATGTTTTTAAATGGTTGTGTAATAAATTAATAAGTGTTTTACCAAGAAACCTTGAGTATAAGTGTCTACTTGAACCACTGTGATTGAAAGTCCTCTGTGTAATGACTTGTACTGCTCACATTCACTCCTGAGATGAGCCTGGCTGCTCAGCTCGCTACCAAAAACTGTGTGGTACAGACTTATACCAAAGGTTTGTCTTTCTTACACCTGTAGTCCTAATTGTATGTGGTGGTCCCAGAGGGTACTGCATGCAATTCTGCCTAACAATGCAGAACTACAAGGAACAGCAAGCAGCCTGAGCAGTGAACCAGAGAGGGAGCAGCCCACCAGAGAAGCACCACAAACTCTGTCTGCACTTCCCAACCAACGGTATAATTCTAGAGAACCACTATGTGACATGGAAAAAGAAACCAGTGCAGATGTGAAAAACTCATCAACTTCCCACAGTAGTACCACTATCCTGGATCACAGTCTCGGACACGCCGGATGAAACAACCGCTCCTTAATAACTGTGGAGTCACAGAGCGCCTTGTTAATAGGAACGGTCAGTCTTTCTTTGGACAATAACATGAACTAGGACTCTGATTGTAGTGGGCTGCCATTGCTGATCTGTGATGGGCCCTCTGGAGAAAAAGAGAGAGGTGAAGGTGAGCGGAGTAGTGCGGAGATGGGAGTAGTAGTGGAGAGGGGGTGGAATTAGATGTGGTGTGGATGGAGGAGTAGGTGTAGGTTGGAGAGGACAGAGTAATACTGGGAGAGTAGTACGTTCGAAGGGTGGGGTAGACTACAGAGAGAGGAACATTAGCAGGACAGAAAAGAAAGAACTGGGGAGGAAGAGAGGACCGAAGCTGTGTGGGGCAGGATGGAGGAGGAAGGGAGAGTGACGGAAATGTAGGGAGAGGAATATCAGAGCACATGGGCCAGAGAGTGTGAAGATCTGTGTCTAGAAGGCACAGACCATAGTCTGGGTAAAGCCGTAGATTAGGAACCCAAGATTGTTCCCTGAAGGAGGCTAGATATATAAGGCATATGCCTTTCGGACATCACTGAAAAGCTAGATAGATTTTAGATAGATGTGTTACTGGTCACTAGATCCAATCCGCTGTTGAGGGAAGCCTATGTTAGGGTGGGTATCCAGTTATATTTTCGAATGTAATATTTTCGAAAGTTAATATGTCAAAAATATTATTTCGAAAATATTTTATGTCGAATAATATTAAATCAAAATAATTCAAAATACAAGGTGTGTTGTAATAATAATTAAAGGAGAGTTCCGGGACTTTTTTTTTATTGTCCCTACGGGTCGGCCATGTGTTTGTAAGCATAAATCGGTAGATCGTAGGAAACTTTCCTATGGACCTTACCCGACTTTTCGCCCATTATCGCACTCGAAATCAGCCTCCATTTTGTGATAATCCTATCATTTCGCCGCATCGACCTGGCTCACCTGCCTTTGCGGCACTAAATCAAATCCCCCGCCCCTGAAACAGACTTTATCAAAACATTCATATTCCCCGCCTCTATCCGTGACGTGACTGAGTTGCGTAGGCAAACGCGCCCAGGCGTCTTCTACGCGACTCCACACAGACCCCGGAAATCAACACAGATCAGCTCACAATACAGCGCGCCACAATTCGGAATATGAAACTGTACTTTGAAATCAAACCGCAAGATTGTAAATGTGGTAAAGTACATTTATTTGACATCAAATGTTTAGAGAATATTCAGCGATTTGCATTTTTATTTGCTCACGTTCCAAAAAGTTCGTATTGAGGAACGCGATGGTCCTTTGCTGTACACAGGGTCTTAGAGCATCTCACAATACAGCGCCACAATTCGGAATGTGAAACCGTGGTTTAAAAGCAAACGGCAAGATTGTACATTTGGCAAAGTACGTTTATTGGACATCAAATGTTTAGAGAATATTCAGCGATTTGCATTTTTCTTTGCTCTCGATCCAAATTAGTTCGTCTTGAGGGAAGCGATGTTCGTGTGCAGTACACAGGGTGTTGGTTTACGATAAAAATAAGCTCTTCGGTCGCACTGATAATCGCATGGCTGTTCCAACAACGAGGCACTAGGCCACCACAACGGTAGGTATGTTGCATCTAACCGTTAGTACCGCGTAAGGGCATACTTGTACTTGGCGATCGTCCCATAAAATGGTCCGGGTGGTAACGTTGTTCACGCGGAGAAGCAACTGGCGGCTGTAGAAGCCGTCCGCCGGTGTCTGGTACTCGTGACACAGACAGTAGTGAATGATGTACCTAAAAACATAAAAAATGAAATTAGTCTCACCATCAGATCCTTATTAAAATTATTCATTTCATAGCGAGGACAGCGCTACTGGGTGTACACAAGTGTTTAAAGGCGTGGCGAGGCATGGAGGGGGGGGGAGTGGAGTACAAGGTAAGTAGCATAAAATAATAAATAAATAGGGCCAGCTGGTGGCAAGTGCAAGGTAAGTGCAGAACAAGTGCTGGGAAGGGGGGGCTGTAGGATACTGAGACAGTCCCCCAGTGCAGGGGTTGACAGGGAGGCAGTGCAGGTGGAGAGTGGAAGGGCCCAGGACCGAGGTCGCAGACAGTGGACCAGTTGTAGCAGGGGAGAGGGAGAGAGAAAGAAGCAAAGAGGAAGGTTTTGAGGTGCTTCAGTAAAAGCAGATGTTTCTCCTCAAGATAGTGCGCGGTAGAAAACAATATGCCACATAGAACGAACAAGTACAACTGAACCCGTCTTTAAAGCCACTGTATAGTAATGAAATTGCGGTATAAACTCATCAAAAGTTACTTACATTATATTTGCATTTTCCATTGTGTCTCTGTGTAGGGCAGACCCGAAACACCACTCCTTCTTTGCCGACGTTACTTCTTCTAATGAACGTGGCTCATCGTTTCGTTTCTGAAATTTTATTCATTATCTTTTCTTAGTCTTTCAGGATGGTCCCGGCCTGTCAAGGTCAAATCACAATAGAACCTTATATTGGGTCGTGGGCCGTTCCGCCACCCGAGCAAAACATCAAAGCAGCTGACCTTCACTTTGAGCGAGCACACATTTCTAGTTAGCTGCAGTTAGTTTTAGGGACATCTTGTCTGCGTGCCTTTTTTTTTATTGTCCCTATGGGTCGGCCATGTGTTTGTAATACGGAAACATTCTATAATTTTTGTAAAAATGATTTATATTACTGTTTGGTTTAATTGCAATGGGCCTGCAACATGAGGAGACTCGAGAGAACAGACAATCAAATTACAATCATTTAAACCGTGATGTGTATTTCTCAATGAGCTCTGCTTTAGGTGGACATGGAACAGAGGCAATGTTGGGTGGCAATGCAGTTGTCCCCTGCATAGGTTCGTTCACCACTCCATGTATGTGCCTATCGAGGACATCTACGATAAGTCTCTCAATAAACTCATATTGCATATCCTCAAACACTGGTTTGATCACCCATTGTTTACTTCTTTTAGTGAAGGCCTTATTGTAGCGAAGCGTCCCTAAAGTTCCGGTCGTCCTACTTTGTTGACGGCCAACATTATGGTTATGTGCCAAGACCGCTAGAAGAGTCCGATTTATCATGCCTTCCATGCCAAAATGCAATCTTTTGGGCCTGTACTTTAGGCACATATTGTGGAACACCTCCAAATCTCCTGTGTGGCAGAATTCCGTGAGTCCCCTCAAATCTCTTGTTAAAGTTTTATCAAATACAATCTTTTCAATGGCCTTGTGAGTGGGTGATGAAGGAATCAACCACTTCTTCTTCCGTGCCTCCTCTGTGGACAAATGGCCATGTTCACATTTGTGGAAATGCTCATTTGTCGACCATCGATGTACGTTGCTACAGTGCAACATTACTGACCGCCATTTTTCCAGTAGAATTTCCAACGACCCTTCACATGTTTTTGAGCTCCACCAAAGATGGTTGCTGATTGACTTGGACCACTGTGAAATACCTTGCATATCTTTTTTTTTTCCTGCAGCCGACAATTTTTTATTGATTGTTTTTGCAAGATGCCATACGTCAAATTGGTGATTTATATTTTTGTACTCTTCTCTCATTGTCTTGGCAATTGAAACGTGTCTGTCCGTGGCTATCAGGTCGATCACCATTCCCCGCGATTGTAGTTCTTGCAATGATGCTACAAAGCCAACTTTCTCCATGGCCACTGAGGATGTACTTTGTGACACCTGCACGACCACCGAACTCACAATTTTCTTACTTTCCATGTCCTGAAAGTGGTAGGTGCAGTACTTGGCTGAAAATCCTGGGCTGTCGCACTGTCCATCACCGGCTAGCCTGAAGCGTTTGCCCGCGAATGTACTTTCCATTGACATTTTTTCCATTCTCCAAGCTTCGCTGATGGCTGGAAATAGATAATCGGTTTGGTATTTGTAGAACTGACTTTTCGCAATGAAATGGATTCCCACAAACTGAAAGAAATACTGTAACTTTTTAAAACTTGAACCACTAAAAAGTGCGGCCGCTGCACAAAGTAGATTGCCTGCTGGCAGTTGCCCCAGCATGGGTTGTGCAGACCATGCGAACGGATGATATTGTGTACAGGTGGCATGTATTTTAAGGTTAGTGCCTCGAATTGCACGAGTCACATTAATCAATGGCTCCCCACATACTTCCCCACCAACCCAATGCCCACATTTCATCATCATAATAATATCCATCAAACAGCTATCGAATACAATGAATTTGGCCTCTTTCCTTATACTGTCACTCTGCATCCCAGCTGGTTCGGCCTGTAACGTTGAGGACATGTCACTCGCATGAAAGGTACAATCTCTGATATCGTCTTCCGCTATGCTGAGTGATATTGATGGTGTTTCATTGTCGTCCACTTCATTCTCTTCCATTGCAACATCTGTTCCTTGTCCGGAGATGGGAGAAAAAAACAATGTCTTCAACTTTCGCGCGCTCTTATTTTTTGCGGGTGTGGATTCTGTGAATTGATCTCCGACTGCATCCAAACTACCAGGAGGACATTCACTATCAATGGCTGGTGGTGGTATAGCTCCGTTGTCAATCACTTCATATTCTTCCCATTGGCACGATGCATCTCCAGTCTCAAGTCCCTGCCAAAAGGTTTGACAAGCAACATCTCTCGTTCGCTTCACTGTCTGTGTAGATCTAGTTCTTACACCCACTCGCAACTAGAGGACAGATTAGAAAAGGGATGTTCAGTTTAAACACAACTTACAGTATTGAACTATTGACAGTGAAAGACAACATAATATAGTGAACAGGACACTAACCTTCTTTTGCTTTCTTTTCTTTGAAACTTTCTTGCCTCGAACTTCAACATCTGGACGCTGTTGCTCCGACTCGTGTGTGCATGTCTCCACTTCCTCTCGCGCTGCAACGACTATATTTTCATGATAAGCACATCCATCACTCACTGAGGCTCCATCGACTCCCTGAAACATAGAACTTTCATTAGTATGTATAATAATATTGAAAACACAAAATGTACTTGGGGACCAATACCCATACGTACATCTCAATAGCAAAACACGAATGAACGCATTGTGTAGAACATTCAAACGACAATAGTTCACGCATTGTTGATCTAGTTAGATTGAACTGTCAAGATCCATACCTCGGGCTCCGCATAGACTTCCATTGATGATATTATTGAAGATGACGCTTCAGCAACTCCCTGAAACACAGTAATTGCATTAGTATGGTTTTCTATTTTGTTTAAAAGAACATAAACTTTCTGCAGGCGTCAACGGCTCATCTAAATAGACCTGCACAAATGATCAGTTGTCTAAAATAAATAATGGATATCTAAATATGATTCGATTTGCTCCATCGTTGGAAGTGTCACCACCCAGAGATCTGCATCAACTACTAGGGGTGATGTTCTTGTTGAAGAAGCTCCGTCAGCTCCCTGAAACATAGTACTTGCGTTAATAAAGAAGGAAGTATAGCGGATGTAATCACGTCATTTGATCTCGCATGATTGATCTGTCAGTATCCATACCTCGAAATGCATAAGAACATCAAGGGACGCTGTAACTGCGGTGCACACTTCTGCAAGCTGTTGCGCCGACCCGTAACTGCATGCTCCCCCTTCTTCTTGGACTAATGCTCCATCGACTCCCTGAAACATAGGACTTTCATTAGTAATGAACACAATATTGAAAAAAGAAGACACATAGGAGGGCGACGACAGAAGGACATACCAATGGCTAAAAACGAAAGAAACATTGTGTGTAACAATCACGCTACAAGAATGCAAGATCTGATGATCTCCATCGATGGAACTGTCCGGAAACGTACCTCGAGCATCTGAGTGACATCTACGGTTGTCGTCAATGCGTTGGACTCCTCAGCATCTCCCTGAAAGACAGTACTTGCATTATTTTGGATAACAATAATTATAACTGAAAACAAAGACTAGAGGAAGAGTACTGTGGTGTACCATTAGGTAAAATAATTACACGATCAATTAAAACTATTGATTTACATGCCTAAAACAAGTCAGTGTCAGAATAGCTAAGTAAGATTACCCGATAGGCGCTTGAAGTGGCTGATGACTGCAATAACGACACGGATGGAGAATCTTCCGCCTTCATATTGAGTGGATACATAAATGGGGAAATTATTGTTAGCTAATGCTACACACTACCGCAATGCCGAGAGATAAATACGTAAACTTGACTCACCAGTGGAGGGATGTGGACGAATAGAGTGGGAATGGCGGTTGAGAGCAATTTTCGCCTCGCTCGCGGTGTTTTCTTCTTTATTAGCAATGATGTGGAGTACATGTCTGGGCTAAAGTGCCTGCTGCAGATGCGGTATCGATCACCCCTCTTGTCCGCAAAGACTTCTAGGACTCTACTTTCTATCTCAGAGGCTGGATATCCGCAATATCGGACCCATTCTCTTATCTGATCTATTGTCTTAGGGAAAACATGCATTATAGTACCTTCAGATTTGTTATGGGTCTTCGAAGGGCAACCGCCAATGGAACAGGCAGGCATTATGGAAAGTTCTGAAAAGTAAAGATCAACAATTCTCTATGAATACCAATGTGTTAAAACATTAAATGACACATAAAAGGTTCAATGCAAGGTCCGTTTTGGTTCTTGGAACTATACACGTTATTCACATGCGGATAAGTATTTCAATAACTTTCAAAAAATAGAAAAAGTAATTTGACTAAACTCAGAACATGTGACTAGTTCCTTGCATGTACTGTCGTGAACGAAAAGAAAACATGGATGCAATTTGATGACTACTAGCAAATAGATATAAATTAAAAAATTGGGCGCAAAATGATTATGGTACATGGACTTACCTTGACGAACAAACAGTTGGATGCAGGGATCAGAGTAGTTTCTTGTCGTAGAACAGGGAGCAGTTCACAGGTTGCAAACTGACGAGTTTGCTCAAAGTGGTCACGGAAGTTCACAGAGACGAAGAGCAGATAACCAGCACCTTCACGGGTTGACTAGCAAAGCGCAAAGAAGTTCTCATTAGAAATATGAAGTGGGTTATAAAGAATTCGAAACAGGGGTGTGTTTGTGAATGAATGACGTGTATATGTCGTGGCATTATGCGGTCTGCAGGGGGCCGTCCAGCGTGAGGGGGGATGCTTGGCAGGAGACACGGGGTCTGGAGGTAGACATGGGAACAACAACCCATGCTCTATAGACCACTTTGAAGTGTACATGGTCTTTGGCACCTCTTGGCCTTTATCGCTCCCTGACAGCTCCACTTGCCAGCACAAGTACCCCGGTGCGAACTGCCTTTGATAGGGCGGGGGGTGGATTGGGGCGGTGGTCGTGCAGACAAGACACAGGAAGACTCGTGAATGGAGACACACTTATGTGGATTGCAGGGGGCCGTCCAGCGTGAGGGGGGATGCTTGGCAGGAGACACGGGGTCTGGAGGTAGACATGGGAACAACAACCCATGCTCTATAGACCACTTTGAAGTGTACATGGTCTTTGGCACCTCTTGGCCTTTATCGCTCCCTGACAGCTCCACTTGCCAGCACAAGTACCCCGGTGCGAACTGCCTTTGATAGGGCGGGGGGTGGATTGGGGCGGTGGTCATGCAGACAAGACACAGGAAGACTCGTGAATGGAGACACACTTATGTGGATTGCAGGGGGCCGTCCAGCGTGAGGGGGGATGCTTGGCAGGAGACACGGGGTCTGGAGGTAGACATGGGAACAACAACCCATGCTCTATAGACCACTTTGAAGTGTACATGGTCTTTGGCACCTCTTGGCCTTTATCGCTCCCTGACAGCTCCACTTGCCAGCACAAGTACCCCGGTGCGAACTGCCTTTGATAGGGCGGGGGGTGGATTGGGGCGGTGGTCGTGCAGACAAGACACAGGAAGACTCGTGAATGGAGACACACTTATGTGGATTGCAGGGGGCCGTCCAGCGTGAGGGGGGATGCTTGGCAGGAGACACGGGGTCTGGAGGTAGACATGGGAACAACAACCCATGCTCTATAGACCACTTTGAAGTGTACATGGTCTTTGGCACCTCTTGGCCTTTATCGCTCCCTGACAGCTCCACTTGCCAGCAGCGCAAGTACCCTTGTGCGAACTGCCTTTGATAGGGCGGGGGGGTGGATCGGGGCGGTGGTCGTGCAGACAAGACCCGTTTGCCGCAGGGCCTCACCAAGGAGAGGCCATCTAACTGAATGTAAGAGGATGGCTGCAGGATCTACTACATGGAAGGCAGGGGGGTGAGTTTATAAATGCCTCACCCTCCCAGGAGAATATATGGGGGTCATCTCTGTACCCGGTGCCCAAAAAGAGGATTTATTATGATCAACCATATTTATTATTTACCTATAACCATGTTTTGTATCAATAAAATCCAACAGCTTTTTATTGCCAACGCTTGATGCCAACCCACAAAATAATATATGTATGACTGCTGCATATATGGGTTCAACGGTTATGTGGATTGAAGGTGTGCGGCCAGCGTGAGGGAGGATGCTGGCCGGAGACATGTGGTGTGACAAGACAAGGCACTGGAAGGCTATTCAACGGAGACACACTAGATTCATTTAAAAAATCAAAACAACCATTGTTAAAATATATGTTGGGCTTTATTTTAGATTTTAATTAAACATAAATAATAAACATTACACATTGTAAAGTTGAGGTTGCAGCACATCGAGGGAAAATCCGCGGTATTGTCCACTGTCACTGGGGAAATGTTGTCTAATGGCAAGTACCGCACAGGCAGGTATTACTCTCCGAACGCGGTGTCCGAGCCTCCAGTGAAGCCACCAAGTGAAGCAACGATAGGCCACCAGCCTGTACCACCTGTGAAAAAAAAAGATGCAAACTGTATTAAACTGACCAAACTTTCTTATCAATGTCGATTCAGGTAACACATGTCATTTTTCTTAGAAAAAAATTATATCTAGAAAATGCACTATATGGAACCAATTTACATGCGTTCGAATGATATGTAAATGTAATTTTATATGTGGGAGACGACCATGAAATAGTGGTGGCATCACTGACATCACAAACAGAGTATACTTACTCGTTACTCGGATTACGCGGACGAACAGTGCCACGAAGTTCGTGCATAAGCACCATCATCATCCTCAACACTGTCCGTGAGAGGCAGGCTTCCCTGAACTCTGGCAGCTCGGTGATGCATTGCGGACTTTGCTCGCCTTCCTGCAGACTTTGCTCGCTTTCCGAAATGTAGGCCAAGCACCCGGAATTTTCACGGCAGCAGCAGTTCTCCTCCTCAGTTGGCATTAGCTCACACCGATTGCACGTGCACCAGGTGGAGACGCCGTCCATGCGACATGGTCCAGGCTCTTCATCCGTTGACTGGTCCTCCCAACTGCCGTCCGAATCCCCATCGTTTTCGCGTGCTTGCCTTTCCAGTAGTTCCTCCTCGGTGTACTCGGGCTCGTACATATACGGCATTATTGTGGCCATTGTGCGGTAAAGATAGTAAAATAATTTACAGAGATGGTACAGGTGTTCACACGGGCTACAAGCGGCGAAGGTAGCTGACCAGAGCACTGAAAGGAGTCACAGAATACTCAAAGTAACACAGAGAGAGTAATGGAATCGAAAATCTGCTGCTGTATATTGTGAAACGGTCTGTTTATACTTATTGGGGAAAGAGGCGTCCTGCCATTTCCATGGCAACACGTCAATAGCTGAGGCGCAGCGATTGTTGACACGAGACGTGCTTGAAATGGGCAGTACGCGTCTGCTGATGTCAGGCTCAGGGGCGGGGGATTTGATTTAGTGCCGCAAAGGCAGGTGAGCCAGGTCGATGCGGCGAAATGATAGGATTATCACAAAATGGAGGCTGATTTCGAGTGCGATAATGGGCGAAAAGTCGGGTAAGGTCCATAGGAAAGTTTCCTACGATCTACCGATTTATGCTTACAAACACATGGCCGACCCGTAGGGACAATAAAAAAAAAGTCCCAGAACTCTCCTTTAAATAGTAATATAAACAGTAAAGTGAAACATGTTCTACTGCTATTTATTTTCACCACTAGATGGTGCAATTGTGTAACAAAATATCTTCTAACATAATATTAATAGTTCATTGCATAACTTTTTACGTATGCGTCCGCTCGTTCTGGTCGGGTGTATTGGTTGCTGCTCCCTGAATTTTTCTTTTTATGTTTTTTTTTGGGGGGGATTTCATTGCGGTTTCTGGATTGAATCGTGGGATTTCTGGAATGGACTGTGGTTTTTTCTTTGGATTGTTTTTTTTCCATTGTGGGTTTCCTGGAATGGACTGTTTTTTTTCCTTGGATTGCTTTTCTTTTCATTGTGGGATTCCTGGAACGGACTATGGTTTTTTCCTTGGACTGTTTTTCTTTTCATCGTGGGATTCCTGGAACGGACTATGGTTTTTTTTCCTTGGATTGTTTTGTTTTTCACATCTGGATTTCACTTTTCGACCATGGAATTGATTATGGATTGCATCTTTTTTTGGCTGGATTGCACTATGGATTCTTTGTGGGATGGTTTTACTGGAATTTTCTGGGTTTTTTGGATGCTTAGTGGATTATTTTTACTTAATTTTGGAAATGTTTGGCATCGTTTTTATTAATTTTTGGTTATTTTGGATTTTTCATGGATGACCGAGGATTTTCGAAATGGTGAGTACATTAACATTTTAGATTATATGCAATTGCTTCCAAATAGTCATATGTTTCTTGTGTTTCAAACAGTTTTACTATATTTTGAATCCGTTGTTCAGTCTCTATATTTTTTCTTTTTAATTGTGCATTTCCAAGGGAAATTGTTTGGGATAATTTAAATTCTTGTGCTGACTGTTCTGCTAATAAGTCTTTCAAGAAATGCCATAATGTCGGTTGTTGGTATTAAAGTTTCTGTTCACTCTGTTGTGCCACCCTTCTAGCATATTGTTGGTTTTTGCCCTTCCTTCAATTACTGCATTGTAACAGTTCCACCATGATATCTGATATTTCGGTCTCCCTTCTTGTTCCATTTCTCGTCAGTTGTCCTAACCATGTGCTTTCCATGTAATCCATTAAATCTGTGGTATGCTCCTCATTATTTTTGTAATATTCTGTGTCTATTAAATGTTAATAAAATGTAATTACTTTGTCGTCTTTCACAAACGCTAAGAACATTTTTTTATATTATGTTGACAATTACTATCTTCTATGTACTTTGTGTGTAGGCCTAGTTTTTGCAGTTTTCTCCATATTGCTTGGGTAAAGTGGAAAAAAACCCCTTATATACTGGTTTCTTTGTATATTCCGGTGAATGCCTTCATCTGTGCTAGTTCGTAGCCCATTACGATGGTGGTAGGCAATTTTTTCAGGCACGGCCTCTTTAATTTTTTCAAATACTATTTTGTACATTTCCTCTGTTTTTTTGGCATTAAAATGAAGATCAGTGGAATAAGGTTGTTGTTGATCGACCCATGTACGCTGTAAAATTGTTGGAATGTTTGTGGGCACGATTTGAATGTGGCGTCGCTTTGCCAAATGTCACATTTACCAAGCTGCCTTCAATTACTGTTTGTTGTGAAAATTACAATTTCTTTTCCTCCTTTGTTTGTAATGTCATGTAATGAAAATCTTCACCTTTCTCTGTTTTAAAAAAAAAAAAATTTCCGGTATGCATATTTCTTCGTATCCTCTGGGAGCTATCGGCAGATTTTACTTTCGTTTTTTCTGTTTATGGTACGCTGTATGTTTTTCCGCTGGCATTTGTGCTGCTACGTGCAATGGAATTTTGTTGCACGTTCGAGCTATCACAGACCCGCTGGCCTCGCTCTGGTTTTCCATAGCCTTTCTTTTAAGTTCATTCATTGTTTTTCTTTACCAGTATAGTGGTTCTGTCCAGTAGATGGTTGTGTTCACCCTTTCTTTTTACCATTGTATTTTCTGTTATCACTCTCCCTGCACACTTTGTTTTTGGATATTCTGTGCACTTTCAATATATTCTGTCGTTTCTTTTTAATTCTCTGTTGTATACGTAGCCCTCATGAATTAACTGTTCTCCTCTCTGTGACTTCACATATTCGACTTTGTCGCTCATTTTATATCTACAATAACGAAAACAATGTTGCACTATTTTTGCTATATACTATTTACAGATTAATCTTATTACACATTGTAATAATGTCTATATTTTTATTAAATATTACCTGTATATACGTCACGTAGTTGCAGTGTACTTTTGTCCGTTTGCTCTGACCTCAGATTCTGACAGGTAATGAGTTTGTCTCAACAGTCATCTGTTTGCCAGCGTTCATTTAAGGTTCTTTACTCTTGGCTTTTATTCACTCGTTTAACCCTTAGTAATCGTAATTTATGTGCTTTTCGTCATTCACAATGTGTATCATTTGCGTGATTGTCGCGGTGGGTGTGAGGGTTCCATGTGTAGTAGGGGGTTGGAGGAGGGGCCCCCATGACAGCGTTACTTTTTTGGACAAGTTACCATTTATATTTCGGCATTGAGTAATAGAAAATGTTTTCGATTTATTTTATTTATTTATTTATTTATTTATTTAAAATAAATTACCATGGCCATTATAAATATGTAATGTTGACATATATACATTCGACATATTTTTTTCGACATAATTGTTTTTCGGTAAGATGTTTTCGACAATATCACTATCAACCAACGTATATAGCAACCTTTAACAGATTAGTCGTTGAAGCTGGGTGGCCCGAAAACAAAAGAACCACGTTGTTTCATGGAGGTCTACGGGGAGAATTGAATTACATTCTAGCTCAGGTGGTTGACCCGCCCAGAGACTGTACCGAATGCAACTAGATCACAGATTACAAGACTGAAAAGCAGATCGGACTAGATCAGACACTCGGGCCATGTATGTTCAGTCAAAGGACAATGTCTCACACGTGTTGGAGAACACTAGAACCCATGCAAATCGGAGGTGTGCGACCCCCCCCACCCCCATTAACAAAAACTGAGAGAGACAAGAGAAGGCAACAGCAGCTATGTTTGTACTGCGGAAAATCAGGGCAATTCCGGAAGGATTGCCCAGTGAAACCTCCAAGGAGAATTGTAGGGGCCACAGGGAAGGACGATGGCAAGGAGTCGGAAAACTACCGAGCTCGACAAACGTAGAGGTCAGTTTGTCGAGTGAGAAGAAAGAGCCACCGACCTCACACTTTGCAATACCAGTGATCCTAATCAATCACCAACAACCGTCTCAGATGCATGCCATTGAGGCATAGATGGACAGCGGAGCAGTTAGGAATTATATAGATCAAGAACTGGAAGCAGAGATGGAGCTTCCCTTATGTTCAAAGTCGACCACTGAAAACGTTACCACCTTGGATGGGATAGAAATAGCTTCTGGACCAGTAACCCGATGTACAGCAGGATTATCCCTACTGTGCCAGGACAGACACCGAGAATCTATTGCCTTTGATCTCATCAAGGCACCTCAGTTCGGGCTAATATTAGGGTTGCCATGGTTAGTAGCTCACAATCCTCAGATAGATTGGCATGCAAGGAAGCTGGCCTTTCCCCGATGACTGTGCTCCTACCTGCTATCAGGGGTGGACTGGGAATCAAAAGAGGCCCTGGAAATAATTCTCAAAGTGGCCTCATATCACACTTTTTCAACAAGGCCAACCCTTTTCCTATGAGAAAATGTGGAAATACCACGCAAAAGAGGCCCAGGGTGCAGAGGCCTACCGGGAAAATTCCAGAGTTCGCTATAAGCCAGTCCACCCCTGCCTGCTATTACCAAGAAGAAGAGGAACCCGACTTACGCACCTCTGTGACTCCCAGAACGGCGGCATTGACACCTGGTGTGACTAGTACTTTACCGAGCAAATACCAAGATTTCCAGGACGTGTTCCAGAAAGAACAAGCTAACACGATACCGCCGCACAGGCCCTATGACTGCCAATTGACCTCATACCTGGTGCATGCTAGGGAGAATTCTCTTATAAGACTAATTACCCAAACCTAGTGAGTCCCTCAGCAGCTTTGCTGGATTTTTGGGGTTTGTTTTTTTCTCCTGCTAAGAGTGAGACTTTTACTCCCACTCTTAGGCATGATTTGAGGTATGTCTTTATGTGCTTATGGGGTTTTCTTTTTACTCCATAGGGTATAATCTGTTTTTCTGTATGTGTGGTACACAGCACCCTCAATGCAGTACCACAGGGGTGTCACAGTGACCCCCAAACATAGACTCCATACCCTGGGACTGACTACTGTCTCCCAGGGCATGTAAAGTCACCATTGGCTTCACTAGTCCAAAATTGTGAACAGAACCAGTACAAACCATCATATTGTGGAAGTACTGGTAAGGGGTAATTCGATTACCCCTAGGTCTGTTTTCGAGGGGGCACTGTCCCGTCCCCCCTCGTCGAGTTTCTGGCTGGTGGCAGTGGTTACCACGCGAAATATTCCACCAGAATATTCTCTATGGGATTTTCCCATTGATTTTAAACGCACTACTTCTTGGTGCAATGTTAAAGATACCGCAGGTTTATTTGTTTAATATTAAATCACTGGTTGGGTCTTTTTGCCAGAGCTCGATTCTAAAATGGCGTTTGTGTCCGTCTCTGTAACTCTGACCAAGGTTGAGCCCTTTGTTCCTCTTTTTGGCGGGCTTCACCACAGAAGCCCTCCAAATGGTGCCACTCTGTCTGGGTTCCACAGGAAGGGTGGAGGGCGGAGGGGGGAATTGGCACCCTGGACTGCGTTGCCTTAGCAACCCAAATCGCACTCTACTCTGATTGGCCCAGTGGTGAGCCGCCCGGGCTCACCACTTAGTATGTGTGATTGACAGCTAGGCCGATGAATGGGGTTTTTTCTGCATAAAAGCAGGGCCTTTGGGACTGGAACTTCAGAAGTCGCCACAGGACCTAAGAATCCGAAGAGGGAAGAAGCTGAGCCATCTGCAACAACGACGCCACCGGTGAAGTTTGCTGCAACTACCTCACCACTTTCCCAACGACAAGAGAAGATCTTCTGCTGGACGGGTCTTCTTCCTCTGAGCTGGTGGGATCAACCAGTTCGCCCTTTTCGCCTTCCAAAGACGTCTCTTGGTCGAATCGCTCGTGCCAAGCACCCCAGCGGCTGAATAGCCAAGTTCACCACTTTTGACCACGAATAAAAGGACCGCACCTTTTAATCGGGAACTCTGCGGCTGGTTTCATCCCTGGGCAGTGCAACGACTCCAAGTTTCCTCCTCTACGAGATCCTCGCTTCCCCTGGTTGGAACAACGAACTGCAACCACTGCCAGGAACAACTGCCACCGCTGGAGCTTCCTCTCTCTTAATGTACTGTCCTACCTGGCCTCCCTTTCTACAGATTGCTAAAGGTGACCCTTAAATCCTTGGCTTTCTATACTGGGTTGGCCCCAGACCTTCTAACTTTGTTTCTTGAACTAAACCAACCTATTTTGAACACTCTGCAAAGACTTTTAGTGCAACTTAAACTGTGTGATCCTGGGCACATTTCACTTTGCTCCATTTAAAGTGGGCCTGGCCTATGAACTTTGGCTCTACAGTATATTCTGCCTTTACTCCCTTTCTCGGACTCTTAAAAAGTGTTGGGACTGTATTATTCTTATGCTCTGCCTTTTTCTCTCCCTCTAACCAAACTATTGGAGTGCCATCTTAGTTAAGCGCTCACATCTGTCTTAACAAATAGTGGTGTTTTAACTCTGACTTGTCTAATAGCTATTAAGGGAGGTGTGTATGCTTTATCTGACTGTGTTTTAACTTGCATTTGATTTAGAGTGCTAGTGTATTGCCTAAAGTGTGTTTTAAATAAATGACTCTAGACTTTTGATACAAAGCTCTGGTCAGTGTGTGTTTGCTCTACTGTGTTTTTAGCCCTATTGTGTATGCTCTACATACTGCCCTACTCTTCTTGAGAGAATTCTGACTGCTCAGCCACAGCTACCAGGTAAATCTGGGTGGTGCAGACTGCTACCAATTGGGTTTACTGCTTACTACTGTAGTCTTAATCTTTTTGCAGTGTTCCCTAAGGGAACTGCACAAATTCCTTGTGGCAGAATCTATGCACTCACCGAACCAGAGAACCTCCATTTAAAATCCTATCTAGACCAGTACCTGGCAAATGGGTTTATCCGCCCGTCTAAATCACAGGCAGCCAGTCCCTTATTCTTTGTACCAAAGAAGGAAGGAGATTTGAGGACCTGCATTGATTACCGCGCACTGAACCAGATCACCGTAAAGAATCGCTATCCACTGCCACTCCTTCCCAAATTGTTAGACCAAGTCAAGGATGCCCAAATTTATACCAAATTAGACCTTAGAAGCTCGTACCACTTGGTCCGAGTAAAGAAAGGAGATGAATGTAAAACCACCTTTCGTACCAGATATTGCTTGTATAAATACCAGGTAATGCCTTTTGGACTTTGCAACGCTCCCGCTGCATTCCAGTACTTCATGAACGATGTCTTGCGGGAATTTAATCTATGTTTGTGCCTTGGTCTCCATAGATGACATCTTAGTGTATTCAACCTCGAAACAAGACCATTTTCCGCTCCGTTCTCACCAAGCTTCGCCAACATCAACTGTATGCTAAGCTCGAAAAATGCTTTTTTTATGTAACTGAAGTGGAATTCCTTGGTTTCATCCTCACTCCGAAAGACATCAGAATGGATATGCAGAAGGTAGACGCCATTTTAAATTGGCCGTCACCAACTTCGCTAAAGGGAATCCAGAGCATGCTGGGTTTTGCAAACTTCTTTCATTTCAAGTTCATTTGGACCGAAGAAGCAGAGAGGGCCTCCCAAGAGCTTAAAAAAAATTAACTTCTTCCCCAGTCCTACGACACCCTCGTCCAGATCTCCCTTACATCGTGGAAACCGATGCCTCCAGTAAGGCTATGGGAGATGTTCTCTCAAAAAGGGACCCTGAAACTGGCCAGTTGCATCCCGTGGCCTTCTGGTCGCGAAAATGTTCACCCCCAGAGCTCAACTATGCTATCACAGACAAGAACTCATGGCTATTAAATCTGCTTTTAAAGCATGGCAACATTATCTCCTGGGAGCCAGACATACCGTAACAGTAATCATGGATCATCGAAACCTGCAATACCTAAAAACAGCAAAGGCTCAATCCTCATGTCAACTGCACTGGGCCCTTTTTTTCGCCGAATATGATTATGTATTCACATATCGACCGGGATTCCGGAATGGAAAGGCGGATGCCTTGTCCCGCATGGGCATTGATGAAAAGGTATATACAACTCCACATCCAGTAGCCATCATTCCCGAGGACAAACTCTTCGGCCTCACGACAGTTTTGACACAAACCGAACTCCAAGACAAGATCCAGCATGTAATGGGTCCTAACACCTTGCTAGAATGGTGTACTCATGGAGAACAATACACCGTTAAAGACCAACTGCCATATTTTAGGGACCGTTTGTTTGCCCAAAAAGGAGCTACAACAGCAAGTCATTTCAGATTATCACGATTCCCTGATGGAAGGTCACTCTGGGATTGCCAAGACCCTAGCCAAGGTCAAACAAAACTATTGGTGGCCTACTTGGCGTAAAGACATTATCCAATTTATCCAGTCATGTGGTGTGTGCGCACAAAACAAATCGCAAAAGCAGAAACCAGGCGGTCTTCTTCAACCATTGGAAGTCCCTCCCGCACCATGGCACACACTTTCCCTCGACTTCAATACAGACCTACCTCCCAGTCAGGGATTCAACACTATTTTAGTGGTCGTAGACTTATTCTCAAAAATGGTGCCCTTTATTCCTTTTTAAAGGTCTCCCAGATGCATCCAGTTTAGCAAAGGTGTTCCTGGAAAAGATTGTTTGGTTGCATGGCTTCCCATCAGTTCTGGTCTCTGATCGAGGTAGTAAGTTTGTGTCCAACTTCTGGAAAAAGTGTTGTTCAATGGCTCAAATCAACATCTGACTATCCGCTAGTCACCATCCTCAAACGAATGGCCAAACAGAAAAAACGAATCAAACACTCGAGCAAATACCTGCATTGCATGCTGCATCAAGTGGAAGGAAATTGGAAATACTTGTTATGGATAGCAGAATATGCTTACAATAATTTGTTACATTCCAGTACGGGACAAACCCCTTTCTACGCCCTATACGGTAGGCACCCACGTACTTCTGAATTAGACCTTCCAACCACTTTGGAAATGCCAGCGGTAAAAAACCTTCATACAATCATCTCCCAGGCCTTTAAAAAGGGAGCTGAACATCTAATTCAAGCCAAGCACAGACAAAAGAAAGTTTCTGACCTACATCGAAGAAAGGCCTGTTAGGCAGAATCATATGCAGTGCCCTTAGGAACCACTGCACAAAATTTAGACTAAAAGTGTTAGTACAATTTCACCTTTGGTACAAGCCTGTTCTACACAGTAAAGTGGTAGCAATGGCTGAGCAGCCAGATTTATCTCAACAGCAAATGAGCAGTAGTAGAGATTACACAAAGGACTACAATTACTGTGACTCAAACACTGACTCAAGGTTTCTGGTTAAAAACTATAAGTACATTTATTTTTAAACCATCTGTTCAGAAAACACTTCACTTCTATTAAATAAAACCACACTAAAAGTATCCTACACACAACCAATTCCGCTTGTTTGGATCAATACAAGGTAAGTACATTAGATTTTGATACACCAGTGTTTCGAAAGAAAGACGTTACCTGAGGGTTAATACGCGATCACTTTTCGACAGTAATGACAGTTGAGTTTTACAAAAGTAAAGCGTACCCGCGGGAAGAAATGCACCTGAAGTCCAACACACTTAGCACAAAGAATTAAAACAAGAGAATAGGGAATAAAAATCATAGGCAATACTTTTGTCAAGGCAAATAGAAACAGAGGACACTTTCTAAAAGGTATATAAGTCAATAGGCCTGCGCCAGTGTCAAATGGAACAGGAATCCTGTTGTCGAGGATCACACAATCCGAACAGTCACGATTAACGACTGCCAGGAGTACTTGGATATTGTAAAATGGAAGCAAAAGTTATAAGAGGGAAGGAACAAAGGACAAGCCTTCGGAGAGGAAAAGGGTTCACCCTGATTGCTCAAGGTTGGACACAGTACCTTATTGGTAAGAAGAAAGCTGGTGCTACGGCAGTTGTTCCTGGTAGTTCCTGCAGACTCACGGTTCCTGGAGCTTCAGTCGTGGAGACAAAGACATCTGGAGCGATCTGCACTACCGAGGGATGAAGCCAGCAGCAGCGAAGCAACGGTGAATAAAAGGTGCGCTCCTTTAAAACAGGAGAGGGCTCTTCTGATGGCTATCCGGACCACTACAGCTGTGTGCAGCGACTTTGACCCAGAAGAGGATTTTCTGGCTGTTGAAGGTGAGCTGGTTGATTCCACCAGGCTCAAGGGAAGAAGACTCCGGACTGGATCTTCTCTTTCTTTGAAGGGTAGATGGCTCAGGACTGCAGCAGTGCTTCACCACGATTCGGGAGTTGCAGCAGCCGTCTTCTTCTCCGCTTCTCTTCGTTTCTTGCAGTTCCAGTGGCGACTCTGACTTCCAGCCCAAGATTCCTGCCTTCTATGCCAAAATCCCTGATTCACACAGCCTGGCTGTCAATCACCCAGCAGGGGGGTTGTCCGGCCCGGATAACCACCTCCGCCAATGGACACAAAGTGCAACCTGGGTCTCCAAGAAGACCTTGTGCAGGGGGTTACTAAACCCCTCACTCACATTCAACCCACCTAGACACCCCGATGCCAAAGGAGGGCAAACAAAGAAGGCAAACCTGGTTTTCCGCGAAAAGTGAAACACAAGAAGGATTTTCACAAAAAGAAATGGCGGCTAAACCCAACCAGAGCCAAAATAAAATGTATTTGGTCAAGCGGGTTTATGTTCAAGGCTAATACAATAGCCTAAAACAGTATCACGGATATTTACTCTAATTGCGGTAGAAATGTTAGGGTAGAGACCACTGCCACAAGCCAAGTCTTAATGTTAAGGGAGCGAAACAAGGCTACAGGAGGCACAGACAAAAAGGGGTAGGAACTAACCCTTTCCAATACTCCATGTAAGATGGGTTGTACTGGGTCTGTAGTTTAAAGAGACTACATAAAGTTAATTGCAACTTTACATGTTTCTGGGGGACAGTAGTCAGCCCCAGAAAAATGGAGTCAGGGGGAAGTCTCTAAGACAACCCTGTTTCACTGCACTGAAGTTGCTGTGTGGCTCCAGACCCCAAGATCACACAAGAAGTAGAAATACACATGGCAAAACACATGTAAGAGTGGGGAAAAATACTCACACTCTTACCAGGTGGAAGAAAATAAACCCCAGAAATCCAGCAAAGCTGCTAAGGGACTCACTAGGTGAGGGAAATTAGCCATCAATGAGAATTCTCCCTAAAAAGGCCCCCGACTATCAAGTTGGAGACAAGGTTTGGTTAGCATCAAAATACGTACCCATAAAAGGAACCCGGACCTTTCTTCCTCGGTATCTGGGACCTTACTCCATGAAATCTATAATCAACTCAGTAGCTGTCAAATTAGCATTACCATCCAACATGTAAATTCACCCTGTGTTCCACGAGTCCCTCCTGAAATTCCTGAATGCAGAAAAGGATGCCAGCTGCCCCGGATCAGCCTCCGGCCAAAAACCGCAATCGCCATCCAACACTGCTGCATCAACCACCACACCAGTGCCAGGTGCCTCTTCCCCCCCACCCCCCAAGTGACCAGGAAACTGCAACAACAACATCACCACGGCGGGTAGATCGCTGCAGCCGAGAGCATTCACACCAGATGAGGTGGGGTTGTTTCATGCCATGGTCGCCAGAGCGTCTGAGCTCTTCCAGCTGACGCCCAAAGAGACCAAAAAGGAAGGTTTCCTCTACCAGAGGCGCGAGGCCAAAAGGAAGATCATCATGGCGGTGCCCCCTCCTTGACGACAATTGGGAGGAGCGCCTGGCTCTGTTGAACACAGCCACAGCCAAGCGGGATAGGCTGGAGAAAAAGTACCGGGTGCCGGAATCTGACCCAAGTGCCTACAGTCACAATCATCGCCGGACTTGGTGGTATCGGCGGCTGCGAGGAAGAGATCTAACTCCAGCAAGAGGAAGAAGTTGGACACCATGGGGAGAATGGTCATCTACTCTGCGGCATGGACAGTCAAGGCAGCCAATGCACTGGCGATCCTGGCCAGGTACGACAGGGAACTGTGGTACAAATTGGCCCGATTTGCGCAGGTGGAGGCCATCTCCCTCCTCCAGGAAGGGGAAATGATGTCAGACCATGCCATCACAGTGGCCCTGGACATTGCTGACACAGGCTTCCAACAGATGGGGCATGTCTGCCTCAGTCGTCGAGGCTAGCTGAAGGCCACCAATTTACGCCAGGAGGTCCAAACAAGGGTACTGGACGTGCCCTTCGATAGGGACAACCGCTTCGGGAAGGTTGTCACTGAGTCCTTACAAGCCATCAAGACTGATACAGAGACAGCTTGTGCCCTGGGCACTCTCCAACAGCACCACTCTTCCTTTCACGCCTCCGGCGGGAAGTCCGGCAGATCGACAAAGGGGTTTGGTGGAGGTTTCTTATCATAGGCCTCCGGTCCACGACCCAGGAGGCCTAGAGAGGCCGTTCCAAGGCTTTCGGTGGAGGTGGCCAATGCCATCATCGCCCCCAAGGCGAAACGCAGGCCCCGAAGCAGGACTGAACCAGCCAGGACATCGGGCCTCCACCCATGCACCACGGTGGGAGGCCGGCTGGCGGGATTCGTCAGTGAGTGGAAGAAGATCTACAAGGAAAACAAATGCCCGGCACACCTATGGGTCGAGCCCCATGGAAAAGCCCTGTTCATTCACTCCCCCGAAGAGGCTAGTGACTTTCTGGACACTGTGGACAGCTGGGCCGGGCCGTCGAGAGGCAGGAATGGGCTGGAGGGGGAGATTGCCCAGGGGCCCAGATTGACGGGCTGAATTATGATTGATGGGCTGGATTATCAGTGTTCAACCTAACAAGGCTATGTTTTCTGTAGGATATGAGAGTGTGTGTGCCCTCGAGCTCCTCTTTTCTTTTCCCATTGGGGGAAGTAGTGGACGGGGTGGCTAAGCCTTGAGTGGCATCCATGCTTCAACCTTTGGTTATGGTTCGTTGGATCGGTGGGGGGGGCGGGGTCAACTGGCAGATTGCAGTTGTCATTGGGGCCGGGATTTGGTTTGGTGTTTTAATTTTAGTTTGGGTTTGGGAGGTGTTGGTTCTGCAGGGTGATACTAGGGAAGGCTCCCGGCGAGTGTCATTACCTGCCTGGTTTAACAGTTAGGGCACGGATGACGGCGGTGACCTCCTGGTATGGAGGCCAGAAGCAGTGGAGAATTGTGCACGGCTGGCAAAGGCCATGCCAGGGAGAGGCTTACGTCAATGGGACAATGATAGAAAGGGGGGGTTAGGTGCATGACTTGGAACGTTTGGGCCTGAACTGAACTTCCAAGGCCAGGAAAGTTCAACTTTACATGAAGCGGCACCAAGTAGATGTTGCCTTGCTTCAAGAGAGCCATCTCTCACACATGGGGGAGGCTGCGTTTGCCAAATCCTGGGGGTGCCACAGATATTTCTCATCTTATTATAGGTATTCCCGGGGGCTGGGCATCCTCATAAGGAGCACAATGGGTTACTGATGCATGAATGGGTTGAGGGACGTAGACAACAGAGTCCTGATCCTTATAGGCATGGTACACGGACCTGACTTCACTTTTGTGAACTACTGTGGCCCAATACAAACTCTCTGGAGGCTTTACGAGTGTTTAGACGAACACCTCAGACATATCCTGGAGGGTGCGTTATGCTGGGCCGGGGCCTTTAATGCAGTTCTGTTGAACTGCCTGGATAGGTCAGGGAGCGGCAGCAGGGGGACGAGTAAGGCCACTCAATACTACAGCAAATCTGTGCTAATGTTGTGTTGGTGGATATATGGAGGGAGCACCATGGCACAGAAGGAGGATACACATTTAGGTCATCAGTTGACAGGACATCCTCCCAGCTGGACTTTATCTTGTTGTCTGCCGACTGCTCGAGCTGGGTGCTAAGTTGTCAGATTTTGGCACACACCCTGTCGGATCACTCCCCGGTTGTGATGGGGATATCAGTCCCTGGGAAAGGGCACTGGGGAAGGAGCTGGTACTTCAAGAATGAGAGTCTGCGAGGCTCAGTATTTAGGGAAGCAGTCCGGGGAAGGGATTCTCCATTTCCTTCAGGAAAACGAGGGCTCAATCTCATCTTATTCCATCCTTTGGGAAGCCTTCAAGTGTTTGATCAGAGGCCTATGTTTCACTAAAGAGGCCGCAGTATTCGCCGGAGTTCTGTTATTTGGCTAAACTCATAGATATTAAGAATAGATAATTACAAGAGAGCATTAACGTATTGAAATCTACACTGACTGCCCAATAAACAGTAGAGAACCCCACAACAGATCCTGGCAAGGAATATAAATACTGGAAGAAAATGATCTACTGATAAGTAGTTTGTAATGAGTGACTAAAAGTAATTAGGATACATAATATAATTGCAAGAACTATGTTAAAATCTAGTTTTACAACTTCAATAATTAATTATATTTTTGCCGTATATAAGTTATCATATTGTGAAAGAGACACACATTTTACGAATCCCAACATATATATTTGAGAAGGGCAGCTTATGACTGTGGAATCGTATATAATACTTTAATTGGAATAAGGTCTTGTAGATTATTGGGTATACTTAATTTAATCTAATTATGTCCCATTTCTTTTTCTGCTCTCTTCCTTTCTTCATAAACAATTTATTTTGTATTAATATGGTATACCATATTATTTCCTTTAGGTCTTCCTAAACAGTGAATTTTATTATATGGCTCTGAAGAAGCTTACATATCGTATCCGTTACTTAGTGGTACAATATTGTGAAACACGTATTTGACAGTTTAACTCAGAAAAATATTTAAGATCGGATCCATAAGGTATTCTTTGGGAAGAGGATATAATGTTTGTTTAGTAATTAAAGTTGCTATCATCTTTACATTTTGCTATTTAATTTGGTTTCATACAAGCTAATAAATAACATAATAAATAACATAACCAGACATTATTAAGAGATTGATGATTAATTTGCATATAACCTTTCTGCGCTGTAAAACAAAGGCGTGGAGGGTATTCCAAAGAAATGCCAGTGGTTATGATTAATTCAAACCCTCTGAGCCATTAACCTTGCTTAAATCACCCCAAGTGGGAGGTTTCCTGCGTGCTGCACCTAGAGACCCAGGCTACATGTCGCTGAAGACGGCCAATGAGGCCAAAACATGTCTGCAGTTACTTGTAGTACAGTATCGCGCAGAAGGGACGTGACCTATCCGTATGGGGGGAGCAAGCCTAATTTGCATATGGTCTTTACCCATTTATCTGTTAGTATGCCCAGAGACATCCCTGTGACTGATTAATTCATCATATTTCTGTTTTGCATATATGTCGCGTAGTCTACACCTGAAAAATAAGTAAGTCAGTTGCTCTTGCTGCTAAAATCATTATTGACTTTAAATCCCGTCAATAATGGCAGTAAGTAATCCACTATTTTTACGCGGTGCGATAGATACCTTGTTTTATTTATTGTAAAACTGGTCAAAGCTGTTTACTATCGCATGTGATTTTACTTATGATACCCACAATGGATGACTATTGCATAGGTCTTTTTTTTGCATCTCTTCTATAGCCAAAATAGATCGCAATTTGCACATGAGCAGCACATGTCAAGCCTTAAATGTGCACAGACGATAGGGTGTTGTCTCATAAATTGGTTGTGTATGCACATATAAAATATATTTTCATTTTTCAAAGAATACAAACCCAAATATTGTGATTAAATTGCCATGCATTTAAAAAGTCAGCTTTCTATATACCTTTGCTGTAAAAAAGAATACTTGTCACAATCCAATGGTGACTTTTTCCAGGACTGAGCCTCGAGTAAAGCAATTGGAAAAAGAATATGCTGAACTTGAAGTGAAACAGTCATCCCTCAGGATAGCAACACAGTTCTTGACTGACTTGAAGGAGTTACAAAACGAATATAAGGATTATAGAATGAAACACCCAACAGAAAAAGAAAAGGTGAGTGTGTCTGACAAACTTAACTATGTATTAAAACCCAGACTCCATTAAGGTCTTGCTCTCTGAAATGGCTGTATCTTGGTAATGCCTCCTTCTGCATCTCTGAACTATTAACACTAGGGGTCTGCAACCTTTGGCTCTACAGATGTTTTGGTCTGTAACACCCATGTATAGTCAATGGGAAGGAATCATGGGATTTGTAGTACAACATATCTGGAGAGGTTGTAGACCCCTGGTATAGACCATAAACCTTTCAACAGTTGTGCCCCATTTTCACATCTTTGCCCTAAAGTTGTGTTCATCCATTTGAAGTGCTCAGTTTTGGATTCCACGTTCTTACTGGTGTTAACTATTTGGGCTTGTAATGTTGGAAATACTGTTTTAACTACTTATTTATACACATACTTTTCTCTGTGCATACTTCCTACCCATGAATTTACCACTCTCAAACGTCATGAACTTTTCAGTCTATTTGCAAAAGACACAATTGAATATTACAAGGACACGTTTGTCCATGGATTCCAAAGTACAAGTGTCCATATGATTCCTCTATCTAGGACTCTGCCTCAGTATGGGCCCTTCAGTCTTCAACAACATTATATTTAACTATTGCTGTGTGAATGTTGGTCATAGAGGTAACACTGGATGCTTTGGTGTGGAAATCTTTCCCCACCTTCCTCTGTCTGGCATCGATTATGATCCCCCCCCTTAGGTCAGCGGTTTGTTGGCACGCTCCTCTATCACAGCATGAAGGTGTGGGCCTCGTGTGTCTAGGCTCTCCCTCTTGCCCAGCACATATTGTGCCTATGCCACTGTCAGCAGGCTGGCCACTGGAATCCGGAGCATGGCTCTTTCTCACATTGGGGTGCTTTCTTTTGGCAAGTAATGGAATGTAACAAGGCTTTTATAGCACATTTTGGCAGCCTGTTGGGAAGTGATGGTCATCAGCGAATAACCTAATAAGCGCTCCCATCTGAAGGGGTATCTAACGTGTGTATTCTTCTAATTGAGGCTGGGTGCTTGGATAAGCATATTCAAAGTTAAGGTGATTTGAGGGTTCAGAAAGCTTTCTCACCCTCAGTGCAATGCTTCTTTTAACTCAACAAATCACATTCTTAGTCCTCCCAACAGAATTCCACCTTTTCTAAGCATTGCAATAGGCGCTACAATTACTCAATTTAATGGATTGCATTTAAAGACTGGTTTTGGACCCAACATCAAGGCCTACAGACCTCGGATCCTAGTGGGATGAGCAGTACTTTGTCTAACATGTTCACCTGGCTCACGTATGGCACTTAAGAATGGATGTTGCATGACGGGGGACTGTCCCATTGGTTGGCAGGTTGAATATAGAACGGCTTGTCACTACAATAAATATCAAGTACTTTCTTTTTGTTTTGTGGGAGGTTTTTGAAATACACAGTCCCTGGAGGTCCCAATTTGTATTGGTAGCTCTTCTGTCTCAACATTTGGATCTGGCAGTACACTCCGCTCTCAAATCTGCAGAATTGGGTTGAATTGTTAACTTCCAATCAATCACTCGGGCCTGTCTAAGGACAATAATTAGACGATTCACTTGTCCAGTGACTAATCGTCTTGTGGCCCCGCAGATATTTTGCACTTAAATTAACATTTGGCCTGGCTAGCCACATGTTGCATGGAACAAGCTGCTCAGATTTTGCCATGGTACAATTGGACAAGGAGGTTAATCTGCTTTTTTTGGGATATGTGCTTGGCCTGAAAATAACTTCTCAATAGTCTTATCCCAGGGGTATGAGCCTGCAGCTCTCCAGATGTTTTGCACTACGACACCCATAATCCCTCACCATTAACTATATTGGCTAGAGCTGATGGAAGTTGTGGTCGAAAGCATCTGGAGAGCCGAAGGTTGCAGACACCTGCTCTATCCACTGTAAATAATTTGATGTGGAAAAAAGTTTTTGCTAACCTTCGGAAGAATAATAGCAGATTTTAAAACGTTTTTGTTTGTTTCTTCTTTTAGAACATAATGTTGCAATTAACATGTTTTCTTTTACTTTATCTTAATGTCCCCTCTTCCTTAAATCAGGCTATATGCTTCCTCCTGGCACCACCTCACCCCCATTATTTCATTTCCCCGTCTCTCGCCACAACCCTTACCCCACCCATATGTACCACATCTCCTCCTTTTATTCATTCTATTTTGTTTCTTTCTGTTGTATTGTTTTTCCTCTGTCTACAAATCCTTGCCTGCACCTAGTCTACTGTGATAGAATGCCATTGGCCTAGATGATGGATCCCAAACCTTTTCTGATTTTTGCTGTCTGAAATGTTTTTTTCTCCCAGAACGAGAGCTAACCAGTACTCGCTTTCCAATGCCCCATGCAAGAAAAAAATTATAAAACACATTTATACTCTGGCTGGGCCCCAGTTCATGATATACTAACACCTGCAATGTAATTTGGCAACATTGCAACCACAGAGTAACTTGTACATTCTTGTAACCGTCTGCTGGAATTAAAATGATTCCAACAGCCATGGTCTGAATTTAACAGTGGGCACTCATGATTTAATCTATATTGAACTATGGATCCCCATGGCCTTGTGGCAAAACCTTTGTTTAATGTAATTATAAAACTGAGAGTGCATCAGAGTGTTTGATCAGTGCGCATTGGTTTACTACCTGTTGCCTGCTGTCTACGCTGAGCAGAGCAATTTGGAGTCGGTCTACTGTCTCTACTACCCCACGTTGGAAACTCTCTCAAAAGCCCCTTTTGGTAACGGAGCGTGGCAGGCAGTGTATCAGAGTGTTTGGTATTTGGCGGTCAGCTGTCCTGTTGTGCTCTCTGAGTTAAGGGAACCGCTGTGGAATAAATGAAGCTGACCAACGCCCCTGACAATCTTAAATATGTTTCCTGGTAAGATCATGTGTATCTTTATGTGGGGCCCTTGGCGCAGCATTTGAAACAATTTTGGGGGCTCTGGCTGAGGAATTGATTTTTGACTCTTTTGGCTTATTCGCCAGCCAGTTATTCTACTAAGAAGGATTACCCAATGAAAGCTCCTTAGTAAAGGAATAATCTGTGAGTAGGTGTGACCCCCGGTATCTCAGAACTTTGTAGAAAAAATACAAAAAATGCAAAAGACTCCTGTGCTCGTCGTGACAGTATCCTAGTGTCAAGTTTCTGAACAACATCTAATGATTAGAGGGTGACTGCGGCCCCAGGGGCCTTTGAGCTCTCTTATCAGGAGTCAGGATTTGTGCATGGCAAAGATCGTATTATCCATTCATCTATTTTTGCTGTTGACTGTGATCACTTCATCCGTCTTGGAATAAAAACACTTCTACATTTGCACTTCAAGGAACAACTGCAGGCCTTGCTGCCTTTCAGTTCTTTGAATACCTGCGATAGGTCTTTCCATTGACTTTGAATATTTCATCTTTTGGGAGGAATATACATTCTCAGTTGCAACACGGAGAACAGCTAGGGGCTTTGCCGCCTTTTGAGTTCTTTGAGTACCTGTGATTTGACTTTCCGTTGACTTCGAATATTGTATCCGCTCGTGTGGAAAATACATTCTCAGCTACAAAGAACGACTGTGGGCCTTGCTGCCTTTGATTTCTTTGATTTCCTTGTTATCCGGCTTCTAGCTGGCCCTGAATATCCCAGCTTCTTGAGGGGGGGAGGGGGCACATTTATTTAGTGCTGCAACACAAAGAGCAACTGCGGGCTTGGTCGACTTGAAGTTCTTTGTGAAACAGAGTAACTACCATTCGCTAAAAAGCTGCTATCGGTGCTTTCTAATATGGGAAATCTGCTAGCTGTTCTACGCTTATTGTGCTCATTTAAACATGTCGCCAGCTATAACCAGAAATAGGCCGCTGGTTGTGCAAGAGAAATCTCCAGCACCAACTGCATGTAATAAACAGGGGCTGCTAAAAGATGGTAAAAATCTGAAGTCATCGGCCACCAGGGGGCGCACGGATGACAACTGCCTCTGTGTGAGCTCTTCCCCTATGGTCCAAGAAGCGGCTTGAGACCCCACTTCTGGGCTCCCCCCGCCCCCAGGGAAAACGAGGTACAAGCCTGCATGAGAGCCCCCCCCCCCCTTTGCTAGAGAAAACCCGGCCGGAAACGGAGAAGATTTTATTTTGCAGAGATATCACCGAGCGAAGAGGTCGGCCCCTCCGACTACGACGCTCTGAAACAGAAACTACAGCGGCCGGACAGCACCTTGTCAGAACACCCCGAGCCCTGCAGTGAAATCGCTCCCGAACACAGTACGATAATTGGGCTCGAAGCCTTTATGAGCAATCCCAACACAGTGATCCACAGAGCCTGAGAAAACCAAGAAAGGTGACGGGAACCCCGACACAGAGAGAGGGAGTTCACTGAAAGTCCCTTCACACTGTGCCGCACCACCCCCCCCGGGCGTGGAGTCCCCGTGGCCCCCATCAAACTCAGTGGAGTGCCGCGTTGGACCCCCTGGGGGAAGGCAGGCACAGAGAAGTCCCCGAGCTTTACCACGACCACAGAGATGAAACCCCCCTCATCAATGGGAACAGTGGCGTAGTCCATTCTGAACCTTCATATTACGCAAACGGACTCAATCACCCATCCTATGTGAACCTGCCGAGCCGCATCAAAGCACCCGCACACTAAAACGACTGTGGGGCGGTGTGAGTGAACTAGGATAACGCGGCATAGAAACAAGTTAAAAGACGGTGAGTGACCGTAGCCCCTGGGAGTGGTACCAGTGACGGTAGAGCCCATCATTACATCTCTCCACACTAGCTCAACACCATATAAAGCCCAAATGAGACCAAGGAAAACTACATATTGGCTGTACTCATAACTGAAAGCCAGGGTGGAACCTCACACCCTACGTACTTCACGGGCTGAACGTATCCAGGCCCATTTTCGATGCACATCAAGTCTGACTAGTTCACAATCAACACCACCAGGGACAAGACCATCCCCACTATGCGTGGGCCCCTGATCAATCAGGCTAAAGAAAGACGCAGTAAACGGGGCAGTTTGGTTTCCTATTACTCATAGGGAAGTCGCACTGAGGCAGCAGTCAGTTGGATATAACTATTGCTCCTACCTTATACATGCACAGATAAGATCCAATGAGAAGCACTCAAGAATTTGCCCTTGACGCCCCTGCTCTCGGAACATATTGGGGGAGCCCCATGAAAACAACGTGGGGTCCCCAATCCCAAAGAACACATTCCTGAAAGGAACATGCAACTCTGATGCAAGGCGGAGGCCCTATAATTGCCCAAGTGGTACATGATCTGAGCCCCTCTCCTGGAATCATCCTGAACACATCCGATTACATTCTGGAGCATTGGGATAGTGGTCATTTAGTCTAAGTCCACCTCACAATACGCAAAACGAGACCTTCCTCGTACAGAGCTTGATGACAGACAACAAGTGACATTCATAGGGGTCTGGTTTCTCACTCAAGAAGAAATGAGAATCCCCACGCCACAGTAAGAAATGAAGGAGAACCACAGCACGCTTAAATGCACTCAGCAGTGCACCTCACAAAATCCTATAACAATCCGAATACTGAGATATTTCCAAAGATCCCCAAATCATTTGTGAAGTCCGCCCCCCCGACCATTCGACAGAGGCGCCCTCCAAACAGTTCCTTGAACGGAACAAAATCCTCCTGGCTCCTGGTGCTCCACTGTGTCATTAATGAACCTCACCTCCTACCCTCCCACCGAACGGGCAAAGGAGATACCTTGAAAATAGACCAAATAACCCACAGGATCGACAAAATGGAGGAGCGGCTCGAAGAGGTGAAGCACAATCAGACCTCCCTTTCCACACTAGAAACGCAGATGGACGCCAGAATCGCAGATATCGAAACAAGGGAAGAGGAAATTCGCTTGAAGGTCGACAACCTGGAGAACCGCGAACGATGGAATAATGTACACGTTTTTGGCATCCCAGAAAAGGAAGGGAAACAGAATCCGATCTGAAGAGAACCTTGCACACACTGATAAAACTATTATTTGAAGATGAATCCGTCGATGAACCCAAACTAGATCGCATCCATCGTGCAGGCGGTTCAGCCAGTGGCCCGGGGACAATATTGGCCCAATTCCATAATTATGCAGACAAAGTATGGATCCTCAACAAGGCCAAACGAGGCACGCAGATCCCCTTGGGCACGGCAAAAGTATCCATTTATCAAGATCCCTCCTTTCTCACATTGGAGATGAGAAGGAAATGCCTCCCGCTCACTAGATTCCTGAAAGATAAAGCAGTGAGATACCGATGGGGGTACCCCTTCTCGCTAACATTTGAATGGGAGGGGGAGCATGGTACGACTAAAAACCGAAAGGGACATTGACAGCTGCATAACAGATCTGGTCGGTGAACAGGAAGGAAGATCGGTCACAAAAGGACGGAACAAGGACCGAGAGTGGAAGATCAAAGGACCAAGACAGAGAAAGATCCGAGGCTCAAGGAAATTCAGGAGAATGGATACATCCCTGGATATGGAACGGTGAATTCTCCTTCACAGACCAATACCACTGTCAGCAGAGCAGACTGAGCGAATACTCTGCTGCACTTTCATGTACAGAAAGCTGCATTGGCGAGGTCAGGAACCTCCAACCAACGGACACCAAGGTTGTAGATGCCAAACGCTGGAAGCTGTAGGTGAAAATTGCTGGTATGATGGGGGGGTAGGAGGGTGACCAACGGGGGGCTCAATTTCTTTTATTAGGGGTGTTATGTTAAAGGGCCAAAGGGGGTAAGAACTTCACTGGTGGTCCGAGACCGACTGGGTGATGTTAACCCAGCTGGATCGGACGCCACACACAAACGATAGGGGGGTACGGGGTGAGAGGGTGACTGGAACAGGGTGAAACATTGACACATGCAAATTCATAGCTAGGATCGTGGAAATCCACTTGTTTGGGCCTCAGAATGGACACTTGGGCATTAACTATGGCTTGGGCATTAACCTGGCATAGAGAACGGAAGGTTCTCTATGCCAGGTTTGGCACAAAATACTGGGGGTCGGGCCCTTTACGAAAGGCGGGAGTGGGTATCTTGATTATGAAAGACCTCAAATTTGGAATCACAAAAACATGGTCACATCCCGGTGGGAGGGCTATTGTCTTGGTGTGCAAACTCCACCACTATTCTTACACTAGCAGCCCTCTACGCACCCAACACAGGACAATCCCGTTTCCTACGAAATATGATCCCAAAGATCATGCTCGAGGCTGAGGGGGAAGTCATCCTGGGAGGGGATTTTAACATGTGGGCAGACCCTACACTTCACAGGCTGGCCGGCAACCCGTACTCAAAGAACCGCCTGATGGCGGACAAACCGAAGTGACCAAAATGATGGATGTATACGGGTTGCGCGACATATGGCGCCCTCTACACCCCCACCAAACGGGTTATTCGTTCTTCTCAGCCCCGCACTCCACAAGAATAGATTACATATACCTTACCCCTGGCATGAGTGACGCGACATCTGCCTCAGAGATTTCCCCGATCTCCTGGTTGGACCATGATATGATAACTACTACTATAAACCTTCTTGATCCACCGCATAAGAACACAAAGTGGCGGTGCAATGAGTCGCTGGGGAGGCTGGGAAAGCGACATGGAGGGGCATACTGATTAAAGAGGGAGTGGATAAAAAAGGGAAAGAGCTTTGATGGAGAACAGGCTCAGAACCGAGATGGCTTAATTAGACCTGCGGGCACTAACCTGTGACAAAGGGAGGGGAGATAAGATAGCTGAGGCTGCCCAAAAGAGAGAGAGGAACTCCACTGTTTAGAGGAAGGACAAGTCATACGTAAGCTCCAATTTCTAAAGCAGAAACAGAGACCAGGCTGGCGCACTCCCTGCAGCTATATTAAGAGGGCAACAAGCTGAATGATGGGTTATTACTATTGACATTGGGAATGAAGCCCAATCAAACAGCATCAGAAATATTCCCGGGGCCTTTGCTGACTTCTATGAACACCTCTATAAGTCTGAGTCCAAACAGGAGGAGGTAGAAATAAACCACTACATAAACAAAGTTAATAAGCCCAAACTCACGCGAGATGAGGCTGAATCTCTTGAATCACCCATAACTCTTGAAGAGGTAGAAAATGCCATAAAAAGATTATCGATAGGAAAAGCGCCCGGAAACGATGGGTTCACTGCAGGGTTCTACATGACCTTCCTAGGACCCTTACTTCCCTTCATGGTCGACTTATTTAAACCTATCCTGCAAACAGGTATAGCACCCGAATCCTTTTCAGGCACCGTTCTCTGTAATCCCAAAAGAGGGCAAAGACCTGAAGTATTGTGCTTCATATCGCCCCATCTCCCTCCTAAATATTGATGCGAAAATATACACACAAGTGTTGGCGGCAAGGCTCGAAAGCCATATGCCAGCGCTGATACATCCCGACCAGGTCGGGTTTATCATTGGTCGACAAGGTGCTTACACAACCTGTAAGACCCTACGTGCTGCGCAAAACATGCCAAATGTCCCCTTGCTTCTGTCTATTGATGCTGAGAAAGCGTTTGACAGAGTAGAATAGAGCTTCCTCGAGGCAGTGCTATGCAAAATAGGGCTCGGCCCGACGCTCAGGAAAGGAATTAAAGTGGTATACACTTCACCCCAAGCATCGGTCATGGTGAACTCTGAATACTCTAGATGGTTCACCCTCGAAAGGGGGACGCGACAGGGTTGTCCCCTCTCTGCAATACTGTTTGCGCTTTCCCTCGAACTCCTTGCCCAAATACTCAGAGCCGATGGCCAAGTCGAAGGCCTAAGAGTACACGGAAGAGAATACAAACTAGCACTATATGCAGACGACATCCTGCTCCATATACAGAATCCCCTGTCCACAATGCCCCGGACTATACAGCTTATTGAGGCCTACGGCTCATTATCTGAGTTTAAAATTAACCGGGCGAAGTCTATCCTCTTCCCCCTGCACAAACCTACTCCTGACTTAGCCGGAGAACTCTGCCAATTAGGTCTTGTAACAGGAGGTTACATTTAACAAGAAACCTAGATGAAATGTACGAGGCTAACTTCCCGCAGCTCCTCGCCGCATTCCATGCCGATTTAACAAAATGGCGACCCCTTACACTTTCTTGGATGGGCCGATTGAACGCCATTACAATGGTGTGCCTCCCTCGCTTCTTATATCCATTTCAAGTCCTTCCCCTGAAAGACCCGGATGGGTTTTTTAAGAGAGGCGAAGAACGCGATGTTACGCTTCTTCTGGGAGGGAAAGAAACTGAGAATAACATATGAAGTCCTCATACTCCCCAAAGAACACGGCGGGGTAGGCCTCCCGGACCTCAAGTTATGCTATCAAGCGGCCCAATTTCGTGTGCTGATACCACACTTAAGAGACAGAAAGACCCAAACTCCTGCAAAGACTCTGGTACCACCCCATACTCTGTACTGTATGGAATATATGGAAAGGGGGAACAGACATGGTTGGTGTCATGACGTGGCCCTCACCCTTAAGCCATATATGGTCCCTGGGATTCGGGAGGAGATTCCAGAACACGCAAGATACCAATCGTGGCTTCATCCAGGCCTGGCGAGGGTGGGGCAACTGTGGAGGGAGGGAGTGTTTTTGACAATTCCAGAGTTAGAGGAGGCCCTCCAACTGAACCCGATCCCGGTCTTCCTTTATTTGAGGCTTAAGGGCGTAATGTCCAGAGAAGACTGGTGAACGAAGATATAAAGGGACCTCACACCATTTGAGAACCTCCTTGACATGATGACTGAGACAAAGGGGTTGATTACACACATGTACTGAGCATTACTAGAAACCGGCCTGAACTCCATCACAAAGCTTAAACAAAGGTGGGAACTAGACTTTGGAAGAGAATTCGACCAATGCACATGGGCAAAGATATGTAGAACACCCTCACAGGTATTCATTGCTGCACAGTACAAACTGCTTGCCCTTAAATTAATGCATAGGTGACAGTACGACCCCTATAGATTGTCCAAAATGTTCCAGACCACTAGCTCTGGGTGGTGGTGTGAATGTGAAAATAGAGCCTTCTACTGGCACATGTGGTGGGAATGCCCTCGAATACAGGTGTACTGGAATGAGGTCCTGGGTTGGATCAAACAGATAGACAGCATTAATAGAGAACTAACCCCCCTCCTAGTACTGTTTGGCCTGGAAGAGGATGAGGAGGGAGTATCCAGAGTAAGGGGAATAGCAGCCCCCCTACTTTTTGCGGCAAGAGCTGCCTGGTGATCAGATGGAAGGCGCAACAACCCCCCTCAAAAAAGAGTGGACCTGCATAGCTACAAACATATGCACGATGGAAAGGATCACAGCTGCCCTCCATGACAAATCTGCCCAGCATGAACTAATGTGCAATGACTTTGTATAAGTACATACTACTAGCAGTGTACAAGAAACTATACAAAGATGAATCAGTACGAAGATGGTCCCCATAGCTTTTACAGGTGTACTTCCACCGAGACTAGCCTAGAGAGTGGCGAAAAACCCTGCTAATGCCATTGTGACTGCCCGCAAGTCTAAGCATATCGCACATTCCAGAAAGATGGCCCCAAATAGATACAACTGCATGAATGATGAAATGCTTTAATTGTGCATACAACCTGTTCCAGGGGGTGTGGGGGATGAGTTGTTAACACTGATGGCACAGTATCTCTGAAAATAGTATGAACCAAGCTTATGAAAATACTGATACAATATAAATGCCAAAGATATGTTATCTTTTCCAATGTACAAAACTAATAAAATCAAATTATAAAAATAAATCTGAAGTCAAGGATAGACAAATGTCACAGGACTGTGGGAAGCAATTCACTCCCAAATCGTGCGACAGATCAGGTATGGCTGGAAGACAATCTGGTATGTACCATTTGCACTGACTTGGGCATGCCAGTTACTGACCCTGAGCCTCAGTTGTCAACAACTATTAGGCGGGCACCCACAGGGACATTACTGAATGTACAGAGTGACATACCAAATCCGAAAAAACACCAGAAAACACTCATTGCTGTAAGTCGCGACTCCAGGCACGGACCATCCGATCACCGATTTGTACCCTTATGCTGCTTCTAGTTCAGAGATCAGACGCTCTGAACCTTACACTGCATGCGTAATGAAAGATCTGGGAAATCTCACTGACACCAGCATTTTGGAGGGTGCGGGTTCTATGGGATGTATCATCTCTGATGGGGAATCAAATAATGATGGCAATCAAAGCAGTCTATCTTACAGTCCAAATAATGCACAAGTATTGGATGATGGGACCTCTCATTGAATGATGCAACCTCAGGCTCTCCATCCCAATTACATGAGTTACTTTCTATGAGTAATCTGGCGCAAGGCCCAAATATTACTGGGCACTAGAGACTGCACCACACACTTAAGGACGCTGATGATTACATTAAATTAACGTTGCAGTCTATTACAGCGCTAAATTCTATTCTAAGTGCATCTGTGGAATTGTATGATCCATCAGGTATGAAGTTAAGGACCATACGCTCATTTTGACTGAATTAAATGTCAAGATTGACATATTAAGTAATTGGGCCTATGCTTCCAAACCCAATGTACCAATAAAGTATGACAAGCAAGAATTTCCCCTCCCAAAGTGACCACTTCATAGAGAAATGTTATGGTAGTGAGTCGGTTCAAATGAGTAAAGCATTACAAAAAAGCAAAAATGGGAGGAAAAATCAAATAAGAAACAACTGAAGGAGGTTTTTACATAACCTACACATTTCAGATGAAGACACTGTCAAGGTCAGTGGAAATAATGTGGGTCCAAGGAAAACCGTGACCAGCAACCCAAATCAAACTTTCGTTCAGCCAAAAGCTCCGGGAAGATGCCTGGATACGTACATAATTTGCGTATTGAATTAAGATGGATGTGGGCATCCAGTCATCACCTCAAATACATGTTATTGATAGAGCTGTGTGAGAAACCAAAGAGTGTCTCACCTGCTAGTCCTCAGGGATTTCTCTCTCAGGTGGCTAGGGCACAGCCATCACCTTTAGATCTGAATCCTGGGGGTGGACCAGTGCGGGAGGATCACTTGGTTAAGGGGTCTTCAGGGAGTGAGGGTGAGGCGACCGATGGTGAGATGCAGTATTTCCCCCCGGTTTCCTGCACCCATGATCCCTCCTATTTCATAGGATTCTCTGATTTCCCAACCCTCTCCCCCTTCCTACGCAAACACTGGGACAAGGGTGACTGAGAGTAACACGACTAACACTTACACATCTCAGTGGACATGTCTTGCTAATCGGGTCAGGCAAAGTCAGGCACTTCACTTTAACCACATACATCTGACACCCGTTAGCTCTACCCACACAGATAACAGGTGGAACATAGAGACACACTCTGAGCAAGTTAGAACACAGGAAGCAGCAGAAATTCTGGGGAGAAGGCAAACCTACTGAAGCAGAACAACTGCTCGAGCGAGAACCAAGGGTAAAGGAACCCCGGAGTTCCCTGCAGGAGATCGTTGCCTCCAAAGAATTGTAAGAGATACGTGGATAACGCCAAATCCCAGACAAGAAGACTGCATTGTGTTTCAAAGGTGCCAGTGACCCTTCCGGGTGAACGGCAGAGTTGAGGAGGCGAGGCCAAGCCTGTGGTATTAACCTTGGCTCGTCGAATTGAAACCAAAAACACAAGAAAGGCATGTACACCGCCTATGAATTGGCGAGCAACATGAAGGCTGGTGTGTGTTTAGGAAAGATTAGAAGTGCAACAATATATTTCATAATTGAAGGCTGCACGTGTTTTAAAGAGACGCGAAGAAAGGCATACCTGTGAGGAACTTGAAGACAGAGATGCAAAGTAGCGGAATAGTCAGGCGAAAGGAAGTAGCCCATTAGAAAATCACTGTGAAAGATGAATGGTGTGTTACAAAGCGATAAGGTTAACTCTTAAATGCACGATGATTAAGAATAATCCCGACTAAAGGGGAAGTGACAAGGTGAAGGTTGAATTTTTGTGCTTGTGATACTGAACTACCCATACCAAGAGACAGAGGGGCAAACAACACAAGAGTCTGATTTAAATAGAAAGTCGAAGTGGTCCTGCGGAGGTCTATAGCAAAAGCCTCACACATTCCAAAGTCTTGGACAGCAGTAAAAGGTCCGAGGCCGACTGAGGGAGACCGGAGGTGTGATAAGTTAGGTGAAGGGAACCCCTAACAAATGTGAATTAAGCTTGAGGATGATAACCCCTGCAAGTTCTTTGCTTTGAAAGGTCCGAGCCGGATCGAGGGAGACCTGTGTGAACTTTTTGTTGAACTGTGAACTTTGTGGAACTACGAAAGAACTGGTGAAAGCTGAAATAAGTGATTTCACGTGGAAGGTGTGAGGAACTCATGATGACAACCAATAAGACAGACACAAGTGATCACAGTTCAAGGGTGTTTATTGAACAATGAAAGTTGCATACTGGTTGGAAAAATGCCTAATCTAAACCTAAATCTAAGATGGGAGCAAGCTTCAACCATCGAATGAAAAATAAGGCAGTCCTAGTGGCATTGTCAAAATAAAGAAGGCCTATACTAAGAAACCTATTGCCAAACCTCACAACTCATACAAAAAGGGGTGTGAGATAGTACTCAAGAAAAGGAAGAAGTGTTCTTAAATAATATGTCAGAATGCGGTAATCTGGGTCTCCCTTCCACATGTTTTGGACACAAGGTAAGATGGGACCTTGGAGCACAGCACAGTCTCTGGCTTCTCCAGCATGAGACAACAGTTCGTGGTAGTTCTCAGGCCCATAGATGGCCAAGTCTTGTTTCCTAGAAAGTATCTTACCTTCGAGGATTTGGCGTACTCAACTAGAAAAACCAAATACATAGTCTCTTTTCCAAGGGTTTTGGGGTACGACTTTCCCTCCGGGATTCCCCTCTTCTGGGCGCCAATCTCTAGAAAGTTCTTAAATTATATCAAGACCCTGGATAGCTATGTGTTGTCGCTTTTGAGGGCCTCTCTGTTTCTAAAATTAAAGTTCCTTTAACAAATGAAAGTTCGCTCCCATTGTTCGTTGGGGGATGGGTGCACCCCTGGGTCCCCCTCTGTTGGGCATTGACCTTTCACGTATCGTTTTCCTTCATTGTATATGTTAGTTATTTTCTTGAAGTTTGGATGATGGCTTCACCCCTGGATCTTCCTCTGCCGGGCTCGAACCTCTGCCGATTGTCAGTACTCTGGTGATGGCTTGACCCCTGGATCTCCCTCTGCCAGGCTCGTACCCCTCTTGGCTGCAAGCACTTGGGTGATAGCTTCATCTATGGCATCCCTCCTTCGGGTTCACCTCTGCCAACTTCACATTTGCATGATTCACTTCCCTTGCTTTCTCATATGGCGGGATTCGTCTCCCTTGCTTTCACATTCACTGCAGGAGTCACTTCCCTTTCCTTCACTTAACAGATTGTAGATCAGTCTTTCGATTGTTCAAGGATTTTGCTTAACCTCACGTATGACCACTTTGACCTAACTTGGCGGTCTTCTGTATCTGTAGTTTCCTTCATATGGGGATATCGACCAAAGTCTCTTGAGTTTAGCACTCACGTGGTGCCGGTCTCCCTCTTTAGCTGGTCTCCCCTTAACACGGTTGACAGTTCAATTAAAGTTTGTTGCACATGGTTCAAACTTGCCACTTATCATTCAACTCAGCCCGGTTCTTATCGGCTCTCCCCTCAACTCACCGGCTTTGATGAACTGCTTTGCTTTTTGGTTTCTGTGGAGTCAAGACCAGTACCATGGGTGCGGGAGCTTCCCTAGCTCCTGATTATCGGCATAGGCTTGCCCCGTGTACCTTTGACATCTGCTGCAAGACACTTGTTCTATTATTCACGGTCTTAGGCTGTCTTCCGCGAAGGTTCTGCAGATCTGGGATAAAAAGGTCAAGGTCACTTCTCTGCTCGCCACCCTCTCACTTCCTGCCGCTTATCTCCTTCTCTTGAACTGGTGCGCTGGATTAGCTGTCTTGTTGTGCTGTCTGCCATGCTTGCCTTGCTCGTACTGTGCTCTTTGGCTCCACCTTTTATCCCTGTGGGGAAGGGGAAGGGTCGTCGGGTGTGTGTGATTCTGATCATTTGCCTGACTCTTCCTGACCCTTGTGTCGGGACATGTCGGGTAAAAAGTTCTAGCATTATGTCGGGAAAAAGTGTTTGTTCCAGAAAAAGAAGGTGAGAGAGTTTCCAGGTATCCTACAGGGACGGAAGGGATGAAGGCGTTACATGGAATAAAAACCACTTGTATTAGGGTTAGTGTGGTTCCCAGAAGGGTAGGTTACATCTGACTCAGAATGTAGAAAATGATAATCAGAGGAATGTGATTGTTGAGATTTCTGAGGCACAGGGGAATAACTGGGATTGTGAAATTAACGCAGGGAGTTCTGGGACCGGTAGTGTTTTGTCAGGGTAAATTGAGTGTTCGAAAACTAATAATCAGAAGGATGTGAAGTAGAATGGTTGAGAGTTGTCAGATAGAAAATGGGAAAGCAGGGTTTCTGGGACATATGGTTTTCCAATTTAATAGGGTTTGTACTCCTAGGTGATTTACCAGATGGGGCGGTGGGGTTCATAGATTTTGCTACGGGAGACTTTATGGGAGAAAGGGGGCTTGATGTGGCACAACCCACAAAGGTCTCAGGGATCTCCCCCTCCTAGTCTTCTTCCCCAGTAATATATTGCGTCTCATCATGGGCATTCCCCCCAGCATAACCCTGGTTTCCCCTACCCAGGTGATCCTCCCCCACTAGTCCACCCCCAGGAACTGGATCCAACAGCGATGGCGGAGTCCTGGACACCTGAATAAAGGATTCCCGAGGTCTTACTAGGAGAATACCCTCAGGTTTCTCACAAAGGCCAAGGGGGCCTCGATCCATGTTTTTTTTAAACTACCTTTGCTTTAAGAATCTGAGCCAGAGTGTGTCATCTGATTTACAGGGACTGCCGTACTCCGTGCTGTCCAACGTGGGAAGGAGAGCTCACTCAATCACATTGATTCTTTGTTACAACACTGATTATCCTTTGCATACATAACCCCCTTTTCATATTTGTATAAGAGATGGGGCAGGAATTAGGTTTTGTTAGCATACGCTAGCTTTGATTTGATAGAGACTGACTAGGCATGTGTTTTATTATTTGATGGTAGAGACTACTCCCAGCTTAGCTACAAGGCAAACTAGGAGTTTTTCCAAACCCTGAGAATTGACTAAAGGTTTTACAAATTGTACCTTTTGTGTCAGTCTCATACTACTATTTTCTGTTGACCTGGTTACCCAGTCTACGGCGTCAACTCAGGCAATGATGGTGCTTACCTCAGAATATAATGCATCTAGAGCTCATACATCAGCTTCCATTGCTACCAAACTGCATGCTCGGTGGAAAGAGCGGTGGCCGCTGAACAGCTATGTAAGGACTTGACCATCTCTAACCAAGGTATAGTCCATGCACTTTCATCTCAATCTAATAAATCACCATTAGCTTTGGCAAAGGAACGCTGGGCTTCAATCTATAGTGCTTAAAATCGAATACAGCAGAAATTAACCACGCTGAATAGCCAACCTATAATGGTAAATCAGGTAGATCTCCCCTTGCCAGCTCGGAACCCCAAAATCCAGTCAGATCCCATTCTTAGACAATATCACCCTCAAGTCTTTGAGGATGAATTGGCGGAGCGGGATAGACTCATCAAGATGTTTGGTTTGCAAGGGGGTATCGTGCCAGGTGAAGGTGTTGGAATTTGGGCCAGCTCTAATGTTAGTAGTCAAATGCCAATGAAGTGGGGAGGACTCCCAAATTGAACGAAAGAGAGGTGGCTGGGATTCTCTACTTTGAAATATGCCCCCACATTAATTTTGATGTTATCTTGAATCGTGCTAATATCTTGAAATTATTAAGACAAATTCCAGCTCTGGAGAAAATCTCCACTCAAGATATTGAGTGCGTGAGCTTTCCATTTGAAGCACAGGTTTGGTCGAAGTTCATTGGAGGTCCTCCTTTGTCACAAGAACAACTTTCGATGAGCGGAATGAAATTTAGAAATGTGGATGTCTAGTGTACTTTGAGAGGAAGGAAATTAAATCCATGCTACAAAAAGGCAAACATTGTCACACTTCTGGAGTAGGAAGTAGGAGTGAGATGAACAATAACAATTCTGTTGATTGGCAAATAGTGGGGTCTCAACAAGAGCAACCTGAGACTTCTAGCAAGATTGTTGACCAAGATATCTGGTGTGGGTTGTTGACATTTTTTAATAAGAAATTGGTGGGTAAAGGTGAACTTGATAAAGGGCTCTAACGGGTGAAATTAAACTATTGGACTGGGACACGCAAGGTTTCAATAGCTCTATGAAACATGAAGCAAAGAGCCACATTTTTGCTGAGTATGATATAATATTGTTCCAGGAAACCTGGCTCACCTGTGAGTTATGGCTGGACGGTTTTACCTTTGTTCAGCAATTACCAAGTAAATTCAATCGAGGTCGTCCATCAGGGGGTTTGCTTATTGCTACAAGAAACTCTCAAATAAAGCATGTTGAGAGATATCTCTCAAGTTTTATCAAGTGATATCCCGGGCATCCTAGCTGTCGCCTTAGATATCTGTAATAAAAATAAAATTTGGCATTTTTTTGTAATAACTCTTTATTGGAATGAAATAGTGATGGGATTAGATCTGTTCCTAAAGTATATTGTAGAGATATTGGGCTTCTGGCTAGCGGAGGGAGACGCACATGTTATTCTGGCAGGTGACCTGAATTTGTGTTTGCATTTTTGCAAAAATACTAATTAAATTGAAATTAATGTTTAAAGAGTTTGCCTTATTTATGGCTAATGTTAGTTGAGTAGAGACCTTAATAACTTGACCACTTGGAAAAGAGGCTCCCAATCTTCTAGCATTGATTATGTTGTCTTGTCCAAAACAATGTTGGAAGTATGTAATAACTTCCAGATTGACTCCCTCCTGAGTGACCATAATGAATTGATCTGTGTTTGAATTTACTATGGCATCACACACATCGATAAACCACAGACACTTGCTGGTAAATTCTGCAGGCAACCGAATCCAGAAATGTGCTAGAGGTGGAATTCCCTAGTAATGAAAATTGAGGAGTTTTTCGCTAAAGCTTCACTAGACGATCTAAAAACTGCATGCTCTTTCCGTCGGTTCAAGGACTTCATGTGGTATAAGGAAATTACAAATTGTCTTAAAATTAGAAATTCAACACACACCCATGTATTTGACAAAGATGAATGGGTAAAAAAGAAAATATTACACCAACAATTGCAAATATTGAGGTCAAATCAGATATGTAATGTATACAGAAAAAAGCACTTGCTACTCCAAATATACAGACATTGTATACGCTCACATAGAGCTATGATAACGCAGGACCAAAATTATATTGTTAGACGTGAAGAAGTTGTTTGGGATCTCCAATTCAAGGTTGAGGATATTGAACAACTGATCACAAAGGCTTCCTCATCTAGAGCCTCTGGTCCAAATGGTCTAGCCAATGCTATTTTACAGGTAAATAAAGAGTTATGGTTGTCTCTGCTACATCTGCTCTTTAAGAACATTCTCGAACATTGTGACATGTCACCTACATGGAAGGAATCTATAATGGTACCCATTTATAAAAAAGGTGATTGTAGAGATCCAGCTAATTATAGACCGATAGTATTAGTCTAAATGTTCACATCTGTAGTCTTGGAACATCTGGAAACCTGGGCTCTATATAAAGGTGTCCTTTCAAAATTATATACTGGTTTCAGGAATGGAATGGCGACGTCAATAAATGGTTTTGCAATGTCTGTTCTAAAAGGAAAAGTGAATAAATGCCATACTCAATTGTGTTCTCTTCTGTATGTGGCAATGATGGACTTTTCAAAAGCCTTTGATATAGTAAATCGCTCTCTTGTGGCCAAAGCTGAACAATTGGGGTATCCCCTCCTCGCTCCGGTCTATATTGGAATATATCCATACTGATTACTCAATAAAAAGAAGATTGGACTCTTGTGGTAAATTATCAAAACAGATTATAATAACAAGGTTTGAGGTACGACTGCATCCTGGCACCCTGCCTCTTTAATCTGTATTTAGCTGACCTGAAGGAAATATGGCAAGATGTGGGGTAGATTGGTCCAAATATTTGTGGATTCTGTGTCAACTGGCTGGTGTACACCCATTATGTTACTCTCCTAGATGCAACCCCAATTCGGCTCCAATGATTATTAAACACTTTGAGTGAATATGCAAGATTATATGATCTGGTAATAAATAATGAGAAATGTTATATAGTATAGTTTGGAGAGAATAAAATGAAAATAATAACTTCAAATGGACTATTGATGGCAGTGAAATTGAAGTGGTACAAGAGAACATTTATTTGGGTTTTCATCTTTGTGTACACAAATAAGGAGAAAATGATTAAGCAAATTCATTGTTAGATTGAACAATTGTCGCACCAAATGAGGTAAATTCAATTTAAGTATTGAAAATTCCCTATTAAAGCATTATTGAAATTTTATATTGGAAAAGTCATACCGAAGATCTTGTACGGTTTGGAAATTGATTTTAGCACTGGATGGGAAAGGCTTGAAGGTCGCATCTGGAAAACATTATTTAATCTTCCGTCCTCTCTATCCATTGTTATGAACTAGGCATCCAATGGAGAGTGGTAACTCTAGTGGGGAAAATTTGGTCACCAGATAAGTTTTATCTTGTCTCTCACCCCCAGAATGATTTAGAGATTTTAGAGACTGATGTGGTTGACATTTTGCATAAAAGTGGTAAACTACAAGAGGATGCCATTACCAATCCTTCAGGGGTCAAAAAAAGGATGAAGGAATTAGATTGGATAAATACGATATCAAGGGTTAGGAGTGCTAAGGTTCACTCAACATTCTGTGCTATAGATAAAACTCTCGGAATGTGACCTCAGAGGTACTCTGCCTCTTCTCTCCTTCCCGCAGAAGCTCACTGTCTCCCAAGCTCTGGTTCTCTCTAGGTTGGACTATTGTAACAGCCTCTTTCTAATTCTACCGGCCTATACTCTCCGCCCTCTGCAACTAATCCAGAACAGGACTGTGAGACTTGTCCTTGGCCTCAAGCCCTGGTATCGTATCTCTGCACAGATTGCATTCAAAACCCTCTGCATTGTCCACAAGGCTGTCTGGGGCCTGGGTCCAAAATACCTTCAGCTATCCCTCAGCAAATACTTCCCCTCTCAAGTTCTTCGCTTCTCTACCTCTAACTCCCTCAGGCTCAGTCGTATTTCAAAGAAACGAGCTGGGGGTAGATATGTCTTTGGCTGGGGCCTCCCTCTGAAACAGCCTCTCTTCCACTCTGAAACTTGAGAACCATCTCCGGTTCCGGAAGCACCTCAAGACCTTCCTCTTTGCTTCTGCCTTCGCCCCTCTCTCCCCTGCTGATCCGTTCTCTCTCAGCACTGCGCACCTGGCCACCCTCTGTCCTCTGGGCCCAGGTACCTGCTCACCCTGCCACCCTCCCTCACTGCTTCTGGCCATCCCTTGCCCCCCTTGCCCTGGGGGTCTGTATCTGTAGCCATACAGACCCCTTTTTTCCTTCCTGCACTTATCAGACCTACCCTTTGTGCTACCTTAAACCCAGCACTTGCCACGTGCTGGCTGCACTACCACTGTTTGTTTCATTTTATTATTTATTGATTTATTATTATTTATCTGTTTCTCCTTTGCTCCACACTTTCCACTTCTCCTTTCCATGCACTTTTCTCCTCTCTCTCCCATGCACTTGCATGTTCTCAATGTCACTGGGCCTAGTAAGATCCTTGTTTTGTTCTCCCCTGTTCCTCATCCATGCCTTTTCACGCTTTGAAACACTTGTGTACGAGCGCAATAGAAATAAAATATCAATATCAAAACCTTGAAAAATGTCTGTGTCCTAAGGTGAGACTACAATTTCAATGCTTTCGTCTTCTGGGGAAATTCTTCACATATGTGTTAAAGATCATAATTCACTTTTGACTATTTTTAGTCATTTTAAAGTTGATAAAGTGATACAAACCCTTAGACCTATTATGACAGAATGTACAATGCTTAAGGAAATCAGGACGTGTCATTTGTGCCGTTTGTTCTCACTTTGAGCAGAGAGCTAAACTGCTGGCATTTGGAATCGATCAAATACGGGTAATGAACTGTTTTTAACTGTTGAAGTAATAGGAATGCTGGATGAATTAGGGTTTATTAAGGATAGATTAACTTGTTGTTTTTAAGAAAACATGTACTGTTCTTAAAAATGTATACTATGCACGTTTTTTGTACTTGTGTAGTGTTGAAACTAATACGTTTTACTGTGATGTTATTGTGACTATGTATTAATGTAATAATGTAAATTTGTATTCTTTTGTTTTGCTTTGTTAAAGATCATTGTATTGCTCAAAATACAATAAATAAAAATAAAACAAATATTTATATGTATCTAGTTTGATAAAATAAAGTGGCCTATGAGGAAACCGTTATAAATGCCAAAACCCATCTGATGTCATTTTATTGCCAAACTGGTTTCTTGTTACTCCTGTAGCTATCAGAGCCGTTTGTGTATTGCTGTCTATTGCTGGGGGTTTCCACCCACAACAGCTCTTGGGCCCATTCCTCAATGCCCCTTTGTTCTCTGCTGGAAGGTGTGGCACCTGCTCAAGAGCACAGGACATGCCCTCAAGGGGCAGGGTGGGAGGTAGACAATATTTCCTACATAACAGGAGAGTTATACTTAGAGGATAAGTACTGGAGTCTTTTTGATCTCAATTGAGGGAGAGATCTGTACACTGAAAGAAAGGGGCCACCATCTTAAAAATGGCTCAGCCACACTTTCTTCCTGTAGCTCCTCCTAACTTCCTGCAGACAAGGGACTCTGTGAGCGGACATCAGAAGGCAAACCCCTTGTTACAGCAGCAAGGAATTTCTCTTCAAAAAAGGTTTGAAATTGACCAATCCACTGCAGCAAAATGTCTAACTGGGTGAGACTCTCATGAGTGCATTTGCAGTGACCTGTTGGAAAATGCCTGCCTGCTGCTTGGACGGTGTTACCAGGTAAGGGCATGGAAGTGTCCCTGACAAGCTTCCTGCTTAGGAAGGGCAGCGGGTGGGCTCACTTTTCCTCAAAGACCCAAGAGAGGGTCTAACAGCACCCCGTAACCAAAGAGAAACAGTGGTTCACTCTATCTTCACCTTCAAGCCAATTAGAGCTGCTGCAGGTGTTTTCAAATGTTTTCGAGCCAGTACAAAGACCCAACGTAGCAGCCCTTCACCCGCTACAATTCAAGCCGCTTTGAGTATGTTTTAGTTACGTGGACTCAACATTGCCTGTCCCTGCCCAAGCTTCGAACCATTGCAGCTGAGGAAGTTGAATTGCCACGTTCATGCATCAAGACAATGTCAAGACGAGTTATTCTGCACATCGCTCGCTTCTTTGAGCCTTGAGCATTGCCGCTTATTGAATTGCACTGCGTTGCTGTACTCTGTCGAACCATCTCAACCAACTCGACCTCACCTTAGCTCACTGTAAAGTTCGCCCGGGACCCTGGCTCAGCACTGTGAAGCATCTGAACAAATACATTAAGTACCTACAGTGGTCTGCCCTCTAGGTCTTGTTCTATGGACCCTAGTCAAAATGTAAGTCCCCACCCTACACCTTTAAAATACATATTTTTGAACTTGTTTGACTTTTCTGCAAGACTGTTGCATGCAGACCAGTGGTTGTCATGCAGTGTCCTTTTCACCTAAAGCCTGTGTTTCATTAGAGGGGTGGGTTGTTAGTGATTTTAATATTGTGTCTATCCTTTAAGTTTAATTAACGTCTTATATTCATATAAGCTTGATATTTCTTTTGTTTTTGTACTTACTGCTCTATGGTTGTCCGTATGCTCCCCTGCTGAGTCACACCCCCTTGAAAATGATAGCCTGCCCTCAGTCCGTGCTAACTCAAAGAGGCAAAAGAGAAATGCCATTCATGTTGTGCCTCTTTGACCTTTATGATTGAGATCGCTGCTGGGTTAGTGGTAGTGTGCGGCTGAGTAGTAGTTTGGAAACCACTACTAATCACTGTTCTACTGCAGAGCGTTAGTCGCTTTGCCACAGCTACACTCCGAGTGTTTGCTACCATGATAGATCAATGGAAGTAAAAGAAGACTGCCTCAAGATATGGGTTGATTCTTATTCTTGTAAGAGCCTGGTATATATTTTTTTAATCATACATTTCTAGTTTATTTGTACTCTTTCAAGTACTTAAAAAATACTCTTTTAAATAGGAATGGTATGTTTCTGACCTTTTGAAACAGTTTCAAAGACGTCAAGTGTCGGCAAGGGATGTACATTCCACAATGTGTATACTGCTTTAACTGTTTTTTTTTTTAAAGTACTCTTGACAATTATTTATAAAAAGGTTACATTTTCAAAAGTATTTTTGTGGTCCCGATGACTAATACATTTTTCTGATTATGCTGCGTTGTTTGTCAACTTGATTGTTCGATGAATAAAGTGGGGATTTTAAACCAGTTTTCTTTCTGTAGACATAGTTTCTGGGAATGCAAGTCGACATAATCCTATTTTTGCCTCCTAGCCCTTACTTCGACAGGTCCAGTATGTGTATCATATTGGGCAGTGACTGCCTTCTATAGGAATTCAGAGGAAGGGGTGCATTATTTGCAGGGTGCAGTTGTCAAAATACATTTTTTATTAATTCCTTGATGAATTCCTCAACCGGTATCTACTTGATGTCATCTCCCATCTAGTTTGGGGTTTACATATTATATTCCCATTTTCTCTTTCAATGTCCTTCTGGCACATACCTTCTGCAGATGAGGAATATAGTCTTTCTTACTGCTTTCAGCTGCTGAAAACAAAATGCTGCAAGTGTTTTAATAAAGAAACATTTCATGGTCCTGTGTGTCGGTCTGAGCGTAGGGCCTTGCACCATCAGCACAGCTGCCTGGTATACTATATGCCTTTTTGGGGCAAAAGAAACTACTCGAGTAGCAAGTGAGGGTAATTTCTTGACCACAAATAAAGTAAAAGAACATGGCCATGGCAAAGGGAGCGTGTATATTTCTATTGAACTGACCACAGTGAAGACTGGAGAGATGGCAGCAGAGCTAGGGATGTGGGGTAAGTGCAGTGGGGAGAAGCAGGAGTTGGTGGGCGGGATTGAGGATCCCAGCATCAGTTGGTTACCAGCAGAGGCAAGCAGCCAAAAACATGGGGGGGGGGGGGAGTGGTAGAGTTGCTGGCAGCTGGCACAGGGTTCAGTCTAAGATTTTTAATAATACCTACAATCCTAGCCAACTGATTGGTTGGCTCTATCATCAAGGGTGCTAACTTGTACTTATTATAATCCTTCCTCTCCGACAGCTGTATGAATTTGGAGATTAGTCTATGAAACATTTATTTAAATTCCTGTTTTGAAGAAACCTCCACAAGCGCTCTCAAATGTTATTTGGACTTAACGTAGGCTTCTTATGTATGGTATGCTTGTTCTAAATAAGGAAAAGACATCCAAGACCTTTACTCATGTTAAAGCTTATCATGTGCATAGATTGTGTGGCCCAAGTAGTGTCAGTGGGTTTGCAAAGGCAGGTTCTCAAAGTGTTGGCCATGGATCGATAAGAGAGTCTGACAAAGTTACCACCATCAAAGTAATAATAATCTACCCACGGAGAATCGACTGCCACAACAGAAAATGATTTATTATTACTACAGTCAGAAAGATCTAAAAAAAAGAATGGGAAAAGCTTTTTTATTTCAGCAGCAAGTCTCTTGAACATTTCCTATTTGATTATTGCCGAGATTACTAATAATTTTGAAGTACGAAAGTTGATCAAACCTGGCTCTCCCCCTAGTGCAACATTATGAATCTGCTATACCATTGCGGCACCTAAGACTTTGAGTGACGGGAGGTCGTTTAGAAAGCATGCAAAATACCCATAATTCTGTGACATGATTAATGCCACACTTGTGGGAAATTGCTGCGTCAATGACAGTGGGGTTTGTGTTTCTTGTTTACTTAATTGGAGTATGTTTATATGTATATGAATGCAATTTTGTATTGCAGCTCCTTGAAGTCCCTGTTTGAACGGCTTTGACGCCACACGTCTTTCTCTGTTTGAAAACGGTCAACGTACATATATATTGACAGCAGGCAATTTACACACTCTAATTTCTCTCGTTTGTCAGCCAAAAATGAACTTACGTCAAGAGAATGACTCCCTTCCCCTGAGGGTACTGCTAGTACCAGTCTTTATACAATTCGCAAATAGCCTCTTATAACTTCTTGTATTAGTCTCTTTAATTCCCCAGGTGGGATGTTGCATTTTCTTTATTCACCTTGAATCCCTTTGGTCTCTCCCTTAGTTGCTTATACATTGTGTCATAGGCCTGCTTGTGCCCTTTGAAGGAAAATCGGTTTCCTGGGTCACTCTGCTTTGTAGCTGGTGTATATCTGTAAGCTCCGAGCTCTGCCTTTCTCTCTGTTTAATACTATTTTGTTCTTGTGCAGGATAGCACTTTGTTTTCCCCATTTCCCAAGGTATTTTGTCCGATTGGTTGTATCTCTTATTATCCAGTGTCTCCTCAATGTTCTCTCGTTTCACAATATTCGTATTCATTTGTTTGCAAAGTTAACTCTGTTTCATATCTTCCATTGTGGCGAGATAACTGTGTTGTATAAGGATTTCCTCTTGATGCACAGTCTTTGTATCAATTTAGTTTCAAAACTAAGTCTATTTCACCAAACACTCAGACATACAGATCTGGCTATCAACCGTGAACTCTGAGGGCTTCACGCCCGAGCCCACCTCCTGTGCCAAGTCCTTCGGCAACAAACACCTCACCTTCAAGACACACATAACTAAGAAAACTCAAACAGCTTTGTATCAGCTCTCCCTCCTGCGAAAAGTCAAGCCCTTACTCCCTCTGGACAGCTTTAGATCCACCCCTCCTATCCCACCTGGATGGGGGCAATGCACTCCTTGGAGGCCTCCCGTTGTCCCCCCTTGTGCCCCTGAGAAGTGTCCTACACGCGGCTGCACGTCTCATCGAGGGTCTACGCAGATTCGTCCACATCACCCCGGCCCTCCTCGACCTTCACTAGCTCCCACTGCACGCACAAATCACCTTCAAGTCTTTCTGCATCAACTATAACAGAAACCCTTGTGTACAGGTGCGTTTTAAATGACATATCATAAGGTAGTCATCCAGCTACCTCGCATAGAAACTCACCATCTTCAGCATGTGGTACACCACCAGAAGCCAGGACACGGACGGACTTGAAATCCGCTGTTGCAAAAACAAACGGACCAGAAAACAAGCCGCCTCTCTATGCTCCAAGACTATGGAACCTCCTCCCATTCGGCATCAGACTCACCCCCACACTCCTACGATTCATAAAAGAACTCAAGACGCACATCAAGGAGTCTCTCCTCAACACGTAGGCCATCAAGTTGCGCCTTGTGTGACCTGACTTACTACATGGCGCCTGCCCCTCCCCACCACCCAGTACAGCTGTACCCCTCCTCTGTGCCCATTCTGTATCCTACGCCGCGCTGTGTATCTGTTCTGTTGTTCCCTCTGAAAAGCGCTCCGTAATGCATCTGTAATATTTTACACCTCTGTAAAGTGCTCCGTTATGTATCTGTACTGGTGTATAGCTCTGTAAAGTGCCCTGTTGCTTCTCGAAGCTAGGACTGCGCCCAATATATAGCATAATAATAATATTGAATGTTGTAGTATTGGAGGATGGTAAGAAGTCATCAGTATTCAGGTAAGGCACTGGAGACTTGTGTATATAAAAGGAGGAAGTTTATTCATAAGTTACAGGGCTAGTTGGTTAGGAAAGGCATGGAGCTAAATACATAACATCCTTTCAGTAAGGTTCTCCCATCCTGTGTCCTCAACTGTAGCTCTTGGAACCCTCAGGTCCCTTAACATTCTAGATGACATCTCTGTATTCTACTACCAGCACTGTGTGCACCCAGTGCAGATAGATACATTGAATACTACAAATGTCTTCTACTATGACGAGTTGGATTTACAACATATTGATTCTCTGGAGTCTCCCCACATCTCCCATTTGCCTGGATGCCTTCTTTCATGGCGGGGAACGTTGTCAGAGGATTTCGATCCCTGGGTCTGTCCTTCCTGTTGGGTATCGCAGACACTGTCTCCTCTCCAGCGTTCATGTCATTGCTGTCTCTCTCCTTCTTGCACGCACTTGATTGAACTCAGACACATGGTTCTTCTGGCTTGTTGGCGGTCATTGCGACATTCACCGGACCAGCGCTCCACCACAGATCCATGTCTGTGGTCTCGCCACCACCTCTGCTTAGGCTCCACACCCTGTTGGTCTCTTGCGTCCCGGAACTGGCGTGGCATCCATTTAAAGCAGCTGCAAGGTAGTTTGAAACTCACAGGTTTCTTGCTCTCCTCTCTCGTCCGGTGTAGTGCAACTTGAAGCCTCCCACAACCTGCAACTACGATACTCTCTTGTCTCCGGCTTCTTTCTCCTCCCTCTTTATAATCACGTCCTTTAACATTGTAAAGAGGACGTCCTGATTTAAAGGGATACAACCTTTTCTCCCAAGATAATGATATCCCTTAGGGGTTTCTTAGTCCCAGTTTTGATAATTCATATATTCTTGTGTGCTTAACAAATCTTGTGTAGGCTATGGTACGACCAGCCTGAGTGAGCTTCTCATGGGAATGAGAGTCCTTGTCCGCTAAGGGGGTGTCTCTCCCGGTGAGTTCCCACTTGCCTCTACCCTTAAGGAGGGTATTGCCGAGCAGACTCTTCTTCCTAGACTCACAAGAAGGGGCTCTACCTTGAGGATAAGGTATACATGACCTCAGTTCATCACATAGCCTGAAACCCTTTTTCCCTTTTTCCGTTTTTTTTTCTGCCAGAAATCAATCTTAAAAATTAGACCGTAAGATGATATTAAATTTTACATCTTTATTTTATAATTGTAAATGGTTAGGTATACCTTTACAAAGTATAACATAGTCAGTCTGAAAGGTATGTGTACATGAGATGACAACCTAGATGCAATATGACATTGTTAAATCAATCCTGAATGAACTCACTTTCTTATTGGAAGTCTTCCTCTTACACCTTAATATTCGTAGACGTGATGTTTCACAGCCTGCAAAAAATGTAATACAGTGTAACACACCTCAGTGCACACACTGACCAATATGAATCTGAGTTCTATATTTACTGTCCTTATGTTGAATATAACTATTCAGGTTGTAAATCGTGTTGACTTTTTCTGGATTAGTGGACCAAAATATATTAGATGAAGATGGGTGTCCACAAATTATTACATATAACAAATCAACTGCTATCCCCCAACCTTGCTTTGCACATCTTCCTCCTAATCTTATTAAAATATATGTTCAAATAAAAACATTGTATGGAGGTTGTTTTGGCAGGACATCGTAAATCTCATTAGAACTATATTTCCTAATTTTATACAAATTGGCATTCGAATTGAGGTACACGAAATTTAAGGCAAAACTTTAGAGCCTTCAGGCCTCATTCTGAGTTGGGCGGTAAGGGTTAACGGGCACCGGTAAGGAGACCGGTGCCATTAAACCCTTACCGCCCAATTCCGACGTCCCTTAGCGGGACCCGCAAAGGACATGTGGTCTGACCACACGTTCTTTACGGGACCTGTTAAGGGACCTTGGAGCTAATAACGGACTCGCAATTTGCGGGCCTGTTATTAGCGCCTTCACATTGAGCCCTATGCGGGCTGAAATGGGAATGGGGAATGGCATTTGGAATGGGGATTTACCGGGTCCGCCTAGATCAGAATGTCCCGGTAAGTCCCCATTCCACCAGACCGGACCCGGTTTTGCAGGCAGCCATGGCGCAAATAGCGCCATGGCTGCCTCCAAACTCGGAATGAGGCCCCTTGTCCTGTCAATGCTCATCTCCCCAAAACTTGGGTAGTGAGCGAATATTGTGTAAAAACAGGAAATTACAACCAGATAAAAATTCTTCCCCAAGCTGCCATATCCTTTCCAGAATTCACAGGCTGGTGAATCAATTTCAGGATTGTGTAATCTGCAAGCAACATTATAGGTTCTTGTGAGAAACCAGAAGGTGTCTCACCCGCTAGTCCCGGTCATCCAGGTGGCCAGAACACGGCCATCGCTTTTGGATCCAGATCCTGTGGATGGACCAGTGGGGGAGGATCACCTGGATCCTCGTGGAGTGGAAGTGGGACACCGGAGGGTGAGACGCGCTATCCCATTTCCAATAACACCTTTTCCCCATCCTACCAGGTAGGATAACTAGGAATTTACCCACCCCCGTATCCCCCCTTTCCCAACTCACAAACTCTTTCTCACGGACAGTTCACCGTATGCGGCAACGGACTAACAGCAGAGCCATATACCTGACATGTCCCAAAACCATGGGCAGGTAAGGTCGGGCAATGACGGATTATTACACACACCTGCCCTCCATCACACTTCCACAGATAAAAGGCACGAAAGCACACTCTGAACGAGGCAAACCACACAAAGCAACAGCAGTTTTAAAAAGGCACTTTAATACAAGGGGAAGGACGGTGTGTCCAGAGAGTCGCAAGGAGGGAAGTACTGTGACCTCTAAAGACCGTTACTTTCCTGAGCCTTGGAAAGTAAGAAACCGAAGACCAGGAACTAAGGTTAATCAAACCTGCACAGGGTGGCTGACGTACCCGGGGCTCTCCTGCATCGATAATCAACGCGGGAATCGGCGATTGCTGCTGTGGTACTGTCCTTGGCTCTTAAAACAAAGTGGCGTCAGAAAAGAGCACAGCCGGTGAGTCGGAGAGACTGATAACAAACCAGCTTGTGTTTTGAACCAAGGTTGCAAGCGGCAACATTGTACAAAGAGAACCGTGTGTGAGGTTTTTGCAAAGAGCAACGCAGATATAAGTGAAACCCAAAAGGAGCAATAGAACGTTATAATTAGACCAAGAAAAGATACCATACACAGAGTGATCCAGCACCACCTGGGTTCTCATTTGAAAGTCTGTTAGGTATACAACTGATGCTGAGTGTGAGAAAAGGAATTTCGAGATCGAAGTGGTCATGCAACGGGTCAGATTCAAAAGTCTTTGATACTTTAAAGTACATCACAATTTGTCCAAGCTGGCTGAGCGAGACTAATCGAGTGAAAGAAGGGGATCTGAGCATTGCTGAGGAGGGTCTGGGGTGAACCGAGAGTCACCCAAAACATAATTTTCTGAACCTTGTTTTGAAAGGGATCTGAGCCCGGCTGAGGGGGATCCAGGGTGAACACCCAAATTGAATACCAGAAAAGGAAAAGTGTAGTTTTTGTGTACTAGACCCTGTGAGTCAAAAGACTTGAAAGAAGTAAAGAGACTTGGACACGGAAGGTCTTGAACTGTGAAAATGGAGTGTGTGCTCGAGTGAACCGCCTTGCCCCGTGCTGAAAACGTGGGGAAGGGAGGCCAACCAGTGGTGGAAGTGAGCGGGAGCGGTCAGGAGCGGTGCTCCTCTACTTTTTTAAATTTCGTTTTACAGCTCCTATACTTTTATTTTAAAAAGAAACCGGTCCGGAATGGATTTGTTTTAAAATAAGTGTAGGAAGACGTTGCAGCTTGCACTTTCAGTGCACTGCACTGAACGTTCCTGTGTTAGGCAGAATACTGTGCAGTTCCCTTGGGGAACACTGCAAAAAGATTAAGACTACAGGAGCAGCAGTAAACCCAATTGGTAGCAGTCTGCACCACCCAGATTTACCTGGTAGCTGTGGCTGAGCAGTCAGACTTCTCTCAAGAAGAGTAGGGCAGTATGCAGAGTATACACAATAGGGTCAAAATACAGTAGAGCAAACAAACACTGACCAGAGCTTTGTATAAAAAGAATATAGTTATTTGTTTAGAACACACTTTAGGCAATACACTAGCACTCTCAATGAAAAGTAATCTAAAACACAGTAAGGTAAGTATACACACCTCCCTTGATAACTATCAGACAAGTCAGGGTTAAAGCACAACTATTTGTTAAGACAGAAGTGAACACTTAACCTCGATGGCACTCCAATAGTTTAGGTTAAAAAGGGAGAGAAAAGGCAGAGCATAAAATAAAACCGTTCCCAACACTTTTTAAGAGTTCAGAGCAAAGGGAGAAAGGCAGGTTATACTGTAGAGCCAAAGTTCATAGGCTAGGCCCACTTTAAATGGAGCAAAGCAAAATGTGCCCAGGATCACATGGTTTAAAGTGCACTGAAAGTCTTTGCAGAGTGTTCAAAAGAGGTTGGGGTAAGTCAAAAGATATAGTTAGAAGGCCTGGAGCCAACCCAATTTAGAAGCCAAGGATTTAAGGGTCACCTTTAGCAATCTGTAGAAAGGGAGGCCAGGCAGGACACAGTACCTTAAAGAGGAAGGAAGCTCCAGCGGGGGCAGTTATTCCTGGAAGTGGTTGAGGTTCGTGGTTCTGACCAGGGGAAGAGAAGATCTCGTCAAGGAGGAAACGTGGAGTCGTTGCACTGCACAGGGATGAAACCAGCCGCGGAGTTCCCGATTAAAAGGTGCGGTCATTTTATTTGCGGTCAAGTGGTGAGCTTGGCTATCCGGCCACCGGGATGCTTGGCACGGGCGATTCGACCAAGTGATGTCTTTGGAAGCGAAAAAGGGTGAACTGGTTGGTCCTACCAACTCAAAGGGAGAAGACTCTCCAGCAGAAGATCTTCTCTTGTCGTTGGAAAAGTGGTGAGTTTGTTGCAGCAGGGCTTCACCGGTGGTGTCGTTGGTTGCAGATGGCTCAGCTTCTTCCCTCTTCGGATTCTTGGGTCCTGTGGTGACTTCTGAAGTTCCAGTCCCAAAAACCCCCATTCAACAGCCTAGCTGTCACTCCCACATGCTAAGTGGTGAGCCGGGGGGCTCACCACTGGGCCAATCAGAGTAGAGTGCGAATTGGGTTGCTAAGGCAACACAGTCCAGGGTGTCAATTCCCCCCCCCTCCACCCTTCCTGTGAAACCCAGACAGAGTGGCAACATTTGGAGGGCTTCTGTGGAGAAGCCCGCCAAAATAGTGGAACAAAGGGCTCGACCTTGGTCGGAGTTACAGAGACAGGCACAAACGCCATTTTAGAATCGAGTTCTGGCAAAAAGACCCAACCGGTGATTTAATATTAAATAAATAAACCAGCGGTATCTTTAACATTGCACCAAAAAGTGGTGCGTTTAAAATCAATGGGAAAATCCCATAGAGAATATTCTGGTGGAATATTTTGCATGGTAACCACTGCCACCAGCCAGAAACTCGACAAGGGGGGGGACTGGACAGCGCCCCCTTGAAAACAGACCCAGGGGCAATATAATTAACCCCTTCCAGTACTTCCACAATATGTTGGTTTGTACTGGTTCTGTTCAAAATTTAGGGCTAGTAAAGTCAATGGTGACTTTACATGCCCTGGGAGACAGTAGTCGGTCCCAGGGTATGGAGTCTATGTTTGGGGGTCACTATGACACCCCTGTGTTACTGCACTGAGGGTGCTGTGTAACACATACACAAAAACAGATGATACCCTATGAAGAAAGAAACCCCATAAGCACATACAAAGTCAAAGACATACCTCAAATCATGCCTAAGAGTGGGAGAAAAAGAGTCTCACTCTTAGCAGGAGAAAAAAACAAACCCCAAAAATCCAGCAAAGCTGCTGGGGGACTCGCTAGGTTTTGGAAATTAGCCTTATAAGAGAATTCTCCCTAACATCCCTTAAACAGCAGGTGCAAGAGTTTGAGGGTTTGTATTGTGTGTGGGAGGGGGCGTGGTGATGCGGTTTGTGGGAGTGGGTGCAGGCCAGCAGGGAACATAGTTCCACTACTTCTTTTTGTACACTTCGACCCCTGAGGCCAGCGGTCCAAACATCCTGACTTATCGTTTTGTGAACACTTCTTTCTTTTTCATGACCATCACCCCATATTATTTGTATATTAGTAGAATGGATTGGAAATAGTTTAGTATAGGCCCTCCTCTTATGTTGACAAGACTCCACTAGGATTACTTTTTTTGATGGTCGAAGCTTTCTCCCATCTGTAGGTTTAGGTTTAGATAGGCGTTTATCTCACCCTTGTGAAGGTTCAATAAACGCCCTTGAACTGTGGTCACTTGTGTCTGTCTTACTGTTAATACCATACATTGCCTTCCTTACAGTTCTCAGTAACCCTTTGTATTTTATGCACATGAGTCCCAGTTTACATAGGTGCGCACAGAATGTATCGCCGCAGGACACATTCTGAGGATTTCAAAATAGTCAGATTCTTTACACCTCGAATTGCACAAGTACTAGTAATTTGTGTTATTACATAATGTTTCATGTCTGATTCCACCCTTAACCTTTAAGCGCTGTAACATCAAACCAAGTAATTGGTACTCATGGTATGAGATGGGCAGAATTATATTGTATAAGTGTGTAGCAATGGATTGAAAGTATTACAACCATGTTGCTTATCGAAGGTACGGAGAACCAAAAAAAATGCTTTTCCTAATTGTAGCCTTAGTTGAATGCCGTTTTCAGGAGGGACCTCTATGGAAAGTTATATCCAAATATATATATTGTGCTATACATTCCCCATCTACTGCTGTTTCATGTATACCTTTTGATCCCTGAAGGAAACAATCAGATTTTGTAACTTATTAATGATCAAGTAGATCACCAATATTCCTTGCTGTATAACCCAAAATAATGGTGTTATTTGCATAAAGGAGACCATTTTCAGAGATTTGAGGCAGAAAACATAACCAGGTTAAAGGAAAATCGGATACAAACAGGAGTGGGGTTTGCACACAGCTTCATCTTATTGCAATCTTCCCTGTATATATGGTTACATTTAGGTTCACTCTGCACTAATTTTGTTTGTACAGGATACAGATCATTTGCAGTAATAATGAAGGAATAACAATGGTTTTAAGTTTTATCCACAGGCTCAGTCGGTAAACTCTGTAGAAAACTGATGAAGAATCAGCTGATGAAATGGATCAGCAGTGTTAGTTTTTCTGTCTAATTGCCACCCTTTGTACTGGGTAGGCGAATGTATAGCAGTGGTGAAACATTGTCTGAGGAGGTTCCTCCCTATGATGTCACAAACCAGCATAAAACCCCTGCTAGCATCACAGATACAAGATACACCTGAGAGGGTCTTCTATGTTCCATGCATGAACTGGTGAGGGTGTAAACACAGAGAAACCTTCTGGAGTTAGAGGAACAGCATGTACTTGCTTCTAAGAGGACAGCTCCAGAGCGAAACAGTCATGGGATTTAGGAGGGTGGCCTGAGCCTTTACACCTTCCCCTGCCAGGTCATGTGACCACATGTCGGATACTGGGAATGGTGTGGAATAACGAGGAGCAAGAGATCAGTGAACCAATGAGAACATTCATGACAGGTCATGGAACGCCCTCCCAAAGGAGTGAAGTATAGAGAGGTATGAGAAGGGGAAGTGACGGATGCTAGACAGACCTACAAGATGCAAGACCAAAGCAGTCTGCAGGAGATATGAACCAGTGAGTGTTGTGAGGCAAGGTGCTCTAGCCTTGAGGTGGCTGGGACCAAGTGGAGGACTGCACAAGAGAACACATATTGTTAGAGGGGTTCTTCGGAAGCTGACCGAGTCTATGCGAGAACCTCGCCCTAGAAGTTAGGAGTCCCTGTAGACCCCAGCCAAGGAGCCAGGAGTGCTGTCCCAACAGCTGGAATGCTGTTACTGACAATTGGAAGAAAGTGAGATGTGCTGTGAAAAGATGGAGGAGCCTACAATGGTAATTTGTGAGTTGAAGGCCTTGAATGTGCGATAGAGAGGCCTAATGCTGCATTCTGGGTAACATAGTGAAAGTACAACAGCGTCAAACAGACAAAGGGGAGCCCAGAGGGTGCTTTCTGGAAAATGTACCATAGTAAAGATACAAAAATGTCTACCGGTCATTATGTGATAAAGAAAGCCTTGTCTCTGCATTTGGTATACAACATAATTAAAGTCCCACAGTGTACTAAAGACATTGTAAGAGAAAGAGGCCTGATATTTTGGGAAATTGAGTGAATTTACAAAAGAATCCCCAATAACTTTATAAAAAGAAGAGGCACTCTGACAATTTCAAGGTAAAACCTATATATAGAATCTACACAATATTGTGCAAGCTTCCTTCTTCGGTTCACTACAGTGGACTATGTGATGAATCCTGCAGAGTCCTCACAGAATCCCTGCCTAAAGTCTCCTCCCAGGTGGCCAGGGGAAGGCAGCCGCTACCTGATCCTAACACTGGTGGTGGTATTAGCCATTTGGATCACCTGGAAGGAGAAGGTCACCAAGGAAATAGGATGACTCCATTAGGAGAGATGCAGTATTCATCTTGTTTGGAGGGTGAGATTTCCTTAATACCGGAATACCTAATGGCTTCTTGTCAGAGTAAGGCTTCCGTTTCCAAAATTACCCAAATTGTTAGTAGTGAGAACCCTTATGGTCAACATGGGAATTATAGATGTAAGGATCGGAGCCCTAATACCATTGATTCTGATAACCACGATTTTCCCACCAAACATTCATTTCTCTAAAACCCTCCCCCTTTTATAAAAAAAAAATATTTTACATTCTAATAAACAGTACATGAACAGATTACAACACATAGATTGGCATATAGTCTAACCAGTCAAGAAAAGGAAAGAGAGAGAGAGAGAGAGAGAGAGAGAGAAACAACGATATCATATTAATGTAACAGAACTAGTACATACTGAAGAAAGTATCCCAGACCTTTGCATGTAAATTCAACTTCCCCATTTTTCTGTAAATAACTTTCTCAATATTCGCCAAGCAGTTCATTTCTTCAATCCAATCCTCAGAGATTGTGAGATTTGGGATTTCCAACTCCTCAAAATCATTCTTTTTGCATATCGAAGCACTCCTGAACAAAAAAGTATTTTCTGACAATGAAAGGTCTTCAAGTAAAACACTACATCCCAAAACCATTGTCTTAAAATCCAAATCGATAATTTGATTCAAAACCCGGAGGCATATATTGCACACTTCATGCCAAAAGCCTCGGACCCGCACACAATCCCACAGTAAGTGTTCCATACTGCCCTTCTCACTTTTGCAACACCAGCAAATATCAGAGTCTGACATGCCTCTCTTTTTAAGCCTTTCCAGGCTCCAATAAACCCTATTGAGAATTTTAATTTGCCTCGAGCGTTCACTCAAACTTATCGAGCTAAGTTTAACATTTGTACACATCTCAAGCCACATATCCTAATTGATTTCATACCCCAGCCTTCTAATCATTCAACAGATCAGTATTCTCTTTATAGTTGGCAACAATTTGACGATAGACACTGCTTGCAATTGATTGATTACCTATAGTGAACAGTCCCAAGCTCACACCCCCGTTATAGTGAACTTCACCAATACATCTTTTCAATTTCCTGTAATCTGAGAGAAATTATCAACATTAAAATTTGCACACAACTCATCAAATTCAATCCATTTCTCATTCTTATAAACATCGCTAATCCATTGAATTCCTCCAACAAACCACCACGGCCAAAAGAACATCTTGCCATTGTCCGTCATAGCTTTATTCAGCCACATAGAGGCATCAGGCGACTTCAAAGCCATCAAACCACACATATCATAGACATTCTTCCATACATCTCTAAGAAACTCAGTCAAGGGCCATCTTTTACTGTGTCTGTTAAAGGAATGGTTCGGTCAATAAATGTTATTGCCCCTATGGGTCGGCCATGTGTTTTTAAGCCTAAGTCGCTCGATTTTAGAAAAATGTCCTATGGACCTTACCTGAGTTTTCGTCAATTAAACGCACGCGAAAACAGGCATCAGGGAGCCACCATTTTGTGATAATCCTATAATTTCTCCCATCGCCCTGGCTGACCTGCTTTTGCGGCACTAAATCATATCCCCCGCCCCTGAGCCTGACATTATCTAAACATTCATATTCCCCGCCTCTCTCCGTGACGCTTCTGTGCTGCGTAGGCAAACGCACCCAGTCGTCTTCTACGCGACTTCACACAGAACCCAGAAACCAACACAGGTCAGCTCACAACACAGCGCGCCACAATTCGGAATATGAAACTGTACTTTAAAATCAAACAGTAACACGGTAAATTTGGTAAAGTACATTTATTTGGTATTAAATCTTTATAGAATATTCAGCAATTGCCATATGAACTCCGAAAGCCATTTATTTTCTATTATCTCTATCCGCAAATCCGTAAAAGTTTATCGTGAGTCACGCGCTGTTCCTTTATGGTACACAGGGTGTTGGTTTTCGTTCAAAGAAGCAAATTTGTCGCATGTTGAACCGCAAGGCTGTTCCATCAAGTAGGCACTAGGCCAGCGTAAAGGTTGATATGTTGCTTCTAGCCGCTAGTACCGCGTAAGGGCATATGGGCGCTTGGCGGTCGTCCCGTAAGATCATCAGAATGGTGCAGTTGTTTACATTAAGCTGCAGCTGGCGGTTGAAAAAACCATCTGCCGGTGTCTGAAACTGGTGGCAGTGGCAAAAGTGAAGTATATACCTGTTTTGAAAACATAAAATTTATAATTAGTCTCGCCAGCCGATCTTTATTAATATTATTCATTTTCTTTATTATGGCTGAGCTGAAACTATTTGCTTTCAAGGATAGTGCAATGGAGTATGTTCGGCTCTAAAATCAATGTGAAAACTAACAAAATAAATCGAGGTTAGTACACAATGAGAAACGACTTTTTGTCTACATGCGTGTGGAATGTGGACCTGCATGCCCATGTGCCCGCTACAAGGACGATCCCACAAACGTTTTCAAAGCTCTTCATTTATTCATTTATTCATGCATCCATTCATTAATTCTTCATTCCGGTATAAAAGCGTCTAAAGAGTTACTTACATTATATTTGCAATTTCCATTGTGTCTCTGCGTAATGCAGTCCGTAAATCCCACTGTGCTCTTGACAACGATTTTTCGTATACTGAACTAACATGAAACTCGGTCTACTTTAAGAATTTTCTGCCTTATCGTCTCTTACGTTATTGCACCCCCACACCCCCTTCAAATGAAGTTCTTTCGGCATGGTCCCTGTCTCTGAAGGTCAAAAAACAATAGAACCTTATACTGCTAGTGCGAGTTGTGGGCCTCTTCAGGGCGCGAGCTGAAAATCAAAGCCGCTGACCTTCACTAGAAATGAGAATACATTCTTTCTTTGCAACATCCCTTAGTAAAGCCATCTGTGAGAACTTCAAGGTTCGAATCCATCTATGTACGGCGCCTCAATGTGCAAATGCGAACTGGCTTCTCTCCCATCTGTAACGGCTTGCTTGGCACGTTCTAAGGCCCCTAATTTGAGTGCTTTGAAGCCCTAAAGAACCATAACTATTGAGACTTTTAATTTTTTGGGGACGGTCAGGGAAAGTATAAAGTACCCGAGGAGTTGAGTTGAAAGTGAGATTTATTGTTTGTTTGTTTTATTATTTGCAATACGCAAGCCTCCCCTCGGTTAACAGTGTCCAGCATTTAGAAGAGATTGAAAAAATGAGTTACATCAACAAAAATATATACATACACATATAGACAAGATCAGCAATATGAGGTGAATAGAGAGAGAATTCAAAGATGACACCCAGGTTGTTCGGCAGACAGGATGGCGAAGGTAGGGGTTAGGGTTAGCGTACTTTGTATGCACACTGTACAATAACATTTATTTACAAAAGACAATCATATTACAATTATTTAAACCGGGATTTGTACTTCACAACCAGCTCTCCTTTGGATGGACATGGCACAGTGGCAATGTTGGGTGGCAATGGATCAGTGCTCTGCACAGAAACGTTCAAAATTCCATATCTGTGCTTCTCTAATACAGCAACAATAAGGCTTTTGACAAAGTCGAACTCCATTTCCTCATAGACTGGTTTGATCACCAATTGCTTACTTTTTTTTGAAAAGGCCTTAGTGTAGCGAGGCATCCTTACATTACCCTTAGTTCTAGATTGTTCACGGCCGAGATTCTCGTTATGGGCCAAGACCGCTAGTAGAATCCTATGTCTCATGCCCTGTATGCTGAAATGCAAGCGCTTTGGCCTGTACTTTAGGCAAATATTGTGGAACACCTCCAAACCTCCTGTGTGACAGAATTCTGTCAGTCCCCTCAAATCTCTTGATAGAGTTTTATCGAAAACAATCTTCTCCATGGCTTTGTGTGTTGGTGAAGACGGATTCAACCACTTCTTCTTCCGTGCCTCCACTGGGGACAAAGGGCCATGTTCACATTGGTGGAAATGTTGGTTTTCTGACTAGCGGTGCACATTGGTACAGTGGTGCATCAGTGACCGCCATTTTTCAAGTAGTATTTCCACTGACCCTTCACAAGTTTTGGAGCTCCACCAAAGATGGTTGCTGATAGACTGGGACCACTCTGAATTAATTTCCAAACCTTTTTTTTCCCTGCAGCCGAGATGCCATACGTCAAATTGATGTTTAATATGTGGGAACTGCTCTCTCATTGTCTTGGCAATTGAAACGTGTCTGTCCATGGCTATGAGGTCGATGTGCATTCCCCTCGATTGCAGATATTCCACTGATTTTATAAATTCTAGTTTCTCCATGGCCTCTGAGGATGTACATTGTGTTACCTGCACGACCACCGAACTCAGAATTTTCTAACTATCCATGTCCTGAAAGTGGTAGGTGCAGTACTTGGCAGAAAATCCAGGGCTGTCGCACTGTCCATCGCTGGCTAGCCTGAATCGTTTGCCTTTGAATGTACTTGCTAGAGACAATTGTTCAATTTTCCAAGCATCACTAATGGCCGGAAACAGATAATCATGTTGGTATTTGTAGTACTGCGTTTTTGAAATGAAATGGAGTCCCACAAACTGAAAGAAATACTTTAACTTTCTAAAACAGGACCCACTAAAAAGTGATGCTGCTGCACACAGTAGATTGCCTGCTGGCAGTTTCCCCAGCATCGGTTGTGCAGACCATGAGAACGTATGATGTAATCTACAGGCGGCATGTATTGTGACGTTACTGCCTTGTTTTTGACGAGTCACATGAATCAATGGCTTCCCACATACTTTCCCTCTGACGGAATGCCCACATTTCAGCATACTTATAATATCCATTAAACAGCTGTTAAATACTTTGTATTTGCCCTCTTTCATTAGACTGGCATCCTGCGTCAAAGTTGTTTCGGGCTGTGCCGTTGAGGACATTTCACCACATTTGAAAGAAATATCGCTGCTATCAAGTTCTGAGGCATCAGTGAATGCTGCTGCTGGTTCATTCTCTGTCATTTCAACATCTGCTACTTCAACATTGATGGGAGAACACAACAATGTCGACAGCTTTTTTGGTGGCAATTTTTTGGCGGGTGTAGATTGTGTAAATTGATCTGCGACTACTTCAGAGCTATCTTCAATACATCCAGTATCATGTTGTTGCGTTGGTGCGGTCGTACTGTAGCAATGGTCCTTTACAACTTTACTGGATTCTCCGGACACATTCATTTCATTTTCTGTACATTGGACATGAGCATCCCGAGTCTCAACACCCCGCGTCTGAATTAATAGTTTCTGAATTAATAGTTCCTCCATAGCCTCCATAGTGTAAATTGTCTGGCAAGCAACATCTCTCATTCGCCTCACTGTCTGTGTATGTATAGTTCGTAGACCCACGGGTAACTAGAGGACAGATTGGAAAAGGGATGTTCAGTTTAAACATAAGATAAAGTATAGTACAATTGACATGAAAAAAACATAATAGTCCCCAGCACAAAAAAATGTCTAAAGTTATGAACTGTTTGTAACTAACCTTATTTTTGTTTCTTTTCTTTGCAACTTTTTTGCCTCGACCTTCAACATCTGCACGCTGTTGCTCCGATACGTATCCGCATGTCTCCCCTTCCTCTTGCGCTGCAACGACTATATTTTCTGTATCCGCATAGACAGCACGGAATGAGGCTCCATCGACTCCCTGCAACATAGTATTTTCATTACTGTGTATCAAAATATTGTTAGCATAAAACACATGTGAGGACGAACACATATGTACATCTCAATAGCCAAACACGATTTAAACATTGTGTGGAACAATCAAACAACAAGTATTCGAGCTCTGATGACCTACTTCAATGGAGCTGTCAGTATCCATACCTCCGGCTCTGCATGGACTGCCACGAATGATTGTATTGAAGAGGAGGCATCAGCAACTCCCTGAAACACAGTACTTGCATTAGTATGGTTTTCAATATTGTAAACATAACACACACTTGGGTCGACGGCACAGGTACATATAAAGAGTTAACCACAAATGTTGCATTGTCTAAAAGAATCAAGGAATATTTAAATATGATCAGATTTAATCGACTTATTTCTCCGATTTCTTTACATCTGCATCATCTAAATGGGATCTTGTGATTGTAGTGGACGCTCCATCGTCTCCCTGAAACACAGTACTTGCGTTAATAGGGAAGAAAGTATAGCAAATGGAATCACGTTATATTATCACGCTCGATGGAGCTGTCAGTATCCATACCTCGTGCTCCTGAAGAATATCTAGGGCTGTTGTCAATGTGGTGCGCACTTCCGAAAGCTGTTGCGCTGATTCGTATCCGCATGGTCCCGCTTCCACCGGAATTACTTGAATATCAGGCTCCGCATCAAGTGCGTGGATTGACGATTCAACAACTGCCTGAAACATAGTATTTGCATTAGTATGGATTACAATATTGAAAACACAACACAAGCTTGCGGTCGACCGCACAGGTACATATCAACGGCTAACCACGAATGAAACATGGTGTAGAACAATCAAACGACAAGTGTTCCAGTCCTGATGATCACGGTCGATTGAGCTGTCCGTATCCATACCTCGTGCTGCTGAAGAACATCTAGGGCTGTTGTCAATGTGGTGGACGCTTCAGCATCTCCCTGAAAGACGGTACTTGCATTAGTATGGATAACACTAATTATAACTGAAAAAAAAAAAACACCAGGGAACGACAACTAAGGTGTATATCAATTGGAAAGCACTAACCAAACAATTGGTAAAATAATCACACAATACATAAAAACTCTTTATTGACATGCATAAAACAAGTCTGTTGCGGAATAGTATGATTACCTGGTACGCGCTAGAAGTGGTTGATAACTGCGAGCACATGACGGAAGTAGAATGTTCTTGCTTCAGATTCAAGGTATAGTCAAGAAGTTGTAAAGGTAAATTGTTTGATAATGAAAAGCCAACTTTTAAAATTGCCATGTAAGGAGACAGAATACTTGAGTAATGAGCAATATAGCACAGTTCCCTGTGCCCATATATAGATTTCTGTTTGTGGGTTATGAAATCTAAAAATAATATATTGATAAATGTCATTATTCAAAAAGCTATACACTCATATCAATGTCGAAAGTATTACAAATTGGAAACAACACCTAAAATATCAATGAATCCATTAGGCTACCTACACACTACCGCAAGGCCTAAAGCTAAAAACGGACACTTCACTCACCAGTGGCGGATTGTGGACGAATGGAGTGGGAATAGCGTTTGCGAGCAATTTTCGTGTCGATCGCCGTTTATTCTTCTTTGTTACCCAGACGTGGTGTACATGTTCGAGGGAAAGTGCCGGCTGCAGATGCGGTATCAATCACCCCTCTTGTCCTCAAAGACTTGTTGGACTCTACTTTCCAGCTCATCCAGTGGATATCCGCAATGTCTGACCCATTCTCTTAGTCGATCAACCGTTTTCGGGAATACATGCATTGTAGTGCCTTCAGATTTAGCATGGGGCTTCGAAGGGCAACCGCTAATCGAACAGGCAGGCATTGTTGAAAATTCTGAAAAGTAAATATCAAGATTATTATAAAACCTTGATGAATAAAAATGTCATAAAAAAGTAAAGGAAACATACCATGCTCAATGCAAGGTTTGTTTTGGTCGCCGGAACTATACCAGTTCATCATGTGCGGCTTAGTATTTGCATAAATTACAGACATTTTTTAAATTGTGACTAAACTCTGAACATTTGACTCGTCCCTTGGATGTTCTGTCTTGCACGAACAGGAACCATGCTTACATTATAGACTGGATGCCATTTGTTGACAATTGACACAGATGAAAATAAATAGATCTATTGTTAGCATAACAATTGAAACTCAAGTCAATAGCAATGAGACCAATGACCACAGCTCTATTGGGTACTGTAATAGCAAATAGATTGAAATGTAAAAATGACCGAAATATGACTAGGATACATGGCCTTACCTTGACCAACAAACAGTTGGATTCAGCAGGCCGAGCAGTATGTTGCAGGAGAACAGGTAGATGGCCACAGGTAGCACACTAACGAGTTGGCTCGAAGTGGTCACAGATAGCACGGCGACGAGCAGATTAGCATAGATCTTAGTGCTTCTCAGGTAGAAGGTTCAGGAGTTGACTTGCAAAGCACAAAGATGTTCTCATGAGACATATCAAGTGGTTTATAAAGTATTAGAAACAGGGGTGTGTTTGTGAATGAATGACGTGTGTATGTTGTGTTTATTATGTTTATTGCAGGGGGCGGCCTGCCTGGAGACACGGGGTCTGAGGAGGCCATGTGAGCGATGGCCCCTGGGTGTGGGATACCTTTTGAAGTGTACATGCTGTTTGGCACCTTGGCCGTTTGCGTCAGTGACAGCCCCCCATGCCAGCCCTCATCCACGGATGCGAACCGCCTTTGATAGAGGGCATGGGGCATGCAGGCAAGTGTGTGGGAGCGAGGGGCCCTCGGGCCCCTCTCCTTTAGTTCTCAGTAGAAACTCATACCAAGTGCCTCCAGTAGTGGGTTCGCCCCTTGCCCTTATGTGATGTTAACTTTGGATGACATTCGCATAGATGGGAACACTGAGCAGGACACGGGGCATCCATTTTTGTACCCCCTTTCCACTCCATCTTGGTGACCAGGCCTCACTGCGATAGTACAGTGCGCAGAGCACATGGCCCACACCCTCGTTCCCACTCTGACTGGAAAACTCCAGCGGTATTTGCAACAGCTAATAAATGTAACACATCACTCTCTGAGATCACGGTCCTGCATGTGAACCGGCCTGAACCAAGCACATAGCTCGTTCATCTCCACAAACGTGTCCTTGCCCACGCACCCTCGCCAGTGGAAAATTACTGCCATTCCGACCCTGTGTCCCTGCAAGGTATTCTCTTCATGTGCCAGACCACTGACTACGCCATGATGCCCACCTAGCAGATCCCCAACTAACATTAGACCCCTACTGCAGTATATTGTTGCCTATCAATAACAAATGCCACATACCGGAGATTCTTGTGAGCACAGACCCACACTTCAAACTGTTTATTCTAGTGGTCAAGACCCTTGACCTAAGGCCTGTATAATCCAATGTTAATTGATAGTATAGATATATGTGTGACTTTTATAGAGACATAACGGACTGAAAGACTTAGAACAAGTGTTATTTAGTGCATGCATTATTGATAATATATTATGTTAGCTTAGATAGTGACCACCCCGCTTCACAGCGACCTGAACTTCACCCCTTCCGAGCACAGATGTTTGACGTCCATCCTTGAATGGAGACACACTTGATTCATTTAAAAAATCGAAACAACCGTTGTTAAAATATATGTGGTGTTTTATTTTGTATCTTATTTTGATGACACAAAAATACAAAACTTTACACATTGTACAGTGTAGTTTGCAGCACATCGAGAGAAAATCCCCTGTACTGACCGCTGTCACTCGGGAACGTTTCTCTTATGGCACGAACGGCACAGGCGGGTATCACTCTTCGAACGCGGTGTCCAAGCCTCCCGTGAAGCCACCATGTAAAGGAACGATGTGCCACCAGCCTGTACCACCTGTGAAAAGGAATGAAACAAACTGTTTTTAAATGACCAAGATAAGTTTAATAAGCGTTTGTTGTCAATGACAATTCTTGTAACTAATGGCATTCTGCTCGGACAAAGGCTATCTAGACACTGCACACTATTGAAAGACTTTTTGTGTTATAGTAGAAGACCATGAAATAGGAGTGGCATGACAAGCAGAGTATACTTACTTGTTACTCAGATTACGAGGACGAACAGTTGCGCGAAGTTTGTGCATAAGCACCATCATTATCCTCAACACGGACCGTGTTGACTGTTAACAGATATTGCCAGTTAACTCGATCAAATGCCTTTTCAGCATCTAGGGAGAATACAGCTACATCATCATCATCCAAATTCTGTGCATGTGACGGGGTCAGTAATAGATTCCTGATATTGCTAGAAGTTCTATGACCTTTAACAAAACCTGATTGATAGTGTGTATACGTTTCTGCATCAATTGTTCAATGCGCAAGGCAAGCACTTTAACCAAAATCTTATCAGTATTTATCAGACTTATTGGCCGGTAGCTTGAGGGTAAGTTGCTGTGTTTACCTTTATTCAGAAAGACCGTAATAGTGGCATGGTTTGTAGATGCCGGGAGTAAGCCAACTTCCTTAGATTCAAAAACCATATCCCTCAAAAGACCTAACACCGTCTCAGGAAGAATCTTATAAAACTCAACCGGTAATCCATCTGGGCCTGGAGTCTTCCCAGAGTTCAACTTACTAATGGCAACTCTGATTTCATCAATAGACACCTGCCTGTTCAAATCTTCCTTCTCATCATTAGTGAGTTTTGGAACATCCAACTTGCTCAAGAAATGTTCACCTTGACCTGTAGTATCAAACTCATTCATATACAGAGCAGCATAGAAGTTCTTAAAGACTGCATTAATCTCACGCGGATTAAAAGTGGTCACACCATTTCCATCCTCAATTGAAGTAATAGTTCACTCCGAGTGCTGCTGTCTCAGTTGTAGGCAAGCCATCTATCGCACTTTTCTCCCCGTTCGAAGTAAGCACATTTGATCTTATACAAGTCTCTACTAGCTTTCACACATAAAATGTCATCCAGTTCTTCCTTCAATTTATTTCTCTTAGCAATATCATTCGGATCACAAACCAGCTCACTCGTTACTTCAATAATACGAGTATCAAATTCAGAATTCATTCTATCCATTTTCTTCTTTTTACTACTGGATAACCCCAAAGCAAGACCCCTCATCGTACATTTGAACGCTTCCCATATAGTTGTCTTACTAATCTCAACCGATTGATTTACCAACACAAAGTATTCAGCTTCAGTCCTAAGTTTCTCCAACAGGGCATCATCATCATAAAATCGAGGTATTTATCTTCCATTGGAATGATCTACAACATTCAAAGTTCAAAGCCACATTCATAAAAATAGGAGCATGATCAGTGACAGCAATAGAACCAATTCTGCTATCTGTAACATTTACGGTCATTCTTCCCGCCGTCAATAACATGTCAATCCTTGAATATGTAGCGTGTGAGCCTGAATAAAAGGTAAATTCCCTGGCATCAGGATGTTGCAGCCTCCAACAATCCTTTAAGTCAAAATCATCAATAAGAGCTCTAAACGAGCAATAATGCATGTCTCTCCTCTGAAATGTCTTTTGTCTAGAACGATCAACAGAAGGATCATTAACCAAGTTAAAATCACCTCCAAGTACAATATTAGGAGAGTCCAAGTCAAGCAAAAGTTGCGGCACATCCCTAAAGAAAGAGCCATCATCCATTTACGGTGCATAAATATTGCACAGCACATTCTTAACACCCTGAATATCCACCAGGAGTGCAATAACTCTACCTCCTTATCACTACTAGTTTTCAATATTTTAATCGGAGAGCCCCTTTGCACCAGGATTGCAACACTCCTGCTTTTACAGAAATAGCATGAGGTAAAGCCATTGCCTACCCACCTCCTCTGTAAAACACTTGCATCCTCTTTCAACAAATGAGTTTCCTGCAAAATATTCATACCATTAACATTCCAGGAGGTGATCAATAAATGAGATCCCCTACTTGTAGACATTCTAACAGATCTGAAATGATTCAAAAGAATAAGCACTAGTTCAAGAACGACAAAAACCAACGGAAAAAAAACCCACTCCACCTGAAACTGAAGTATGACGCCAACGTTAACAAGCTCTCAAAAAAAAAACCCACCCCTGGCACAACTCCCACATGAGCTCCTACCTAATTTAGTATAGAAACCAATCATCCTTCCCAAACACCAGCAATCAAAAGTTCACCCCCTGTATCCATACACTTGACTTGGAGAATAAGACACTGGTATAACGAATTGACATCAACCATGAGCCTACAAGAACCAGAGGCACCGTTAATCCAATTATCATCACAATGCCATAATCCTATTCAGCCTTCATCAAAATAATAGATTCCGTCAATATTTACCTTTCTCCCATGTTTGGATAACAATAAAAACCACATCGACAAAAAGCCCATCAATATATGTTGTGATCATATATCATATATTTGGTCCCTGAAAGAAGAGCATTTCCTTCAAAAAATGTACTTCATCATACGCACATCCTGACAGCATTCCAAAAACCAAACAAACAACTTTATACAGACCACTGCGTGCAAAAGCTATTTTAACTGTAAGAGGAAGAATGCAAAAACAAGCAACCCATTTACATGACAATCCGTAGCTCTGTACATCAAAATATGACCACATCACATTAACAGCTATTTATATGTAAAACCCTCCCCTTAAGATGTATTGTATAAACAGAGTGAATTAAATAAGGTTAACATTGAATCCTTTGACAAGAGGAAAAGTATCATTAGGGACTTCAAGTCCCATAATGCTCCAGGTACTGGGACAAGAAAGAGGGGCTCAGTGGCACAGAACTGCGGTATGCAGTCTAGCGTTTCTAATGGCCCACACATGAGCCAGTCTTTTCAATATTTAAAGCTCCTTCAGGTGCAGCCATTAGAAGAAGCAGTAGCCAGCAGCAGTGAAAGCAGCAGATGCAGAGAAACGAAGACGCTGGGGCCGCCACCGTGTTTGCAGCGGATTTCAGTGCTGAGAGAGGCGTAGGAGTCGGAGACCTGAATTGCAGAAGTCACGCAGTGGGGCTCTGACAGCCTGTTCCATGGGAGAGAGAAGCTCTCCTTACCTTGTGCCCTACTCCTGTGGCTGGTGAGCACCAGAATGTGTAAGGAACAAGACAGGCTCCCTTTTAGAAAGACGTGAGCCGCGGAAGTGCGGCCGTAGCTGTTGGAAGCCCAGGACCTGAAGGAAGAAGCAGCAGCAGGACAAGCGGACGCCCAGGGACAGAGCAGTGAGTTGGCCTTTGTTGGGTGACCCCAGGGCGCTTTTCAGTAGACCGCTGGCTGCTCGCAGGTATTTTGCATACCAAACTAAGAAAGAAAGCAATGTTGGCATAATAATCATATTGATATAAAGCGAGAGGGGAACGTTTGCAACTATCATTACCAAAGTAAAGAGGGGGGCAGTATTGAACCGAGATTAATCACCATTGCCAAACTAAAGAGGGGGAAATATTGAACCAAGATTGTAACCATCATTACCAAAGCAAAGAGTAGGCAATATGTGAGCAAGACAGCAACCAGTATTGCATAAGCCTAAGGAATGACAATTAAAAATAAAAGAAAATACTGGTCGCCTAATAGTTTACAAAGAAAGAAACTACCTGAATGGGAAGATTTTCCTAAGCCAAAGATGGGCAATTGTGGATAGAATTTATTAAGGAGAGAAACTTGAATAAGCAGTTAACTGGTGTGATAGTGGGAACCCAAAGGTGGCAGGATAGAAGCCCTCCTTGTGGGAAGTATCAAGGGGAGAGGAATGTAATCTGCATTGCATGTAGCAAACAAATCAGTGGAACAAGCAGCATTGATGGGTTATATCCTTATGGAAGAAGTTGTGAATCTCAGTGTTGGTGAAAGTCAGACTTTGCTAAAGTGTGCACCAAGCCTCACCACAGGGTACTTGTATTAATGGTAGGAATGTTATCCTGGCAGGCGAGTATACCAGGAAAGTGATTATTAGTGGTAATCCTGGGAGGTTAGTTGACAGGGGACAACACATTGAAGTACTGTATTGTGGTGGAAGGTTGTGGTGGGAAGAAAGTGGTAAATCCACTAATGTGTTAATGACGAACTGTGGTAAAAGCATCATGACAAAACATTGTTATTAATGAAGAAGAAATGTGGAAGTAATTGTTCTTCAAAGAGAAGTTATATTGAAATATTAACTGGAATTGTGAAGACAAGTCTTCTTGGTTTATTAAGCAAGAGCTTACAGAAACATTTACAATCTTTCTGAAGTGACATATCTTGTTTAACAATAAGGCAATCTAAGTGCCAAGTGAAAAACTCATGGAGTGAAGGAACATTGTGTTTGATGTTTGAAGCTGAACCTGGCTATTGATATGAACTTTATTGACTGGAACCTTGATTTTGAAAATCCTGCTTTAATCCTGGGGAAGGTGATCCAATCCTGGTTACAAGGATGTTTGGTTGTAAAGTTTGTTGGAATATAACAGTTATTTTAGTGAGTTTGGACAGCTAAATACAACCTGTATGTATAAGTGTGAGGGACAGATACCTTTTGATGTTAGTGTTTTCCTTTCGTCTTAGTTTAATAGGCAGGGAGATCCTTGTTAGGGTAGGGAAAGCAAGGCATTTATCACACCCTTATAATTTAATAAAATGGCTACTTGTGAAAAACACTCTATCCAGTTGTCTGCCTCACATTTCTGACCCCTCACAATATGTTCCTAAGCACATGAGATGAATCTTGAGAATATTATTTTTTAACTATTTTTTATTTGTGTTGGTTAATAAAATCAACATTTACAAAATCATTATCACGCAATAAAATACAACATAATCATAAAAAAGAAAAGAAAAAACAATACAGACGATTTGTGTCCTTAGTCTAAGAAAAATATCTAAATTTGATCTCATGCCATTCAGAATGACTCTAATAAAAAGGAATAAAACAAAAGAGAACAAGTATTTCATCAGGTTTAATAATTTAAATGAATATCCATCTTCAAAACTCTAAGAAAGGTTACGACTGCTACAACAACCAAAGTCGTAGATCCTGACAAATGTTCCAGATGGCTTCCGGAACTGTATTATTAATCCTAATGTGTTTCTTGAAAGCGTTGCATTTTACACATTGTAACACCGGACAGTGCAGCAGCAAATGTTTCAATGATTCCTGTTTCTCACTGCCCTCATAAAATCTGCAGTACAGCAATTCCTCATTAAGAACGGGGTATATTTGCAAAATGTATTTTGTTTAGGTCAAATCCCAGCGAAACCTCCAAAAAAAGCTGGTTTATATGGGTAAATCGACAAAGAGTGTCCCAATATTCCACACGTTTCATGATCGCTTCTCAAATGACTTATTGAGGCCTAATGATGGAATTCATCCGCAGTGTAAGCCCAGAGCAAATCATAAAGTACTCGTTTTACCCTACATGGATTACTACTCAGTTCTTCAAAGTCACAAACACATTTAAACATCAAGTCTGTGCATAATTCCTCCAATTCTATTAGTGTCCTCAAGCCCTTTTCTCCACAGATCACTTTAATATCTATAAACAATGAATTTACAGTTGGTGAAAGAATCTTCCGATAGATTGTGAGATATCGCCATTGTGCCCTGGCCTTCAAAGAGACCAGACCCAGTTCATATTGCATTACAGCATGTGGAATAGAGCCAAAAATACATAAGACTCTCCTCCAGATCAAGGCTTCCAGGACTGACAAGTAGTCAGCTATAGACATGGCATACACTTCTATTTCATACTGAATGTTTGGATTAATCTTTCCTTTATAGATGGTAAAATGGGATAATTGCCATATCTAGAGTCTACTCTACTCAAAGCTGATTTGTTAGTTTGTTTGTTCTAGCCTTAAGCCACGTCCGAATAGACCGTTTATTATCTCTTTGGCTATGATGAAAAAGCCAAGATAAATAAGAGTCGGTCACCTCTATTTGTTCGGCCCCAATGCGCCACTTAAATGATATCTTTTTCCTTGAGCTAGCTAATTGCATCACTTTGGCTTTACTGGTTGATGGAGAGTGGGCATTCACAAACTTCGAAAAAACCTCCAGTATATGCTGCAAGCCTATGGAAGTATTATCAAAAATGTGGAAATCATCTGCATAGGCACACACACATTACCACAACAGTCGTATGTTGTAATGTTTGGGTGTTACCATAGTGTAGGCTTCTCTGACATCTGCCATATAGAGGTTGAAAAGGCAGGGGGCCAGAATGCACCCCTGCCGCTCACCCCTAAAGGTTGACATTGGTCGAGACAGCAGCCCCAGGTGATTTAATGAGACCTGGATGGTTGAACGTTCATAGAGACCAATAATCAGCCTCAACAGTCCACCGGAATACCCCACCCCTACAGTTTATGCCACAATAAATCCCTATTTACAGCATTAAATGCCACTGAAAGGTCCACCGAGGCTAGATAGAATGAGTGGCCCCCTCCCCATGCTATATTTTGAATACATTTCAACATTAGACCATTCAGGACTGTGCCCATGTTCTTTCTGAATCCAATCTGCCATTTTGAGATTCACCCTGCACCACCCGCCTATGCTGCTAGGTGCTGAAGAAGAAAGCACGAAAGAAAACATCTTACTCTCAGCATCCAGAATTGCAATGGGCCGGTAGTTACATGGTTCTGATCGAGCAACCCTTTCATAAATGGGTATCACATTGGCCTGAGCCCAGGTGTGGGGAATTTTCCTGTTGCCAGTACATTGGTGGACAAAGTTGACCAAATAACAGGTTCGGACTTAAATACAAAATGTGATAATTGATTAGGGCCAGGGGCCTGTGAAGAACTAATACCCATAATTACCTATAGGATGGTCTCAGTACTGACATTGATGATTAATTGATCATTACTTAACAAAACGGTGGAGAGGTTCTCCGCCACAGACAACTGTGGCAGGGCAAATGTAATCTTAAAGTAAGTTACGCAGTCTCCCTCTGAGACAGCGTTAACCAGTCTTCCCAATTTTGTGATGTCTATAGCGTTGATCAATATCCAAAGGGCTGGGAGTTCTTATTAGAGAGAGATTGTGACATATTTTCATCATCTGACTGACTCCTTTGAGCACGAGACACTCCAACAGTTCTCATAATGTTGACATACTCTCCTTAATTGCTCACTTTTCTCAGGAGGTGACAAAAATCCATTGTTTTGTATCCTTCTAGCTGCTTCAACTCTTTTCCTCAAAACAAGATCTTTACTATAAGAATGGCCATTTTTCCTAGGCCACAATCCACGATTATTCCGAGGGAGAGCATCCTGAATTGAGTCCCCAATAAAACATTAAAAATTATCAGACGAGAAGGTTTTCAGCTGCCACTCCCAGCTTGTGGTGGCTGTTTCTTGCCACTAACTCATTCACTTGTTGGACCAGTGATGAGGACCATGTAACATGATTGCCCTTACTATTCAAAATGGAGCCCCCCCCCCCAACCATTACAATACTTGTCTGGAGGGCCCCCTGATTCCAATATGTCAAAGTAGGCTATTAAAAGAGAATGATCACTCAAATCTGTGCTCATTATTTCAAATCGCAAGCATTTCTCATGTAGCCAAATTCCAACAAAGACTTAATCAATAGTTGAACTAATGATCCCATTAGTCCAAGTGGGCTGCAGTGGAACATCCCCAACACTGTACCGTTCAGACGCATCATTCCGAGTCCTGGTAAGCATTCACTCCACTCTCTCCCATTTACAACCTTCCTACCTTGTTGACTACTGCCCACCCCAATGTCCAACTGCTTGAGACTCTGTATACAATTAGAATTCAAGTCTCCAGTCAACAATACGTGCCCATATGGAAAATTGTTAGAGCTGTGATGCATATAGTTATTAAAAGTAATTCTTCAGACAGAGGGCATATTCTGAAGTGCCACTATACATTTATAAACAAGATGGTTATATTTCCCCTGCGTTGGACTACTATATGAATAGCCATAATACCAAAGGAGATATCCAAGTTCATCGGCAACTTTGCCTCCTGTCCTTCTTTCACCATGGTCAACAGGCACTCATACGGGTGCCCCTTTGCACCTTGTCGTGCTGCCTGAAAAGACACTCTATCTGTCTAAAGATGAAGGCGACTTGAGCCAAGATTATTGAATAACAATAATTTAGTGGGTCCTTAGTCTCTGGCAGAGCTGGACATTATTAAACAGGTGATTTATTCCCACGTGTATTCAGTGAAACCAACGATCAGGGGTGTTGCTAGGTCTGAAAATGATCTGGGGCGACTCTAATATTGGGACAGTCGGGACTCGGGGCTAGCTAGACTCTAGCTAGCCTTTTGGCTGTAGCTCCAGAGCTTCTATCCTGGGGCTACAACCAAAAGACCCAGGGCTATAGACCCCTCTGCCCCCCTCTAGCAATGCCTCTGCCAACAATAAACATCCTAGGTCATTCAATTCCCTTCCTCTCCGCCTGCAACTGGGCGGTCTAGCTGGGGGCTCTTCCCAGCAGCCAAGACCAATCATAACTTTCCTCTGGCGCTAGAATTTTTATTCCATAACAAAATGTGCTCGTCCACGCAGCCCACTCCCCCCGCTCATTGTCTCTGGCTTTGAATTTGAATGTAGGCTCTTCCCTCCCCCAACATTCTTCTGCCATTAAATGGGAGAAGGTCAAAACCCAACTTTCTCAAATTATCTCGTTCATTCAAAAGTATATCCAAGAGGATTCTCGAATTGACGTACATTACTGCCCGATCTGTTCTACCACGCTCTATGAAAAAAATGTTGTCCAGGTCTTTAGTGCGAATGTTAATTAAGGTTGGAATCTCTCATAACAATAGCAAAATATTTGTACGATTTAACACAATGGTACGAGTCTCTGGGATCACACTTTCAATCAAGATTGTACAGGCATTGGTAGAGCGGTAATCTTTCTGCCGCTGTCTGTGTATTCAGTGTTTAATTCCGTCGAACCCAACGTATAATGGGTGCGCCCACCCTCCAGCTGCCAGTCTCTACTCAGATGTGATGTTGAAGTCCCAGAAGGCGATGAATACAACCTTACATTAGTCACTGAAGGATCGACTTGGCGAGCCAGCTGTTGAAATGCCTGAGGTAGTGGTAGTTGGGTACTAATTGCCAACATTGGAGAATCTGAAAACTTGCATGCGCTATTCGCCTTTGTTTGCAGGTTAGCGGGTGGAGGATACCCTAATAGATTTCGCAATAGCTAGCACTGGTGGTAGCGAAAGGATTTTTATAGAAAGGGCTTCTTGTGTTGAAATGCAGTGCTGCACACCGCCTTGTGCCTTCACCCCTCCACCGGAAGGAAAGTCATGACTTTGCCTAGAAGTGGGTGCTGTTTCTAAAGCCACCATAGCTGTTCCTGGCACCGGGTTGAACATTGCCAACTTGACTGCTGCCTGGGGAAAAAAAGGGAGCACAGACATTTCTATGCTAACTGTTGTTTTTTTCTGATTTGGAGGGCAGTTTCTAACTTTCTTCCTCTGCTTCCTACCCTTCCCAGGGCCTGTGGAAGACACCACAGTCACAGGTTTCTGGGCCATCGTACCCAAAGTGACTTCATCAATTGTATCTTCCTCCACAATAATACACTCTGGTGTTACAATGGGTGCTAGTTGGCCATGAGTATTAACCAATAAATCTGACTGGTTTAGTGCAGACTCACTCCCAACAGGTGCAGGCGGAATTAACGGTACATAGTTAACCTGTCTTGCTGATTTTGGGGCCTTGTGATCGCTAGAAAGGCCTTTTGATTTGACTCCTTGAACCAAGGGAGTATTCATCTTGTCTGCATTCTCTTGTAGCCTTCCCTCCTTCAAACATATAGAGTCAGGCTTTGGACAAGGCTCTGCGTCCATCTGTTTGGAATGTGTTTGGGCAAAAAAAAATTCCTTTGTAGCAATGTGCAAATTTGCATGATCGAATTTAAACAATAATGATTCCAACATGACTTTGTTAGCTTTAGACTCCTGCTGGAGACCCTCATATAATGAAACGAATATACACAAAGCTTGGTTTATTTCCCACATGTCTTCTCGCTCTTCACTTGGTCCCTCCTCTTTTCTTCGCATCACTGCGGACAGATGTCTTGGAGACAATGGAGTAGGTGTGCAGAGCGGTGAAGATGAGAAGAAGTCAGAGCCCAAGTCAAGGTGTCCATTTGCTCAAAGTAGATTGGACAGCAGACTCGAATTGGGTGGAGTATTGTCCGGACTTAAGTTAATGGGAGCAATTTGTACAGCTTAAATGGGAGTTTCCTCATTCTGTAACTGGGCAATCTCTCCCTGAGAGTCCTTAATGATGATACTGTTTTTGCAGATATTTCCCAATTTTTTCAATTTTTTTGCCCGACCCTCCCTCCACATCTAATTCTATTGGTAGAGGCATCACGTTCTTCCCCGTTGGTAAAAAGAAGTGATTGAATTAGTCCTTTTTATTTTTGCAATTTAATTATTTCACAGAGTTCATTCGCCTGGGCATCGTGGTCAAAGGAAGGGGGGCCAGGGGAAAATTACTGCAGCCAACATTTCCGTGTCCGTGATTGATTGAGCGACTAAAGGTGCCATCTTTCCTCCCCTTCTCAAACCATACATATAGAGCCATCAGTGGTTTCTTCAATTAGATTGGCTATGACGAGGATTTTATGCCCCTTTCCTCTGTATTCTTGGCAATTGATTGCAACTAAGGCAGTTCTCAATTATTTTTCAAAAGCAGTGATCGCCTCAAAAGCTTTATGCCCACAGTCACCGACACTGCAATTTGATTTAGGTACAAGAGATTTTATACAGTCAATCCCCTTTCCTCTGTGTGATCTTGGCAATTAATTCCAAGTGAGGCAGTTCTCAATTTCTTTTCAAAAGCGGTGATCGGCTCAAAGACATTAAGCCCACAGTCACCGACAATACCATTTTTGATGTTCTTACCTTCCCACACAATGACAGTAGAAAAGAACAACAGCGTCACTCTGTTCACTGGCCAGCCGACCCTGTCAATCCGCAGCCGACGCTTAGCTTTCTGAGTTTACAAGTTTGCACTAATGTTGCCAAAGTCAGCGGTGAGCAGCTACACGGTCTGTGTCTACTGCTCTGACTGCTACTCTCCGCGCTGCTCCACGGGTAGCAGGCCTTTTTGATGCAAGGTTCCTCCTCCAAAACAGTAAAAAGACTGCTTGTGCAAGGGTCCTGCTCTGACTGCTACTCTCCGCTACTCTGCAGAGAATATTAGATGACTGCCATCCAAATCTTTTAAAAGTGTCCTAGGGGGAAGTCATAGAATATGATGTGTGGCTGTTCCTTTGGCCTCTCATGTAATGGCCCTGCCCTTTAACCAAGCCATGTATTTGTTACTTTCCCAATGTTTTCAACTTCTGCAAATAGTGGTTTTGAGAGTACTGCCCACTATTTCTGATTTAGATTGGCTAAATTACTTAGGATCCCACCAGGTTCAGCTGACGAGTTCAATTTAGTCCTAAATATCACCTCTTCTGATATGATATGATAGATTATTTATAACGCGCTTAATACCCAGAGGTTTCTAAGTACGGACCCGGGGATCGAACCTGTGTTGCTCCTTGTCGTCTTGCTTCCAAGGTGAGCACGTTGCCCCTGAGCTATCCTCCTGGGACAGTTATATCGAACTGCAGTTATAGGGCATTCTCTACAGTTCCAAATACAGGGATCCTCATTTCCGTGCTCTGACTGATTTTCTTTATTTACATCTTTAATATGGTTAAACCATATTTCTTCATCAATAATGGTTCTTACAGATCTCTTTCCCTGGTGAAAACTACTATTCTTCCCTCTTATCACCATAAGGATTTTCTTCCATGTTTCCTTGTGTAAGTGTCTTTTTTGCTGGTTAGGGTGTACTTATATTCCCCTCCCACTTTGCTAGCAAAAACCTTCTCTACTTTGTCAGTGAGATATTGTCAGTGAGATATTTGTACAGGCATAACTCTTATGCAATGTTTTGACTTTATTTTGCAAACCATAGTCCACAATGATGCCCCATTTAGATCTCTTTTTCCATCTGTGCAGAATAGTGATGGCGATCCACGAAGTTCATCACCCATATCATTAATCATTTTCCCCATCTTGAGTAAAAACATCTAGAGACAACTTTTTCTTGGATACAGTTTAGAGGGTCAATAGTCTACAGCTTTATCCAGAATGTACTGGATAAGCTCTTAGTGCCATTCAAACTTTAGAGGTGACTCCTCCATCATCAATGACCCCTCCGTTTCTTTCCCCATCCTCTGACTGTGTAACCATATAAAGCTCTGTGAAATTTAATAAAGGATTTTGCCACTTAATCTAATCAAAGTTGTTAAACGGAATGAAAGCATAGTCTTATCATAATTGGTTGGCCACTGGTTAGAAGAGCAGGAGCTGCAGTATGATCTGAGACAAACCTTCCATTTCAACACATGTGCATTAGGTTCGGAAATTTGCAAAACATTTTCCCAACATGTATTGTGGGAGATATTATGCAAAATTAAATGTTTGCTACCCCATAAACGAAAGATGCTAGTTCGGAATCAACCTGCTGAGTGCGGTTTACTTTTCCTCTATAATGCAATGGAACATCCTAAATGTAGATATGTATGTGCATGAGGACTGCTAGGTCATGGCAATGGTTTGATGAAATTATTTTGGATTATTATTTGGGTTTGTATAAACCATAATATACTACATAAATAAGGATGTAATCATGTCTTCAGTCAACATATTTTATTATGGTGCTTTCTACGCTCTACAATGTTTTGCAGTAAGGCCGTTAACCCCTTTGCTGCTGAGAATGTGTGTGCTCTTGGCACTAGCTTCCCAGTACCAAGAACAAAGCCTACACATTTTGAATACATATATTTTATAAATTGCGCTAAATCATGCGGGAAAATATATGCATCCGTAAAGCTGTTAACTCTCACTAGAGCAGACGCCTATGTCTCTGTTGGGTAAGCTCCCACGTACCATTCTTTACATGGAACATTACCCAACAGTGACCATTATGCAATCTCATATAATAATTCTGTGGCCACCTTCCTTGTTTTTAATACCCCAACACATTCACATTCAATGTGATAAAGCTTAATAGTCAAAAAAGAAACATCTGGTATATGCAGCAACAATTTCTAGTTGTATTATTCAGCTGCTGTTCTGTACCCTCAATCATTAATAATGTAGCAGACAATATGTACATTCCTGGACACCTCCTGCATGGATAAATGCTTCCTTTCAATCTTCATTGTAAATAGCCCCTCCCTTGCTTTCAAACTCCCAGTGCTAACTCCTATCCTTTTAGAATTAACGCTGTATATAACATTGAAATTATGTGACAACCATTCGTCCGATCTCTCATGGCTATTACAATATGGGGTTCAGCAAGTTGCTCTGTGAAATTTGGACAGTTCTTATGAAGATGGTTTCAACTTTTCCTAAGTATTTAGCCCAGTAATAGTTTATAATGGTTGGTATCTCCTCTGCAGATTTCTTACCAGTGAAATGCCCTGACTGCAGACTGTGACCTCAGACATTTTACAATGATAACCAGAATCAGAGACCGCATTACCATCTTGAACCTTTTTATGCACTTGTTGTGACCTTGTTGGTCTAAAATGTGCCCCAGCTTCCCTCTTTTGGATAGGAAAAATCAAGTGAAACCCAGTAACGTGTTCTCTTTGAGCACTTTTTCTCTGACCCTTCTGCAGACCATCTTCGCTACCTATAGGAGCAGCTATGTGTAGCAAAGGCTCATGGTTGTCAGCAGCTAGAGTAAGGAACACATGAGAGCACTGTCTAGAGTTGGGAGCATGCACCACCACCACACAATCTATCTCTGGGGTGTCAAAAAGATATGTGGAGTCTCTCCTATTTAAAACTGAGATAGATGCAGCCTTCTCCCAGATGTCGGCCAGTGCGGCTTTAAAAGAATGCCAAAAGGAAGAAACTGCTTGTCCTCTTTGGGACCCTTCTGCATCACATCTGTGGTTCTCTCTCTGTCACGGGGTATCTGCCTGGAAGTAGAGCTGGGAGAGCCAGGAAATGTATGGGTAGGGCCGAGCATGGTGGTCTGGCCTGGCTCTTAGGACCAAGCACGAGCCAAGCCTGGGAGATGGCTGAGAGAAACAGGGGAGGGGCCTGGTTGGGAGGCAAGAAAAGGAGATGGGGCAAGAAAATGAGCTGAAGTGGTTGGGGAGGCAACAAAAAAGGCTAAAGGGACAAGTAAAAATGGCTAAAATGGATGGGGACAAGAAAAGGGGCTATGATGTGATGTGGCATGATATGTCATAATGCGCCTGTACACAAGTGTTTCTAGGCTCGACAAGACAAGGGAACGAAGACAGAGGGAGGACAAGACAAACAATCTTACTAGGCCTTGTGCCTTTTAGATCGTGCAAGTGCGCCAATGGAAAGTGCAGGGGAAAGGGAGAGGGGAAGTGCCAGGGAGAGGGAAGTGTAATTAGGGCAGAAATGCATTGAGAATGTGCAGCCAGGACAGTGCGGCTCTGGGTAAGTGCAAGGAGGCAGGGGAATGTGGGGGTTAGTTATATAACTGTAACCCCCACAGGGGATGTCCCCTAAGTGCACGGTAGGCCTGGAAGCATTGTAGGCGGGACTTATCATGGAAAAGCCTGGTACCCAGTGAGACTCTTAGGGTAGCCAAGCAACCAGTCGGCGCAGCTGACAGGTAGGTCTGCAGGGGAGGGAGAGAGAGAAAGCAGAGGAGAAAAGGAAGGTATTGAGCTGCTATCGGAACTTCAGGTGGTTAGCTCAAGTTTGAGACGGGCAGGTAGGGAATTCCAGAGGGAGGCACCTGCAGAGGAGCGAGCACTACCCCCCCACTCTGTCTGAAGAAGCTTCTGACCCTTGGAGAGTTGGAGTTGGCTGAGCAAAGGGCTCAAGAAGGAAGGTATTTTGGAAGAGAGGGTTGTAGGTAGTGCTGGCCCAGGCCCCAGAAAGCCTTGTGGACGATGCAGAGGGTCTTGAACTTGATCCTTGGAGCCAGTTGAGAGATTTCAGGGCTGCAGAGATACGGTCTCTGGGCTTGAGGCCAAGGATAGTTCTCAGTCCTGTTCTGGATTAGTTATAGAGGGCGGAGAGTAAAGGAAGGCAGATTGAGAAAGAGGCTGTTAAAGTAGTACAGCCTAGAGAGAACTAAATGGGTCTGGAGACAGTGAGCTTCTGGGGGAATGTCAGAAAACGAAGAATATTCTGAGGAGGTGCAGCTGGTAATGGGCCTTCTTGGCAAGGTCTGTGATGTGAGGAGAGAAGGGTAGAGTGGAGTCGAAGATGACACCAAGGGTTTTTGCCTCACAGGAAAGTTGCGAAGGAGGAGGACCCAAGGATGGCGGCCATAGTGAGAGAGGGAAAGCAGAAGCAGGCGTCCCATTGAGAAGGATCTCCATCTAACTTGCATTAAGGCAGAGATTGTTGGAGGTGCACCAACCCCGAATCGTGGATAGTCAGGAATGAGCGGAGAGGAGGCTGAGGGGAACCTGAAGGAGAGCTTAGTGTCGTCCGCATAACACTGAAAGTTAGAGGAGAAGGTAGAGATCAGGTGGGCCAAAGGGGACAAGTAGACATTGAAGAGCCACGGTGAGAGGATAGAGCCCTGGGGAACACATGTGTAGAGAGAGGTGGTGGAGAGAAAGGACCCAAGTTGGACCTGGGAGGGTCGGTCCAGGAGGAAGGAGTTCAGCCACTCCAGGGCCTGATCCATGAGGCCCAGGTTCTCACAGAGTTGATTGATCAGGATGGCTTGATTGACCGTGTCAAAAGCAGAGGAAGGGGAGGAGGAGAACCAAAAGGAAGACTGGAGTCAAGATTAGAGAGCAGATCTTCACAGGTTTTCATGAGAGCAGTTTCCGGGCCTATGGTTGCTCTGAAGCCAGACTGATGGACATGGAGACAACAAACTGATTCAATGTGGAGAGTAAGCTGGGAGATGGCCAGCTTTTCCAGGATTTTGCCCAGGAAAGGAGTGATTGAGATCGGGCAATAGTTTGCCAGACGGGTGGGATCGGCAGGAGGCTTTTCAAGGAGGGGGTGGGGGGGATTTACCTGGCTACCTCGCAGTTGAATTTTGAAAAAGTAGATTTTCCACGCTCTTAGCGTTGGTGGTAAGTACAGGTTTATTCATCAATGAGTGTGGACTCATGGTCCCAATTGTGGTCAGCTAACTCATGTTTAGACCTTGTGGGTCTTTATCAAGGCTGATGCAAATTTAAAATTACACACATCCAGCAGATTGTTAGATTAATTGACATGTGTGACCGTGGCATGTGAGTGCAGAGCGTGAGTTACAGTGATGTTGTATTCAGTTGTGTGCCAAGCATAAGTGCATAGCTCAATTTTCCACATTTAGTGCATATTGAAATTGTGATACATATTATACATATTATTTTATATAGTTATGGTGTGAAGTATCCAAAAGTCATGGTCAGCAAGAGGAGGGAAGAGTAGAGGAGGGGAAAGAAAGAGAACAGAGCTGTGTTACTTAGGTACAGTAGGTACGTCTGTAGGTGTTGTTCATTTGCTTAGGTATCGTCTTACCTAGAATGGTGGTTGGGTCTTGCCCCTGGTGGGGTCCCGTGCTTAGTCTTTACAGGTCCTATGTGTTCACAGCTGGAGTCATCATGGGCCCTGTTGGTAAGTGGGTGAGCATGTTACTCAGATGTATGGGGGATGGAGTGCCTAGGTTATGGCATATGGTTGTTGCACATCTCCCATCCTTGCATGGGTGCCCGTTTCTTTCCTAGACCGGTTTTGCGTCATGGTCACGATTGTGCAGGGTGGGGGCTGTGGTGTGAGGCAACCGGTGGCCTGCGTGGTGGGTCAAGCATCCATGGCAGTCTTCTGTAGTCAGACAGCCTAGGCTGCCCATAGGTTTGTGCTGCGCTGCTTCTCTGTTGCGTGAAGAGCAGGTGCCATGTAGGCCGTGGGCTAGTGCTTATTGGCACCGTCCTATGCTGGGTGAGGGAATGGTGCTGTGATCTGACCCAGGGGGGGTTTGTGTGATGTCTGCTTAATTGAGAGGAGTAAATCCATTTCCCGATCCTTGTCATAGCCGGGGCTCGTGACAGTGTATGTGCTGTGCAGGCTGGTGGTGTTGTGGTCTGACCCATAGGGGTGCTGCCGTACCCCGATTCATGTTGTAACTGGGGCTAGTCCCCATGTGTATGCCGCAGTTTCCAAGTGAGGGCGCTGTTCCCAGAGGCTGGAGGATTATGAGCGGGTTGTACCGCAGTGGTCAAGTTGAGTTCGGTTGGGTGGCGTGTGCCGTGGTCATGAATGTTGTGGGGCAATTTGGGCGACTGAATGCCGAAAGTGTCCTAAGTGCACCGCTTGCATCCCTTGCAAAAGCGGGTCATCTCGCATTCGGCCGGGTTTCAATCAATTTAATGGCGTGTGCCATGGTGAAGAGGGCTGCCCTGGTGTGGCCTGAGGGGCTTGGATTGCTTACCTTGGATTAGTTCTGTGCGTGAAGCTGTTGCTTCCTCGGTCCTTGGCCATTAATGGTCTTGGGAGGAGGCTCCCTATTGTGCTGTCTGGGTGGCTAGTTGCATGCATGCGCGCAGTGTGAGACAGTGATCTCGTTCTGCGCATGTGTGGCTGATGGTGAGCGCTGTGTGAGCTGGATTGCAAGGAGTGGGTATTGTGTGTACATTGAACCCGCCCTTATGTAGTTGTCCTTGTATTGATACGATATGGCATTTATAACGCACCTTTATCTCAAGTGTTTCCAGGCGCGAGAAGGGGGTATCCCAGGGGAAAAGTCCACTCTTTGCATGTATGCAAGGGTGGATCCTATCAGCAGCTGCTGAGTGTGGCTGGTTCATGTGCATTATTCCCTCCTGTGATAGGAGTGTGAATGGGGACGGTTTACTACTTGAGCCTGTTGTCAGGGTATCAGTCAGTGGTCAACCTGAGTTTGGCTATGGCATGTGCCTTGTTCCTCCTGTATAGGGAGTAGTGTGTGGGAAGGTTTACTGGTTTGAGCCTGGTATCAGGGTGTCAGTTGGTGGTTCAGCTGGTGGGGTTGGAGTTAGTTGTGTGTTCCTTTATATGATTGTAATTGGTGGGGAAATTGTGAGGGGGATTAGTGTGGTTTGTTTGGGTTGGTCCCACCTGATCGGTGATATGTCTTGCAGAGGTCCCTCTGGATAGAGGGGGTCATGTGCTTGGACGGGCTCCCATCAATTAGTGGGTCCTGTTGGTATTGCAGCTGTATCATTGGTTATTGTCTTAAAGATGTTTACCGGGATCGGAGCGGTAACTAATTGGTGTGGGCTCCCACCATGTGGTTTCGTCCTGTTGGCATAAACCGGCTGGTGGCTGGTTTGGGATCTGGTGTTCGTCCAGTATGCTTCTGTCGTGCGGTCGGCGCTACACGTGTAGGGCTGGCATCAGGAGTGGGGAGGAGAGTTGTCATAGTAAGTGTTACATCACAAAAAACCATTAAAATCATGCTCAGGATTCAGGCCATTTTTTACACATCTGAAATGGCAAATTAGTCTGGATTCTTCTTGACGTAGTTTGTGGTCCGTTTCCTCCTCTTGGTCCATTCTTGACTGTTCGTAGGCCAATGAATCGTATCTGCCTCTTGTCTTCCATTTGGTGATGTTGTTGCCAGTGGTTTGCCAAGGGTAGTTTCGGATCCTGAGAATGGATGCTACTCGGGTATTCCCTTATTCTGATACGTACTTCTGGGATGGTACTTCCTATGTAGATTTTTTCACATATGCATATAAGTGCATAAATTACATATTTGGTTCTGCAGTTTACGTGTTCAGTAATTTTAAAAGTTGGGCAGTCTTTGAAGGTTACAATTTGGGTTTGTGTGGCATATGTGCACATTGTGCATGTACTGCATTTTGTGAACCCAATTGGCATCCTTGATCTGAGCCAATCTTTGGCGGTTATGTTTTTCTGAGCCAAAAAAGAAGGGCTCAGTATGTTGCGCAGTGTTGGCGCTCTGCTGAATGATAAGCTTGGTTATGATCTTAGACTTGGTCTGATATGTTCGTCTATCATTAAGAGTACCCAATGTTTTGTCAGGATTTTTTGCACTTTATAACTGCCTGTGGTGTATCGGGTTACACATCTTATGGAGGTATCTTTACTTGTTGGCTTATGTTTGGATATTAGTAGCGTTTCCCTTGGCATGGCAAGTGTTTTGCTCTTTGCCTTTCCAAGGTTGGAGGCAGAGTATCCTCTGCTGTGCAACCTACGGTCCAGCAGGCAGCATTCTTCTTCAAAGTGTTCCTCAGTATTGCAATTACGTCTAGCTCTGATGTTTTCCCTGTGGGGTATGTCCTTGATGACGCTTTTCCTGTGACAGCTGGTTGCATGAACTACCGAATTTACTTCTGTGGGTTTCCGGTACGTTTTCGTAGTTAGTTTGTTGTCATTTACCATTATTGTTAAGTCCAGGAAGTCCATCTTGGTGGCACCGACGTGGCTGGTGAGCTCAATTCCGAATGTATTGGTGTTGAGATATTGGACGTACTCATTGAGTTGTTCTGATGGCCCTTTCCATATTAGAATTACATTGTCAATGTAGCAGAACCACTGGACGATTTGTTCAGTGAATCTGATTGGTCATGGCATGTTTCCTCTTGTAGGAGTGCATGAAGCAGTTAGCTAGGGCTGGCGCGTAGCTTACACCCATTGCTATTCCCCTCGTTTGTCTGTAATATTCTCCATTGAAGATGAAAACATTGTCTAATGAGAATTTTAAGAATTCCTTTGTCATTTCCGACTGTTCGTAGTATGAAGCTGATTCCTTTGCTAGTAGGTATCCCAGACTCTGAACGGCTAGTTTGTGGTCTATGGACGTGTATAGTGCTTTTACATCTAGCGTGGCCAGTAGGAATCCTGGTTCCCATTGGATTTCTGCTAAGATTTTCAGAGTATGAATCGAGTCATTCAGGTATGTTGGTATTGTAATAGCTAGTGGCTGGATGACATTGTTGGCATATCTTGCTAGTGGTTCTGTAAATCCTCCTATTCTGCTCATTATTGGTCTTCCTTCTGGTATTTGTTTGAAAGCTTTGTGGATTTTGGGCAGGAAATCGCGAGTAGGCATGATTGGGTGAGTGATCTTGCATAATTGCTGCAAGGTGGTGTCTTCAGATTTGGTTAGGTTGTCCTTCTTGTTGTGGTATGAGCCTCCCTTATCTTCTAATTTGTGCAGGTCATTGGTGACTGCTTGTTAGAATGTGCACAATGGAGTGCTTGAGGAGAGAGGGGAAAGATTCAGTGGCGAAAGAGTGTTCGCAGAAATCAGCCAAGACTGGTGCAAGGGTGTCAATGGGGTCCTTGATGGTTCTGGAGAAGCAGGGGAGCACCTGTTTGGATGACACTTTCATAGATCGGACATCATCAAGTGTTGTCAGAGAGAAAGAGGAGAAAGGTGGAGGAGAGGGAGAGGTGGCCAGAGGGGGCCGAGGGCAATAGGAGAGGAAGAGGAGAGCAAGGACAGGATGTCCAGAGTTTTAGTGAAGTGAGAAGCCAGAGCCGTACAGGGGGCCTGGGAGGGAGGCGAAGGAGGAGGGCCCAAGGAGGGCGGCTAAAGAGGGCAGGGAACATGGGCTGTGGAAAGAATAGGAGCTAAAAGGGGCAAGAAATGGGGCCAAACAGTACTGGGGCAACACAAGGGGCTAAATGAGTGAGGATTAACAAAAGTGTCTAAACTGACAGGGGGCAACCAAAAGCGGCTAATTGGTACTGGGGATCCAGAAAAGGGGCAAAACAGGCCTGGGGCAGTTATAGGGGTTGTGGGACAACAAAGGGGGCCAAATGGTACTGAGGGTCAAGAAAAGGGCAAAACAGGTCTGGGGCAGCTAAAGGGGTTCAGGGTCAACAAAAGGGGCTAAATGGGGATGGGGTCAAGAGAAGGGGCAACACAGGTCTGGGGCAGCTAAAGGGGCAACAAAAGAGGCTAAATGGGACTGGGGTTAAGAGAGGGGCAACACGGGTCTGGAGGCAGCTAAAGGAATTAAGGGGCAATAAAAGGGGTTGAATGGGATTGGGGTGAAGGAAAGGGGCAAAACGTGTCTGGGGCAGCTAAATGTGTTCAGGGGCAACAAAGGGGCTAAATAGGACTAGGGGGGTCAAGGAAAGGGGGGGAAATGGGCCTGGGGCAGCTAAAAGGCTTAAGGGGCAACGAAAGGGGCTAAATGAGACTGGGGGTCAAGAAAAGGGGAGCATGGTGCTTGGGTCATTAAAGGGTTTGGCGCAGGAAAAGGGGATAAAGGGTCCGGGGAGGGGAAATAAAAGAAGCAAGTGGGAAAAAAAGGGGGCTCACCTTTTTTAATTCGCCCACTGCCGCTGCCTCACAGTACCACCAGGAAGTGTTCCTGTCCTGCCCCAGCCAATCAATGAGTGGCTGGGGAGGCACCGACAGTCAGGCGACAGGCAGACGTGCTCCTGTATGTGCTGTTGGCACAACAGGAGCGCAGATTGATATTTAAAAAAAAATCTAATGACTGTGCGGGCACCTGGTGGGGCTCATGGCGGCCCCCTGCTCTGGGCATCCGGTACCTAATTTGCTGTAATGTCTGCCACCACTGACTTGACTGGAGGTTCTTTGGTGGTAGTCATCTTCTCGGAGTAAATGTGTGGTGATGACCGAGATGCACTCCTGGAATGATCCCTTTTCATGGGTCCAGTCACCCTGGAACTGGCAAAGGGCCCTTCCCCACAAGTGCTTTAGCGCACTCATTCTGATTATGAAGAAATCCTGCTACCTAATGGTAGCAAACTAGTCTTGCTTGTATTCTCCGGTTAACTGAGGAGCCTGCGCTAGGTCAGAGCTCTGCAAGCTTTTCAGCTCTTGAGTGCCCAACTACCACATCAACAGGCATGTCCAGTGATGTTTGCTGGAAAACTTGTAACCAGAAGGCTTCTTTTTTTTTTCTCATAGCTTTTTATTGGCATTTTTTTCAACCAATAACACATTCAAACATGAATGTTTGTCCCTCCACCCTCCACCCGTGAGACCCGCTCCCCTCCCACTGCACCCGTCCCGGTCCGAGCATAGTCCGAGCATAGCTGGTTCTCTTGAGGAGGGATTGCAGGAGTGTAACTGTTAATCCGGATTACCGGGTTGGTGAAGCTCGTCCTCCATAGCCACTTCACAGTTCACCTTCTCCAGGGTGGTCAACTATGCCCAGGAGACCCATGGTCCTTGGGCACCAAGCTCCCCCTGCCTCCTGCCTTAGGTACTTCAATGGAGACGACCAGTCAGTGTTCAACCTCTTGTGCTCCCCTTGGAATGGAGTATGTGAGCCACTCCCACTCCAAAGCACATAGGACCAGATTTTCGGCACCCATTCGTGGTCGTGTGGTGGATCCCTGGCCTTCCATTTCTGTGCAGTACCAGAGCTGCCGCCATCATCATTATGGCATAGAGTTTGCGACCCAGCTTAGAAGTGATGTCCTCCATTCCCCTTACACTTCACCCATACGACCTGCTCAACAGCTTCCAGGACTCCCTTCCAGTAAAGGTCCATTTTTGGGTCATTCCCACCATATGTGACTCCAGGTACCCTCCCCCCGCATTCCCTCCAACAGAGCCAAGAGGTCCCGGGTACATTCTGTGTAGTTTTGTCGGTGTCATGTGCCATTGGAGGATACGTTTTAGCCATATCTCCCTTATTTGGAGGGATCTAGTTAGCTTGTGGATATGCGCCAGAGTCTTAGCCAGTGCGACTCCTCGACTGTGCTACCAGTGGAGATCTCTCATCTTTTCCTGTATAGGCAAACCGGAGGGTCCTCGTCTGCCTTTATGTGCTTGTAAATGGCTGTTACCAGTCACCTATCCCCTGGGTCCCTGTTTAAATACTTTTCAAAGGGAGTTAGTTGGCGGGTTCTTGCTTGTTTCATAGCAGGATGGTGCAGCCAGTGCCTCAGTTGGGCATGCCTAAACCTTTCCCTTTCCCCTAGGGCGAAGTCTGAATTACATTGTTTTAATTGCTTCACCTGATCTCTGTCAAACATATCTTGAACTACCAGGCATCCCCCCTGCCACCATGCCTCCCATGTGGATGTTTTGAAACCCGGGGTGAATTGCGGATTGTTGAACAGAGGTGTGTACAGCGAGGGTTATGTGGTGATGTGCGTGTGTTTCACTGCTTCATCCCACGTGTGGGCCACTACTGATAGGATGGAGCTAGTGTATACTCGCAGAGATCTGTCCCCCTTGGGTCTCCACAGGATCCCCTGTAGGTCTTCCCCCATGACTGCTTGTTCCATGGGTCTCCAGCTCTTCCCCCAGTCATCCCTTTGCCATTCCCAGACAACTGTCATCTGAGCGGCCCTGTAATAGGCCCTAAAATCCAGCTGCCTCATTCCCCCTTGCCCTTTAGGGGCTTTCATCAGTTTGGCGGCCACCCTCGTGGGTTTGCGGTTCCACACAAATGTACTGGTAATTTTATGTAAGGTTCTGAATGGAGATGGCAGGACGTGAATTGGGAGGGCTGCAAGGTGATAGAGTAACTGCAGCAGGACCACCATTTTTAGTACGTTTATGCACCCGAGCCTCGATATAGCTTGTGGGCCCCAGTGGACCAATTTGTTTTGAGCTTCTCCAGCAGAGGTGGATAGTTTGCCTGGTATAGGCGTTCTGCTGAGTTGGCCAGTTTAATTCCCAGAAAGGTGAGGGAATGTTCGACACATCTGAATGGGGAGGTCCTTTTGAGCTCGTGCGTAGCCTCGGTCGGGATAGTAAGGTTGAGAATTTCAGTCTTGTATGCGTTAATTTTTAGCCCCGCCACCGCCCCGAATCTTGTTAGTTCTGTCTCTATCGCCCCCCAGGGAGGTCTCTGGATGAGTTAGCTTCAGGAGCATGTCGTCCGCGAAGGCGGCGATCTTATGGGGTCTACCCGTGATTGTAATTCCAACTATATCCTTGTTATCCTTATACCCTGCATATAGGATGGGGGATAGTGGACACCCATGCTTTGTGCCTCGCCTTGTTAGTCTGGAAAATACCCTACCATAGCATAGATGGTATATTATGTTGGCCGAAAGCCAATCGCATCATATGCCCAGCATCGCCAGTTACAGAATCGGCATAACCATATGTTAGGGAGAATTCTCTCTTTAGGCTGAATTTCCTAACATAGTGAGTCCCCCAGCAGCTTTGCTTTGCTGTTTTTTCTCCTGCCAAGAGTGAGACTCTTTTTCTCCCACTCTTGGACATGATTTATGGTATTCCTTTGATTGGTAATGTGTTTTATGGGCTATGGGGTCCTTTACTCCATAGGTTCTCATGTGTTTTTGCGATGTGTGTTACACAGCACCCTCCGTGTAGTAACACAGGGGTGTCATAGTGACACCCCACCATTGACCCCATACCCTGGGACTGACTACTGTCTCCCAGGGCATGTAAAGTCACCATTGGCTTTACTAGTCACAAATTATTAACAGAAACCAGTCCAAACCATCATATTGTGGACGTACTGGTCGGGGCAATTCGATTGCCCCGGGGGCTGTTAGTCGAGGGGGCACGTCTCTGTCCCCCCTGATCGAGTATTGGCTGGTGGCAGTGGAAACTATTTTTTATACTCGACCGCAAATATTTCCCTATGGGATTTTCCCATTGTTCGAGGCTACCAACTTTAATTATTTAATTCTCATAGCCTCGAACATACCGCTGGTTTATTTATTTAATATTAATTCGCCGGTTGGTATTTTTTGCCAGGACTCTATTCTAAAATGGCGTTTGTGTTCTCTTCTGTGACTCCAACCCAAGTCGAGCCCTTTGTTCCACTTTTTGGTGGGCTTCTCCACAGAAGCCTCCAAAAGTGGTGCCACTCTGTCTGGGTACCACAGATGGGGTGTGGGAGGGGGTTTAGGCACCCTGGACTGAGTTACCTTGGTAACTCAAGTCGCACTCTTGTGTGATTGGCCTAAGTGGTGAGCCGGCCGGCTCACCACTTAGCATGTTTGATTGACAGCTAGGCTGAGTGAATGGGGGTATGCTGCATAAAAGCAGGGCTTTGGGGACTGGAACTTCAGAAGTCGCCACAGGACCTGAGAATCCGACGAGGGAGAAGCTGAGCCGACCTACCACGACGACACCACTGGTGGAGCCCTGCGGAACCGACTCACCACTTCCCGACGACAGAGAAGATCTCCCGGCTGGAGAGGCTTCTTCCCCTGACTGGGTGGGCACAACCAGTTTACCTTCTTTCTTCGCACCCCAGACCGGTTTGTGGTCGAACTGCCCGTGCTAAGCACCCCGGCAGCCGGATAGCCACTCACCACTGAACCACAAATCAACGGACCGCTCCTTGTACCCGAGAAACTCCGCAGCTGGTTTCTTCCCTGGCAGTGCAACGGACTCCTGTCTTCCTCCCCAACGAGATCCTCTCTTCCCCCGGACGAAGCACTGACTTGCATCCACTGACAGGAACAACTGCCCCCGCTGGAGTCTTCTCACCACTTTAAGGTACTGTGTCCGCCAAGCCTCCCTTTCTAAAGATTGCTACAAGGTAATAATAACCTTCTGGAATGGGCTGGCCGCCTTGACCCTCTAACTGGTCCCTTTCTTTGGTCCAACTCCTTTTTGAACCGTTACAAGACTTTCGTGCACTGCAACCGTGTGACCTTTGACACATTTAGTTTGGATCCTCTTAAGTGGATCCGGCCTACTGACTCTGAATTCCTAGTGTTACTTTGCCTTCCTCCCTTGTTGTGTTCGTGAAAAAGTGTTGGGATCTGTTTCAATTTATTCTCTGTTTTTCTCTCCCTTTTAAAACGAATTATTAGAGTGCCATCTGCGTTAAGCGCTCACCGCTGTCTGAAAATAAGTGGGGCTTTACTTGAGACTTGTCTAATATTCTTTTAAGGGAGTGTATATCTTTTAGTGACCGTGTTTTTGAATTGCTTACTATTAGTGCCTGTGTGTTTTTCTAGATGTGGTTTTAAATAAATAATTATATCTCTTTTACACCAAGCCCTGGTCAGTGTTTACTTGTTCTGTTGTGTTCTCTTGACCTATTGTGAATACTCTGTATACTGCCTAACTCTTCTTGAGGGAAGTCTGACTGCTCAGCCACAGCTACCAAGTGAATCTGTGTGGTACAGACTACTACCAAGTGGGTTTACTGCCAAACACCTGTAGTCCTAAATCTTTTGCAGTGGTCCCAGAGGGAACTGCACAGGTTTCTGCCGAACACCATAGAGCGTCCATTCATTTTGTGCCCACAGAATCTGCCATTTTGCTTTCTCTTGCTTTTCTGTTCAAACGCTTTGCAAAAATTAATTTAATTTCGTTCTGCTCCTGCACAGAGCAAGGCCACAAGTTACATGTTGAGAGACCAGCCCAGACAGAAATGCATTGTTTTCCTTCCTCACAAGTCATTGAAGGCGAGCAGAGAGACATTTAATCACCAAGCCAGGTGCCAGCTGGTCTCAGTGAAACTGCAGAAACTGTAGAAACAGGCCGTTAACGGCATGAATTATATTCTCCTCACGGGCCCCCTTTCTGGGCCCTCTTAGATCAAGCTGACCCCTAGCCTATGAATAGAAACTAGAAGATAGCATGCTTTGGAATGTGTCTCTCCTACGAACACAGATTGCCCACTGAACAAGAGCATTATGTTTCCTGTAAGAAAGAATCCTGTCTGTGCCTTAAATCAACCAATATAGATTAACAAACGTCTTAGAAGGTGTCATATTCGTCATACTTGTCAATCACCGAACCCTTGCTCAGGAAGATACATTATGGGCGGTTTTGATGTGTCACAAACTGATTGTATGATGGTCCTTTTGCATATATGTCGTTGTTGTAGAATGCTCACTCTCTTGCGTCTCACAAGGTCTGGGTGACGCACGTTGCGAGACGTGAGATCCAGTCGGCCGACAGACTATTTGCTTTGCAATAAACCCTAGATTTTGGGAATTGAACCTTGTGTCTGGCGTATCAGTTCGTGTATGGTGCTTGTGCCTTGTTTCCATGCACGGGGGTCTTCAGGGCCTATCAAATAATGGTGCTCGAATAGGGACCCTGCCCCATTTGCTCCATCGTGCACGTTGAATTTGAAGAAGGTGAAAAAAAACAAATTGGACGAGGCTGTCGAGCCGGTATCAAGAGGTGTTCGGGGCGCCCCTGTGAAAGTGATGAGACTCCTTTGCAGATCTGTACAAAACCGGTCCCTGATCGACGCGTCCGGCCAGAGAGCAAGAAGGCGAGGCTCCCAAAGCGAGGCAGATAGAGCCAGATATGCAGTCACGACGATCCTTGGTTGCGTCTGTCTGTATAGGGATGAATTGCGTCTTGAGAGACGAGCTGATTGATCAGGTGAGTCGTGCCCGATTCTTAACAGCCCTGATATTGGTTAAGAGTTGCTCTTGCAAGATCAAACGCCCAGGGTAAGGTACGAATAAGATCAAACATGCCTGGGAAATTGTCTTCTTGCCTAGTGGGATTTTTCCACTGCGGTAGACAATCATTGGAAACAGGCCAGGCTGCGCCACCCGTAGGATCGCCATTATTCGAGATGTATGTGAAGTATGGAATAGGAGCGATCATGTTTAATGAAATTTGGCATAGGCAAACCAGACACGTAGAAGATTTGCAATGGCCAAAGGATGGTAGTTTTGAGATCCCTCGAATAGAACATTTGGAATCAGTATTGCTGCGCAAGAAAGCATGCCCTGCAACATTTGACGTCATTAGAGACTGGAGGAAGGACGATAACCTCTGTTTAAGAAGTAGAGAGAAACATACGCGTAGGCACACATCTAATGCAGACAGAGTGCTAGAACAGGAAGAAAAGCAATAGGATGAGGATATCAGAAGGACAGATAGGAGTCTTCCATTAGGTATACAAAAAATATGTCCACAACAAGAGTTGCATGCATCAGATGAACTAATCAATAAGATTTTAAATGAAAAAAGGCAAGAACGCCCTAAAAGTAAAATTGACACAATTGCACCAGTGCCCATTACTCAACCTCAGTTGCCACCCCCTTCCAGTTGTTCCATCTGCACCAGCTCCTCCTGAACACTTGATCCCATTTCCCCCTCCACCTACCGAGCTTGAATCAGCAGCTATTATAGAACGCAGTGCTGCATAGGCGGGGCCTGCCCAGAGAGGAAGCACTAGAATAAACCTGTAACGCTCACCTGACTCCCACGGAGGCCTGGCCTGGTTCGCGCTGCTGTGACCTCTTCTAAGGTGATGCGCAGGGTTCGGAAAACGGACTGGACCGGGCCCCCAAATCTGGCTTGTCTGGTTCGCAGAAGTTCCTTCTGTAGCCGAAAATAGGGGATTAACTGTCTGCGGGGTAATGCAATCGGCCTCCCACTTTCCCCTCTCACCCTCCTCGAAACCTTTCTGTGATTCCCCATAGCGTCTCACCTTAGGGTCTGGAAGGACGAGCTCTCCATCCTGCTTCTGATGCAGGGGCGCGTTGGTATCCAGTTACTTCACTGGATTTTCGGATTGGTGAGAACCAAACTTGCTTGGCTTCCAGGTAAGTTTTTTGATAAGAGGTTCCCCTTGTGTCCATGCATTAATGTACTAATGCTAGTGTTTTTTTCCCCATAGGGGCCGGGGTACGGAATGCCGGGAAACAGGCACTGACCCGAGATGAGAGGTGAAATCCTTGTAGAAATCAGGTAAGTCTTTAATGAGCGTTTTTTGGTAATGTCTTTTCATTCGCTCATTAACGCTGATGTCTTTTTTTTCCCCTTAGGGGGCCAGGTCCGGAAATGCCAGGATGCGGCACGGACCCGAAATGAAGAGGGAATGAATCAACAGGTAAGTCCTAACATGGAGATTTAGCTTTCCTTATTCCCTTCTCTCTCTCACCTTTTGTTCTTGTCTTTTTCTCCCGAGGCGCTGGGGCGTGACTGTGAATCCGGATGATCGCTGCTGAACATGGAGGCGCCCTGTAAAGGTGAGTGAAATGCAGTGCTGCAGCAATCGACGCAATGAGCTTTTAAATAAGTCTTCCTTTTCAGGATTGTCTGCGAGATGCGGATTTAGCAGGTAAGGACTTTTCCTTCTTCTGTTCTCTTCTTCTCTTCCTTTGCAGGTGATCCAGGATGCTGGCAGGTGTGGCAGAAGTCAGGATACAGGAGCAGACACGGTGAGCGTCCAGCTGCTAGATGCAGAACAACGCGAAGCACGTGTGGCTGTTCGGGTGGGGTTTAAATAGCCTTGGAAGAAGTTCCAGGTATGTATCCTTTCTCCAATCAGGTATGTATCCTTCCCCGACCACGCCCGGATGGTAAATTAGTCCCACAGGTAAAGTAGTTCCTTTCAGGCCGCAAGGGGGCTGGGATCCAGCAGCATGGTCTGCATCAGGTAAGTGCACCCAAGCACTCCTATAATGAGCCTGGCGCCTGTGGCCCCAGGACTGATGTCTTTTATGAGCCTGGCGCCATAGGCGCCAGGACACTGTCCAAAGGGCCCCTATATGGGGTTGCTGGGTCCTTCCTTGGGGACTGGATGTCCGCTTCCGGGGACGCAGGGCTTGAACCGGCTCCCCGGGAGCGGGCATCATGACAAAACCTTAGTATGGTTACCAGGGAACGAAAGAGAGAGCTGAAAGAACAGGCAGAAATGTACATTGACGGCAATGACAAGGGATCGACGGGAGTTCAATGCACGATTACAAGAAGCTCAGCGAAAAACAGGTACTGTTGGAATGCATGGGAGAGTATCTTATGGATAGATAGAAGCAATTAACTGGTATGGTAGCGCCGCAGAAGTTGCAGGATTTGAATGCCTTTTCACGGTTGAGGGAAAGTGAGTCAGAGATGAAGGAGCACGTGGACAGGCTATTTGAGTTTAAAGGTGAACTTGATGAATTATATTCAGAGATGTTTTCTGTTCCTGGGTTTCGGTACAAAGAGGTAAAAAGAGGGAGACAAGAGACGACACCATATGTTGTGCAGCGATTTTTCCCGCCATCAAAACATGTTAGTGAAGAAATTAAAATATGTACGCGAGAGGCGCTTAAATGGATTATGGATGCTAGTATTCCTATAATGGTGGTGTATGATACGTTTGAACTGTATACGATAGAGATGCAAAGGAAAGTATTGCACGTAATGGTTGAATATTTGCAGGATAAATATATTGAGAGAAATGATTGCTGGCCCTCTGAATTAATGACGGTATACAAGAGAGCGTGTTTAACTGAAACTGGAAAGACTGCTCTATCTCTTCATCTAGCTATAGCGATTAATAAGAGAGAGGAAGGAGGAAGGGCCAGCGCAATATTTCCAATGAGAAAAGTCCCTCCCACTTTTGTGCCAAAAGTAGAAGTTCCTGGTATTAATGGACAACCAGCGCGGGTAACGGAAGCACATTATACAGCACAATAGGTACTTGTCCCTTTTTCTAGACAAGAGGTGAATAATATAAAACAAACAATCCCTGATATAAGAAAGAATCAGGCAGGATTATATAAAGAAATTGAATCCTATTTGAAACCGTCCATTTTTAATATGAGTCATATTGACCTATTATTCCATGTAAGTCTCCCAGCAGATATATGGAAGCAAATTAGGAATGTAGATGATCATGAAACTTTGGGTGCTACTTGGGAAACTTTAATGAAGGAGGATACGGACAGAAAAGCTGGCGAAAAACCATCATCAAATATGTTAGCATTACCTGCACGAATAGTACAGAAATGAAAGGTTATAGTACCTGAACGGAGAATTATATGGGACAAACTGACTGCATGCGTGCAAGGCAAAGATGAATTGGCTACTGACTATTTCAATAGATTTGAAGAAGTATTTGCAGATTATAGCGGTCAAGATTTAAGCACTGAACCTGGGAAAAGACTATTTGTTGACAAATATGTGAGAGGGTCGTTACCGAAAACCCAAAATGTAATAATGACATCTGAAAGTGCGTGGCAAGCAAAATCACAGAGTGAAGTATTACACATGGCACAGTACTACGAGAATAGAGTAAATTCAGAGAAAGAGGTGAGGGATAGGGTGAAACTAAAAACGAGAGTTACAACAGCAGGTAGCGAATAATAGGGGCAGAGGAAATGCACAAGGAAGAGGGAATTACTGCAACATGCACGGAGTTCCAATTGGACTAAATCAATGTGCATATTGTCAAGAAGAGGGTCACTGACGAGCACAGTACCCACATTTGCAGAATAGAAATGGGAATGCCCCGAGAAGACAGAACAGAGGTCGCCCGGGAAAACAAGGGCAAAATAGAAACACTAGTATGCCACAAAATTAGAATAACCAAGGAAATAATAACTAGAATCAGAACCAAAATCAAAATCAGCAGAATGGAAAAGGAGCTGGAAATGTTTTTGATACTCAGTCCAATACATACTATTCTGGTGACTTCACATCGGATGATGTATTGTTCTGCTAGGACAGCCCAAGACAGGGGTCGGAACCAGTGTCCATTCCCGTCGATCAGAAAGGACCCAACGTAGAAATGAGTCGGTAATAAGGAGCACACTTTTCTAGTGGACACAGGTGCACAAAAGTGCTCAATGGACTATCACTTGGTTTCAGAGATAACGCTGTCAGGGCAAAAGAACGTTTCAGTAGGGTTCGCAGGCACCCCAGTAATTAGTCCAGTGTCACAGTCAGTGCCTATAACATTAGGTCCATTCACTGAGTCTTGCTCGTTCCTTTTGACACAAAATTGCGGCGAGAATATATTGGGTTTAAATTTGTTGAAAAAACTAAGTGCGGTTATTCATTGTTCTCCTGATGGAGTGTTTTTGATGATTTCACCGCAAAAAATGCCAGTGTCCCAATTCCTATCCAAACCACTGCCAACAGAGTTAAGTAAGGTACAGACTTGCATATGGGCGATGAATGATAACGATGTTGGTGGTTTGAAAATAGAGCCGGTGAGAGTTGTTTTGAAAAAGGGAATCACATTGGCACGTATCCCCAGTACAAAATTTCGGTGGAAGGTGAGAAAGCATTGAAATTAATTGTTTTAGATTTGGTTGAAAGAAATGTGATTGAGGAGATTACTGGTAGCACCTGCAGTAGTCTGATTCTCCCAGTGTATAAGAAAGGAGGTAATGAAATACCGTATTGTTTTATAATTGATTTACGCGCGTTGAATAAAGTAGTTGCTCCCCAATTTCCATTGGTCCCAGATGTCACTACCATTTTGACAATGATTCCAGCCTCTGCAACACATTTTAGTGTTGTCGATCTTAAGAACGCATTTTTCAGCATCCCAGTGCATCTAGATAGCAGATACCTATTTGCTTTCACACTAGGAGGGATTTCTTTCACATTCACACAAATTCCCCAAGGTTACACTGAAAGCCTGAGTATTTATAGCAGAGCACTAAAAGAACAACTAGATATGCTAGAGCTACCATCGGGCTGTGTACTATTGCAGTATATTGATGACCTGTTGATTTCTGCTGACTCAGAAGACATTTGCAAAGAGAGTACCGCCATGCTATTGACACATTTAGCAGTGCATGGACATAAAGCTTCATTGAAAAAATTCCAGTATTGTCGAAAGGAGGTGGCCTATTTGGGCTGCCTACTTTCGAAAGAGGGAAGAAGACTGACACCAGAAAGGATAGAAAGCATCTCTGGTATGCCTATTCCAAAGACACATAAAGGAGTCAGAGCCATAATAAACATGGCTTCATATTGCCGGCAGTGGATAGCAAATTTCGCTATGATTGTGAAACCAATGGTGGCATTGACAAAAAAGGATGTTGCCTTGCCTTTGCTATGGAGTGAGGAATGTCAGAATGCATTTGACCTGCTCAAAGTTGCGTTGTGCTCAGCTCCAATTTTGGGCACACCAAATTATGAAAAGGATTTTAAGTTATTTGTGCATGAGAATGAGGGTTGTGCTTTGGCTGTTTTGACTCGGGAACAAAGAGGAAGAAATAGACCATGCGGTTATTTTTCTTCCGCGCTGGATCCTATTGCATGAGCTCTGCCACGCTGTTTGCAAGCTGTTGCTGCGGCTGCTGCGTCAGTAAAACAAACCGAGGGAATGGTTTTGGGTCAAGCCTTAACCTTAATGGTGGTACACACAGTAGACGTTCTTTTAAATAGAACGCAGACGCAACATCTTACATCAGCTAGATTGACTAGATACGAAATCGTCCTTTTTGCATCACATATTCAAATTCGGAGATGTTGCGCTTTGAATCCTGCAGAGTTAATGCCCCCTCCCAATGAAGATACCGGTGAGGAGAAATCACCACCCCATGATTGTATAATGGTTACTGAACAAGAAACGAAAGGGGGAATTGACCTAACAGACACCCCACAGAAAGAGCCAGACGGAGAACTGTTTTGTGACGGTTCCTGTTTTAAATTACCCGATGGCACGTCAACTGCTGCCTATGCCATCACTACACTGAAGAGTATTGTAGAGAGCAAAATAATTCCATACAATTCGGTGCAGGCTGCAGAGATAATAGCATTGACAAGAGCATGTGAACTTTTTGAAAATTTGAAAGTAAACATATATACTGACAGTCAGTACGCATTTGGGGTGGTACACAATTTTGGTTGACTCTGGGCTGAGAGGGGTTTTCTAACATCACATGGAACTAAAATTCAACATGGCCCTTTGATAGCACGATTGTTGTCTGCACTCACGTGTCCAAAGCGACTAGCAATAAAGAAATGCGAGGCGCATAAGAGAATAACATGTAACGTTGGAAAAGGAAACGCATTTGCAGACAAAATTGCAAAACAAACTGCCACTGATTTGCAAACGAAAATGTTGATAGTTCAGTCAGAAGAAGTGCCCTGCATGATAGAGAATGGGATTGCCACAGTCAAAGAGATGCAGGCGGAAGCAACTGCCGTTGAAATAAAAGGGTGGGCTGAGGGCTCCGCAGAATTAGATGTAGAAGGTTGCTGGGTGGACAAAGAAAGTAGAAAGTGGATGCTGCCCAACTCCTACGTAACTGCAATGGTCACCATGGCCCACAGCCCCACACACATGTGCGAAGAAAATGATTCAGTATCTGGCTATAGTATGGCAGAACACCCACATTAGAAAAAATGCTGAGAGGCTAGTTCAGAATTGTATGACTTGTTTGCAACATAATATTGGAAAAGGAACAGCCACTCCAACAGGTAGTTTTGCCCCCCCATGCCCTTTAAAGTTATCCATTTTGATTTCATAGAAATGGAAATATGTCGGAATCTTAAATACATCTTGGTGGTAGTCTGTGCATTCAGTAAATGGGTGGAAGCATACCCGCTCAAAGACTCCACTGCAATAAACACAGCAAAAGTGATGCTAAAAGAGTATTTTTCCAGATTTGGCCTGCCACAGGTCATATGGTCAGACAATGGCCCGCATTTTGTTGCTGCCGTGATATTACAGATTTGTGCAGGCCTTCAGATTGATAAACCATTCCATTCCACCAGGCACCCGATGAGTGCCGGTCTTGTTGAGCGTGAAAATGACATTTTAAAGAATAAAATAAGTAAGATCTGTTCAGGGAGTCAATTAAAATGGACCGATGCGCTGCCTTTTTCTTTGTTTTGCATGCGCACATCTGTGCAAGCAAGGACTGGACTCTCCCCATAGGAGATTGTCATGGGGAGACCTGCTAATGTTTGGTGTGCACCGCAGCCTAGGTGCCCGAGTGAAGTTGAGTACCATGTGCTTAGTACATACTGTGACATTTTAACGCAGAAGCTCCGTTTGATTCATCGGCAGCTGCAGAAGGCTCTTCCTGTCCGATACACAGACCCGGGGCATTGTCTGCAGCCAGGTGAGTGGATCCTGGTGAAATATTTCGAGCAAAAGTCATCACTTGCACGGAGGTGGCGGGGCCCTTATCAGATACTCCTGGCAACACAGATTGCAGACCGTGTGGATGGTCGTAAGGCGTGGATCCATGCCACCCACACAAAAAGAATTCCATCGCCATTGAAAGAACTGCCTGATCCAGACAACGAGAAAGAAATGGCTGCCCTCGACTGAAAGACACCATTGCCAGTTCTCTGCCACAAATTCTGCCTGAGCCTAAGAGAAAGCCTGAGAAGATTGCTAAAAAGGAGAAAGGGCTAAATGTGCCCCAACTTTGCCCAGATGAATCTGAAACATCACACGCAGACATAAAGCCTGCATCGTAACTTGTTGCATCACAGGCTGACACTGAGCCTGCCCCCGGAAGTGCATCTGCACTGTTCATTGATCACACAGTACCTGGAGCGATAAGGTACAACCTACGTTCTCAAAAATCGAAAGTGATCTAATCTTCGTGTTTTTTTTGTTGCCTCTATATACCCATCACGGATGAATTGGGAATCGGAGGCCTACGGAAGTGGAGCGTGGGGGCTGTACCAATCTGGGAGCTCTGGAACGCGGCTTCCCAGTGCTATCTTTGAAAATAAAAAACCATTTGTTGATCACCCAGTGCGAACAAGTGGGGAGCTTACGGTACAAAGGCAATTGATGTTTGCTCTGGAGTCTTTTGAGCAATGTACAGAGGCACGATAATCTTGCCACACGTTTAGCAATCCAGGCTGCTGAGAACTGGCCTAAAAACTTTAATGTCTTCAAACATATTGGTGTTTCAACAAGAGCTGCTGTGAGAGGTATTCACAACAAACATTGTTGGAGAAGAAAATCGCACACAATGCCCATACTTGCTTCTGTCCCCTCCTGTACGAACGCTGATGATGTAATAGATATAGAGACTATAAAAAAATCTAGGAAAAGTTGGTGTAAGAAATTAATGCTGATGATTACAACACTTCTTTTTTTTAAAAAGATTTTTATTCAAACTAACAATACAAACCAAACATGCAGTGCATATATCAACAGTTCAATTATTCATTATTCATCATTTAATACTAATCACTGCTCCCCATATCCCACCCCCCATTACGAGCCTATTTATTCCAAACGCTCCGTGTCCGTCTCGCGTGGTGGGGTCTCACTTTCCGTGGATTCAGACAGATCTTGTGTTATTACAAACAATTCCGCTATTAATAATTTCCATGACATCAGGGTTCCCACCTCCTTCTCTCCCCCTACATTACTCGCCTCTTGCCATACCGTGGTTTCTGCTTCCGCCCGTTTCTGCAATTCCTTCCACCACACCTCTACCCGTGGCCTATGGCATGTCTTCCACCCCATGGCAATCCTCCTTTTTGCAAGCAAATATGCTAGATCCTTCAATTTACTTACATGTTTAAGTTTCTGAGCTCTGGGGAACCCCCCTAGCAAGCAGGCCCAGGCTGTATTTATGACAATAGTGATCCCTTTTTCCGCCAGTCTGTGTGCTACCTCACCCCAGAAACGCTCAATCACTGGGCATGACCAAAACATGTGTACCATGTCAGCATTTTCCTCATCAGATTTGGGACATGCCTGTCGTCCGGCGTTATCAAACTTAGATATTCTTTGAGGTGTCATATATGCGTAATATACAGTTGTATCTGTTGCAATCTGGCATTCCTTGAAACCTTCTTGTGGTATCCCAGGGCCCGCTCCCACATCCCATCCTCCATCGAGGCCCCCACTTCCTCCTCCCAGTCTAGTCTCAATTGCGTTAATTCTTCCCCGACCTTTGACATTATCATCTCATACAGTCTAGAAATCTCATGTCCCCCTTCTGTTACATCATATATTACATCCATAATAACGTCTGGTTCTTCTTCCAACACTGTCTCAGGCCATATTTTCCTAATTTTCTGCACCATTCTGTGATATGTGATAAATTGGCCCGTATGTAATCCCGTCTCCTTCCCTAGTACTTCAAAATCCCTAATAGTCCCCTCTTGCCAGATATCTCCCATCGTTACCACCCCCGCCGATTCCCAGTGGGTCCTTATTGTCATTCTCAATTGCTTATCTCCCCCTGCCAGTGTAGCCAATGGTATCTGTGGGGACCATGGGAGTAAGTTCCCCATCATCCGGCACGCCTGACGCCACATCTTCCAACCAAGCCTCATCATTTCTGGGCGCTCTCTCATTTCCGTCTTGGGCAGCCAAATAATTTCTCTTAAATAAAATGGGGCACAATCATGACCAAACAACCTGTATTCAGGGGTCACTTTGTCTGAGAGCCATTTAGCAATGTATTGCAGCTGGCTCGCTACATAATAAACCTCATAGTTAGGCAATCTTATCCCACCTTTTTCGTAAAAGTTGTGCAACTTCCATAGTGCCACACTGTTCTGGGTACCATGCCATAGGAAGTCCCTACACAAGCTGTTCAGTTTAGTGAAAAACTTCTTGGGTATCAGATATGGAATGTTCCCAAAAAAATGCAGGAGCCTGGGTAGGACCACCATCCTTAGCATTGCCCCTCGTCCCATCATCGCTAGGGGCAGCTTCAACCAGAATTTCTTCTCAATTTTTCCAATGGCTACCTTAGTATTGTGCCTATGTTCTTCCTTAACCGAATGGTACACATCTATCCCAAGGTACCGAAAGGTTCTCACCGCCCATGGTATTTGTAACACCGGAAATCGCCCTTCAGGGTTCCCCATATAACTACCTAATGGGAACAGACTAGATTTTTGAGGGTTCATCGCTATCCCAGACAGCCCCGCATATCTCTCCATCACCTCCAGGATCTATTGAAGATTTTCTTCCGGGTACCTAAAGTACAATAGCAAATCATCCACATATAAGGAGATCAAGTGTCGTTCCCCTCCACCTCAATACCTATAGTATCGTATTGCTGTCTCAGGTGTATTGCTAGGGGCTCTAGGGCTAGTATATAGAGCATTGGGGACCACGGGCATCCCTGTCTGGTGCCTCTGCTGAGTTGCCATCTTTCAGATATCACTGCCCCTGTTCTAACCCTAGCCAGCGGTTCACTGTATAGCATTTTCGCCCATCTTACATATCCTGGTCCCATTCCGTAACCCTCCAGGGCTGCCAGCAGCCATGGCCACTTGACCGAATCAAAAGCCTTAACCGCATCTAGTGATGTAATCGCCATCTAGCCGTCTTGCTTACTACCCCATTCGAAAACTCAATGGAGTTGTCTGTGGTTATGTGTTATATTCCTGTTCGGGACATAGCCCGTCTGATCGGGGTGTATAAATTTGTCAATGACTCTCCGCTGTCTGTTTGCCAAGACCGCTGTCAATATCTTGCTGTCCTGGTTCAACATCGACAGCGGTCTGTAAGAGCCACAGCTATGCCCCGGCTTATTAGGCTTGGGGAGCGGTATTATAACCGCTTGCCTTAGTGACTCCGGCAACCGTCCTACCTCAAACGCTTCATTTAGCATTTCCAATATTGAGGGGAGCACTTCTGCCATATAAACTTTGTAAAACTCACTCGGGAATCCATCCGCCCCCGGGGTCTTACTCGTAGGCAGCTGCTTCACCACCTCTTCTAATTCTTCCAAAGTGATTGGTGCATCCAGCTCTTCTCTTTCCTCAGCACTTATTCTAGGCAGTCCTTTGTCTTCTAATGTTCCTATTATCTCTTCTTGACTACTTCCCTTCTCATCACCATATAGTAATTTATAATAATCCGCAAACTCCTGATTAACTCCCTCTTGGGTGTGCGCTACAGTACCATCCTCCCTAGTTATCATCCTGATCATGGGTCTGGGAGTTTCACCTTTATATAACCATGCCAAAAGCCTTCCTGTTTTATCACCTCCTGCATGCTGTCTCTCTATATATTTTTTATAGTTAAAGGCATGGTCTAGTAAAATTTTTTATTGTCTCTACGGGTCGGCCATGTTTTTTTAAGCCTAAGTGGCTCGATTTTAGAACACTTTCCTATGGACCTTACCCGAGTTTTCGTCCATTAAACGCACGCGAAAACAAGCACCAGGGAGCCGCCATTTTCTGATAATCCTATCATTTCCCCCATCGCCCTGGCTGACCTGCTTTTGCGGAACTAAATCAAATCCCCCGCCCCTGAGCCTGTCACCAGCAGACTTGTACCGCTCATTTCCCAACGCCAAAGCACGTCTTGTGTCAACATTCGCTGCGCTTCAGCTAATGACGTGTCGCCATGGAAATGGCAGGACGCCTCTTTCCTCAATAAGTATAAACAGACCGTTTCACAACACACAGCAGCAGATTTTCGATTCCATTCCTCTCTCTGTGTTACTTTGAGTATTCTGTGACTCGTTTCAGTGCTCTGGTCAGCTACCTTCGCCACTTGTAGCCCGTGTGAACAGATACCAGTACCACCGCTATAAATTATTTTAGTTTGTTTAACACACAATGGCTACAATAATGCCCTACATGTACGAGCCCGAGTATACCGAGGAGGAACTACTGGAAAGGGAAGCACGCGAAAACGATGGGGATTCGGATGGCAGTTGGCAGGACGAATCAACAGATGAAGAGCCTGGGCCTAGTCGCATGGACGGCGTCTCCACCTGGTGCACATGCACTCGGTGCGAGCTAATGCCAACTGAGGACGAGAACTGCTGCTGCCGAGAAAACTTGGGATGCCTGGCCTACATTTCGGAAGGCGAGCCACGACCGCAATGCACCACCGAGCTGCCAGACTTCAGGGCAGCTTGCCTCACACGGGCCGTGTTGAGAATAATGATGGTGCTAATGCATGAACTTTGCGCAACTGTTCGTCCTCGTAATCCGAGTAACGAGTAAGTATATGCCACTCCTATTTCATGTTCTTCTACTATATCCAAAATTACATCTACATATCATTGTAACGCATGTAAGTCGTTCAATAGTGTGCATTGTCTAGATAGCATTTGTCCGTGCAGAATGCCATTAGTTACAAGAATTGTCAATTTCAACAAACGTTTATTAAACATATCTTGGTCATTTAAAAACAGTTTGTTTCATTCCTTTTCACAGGTGGTACAGGCTGGTGGCCTATCGTTCCGTTACATGGTGGCTCCATGGGAGGCTTGGACACCGCGGTCGAAGAGTGATACCCGCCTGTGCCGTTCGTGCCATTAGAGAAACGTTCCCGAGTGACAGCGGTCAGTACAGGGGATTTTCTCTCGCTGTGCTGCAACCTGAACTGTACAATGTTTAAAGTCTTGTATTTTTGTGGCATGAAAATAAGATACAAAATAAAACACCACATATATTTTAACAACGGTTGTTTCGATTTTTTAAATGAATCAAGTGTGTCTCCATTCAAGGATGGACGTCAGAAATCTGTGCTCCGAATGGGTGAAGGTCTGGTCGCTGTGAAGCAGGGTGGTCACTATCTATCTAAGCTAACATAACATATTCTCGATAATGCATGCACTAAATAACACTTGTTCAAAGTCTTTCAGTAGGTTATGTCTCTATAAAAGTCACACATATATCTATACTAACAATTACCATTGGATTATACAGGCCTTAGGGTCTTGACCACTATAATACACCGGTTAAAGTGTGGGTCTGTGCTCACAAGAATCTCCGGTATGTGGCATTTGTTATTGATAAGCAACGATATACTATCATTGATATAAAGGCGATATACTATATATTGATATAAAGGTGGTTCGCGCCAGTGGATGAGCGCTGGCATGGGGGGCTGTCAGGGGCGCGAAAGGCCAAGGTGCCAAACTACATGTACACTTCAAAAGGTATCACACGCCAAGGGGCCATCGGTCACATGGCCTCCTCAGACCCTGTGTCTCCAGCCAGGCCTCCCCTTGAAGCAGGCCGCCCCCTAAAACCACGACATACATACGTCATTCATTCACAAACACAGCTGTTTCTAATACTTTATAAACCACTTGATATGTCTCATGAGAACATCTTTGTGCTTTGCAAGTCAACTCCTGAACGTGTTACCTGGCAACCACTGAGATCTACGCTAATCTGCTCGTCGTCGTGCTATCCGTGAACTTCTGTGACCGCTTAGAGCAAACCCATCAGTGTGCTACCTGTGGCCACCCACCTATTCTCCTGCAACATACTGCTCTGCTTGCTGAATCCAACTGTTTGTTGGTCAAGGTAAGGCCATGTATCCTAGTCATATTTCGCAGATTTTTAAATTTCTATCTATTTGCGAGTTGAGTACACAATAGTGTTATGTTCATTGGTCTCATTGCTATTGACTTGAGTTTCCATTGCTATGCTATCAATAGATCTATTTATTTTCATCTTTGTCTATTGTCATCGAATTGCATCCTTCGGGGGTCCAGTCTATAATGTAAGCATGTTTCCTTCTCGTGCAATACAGAACATCCAAGGGATGAGTCACATGTTCAGATTTTAGTCACATCATTTATACATTTCTGCAACTTATTCAAATACCTAAGCCGCACATAATGAACTGGTATAGTTCCTGCGACCAAAACAAACCTTGCATTGATCATTGTATGATTCATTTACTTTTGTATCAAATATTTATTCTTGAAGATTGTATAATAATGTCGACATTTACTTTTCAGATTTATCAACAATGCCTGCCTGTTCAATTAGCGGTTGCCCTTCGAAGACCCATGCGAAATCTGAAGGCACTAAAATGCATGTATTCCCGAAAACTGTTGATCGAATAAGAGAATGGGTCAGACATTGCGGATATCCACTGGATGAGCTGGAAAGTAGAGTCCAACAAGTCTTACAGGACAAGAGGGGTGATCGATACCGCATCTGCAGCCGGCACTTTTCCTTGGACATGTACACAACATCTTGGGTAACAAAGAAGAATAAACGGCGAATGACACGGAAATTGCTCAAACGCTATTCCCACTCTATTCGTCCACATTCTGCCACCGGTGAGTCAAGTGTCCGGATTTAGCTTTAGGCCTTGCGGTAGTGTGTAGGTATCCGAACGGATTAATTGATATTGTAGGTGTTCTATCCCTTGTAATAATTTCGATATTGATATGAGTGTATAGTTTTTTGAATAATGACATTTATCAAAATATTCTTTTTCGATTTCATAACCCACAAACGCAATGTATATACATGGAACTGTGCTGTATTGAACATCGTCCGGCAGACGCAAACCGGCATCTGCTCACTTGCCACTTGACTGGACCCCCTTGAACTTCGAATCGAGGTATGCCCTGTCTGCATATGCTCTCAGGGTTCTAATAACTACTGACCGTGTTGTGCCTTATGGTCGCTACAGACCACTTGATTGTGTTGTGCCTTATGGTCGCTACAGACCACTTGATTGTGTTGTGCCTTATGGTCGCTACAGACCACTTGATTGTGTTGTGCCTTATGGTCGCTACAGACCACTTGATTGTGTTGTGCCTTATGGTCGCTACAGACCACTTGATTGTGTTGTGCCTTATGGTCGCTACAGACCACTTGATTGTGTTGTGCCTTATGGTCGCTACAGACCACTCTGATTGTGTTGTGCCCTAAGGTCGCTCCTAGACCTCACTGTAATGTGTTGCACCTCCTGGTCGCTCATCTGAGCTCTTGCCTCCTGCTGCTCGCCAGCCACATTGACATTCCCTGGTACCCTAGGTTGCTCCCTAGCTCTCCCAGAACCTAACCGTTCCTGCCCTCCTGGACCACCCCACCTAACCTGACTGTGCCAGTAGCGCACCGCAGTTTAAAATCATGCTTCTAGCGTCTTCAAAGCCTGCCATTACCACATTAGTACTGAGCCTCCTTACTATCATGACTCCTGCACCCTCTGCCACGTGCCCACCCAAAGACAGAAACATGAGACTAAGGGCTAGACTATCCCAGCTACATGAACCTTCATCCTATCACACTTTTAGGGGCTATACCAACCTAACCAACAAACGATCTCAACACCCCAAGCCCGCTCCACTGACACCAGGCGCCTTACCCACCAAGCAGCCACTGTCACAAGCCACAACCTCAACCAAAAAAATTCAACCCGCTACCACCTTACCAACTAGCACCCTGCCACTAACTGCCGCCCTCATTAATGCCAGATCAATGGTTGCCCACGCTACCGAGATCTCAGACACTCTAACAAACGAGAACCTAGATGTACTATGCATTACTGAAACCTGGCTCCATGAGGCTGCTGGCCCTGCCATTATGCTAGCAATACCAGACGGCTACCAACTGCTAAGAGCTGACAGACCCAACACTAAAGGAGGTGGCCTTGCCATTATCCACAAAGCCAACCTGCCTATCCGTCTAGCCACTACCACGCCACTCCAGTCTTGTGAACTCCTCACTGCCAAACTCCAACTTTCATGCAACCGCACTCTTACCATCCATGTGATCTACAGACCACCTGGACCATTAGGCACCTTCGAGGACGAACTAACCAGCATCCTAACGAATAATACAAAAGACCATACGCAAATCCTACTATTAGGAGATTTCAACCTTGGTTTTAACGACTGCAACGACAAACATGCCACATCTGTCGCTGCACTACTGCATGACTACGGACTAACGCAAAAAGTCACCACCCCCACCCATTCCAAACGCAGAACTCTTGACTGGGTTGCGGACCTGAACTGCAACACTAGCATCACTAATATAACCCCGCAAATATGGACAGACCACCATCTAATTTCATTCTCCGCCGCACTTGACCTTAACCACCCTAAACCTATAGTAATGGCCCCGCCACACCCCACTAGAAGTAAAAAAGAAATTTCAGCAGAACAACTCCTCCCACATCTCCTCCCCACCCTCAATAACATAGACAACATTACAGACCCGACCTCACTTGTGGAAACCTATAATAATACCATGACCATGGCATTAGATCTGATTGCCCCCACCAAAATCCGTAAAGGCAAACAACTCTCCCACCTGAATAACTGGTTCACACCCCAACTGAAAGACCTCAGAACTCAAAAAAGAAAACTGCAATCTATATGGCGACATTCGCCCTCTGAGGAGAACAAAATCAAATTAGCCACCCTTGCCAAACAATATAAAAAGGAAATCATTAGTACAAAAAAAAACCACTTACAACGACAGGATAACCAAAGCCAAATCGAATACTAAGGAATTATTTTCCATCCTGCGGGAAATGGAATCGTCCATACCACAAACAGACAATATCCACAAAAATAAACTCTGGTGCACTAACATACAAAACGCCCTAGCAGGAAAAATCAGCTCTCTCCAAACTAAAATTGCAATTAAAAAAGCCGCCCTGCTAGTGCCACCTGAGCCCACCCCCAAGGCACAGCCCGCCCCAAACCAGGCCGCTAACACTCCACACCCCTTCAGCTTCAAACAAATAACCATACTAGAGACAGAAAAAATCATACTCTCCCTAAAACCATCCAATTGTAACGGCGACAACTGCCCTCCTCAAATTATAAAAGATGCAGCGAGAGACCTAGCTCCCTTCATCTCAAAACTGATCAACGCCTCCTTCAAGACTAACCTAGTGCCCAATAACCTTAAACAGTCCTGGGTCCTACCCCTGCTAAAAAAACAAACTCTCGACCCTTCCATCCCGACAAACTATTGACCCATCACTACCGTCCCATTTCTACTTAAAATCATCGACCGGGTAGCCTACCTGCAAATCCAGGACTACCTTGAATCCAATAACTTACTTGGCTCACGACAATCTGGCTTCCGACTCCTTCACGGCACTGAAACAGCCCTGATTGACCTCAAGACTCAAATTGACGAGTTGAAGGATAATGGAAAATCAGCTATGCTACTCCTCCTTGACCTATCGGCAGCCTTCGACCTGGTAGATCATGCAGTTTTATGCAATCACCTCGGCTCTGCTGCCCATTTCTCAAGCGATGCCATAACCTGGGTTCAATCCTTCCTTGCTAACCGGACTATGAGAGTCTTCTCCCCCCTTGCAGCTGCTGATCCCATACAAGTCTCCTGCGGTGTCCCCCAGGGATCATGTGTGTCTCCTACTATGTATAACATCTTTACCAAACCCTTGTTTGACAAGCTGGATAGACTGGGTGTCATATACACTAACTATGCAGATGACACTCAGATCCTCATCCCCCTTTCGGGCAACTTCTTGGAAGACTCAGCTTTGGTAAATAAGATATACCTCCTCATTCAGGCATGGATGGCATCCCACGGCCTCTGTCTGAATGACGACAAAACAGAGATTCTGATCCTCGGCACAGAGACAGCGATTAAAAAACTAGACACCAACTACGCCTCATTTAACATTGACAACAATGTCATCAAAGTGATGCCCGCAGTCAAAACCCTTGGGGTCTATCTGGACTCAGCACTCACCTTCAAGCAACAAACTAATTCCCTAGCCTCCTCCACTGCCTATACTTGTAAACTGATCCGAGCATGTAGACCATTCCTAACGGAGGCCAGCTGTATTACCCTAGCTAATGCACTTATCATATCTAGATTGGACTATTGTAATGCCCTATATGCTGGATCTAACAAGTATATCCTCAACAAACTCCAAACTCTCCAAAATAACGCTCTTAGAGTAGCATTAAACTTACCCAACAGAGCCCATGTCTCCACCGCCAGAAGGAACATCCACTGGCTCAAAATTAATGACAGGATCACCCTCAAATCTATCTCACTCACATCCAAATGCCTCAACAATATAGCTCCCCCCTACCTAGTTAACAGAATCAAGAAAAGAACCTCTAATCGCCCCACAAGAATATCTAACGCCTTCACCCTGCTGGTGCCCAGATATAAAAAAAGCACAGCTGGCGGCGCCAGCTTTCCAGTCACAGCGGCCCAAACTTGGAACAAACTCCCCCTAGAACTCAGAAAGGATCAACCTTACCCAAGTCTCAGACGCAAGGCACTCTTATGGTTACGATCTAACGACATCTAAGGTGATCCCTCTCCGCAACATTTCCATTCGCCCTGAGAGACACCCTCTTGACTATGCCCTGCTAACTTGTCCCTAGGTACCCCTACCCCCACTGCCAGTACCCAGCTACAAACTGCGGCTGACCACCACTCAGCTCCTTCTTGCTTCCGACACTTGACAATCAACCGCACTAGTTCTCTCTTACTGCATACCTCACTGAACTGTACCACCTTCCATTCTCTTTCTGTTTCCAACATCTGGCATTAACTGTCCAACACATGCAATCTATAATGTTTCTGAATCTGCTCCTACCCTTACTTCTGTGTTTGTCACTGTAACCAAGTTCTCAAGTATTCTTGTAATATTTGCGCCCGGCTACCTGCGGGTTTGGTTTTGCGCTATATTAAATAAATAAACAAACAAACAAACATTGAGCATTTTTCAAGTATTCTGTCGCCTTACATGGCTATTTTTAATATTGGCATTTCATGATCAATCATTAATTTACCTTTACAACTTCTTGACTATCCCTTGAATCTGAAGCAAAAACATTCTACATCCTTGATGTGGTCGCAGTTATCAACCACTTCTAGCGCGTATCAGGTAATCTTACTAGGCTAATCCGCTACAGACTTGTTTTATGCATGTCAAGTAATAGTTTTATTTTATCGTGTAATTATTTTACCGAATGTTTGGTTAGTGCTTTCCAATTGATATACACCTTAGTTATCGTCCACTGGTGTTTGTTTTCAGTTATAATTAGTGTTATCCATACTAATGCAAGTAGTCGCCATCTTTTATTTTTCCGGTCCACAACTCTTCCAGACCTCACACACCTCGATCAGCCGTTCCCAATGTCCTGCGGGCTCCAAACTAGCACTGGGTGTTCACATTGTTTTCATAAGCTGTTGCTTATGTTTTCATGCTCGCCAGTCCAGTGCAACTGCACTTTTTACAAAGATAATTGTTGGATCACCAGGAGCCCCACTACAAGCATGTCCGTTCACATGGCCTTGGAGCCACACCCCCGATGATTACAACACTTCTGTGTATTCTGTGTACCATTATCCCAGTATTATGGTATTTGGAGAGCGTGCATCCATTGAGTTCTCTTTTTCCTGCCACGAAAGCACCTGTCACATACAGTCCAGTCCATGTACTCTCTTATACTCTCCCTCCAATAGAAGAAAGACATAGGGAAGGTTATGGTAATAACACATTGCTTTTAATTAGAATATGACTCACTCGATCTTGAACAAGACTAACTGCTGGGTCTGCACCCATTTACCCCAGAATGGAGGAAAAGGAATGGGGTTGTATATACAGCCATTACCCCTAAACACAGCATGCTATGCATCACTAAGTGCACTCTTTTATAGAAAGTGGAATAAGAGTGACACAGTGTAACGCTCACCTGGTTCCCACGGAGGCGCGGCGTCGAAGGCGCAGAACTCTGAAGATGGACAGGAAGGGCCCCTCTATTCTGGCTTCCCTGGCTCGTTGGATTACCCTCCTGTGCGTGAAAAGGGAGTATTACCAACTGTGGAACAATGCTCAAGCCTCCCACTCCCTTCCAACCCTCCACGATACCTCCTCCACGATTCCCCGTGAAGCCTCACCTTAGGGTTTGGAAGGATGAGCTCTCCATCCTGCTTCTGATGCAGGGGCGCGTTGAAACCCAGTTACTTCACTGGATTGAGGATTGATGGGAGTTCAGGTAAGCTTGACTGTTCAGGTAAGGCGCTGTAAAAGTTCTGTTCAAAAGTTCAAGCTTAATAATAATGTTCGTTGTCTAATTGCAGCAAGCGCTAATGCTTATGTCTTTTTCCCCTTAGGGGCCGGGGTTCGGAGTGCCGGAGATATGGCGCCGACCCGAAGTGAAACAGTTCTGGATGAGCGCTCAGGTAATGTCTTTGCATTCGCTCATTCAATGTCTTTGTCTTTTTTCCCCATAGGGGCCGTGGTCCGGAGATGCCAGGAAGCGGCAGGACCCGAAATGCAGTGGGAATAATCCAACAGGTAAGACTTAAAAGGAAACTGAGCTTTCCTTATTCCTTTTCTCCCTCTCACCTTTTGTTCTTGTCTTTTTTCCTCTAGGCGCCGGGCGTAGCTGAATCCGGAAGATCGCTGCTGAAGATGGAAGCGCCTTGCAAAGGTGAGTAAAATGCAGCGCTGCAGCGATCAAAACGAAATGCCTTTAAAATGATGTCTTCCTTTTCAGGGCCGTTGGAGAAATGACTCAGGGATGCAGATTTAGCAGGTAAGGGCTTTTCTTCTCCTATTCACTTCCTTTCTCCCCTTGCAGGTGTTCCAGGGTGCTGGCAGGCGTGGCTGAAGTCAGGATGCAGGAGCTGACACGGTGAGCGTCCAGCTGCTAGGTGCAGAACAACGCGAAGCATGTGTGGCTGTTCGGGTGGGGTTTAAATAGCCTTGGAAGAAGTTCCTGGTATGTATCCTTCCACCAATCAGGTATGTATCCTTCCCCGACCACACCCGGGTGGTGAAGTAGTCCTACAGGTTAAGTAGTCCCATTCAGGCCTCAAGAGGGCCTGGATGAAGCAGCAAGGTCTGCATCAGGTAAGTGTGCACCCAAGCACTTAAACACATATCCTCTTCTATGAGCCTGGCGCCTAAGGCGCCAGGACTGGGGTGCGCTATGAGCCTGGCGCCTAAGGCGCCAGGACTGAGTCCAAAGGGCCCCGACTTGGGCCCGCTGAGACTTCCCTGGGGAAAATGATGTCTGCCTCTGGGGTTGCTGGGCCCGGCCTGGTTCCTTAGAGGTAGGCATCATGACAGTACCCCCCCCTCAAGGCCCCTCCCAAGGTCTTTTCCTCCGGGGGTTTTGGTTTGTGCGGGAATCTTCGATGGAATCTTTGAATTAATCGTGGTGCGTGAACATAGTTACTGGGTTCCCAATATCTTTCCTGAGGTCATATCCTTTCCAATCAACAAGATAGAAGAGTTTCGACTTAACTATCTTGGAATCTAAAATGTCTCTCACTTCGAATTCTAATTCTCCATCAATTTGGACAGGGCCTGGGGGCTCAGACAGTCTGGTTCCAGGTTGTACTGGTTTTAGAAGAGATGCGTGAAAAACGGGATGAATCCGCATGTTGGATGGTAAATCGAGTTTAAAGGCCACTGGGTTGATAATAGCTTTGATGGGGTAAGGCCCAATGAATCTGGGATTAAAAGTTTGCTGACCCTTGAGGGGTAGATGTTTAGTTGCTAGCCATACCTGATCTCCTACTTGGTAAGGAGGAGTTTTACTTCGGTGCAAATCAGCGTTTTCTTTATACTTTTTCTTGGCTTGCTATAAGTGGGTTGTAGCTTCTTTGAAGGCTTGGGTTATTGTGGAATGTAGGTGATTTACTGCAGGCATCTCCAGGGTCAGAGGTGGATCTAGGTCAGAGGTCCGAGGATGGTGACCATACAGGGTATAAAAAGGAGTCTGTCCGGTTCCAGAATGCGCTGAATTGTTGTATGCATATTCTGCAATCCAAAGGATGTCCTTCCAATTCAACTCGGATTGGTGTAACATGCACCGCAGATATTGCTCGAGAGTCTGATTGGTTCTCTCGGTTTGTCCGTCAGTCTGGGGGTGGTGGCTGGTGGATAACCGCACGTCTATTTGTGCTAGTTGGCAACATTTCTTCCAAAAGTGGGAGATAAATTGACTTCCACGGTCTGAGACTAATATGGAAGGGAAACCATGTAACCGCACTATAGTTTCCATAAATTCCTTGGCCAAGGTGGAAGCTGACGGCAATCCTTTTAAAGGGATAAAATGGGCCATTTTGGAGAATAGATCCACTATTACGAGAATCGTGTTGTAACCACCACAAGGAGGCAGGTCAGTTATAAAGTCCATTGACAAGGTGTGCCAAGGTGCTGGTGGAATGTCCAAAGGTTGAAGTAGGCCGGCTGGCCTTTTCTTTTGACTCTTATCTTGGGCACAGATTCCGCAAGACAACACAAATGACTTTGTCTTTTCTCCAAGAAGGCCACCAGAAGTGGCGTTTGATCGTTTCTTCTGTTTTCGCGATACCGGGGTGTCCTTCCATTAATGATTCATGATGACGGGTAATGACAAGTTCCTGCAATTCTTTACTTGGCAGAAATAACCGCTCTTGGAAGTAGGGTAAATCATCCTTAACGGTGTAGTGAGGACCCTTTTGACTCCATTCCAGTAAGGCAGAAGAGTCAAAAAGCTGTTTTACTTGAGCTTGGATGTCCTCAATGGTTTGCAATGAAGTCAAGCCCAGAATTCTTTGTTCCGGTATGATTGGCACAGGTTCTAAACTCGAATTGGGTTCTTCCATGCCTATCCGGGATATGGCATCTGCCTTACCATTCTTGCAGCCAGGGCGATAGGTAATTACAAAATCAAATTCTGCAAAGAATAAAGCCCATCGGAGTTGTCGCGAAGATTGAGCTTTGGCCGTCTTTAAATACTGCAAATTTCTGTGGTCCGTAATTACGGTGATGGTGTGTCTTGCACCGAGAAGATAGTGACGCCAAGCCTTGAAAGCTGATTTAATAGCCAGTAGTTCTTTGTCGGTAATTGCGTAATTGAGTTCAGGTGGAGAGAATTTTCTGGACCAAAAGGCGACAGGGTGTAGTTGGTTAGTTTCTGGGTCTCTTTGCGACAGGACAGCTCCCATGGCCGAACTGGATGCATCGGTTTCCACGATGTAAGGGAGATCTGGGCGGGTGTGCTTCAATACAGGTGCAGAGGTGAATTTGGTTTTCAGGTCCTGAAAGGCTTGTTCAGCCTCAAGAGTCCATTCAAAGCGTTTATTTTTCTTTAGGAGAGCTGTGATGGGTTGAACAGTTCGAGAAAATTCCGGGATGAACCTTCGATAGAAATTTGCAAAGCCAAGCATGCTTTGCACTCCCTTCACAGAGCTAGGAGATGGCCATTTGAGAATGGCGTCCACTTTCCGCTCGTCCATTCGGATTCCTTGAGGTGTCAGGATGAATCCGAGAAACTCCACTTCTGTGGTATGAAAAACGCATTTTTCGAGCTTGGCAAATAATTTGTGCTGGCGCAATTTCTCAAGAACTGCCCTAACATGGTTTCTGTGATCAGATTCTGAGGAGGAATACACCAGGATGTCGTCAATATAAACAATGACACAAACATCGATAAGTTCCCGAAGAACATCATTCATGAAGTACTGAAAGGCGGCAGGTGCGTTGCACAAACCGAAGGGCATTACTTGATATTCGAAGAGCCCAAATTTGGTGCGGAATGCAGTCTTCCACTCGTCGCCCTCTTTTATACGTACCAGGTGGTAAGCTCCTCGGAGATCTAGCTTGGTGTACACACGAGCATCTTTTACTTGGTCGATAAGCTCAGGTATCAGGGGCAAAGGGTAACGATTCTTAATTGTTATCTGATTTAGGGCGCGGTAGTCAATACAGGCCCTAAGGTCTCCTTCCTTTTTAGGTACGAAGAACAAAGCGGAAGAGACTGGTGACTTTGATGGGCGAATGAAACCATTGGCCAGGTATTGATCCAAATACTGGCGCAAATGCAGGTTCTCAGGTTCAGTAAGAGCATAAATCCTACTACAAGGTAGTTGTGCATTGGGTACCAAGTCGATTTGGCAATCGTAAGATCGATGGGGAGGTAAGGTGTTAGCCTGCTCTTTCTGAAAAACGTCTTGGAATTCTTGGTATTCAGATGGTAGCTGTACAGGGGTGGAAGTTACAGAGGCTAGACCCATAGCTGGATTCCTTGGGTAATAGGTTGGTTCACAATCAGGAAAAGTTATCTTCTTTGCTCGCCAGTCTATTCTCGGATTATGTGTTTCTAACCAAGGGATTCCAAGAAGTACTTGAAATTGTGGGGCCTTGATCACATCAAACACGATTGCTTCCCGATGTCCGTCCTGACCCACCAGAGTGATTTCAACTGTGGAATGCGTTACAGGCCCTGAGGCTATTTCGGTTCCATCAACTGTAGTAATTACATCTTGGGTTACTTTCGGGCGGAGAGGAAGCTTAATCCTGGAAGCCAATTCACGGTCTATGTAATTTCCAATAGCTCCACTGTCTATGTATGCTTTTATAGCATGCAACTGCTGAGGCTGTTTTGGGTTCACAAGCACCATTGGCATGACAAAATGCGAGGTCAAAGAGTTTGTTTTCAAGCTCGGCAAGCGGACCCCTACGCTTGTCGGGCTAGCTCGTTTCCCGAACCAGGTGTCAATAACTCGTTATCAGTGGCTCCAACCACCTTCTTGGGTGGTTTAACTGGACAACTTTGAAGAAAGTGACCGGAAGTTCCGCAATACAGACAAAGTTGCATTTTTCGCCTTCTCTCTCGTTCCTTCTGCGTTAATGGTCCTTTAACACTGCCAATTTGCATAGGTTCGGAAACGTCAGTACTCTTGGAGTTAACGTGGGTCTTGATAGGTACTCTGGTTTCATACTTGAGCCGATCTGCTTTTCTATTTTGAAGTCTGTGATCAAGTTGAACCACTAAGTCTATGTAGTCTGCGCAGGCCTGGGGTGGATCTACTATCTGAGCTATAACATCTTTAAGCTCTCCGCGCAGGCCTCGATGAAACAATGTGATCCTTTTATTTTCAGGCCATCCGGTTTCAACAACTAGTCTATTAAAGGTGGCGATATAGGACAAAAGATCCTGATTACCTTGTCGTAAGGATAGCAGTTCGTTGTCAAGGGCCTGTCCCTGCGAGTGTCGAGCGAACAATCTTTCCATGCTGGCCTGGAAGCCCTGGAAATCCCGGAGAATGGGATCATCCTGATTTACCAATGGAATAGACCAATCGGCAGCACAGCCACTGAGGTAAGATAGTACAAAGGCTACTTTGGTCTGGTCGTTGGGGAAGGCCCCGGGCCTGCATAAAAAGTGTAAACGGCATTGGTTCATAAAAACGGCATATTTCTTGGGATCCCCCGCAAAACGTTCCGGCGGGGCCAAAGGCATGTGTCCAGGTAGATTGATTTGTACCGGGTTATTCAAACCCATTGTTGTAGGAATATCTCCGGGAACAGGTAAAGGAGTGTGCTCTGCCTGGCCCTGCAATAACCTTTTGGCCAGATCATCAGTTCTTTCCTTGGATAGGATTAGTTCCCTTCTGAGAGCATTAGTCTCCTGGCGGGCTGAGTGCACTTCTGCCCGTAATTCCCCTAAAAGATGGGCCAGCTGATCTGTCTCGGAAGTCTCTATAGCGCCCAGGTGGGAAATTGTGGTAAGGCTTCGCGTTCTGTAACGCTCACCTGGTTCCCACGGAGGCGCGGCGTCGAAGGCGCAGAACTCTGAAGATGGACAGGAAGGGCCCCTCTATTCTGGCTTCCCTGGCTCGTTGGATACCCTCCTGTGCGTGAAAAGGGAGTATTACCAACTGTGGAACAATGCTCAAGCCTCCCACTCCCTTCCAACCCTCCACGATACCTCCTCCACGATTCCCCGTGAAGCCTCACCTTAGGGTTTGGAAGGATGAGCTCTCCATCCTGCTTCTGATGCAGGGGCGCGTTGAAACCCAGTTACTTCACTGGATTGAGGATTGATGGGAGTTCAGGTAAGCTTGACTGTTCAGGTAAGGCGCTGTAAAAGTTCTGTTCAAAAGTTCAAGCTTAATAATAATGTTTGTTGTCTAATTGCAGCAAGCGCTAATGCTTATGTCTTTTTCCCCTTAGGGGCCGGGGTTCGGAGTGCCGGAGATATGGCGCCGACCCGAAGTGAAACAGTTCTGGATGAGCGCTCAGGTAATGTCTTTGCATTCGCTCATTCAATGTCTTTGTCTTTTTTCCCCATAGGGGCCGTGGTCCGGAGATGCCAGGAAGCGGCAGGACCCGAAATGCAGTGGGAATAATCCAACAGGTAAGACTTAAAAGGAAACTGAGCTTTCCTTATTCCTTTTCTCCCTCTCACCTTTGTTCTTGTCTTTTTTCCTCTAGGCGCCGGGCGTAGCTGAATCCGAAAGATCGCTGCTGAAGATGGAAGCGCCTTGCAAAGGTGAGTAAAATGCAGCGCTGCAGCGATCGAAACGAAATGCCTTTAAAATGATGTCTTCCTTTTCAGGGCCGTTGGAGAAATGACTCCGGGATGCAGATTTAGCAGGTAAGGGCTTTTCTTCTCCTATTCTCTTCCTTTCTCCCCTTGCAGGTGTTCCAGGGTGCTGGCAGGCGTGGCTGGAGTCAGGATGCAGGAGCTGACACGGTGAGCGTCCAGCTGCTAGGTGCAGAACAACGCGAAGCATGTGTGGCTGTTCGGGTGGGGTTTAAATAGCCTTGGAAGAAGTTCCTGGTATGTATCCTTCCCCGGCCACACCCGGGTGGTGAAGTAGTCCTACAGGTTAAGTAGTCCCATTCAGGCCTCAAGAGGGCCTGGATGAAGCAGCAAGGTCTGCATCAGGTAAGTGTGCACCCAAGCACTTAAACACATATCCTCTTCTATGAGCCTGGCGCCTAAGGCGCCAGGACTGGGGTGCGCTATGAGCCTGGCGCCTAAGGCGCCAGGACTGAGTCCAAAGGGCCCCGACTTGGGCCCGCTGAGACTTCCCTGGGGAAAATGATGTCTGCCTCTGGGGTTGCTGGGCCCGGCCTGGCTCCTTAACGGTAGGCATCATGACACACAGGTCAATTAGACAAGACAAACATAGATGAATTTCAAAAAGTGGTAATGAAACCCATAGGTTGTACCATATTTAACAAAGCAAGATTAATAAAACAAGTAGTAACGCCAGTAGACAGACTGTATGTGCCTTATAAGTCATCTGTAATCACACGTCACATGAACCCAGTAGGGAACAAAGATGTAGTGCCCCCTTTGTATACAATAAATTACAATCCTCGCACTCTTCCATTTTGCTTACGAAATAAAGGTTCCTATTGAGTAGGGACATTCGATAGATGCATGAATATTGCAGTACTTGAGAGAGAAGAAGAAGAACCGATATATGCAGGTGACCCAGTGTATTTTGTATGTGGAGAAAAAGCTTTGTTTGTTTGGTTACATGGAAATTGGGGTGGAACCTGTTACTTAGGGGTCCTCTTCCCTGGGGTATTCCTTTCCCGAACATCAGATATATCGAAATTATCTAGATCAAGGCCTCAGCGGGATGATGAAGCAGGATTTATTACGGGAGACATAGCAAAATCATTTATACCATATTGGGGCCAAGCAATTAACTCGTATAATATAAGAAGATTGTCAAGAATCCTAGAAAAAACGATAAATGGAACGACTGATATGTTATATAATATGACCCTAGAAGAGAAGCCAATTAGATTAATGACACTTCAGAATAGAATGGCTCTTGACATAGTTTTGGCTGACCGTGGAGGTGTTTGCAAAATTGTGGGGTCTGCGTGCTGCATATGTGTAAGTGACTCCTCCCCTACGATTTTTGAGGCAATAAAGAAATTACACATTCTGAGTTCTGACCTTCATCCCCCAACAGCTGGTTGGGAACTGAATATACGTTCCTGGTTTTGGGAGTTACTACGTTCATGGGGATGGAAACTAGTTGCAATTTTAGCAACAGTACTCGGAATCTTCATGACATGTTGTTGCATACACTGCCTACCAATTATTTGCTTTGAAATAAGTGATGAATGCATACACATGGTAACAGAGAAAAGAACTCCCAAAGTGGATACAAATGCAAATAATGAAACACAAACTATGAAAGAGTTTGTCAATTGATATTGATGATGACGATTACAGTAGTATGCATAGTTCAAAATTAGATACATGGTCAAAGGAAGATGCGATGTATGGTTGATGCGTTTGGCTTACGGCCAAAAGGAGGGTTTGATAGTCTAGAAAATACCCTACCATAGCATAGATGGTATATTATGTTAGCCAAAAGCCAATTGCATCATATGCCCAGCATCGCCAGTTACAGAATCATCAGCATAACCATAGACCATCATTTTTGTGCCCACAGAATCCACCATTTTGCTTGCTCTTGCTTTTCTGTTCAAACGCTTTGCAAAAATGAATTTAATTTCGTTCTGCTCCTGCACAGAGCAAGGCCACAAGTTACATGTTGAGAGACCAGTTCAGACAGAAATGCATTGTTTTCCTCCCTCACAAGTCCTTCAAGGCGAGCAGATAGGCATTTGATCACCAAGCCAAGTGCCAGCTGGTCTCGCTGAAACTGTAGAAACAAGCCGTTAATGGCATGAATTATATTCTCCTCACGGCCCCCCTTTCTGGGCCCTCTTAGATCAAGCTGACCCCTAGCCCACGAATAGAAACTAGAAGATAGCATGCTTTGGAATGTGTCTCTCCTACGAACACAGATTGCCCACTGAACAAGAGCATTATGTTCCCTGTAACAAAGAATCCTGTCTGTGCTTTTGGAAACTGCGACTATTGCTAAATTAACCAATATAGATTAACAAAGAAACGTCTTAGAAGGTGTCATATTCGTCATAATTGTCAATCACCGAACCCTTGCTCAGGAAGATACATTATGGGTGGTTTTGATGTGTTATAAACTGATTGTATGATAGTCCTTTTGTATGTATGTCGTTGTTGTAGAATGCTCACTCTCTTGCGTCTCTAGCACTATAGGGCTGTAAGACCCCCACTCTGTGGGGTCCTTGTCTTTTTTATTTGATGAGGATTACCTTTGCCTCTTCCATAGATTTGGAGATGGCCCTAACCTTGCCGATTTGGTTAAAGAGAGCGGTGAGGTGGGGAATTTGTGTTTCTTTGTGGACTTTATAGAATTCTGATACGTAGCCGTCCGGTCCTGGGGATTTATTACAAGGTAGGGACTTGATTGCAGCCCTGACTTTGTCCCTGGTTATGTCCTGTACTAGCATTCCCCTCTCCTCTTCGGTCAATCGGACTAAGTTTGTATTATCAAAGTATTTTTCCTGAAGAGCTGGTGTTGGGTTGTCTGCGCTGTAGAGGGCAGAGTAGAACTGGACGAACGCTCTCTTAATATCATTATTGTCTGAACTAGCCCTTCCTCCGCTGACTTTAATTTTCAGAATTGTTTGATCTTTCTCCGCCCACCCCCCCCCTTAGCATCCTCGTCACTAGTCGATCGGACTTATTCGCTTTAACATAGTATTTTGGCCTAAGGTATAGTAGGTTGCATTCTGCCGCCCTTGTCTGAATTGGATCTAGTTGTCCCCGGGTGGCCCTATACTCCCGTTTAACGACTGGAGTCTGAGCTGTCTCCATCTGGGCCATTATCTCTTTAAATTTCTCTTGCAATCGGGCCTCTTCCAGCCGCTGTCTCTTCTAGCTTTGATCGCTATAATTCTTTACCTTAACGCCGCTTTGAAGGCATCCCACCTGACTTTGTTGATCTCAGAAAAGGACTCAATTTCTTCTGCAATTTCCCATACCAGCTGCTCATCCTTAAATAGGGGCGCCGGGTAGCGCCACCTCCACAGACCAGATGGGGTGCAATTCCTTTTTAGGATGTGGTTCATTGGGGCATGATCTGAGTATTATGGTACCTAGAGAGATGCCTTTCACTCTACCCAGTAACGCACTTGACACCCAGGTGTAATCGATTCTTGAGTGCGTGCGGTGTGCATGCGAGTAGAAGGTATAGCCCTCCTTGTCCCCTTCCAGTTCTCTCCACTCCTCTACGAGCGCCAGGTTATGGATTTTCCCCTTAAGGACCTCTGATGGCCGCCCCTGAGGACCTGCCAGGCTGCCACTTCTGGTGGGGTCCCACGCCATATTGAAGTCCCCTGTTAGTATGATTGGGGATTTCGTGAACCTTTCTAGCCTCGTCAGCACTGATTGAATAAAAGTGTCTTGTCCCGTATCAGGAGCATCAAGTGTCACAACCGCATAGGCCTCCCCCTTCCCACCAGTGTTTCTGCCAGATATCTCCCCTGGTCATCTGACTCTGTTCCTGTGATGGTCAGGTCCAGCCCGTTTTTCAGAGGTAACGGGACCCCTCTTTTTATTATTGGGTTGTGTGGCCTGCAGGATTCTAGAGTACCCCCAAATTCTTATCCTGGCTCTATCCCAGTTATGTATGTGAGTGTCTTGTAGTGTGACCAAATCCAGGTGTTCCTGTCTGAGTTATCTCTCTATTTTGTTCCTTTTGATTGGAGAGTTTAGGCCATTGACATTCAGTGATATAATCTTTAGGCTATCCCGAACCGCCATATTGACTTGCTCGATTCTGCCCTGTTTGCCCGACTCCCCGTGTGGATGCGACCACCCGCCCCCCCGGTCATACCACCCTCTGGTTGGTCACACTCGCCCGATACCTTGACTTGCCTGGACCTCGCTCCCCCCACCCCACCTAATGGGCAGGATCCACTGGCCTCTAGCCCCCCTCGAAACTGTGTCTCGAGAGTTGGTTCGTGAAAGGCCCTCAGGTTGCCCCATGCAGGATCCCCCTAGTCCCTTCTAAGGTTCGCCTCCCTCCGAGGCCTCCCCCTTAAACTTCGCCCAATACCTTGACTTGCCTGGACCTCGCTCCCTCCACCCTGCCTGATGGGCAGGATCCACTGCCATCTAGCCCCCCTCGAATCTGTGTCTCGAGAGTTGGTCCCTGAGATGCCCTCAGGTTGCCCCACGCGGGATCCCCCTAGCCCCTTCCAAGGTTCGCCTCCCTCCGAGGTCTCCCCCTTAAACTTCAGTGTAGCATCAAGCCCAAGCACTTAACTTCTAATGCACCCTCCCCAGGCGTAGGGATTCGGCAAAGGTGCTTCATCCTGATCTTGCTCTGGTGTCAGTTTGACGGATCTGCAGGAGATCCCTGAGGTTCCTTTTCCTTCCTAGGCGATGGGCCCCTGAGGAATGGGGTGGGGATCCCCCCTCCTGGACCTTTTAGATTTGTCTGTGGACCATTCTTGTGGCTTATGAACTGTGGGCTGCGAGGAGGGGAGAGTCGGCGATGAATGTACTTCAAGGCCGAGAACAGACTCTCCTGGTTCATAGGTTGTGACTTTTTGTTTGCCATGCCAGTCGAAAATCAGACCAAATGGATGGGCCCATCTGTAACAGATGTCTTGGGCCCTCAAACATGCTAGGGCTGGGCCCAGTTCCCTCCTTTTGATGATGGTTGATTGTGGCAGATCCTGGTATAAAAAAGAATCTGCTCCATTGTAGGTGATCTGCTTGATTTTCCTGGCTTTTGTTAGAATTTGTTCTTTGATAGTGCAGCTGTGCATTGCGGCCAAGACGTCTCTCGGTCTTGCCCTGGTTCGTGTCTGCGGGGGCCCACTCTGTGAATTCTGTCAAATTGGATTTCAGAAGCCGGTTTGTGTTCCAGTAAGTCCAAAAAGATGCTCTTGATCACCTGGCTCAGGTCCTGATCCTGCATTCCCTCCGGAAGGCCTTTAATGTGTATGTTAGAACACCAGGACCTATTCTCCAGGTCCTCCGACTGCAATTCAAGGTTGAACGTGGCTGCCGCTATAGTTTCCAGCAGGGTATCCATTTTCCTTGCATCTTCAGTCAGCTCCTGGATTGCCCTCTCGTTTCCGTCTACCCTCTCCTCAATTTTGTTGATGTCTCTCTTAATGTCCTGCAGCCCATCTGCAAGGTCCTCGCACAGTGCGTCCATTTGTTTCTGCCCTGCCTTGGTGATCTTGTCAACTATCTCACTGAGAAAGAGTTTCAGCGACAACTGCGTTACTGGTCTGTCCTGTTACTCCTGCGTGTCCGGTCCTGTGTATGCGCACCAGTCTGTGGAGTGGAGCCGAGCTGCGGTGTGTGGCTCCTTTGCCCATATTTTTGTTAATGCGCCTTCTTGTGTCTTTTTGGCGTTCCTCTGCGCCGGTAGAGAGTCTTTGCTTCTCTTTTTTGACATTGCCTTGAGCTTCGGCCACCTGGGGTTGTGGGATGTTGGTTTAAGGCCAGGGATGGCGAGGTCATCCCTCCTCGTGTTGGTTAGGGCGCTCATGTGCACCACCCCTATTGGTCGTGGGGTTGACCAAAAGGTAGATGACTCAGGTCCCTGTGGGCCCCCACGGGGTCAACTGTGTGACCTCCTTATCTAGGTGCAGCCCCCGTTTCTCCGGTTATGTAGAGCTTCCCCTCTCCTTTTCTATCCTTAACTTTCAAAGGGCCTCTCTTCTTCTGTTCGTGGGTATGTTGCGCCTCTGCTGATTGGTTGTTTCCCAAGTTAGGGGGCACCCCGTGAGTCGGGGCCAGCAGAGGCATCTGGCTATAATAACCTGACAATGTCACCCAGGCAGAGGGGGGGGCACTCATGTGATCAAACCGAGCCTCCTTGGACGGAGGGTCTCCCAGGGCCGTAGACGAGGCGTGCCACGGCGCCCGCAGCCGGAGGCCTCGTAGTTGTGGACCTGGTGACACAGGGCTGCTGTTTCTCTGACCTGCTCCAGCCCCCGCCTCCTGGGAGAGTCCCTGCGGTCGTTGTATTATCCGCTCAGTACTTCTTATTGACTAGGCCTAGAGGCTGTTTAGGGTCCCCCTGGGCTGCCCCCACCGTGTCTCACGTGAAATGGTGGGTCTTAGTTGGGCTTGCTGAGGAACCCTCTCGTACTATTGCTGGCTTGCTTTGTGACACCAAGTGGTTTCCCGGCGGGAGGGAAGGGCGGCAAGCTTCTGGGGCCCTTTGGGTTTTGCCGGAGGTGCGTCTTTGGAGTGGAGAGCTTCTGGGAGTCCGGAAACCCCTAGTGAGGTGGAGAGGATCACTGGCTATGTAGGCCTCAGGGGTGCTGGGGCCGCCCCTGCTATGCCTGTCAAGTGCAATCCTTGGCTGATCGTCCGCTGAATGTTGGGGGGTCGGCTCACCCCTGTGTGCCCCACTTCAGGGGCACAGTCACCTGCAGCCTACTCCAAAGAAAGGGGTGCCCCGGGTCTCGTGTGTCCCCCCGCCCGAGCCTCCTCGAGCGGGTATCTGGGCCTCTGAATTGGAGCCCTGCTCCACCTGGTTAAGCTGGGGGAAGGGGAGTGCTGCGGGGTGTCTCCACTCTCCCACTGCTCTGGCCTAGGTGTCCCGATGCGTGGGTCCTCTCTCACCTCGTCTTCAGAGGATCTCCTCCAGGGTACGATCCGAGAGCCTCTCCAGCAGGCCAGTCCGGTGTGCTACACGTCCGTGTGCTGCTGGGTCCCGGTAAGGACTATACACTGAGGGCCGCCTGCTGCGTATAACAGTCTCATGCGGCACGCGGTTCCACCCGCCCCCATGGAACTGGCTCTGCGGTCGGGCAGTGGTCGGTGCAAATCAGTCCTCCTGTGCTCCTCGACATCCGACCATCTCTCCACTTCAGGGCTTCTACTAGTACACACAGGCTCATTGGGAAACCGTGTCATGGAGGGTAAACTTCACAGTGCCTAAGGGACATGCGCGTAATGGTGTCTGACTGCCTTCCATGCTTGCGACCCTCTGTCATGCGGTGGACCGTGGGACCTTCTGTCCTGCGGCGGTCCGCGGGTGCAGCCGGTACCGAATGATGTGCCTGGGCTTCAGAGCCTCGGGAATTGGGAGCTCAGCGGCCACGGTGTTCGCAGCATCGCAGCCATCTTGGAAGTCTCCCAGAAGGTTTCTTACTCCAGTTGCAAAAACATTTTATAATGACACAATTCAATAAAAAAAATTGAATCAGAAATTCAACTTGCGTGATAGTGGTAATTTCTGAGCTCCACAGATGTTCCTAATTCTGACAACCTGTTTCATCGAAAAAGGAACTGTTTGGCTCACGGCTGGCAGAACCACTTATTCAATGTATTGCATTCTCCCACAGATTCCTCATCTTGATAAGATATGCATACAGCGTCAGCTGCTTGGAAAATTGTTTGACAGGGGGTTTGCTGCTGCTCGACATAATCTCTCGACGAGTCCCTTACAATCAGCCACGTCGCTCCTTGACAACGGACTTGACATTGATCGCTGTATGAAAGGGACGCAGTATGCCCCTTACCTCAGGTCCTCTTTCCCATGCACTCAGCACGCTAAGCGAAACACGCAAATCAAATTCGTACTACACCAGTATGTTGAAGCCTAAACTGTTCGATTTCAAACACTACATGTACTGCAATTCCAAAATGTCACTCTCGGATCTACACACTATCCGTGTGTGGTGTTTGGTTGTTGGACACGATACGGAGAAATGTGGTTTGGTCTCGGCAAAACTGGCGCTCGGTAGACCACTGTCAAAAATCCCCAGCAAAGTCAGTCTGAAAGTCCTCTGAGCACGATACCAAGGAGTCTAGCCCCCAGAAGCGTTGAGAGGGAAGGCATCGCAAGAAGAAGTACTCACACTCGCGAATCGAGTCTCACCACCTATCCTCGTCATTGTTGCACAAAAAGAAGCGCTGACGCAGATATGATTCTGATCAGTCAAACCACAAGGTAAGTCGTACCCTGCGAAGGGTGCATCTAGGGAGGAGTGAGAGGACTTCAAAGGGCAGATGATGAAGGTCTCTTGAGAAGGCCTCAGCTGGAATGGCTTCGACGCCACAAGTGGATTCGGCTCCAGCTGCGCCCGGTCCGTCCGAAACAAAGGCAGCCAAGGGAGGTCAGACTCCCTCGAGTGAGACCCTAAATGAGAAGCCTGCTCCTAGGCTGATACCATTGGCAGCCCCCTAGGGCAGAGAAGCACCTCGATCTTCAGAAAACCCTGCAAGATCGAATCTCCGTACCGGATTCGAGATCCGCTTTCTTCGATTTATGATGATGAGGAGAACACAATACCTTTCGGGTTCAAATCAATGTGAGGTGTAGCCTTGAATCCGTTTCCTGATTTCGTGGTGGACCAGGAAGGGTTACTGGAACTGGCAGAGTGCCTACATGAGCGGACCGGACTCATCCTGGATGTCTAATTTCAGCAATCAAACCTGTACATATACCTGAATGCCCAATACTGCAAAGCAGCCCGAGAAGTTTGTGGTAACTCTAGGGGTCAGCGCTCCGTCAAAGCTGGTGTCACAATATGACTCTTATCGACCTCCTCGACCAGGGACCGTAGACTAAAGGTGCTTTACTGTTCAGTACTGCCATAGTGGACCATGTTATAGCCAGCGAGACACATTCCTTTGTTTTTGACGGCCCACCTGAACCCTGAAGGACTAGTGGTGCAGGCCACAACGGTTATGTCTAGGCTCTTGACGTCGAACCTCCCCACTGATAGAGAGCCAAAAAAAAGTGTTTGTCTCAATGAGCATCACACTTTTAATGCCTCTTGTGCCTTTGCAAAATTCTCGCATTTCCTGTGCAGCACCATTTCGTAGGCATTTAACCATCTTCCAGAGGGGGGAGGGGCAGGAATGGTTTCCTAAAAATCATAGCTGATGGTAAGTAGATGGACCGTCAGGCACTTCAAGCGGGATTGGACGGTGCAGACTGTATGGGCCACACCATGGGCACGTCGATTATCCTGTGCAGATCAGCTTACCTGACGGGTTCTGGGTTTTCCCCAAATGTCCACTCAAAGCTGAAATATCTGGCTTCAATGGAGAACATTTATTTGGCCCCAAAGCCGATGAGTCACACACAAAATTGAAGGACTCAAAGTGTACAGCTAAATCACTAGGATTGGTTGTGAAGCAGAAGCTTCCACGGCATAATGTTTCCTTTACATCGAGAGGGTCGGGCTACAGGTGGTACTCCACCTTTCAAAGAAGGGCACAGCTTTCTCAGGACAAGCATGGGCAATCTAGATTTGCACAGCCAGGTAGAGGCAGAGGAGGGTTGAGGCTGCCGCGTTGACAGCACCTCAAAAACCTCATTGAGATCTCCTCCATGCTTCGCTGGTTGGAGGGAGAGTCTCTGGGTTATTGGGCAAATGGAAGGAGATCACTTCCAAAGCCTGGATCCTTCAGCTGGTCGAGTGGGGATATTGCTTACTGTTTGTGAAGCGACCCCTGGGCAGACCTCCACCATCCTTATGGCAGCCATAATGGGAGCTCCAGGAAGAGGTGCAAGCCATTTTTGAAAGGAGCAGTAGAGGAGGTACCAGCTGAGGAAAAAGGCGTGGGCTGGTATTCCCGATATTTCCTGGTCCCCAAGAAGGGGGAGGACTCCCTCCCATTCTGGACCTCAGGGACTAGAAGAAGTTCCTGAGGAAGGACACATTCATGATGGTGACGTTGAGCGAGATTCTCCAGGCTCTATAGTTCCAAGACTGGCTGGTTTCATTGGACCTTCAGGATGCCTATTTTCACATGCCTATCCACAGGAAGCACAGGCGGTTCCTGAGGTTCATCATCAGGGACACACATCATGAGTTCAATTTGCGTTGGCTTGACCTCCGCACCCAGGGTCTTTACCAGGCTGATGGCAGTAGTAGCGGCCGATCTTGGGAGAGGCAGCGTCTTTGTGTTTCCATACTTGGATGATTGGCTGATATGAGCTTGGTCGCCAGAATAGGTTTCGAGGCACCTCGAGGACACGTGTTCGCTGCTGTACGACTTAACTTTCAGAAATCTGTGACAAGGCACAGGACTCCAATGAAAGGGAAGTAACCTCAGGGGGAAGCCACCCACCCACCCAATCTGTGGGGAGACAGAACGGGAATAAAAACAGAACACGATGAGAACATAATGTTACCGTTTGTCCTTTCCTGATCAGCGAGATGTGTGCTTATACTACCAAAGCATACTCCTGGAAAACGGACGCTATGGCAAAGAAACCCAATATGGATGCAGAAAAAGGCCATGGGAAACGGAGCAGTCGCTCTAGTGATGCAGAAATATGGCGCCGCCAGCAGTTAAAGGGAGGGGCAGTATGTTGTGGGAGCGAGGGAAGTGACAGGACAAGCAGTAGCAGTGAACGTAGTGCTGGAGACAGGCGAGGACAGCGATCCGGACCGGCGTGGTCTGGGACCGCTGGGGCTACAAGATGGAGTGATAGAGGAATGGTTGGCGAAAAGACACCCAACGCCGACCAAACCAGGAAAAAGGGTGAAACCCTCTGAGGAAGGGTTCAACGCCTGGCAGCTGGCAGCTTTCTGGACGGAGAACAGCTCAGATAGGGGAGAGAAGAGGTGGCAGACATACCTATCAGTTCTCCGGAATGGGGTAGATGAAGCCCCCAGCATTTTCAAAACCCAGATGGGATACGACTACTGTGGTTATAGGATATAGAGATAGCCACCGCCCCCCCCCCACCCTCAGCCTTTCCTGGCAGCCTACCACCATGGACATCAAACAGGATAATAAAGGGGAGAAGGGAAACAAGCCCCTCTTTACCCGTGTGACCGAGGGGAAAATACATGGAGAGCATTAAAAGAGGGAGAAGGCCCGACCACACTCCCAGACCACCCATACCTGAACTGTGGTTGTCACCACAGAGGTAATAAGAAAAGACCAGTGGACGGGGCGTTTCCTCCAAGCATTTGGGATAGTCCAGGTGACGGGGATTGTCTCCCCTGGCAACTAGGAAAGACCAGGGGATGTTGATTGTCCCCACTGGCAAGAGGAGAAGGAAAGGGGATAGTTCCCCCTTTGACATAAACACCTGAGAGAATGTATCTCACTAATAACATGATATAAGAAAAGGGGCCTACTCTGGCATGGGCAGAAGGGCGAGCCTATCATTGAGAACCAAGACAAACCACTGGGTAAAGGCAGGTGGTGACGCTATTGTTGGACCCTTTTTGGTCTACCTTGTTGTAGATGGCTATGATAATAAATAGCGACTTGGTGAAAATTACCCCCTGTCCCCATGTCCGGATCGTTTGTGACGTTCCTCACAAATCATAGATCTCACCCACACAGAGGCTACAGTTCGTCGGAGCGGTCTTGGATATCCGGCAAGGGAAGGTTTTTCCTCCCAAGAAGAGAGTCACCAATGTGTGGAGCATGGCCAGTCTCTTCCAGAATTCCAGCAGTCTCCCGGCATCTGCTTTCCTACACCTGCCTGGCCTCATGCCATCCTGTATTTTCCTAGTGCCGCAGGTGAGACACCGGATGAGATCCCTGCAATGGCTTCTCAGGAGCCAGTGGTCGCAGTGTTTCAGCAAGATGTCAGATTGTGGTCAGTGGTCAACGACCTGGTCTGTTGGAGTGATAGGATGAACATGTTGACCTTTCTGGGCGCCTTGGCCGGAGGATCAGGTGGTCACAGTGGCCTTGCTGCAGGTTTGGGAAGCGCTCATTGCAGCTCTCCTCAAATCAGCGGCCATTGGTCTGAAAAGGGAACATTTTGCCATCAAACTGCTGGAGCTGCGAGCAGTCAGAATAGCGCTGACAGCGTTGGCGCCTTCTCTGCAGGGGAAGCATCTCCTGGATCTGACAGACAACACAGTGACCATACGGTTCTACGTTATTTCGTCGACCACTTTTTCATCGTGGGACTTTTCATCGCCGACCCTTTCATCGCCAACATTTATTTTTTTTTTTTTATTTATGGGGGGGCTGCCCCCCCAAACCGCTGCTTACTTAAATAATCATACCCCAACCCGCACAAACACCCCCCCCCCTAAAAATAAAATGTTTTAAAAAAAATGTTGGCGATGAAAAGTCCCACGATGAAAAAGTGGTCGACGAAATGCGTGTATACCGACCATACACTACCTCAACAAACAGAGAAGCTTGAGCTCACTGCCCCTGTGCAGGGAGGCCATGCAGCTATAGTTCTGGATGCTGGAGAACACCATCTCAGCCTTCGACGGGTCATCTGGCGGGGGTGGAGAATGGGTTGGCAGATGCTCTGAGCAGGCAGACCCCAGTCTCCCACGAGTGAGAGCTATGCACAGGGGTCATTGCCGAGATCTTCTTCCATTGGGGCACCCCGACAGTGGACTTGTTTGTGACGAAAGTAGAACATGAAACACAAGCAATTCTGTTCAAGGGATTTCCCCTCAAGCGGACATTGGGACATGCGTTGCTCGTGGAGTGGGTCTTTGACCTCTATTAGGCGTTCCCACTGCTACCGGTCATCCCTTGGGTGCTCAGAAGGTTGAGAAGATTCAGGGTTCTCCTGATTCTGATCGCCCATACTGGACAGGGAGGGCGTAGTACACGGATCCACTGGAACTGGCCATATGCCCAGCTCTCCGGCTTCCTCTAAGGCCGGACTTCTTGTCGCAGTTAGGAGGCAATGTGCTTCACCCGAACTCAGACTCTTTCAACCTGCATTCTTGGCTCTTGAGAGGCTGAAGTACGGGGACTGGAACCTCGACGAGGAGGTGTTGTTGGCTGTACGTAGAGCGGCAATTATGTAATGTGCGCGTGCAGATGGAGAAAGATTGTTACTTGGTGCAAGGCAAAGGGAGCGGACCCAATGTCGCGTCCCACCTCTTCAGTGATGGGGTAGGCCTTTGGAAAATCAGGCTTATAAGTGAGCAAAGTATATCTGGCGGCCCTTTCTTGTTCATTTTTTACTGCTCCAGTGGTAGCACGGCTCTTGAAGGGCCTGGTTAATTCTTTTTCCCTTCACCTTTTGTGATCTCTGATTGGAATTCGAACATAGTTCTCACCTTCCTAATGGCGGCTCTGTTTTAGCCTTTGTATTCTACTTTCATCAGACTCCTCACGTTGAAGACTGCTTTTTGGTGGCGATCATGTCCGCAAGACAGGTCAGTGAATTGCAAGCACCCTTTCTTGAAGTTTTTCAAGGAGAAGATATCCCTGAAAGTTTACCCTACATTTTTACCCAAGGTGGTGTCTGTTCTTCCAGTGTTTTAAACTCTGCCCCTCCATCTAAGGATGAGGGGAGACTCCACAAGTTGGATCCCAAGAGGGCGCTTAGTTTCTACCGGTCCAGAAAAGGCTCTTTCAGGCAGGATGACCAGTTCATTGTGTTCTCGCAATCCAGGTTGGGGCGAGCTGTTACCAAACAGACTATCTCACGTTTGATAGTGCTGTGCATCTTAGAGTGCTACCAGAATGCAGGTAAAGCGTTATCGGCAGAGTGCAGGGCCCACTCTACCAGAGGGGTTGCAGCCTCCTTGGCTCTCCAGAGGGGAGTGCTGGTAGGTTATTTGTAACGCAGCAAAGTGGTCTTCGTTGCACATGTTTGCCAAACATTACAGTTTAGACATTGCCCGAGGAGCCGATGCTCACTTTGGTAGAGCGGTCCTCCAGAGTTTGTTGGTGTGACTTACAACCCTCCACCAGCATGGTCACTGCTTTGAGAATCTATCAAGATGAGCAATCTGTGGGAGAATGCAATCCATTGAAGGAGAAATTACTTACCAGTAATGTTCTTTCTGTGGATTCTTCTCCCACAGATTCCTCATCACCCCCCAGCCTACCCTGCTTGCAAGTTCATGGGTTTCAATGGGTTTCTGAAGGTTTTGAAAAAAAAAATCATCAAGACTTAAGCAAGCAGCAAGTTGTTTACTATTGTTGATTTTGTTTTGATTGCCCTTCACCTTAATGTATGTCCCCTCTTGTAGGCTGAGCCCGGGAGGGGAAAAGGCGAGAACTGAGGTTAAGTGGGCATGGTATACTTTTCACCAACCGGTGACATGCAAGAACATTGTACATTTCAGAGGTCCCAGCTTGTAGGCTTGCCATTTTAAAGATAAGTAATCTGCAGAGGAGACCTTGTATCTATCAGAATTAAACTAGCATTGCCCTTATGGTACGTAACTTGCTCTTTAGAAATCAAAGCATTTTCATTAATTTTCTGTCCTGCCTTTTAAACATAGCCATAAGGCCATAGGGAGGATCATGGGCATAAAATCTAGCTAGCATAATCATTTTACCAATTGACATCTGGTATATAATTGTTCTCTGGGGATTTAGATCAGAATTGCACAGCTCTCTGCAGCCTTCCCACAACCCTTTAGACAATATACCCATAAATCATGTGGTGGCCTCTAACTAAATCCTCTGCCTGACCCTGGATGTGATAGTGGGATATATCCCACATTGCCAGTTGAGGGAGATGGGAGCTGATCATACGGAGTACTGTCCCTTTAAAGGACTGGAAGTGTAGCAACAATAATCAGGCGGTGTAACCATTTGGCCTGCAGACCCATACATGGATTTCCAAAGCTATTACTCATAGCATGCTAGCTAACATAGTGGGTACAACAGTAAAATACATGCAAGTGGTCTATAAGCCAGTGCCACCTTACCAATGAAGCAGAAATCTTTCAGGGTGGGAGCTGTTACCGTAGAGCTGACACTGAGCCGCGGTTATGCACACGGTGTACGAGGGTGATCATCTTAACTGCTTAGGTGGCAACTGCGCATATCAGAAAAAAGCAGGTGGTCGACTCTGAGAGATCGGATCACGCATTGCTGCAGCCCTGCCAGAAACACATCTGTAGCAAACAGAACATTAGTAATTCACCAGTGATGAACTTTGAGTCTTAATGGCATGCAATGCAGGTGTATCTGTTCAGGAGCTGCTCTTGCTTGAGGGAGGGCACAAGGCACTCTAACAGCCAGGAGAAGCATAGGGAAGTGAGACATTTTGGAGACTGGACAGAAATTAGCCAGTGGTGTTTTGGAGATTCACAGGGGAGCAGAGGGAGAGGGAGGGGAGTAAGGGGGTCAGAAGATGTTTTGAAGTGTAGGGAAAGGAGGAGGAATATTGCAAAGAGGAGGGTGGTGTGAAAGATAATGAAGGGGCCAGATCAACAAACCAGGAGGAGAGACAGAAAGGTGGTACATGCCCCAATGTTCCAATCACACGGATGTCCACTACTATACAACACTGATGATCTCCAAGGAGAAAGACACTATGTGGGTGTTGCATCCTTGGAAACTGCTGGTCTTAAAGCTTTGTATAAAATAGTGCAGCACTGTAAGACAATTGTAACCCCTCCGAAGAGGGGAGAAAAGAGTGAAGGATCCCCCAGCGTGTGTGCCACACAGAGGACTTGTCACAGAAAAATGAGAGGAATGTTTGAGGCGTGTGAGAGGAGCACTGTTGGGTCTGTTGGAAAGAGCCCGACCTTCACACCGCAGGGTCGAGCACGGCATTCCGGTCAGCTCCATACATTTTTGTAAAAATACCTTGCTTATCTAATACATGAGGCCCCGATTCCAGTAGGGCTGCAGTCTTCACTGCTGTAGGCTCACTTGTTGGCACACCCTGTAGGGATGGGGGAGTACTCATCCTCATCACCACCGCCAGGGCTGCTGCTCTGTATTATGCAGCGCTCCACAGCCAGGAAGGGGAGCACTGCGTGTCTATTGCCAGGCCCGCCCCCAGCCAAGTCGACCGGATTGTGAATCTCTGGGCCTGTTGCTGGCAGATGCAGCCCAGGTGGAATTAATTGACTGGGGCCCACCCGCTGCATGTGGAGGCATTACGGGGGCCACAACTTGCAGAGTTCCACCAGCCTCTATCCTGTCCCTTGTCATTAGCAGCCTTTACATGGAACCTCAGAGGGGAGTCCCCGCCTATGCTAACATCAAAATACACCAGCACGCAAGTGACAAGTAGCTTTGCCTCAATTGCATCAATAAGTCTGGATGTCGGGTGCTTACCACAAAGGGCGAATTCATTCTCTGCCAGTGCTAAATCTTTCAGCTTTATCATTGACTGTGACCTCTCATTTAAAACACATATTGCCAAGCAGCATGGAAACAAACTTGCAGTTTTCCTCAAGTCAAGCCTTTCATCCCAGCCCTGAGTTTCAGAGAAGTTGTCCAAGCCCTGGTCATCTCCCACCTGGACTGTGGCTTCGCTGTCCTACACACAGGATCTCCAGATGCCACCTGGGCCCCTCTTAAAGCCATTCAGCACAACATCACAACACATCGAAGCGCATCGGCCCTATCCTCAAGGAGCTGAATCAGCTACCACTTCAAGCACACATGTTCAAGACAGACTGCACCACCTTCACATCAGTCGCATCCACACAAAATGCTTAACTTGACCAAAAAAGGTATAATTTCTGTTAGCCAGTGCAACACCTTTATGCCAGATTTCTCTTTTGACAACTTTCCCTTCATATTCTATGGCCTTTTTGCTCATTCTGTAATAGGGACGCTGATCCATCCTTAATTTGTCTTTTACTTTGTACCTACCTGTTTTGGTAACCTTTCTAACAGTGCATACAGCATCTTACAAAGCAGTACATAAGGATACTTTTATATCCTACAATAAAAGGGTTTAACTAGGGTGCACTACTTGTGTTCATATGTTTCAAATGAATATAAATGAACTCAATCACTCATGAGCGTGAGAGGAAATGCAGCATGGACAGGTACTGGTAGCGGCAGGAAAGGAACGCTCCAAGAAGATCAATTATTTTCAAATTCCCCGAAAGAAATCTCAAATAAAGAAACAAGAGGTGATTAAACCGGTTGTTCACAATAAAATTGTAGTTTCTTCCAAATGGGCAAACTATGAACGTGATTCTTTTACTATAAACTTGAACTGGTGAACACACCCACTGGGTTGATGAAGGGACCAGATAGAATCATCAGCCAGTTCACAATATTATATCAAATTACAACTGAAGAAGGGAAAACATCTCCCGAAAACTGTAGTGTGGTGTCTATAAGGAGCTCCACATTAGGAAGACTTGGTTTTGCTGGTGGTGTTCTGCTTAGATATGACACAAAACTGTGACTGATTTATATCTGAATATGTATTGAATTCAAGTGACATCATCTGTGAACTCATGATTAAATGGAATTGCTTGATGAAAACTCTTCCACAAAAAGAATGGAGAGGAGTTATAAACCGAATATTTTTTTATTTTTGAGATAGAATATTAAGTTTTGGTCTGATTAATTATGTATGAGAGAATGATATATATTCCTTGTTTCCCATTAATAAATACCTTTGACAATGATATAGAATATGTGTGTGACGGAGGGGGGGAGTGTAGTGTTGTGTTTTGTTAAGTGTTTATTGTCTTATTGTATATAATGTCACAAGTTTGTTTATATTGTTTTCACTTAAAACAAAATAAAAATATATTTAAAAAAAAAAAAGAATGTGTGTGACAATGATATAGAATTTGGTCAATTTTGACCATTCTAGAGAGTGACTGGGTTATTCATCAGTTAGTCCGGTGAACTTTGTTGGTTGATACTTTTATATCACCCTAGACTTTTACACTGGCGATTTTTGGTTACTTTTAAATGTGCCTAATGACTAGCTGGTGGCAGCAATTGCATTTTTACCATGTTTGCATTTATTGTAGTGTGCACATTCGCATTTACCGCTTCTGGCTACTAAACATGGCTACTGTCCTAAAATGGCCATGCCACAAGGTTTTTCGCTTGTCCTTTGGCCATTTTGTTTCTTGGAAATCAGGAAATCCCTAATATCGTCATGCAGTTTCCTGGGAACGCTGCAGTTTTCGCCAGCTGGTGTATGCTATGTGTGTATAGACACAGGAAGTGGGTGGGACCATCTGGCCCCAGTCCGCAAACTGTTGTGCCCGAAAGTCTAGTTTGCATACCTGAGTAAAACCCACAGTGGTACCCGATTGGACCACTGCTGGCTGAGTGAGTGGTGCAGATCCTTACCATTGAGGGCTGAGTTTGATCATTCACTTGAATTTCGGAGGATAAGAAGAGGAGTCCTGCAGCCATTCCAGTAGATCAGCAAAAGAGCCAAGTATTGTGTGTAGCTGTGCAGCTGACTGAAGACCCGTGGACAACTCATGAAGAGGCCTTTTGACCTTTCCTGTAACTGTCTCAGTAAAGCCCTGCTGGACTACCTAATTGGAGAAGGCCCTCTGCGGTACTTCGATCCTTGGACTGGTGGGACCAACCAGTCTTAATGTCTTCTCATGTTCCTGCAGCTTTGAGTCTTCAGAATCATCCCTGGACCACCCAGTGGACTGACTAGCTCTGAATTGGGCTACTATACCAGAAGCGCCAATGTTCCGCGTTTACACCTGGAACTTCGGTGGTCGCCAGCTAGTCCTACAAGTCGCCTTCCTGCCAATTTTCAGCTTCCCAGCATCAAGGGATCCTGTCCTGGAAGGCCATCTTTGTTTGCAACTGGAGAGATGCCTGCTGTCGCCTGTGTGTATTGACTGTCGCTGGAACCGCCTTCCTTCCATCTAGTAGGATGCCCTGAAGATGCCTGTATCGGTGCCTGCTGCATTTCTTCTTCAGAAAGGGTTGCACTCAGCTCCTGGACCCGACCGGAATCTTACTTGCACCCACAGCTCCTAGGCATCTTCTACTGGATCCAATAGAGGGAAAACCTACCTCCAGAGACTCAGTCGGCCTGCCAAGTCACTTGGGGAATATGTATGTATGTATGTATGTATTTTATTTTTATATAGCGCCGGTAGCCCGAGGGCATCAGGGCGCTTAAACTTACACACAGCAGCTACATGACAGACATTAAATAATGAATACTGCGGCCTGAAAAAATGACCCTGAATACTGCTTTCCCTCGATTCATCATCTAAAAAGGTGTGTCTTCAACCGCTTCCTGAAAGCAAGGTGATTTACTTCTGACCTTAGAGTATCAGGAACGCTGTTCCACAATTTAGGAGCCAACACCAGGAAGGATCTACCCAACCCGGACTTCAACTTGAATTTAGGTACAGTCAGTAGGCACCTACCCTCCGAGCGTAGATTTCTCCTGGGTGTGTAGAGCACTAAGCTCTTTTTCAAGTAGTCAGAGTGAGTGAGTGAGGGTGGTGAGTAATCGCAATAGTTACAGCCACCCCTGCCTTCCCTATAATAAACATAATATACCTTAGAATAAACTTTTGTTTATTCCATTCTTTTGTTTTTTAACCGTTTGTTTTAAAAGCTGTTCTGAGATATAGAAAGTTTCTTACTTACCTGTAAAATCCTTGAAGTCTTCTGGAATGTTTTTCACCATCACAAAAACTTTCTGCCGTTGCCCCCTCTCCTGAAGGAGCTTTGTGACTTTTGGGCACAAGGCCCCATTCAATATAGGGATTAGATTTATAAAGTTAGGGGCTTCATTCTTGTGAACTGGTTTTCCTTACTGCATAATTACTTTCCTTCCTTTCAGGTGTTTAAGTCAATTGTTTGCATTTCTACAAACCTAAGATGACTGTATATGTGTTTTATAACTGATTGTTGTGTGATAGTATTACCTGCTTGATTCATTTTCCTAGGGTGTTTTTGGGGCCCATAAGAGTACTTTTGTTTTTACCGGTCTAAGCAGAATCGTGTATTTCAATGTGTGGATTTATTATGCATCCCATACCCCACTCGCCTCTCCTGAGACTAAGCCTTGACCACTTTCCATGCTTACCTTGATTTGGTTTGTCTAAGCTCTGAGTTCCGCTGTTGACTATAACTAGGGTGGCTTCCTGAATCTTTCCACCAGGCCAGATTTTAAAAATCCATCTCAACAACCACTAAAAGCCACAATGTTGCCAGACTGGAAACAAAGAACTGCAAGTGGGAAATAAAGAGGAAGCATGCCTCTTCCTGCTACACACACTGTTTCTGGAACAAGTTACAAAAACAGATGAACCTGACCCCAACTATCAAAGAAAATCTTGCAAATGGTTGATTACTCTATTCAGCCCCACTTGTTCCCCTCTGGAGCTCCCCGCTTCCGCTGCTCACTCTGCTCATCAAAGCTCCCCCCCTAACCATGTGTCCTACTTTTAACCTCCTCAGTGCTTTCCTTCTGTACTGCACCCTATTGCTTCCCAACTAGGCTTGTGCTGTACAAATCCCATGCATGCATGCAATCAAGATTACTTCAGAGACTTTATACATTTTGCAAATAAAATGTTATCTAAATGTTAATCCGGGAGGTGTATATTTTATTATTTCCAGGACTGGTATGTGCTGGTTGTACCACTCCTGCAATTTCTAGATACGCTTTCTGTAAAACATCCCATCTCACCCAGATTAAACCGATTGAAGTCCCACTAACAAACAATGCAACATGGTGAAGACATAAGCCATGTTTCCACAAAAGAATAATTACAACGTAATGAAAGACAGTACAACATTGCTGATAAGACCTGTAAAGGTTTTCTGAACGTTACTAGTAAAACCAGATGGTAACGTAATTGTTATTTTGCAGTCTTGTGTTACGAAACTAAAGAAAACAGTTTGCTTTATGGGAAGTGATGTTGCATTGTCTTTTGTTATGATTTGGGGGAGTTAAATGGTTTGTGTTTTGTACATGTGATTGCAGCAATTGTCTGCTGATGGGGTCCTGAACTACCAACAGGGCAGGCCTGCTGGCAGGTCACAGCCCCTACCGGCAGAGTTTTTGCCAGGCTGGAAAGGTGCCGGTCCACATTCTTAATGGCACCTTATTTCCGACCGGAAAACTCCTAATGAGCTTGTTAGTCTTTGTTGCAAGAGACAGAAATGGTTTTATGAGGGAAGCACATACAAAGCAGAGGGATGTTTTAAGTAACGTATTTACATTCCTGAACATTAACGGTGATAATACTATTCACGTAATATTGCCAGGGACTACGGCACTATGGCTTCCTATGAGCATGCAAGCCCCACTTATGGGCCTGGTATCCCTACAAACTATCCCCACCAAAAATATCGCCGTACATATGGCCGTTTGTCTCGCCACAGGCGATATTTTTGGGGAGGATATTTTGTGGGAGCCGGGGTTGTGTCGGTGTCCCCCCGAACATTTTAAAATAATGCGGGGGTGTCAAGGGGTCAATATCGCCGCAAAAATATGGCGATATTTTTGCGGGGATATTAACACATGGAACCTTGTGCCTAGAGAAGCAAGGGCGCATAAAGGGGGCCACAGGCTTATAAGTAACTGTATCACACTGCAGCCACATTCAGTATTGCTATTAGCAGCTAGCTGGGTACTAGGATGAGACATTTAATAGGCCACCGAAGAATGGACATTCGGCGGCCTCAGGGCGCAAATCCCGTTTATTTTAATGTTGTGGGATTAAGGGCGATGTGAGGGGAGTCGGGAGGGGACAAATATGCAGAATTGGTCAGAGGCGCGCAAAGCATAACGTGGCAACAGAGAGGAGGTGGGAGAGATCAAAGGAAAAATCGGGGACAGAGTGGAAGGCAGATATGGCGCCCAGTGTGGCACATGGAATCATGAGAGCCATCAAGATTCATGGCTACACTGGCAAATATTGCCCGGTAACTGTGGATGTTGATTGCCTCCCAGGTTTCTTACATTCCACCCCTCGTGTGTTGGGTATTTTACCAGTGTCTGAGAAACCAGACTTGCACATCAATTTCGGGTGATAGTAAACAGAGGTTATTTATTAATTGGCTTTGGCTTGCAAGTCAAGAAAACAATCCTGCATCTGACTGAGACCCGCCTAACTGACCTGCTCTGTCTTCCAGATCCATTTACCTTTATAGATCATTGGTCACCTGACCAGAGAGGATTTGAGAGCACTATCACTAGGTCTTCCAGCACACTTGTCAAAAAATAATAATCCCATTCATTCCATCCCTGTGTCCGACTGCAATCTTCATAGACAGAAGTGACGTACAATGATGTCATTCCGGTCAAGCACTACCTGGTGCGTGGTGAGGACCTCTTTCTAGAAGGGCACTTCCAGTCTCGCCCGGTAATCAGAGAGGCATAGGTGCTTCATCCTCATGACTACTACCGTTTTCCATCAGTGACTTATTGTTCTATTCAGTCAATTGCGAATTGTTCTGCTTTTCTCAGGCCTGCGACATTGCTCCACTAACCCCAGAGGATATGGAGCCTACAGCCCTCATTCTTTCTACGCATGTGCATGCCTTTACATGGTCAAGCAAATACTGACTTCAGCCAATATAAGGAGGGAGGCCTAACAAAAGTGTGCTCGAAAAACTAAGGGTTATGGGTGTTATGGATTCAAAGGAGTGTGGTGGGTATTGCTGCAGTTCATATACATTTAACCCAGAACCTTCTCCCCATCATCTCTCCCCACACATTTATAGATTTATTTGCTAAAAAAAGAGGCTTCTGGACAAGTGATTTTTTTTGTTTTTTAAAGGGAAAATATAATTTCCTGAAATCTATATAACAGCCATTATTCTTAAAAATACATTTAAAAAATGCCTTCTAAATTCCATTTTCATCAATGTAACGGCTCCCCTAACCTGTGGTATTGGTATAAAAACATTGTGCATGGTAAAACACATGAATACACCATGGTATGTACCGAGTAAGGTGGTTGATTATTAAATGATAAATGCTCTTTTTACCGTTTTAGTTTCTAATGCTCTTGCAGATTGCTTTTAAAAAGGAAGTTTTGATAAATCTACTTTTTGGCTAGAAAAAGAATGAATGGATATTATGCGAGTACTGCAATATAATGTGAAGTACACTTATATAGAGTCAAAGGATTTCTTGGTGCATGATAACATAAGCAGCAACTGACAAAACAAGTAGTGTTGATTTAAGACAAACACAAGTGTCAGGTTTTTGGCTATTGACCAAAAGAGAGCAGATTAGTAATAGTACGAAGGGAGAGAAAATGCACAATATGGGGGACTAGGGAGGGAAAGGACCTACTGCCCCACAAGTAATGCTTGAAGCGAATAATGTTCACGAGTAGAGGAAACGAATGCTGGAGATGTGCTGTAAATGCAGCGATGCACCATGCATACTTTATCCAATGAATTTCAAACACAATAGGGCCCACCTGATAGGCAGGAAAACCTGGGTACACAGTATTGCAATAGTCCAGGCGGAATTGTTGATTAAATTACGTGAAGATTTGCTTGAATTCGAGAAGTTCATAATCTAGGGTTCGAAAGACAACTTCGATCAATTTGGAGCTAGACATTTTTGATCACTGGCAAGAGTGAAGGGTCTGACTCATGGTAATGGGTCACAATGGGTGGACCCCAACACCAAGTTTCTCGCTGATGCAAGGCTTTGTTTTTGTCACCATTTCACTTGAGACTATTTGAGGACATCTTCAGAAAGCTTGCATTCATACTTTGTTGGCATTTTTCTGATTGATGGTGAGGTACCATCCAGCCAAATCAACATCTGTGTAATTATGTAAAGCCACACCAAAGAAATGAGTAATGTCAGTCAGAGGGGGATGATAAAGATTATTAAAATAAAAAAGGAGTGTGCAGAGAAGTGAACCCTCCACAACAACATAGGGGAGCAGATGACATTTAAAGGGGAAGGGATACAAAAAAAACCTGGATGTTTGATGGCAACCACTAAGGTAGCAATTCCCTTTTGAGGTGTCATAGGATAGGAGTACCTGGGCATATCATGGCAAATACACATGTTGGCACTGCCCGTCCATAAGGTGGCACTACAAAGAAATGGTGTGAAGACTAGAGCGTATAATGACAGTGTCTGGCTAATCTCTTTCCATTTCCTATGCAAACACTAAAACAGCTGGCATTGCCAATGCTTGTTTTTAACAATGTCAATGCGTGTTTCTTTCATCTGTCAACCACCCCTATTGTGGTGACTTCCTCCCTCTTGCTTATAAGCAACCAGACTTTGTGCCTGATTCCAATCTGGTGCCCCTTGGACATTACGGCTGTTCGTGGCCACAGGCCCAGTCTGCTGCATAAACAGCACCCTCAGTTGCCTCCTGAAGTGTGCTCATACGCTCTACTATCAAACTATTTTTCTATTCTGGCTCCGATGCTCCTCGTAAAGCATAAACGAGCTGGTCAGTGGCACAGGCACTTCACTTTCTGACACATGATTGAAGTTGAAGACGGTCACACACCAGAACCCACCTAGAGGTACTCTCACACCACAGCATTGCCTCCATCTGCTTTACAGTGAATCATAACCATCAGGTCTAGCTTGTAGAGATTTTGGTGAATACATTTTTTAAAAGTCTTAAAGTGTACGATTATCATTAATGAGGTGGGCTTAATGTATTTTAGAGCACCTAAGAAGTGTGACGAATGTGCCATTTGGAAAGGGAACAGGTAAGGTGACTTGTGAAAGGGCCCTGCTGGTATTGGGCTCTGGTGGTGTAGCTTTACTGAAGGCTTCATTAACTAAATCTCAAGGCAACTGTATCAGTGGGATGCCTTCAAGATCTGACCAGCAAGCTGATTGTCTTTTGAAAGACTATCTCCTCAGCCCACCAGATAATAATCAGTAATTTGACTACTGTCAATAATACCCTATGGTCGGGTAATATGATTTAATGATTGCAAGCATGGGATAGCAGAGATAAGGTGATGGTCCAAAGGAGCTGGTACTCATTCAAAAACATCGAGTAGTCACCTTCATAAAGGGCAACCTATAGTCATCTTTGTAGGCATGACAGACATTTAAGCTACTTCTAAATTACAAGTAGTTTTGCCAAGTGCAATATATTTTACTCGTGTTAAATAAATACTGGTTAGCAGAAAGTTTATGCAGGATGGTGCTAATCACTAAGTGGAACTTTAATGGCCGTCTATTGAATGAGAACAGCCTTGCCATTGGTGAACTGTAGAATTAAGGTGTGTGTGAATTAGTTCTAGGATGCAAAGGACTTCGACACTCTGGTCAAGGTGGGGAGAGGTGGTTTGAGAGTGTCTTTGTGTATACATTAATAGAGCAGTACAATAGTGAAATAGATTGGACTATTGGACAGTTGGCTTTTTGCTGTATGATGTTTTGCCAGCCAGTTCAATAAAATGCACTACAAACAGCTACAAGTTTTGAAGTGGCACCCTGGATCATTGTCCCCATCATAAACCCTGTTTTGAGCAGGCGCGGACAGGGCAATAGGGCAATGCCCGAACCAAAAACGAAAAATGCTACTGTGGGCCAGTTCCTTTCGTCAAAGTGGGCCACTTTTTTGGCCATTGTGAGCCAGTTTGATGAGTTACTTCACTATGAGGATAGTAGTTTTGACCATTGTTGCTGAATAAATATTCTTAAAATGCACAATGTGGTATTACATTTTATCCCAAAAAAAACACCCCCTTAGGTACTATTCAAACAGTCTGTCACAAAAGGAATGAATTGCCTTTTGCAACTGTGGGCCACTTATTCATTGGTGCCAGAGACAATTTTATGCCCCAGTCCGACCGTGGTTTTGAGTTATTTTGGGGTCTGAGGCAACTTTAAAGAAGGATGGACAGATGTATATTACTAGAGACAGACTAGCGGTGCAGTAATGCAAACGTAGCTTTGAATAATTAGGATAATTTAGAGATCTGTTAGATTGCAGTGTAATTACTGGACTTGTTGGGGTAGGCCATAAGTAAAAAGACATCTTGCCTAAAAAAAGACACGTGTGGAGGGCCATATGCATTGAAGTGTTTTGCCGTTGCGAACATGGGGACAATCTATCAGTCAGACTTCAAGGTATGTCAAACTCTAAGGTGTCTGTAATCCACCAGTCGTGGTCAGATGTCTGATTATCTACTCACATGGGCCATTTTAAATGTAGAGCCAATTTAAGTACCATAAATGCAGATGCATACGGCAGCTACATTTGGAAATGCTTATATTTTATTCCAGAGACTGACTTTAGCAAACGAAAGTTAAACCTCTACGGTTGCAATTTGTCTTGCAAGTGTCCTTATTCTAACTGACTGCATTGTTCAGATATGTATATCTTTTTATATATATATATATATATATTTCTATTTTTCAGTATGGCATCTCAAGCCTACCTGCTCTTCTGCTGGAGTCTCGGAGTATTGTATCTGCTGAAAAACATTTACGACAGATCAACTCCAAACTACAACATTTTCTTCACCATGAGAGTGAGAAAGAAACACAGTGACCGCAAGTTGTAAAAACAAAACTGTTTTATATAGTTGTATGTATTTTTAAACAAATGATATGTCTTACAATTCAAAACTCTTAATGTGCCCTTGCTTTCTTTATTGTAATTTACTGAGCAAGGAATAATAATTTTCAAATAAAATCTTTTTTTTAAAGTAAATGTCTACTTCATTTGTACTGGAAGAAAGGGTAGCGGTGGGCACTACCAAACTAAGATAATTATGTTAAATCTGTGAATAAGTTCTTTATACAAAATCAATCCATATATCTGGAGCAGACAGGTAAAAAATCATTAGCACAAGGACACAACTAGACCGACAAAAAGGATCAGGGAAAAACCTTGGTCCAACCTGATGCTCACAGTCAGTAAGTATTCAAACTTTCATAGTATTTGAGATTCTCTAATCCATTACTTGATTTAACAACAATGGGTAAAACTCAGTCAGTGTTCCATCTTTTCAAAATGCAAAATGCAGTAAGCAGTGCAGAAGCCAATGCATTTCGGAGTGGTCTCTGTCTTCAGGCTAACAACTAATAATATTGGCAATACAGAAATCATATATACAACCAATATAGTGTGTTGTGGTACAATCTCATCATACGTAATACACCCTAAGGTAATTTGTACACATGTATCAGTGCAACAAACGAGAAAATTGGAGAAAGAAAATTGAAAACTCTCAATAATATATGTCTTATAACCTGGACTAATGATCAACGTAAATGTATCATGCTGTGCTTGTTTACCTGCAGTCAAAGCATACCCTCACATGGTACTACAAAAATAAAATAGACACAAATGAAACACAGGGGCATCTCCTATTGCCTTTTCATAAAACTTTACAATTAGCGATAAAATTAGAAACTGTACACAAATTTACCTGAGTGTTGTCTTTCCACCAAGTGGTGGTGGTTTTAAAGTGCTGTGTATAAGGTACCAGGAGTGAATGAAGGGAAAATTATAAAATAATGAATGATGAACACAGAGAATCTCTGTATAGTCTATATAGTAATGGTCAATCTGTGGATTAGTTAATTACCTGGTGCTTCAAATAAATCCAGACTCATTTGAGAGTCAGTATGTTATGTATGGAGGCTGTTCAGCAGCATCGGCCATACATATCTTCCTAAAGTGTTACACACCGTTACCGGCGTAACGACATGGCATTTACGTCGCATCATGACGTCACTGTCGCGGCACGCCCCCTGTTGGCCAGCTTAAAAAAGCTGGGATGTGTAGTTTAAAGTGTAGCACAAATTGTAACGTGGGAACCACAAACAAAATACCTAGAATGTGGTTGAGCATATGGGGTAATGTACATTATACCAAGACTGTTGTTTTGGCAACAGAACAACCGTAGAAGCACCAGCTGTGGGTACCTCAGCTGGAACATCGCCAGTGGCTTAGAGAGCAGAAGCTGGAGTTTGTGTGTAGTTTTCAAGCTTTTAGCCATGTGTTATGGGACATCCGTACAATTCCCTTCTGTTGGTGAAAAGAGGGAGTACACATGAAGTATACCGGCAAAAAGGATCAGGGAAAACCCTGGTCCAACCTGATGCCCACAGTCCGTATCGAATATAGAAAAGGTGACTGTAGTAGAAAGTAAAAGAAAAAGCGGAGTAGGATCAAGATAGCAAGGAGAAGCAGGAAAAAGAAGAAACCAGGTCTGTGGGGAAACAAAAGGGTTCGGGTACTTAACTGAAAGAGAAATAATTTCAATGGCAAAGCAATAGACTGTTAGAAAAAGGAAGAAAGGAGAGATAAAGAAACATGAAGGGAGGAGGGGCGAGAAGAAGGCAAAAGGAGGGAATGAGGAAAGGTGGTGATGGAGGAAAGAACGAAGGCAAGAAGGGAAAGAGCATCAGGAGGGGCAACAAGAAAGAGGAGAAGAGGTTAGTCATGTGGAGTAAGAAGTTGAGGGGGAAGGCAATGAATAAAAGGAGAAGAAAGGGACGAATTAAAGAAGGCAAAAAAGAAAGAAGGGCGTTGATGCAGTGAAAGAGATAAAACAGCATAGATATGCGAGTAAAAAAATAGTTGATGGTTAAGGATTGAGAGGTAGAGGTGAAAGGGGAAACTAGAAAATAGGGGAAATATGGGAACAAGTAGAGATACCGACCCCCACTGCATATGTCTTTGGTGTTTTGGCTTCGAACAGAAAGTCAGACTGTGGGTCATGCCAGTTTATGACCCCCAAAGGGTTTTAAAGAAAGAATGTCCACATTTTCCCTGTGATGCTCAGCCCCAAAATCTCTAAATAACACTATTTCGAAGAGAAAATCTCCTGAAGGCAGAAGCTCTGAAGAAGCACCATAAAATATTGCATTCTAGGAATGAATCTCACCACTCATCTTTCTCTTCATTGAAGAAGAGATGCTGCAGACATTCATCGTCACTTCCGCACCAGACAGAGAACATGCATGCTTTCCATCCAAGTCCGCACAAAGTATGACCTGATGGACATCCTCGACAAGAGCTAGCCTAAGGAACTGGTTTTACCATTACACGCTGCCCTAAAGGACCCAATTACGGACATTTTGCAAAAACAATGCTCCGGACAAGCTGTGAGCAAGATTTAATAAAGTACCCAGGAGCGTCTACGGATCCGGAGTCTGGTGAGACACCCTATCCCTGAGAGTCTTGTTCAAACTGCCACTTCAGGAGTTAAGTCGGGCTCTTTTCCATCTCTTCCCCCAAATAGCAGTGATAAAAAATATGACGCTCTCTCAAAGAAAGCGTTTGCATTGAATAGTATGGCCATTAAGGCCATCAATGCATCCTGCGCCTTGGCAAAGTGGGTTTAAAGACCTGGTCACTGACAGAAAGGAGGCATCATACCATGCTTTGCAATTGTGCATTGAGTCTGCAGTGTGGTCTGGCAAAGCTATACACACCAGTTCAGTCACCAAAAGGTTTTCCTGGCTGAGGAGGTTCGGGTATGCCCCCGACAGCCAATCGTAACTTTTTCACATCCCCTTTGACTGCAAACATTTGTTTGTGTCAAAAGCTGACCACCACTTGGGAAAACTTCAGGCATCTAAAGCAGCTGCATCATCTTTAGAAGCAATGGCACAAATGGGCTACAAAATGCTGGTGTGGAAGATTGCCCAGAACAATGCTAGTGGGTCAGATTCATTCAAAACTTTCCACCCATCACTTTTGCGATTACAGTTTGTCTCACTATGCGAGAGAGGGTATGCCCAGACACATGTGACCCTTGCTGGCATGCGCCATAGGGAACCAAGCTACACCTCACTGAGGAGGCCTAACAATGGCGAAACATGTCTGGGGTTGCTTGTGTTTCCGTGCAGAGGGGACCTGGCCTAGAAGTTCGGGGTGAGCTGCTACCATTGGTGGCAGTACCTGACAGATTTGCATATGGCTGGACCCCTTTTGCAGTGGGTCTGACGGGCTAAAAAACGATGGTTTGAAAGGTTGCCCAGAGCAATGCCAGTGGTTCAGATTCATTCAAAACCTTCCCCCCACCACTTTTGTGGTTACTGCCAACAGCCACTACAGACAACTATACGATCTTGGAGAGGCAGACCTTTTTTCGTTACACCTGTGCCTTTAGTTAGCGAGGGAGAGGACAACCCTCTGCAAAACAAGGTCAGAGAAGGTTCTCTAGAACTGGAAGAGGCTGAGGTGGAAAGGGAACACAGGCAACTGTGGCCATTATCCCTGCAAGATCAGCTGCCACTTCAACACAACTTTGAGGCATTCGCACACGCCTCTGCCGTGGGAGGAAGTTAAGCCCTGCACTCTGTAAAATGGTTATGCATTACTTTGGATGCATGGGTACAGCAAGTGGTGACCCAGGATTATTGCCACCCATTTTTGGTACGCCCCCTGGATTATCCTCTTCCTACACACCCTTTTCGGCCACCAGATCTTCTGTTGCAGCAGTAGATTGTTACCAAAGAGCGGGTGCCTGCAGCAGAGAAGAACCAGGGGTGATATTCCCTCTACTTTCTGGTTCTGAGGGACTGTGACCTGTCTTGGAACCAAGATGATTGAGCACATTCCTCCGAAAAGACACGTTCAAGATGGTAACCTTTTGGCAGATCTGCCAGGCCCTGAAGTTACAGAATTAGTTGGTATCACTCAGCTTCCAGGATGCTTACTTTCATGTGCCCATGCATCCCAAGCCCAGTAAGTACCAGAGGTTTTTAGCTAGTAGTACCCATTATCAGTTTCGGGTCCACTCCCCAAGAATCTTAACCATGTTTTGAGTGATGGCAGCCAGTGTAAGTAGAGGAGGGATTTGCATCGTCCCCTACCTAGACGATTGGTTAATCAAAGTCCACTTCTTAGGGCTGGCCCGAAACCGTCTCAGCCTCACCTGCCTGCCTGCCACCACTTGCACAAACTGTGCTTCTCCCTCAACTTCAAGAAGTCCCATGTGACAACCTCGCAGACACTCCAGTTCTTTATTAGTGCGATCATGGATTTCCCCCTCGGTAAGGTCTGCCCCCACCAATGAAAGGGCTCGTCACATCGAGCAAATGGTCATGAAATATCAGAACACCCCCAAACTTCTAGTCCTAGACATTCTATGGTTGCTGGGACTAATGGCTTCCTGCATTTTTCTGGTGCCAGAGGTCACTTCAGTGGGCCCTCAGATTTTAGTGGTCACAGTTCTCAGGCAGCATGACAGACCTTCATGTCCCAAACAGTATCACAGGACCTACTGTTTTGGACCCTCGAGAGAACGAGAGACCTTGATGGCAGTTGAACGTTTTGTCAACCGTGGCTGGAAATGATAGTTATGGATGCCTCTCTGAAGTGTTGGGACGCACACCTCAACAAACTGATGTTGAGCAGTTTGTGGTCCCTGGCAGAGGCAAAACTTCATATCAACATGTTGGTGCTGAGTACTAGCAGACTGGCGCAGATGGCCATCTTGCCTTGGATATCGGGGGAAACTGTCCTGATCATGACATCCACCACGGTGGGCATGCTCTCTCGACAATGGAGATGGTGCAGCTCTGGTTTTGGGAGTTACAAAATGGAATCTCCTTAACAGCAGTTCATCTAGGGGCAGAGAACATGATGGGAGTTGCCCTGAGCAGGCAGGGCGCAGTCTCACACGAGTGGGAGTTGTGTCAGTAAGTTGTTTCAGAGTTCTCCAGCATGGAGTCTGGCATGGATTCACATGCTCATGAATATTCCCCGTCATCAGGCTCGGAATCCTCGGTAAAGAAAAAATCAGTTTCAGTTTTGTTTCTGAACTGTCTCAACTAGTAACCAATCACTGGTCTCTGGGTCATACTTCCCCCAGCCAATGACTGCCCTCTACCTAAGCCCTTCCTCTGGCAGCCATCTTCAGATTTTTATGGAACGTACAAGTGTTGCGAGTCTTCGTGCTGTAGCTCTCGAGCTTTTACTGCATTTTGCGTTTTTTCGAAGAATTTACACTTCTATTTTCAGTCAATCGAGCCTCAAGCTCCACCGATTCTACTTTCGATCAACGGGGACCCGTTTTCAGAACTTTCAACACCCCTCAAGAGCATCTTTTCATCGAGTTTCCACTTCTCGAAGGATTCCAGAAGATTTTTTAGGCCTACCCCGTGTGGACATGGCCCAGGACAAAGGAAGCAGGACACCTGTTGGATCCAAGCTGTTCAGAAACTGCCCTGGATGTGGACTACAGAACGTCTTTAAGGAGGATGAGCACTCTTGGTGCCTCTACTGCCTTCATGATGACAAATCACACGTGGAGAAGGACTGTGCGTTTTGTAAGAGCATGTCCGAATGGACAATGAGGGATCGTCATACTCTACTCACCAACTGGCTGGAAGGGAAGAGCCCAGCAGTGGGTGAGAAGTCTGAGCGGTCTTCTAAGACCTCTGAGGGCGCTCAGGCGAAAGGGGCCCAACAAAAGGCAAAGCAAGGCGAGTCCGCGGGCACCGGGAGCGTCGATCGGTCAGGCTCCTTGGCTTCCAGGCAGGGCGCATTCTCACCGACGCCATCAACCACGAGCCAACGCTCTGGCTCCGAGAAGTCCCGGTCGATCCCGACGGAGACAGCCGAGGGGGAGCGAGGCAGTGACCCTCCCCCCAAGGTGAAAGCCTCAGGCATGCCCAAGGTCGTGAAGGCCCTGATTCACCCGGCTAAGGCCTCGATTGAAGGAGTCGTGGCGGCCCTGGTAAAACCTACGGAGGCTTCCCCGGTGGAGACGGCTTCAGGGGCTAGAGTTTCCCTGCCACCCCGGAGAGAATCTTCTTTTCTGCCTATTGAGAAGACCCCAGTGAAGCCCCAGCAGGAGAACGAGGGGGGTGGCATGGTAGCCATAATGGACATGAATACCACCTCGGAGGATGAGTTGGCTAGCGTCGAAAGGATCCGGGACAAGAAGTCTGAGGAGTCCATGGCCCACGGGAAGGATCCCGATGAGGCCGACGAAGAGAGCGACGGGGGAGCCGACGAGAAAGATATGGCCACGGAGGGCCCCAGCCGTCGGTCCCGTTGCAGCCGGTGCCCGTACCAGGGGACAATTAAGAAGCTATCTAGATGGCCATATACAGGCCCTGTGTACGGAGATAAGGACAAGGATGCCCTTAACCCCCACCGATGACCCAGCAGAGCCTGGACCGTCGGGGAGCCCACCTAACAAGCGGAGACGAGTCCATCCTCCTCCCCTTTTCAGCCTTCACCCTCACCCTCCCCTCCGAGGGGGGAGGAGACGGGAACGGAGACGGCGACGACGGGGACAGACGACGACAGTGGTGACGACAGAATGGACCTCCCAACACCAGCTCCTCTGGCCCCCCCCCCCGACGAAATTGGCTCCTTCCACGCCATGATTGCCATTGCATCTGAGCTTTTCCAGCTCTGCCCAGAAGAACAGAAGGAGGGCTTCCTCTACCAACCACGGGAGGCCAAGAGGAAGACTGTCCTCTCAATCCCGTTACTGGACGACATCTGGTACGAGGGGCCAGCGCTCCTGAAGAACCCATTCATGGCTCCCGCTAAGAGAGACTGGTACGAGAAGAAGTACCGGGTCCCGGACTCTGCCCCTATGTGCCTCAGAGCACAGCCGTCCCGAGATTCTGTGGTCTCCGTGACGGCCAAGAAGAAATCGGCAGGGGCAACGGCCTCAACTTCCACTCCTCTCCCGCCGGACGGCGAGGTGAAGAAACTGGACGCCATGGGACGACGGTTCATCTCGTCAGTGGCGACGACGATTAAAGCCCTTGCTATCGTGGCACGCTACGACAGGGAGCTGTGGTTTAAGATCGCTCCCCTCCTGGACTTCCTCCCGGACAACAAGAGGGCTGAGGCCCCGGAAATCCTACAGGAAGGCGAGGTGGCTTTGGACCACACCATTACGGTGGCCACAGACATCGCTGACACAGGCTTTTGCCAGATGGGCAACAGCGTTTGCCTTCGCCGGCGCGGTTAACTCAAGGCCACCGATTTCCACCAGGACGTGCAGACAGCGTTCTGGACATGCCCTTCAACGGGAGCAACCTGTTCGGCAAGACAGTGGACAAGTCCCTGCAGGCCATCAAGGCGGACACCGAGACGGCTCAGGCCATGGGTGTTTTTCAGCAACGACAGCCATCCTGTCGGAACTCTGGAGGCAAGCAAGGTACCTCCAAAGGATTCAGCGGCGGTTCCTCGTCGTGCCACCAAGCGGCCCGCTCCTCGTCACAGGAAGCCTAGAGAGGACGCAGCAAGACCGGAGGATCCCGTCGTCGTCGCCAAGGCCGTCACGAAACGGGACTGAACCGGCCGTGGCGTCGGGGCCCCACCGAGCACCCCGGTGGGAGGCCAGCTGGCGAAATTCGTCAGCGTGTGGGAGTCCATCTCCACCGACCGTTGGGTGCTAGATGCCCTGGCCCGAGGGCACACTCTGGAGTTTCAAAAAAGGCGTCCCCGTATTCCACCCGTGGCCAGGAAGGAAAACCATGTCCCACAACTACTTCTGGAGGTACGAGCGATGTTAAGAAAGGGAGCCATAGAACTCGTCCCAAAGAGGCTCCGGAGTGAACTCACGGTACTTCCTCGTCCAAAAGAAGACTGGCGGTTGGCGACCCATCCTGGACCTTTGTCGTCTAAACAAGTACATCAGGTCCCCGAAGTTCCGGATGGTCAACCTCCAGCACGTGCTGGGACAGCTGGAGGAAGGCGACTTCCTGTCGTCGCTGGACTTGGAGGATGCCTACCTCCACATCCCCATTCTAAAAGGACATCGACGCTATCCGTTCATTGCCCTTCCCTTCGGATTGAAGTCGGGGCCCAGGGTGTTCACCAAGTGCCTAGCACCAGTGGCTGCGCGGCTACGCCTGCAGGCGATCCACGTCTACCCCTACCTGGGCGATTGGCTCATCCGAGCAAAGTCAAGGGAACTCGCCGTCGATCACACAGCGAAGACCGTCCATCTGCTCACAGATCTGGGATTCTCGATCAACTTCGCGAAATCCCACTTGGTACTGTCGCAAGACGCCCTGTTCCTGAGAGCCAGACTCGACACAGTGGCACGATTGGCTTCGCCGTTGGAGGGAAGGACGAAGGCCATCCTGGGCAAGGTACAACGGCTGTTGACCATGGATGCAGCCGGGGTGAGATCCATCAAATCCCTACTCGGCATGATGTCCTCGTGCATCTACCTCGTGCACCTATGCAGGCTGCGGATGCAACCACTGCAGGAGTTCCTTGACGCCCTTTGGATTCAAGCGGCGGGCAGCTTCGAAGACAGGATCTCACTCAAGACTTTCCGCTGAGCGATCCGGTGGTGGGGCACCTGCGCGCTTCTGGTGGCGGGCATGGACTTCCAGACACAGGCACATCAGGAAACGTTGACGACGGATGCCTCACTGGAGGGATGGGGAGCACACACCGAAGATCTCCACGCAAGAGGCCTTTGGCTCCTGGAGGAGAAGTCACTACACATCAATGTCCTAGAGCTCTGAGCCGTGATCTGGGCCCTCAGGTCGTTCCTTCCGTCGCTCAAGGGCAAAGCGGTAAGGGTCTTCACAGACAACACCACCACGATGTTCTACATCCGGAAGCAGGGGGGCACAAGATCCCCAGCCCTATGCAAGGAAGCGCAGGATCTGTGGCACTGGGCCGTTGCACAAGGGATGTTCCTGGTACCCTTCCATCTGGCAGGAGTAAAGAACACCATTGCCGACTCACTCAGCAGGGAGCTGCGATCATGCCACGAGTGGGTGCTGCGGCAGGATCAAGTGGATCTCCTATTCCGATGATGGGGCAATCCCCAGATCGACCTATTCGCGACGGCGATGAACGCCAAGTGCCGGAGGTTCACCAGCAGGTTTCCCCAGCCAGGGAGAATGGGCGATGCCTTCTCACTCCCCTGGGACGGCCTATTACTTTATGCGTTCCCCCCCCCCATCGCGGTTGCTGCGGCGACTCATCAGTGAACTCAGACGGTCCCGGTGCAGGATGATCCTCGTGGCACAGGCATGGCCAAGGCAGATCTGGTTCCCGGACCTTTTGGGCATGTCAGCGTCCCTCCCCCCCCCAGTCAAACTACCGACGGACGCCGATCTCACCAGGGAAGGGGGCGCCACCCTCCATCACAACCCAGGGTCTCTGAACCTGCAGGCCTGGCTCCTGCAGCACTACAGTTCGGAGGGTACGATATCCCGGCGGACTGCAAGGAGGTGCTTGCACAAGCCAGGGCGTCCTCAACTCTCAAGTGCTATGGGCACATATGGAAGAGGTTCTCTGTCTGGTGCCATGCACAGAAGATTAACCCTCTGCGGATTACGGCCCCTCAAGTGCTGCCGTACTTGCTATCACTGGCCAAGGCGGGGCTGGCACATGCCTCCATCAAGATCCATCTGGCGGCTATCTCCCGCTACACCAGAACTCCGGGGTGGTTATCTCTATGGTCTCATCGCTTGGTGAAGGAGTTCATGAAAGGACTGTTCAAATCGTTCCTGCCAGTTAAGGCTCTGGCCCCGGCGTGGGAGCTCGAAGTTGTGCTGACCAGGCTCATGGGGCCGCCATTCGAGCCTCTGCATTCGTCACCGTTGAAGTTCCTGTCTGGAAGACAGCGTTTCTTGTGGCCATCACCTCCGCACGACGAGTGGGAGAGATCCAGGCCCTCTCCTGTAAACCTCCATACCTGACATTCCACGAGACGAGGGTAGTGCTGAGGACGCACCCTCCTTCATGCCCATGGTGCCGTCGGACTTCCATCTCAACGAGCCCTTGGTTTTAGCTGTTTTCTTCCCGTCGCCGGCTGAGAGGACTTTGCACTCGCTGGATGTGGCTAGAGCGCTGAAGTTCTACGTGGACCGCACAAAGAGTTTTCGGAAGACATCACAGTTGTTTGTGAACTTTGGACCTGTGAACCAAGGGAAGGCCCTCTCGAAGGCTTCCATTTCCAGATGGCTCTCCGGCTGCATCATGCACTGTCACCGGTTGGCAAACCTACCCTTGCCCGGCCATCCGAGAGCCCATTCAACCAGAGCAATCGCTGCTACCACGGCGTTCCTGTCTGGGGTGTCCCTGCTGGACATCTGCAGGGCTGCTACGTGGAGGTCGATGCACACCTTCACAAGATTATACTGCGTTGACCGGGATTGCAGGGAGGAGTCTAGTGTCGGCCAGGCAGTGCTGCGCAACCTGTTCGCCTGAAAGTGAGCCTGGTGAGGAAGTAAGGGATGCTTAATGTTGAGTTGTTGAAATGCTTAATGTTGAGCCTTGCCACCTCCTGTGGTTGTGCATGTGTGTACTGCTATGTATTCCTGTATTCATGAGCATGTGAAACCATGCCAGACCCATGCTGGAGAAGGAACAAGTTACTTACCTGTAACTGTTGTTCTCCAGCATGGGTCTGACATGGATTCACATGCGAACCCTCCCTCCTACCCCTCTTCGGCTCTTGTCTTGGTCCTACTGCCACTTTACGTGCTACCAAATCTGAAGATGGCTGCCAGAGGACGGGCTTAGGTAGAGGGCAGTCATTGGCTAGGAGCAGTATGACCGAGAGACCAGTGATTGGTTACTAGTAGAAAGACAGTTCAGAAGCTAAACTGAAACTGATTTTTTCTTTACTGAGGATTCCCAGCCTGACGAGGGGGAATATTCATGAGCATTTGAATCCATGCCGGACGCATGCTGGAGAACAACAGTTACAGGTAAGTAACTTGTTCCATCTTTGCCCTTTGGGGAACCCATCAAGTAGATCCTTTTGCCTCTAGTTACAACAGTAAGTGTGAGCTGTTTCGCTCAAGGGAATTTCCCCAGAGGAGATGACTGAGTGCAGCATTTGTCGTAAACTTGAACTTTCAACTTCTGAAGCATTCCCATCAATCCCCATTCCCCCTTACATTCTCAGGAGGTTGAGGAGGTTCGGAACAACCATGCACCTAATTGCCCCGGACTGGGCCGTGAGGACGTGATATATGGACTTTCTGGGCATGGCTATCTGTCCTTTATAGTTTTCCTCGGAGTATAGACACTCGGAAGGCCTGGTTCTTTTCAACCTTAATGCCTTGCTTCTAAAAGGCTATGCTACACAGATTGGCCCTTCCTGAAGACGTCATGGAGTTGTTGCTTTCGGCGAGAAGAATAACAGTCAAGTCTCTGTACAGCTGTTGGAAAATGTTTTGCAGCTGATGCAAAGATGACCAAATATATATTTCTCTGTTCAGCATGCCCACAATACTGTCTTTTCTCTTGCGCCTTGCTCTAAAGGGCTTCAGGTGACCAATGTGAAAGGGTATTTGGACGTGCTATCAATTTTCAAGCGGACCCTGAGTAAGGATCATCTTTACCATACCCACAGTATTGCAATTTCTCTAAGGACTAACAAACATGTTTTCCCTGGCTCCTCTCCTCCTTGTACCGGCCCTGTATTTGAATCTTGTACTCACTTTCTTAATGGGGGCTCATTCTGAGCCTACACATTCGTGTTCACTCAGTCAGTTGACATGGAAAGCATTATTTTTGATGGCAATCACTTCTGCATGAAGAGTTAATGAGTTTCAAGCCTTATCCATCAAGCCCCTATTTACTGTGTTTGCCCAAAGATAGTGTGATGCTTAGCGTATAGCCAACTATACTACCAAAGGTGGCCTCTGAATTTCATATTTTCTAGAAGATTTACTTTGTAGTATTTTACTCTCCTGCTCTCCCATCTAAACAAAAGTAGAGATTTGAGACTGGAACCTAGCGTGTCTACGTTTTTACATTCCTAGAACAAGAGAATTTAGAATGGAGGACAAGCTTTTCATATGTTGGACTGGCCCTACAGTGGGTAAATCTGTAACAAAGCAACCCGTATCCAGATATAAAGTGTTATGCATTACTGAATTCTACTCTATCATAGGGGGTAAGAAGTGCCTGTGGCCCGTGTAATGCACTTGACCAGAGGAATGGATGCCAATTCTGCTCTCCAGAGGTGGGGGTGCTGATTCTAGTTAATGGCCAGGCCACAACATGTTTATCCTTGCATACTTTTTCAAAGTACTACTGCCTTGATTCTCTTTCGAGCAAGGGCACCCAATTTGGCAGGGCAGTCCTCCAAAATTTCCTAATTTGAGCTTTGCATCTTAGTTCACTCTTCCCTCCTCCTGAATATACATATGGGAGCCTATCTAAGATGAGGAATTTGTGGGAGGGCTCAATCCATTAAAAGAATAAATAACCTCTGGTAATGTTATTTCTGATTGTTCCTCCCAAATATTCCTACTCGTCCTGCCATCCTACCTCTCTGGTAAACAGATCACTCTTGTTAACAGGATGGTCCATTCGCCTGATGCAGGTTCTATAAAAGAACCACCCGGGCTAGACTAAGTAGCTGACCCAGTTGGAGAGGAGGAAGCCCCCCTGCTTCCAGCTTAGCTGGCAGTAAGAATCTGGCACTGTTTTCACATGACAGTGTAGCAATTGAATGCTGGGTCAGAGCCCAGAAGACGTCTCTTCTCGTCTGATTGCAATGCCGAGTTTTGCTCTGCTACAATGGTTTGTTCACCTTGTGGGGGCTCAACGCATGTGTCCCTCCCCAACTTACACATATACAACCTTAAATCTCCCCAGGTGAGGTCTGACCTCACAATGTATTCCCTGGATCTGGAACACGTTCATTATAACATTGCAATGTACTTTTTTATAAAGATATAGGGAAGAGAACAAAACAGAATGGCTTCATTGAAAAAATGGCATACTGCTTTATCTTATAAAAGAAAACATTTATTTCACAAATATAAAAACCCTCAATTTTCTCTCACTAAAATGTTCCAATGAATCAACCCTCTTATAGGGTGCAAGTCATATTTCTGTAATCACTTCAAAAACCAAAAGGCACTTTTCATCCCTCACAATTCTCTTTAAGAAAGACACTAAGCCCTAATCATGCTTTAACACCAGCGAAGTTCAACAAAAACTTGTTCAACTCAAATACTCTATAGCATCATTAAAATGAAACATTATCCAATGCATTAATCATCTATCAGAAAAAAGAAAGACCTGCATTATAGCAATAATAATATGCAATTTGACTTCAATGCAGACTTCTACTAGCATAGCATCCCCTATTTGCTCTCTAACAAGTCTGTTGTCTCAGCTTGTTCCCTCTAATCTACCCGTCAGCCAGATGGGCTTATCATGGCGTTTATATAGGGCCCTAATTATTAAACTTACATGTCACTTGATGGGCAGTTGCTTTGCTTCTAATGCAAACCAATGTTACCTGGGATTAAACCCTGTTTTACATGTATGATGTAAGTAAACAATTCACAAAGACACTCCTCATCAGCACGGGGTTGCAATAACAAATCTTAGTGTCTGGTGACATATCGGGGTGTCCAGTGATAGTCACCTGGGAATTGCCTGCCAGGGGGTGACATGTCCAAGAAAATGCACCCTCAGTAAAATCAAACACTTCCCCAAATATTCTAGGATTTTGAGTTTATAATATAAAACTGTACCCCTCATAGAATATTTTGGGAAAGTATTTGAGGTCAGGAAACAGTCTCCTACATGGTAACTTTTTCCAGGGGACAATATCACATGGAACCCATAGCAGCTGTTCGCAAGATCCTCAAAGTGTCTCATCTTCTTGTTATCAATTTTCCATATTTTGCTCTGAGTGATTGTCCCATCCCCTTATCAGCTTTAGCTCGATGCTCTGAGCGTCTAACTTCATTATCATGGCAAAACATTGTGCTACTTGGTAGGAAGGCAAGGCCCTCTACATAGTGTCTCTGATTTCATCATCAAACTGCTGTTTTACCTTTTGTTCATGCAGGGAATAAAAATGAATTTGTTTGCATGCTCAATATTTAGCATATATAGACTATACAGAACTAAATATGTACGCATGTTTTCATAAGCAATCAAGTTTCTAGATGCTTTTCTATGTAAGTGGTTACATGTAGCAATGAGTGAGTAAAAAATGAATGGAAAAACACGCTGCAAGGTTACTTCTAAAAATGAGGCTTATATAGGCCAGTAAAGGTGTCTAGTGCTTTGAGTGCTTCTTTCTGTTTAAGCACTATATTGCTATTTCAATGTAGATTGCTCTCCAAGTAAAGCGCTTCACTAGTCTCTAAGCACTACATTCTACTAACACTACCTTTTACTAACAGACCTTATCTGGCCTATGCTAGTTACTTTAATTCTTGCATAACCTCTCCATAAATACATTACCAGAAGGATAAGTGGAATGTCGAGGGCCAGCCTTGGGTGAAATTTGCTGCTTTGATTTTTCCCACTGGACAAAGAACTCAGCCTGTCTGCTTCTTTTCTGCCAGTCTGTGAGCCATAATGAAAGCCACAGTATTAGTATGTTACTAAAAGCAAATGAGTTCATTTTTCACCACTGTTACAACTTGAAGCCGGCTAGGGAAATTGATACAGTCTGAGGTTACAGCATTCTGCACCGTGGTAGAAGAGAGAAACCTCCAGTTACAAAGGAGCAGGGAGCAAAACATTGAAGGCATACACCCTTCCAAAATGGTAAACAAACAGTCTAATCACCAGCCATAATTCCCAGGGTTACCGTCATCCTTAGGCTCTTCTCCTTTCAACATTATCAGAATCCGCAGGAAATTTGGGTGAATGCCCCTCACATCCTATTTACGAGGAGTTCTCAGTCAATCAAAAAGCTCCATCCGGGGGGCTTCAGCTCTACAGGTGCCTCAAAAGCCTGCATATCCTGTTGATCTCCAACATAGCCATCTTTCGATTCCAAAGTCAGTCTTGCACTGCCCATCCAGACCCTCATTACTTCAGTAAACTACTCAAGCTGGAATCTAAGCACCATCGTTGCAGGTTGTATCAACTGGATTTGACCATCCTCCTATATAGTCGCCCCAGTCCATGTGAGAAGTAGAACAGGGCAGGTGCTGGGCTGTCCGTGGCCGAGGTGGTGCAGCATTCCCATTAAACTGCCAGTCACAGCAAGGCCCAGAAAGGGAAGAAGAAGAAGCAGTCAACCAAGATGGAGTTTGTTGTCGCACATCTCTTCCAGCAGGTTCACCATTTTGGGTCCTCTAAAGGCTTTCCTCTATAAATCCACAATTCGGGCAAGTTAGAACCCGAGGCCTATTCACCCAAGCCTCTTGGATCTTACACGAAGAATGGCGCTTTCCTTGCCAAGCCAGGCCAACAAACTTTAGCCATGCCATTTATTGTGGTGCCTGATTTGACTTCCAATGTTTAGTTATCTTGGCGTCCTTCCACTCAAAATATATGATGCTAATAAAAAAGCTGGTCTACATATTATACAAAGAGGACCTTTATAGATGCAAGGTTTGTACATTCTTTGGCCAACCTGTACAGCATTGTTTTTTTTTTGTTGTGAATCTTTGCCCGAACAGAACATGGAAGCCATAAGCCGAACTGGACAGCTATCATTCCATCCTGTAGGATATCCATGATCCAGTTAAATCCCACATTATGATTATGCGTTACCTATTTTTATTTATTTATTTTATTTATTTGAATTTATATAGCGCCCATCGGCCCGGAGGCATTGTGACGCTGTTACAGTATGCTCACTTGGTACAGGAATTCATTACAGCAGGGAAGTAAAACAGGAAAGTATGTTAGCATACAGTAGGCTCATGTAGTACAGTAATACATTACAGCAGGAAAAGTACATTCATTATGATACCAACAGTCAATATGTAGAGGAAGGTGAAGAGGCGGGTTAGTTGAACAGTGAGGTGTTCAGCTGTTTGCGGAATGTGGTGTAGGATTTTTCGTTTCTTAGTGCAGATGGTAGAGCGTTCCAGTTTGTTGGTGCTAAGTGTTGAAAGCTGGACCCTCCTGCTTTCTTTCTTTTGAAGGTGGGTATGTGGATCTGGTTGATCAGATGAGATCTAGTGGGTCTGGTGGACGAGCTGAGGGTGATCTTTTCCGATAGGTAAGGAGGGGCGTCAGTGGAGAGGCATCTAGATCTGATGACCGTGGTTTTGAAAATGATGTAATCTTTTACTGGTAGCATGGGCCTCTTTCCTGGCCTGAGAGATGTGTTCCCTTTTGGGAATGCTCAGTGCTGCTCTTAGGGGATTATTTTGTGTGATTTGCATTTTGTTTAGGTTTTTTGCAGTAGTGCCCAAAAAAAGGGCATTGCAGTAGTCCAATTTGGTGCCTACTGTGGCTCTGGCTATTGATAGGCAGTTTTTAGTAGAGAGGAAGTGTTTAACCGCATTGATTACCTTGGTAGTGAGCGCAGCGGAGGCGGCTATGGCATTGACCTGACATGATATTGACAAAGTTGAGTCAAGGTAAACTCCTAAGGTTTCGACCGCTGAGGAGACCGTAATGGTGGAGTTGTCAATGTTAAAGGTTTTGTATTGAGGTGGGAGTTTGTTTAGGGTTTCCTTGGTGCCTACTATAATGATCTCTGTTTTATCTCCGTTTAGACAGAGACTGTTGGCTGCCATCCAAGTTTGGATGGCTGTGTAGATCTTGGTTAACGCCGCAGCATCTTGTTCATAGATGTCTGTGAGGGGGAGTAGGACTTGGGTGTCGTCGGCATAATTGGTGTAGGCTATGTTGCGACGATCCAGATCATTGAAGAGAGGGAGGGTGAATTTATTGTACAGTGTAGGGGCTGTACATGAGCACTGTGGGACTCCACAGTGGATGGTGGTTGGGGTGGCGCAGGCGGAGTCTGAGAAGACTTTCATGAGTCGACCCTTGAGGAAGGAGGTAACCCAGGAGATGGCTTGCAGAGAGAAGTGGGCTTTGTTTTTTAGTTGTGTGGCTAGGATGTCGTGGTTGACCAGGTCAAAGGCAGCGGACAGATCCAGCAGGAGCAGAAGTGCCGGTTTACCTATGACCATGATGTCGCCTAGTTGTATTTTGAGTAAAGCCGACTCAGTTCCGTGTCCTGGACGGAAGCCTGATTGTCTTTTTCCTAGGATGTGATTTTCTTCCAGGTATTGCTGGATTTTGTGTCTAAGCCACTTTGTCCAGGATCTTGAGCAGGAAGGGGACAGTGGTGATGGGTCTGTAGTTTTTGGCATTTTCTGGTTTCTTGAGAAGTGGGCGCACCCAGGCTTCTTTTAGGCTGTCTGGGACTGAGTTGGAGTTGAAGGAGGCATTGATATAAGACTTGAGAAAACGGTGCAAGTGTTTCTACGCAGTCTTTGATTAGTTTGGTGAGGCAGGCATCACCTTTGCAATTCGAGGGCTTGATTTTGTTCAAAATTTCTATTACTTCTAGTTCAGAGATTTCTCTGAATTTGAAAGATTTAGTTGGGTTTATAGTGACCTCTGTCTCCGTCTCAACGTTGGAGGCTGATTGGATGTGCGGAGAGAGGTTTTTGTGGTGGTCCAGGATTTTCTTCTGCAAGAGCTCAATTTTGTTTAGAAGGGCGGACTGTATGGAGTTGCACCAAGTTTGATCTTTAACAATCTCTTGGGTCTTGGTGATTGGTGTGGATAGTGCCTTAAAGATGGCAAAGAGCTCTTTCGATTCAGAGCTAGCATTGGAAATTCTATCATTATAGGATGTAGATTTGGCTGTAATGATAGCTTTTTTGTATTGGGTTGTAAGTGATTTGTATGAGGATAGTAAGGAGGCATTTGGGGAACTTTGCCATTTGTTCAGCACGTTGCGTTTTTTGGTGCACAATTCCTTTAGTTCTGATGAGAACCAAATATTGGAGTGTTTGGAGAGGAACGATAATGTCTATTGCTGTACTGATTGTAGATTTGAAGATGTCCGCCAGTACCGCTGGGTCTGGGGCGCAGGGGAGGTTGGTGGTGAGAGTGTCTAAGTAGGGGAGAATCCTTTCTTTAGTGATGTTTCTGGTGCTTCTAACCATGGCTGGTGTTGGGCTGAGTTTTCTTTGCTGTAGTGGCACGTGTAGGGATGAGGAAATCTATAAGTGAGTGGTCGGAACATGGGGTGGGTGTGATGGAGCTAATGTCGATGTCGCAGTTATGGTCCGATACCCAGTCAAGGGTGCCTCCTTTGCAATGTGTGGGTGCATGGATTTTTTGATGGAAGCCTAGTTCTTGAAGTGCTTGAGCTAAGGCTATGGATGGTCTGTCCTTCTGGTCATTGAATCACAAATTGAGATCACCTAGGAGGATGGTTTTTGAGGTTGTTTTTAGGTTTTGAGCTAGGAGGTGTGTGAGGTTGTCATGGAAGTCAGATATGGGGCCTGGTGGGCGGTGGGCTAAATTGATGGTGATGGTGGTGTTGGAGGATAGCGAGATCTTTGCTGCAAGGGAGTCAATGTTTTTTCTGAGATTGGAGAAGGATTGTCTTATCTCTAGTGGTCCTTGACTATGAGGGCTACTCCCCCACCTGTGGTTAGAGGTCTGTCCTGTCTAATGATGATGTATGCTTCTGGAATAGCTAGTGAGAGGGCAGGGCCAGCTGCATTTTGTAACCAAGTTTCAGTGATTGCTAGGATATCAAGGTCGAGGTCGGTTAGGAGGTCATGAATTTCAAGGGCGTTAGCAGGGAGGGATCTGGCATTAATCAGTGCGCATTGTAGGTTAGAAGGTGTAATTGGGGTAGATATTTCCTTGTTTTTTGTTAAGGCTGCTGTCTTCGTGGTAGTGGTGTGTGGGGCCTTGGATATGCTATGTAGGGTTAGGTTAGTTGCATGTTTTGGATGGCCAGTGGCATGTGAGTTACTGTGGCTGATTTGTGAGTTTTTGGGTGGGTGTCTGGAGCAGAGGCTTAGTAGTTTGTTACTGGGGCTAGTGGTTCTTGGACGTGTTGTGTGGATGGTAGGTTTCATGTGGGTAGCTAGGAGGTTGGGTTTGGTGGAGTAGGAAGAGAGTGGGAGCAATATAACATGGGGGGCGTGCAAAGTTGGCCATATTGCAAGCGCAAAGCTGGTAGGGGGAGCAGTATTCCATTGCAGACAATACTGGGCATCAATATTCAATTGCGGGCAGTGCTGGGCATCAATAATGAATTGCAGGCAATACTGGGCATCAATATTCAGTTGCAGGCAATAGTGTGCATCAATATTTAATTGTGGGAAATACTGAGCATAGTAATCAATTGCAGGCAACACTGGGTATCAACAAGCAGTTGTGGACATAGGCAAAGTCAGATGTAGGTTCCTATGGTGCCACAATGTATATTTCTGCTAGGCACATAGTACGGTACGATCGCCTTAGGCAGGGGATAGCGTTGAATGATGGCGGAGAGCTGTATGTGCGCGTCTACTGATGCCGCGGTAGTTCAACTGCTAGGATCATGGGACTAGCACCGCTATGAGGCCATTAGTAAATGTGCAGTTCGAGCGTAAGAAAGTTGCTCACCATTGTACCTGACTGGCATGGGCTGGTGGAGCCTTGGCCGCGCGAGCAGGCGCGAACAGAACCTTATAATCGCCTTGTATGTGGTCGCTTTTTTTCACTCTGCCCGCATTGGAAATATGAAGGGATTCGAGCTGCAACCAGGATTTTATTAAGGATTTGCAGCAGAAGCTCACATCTGCATACGCCGGCTGCTCAACAGCTGCCCCAGTTTAATATTTATTGATGAGAATGATTTGAGGGTTTTAATTCTTGAATGAAAAGGTATTTTATGATATGTAACAAACTGTCTGAAAATGAGTATATTTAATTCTGTTGTAACAATTCTTCTATAAAAGGTTTTATAGCTAACCAATACACAATTTTAACTAAAAAGTAAGAAAATGCTAAGGTTATCAGAATCTCCATTAAAGTAATGTTTTCTATAGCCAGCAAACTGCTGTCTTGCACATTCAGTTTGCTGCTTTCAATTTCTTTCGGAAGGCATTTCTACTGCCTGTTGGCATCCTCATTACTCAATTCCCTTGTATGCTGTAAAGGTCTGAATTCAGTGAATGCAGGTTCTGCAAGGTACCAGGCCTAATTATTGTTTTTAATTCTCTTTACTGGTGTACCTTTGAGCAACATCTCAAGACATCTATGGACAAAAACAAATAACATCAAAGTAACCAACATTCAATGGTACATCGAACACTCCTTCCCCGGCCAAATATCGGCCAAATGGGCGTCTGTCCATGGGGCAAAACAACTGTAAATACATAATTTATTTGGCTACAAAGCCTCTCCACACACAGAGCCATTTCTACCTCCAAGAAGCTACATCGACCCCTTTGTTCGACTTAAAATCTCCTCTATCTAGGCAGAAGAATACAAACAAATAATAACCTAAAATAAATCTGCCATTAATACCAATGTTCACAATACATCCTCAGAACTTTCTTCACTGCACATCCTTTATTCAGTTGCTCATCTCCCTCTATGAACCATTCCCCTGTAGCACTGTTATGTTCCACAACCACAATCTCCCTGCTTATTTCCTATCCCAAGCACGTCCACTTTGTCTTTTCAATATAACAAAAATGTAGCCAATGAAGCAGTTTGCACATCGATGATGGGTTAGATGAATATCCTGATAGAAATCGCCACCATGCTGCATTAAAAAGTTAATTCCTCTAACATAAAGGTCTCCCGCACGTTATGTAGCCACCGCTGCATTGTGGGAAGTGCTTCGATTTCCACTGTTATACCAGTGCCATCCTATCAGCATTCATTAGTGCCTTAAGCAACCCAGTTAAATTCCTTCCAATTCACAGGGGGTAGGCCAGAGAGTCATATAAAGCAGTCTTTAGGTAAGTATACCCCCATAATCTCCTTAATTCAATTTAAAGGTTCTCCACAGTAACACTGCACAAATGAGCAACCCCACCACTTATGAAAATACACTGCCACCTGTACTTACCTGGACAGGCACTGGTCACTGAACCTTACAACTGGAGTCATAGTGCCATCAGTGCAGCATTCTAAAGGAGAGGCCCTCATGTGTCGACACCTGGCCTGTAAATCGTGCTCTACATGTTTCATCCCAAACCTCCTCAGGTAGAGTTGTTACTAAATCTTTTTGCCACGGCTGCTTGATTTGCAATTATGTCTCCACATTCTGAGACACCAAACAAAAATTAAATATGGCCTATCCTCCGAGGACCTTGGTGAATAAGCTCCTTTTCATAAATATACCTTTCCATTCCTCCCTCAAGAGCATTTTTCCTTAAATATGTTAAGATTTTTACTGCATCCTGAAAAAGCTCCACCAGTTAGTCAATATGCTTAAATTACACCTTTTTAGCAACTGGTTTGCCTTTTCCTATCTCAATCCTAGCAATTTTAACATCGACATAGGGACAATTTCCCCAATGTTTAGTGGAGGCCCCCATAACTAGCTCAATGATGATGACAAAGTATTAGCTCTGGAGTCTTTCCACAGATCCTATATTATACCCAAAACTGGGTTCCATAGCAGTCCATAATAAATCTGTCACCTTGAATGGAGGTGTCCAAAAAAAGTCCCCATCTCCCCATATTCCTCCACCCATATTACCCACATAGTCACCAGAAACCTTAGTTGAGACACTTTGTAATAACAGCGAAACTCGAGAAAAGCATATCCACCATCTTTCTTGGAAAGACAAAGTATTTTATAGGCCACCCGGGGAAATTTCCCTAAAGAGAGCCACTGGTACCCTTATGGGTAGCAGTGAAAAAAGAAAAAGTAGCCTTTGCAGTAGATTCATCTTGAGTGATACCATCCTCCCCCACAACAACATTGTCATTCTGTGCCATCTCCTCAGGTCTTCTTTTACTGCTTTCTGTGGGTAGTTTGCTTCATAGAGGAGGGACAATATTATAATCAATACCCCTACATATCTGATTTTATCTTCCATCATCTTCATTTCCCCACGTAGCCCCCCCCCCCACTTCTCCGTACGAGTACTATTTGTCAATGGCAGAATTCACAATTTATCCACTTTGATACATAAATCCACTACTGAGCCTTTTTGCTAAATTTCTGTCATGGCTTCCTGAAAGGACATTCACGTTTTTGGAAATCGTGCCAGGGATCATCCACAAAGAGAGAGATTGTGTGCTCGCTTGGCCCATATCTATTCCCTGAAATGCTCTTATTTGGCCTAATAGCACAATTGAGTGGTTCCATCTCAATGGCGGCAAAGGGCAACCCTGCTACATGCCCCTTGATAGTGCAAACTCCTTCAAAGTGTCTCCATTAATCCGCACTTTCATCCTTGGCTCCTTTTACAGGGCTCTACTCCATCTCCCATGGAGTGTTCTTATATCGCCATCAGAAAGGGCCATTCAACCCGGTCAAAGGCTTTTTCTGAATACAGAGAGATCAAAACCAAGTTTTGTTTATCTCTCTTGCATTAGATCAAGGGTTTTCCTAATATTATCCATACCATTTCGTCCTCATAAAAAGCATCTTTGTATCTATGTTATGAAGCTATACTGGCTTTTCTGCCTTAGGAATAACTGTGATTAATGCCTCCAACATATTCCTAGTAAATGAAGGCTTAGACCACTCGACATGTACACAGTAGAGTAAATACACCCCACTAGGGAATAAGGCCAAGAGATAGTTTGCAAGGATAACAAGGCTTTACTTGCACAAAGTTTACATGCCAGCAAAGAACTCTGCTGCTCGATAGTGCTCTGCCAAAACTTACACGAGCAGCACATTAAGAAGGCACTAAGCATCATCAGTGACATCATACATAGGGTACAAATCAGCATGGCTGATTGGTGGGGGACATATACGAGGGTCTGCTCCATAGGGGATGCCAGGCGATAATTGGCTGGTTCTTTGTCGATCTTGGTCCACGTGGGTCTGCTGAGCTCATCCAGGCGGTGAATGTCGGGACACGCATTAAAACATTGTTTCTAATCTAAGCTAAACAACTAAGACTGGCTATTCATTCATTATGGCAGGTACCTGGGCATCCGAGGAAGGGGGTGCCAGAGAGAGCAGAGGGTAAAATACAGATATATTGACGCCTACCTTTGGATCTTCATTAATGCCGCAGTTCCCACTACAAGGTCTGCCCCAGGGGATTGATCTCTAATTTATTCATCCTGGTACCTCATGTTACAGGAGACGTGTGTTGCGATTGGGAAGATATACAGTTGTGCGAGCTTTAGATCTATGGCGGGTACCTTGGGGACGTTGGACCTGGGGGTCGGGTCAATGGAGGGTGGCTGGCTCTGGCCTGGCTGGGTGGGTGGGTCAGAGGCCCTGATGTCAGTTTAGTGGAGATGGATGGGCGCATTCTTGAATGTGATACTAAATATTCGAAACACTGAAGGGACTGAAGGAGAATGGACCTCCGTGGGAACAAGGACCGTGCAGAGCTGGTCTGGTGTGTTGGGAGCTTGGCACCTCTGTGTGAACTCGGGATGCGAATGCTGCAGCGCTCAGTGTGTCTGATCTGGGCCTAAATACAAAATTGAGTTGCAGGATATGGCTATTACTAGTGCTATTCACTCACTTCTATGCTCTATTGGGTCTTTATATGTTTCCTGATGGAGGGGCTGGTCCTCCCTTGTGGGTTAATTGAGGCTCAGTGAACTGAGAGGGCCTAGGTGGGTTGGGATTGGTTGTCTCAATCCCAACATTCCCCCTTTCGTTACTTCTACAGTAACACATTTCTCCCACCCCCATTTCTTTGTTCGTTTGCCAGTCTTTCTCCCTCCTCCCATGCAGGGTTTCCTTGTATGGGCATCCATGCTCTACACACACTCCTCAAACTCTCTGCCCGCTGTGCATATTGTTCAGGTTTGGCTGCCATGTATATGCATCCCCCATCTCCTGCCAAGTCAACCCACACCTCCTTGTAATTCTCGGGGTGGGGGTGCAATGATCATGTGATCTACCTCGTCCCCATGTCTATGGTAAATTGCGACCATACAATATTTTGGGCCATCATTTTCCCCTGTCTGTATTTCTACTTCCTGCATATCATGAGGTACCTTTTTATTATTATTATTCCCAATTGTCACCATCATCATTGCACTATAAGGAATGGCTTTTGCACAGCAACGGAGACCCAACTGGCACACGCAGAAAGTCAGCAGGATGAACACAATGATAGGGATCAGCATTTTTATAGTTGTCCCAAGCCATGATGGTACCCAGCCAAATGCCATTGTTAACCAGTCGTCGTCTTGTATTCCTGCCTTTTTGAATTTTTGCTCAAGTTCATGTACTGTCACAATTACATGTGATAGTGTCCCATTGTCAGCGTCTGCAGAAGGTACGAATGTGCAACATGAACACCCGATCTTTTTGCAAACCCCGCCCTCCATGGCAGTGAGGAGGTCAAGTACATACCGATTCTGCATCGTCATTAGTCGAAGCGCCCTTAGTTCTACATTGATGACGTTGAATCCTTCTTTAGTGTCATTCGCCAACTGGATCAGCTCCCACCGCACGATTTGGAGCCACTTGGCGTTGGCTCTAGCTTGGATGCTGGGCACAAGAGATGCAAAATAAGTGCAGAATTTAAAAGTTTGTACTCGTTGGGTATTTGTGCAAGCAGATCAGAAGAGTCTTGTGATAGGTAGTTGGAGGATCATTTCGTCTTGATCAGGCGGTCATGGCGCTCTTTTTCTGGGAGAACACGGAATTCTGGGGGTGACGTTGTTGCTATTATCTCTCTTTTCTCAGGTGTCACTTGTCCTTCAGCAGGCAACGGTCTCCCCCCTTTAGGTGCTCTTTGGGTACTACCAATAAAGCTGAATGCAGTGCTGCGAGCGAACAGTAACCCCTCCATGATGGTGGGAGGTGCACGTATGCTTTGTTGCCACAAACCCAGTAGTAGTCCATCAGCGCTGCAGTTCCTTTTCGGAAATCGGGAATCAACAGTGTTCTGTTGCATTTTCTGTTGGACACTACAGAAAGGCTCCATTCGCTATAAAAACAAAGTTCATAATTTACTTTGTGTTGTAGTTTAGCTGGCTTTTCAAGTGCTGTAATCCATGTAAGTGTTACATGTTCAGTCCATATTTGCGCACATGTTTTGTCCACAAGGGCCAGCGTTTTTTCAGAACAGCCACGGAGTCCTTCAGCTTTGCACACGGATGTTGATTCTTGCCACTTGTTTTATAAAAAGCTTGTCCCCACTATGGCCAGGAAGGGTTCCTTGAAGCACTTAGGATCAGGTGAGTCCTTTTTGCATGTCCGACTCATGAAGTTTCAGTTGGACCGTGCGTGCCTGAAAAGTCCCTTTTCTCCTACATAGCGCAAAGTGGATGAGACATTGTGTGGTACCTCTTGCAGCATTAAGACCTTGGGCGCCCCAGATGCATGCAGTATTAAGGAACAAACATAGCAACTCCCATTAGTCGTTCGTCTACCCGTTGTACTCATATCAGTGTAGCAGCTATTTGAGTGGCCTTGATGGCAAAGGTCTGCCACTTTAACAAAACCTAAACCATGGTATGCATCATATTTATTCTGGCGTGCCTGCCTTTTCCTTCTATCACTGTGCAAGGGAAATTGCCTCTCTGCAACCTCATTCTATATGACCTGCTTTTGTTACATAGCGATCTTTGGACACGTGTTGGTGATAACTGGACCATTAAGCTATTTCACAGTGTGGATTGGGAGTTGCTATATGAGGTATTAGTGTTATTTGTGGTTTTCTCTTCGGGTATACTGTTGGTTAATAATACATCACTACTTTTATACATGGTGGTATTTATAGTAAAAAGGTGGGAGGCTCCTATAACCATGCTAGCACTTGGAGTGGACAACATATTAAACAATGAGGTAGGTGTTGCACTGTAAACATTCTGGGCGATGCAAAAGACACATTTGGTATGTCTGATACACTCTCGGTAACATTGGGTACATCGTCATTGAATGTTAGAATACCTGGGGTTTTTCTTGTATTTTTATATACACTTGTTAACTTCAAGGGTCTGTTGGCACTCAATTTCCACTGAAACCCATCCCATGTCTCTTTTTTATTTTTTAAACTTTATTTATGTTTTTCCAAACAGAAAACGGAAAGAAAAAGGGCAGTCACGAGTTGAACACTCGCTTAGCCCAACAGTGGGACAAGTAACAATCCCCGTATTCATAAAGCCCCCCCGGCCCGATCCCTCCACTCCCCGCAGCACCATGCCGCAACAACATTCACAAGTATCTGACGTTATTCACTTTCGGAGCAACTCCTGTAGTATCTGCCCATCGAAGCCCAGCCAGAGGATCAGCCTGAGGATGAGGTGGGTGAGGAATCAGACTTAAGGTTCATCAAGTATGTTACATAGGGCCCCCAAATGTCCGGAGGTCGAGCATGCAAGGGCAATGTTTTTATGAACTCAGAACATCTTGACAGTAGAGTGCTTCCCTCTGCCAACTCGCAACAGAGGGAGGGGGGCCTTGACCCCATGCCATCGCCACCCTTCAACGTGCCAGGATCAGCAGAATGTTTGTTAATTTCCGCACTGCGGGTGACAGTTGCTTAGTCATTCCCAGTAGCGTAACTGTGGGGATCGGCGTTAGTTCTTCGCCGATAATTGCCTCAGTCTCTTGAATAACTTGTGCCCAGAATTTGGACAGTGCTGGGCAGCTCCATGCGAGGTGAATGAAGTCAGCTGCCAGCCTCCCACATCTTACACATTTCGCCTCGGATTTGGGGCTGTGCGCGCACCTCTTGACTGGGGTGTGATAAGTTTGATGTAGGAAATGGAAGTGTATGAGTTTGAACCGCAAGTTTAGTGCAATCTTCTGAGTCTGGTAGAGTATGTATGACCATTCTTCTTCAGAGATGGTGCTCTGCAGTGCTTTTTCCCACCTCGCTTTCGTGCGTGTGTTTACAGGTGCTGTGTCCGTCAGGAGAGATCTGTATATCGAGGACACCAATCTACCCTCCCCCTGTGCTTGTGGTGACCACATTGGAGGCTGCCGTGGGAAGGATGGGAAAATATCTTGGATGGCGTGACGCAATCTGAAGTATATAAATATATCTAGCAAGGATGTGCTGCCTCTCTCCTTGGCCTGTTGGGGTGATAAGAAGGTATCCTCGATGAACAAGTCACTGAGGGACCGGATTTGTAATTTATCTACCCATTGAAGGAACACTTTCTCGTTCGTCAAGGGCATCCCTGGAATGAATTTAATGGGTAGCAACGGAGAGTACCTGACAGATATTCCATATCTTTGGGAAATTTTTCCCCAGACTGCGTAGGTGGTGAGCACCACATTTAGTGTGGTGTGTGGTACCGATTGTTGGCTAAGAATTACAGCTCTCAATAGGTTGGGCAACGCCAGAGGATGCTCTATTTGTACATGGGGTCTGATAACAGGGGTAGAATACCAGTGGCTGAGGAAGTGTGCCTGTGCGGCTCAGTAATAGCGTTCCACATCGGGAAGTGCAAGCCCACCCCGTGTTGTCGGCATTATGATTGTTGAATAAGCCACTCTCGCCGGTTAACTGGCCCAAACCAGCTCTAGGATGAGACTTTTAAGTTTCCTCAGAGATAACATTGAGGGAGCAAGAGTGGAATATTTGTGAACAGGTAGAGGAGTTTTGGTAGGATCACCATCTTGACTAATGCCACTCTACCCCAGAGCGTCAGTGGTAGAGATTTCCATCTGGACACCTTCTCCTGTAGAGCCTTGAAGGTGGATTCATAATTATCCTGAAATATTTCTCGGTGGCTCAAGGACAGAAGGATCCCAAGATATCGCACGTAGGCACATTCCCATTTGAAATTAAACTCGTCCAAGAATTTATTGGTGCAGTATGTTAAGGGAAAAATTATCGACTTGGCATGATTGATTTTCAGACCTGAGATCAGACTAAACTTAAGTATCTCATGCATTATGGGATTTAGGTTTTCTTTGGGGTTTTGAATGAGTAAAACTACGTCATCAGCATAGTGGAAGATGATGACCTTGTGGGGGCCTATAGATAGCCCTCTATGGAGATGCCGAGCACGCAGGCCTGAGGCTAACGGCTCCATCACCAGTGCAAATATTAACGCGAATAGGTGACACCTCTGTCTGGTTCCACGTTGGAGATGGACGGGTGCCGATTTCAATGAACCTAGAATAATGGTTGATTGGGGCTTATTGTATAGTAGTGCCACTAGTTTAAGAAACTGGTTTCCCAGGCCATGTTGCCTGAGTACCGCAAACATAAAGGGCCATTCAACAGAGTTGAAGGCCTTCTGGGCATCTAAAAGCACTGCTGCTGCCTGTTGTGTGGGTTCAATCGCGGCCATAGCTCCAAATATTCTTCTGATGCTTTATGATGTATTGCGACCAGGCACAAAACCAGCCTGGTCAGCGAGAACCAGTGCTGGCATCAGGGTCATTAGTCTAGTGGAGAGAATTTTAGCTAATATTTTATTATCTAGATTTATTAAGGAGATCGGTCTATAGGAACCGCATTCCTCGGGGGGCTTGTCTTTCTTGTGCAATAAGATTACATTTGCTTCCCTTCGGGTCTGCGGGAGAATGCCTATCTCTGCCGCTTCTTCGTAAACTTTCAGAAGGAGGGGGCTAACAGTGGGGCAAATGCTTTATAGAACTCTCCAATTAGGCCATCGGGGCAGGGGGCTTTGGTGTTGGGCAGGTTCTTTATCGCTTCTAGGATCTCTTCCAGCTTAATGGGGTCGTTTAGTGGTTTGCGGAGCTCCGGCTCCACCCAGTATAATTCTGTGTCTGCTAGGTAGTTGTGCAGGCGTTCTGAGTTATTTGAATAGTGTGTGCTGTATAGGTTTTGGTAAAAGTGTGGAAAGTGTCGATTATTTCTGGTTCTGTGTGGACTAGTGTCCCCTGTGGGTGCAGATTCTTTCCACTGGGTGGGTTTTCTATCGGCGGCAATCAGACGGGACAAGAGCGCTCCAGGGCGTTGTCCCTCTCCATATTGACGTTTCTGGTATCCGCAGCATAGGAACATCAACTCACGTTCTGCCAATGCTCTAAATTTAAGCAACTTTGAGTTCTGCTTGAGTGTTTGGAGAGTGTGTCAGAGTTCTGTCATTCTAGGACTTTCAGATGCTCCTCGCTGGCTGCTAACTCACGGCGTATAATCTTTAGTATTCCATTTTCCTTGGCGATGCACACACCTCTTATGTAGCACTTCAGCGCTTCCCAAAGCGGCCCCGCTGAGGATACTGAGTCTTGATTGGTGTCTATGAAGAACTTGATCTCCTCGCAAAGCTCTGATGCGAATGTTTGATCTGTCAGCGCACCCGGTTTGAAGCGCCAGTGAGGTGCCGATGGTGGTGCATTGAGGAGGTTGCATTCGAGTGTCACTGTGGCGTGGTCTGAAAAAGTTTTTGGGAGGATCTGGCAGCACCCCCATTGGAATGGGCTTTGAGAAGAGACATGTAGAGAGCTGGAGTGGTGAACTTCAGAGTAGAAAGTATACTCGCGTTTCTCCCAGTTTCCATGCCTCCATATGTCGATCAAGTTGTATGCCTTGCAAATCTCCTGCACCTGAAGGCTCCCCCTAGCTGTCTGTGTAGAGGTGGTTGGCGATTTGTCTTTTTGAGGGTCCAGGTGGGTGTTAAAGTAACCGGCCCAGATGATGGTTGTTAACTCAAGTTGTGAGAGTTGTGAAAAGACCCAATCAAAGTTGTTCGCTCCATCCACGTTGGGACTGTATGAGTTTATAAACATAACGTCTTTCCCAGTGATGAAGACTTGTACAAGGAGGCCTCTGCCCTCGCAGTCCTTTTCTACCTTCGTCATGCGAAAGCCAATTTTGGGGTTAATGAGGGTGGCTACTCCTCTGGCCTACGACGAGTAGGAGGAGAAGTAGCGATGGCATCCCCAGTTAGGTGCTCTTTTTGCGGGATGAGGTGGGTTTCTTGAATCATTGCCACGTAAACTTTGTGGCGTTTGAGAAACTGTAGGATCTTCTTTGTTTTCGCAGGAATGTTGCCTCCCCTAATATTCCATGTTGCTACCTTGAATTAAGCAGGCTGGATCCATGTTCACGCTGCTTGGGCTGGAGTTGTGGCTGTGTTGTCTTGCGGAGACACTGTTGTCTAAACATAAATGCGAAAGTACTCAGTAAGTTGGGCGCGGTCCGCGGAGGGAAGAGCCGCGCCGGGGACAGCCGTTGCTCAAACCCAACAACTCTAATGAACTGTACCTTGCATGGACAATCCCCAACTCGTCCGTTTGGCTTCCCCCCCGAAATTAACATATTGCTGATGCGCATTGAGCGCTAGCGACCTCCCAAGGGAGGGTGCTCCTGAAACTCTGTGTGTTAAATCCTGACTTTGATGTCGCTCACTTTGATGTCGCTCCCGACACTCTGCTGCGACGCTGCTTTAGGTCACAGAGGGTTTCTTTCGGGGCGCTCTCCTCTGGATGTTGCCCAACCACCGTTTGGGGCTTTACATCTTTTCTCGTCTAGGAATAGGGTGGTTTCCTGGGGCGAATTGAAGAAGTGGACTTTCTCCTCAAACTGGATGCAGAGTTTTGCTGGGTAAAGCACTGAATGAGTGATTTGGTTCTCCTGCAGCCGTTGTTTGACAGCAGTGAAGGATCTTCTTTGAGCTTGAACTGCTGGGGAGAAGTTGGGGTAGAGTTGTTTTGCGTCTCCATCTTATTGCAGGTTACCTTTCTCCCTTGCCTGCCTCAGGCTGGTGTCACGGTCTTTGAAGTTCAGCAACTTGGCTATAATTGGGTGTGGGGGCGCCCCAGGGGCCGGCCTGGTGTTTGGGATCCTGTGGGCCCTTTCAATGACAAAAAGTGGAGAGAGAGCCGCATCGCCAAATAGATCTCTGCACATTTTCTCCATGTGGTCTTCCATTCTGTTAGGAGTCGCTTGTTCTCGGATTCGACCACTCATATTATTTCGACGGGAGCGCCCCTCCAAGTCCTCATTCTTAGCCATGATTGTTTTCATTTGGTTTTCGAGGGAGGTTACTCTCGTATTTAGCGAAACAGAGCCGTCTTCCAGGTCCGAGACACTCTGTTCGACATTATCCAGCCGGTCTTTGTGCTTGTCCAGGCGATGTTGAAGAAGGTCAACCTTGGACGACAGTGTGTCCATTTTACTGTCCAGGCTTCCGATCCCTGACTTGAGCTTGAGGAGGATCTTGCGAATATCGACCTGCCGCTGGTGTTCATCTTCTAATTTGCCCAGGTTTGGTGGAGAGTCTGGGCGATTTTCTTGTCTAGGGGTTTTCAATGCAGGACCAGTGTCAAAGTTGAGTTTCCGCTGGGATTTGAGATGTTTACCGATCTTGTCGCCGTTAGGATGGATGTTGATGGTGTCCTGCACCCCTGGAGTGGGAGGTCAAGAGGGACCGGATCGCCTGGAGTGACTGCTCGGGGGCGGATGACGGCTGGAGGGGTCGCACCCCCGGGTGGTCTCGGGTTCAGGCTCTGCTGTCACCGGGGGGTGGGCGGGGCGATCTGTTGTGTGGGGGTCTGGTGATGGACCCTGATGATTTGGGCCAAAATGTAGCCCCTGGGCAAGGGGCCCCTGCCAGATGCTAATATGTACTCCTCGGGCACAACACTGGAAGGGCCCAGATAAAGTATCTGCAGTTTCAAGGGACAGTCCCCAGATACAGGTTGGTCTCTGGTTATGGTGGAGGTGTAAGGACATGTGCTGGCTAAAGTCCCCTGGGGAGGCGAATGTGTAAGGCAGTCTCTTTACCTTCTTCTATTCCCCTCTTTTGGGGACAGCTCCATAGGGAGAGGACCTCCGAATCACAGCCCGCCCTCCAGGCACCAAAGCTGAAGATATGCGCTGTGTATTTGGGCGCGGCGCGGTGAGGGAAGACTCCGGCACGGCCTCGCAGGCCCAGTCACACAGAGATCACCGCTTCGGGCACAACAGAGCTTCAAAAGCGATTTGGCTATAATTTCAGGCTGAGACTGCCCGCAGAGCACCAGAAGTATTGCAGGCGTCTGGTCCACACATCAAAGTGTCAGGATCGCCGCAATGGAACAGGATTCATTTGGAGCACTCGCAGAGTGCACTAAGGAACCGCCATCTTGGGTTGTCCTCTAGCGCCCTCTATCCCATGTCCCTTTACCCCCCATGACCCTTCTTTTATATGCGCCCCCAGATAAAAGATGCTCCTCCATTGAGCAGAGTCAGTTTCATCATTGTTGCGCCTGTGGAGAGGAATAGAATGGTGTGGGCATTAGTAGAGAGGCAGAGGGGGACGTGGACAAAAGGAAAGAGAGAGAGAGTGTTCTATCGTAGCTCCTGTTCTAGCAGCACTGCATGTTTTCATTTTCTCAACCTTTTACATGCATCGGTAATGGTGGCAAGGAGCTACCCATGTTGAGGCAGTTACTGCCTCAGTAATGACAGTCTCTTGTGCTTTACGTACATCAGAGAGATGGATCCAGTACCTCAGACCTTTCACTGCGAGGGGTGTGCAATACACTACCTCATAAGGGCCATGGAACCATGGCGCATTCCACTTCCGGACAAAACTCCTTACATAAATGTAACGCTCACCTGATTCCCACGGAGGCGCGGGTCTTGGCAGGAAGGTGTCTGTGACTCAAAGTGATGTGCAGGACTCGATTGGCTTCTGGGGTCGAACCTCTTCGCACTGTGTGTCGAACTCGAAGAGTGAGGTTTCTGCAGGTGAAAGAATATGGGGGTTAATGGCCTGGGTTGTTGAATGTCCCTCTCTCTCTCTCTCTCTCTCTCTCTCTCTCTCTCTCTCTCTCTCTCTCTCTCTCTCTCTTTCTTCCCAGCTTTTCTGTAGAGCCCCCCCCCCCAGGTCAACGTACTCACCTTAGACAGGTGAATGCTGGGCTCTCCATCTGCGTCTGGTGCAGGGTGCCGTTGCCAGTTCCTTCACTGGTGAAACATTGGCCTCTTGAATTCAGAGGATGGTTACCATCGTTATCTGCACGAGCGGTGAGTTTCTGGACACCTTTTGTCTTTATAGTCTTTAAATGTGTGGCACGTTAATATTGAAGAATCTGTATAATGCTTTTCTCTTATGTATTGCAGGACTCTTGGGATGGAAGATGGAGTGAAGCGCCTGGGAATTCGTAAGTATGGCAAGCGCTCTAACTGTCTCTTTCCTTGCAGCTTAGTTCGTGTTAAAGAGACACCCGAGTATTCGCAGGCATTTTATTGCGACGAGCGTGATGGGCGTGAGTAAATACCTGCTTAATGTCTTTTTCTTTTGTCTTTCAGATGTTGGTTTGCAGCGCCGGAGTCAGCGGAATGCTAGTAAGTTTTAACTATACTTTGTCTTCTCAGGCGGCGATGCAGAATGAAGAAATCCGGAATTCACGGCGTGCCGGTAAGTATAACAATGCTTTTGTCTTTGCAGGCGAAGGTGCAGCGTGAAGACACGGCCGCTGCTGATGGATCAGGTGAGAAAGCACCGTGTGTAGAGTTTGTCTTGCTAACCTGTTGTTTCTTGTCTTTTGCAGGTGCTGATGTTGACTGGATACAGGAATGGTAAGTATAATTCTTGCAGGTTCAGGATCGGATCCCTTTGCTTGCGGGTGGTAAATAGAGCACATTTTGTGTTCGATTCCTAAGAGGGCTGTTACTTCTTTAAAGAGTTCATTGAAAAAGTGTATTCCGTTGTCCGATCGTATGATGTCACACACTCCCCACCGGGGGAACACTACTCTGACGAGGAATTTCATGGCACATTTTGCATCTGGGTGGGCACAGGGCCCTGCCTCCTGCCAGCGAGAGAATGGACACACCACCACAATCAAGTACCGCGCTCCATTGCACCTCTCCCCCCATGTCTGCATTATCTATGTGCAGTTCTCGGAAGGGTCCGATGGGGCAGGGTAATGTCCCTCGCAGTTTTCTCAATGTCCTACCCGTGTTCAGCACCTGACACATGGTATATTGGACCACCATTTGTGTAAGGTGTCCCAGCAGGTTTGGAATTAACCAGTCTTCTTGGAGATCGGCAGCTATATGTTTCGAGCTGTGTGCTGGGAAATGCAACTGTTCAAATGCTGTGTACAGTAACTTGACAGGCATGACGACTTTTCCTGTTACCTGCTCTCGCCACAAAAAGTCTGTGGGTGCTTGTATGCACCCTCCTTTAAGCCAGATTTCCTGTTCTGCAATTGGCGTCCTTTGCTGTAGTAAAATTATTTGCATTATAGGCAGGGACGTGTACACATCTGCTTCGTGTGGTTTTTTTCTGGGGTGGTGAGAACATATTCTGTGCCCATGTGAATTGGGAGGTAAGCTGCTTTTTTCATGGCTGCGTCTGAGGCTGCCTTTCCCATTGAGATTTCTTCAGTGTTATGAGTGTGAGCTTAGCATTTGATGACAGCTACTACTGAGTGTTCTGCCAGATCCATAATCAATTAATTTAATCATTTTGCATGTTGTACTGGGGAGCCATCTGCCCTCCTGAACCCCCTTCTTCTCCATCTGGACAGACCCGCGTGTACTGTGGTGGTTACGTATGCAGTCAGAAAAAATAGTAACACAACGCGCCCTTGTGTTTTAGTGCTTCAATCAGTGTGACAAGCTCTGCTGCCTGCGCTGAAAAATGTCTAGGCAATCTTTTCATAATTAGTGCCTCGTATTCCCCCTCTTCCAACCTTACCACTGCAGCCACGACATGCTTTTCACCCGTCTCCTGATCTATTGATTCTGACCCATCAACAAAGAATACTTCCCCTTCTCCTAGGGAGCTGTCTCTTGCTTTTGTTATATCATCTCCTTCACCCTCTTAGGTGGCACAATCGTGTTGCTGCATGTCTTCAACAGTGCATGCCTGTGTGAGAAATGTTGCTGGGTTTACTGTCTTACATCTCACTATGTGTATATTTGCACTTGATAGGATGATTTCATATGCAGATGCTCTCTGTGTAGTCAGTGTGGATTTTGAGCATTCCAGTATCGCAAATATTGAATGCTCGACATACAATGTAACAGGACACCCCGTCACGATAGTGGAACTTTTTTCAATAGCAAAGGCTGCGGCTGCAAGTGCTTGTACGCAATTGAACTGTCCCTGCATTACTGAATCAAGTGTGCAACTGTAATAGGCCAGGGGCTTGTGCCCCATGGAGCTTTTCTGTGTTAGCACTGCGGTCATCAGTGTGCCATTTTAATGTGATAACAGGTAAACCTCCTGCTCATAATCTGGTGTTACTAAAACTGGGACTGTGGATATTAGGTTCTTCAGATCATTAAACTGTGTCACAATTTCTGCTGTCTATTTTATGGGTGCTCCTTCCTTTGGTGCCTCTTTGAGGCCCTGCAAAAGTGGTCAAGTGTACGCTGCATAACCAAGGATCCATGCTGTTTGCTTCTCAAAGGTGTAAATCCGTTTTCCCGCCCTCGCCGTGATTGGGGGGAGGGACTTCAGGAAGTTGTTTTTATCCATCTGTGCCCAGGGTACATAATGAAGCCGACCTGCTCCCTTATGAATGGGGGGCATCTGTAGTTTCAATTTTACCTTTCCACCTTTTGCTCCACTCTTTTTCGTTAATGCCATTCTACCAAACATTTCTCACAATCTTCCATCCCATGTTCCTTCCACTATTGGTGTGGTCAGTTGCACTTGCTGAATCCCTCCCACTGCTCCTTCTTCCCCCTCATCAAAGTCGCTCCAATACTCCTCGTCCCTTTCTGATGCCACATGGTCATATCCTAGGCTGTCTGCTTCTCCCTTCCTATCTACGCGCACCACTCGTATGAGGGCGTATGAGAGCACTATCAATTCTGAATAATAATCTCCAGATTTCTACTCATCTTCCTGTGGAGGATGTGGCGTCTGGGGCAATCCTGCACTCCCTGGACCTCTTGCTACTTCACAAGCCACTCGTAACCTAGCTAACTCTGCGCATGTGGAGGAAAACGCTGCCTCGATGTCTCTTGTATTTATTTACTCCTGTGTGAGTGGGTGTTGTAGTTGGATCATATGGCTGGGCCGGTGCTGTGCCTGTATTCACTTGTGCGTTTCCCCCAGACACATAGGTAGGATTTGAGCACCCCACTGCGGGTCGGGTTAGTAGTGGGTACATTGTCTTGGGCTGCTCTTCCCCCTTGTCACAGTCACCACTGTCACCCGTGGTCAAGCTTTCAGATGTTAGTTCTTTTTTCTCTACTTTTACTATAAAAGGTGTTTCTTCAAACATCCGCCACAAATCCAATATCTCCTGTCTATTTTGGAGTGCCTTTCCCTTGTATTTAGCAGTCAAGTATGTTGACATATCATCTAAGGCACCTTTATCAAAGGACCCCCCCCTCTGGCCAGGAGTAGGGCAGTCCTCCCCCTTTTGTTTCTGTCACCCATTGCCCATGATACTTTTTTATGTTGTCGCTGTACAGGGCTAGACTTTTACATATATGTTCTAATGGTGTATCTCTCCCCATGGCTGTCATTTAGTTTAAAGTGTGTGTCACACAATCTTCGTGCAGTGTATTTTTTCCCCGTCGCCCTACCCAGTCTGGGCACCAATGTCAATTTTTTGTCTATAGCCATCACATATGGGTAACAACTATCATTATACTGTTAAGCAAAACAGACATCACAGTCTTCTCAAAACAAACATATAGCTGATACCTTTTTTCCCCCTCCCCCTTTACACTCTTCCCAATCCCCTCTCGCGTTCTTCTCATTCACTCTACACCCGCCCCTCATGGGCCTCCTACCTACATGTAAAAAGTGAACACTGAAAATAACAAGCTAAAAAAATAACCACTACTTATTCCCAAGCCCTCTACTTAGACAGGCTGCTACTTTTTTTCTCCATATTTGTATTCTCCTGCACTGGTCGGGACAGTGCAATGTGGCGCCACCCTCTAACCTCTTTTGGGGCTAGGTTCCCTTTCCTTCCTCCTCTATATTTTCCCAAAAAATTCAAAAGAATAAAACCTAATGGCCATATACAAAACTCCAGTCATTCTACCCACTTTCATCCTTTGCGTGTTCCCCTTTAAATAACACTCTATTCCCTAAACCCCAACATTGTTAACCGTTGCATGCTACACTCATGTGTCTGTGCTCTTCCAACAGCCTCCGTTTGCGGTTAATTCACAACATATCTGGGCCTCTCCCTGAAGCCGCACCCGGCTCAAACAAGCAGGTAGGGTATTTGCGAAGCCAGAACCCACAAGAACTGCTTCTGCTGCGTATGCGTTTTAGGGGGACTGGTCAGCTGTAGGTGGGTACAGCCTTTCCAGCGAGGCCTTGGTTAACTCCGCAAGTACAGGGGCTATGGAATTGTGTCAGGGTCACCAAATGAATGCTTTAATCACTCGACACGTACACAGTAGAGTAAATACACCCAACTAGGGAATAAGGCCAAGAGATAGTTTGCAAGGATAACAAGGCTTTACTTGCACAAAGTATACATGCCAGCAAAGAACTTTGCTGCTTGAGAGCGCTCTGCGAAAACTTACACAAGCAGCACATTAAGAAGGCACTAAGCATAATCAGTGACATCATACATAAGGTACAAATCAGCATAGCTGAATGGTGGGGGACATATATGAGGGCCTGCTCCATAGGGGATATTAGACGCTAATTGGCTGGTTCTTTGTTGTCGATCTTGTGGGTCAGCTGGGCTCATCCAGGTGGTGAAGGTCGGGACACCCATAAAAATATTGTTCTAATCTAAGCTAAACAACAAAGACTGGCTATTCATTCATTCATTATGGCAGGCACCTGGGAATCAGAGGAAGGAGGTGCCAGAGAGAGCAGAGGGTAAAATACAGTTATAGTGACCCCTACCTTTGGATCTTCATTATTACCGCAGTTCCCGCTCCAAGGTCTTCCCTTTGGGGGATTGATCTCTAATTTATTCTTCCTGGTACCTCATGTTACAGGAGACGCAGTTGTGCGAGCTTTAGATATGTGGTGGGTACCTTTGCAAGGTTGGACCTGGGGGTCAGGTAGATGGAGGGTGGCTGGCTTTGGCCTGGCTGGGGTTCAGTGGCCCTGATGTCAGTTTAGTGGAGATGGATGGATGCATAGCCGGGCTGGGTACTGTCTCACACCCTGTGCAGGGTGCATTCCTGAATGTGATACTAAATATTCGCAAAACACTGAAGGGACAGAAGGAGAATGGACTTCCGTGGGAACAAAGATCATGCAGAGCTATTCTGGTGTACTGGGATCTTGGCACCTCTGTGTGAACTCGGGATGCGAGTGCTGCAGCCCTCAATGTGTCTGATCTGGGCCTAAATACAAAATGGAGTCGCGGGATGAACAAGTTACTTACCAACTGGTAACGTTCTTTCGACTGGATGTTCTTCCAACGTATTCCACATCTTTGTCATGTAATGTCCACAGCTTTGTACTTTGGAAACTTTTTTGGCAGAGGGCGTCCTGCGTCGATGACGTCGTGTCAATGTCCCTCGAAGGCCTCCGTTGAGGGTGTTGTCGGCGGATGTTATAAATAGGACGCACAGCGCCCCTAGCCTCAGTTTGTTTTTTCCTCCATAACGTGTGACATGCACATACCCAATGCCTGCTTGACTGCACATAGCCTTGAGGGAACGTAAGATGCAATAGCATAGGAAATTCTCCAGAGGGGCAGGCTGGGAGGGCGATGTGGAATACGTTGGAGGAACATCCAGTCGAAAGAACGTTACCAGTTGGTAAGTAACTTGTTCTTCAAATGGATTGTGTCCTCCACCTTATACATCTTTGACAGACTTCCAAAGCAGTACCAGAAAATGGAGGAGGGAAAAGAATTTTAGAATACCCAATTAGATGGCAGAAAAAAGAACCGCCTTATGAAAGGCCATATCTTGACCATGGAGCATATCCAGGGAGTAATGTTTAACAAAAGTATGGATAGAAACCCATGTGGCTGTGTCACATATATTCCTAATAGGAACTCCCCGCTGCAGGGCTGTGGAAGTAGGCACGCCCTTAGTGGAATGAGCACGCAACCCTTCAGGATGGTCCTTTCTCGCGAATCGGTAACATTCATAATGGTGAGCATAATCCACCCGGACAAGGTCTGTTTGGTAACGGCCTTGCCCAATCGGTGTCCAGCATACCCCACAAAGAGTTGATCGTCCACTCTGATCCTGTACATCCTAGAAATATAAAAGCTCAGAGCTCTCCTAAGGTCCAATTTATGGAGTCTATCCTCTTCCTTACCAGGATGAGGAGGAGGATAGGAAGAACCACTTTCTGGCTTAAATGAAATTCAGACAGTACCTTAGATAGAAAGGAAGGACGTACTTTCAGTATAACCCTATCCTTGTGGAACACAGTAAAGGGCGGCTTAGATGAAAGTGCCTGCAATTCACTCACTCTGCGACCGGAAGTAACCGCAACCAATAACAATGTCTTGAAAGATAATAGACTCAAAGGACAAGAGTGCAAAGGTTCAAATGGAGCACCCATCAGGAATGTAACCTTTAATGGTACCTACTTGAAGGCCCCTGTGGGCCAAAGAAAGCAAGAAAGATAGAACCACAGCCGCCTGAGAAGTTTGTTCAACCAACGAAAGTCTAAGATGGGTCTCAATCCCCTGTCTTTCTTTGGAATAATAAAATATGGGGAATACCATCCGTTGTTCCTCTCCGCTACAGGCACCAGTTCTATAGCTCCTTTCTCCAGCAGGGTCAAGATTTCCTGCACAAGGAGTGGATCTGGAAGCTTCAAAGAGAGATTCTCCGGTGGATTGTCGTGAGGCCGCATTAGGAAGGGAAGGCAGTAGCCGTGGGCTATTGTTTCCAGAACCCACACATCGGAAGCAAAAGCTCGCCATTCTTCGATATGCTAAGACAGTCCAACTGGCGAACAATGGAACATGGCCTCATGATTATTTTGGAGCGGCTGCGGCAGCGCCTGAAGGCAAAGAGGCAGCTGCCTGAGCAGCTTTGACAGCCCAATTTCAACTTCCGCAACCAAGTGGAGTTGGCCGACTTCAGCGCCATACTCCCCGCAGAAAACACCTTGCCTGCCCAACCATCGAAGCGTTTGTCGTCCCTATCAGAAGGGATGGTAGGGTACGCCGTCTGCCTCGAGATGGCCATGGCCGCCTGAACCACCAAACTCTCAGGAGTGGGGTGAGAGGAAAGGTAGCTGGGGTCACTACCAGAAGGGCAGTCTTTTTTAGTTAAAGATTTTTTAACTGCCGGAAGAGATTCCAGTGTCTGCCAAGCAGCCACCACCCTTTTCTGCAACATCAAATGAAAAGTTAACACCAGGTCAGAGGACAGACCTTGATACAAAATATCCATTAAGACATCCTGAACAAAAGCTTCTGGAGAACTAAACCAACCAAGATACTCAGTGACCCTAGCCATCAGTCTCATGTAGGACGACTCGGCATGAGCCCCAGGCTCAGGTCTGCCAAACTCCACCTCAGGAGAAGTGTCCAACCACTGGCATCATGAAGAGATTGCCGTAACTCTTCCAACTGATTGTCCCCGGAAAAGACAGGAGCCACATCAGGCTCAACAGGGACAATTTCTTAATCTGACCTCTCCTCATCAATGTCATCCAGAGGGAGAAAAAACTCCTGCCTCGGACAGAAGAGGGTCTGGAATCCGTAACAGGCCTCACAGACTTGGAACTAGCCTTCCCTGGAGGATCCGCAGTACCAGGGACCTCCATCGGCATATTATGGCCAAAAGGCCACGAGGGCACCGACGGCTTAGGCGTCAACATCAAAAACGGTGCCGAGGGCTGGTGTGAAGGCAAAGCTTCGACATCCGTATCCGACAGACACGGCGCTGACAGAGTCGACCTTGAGCCCTTGCCAGATTTATGCGGTCTCGCCAGGTACAAAGACCGAGACCTGGAAGCACGTCTCATGCGATCAGCCTCCGAACGGGACCTCGAAGGTTCCCGATGAGAATCGCGCCGAGGACCTGAGCCGAAAAGCGCACAAGCCACGGACGAGACCGTTCCCTGCTGGCTTCTTCCGAAGGCGTGGACAGAACTGTGCCCTGGGATTGGAAAATCACCAGCATCTGCTCCCTGAAGGCTGCCCATTCCTCCAGAGTCGAGGACATAGTAGGATAAGCCACATTCCTCGTGGCGCCATCCTCCGAGCAGGACAGGGAAGGCGATTGCGCTTCCTGGAATGCCGAGATGAGGAGGACGAATAGCAGGAACCACTCCGGGACCGAGATCCCCTGGACTCCTTCCGACGCAGAGAGTCGCCCCTCAAATCGTTGGTGGACACCCCCTTAGCAGTTTTATGAGACTTAATGGGTTTAGAACACCTACCTGCCTGTAACTTCCCCTTACGCTCCCTCAAGGCCTTAACATTCAGCGACTGGCATTTGGAACAGTCGTCGGTGTCATGAGTCTCATCCAGGCACCACAAACAAATGCGATGCAGGTCCGTAATTGACATCTTAGACTTGCAGTCCCGGCAAGTCTTAAAGCCAGACCGCAGAGTCTGAGGGGTCGAAGAAGAAGACATATTCACGAGGAATACACGGGGCACGCTGAGTCTCCGAAGCAAACTCGTTTGTGGAAAAAACAGAACTGAGGCTACTGGTGCTGTGCATCCTATTTATAGCATCCGATGACATTGCTCTCGACGGAAGCCTTCGTGGGACATTCACCCGACGCCATTGACGCAGGACGACCTCTGGCGAAAAAGTTTCCAAAAGTACACAGCTGTGGACGATACATGTCAAAGATGTGGAATATGTTGGAGGACACAATCCATTTGAAAGGGCTATTACTAGTGCTATTCACTCACTTATATCCGCTATTGGGTCTTTATATGTTCCCTGATGGAGGGGATAGCCCCCCCCCCCTTATGGGTTATGTAAGGCTCAGTAAACTGAGAGGGCGCAGGGGGGGTGGGAGTGGCTTGTCTCCATTCCAACATACGTTTATCACTATCCAGCAATCCATTAAACAGTTTTGCTAGAAAGGGTGCAAGAAGATCTCTAAAAATCTTTACAAATGTTACCATAACACTGTTTGCAGCCGGAGACTTAATGCTCTTCATCTCTTTAACAGCCCCCTCAATTTCTTCGGCAGATAGTGCTTTCTTTTTGGTCTCACTATCCCCAGTGGAAAGCCCAGGCATATGAATCCTATCTATGTATTTCCATAGATACTGCTTCTCGGACATACATACTTCTTCTTGGCTTCTGTCCCTTTCCCACATCTACCCTTCTGCGGTGTATGGTCCGTCCACTATCTCGAACACCCGGACTATGTGCATCCATTTGATGTATCCACAAGGAGAAAGGCTGCATTGCGCATGGGCCACTCAGGAAGAGTTCAATAAAGAGAAAACAAAGATTAAAACATCCTAAACAATACTCACAAACGTCTATTTTATCAAATTAGAGTTAGACACATACCTCTCCACTGTTCCCCACAGAGAGGGCAGAGGAATCTCGTAGGCATCCAGGTACCTCAACTACAGTAGTTTTACACCTCTGCTAAGGGGCATTAACTCCCTGGTCCCTCAGACCTTGTCTGCCCATCAACGAATAAGTAATCGTCCCAGAAATGTAAAACCCCTTACTCATATCTATTTAACAGTAATTACACAGGACTATCTATATTGAAGAATTTCTTGACATAAAGCATCTATATGGTAATTTCTCCAACTCACTGTCTTTATCCTCTAGTTAATGAAACAATTGTTTCGACATCAATTTTGCAACAGCATGAGTCAAAGTCACACAATATATATAGTCCTGATGGAAAGCATTTAGTTTCAGACTTTCTCTGTAGCGTTCATCTCCTTTCAATGTTAGGCTTCCTGAATTGTCACCCTCCAGGCACCTTCACCTTTAACAAGAATTCTGGTCTTCGTCGCTCTCTTTTTTCTTCCTTGCAAAATGTCTGGCTTGTACCAGCTGCAGTGTCTTTCATGCCCTTATTCTGCACCAATTCCTCTGTCATCTTCTGGGCTTCGCCTTCATCCAATAGATGGTAATTCTTCCATGCCCTTTCAAAAATCAGTGCAAAGGGAAGGCCCCATCTGCATCCGACATCTTTCTCTCTTAAACAGGAGGTAAGTGGCCTATACATCCTTCACCTTTGGAGATCCTGGTAAATGTATATCATTCTACCTCAGAAATCAACTTCCCTTTTGCCTCCAAGCTTTTGAAGAATCACTTCCTTATTTCGATAGTAGTGAAATCTCACCCTTGCAGATCTTGCCCCTACCTTGTTCTTCACACCTCTTAAATAAATAAGGTGACTCCTGCCTTCTTTTTACCCCATCCTATCCCTGGTTTTGCTTGGATCATCTAGATGGACCCTTAGTTTGTTTCTTATTTGTGAATTAACAATGAAGTTGTTGAACCACATCATATATTTCCTGAATGTTCTGTTGGTCTCTCTTAGTCACACTTGATATACAACCTACACAAAGAAGACATGTACATTATTGGATCAGTTTAAGAACATTCAAACTAAATGGTTCTGTAAACCACGGCAACCTACTCAGTTTAAGGGGGCAAGCATCCTCATGTTGATGCTGGTGGAGAATCTGTCGAACCCAACCTCATCCGGATTACATTCTGACTGGTTATCTTTTTTATCTGCACACTGTGGATTAGGACATGGGAACCTGGCTGTATCCCAGGCTTTCCGTGCTCATATCAGTGTCATGTCGTGCGGATAATACGCCTGGATCATAATGGTGGGCGCCATATAAAAACATATATGTCATTAGCATGGACTCAGTCTGCCCTTTTCAAGTGCAAAAGGATGTCCAGAATCAGAAAGAACCATGCCTTGCCACCTACATCAAAATAGTGATGAGGATATAGAAACGTGCAGATTCTCGCCATGGAGCGTGGACATGCACAGATCCTATTTCCTGCTATGTGTGTTTCATGGAATCCCATCCAAAATAAAACAACCTGATGAAACATGCAACGTTTATTTCCCATCTATGTGCATTTTTCCACAGCCACCACCATGATGCTGTAAGTAGGAATCGTCACAGAAGCAGAGATTGATCTTGCCTGGCAACTTTGAAACATAATTGTTTTCATGCACTCAATTTACGAAAAGGAACATAACGCCCACAGTTACACCTGCAAATCTAAGCTTGTAAACAGACACTACACTCCTGTTGGATCTAAGATTCCCCCTCGCCCTTGCTGTCTCTTCCAACCGGGTTGGACTTGCACATCCTCCTTTACTGCATTTATACTTTACCCAGTTCCATCCATTTTTATTTCTCTCTTTCCAAATTTCGATCTTGTAATCGAGTTTCATTTTTCAGTTTTGATCCTTTCCTTTTTGTGTATTTATTTAACTATCCCTGCCTTGTTATTGTCATATTCTATTACCTGGTTATATCAGGATATATTGTCATGTTTTGTTATGCTGTAACTTGAGCAGCTGGAAGTGGCATGTAGCACTCCACAAATTAAGTTCAATCATGGTTATCTACACTGATTATTGGTAATATTCTAAAATTAAACCTTGCAGCACAATCAAGGTGCTTTATTCTAGACTCCAAATTAACTATGGACATTCATATCTCAAAGAAAGTACAACTAGTTCGCGATCAAGTAGCTCTTCTTGGCAGAATCGAAAAAACATTATTCCTGCATCTTTGTACGTTAGTGCAATCTTTGTTTCTGTCCCTTATCGATGATGGGAATGGTCTGTTGATTGGAATACCAAAGGCTACTTTGAGAGCCGACCCTTAATAATGGTATTCAATTCAGCAGCCAAAAGCATAGTTGGAACAGGAAGTTCGATTTTGTATTGCCAATAAAGCTCTTGCACTGACTCCTAGTCCTCATTTCAAACTAGGCTGTACAATTACTCATATGTCCTGTCTCCTTTCCTCCCTCCTTGTGGGCATCCCGCAAGATGGGGACAGTTCCGGAGCCGTTAGCAGTGAAAAATTAAGCTTCCCCTTCAAATTTAGTCCAGCACGCGGTAGGGCGGCCCTGGGCGTGGGAACCTCACCTCAGTCCCTTTTTCTGCACAGATGGTGTCGGCCGTGGCAGCTAGACAGAGTTTTTGACTTTCATATTGCGCCCGATTTTATTTTTTTTTATCATGGCCGGCCTGGAAGGACGCCCGGGCGATTGCACAGGACCTCATGGAGTCTTCGGTCTCCCACATCGACGCAGCCAGCAGAGGGCTGTGCCTGGGGGTCATAATGAAACAGACGGCATACATGCACGCCACTAAATTCTCGTCTGATATGCAAGAGTGGATCCTGGATTTTCCCTTCAAGGGCATGGACCTTTTTCATTCATCAACTGATGACGAGTTGACAAAGACCACCTCTACACAAACCGCCCGGTTATTGGCCATCCTGACTAAACCAAGGAAAATGCCCTTCCTGCAGTCTCAGGTCAGGATTGACTTCAAACCCCTGCTTTCACCGGCTTCAAAGGGTTTTGGGACTGCGGTGCACAGAGGACTGACAGGTCGCCCAGTGACCACAGGAGGAAACAGCAGAGGACTCTGCTTGTTTTTTTCAGCTCCCCCTCCTGCGCTCCCACCTCAGACACCAAGAAGCAGTGATGTTATGGTCGGGGAACACCACTTGCATGTAGGGGGCCGACTGGCTCTCTTCCCAGACAGCTAGAAGCGCTATTTCAAGAGTATTTGGAGCCTTTCTATAGTCTCCACAGGCTGCAGTCGTCCTCCTTCTCCACTTTCCTCTCCCTCTCTTCGTCAGATTAGGTCTCCAGCTCTTTTATTGGGGATCCTTTCTCTTTTGCAGATGCAGACGGTGGAACCGGTTCCTCAGTCATACAGGGGCTCCAGTTTCTACTCCAGGATATTTGAGGTAAAAGAACTAGGCTCGCCTGAGAATCGTCCTGGACCTGTCATTTCTTAACCTCTCTTTATCCCTCGAACGCTTCAAGATGATTACTTCCGTCCACATAGTGGAATCTCTGTGTGCAGGGGACTGGATGTGTTCCCTAGACCTCAAGGATGCGTACCTTCTTGTCCCCATCTACCACCCACATCAGAAAAGTCTGCGGTTCACGTTTATGGCGTACCACTTCCAGTACAAGGTGCTGCCCTTTGTCCTCAACTCGGCTCCTCGTGTGTTCACGAAGTTGATGAATGTGGTGGCTGGTCTCCTCCGCCTGGAGGGCCATCACTTGTATCCTTATCTGGATGACTGGCTGGTCAGGGCCAGCTCTCCCGGGGGGGGGGGCGATACACTCTTGTCAACAACTGGCAGATGTTCTTCACCAGCTGTGCTTTTCCCTCAACCTGCAGAAGTCGCAGCTGATTCTCGCCCAGGAGCTGGTGTTCCTTGGATTGCGCTGGAACACAACGGTGCAGCATGTGTTCCCACCCCCGAGAGGCTTCTCTTCCTCCGCATAGCGACAGGGCACTTTCTGGCCAACTCGTCCACCTCGGCATGGTGGTTCCAGCACCTTTTGGGACTTTGGCATTGTGCATGATCATGGTTCAGCATGCCCGCCTCAAGATGAGGGAGCTCCAGCTTCACCTGGCGGCCAATTGGGATCCAGAGACAGGATCTCAGTCAGACAGGATTCCATTCCCCCCGCTCCTCCTCCCAGATATTCATTGGTGGATGGCAATGTGGCAGTGGGAGCCCCCTTTACCCAGCTGGAGCCACCTCTGGTGGTGACGACGGATTCCTCGCTTTCGGGCTGTGGGGCTACTCTGGAGGGCTACTCCATTCATGGGGCATGGTCCAGGGATGAGTCTCTTCTGCATATCAATCTGCTCAAACTCCAGAGCGGTGGGCCTGTCGCTCAAGGCCTTTCTGCCGCTCATCAGGACCGACAACTCCACCACAATGTTTTTGTCAGGCTTTCTCAAATCTGATGTTGTCCCCGGAAGCTGCTGAACCCCCGCAGTCCCCTTTGGATGCTAACCTCTTAACTGGTATCAAACAGTTCAGTTGAGAGCACCCCCAAGGGAAAGGGGGAAAATGGGACAAAATAATAAACTTCAGGTTTTGCTCAGCTTCTTTATCTGTCAACCTGTTGGTGAAAATAACAACAAATTCACTTTAGTCACTAACCTTTGAATTCCTTGGCTCTGACTTCTCGTTATAATATTAAGTAAATAAACACGCCACCATACCTGATTATCCTCTGTGAATAACTTAGAGGACGTGTGTGTGAATTCAAATGAAGAAAACAGAAAAATAGAGTCTCAGATGCTCTTACTAATTCCTTCAATTCGGTTGTGAAAAAGCTGCTAATCTCTCTCAGTTTAATGAGTTAATCTTCAAGCAGATCCAATGTCATTTACCCAAACAACCCGCTGGAAATATTATACATGTAGTTTGTATTGATGATTTCTAGCTGCTTCAATACCAATTCCAAAAATGACACTCTGGCTATTCAAGTTAAAATTGTTTGTTTCCTGAATATATAAAAGTGTTCATTAATTGGATCTTTTGCTGGCACAGATGATCGCTCATAAAAGAAGCGTTCTTTTAACCAGAATATGCGCATGCGTGAAGATATTATTTACTCCTTCTAAAATGGAAGCGCACAAAAACAAGGAAATGAGTTCACAAATGAAACTGGCATGGGCGCATGCGTAAATGAATAGTATTCCACTCTTCTTAATATGAAGTGTTCAAACAGGAAGGAGAAAGTCCTCAGTTCCGGACACTAATCCTTGAAGAGGCAGCCCAGTGATGATCACGCGCCAGGTTAGAATGTTAGTAAATTACACATAACGCTTCAGAGTCGCGTGGCTACCACACTGTCACTTGCGCAGACAGTGTAAGATTTCTAACGCTAGTCCGACGCTAATAAAAGCACTGTTACCGAAAAAGGGTACAATACTCAATATTTTATACGGCCGAAAAAACACACGACGCTACAATGATAAACAGACCTCCACACTCCAACTAGCCAGTTGCAAAAAATGTGACGCAGTTCAGTAAATTTAAATACAGTTCTAGAAGTTCAAAAATAGATTCATGAAAGAACGAAATGAACTACTATTTTAACAAAAACTAATAAAAACAGGAACAAGTTAATTAATGGTATTAATATTTAACTCCTGCTTGAAAATCACAAAGATCCATAAAAGATAATGAATTCACTTAGCTTGCTTCTTTCTTTCACCGGAACATTATCTAAGTTTCTTCTTAAATCTCCAACACTTTCCAGAACCAAAATAACTAATTTTAGGCACAAGGGCCTAACTAAAGTTTTCTAAATCTTAAGAGCTTCAAACATAGGACCTTCCAGCTGGGCTTCTGACAATGAAAGGCGGTTTAGAATGTTCCAACAATGCCTTTCTGTTACTTCTGACCAATCACTGATCCTTTTGGAAGTCTCCATTTTGACTTGGGAAGCTCTCCACACTCTGCACAGAAAGTTAAGGCCCAAACCATACTTTATGTTAATCATATCCTCATTCTACCACATTCAACCAAATCCCACGAAACCTGACAGTACCCCCCCCTTAATGCCCTGTCCCAGGGCCAACTTTAGAAGGATACTTTCTATGAAATTTTGAGACTAATTGTGGTGCATGCACATTCACCTCATCTTCCCATGTACGTTCCTCAGGTCCGAAACCTTCCCAGTCTATTAAATATTGTAGTTTCCCTCTTAACCTCCTGGAATCTACAATTCTTTTCACCACAAACTCTTCGGATGAATTCTCTAACTGAACTGGTGAAGGTGGATGTACAACTCTAGTCCCCGGAATCACAGGTTTTAATAGACTAATGTGAAAAGTTGGATGTATTTTCAAGGAAGTAGGTAGTTTTAACCGTACTGACACTGGATTGATTATCTTTTCTACTTTAAATGGACCTACAAAACGTGGAGTAAATTTGTTTTTGCCCTTAATTCTCAAATGTCTCGTCGAAAGCCAAACCAAGTCACCAACCTTATATTTAGGACCCAACCTCCTTTTTTGATCTGCAAATCTTTTGTACTTCTGTTTACTATCGAAAAGTACCCTTTTTGCTCTTTCCAAATTTTTTCTCATAGTTTTTAATCGAACCTCAACTCCAGGATTTTCTGACTCTTCAGTAATTTCAAAACTTAAAAACCGTGGGTGAAAACCTCTTCCAAGATAAAATGGAGACATGTTAGTTGAATCTTTAGCACAATTATTATAAGCAAATTCGGCAAGCCAAATCAAATCCACCCATTCTTCCCCTGCCTGTAGATAACACCTCAAATACTTCTCCAGCTCTTGATTTACTCTTTCTACTTGTCCATTGGTCTCGGGATGATAACCTGATGATAAACTGACTTCCACACCCAAATCCTTACAAAAAACCCTCCAAAATCTAGAAATAAATTGAGGACCTCTATCTGAGATAATTTGATTAGGCAGACCATGCAGTCTAACTATTTCTCGCAAAAAGACTTTGGCCAAATTGTCTGCAGTAACCTCTCCCTCCATTGGAACAAAGTGAGCCTCTTTTGACAAGAGGTCCACCACAACTAGAATAGATGTACAACCCTTGTCACAAGGAAGATCTGTAATGAAGTCCAGGGAAATTGTATGCCAAGGACGAGGTGGAATAGGCAACGGCTCCAACAACCCGACTGGTTTTCCGGTTTGACTCTTCATTTGAGCGCAAGTAGCACAAGTTTTTACAAAATTTAAGATGTCCTGACGCATTTTTTCCCACCAGAAGCTCCTCCTGACCAATTCTAGCGTCTTTCTAAAACCTGGGTGTCCGGACAGCATAGATTCATGACAGTCTCTTATTACTCTCTCTCTCAATTCCAAAATAGGTAAGTAAAGTTTATTTTCAAAGAACGGCAATCCTTTCTCAATTTTTCGAACCGGATCCTTTCGGACCCATTCCTCCATTTGTGCAATTGACATGGACTTTCGAACTTCTTCCTCAACATCCTCAATTTTCTGTATTCCGGCAGAAATAAAACAGCATGGATCGATAATGGATATCATCTCCTTTTCTGATTCCATCTCACTTCCAGGAAATTGACGTGATAAAGCATCAGCCTTTCCATTAAGCCTACCTGGCTTAAATGTCACTACAAAATCGTAATCAGCAAAGAACAATGACCATCTTAACTGCCTTGGTGTGAGAGTCTTGGCTGATTTCAGAAAAAGCAAATTTCTATGGTCTGTTAACACAGTCACTGTATGTCTTGCTCCTTTTAAAAAATGCCTCCACTCTTCAAAAGCAAACTTGATTGCCAATAATTCTCGATCTGAGATCGTATAATTTTGTTCTGCCATAGAGAATTTTTTAGAATAGTAAGCCACTGGATGAAGTTGTCCGGTCTCTCGATGTCTCTGAGAAAGAACAGCCCCCATGGCAAGATTCGATGCATCCGCTTCTACATAAAAAGGCTGAGATGGATCTGGATGAATTAAAATAGGGGCCGAACTGAACCTTTTCTTTAATTCTTGAAATGCCTCCTCTGCCTCTGTCGACCACACAAATTTGGCACCTTTCTTTAAAAGTTTTGTTATGGGAGTAATCAGTCGAGAAAATCCTTCAATAAATCTTCTATAAAAATTCGCAAAACCTAAAAAGCTTTGAATTTCTTTTACTTTCGTTGGTGTTGGCCAATCCGTGATGGCTTGAACTTTGTTCGGATTCATCTCCAATCCCTTGGGAGAAACAATGTATCCTAAAAATTCCACTGAATTAGTATGAAACTGAGATTTTTCTAATTTAGCAAACAAATGATTCTCTTTGAGTCTTTGTAGAACCTTTCCCACATGAATTTTATGAGACTCTAAATCCTGAGAATAAATCAAAATATCATCAATATATACTACTACGAATATATCTAAAAAATCTCTTAAAATTTCATCCATAAAGAATTGAAAGGCAGCTGGAGCATTGCATAAACCAAAAGGCATCACCAAGTACTCATAAAGCCCAAATCGGGTTTTGAATGCCGTCTTCCACTCATCACCCTCCTGGACTCTCACCAGATGATAGGCACCACGTAAATCTAGTTTGGAAAAAATTGTGGCTCCCTGGACCTGATTCAAGATTTCCGAAATTAGAGGGAGAGGATACTTGTTTTTGATTGTAATTCTATTCACAGCTCTATAATCAATGCATGTTCTGAGAGACCCATCTGGCTTTGGTACAAAAAATAATGGAGATGCGGCTGGAGATTGAGAATGACGAATAAAACCTTTAGCCAAATTTTCTGCAAGGTACTCTTTAAGATAATCATTCTCCTTTTCAGTTAATGCATACACTCGACTACTTGGTAAAACCGCCCCGGGCTCCAAATCAATTTTACAGTCAAAACTCCTATGTGGAGGTAATTCTCCTGCCTCCTTTTCATCAAACACCTCCTTGTACCCTTGATAACACTCCGGAAGATGTCCTAACACCGCTCCTATATTATGTCCTGTAATACCTGCATCAGTCAGAAAAGAGGAAACTAAACCTTGTGTTTCTTCCCTCCCAGGATTACCTTTCAAAAGGCAATTTTCTAAACAGAAACTAGACTGTAATTCTACCACTCGTCTACTCCAATCAATGTGAGGATTATGCAAGGTTAGCCATGGCATGCCTAAAATTATTTTCAAAATTGGTGTATCAATTAAATCAAATGAGATTTCTTCTCTATGACCTCCAAGTAATTCCATAACCAAGACACCAGTTTCATGAGTTATAGGACCTGATGAAAGAGAAGTTCCATCTACAGCCCGAACCTGTTCCACAACTTCCTTCCTCACTAGTGGTATTCCCAATGCCTTAGCTACTCCCCAATCCATAAAGTTCCCGGTGGCTCCTGAATCAATCACTACCGGTCCATACCCTTTCTTTTCCTCCTTCAAATACAAGGATACATTTACAGTTATGTGTGGAACCGCTGACTGAACTGTATTTGCAACCTGCTGTGCTTTTCCTCCGGCTGATGAAAATTTTTTGGGTGTAAAGGGACAATTTCCTAAAAAATGACCGCCCCTACCACAATATAAACACAAATTATTCTCACGCCTCCTAGTTTTTTCCTCTTTTGATAAAGGACCTTTTATTCTAATTTGTTGATCATTCACCCTTGGTTTCACTTCTTTACTACCCACCTCAAGCTTTGAACGCTCTCCTCTAATGACTGACCTCACCTCCCCCTGAGTACAACGACGCCTTTCTGCTTTCCTTTCACTTATACGATAGTCCAACTGAACTACTAAATCAATCAATTCCTCACAAGAAGAAGGGCGTTGGACTACACTGGACAAGGCATCCTTCAACTCCTCCTTGAGGCCTCTATAAAAAAGAGAAGACCTCTTCTCTGCTGGCCACTGGGATTCTAAAACCAAAGACCTAAACTGTGTGATATATGTAACCAAGTCTCTGTTTCCTTGACGCAAATCTAATAATTCACCATCAATTTCTAAGGACATTTGTCTTTTATCAAACATTTTCTTAAATTCTTCCATAAAAAGAGAAACATTTTTTAAAGATAAACTCTTCTGCCTGACCAATAAACCTGCCCAAGTAGAAGCCTCTCCAGATAAATAAGACATCATAAAAGTAACTTGGGAAGCATCAGAAGGAAATAGTTCGGGCCTACTAAGAAAGTGCAACTCACATTGGGTTACAAATGTCTGAAATTTACTTGAATCTCCGTAGTAACGCTCTGGAGATGCCAAAGGTACTGGCATAACTAATGCCCTAAAACCCCCCTCTGCCCCATCACCTCTACCCACACCTCTCTCCTCACCAACCCTTACCAATTCCGGGGGAAATTCTTCTCTCCCAATTCCCTGCGTCTGTGCCATCTTTTCACTTAACTCATCTACTCGTTGTCCTAATTTTTTATTCTCTTGATATGCCACCTTTAATTCTTCCTGTAATTCCCTCACTAAAACACTTAACGCTTCCATTGAGAACTCGGGGTTCATGACAGCTTAGGAGGACTATTTTTTCTGGCCTTTCATACTGTCAGGCTTTCTCAAATCTGATGTTGTCCCCGGAAGCTGCTGAACCCCCGCAGTCCCCTTTGGATGCTAACCTCTTAACTGGTATCAAACAGTTCAGTTGAGAGCACCCCCAAGGGAAAGGGGGAAAATGGGACAAAATAATAAACTTCAGGTTTTGCTCAGCTTCTTTATCTGTCAACCTGTTGGTGAAAATAACAACAAATTCACTTTAGTCACTAACCTTTGAATTCCTTGGCTCTGACTTCTCGTTATAATATTAAGTAAATAAACACGCCACCATACCTGATTATCCTCTGTGAATAACTTAGAGGACGTGTGTGTGAATTCAAATGAAGAAAACAGAAAAATAGAGTCTCAGATGCTCTTACTAATTCCTTCAATTCGGTTGTGAAAAAGCTGCTAATCTCTCTCAGTTTAATGAGTTAATCTTCAAGCAGATCCAATGTCATTTACCCAAACAACCCGCTGGAAATATTATACATGTAGTTTGTATTGATGATTTCTAGCTGCTTCAATACCAATTCCAAAAATGACACTCTGGCTATTCAAGTTAAAATTGTTTGTTTCCTGAATATATAAAAGTGTTCATTAATTGGATCTTTTGCTGGCACAGATGATCGCTCATAAAAGAAGCGTTCTTTTAACCAGAATATGCGCATGCGTGAAGATATTATTTACTCCTTCTAAAATGGAAGCGCACAAAAACAAGGAAATGAGTTCACAAATGAAACTGGCATGGGCGCATGCGTAAATGAATAGTATTCCACTCTTCTTAATATGAAGTGTTCAAACAGGAAGGAGAAAGTCCTCAGTTCCGGACACTAATCCTTGAAGAGGCAGCCCAGTGATGATCACGCGCCAGGTTAGAATGTTAGTAAATTACACATAACGCTTCAGAGTCGCGTGGCTACCACACTGTCACTTGCGCAGACAGTGTAAGATTTCTAACGCTAGTCCGACGCTAATAAAAGCACTGTTACCGAAAAAGGGTACAATACTCAATATTTTATACGGCCGAAAAAACACACGACGCTACAATGATAAACAGACCTCCACACTCCAACTAGCCAGTTGCAAAAAATGTGACGCAGTTCAGTAAATTTAAATACAGTTCTAGAAGTTCAAAAATAGATTCATGAAAGAACGAAATGAACTACTATTTTAACAAAAACTAATAAAAACAGGAACAAGTTAATTAATGGTATTAATATTTAACTCCTGCTTGAAAATCACAAAGATCCATAAAAGATAATGAATTCACTTAGCTTGCTTCTTTCTTTCACCGGAACATTATCTAAGTTTCTTCTTAAATCTCCAACACTTTCCAGAACCAAAATAACTAATTTTAGGCACAAGGGCCTAACTAAAGTTTTCTAAATCTTAAGAGCTTCAAACATAGGACCTTCCAGCTGGGCTTCTGACAATGAAAGGCGGTTTAGAATGTTCCAACAATGCCTTTCTGTTACTTCTGACCAATCACTGATCCTTTTGGAAGTCTCCATTTTGACTTGGGAAGCTCTCCACACTCTGCACAGAAAGTTAAGGCCCAAACCATACTTTATGTTAATCATATCCTCATTCTACCACATTCAACCAAATCCCACGAAACCTGACAGTTTTACCTGAACAAGCAGGGTAGCACCCGTTCTCCCCTCCTGTGCATGGAGGCAGTGGCGATCTGGGAATGGGCCCATATGGAAGGGGTTTGGATTTCAGTGGGGGACAGCAATGCGGAAGCAGACCAGCTCAGCTCCTTGGGGTTCAATATCTACCAGTGGGAGTTGCACATCAACTCCTTGTTGCCGTATTCCAGAGATGGGGGTTTCCAAATCTGGACTTATTTGCATCTCCTTTGAATTCCAAGTGCCCACGGTTCGCCATGTTCCAGCTCTGCTGACACGGCCGCAGGTGCTATGCGTTTCCTCCTCCACCGTTGCTCCAGCTGACCCTCTGCAAGTGCCAGATGTCAGTGGGCTGCAGCATCATCCTGATCGCCCTGCATTTGCCATCAACAGCTTGGTTTTCAGATCTGCTGCAGTTGTGCTCTCAGGGTCAGCTCCACCTTCCGATTCACAGCAGGGGCTTCCTGACACAGCAGGTGTGGTAGTGGAACACCTGGATCCGGCCAGGCTGGCATTAGCGGCCTGGTTCCCGACCACCTGAGACTTCACCATGCTCAGTTCTCTGAGGATAACTGGGACATCATTCAGAAGGCCCACAGGCCTTCTATGTCAGCTCAGTAGAAGCGTAAATGGACAAGGTTTTGCCACTGGGCTGGTGACAAGGGGCTTGACCCTCTCATCACCTGCTGTCTGGATGATCTGCTGGTGTTTTCTGCACATTTGGGCCGTTTGGCCGTACAGGTCGATACCTGCCGCACCTATCTGGCAGCCATTGGGGCCTACAAGAACTCTCCGGAGCACGTTTTGTCAGCAGACAACCAGGTGGTTAAGGCCCACCTTAAGGGGTTGTCCAGGCTCTTTCCTCTAGTACACAGGCCTCATCCGGTATGGGACCTTAGTGTGGTTCTGGTGGCCTTGCAGCGCATGCCTTTTGAGCCGATGGCCTTGGTGGACATCAGGCTTGTTATGCAGAAGACTGTGTTACTGGTGCCGCTCACTTCGGCTCGCAAACTCAACAAGCTGCAAGCTTTGTCATCACGTGACCACGTTTCATAACAATAAGGTCATCTTGCGCACCCACCTAAATGTTCTGCCCAAGGTGGTCACTCCTTTCCATTTGAATCAGGAGATCTGCCTGTCGGTGTTCTTCCCAAACCCGTAGTCAAATGCGTAAAGGGATTTGCATTCCTTGGACCTCGAGAGGGTCCTCAAGTTCTACCTTTCTCTCGGACAAAATCTTTCAGGTAGTATGAGGCATTGTTTTTCATGTTTGGGGGGTACGTCCCACAGCACACAGGCTTCCAAAGCTTCTATTGCCCGCTGGATGGTCTAGGCCATCTCAGAGGCATACACAGCCATGGGTAATCCAGTTCACAAGGGGATTCATGCCCATGCGGTCAGAGGTAAGACCACGGCCGTCGCGTTTCAGAGACATGCTTCCTGGAATGTCATCAGCAGGGCGGCTACTTGGGCCACTTCGACGTTTTCCCTAGATAGCAGCTCCAGGTAAGATGCAGAGTTCGGCCAGGCGGTTCTGAAGAACCTTTTTGCATCATCTTAGATATGTGGCAGGTTGTCACGGCTCCACCCTATGGTCTTGTTTGGTAGAATCACCCACAAGGATGGAGGAAAGGGGAACGGGACGTTTGAGTAATTTAAGTTTAGTCACTAGAGTTCTCAACGTCCTTAGTCCCCTTTCCTCCATACATCCCACCCACCTTCCCCCGCTTGTATACCAGGGATTAAAGTATTAAGTATAGCCAGGTATTAAAGCGTACGATGTGTTAAAAGGGGACTGTGATGAGGCGCTGGAGGGTGGGGCCTTGGTGGGCATACCCACACCTTGGACCACGTTGGACTACATATAAAGGGGAAGCTCAATTTTTCACTGCCAAATGTTCCGATACCGTCCCCATGTTGGGGGATGGCCACAAGGATGGAGGAAAGGGGACTAAGGACTATGAGTACTCTTGTCACTACGGTGATAACTTTAATATATAAAGCATTACATTTAGGCTTTCACTCTTAACCTTGCAGCTAAATTGCATGTTCCCTGGAAAAAGTGTAATTCACATAACCAGGATAAACGTATTGTTGAGATTGCAAAAGTGATAAAAGCTGAGACACAAAAACAACCTTTTAGTGTTGTGGCCTCAATTTCCTGGAACAGCCTTCCTTTCAAGTTACAATCAGCTCCATCTTTGATCAGTTTTAGAAAAGATCTGAAAACCTAATAATTTCCTAAATAAGGTTAACTTAAATTGTCATTTTCAATTATCTAAAATATTTTTCTTTATAGGTTTGCTAGTTTTTAAAATGTAGATTATAGGAAGCATTTCTTTTTATATTCATAATAGAAATGGACACTCACAGTAGTAACATCTGCACTTCTAGTCCAGAGTCTTTTTACCTGCATACTCTATGGGCAGGACGGAAGCGTTTTGCACTGCAAAAGTGCTTTCCCCTTTACATTTTGAATGCACAGTTTCTGGGCACCCAACTCTCCGGCATGCAACTGTCCATCCTTTTTTCTGTATGTCAACTCTAAAGGCTGAAGCTAACTGATTTGAGGGGGGGTGGCGGGAGAGGTGTGTCACTCTGGACTGGGAGTACAGAAGTTCCTACTGTCAATAACATTTTCTTACTCCATTCCATCCCCTTTCCTCCATACTGTATGGGCGATTGCACAGCACATGATAACATTGGAAGGAGGAACCTGAACTGAATTAAGAGAAGAGATTTCTCAGTACTTCCTGGTACAAAGCTGCATCAGAACACAAGTGTGTGCCCATGCAGTAATGCTTGCAGAAGGTGGGAGGCGTAGCACCGATAGCTGCTTTGTGGGTTCTTGATCTGAGGAAACAGCCTGATCAGTGCTTCCAAGTGACGCCTAACTATGGAATTTGCAGATGAGAAGATCATATGAAGTGTTTTTCTGTAAGTGCCTACAACAGTGAAGTAAGTTCTACAGGTGTCAACTTGAAATGCACTCTGTGCTGGAATGGAAGGAAAAAGAGAATACATCATTGTTGTGACACATAAGAGCACCTTTTGTCCAAGGCCCAATGGCAAAAGCATATCCACTTATTTGGATATTGTGAGCATGTTGATAGGTTACTCTTATATTCTCTTGAGACTGGTGATTGAGGGCAGGTTGAACAACTGCCCCATGCTGCTGAAACAAAAGATCTTGTACTGGTTGGAAGAGAAACAGCCCTTCCACTGTGAGGCAGAGGAGGTACACAAATGACAGGGAGCTATTAAAATCAGAGCAGTGGTGAGACATTTGGACTTGTGGACCCACTCTCTGGAGAAGAGGCATTGGCAGAAAGGCATAAAACATTCCACTCTTTCTCAAATGCATCGCCCAGTGATCCCTGGCGAGGCCCGTCAAGGATGTGAAGAAGTTGCTAGACAATTATCAAAAAACATGAATTACCTAGCTATGCGCGGTCTATTCGATTTATTGTATTCTGTAGGATTATTTAGCATGTTTTTGGAGTGCAGCGCCACTACATGGGATCAATATATAGCGTGATTATGGAGTGCAGCATCACTGCATGGGATCAATGTATTGCTATAATGCGGTACAGCAAGCCATGTGTTGCCAGTGTAACATATGGATATGTAAATGAAGACAGGCTACTCAGTCAAAAGCACATCATTTTTTTTTCTCACCTGAAATGCCTCTGTTGCAGGAGACACAGAGGATTAATTAACTAATATAATTAACAGTACTAACATGATTCTAATCAAATAACATCATAATGTGTTCTCCAGTGCAAAATGAGGTAGAAAAGACAGGCTCTGAAAGTCATTTTAAACATGCACTTGGATTCATTTTTTTTCTCTGTTCACTGTGTTAGCTGGATGCGAAATCTGCATGCCAGGAAATGAGTAGATACAGTTTCTAAACCATATAAGCCAAGCCATTGTTGAAAGAGGAGGATAGATTATTGTGTATTTTGATTGGCGACATGTCACCTTGAGGGCTGTAACAGAGGTTTCCTGAAGAATCTCGGGGAGAGAGAAAGGCAGTGGACATTTTTACACAGCTTGGGTGAGAAGCCTGAGGGGAGTTGCTGTGGGGCTGCCTGATTGAGGAGTGTCGCTCCAGTGTACTGCTGACCTTCACAGGCTGGAGATTCCAGTCAATTGGCGGTGTGTGAATGAAAGCTATTTCAGTCAGGCAGCGTAGCGATAGCTGCATTCTAATGTTGCTACTCAGAAATGCAAGTCAACTGATGCACTGTTCTTTTTATTGTTGCAAAGAATCTAATGAAATGCCATGTATTTTGCAATTGCTTCTCTTATGTTTATTCTAGAAAAGACTGCCTCACAAAACTGGTAATGTATGTTTTTTTAATGAAACTGATGTAAATCACAATCCGTGTAAAGGCTTCTATTTGCTTCTGTTTTTCTCTGGTACAGTTAGCCCATATCACCTGATAAAAGGGGAGGTTATTAGGTAATATATGTCAAGCATCCCATATGGAAAAAGTTATGTTATGAGTAATTATAAATAGCTGTGTGCGTGGTTCCACTCAGTGTATGTGACTTCTGAGTGGAACACAATCTGATAGTCTGCTGGACGCACATGAGTCAGCAGAGAAAGAGGCCTCTGGAAATAGTTTCACTAATGTAAATAAATTAGTGATTATACCACATGTTATTGTGAATACTTTACGGAAGCATAGCTCACTGGTGTAGATAAATCAGTGATAACAGCCATAAGTGGCATTCCATATGAAAATGTGGTGTTCTTGAATAATGTAGAAGCCTGAGGCCTCTAGAGATCACAAGAACAGTCTAAACAAAAGAAAGGGGTTTTGTATGTTGGGGCCACAAATAAAACAAAGAAATTATGCTCATCACTATATCACAATGAAATGCATACCAACTAAATGTATCTGTGTACTGAAATAATGCATAGCCACGATATCACTATAATACCAAGGAGTGATTGTTGCTAAATTACTTTTATTCTTGGTGGGAAGAAAAAAACTGCTAGGTCCCAAATCTACACAAAATACCCTACATATTTATGGTGCGTTGCAGGCCGGGAAAGTGATCATAGAGCACCTACTGGGCATGGCAAGTGTGTCTCACACCGCCATCTGTACATTAAAGGGAACCCATTTCATAATAGCAGTGTGTCACTAAAAACGAATTTCAGAATGTCTCAAAGGGAAACCACATTCTCAGACCTAGTGCAATATTTAGAGGCAAAGTTATTCGCACATGCGACGTGGTCATCAAACAGTACCTCAGAATGGCATGACCGCATTCAGGGTGAGGTGCAGAAAGAAAAACTAGACAATATTTTTGCAGAAGGCAGCATAATTCAGGTCTGCCTTCTAAGGTTATTAAATGCAGCCGATAAAAATGCATAAAATCGGGTTTATTTTGAATAGGTCCCTGCGAATGCAAGAAAATGACACCCAGCTAATTAACAGGTTAAAGACTGACTTAGATTGGGCAAGTAAAAATCAGGAAATGTTAAGAGCAGGATTGGATGTATGCCAAAAACACATGCAGTTAAAATGCAGAGATTTTGATGTTCAATTGTCCAAAAGCAAGAAACAATTTGAGGACAGTGAACAAGAATTGGTACACTTAAAAGCATTGGTGGACCACATTAGACTAGATAAAGATGAGGTTGTGTCAGAGATGCAGATTTTACAAAAAGAACATTATGAGAAAGAAAGTGACCTCCAAAATGCGGAACAAGAAATGGTTAAAATCAGGGCCGGTCTTACAACAGATTGCACGCCAGGTGGGAAGCATAGTTGGCGCCCCCCCCTCCCCTGACTTGACCTGTGATCTCATGCATGTGCCATGGGCTGAGCAGCGGGAGTGGGGACTATGAGTTAACAAAATTGTCAATGCTGGCATCTGCTGAATTTCATGAACCTCAGAAAACAGCCATAAGAGGGTCAAACCCGAACAGGCCTGGTTATGTTAGTTTGCTTTTGCTCTTCATTTTTAGTAACAATTACCAGTTTGCTGCTGTGACTCAGGTCAGAGAATCGACAATTTCAGATCTACACTAATGTCATTCGTATGACCTCAAACATTTAGTCACACAAGGTGATGAAATGGTCTTGAACAGTGTTACTCAAACCTCCAAGAACAAGCACCAGCAACATACCCACCGATAGCTGTACAAGCCCGTCTATCTCAGCATTAAAATACATGCATTTATGCAATATGTATTCCATCAAATATTTCACGGGAAGTTAAATATATTTAGGAGGGACACACGTAAACAATATCACTACTCCATGTGAGTGGTAAAGTCTACTTTAAACATATGCAGAGAGTTAACAAGCATGTACAATTTAACATAGCTCCCAATGTTAATGTTGGAGAGGTGGCGTTCTAAAATTATGACATTACAATGTGGACTTTACATTGAAACACACCGCAGTGCATTACCGTGGCAGAGAAATGGCAGTTTGAGTATTGGGGTTTGTTTCGCGCATGCTTGTAAACTCTCAACATTCTTAAATGTTTCCTTCGTGATCACTCATTTTAGCTCCCGACAGCACCATGAAACTGTAAGATCGCAAAGAAAAACGATGTCTACCATCCCAACATAAAAACAAAAACAATCAAATTCTTAAAGGGTGGAAGATGACCTTTTCTTGGGACTCGTTAAGTTTACTTTTTGCAAATTACTAGTCGCGTGCTGCTTGAATAACAGCGGCCCTTGCACATTGTGCAGTGTATAGAAAAAATTTCATTTCAAGGGACTTGGAGTACTGCGGGTATCAGGGGAAGCATCTCTAGTGTACCCCAAGCGTAGTGCGCTTTGCCCTCCACCCTCACCCCCCAGCCTTGCAGCGCTGCAATTTTTCACATTCTCCATTATGGTAAAGAACATTGTCCCGAGCTTGGGAGAGAAATGGACTATGCAGAAGGAGCTGCCTCCCCAGGGTGTGTTTAGCTGCTGGTGTATCAAATGCATAAATGGGTGGCATCAAGAGCCCCAGGCTCTGAAACATACTTTGCGCACTGGTTGGTCACACGACAGAGTGTGAGTAGGTGTTTCCCCAACACTTTAACCATTCTTTAGAGACCTGGCTTTGATTAATCTGGCGTTAGCTAGTCATGGCCATTTCCCAGCGTTTGTGTAAGCTGCCCCGTGCAGGGTATTGTAAAGGCCATAAATTGATGCTACCCCCAATGGAACAAAGAAAGGGAATCATGCATCCTGCAAGTCTGGGTATTTGCATTATACGGAAGACGGGTCAACCGTCCACAGAGACGGTTTCTACTGTAGTTGCTGAGTCGCTTTCCCAAGCCAGCTGCTGTGCAGACTTCGCTCAGCTTTTGGTCCAGCGCCTGCATCCATCCTTCACACCATCATTCACAAGGCATGTACGTGTAGGTGTTTGTTTATCTCGTTAGAATAGCATGATTGCTATTCCAAACAAAAGAAGCATAACGACAAAAAAGAGTATAAGACAAGTCTGAGCGAACAATGAAATGTATGAAACTCTTGCACTAAAATGAAGTCAGTAGTGCATGCCCAGTAAAGAGGGAACGACGAACAATATGCTCGGGAGCGGGAACTAGGGGGGTGTAGTAACCCCCAAACCAGCCCAAGCATGGAACCGGCCACCAGGGCCTCACCCTCGAAGTGATTTTGGCCCGGCCAATGGACCAACCAATCCAACCCCGCTGGAACGTGCAACTAAGATCTGACAATGACACTCTGCCCAGGTCTTCCGAGAACTGGCCTTTTGATCTCCTGAGGAGAGTCCACCACCAGTGCTCACTTCCTTTTTCATGACTAATTGAGCCTTGACAAAAGTGTCTAGCTTTGTGGCCTACAGAGGCTGTTCTTGGATGGCCTAGTCATCTCCGCAATACCATTTTAAAATAAATAAAACTCCTATGCAGCAATATGCCTCACCTGCGATGACGGGAGCAGGAGGAAAGAAGTGTGCTTGCCTCGGCAGGCTGCAGTTACTGCCGGGTTTCCTGAAACAGGGCCAATCAGCGAGGGTAGGATGCAGCAACTGTTTATATTTGCTGATTCTGCTGCTGCTTGGCAGTGTGTGCGCCACCCAGAGCCGGGGGAAGGTAATAAAGCAACAAATGTTGGTAGTTATTTGCCAATTGCCCTGCCTGAGGGCCGAGGCCAGGCCCGTTTCTTGGCCCGGACGAGGCGGGCAACTGCCCGGGGCGCAATAGCCCCGGGGGCGCAATTGCCCCGGTCCCTGCAGCCTCTGGAAGGGATGGAGTTTGTGGGGCAGCGCATTGACGTGGGGAAAGTTCTGCAGGTCAGGTGCTGGTGCTGCCCCTTCCGACTGTAATGTCACGTAGTACAAAAAGTACAAAAGTACTACGTGACATTACAGAAGTCAAAGGCTCCCTCTGACCACTTTCGCGCCACTTGGGGTGGGGGGCATAAGTACACCAACAAAAACACTTTAGGTCCCCCTGCAGCTAAGACCAGCCCCTTCCATCACACTGCCCTGCAGGAAACTGCTAATGGTGGCCCAATAGTCACTAAATGGTTTCGTGCTGGCATTGAGATGGGACGGGAGGGGCTTTGGACTGTGGGGAGTGGGCGTGCCTTGCAGGGACGCACCGTGGGGCCGGACACGGTACAAACGGAGACTCGTTTGGGCCCATGTGCGCCCCTGCAAGCCCAGAAAATGGCCAAAATAATAGTTTAATAATAATAATAGTTTAAAGCAGCGCTATTTCTTTCATGCCGCTTCTTTTCCAAACTATATATTAATTGCACTTTAAACCACTTCCATGGCACTGGTGATGTGTTACTTCACTATGCGGATAATAGTTTTGACCAGTGTTGCTGAGTAAATATTCTTTAAGCTACGAACCGGTTTATTTATTTATGACATGTATGTCGGGTACATACAGACGAATAATTGATTTATTTATGCAATGTTTGTCGGATACCTGTATCCGACAAGCATTGCATAAATAAATAAATATGGGTACATAGAGACGGATAATTTATTTATTTATGCAATGTTTGTCGGATACCTGTATCCGACAAGCATTGCATAAATAAATAAATATGCAGGTACCCGACAAACATTGCATGAATAAATACATAATCCTGGTCCATGTATCCTTACAACAGTCAAGATTTACTGTATCAAAGCATAACCCTTGATTCTCATTCAAAGAATGTTAAAAGTGATTTTTTGTTGGGTTCAGGTGTCTCCTTGTCATTGCCCTTTTGGCTTAGGTTGCCTCCAAACCCCCTTCAGCATCTTGTGTTCTTTGTTGATTGTATATACTGCATCCTGTGCCATATTCAAGGTCTATTGGTTGGTGTGCCCGGTCCTCATTATCATCAGCCTAAGTGGGACTGGGGCATAAACCTGTCTTGGACACAAGTGAAAAAGTGGCCCACCGTTGCAAATGGCAATGCATTCCTTGTGTGACGAACTGTTCGACTTTGGGTAGGAGTTCCTTAACGGTGTAGTTTGGGAATGGCGTGCAGGGTGCGTTGGGAGAAGTGCGCGCAGTGCGGCGGGAGTGGAGCGCGGGGTGCGATGGGAGTGGCGCATGGTATGGGGTGCAGGGGGGCACATTCCTAGCATTTCGCCCTGGGCACCAAATGGACTAGAAACTGCCCTGGCCGAAACCACAGCCTGCAGCAGTGCCAGTGGTAGAATACATGTGTAACACGTTTGTTTCCTAACATTATAAAAATGAACAGGCACATTAATTTTTATAATGTTAGGAAATAAATGTGTTACACGTGTATTCTAGCACTCTAGACTGCAGGTGCAACGCCCCCTAGAGCCATACTGATGTCAGGCAGCCCCCTGGGCTGCCTGACGCCAAGACCGGCCCTGGTTAAAATGCTCCAAGAAAGAGACAAGAGGAATAAAGAATTTAATGAGTGCCAAATGCAAATGTGTGACATGCAGGAGGTAATTAATAAAATGAGTGATGAAAACAACTATTTGCAAAACGAAGCAAACAGGCTCCTTAAAAAGTGTAAGGACTTAGAACAGCAAATGTGCATTCCCATGACCCAGGAGAGGCGGCAGGGTACCACATTCAATGGAGTTGAGGTGAATTCTATTTCTATCCAAAGGGCTAGTGCCCCAGTGACTGGGCCGGTGACTGAACTTGGTTGCAGCGCCCTTGGGGGATTTGATACTCCCATTGGGGGCCGCCACCAATCCCATACACCTGGAACCAGGGTTGAGTCACCAAGTAGCGCAATTCCATGCATTGCAACAAGTAGCCCCATAAAGATAATGAAGTATATTAAAGCCCTGATCAAACCATTTAAAAAAGGAGGGGAATGCTGCATAGAGGATCACTTAGAAGCGGTTCATGACATTTTTAAAGCCCTCCAGATACCTAAGGAACAGTACAGGCAGTATTTTCATTTAACTTTAGATGCCCCGACGGCCAGTATTATAAGAAGATTGAATGAACAGCAGAATATGACGTGGGCGGAGTTTGAAAAAGAGATCAGGCGTCATTCTTCTCCTTTCCAGTCATTGCACGAGGCAAAGAAAGTCGCTTACACAATCACTGCTGGGCCTAATACATCCCCTTGCCAGTTTTTACAAGACTTAAAAAGAGCATTTTCTTGCTTTGATGTATCTTTTGACCCCAATTCCAATGAGTTTAAAACTGCCTACTTCTATGGGCTGCAGAAAGAAGTCATATCCCAATTGGTCTGTGAATTTGACCGTGACAAGTCCCTGGAATGGATTGTACACCAAAGCACAAAACTATATGAGGTACTCTATTGTCAGGGTAGAGAAAGTGATAAAATGAGAGATACTAGACCTAAATCTAAAGAACCCTCAGCAACAGTGATGGAAATCAGGTCAGCCAAAATGTCCCTTCAGTCTGCTCAAAGTCCAAGTAAAAATAATTTGGCACCTGAACAGAGAGTTACTCAACAAAGGTCATCACACACTGCACCAATGTTCCAATCACATGATCCTAGTAATAGGGAGAGTTACATCAGCCCCAGGTACTTAGGAGATAGGCCCCGGGCAGGCTATCGACCTGATATGTCAGGTATGAACAATAACCAGAGACAAAATCAGGATCAAAGAAATGATGGTCCTTATCGGACATTGGGGACACAAAGCAGATTTGATCCCAATACCATGATATATGGTAATCAGGATAGACCCCGATATGTGGATCGATTTGCTGATAATGGGAATCAACATAGGGGCCAGTACCCACAACCTGAGAGACAAGACATGAGACAGAAAATGAACTACACTTCACGTCAGTACAATGATTCCCCACCAGGAGACTACAACCAAAGGATGGGTGTACCCCGCTCCCCTCCGCAAATGAATCAAGAGTTCAGGAACCATCCCAATAGAAATCATTCTCCTGAGAGGTATCAGAATAGATCCAATCAGGGAGAAAACAACCAATATCGATCTAGACCACAGAGAGAGGATTCTAGAGAGATGGAAAGATTCCAGTGCCTCGAGGCCCAAGTGAAAATGTTGGCTGAGGAAATAGGAAAGCTCAGCACAACACAAAAACAGTCATCAAAGGAGGGGGCAGATGGCCATAGCAATGATCGGGGGGCTTCTGAAAAGTGACTAAGTACTTATGATACCTGCAGCGCCGAAAAGACAGTTTGCTCTGATGTAATTTTGCATAATGACTCTGAGATGCCTAATGATTTAAAAGTGAAAATACCAGTACATGAACATGTAACAGAAAATGCAAATACTTCTAAAAGAGAGGTACGGTTTAACCTAGAACTAAATCAAACATTGGCGATATGTACAAATAAAATAGGAAAACCAGAAAATCCAAAAGAACAAAGAGATAGGTTTAAGAAAAATGACTCATGCATGGGGAATACCAGTGAACCGGGAGTAAGTGGCGATGCTATAGCTCCTTCCCTGGGCAATCCAAACAATGACCAAACACAGGCAGGAAAAAGAAATGCTCAAAAGGAGGGTACAGGTCAATCACCTGAAGAATTCTTTGAACCACATATTTTTGAAGAGGTTAAGAGGGCTGGTATCATACTGATTGATCAGAAATGCACAGAATTAGACAATGACAAATTGCCAAGTGATGTTGTTACACATGTTCAGTTGGAGGGTTGTAGTGTGACCTCTGATGATACCTGGATGGATGGGCGCATGGTGGCCACACTCCAAAAAACCTCTGAACATGGCGAAATGAATAAAGTCTCTCAGACAGGAATGAGCAAAAAGGAGGGGAAAAATGTATTTCCATTTACCGATGTGCTTAGCCAAAACTGAAAAAGGCCTGAGAAAGGTGAGCCCTGAAATCAGTAAGAATTCACATTTCCTATATGTGTTAGAGGAAGTTGAAGACAGGTATTATGCGCCCATCATTGTGGAAGAAAAATGCCATACATTTGCAATGATTGACACTGGCGCACAGGCCACAATTATGTCTAAAGAATTAGTGAAGAGTATCAATGGAGGGAGATCCCCGCAGAATCAGATCACAGTAAAGGAGAATCAATGTCCTGTGCATAATTTTAACGGGGAGGAGGTGCCTATTATAGGTGCCACCGAGGTTGACATAAAGATAGGTAAACACAGAATGAAACAGGAGGTATTGGTCACATCCATTTGTGATATTCCATTTCTAATGGGAACAGATTGCCTGAAAAGATTATCTCCGCTCATAGATGGGCCGAATGGAGTACTGTGGCCCTTAACCAAAAAACCATTGAGACCTAAGAAACTAAAATCACAAAACAGCAATATAAATGAATGTCACACCGTTGCAAAAACAAATGATGCAGTGGAGGTGTATCTCCAGAATAGTTGCATACCTAGCGTCACTGTTATATTAATGTGTCAAGACAAGATGCAGAATGAAAATAAAAAATTACCTGTACAAATATACTTAGACCCAAGGAAAGAATGGCAAACTGCCATAGATGAGCACACCTTACGTTTTTATTTAAAAGAGAAGACATGCAAACAGGATACTGCTCCTAGAGAAGGTTCAGAAAAACACATTACCACTCTTGCGGAAATACACATGGAAGATGAACAATCATGGGTTCATGTTGGGATAAATGACTATTCTAAAACAATAAAAGCCACTTTAGCGCTTGAACAGGAAAGGAGCTTCATTAATGAGAAATTGTTGCAAAAAATAATGGAAAGGTAGGAGATCCCGAAATTTAGGATTAAAAACCAGTATGTCTCTGGTTTGGACGGTCCAGACTTTGAAAACCGAATTGCAGGTAGATGCATGCTGAAAATTAGCATTGGACAAAAAACAATTTACCATAATGTTTGGATAGTGTGTGGAACGCAAAATGCCTTTTACATGGGCAATGACATCATGCACAGAATGTGTATGGTGCTAGATTTCCTTAATCAAAAGATATGGTCACGCGTGGGTGGGCCGGCACCTAAATTTGAAGACAAAAGAAGGGCTTATCATTGCGCACAGCTGGTCCCTTATGCAATTGAATTACAAATGAGGAAAGATACTGTGGTCCCTGCATTCACAAAGCAGTTTGCAATAACACTGAAATGCAAAAATGGACAGCAGATGGAAGATTATGTTGCATTTGTGTGTCTGAATGAATCCATAAAACAGCAGGGCCTGGTTTATGAATACATTCCATTGGTAGATGTGGGTGAAGGGTCTGTAAAAATTATGGTGAATAATAAAGGTTGTCAGAATATTCATTTAGAGGAAAACTCCCCAGTAGGAATGGCCATACAAAAATAACATTACACGGCTGATCTAAATAACATGGTGATTGGAAATATCCCTGAAAAGTATGTAGATGCTAAGGGTGAATTGCCAGAATACCTGGACTCTCAACCCAAAGGGATATTTAAAATTCATTCTGTGTACCCTTATGAATCAAGCGAGACAGTGTGCTGTCATCAAGAGGACTGCCTAACATTTAACTTAAATGAAATAGAAAATCAGCCCATTGAAGTGGAAGCTGATATGCCAAAACATTTAAATGTGGCAGCTTTACAAAGAGAAACAGCTACACAATTAGAGGAAAGCGCTGAGATTCCCATGCCAGAACATTTTCCAGAATTTTCCAAAATGGTAGAGGAGCAGATTTTGTTAGCGGATGCATGTGACAACGAGGAGGATTGGAATGAATTGAGGAAGATATTTATGGAGTTTAAAGATGTATTTGCAAAAGATGCTTATGATTGTTGGCTAACTAATTTACATGTGGCCACACTTCCGGAGCAGAAGCCTAGTATTTGTACGCCAGTATAGACTACCGCTGGCATGTTTAGAATCATTGGCAGAGATTATTAAAAATCTGGAGTCGCAGGGAATCATCAGGCCCATTCATAGCACATCCAATACACCTATATTAGGTGTGTTAAAACCAAACGGTCAATGGCGACTGTGTGCAGATTTGAGAGAGTTAAATAAAAGAGTGCAAGTATCCAGATGGCCACTGCCATTCATTAATCAGGGATTAGCTCAGGTACATGGTTTAAAAGTGTTCACACATTAGATCTCACCTCTGGATATTGGTGTGTTCCATTGGCAGAGGAGATACAGAATTTATTTTTCTTTTCATTTGATAAGACTCAATACGCATGGGTTAGAACTCCATTCGGATACGTCAATAGTGGGAGTGAATTTGGCATATTTGTGAGAAAGGCTATGCCTGATGCAGCAGAAAGGGGGACCATAATTTATGTGGATGATGTCCTGATAAAAAATGATAGCTTGAAAAGCCATTTTGATGAAATAAGACATGTTCTTGGCCAATTGCAGAAAGCAGGCGCCAAAGTATCTTTACAAAAAGCACAATGGTGCAAGAAAAAGGTGAATTTTCTAGGCCATGAAGTGACTGAACACGGACTAAATCCCTAAAAGAAGAAAATAGAGGCCATACAGAAACTAAAAGATCCTAAAAATGTGAAGGGGGTAAAAAGTTTATTAGGAATGACAGGCTATAAGAGAAAGTTCATTGAAAATGATGCTGAAATCACTCAACCATTGACTAAACTGCTTAAACTGAATACACCCTGGAAATGGGAAAAAGAGCAGTCTGAGGAAGTGGCTAAATTAAAGGAATGTCTTGTAAAGGCACCATGTTCAGCATATCCCATAAAGGACAGGGATTGCTTTATAGAAATAGGTTTCTCTGAACATTGTATGTCAGCAGTGTTTTTTTTTTTTTAAATATATTTTTATTTTATCCCAACCAAACAACATTACAACGAAACATAAATAAAACACTTCAAACAACAAAACCAAACAAACAAAAAGTAAGGCACTGCAATCCCCATCCCTCCCCCCTATGAGCCTGTAGAGTGTCCGCCATCAGTGTCCGTTCCGTACGGTGGGGCCTCATCGCTCTCAAGTCCAGCCGAGGCCGATCCCGCACCAAACAGTTCAGCTAACAATAACTTCCATGCCGTGAGAGAGCCTATTTCTTCCTCATCCCCTGCCATACTGCCATCTTGCCACGCTGTCGTTTCGGCATCCGCCCATTTTTGGAGATCCCGCCACCAGACCTCCACTCGCGGCTTGTGACATTTCTTCCACTCCATGGCTATCCTACGTTTGGCAAGCACATAGGCCAGATCTTTAAGTTTCTCAACATGTCGAAGCTTACGCGCCCTGGGATACCCTCCCAGCAGACAAGCCCAAGCCGGATCCACCTTAAGTGTGCAACTTACTGGGGTGAAGTGGCGCGGAGGCTGGCAGGGAGGGGTATCAATCACTGGGCACGCCCAGAACATATGTATCATGTCCGCATTCTCTTCGTTACACTTGGGGCATGCCTGGCGCCCACTACCTAGAAATTTGGAAATTCTAAGGGGGGCCATATATGCCCTGTGCGTAATATAGAGCTGTATCTGCTTGAACCTGGCGTTCCTCAATACCTTTTTGTGGTACCCCAGGGCGCGCTCCCACATCCCATCCGACATCGGGGCCCCCATCTCCGCTTCCCACTCCAGTCTCAGGTTCCCCAAATCCTTCCCAACCTTTGTCATCAACATCTCGTACAACCTAGAGACCTCGTGTCCACCCTCTGATGCGTCATACATTGTCTCCAGCGTGGCATCCGGTTCATCGGCCAAAGTAGTTTCGGGCCACGTGCTCCGGACCTCCCGGACCACCCTATGATATGTTACATATTGACCCCTGTGTAGCCCCGACCCTGCCTCCAGTTCATCGAACTCCATCAGGGTCCCATCCTGCCAGATGTCGCCCATAGTGATCAGTCCCACTGACTCCCAATACGTCCGGATAATAGTTCTCAGCTGCCCGTCCTCCTTTGCCAGGGCGATCAGAGGTAACTGCGGCATACACGGCAAGGGGTCACCCATCATCCGACAGGCACGCCGCCATATATTCCTGCCAAGGGCTAGCATCTTAGGACGCGCTCTCATCCATGAGCCGGTCACCCAAATCATCTCCCGCAGATAGAAGGGGGAACAGTCTCTCCCTAGCAGCCTATGTTCGGGGGTCTCTTCATCTGAAAGCCACCTGGCCACATATTGCAGTTGCGCTGCAATATAATAGGTCTCAAAGTTCGGCAGCTTCACGCCACCTTTCTCGTAAGAGTTCTGCAATTTCCATAATGCGACCCTGTTGCGCGTGCCGTGCCACAGGAAATTCCTACACACGCTATGTAACTTAGCGAAAAACTTCCTAGGTATCATATACGGGATGTTATTAAAGTAATGCAGGAGCCTGGGCAGCACCACCATTTTAAGCATAGCTCCGCGACCCATCATAGCTAAAGGCAATCTTTCCCAGAACCTCATGCACCTCTCAATCTTTCCCACAGCTAGTTCAGTATTATACCTGTGCTCTTTCTCGGTCGTGTGATACACATCAATGCCCAAGTACCGGAAGGAGCTCGTTGCCCACGGAATCCGCAGCACCGGCAACCTCTCCGCCGGTATCCCCACATAACTGCCTAGCGGGAATAGTACGGATTCCTGAGGGTTAACCGCTATGCCGGACAACCAGGCGTACCTCTCCAATACCTCCAAGATATACTGCAAATTCTCTTCCGGATGTTTCAGGTATAACAGCATATCGTCTGCATACAGGGATATAAGATGGCACTCTCCTCCCACCTCTATGCCCACCGGATCATACTGCTGCCGGAGGTAAACTGCTAAGGGTTCGAGGGCCAGTATGTACAACATTGGGGACCAAGGACACCCCTGCCTGGTGCCTCTGCCTAACTGCCATCTATCTGACACCACTGCACCCGCACGGACCCTAGCCAGAGGCGCACTATATAATAGCTCGGCCCACCTCATGTAGCATGGTCCCAGTCCAAACTGCCCCAAAGCCGCAAGCAGCCATGGCCATCGAACAGAGTTGAACGCTTTAACCGCGTCCAGCGCCACTATCGCCATTTCGCTGTCCTCACTGCCCCCCCCATTCCACCACCATGTGAAGGCGTCTGTGGTTGTGAGTAATATTCCTGTTCGGGACATAGCCCGTCTGGTCAGGATGGATCAGCCTGCCTATTACCCTCCGCATTCTGGCCGCCAGGACAGCTGTCAGGATCTTGCTGTCCTGGTTCAGCATCGAAAGGGGCCGGTAGGAGCCACAATCATGCCCCGGTTTATTGGGTTTGGGGAGCGGTACTATAATCGCCTCCCTGAGTGATTCCAGCAGCCGCCCCACCTCGAACGCTTCATTAAACATCTCCAGCATGGGCGGGAGCACCTCCTCCCCATACGCTTTATAAAACTCACTGGGGAACCTGTCCGCTCCTGGGGCCTTGCAAGTGGGCAGCTGCCGCACAATCTCCTGCAGCTCCTCCAGAGTGATCGGAGCATCCATCTCCTCTCGCTCTTCGCCACTTATCTTGGGCAGGCCTATGTCTTCAAGTACTACCTCTATCTCCTCCCGGCTTCCCCCCTCTCGATCCTCATATAATGCTTGATAATATTCCGCGAATGCTCCATTCACCCCTTCCTGGGTGTCCTCCTCCACTCCCTTTTCAGTGATAACTGATCGGATCGGGGATCTTGGGGTCTCGCTCTTATACAGCCAAGCAAGAAGCCTGCCCGTCTGGTCTCCCCTGGCATGCAACCTCTCAATGTACTTCCTGTAATTCAGATTACAAAGCCTGTCCCAATGTTCTGCGCACTTCTGTTGCAGATTAATGACCTCCTCCGTGTCCGTCCCCCCCTCCCCCAGCTCTCTCTCCAACTCAATCTCGGCTCTACGCAGATCTGCCAGGACTCCTCCCATTAATCCCTTTACAACCTTAAAGGCCTCCCACAAAGTACCAGCCGACTTGACGCTGCCTGTGTTCGCTTCAAAGTAAGCAACTATCTCCTCCCTCACTTCCTCTCTGAAGACTGGATCCCTGAGCGCTTCCGCCCTAAGGTGCAATGTTGGAATTCGCGCTCGTGGGGGACAAAGCTGCCAACGCATGACCAGGGGCGAGTGGTCCGAAAGGACTCTCGCCCTGTAGTCTATCTGGTCACACTCTGCGACGACGTCCGGCGTGGCGAAAAAGTAATCTAGCCTTGTGTGTAACTGGTGCGGGGCCGAGTAATGCGAATATTGCCTCACGCCAGGGTGTCTCGTCCTCCACACGTCTGCCAGGCCAAGGTCTACCAGCAGCGCCTGCAGTACCCTAGCCGCCGGGCTGGGCCTGTCCACCCTGTCATCCGACTTGTCCTCCTTGGGGTTTAGTACACAATTAAAGTCCCCTCCCCAAATCACAGGACCCCCCATCCCTTCACCCAGTCTAGTGGTCAGTGTCCTAAAGTATGTCGCCGTGTCACGGTTGGGAGCATAAGTGTTTATAATGCACACTACTTTATTTTCCACAAGCCCCCTTACCATGACCAGCCTCCCATCAGACTCCACAACCTCCCCAAGTAGCTTAAACGGGACATGTGGTGCAACCCAAATCAGCACACCTCTGGCATAGGCAGAATATGTAGATCCAACTACTGTCCCTCTCCACTTTCTCCCCATCAGTTCCAGTTTATCCCGTGTCAGATGTGTCTCCTGTAACAAGGCGATATCTATCTTTTGTCTTTTTAGGTACAACATGACCTTGTTATGCTTAAGGTAGCTGTTGAGCCCTCTAACGTTCCACGTTAGTATCCTAAGGTCCCCCATGATGAATCAGTAGCTCCCATCCCTCTCCCAGGTCCACTCGCCTCCCCCCTACCACAAGGGCCCCCATCCCCAGTTTCCCTCCCAGGCTCATATAAAAACTGACCCACCCCACCCCCCTAACCCAACCAACTGCCCAGCTCCATCCCTGGATCTCAGGCATCCCTGTGTTCGGTTCTCTCTGGAACCCAAGTAGAGAACCCGACAGGGTGTCACCCCACACACCGTGACTAACCTAAACTCAAACTGGGGTACAAAGAACAGCCCCCGGAGGCTCCCCTCCCACACTTCCGTATCCGCGCACACGGACCATGTTTCAAAGTCCTAACGCATACACTACCATACCAAAGTCCCACCGACTATATTCCAGTCCCAATATTCATAGCCCACCCGGGCACGCAGCGTCACTTATCTCTTCACGTTCCATCCGCCATCCGCTCATCTGGCTCTTGAGGACAATTTTGTGCATCGAGCCATTCCATGGCCTCCTCCGGAGTGTCAAAAAACAGTGTCTTAGTCCTGAAGAATATCTTCAATCTGGCCGGGTAAAGCAACATATACTTGTACCCCGCTGCCCGCAATCGCCTCTTGACCGCCCCAAAGTTCATGCGACTACGCTGCACTTGCAGGGTGTAATCGGGGTAAGCAGTAATGGTCGCCTCTCCTCGCTGTATGGTGCCCCCCTTACGAAAGTGCTCAAGGATCCTTTCCCGATCCCGATAGTTAAGGATCTTGGCGATCACAGGCCTAGGTGGGTTCCCCGGCGGTGGTCTTCTGTTCAAGGCCCTATGCGCCCTCTCCACCGCAAACCCCTGCGACAGGGCTCCCCCAGTGATCTCTTGCAGCAGCAAGTTCTCAATAAACTCTGTGGGATTCTGGCCTTCAGCCCCCTCCGGCAGGCCCACGATGCGAACGTTATTTCTCCGAGCGCGTCCTTCCGCCTCTTCAGCCCTGCTTTCCAAGTTACCCACCCGCTGCACCAGGGCATGGATATCGCGCTTATATGCAGTGCAGTCCACCACAGTAGGGCCCATCTCCTTTTCCAGAGTTTCCGTGCGCTCAGCCAGGGCTCGTACATCCTGCCTCAGGAGGTTCACGTCCTCCTGCACTGCCCCGACCTGTAGTTCCAACGCAGTTTTCAATTCGACCACAGCAAGTTGGAGCTTGGTCTCCCACGTCGCCTTCAGGTCCGCGATCGCAGCGAGGACCTCCTGGTTCGCACCCCCGGCGGCCATCTCCTTGGTCTGAGCCTTATCCTTGCTCCTGGCACCTTCCAGCCCGGGCGACGTCTTGGCGTATTCGTCGAGCGTAGGCTGTTTATTCTTCGCCCTCAGAGGTTTGTTCGACATATCTCCAGTCAGGAGCGTCCTTCTGGCTGTGCTCCGGTCCAGGCCAGGGAGGCACCGTGCCCATACACCACGACTCAGTTGAGAGTCCCAGCTCGCCCAACAGCCTCAGGCACCGCTGTTGTACGGCGCTCCCCCCAGATGGGCAGGGTCGCGCTGCCCCCTTCGTTCCGCTGAGAGGGCGCACGTATGCTGTGGTCCCAATCTACCGCTCCTTTGTCCCCTCGTCAAGCGGCGGCGGCCATTTTGTCGTCCGTCGAGATCTCGCCACCAGTGCTTCATTCGGCTCTTAAGTACACGTGCGCACCACGAACCCGTGTAAAAATGTGTCCTCGCGTGCAGCCGGACTTCATGTTCACAGTCTTCCCACTTTCCGCCAAATCACAGCGGTCCTTGCGCGGTATCAGTCGGATTATGTACGGATCAGCGGGAGCTCCCGTAGAGGCACGTCCTTTCACATGGCTTCCAAGCCACGCCCTCCGTCAGCAGTGTTATCACAAAAACATGATTTGAATCACAAAACCATTGCATAAGCAAGTAAGGCATTTTCCCAAGTTGAAATTAAATTCAATGAATGTGAAAAGGCCCTACTAACCACTGTGTGGGCGCTACAACATTTCCGCCCCATTGTTCAGGGAGAAAAGGTTATTATTGAGACAAATCATCAACCTTTGCAGTTTTTAGAGAGTAAAAGAATTAGGTCAGGTAATCTAGCACAATCCAGAATCACTTCATGGACGCCGGCATTACAAGGTTTTCCTGTAGAAGTGAGATATGGCCAAAATAAAAAAAAGCCCAATTGCTCAAGGTTTAGCAGATTTACATGACTGTGCAGCTGAACCAGTATCAAGTGAAATAGAAGTGGAGCCTAATTGGCAGGAATTTTAACAATCACCACACAAAGCTTTTGATGAAAAAACATGCAAAGACTTGCCAACTGTATATGTTGATGGTTGTGCCTTTCACATTGAAAATGACAGTGATAAACAATTAGTGTCAGGAATAGGGAATGTCTGGTTGAAGTGTGAAGGTATCCCGAGTATAGGGATGAGAATTGGTGCTAGGAGCAGTCAGGTAGCGGAATTGGCAGCCATTTATAAAGCAATTGCTACTCCAGTTGATAATAAATTCAGTGAAATTGTCCTGGTGACTGATTCTGATTACGCACAAAATAGCTTTGTGGAATATTTACCTGGCTGGAAAGCAAGAGGCATGATTACATACAATAAAAAGCCACTTAAACATGGAAAAATGATACAAGCCATAGACAAATTGGTGTCAGAAAATGATTTGACAATATACTGGAGGAAAATTTGTGGGCCTTTAAAAAGTCCAGGAGAGAATAAGGAGGGAAATGATAAGGCAGATCACCTGGCTAAAATTGGGGTTGTGATGGGAGAATTACTACCTATTGAACATTTACTGGGTGAAATACAAATTGATGCAGTAACACGTTCTAAAGCAACAAAGGAGACAGATCAACCAGTGGTACAGTGGAGTTATGATACACCAGACCAAGATCTGATTGAGGCACAAAAGAATGATCGAATTTTGGGAATCTATTATAATCATTTGATAGATCCTGAACAAAACCCTTTAAACAGAAAATGATTGTATGGGAAAAGAAGAGTTGAGGGTGCTATTAAAGAATAAAAAACGAATAAGACTACAAGATGGACTCATGATTAGAGAGTCCATAACAGGACAAATACAGTGGGTGGTACCCCTTTCATTCAGAGGGTTAATGCTACACCATGCGCATGATGCTATAACTGCAGGCCACAGAGGCTCACAGAAAACAATGGAAATACTAAAAGATTATGCTTATTGGCCACATATGTCCCAAGATGTAAAATTATTTACTAGAGGATGTATAGTATGTGCCCAATTTAAACCTGCTTCACCAATGCATAGAGCTCCATTAATGAAAAGAGGCCTAACTCTTACATGGTCAGATTTGCAAATAGACTATGTAGGGCCTGTAAAGAGGTCGAGTAGGGGGAACCGTTATATTTTAAGTGTGGTATGTTTGATGTCGAAGTGGATTGAGTGTATTCCTGCACCAGATTGTAGTGCGCAAACAGCAGCCACATTGCTGGTGAACCATGTGTTTTCAAGGTTTGGGTTGCCACAAAGAATGGAATCAGACAGAGGAAGTCATTTTACAAGTGCTCTAATGAGTAAGGTATGGCAAATACTGGGTGTGAAGAGAAAGCTACATATTGCATATCGGGCGGCTTCTTCAGGTGGAATTGAACGCAGCAATAGGTCTTTTGTGGACATTTTAAAGAAATTTATGGCAGAAGCAGGTTCCAGCTGGGATTTACGCTTACCTTTGGTTCTGATGGCAATCAGATCAACTCCTGCCAAAGCAACAGGTATTAGCCCTCATGAAGTTTTAACAGGTAGGAAAATGGTGTTACCACAACACCTGCTATACAGGACACATGAGCAAACACTTGTGAACACATCCACAGTTCATGAATACATTGATGAACTGAGGAAGCATTTACAACATGCATTTGCTTTTGTACAGAAAAATTTAGAAAAAGCTGCTGACAGTGCAAAGTCATATTATGATAAAAAGGCGTCAGTAAAGGAATATTGTGTGGGCGATCAGGTGTATAAATTTCATTTTGGAAAAGGTAAACAGAAAAATTCCAAATTTCTAGCAGCCTGGCAGGGGCCATGTCGAATTATGGATAAGGTCTTTCCTGTGGTCTATAAAATTTTGAAGACTGAAGGTGAAACAGCAACAGAACAGTTTGTTCACGTGAATCAAATTAAACCATGTCACCCTAAACATGAGATTAAACAACTTGAGCGTGTAGAAGCAGATAAAGTCCCTTGAACATAAAAAGGTAAAGTGAATGGGTCTAGTCAATAGTAGTGGCAGAGAAGTTAAATAAAGATGGTTGATTATGATAATGGCACATAAACACTGTAATATATGTAAATATATATATATATATAAAAATGGAAGCTAAAATTTATGGAATTGGTGTGAAAATGTATTAAATATTGAATGCTGTTTTATGTGTGTTTGTTTTCACTTTAATCTATGTTTAATTTCAGAAAGCAAGAGGAAAAAGGGCGAAATATTTTACAAAGCATGTTTTATTTTTGGCAAAAGGGTGAAGTTAGTATTGTGCTAGATACTTAATTTGTTTCTTTTCTATTTGATTTAGAATATTAACATATTTGTACTTGGAGGACACGGGGCCAGAGGACAATGGGAGGCGATGGAATCTTGGAGTCCCCTGGAAGAAGATCAAATGATGCCTGCCTCCGGGTGGAGATGAAGACAAAATAACCGGAATGCCAAAGAAAAGATGACTTGTATGGAAAAAGGATCCAAGAGTGCCAAGATGGAAGAGCACCCGAATGAACCAAATGATGTGACATCGCCGGTCGGGACATGTCAGATGCAGACAAGTGTCCCGGAGTATGGAGTTCCACGTATTTATTATTTTAATTAATTATTTTAATCTGTTATGTTAATTATTTATTTTAACTATTTGTTTTATTTTATTGTTTTGTGATTAACTTCAAGTATAAAATTAAAACACTGGACTATGGACACTTCCATTGGGAAGAGAAATGTACATTATTTTATAAGAACTGATGGACTCAAAGATGAATTTTGATAATGTGATGATTGAACAGTGAATTTTCAGTTTCATTATTTCACATATGAGTATTGATTTTGTTGGATTGCTACATGTTAAAAGAAGAAAGGGGGCAAGTTGGATTTCTTCCAATTGTGGCTTGGACCATGGCCAAAATTCTCAGAAAAAAGGAGGGGATGTGTAGGATTATTTAGCGTGTTTTTGGAGTGCAGCGCCACTACATGGGATCAATATATAGTGTGTTTTTGGAGTGCAGCACCACTGCATGGGATCAATGTTTTGCTATAATGCGGTACAGCAAGCCATGTGTTGCCGGTGTAACATATGGATATGTAAATGAAGACAGGCTACTCAGTCAAAAACACATCATTTTCTTTTCTCACCTGAAATGCCTCTGTTGCAGGAGACACATTAGAGGATTAATGAACTAATATAATTAACAGTACTAACATGATTCTAATCAAATAACATCATAATGTGTTCTCCAGTGCAAAATGAGGTAGAAAAGACAGGCTCTGAAAGTCATTTTTAACGTGCACTTGGATTCATTTTTTTTCTCTGTTCACTGTGTTAGCTGGATGCGAAATCTGCATGCCAGGAAATGAGTAGATACAGTTTCTAAACCATATAAACCAAGCCATTGTTGAAAGAGGAGGATATATTATTGTGCATTTTGATTGGTGACACGTCACCTTGGGGGCTGTAACAGAGGTTTCCTGAAGAATCTCGGGGAGAGAGAAAGGCAGTGGACATTTTTACACAGCTTGGGTGAGAAGCCTGAGGGGAGTTGCTGTAGGGCTGTCTGATTGAGGAGTGTCGCTCCAGTGTACTGCTGACCTTCACAGGCTGGAGATTCCAGTCAATTGGCACCGGATTGAGGACCAAAGAGTGCAGATTGGAACTGCATGTCCTCGCCGGGTGCTTCAAAAGGAAGCCCCGAGCCATTTAAAGAAAGCGACCTGTCCAGAGAGTTCGCATGCTGATCTGCTACAATTTTGCTGGTAATTATCTTACACAAAGCGAGAATGCGGAGTGTGAATGAAAGCTATTTCAGTCAGACAGCGTGGCGATAGCTGCATTCTAATGTTGCTACTCAGAAATGCAAGTTAACTGATGCACTCTTCTTTTTATTGTTGCAAAGAATCTAATGAAATGCCATGCATTTTGCAATTGCTTCTCTTATGTTTATTCTAGAAAAGACTGCCTCACAAAACTGGTAATGTATGGTTTTTTAAATGAAACTGATGTAAATCACAATCCGTGTAAAGGCTTCTATTTGCTTCTGTTTTTCTGTTACAGTTAACCCATATCACCTGTTAAAAGGGGAGGTTATTAGGTAATATATGTCAAGCATCCCATGTGGAAAAAGCTATGTTATGAGTAATTATAAATAGCTGTGTGCGTGGTTCCACTCAGTGTATGTGTGTGTGACTTCTAAGTGGAACACAATCTGATAGTCTGTTGGACGTACATGAGTCAGCAGAGAAAGAGGCCTCTGGAAATAGTTTCACTAATGTAAATAAATTAGTGATTATACCACATGTTATTGTGAATACTCTATGGAAGCATAGCTCACTGGTGTAGATAAATCAGTGATAACAGCCATAAGTGGCATTCCATATGAAAACGTGGTGTTCTTAAATAATGTAGAAGCCTGAGGCCTCTAGAGATCACAAGAACAGTCTAAACAAAAGAAAGGGGTTTTGTATGTTGGGGCCACAAATAAAACAAAGAAATTATGCTCATCACTATCCCACAACGAAATGCATACCAACTAAATGTATCTGTGTACTGAAATAATGCATAGCCACGATATCACTATAATACCAAACCCAATCTGAATGCAAGGAGTGATTGTTGCTAAATTACTTTTATTCTTGGTGGTAAGAAAATACCGCTAGGTCCCAAATCTACACAAAATACCCTACAATTCCCAATTAATGTTTGCATATGTTCAAATGTTGCTAATCTTATTACATATATTGTGACAAATCCTTAGATGTTGTCACTGCTCCCCGATGGGGGAGCCCCTTCCCATGAGGCCAGGAAGGTGAGGCCGCTACCCGATAGTCACCCTGGAAGTGGTACACAGCAGGAGGATCTCATGGGGGAAACTCCCTCTCCAGGGACAAGGACAACCATCTAGGGAGAACACAGTATAGCAACCTTCACCCAACACCCTACACAGCTCCCTACTCTGTAGACCCCAAACTCTTTCCCCAACACTTCCATGTGTCTCTGTAAATCTGAAGACTTAACAACTACTGATACGAGGAGGATTAGGAACTACCTAAGGGAGAACTATTATACAGGCACTGAGATGAGGAGGTGCGGAACAATAAAGAGCACCAACGGGAATCTAAATGAGCAGTCTAGTCATCAGTGCTCATTCACAACAAAAAGGAACAAAGGAGTTACAATATCGTCGAGTCATGGCAGGAGGAGCCAGATGTTCAGCTGTCCCGAGAGGAGCCGAGAGCAGTGTGGCAAGTCGATGTGGGAATGGAAAGCAGCTGTAAAGGAGGACAAAGGTGTTGCTAGAAAGTCCAAGGTTATAGGACCTAGCGGAAGGCGGGAGAAGCAGCAAAATGACCAGCATCAACGCAGAGACAGTGTGGTGTGAGGCAGATGCAAGAAGGGAACAGCGTCTGAAACCACTGAGCCATCAAAGAGAGAGAACCAGACACAGAAGCAAACAAGCCAAACCGAAACACCAGAGCAGTACGGAGCCCGCCTACAAAATCCCAAAAGGTACAGGGCTATACGGGCCAGCTGATGCGGATGCAAAAGGGTCTTGGGACTCAGGAGGCAGTAACCCAATACGCTATAAATGTAACAGGGGCAGGACGAAAATCCCTTAGTGGAGACAAGAAAGAGAGGATACCCAAGGAAAGGGTTTTCCAAACTGGGACAATAACATATATGCCAATCTTAAAGAGGGAATACAAGAAAGAGTGGTCACCTTACTTGTGGCAGGCAAGTAAACCAAGTCTGCCTGACAAGACAACCCACGAGAAATAATACAAGCCATCTTCTTCATGGCAGTATCTGGCAGGAGAGTGAACCAGGTCTGCCAGATCCAAATAGTAGAGGAATACGGGTCTGGGGCCTGCACCCACATGAAAAGGGTAATACAAGTAATCTTCCTCGTGGCAGTACCTGATAAGAGAGTGGGTCAAGTCTGCCCAAGTCTGGAGACAGGGAAGTCTGGGTCAGGGACTCTCAAAGGGGAAGATTGAAAGTGTTAAATTGTGAACCCAAGTCTGAGAAAGGTCAGGGAAAGGGAGACATTCCCCCTGGTTTTGTGAACTGTGAAATAGAGCCTGTGAAAGGCCAGGGGAAGGGAGACATTCCCCCTGGTGTTGTGAACTGTGAAATGGAGCCTGAGAAAGGCCAGGGGAAGGGAGGCATTCCCCTTGGTGTTGGAAACTGTAAGATCAAGCCAAGGAAACCTGGCGGTTGAGTTCAAGGAAGGGTCAAACCAGCAAACCAAGGGAAAGGGAGTCATTCCACCTGGTGAAGAACTTTCAACCAGAACTGAGCTACCCAGTCCAGAAGAGTAATTCTCCTGGACCAAGAACATTGGTACAATCTTCTAGTTTATTTATAAGTGTAAGGGACAGAATTTGAGTTTTGACACATGACTGTGAACTTTCTAGTTTTCAAGGACATCCCATTAGCACTTTAGTTGAGGCAGGGATGCCCCTATTCGAGATAGGGAAAGTTAGGTTTTCTCTTTATTTTCATGACTAATAAAAGTCTACAGCAATCACCATGCCACCTGTGTGTCAGTCTCCTCAATACCTCCACGTCCACTCTTCCTCGTCACAGTACTTACTTCATGAGGCCCCTGCCTCCGACACAGGACCTTCTTCTATTTCTTTAAATTCCTAGAACTCCTCCCCCACATCCACGTCACTCAGTTTAATTTTTCCTGCCTCCGGCAGGTTGGACTTTTTCTTCCCGGTGCGGGGCACTGGGGAGCACCGATTGCTGGCCCCCTGGGGGGTCTGTGTGGCGGGGCCCTCGGCTCCCTCAGGTGCGGCGCTGCTCCTGGGCCACCTGCGGGGCTTGGGGTCACAGTTGAGCGGGATTGCTCGCTCGGTTCTTTGCTGGGCTCTGGACCGCAGCGTGAGCATTGTGTCCCGGGTCCTGCATGGCCCGGGGAAGGTAATGAGAGGGGAGGACTGGGCTTGATGTTTTTTCCCCTCTCCTCTTGTTTTGGCCATCTTGATTCGACAGGCCTTTTTCTCGTGCTCTGTGTACACATCTTTATTGGAAATGATGGCAAGCACTTGGCAGTACGGGCTAGCCTTCCCTTTTGTTGCGTGGCCTCTCTGCTTCTTGTCGTGGGGTAACAGTGGCAGAGATTCTTTGAAAGTGCGGGGTCTCTGTTCTGTCGCAGGCATGTCACATACCTCCAGGTCCTCAGAGACATACAGCCCAGGATGCACCCGATGTTAGCTGCATTCTCTGGGGGAAGGTAAGGAGAGGGGAGGACTGTGCTTGATATTTTTCCCCTCTCCTGCTGGTATGGCCATCTTGACTCCTTCAACATGCTGTTTCCTCGTGCTTTGTGTACACATCTTTGTTGGAAATTATGGCAAGCACTTGGCAGTATGGGCTAAGTCTTCCCTTTTGTTGTGAGGCCTCTCTGATTCTTGTCGTGGGGTGACTGTGGCAGAGAGTATTTGAAAGTGCGGGGGCTATGTTCTGTCGCAGGCATATCACATACCACCCGCTCCTCAGACACACACAGCCCAGGATGCACCGGATGTTAGCTGCATTCTCTGGTGGAAGGTAAGGAGAGGGGAGGACTGTGCTTGATATTTTTCCCCTCTCCTGCTGGTATGGCCATCTTCACTCCTTCAACATGCCGTTTCCTTGTGCTCTGTGTACACATCTTTATTGGAAATAATGGCAAGCACTTGGCAGCATGGCCTAGCCTTCCCTTTTTGTTGTGAGGCCTCTCTGCTTCTTGTCGTGGGGTGACAGGGGCAGTGAGTCTCTGAAAGTGCGGGGGCTCTGTTCTGTCACAGGCATGTCACATACCACCCGCTGCTCAGAGACACGCAGCCCAGGATGCACCGGATGTTGGCTGCATTCTTTGCGTGCAGCCTGTGAAAACGGCACAGATTTGGACGCGTCTGCAAGCGGCCGGAAGGGTACCGGCCTGGCATAGTCTACACTTCGGGTTCGAGTCTCTGCGGTGCTGACCCGGCCCTTCATCCTTCCTAGACCAACGCATTGGAACGATCTAGAGCTTGGGGCTACCAGCTACTGGATACAGGGCTCAAGCCACCTCTCAGCAATGTGGCGAGTTAGTGGTGTGTTTGGGTCTGTGCTAGCTATGGACGCAGACTCCCTGTCCTGTCCTCTTCCTCTGAACTGCACGAGGGAAGGTCAAAGGAGATGATTTTCTTTTCCCTTGTCCGGCATGGAATTATAGAAAATGCATCATGGAAGTAATGGCCATTCAGAGGGTTCCCAGTGTCTCTTCTTTTAGGGCCTGGGTCCTTCGGTGCCGACGTGTTGCTTTCACGCCTCCTCTCAGACTTGTGTGAAGTGATATGGCACATGGTGGCACATGTCTGTGCTTAGAGGGGTTCTCAGAGCCCCTGGTGTCAGTGGAGGGGGATGTCACTTCAGTGGGTTTTTCCAGTGTAGGAATACCCCAGGTGGGGGGTTGCCTTTCATGTCTGCTATCCGGGATGGATTGCTTTGCCCCGCTTTGTGACAGTACTCTGCCCTTTTGACGCCAGCCTGGTGGCTCCTCTGTCGACTGGGGGGGGGGGAGCATGGTCTGCTGGACTTCTGGGCTGTCCTGTATCTTCCTTTTGATAAGTGTGATCTTTTTGTGGGCCGACAAGCATGCTGTTATATTGTGGCGCAGGCATGCTTCAACGTCCTGTGATTTTCCTCTGCAGTGACTGGCGGTTTTCCCTGGCTCCTCGTCTCTATCTTCTCAGAGGTGTATGGGACCGGTGGGGTTCGGCTTCCTGGGTAATGAGCTCCTTCCGGAGGGGGGGTATCAGTTGCAGTTCCTTTCTCCTCCTGTCCAGGTTTGCAAGGTTAGGACTTTGGTACCCAGCTCACGGTCCAAGTAGTTGGCCATGGGATCAGTTCTCTCCGAACGATTGTTGTGGGTTACCGTCTTGCCCATTCCTCTCCCTGTTCAGGGTCAAGTTTTCTACTTGCGGGTGTTCCTGGTCCCTATGCCTTCTAGGATGTGTCAACTGCTTATGGGTCTCAAGACCCTGCACTGCTTGTCCGGACGTCTAGGGAGAGCATACTCTAGATGTTGTGGATGGGGGGCGCTTGCTGGTTGGTTTGAGCTGGGTTCTCAGAAGGCAGTGTGTCTCGGCTCGCCTGTTGCTGAAGTTACGGGGAACTTGGCGTCTTACGTGTTTTCTGGTTCCTTGAGCCCGTCTTCGGTTACGTCCCCTGGTGTCTTATACTCTCTTCCACTGGCATCCGACGTCTCGGCTTTCGTAATTGTGTTTTCAGTGTCCCCAGCGCTGCAAGTCTCCCTGCTGTGGTGGCGGGGGGTTCCAGGTCTACATGCTGAGGTGTGCATGGTCCATCCTCCTGTGGCCTCTCTTACTACTGACGCCGGCAGAAAGGGTCTACATTGGGGGTCCTCTCAGCTCAAGGGTTGTGGGATCTGGGGAGAGCCGGCGATCGTCCAATTGGCAAGCGTTGTGCCATTGTCCAAGCTCTGGTGTACTACAAGGAGTTGCTGGACGGTCGGCAGTTTTGATCCGATCGGACAATACGACGGCCTTGGCATATGTCAACTGCAAAAGGGGTTCTAGCCGCTCCTTGAATGCTCTGGCAGCACTGATAGGCACCTGGGAAAAATGTTCATCTGGTGTCTCTGGTGGCCTCACGTATCAGAAGGGTGGACAATGTTCAAGTGGATCTTCTCAGACGCCGGTTTTCACTCCTCGGCGGAACTGGTCCTGTTGGCCCAGGTCTTTGCGGTGACCTGTGTCAATTAGGGTCCCCGGTTCTAGACCTGTTTGCATCCCCGGCCTCAGCAGAAGTTCCCCTCTTCTGCTCTCGGTTTCAGGCCGGGGGGATTGGGGGATGGACTCCCTCTCTGTACAGTGGCCTTGGGGTTTTCCTTTATGCCTTTCTGCCTATTCCCCTTCTGCCCCGGGTGGTTTGGCGCATCAGAGTGTCCAGGGTGACTGTGTTGTTGTTAGCTCAGTTCTGGTCCCGCCGGAGTTGGCTACCCTCTCTGTTGGAGCTTCGGTCCTAGGAACCTTGGCTGGTGCCGAGGTGGCCGTGTCCCCTTCAAGGGGATCTGCGGTTGGAATTCCACTGGATGCAACAGGCAGTGTGGCTATTGCTCGGTCTAGGTTGATATCTCAGGGGTTCTCAGATCCTGTAGTTGAGTACATAATGGATGCTCTTAGACCCTCCACTCTGAAGGTGTTCGGCAGGCATTGGGGCCATTTCCGAGACTGGTATGGGCGGTCTGGGATCCCTCCCCTGCGTTCTGGCCTCTGCTATCCTTCGATTCCTCCAGAAGGGCTTTTGACAGGGGCCTGGCAGTTTTTTTTTCCCAGGCTTCACTCTCAGTGGGCCTCCATGAAATTGATTTTGGGGGACTCTGATGGTCACTTGGATGGGGAGGTGTTGGTGGGGGAAGTTGCTCCAGGCTTTTTCTTCTTCCCGTCCTTGTGCTGATAAAGGGCTTCCCCCTTGGGATCTCCCTCTTGTATTACGGTTCCTTCAAGGGTCTCCTTTTGAGCCCTTTTCCGAGATTGATATCAAACATCTTGCACTGAAATCTGCTTTTCTTATTGCCCTCGCTTCTGCCCGTAGGCTTGGGGAGATTTGGGCTCTCTTATGTCACCCTCCTTTCCTGAGGGTGCTGCCAGACTCGTTGCTGCTGAGGTGTGGTCCAAAGTTCCTCCCTTAAGTTGTATCTCGGTTTTCACACCTCTCAGGACCTGGTGCTCCCCGACTTCTTTCATGATCCGAGAATGCATGAGGAGGTGGCTTGGCTTAACATTATGTCCGGCGGGACGTGTTGGAGTATTTGGCTCTAGGTTTGTTTTTTTTCACCAATCTGATAGTCTTCTGATTGCTTGTGGTCCGGCTGGGGCTGGGCATAACACATCTGTGGTTTCCATTTTCCGATGGTTCCAGGTTGTGATCTCCAGGGCCTATGTGGCTTTTGGCTTGCCTGTTCCTGCGCACGATCAGGGGCGGTCCGCCAGGGGTTTGGCGGCTTCCTGGGCCGATGCAAGGAGGGTTTTCTCTGCAAGAGATTTGTATGGCTGCCACCTTGGCTGGTCTAGGGATTTTCATCAACCGCTATGGGTTGAGTTTCTCCCACTCAGGGGGTTGGTTCCTTCGTGGTTGGAGTTTTATCTCTGGGGATATGAATTAAGAGTTATTGTGGGTGTGTTTGCTGCACTGTCTTTAGCTCTGTGTCTCATTGGGACCTTTTCCCCGTTGCTGCTTTGGTATACCTCATGAAGTAAGTACTGGGACGAGGAAGAGTGGACATGGAGGTAATGCTCTGATTACTTACCGGTAATCTTCATTACTCCTAGTCCTACTCTTCCTCGTCACAGTACTGACGACCCTCCCTGCGGGGAAGGTCCCATGCTCTGGCTTGGTAATATGAAAAGTGACGTGATGTGGGGGAGGAGTTATAGGAATTTAAAGAAATAGAAGAAGGTCCTGTGTCGGAGGCAGGGGCCTCATGAAGTAAGTACTGTGACGAGGAAGAGTAGGACTAGGAGTAATGAAGATTACTGGTAAGTAATCAGAGCATTCTGCACCCTTTCAATATACATAGTAGCAAAGAAATGCCTCATCCAAGGAAAATATTAATTTTCGTGATTACATCCCTACACAAGAGAGAGGGCCACCACTCCTTCCCATTACAAAATTCGCCGGTGCTTTGGGGTGCCCCAAAGGCCCCCCTAAAATACTGTCTACCATTTTCACTTTTGTCCTTTGTTTACCAAACTTGCCTTGCCACAGATGGGCTCATTGGAGTGCCAATCGGCCCCCAGGCTGCCCAAACCTCACTGCCCCACCCACTGTGGGGCCTGTCCCACTTTTTTTTGGTGGCCCTCTCCCCCCACCCCAAATGGAGGGGGGGTGAACCTCACAGCCATTCGTAGGAGGCCCAGGGAGGCCTGCATGAGGTGCCCCCCACCCCCATTTAGGGTGAGGGTGGAGAGGGCCATCTCAAAATGTCAGACAGGCCCCCAATGGGTGGGGCAGTAGGTTTTGGGCACCCTGGGGGCAGAATGGCACACTATTTTGCCCATCTGCGCCAAGGGCAGTTGGGTAAACAAAGGACAAAAGTGAAAATGGTAGACAGTATTTTAGGGGGGCCTTTGGGGCACCCCAAAGCACCGGCGAATTTTGTAATGGGAAGGAGTGGTGGCCCTCTCCCCCCCCCACCCAAAATGGAGCAGATAAGGGGGGCTGTCATGCACTCCTCCCATGGGTCAGGTGTACCTTCCTAGGAGCAGATATCTGCCCCCAGGGAGGGCTACATGAGATGCCCCCCTCCATTTGGGGTGGGGGTGAGGTGCACTCCCTTTACATTTTCAAAATTCTCCAGCGGTTTAGGGTGTCCCTCAGCCCCTCATAAAGTGCAGCCTACCATTTTCTATTTTCTTCTTTGTTTACCAAACTTTCATTGGCGCAGATGGGCACATTGGTGTGCCAATCTGCCCCCAGGGTGCCCAAACCCTACTGCTCCATCAATTGGGGGCCTGTCCAACGTTTTGGGGTGGGCTTATCCCTCCACTCCAAATGGAGTGTGGGGGGGCACCTCATGCAGCCCTCCCTGGGGGAAGATTTCTGCCCTAGGAAGGGGCAAATGTATTTTCACTGATGGGTGGCGGGTGAGGTTCAGTAGACCACCAGGGATGGCTTGCAAGTGGGTGCATGATTGGAAAGTATGAGTGTAGATTTGTTTTTCCTGGGGTGACCTCGGTAACACATGTTTTTTGTTTTGTTTACAGCTTTTTCTACGCGAGCAGCTGCAACGTTATGTGAGTACTGTTTTTTATTATTCTATGGTTGGGGCCTACTGTCAGTGGGGTGGGTGAGAGTGGGGCTGGATTGTTGGTGGTGTGGGTGGGAATGGGCCATCTCGGCAGATATTTTGGTGGGCTGGGACACAATTGCAGGGGCAGGCCACAAATTGCCCCCCCCCCCCCATGCCAGTAGAACATTGGTGTTTCCCTGGAAGCGGATGTCTCCCATGTGGGTTGTCCATCTGCAAGCCCAGGCTGCACCTCTGGCTGTGCTACATTACAGATGTCACATCCGGGGAGGAATGGGGATCCTGCCGGGGCTCCCTGGAGCTGCCGCTGTGCTTAGGGGACGGTACACCCACATGGTACATGGATGTCCAAGGCCGGGGACATCACCTCCAACCGTCCTGGAGCTGTGGCTTGGCTGCATAACAGCTTTTCCCTTCTGGGAGGTATTGGCAGACTGCCGGGACTCACTGGTGGGGAGAAGCTGTAACGCAGGCCAGCCGGAGCTCCAGCAAAGTCGGAGGTAATGTCCCTGGCCTTGGGCACCCTTCTCCCTTGTGGGTCTTTGGTCGGGGCTTGTGGGTAATACATTCTGGGGAGATTTGCGCAAGTCAGTCATCTTTGGATTCCCACGGATGTCTTCTTTTCAGAAATGCATGGGGTTCCCCGTTTTCCTTGGTGGCTTGGACAACCTAGGCCCATATCTGCATGGTGTGCGCTTCAGAAAATATTCTGAAATTCAGCTGTCCGAAAAAAATTGGGGGTTAGCCATGTTTTAGGCTTTCCCTTTTGCGCCCAGGTAGGTGCACCCACACCTGTGAGGTACCGTTTATATCGGGACACGTGTGGGGACGCGGGAAGGTAGGCCATGTGTTGTTGGCGACTTGTTTTGGTGGGTGGGCAGAGCGAAATGTCTGAGAATTGGGTTTATTTCCAGCCAATTTCAGAGACATTTCCTTGGTAACCCCAAGCCTTTTGGCACAGCACATGTGGGCAACCTACAAATTTGGGCCTAGGGTGTCGAAGCAAGCAAGGAAAACAGGGAACCCCATACATTTCCCAAAAGAGGACACCCGTGGTAATCCACGGAGGTCTGCCTTGCGTGAATCGCACCAGAATGTATTACCCACAATCCCTGGCAAAGTCCAAACTTTGTTCAAAAAACACAATTTTCAGACATTTCACTCTGGCCACCCACCAAAACATGCCGCCAACGCCACATGTCCTACCTTCCAGTGTTCCCACAGGTGTCCCGATGGAAAAGGTACCTCACATGTGTGGGTGCACCTACCTGGACGCAAAAGGAAAAAGGCTAAACCACGTGTAACCCCCAAAGGGTTTGGGGAGACAACCTACAGATTTGGGCCTATGGTGTCGAAGCCAGCAAGGAAAACAGGGAACCCCATGCATTTCCCACAAGAGGACACCCGTGGGAATCCACAGAGGTCTGACTTGTGCAAATCGCCCCAAAATGTACTACCCAGAACCCCCGGCAAAGTCCAAATTTGGGGGGAAAAAACACAATTTCCGCACATTAAACTCGGCTCAGCCACCGAAACATGCTGCCAACAAAAAATGTCCTACTGTCCCGCGTTCCCAAAGGTGTCCCAACGACAACGGCACCTCACATGTGTGGGTACACCTACCTGGGCGTAAAGTGAGAAGCTGAAAACTCAGGTAACCCCAATTCTTTTCGCACAGCAGAATTGCATGATTTTGACTCATGTGTACACCATACAGATTTGGGCCTAGGGTGTCCAAGCCACCAAGGAACCCCATGCATTTCCGAAAAGAGGACACCGTGGGTATCCACAGAGGTCTGACTTGCGCAAATCGGCCCCGAATTTATTACCCAGAACCCCTGGCAAAGTCCAAATTTGGGGGGGGGACACAATTTCTGCACATTTCACTCTGGTCACCCACCGAAATACGCCGCCAACATGGCCTACCGTCCCATGTTTCCACAGGTGTCCCGACAAAAACGGTACCTCACATGTGTGGGTGCACCTACCTGGGCGCAAAGGAGAAAGCCTAAAACACGGCTAACCCCAAGTCTTTCGGGAGCATAATTTGAGGAATTCTGCAAATGCGGACACCCTACAGATTTGGGCCTAGGGTGTCCAAGCCACCAAGGAAAACAGGGAATCCCATGAATTTCCGAAAAGAGGACACCCGTGGGAAAACACAGCCCCGTAGTAGTTTGGTTCTATGGGACCTTCTGTCACCTTTTTCCTTTTTATATACAAAATAAATCTTGTTTTCCTTGCAAAAAGGTGCACCAAGCTTTTATCCTTGGAGGAGTGTTTTTGCTTGTCTGGAGGTCTGCCTTACAGTAGTTCACTGGCTGCCTGCCTCCTGCGACCAATGTTAGGCTAGGTGTAATTATATTCTTCTGCTCTTGAGCCTGGCCAAGGGGGATGGATAGAGTCCAAAAAGCCTCTGAAACCACCAAGCCGAGGTGCTTGTTCAGGCTGGGAAGTGGGAGGCTGCTGCATCACTGTCCGTTATCATCTGTAGCGTGGGAGACACTCTTGCAGTGATTGTGTTCCACCTGAAGCTGATAATGTCAGAGTGTGAGTTGGATGAAGCTCAGACTTCGGGAGATTGATGGAGAACTCAAACAACAGTAGATAAGGGCCTGAAGGGCTCTGGACATTTCCTCTGGGGAGGCACCCCTTACCAGCAAGTCATCCAGCTACAGACACATGTGCAAGCACCTCAAGCTGAGCATTCCCACTATGGCATTCATGAGCTTCGTGAACACTCATCTAGTAGAATTGAGGCTGAAGGGTAGAACAGTGTATTGGAAGTGCGGATTCAACACTGACATTGTGGTGCGGCTTCCATGTTGCACATGCTGTCTTTTAGGTCCTTTTGACAGTCTCCCTCCTCTGTAGTGACCTTGGCAATGAAGAAGGACTTGTCATTCATACACAGTTAAGAGGTGTGGTCAGGAAAGGTAAGCGCACCAGAGGAGACCTGCAGAAAATCGCCCTCCAGTGTTTGAGTGATTCTTTGGCACCCTGGGAGCAAGTGCGTCACAAGCGATGCACCCATCCCCACTGGTGTTCGGGACTGAGGCACTCTAGACAGAGTGCATATGGGTTCGATGCCATGAAAGGCCTGTTACAGGAACCACACATGGAGGACCCTGCAGACACCAACCTACACCCATACCATATGGAGGAAAGGGGACTGGGTGTTGGAGTATGATTGTTACAATCATGGTTCTTTTTGTCTTATCAGCTCTACAGTGCTCAGTTAATCATGTTTTGACAAAGTATGCACTATAAAGGGTTTTAAATAAAACAATTAAAAAAGCTTTTCAGAGCCCTTACCTACTTCCTACAGACACACCCAGTCAGGATGTACAGTACTCCTCTTCAGTTTGGAGCACTCGCGCCCCTAGGTTAATGTTGCTTTGTGAGTAACTTGTTTCTTATTTCGTTTTGACCTAGGTCTATGTCTCACTTTGTTCACACCCTCAAATTGGCTCAACACTTGTTTCCATCTCTGTCCTATTGTACAGGCACCCTCGCAGTGAATGCCTCTGCCATCTGTAAATGTGTTATTGTAAATCATTTCTGATAAAAATTGACATCTCTGTTCTTCAAATAAATACACATAGGAAGAACACAACATGCTGATCAAGAAACCATGAGGGGTACCATGCTAGAACCAACCTTTGTTGGCCCTTGCCAACTTTATTTAAGGAGGTCCTGTCGACCAGGTACACCCTGTTCAACTACCTCAATGTACTTCCTAAGGCAGTGTTTTGCCTTTGGGCAACCAAACTAGAAGAATCTGCAAAACAATCTTCCCCACCTGCAAGGGCTATGATAAAATATATCTGAAGATGACTCAGTTCCACAGCTAGTACCAATATAACACTGTTTAACTGATTGTCACTACACAACTACATGCCAGAATCGAACAACTTCACCTTCTAAATGACTATAAGTCAGGCCTCCACCCCAAGTGTAGCAATGAGAAAGCCACCATCTAGGTGGCTGTCTCAATGCTACAAGGAAGAGGCATAAGTCACCATTATCCACCATCCATGGATAAGGGCGACTCTTGCCTCCTTGGCTGCATTTGACACAGACAACCACTGCATTCCTCATCTCCCTCCTTGCCGATAGGATGGGATTGTCTGGCACTGTTCTGAATTGGTTTACCTCCTACCTCTCTGGCAGACACAAGATCATCAAGGTGAATTCATTGCATTCTAACCAACTCCAGGTCTCCTGCTGATTTGCACAAGGCTCCATCATCTCACCAATCCTTTTTAACCTTTTTATGGAGCCTGCGGTCACTCTCCGCAAAAAAAGAAATATAGGCATCCGCCAATACACAGAAGATATTCAGTTGTACACGAGAGTAAACAGCGAACAGGACATCTTTAGTCTCTGCGATTACCTAGCCATCGACCAGTCCTGGATGCCGACTGCCTATCTCAAACTAAACCCATCCAAGACTGAATTCATCCTCATTGGTCCGCCCGCTAAAAAACAACTTACCCAACAATGGCTAAATAATGTGCACCTAGAAGGATTTAATCTACAACTCTCGGACGCAGCAAAATTCTTAGGCATCACCATTAACAGCAGCCTGTCCTTCCAGAAACGCATAGCCAAAAAGACCCAAACAGCCTGGCTCTGACTCTCCATCCTTTGCAAAATCAAACCCTTCCTCCCGCTGCAAGACTTCTGGACCATAGTGCAGGCTCTTGTGGTCTTGCACATCGATGGGGGGAAATTCCTTCCTGACTTGGCCCCCAGCTGCTCACTTGGCTCCCTTAAAAGCAGTCCACCACACTGCAGGACGGCTTGTTATGGGTGTATGCAAACTTGACCAAATCACGCCATGCAAACTACATTGGCTATCTCTCCAGCCCAGAATACTGTCCAAGACTGCATGTATCATCTACAAAGCAGTCATGAGTAGCACACCAACATACCTGGCAGCTATGCTCCACATCTCTGGCGGCACACACTCCTCGCTCAATGAAACTACCAACTGGACTTGAATCAGAACTCGTCCGCAAAGAGGGGACCCGCAAACAATCCTTCTGTTGTCACACACCCACCCCTCTAGAGCTTGATCCCGGGGTCTGCTCGGAATGCCTCCACAATTCTGAGTTTCGGAAACCTCTCAAGACATGGCTTTTTCAACAACACCTGACCAAGGACTTATTCCAATGCACAGCAATGAGCTACTATTAAAAGATGCCTACCCAAATGCTGGCTACCCATACTCTGTACAGTGCTCTGCTGCTCTCGAGCTAGGTCCGCACTTTAAATAATAAAATAAAACATAAAATAGTCATCTTCCCATCCTTACTTGCCTTTTTTTCGACTCATCTTTAAATCTTTCTTGCTATTTTTCCTTTTTTTATATGTCACTTCTTACCACCTCACTTTCTTCCATTCTATAAGTGTCTTCATACTATCTATCCATCTCTTTCTTGGTTTTCTTTTTTTCTTTTCTCCTCTATCAATCTGACTTTCTTTTCTCTCCTCCACTCTTACTGCTAAGCATCAAAGAATGGTCGGTTTGGGGTGTTTGTTATGTAAATGATCATTATTGCATCCGCTTATGAGCCTTTTAGTGATTTGTTTCTGTCTTTTTGACAGGGTTCAATGCTGATGTGGAAGGGATTTTGAACAAAGTGCTCTTGTATTCAATTAATCAATTCACATATTACACATGTATGCAAAGAACCACACACACCAGTGAATTTTCCCCTAACATCCACACTGATGATTCTGACCTCTGCTTCTGTAGAGAGTGACTGGTGGTGCATGATGGTTTGCTAAAAAATCCAACCACAATCATGGAGATCACGTCTCCCAGATAACCATGAAAAAGCAGAAGAATGCCTTAGCTCTATTCTAATCAAAAGGGACACAAGTAACGATGCAGCCACAAACATGGTCTCTATTAATCAGCCAACTCACCAGGCTCTTTCTTTGCGCCTTAAACTGCATACACTTACTAGCAAACGTACACAGGCAAAGTACTGCTGCTTAAAACAATCAAACATGCACTCAAGACTCTTCCCTTTACAACCATTCTACCACAGCAGAACCTCCTCCCCCACCCCCAGCACAGAACCGCTCATGCTTGTAGGGCACAAATTGAATAAGGAACAAGTTACTTACCTGTAACTGTTGTTCTCCAGCATGGTCTGCCATGGATTCACATGCTCATGAATATTCCCCGTCGTCAGGCTGGGAATCCTCGGTAAAGAAAAAAATCAGTATCAGTTTCGTTTCTGATCTGTCTTTCTTAGTAGTAACCAATCACTGATCTCTGGGTCATACTGCCCCCCGCCAATGTCTGCCCTCTCCCTAAGCCCCGCCTCTGGCAGCCATCCTCAGATTTGGTAGCACGCCAAGTGGCAGTATGACCAAGTGAAGAGCCGCAGAGGGGTAGGTGGGAGGGTTTGCATGTGAATCCATGCCAGACCCATGCTGGAGAACAACATTTACAGGTAAGTAACTTGTTCCTTCTCCAGCATGGGGTCTGGCATGGATTCACATGCTCATGAATAAAAGAATACATAGCAGTATACACATGCACAACCACGGGAGGTGGCAAAAGGCTCAACATTAAGCAATACAACAATTCAACATTAAGCATCTCTTACCTCCTCACCAGGCTCACCTTAAGCGAACAGGTTGCGCAGCACTGCTTGGCCGACCCTGGAATCCCCCCTGGAGTCCCGATCGACGCAGTAGAATCTTGTGAAGGTGTGCGTCGACCTCCACGTAGCAGCCCTGCAGATGTCCAGCAGGGGCACACTAGACAGGAACGCCGTGGTAGCAGCGATCGCTCTGGTCGAATGGGCTCTCGGACGGCCGGGCAGCGGTCGGTTTGCCAACCAGTGACAATGCATGATGCAGCCGGAGAGCCATCTGGAAATGGAAGTCTTCGAGAGAGCCTTCCCTTGATTCACAGACCCAAAGTTCACGAACAGTTGTGACGTCTTCCGAAAATTCTTCGTGCGGTCCACGTAGAACTTCAGCGCTCTAGCTACATCCAGCGAGTGCAAAGTCCTCTCGGCCGGCGTCGAAGGAGACAGGAAGAAAACTGTTAACACCAAGGGCTCGTTGAGGTAGAAGTCCGACGGCACCTTGGGCATGAAGGAGGGATGCGTCCTCAGGACTACCCTCGTGTCATGAAAAGTGAAGTATGGAGGCTTGCAAGATAGGGCCTGAATCTCTCCCACTCGTAGTGCAGAGGTGATGGCCACGAGGAACGCTGTCTTCCATGCCAGGAACTTCAAAGGCCCTGAATGCATAGGCTCGAATGGGGCTCCCATGAGCCTGGTCAGCACCATATTAAGTTCCCATGCCGGGGCAGGGGCCCTCACCGGCGGGAATGATCGGAAAAGTCCCTTCATGAATTCCTTTACCAGGCGATGAGACCACAAGGACGCCCGTCCCGTAGTCCTGGTGTATCGGGAGATGGCAGCCAGATGTATTTTTATGGAGGCTTGAGCAAGTCCAGCTTTGGTCAGCGACAGTAGGTACGGCAGCACTTGAGGGGCCGTAATCCGCAGAGGGTTAATCTTCTGTGCACGGCACCAGACATAGAACCTCTTCCACTTATTACCGTAACACTTGAGAGTCGAGGACGCCCTGGCCTTTGCAAGAACCTCTCTGCAATCGGCTGGGATATCGTACCCTCCAAACTCTAGTGCTGCAGGAGCCAGGCCTGCAAGTTCAGTGACTGTGGGTCGTGATGGAGAATGGCGCCTCCTTCCCTGGTGTGAAGATCCGCGTCCGCCGGCAACCAGAAGGTCCGGGAACCAGATCTGCCTCGGCCACGCCGGTGCGATGAGGATCATCCTGCACCTGGACTTCTTGAGCTGGTTGATGAGGCGGAGCAGCAACGGCAACGGAGGGAACGCGTATAGAAACAGGCCGTCCCAAGGGAACGAGAAAGCATCGCCCATGCTCCTTGGCTGTAGGAACCTGCTGGCGAACCTCTGGCACTTGGAGCCCCCCAACCCTCCAGAGAGGCGTCCGTTGTCACCGTATCCTGAAACGCGGTATTTGAAATTCCGTGCCTGTCGTGAGGTGAGCACAGATGCCCCACCATAAGATCGCCCGACGGAACTCCTCGTTGAGAGGGATCCTGTCCTCGAAAAAGCCCCTCGCTTGGAGCCAGCGGGCGTCGAGAAACTCCTGTAGCGGACGCATCCGAAGTCTGCAAAGGGGTACAAGGTAGATGCATGAGGACATCATCCGAGGAGGGACTTGATGGACCTTACCGTGGCCACATCCGTGGCTAGCAGGCGCCGCACCTTTCCCAGGATGGTCTTGGTCCTCTCCTCTGACGGGGAGGCCAAACAGTGCTATCTGCGATGGAACCAGGTGGGATTTGGGGTAGTTGATGGCGAACCCCAGCTCCGTGAGCAACCGGACGGTCCTCGCTGTGTGTTCGACGGCGAGTTTCCTTGTCCTAGCCAGTCGTCCAGGTAGGGGTAAACGTGGATCCCCTGCAGACGCAGCTGCGCCGCCACTGGTGCCAGGCACTTGGTGAAAACCCTGGGTGCCGACTTTAATCCGAACGGTAGGGCCCTGAATTAGTAGTGGTGTCCCTGAACCACGAACCTGAGGAACTTCCTGTGCCTTTTTAGAATAGGGATGTGGAAGTTAGCATCCTCCAGGTCCAAAGACGTTAGGAAGTCGCCTTCCTCCAGCTGTCCCAGCACATGCTGGAGGGTGACCATCCTGAATTTCTGCGCCTTGATGTACTTGTTTAAGCAGCGCAGGTCCATGATGGGGCGCCAACCGCCTGTCTTCTTCCTGACAAGGAAGTACCTTGAGTACACTCCGGAGCCCCGGAGCCTTCTGGGGACGAGCTCGATGGCACCTTTCTTGAGCAACGCCCTTACCTCCAACAACAGTTGAGGGACATGATTTTCCTTCCTGGCCACGGGAGGAATGCAAGGGCACTTCTTTTGGAATTCCAGCGAGTGCCCGTTGGCCAGGGTGTCCAACACCAAACGGTCGGTGGAGATGGACTCCCACACGCCGACGAACTTCGTCAGCCGGCCTCCCACCGGGGTGCTTCGGTGGGGGCCTGACAACACGGCCGAGTCATTCTTGCATTGGCCGCCTTAAACGTCGTCGCCGCTGACGAGATGACTCGTCGTCCCATAGAGTCCAACTTCTTACCCTCGCTGTCCGGCGGGGAGGTGGAAGATGAAGCCGCCTCGCCCGGTGCCGCCTTCTTAGCCGCTGCCGAGACAACCTAGTCCGGCGTGGGCTGGGCCCTGAGGCACAAGGGGGCGGCATCGGGGACTCGGTACTTCTTCTCATACCTGTCCCTCTTGGCGGGTGTCGTGGCAGGGTTCTTGAGGACAGAAAGCCCCTCATCCCAGATGTCGAGTAAAGGCACCGCGAGGACCGTCTTCCTCTTAGCCTCTCGTCGCTGGTACAGAAACCCCTCCTTTTTCTGTTCTTCAGGGCAGAGCTGGAAGAGCTCGGATGCCCTGGTTATCATGGCGTGGAAAGAGCCAACCTCGTCGGCTGGGGACGCCCGCGGGAGAGTCGACAACGCGATGTCCGCTGTGTCATCGCCGCCGTCATCGTCCGTCCCGTCGCCGTATCCGTCACAGTATCCTCTCCCGGCGAGGGGGATGAGGGGTCCGCCGGTCTCGCAGGCATGAAGGGTGGGGCAGGGTGGACTCGCTTGTTCGGAGGGCTTCCCGACGGGCCTGGTTCTGGCTCCTCCGTCGGGGTGCGTAGTAATCTCGTCCTTATCTCGGTACATAAGGATTGGATTGCCAACAAAATGGCCGCCGAGCTATCCTGGGGCTCGGGCAATGGCTGCGACGGACGGGATGGCCGTTGCCGTGGGCCCTGTTCGTCGTCCTCGTCGCTCTCATCGATCACGTCAGTAGGGACCGTCCCCTGGGATCGAACCTTGTCGAACCGCTCATTGAGGTTTATGAACCTCTCGTTGAGGCCTATGGACCTTTCGTTGAGGCCCCTCTCGGTCTCCACCAGTTCCTCCTCAGAGGCTGATTCCGAGTCTGCAACGGCTAGCACCCCCCCCCTCTTTTTCAGCCGGGGGCTTCACGGGGGTCTTAGCGATGGGCTGGAAAGAGGATTCCCTCTGCGGTGGCAGGGATACTCTGGGCCCAGAGGCCGTTTCCATTGGCGTAGTCTCAGTCGGCTCTGCCGGGGTCGCAGAGACCACTTCGGTAGAGGCTTTAGCTGGGTGGATCAAGGCCCTCACCACCTTAGGTGCGTCCTGGGCCTTCGCCTTGAGGGGAGGGTCAACGCCTCGCCCCCCCTTCGGCCTACCCGGGTTCTCGGACTTCCTCTTCCCCGACCCAGAGCGCTGGCTCGTGGTCGAACGTGCCGGGGAAGTAGCGCCCTGCTTGGCAACCGAAGAGCCCGACCTTTCGGCGCTCCCGGAGCCTGCGGTGCTTGGCCTTCTGTTGGGCCCCCGTCGCCGGGGCACCCTCAAAGGACTTAGAATCCCGCTCAGACTTCTTCTTCGCCTTCTCACTTGCTGTGCCCTTCTCCAGCCAGGTGGTGAGGCGGGAACGACGATCTTGTTTGGTCTGTTCCGAAAGGTTCTTGCAGAACGCACAGTCCTTCTCCACGTGCGTCTTGTCCCCATGGAGGCAGTAGAGACATAGTGAATGCTCGTCCTCCTTGAAAACGGTATATAATCCGCATCCAGGGCAGTTCCTGAACAGCTTGGATCCGGGCGTCGAGCTCCCTTTGTCCTGGGCCATGTCTTGAGGTAGGCCGCAGATCTTCCGGAATCCTCCAAGAAGTGTAAACCCGACGAAAACTTCACCCTAGGGGCGTAGAAGAATTCCAAAACGGGTCCCCGTTATCGGAAGTAGAAACGGTGGAGCTTGAGGCTCGATTAAACCGAAAACATGAGAAATTCTCCTGAAAAAACATGAAAACGCAGTAAAAAAAACTCGAGAGCTAAACACGAGGACTCCCAACACTTGAGCGTGCAGTAAAAATCTGAGGATGGCTGCCAGAGGCGGGGCTTAGGGAGAGGGCAGTCATTGGCTGGGGGCAGTATGACCCAGAGATCAGTGATTGGTTACTACTAAGAAAGACAGATCAGAAACAAAACTGATACTGATTTTTTTCTTTACCGAGGATTCCCAGCCTGACGACGGGGAATATTCATGAGCATGTGAATCCATGCCAGACCCCATGCTGGAGAACAGAGCACCCCACCACCACCTTGGGGTGACCCTTTGGCAGCACAACCCCCATATGACTCTACTCGAACTAGAATCCCATGAACAAAGAAAGGTTTTCGATATGCACACATCCACACTTCAGGTTTTACAACTTGCCCCCCCCCCTCACCTCTCTTGCCATGAGACCACCAAATGGCAGCACTTAAGTTATACAAAACTCAGTTATATTACATCCACTGATTCTTGAAGAAATTAGGCATAATTACTATTATGAAAGCAGTTTGTCACAGTGCAAACCATTGCCCTATGCAACAGGTTCCCCACTCAGGCGTAATATTTCTAGATTTCACCTTATCACAGGTTGGAGGAATGCAAATTCTTCACTACCGAATGTAGAACAGGCTGCACCACGATGGCTCTGATTCAAATATTTATGATGAGCAGGCAAAAAGGTTGATCCAAGACTTCTGCGCAGAAGCCTAAAATCATAAGCGTCTCTCAGTGGAAAGGCCCTCTTCTTTGTCTCCTGAGACTACAGGATGACAAGATATTCTGCAGAGACCAAAAGAATTCTTAGATACTTTGTCTTGAACAGCGACTATAATCTGTCTGCCCTCGTATAAATCAAACCTTTTGCAAAGATGTGTCTTGGCTGAAAAGATACGAAAGTTGATTGCTTCAGCCGAATCTGATGGGTTTAACTTTTCCTTTTGGCTCGATCTGAAGCTTCCCGACAATTATATGGTCTGCAATGAGAATGCACGTACAGTGCTTTGTACTTGGACCTTCCTGGCATATTGTAGTTTTCTGGTCAACAAGGACCTTGAACCACATTGTACTGGTGCCTAGATATTGTTTCAGTGGTAGATTGCTTAAATAGAATGTGAAATGATAACCATATTTATGTAATTCCCCAGATGTAACAACAGAGCGAAGAGCTCTTTCAGAATACTGCATTTTACCGGAAGAACAACCATTATATAAACACACACTTAGTGCTCAAGTCACAGTGGGAGGAGACAGGAGGTGGGTAGACATCACGGGCAGTCCGTGGACGCTAGTTTATCAAATTTCACAAGTCTATGTGAGGTCATGCAAGTTCTATGAAGTACATTCAATTGCAACAGTCGAAAGCTTGTGGACGTTGGCTAGTGAAAGCCAGCGGTGTGGGCTGCACACCCTTAGTCTAGTTAAAGAGCCAGAGCAATGTACGTTAATGGTGTCAGTGATCTTGTTGTATTCGTAGGTTGAAAAAAGTAAATAACTACAGATTTTTGTTGAGACAAAACAATGTTATATTCAATTTGTTGACCAATATAATGCGGCCAATGGCAAAAAACTACAAAGCCTATGCATTTCTGACCAGTGGTCCATCGTCGGGGCATATAGCTGTGCATGTCATTTAGAAGGCCATTGGGACCACAATCAGTAGACAAGGGCAACCCCACGCCCATAACAGAAAGATACATCAAACAGTGAATCGTGTGAAAACGTTCCCAAATGCATGTAGTGGTGACATACCACCACCTTAATTACATATTCAATATGACAAATAGCATGGTTAAAAAGAGACAAAACGTTGCGAAAATGTCAGTGATCACATGGTCCAATAAGACAATATCATTGTAATGCGTGCATTAATAAATCAAAGCAATCAGAACAATGGAAAAAGGAAGGGAAAAAAAAGAGAAGGGAGAAAAAATAAACAGACTAGAATTAGGCAATGAACCGTACCAATGCTGGTGCTGTAACTGACTGGAAATGAAATACACCACAAATGTTGCCAATGTTTCTCAATAACATATTTAACGCATTTCATCTACCTGCCACATAGAATGTGCGTCGTGGTCAAGGTGTCTCAACATGTCACAATCATCAGCTGCCAATCTACTTCTATCTGTGACACTCTGGTGCTTGCGCCAGATAGCAGGCTTGATATATTCTCAACACAGGCTCCCATCCATCCTCTATCTCATACAATAGGGATAGCGTATCATCTTGTTTGGGTTGCTCTGGCGAGTCTCATATCTCAGGAATTGTCCCAAGTGTATTTCATGTTAATTTACCACCTCTGCCAATACCCTAAATACCCCATCCTTGAAAACATCACCCTATGTAGCAAGCACCAACTCCCCCTTTTCGCTACTCATGCTCTCTGACAGAGGAACATGTAGGGAATATACATTTTCTGATTTAAGGACCTTCATTGTGTTACCCTTTATTCTTCTGCCTAGTGCCAAAAGGTAGAACCTATCTTGGAAACAACCCTTGGAAATTCAATGGGGTTCCTTGAGTACCAACGGTTTCATGGCTCCCTGCATCAATATGGTATCCAGTGTCATTTTATCTGCCAGCCACCATGCCAGGAGCTGCGATTGGGCGGCCAGGTAGTATAATTCAAACCATGGGAGTTGTACCTCACCATCCTCATGTACAGTGTCAACAACGCAATTTTATGTCTCTTCTTGTCCCAAATAAACCCCTTAACAAGTGAATCTAAAGTCCTAAAGAATGCACTCTGGGTATAGAACAGGAAGTATATATATATATATTTTTTTTGTAACGCGCTGGAACATAGTCCATGGCCATAGAAGCGCAGAGACTAAACAAACAATACAAAACACGAAGCAGAAATTGAACAGAGAGGTCAACAGGTGAAAGCCATGGCACGTTACTCATAGAAGAGTCTTCCACCTATGCCTGAAGGACGCTAAAGTGCTACTTTGGTGTAATAGTATAATAATACAGGGTAAGACCACCATTTTAACCAATGCCACCCTTCCCATCACCAACAGCAGGTGTCGGCTCCAAAAACCCATCGATTTTTTTATCACGTCCAGTGCCCTAACCATGTTGTGCACGTGCATGTGCTCAGCCTGGTGCCAAATGTTTATTCCCAGCTATCAAAATGAGTGAACCACCCATCAGAAACCCAACTCCAGAAGGTCCTTCAGACGATGTTCTTGCATTGCAGCCAGTGGAAAGAGACCAGACTTCTCCCTACAGAAGTAGATATCTGAGAGTCTAGCAAAATTATCTAACACCTTGATAACAAGAGGCAGATTATATGCTGGCTCCTGCAGGTTTAAAAGAAAGCCATCTGCATAAACGCTTCCCGTCAACCAGTATTCCAACCGCGTCAAATTCCTGCCTTAGATATACAGCCAACGGTTCAAGCGCCAATATGAACAACATTGGTGACAGTGGGCTATCTTGTCTGGTACCTCTACGTCTAGCCCATGGAGATGATATAGATCTGCCCGTTCGCACTCTAGCAACAGTCTCTGAAAAATTATTTTCGCCCATCTAGTAAACACCTTACCAATTCTGAAACTGCCAAGAACTGTGTACATCCATTTCCAAAACCGAGTCAAAGGCCTTTATTGCGTCAAGGGAGGCAACCGCGTATTGGCCATCATGTGCCCGGTTTCTGTTAATAACATATTGGAGACTACGCATATTTAGGGAAGTGTTTCTGCCAGGCACAAAACCAGTCTGGTCATGGTGAATCAAAGAGCCAATCACTTGCTTAAGACTTCCAGCCAATAGTGAGGTGAGGATTTTGACGTCCTGGTTTAACATAGATAGTTGTCTAAAGGATACGGACAAATGTTGGTGTTTCCCTGGCTTAAACACCGGGATAATTACTGAGTAACGCATACTGGCCTGTAGGCATCCAACACTGTACACTTCCTCGTATACTTTGAAGGCAACCTATCTTCCCCTGATGTCCTCCCAGTTTTCAGGGATGCAATCACCCCCTGCAACTCTCCATCAGTTATGGGTACATCTAAATGGCAGCCTGCTCCCCAGTCAATTGGGGTAGGTCTATGTGAGATAATGTGAAGTTCACCTCGTCCATATACCTCGTCCATATAAACTGCATCATTCACATCATTTAGCGGCTCATAATATTTACTAGAAATACAGTTAATTTCAGCCTGGGACCTCCAGGTTTCCCCACATACATCATTGATCATAGTGATCACATGCCTAGGCCTCTCATTCCTGCAGAGCCATGCAAGCAATCTACCAAACTTATCACCATAGCCAAACGTCCTAAGCCATTCCCATGCAGCAGTGCATTGTAGCCAAAGAGTCATCAGTTCAGCCTCTCTAGGTCCCTCCAGTCTATCACCTTCCTCAATAGTTTGTATATCATCTTGCAGTTCTCTTAGCTCGGACATCAGGGATTTCTGGATACCTGACGCCTTGGCATTCGTTTCTCCCCTCACCACAACTGTGCCTTCCAAATAGTGGCCCACTTATCCACACTTATCCACACTCCCAACATTCTTATCAAGATATTCCACTATCGTCTCTTCCAGGTTTCCTCTAAAGCAGTCATCTAATAAGGCCTCTGTGGACATATGCCATGTTGGTATTGAAGGAGTCGTCCCTCTCAGTGTCCAGGTAACAATCAACAGGGAGTGGTCAGAGATCGATATACCCACGTATACTGCCTCTGAGAATTCATTCATATATTCCCCTCCCGTGAACAGATAATCCTAGTAGGACTCTGTGTGGCACCGAGTAATACGAGTAACGTCTATTGTCCCCATTGATAGATCGCCAGACATCCACCAATGAGCGGTCCCCCAACATGTTGTTTTGGGTTTTAGCCACAGCAGAAGGCTGCTCATACTTATGATCTGACCCATCTAGCTTGGGTTTCATAGCACAATGGAAATCACTCCCCCACCCTAATCCAGAAATCCTCTCTGAAATGGGTCAACCGCCCATATAACAAACGAATGAAAGCTGGCACAGCATGGCTCGTGGTGTACGAATTAACAATACAAATTTTCCTGGGTTCAATATAACCATGGACAATCGTCAGCCTGTCGAGGTCGTTGTATTCCGCTTTAATCAATTTGGAGGTTACCGACCCAGCAATCGACACCAAAACTTCACTTGCATAAGCCAAATAATTAAAGCCATGCCACACCCCACCTATCAACAATCCTATCCATTTCATCCAATATCGCATGCGTTTCTTGTTGAGATGATCCGATACGAGCCAATCCTAATTCGTCTCACTAGGTAGTCATTCCTCGGCACAAACCTTACGGGTAGCTGTTTACATGGGTGACAACCATTCTCCGTATATCACATCAATCCACCCCCACAAGCGCCCATCATTTCGCAGGGAAACTCCAATCATAATCTACCTCGGATTGGCAGCTATCACAATTGTAGCCCATCTCCCGTGTTCTTCCCCAAACTTAGAAAGTACTCACTCCTCGGGGGGCGCTGTTGCGCACATCAAAAATGGCCGCCTGATTTCAGTGCTCCGGCCCGTAATAATCCTTAATCAAGATTATCCTGCAAGGAGGTCACTGCGAGGCACGGAAATAGGTTCATCTGCAGCTAAGATCCTGGTCTACAACTGGTGAAAATATGGGGCTGCTACTAGGTACCGGCTCTGTGTGACATTGTGTCAAAAGTTTCAGCGGGCCCGCGCATAGACACAGACCGTCTGCGAGTTCCAGAGGAACTGCCCAGATACGCCGCTGCAACGAACATGGGAGGAGCTTGTAAGCTGCTGTTGGCCCCACTCACGTGCACACACAGGTGGCGTGGTTGGGAATCTGATTTTCCCTGACTTGGCTGTGGATTTGCCTGTGGGAGGCTCAGTGGTCAGCACCCAAGACCTGCCGTTCTGCTAAACATTGCGCGACCAGCGAGCCGCCTGCCCCCAGCGGACCTGACCCAGGCGGGTACGGTGGTGGACGGGTGGCACGAAACACCCTTTTCCGGGGGTCTAAGGGCCCCCCCACTTACTTGACTGCAAGATTGCCGGGAGCGATGGCAGACTGCGGTCACTGAAAGCAGTGTGACGGAGGTGGTCACAATCCTACGATCCCCGCCAGAACCTCCGGGTGAGTGTGCTACTCTGAGCCAGCGCTGCCTCCCTTTAAAGACAGACCTAGTGCCGAGACAGCCGGCGGCTATATACACAGTGAAGCAGTTTCTGGTGCGGCCAATGGCAGAACGGGGCAGTGAGTGTGCTAACCACTGACACCCAGCTGCGAAAAAACAGGTTGGCAGCTGTGTGGGCCTGCAGCCCCGGTAAACCGAAGTCGACCACCGGATACCTGATCCCTGAACGGGGTCGGCGCCCACGGCGGTTTCAGCTGCAGCCCAGATCTAGGACACAAGCAGCTCCAGGTGGGACTCCCGTCAATGGGCTGCGACATAACTCCTGTGAGCTAAAGCGGAACTAACGCACTGGTTGCTATAATCCACAATTCAGAACTGGAAGAGAGGGAGGGGAGAACCGCTTCCTGCTTTAAGTAGATTCTGTTTTTACTACCGAGAGGTTGGCCGGAGTAGGCATAGCCCGAAATACCTGACTGTACGTGGGGCACGTGACGCTGATTGGTGGCTTTCCAATACCACTTTTTATAATCAAGTATGGCGATGTTGTCGTGCAAACAAGCTAATAGCCCATAGCTAACAAGGCAGTGGGAAGTGCGAACAAGTACTGCAACCCCCCACCACTGCAACGTGGGAAAGATAACTACACTTGGGCCGAAATAGCCCACACTGAAGCTCTGAGAACCTGTGGCAACTAATCGCAGCTGTGAAGTAAATCTGTGTGGGGGAACGTCAAGCCTTCAGGGAACCACGGCGCATGGGAAGTTGGTAGCTTGTGTGGGTTGGGTGACTACGTGGGAGAACCCAGTCCACTCATACACCTTGACAAGTGAAATACCGGTGGTGCTGAACAGACAGACCCGACCCAACTGCCTACTTAAATGCTACATTAATCTCCTCATATGTGCGCGAAGTGAGACCCCATGCACCGATTGCAGAGCACAAGAGGGGGCCCGGACGGTCCAAGCTGGGATTGTTGTGACATTGTGAAAGCCACAGTAACCCTGTGGGTTGCATAACGATCCCACACTGCGGCTCACGCAGCTGATCTGAGGAATACACAACGAATATTCGATACCTAGCTCCTGGCTCAGCCGCAATGAGCCATATAGAGGTCTGGTGACCAGAGACAGCCTTGCTCCCATTTTCAACACCCTAGAGACTGAACACCTTCAGCCCTCTGCAAACATCCCTGTCAGACATTACTAGCTGGACCTGCTCCATCCAAAAAATCTCGGTGGAGCGCAGAGCCGAGGAAGCCAACCCATTAATAATCGACAAGAAGACTAAACAGTCAGGCGCGAGGAAGAAGGGCCCAATGGATTCCTATACCAACAGCCAAGCACCGGTCCCCACAGCGGAGACACTGGTTACACCCAACTCACAATCCGAAGCTGGCGGCGGCGAAAGAGAAGACCGGCTAACAACGATAGTACAAAATGGCTTCATGGCCGTCAATGTCAAACTTGGCGACATTGTAGCCACCATCGGATCCCTTAGAGCGAGGGTGGACAAGGAGAGCTCACGGATAACAGAGGCGGAAGGTAGAATCAGCTCCAACGAGGACACCGTCTGTTTCTGTCTCCTGGACCTACCTGTTCTTGGTTCTCGAGGAGATTCGGCTTAGGCCGGTACTTTGTAAGGTGTGTCCAGTTACTCTACATGAACCCAGGTGCAAGAGTACTAACTAATCACACCATGGCACCTTCCTTTTAATTAAATAGAGGCACCAGGCAGGGATGCCCTTTCTCCCCCATTCTGTTTGCACTCACAATCGAACCCATGGCCGAATGTGTCCAACAAAATCATACGCACAGCGGTCTCAGAATGACCGGAACCCCGCAAATAATTTCCAATTATGCAAACAATACCCAAATGTACATACAAAACCCAAAAGATAATCTGGGCCCCATCATGGAGGATATTGAGAGGTTCTCTGAGTATTCAGGATACAAAATAAATGTCTCCAAGTCTGAACTGTTCCCACTAAACTCCAACATAGGAGATATGTTCAACATACAAGGATTCAAATGGTCCCCCGACCATGTCCGCTATTTAGGAATCATGGTATCCAGGGACAAAAACACACTATATGACGAGAACCATGGGGAAATACTACAGACTCTTTCCACCAAACTACAATTCTGGACCAAACTCCCTATCTCACTGTATGGACGGGTAGCACTCCTTAAGATGGTGGTGCTCCCCAAGCTGCTATATTTATTTTGCAACATTCCGATTTGGCCAGGTAGAGCATTCTTCGCAAAACTTAAGACATTAACCTCCTCACTTGTGTGGGGTGGGAAAAATGCTAGGCTGAAATGGTCCAAAATGGCGGAACCTTTTTCAAAGGGTGGGATCTCTGCCCCTGATTTTGAATTATACTATCTAGTATCACAGGCACACTTTGCGAAATATTGGGTCGATCCAGATGATACAGCCACATTCATCCCCCTGGGGAAATATGCAGCATCCCCGACAGATTTGCGATCTGTAATGTTCGACCCCCAAACGTAAGGACCCTTACGAGTATGACCCTGTGAGTACCACCACTCGCGCGTGGTTCAAGATATATAAAAGAATCGGTCTTACGACCCCATATGACCCAGAGATACCATTGTCCATTGACTTCACCGAGGCAGTGGGTGGGGGACACCTAAAACAATTCCAATTCTATAGGATGAAAACCGCTTTTACCGCCAAATGGCCCACATTCCCGATGGAACCACCTACACACGAATGTATTAGTGCAATGACAGAAGCGGGAGGGCACAGGAAAGGAGTTATTGTCTCTGTACTATATAACCTAGTCCAAACACACACCAAAACATGCAATAACATCAAAGAGGCCTGTGAGGGGGATCTGGGAGTAGAGCTGGGCGAAACTAGCTGGTTGAGATACTGCCAACTCACCAAGAACGTTTCCATGAATTCAGGCCTGAGACTGATCCAATTTAAGGTACTCAACCAGCTGCACTACACCCACGCCAGATTGGCCAGGTTTGTTGACGGTCACACAGGTAAATGTCCCAAATGCGATGCCCCCAAGGCAGATTCATATCATATGTACTGGGCTTGCCCAGCGGTGGCGAAATTCTGGGGAAGACCACCCCTTCCCCATTGAAATACCTGTTTGGGTACATTGGCTAGGTGGCTGAGACCACCAGACGACTGTTTAACTTTGCCTGTTTTGTTGCGAAAAGAAACATCCTGAAATGCTGGAAATCTGCAGAGGCCCCCAAAAGGGAAAAGATTTTGAAAGACTTATCTATGATAAACGAATGCGAGGAGCAATTTATTATAACTGTACGGTCGGCGTGCCGACCTAAACATATGGTCACTCTTCCAAAATTACCTGTGCAATATGCTCCCTGAAGAAGATGATACTAACCTGTCGCCATCCTAATTGCCTGTGAATGGAACATAATGTATAAATAGACACATGTGCACTGTCTATTACTGTAATTGATTAACTGCTTGTAGCTATGTCTTGATGTAACTCTCTTTGAAAAAAAAAGTACTCCTCCTTGCATGTGCCACTTCCCCGCCCTACTACAAAACAAACAAACACAACAATACCAATAAATGATAATAAACAATAAATAAACAATACCATACCATACAAACCATAACTAGAAGAATGGCCAGTTCGCTAAACAGTACATTCCTGTTTGAGCCATTCTTCTCTTCGAAAGCAGTTACTTTGAAAGTCAGCAGGTATCCCCTGATGGTGCATCACCCGGGGTTTGCTGAACTATTAATAGAAAATGTCTGTCCGTGAGAGTACGCATAGTGTTCCCAAGAATATATCAAGTACCAACCAGTGCACAGAGTCAGTACCGTGACTCGGAGGGACTGTCCCTGGTTTGGAAATACCTTTTCAATCACATTCATATAAGACTGGCCCAAATAAATTCTTCGAGCAGTCACTGCTGCCTGCCGTAAAGCCCGCTGTTATCCATCCATTTATTTGCTTCCCCCGGGTCTTCGAAACAAAGCTTTCCCCCTATAAAGCAGAGCCTTCAGCTTTGCCGGGTACACAAGTATAAACTTGAGGCCCACGTGACATAGCCTCTTTTTAGTTGGACGAACATATTCCTTTTCTTCTGGACCAGAGGCGTGTAGTCTGGATAGGTAGCCAACAAGGATGGCCGTTGTATGGTTCGGCCCTACCTGGAGAACCTAAGGATCACCTTCCGGTCTCTAAAGTTACGTACTCACACTAAGGTTTGTGCCTTGAGGGGGCCCCTGCAAGCAGTCGGCGTGCTGATGATTGATGTGCTCTCTCAATAGTGAAGCCCTGAGATAACTTTCCTGGGCCTATGCCCTGCAGAAGCATATTTTGTACAGTGTTGGGTCGCTTCCCTCTTCTCCTTTCGGGAGCACCATAATGCAAATGTTAGTACGTTGCGACCTCTCCCCCGCATCTTCTGCCTGTTGTTCCAGGACCCCATTTCTGGTCTTTAATTCTTCCACTGCTGTCTTCAGGACCTCTGTTGTAGTCACTGTAGCAGAGAGCTGCTCTTCCATATTAGTAACTCGTTCAGACAGGGAGCGTACATCTCATTTCAAAAGGTTTACAACAATTTTCACCTCATCAATCTTATATTCGATTGAAGTGTGCAGTGCTGAAATCGCCGCCAGAACCTTATCCTCCTGATTGGATGAACAGGCGGACCCCATCCACAGTGTGCCCCCCCCTTCAGTAAGGAAGGGGGTCCTTCTGTGCTTGCTTAGATGCAAAGAAGTCCATAATGGACCACTTCTAGCCCGCTTTTGTTTTAGAGTCTGGCATTTATACAGCTTTATCATCTATGATACTTTAGCCCAATATCACCAGAACAATTTTTCAAACTTGTATCTGCCCGCAAACCATCTGGATCACCATTGGACCCTTGCCCAGCCACAACCCTTAAAGAAATGTTTGCTTCCACCTGCGCAGGAGAACACGCAAGATCTATCATAAATACCTCCCTTTCTTCCGGCATCTTTCCAGACGCATTCAAAATGGTGCACGTCAAACCTCTCATTAAAAAACCTTCGCTCGACCCTCTCGAGCCCAAAAACTACTGCCCCATCTCAAACACCAGGTTCCTTGCCAAACTCATTGACCGAACCGCCTACTCCCAACTAAATGCCTTTGTTGAAGCCAACAATCTCCTAGACCCTGCCCAATCAGGGTTCAAAACTCTTCACGGAACTGAAACCACCCTAACCTCGATCTGGGATGACCTTAAAGTGACAGCTGACTCCGCGGGATGCGCCGCACTAATCCTTCTTGACCTATTGGCCGCCTTTGACACGATCAATCACTCAATCCTCCTTGGCCGCCTCCACTCCCTAGGAATACGTGGAACCGCCCTTAAATGGATAGCTTCATTCCTCAAAGACAGGCACCAAATAAAGACACTCTCCAACTTTACCTCCCAAGCCCGACCAGTCGACACAGGAGTCCCACAAGGAGCATGTCTATCCGCCCTCCTGTTCAATCTCTACCTGATCACCCTCCCACCAATAATTCGCTCACACAACATCCTGTGCTACGACTACGCCGACGACACTCAACTAATTCTAAAATTCTTGAACGCGAAACCTAACTCCCGACCTGACCTAGCATCCTGCCTCCTCAACATAGAACGCTGGATGACCCAAAGCCACCTCTTGTTAAACCCCTCCAAAACAGAAATCATGGTTTGCAGCAACTCCGATCTTCTTCCGCACCCACTACCCTGGCCACCCGCCATGGACAACTCACCGAAACCCTCCAACACAGTGAAAAATCTTGGTTGCACCCTGGACTCTGACCTAACACTCTCGCGCCAAGTCAAAAATGTCTCAAAGTCCTGCCACTACCATCTCAAAAACCTTAGGCGCATCTTTCCATATCTCTCATTTCCCAACAGACTCTCCACAGCCTTATAAATCGTTATATAAAGACTGGACTACTCAAACCCCCCATACCTCGGAATACATGCCTACCAACTGAATAAACTCCAAAGGGCACAAACAAAACGCGGCGGCCAAAATGCTACTTGCGCTCGGTCCAAAAGACCACGTATCCCCAGCCCTTAAGACACTGCAATGGCTTCCAGTAGTCCGTAGGGTGGCTTTCAAAACCTTATGCCTCTCCCATCGAGCACTGCATAAAACTGGACCTCAATATCTTCAAGACAAACTAATACCTTATCATCCCACTCGCACCCTAAGATCAAGCTCAGCCGGCCTCCTAGTAATTCCTAAGACAAACTCAGTCAGGTTAGGCGGATCTTCATTCACAGCCTTAGCCCCAACCCTATGGAACTCCCTCCCACCCCACATCCGCCTTACTGAGGATTTAACGTCCTTCCGCAAACTACTGAAAACCTGGCTCTTCCCCTAAAACCAACCGGTTTCCAAACTAGCATCATCACAATAATCACCAACCCAACAAACTACCTGAAGCGAGAAATTGACAGATAATAAACTCTAATGTAAACTAAGAAAGACAAACAAATCTAAACGAGTAATGTAGATCAAAACAATGAAGTGGATAATAGGAATAAATCTGTGTGAAAATAGGAGATCTAAACTGATGAAATGGACACAATAAATGAGGAGGGACGTAGTAGGAAAATGAAATAGTTAGAATGGATGAAGTGTATAGAACAGATGAATGCACTAAGTGTAAGAGCGCATGAATGGAAGAACAGACGACTAGAAAGACCAAATGAGTATGGAGATCGGATGGAATAGATGAACATACTAAAGCCAATAAGTGTGTAGCGTGGTTGGTGTGTGTAGAGCGGACCAGCGTGTGGAGTTGTTGAGTATGTGCAGAGTTGATGAATAGGTAAACACAGAGAAGAAAAATACAACACAGAAGGGCGTAGAACTGATGACTACACTGAACGCACAAACGTATCAACTGTATGAACGTCTTGACCAGACGAACGTGTAAGAGCGAACAAGCATGTAGAAAGGATGAGTGTGGAGAGCGGATGAATGTGGAGAGCAGACGAGTATGCAGTGCGTACGAGTGTGGAGTGCTGACGAGTGCGGAGAGCTGACGAGTGCGGAGAGCGGATGAGTGCGGAGAGCGGACGAGTGCGGAGAGCGGACGAGTGCGGGGAGCGGACCAGTGCGGGGAGCGGACCAGTGCGGGGAGCGGACGAGGGTGGGGAGCGGACGAGTGTGGGGGAGCGGCTGAGTGTGGGGGAGCGGCTGAGTGTGGGGGAGCGGCTGAGTGTGGGGGAGCGGCTGAGTGTGGGGAGCGGATGAATATATGTGGAGTGGACGAGGGTGTGGAACGGATGAGTGTGCATGGAGCAGATGAGTGTATGTGATGTAGATGGGTGTGTGAAGCAGATGAGTGTGTGGAGCGGACGAGCGTATGGAGCAGATAAGTGTGTGGAGCGGACTTCCACATGGAACGAACGAGTGTTTGGAGCAGATGGGTATGTAGAGCGGATGAGTACATTGAACGGATGAGTATGTTGAATGGATGAACAGCACATAGAGCGGATGAGTATGTCGAGCGGATGAGTGTGTGGATAGGATGAATATGTATACCAGATGAGTGTGTAGACCGGATGAGGCTACAGAGCGGATGAGCGTACAGAACAGAGGAGTATATAGATCGGACGAGTATACAGTGCGGATGAGTGCGTAGGCAGACGGGAGTACATGCGCGTGGTAGACTGGGGTGCATGCGCGGGGAGGACAAGAGTGCATAGCGCATGCATGTGGAATCCATTAGAGCACACGCAGCAGCACACTGGAGAATGAGTGATAGACCAGTACACGTAAGGCGCACTTGAGAGTGTAAGTATGTCAAGCAGACAGATGTGTGGAATGCAGGGAACATTTGAATGAGCATATATCATACCACACCCCACACTTACTCTCTTCTTTACACCCCCACTCAAATAGAACACAGGGATACTATGACACCATTCGGTATAACTGTTCTCATATCAACATCTCCCGCTCACCCCCCATCACTCCAAGTAAACACTGCTGGCTCCACACCACCAGCTAGGCGTTCTCCTCAGGCCTAACGCAACCACACTCGGTCGGGATAATTCCTGTCAGAGCAAACGCATACTCCTGATCTCTCCACCACCACACCTACCGCTAAGAAGCAGCTACCACATGAACTCCGCACCAGCTGCACACATACCGGGTGCGCACACGCACCATTGGACTCTCTCTAATCTCTCTACTGACTCGAACTTCGGTTCCCAAGGGCGTACAACCTACCAGCGCCTTCAGACCATACCAATGGTATATAAGGCGCTATATAAATGCAAAATAACAAAAACAATGGGATTATTATGGCCACCCTTCAAGCGCTCTCTCGTGTTCACTGTATTCCCTCAAGTTAACAGTTTTGCACTGTATATCACCAACTTCGATCCGCCATTTAAGTAATAATGCTGGGATAGTTACCAGGTTCAGATGGTCCCCATCTATGGATTGCTGTAATTCCAGCCATGCAGATTCTGCCATTCACACTATTTTGATATCATCCAGGTCAGTTACGTGAGGCTACCAGATCACTCCCCAATTGGGCTATCCGTGGCTCAATCTTGCCACTGCTGCTCTCTGCCAACAGCGCACTAGGGTTCGCTGCAAACAGGGCTTCAATCGTCTGTTCTCTCCCACCCGCTCCATCTTGAGCCCTCCAGCACTGCAGCTGCCTCTCACAATGCTCCATCTCTCAATATTTGTGCTACCTGGGGCCTCCAAGAGAGGCAGCCCCACTCCCGATCACTGGGAAAGCAGCCCAGCAGGTTCATCGGCTGACATGCCCATAGTTGATTTCCTCTCTCTGTCTCTCTGCTAGCCTCAGAGAGTCTTGACATGGTGACCAGCCGCCATCTTGAGAGGGCGCATTGCATACCTGAATTCATTAAAAACATCCTATACACTGGTTAAGGATCAAATCGAGGCTCGTTCTCGGGAGCGCCTGCCATTTATGTCATTGCAGCAGGCCACACCCCATGTCATATCCGATTCATAATAAAGGATCTCTGACCTGTGTAACTTGTACCTTGACCTGCACCTACTATCTGAAGAGCTTTGGTTCATTGCGGATGAGTCGCTTTCTTTGGACTGTCCAGTGGAATGTAGTGGGCAACTCATGCTTTGTCCACCTAAATATCTATGATTCAATATTCCCTTTTTAGTCCCTGAAACCCCATCAGGTGGCATCTCTTACTGTTGTTCAGTCCGGATTGTACTATCATAGCTGTCTCTACCCGGGTCTTATCTTGCAGCTCTTCAGGCTCCAAAAGAAACAGCTTCATAATAAGATACAAATATTTTCTAACAGAAGATAGCAAAACTCCCTAACCTTTACTGTTGGCTACAGTTTTCAGCTTTTCAAGTGTATATTTTAAAGTACTGTGTATAATGTGCTGAGCCGTCCAGCGCTTGTGATTGTGATTTCCATGTTCACTCATGTTGTCACGAGTTGGCCCCCGAGGTCAGCCAAAAGACTTTCTTCAAAGCGTCTCCCAGTTAAAGAGAAAGGAAATCAGCAAGAACACTCTGGGCGAATATATGGAATTGTCTTCATATCTTTATGGAAGACTAAGCTTAGGTTAATTGATCAACATTTGCTGTTTCCTTAAGAAAGGGTAAAGAGACTGCAAAGTTCACACAGAGACTTGGAAATGGAACAGCAGACCGAAACCATTTTGGTGCCATGTCCTGAACTCCTCAAACTCAAAAGACATGGAATTTTACCAAAAATTAGAACACCCTCTGATTTTCCATTTCGATCCATATTATTATGCAATCTCCTGTGCCGACAGGTCATAGTTTTTGTGGAAAATAACAGGCAAATGTGGCAACCTTCCATGGAATGGTGTTGTTAGAGACAGTAAAGACATTGAGCAGATCCAGTCCTCTTCATAAACATGTTTCTGGTGATAGCAGGAGCAGTTCTTGATGATAGATTTAATCTTTTCCCCTTCATTCTTGGTAAACAATATTTGAAATGACTCTAATGCAGAATATAGACCCATCTTGGTACCAAGGAGCCAAAAAACAAGTTACTTTCTTACCTGGTAACGTTCTTTCGATGGGATGGTCCGACAACGTATTCCATATCTATGATAGGTAATCACCAGAGCTGTGCTGCTTCGGAAACTTTTTTCGGGGTCTGCGTCCTGCGTCGATGATGTCGATGCGCCGTCGTCGAGGACCTCCTCCCACGTCATGCGATGTGATAAGTAGGACGCACGACGCCTGTAGCCTCAGTTATAGTTTTTTCCCCCCCAGAACGTGTGACATCAGTTAACTGCCAGTCAGACACAAAGCCTTGCGGAACGTAAGCTGCAATCGCAAAAGAAATTCTGCAGCGGGGAAGGCAGGGAGGGAGCGATATGGAATACGTCGTCGGACCATCCCATCGAAAGAACGTTACCAGGTAAGAAAGTAACTTGTTCTTTGAGGGGATTGGATCCTCCGACGTATTCCATATCTATGACAGACTCCCAAAGCAGTACAAGAGCAAGGAGGAGGGAAAGAATTTAGAATCAAAATTTAGAATTGCCAATCAAATAGCAGAGCAAAGGACCGCCTTGCCAAAGGCCAGATCCTGTCCCCAGATGGAATCGAGGGAATAGTGACGTACAAATGTATGTACAGAAGCCCAGGTGGCTGCATTACAGATGTTGCGAATAGGAACACCCCTCTGCAGGGCAGTAGATGCAGCCATACCCCTGGTAGAATGGGCCCGCAAGCCAGCCGGCGGGTCCTTACCGGCCAAGCGGTAACACTCCGAGATGGCCAAAATAATCCAGCGAGGCAAAGTCTGTTCCGTCACAGCCTGTCCCAAACGCTTTCCAGCGTAACCAATAAAGAGTTGATCGTCCACTCTGACCCGGGACATGCGTGAAACATAAAAGCTTAAAGCTCTCCTAGGATCAAGCCTATGGAGCCTTTCCTCTTCCTTACCAGGATGCGGAGGAGGATAGAATGCCGGAAGAACAACCTTCTGGGCCAAATGAAATTCCGAAACCACCTTCGGAAGAAAAGAAGGACGAACTCTTAGGACAACCCTGTCCTTATGAAATACAGTGAAGGGTGGCTTAACTGAAAGTGCCTGTAACTCACTCACTCTGCGAGCGGAAGTAACCGCAACCAGAAACACAGTTTTCAGAGTTAACAGCCTCAAAGGGCAAGAATGCAAAGGCTCAAACGGAGCACCCATAAGAAACTTAAGAACAAGGTTTAAATCCCAACCGGGCACCAGGAAAGGTGACAGAGGGAACACATTAGTGAGCCCTTTCAGAAACTGTGAAATTAAAGGGATTTTAAAGTAGGAACACTCTTCAGACGAGCACTTAAAGATGGACAGCGCCGCCAGGTAACCTTTAATGGTACCCACTTGCAAGCCCCTGTGGGCCAAAGAAAGTAAAAAGGATAGAACCATGGGGATGTCACATGCAAAAGGATCCACATTCTGAACTCTGCACCAGTCGCAGAACTTACGCCAACGGCAACGGTACAGAGACTTTGTTGCTGGCCTTCGGGCCGAGAGCAACACCTCCATCACGTCTTCAGGGAGGTCCCAATCCTTATACCTCAACCTTTCAGAAGCCAAGAGTGAAGGTTGAGGGATCTGACCTCTGGATGGAGAACCTGACCCCCCTCCCGTGAGAGCAGATCGTCTTGGTAGGGAAGACGACGTGGAGGGCAGATGGACAAGTCAAGAAGGTCCGGGTACCACGTCCTCCGAGCCCACGCCCGAGCAATGAGGATCATCCGGGAACCGAACTTCCGTAACCTCTGCAGCACTTGCGGGATGACGGGGACTGGAGGAAACGCGTACAGCAGCGGGAATGACCACTCCACCACGAACGCGTCTCCTAAGGCTCCTTTTGGAGGAAATTCCCGCGAGCAGAACCTCTCGCGCTTCCGGTTGACACTGGAGTCGAAGAGATCCACTTGAGGGGTCCCCCAAAGAGCGAAGATCTCCAGGAGAATCTCCTGAGCCAACGCCCACTCGTGAGAGATCGTGCTCTGCCTGCTCAGAGCGTCCGCCGTCACGTTTTCGTCTCCGGCCAGATGAACTGCCGAGATAGAAACTTCCTGCTGGATGGCCCAGACCTCGAGCTGCATCGCCTCCCTGCACAGAGGAAGTGACCCTGCCCCCTCTCTTTTTGTTGAGGTAGTGCATGGCCACTGTGTTGTCCGTCAGGATCAGGACATTCTTTCCTCGCACAGTCGGCAGAAAAGCCTTCAGGGCTAGCCTGACGGCCCTCAGCTCCAAAAGATTGATATGGAGTCTGGACTCCGACGGAGCCCAACGACCGCTGACTGTCAGCCCGTTGGCATGAGCTCCCCATCCCGTGAGGGATGCATCCGTCACGATCGTCACCTCCGGCCAGGGAAGCCAAAATGGAGCCCCCTTCATCAAGCTGCCTTCGACGGCCCACCACAGAAGGTCCCGGGCGACCGAGGGCGCACCTGAACCGGGTCCGACATCCTGCCGGAGGACTGCGACCATTGCATCTTGAGTGCCCACTGCAAAGATCTCATCCGCAGGCAAGCCTCTGGCACCAGAAGAATGCAGGATGCCATGAGGCCGAGCAACCTCAAGAACTCGAACGCTGGGAGCGTCTGGGCATGCTGAAACTTGTGCACCATCTGCTGAATGTGAAGAGCCCTCACCTGGGGAGGAAAACACTGCCCCAGGGAAGTGTCGAGCACTGCTCCGATGTACTGGAGCCGCTGTGTTGGCGTCAAATGGGACTTCTTTAAATTGAGGAAGAAGCCCAGCCTGTGAAGGGAGTGGCAGGTGACGGACAGATGATCCAGGATTTGCTCGGGAGAGCTCCCCCTGCTCAACCAATCGTCCAGGTAGGGGTAGACGTGAATCCCCCCTTGCCTGAGATGCGCTGCCACAACCACCATGAGCTTGGTGAAAACCCTCAGGGCGGAGGTCAATCCGAACGGCAGGACCCGAAACGGAAAGTGCGAGTCGCCAACCGCGAACCTCAGGTACTTCTTGTGCTTGGGATGGATCGGCACATGGAAGTAAGCATCCTTGAGGTCGAGCGACACCAACCAGTCCTGAAGCTGAAGGGCCTGGAGGACTTGAGAGAGAGTAACCATCTTGAACTTGTCCTTCCTGAGGAGTTTGTTCAAAGCGCGCAAGTCCATGATGGGTCTCAATCCCCCGTCTTCCTTCGAAATAAAAAAATAAGGGGAATACCATCCCTTGTTCCTCTCCGCTACAGGCACAGTTCTATGGTGCCTTTCTCCAGCAGGGCTTGAATTTCCTGCGCAAGGAGCGGATCCGGACTCTGCAAAGAGAGGTTCCCCGATGGATTGTCGCGAGGCCTGTGCCGAAAAGGAAGACAGTAGCCGTGGGTTATGATCTCCAGAACCCACACATCTGAAGTAATGGCACGCCACTCTACAAGATGCTCCGCCAGCCTTCCCCCAACCGGCAAACCATGGGACATGGCCTCATGACTGAGTGGTAGCAGCTGCGGCGTTACCTGAGGGCAAAGAGGCAACTGCCCGAGCGGCCTTGGCACCACGGGTACCCTGTCGTCCACCTCTGGTACCCCTGCGTTGGCCTCTTTGACTGCCAGCTCCTCTCGCTTTACTGAAGGATGAGTAATAGCGAAAGGAACCACCCCTCCATTGCTGTCCCCTAGGACGAAAAGGCAGAGGTTGGCGAACTGCAGCGCCCAACGACTTCGCTGCAGCTTTTGAGGTCTGCAACCTCTCAAGGCTGCCGTCAGCCTTGCTGCCAAAAAGATGTTCCCCGTCAAAGGGCATGTTGAGGAGCCGGGACTGCACATCAGGAGCAAACCCCGACTTCCGCAACCACGCAAACCTGCGTATCACGGTGCTCGCCGCCATGGACCTGCTGACGCATTCAGCCATGTCCAAACCCGACTGAACGGACTCACACATGGCATCCTTACCATCCTGGACCATAGCAAGGAAACCATCCCGTTCGTCCCCTTCGGGAATATGTTCAGCCGCTAACGCAACAGAGTTCCACAGAGTGTGTGTGAAACGAGACAAGGCACAAATGGAGTTGGCCGCCTGAAGCGGCATACCACCAGAAGAAAACACTTTCTTCACTCAGCCATCAAAACGTTTGTCGTCCCTATCAGGAGGGATGGTAGGGTACGACGCCTGCTTTGCCGGGGCCGTGGCCGCCTGCACCACCAAACTCTCCGGAGTGGGGTGCCTGGTCAAGTAGCAGGGGTTGCTACTGGCTGGACGGTATTTTCGCGACAAGGACCTGCCCACCGCCGGGAGACTCTCCGGAGCAGTCCAAGCGCCGCCACCCTTCTCTGTAGAGCCATATGAAACGGCAGTACCGGGTCAGTTGGGGGACCAACATCAAGGATGTCCGTGAGATCATCCTGCACAAACTCCCCTGGGGGAGCAGACCAACAGAAGTACTCGGAAACCCTAGCCATAAGGCGCAGGTACGAGGAATCGGCATGAGAGCCAGGCTCAGGCCTACAAAACTCCACCTCCGGAGAGGTGTCCAGTCCACTGGCATCATGCAGTGACTGCCTCAAATCGTCAAACTGACTATGGCCCGAGACAATTTCATCTGGAACCTGACTAGGAACCAGGCCATCAGAATCCTCATCCACCTCCGAAATATATTCCAGGTGGCGAAAAGAAGGCACCCGAGAGTGCTTGCTCTTAACCAGAGCCTTCCTAGGGGGTTCCCCCGTGCCACGGGGCACCTCCGACACCCCGGCCTCGAAAGGCGTCGAGGGCGTCAAGTGAATCGGTGCCGAGAGAACAGGCATCGGCGCCGAGAGGATTGGCGTCGACGTCGAGTAAATCGGCGTCAACATCAGATGCAGCGCCGCCAGCATCGACGGCATCAACACAGTCCTCGAAGCCAGAGCTCCGAGCGTGTCCTTCGACGACCTGAGCGTCGACGGCTTCGACGACTTCCTCGGAGCCGGAGCCACGAGAGAGCCTGTCGACACCCTCAACGCCTCAGACATCGATGTCTTCCTCGAAGACATCACAGGTGCACACGGTCTCGAACGCGTCGAGGACCGGGACCTGGAACGGGTACATCGAGAACGAGTCCCCTTGTCCAACCGGGACCTCTCCCGTGACTCGTGCCGACCACTCTGGCGAGCGGTGTCTCTCAACCTCTCACGACCGACCCCACTCGGGGGCGCGGACGGCTTAGTACCCTGCGACTCGAGAATCGCCAGCATTTTCTTCCCGAAGGAAGCCCATTCCTCCGGCGTCGCACGGCTGGTGGGGTAAGCGACGTGCCGGGCAGAGTCCTCAGAAGAGGACCTGGAAGACTACCACTGTCGGCACTTCCGAGAATGCCTCGAAGAGGCCGAGGAGTGGCGAGACCGACTCCTAGAAGGAGACCCACGAGACTTCGGACGATGACGCGGAGAGTCTCGAATCATCCGTCGAAAGCCCCGCAGACTTCGACTTCCGGGGTGTGGACACCCGACCTACCGACAACTTCTTCTTACGTTCACGTAAGGCTTTGGACGTGAGCGACTGGCAGTCGATACAGTCATCCGTGTCGTGGGCCTCCCTGAGGCACCAGAGGCAGGCGTCGTGCGAGTCCGTCACCGACATCTTGGACCCACACTCCCCGTTCTTCTTGAAGCCCGGACGCGGGTTCGAAGACGAAGTAGAAGACATCTTCACACGAAGGAGATTCTCACAAAAACTAACAGGTTCGAAGAACCGAGAAGAACAGAACTCCAAAGAGTTGAGGCGTTAACCGAGATTCACGAAGCAACACGTTCGCGGAAAAAACGGATCTGAGGCTACGGGCGTCGTGCGTCCTACTTATCACATTGGATGACGTCGGACGAGGTCCTCGACGACGGCGCATCGACGTCATCGATGCAGGATGCAGACGCCGAACAAAGTTTACGAAGCAGCACAGCTGTGGTGATTACTTGTCATAGATATGGAATACGTCGGAGGACCCAATCCCCTCGAAATGTCACTTACCAAACTAATGTGTCAATATAATCTAAGGCCCCTTCAAAACACATGTGAACACAGGATTAAAATAGCATCATCCACACAATTGGCACAGCATTTGATATAATGAACCTTACACAAAAGAGATGTTATGTTTTCTCTGAACTATTAGTTAATTTATTTCATGTAAACGAAACAGTATAGGAACTACCGTTGATGTAGAGCCTAAAGAAACCAACGTTGTCAGCCTTTCCCTTACATTTTTTAGCTGGAATACCCAGGGATTTTCATATCTACATGACAACGCCGAGGCCTTGTCCCATCTGAAGGCCAATACTATATTGTTTTTTCAGGAAACTTGGCTAACTAAATGTCCCTGCCTGGACGGTTATGATCTCTTTCATCAGTCAGTCAGCCATTTCTGGGGAAACAGAAGGCCCCTCTGGTGGGCTAATCATCACAATTAAAACTGGGTATGCTTTGACAGCCACAAAGATTGTAAAAACGTTGTCTGGGGTTCTGGCTGTTGAAATGCACTCTAACAAGCTATATGTGCCTCTTCTTGTAAATATGTACTGGCACAAAGGGGTTGCTGTTTCGGAAGTCTTTTTAAAGATGCTACATACTTGCATCACTTGTTGGAGGCTGTCAAACAGGGCCTGTTCCATCTTGGTGACGGGGGACCTGAATGCGACTGCCCATGTACACTGCCTGACGAAGAATTGAATAGATTGTCTGCTAGTCGGTTTCAAAGGCCGTGGCGGGCCTAGACTGGGCTCTTACTATGCGCCGTTTACATTTGTTTATGGTCAATGCGGTTGACCCAAAAACTGGTTTAAAAGCACCCACGTGGCATAGAGGGACTAGTAACACTCTACCGTCGACTACATATTTGTAGATCGCTTTCTTTTGAATGCATGTTCTGACTTCAATGTTTCCCCAAATAATTGGAGCGACTATAACATACGAAGCAAAATTAACTTGCTTCAGTGCTTCAGTGTCAACAACTATGCAAAGATCTTTGTCTAAATGTTTATCAGATCTTAGGTCTTGATATCTTTAAAACTTACTCTGGTGAAGGTTAAAACTGCATTTTACGACCAATTTTAATGTGAAAAACTTGATGCATTTCATGGCTTTGCCTCTTTGCAACATCTATCGCACAAATATAAGTGAGGGGTTTGGTTGCCCTCTTCCCTGTGATGTTTTGAAACAGATACTTCATCTAAGGTGGAACTTACTCCATACTAAGGAGATCCTGATCAGGAGGGGGGGGGGCCCATCGAGGCTTCAGCCTTCGTGCGCAGATGTTGCAATGACACTGAGATAATAGAAAATATTAAACACCTGTTTTTAGATTGTGCAGGTTTGCATTTTGAAAGAAAATTCTGGGTGCCAACAAATATTTTGACCTGAATGAATTGTGGAAAAGATCACAAGCTGACACAGTGGCAGTTGACGCATTTGTAAAATGTTGGCAAATCCCAATATTCAAAGAGCAGTCTTGAAGGTTCAAGGAGTTTGTCTTGTTTTAAGTCATTTTTACAGTTTTCGCGAGGATGCTTTACTGGGATGCTCTGTCATGAAGTGTGGTTTTTTATATTTCTTTTCCTTTTAATGTAATATGTAATTGTTGCTTGTATCATTTTACTGTTTTATTTCCTCTTATTTTTCCTTCTTGTAAAGGTTGTTTTATAAACCATTCACAAATAAAATAAATACAAATAAGAACAATGCACAAACAGTCCATTGGTTGAAGGTCTACTGAAGCTAAACTCATGGCCTATAGGGCGTCAGTGGTTCCTGGCATTATGTATGCCTTGGAGACCTTAACGGAGGAGGACTTGTACTGGCTGACAAGGTTCGAGGGGAAAACTACTTTGATCCATGTTGGATCTACCCACAGCAGTCCCAGTGGACGTTCTTCACCTGGAGTTAGGTTTAACATCTCTCCAAACATTATGGAAGTTGACCGTCTGCAAACTATGGGCCAATATATACTTTAATCATCAAAAGAAAGAACGCTTACTGGGTTCAATGTAGCAACACAGCCTGAGTTGCGCAAGCATTACTAGATTTAATAATATGCAAAGTCTGGTACTGAAACAATGTATAAATATTGGCATGAAAGGATTACCGGGGACATTGGGTGAAGTATACGCCCCTGACTTTGAAAGGACAACAAAGGATTTTGACCTCACTGAATCAACTAATTACCAAGCAAACAGAAAATAATAGGCCCAGTACTCAACCCAGGGAATTAATATTAATTCTCCTTGTGAATAGCTAATCAAACTACATATGCCCTCACTAGTATATATAACCACATGACAAGAAAAGTCCAGAATTGATAGTTTCAAAATAAACAATACTTAAATTGAACCACAAAGTGATTTTTAGATTAGTATTTAATATATTGGTATATCAGTTTTCAAAGTCTAAATTATACAGTACTCAATTGGCATATCATATTTTGATAAGCAACAGTCAAATAGCTTTGGTATATCAATAGTCAAAGTCTAAATTATACAGAACTTAATTGTCATAGCGGATTTTAATGAGCAACAATCAAAAACCAAACGTAACTCATTGGACAGCACGTGCCAGTGGTTTGACACCGCTGTCCAAATCAAGGTTTTTGATTGTTGCTTATTAATATAGGCTATGACAATTAAAGTTCTGTATAATTTAGACTTTGAAAACGGATATACCAATATAATAAATACTAATATAAAAATTCCTTTGGATTGTTTGTGCTTCAATTTAAGTTATGTTTATTTTGAAACTATCAATTCTGATCCCAAAGTGCAAAGTGTCTGGACCTTTCTTGTCATATGGTTATATAGAATAGTTGGTTGTAGTGTTCCAACCTCCAGACCATTGCTGCTGCAGGGGATGTATTCAGGCAATAATTTTCTGTATGCGTAAATAGACTTCCTTTTAGGGGAGCACAGTGTCCCTTGTTTCAACACTTCAGCCTTATAGTATAATGCCCTTACTAGTACATTTCATGAGTTTATGATTAGAAATATTGCTGGTATACGCAAATACAGGGGCTTGGCAGGGTGTTGTTGGGGAACAATGCTTATGCCGCCTCTGTCACCTAGCAGTAGAAACATCCCAGCATCTGCTGACCCAATGCACAACATTTCCTAGTGCTTATGAAAAGAGTTACCATGAAACAATTAATTACACATCTGATCAGTTTTGGAGTTCTCTGTGCAGTGGAAACTCAATGGTAACGACGGCAGCCGCATACCATGTCTGGTTGCTGGTGGAAAAAAAGATTAGATCATTCAAGTTGCAGCAATCAGAAGGAACTGCGACAGCATAGAGATATAATTGAATTTATCTGAGGAATGGATTATATCCTGGGGAACGCGATTGACATTTTAGTAAACACGTTTATGTTATGGTGTTGTATTAGGAAGGAATTGCAGTTCCTTTTATGTATATAATCAATTTGATGTGGACATTTGTGATGCATTGTCTGTTTTTATGGGATTTTATTATGTGCATTATTTATCTTAAAATGTTTTTAATGTGCACATTTGTAATACGTCAACATGTTTTAGTGTAAAGGTCAATGCGACTAAAGACACTGAATACATTTAAAAACAAAAAAACCATATTAGATTTCCCACAGCTTAGAAATGCTCTAGTGTCCTTAAAAGTTTTCTTCAATGCAGATCAATGTCACAATGAGACCCGACTTACAAGGTATGAACTGCAAGAACGCAGGATGAAAACATGCACCATTTAAATCCCTTACACGAACTAAATAAACATTTGAGGTAAATCGCATTTTATCTGAAAGAGAATCATAATTTTTGTGTTATTCAGCTGCAGTAAAACCATATGTATAAGAGATGGACAGTATAAATAAACAACAAAAATTGCATAAAGTATTCAGTTAAAGATGGCGGGCCATCAGTGAATGATACCCTGCGGTCTGTAGTCTATCAAGAGGACCTCTAAAACATGCACATTCTGTTTCCAATTAAGTTAGTGGTGGGAGGGTGTGGGTGGCTATTGGCCCGGGGGACATGGCTCGTGATGCCCCTGGCGTTCCTATACGTTGCTTAAATGTCTGTTCACACTCCAGTAGCCTCCTGTAAAGCTTCCAATAGGACTTCATCTGATACTTCTTCCGCCTCATAGTCCCACTTTACCATTTCGCTATTTGCAGCTTCCACCAATTCAACATCCTCAGTTGCTTCCAGAAGGTATGAATCATCGTCGTCTTCCACTCCCCATGCAGGACATGTACTGTCGAGGTGCTCCTCATTGTCCTTAAACACAGGCGTGCATTTATTTTCTTCTATTTGCATTGAGTTGAGGCACAGTTTGGGAATACTTTCTTCAATGTTTCCGTTTTCATCCATAACAAGTGTATGCTCTTCTGGGTCCTGGTGCAAAAAAAGCAAGAAGGAAAACAGTTGGAGGTGACAGGTTCCTAGCAACTAGTAATGAAGAGAGTCAGTATTCATATCTTTCGACTCAGTAAATCAACATAGAAAGAAACATTGTGGGAATCCAAAATGATAGGCAAATCTCTTGAAGTAAGAAATAGTACATTTCTATTTACATTGCTTGAAGGTTAGTTTCTTCTTTTACCTTTTCTTGCTTTAGTTTTTCTCATCTGACCCAGGGCACAGGGGCAAAAGGGCCACAATAACGCCTACCCACAAAGGTCTGGAATACAAATCCATGTACCCTGCAATGTAACACTCACGGAATTAAAACGTTTAATAAATAGCCCTTTTTTTCATGACAACATTTTATTAATTTATACAAATCAACATATTAGCAGTGACAGTATAGAGACTTAGGAACAATTGCATTACAGTGGCTGCTTCTCCTGCAATAGAATGCTCAGCTCCCTAAATGAAACCTAAAACGAAAACAATATTGTGGCTCATCTCTCAAACAAAGCACTGACTTTTCATTCACGAGTATCAAAGCAGTAGCTAAAGAAACTTGTAAAAACAGGGTTAAGCTCTGCATTACTTGATGCTATGCAACACATTTCTTGAGAGCGTAAGGGAGGCAATATCGCATAACTTGTGCAAACTGCCAGACTGAGCACTAAAAGGAAATTCACCACATCAGCGGAAGAGGCTCACTCCGGTGAGGAAAATGTAATCTGTCCAGAAGAAAAATTCTCATAGCTTGCTCCAAGTAAAATACGAACCACAGAACATACATTAAGTGATTTGTTAAAGAAGTGAGTTATTGAAAAAGCAAATTGGCTCGTTCAAATAATTAATCTGCAACAAAAACAATAACTGATTATTGATAAAAAAGAATTACTCAAATAAAAGATTATTAAAAAGCCATCTAAAATGGACGAGCCACACACCACACATAGGGGGGAAATATTCTTTAACTATCAACTATTACAACTATCAAGGCGTAAGTAACTCGTTTCTCAAGGTGTAATCAAGTGTAATGCAAACAAGAACCTAAAAGAAAAAGGTGTACCTATAAGGCAGTGCACCCACTCAAACAAAAACTGGAAAGAAAAGACAGACTAGGTCAAACAGGTGAAGGAAAAGAAAAGAATGACAACATTAGAGGAAAGACTCAGTGGTGAAAGATAATGTATTTGCTCCTTATTATGTGCAAAAATGAGAAAGCACATTACGGTGAGCAAGTATCTAGAGATTGCCACAAGAGAAAGAATACAATGGACTGGTAATTACACACAAAACTAGCGGCTAATTGGACAGGGAGGATGCAGAGAGATCCCAGTCTATCACAAAGTGAGGTGGCCCAATGAAGCTTTCTCTAGAGGGTGCAGCGAGCCAGGATCCCCATATTGGGAGATAAGAACATGAGAGGACAGAGAAGTCAGTGGGATGAGGGTTCCCAAGAGAGTCATGAGAAAGACAATGAACAGGCCAGGAGAAGGGAGAGAACGGCGAAGAAGAACAAGTTACTTACCCCTGTTAACGTTCTTTCGCCTGGTTGTTCCTCCCACGGATTCCTCATCTTTGAAATCTCCAATATCCAGCTTCAACTGCTTTTGGAATTTATTTTTGGCAGAGGGCGCTGTGCGTCGATGCAGTCGATTGGATGTCGCTCGAGGGCCCCCGCCTCGAGGATGATGCCATCACAGGCATATACAGCACACGCGGCGCCCGTTGGCTTCAGTTCTGTTTTCTCGTGTCTTTTTCAAGTAGAACTACCCGCATCAATGCAGGTTTGACCGTACTAGGCTCTGAAGATATGATATAATATGGCATTTGTAACGCGCCTATACACAAGTGTTTCAAGGAAGGAACAAAAGCTGTAATAGCATGGCAAATTCTACTGAGAGGAAGGCTGCGAGGGCGATGAGGAATACATGGGAGGAACATCCAGTCGAAAGAACGTTACCAGGTGTAAGTAACTTTTTTCGAATGGATTGTATCCTCCCACATATTCTTCAACTTCGATAGTCTCCCAAAGCAGTGTTCATTTTGGTGGAGGGAGTAAGAATTTTGCCAACAATGTTTCCATGAACACAATGGAGGACAGCTTTTCCAAAGCTTCCATCCTGATTTAGGATAGAATCAAGGCAGTAATGCTTAGTGAAAGTGTGTATTGTAGACCTCGTAGTTGCCTCACAAATGTTTTTCATAGGAACACCTATTTGCAGAGCAGAAGCAGCCAGACACCTAGTGGAATGGGCCCTCAAGCCTTCTGGAGGATCCTTGCTTGCCAGCCTGTAGCATTCAGAAATAGCTAGAATAATCAATCTGGATGAGGTCTGCTTTGTTACAGCCTGTCCCAGTCTATGACCTGTATAGACTATGAATAGCTAGTAATCCAGACAAAGTTGAGCATGTGTGTGAGGTCCCCCTCCCCCCACATTTTCCCATCATGGCGCTGGTCACAGCGTTCGGACCCTCGTGGGCTCCCTGGCCGCAGCAAGGCTTCCCTCTCCCTTGTCCTGCCTCCCGCACACTCCCCCAGCTACTTATTGGCCAGTTGAACTAGTGCCATTTACCATCCAGGCATACAGGTGAGTGCATGTGTGAGGTCTCCCAACCCCGATTTTCCCATAATTGTGCTGGTTGCAGCGTTGGGACCCTTGCAGGCTCCCTGGCTGCAGCAAGGCTTCCCTCTCTCTTGTCCTGCCTCCCGCACTCTCCTCCAGGCCCTATTGGCCATTTGAACTAGTGGGTATTTTTTTGGACTCACCCCCAGCTCACGCGCTCCCTGTGCCATTTACCATCCTGGCATGCAGGTGAGCGCGTGTGTGAGGTCCCCCGCCCCCTATTGTCCCATCATGGCACTGGTCGCAGTGTTGGGACCATCGCGGGCTCCCTGGCCGCAGCAAGGCTTCCCTCTCCCTTGTCCCGCCTCCTGCACCCTCCCGTAGGCCCTTATTGGCCAGTTCCAGCCTTATCCTGGACCAGACCTGGGCAGCCCTCCTGCCCGGCAGCCCCTTTGGCTAAGGACTCCAATGCAAAGGGTGGCTCCTACATTGGCGGCTCCAAACTGTGTCTGCAGGTGTCAGCAGGGGAAGCCAGTGAAGGCAGACAACAAACCGACAGCTACTAAAAAAAGTAAGCGTGGCATGGGTGGAGAGTAAAGCAATCAATCTACTCCAGAAAGCCCTGCCACTCTACACTACCTTACCAAAATCAAAGACTTTTAGGCGAACATCACTTACAACACTCATACTTTTTTTTTTAAAACAATTTTTATTTTCATTTGAACACCAAACAAACACAAAAGCAAAATAAGCAACAACTCACAACATTTGCTCTGGCACTTTCGGGTTTGAGTCCATATTGTTCATTATCGGGCCGGGTCACGGCTAGGCCTCCTCCTTCTCGATCGTGATGTCCTCACGCTGGCCTATGTGTTGCACGCAGGTGCGGGCGGGTCAGCTCTCCTCTCCCTCCGGGTCGCTTGAATCGCTCATGCTGTTTCTGTCATTGTTTCCGAACAGGTCTTGTACAAGAGTGTTCCAAGCCAGTATTCTGGCTCTGGTATTATTTTCTCCCCTTTGCGTGGCCCTGGTCCAAACTGCTGTTTCTGCTACTGCCCACTTTTGTAGGTCCGCCCACCAGCCCTCTATCGAGGGTCCCGCGCTTGCGTTCCACGCCATAGCAATGCGGAGCTTCGCCAGTATTGTCATCAGATCTTTCATCTTTGCCACATGCGCCCTCTGCTTATCTCCCCTCGGGAACAGGCCCAATATGTAAGACGCCGGCGACCAAGCTTGCATGTGAATTCCTGCCTTCAACGCCCTTTCCATTACTCTCGGGCACGTGCAGAACATATGTACCATGTCTGCCTGTTCTTCCTGGCAGCGTGGGCAGCTCCGGGTTTGTCTGTCCCCCATGTTCGACATTCTTTTAGGCGTTAGGTATGCCCTATGCACTATGTAGAGCTGCATCAACCAGAACCTTGCATTCCTGGAAACTTTCTTTGCATACTGGAGGGCCCTGTTCCATTCCTCATCCTTGACGGGCTGCTGAAGCTCCTCCTCCCATTTTGCTCACGTGTTCGGTGCCCTTGTGTTGATGGTGCCCAACAGTTGTTCGTAGAGCCTGGACACGGTGTGTCCCCACTCAGAAACATCGTACCAAGCGCCCAGGGCCAATCCCATGTCTTCCTCCTCTGGTAGAGTCTCCCACCTCCTCCTTATTGCTTGAACCATGCTATTATACAGTATGAATTGGGCCCGGTGTATGTCTTGCTCCTCCACCAGGGCCTGGAAGTCTACCCAGTGTCCTTCTTGCCACAGATCACCTATTTGGGCCACTCCTTTGTCTTCCCATTGTGTTCTGACCGTTGCCAGACTTGCGATACGGGTGGCCACCAGTCCCGCCAGGGGGATTTGGCTCGAGCAGGGGTCTCTCATGTCCTGCGCTTTCCACGCTCTTTTCCATGATGCTCGGCTCAGCTGAACCATGTTGGGAAGGGCTTTGGCCCGGGTTGCATTTATCCACAGGAGTTCTCTTAAATAGTATCGCTGGTGCGATGGTCGAAAAAGTATTGCATCTATAGAGGTATCTTCTCCCAACCACCGCACCACAAATTGAAGTTGTGCCGCCAAATAATATCGCTCAAAGTCCTCCCCATTCGTAGCCCCTTTGTAGTGTACTCAGTGCTACCTGTTTCTCCTCCCCTCCCCCACAGGAAGACTCTTGCCATGGTGTGTAGTTGTTTGAAAAAGGACCCAGGGATGTTATAGGGGATGTTGGTGAAGTAATATAGGAGTCGGAGTAGGATTGTCATCTTCAATAGGGCCGCCCGGCCTATCATCCCCAGCGGTAGTGTCCTCCAGAACTGCATGGCATTCCCTATTTTGTCCAGGGCCGCCTGTGTGTTAGCCATAGGTGTCTCAGTGGTGTCGTGGTATATGCCCACCCCCAGGTATCTAAAGGTGATCGGGGTCCATGTGTGGCAGCTGATCTGATGCCGCTGTTCGCAGGCGTGCCAGGGGGAACAGTGAGGATTTTTCCTTGTTAATGGTAATTCCCAATAGCCTACCAAACGCTCCCAGTGCCTCGAGTAGGTCCGGCAGCTGGGTATGTGGATCTTGGACATAGAGCAGTATATCATCTAAGTATATCGATATCTGGTGTGTTTCCCCGTCTATCACTATGCTGGCATCCCTGTACTCCACTCTTAGAAAGGCCGCAAACAGTTCCAGGGCCAAGATATATAACATCGGTGACCGCAGGCACTCCTGCTTCGTACCCAGCCTATGTTCCACTCCCCTGAAACGTGCCTGCCCGTCTTTACCCTTGCTCTCGGGTCCTTGTATAGCAACTTTATCCAACGTAGGAACCCCTTTCCTATCCCGAAGTGGGCGAGCACTCCCAAATGCCCAGTTCACCGAATCAAATGCCTTAATCGCGTCCAGTGAAGTCACTGCACATTCCCCCTCTTCCTGGTTCGTCTTCTCAATGACGTGATGGAGTCTCCGGAGATTCCATGCAGTGTTTTGTTCTGGTACATACCCCGTTTGGTCTGGGTGCACCAATGAGGGTATCACCCTTTTGAGCCGGTTGGCTAGTGCTGCTGTTAGGATCTTGGAGTCTTGGTTTATCAGAGAGATTGGTCTGTAGGACCCACACTCGAGGGGTGGCTTCCCTGCTTTAAGTATTGGAACTATTACAGATTCTGACATGCTACTCAGGAGCCGCCCTCTCTCATATGCCTCCTCCAGTGTCTCTAGTAGTCTCAGGGCCAGGCTATCTCTGTATCTCTTATAGAATCCCCCTGGCAACCTGTCGGGCCCCGGGGACCTCCCCGTCGCTAGCTGGGTAATAACTTCTGCCAGTTCCTCTACAGTAAGGGGGGCATCCAGCATTTGGGCCTGCTCCTCCGTCAGTTGTGGGAGTCTGATTTCCGCAAAAGCATCCTCTAGGTCTCCCTCTTCTGCCTCCTGAACTTTGGTGTATAATTTTTCGTAGAATTGCGAGAACACCGCATTTATACCCTCCTGTCACCTTACCACCTCCCCCTGGCCATTTTGAATTGCGTTTATCAGTTCCCGCTTGGTCTCATGTTTGGTTAGCCAGGCTAGGAGTCTGCCGGGTTTGTCCCCTTCTGCATGCAACTTCTGTATATACTTCCTGTAATCTAGCCGCCCTAGCCTCTTCCAGGCTACCATACACTGTTATCTTAGAGTGGTGAGGTCACCCAGTTCTCCTCCCTCCTCTCCTGCCCGTGCTTCAGCCCTCTCGATCTTCTTTTCTATCTCATCCAGTTCTACCCGGGTTTCTCGTCTAAGGCCTCCAGTCTTCCCCATCGCCGCTCCCCTGACCACTACCTTAAAAGCCTCCCAAGTCGTTCCTGTGCTTTCCACGCTACCTGTATTGTGCTCAAAATAGTCATCTATCGTGATTTGGATATGCTCCTGGAATTCCCTGTCTGGCAGTGCTTCCGCCCTTAGTCTCCATGTGGGTATGGGGGCTCTCCTGTATGTGTGTGCCCATGTTACTCCCAGTGGGGCGTGGTCGGACAGAGTTTGTGCGTGAATGTGTGCCCAAGTGAATTCGCCCAGTGTCTCTTTACCCGTGAATAGATAGTCTATTCGAGTGAATGTCCCGTGTGGGGCACTGTAATGTGTGTATCCCCTTTCGCTCTCATGTACCTTTCTCCAGACGTCTTCTAGTTCGAGCTGGTTCTGTATCTTCTGTAGTACCCGTGGCTGGTGGCGCTGCTCTTTTATGTTTATCGCCCGACCTGTCCAGACGGGGTCCAGTGTGCAGTTAAGATCACCGGCCCAGATGATCGTGGCGTTCCTGTACGGGGCCAGCCGAGGTGTGTGACTTTAACAAAAAGTCTGTTGTGTCGTGGTTGGGGGCATAGGTGTTCACCAAACACACCTCCCGGTTCTCCAGCATTCCCTGGATGATCGGGACCCTGCCCCCGGCGTCTCTTTCCTGTTTGAGGAGTTGAAATGGGGTGCCCGGAGCATTCCAGGTCACCACCCCCTTTGCATAGTTAGAGTATGTTGAGGTATACATCTGGCCACCCCATTTCTTGGCCACCGTGGCTTGTTTTTCAGCCGTCGGATGAGTCTCCTGTAGCACTGTAATGTGGACCTTTGCTTTATTTAACCAGGCGTAGACCCTTAGTCTCTTGACGTAGGCGTTTAGCCCTCCGACGTTCCATGTGACCACGTTTAGTTCGTCCCAGTTCTTATGTTGGCTGACTCCAGTGGCCCGCTCGTTCCCATCGGCCTGTCTGGTTTTATTCTTCCATGGTGTGCTGCCTTAGGGGGCCGGTCCATCGCCTTTGCTCTGCTGTTCCTTTGGTGGTCTGCAGGTCCACCTCCTCTCGTGTCTCCCCCTGACCCAGCTGACCCCACAGCTACTGAATTCCGTTCTTTGCCGGCCCCTTTCCTTAGTGTTAGTGTAGAGTAACACCTCGCTGGCTTCCTGCGTTTGGGTGCAGCCACACCTGTACCTCTTCGTTGCCTTTGCCGTGTCTTCGTCGCTCAATATGTCTTCCTCCTCTCGTGCCCCCTCCTAGCAAACTTAACCACACAACTACTACTACAACTATGAACAAACGCCCAGCCTCCCACCCCCTGCTCGGGCCCGCCGCATTCCAGGTGCCACCCTCCTTTCCGCAGGTGCACTCGTTGCGGTGTAGTGTCTTAGAACTGACACTGCAAACATTGTCTCTACTTGGGGTCCCCCCTGTGGGTCTTGGTGGTCTGGTTCCGGAGGCCTTGAGCTCCCGGTTTTAAGCCACTGATTTGGGCGTTAGGCCCTTGTTCTGATTGTTCTGCTTTTTCTTTTTTCAACAGGGTGTCCCTGGTTTCTTGTTCCAGCGAGGTATTATGGCATCCGGTGGCCTACTCGGGTGTCTTTTAAGCCCCTCTTCGCTCGACTGTTGGTTTGTGTCTCTGGGGCATGTATTTAGTCCTCATTCTCACTCCCTGCCTCGCCGGGGCCTCGCCGGGGTGCCTCTCTGTTCCTCTCTTTCCCCTCTCTTAGTTGTGGGATCCCTTGTTGGTCCATCCACTCCTGGGCATCCGCTGTGGTCTCGAAGATCTGTGTCCTCCTGTTGTGCAAGACTTTCAGCTTGGACGGGTATAGTAGCATGAATTTCACACGCACTGCCCGAAGGCGCTCTTTGGTCGGCCGGATTTGGGCTCGCTGTCTTTGCACAAGCGCCATATAGTCTGGGTAGATGGTTACCCTGGCTCCATTTTGCGTTATCACCCTTCCCTCTCTTGAGAATGTCAAGATTTTTTCCCTGTCTTTAAAGTTCAGAATCTTCGCGATCATGGGTCTCGGTGGCGCTCCTGGGCAGGGTTTCCTGATTAGTGCTCTGTGTGCCCTCTCTGCTACAAAGCCCTGGGACAGGGTCCCTACACCCACTTCCTGGAGCAGAAGGTTCTCTATGCAGTTCGTGGGGTCTCTGCCTTCCTCCCCCCTCCGGCAGCCCCACAATGTGCACATTGTTGCGTCTGGCCCTGCCCTCTGCATCTTCGGCCCTGCGTTCCAGTGTACTGATCCGTTCCAGCGCCTCTGACATTTGCGATTGGGAGGTGGTCATGTTCGCTGTGTTGCTCTGTACTTGCTGTTCCACCATTGTCACTCTCTCTGCTAGGTTCCTTATGTCCTTTCTGAGGAGCCCCGTGTCCACAATCACTGCGTCCAGCTTGCCCTCTATTGATGCCTTTAACGCCTCTATGGCCTCCAGGATGCTGTCTTCCACCTGTCTGATCTCTTCTTGCGTGGCGTTTGATGTGGCCGTGTCTGCCCCTGTTGTCCCAGGTTGTGGGTCATCATTCTTGCGGGCAAGTGTCTCCATGCTCGTTTGTCTCCCTCTGCCACCTTTCTGTTTGTCGGGCATGCTGATTTCCGTAGCCCTGTGTCTCTGCGCTTTGTTGCAGGCGGTGTGCCCCCGGGTGGCCTCCCCCCTACGGCTGGCGCTCTCTCCTTCTTGCGGGCTATTTCAGTCTCAACTCTGCTCTCCTTGAGTCCCCGTTGACTCCACCGCTTCTGAGCGCTTCCTTGAGTCTTGTATTGCAAAGTCCGTGCCCTCTCTTGAAGGTGTGAGTTTACTGGCTCTTGTTGGGCCAAGGACTCCTTTATGATCCCACCCGTGTGGTATCTTCTCTTGGGTGGCCTTTTCCTCTCCTCGCTGTTGCCTGGCAGCTATATCCGCTCAGTTTGGCTGTTTGTCAACGGCCACACACGGGAAACGTTATTGTCTTCTGTCTCTGCCGTGGGGGCCAGCCTATGGGGTTGCTCCTGGCTGTTTCATCTGCCCTGGCGTGTTGGAAGGGGCCTAGTAGTTCAAGGGGCCACTCTCCGCGCCTGTGCAGTGGTAGTATTATGTGGGTCGGGGGTATCCTTACCTCTCCAGGGTTTTCCCCAGGGGTTTCTGTTCGCTCGTGGCTCTCCCTCTTCTTATTTTCCCCCTTTGAGAATCTCTGTTGATTGCTTAAGTACTGTTTAGGTGGGCTGTGTCCTCCCACGTATACTCCATGACTCTTGGGCTGGCCTCTGAGCCCGGGGCCGGGCACTCCCGTTGTTCCCCGGCCGTCTGGCCGTCGGGGTCTTCCGCCTCTGTCCTGCGGGTTACCCTTATGGGTTCCCTTGGCTGCGCCCCTGTTGGCTGCTGCACTGCCTCGGCTCCGGTGTGGTGGCCGCCTGCATTCCTCTCGCTGTTGGGGGTCAGGGCAGGGTCGCATTCACCGGACCCTGCAGGGCTCCCCTGCCACTGCGCAGACGTGTTTTGGCAGGGCTCCTCTGCCGCAGCCGGCGGTCCGCTGCGTGCCGGGGAGTGCCCTGTCAACACCCCGGGCCACGGGTGCCGCCGCCTTCGTTATTTGGCAGACCTCTGCCGTCTTCACCAGCCGGCTGCGGCCGCCCGCTCCTCTGCCTGTCTCACCACAGCTCGGCGGTGCGCGTCTCGTTCTCCACCTGCGATGTAGTGGGCCAACTTGATGCCTCTCCTGGTCTTCCACCGGGTGATGTGCTAGTGTCCGCAGGGCTTCCCCCTCCCCGCCCCTGCGCCTGGCCGTCCCACGCCTCCAACGCTCCTCTGTCCCTCAGAGTGCGGATGATCTCTCAGTGGGTCGCGTCTGCCATTTTGTGTGTGGCGGTCCCGCATTTCTCACAAACTTCATTTTGGCCTCACCGTCCTCCGATTTTCTTCGTGCTTTCGCCCATGTGTGCACTGGACCGCCGGATGCCTTTCCCTCGATTTGTTCATGTTTTCTTGCCTGTTTTCGTCCGGTTTCAAGGATCATTAGCTGGATCACCTGGGAGCTCTCGTGACTTGCTCACTCTCGCATGGCCGCCCGCCAAGCCACGCCCCCTTACAACACTCATACTTATATAGAATTGCCTACATACATCAGCCTACGTCCAATCAAGTTAGGATTGTAATTCTTTTTTGCCTTGCGTCGCATCTGGACTTATTTGTGCATGTTAGCAAGTTCCACACTTACAGAGAATCTTGAGGGTTAGTAAGTACCACATTAGATGGAATCATGATTATTAGCATGTGCCACACTCTGATAGAATTGTGAATGTTAGCATGTGCCACTCTTAGATGGAATCGTGATTGGCTTGTGCCACACCTAGATGGAATAGTGAACATTAGCCTGAGTCGCATCTAGAGAGAAAAGTGAATGTTAGCATGCGCCTGTAACGCTCACCTGGCTCCCACGGAGGCGCTGGTCTGGTCTGGGTTGCTGTGGCCTCTTCAAGTGTGATGCGCAGAATTCGGACCACCGATTGAACAGGACCCCCAAATCTTGCTTGTCTGGCCCGTAGGAATATCCTTCTGCAGATGAGAAAGGGGATTAACTGTCTGCTGAACAATGTGCTTGCTCCCCCCTTTACCCCTTCGTTCTCCTCTGACTTCCTCCAAAACCCCTGGTTTAAGCTCACCTTATGGTTTGGAAGGATGAACTCTCCATCCTGCTTCTGGTGCAGGGGCGCGCGTTCGTCCAGTTACTTCACTGGTTTTCAGAATGGCGCTGGCAAATCCACTTGACTTTACTGAGCGATACGCCGTAAGTATGAAGATGCAAAAGTTCAAGTGTGAGCCTCCTTTTATGTTGTCTTTTTCTGTCCTTTATTTCAGGTGCAGAACAAAGGCGATGCGTTGAGGGGTTAAATTGCCGGGGTAAAATCAGGTGAGTCAGTGATGAGGGCGACCCCTCTAAATGTCTTTATAATTCCCCAGTAATGTCTTTTGTCCTTTCCCCATAGGGGCCGGGGTGCGGTACCTGCCAGAGATGTGGCGCCGACCCGAGATGTGGAATGGCTCACCAAGAATAGCCGGTAAGTAATATGGCTGAAAATCCGGCTTTCCTCTTGTGTTCCCTTGCTCACCTTTTGTCTCTTCTTCTCTCCCTTAGGTGCGGTGCAGAGATGTGGTGACCGGCACTGAGAGCCGCGATGGAGCCGGGCGGCGTCTCGGGAACAGGTGAGTGAAGCGCGGCGCTGCAGCGAGCAACGCAGTGCTTTTAAATGGAAGTCTTCCTTCAGGAATGCTGGCATGAAGATTCCGGATGCAGGTAAGAAGGTTGAAATAGTTCTTGGTTTTCACCTTTCTCTTCTCTTATTCCCTTACAGGTGTTCCAGGTTCGAGGCGGGCGTGGCTGGAGTCAAGGTGCAGGAGCAGACACGGTGAGCGTTTAGCTGCTGGGATGCAGAACAACGCGAAGCACGTGTGGCTGTCCGGGTGTGGCTTAAATAGCCTTGGAAGAAGTTCCAGGTGAGTATTCTTCCCCAGCCCCACCCAAGTAACAAAATAGTTCCTTCAGAAAAATAGTCCCTCCTAAGCCTCATTTGGCTTGGTTCTTCATGCAGCATGGTCTGCATCAGGTGAGTGTGCAGCATGGTCTGCTTCAGGTAAGTGCACCAAACACTTCCCTTTATGAGCCTGGCACCTATGGCGCCAGGACTGATGTCCAACATGAGCCTGGCACCAACGGCGCCAGGACAGAGTTCAAAGAGCCCCTATAAAGGGCCGCTGGGCTTTTACCCGGGGGCGTGATGCCTGCTCCCGGGGATGCTGGGCCTGGTGCTCCAGAGGTAGGCATCATGACAGCACTCCCCCCCCCTCCCCCCCCCCCCAAGGCCCCTCTCAAGGCCTTTTCCCCAGGAGGTTTCGGTTTGTTCGGGAAATTCCGATGGAACCTTTTTACTAGCCGAGGTGCATGTACGTGGTCGCTGGGTTCCCAAGATCTTTCCTGTGCCCCGTACCCCTTCCAATCAATTAGATAGAAAAGTTTTGATTTTGAGATCTTAGAGTCCAAAATGTTCTTCACCTCGAATTCAGGCTCCCCATCTATCTGGATTGGTTCTGGTGGCTTTATTAATCTGGTTCCTGGTTGCACTGGTTTCAAAAGTGACACATGAAAGACGGGATGAATCCGCATGTTAGCTGGTAAATCTAGCTTGACTGCCACTCAGTTAATTATAGCTTTGATCGAGTAAGGGCCTAAATACCTTGGATTAAAAGTCTGAGGTCCCTTGAGTGATAAGTGTTTGGTAGCCAACCATACTTGATCCCCTATTTGGTATGGAGGCATCTCCTTGCGATGCAGATCCGCATTCTTTTTGTATTTCTCTTTCGCATGTTGTAACTGTGCAGTGTCATCCTTGAAGGCTTGAGTAATCGTAGAATGCAAATGGTCGACTGCGGGCATTTCGAGGCTCAAAGGTGAATCCAGGTCTGAAGTACGAGGGTGATGTCCATATAGGGTATAAAAGGGGCTCTGACCAGTTCCAGAGTGTATCGAGTTATTGTATGCATATTCAGCCACCCATAAAATGTCCTTCCAATTACCCTCCGATTGGTGCAGCATACATCCTAGATATTGTTCAAGGGTCTGGTTTGTTCTCTCCGTCTGACCATCGGTCTGTGGGTGGTGACTGGTTGAGAGTCTTACGTTGATTTGTGCCAGTTGACAACACTTTTTCCAAAAACGAGAAATTAACTGGCTTCCCCGATCAGAGATTAGTATGGACGGGAATCCATGCAGACGGATGACATTTTCGAGGAATTCCTTGGCAAGAACAAAAGCTGAAGGTAATCCTTTCAACGGAATAAAATGGGCCATCTTGGAAAATAAATCCACCACAACCAGAATAGTATTGTATCCATTACAAGAGGGCAGGTCCGTGATAAAATCTAGTGACAAGGTGTGCCAAGGTGCTAGTGGAATGTCTAAGGGTTGAAGAAGACCGGCGGATTTTGTTTTTTGACCTTTGTTTTGGGCGCAAACTCCACAGGACATCACAAAAGATTTAATATCCTTTCGCCAGGACGGCCACCAGAATTGTCGTTTAATTTTTTCCTCTGTTTTGGCAATGCCAGGATGTCCTTCCATCAGAGTATCGTAATGACGGGAAAAAACCAGTACTTGCAATTCCTTTTCTGGCAAAAATAAACGTCCTTGGAAGTAAGGTAAGCCATCGTTGATTGAAAAGGCAGACCCCCTTTTGATCCAATCCTGCAAGGCTGAAGAGTCCAGGAATAGTTTTACCCGTGCTTGCATGTCTTCAAGGGTTTGTAAAGTGGTTATCCCCAAGATTCTTTGTTCGGGAATTATCGGCACAGGTTCTGAGTTTGTGTCCATTTCTCCCATTCCAATTCGAGATAATGTGCCCGCTTTGCCATTCTTACAGCCAGGACGGTAGGTGATTACAAAATCGAACTCAGCAAAGAATAAAGCCCATCGGAGCTGTCGTGAAGACTGAGCCTTGGCAGTTTTTAAATATTGTGAATTTCGGTGATCAGTGATCACGGTGATGGTATGCCTGACGCCAAGAAGATAATGCCGCCAAGCCTTAAAGGAGGACTTAATGGCTAATAATTCCTTATCGGTGATTGCATAATTTAACTCCGGCGGCGAGAACTTTCTGGACCAAAATGCTACGGGGTGCAGTTGGTTGGTTTCGGGGTCTCTCTGAGACAGGACAGCTCCCATGGCTAAGCTGGATGCATCGGTTTCGACTATATATGGGAGATCAGGACGCGGACGTTTCAAAATAGGTACGGACGTAAATTTAGCTTTTAATTCCTGAAAGGCCTGTTCAGCTTCCTCGGTCCATTCAAAGCGTTTATTCTTCCGCAAGAGTGCAGTGATGGTTGCACCACAGGTGAAAATTCTGGGATAAACCTGCGATAAAAATTGGCAAAACCAAGCATGCTTTGGACACCTTTCACCGAACTAGGTGATGGCCATTTGAGGATGGCATCCACTTTCCGTGAGTCCATTCGGACCCCTTTAGGTGTCAGGATGAATCCAAGAAATTCAACCTCGGTGGTATGGAAAACGCATTTTTCCAGCTTTGCAAACAGTTTGTGCTGGTGCAATTTCTCAAGGACGGCCCTGACATGTTTTCTGTGATCAGATTCCGAAGAGGAGTACACCAGAATGTCATCGATATACACGACAACACAGACGTCGATGAGTTCCCGAAGGACATCGTTCATGAAGAATTGGAAGGCAGCAGGTGCGTTGCACAACCCGAAAGGCATCACCTGGTATTCGAATAGTCCATATTTTGTACGGAAGGCCGTTTTCCATTTGTCACCTTCTTTAACTCGTACCAGATAAGCCCCCCGGAGATCTAATTTGGTGTATATGCAAGCGTCCTTCACCTGGTCAAGGAGTTCAGGGATCAAAGGCAGAGGGTAACGATTTTTAACAGTTATCTGGTTCAATGCGCGGTAATCGATACAAGTTCTAAGGTCGCCTTCTTTTTTTGGCACGAAGAACAAAGCCGAGGATGCCGGAGACTTTGACGGGCGAATAAAACCATTGGCTAGGTATTGATCTAAATATTGTCTCAAATGCAGATTCTCCGGCTCAGTAAGGGCATAAATCCTGCTACAAGGGGGTTGTGCACCGGGCACCAGATCGATTTGGCAATCGTACGATCTGTGAGGAGGTAACGTGTTGGCCTGTTCCTTTTGGAAGACATCCTGGAAGTCTTGGTATTCTGGAGGTAGTTGCATGGAGACAGAGGTTACTGATGCTAGACTGACCTTCAGATTTTCTGGGTAGCAGGTTCGTGCACACTCTGGAAAGGTGATTCTCTTCGCTCGCCAATCAATTCGAGGATTATGTGTCTCTTACCAAGGGATTCCTAGTATAACCTGAAACTGTGGAGCCTTGATTACATCAAACACAACTGCCTCCCGGTGGCCGTCCGGACCTACAAGTGTTACCTCAGCTGTGGAATGTGTTACCGGTCCCGAGGCAATTTCGGTTCCATCGACTGTGGTGATGACATCTTTGCTGGTTTTAGGACGCAGGGGGAGGTTAATCCTGGAGACCAATTCACGATCCACGTAGTTTCCTATAGCCCCACTATCGATGTATGCCTTTATTGCATGCAACCGCTTAGGCTGTTCCGGATCTACGAGGACCATTGGCACAGTGAAATGCGAGGTCTGAGAGTTCGTTTTCAAGCTCGGCAAGCGGACCCCTACGCTTGTCGGGCGGGGTCGTTTCCCGATACAGAGGTTTCATGGATTTTTTCAGCGGCTCCTACCACCTTCCTGGGCGGCCTTGCCGGGCAATCTCGTAGAAAGTGTCCAGAGGATCCACAATAAAGACATAAGTGCATCTGCCGTCTTCTTTCATGTTCCTTTTGCGTTAAAGGTCCTTTAACACCTCCGATTTGCATTGGCTCTGAGGCTTCAGCCCCCTTGAGGTTAGCGTGGGTCTTGACTAACACCCGGGTCTCAAACTTGGACCGATCTGCTTTTCTGTTTTGCAGTCTGTGATCCAATTGAACCACTAAGTCTATATATTCAGAGCACCCTTGGGGCGGATTTACAACTTGGGCCAGGACATCTTTAAGTTCTCCGCGTAGACCTCGATAAAATAACGTTATTCTTTTATCCTCTGGCCACCCAGTTTCCACAATTAGTCTATTAAAGGTTGCAATGTAGGAAAGGAGGTCTTGATTGCCCTGTCGCAGAGATAGAAGTTCGTCATCTAGAGCCTGCCCCTGGGAGTGACGAGCAAATAACCTTTCCATGCTTGCTTGAAATCTTTGAAAATCACGAAGAATCGGGTCATCTTGAGTTACTAGTGGAACTGACCAATCAGCAGCACTGCCGCTGAGATATGACAATACAAAGGCTACCTTGGTCTGGTCATTAGGGAAGGCCCCAGGTCTGCACAGGAAATGCAAACGACACTGATTCATGAATACGGCGAATCGTTTGGGGTCCCCAGCAAAGCGTTCGGGTGGGGCCAGCGGCATGTTTCCAGGTAGATTAATCTGCACCGGGTTACTGGAAAGCACAGGAGCGGGGTTCCCTCCGGAACCGGGTAAAGGAGTTTGTCCAGCTTGACCTTGCAAAAGCTGTCTAGCCAGGTCATCAGCTCTTTCCTTTGTTACAATCAATTCCCTCCTGAGAGCATTAGTCTCTTGACGAGTGGCGTGTACTTCGGCCCGTAATTCCTCCAGTAGTTGGGCCAACTGGTCAGTCTCGGAAGTTTTCATAGCACCTGGGTGGGAATTTGTAGGAAGGCTTCGTGTTCTGTAACGCTCACCTGGCTCCCACGGAGGCGCTGGTCTGGTCTGGGTTGCTGTGGCCTCTTCAAGCGTGATGCGCAGAATTCGGACCACCGATTGAACAGGACCCCCAAATCTTGCTTGTCTGGCCCGTAGGAATATCCTTCTGCAGATGAGAAAGGGGATTAACTGTCTGCTGAACAATGTGCTTGCTCCCCCCTTTCCCCCTTCGTTCTCCTCTGACTTCCTCCAAAACCCCCGGTTTAAGCTCACCTTATGGTTTGGAAGGATGAACTCTCCATCCTGCTTCTGGTGCAGTGGCGCGCGTTCGTCCAGTTACTTCACTGGTTTTCAGAATGGCGCTGGCAAATCCACTTGACTTTACTGAGCGATATGCCTAAGTATGAAGATGCAAAAGTTCAAGTGTGAGCCTCCTTTTATGTTGTCTTTTTCTGTCCTTTATTTCAGGTGCAGAACAAAGGCGATGCGTTGAGGGGTTAAATTGCCGGGGTAAAATCAGGTGTGTCAGTGATGAGGGCGACCCCTCTAAATGTCTTTATAATTCCCCAGTAATGTCTTTTGTCCTTTCCCCATAGGGGCCGGGGTGCGGTACTGCCAGAGATGTGGCGCCGACCCGAGATGTGGAATGGCTCACCAAGAATAGCCAGTAAGTAATATGGCTGAAAATCCGGCTTTCCTCTTGTGTTCCCTTGCTCACCTTTTGTCTCTTCTTCTCTCCCTTAGGTGCGGTGCAGAGATGTGGCGACCGGCACTGAGAGCCGCGATGGAGCCGGGCGGCGTCTCGGGAACAGGTGAGTGAAGCGTGGCGCTGCAGCGAGCAACGCAGTGCTTTTAAATGGAAGTCTTCCTTCAGGAATGCTTGGCGTGAAGATTACGGATGCAGGTAAGAAGGTTGAAATAGTTCTTGGTTTTCACCTTTCTCTTCTCTTATTCCCTTACAGGTGTTCCAGGTTCGAGGCGGGCGTGGCTGGAGTCCAGATGCAGGAGCAGACACGGTGAGCGTTCAGCTGCTGGGATGCAGAACAACGCGAAGCACGTGTGGCTGTCCGGGTGTGGCTTAAATAGCCTTGGAAGAAGTTCCAGGTGAGTATTCTTCCACAGCCCCACCCAAGTAACAAAATAGTTCCTTCAGAAAAATAGTCCCTCCTAAGCCTCGTTTGGCTTGGTTCTTCATGCAGCATGGTCTGCATCAGGTGAGTGTGCAGCATGGTCTGCTTCAGGTAAGTACACCAAACACTTCCCTTTATGAGCCTGGCGCCTATGGCGCCAGGACTGATGTCCAACATGAGCCTGGCGCCAACTGCGCCAGGACAGAGTCCAAAGAGCCCCTATAAAGGGCCGCTGGGCTTTTACCCGGGGGCGTGATGCCTGTTCCCGGGGGTGCTGGGCCTGGCCTGGTGCTCCGGGGGTAGGCATCATGACAGCGCCACACTGAGGTGAAATTGTGAATGATCGCACATGCCAAACTTAGATGGAATTGTGAACATTGGCCTACATCTCATCTGGATAGGATTGTGAATGTCAGCATGTGCCACACCTGGATAGAATTGTGAATGTTAGCATGTACCACTCTTAGATGGAATCGTGATTATTAGCATGTGCCACATCTGGATACAATTGTGAATGTTTGCACATGCCACTCTTAGATGGAATTGTTGTTAGTCTGGAAAACAAATCCCTACCATCGTCTTGCCCCCGCGTGCAACCATGCGCCGGTCTTAGACAATCCCCCAGGGGGGGGTGTGGATCCCTACACCCCCCTATTCTCAGGCCCTATGTGCACTGTGTTACTCCTAACTTACTTCTAACAACTTACACCTATCTTACTCCTATGGACACAAAACACAAAACACAAACAAAACACATGAATCGATTCAATTATAACAATGGAATACATTTATTTATGCACAGCAAAGCATAATGCAGACAATGCTAAAACTCTAGCCAATATCGAATTTGCACCTTTTATGCTTCTGGTTCAAATCTACCATGCAATAACTATTAGCCTTACAGGTTTCTAATGCAAGACTGTGATTCAAGCCTGTGATTCTAATGCAGTCTAAATGCAAGCCTCAAACATCCAGCAATCCTCTCCTTCATGCAGAATCAAACCTCTCCAATCCAATCCACACCATGCTTCACACTCACTTTCTTAAGACAATCCCTGTCTGATCTCCCCTTTCCCAAACCTAAAGCTCTTTGTGTGAGTGTCTGTCGTAATTCTAGGGGGGGGAGCAGGGATGCCCATCCCCCCAACCTCCATGGCACACCATTCTGTCCCCACTCATTTGGCTCGGGCACCTCACCTTCAGATGCCATGTCCTACCCAAACCCATCAGAAAAGCCACCCCACTGGTTGTAATCAATCAGTCTGTCCAGGCCCTGGACCATACTTCCCATTTGCTTGTGCATCTCTCTGTCTCCAGCTCTGCCTTTGTCAGTCTCTCCTCTATGCACAACTCTGCAATCAGCCAGTCAACAGTGGCAGGCTTCTCAAGATCTGGTCACTCGAACTGCTTCTCCCAAGCTCTGCCAACCTCTGCCCCAAAGCCATCAGATTCTGCTGCACCAAGACATCTCTCCCTTATTCTCAGAAAGCAGCTCCATCTGTATCTAACCCCATTCTTCAACAGCAACTAACAAAAAACTAGCCACTTGTCATGATGCCCGCTCCCGGGGAGCCGGTTCAAGCCCTGCGTCCCCGAAAGCGGACATCCAGTCCCCAAGGAAGGACCCAGCAACCCCATATAGGGGCCCTTTGGACAGTGTCCTGGCGCCTATGGCGCCAGGCTCATTATGGGAGTGCTTGGGTGCACTTACCTGATGCAGACCATGCTGCAGGATCCCGGCCTCCTTGAGGCCTGAAAGGAACTACTTTACCTGTGGGACTAATTTACCATCCGGGCGTGGTCGGGGAAGGATACATACCTGATTGGAGGAAAGATACATACCTGGAACTTCTTCGAAGGCTATTTAAACCCCACCCGAACAGCCACACGTGCTTCGCGTTGTTCTGCATCTAGCAGCTGGACGCTCACCGTGTCTGCTCCTGCATCCTGACTTCTGCCACACCTGCCAGCATCCTGGATCACCTGCAAAGGAAGAGAAGAAGAGAACAGAAGAAGGAAAAGTCCTTACCTGCTAAATCCGCATCCCGGAGACATCTCGCCGACAATCCTGAAAAGGAAGACTTTTATTTAAAAGCTCATCGCGTCGATCGCTGCAGCGCCGCATTCCACTCACCTTTTCAGGGCGCCTCCATGTTCAGCAGCGATCATCCGGATTTGCAGTCATGCCCCAGCGCCTAGGGAGAAAAAGACCAGAACAAAAGGTGAGAGAGAGAAGGGAATAAGGAAAGCTAAATCTCCATGTTAAGACTTACCAGTTGATTCATTCCCTCTTCATTTCGGGTCCGCGCCGCATCCTGGCATTTCCGGACCCCGGCCCCTAAGGGGAAAAAGAGACATCAGCGTTAATGAGCGAATGAAAAGACATTACCAAATAACGGTCATTAAAGACTTACCTGATTTCTACAAGGATTTCACCTCTCATCTCGGGTCGGTGCCTGTTCCCCGGCATTCCGTACCCCGGCCACTATGGGGAAAAAGACACTAGCATTAGTACATTAATGCATGGACACAAGGGGAACCTCTTATCAAAAAACTTACCTGGAAGCCAAGCAAGTTTGGTTCTCACCAATCCGAAAATCCAGTGAAGTAACTGGATACCAAAGCACCCCTGCATCAGAAGCAGGATGGAGGGCTCATCCTTCCAGACCCTAAGGTGAGACGCTACGAGGAATCACAGAAGGGTTTCGAGGAGGGTGAGAGGGGAAAGTGGGGGGCCGATTGCATTACCCCGCAGACAGTTAATCTCCTATTTTCGCCTACAGAAGGATACTTCTGCGAGCCAGACAAGCCAGATTTGGGGGCCCGGTCCAGTCCATCTTCCGAACCCTGCGCATCACCTTAGAAGAGGTCACAGCAGCGCAAACCAGGCCAGCGCCTCCGTGGGAGTCAGGTGAGCGTTACACCACTCTCCTCTCTCTTCACTTCTGGTTATACTTTCCAATGACGCACTCATTCTCATGGTTACTTACATTCTCTAAGCTAAGAATGTCTTTTACTCGGTCAGCATTCTATATTCAGGCAGTGCCTGCCAGTCTGTGTTATGTTCTGTCTCGTGTTCTGGTCACTACGTGTTCTGTGTCAATCTGACATAGGACATCATATCTCTGCCCTGGCCTTCCATGTGTGGTACCTGCAAAACACCACCTATTCCTCCTATTTCTCCATTCACTCCACTGTTGGCTCTGTCGGAATCACAAAACTCTCTCTTAGTGCCCGTGTTCAAAGCATCTCATTGCCTGAAAAGGCTTCTCTCCCATCGCCCCACTCCATGGCGTTGCCCCCAGCATTGCTGTCTCCGCGGCACACAAACTCAAGCTGATTAGCCAGGCCGTCTCCAATCGGACAAAGGTTCGTGTTATCTGTGTCTCTCTCTGCCAATGTTTACGAATACTTGTACACTGTTAACTCCAAACAATCTTTGCACACCGCGGCACAGACACCTTCTCTGTCTCCATCAGAAATGGCTTTAGGATCCTTAGGCCTCATTCTATCTAGTGCTTACTCTCACAAATCCAAGCGCTACATAATGCAAACTCATTCTAAGTGCACACTCATACATACATGGTGTCTCTACAATGCATACATGTGTACATGTAACTACAAAGCATAACAATGTGTCATTCTAAAGGACTCTACGTGGTATTTCAAATATGACAGTGTGTCATTTCAGGCCTCATTCGTTCTCTCTAGTGCAAACAATACTTCTCTCTCAGGCTAAGCGCTACATAGATGCATAATACATAACATCATCTCTACATGTCATGATGCAAATATACAGTGTCTCTAAAGCACTACATGGCACTTCAAATACGACAGTGCAAGTGTCATTCTATTGCAAATGGCTAATGCATACAAAAGTGGCAGTCTAATATGTGGATAATATAATGATGCTACTTCTTCATGTACAACTCAGAACAGGATGCAATAATGAACTAAACATGATGCAATCATTCCTAACGGGGTAATACTAAATAATGGTTCTCTAACAATGGGTACTGATGAGTAATGGTTCTGTAACAAAGAGTACTGATTCTCTAATGATAACAAATCCAAGCATCTCATTTTATCAGATTCCACATTGTGATTATTAGCACGTGTCACACTTGGATGGAATTGTGAATGATAGCATGTGCCACACTTAGATAGAAATGTGAATGTTAGCCTGAGTCGCATCTAGATAGAAGTGTGAATGTTAGCATGTGCCACTCTTAGATGGAATCGTGATTATTAGCATGTTCCACACTTAGATAGAAATGTGAATGTAAGCCTGAGTCGCATCTAGAGAGAAAGGTGAATCTTAGCATGCGCCACACTGAGATGAAATTGTGAATGATCGCACATGCCAAACTTGGTTGGAATTGTGAACATTAGCCTGAGTCGCATCTAGATAGGATTGTGAATGTTAGCAAGTGCCACACTTAGATGCAATTAGGATTGTTAGCATATGCCACACGTAGATGGAATTGTGAACATTGGCCTGCGTCGCATCTGTATAGGATTATGAATGTCAGCATGTGCCACACCTGGATAGAATTGTGACTCTTAGCATGTGACACACTTAGATGGAATTGTGATTGATAGCATGTGCCACACTTAGAAATGTGAATGTTAGTATGGGCCACCCTGAGATGAAATTGTGAATGATAGCACATGCCACACCTTGATGGAATCATGAACGTTGGCCTGGGTTGCATCTGGATAGAGTTGTGAATGTTAGCAAGCACCACACTTAGACTGAATTGTGAATCATAGCATCTGCCACACCTAGATTGAATCGTGAACACCAGCCTGCGTGACATCTAGATAGGATTATGAAGGTTAGCAAGTGCCACACTGAGATGGAATAGTGAAAGTCAGCAAGTGCCACAGTTAGGATTAGGAAGGCTAGCAAGCACCATGTTTAGACAGAATTGTGAACATTAGCCTCCGCCGGACCCAGACAGGACAGAATTGTGAATGATAGCAAGTACCACACTTAGACAGGATTGCGAATGTTAGACAGGATGGTAAATACACTTAGACAGAATTGCAAACGTTAGCATGTGCCACACTTAGATAAGATTGTGAACAATAGCCTGCATTGCAACTAGATAGGATTGTGAATGCCGACGAGTGCCACATCGAGATAGAATAGCGATTGTTACCCAGTGCCATGTCTAGAATGCATTAGGAATACCATCGAGGCCAGACTTAGCTAGAATTGTGAATACTAGCTTGCTTCAGATATAGACAGGTTTGGATACAGTTGTGAATGTTGGTGGGTGTCATATGGAAAAGATTATGAATACTACCCAGTGCAGGATCTAGATAGAAATGAGCCACATCTAGAAAGAATGTGGAAATTTAGCACATCACTTCTAGATAGCGATGCCAATAAACAACCCACTAACAATTTCACCTCTCTGCATACACCTTTCAAAATCTAACCAAACACAACCACAACCCTAAAGGACAACAAACCGCAGAAAATTAAATACACTGCAACAACAAACAAACCACATGACGACTACTGACCGGAAAGCACCCAAAGCCCAACGAATAGTGTTAACCGGGCTGAGGCTGCCAACGGCACATAACTGCTCTCTTGAACTTTTCCCGCTCATTCCCACTAACTCAACCCTCCTACACCTTTCAGAGCCGCCAGAGAACGAGGGGACCACTCCGTTGGTGATAGTGCACAGTACAAATATCCTTTAACATTAACCTTGAAACGTATAAGCTTGGAACCCTTCGTGGGTCAAGCCTGTGTAACCTCTCTTCCTCCTTGCCAGGATGAAGTGGAGGGTAGAAAGTGGGTAACCCAATCTTTTGTTCTAAATGAAAGTCTGAAATTACCTCAGGTAGAAATGAAGTCTTCACCCTCAGGACAACCTTGTCCTTATGAAATACTGTAAACAGTGGTTTAGTGGATAGTGCCTGCAATTCACTCACTGTACGGGCCGAAGGTAGTGTTACAAACAAGATGGTCTTGAACGTTAGTAACCTTAAAGGACATGAATGAAGTGGTTGAAATGGTGCACACATACAACATTTTAACACCAGATTAAGGTCCCAAACGGGAACCTGAAAGAGTGATGGCGGGAACACATTAGTCAGTCCCTTCAGAAATGGCATCACCAAACGCATCTTAAAATATGCAGTCTCCTCAGAGGAGAGCTTGGAGATAGAAATTGCTGCCAAATAACCTTTAATGGTCCCAACCTGGAGCCCCAGATTGGCCAAGTACAGCAGAAAGGATAATACTTCTGGTGTTTTGCAAAGCAAAGGGTCCACATTCTTGTCCCTGCATGAGCTTCAGAATTTGTTCCAACGGCAGCGGTACAAAGACTTTGTTGTTGGCTTTCTGTCCAAAAGCAAAATCTCCATTGATGAAGGTTGAGTGGCTTGACCTCTGGATGGAGAACCCAACCCTCCTCTCGCGTGAGAAGGTCCTTTCTTTGTCAAAGACGTATTGGAGGGCAGATGGACATTTCTAGAAGGTCCAGGTACCACGTCCTCCTGGCATAACCCGGGGCAATTAGGATCAGGGATTTCAGGAACTTTCTCAACCGCATGCTCACGTGAGTAATGACGGGTACTGGAGGAAACGCGTACAGGAGTGGAAACTCTTAGTCCACCACAAACGCATCTCCTAGAGCCCCTCTTGGGAGCAATTCCCTGGAGAGTACTGTTCGCACTTCCGGTTGACATTGGTCACAAACAGATCCACCTGAGGGGTTCCCCAAAGGGTGTAGATCTCTTGAAGGACTTCCTAAACTAGGTCCCACTCATGGGAGACTGTGCACTGCCTGCTCAAAGTGTCCGCTGCTGTGTTCTTTTCTCCGGCTAGGTGAACTGCAGACAGAAAGATTACTTTTGAATTGGCCAGAACCAGAGCTGCATTGCCTCTCTGCACAGTGGTAGTGATCCTACACCTCCTCTCTTGTTGAGGTTGTACATGCCCACTTTGTTGTCCATCATTATCAGGCCAGTCTTTCCCCGAACAGAGGGTAGGAAAGCCTTCAGCACAAGTCTTGCTACAAGATTGATGCATAGTTTGGAGTCTGATGGAGACCAACGACCGCTGATTGACAGATTGTTGGCATGGGCTCCCAAACCTGTGAGTGAGGCATCAGTCACTACTGTTATCTCCGGCCATGGTTGCCAAAAAGGTTCTCCCTTCAGAATGTTGTCCTTACAGGCCCACCAGAAGAGATCCTGTGCGACCGTGCTTGGAACCTGTAGGTCTGACATGTTGCCCGAGAACTGAGACCATTGTGTCCTGAGAGCCCACTAAAGGGTCTCATTCTCAGGCGAGCCTCTGGCACCAGAGAAATGCAGGATGGCATGAGGCCGAGCAACCTCAAACAGTCAAAGGCCAGGAGACATTAAATCCCCCCTTTCCTGAGACTCGCTGCCACCACCAACATCACTTTGGTGAAAACCCTTGGGTGGAGGTTAGCCCGAACGGCATAATTCAAAACTGATAAAGAGAACCGGCAACAGTGAAACTTAGGTACTTTCTGTGCTTGAGATGGATTGGCACATGAAAATAAGCATCTGTAACGCTCACCTGGTATCCACGGGGACGTCACTCAGCCTGTTCTGACCTCTTACGACCTCAAACCCTTCCGTGGAGGCTATTCGACTGGAGACTGGGCCTGAAACACAGGATTGGGGGATTGTAACTCTCTATTTTCTCTGTGTGCTTGAACCCCTTCTTCCCCGGGGTCCAACCCTTCCCTTTGATCCACAGCTCACCTTGTTTTCTTGGATAGTGTGCTCTCCGACCTGCTTTCAGCGCAGGGGCACGCTGATTGATGCGGGCTCGTTGCTGCTTAGTTACTTCACTGGCAAGAGTCCGACAGGTAAGTATAATGAGTCTTTTGAACAGTTCTCTAACTTCGTTCCTTTCCTTCCTTAGATGATGGCTGGCGTCCGGGGATGGCGGCGTGCTGCTGAGATGAGTAGCGCTGAAGGTGAGTGAGAGCGCGATGCGCGATGCACCCCTTTCGTATATGCATTGAACTGAGTTCCTTTTCTGTGTGTTTTAGGTGCCGCAACGTTTTCAGCGTGGATGGCGGTTATGAAGAACAAATGCGGTGCGTAGGCGCTGTATGCAGCGCCTCTAGATGTTTCCATGCTAACCTGGAGTGTCTTTTCCCTCTTGCAGATGGATGAGAAGTTCCGGAGACAGAGTTCCCCCAGAGCGGCTGGGATTCAGGTAAGTGTTTGAAGCTCGTACAGTATTTAAAAATAAGCGCAGATTTGCAGAATGCTTACTAATGCCTTTTTTCTGTTCTTTTCCCTTTTCCTTAGGAAGCGGCGTGCCGGGATGGGAATGACACCGCCGAAGATGCCCGCAGAACAGAAGGAGCGATGAATGATGGGCATAAGCACCGCAAGGTGGCTGTTCCTAACAGTGTTCTTGTTCTTGCAGGAGCTGAGCGTAGAAGAAAGATGCAGGCCTACTGGAGACCGATCCGAACACGGTGAGTGTCACGCTGCAGGTGCAGAAAATGCAAAGCATGTTTCTCAGCCTGGGTGTGGCTTAAATAGTCTCTGGATATCCCAGTTGTCTCTGGGCTGAACCACACCCAAAAGACTAGACTACACATGCAGTTCTGGGAACCGAAATATGTGGGGGCATCCATCTTGTCCCCATCAATGCACTACAAGTCCAATCCCCAATGTTATCCTATGGGAGTGAGTGAGTCTGGTGCCACAAGCGCCAAGTGTGACTCCAAGTGGGTCTTTGGAGGGATGGAGAGGCCCTTGAGGGCCATGTAGGTGATCGTGGCCTGGCTCCAGCCTGACATCTTGGAGGGCTGGGGACATGAGGGGCAGGAATCATGACAGCATCCTGAAGGTCCAATGACACCGTCCATTCCTGGAGTTGGAGGGCCTGAAGGATCTGAGAAAGTGTGATCATCTTGAACTTGTCCATCCTGAGGAACTTGTTCAATTATTTGAAGTCCAAGATGGGTCTCAGTCCTCCGTCCTTCTTGGGGATTAGGAAATATGGATAATACCACCCTTTGTTCCTCTCCGTTACAGGTACTAGTTCTACAGCACCTTTCTCTAGCATGCTCAAAATTTCCTGCACACGGAACGGATCCAGAACTTTGAATGAGTGGCTCCCCGGTGGATGGTCCTGAGGCCTTTTTAGAAAGGGGAGGCAGTAACGCTGGCTACTGTTTCCGACATCCATGCGTCTGAAGTAATAGCTCTACATTCTTGCAGATGCAATGAGAGTCTGCCTCCCACCAGGATCTTGTGGGTTAAGGCCTCAGAGAGGTTTTGAGGCGGCTGAAGGTAAGGTAGGCTATTGCCTGGGCGGACTTTGCACCTCTCCCTCGTCCACCACGAGGGAATCTTCTTTGGCTCCTTTGACTAGCCAGTCCCCTCGCTCTTCCAACTGAGGAGTAGAAGCAAAAGCACCTACCCCTCCAAGGTGATCCACTCGGGTGAGATGGCTGTGGCTCTCTGATAGCGGCACCTATGTATTTGGTTGCCGCCTTTGAGGCCTGCAGCTTCTCCATTCTTTCGTCAGCCTTGCTGGCAAACAGCTGAGTGCCTTCAAAGGGCATGTTGAGGAGCCTGGGCTGCATGTCTGGTGCAAATCCCGACTTCCTTAACCACGCAAACTTGCGTATTACTGTGCTTGCCACCATGGCTCTGCTGATGCCATCAGCAGAGTCCAGTCCTGACTGAAGAGACTCAAACATAGCCTCCTTACCGTTTCTTACAATATTCAGGAAGCCGCAGAGGTGTAGCCAGGATTGCATAACAAGTTGGGCCTGAAGCTAATATAGTTGAGTCCATCACAGTGACACTAACATCTGTAAATGCCCATGCAGCGCTGTTGAGTGGGCATTTACAGAGTTGGGTGGGCCTTGTCCTCTCAGGCCCTACCCTGTCTACACCTCTAGAAGCTGTCTCTTTCTTCTCCTTCGGGAATATGGTCAGCCACCATAGCTATACAGTCCTACAGGGTGAATGTACATTTTTTGCTAGGGTGCAAGTGGCATTTGGAGGTTTAAGAGCCATGTTCCCGGCAGAAAATACCTTCCTTGACCAAGCGTTGAAACGCTTATCATCCCTGTCTGGTGGGATGGTTGGGTACTCACCGATTTTGGATGTAGATGTTACTGTCTGAACTACCAGGCTTTCTGGTGTTGGGTGCTTTGACAAGTAGTCGGGGTCGCTACTTGTAGGCCTGTACATTTTAATGAAGTTCTTATTCACCTATGCCTTGATTCAGGAGCCTCACAATTCGCCTTTACCCTTTTCTGGAGGGTGACATGAAAATGAAGTACAGGATCCTTAAGTGGACCTTTGTCAAAAATGTCTGTCAGGTCGTCTTACTCGAATGGATGAGCAGAACTGCCCCATCCCAGAATATCAATACCTCTGGTCATAAATTGCCTGCAAGAGGCACCTGCATGGTCTGCCGGGTCTGCTCTGCCAAACTCAAGTTCTGGTGAGGTGTCTATACCACTTGCGGACTGAACGTTTTCATATAAGTCTCTTAACCTAGACTCTTCCGAAATAAGGGCTTCTGAGACATTAGGAGTGTCAAACTCCAAACCAAACCAAAAGGTCTTGCTCCAATGGCGCATGCGCCTCATAAATATAGGATACAGATTTGAAAAAATCTTTTCTTGACAAGGGCTTGTAGGATTTCTCCACTTCCTTAGTGAGTAATGACATCAATGAATTAGAGCGCAAAGGCATCGATCGTTTCGATGTCGATTGTTTGGACACTGACGCGTCAATGACTTTGACGTCTCTGTTTTCGAAAGGCTTGACCCTCGACTCGATGAGGTCTTCGATGATTTTTTGTCGAGTTCTTGAAGGTTCTCAATGGGTCTTCGGCTTTCGTCCCAGGCTCTAGGGCACACAGGATTTATCCTTAGTCCTTTCCTTGTCTGCTTTTGACAGCGTGACAGGAACATGGCTTTTTTCCTTTTTCTTTTGAGTGGGTAGAAGCCTCCTTCTTGAAAATGTGCAGGACTCGAGGACTTGGTTGGGCAGAATATCTTTCTTTCTGGAGAGGAATCTGAGGAGGTCGAAGACGACCTATAGCGCCTTTTCTTTGCCTTTTGGGAAGAAGAGGAGGAATGGTGACCCGCCCTGATGGAGCGTGAATGCTTTTAATATTTTTCCTTCGAGGAAAGTCGCCTCTCGTCCCGGACGAGCATTTCTTCGACAGGGTCGTTGAGGGGGATTTAGTTGGGGGCCTACCCGCCATTATTTTCCCTTTATGCTCGTTCAGAGTCTTACCAGTCATGGCCTGACAGGACCCACAGTCTGCCGTCCTATGATCCACGCCAAGGCACCAGACACACTTCATGAGGATCCTGTGAGTGACATTTTGGTCTTCGGGGTTGACGATGTGGATGATGAGGCCATCGATCTTGATGATGTAATATTTTTGCAAAAACCTTAGCGCGCCGTATTTCTCGAAGCGTTGGCTATCGTGGAAAAATTGAACGCATGATATATACACCTATGATGACGTCGACCCCAAGATGGAAGCCTTCGAGGGATATCGAGTCGATCGTCTGGCACATGGCCCTCTACCTAAAAAAGAAAAATTCTGAGGCAGCTAAAGCTGGAAAGGTAAGATATCTAAAGATGAGGAATACATGGGAGGACACAATCCATTCAAAGGGAGAGTTTTATGACATATGGGGAGTCCAGTAAGACAATTGTTCTTGGGGTATTGGTAAATTAAGTAAGGGACATCTTGAGTTCACCATCCATGTTGAGACCTTTTTGTATGAAGGGCAGAGTCACGATCCGATGTGATTCAGTTTGGCCATTCTCTGTTGCGCCTATGTAACGGGGGCTGGATCTGCTCAATACAATGGAATTTAGTGTTTGGGCATTGCTTTCGGGTGTTTTGAAAACATATGAGCATATGTCTGGATTCCGTACAGTGGTCAAGGGTAAAGAAATTCTTGTTTTTAATTGTCTAAAAGGAAAAAGTGTACCCAGAATGTAGTGTACTGATAACAGAAAACAAAGTCAGAATGGGTCTAATAGGTGGGGAAAAGAAAAGACTACTTGGTGAAAGATATATGTCCTCATTATGAGGTTGGCAGTGAAGGGAAAAAGTGGCAGTAATTCTGTTACCGCCCCTTTTTCCCACACCACCAAATTACAAGTTTGGCGGAATTAACAACAGCGAAATTACCGACTGGTAATTCCGCACATTTTTGGAGGAAAAGTGGAGGATTTACCTTCAGCTTGATGTTGGAGTTGAATCTACCACTCCAAAAATCAGTGGAATTACCACTGTGTAATTCTGTCGGTGGCAATTCCACCAACGGTTCCCAGTAGAGTCCAAAAAATGGGGACTTATACCGCTTACCATCACTTGGAATCCCATGGTAAACCCAAGGGGCGAAGTGGTGGTAACGATATTTTCGTTTGTGGCATTTTGGCAGATTTACCGCTGAAATACTGCCAAACTCGTAATGAGGTCCATAGTGTATTTGTTCCCTTTTGTGTTCAAGAAAGAAAGCATGTCAAGGTAAGTGAGGATCTAGAGATTGCAAACATAAGACAACAGCAGCTGCCCAACAAATTTGCATCAAATTGTTGGGCAAAATACAAGACTTCCACTAAGCCAAAAGGAGGATGGGTCGATAGTGTTCAATTCGGAATTTTAGTAAAGAATACCATTTTGTATTATATCAACAGATGAATTAACTACAAATCATCTTGTTAATCTGAATACAATGCCAATTAATCCCCAATCATTTATCATACTCCACTAGTAGCCGGCACCCTGGCAGTTTAGACGTCATGCTTATTCAATCCTGAGACTCTCTGAGGTACCACCATACATAGGTGCCATTTGTGATGGTTCGGTCACGTATGTGTTAACAATGTCAGGTGGTAGTGAAACGTGTTCAGCATATACACACAATAAACAAACACTACTGTTATGGGATGTAGGGTGAAGGTGAGTGTAACCCTGAGCAAAGCCACTAAGTCGTCAAATCACTACACAATAAAACATACAGTAAGTTACACTAACATTCAGCGAGAACATAGAGTCTCCACTGGAGTTCTACAAAGTGTTTTGAAATGATAACATACCTCTTTGAAAAGAGATGGGAGGCATACCTCACGTGGCAGTGGATAACCTGAAACAACAACATAATGTATAACATTGTACTAACATACATTTTACAAACCACACTTAAAATTTAAATCTGTGCCTTACAGTTTGATTTGAAGTTCTGGCCTTTGCAGACAGGATCATGGCATTTCTGATACCAAACTTCTCTTTTCAGATCAACAAGAAGCCTTAAAAACATAAACGTTGCCAAATTGAAATACTACATTTTGGAAAGCAAGGAGAATGACAACTACTTGTTAAACTGTTTCTTTGAAGCAGAATCACAAACATGCAAATAATACCCACTGAAATGATATCTGCAATTGTTTTCATATGTATTCGAAATTTGATTGGGCTGTGTGTTGACACGTGCCCCACTACATATTGAAAGACACATAATTCAATGGCATTCTTTCTGCAGCTGTTCTGGCCACTTTAATAGATCATACAGTAGTGTCAAAACAGACCATAATATACTACTTGTGTAACACTTTTTCCCTTTTTGTATAACTCCAGATTGTAACTCCTGTGTACTATAGCACTGCACCTGCCTTTACCAAATTGTGTTTAACCATTTGAATCATTTTGACAATCATCCACCACCCGCTACCCCCTCAAGAGTTAGCGTGGCATGGCTCTACGTGGAATTATTGGCGGTCCCCTAGATGCCCTTGAGCAAGACCCTGTGATTCGCTAATACTCTTACACAGAATTTTGGCTTCAGAATCTTTTTTTTTATCACAACCAAGAAGCAACAATGAACAAGGAACCGCAGACAAACACTCCTACGCATGTACACATCCCCTTGAGGATGACGGTGGTTCTTGGTAGGGCACTCCCGTGCCCATTTCTACTTAATCACATCATCAGTCGCTGCAATCCTCTCCCTGTCTTTCACCAGTGACGTGGTGAAAAGTCTGTTTCGTCTTCTCAGGGGCGACAGTCTTCCTCCACTCAGTATGGAAAAACACTGTTGAGATAACGCAGGAGGAAAAAAAAGCTGAGTGCCTGCAGGAGTTATGAAGACAACGGTGCACACGGTTGGTTCGGGGAACATAAAATTATACCTTATTTGAAGTGGAGAGTCTTCCATTTGAACACAGGCCATCCAGCCTGTAAATCCATTCAGACCAAGTTCCATAGGGTGACCACGCCTATCACCACAGTTGGGCAGAGCGGACTGCCACTCGATTGCAAATCCTCTAATTACAATAGGCTCCAAGTGACCAGGTAGCATTACCCTGACAATACGGTGCCAATTTGAAGCATCACTGTGGACTGCTGATGTCTTACCCGCTGCCTTGCTGCCAGTTCACAAGCCGGACCTCTGATCCCAAAATGGAACCGTAAACGGGCAGCTTAGAGAGTACTTTAGAAGTCTGGCGAACCACTGCAAACCTCAGTCAGAGAGATTTAGACAGGGCTATAGGCCTGAGGGAGCTTCACAGGGCTAAAATCTCCTTGTCCGTCACTGCCTTACCAAATGTCAATTTGTTTATTTTAAGAAATGCTCTTCCTGTGAGCCAGTTTTTCATGTTCCACTCACAACCACTTTGGAGTCCTAGCTTCAGCCTTTCTCCACACAGCACTAAGGAATGTACTATTTCTTTAACTGTCCAACCTTTTACATATTCCAATATTAAACACAGGAATCTGGTTGCCTCATTAGTCTAATAAGATAGCATAAGAATTATGCGGTTACCTTGTCCAGTTATACATATTTCTAAACTTTGTGCACCATGCACTTTGCCAGTAGCTGTGACAGACCACTTGAGTTGTTTGCTTCAGTGCTGTTCCAGGGTATTGCTTTTTCATGATTACATCCTACAATCATCACATATTCAAATTATCGTACTAGAATGCTTGCGCCTGTAAATAGGCTACCCTCCCTCTGCCACAGATTCACTCAGGCCCACAGAGGATTTGTTGTGACCACATGTTTACACGAGGGTTACACTTGCACAACTAGAAAGTGTGTTACCAATAGCGCTGGCAAATATATTACTGGCGGCATACAATTGTCAGAATCCACCCCTAATTTCACACCGCTGGCGTGCCTCGCTAACAAATCTATGCACTTAGTGTAGAATTATTGTTCTTGCTCCCTCCTACTTCGAGTGTTTCTACGAACCAAAGCCCTGATCGTGCTGATCGTGTACTGTAAGCAAAAACACACATTGTACTCCAACTTAATGTGTGAAAATATATTGTGATGATGATGATCAACAGGACACACAATCATCGTCCATATGGTTCAACATTTTTATTGTTTATAAAGAGATGGGTGTTGGTAACACATAGGCCACAAGGGAGTCACTCCACAAATACGGTAGTCTAACATTAATATTAAAGCGTCAATTTGGGATACGTCAATGAATCTATGGTCTTACAATGGGAATCCTGTCCTTCTCACAGATCCATAATCTAATCTAACAGTCTCTTCACTAAAACTCCCAACTCGATTCTTGGCTTCAAGGTCCCTGGGATAAAGTGCATGTCTCTTCCTACCGCCTACTAGCATGTACTTCTCTTATTTTAGGTTGCACCCATATTATTAACTTCTATTTGTGGGTAGCCCTTCTGGGCCAATGCCACCAATGATGTATTTGATTCCCTCTTTACCAGCAAGTATTTTCCTCCTGCTTGTTTAGAGTGGATGACGCACGCCTAATGGCAAGTATTTCTTCCCCTGTGCTCAATGCATTAGGTTGTGTTTCTATAACCCACTAGCCAGCGGGTGCTCTACAACTTCCTCAGCTTTCTTTGGGTGTTGGCTCTCTTCCTAGCCTTTGCAAAGGGGCAGCAACTGGCTTTTCATACGTTCTCTCCTCTTCCGGGTCTGATCTCTGCCAGTGTGTGAGGTAGATCGCTCAACAAGCTCCAGGCCTACTCTCGTCCTCTTGGCCTGGTCTCTGCCAGTGCCAGGTACATCTCTCAGTATACTTTGGGCTACCTACTACTGTCTCTGGTTGTTGAATAGGCCAGCCTTTGTGGTGTTCCCCTCAAAACATTTCTGGCTTTCTCCCTCAAATGTGTATCACAGCCTTCCCCAGCACTTGGGTCCCTCTCAGCCTCTCTTTCTCTGCTCCAGCCACCTCCAGGAAACAAGTCCAGTCTGTGACCTTCTCCGACTTAATTTAAGGTAGCTAATTATTCTGGCTGATGAAAGTCTCTCCTCTGATTGTTTCCACTGCTTTCTTTAATCTGGGTCCCTCGGCTATGTATTGCCCAATCCTAATCATGTTCCCCAGTTGCCTTTGATTTTATAAGTATTTCTCCTTGGTTCTATTCTCTCTTTCTCTTTTGTCATATTGCTTAATTGATCCTTTGATGGTGACGAACAAAGCCTTATAAATTCATGTCACCTTTTTGTGGTCAGGCAGAAGTAGACTTGCCTGCATCCATCCCTGCCAAAGGAACCCCAGGTCTTCGTCAGTACTCTTAAAGAAGCTTGGGAAGCCCTGGTACACTGTGGGTGAGATTCTTCTGGGCCGGGGAGCAAGCAGGAGCCTGTGTACACCTTTCTGTCAGCCATTCGATTAGGATGTTCTGCAGTGCTTTTGCTTTACTTGACCTTGTTCCTGGCTCATGGGATCTCTGACTCCCTGAATGTGTGAGGAAAGTGGGGTGCAGCCCTGTTGGACCTTAGTATATGGAACAAGTTACTTACCTGTAACTGTTGTTCTCCAGCATGGGTCTGGCATGGATTCACATGCTCATGAATATTCCCTGCCGTCAGGCTGGGTATCCTCGGTAAGAAAAAAAAGCAGTCTTGCTTTAAAAGCTTGAAAACTGCCTTTCTCTCATTATCCATTCACTGACAACTCGGTCATACTGCCCCCTTCCAATGACGACAGTCTCCCTGAGTCCTGCCCCTGGCAACCATCTTCAGATTCAAAGCACGTGAGGTGCCAGTATGAACCCAGAAGAGCACCGGAGGGAAGGAGCGAGGGTTTATGTGAATTCAAGCCGCCAGACACATGCTGGAAAAGAACAAGTTACTTACCCCTGGTAAAGTTCTTTCGACTGGATGTTCCTCCCATGTATTTCTAATCTTATATATTCGTCTCCAGCTTCGGCTGCTTCAGAAAAAATGTTCTCTCTCAGCAGAGGGCGCTGTGCATCGAGATGGTCGACTTGATGTCCCTCAAGGGCTTCAATCTCAGCTGACTCCATCATTGAGTACATGTACCATGGGCAGCGCCCGTTGGCTTCGGTTCTGTTTTCTCGCCGCCCATATGCAGAATTACCCCTCTTGTTAAGTGCCTTTAATTCATCAGACCTTAAAAGAGTGCAAGGTCTAAAGCTCAGAAATGTCTACAGTGGGGTAGGTTTGGAGGGCGATGAGGAATACATGGGAGGAATAGCCAGTCGAAAGAACGTTACCAGGGGTAAGTAACTTGTTCTCCGAATGGATTGTGTCCTCCCACGTATTCCTCATGTTATGATAGACTCCCAAAGCAGTATTGCTTTCTTTTGAGGAGGGAGTAAGAATTTGAGAATTAATGTTTGTCCAGAATGGAGCATAGTGCTGCCTTCCCAAATCTTCCTTCATTGTTAGAGGTGTCTAAACAATAATGTTTTGTGAACGTGTGGATGGTTGACAAGATAGCTCCCTCACAGATATCCTTTATCGGAACTCCCCGCTGCAGGGCAGAGGGAGTTGCCATGCCCCTAGTGGAATGAGCCCTTAAACCTTCTGGGGGATCTTTCCAAGCTAGCCTGTAACACTCTGAAATAGCCAGTATGATCCATCTGGATAGAGTCTGTTTGGTAACTGACAGACCTAATCTGTGTCCTCTATAATCAATGAAACGTTAGTTGTGCTGTCGCAAGTTTGCCATCCTTGAAACATAAAAGCTTAGAGCTCTCCTCCGATCGAGTCTATGAAATCTTTCCTCTTCCTTGCCAGGATGAGGGGAGGATAGAAGGCCGGAAGCACAATTTTCTGTGCTAAATGGTATTCCGATACAATTTTAGGTAGAAAAGAGGGTTTGACCTTAAGGACAGGTGGTAAAGAGGGGTTTACAGGATAATGCCTACAACTTACCATGCGGGCTGATGTTATCACTACTAACAAAATCGTTTTCTAAGTTAGCAGCCTTAAAGGGCAGGAATGGAGTGGCTCGTAAGGAGCGCACATCAAAAACTTTAAAACCAAGTTAAGGTCCCGAGTTGATATTTGGAATGGTGTAGGAGGAAACACATTTGTGAGCCTTTAAGAAATTGAATTATTAAGGGTATTTTGAAGTAGGATGCCTCTTCCGAGGTGCACTTGAATATGGAAAACGCTGCTAGATAACCCTTGATTGTTCCAATCTGGAGCCCCGGATTTTCCATATGTAGTAGAAACGATAACACCGTACGTGTATCACAGTGAAAAGGGTCCACATAATTTTCCCTACACAAGCTGCAGAACTTGTTCCAACGGCAGCAGTAGATGTTATGTTAAAGGTACTTATATAGCGCACCGTCACCAACGGATTTTTCCCCAGGCGCTCTGGCGGATATGTAAACAGGAAGGACGGGTACGGTTAGTCTGGAGGAGGGGAGCAGGAGAGTGGGAGAAGTGATGTACTGTTGGCAGCCTCAGCTCGGTATACACCGAGTGCTGGGCTTTGGTGCTAGTATCGAATCGGGCGAGACCTCGAGTGCTGTAGGTGATGTTTATGTGTTGTTGATGCGGTGTGGTAAAGTGCGTGCGGATTGCTGGGTGAGAGATGGTTGTGTGGTTTTGTGTGGTTTAAGTATGCAGAAGATTGAGGGTTGGGTTAGTAGGGTCTGTGTCCTGATTCAGGTACTTTCTGATTCCGTTAGAGTTGTATCCCCGTCGGTTTGGTTGATGCCGGTTCCTCATGGGCCGACTCGCTTTGTTGGTGCTGCGCTGACCCTGCTGTATCATAGTGAATATTGTTTGGATTGATAGGTGCATCTGACCCTTTCTTCGGTGTGGGATTGCGTTGGTAATATCTCTATTCTCTTGTTATCTGGTGTGACACTGGTCAGTTGAGGTTTTGAAATGGATGGGAGTGGTGTTGATGTGGCGTTCTAGTGCTTCCGTCTTGGTGAGCCTGTGTATTCAGTCATTCATTTCCTCCTGTAATGATGAAACATTCTGTTTCTTACCTACTGCATTGGGGCTCGTGGTGTAGTCCTTCCTTCCCCCCCCCCGTCTGTTGTCCTTAGGTCTGTTGGGAATGGCTATAGTTTAAGGTCATGGTCCTCTGGTGATTAGTCCTAGTGTTTCTGTCTTTGTCTTGCTATGTATATGGTCTTTGGTCGTATTGCGGCTGTCTCCCGGTTAGTCGTTTAGTATGTTGTGGGATATTTTCCTGAGGGATTTTCCCCCATTGATTGTATAAGGATTTTGTTGCTGGCTTTCTGGCCGAAAGCAAAATCTCCATTTTGTCATCCGGGAAATCCCAATCCTTGTACCTCAGCCTCTCGGAAAACATGCGTGAAGGCTGAGTGGATAGAGAATCCAACCCTCCTCTCGAAAAGAAGGTCCTCTCTTTGTGGAAGACATATTGGAGGGCAGATGGACATGTCCAGAAGGTCTGGGAACCACGTCCTCCTGACCCAATCCGGGGCAATTAGGATCATGGGTTTCCCGAACTTTCTCAACTTCCTGATCACATGAGGAATGACGGGGACTGGAGGAAACTCCCAGTTCAATACGAACGTGTCCCCTAGAGCTCCTCTTGGAGGAAATTCCCTGGAGCAAAACAGTTTGCACTTCTAGTTGATACTGGTCACGAACAGAACCACTTGAGAGATTCCCCAAAGGGTGAAGATCTCTTGATGGACTTCCTGAGCTAGTTTCCACTCGTGGGAGACTGCTCTGCCTGCTCAGAGCATCCGCCGCCGTGTTCTTCTCGCTGGATAGGTAGACTGCTCATAAAGAGATTCCTTCTTGAGTTGCTTCTCTGCACAGTGGTAGTGATCCTACGCCTACGATCTTGTTGAGGTAGTACATGGTCACTGTGGTGTTGGTCATTATCCGGACATTCTTTCCCTGTACAGAGGTCAGAAAAGCCTTCAGCGCTAATCTGGTTGCCCTCAGCTCCAAAAGGTTGATGTGTAGTTTGGACTCTGATGTCAGATCGTTGGCATGGGTTCCCCACCCGGTAAATGAGGCATCCGTCACAACTGTGATCTCTGGCCATGATTGCCAAAAAGGTTCTCCTTTCAGAATGTTGTCTTGCAGGGCCACCAGAGAAGGTCCTGTGCGACAATGCTCGGAATCTGAAGGAGGTCTGACATCCTGCCTGAGAATTAGGACCGCTGTGTCCTGAGAGCCCATTGAAGGGATCTCATTCTCAGGTGAGCCTCTGGCAACAGAAAAAAGTAGCATGCCATGAGGCCAAGCAACCTCACAAAGTCAAAGGCCGGAAGACGCTGGGTACTCTGAAATTTGGTGACCATCTGGAAAATGTGAGGAGCCCTTACCTTGGTTGGCGAGGCTTTTCCCCAAGGATGCATCCAGGACTGGGCCAATGAACTGGGGTCTCTGAGATGGTATAATGTGGGACTTCTTGTAATTTAGGGAGAAGCCCAGTCTGTGGAAGGAGTGGCAGGTGATACTGAGATGTTCTTGGGCCTGTTCCGGTGAACATGCCATGATCAACCAATCATCCAGGTAGGGGTAGAGGTGAATCCTGCCTCTCCTGAGACTCGCTGCCACCACTGCCATTAACTTGGTGAAAACCCTTGGGGCGGAGGTCAGCCCGAATGGCAGAACTCAAAATTGATCACGAGACCCGCCAATGGCGAACATCAGGTACTTCCTATGCTTGTAATGAATTGGCAAATTAAAGTAAACATCCTTAAGGTCCAACGATACCATCCAATCCTGGAGCTGGAGGGCCTGAAGGACCTGATGTCCGGTCCAGTCTTGAAACTTCCTGCAGGAGTGATGCTGGCCCACCAGACCCCCTAAGTATGCCTGCCCAATAATCTCTTAGTAGAAATAACTACCAAGTTGGCAAACCCAAGGGGAAAGGGGAATGGAGAAAATAACAAAATGCAGATCTTCACTTGCACTCAATGATGCCCTCTGGAACTGGATTGATAGATGATGCCTCAGTGCCTGTGAAAATCTAAAAAAGGTACACAGATTAATATTTGCTCTGTCCTTATTTTTTATGCTGCTATAATTATGATTTGCCACCCACTTTCTTAATACCTGCTGCCTATGCTGGATTGCTGATAGGCTTCAATTTAATTGCAATTGGGTTGTCAAAAGTTTGAAGTTTGTCTTTTTCTTTCACTGAATACTTCCTCTTATATCTCTTGGCTCTGCTTTATATCACTGCTGTCTTACTTCTTCACACTTCCTTATTAAGTTCTAGTATCTTTTTCTTTTGCTGCTTGTAATTAAATTACTTCTGAAAATATTTCTTTCTTTTAAATTGACTTTTTCTTATCTTCTTATTTTCCTTTTGTCATCTCATCCTCAAAAGAATTTCTGTTCAAAAACTAACATTTAAAGTTTGCAGGTAAAACTACTAAGTTATGTACACAGAAAATATTAATATTAGCACATTGAATATTTCGAGTTAAATACACTCTTACTGAATTGCTTTTACTTAACGTAGTCTTAATGAAACTGAAATCCTCAAAAACGAAACTGCAGATGTATTCTGTCTTGAAGTCTTGAAAATTCCACTCAGAGACCCGACGCACCGCGATGCGCAATCTCCACAAGAAGACTTGAAGATACGAAGATACGATACGAAAATCTCTTCAGGAAAACTCGACGGACATGACGCGTTTGACGCGTACATCATACTAGCGGCTCCTTTACTAGCGAATAAACGCATGCACGGAAGAAAAATAAAATGGTACAGGTTGTTATTAACCTAAATGTTAGTGTAAAACTAATAACATTAAACCGATTAAAAAAATAACTGCGCGCCTGTTATTGGTTATTTACTCAGATCATTGTGCGCATGCATTTAGAAGCACACGCTGCCTCTTGCAAGCTTGATTCAGCGCTCTCTCTACACGCGCGCACTGTAGGATATACCTTGCTATCATAAAATTTATAACAGTTTCTTAGTTTTACCAAGTTAAGCCTTTCTTGCGCTGGTACTTCACTTTAAAATACAGTTCTTTCCTCTCAAATAATGAAACTATTTAACCCAAAATGCAATATCTTATCAAGATTGACTCAGCTTGCTTCATCTGTAAATGTTCTTTTTTCAATTCAAACTCTAGCTTATCAGGAATCTTCTGTAGAATATTCTTCTCCTTGTATCGTCACACAACTTGAATTTCTTTGGATTCTATTAAACTTATTTACTAAGCTAGGAAAACTGCAACCTTCCTCTTGGGAAACTGGAATTAAAGGCAGTTTAGAATTCTTGTAAGAATTCCAAACTACCTCACCACTCTTCCAATCATTGTTGCTGAAAGGAACCCCCATCTTGTTTGGGGAAACAAATGCTTCCTGCTGGTTTTTTTTTCATTAAGGAAAATTAACATATTAACAATTCCATCCATAACATAACCCAAACATCATTCTACTAACATCTTCACTAAAAGTATGTAAATAGTGAAACTAAAATTTATATCTACTTGAATCTCCTTAGTGAGTGTTTTCTGAAAGTATGTGTTCTTGAAATGTACCATGGAATCCTGACACCTGAGACCATCTTCAACTTGTCCATCCTGAGGAACTTGTTCAAGTATTTCAAGTCCAAGATAAGTCTCAGTCCTCTGTCCTTCCTGGGGATTAGGAAATAGGAATAATACCATCCTCTGTTCCTCTCCATCAGAGGTACTGGTTCTACAGCACCTTTCTCTAGCAGGGTCAACATTTCCTGCAAAAAGAATGGATCTGGAACATTTCACAAATGGCTTCCCGGTGGATGATTATGAGGTTTCTGTATAAAGGGGAGGAAGTAACCCTGGGCTATTGTTTCCAGTGCCCATGCATCCAAGGTAATACCTCCCCATTCCTTCAGGTACTGTGACAGTCTGCCTCCCACCGGGGTGTCTTAAGTCAAGACCTCAGGGTGGTTTTGAGGCGGGTGAAGCAGCGGCTGATGGTAATGATGCTGCTGTTTGGGCAAGCTTTGCACCTCTCCCTCGTCCATCATGAAGGAATCTTCTCTGTCCTCTTTGACCAGCCTGTCCTTTCGCTCTTCCAACTGAGGAGTAGTAGCAAAAAGACCTACCCCGCCAAGATGATTCGCTGGGGTGAAAAGGCTGAGACTGCCCGATGGCGGCACCTAAGGACTTGGCTGCCGCCTTTGAGGTCTGCAGCTTTTCAAGGCTTTCATCAGCCTTATCTCAAAATAAATGGGAGCCATCACAGGACATGTTAAAGAGTCTGGATTGTACATCATGTGCAAAGCCTGACTTCCTCAACCACGCAAATCTGGTATGTGTCATGATCTCTGTTTCCAAAAGGTCAGGACTTACCCAACTCCCTTGGAAGCAGACCCATAATCCAGGTTCCGAGTGCCAATCAGTCCCAATTGGGACCTTTTGGACCCTGTCCTGGCGCCAGTGGCACCAGGCTCATAAATATGCCCAGTCCCAGCGCTGGAAGCGCCGGGCTCATAATGCTTGGGTGGACTTACCTGCAGCAGACCATGCTGCTTACTTACCTGCCAGTTGAGCCTCTGATCCTCTTCTGTTTGGGACTACTTTTCCTGTTGGGTGGGGCAGGAGCCACTCCCTAGGTTCAGAACACTGGAACTCTTCTGGAAAGCAGGAACTCTTTTCTTATCTAGGCGAGGCTGTGGAAGGAGACACCTAATCACTACAGGAGGCTATTTAAACCACACCCGATGGATGAATCTTGCTTTGCGTTATTCTGCATCCTCTGCAGCAGAACGCTCATCGTGTCTTCTGCATCTGATCCTGGGCCTAACGGAAAAAGGCTTACCATCCTGAATCCAGTCTTCAGCAACACCTATAAAGACAAGAAAGAACAGGTTAGCACTACGGTCTTCAGTGACAGCTCATCTCTTACCTGGTCCATCGGCTGTCACCAACGCCTCGCGCTGCATTCTGGCATCTGAAAGACAAAGGCTTACCTACTCTTCGCGTGCTCCGGAGGTCTTCGCACTGCATTCCGGCATCTGAAAGACAAAAGCTTACCAACTCTTTGCACGCTCCGGAGGCCTTCGGCGCTGCAGCCCGCATCTGAAAGACAAAAGAAGGTGCGTTTGAAGACATTGGGTAACTTTAATACTCACATGCCATTACTCCTTCCCACGCCAAACCCAGTGGGTATTCCGGCACCCTTCAGCAGCTCCGAACTTGTACCTGCAAGATAAAAGGACAGTTAGTGCGTATCGTGAAGCAGGCAACAAGCGCTTACTTACGTGCTTCCAGGCGCTTCTATTCCTCAAACGGGTTCCATCCTCAACTCACTTCGGCCCGTCATCCGCCATCGCCGGAACCCTGCAAAACAAGAGACATCATTACAAAAGACTTTTAAAGACATTTGAAATACTGGGAACTTACCGTTCGTGCAGTAAACGACGGACAGCAGTCCTCTGAAGTCAAGAGGCCTGCACCCTTATCCAGTGAAGAAACTGGTTACGGCACCCTGCCCCGAGGCAGATGGAGAGCACGGCGTTCACTTACCTAAGGTGAGAGCGTTAACCTTTGGGGTTCTAAAGGAGAAGAGAAAGGGAAGAAGAGAGAGACACCCAATAACCCAGTTCATTAATCCCATATTTTCTATCTGCAGACATCTTACTCTTCGAGTCAGACATACAGTGCACAGAGGTCCAGCCCAAAGAGCCAACCGTGTGTTACACATCACCTTTGAAGATACGGTACTCGCCCAGTCAAGACCGGCGCCTCTGCGGGAATCAGGTGAGCGTTACAGTATGACAGTGCTTGCCGCCATGGCCCTGCTGACGCTTTCAGCAGTGTCCAGATCTGATTGCCGCCTTGCCATCCCTCATCAGGTTCATGAAGCCATCTCTTTCCTCACCTTCAGTGATGTGATGTGATCAGCCGCCATTGCTATGCAGTCCCACAGTGGGAATGTCAACTTTGCAAGGGCACATGTAGAATTAGCAAACTGTAAAGCCATGCTGATAGCAGAAAAGACTTTCTTTGCCCAAGAGTCAACGCATTTGTCATCCCTTTCAGGGGGGTATGTTTGGATACTGTGAGAAAACAGAAGGTGTCTCACCCACTAGTCCCCAGGGATCTGTCATCTGTCATCCAGGTGGCCAGGACACGGCCATTGCTTTTGGATCCAGTTCCTAGGGAAACAGCAGTTCCGAGATGGCAGTTTAACGAGAGAAGAAAGACGGCAAAACAGAAAGTCTTCGATGTTGATACAGTAAAGAAAGTTTGTGGCAAAGTAGATAAAGTTGGTGTGAGCCTGGCAGAGGGAGATCAATTGAAAACGTTGTGTTAAAGTGTGTCTGAGCCTGGCAGAGGGAACCCGGGGTGAAGCGAAAATCACCCAAGAAGGTTTTGTGTTAAAGTGGGTCTGAGCCCGGCAGAGGGGTATGGGGGGTGAACAGAAAAATCACCCGAGAATTTGTACAGAAAATCCTAAGAAGAAAGGAACTTTGATGTTTGTCGAATTGCATCAGGCCCTCTGAAAAAGAGACTGTGAATGGCAAAGCGAATTGGGCACAGAAGGCTATAATGTTGAAGATTTGAACTGCACCTTCGTGCTAGGGAAGCCAGAGACTGTACTACGCTCGCTCGAGTTTGCCGTCTTGTCCCATGCTGAAAATGTGGAGAAGGGAAGCCAACGGCTTGAATATCCTGATATATCATTTCTTGAACACTTTCCCTTTGAACTTGTCCTTCCTGAGGAACTTGTTCAAGTATTTCAAGTCCAAGATAAGTCCTCTGTCCATTGTTTCCCACACTATTTGTATTTAGAGACAAGGATTGTCAATAGATTTAAAGGTATAGGCCCTTTTATTTTGACAAGACACCACTAGGACTACGTTATTATTATTTAATGGTGGTAGCTTGCTCCCATCTTTAGATTTAGGATTAGGTAGGCCTTTTTCAAACCCAGTTGAAGTTCAATAAACACCCTTGAACTGTGATCACTTGTGTCTGTCTTACTGTTTTGATACCATGCCTCCTTATAGTACGCAGCTTGCTTGGAGGCAGATGTAGCTGCTTGACTACTAGAGTTTCCGGGATCGGATGTATCGACACATAGCCAGGGTTGCTACTGGATGGCCTGTATTTTTTGTCAGATTTTTGTTTACTGCAGGGCTGGACTCTGGAGCCTCACAGTTTGCCACAACACTTTTTTGGAGTGCCACATGAAAGGGTAGTATAGGGTCATATTGAGAACCTTTGTCTAATATATCTGTAAGGTCGTCCTGTTCAAATGCAGGAGCTGGTCTATTCCATCCTATGAATTCTACCACTCTGGACACTAGCTTCTGTATGATGCATCTGCATGATCTGCCGGGTTCGGTTTCCCAAAATCTAGCACTAGGGAGGTGTCTACTTCACTAGCTGTCTGTAGGGTGTCATGTAGTACCCTTACCCTGGTCTTTTCTGAAATGAAACACAGGGACATTAGTTTTCTTATGAATACTAGGGGTATCCAATTGAAGACCACATGGTGGGGTTTCATCAGATGTTTCATATCCCTCACATACAGATATCAAGGACCTGAAAAAAGCATTTTTTTGGTAAAGATTTAAAAACCTTTTCCTGACTGAACGCGTCGATGAATGTACAATCGGCTTCAATGTTTTTGTATCAGTGTTGACGTCAGTGGTGTTGATGGAATCGACAACTTGACTTTGCACTTGTGCTCCGAGGGACTCTACCCTCGACTCAACGGTTTCTTCGATTTCTCATCTCGTCGAATACTCGAAAACTCTCGAGAAGTTTTAGGATTATGACCCGGGCTCGAGGGCGTGCAGGGTTTTACCTTGGCATTATGCTTGTCATCGACCGTAGCACGGTCACTTTTCTTATCTTTCGAGGAGGTTGAGGCCTGATTTTTTTTTATGACGAGGAGTGTCTGCTTCTCGAGTGTGATTGTTTTTTTTTGAGGAGAGGAATATCTCGACTCGTGGTATGACCCAAATTTCAAAGGAGTTGACAGGGATTTGGGGACAATCCTCCCCACTGATAGTTTAGCTTTGCGCTCTTTTAAGGCCTTACTTGTCATCGACTGACAGGATTGACAGTCCGCCGTTACATGCTCGACTCCCAGGCACCAGATACATATCTTATGCCGTCCACGTTGGACATTTTGGCGCTGCATTTTAGACACTTTTTGAAGCCTGTTTTCGGAGTATTCGGAGCTGAAGATTAGGCCATTTTCGAAAACTGAAGCACGCTGTAATTCTCAAAGCAATCGCATTTGTGTAAAAACAGAACTGTAGCCAACGGGCACTGCACGTGGTATATGTCCTTGCCCACTGCATCGCCGCTCTCTGCCCCAACTTTTAGTGCTATGCGGATGACACCAAGCTCATTTTCAGGCTACCCTCTACCTCCTCCTCTCCTTCCTTCATCTCTCACTGACTGTCTGCTATCCAGGAGTGGTGTGCCACCAATGACCTATGCCTTAATGCCAGTAAGACTGAGATTCTCCTCATGGGCACACCCGCTCCCTCCGTTCCTGTTGCTCTCTGGCCGGTCTCTCTGGGTCCTCTTCAAGTTCCCAACTGCAAAGCCAAAAACCATGGGACATCTTCGACTCCACAATCTCCTTCTCTCCTCCCATCTGTGACATCTCAAAGAAGTCATACTACCAGCTGCACCTCCTCAGCGGTATTCTGCCTTTCCTTTCCTTTCCTTCCCCCAGAAGCGCACTGTCTCCAGAGCCCTGGTTCTCTCTAGGCTGGACTATTGCAACAGCCTCTTTCTAAATCTGCCTGCTTCTACTCTCCGCCCTCTGCAACTCATCCAGAACAGGACTGCAAGACTTGTCCTTGGCCTCAAGCCCAGGGATCGTATCGCTCCAGGACTGAAATCTCTGCATTGGCTCCCAGTGGCTACGAGGATTAAGTTCAAAACCCTCTGCATCTTCCACAAGGCCTTCTGAGGACTGGGGCCTCAATATCTCCAACACGCTGGTCCTAAATATCTTCCTTCACGAGCTCTTTGCTCATCTGCCTCCAACTCCCTCCGGGTCAGTTGCTTCTCCAAGCAACGAGTTGGTGGTAGATCTCTCTCCTTGGCTGGTGCCTCCCTCTGGAACAGCCTCCCTCCCTTAAACTTGAGGAGAACCATTGCCGGTACTGGAAACACCTCAAAATCTTTCTCTTTGCTTCTGCTTTCTCTCCTCCTCTCCTCTGCTGGCCCATGGCTGAAACCGGTACTGCACTGGCTACTTGGACACCCTTCTGATCCCGGGCCCAGGTCTCTCTCCCGCCAGTGTCACACACCTGCACTGCCCACCTGGCAACCCCTGCACTCTGGGACTGTTCTGTATCCCTTCAGTCCCCCCACCAGACCTCGATAGCTGATGTCCGCACTTACCCTTGCCACTTGCTGGGCGCCATTTTATTTATTGGTATTATCTATTCCCTTGTACTTTCCGTTCCTCCCTTCCCACTCACTTGCGCGATCTGAATGACACTTGGCCTAGTAGGATCGTTGTATGTCCCCTTGTTCCCCTCCCTTGCCTCCTTGCGCCTTGAAACACTTGTGTATAGGCGCGTTATAAATGCCATATCATATCATATGTACTCGATGAGGACGTCAGCTGAGATGGAAGCCCTTGAGGGACATTGAGTAGACAGTCTCAATACAAAGGGCCCTCTGCCGAGAGAGAAAGGTTTTTCTGAAGCAGCTGAAGCTGAAAATATCATGAGGAATACGTGGGAGGACACAATCCATTCGAACAACAGTTACAGGTAAAGTAACTTGTACCTTCTCCAGCATCAGGTCTGGCATGGATTCACATGCTCATGAATATGATTATACAGCAGTACACACACACACACACACAACCACAGGATGTGGTTAGCTTAACAGAAGTACAAACACTTATCCCTGAAACTGACTCGCCTCAAGCAAATGGGTTGCGCACCACCGCTTGGCAGACTCTGGACTCCTCCCTGGAAACCCATGTCGGCACAGTAGAACCTGGTGAAGGTGTGTGTAGACCTCAATGTAGCAGCCCTGCAAATATCCAGCAGGGGAATCCCAGAGAGAAATGCTATAGTTGGAGTGATGGCTCTGGTGGAATGAGCTCTAGGCCCACCTGGCAGTGGTCTGTTGGCCAGTAGATGACAGTGCATGATGCAGCCAGAGAGCCACCTATATATGGAAGCCTTTGATAGGGTATTTCCCTGATTCATAGAACCAAAGTTCACAAAAAGTTGAGAAATCTTCAGAAAATCCTTTGTGCGAGCCACAGAACTTCAAGGCCTGAGCAATGTCCAGCGTATGCAGAGACCGTTCAGCAGCTTAAGCAGGATTCGGGAAGAAGAATGGAAGTACCAAGGGTTTGCTAAAGTGGTATATAGTCAGAACCTTGGGCATAAAGGAAGGGTGTATGGGCATTTGCAGGAGAGAGCTTGCTTTTCACAGAGCAGCCTGCCTTGGGTGATAACCACCAGGAATGCTGTCTTACAAGAAAGAAACTTCAGGGGAGCCAGATGCAATGGTTCGAATGGTGGCCCCATGAGCCTGGTGAGGATGGCATTGAGCTCCCATGCAGGTGCAGGGGCCTTCACTGGAGGAAAGGATCTGAAGAGGCCCTTCATGAATTCTTTGAAGAGTCTGTGGGACCCCAAGGATGGTCTGCCGAGCGAGCGGGTGTATCGTGATATAGCTGCCAGATGCACCCTGAATGAGGCATGGGCCAATCCAGCCTTAGGCTAGCGACAGTAGGTACGGCAGGAGCTGTGGGGCTGTGTCACGCAGAGGCTCGATCTTTTGGGACCTGCACCACACCTTGAAGCACTTCCACTTGTGCCTGTAACACGATAGTGTAGATGACGCCCTGGCCTTGGCAAGAACTGCTTTACATTCTATAGGAAGAATAAAGTGGCCAAAGTCTAGGGCTGCAGGACAAAGGATGGTCGCGGATTGCATCATGGATTTTAGGTGTTTGTTGAGGCCTCACAAATCCAGGATCGGGTGCCACCCCCCCATTTCTTTCAGACCACAAAGTATCTGGAGTACACTCCGCAGCCCTGGAGGCGCAGAGGGATGGGTTCTATTGCCCCCGTTGCCAGCATGGCTTGCACTTCCTGGAGCCACTGGGCCATGTGCAGCTCCTTCCTCAGTGGAGGTCCCAGTCTGGGGCTGAGTCAGGCTTGCTTGGGTGTTTGCATCTTGCCTTGCGGGCATCAGCGACTCTGCGACCCTCCTCCGAAGGCTTGCAACCAGCATTTCTATGCTTCCTGCATGCTTCCTGCACCGTGGAGCGGAGGGCTGACGGTAGGAGGTAGAGGCGTATCCTCTGGAAGAACTGCTGAACTTTCCCCTTGAAGATCGAAAAGGAAGAGGACAGACGCTGTTGCATCGGTCCCTAGGGATCTTGCTGTCTCTGTGTCTGTCTTTATCGCCTGCAGCGTATCATCCATTACCTTTGCCAAGAGGTTATCCCCGTTAAAGGGCATATAGGCCACCTTGGCCTGGATGTCTGGTCTAAAGTTGGTGGCCTTCAGCAAGCCTTGGCACCTGAGTGCCACACTATTACTCATTTGGCAAAAACCTGAATCTGCGACATGGCTGCTGTGATGGCGTGGTCGGAAGCCACCTCTCCTTCCTGAAAAAGGGTGAGAACCTCTGTCTTCTTGTCATCCAGCAAGAAATCTAGGAGTGGGCCCAGCTTGAACCAACTCCCTGTCACACCGGGCTAAAATGGCCAGAGCATTAACAGCCTTGGCGATTGATGCTGCCTTGCATATGACCTGCTTCCCCATTGCATCCAGCTTCTTTCCTTCTTGATCTGGCAGGACCATAGACTTGGAGGACGGGTTCGCAGACCTTTTGCTTGCTGCCGCTGAGACCACAGAATCTGGTGAGGGCTGTGATCTAAGGCACTTGGGGGCGCAGTCCGGTATCCTGTATTTTTCCCTAGTCTGTCCCGTTTTGCTGGTGCAGAGCTTTGAATCTTCATTAGCGCGAGGCCTTCCTCCCACACCTCATCAAATTAAGGGACAGACATTGTCTTCCTAGCCGATGTGCGCCTCTGGTAAAGGAACACCTCCCTTTTCTTTTCCTCAGGCACCAAGTTGAAAAGGGTTGATGCCCTTGCCATCCTGGAGAGGAAAAACCCCACCTCATCTGGCAGGAGAAGCCCTGGGAGTATCATCAGCACCTATCGGTTCCCCATCTGCAGGATGAAAGTCGTCAAACTCATCCGTGTCTGTGGTGTCGGTATCAGTGCCCATTGAAGTATCCGTCTGGGGTGCGTCCCCCGCTTGAGGTAGCTGAGCGATGCCTGTGCAGAGGCCTTGGAGGACTGAACTTGGGTCGCTCCACGATGGGGCTGCTATTGGTGGCAGCCGCTGTTTCTCCGATCCAGTGAACACAGTGAAATTATCCTGAGACATGTCTCTAGAGGCCTGTGGAGGGGGCACTGATGGAGGGCTAATGCATCTTACTGGGATGGTATGCCTTGGTGACTCCCATGCTTATCGGGCTGATGCCACCTGTGTCAAGGCATTAATGCAACATTTCCTCCTCAGAACTTGTGTAGACTGTCATCCCTGGGCTGCTTGCGACCTTCTTCTGATCCCTCCTCGCACCCGGTGTGTGAAGAGAATCCATTGGTGGTAACAGACCCTTTGGTCTTGGCGCCTCCTTCAAAGAAGAAGATACCACTGGTGCCTTTACCGACTAAGTAGTGATAGTTAACGTGGCAGTATTCATCGTCGGAGCGGTCGTGGGCGCTGGCGGCAGCGATACTCTGGATTTCTCCCAGATTGTCAGCAGTGCCATTGACAGATAATAACAGAAAGGCAGTTTTCAAGCTTTTAAAGAAAGACTGCTTTCTTTTTCTTACTGAGGAATCCCAGCCCGATGGCGGGAAATATTCATGAGCATGTGATTTCATGCCAGATCCCATACTGGAGAAGGTTACTTAATATAGGGGGTGGCTTGAACGGGGCACTGCTTCTTAAGGTGTCAATGATGGAAACATGTATGCCAGTCTTTCTTCATAGAAGGGGGTGGGAAAGCAGTACTATGGTTATATAGTAGTGGTGTTTAGGCCCCTTCCTAACTAATATACATTGTCTGTACAGTTTTATTCCCTGGCCTAAGGACACGTATTGATATGAGGCACTTGGAGAAGCACAGGGAAATCCTCCATAGCTCCCCAACATGCCCTGTATCTTGTAGTTTGGCGGGCATCCTTAATCCCGAGAGGTCTTTGGGCTGGAAGAAGTTCAGACCATGCGACTTTATCACAGGATCCAATTCTCAAAGGAGAATGACCCGATTAGCTAATTTCCAGTCCCAAGGGTATCGTGCTGTCACCGAAAAATATTTACTATGCCGCCATGGGCCAAAAAGGGGATGGGAGTGTGTGAGACCTCACTTATGTAAAGGCTGATGCCTTCCCAGCAGCACAACTTGAAGATGGGGTGCATTGGCGAGGATTAGCATGTGTCTTCTGTCCATAGTAAAAATAAGAAATTCAGTCCCAGCTAAGTGGAATCCCTTTGTAGTAAATGTGATACATAGGCCCTCATTACAACTCAGGCGTTAAGGGTTAACGCCACCGTTAACCCTTAACGCCTGATTCTGATTTTAACGCCTGCTTTTAGCAGGCGTTAAAATCCATGGCGCTAACCCGCCATGGTGCTAATTACGCCGCCGTAATTTACGGCGGCGTAATTAGCACCTTCCCCACTCCCATTATGCCCTATGGGGCAAAAATGGGAATGGGGAAGGGAAAATGGGGATTTACCGCCCCACTCACCTTGGAATGGGGCGGTAAATCCGCCATCCACCATGGTGTAAACAGAGTTTACACCATGGTGGTAAAGTTAGTGCACTTAGCACCAAGGTTGTAATGACCTCCATAATATTGATATCTTTTTGATTATTTTTGCAGCAGGTGCGTGAAATTTACGGGACAATTAGGAGGCTGGAATATTTTCTGGCCTCTTGTTTATTTTATTTTTTATTTATTTGTAATTCTTATGAATGCCAGGGATTTCAGCCAATCTGAATGTGTGGAAAATACTGAAAATCCTAATTGGCTGAAAAGATCATGCTCCACATTGTGCTGGAATAGATGGTGAATAGCTATTCGAGGATCCAAGAGCGACAAGACTTGTCGCTCATGTGAAAAGGAATCAATGGCAGAAACACTAAAACACCTAGTGATACTGTCCAAAAACCAAAGAAAACAGAATGACTTATCTTCGCCCGTTGATTTCTAACGCATGGACGCTACAACCAGAGGATCTGAGGAACAGATTGATCTCAGGCGAAACAACTAGATGGTTTGTGGCTATGGCTATGGCGAAACTAATAGAATTTGCCTTGAAAAAGATAAACCAGCAAGTGGCTACCGGTAATCTGCAGACAATCGTTGAGCCACCCAGTGAACTGGACAAAGACGCAATTCCACGTACCCGTTCTCCAAGGCAGAATGCTAGCTCAACAGGGTGGTGGATTTACGAGATGTGATCCTTCACGCATGAAAAGAGAGTTCGAAACTTTGATAAAACTCAGTTTTAGATGAGTAAAAATCATATTAAAAAAAAAAAGATGGTGATGGGGTGACAAGTCCAAATTCTGCACCAAAGGATGAATGGCACAGAGGTGGATTTTTCTCCCAATCTGCCATTCCATTCCGCAATCTGAACATTGCCAATGTTGCACCCCTTAAATACTACCCTATAGTGTTTTGACATCTGGCCATTCAATTGTGATAAAGTTAAAACCTCTACTATCAACTGTTTCGGGAAAAATGCAACTATATAAAAAATCTCCAGAAAAAGCTAGTTTTCCATGTCCATCTCTAACAAAGCTAGTTTTACACTACCACATCAGAAGCATACTATCAAGCACGTCCCAACGGGTTTGTGGTGTTTTCTTGTAGGGTAGTGCTCAAATGACAGGAAACAAACTGGTGTTTTAGTGGGGTGGTGCATCCCTGACATTACAAACAGACCTGATCGCTACATCATAGAGCGCTAGCTAAGTGGTGTCGCCCATGCTCCTCTCTGTCTCTAATGTTCCCTCTAAACCTGGGCCTAATATCTGATTTGGGTCATACAGTAGTAAGGTCAATGGCCCGCTTGTACCTGACATAATATATAACTGCAAAATGTGTTGGCTAAGCCAACAGTTTGGGCTTTTCTATAGACAGAGAGGTTCCCCCCCTGCCATATATTTTTAACATTACAACTTACATATTTACTGTTTTTATTACTAATCTTGGATATACAAAAGAATAAAATGAAAGATGAAGAAAAGGGCAATTTTTATTCGGCTATATTAGGACCATAAAAGGGCTTAAATCCCCCTTCACCGCCATATATCCTAGGTAAGCTACACCTCATTCGTCCCATACCCCCATACGCACAATAACCCAATCAGCATCTTGCTTCCACTCGCATCAAACCCAAAATCAGCTCAATGATCATCAATGTTCACTCCACAGTACTAAATGTAGAAACTGCTGATGCCAGCACAACTCACATCACAGATGCACTATCACAGAGACATGGCTCACCCCTACCTCTACACACATGCTGGATGTCCGCATCCCCACAGGCTACAACAACCTACACAATGACTGCAAAGGGAAGACTGGCTGAGGGCTTGCTATTGTTCACTAGACCTATGAGCATGCACCCTCCAGAAGCAAGTCACAATGGCATCCATGGACCTCCTCACCTGCCACTTACCTCTCCACTCACCCTTAAACAGATACCTTAATCTACAGAGCCCCCACAAACTAACCAGGTATTTCACAACAAAATCACAGACCTCATCACAACTGCATCTGTCAACAACACAATGGACAACTTCCTTTGAGACCTTAGGAACAAAATCAAGAATAAAGCCACCAAGAAAACTAGAGAGACTCTACTTGAACTGCTTCACAGTGTAAGCATTAAGCAACTTGTTAAAGAACCAACCTGCATCAAAAGCAACACATTCGACCTGGTATTCACCACTTTTCCATCCATCATATATGCCGATCCCCCACCTTTGAACTGGATAGTCCACGTGGCCCCACCCATCCCACTCCAACACACATCTCTTTCCCACAAGGGCCAAACCAACCAAGACCCCCCAAAGCTTCTTCAATAATAACCCCAAAGTTGTGATGGAAGGAAATCTCATCACTGTGGCCTTCACATCCAGCCCCTCAGTAAATGTCAACACTCGGCTCAGAGCGCTAAACCAGACCCTCACAGAGACCACCAACACCCATGCAATACTGAAACTTCGACTCAACAATCATAAATCTTCCGCACCTTGGCGCACACAGGAACTCATCCACCAGCAAAAAATGTTCTGGAGACCTCATAACTTTGAGAACCATTCGTTCAGTGTGCAAGACACTCATCACCACAGCCAAAGCAAACTACTACACAACAACTGTCATGGAAGTTTTTAACAACAGTAAATCAATTTACAAAGCTGTAAAGCACTGCATCAATCCCCTTTGCAACGCGAGTGGTCTTCGTGTGACCTCTCATTCATATTATAAAGCGAGGGGTGAGTGGGCACTACCTATAATGTGCTGGTATTTATAACAATTTCATAAACTATTGAGTGTACATAAAACACATCACCAAGAAGACTCAAACATCATGGTACCAGCTTGCCCTCCTTCGCAAAGCCAAACCTCTCATTCCTTATCCAAGTTTCAGAACAGTAGTCCAAGCTCTTGTCATCTCCTACCTAGACGGTAGCAACCCCCTACTTGCAGGGGTCCCAGGTGCCATGATGGCCCCTCTGAAAGCCACCCATAAATAGCATCATGCCTCACAACGATAAGAAAATTCAGCCACATCACCCCCATCCTCAAGGAGCTGCTGTGGCTGCCATTCAAGGATGCATCATTTTAATGACAGCCTATATCCCCTACAGAGCAGTCGCAACCAAAACACCATTCTACCTGACTGAGAAACTCATCTCCACCGGCCAGCATATCACCAGGAATCACATTACCAGAATGAAAAAAAGAGAACCACAAAAGGGGAAAAACAGGAAACATGCCTTTTTCCTTGATACCTGGCTGTGGAACAAGTCATTGATGTAGATAATGCTGGCCCTGCCAATCTTCACTTAGGGAAGGACATGATGGTCCTACTGTCCACAAAATGGCTTTTCAATCGCTGATCACTCCACTCAATCCGACTTCTCCTCCTCCAGGGCTCACCCACCTCCCCTGTTTCTCCTACACACTCAAGCTACCTCCGCATCCTACTTGTAAACACCTGGGTGCAGACCCTGTGTATAGCACTGTATTGCTTCAAAGCTAGCGATGTTCACAGTTTATAAATCCCTTTACATACACACATACAGGTCGAGTATTTTAATCCAGGCATATCTGCTGTGATGCTGTATTGCCTTTTATGTTTTATTACACCAGGAACCCCTTAATGGCTGCAGTGAATTAATTACCTTAAAGACAGCTGTCTTTGCAGGCAGGGTCAGTTGTAAACACTATAACACGACAAGGATTTAGATCATACAAAAAATGTGCCATTAATCACGTCAGCAATGTTTATGATCACAGTCCTCATATCCAAGGGGGGACACAGCTTACTGGGCGATTCTGTACCCTAGCCTTCAAAAAAAGCTTTATAATAAAATCTCTTACTTTCCTTTTCCTATTCGTTGGCATCATTGTGGCACACGACCAGAGCAGTGGAATCTATGAAGGGGGCCATGAGCGTCAGTCTTGTTAAAACAGTTGGGTTCCCCCTCAAAATGAGGCTGCTCTGATCAAAGGTTTGCAATAGAGGCTTAGCTAACAGGCTTCCCTCATGCAGCAACAATGGTTGTTCTTTGTTTCTCATTCGAGACACTCTGGGCTGAAATGCTATGTAGGATCAAACCTTTGGAAGCCAATGGGAGGATCAGCTCACAAGAGGACAGGTAAGGAAATGACCTGGAGTGTTACACCAGTGAAACTATCGGCAGAAGCACCCGAACTGGAGAGGAGATAGGAGTCCTGCAAGGTGGCACATGAGTTAGAGAATACCCCAGATCCATATCTCCAGGAAACCCCCACCGGGTGCGGAGAGGAGTGGGTGTCCAGGTGCCCGCAGGAGAGGGGAATGGCCTATACTTAGCAGGGAAGAGAATACACCCTCCTCTGATTTCTGCACAATTACACATGTCCAAACTCTCAAAGAGATAAAACTGGAAAGGAAAAATGAGGCAACAGTGAAGAGGGCGATCAACAATTCTTCCAAAAGGGAGCAACCCTCATAAGGCCCGTTGCTCCAAGAGTGGGATACCAACTAGGTGTACAGGATGATGCAGACCCAAGGGAGATTGTTTGGGAGAAATCAGGCAAATACCTCTTCAGAGAGTTCCTTGAAGAGATCACTGAATACAGAAGAACTAATCTTCGGATGCTGGATCCTCGAATACCCGTTATCCTCATATACATGTGGAAAGAACATAGATCAGACACGTGCCAATTCCAAAGGAGAGCCTCGCTCTGAAGCTCAGCATCAAAAACATTCTGCCCCAGGATTGCAAACACACTGAGAAGGTGATGGACCAGGACAAGGGGTGACAGTGATCAGAAATTAGATGTGATTTCATGTCCAAAGAAAAGGTAGATTTGGATTGAGGGGTTTCTGACGGGAAGTTAGCCCAGGATTGTTAATTCAATATTTGAGTACCAAAAGGATCGAAGGTGTTCCAAAACCAGGGATTCAAGGTGATTGGCTTTCCTTAGATTTTGTGACTAGGCCCTTATGACTTTAAGGGTTCCTGTGCCCTCCTTCAACCCAATTTGCCATTCCCAGGTTCCATCTTGTTGCTATCTTCCTCAGTCGCAGGCTTGAAGGTTTAATGCATCATTTTCTTCCTTGCACTGTCAGACTTCAGGGGTTTCTTGAACCCTCTTTTCTCTTTGCCAGTCTCTCAGCCTTAAAAGGTTCCTTCTCCATGTTCTCGGTCTCCCTCTCTTTCGATCTCTTGTTCTTAAGGGTTTCACGCACCCTATTCTCACTCTACTGCTCTCTTTGGCAAGGTCTTGGGTTAGCCTGGTTGGAATCCAAGTATGCGATCAGGTGTCGCTTCAGATGGATAGCTTCTCCAAAAGCATTAAGTGGAGTTGAGGAGCCTGGACTCGTTTCACCCTTCCAAGCAACCCAAGGAACATTCAAAGATTTCCTATAGCCTGAGAGCTTTACATTCTGAATATCTTTTAATGCTAAGCTTCACCCTCCTCAACTCTGTGCCAAGCTCTTCTACCTCCTTCCATGTGGGTCCAGCCCCTTTGGATCAGGATCTTTCCCCTACCCTCGGAGGTGGTCGAGGTTGACTGGCTGTCCCGCTGGATGTGTGCCTTTCCTGACCCCCTCTGGCTCCTGGCGGTAGTCTCCGTGGTGCCACCTGGACCTGCGGGTGGGTGCCAGGCTCTGGAGCCGTCCCGGCACATCGTGGTGCCCGTGCGCTGCTCAGGCGGGCGGTTGGGGGCTCGGCGCCGGAGGCCCCGCGCGGGCAGCCCTGACTCTGGTTGAGTGTGCGGGCGGCGGGGTGCCGTGGTGTGCCCTGCCTGTCCCCTGGCTGTGCGGGGCTGGGGTGGATGCAGGCTGCTGCGGCGAGGCTCGCACACTTAACTTGGTGGGCGGGCTCTGAGGGCCTGGTCCCCTGCCCCCAGACCTAGCTGCGGTGGTGCTCCTGGACGTGGCTGCACTGGGGCCTTCATCTTCATAGACGCCGGAACGAATGATGCGCATTCTGCCTTTCCCTACGTTCTGAGCCTGGCCTGGAGGAGACGTGGCTTGAGCACCGGCCTGGTGGCACACGGTGGGTGGGAGGACGTGTTGAGCGGGGCTCTTTCATTTCATGCAGCCCGTGAGTGTCGGGGTTAAGATATTGGTACGTGTCCATCTGCTGTGGCTGCGCATGGTGGTGCATGGTCTGTTCTCCCTGGTACCCTTACATATGAGATCTCTTCAGTGACGCTGCTTGGCTGCTCCTTAAACCTGCAAGGCCTCATTCCTGACCTGTTGGTCCCGGCTTTTGCTGTCTGTTGGGGTGGCCCAGTGTTTTGGCAGCTCTATTGGTAAAGTTGGTGTGGCTGGCTTTTTGGGCCAGTTGACCTGGTGCAGCGGGCCTTCGGCATCCTTTTCTCACGGAACTGCTTGCCATGCCGGGGAGCTTCTGTACTGCTGTGCCGGCCGCCCCCTCTCTTGGACTTGGTGCGTGGTGGCTATCTGGTGTGGCCGCGCTGTGACCGGGGCGGCGGCTGTGTTGCATACGCCGCTCTGGGCCTCCTTTCCTCACCTATACCTCCCTGATCAGGTGCTTACACCCCTAGGCCATGACCAAAGGAGCTGCATCAAAGAAGAAGAGCCCAATGGATACTTACACCAACACTCCGTCCAAATCCTCTGCACCTGTGGGAGACCATCCGGCGGATGGGCGGTCCTGCTCCCCCACGATATCGAGGGAGGACCACCTACTGGCAACTGTACAGAGTGGCTTTCTTGCCGTAAATACTAAGTTGGATGACATTGTTTCTACCATTGGTTCCCTAAAGTCAAAATTGGAGGAGGGGGCCTGCATCACAGAGGTGGAATCCAGAGTTGGGGAAACCGAGGACCACGTGGCGAAGCATGGCCGTGATATAGCACATCTCCAGCAGGAGTTTAACAGGGTCCGCAATAAATGTGATGACCTTGAATCGTGCTCCCGCCGCAATAATATTAGAATTGTCGGGATTCCCGAAATGGCTTGCAAGGGTCCAATGGAGCATTTTATTGAAAATCTTCTTAAATCCCTGTTTGGCCCTGCCGGATTTTCACAGCATTTCCTGGTTGAAAGGGAGAACCGGGTGCTCGCCCCGGTTCCGAAGCCGGGTTCTCCTCCTTGGACGACAGTGGTAAGGCTCCTTAATTACCGGGATAGAGACATAATACTGCGACAGGCCCGGGAAAAAGGCGCACTACGCTTTGAATCCTCAGATCTTCATATTTACCCTGATTTTGCAGCGGCGGTGCTCACACGGCGCAAATCATTTGACCGGTCAAAAAGCTGCTTTGGATGCGCCAGGTGCAGTATGCCCTCCTGTACCCTGACAAACTCCGCCTGCAACACGGAGGCAGATCCCATTCATTTCTTTGAGGATCCTGAAGAAGCTATGTCATATATTATCGCCATCCCGCAGCCGAGGAGGGACCGTGGTCACGGGGGTGGTTCTTCGCCGCATGCTGCCCCCTCGAATATAAGTGACAACGATTGACGGTGTGGTCTAGCCGCTCTGGTCGTAATATTTGTTAAGGCGTAACCCTACCTGGCATGGGGTATGTACTGAGCTGCTATTCACTATTAGAGCCGCTAGGTGGTCTCACCGTGATCCCCATGAAGCTTATTGATGTTTTGTGTTTGGGAATACATCGTCTAGTTGGGGAAGATGAGGGTGGTGGAAGGTAGAGGTGTGTGGGTGCGATTAAGTGGTTATTGTTGGACAGGCTGAATAATGTTGGAATTCCGGGTTATTTAGTTTCTATGTTGGGGCTGTTTCCACAAAAGTTGAAATCATGTGAAGACCTCTCCAACAACAAAGAGTATGTCATTTGCCTGCTGAACGGTCGGCTAAAACGGTGCTTAATTAATGTTGTCCAGTACTGGAGTGAATGCTAAATTCCATTTTTTTGCTTGGAATGTGCGTGGTATCAATCATCCCATTAAGGCTCGCAAGGTGTTGGCGTATATTAACTTATGTTCCCCTAAATTCGTGATGTTACAAGAGACACATGCATTGGGGCCCACTAATGAGCTGTTTGCTAAAACCTGGGTCAAGCAGCGATATTATACCAGTTAGTCTTCGCAATCGCGGGGGGTACTTACACTTGTGCATCGCTCAGTTCAGTTTCAGGAAACTAAAGGTAGTGTAGACCAGTTGGGAGGTTTGTGATAGCGTGGGGCTCGCTGCTTACTGTCAATTTAGCACTGGTCAACACTTATTGCCCTAATGTTGATGATCCCCAATTCTTTGTCCAGATATTTGACCTTCTCGGTGAAGGCCCACATTCATACATTATATGGGGGGGATTTTACCCTTATTCTTGATGACTGCGCTCATGACCGTTCCAGGGACACGCAGAGGGAGCTCACTGCAGCGGGGCGGATGTTGCTTAGTGCTATGTCTCATTTAGAGCTTACAATCTCTTGGCGCTGTTGGAACCCGACCAAACGCGAATATTCATATTACTCCACAGTGCATGATGCACACTCTAGAATTGATTTGTGGCTTATATCTTCTACGCTACGCGAGACCAGAAAGGCCCTTACTGAGGTTGAGGCTGAGCTAAAAAGGCTTCAAGACGAATACTCGCACACACAAGATGGGACACTGTTGGGCTGTATCAGAGGGAAGCTTTTGAAATTCCAGGAGCTGGCGGACCAGGAGGTCCGGATACTGTATCGCCCTGTCCAGGCCAGGAGGTATGGAGAGGCGATAGGCCGGGACGACATCTTGTACGGGCGATCCGGGGGGACCTGAGCTCGTCACATATCACAGGGATTCTTAGTGCGTCGGGTGATACTTTGAGTTCCCCGGGGGCGGTAAATGCTGAGTTCTACGAGTTCTAGAAGACGCTCTACTCGAACTCAGACAATTGCTCTCATGAGGAGCTAGAGAGCTACCTTGACTCAGTTCCGCTCCCTACACTCAATGAGGAGGCGCATCAGGCATTAAACCTTCCTATGACAGCGGAGGAGATCGAGGACAGCATCAAATCGCTCCCCTCCGGCAAGGCACCCGGCCCGGATGGGCTGGGGATTGAGCTTTATAAGGAACTGGGCATGATCTTGGCCTCACATTTTCTCGGTGCCTGGGAGGAAGCCCTGCAACGCGGCACGCTCCCTCCATCGATGTCTGAAGCATTAATTATGGTTTTGTTCAAACCGAATAGGCCCCCTGAGGAGATGGGGTCCTACCGACCACTCTCCCTAATAAACTCTGATACCAAAATCTTAGCTAAACTATTAGCTGCAAGACTACTTCCATATATGCCTGTCCTCGTTCATCCGGACCAATCTGGGGTTATCCCCGGTCCCACAACGGTGTTTAACTTGCACAGACTCTTTGGCATTATATCGCAAATGAACCCAACCTCACAGGCCGTAGCCGCTTCATTAGACGTCGGAAAAGCATTTGATTCAGTGTCTTGGCAATTTCTATTTTCGGTTCTTCGCCATATGCGACTAGGCGATTTCTTTATCCAGTGGATAAGGCTACTTTATTCTTCACCAAAGGCTAGGTTCAGGACGGGATCCACAATATTCTCTATTTTTTTACTTGCTTGAGGCACCCGTCAGGGATGCCCACTGTCACCGCTGCTCTTTGCCTTCACTATGGAGCCCCTCGCGGCCCTGTTGCGACTCCGTCACATACATCGTGGTCTCCGCATGACCGGCCCCACGCATATAATTTTGTTGTATGCGGACGACTCACTGCTATATATTAGAAATCCAGAACTAAATCTTCCCCCGATACTCGAAGAGGTACGCCAATTCACTAAATTCTCAGGGTACCGAATGAACGAATCCAAGTCAGAGCTATTCCCATTGAATGTAGGCACGTCACATCTGGCAGATCTCCAGGGGTTCAGATGGACACAAGATAGAATGAAATACTTGGGTGTCACTGTCTCGCAGCGGCAGCAAACTCTGATGTTTGAGAATCACTCGAAGTACCTACATTCTCTCTCTGATAAGCTGAAACTTTGGGCCAAACTGCCGATATCATTATATGGCAGACTTTCTCTGCTGAAAATGGTTGTGGTCCCCAAATTACTCTACTACTTCGTTAATATTCCTGTGTGGCCGGGTAGGGCTTCGATCTCTGGCGGTAGGCTTCTGCTGGATCGGACACTCCACGCATGAAGTGGGAGGCGATGACTGGACCGTACAAAAGGGCGGCTTGCACGCGCCCGATTTCGAACTTTATTATGAGGTTACTGAGGCACACTTCGCTGGTCATTGGTATACATCACACTCGCCCAATACACACAGACCTCGAAAGAACTAGTGCTTCTCCCACTTGCCTCTGCACTATAGTTCTCGCCAATAAACACACTGACACATGCACGTTCAATCCGGTTCGTACCACTGTGAATGCCTGGTCCAGGATATATAAGAGGTTTCAGATTACCGAGCCATAAGCTGGATCTATCTTCTTGTGGAGATCCCCCGGACTTCCCCCCCCCATGTACGATAAAACCATTACGGACGGGTGGGATCCCATGGGTGAGATGATTCTGCGGGACCTCTTCCCCGAGGGTACTTATGCAACCATCTCAACTGTTTGCGAAAGGCTGGGCGGTGGTCCTACTCAAATGCTGCAGTATTACAGACTCAGGGCGGCTGTCAGGTCAAAATGGACATCATATCCCAAGGAGCCCGAAGAGTGCCAGCTGTTGGAGTTGGTAGTGGCGGCGGGGTACACAAGGGGGCTCATTTCTGTACTATATAAGAAATGTCAGGATACACGGGTGCTATCCAGCTCGGCTAGGGGGTGTTGTGAGGAGAAATTGGGTGCCCCATTAGATGACACCAGATGGGCTCGCTGGAGTCGACTCACTAAGGAGGTCTCATTAAACGCTAGACATTGCCTCATTCAATTTAAATTGCTCAATGGGTTGCATTATACCCCTGAGAGGGTGTCTCGTATTGCCCCCTCGGTTAGCCCCTGCTGTATTAAATGTGGTGCAGACATTGCAGACACTTATCATATGTTCTTGTCCTGCCCCTGTGTGGCCAGGTTTTGGGCGAAGTGGCAGAAATTCTCAATTGTTGTACTAATGTCCCACCAGTGTTGGCATTTCCTAAATACCTATTTGGGGATATTGGAAAGGTATCAGTCAAGAAGAGGCGCTTGTTTAATGTAGGGTGTTTGATTGCAAAGAAATGTATACTGTTAAAATGGAAGTCCAAATATGTGCCGAAGATTGAAATGTGGCTAAGGAAGTTGACTCATGCCAGTGTATGTGAAGAAACATATATTTTGTCGGTCCCCTCGTCTTGCAGGCCTAAAAACATTTGGGAGCCGTTCCAAGCTTTTTTGCGAAGCTCAATGAATAACACGGACTAAGTTGATTAACACATAAATATGCTGCCCTGTTGTGATATTGTGTATGCATCTATGGCGATAGCAAAATGACGTATTGATTTGTATAATTCTATGTTAATTGGAAGTCCTTCACAGTTCAATAAATAAAGTTTTAAAAAAAAAAAACTCAAGCAAATCAGATACATATTGAGTTTGTATTTCTTGAATAAGTATAGCTAGCACACTGCTTGACTGATTAAGATAAGAAGTAAAAAGCCATTGTACGTTATTGCTGCAGTTACAATAAACTGAGCCCTAGCGGACAGCTAGACCAAGACAGGACCCAAAGGACTCGCCCTGGAACAGATCCTGACTTGACCAGACTCTTTTAATCACTTTCACTTAAAAACTGTTTTTCTCATCTAAACCAATCACTGTCCTCTGGTTCATACTGCCCTCATCCAATGACAGTCCTCTCCCTAAGCCCCTTCTCTGGCAGCCATCTTCAAATTTGGTAAGCATGTAAAGTGGCAGTATGACCAAGAAGAGCTGCAGAGGTGTCAGAGGGAGGGTTCGCATGTGAATCCATGCCAGACCCATGCTGGAGAACAATAGTTATAGTAATTTAAATCCTATCCAGCACGGGGGCCTGCATGGATTCAAATGCTCATGAATAACGAATACATATCAGTACAACATTACACAACCATGAGAGGTGGCAAGGCACAACAGAAGCAATTAACTCTTACCTCTGGAATAGGCTCACCCCAAGCAAACAGATTGCGCAGCACTGCTTTGCCGATTCTGGACTGCTCTCTGGAATCCCTACCAACACAGTAGAACTTCGTGAAGGTGTGCGTGGACCTCCACGTAGAAGCCCTGCAGATGTCCAGCAGGGGCACGCCACACAGGAACGCCGACATCGAAGTGATCACTCTGGTAGAGTGGGCTCTCGGACAGCCGGGAAGTGGTCGGTTTGCCAACCGATGGCAGTGCGTGATGCAGCCGGAGAGCGAGCTTGAAAGGGGTGCGTATGCAGCACCACCGTCGATTTGTGGATTTTCGGGTACGGTTGCTTGCAGGATAGGGCCTGGATCTCACCTACCCTTCTGGCAGAGGTGATGGCCACAAGGAAAGCTGTTTTCCACAAGAGAAACATGAGTAGGGCCTGATGTAAAGGCTCGAAGGGGGGCCCCCATGAGCCTCATCAGAACCACGTTGAGTTGCCACGCCGGGACAGGAGCCTTCACTGGCAGTAAAGATCTGAAAAGTCCTTTGAGAAACTCCTTGATGAGTCAGTGGGACTAAAGTGAAGATCTTCCTGGTGAGTTGGTGTAGCGAGAGAGAGCCGCCAGATGTACCTTGATGGAGGCGTGCGCCAGTCCTGCCTTGTCCAAGGATAGCAAGTACAGAAGGATCTGTGGGGCTATGAATCTCAGAGGGGTAATCTTCTGTGACCGGCACCACTTAGCGAAACGCTTCCACTTGTGACCATAGCACCTCAAGGGCAACGACGCAGTGGCCTTGGCGAGGGCCTCCCTGCAGTCCGCTGGCAACTGTTAGGGAGAATTCTCATTCTAATTTCCCTTACCTAAAGAGTCCCCCAGCAGCTTTGCTGGATTTGAAGGGTTTTTTTTTTTCTCCTGCTAAGAGTGAGACTCTTTTCCCCACTCTTAAGCATATTTGCTATGTGTGTTCTAGGCTATCTTTTTGTGTTTAATGTCTATGGGGTTTATCTCACCCTCATAGAAACCATCTTTATCCACATGTGTTAAACAGCACCCTCCGTGCAGTGATACAGGGGTGTCGTAGTGACCCCCAAACATAGACTTCATACCCTGGGACTGACTACTGTCTCCCAGGGCATGTAAAGTCCCCATTGACTTTACTAGTCAATCTCTGAACAAAACCCGTACACAACCCATCTTACTATGGAGGTACTGGAAAGGGTTAATAGTTTTTCCCTTATGTTCATTTTCGAGAGGGTACCGTACAGTCCCTCTCTCAAATGTTTCTGGCTGGTGGCAGTGGTTACTACCGAAAATATTCGACCACGGATTTTCCCATTGTTCGAGGCTACCACATTTACTGCCAGCCTCTAACATACCGCCGGTTTATTTTAATATTAACTTTGCTCCGGTAGGTTTTATTCACCAGAACTTTTATATAAATTCTTTCTCTAAACTCCTAACCCAGGTCGAGGATCCTTTGTTCGTCCTTTTGGCGGGCTTCTGCCATGAAACACTCCTTTCGGCGCCACGGAGTCTGGGGTGGATCCATTGTGTGGGAGGGGGAGTAGGACCCCTGGACAGGGTTGCCTCTGCAACCCATGTTGCACTCTGTCCTGATAGGCTGCAGGGTCTCCTGCCAAGATGACCACTCCACTGTGTGAGTGACAGCTAGGCTGTATGAATGGGATCTTTTTGCATAAAAGCAGGATCCTGAGGACTGGAAGAGCAAGACGTCGCCACTGAAACTAAGAAGCCGAAGAGGAGAGAAGCCAAAGACATCTGCAACGACTGAACCACCGGTGAAGCCCTGCTGCAGCGTCTCACCACTTTTCTCCACACGACGAGAGAAGATCTTCATATGCAAGAGCCTTCTTCCCTTGAGAAGGTGGAGCCTACCAGTTTGCCAATCGCCTTCTTGGACCTGCCTTGGTCGAATCGCCAGTACCCTGTACTTGGAGACCGGATGGCCAGGCACCCGTCCACTCGGTCCGCAATTTAAAGGAGCGTACCTTTTATTCGTCGGGCAGCACCGCGGCTGGTTTCATCCCTGGGTAGTGCAGTGACTTGAACCTTCCTCCATGACGAGAGCTTCTCTTCCTCTGCTGGATCTCCCGAACTGCAGGAACTACCAGGAACAACTGCCACCGCAGGAGCCTCTTCTTCATTTTAAGGTACTTTGTTCTGCCAGGCCTCCCTTTTCGCGTGGTAGTGCTAAAGGTGTTTTAAATCCTTTACCTACCTGTTGGGTTGGCCGCCCCGATCTTCTAACATTGTCTTTCACCTTCCCGCATCCACCTTTTCGCATCATTAACCAAAGACTTGACTGCAGCTACAAGAACATTTTGCTCCTGCGCCCTTTGCCCTGTACCACTGACTCTGGCACAGGCCTATTGACTCTGGCTAAATTTGTTAGAACTGCCTTCTCTAGATTGCTTCTCAACTAGAACTGTGTTGGTGCACCTACTTCTTATAACCACCTTTTCCTTCCCACTTTTTAAACTTGTGACGTGCCATTTTGCTCGGTTTTCATTTAAGTATTATACATGCTAAAGTATTGCCTTGCCTAAACTTGTTCACAAACTTAGGGGAAGTGTTTCTAGGGTGTCTAAGAAGATATTCCTGTATAACTTTTGCTTTCCCTCCCTTGTGAGAAATTGATAGAGTGCCATTTGTGTTTGGTTTTCACTGTGCCGTTTTGCTCAGTTTTCACTCTTGCTCAAACTTGTCTACAATTTAACTAGGGAGTTGTGTATACTTTTCTTGTCTGATTTTAACTTGCTTTAATAACTGTGATTAATGTGTTGAATTAGAAGCGTGTAAAATAAATATATATATTATTTTTAATACAAAGCTTTGGTCAGTGTTTCCTTGTACCCTAGTATTGTAGTCCTATTGTGTAAACCCTGAATACTGCTCATCTCCCTCTTGAGATAAGTCTGACTGCTTAGCCACAGCTACCAACTAAATCTTTGTGGTACAGACTGATACCAAAGGGGATTTATTGCTCATACCTGTAGTCTTAATCTTCTGTAGTGCTCCCTAAGGGAACTGCACAAGATTCTGCCTAACAGCAACGCATACCCTCCAAACTCTAGGGCTGCAGGAGCCAAGCCCTCAGGTTCAGCGATCCTGGGTCGTGATGAAGGATCGCTCCGCCTTCTCTGGTGAGAAGATCCGGAACCACTGGCAGCTTGACCGGAGGTGATGCCGACAGGCTGAGAAGGTCTGGGTACCAAATCTGCCTCGGCCACACCAGGGCGATGAGTATCATCTTGCATTGACACTGTCTGTTTAGGTTGATGACTTATCAAGAGAAGGAACAGACGAAACACATACAAAAACAGCCCTTCCCATGGGGAGGAGTCCGCGTCCCCCAGGCTCCTTGGTTGGTGGAATCTGCTGGCAAAATTCTGGCACTTGGAGTTCACCACTGTCGCAAACAGATCGATCTGTGGTCTGCCTGACTTGATGAATAGGCGGTCCACCCGACCCTGAAGAAGCTCCCACTCATGGCAGGAGCACAGTTCCCTGCTGAGGAAGTCTGCAATGGTGTTCTTGACTCCTCCCAGGTGGAGAGGGACGAGGAACATCCCCCATCTGACAGGCCAGCGCCACAAATTCTGCACTTCCATAGGGGATCGAGTGCCCCCTGCTTCCCAATATAAAATATGGTGGTGGTGTTTTCTGTGAAGATCCTCACCACCTTGACTTTCAGAGATGAGAGGAACTACTTGAGGGCCCAGAATACTGCCCATTGCTCCAGGATGTTGATAAGAAGATCATTCTTCTCTGGCAGACACAGGCCTCTGGCATGCAGATGTCTGTTGTGCGCTCCCCATCTCTCTAGGGAGGCATCCGTGGTGACCGTCTCCTGGTATGGAGGGCTTTGAAAGCCTGTGCCCTGGGCGATGTTGGAGCAAACGCCCCACCATAAGATCTCGTCGTTGAGCGAGATCTTATCCGTGAAGCTTCCGGACACCTGTATCCTACGGGGGTCCAGGAATTCCTGAATGGGTCACATTTGCAACCTGCAGAGCCGGACGAGGTAGATGCAGAATGACATCATGCCCAGTAACGATTTGATGGCTTGCACTGTGGCCATCTTCGTCAACGACAGCCATTGCACCTTCCATAGAATGGCTGCTATCCTATCCTCTCAGGGCGATGCCAGGCGAGACAGTGTTGAGTCTGGCGCCCAGGGACGGTGCGTTCTCTGATGGCGTTAAGCAGGACTTTGGATAATTGACTGAGAATCCCAGACCCGTTAGTAGCCGGACGGTCGCCCCTGTGTGTCCGTCGGCCAGCTCCCATGAGCAGGTGCAAATCCGCCAGTCGTCCAGGTACGGGTATATGTGTATGCCCTCTAGATGTAGATGTGCCGCCACTTGTGCCAGGCATTTTGTGAGCACACTAGGGGCAGACTTCAAGTCGAAAGGTAGGGTCTTGAACTGGTAGTGCTGTCCCTGCAACACGAAACGTAGAAACATTCGATGTATCTTGTGAATGGGGATGTGGAAGTAGGCATCCTCCAGGTCCAGCGACGTCAAGAAGTCTCCTCTTTCCAGTTGGCCGAGCACGTGTTGCAAAGTGACAAAGTGACCATCCTGAATTTTTGGGACTTACGGTATTTGTTCAGAGGTCACAGGTCAAGGATGGGCCTCCAGCCCCCTGTCTTCTTTCTGACCAGAAAGCATCTGGAATAGTCTCCGGAGCCCTGCAGTCGCTGGGGAACTAGCTCTTTCGCCCCTTTTCGCAGCATGGCCAGTACCTCTTTCAGGAGCTGAGGGATGCGCTGCTCCTAACTGGCAAGGGGGGGGGGATCTGTGGACACCTGTGTTGAAACTCCAGGGTGTGTCCTTGGGCGACATCGTCCAGCACCCATCTGTCAGTGGTAATCTTTCTCCATTGGCTGACTAACCTCGTCAGTGGGCTGCCCACCGGGATGCACAAGTGAAGGCTCAACTTCCTGGCCGGTTAAGGCTTCCTTCGGCACTGGTGTTCTGTACTGCGGGCGACGGCAACGCTGTCCTCTGCTACCATAGGCCTGGGAATGGCCTCTGTAGGTTTCCTGGGTTGTGGGTCTGGAAGGCTGTCGGTACGATGGGGAAAAACCTTTTGAAGACCTGCTTGACTTTCCCCTGGAGGAGCGAAAAGAAGAGCAGTGCTGCTGGAGGGTGCCCAGGGAAAGGGCTTTCTCCGTATCTGCTTTGATCGCCTGGAGGGACTCATCTATGACTTTCCCAAATAGGTTATCTCTGTTGAAGGGCATGTCCAGCACCTTCGCTTGGACCTCCTGGTTGAAATTTGTGGTCTTCATCCAGCCTTGGTGACAAAGTCAGACACTGTTCCCAATTTCCTGGAACCCCGTGTCGGCGACGTCCAATACCACTGTGATGACGTGAGCAGACACCATCTCCCTTTCCTGGAAGAGAGCAATTGTCTCCATTGTCTTATCGTCGGGGGGAACTCCAGAATAGGCCCCACCTTGTACCACAACTCCCTGCCGTTCCTGGCTAGGATCGCCAGTATGTTGGCTGCCATGATGCGTCCATCCTCTTCCCCTCGCTGTCTCGAGGGACCAAAGAAGAAGAGGACAGGTTGGCCGTCAGTTTCCTTGTGGCCGCCGATACCACCGAATCCAGCGAGGGCTGCAACCGCAGGCACTTGGGTGCAGAGTCCGGTACCCGATATTTCTTCTACAGCCTATCCCGTTTGGCTGGAGCCAAGCAAGGGTTCTTCATGAGGCCCAGACCCTCTTTCCAAACATCGTCCAGAAGGGGCACCGCCATGACTGTCTCCCTCTTGACCTTGCGCTGCTGGTTCAAGAAGCCCCCTCATTCTTGGTTTCCTCGGGAACTAACTGGAATAGCTTGGATGCTCTGGAAATCATGGAGTAGAACGATCCCACCTCATCCGGTGGGGATACATTATGTGGCGCATCCAAATGTGGAGATTCGCTGTCTGCTGTGACAATGTCCTCATCGTCATCAGTCGTCGTCGTGGCCGTATCCGTCCCCATACCTGTGTCTGGGTCTGCTGGGGGAGAAGGGACCTGACGTGGTGGCAGAGGTTGAAATGGGAGCGTTAGATGACGCTTCCTCTTATTTTCCAGGGGCTGATCGGGGGCCTGGGGTGCCCCAGGTGCCGAAGCCAGAGGCATCCTCTCATCTGGATCTCTGACACCAAGGTGTGCAGGGTTGACAGAATATCCAAGGAAAGTCCCTCGGCTGGAAGGCGGAATAGGAAAACTAGGCCCTGTGTGTTAGGCAGAAACCTGTGCAGTTCCCTTAGGGACCACTGCAAAAGATTTAGGACTACAGGTGGTTGGCAGTAAACCCAATTGGTAGCAGTCTGTACCACCCAGATTTACCTGGTAGCTGTGGCTGAGCAGTCAGACTTCTCTCAAGATGAGTTAGGCAGTACATAGAGTATACACAATAGGTACAGGGATACAGTAGCACAAGCAAACACTGACCAGAGCTTTGGTGTAAAAGTATATAATTATTTATTTAAAGACACACTTGTAAATTACACTAGCACACAAAGAGGTAAGTAAATTCAACACACAGTCACTATTATATATATACAACCCTAATTACTTATTAGACAAGTCTTAGTGAGAAACACCACTTATTTTCAGACAGAGGTGAGCGCTTAACATAAGATGGCACTCTAATAAGTTATAGAAAAAGGGAGGGAAAAGGCACAGTTATGAAAGCACATAATTTCAATACTTTTCAAAGAACCACAGTGAGGCAGGTTAGGCAAAGTCTACTGGAGAGCAAGGAAGTTCAAATGCCAGGCCCACTCTTTGCGAGAGCAAGCGAAATGTGTCCAGGGTCACACAGTGGGGTTATGCCCAAAGAGTCTTTGTAGATAGTTCATGAAAGATTGAGATCAAGCCAGGAAAAGTTAGTTAACGGGCCCCAGGCCAACCCAGGTTAGAAAGTCGAGGATTTACTGTCACCCCGAACGATCTGTCACCACTTGGGCCAATCACACAAGAGTACCCAGACAGTGTGGCACCACTTTTGGAGGCTTCTGTGGAGAAGCCCGCCAAAAAGTGGAACAAAGGGCTCGACTTGGGTTGGAGTCACAGAATCGAACACAAACGCCATTTTGGAACCAAGTTTCGGCAAAAAATACCAACCAGTGAATTTATATTAATTTAATAAACCGGCGGTATGTTCGAGGCCATTTTGCCATTTTAAAAAGTGGTAGCCTCGAACAATGGGAAAATCCCATAGGAATATATTTGCGGTCGAATATAAAAAGTAGTATCCACTGCCACCAGCCAAAACTCGGTCAGACAGTGCCCCCTCGAACAACAGACCACGGGCAATCGAATTGCCCCGACCAGTATGTCCACAATATGATGGTTTGTACTGGTTCTGTTCACAATTTGAGACTAGTAAAGCCAATGGTGACTTTACATGCCCTAGGAGACAGTAGTCAGTCCCAGGGTATGGAGTCTATGTTTGGGGGTCGCTACGACACCCCTGGGTTACAGCACGGAGGGTGCTGTGTAACCCACATATCAAAAACACATGAAACCCTATGGGGAAAAGGACCCCATAGCCCATAAAACACATACAAAGTCAAAGGAACACCTCAAATCATGTCTATGAGTGGGAGGAAAAGAGTCTCACTCTTAGCAGGAGAAAAACCCCAAAAATCCAGCAAAGCTGCTGGGGGACTCACTAAGTTTGGGAAATTAGCCTTTACAGAGAATTCTCCCTAACACTGTGCCGTTGTTGCCGTCCTCCCCCTCTTCAACGTCCTTGTGGACCGTCTGCAAGGACTCCGTGGCTTGGGCCATGGCCTTGGAGGGCTGTTTCGGGGCCTCCTCACCCTACTCCTTTTTCCCCCCTGAGGGTCTTGAACCGGGGCCTGAGCCGGTTTCCCCCCTTCTGGTGTGCAAGCAGATTTGGCCAAAGTCACTGCGGCGGTGTCCCGCCTTGGGGGTAGGGACACCTTCTGAGCTGCGGTGGCTACCTTTGCAGAGTCAGGGCCCTGTCATGGTAGTAGTAGTTGCCAACTCTGTCGCCGATGAGGTCTTAGTCTGTGCATGGGCCTGCTTGGGCTGTTCGACCTTCTGCTCCATCCACGGCTTCTCAGATTTCTCACAAAGTTTAGCCGGGGTAGATGACCTCCTTTTTGAGGAGGAGCTTGATTGCCGGCTGGCAATGGAGGTGGACAGTGATGTCGATCACACCCTATCCACCTTGGGACCTGCTTCCGCGGCGAACTCGGTGGACTCAGACTTGCGGTTCTTGGCCTTATCTTGGGCCCCCACGGATAAGGCACCCTGAAAGGACTTAAAAGACCACTCCTCAGACCAGCCAGTCTTGGTTGAAGCATGGCCCTGCTTGGAGCACAGGTCAGAGGCCTTGGCGTTGAGCCACGTCGCCAGTCTACTGTGCCTGTCCCTCGTCTTCTTGGAGAATCCGAGGCAAATTTCGCACTCCACCTCCGTGTGGTCCGGGTGCAGGCAGTAGAGGCATTGCAGGTGCTTGTCCTCCACAAACACGTTCTGTAGCCCGCATTTGGTGCAGGGCCTGAAGAAGGACCTTCCCTTCTTCTCCGCCGTCATGGTCAGAGGGGGCGAAGTAAGCCCAATGGCCTTCTAGAATCTTCGAGGATCTTCGCCATTGAGGGTTGCTGAAATTCACCAACAACGGATCCCCGCTATCGGCAGATGGAGAAGAACAAGTTACTTACCCATGGTAACGTTCTTTCGACTGGATGTTCCACCCATGTATTCCTCATCGTATGATATTTCCATAACCAGCTTCAGCTGCTTCAGAATTTTTTTTTCCAGCAGTGGGCTCTGCGCGTCGATGCCTGTCGACTCGATGTCCCACGGAGGCCTCCGTCTTGATGTCAACGTCATTGATGGTTTAAAGCACACGCAGCGACTATTGGATTCAGTTCAGTTTTTAACGTTTATAGGATATCCTACGCCTGAAAGTTACTCCTCCTGAAAGAGCAAAGACTGCAATCACATGGAAAATTCTACTGCCGGATATGTTGGGAGAGGTGATCAGGAATACGTGGGAGGAACAGCCATTCGAAAGAACATTACCTTAGTTAAGTAACTTGTTCTACGAATGGATTATGTCCTCCCACGTATTCCTCATTTTATGGTAAACTCCTAAAGCAGTGTATGTATTCCTGGAGGAGGGAGTCTGAATTTACAGACTCATGATAATTTAGGATTTCCTTTATAGTTCTGTGTGCACAGAATGTAGCACTCCTTTCCAAATCAACCTTCCGGGCTTGAGGAAGAATCCAGATTATAGTGTTTGGTAAAAGTGTGTACGGATGACCATGTGGCTTTATTTGGGACAGCCCTGTGTAACGCAGAGGAGGTAGCCATGCCCCTAGTCGAATGAGCTCTAAGATCCCTCCTTTCCCACTAATATGTAGCATTCAGATATCCCTAAAATAATCCCTCTTGATTAATATTGTTTCAAAATTGCCATACCCAACTTGTGGCAAGTGTAGCCTACAAAAAGATGGTCATCGTGTCTTAGTTTAGACATCCTGGCGAGGTAGAAACTAAGTGCACGCCTTGGATCAATCCTGTGTAACCTCTCCTCTTCCTTTCCAGAAAGAGGAAGAGGATCAAATGAAGGTACATTTATTTTCTGAGATAAATGGAACTCAGTCACAATCTTAGGTAAGAAGGTAGGTTTAACCTTAAGGGTCCTTATAGAAGATTGTATAAGGAGGCTTGAAGGACAAGGCCTGAAGTTCACTCACTCTTCGTGCTGATGTGATGGCCATTAAAAGGATGGTCTTTAAAGTTAATAACCTTAAAGGACAGGAATGGGTAGGCTCAAAAGGAGCACTCATAAGAAATATCATAACCAATTTGAGGTCCCAAATTGGCAATTGAAATGGGACTGGAGGAAATGTATTTGTCAGTCCTTTAAAGAATTGTATCACTAGTGGGATCTTGAAGAAAGATTGGTCTTCAGAGGAGCACTGAAAAATAGAGCACTGCCAGATACCCCTTAATTGTACCAACCTGGAGTCCCAGATTGGTCAGGTGCAGAATTTGTTCCAACGGCAGCGGTACAAGGATTTTGTTGCTGGCCTTCTGGCCGAAAGCAAAATCTCCATTACGTCATCCAGGAGGTACCAAATCTTGTATCTCAACCTCTCAGAAACCATGCATGAAGGTTGAGTGTCTTGACCTCTGGATGGAGAACCCGCCCCTCCTCTCTCTCTCTCTCTCTCTCTCTCGAGAAGGTCCTCCCTTTGTGGAAGAAGTATAGCAGGGCAGATGGACATGTCCAGAAGGTCTGGGTACCACGTCCTCCTGGCCCAATCCTGAGCAATTAGGATCATGGATTTCCTGAACCTCCTCAACCTCCTGATGACTTGAGGAACAACGGGGAATGGAGGAAACATGTACAGTAGTGGAAACTCCCAGTCCACTATGAACTCGTCCCCTAGAGCTCCTCTTAGGGGAAATTCCCTTGAGCAGTACCGTTCGCACTTCCAGTTGACACTGATCACGAACAGATCCACTTGAGGGGTTCCCCAAAGGGTGAAGATCTCTTGAAGGACTTCCTGATCTAGTTCCCACTTGTGGGAGACTGTGCTCTGCATGCTCAGAGTGTCCACCGCTGTATCCTCCAATCCGGCTAGGTGAACTGCTGATAAGGAGATTCCTTCTTGAATTGCACAGAACCAGAGCTGCATTGCTTCTCTGCTGGTTGTGACCCTATGCTTCCTCTCTTGTTGAGGTAGTAGATGGCCAATGTGTTGTCTGTCATTATCAGGACATTCTTTCCCAGCGCAGTGGGCAGAAATGCATTCAGTGCTAGTCTCATTGCCCTTAGCTCCAAAAGGTTGACATGTAGTTTGGACTCCGATGTAGACCAACGACCGCTGATTGTCACATCGTTGGTATGTGCCACCCACCCTGTAAGAGAGGCGTCTGCTACTACCTTTTTCTCTGGCAATGCCTGCCAAAAAGGTTCTCCCTTCAGAATGTTGTCCTTGCAGGCCCACCAGAGGAGATCCTGTGCGACCCTGCTTGGAACCTGAAGGAGATCTGACATCCTACCTGAGAATTGAGACCATTGTGTCCGTCATGACCCTTGCCCCTGGCCCTCACTGACAAGTCAGCCTTCCAGTTAGGGCCAGGACAAAGGCCTTAAAACCTCAACCAAGACTCTCTTGGAGTCAGTCCTGGCGCCCTTGGCGCCAGGCTCATAACCATCATGAAGACCAACATTAGAATGGGACTATTTACTTGGGACTATTTAACTTGGGGGGGTTCAGCCAACATGGAGGCACACACATAGCTCAGTTACAAGGAACTGAGCTATGCGGTCTAGTCTTTTGGGTGTGGCAGGCCTGGGACTATTTTACCTGGACTTCTTTACCTGAGACTATTTAATTTTTTTAATTTATTTTATTTATTTGTATGTGGTTTCAAAGAAACCTTTACAAAATTCGTACAGAAGGATTAAAAAGAGACCATTCACAGAAGAAAGCCATTCTTTACATTACGTTACAATACAATTCATTAAAAGAAGAGGAGAATAAGAACAAACACAATACAAAATTCTTGGGTTCCTTTTAAATTAAATCATACCAGTTACCTTAATACAAACTTTCTTATTAAATTGCATTTACCATACACTTTAAGAACATTTCCGCATTTATCTCAGTATTAAACCAATTTACATTCAATTTTTAAAAAACGAACAACCGCCAGTTGCAGAGGGATTTTGTTATCAAAAAGCATACGTTTCCACAATAAATCCAGATCTACATTTGAGATGTCTGACACAGAACGGTTAAAATATCGATGCCTTCCCTGAATCAACAAAGGACAATCGATTAAGAGGTGTCTTTGTCTCTCTGTGATCAGTAGTACTACACCCACAGTCTGTGCTTGAACGATGATAAGACTGAACTAATAATTTTGGGTTCGCAGGCTTACATTAAAAAATTAGGTCAAGAATATTCATCCTTCAATTTTGACGGCAATACTATTAAAGTCTCCAAGGAAGTAAAAACCTTGGGATTTTACTTGGACTCCACACTATCTTTTGACAAGCAGGTCAAATCCCTTACCTCAGCGACGGCTTACACATGCAAACTTCTTAGAGCTGGTAAACCGTACCTCTCTGACAATAGCTGTCTGATCCTGGCTAGAGCTCTTATACTCTCCAGAATCGACTATTGTAATGCCCTCTACATTGGGGCTAACAAATCTACTATTCAAAAGCTCCAAACGCTACAGAATAACGCCTTAAGAGCAGCCCTTGGCATAAACAAGAAAACCCACATTTCTGCCTTGAGACATCAACATAAATGGCTCTCCACATCCAATAAAATGCTTCTAAAAACACTTTCTTTGACACACAAAGCCTTGAACAATGCGGCCCCTAGTTACCTTATAGACAAACTTCAGAGAAGAACTTCTCTCAGACCAACTAGAAGTGGGAACACCAATTGCCTAAACATCCCCAAATACAAACTTACCACCATCGGGGGTAATGGCTTCACTGTTAAGGCAGCCAAAAACTGGAATTCACTGCCCTTGGAGCTGAGGGCTGACCAACCATATCCACTCTTCAGGAAAAACTTAATAAAACACATCACTGCCTCCAATTCTTAGCCTCCCATCACCCTCTCCCCAAGGACACTATCCTGCATTCAAGACAACAGTAGATCTTGCTATATGCTTTCCTTATGTAAATATTGTAGCCTATATAAACTTAACTGTAACCATATAAGCTTTATATCCTTAGTGCATGTACCTCTGCTTCAGTACTATTGTTCACATTGTATATATCCTGTATTCATGCAAAAATTGTTCATCTTGCTATATGCAAATTCTGTAACCTGTGTATACGTAACTATGCAAGCCTTGCATTTCCTTGTCGTTGCACCCTTTTACTTACGAGTCTGGTGCGCTTAACAAATGAATAAACAAACAAACAAACAATATCTACACATAACTACGGACTCAGGAGACTTAGTTCTAACTGACACGATTTCTCCCGTAAGAGGCACATTAAAACGAAATCTCAAAGAAATTCCTCCAGCCTTTCTGCGGAAATGAATGGAGGTACGGTTCTGGAGAACCCATACACTTATAGAAGGATACCATGTGGCCATACAATTTGTATTGGGTATGTTTCTCCATTGTATCGGCCCAATCACAATTCCTTAGTAATAGTTTAACTCTTTTTGGATTGAATAAAAGAGAACTCACTGAGGCCCCCACTCTATCCAATACATTTTTACATAGTTCTACCAATTTTCCCTTGAAAGCTGATTTAGAGGTGCCTTGGATGAACATAGTAGCCAAATCATTATATAAAGTATCTCCATTGTTACTCACAATGTTCCGGAATAGCATCAAACATTTCCAATAAATGATACTTTTTAGTGACTGTAACCCAAATTCATATCTTATGGCTACTAAAGGAACACAATTAGGTAGACACCATACCATTTTCCGCAAAATAAACGATTCAAGTTTGTTTAAATCAATTTTGCCATTAATGAATGGAAATTCGATACCATATGTGATTTTAGGAATACTTTTGAGTTTATAGTATTTCAAGAACGGCAGACAAGAAAAGGCTCCAAATTTTCGATCTACTATTCGCATTTGGAAAGAACAGGCTTTTGTTTTCGTCATATAGTGATTAGAGCTTAGCACACGCTCGGGGGTATCATTTACAAACAAACCCAGATAAATTATGCTGTGTTTAATTTCAAGCTTCATCTTGTCTATGAACCAATTTCACTTACAATACTTTTTATTCTGGGTGAAGCATAGGACACTTGATTTAAGAGCGTTAACCGCTAGACCGTTTTCGGTCATTTATGCTAGAAAGGCGGTAAGCAGGCGCTGTAACCCCACCAGAGTTCTATCAAATAGTAGGTAGTCGTCCGCATAGGAGCACCAGCCCAATTTTTTACCTTCCAAGGAAAGCTGTACAATGCCGCCTTTTGCAGAAATGGTCCTATATCTGCGGTGTATAAATTATATAGGGTAGGGGCAAAAATACATCCCTGCCTTAATCCATTGAAAGTTTTTATTGGGACTGAAAGAAGGCCATTGTTGTTTAATCTGATCTGAACGCTCGAGCCTTCATGGAGATGTATTAAGATCTCGAGAATCTCTGATGGCATACCTAATCTATCCAATTTAGCCCAAAGGTTACCACGATTCACAAGATCAAAAGCTAAAGACAGGTCCATACTTGCTAGATATACGGGAAAAGCACCCTTTTTTCATCCTATCTCTTGTAAAAGGGTTATAAGGAGACCACCAGCCATTGTGCCACACTTTTTCCTGAAGCCAAATTGAGTTGAAGACAGGATCGAATTTCCAGATACCCATTCTTCAATTTGCTGCAGGATAAGACTGGCAAAAATTTTCGAGTCTGAATCTAGGAGCGCAATCTGCCTATAATTTGCAGGTAGCAACCTATCCTTCTTATATATGGGCACGATGAAAGACATATTCCACGTTTGTGGGATAGATTTGGTGCGCCCAATGTCTTTAAATAAAATTGCCAGCGCGTTGGCCCAGGGGTCCAGGTCCCCTTTCATTAGGAGGTTTGATATGCCGTTGGGTCCCGCAGCCCTCGAGGGGCTAGATAATACAATTCTCTCCCTTATTTCAGAAAAGGAGAAATCACATTTCCATGAAACACTGCTTAGAGATTTTACCGTGTATGCGCCAAATTCTCATTTTTCCATAGAGAGCAGAAATGTATTTCGCACAAACCTGTTCATTAATTGGATTTAGGGTACATTCCTGATTCGAGGGCACAGTTCTATTCACCAATCGCCAGAATTGGCGTACTGAATTATGAGTCAAAGCAACAAGCATATCTTCGTTATCAGCTTGATACATTGTACATTTATAACCCCGCACCCAGTTTTTGTACAGTTGTTTCAAATATCTCCCACCTTCCTGTTTAGCTAATACTGAGATTTGCAAGGATTTTAGTTTTCTTAGTAATCTACAAAGTATAAGCTTGGCTTGCCTAACAGTTGTGTCATATTTATGAACATGTGATTTAATTACATTTGTTTTCTGTGGCCTTTTCACAGATTTGTCAATCAACTTTTTTAAGTAATGGCCAACATTTGCTTGAGAGAAATGTACACATTTATCTTCATATGAAGTCATAGAAAAATCATTTCGAAAAAGCGTATTACATGCTTCAACATTTCCCTCATGCCAAATTATCCTGTTCCCCCTTTGATTAGGAGCAGAGCCTTTGGCATATGGGCGTGGACCACCATTCCTCTGACAACAGACAAATCCAACTCAAGCATTCCATGGTCGCTCATTAGCGTCCTACATATTTCAAAATGTTCCACTAAGTTAAGGAGCACTTCCGAGGTATAAATGTAATCAATGGCTGAGACCTTGTCCCCCGAAAACCACGTTATGTAGTCTACCTCACTCTTTAACTGTTGATGCACTGATCTTAGGGCCCATGATTTGAAAAACCAGTTTGACACCTTTGAATCGAATTTCTTATCTGATAAACGAAAGGAGGAAGGATTCCTGCCAGGCTGATCAATACTTACATTTGCAGGCACTACATAAGGTCCTTTTGTATCAGACATCAAGGATTTCATGTTAGTATTTAAATCACCCATGACCATTAATTGGACCCCTGGAAAGCGCGCTACGCAATGCTCCACGATTATCTCTATTTTTAGGAGAAGCGCATACAAATCGTATCCAGCAGTCCAATATACATTCCATAATATAATATGAGACAAAGTAGGGTTATCTCGAATTTCGAATAAAGTGCCCAAAGCAAAAGGGGGCTCTCTATAAATTTCTTTAACCAAAATCCCACAGTTGAACTTAATGGCTGTAATAATGCCGCCCGAAGGGCGACCCACCCAGCCCTTTAGGGCTAATAGGTGTACACAATCAAATCCATCAAATTGTTTAGTACTAGTCATCCAGGATTCCTGGATGCAGATTATATGTTTGGACTTTAGCTTACAGCCTAACTCTATGGAAGATGACAGATAAGAATGCTCTCTCGAATTCCAACAAATTAAAGAGAGGCAATTCTCTGTGCCTAAAAGTGTTGTTTGAGAGATTGGAGCTTTGAGATCGAGTCTCGTAAACTCAGTGCCAACCATCTCCAGCTTGTTTCCTGTTCCGATGCATTCTCTCTTCCCTTTGTTTGTAAAGACCCGCCTGGATAAAGAGGCCTGGATATATCATTTATTTCACTTTCAGTCTGGTACTGCAACCCATCACTAAAAATCAATACATCGAAACCTCTTCTGTTGAATTGATCCAATTCTGCTAACAATTTATGAAAGACCAGCTGTGAGTGGAAAACTACCCTGACATGATCATAGCAATAGGGGTGAATAAAATCCACCCTCTTGATGGCAGGACAGGACAACTCCGACAACTAAGGTATGTCATTGATAAGAGTTAGGATTCTATTTCTATTCAATGCAGGTTGTTTACCACAATCAAAGAAGGGGTAAAGAAGAATGCTTGGAAAGTCCATACGACACGGTTTCATCCATACTACAGCCCTCAAATCAGTTTCTATATAACGTTCCGTCGATTTTAGGTCAGCACCCCCCAACCTTGCTGACGGGTTCGCCGCACATTCCCGTGGTACAAGAGGGGCTTGGAACCTCAGCCCCCAATAGAGCATTCTGTGCAGAAGTGGGCAAAGAAGGGGCGTGTGGTAGATCATGAGGCGTAACTATCTCCCCCATGTTTCCATTTGGCGGGGAGATAAAAGCGTGTTTCTCCACTGTAATCTCCCCTACTTCCAAATTCTGCTTCTCCTTGTCTAGTTGTGGATGTATCTTAACGGCGAGTGCACTCCCCGAGTCAGGTGCTCTGGGCAAGGTATCACCATTGGTTCTAGTACTAAGTGCCGCTTCCACCGCAATACTAATCATTTGGGCAAGGTCAGCGTGCAACTTGTCAGTAGTGTCCATTGTCTCTTTCTGGGGTGCCACCAATGCGGGTTTCAGAAGCAAATCAGTGGATACCTTGTCTGCTTTACCTCCTCTCCCTTTCTGAGGTACCTCTAGTGCCGGTTTCTGAAGGCCGTCCAGCCCCTTGATTCAACTATCCCACCTGGCAAACATTGCCCTACTGCTGGAGCCGCCTCAGGACTATGTTCCCCTGACAAGGAGTCTTCACCATGCTTAGATGAAGGGTGTCCCTCCTGCGCACTTCCTACCATTGCCAACTCTCCACCTTCCACATACGGCGCACAATTAGGCTTTGCTAAGTTTTCTCTAGGCTTAACAAAGAGGCCGTATATTTCCTTCTGGGGCAAAGTTAAAGGGACATTTACCCCAGACTTCCGCAGATCCTCATAAAGGGGACAAGCAGAATTCTTTGCATTAACAGGACCTTATTGTTCGAACTCCGTTTGTGGGACATCTCTTTAGATAGGGAGTTAGTGGGAAAGGAGTAAGCCGTATTCTGACTACTAGGAGACTCACAGCCATCCAGATTTACTATCTGAACGTGATCTGCTTCCTCCCTAATGAAGTTTCTCCAAGTATGTTTTGCAAATTTATGATTTTGACTATTTGCATACGTGAGGGAGCTTTTTTTCTTATTTTTCTTATTTTTCGAGATGTTATTCTTTTTTTGTTCGATTCTGCCCTTCTTGCCACCCACTAACAACTTTGTTTGTTGTTGGGGGGCAGTCTCTGGTGGAATACCGACAGAGGGTGGAGGAATGGTGAACAGCCCCCTGGTCTTCGGTTAAACGGTACTAAGCTCTAGTTTATTTTCCGGGTGCTTAACCGCTAACATCTCCAATGTCAGCAAATGCGAGGTCAACTTTGTAGGGAGGGATTCCATGATATCCAAGCTTATTTTAGACTGAGCTATTTGGAGCTCGGTTAAAATTCTAAGCTCTCTGAAGCCCCGGGAATTAGTTTTTAGTTCCTGTAAGATTTGTGTCAGAATTCCAGCTATAACAGCATTCTGTTCTAGGTTTAATCCCCCATTATCTAGTTCTTGTAGGGAGGAGATCTCTTGTATGTGTTGAGACAGATTCTGCAATTCTGAATCTGCCGAAAAGAAACCAAGTGGTGTATCCAAAAAGGAAGAGAGTGGCGCATTGCTTTCATTTTTCTCTGGAATATTATCAAACAGAGACGAGCTGGATGCAACATCCTGCTTGCTTGACACATTAGCTCCCATAGAGAGCATGGAAGAGTGTGCCATTGCGGCCCCCTCCAATATCAAAGAGTCACTAGGTTCCGGCGGGTAGGGCGGCAAAGGCATACTCATTGCCATGCGTAACGTATTTTTTTACCGCCGTGAAAATCAGAGGAGCCGACAGAATATCATCATACATTCTCACCCCAAGACCTTTCGCGGTCCTAGTTCCCAGGCCAGTGACAGAGGGGCGATTATACACATATTCAAAGCTGTTGCGCCGACCTAGACATTTTCATGCCTGTAGCGCTATAAACCTGTGACTTCCAACCTCAGTCTGCACAGCACTGGTCGACCCTGCTGCTGACAACAACTATTAATTCATAGTGCAATTTCGCCCAAAGTATCACCCGCCTGGCCCTAAAACACTTGTCAATTCTTGCAGAATCTGCGTGAAAGACAATAGTAGCACCGCCTATCGCCGCCCGTCAGCCCAACAGGCGTAACAGGCAGGCACTTCTGGCGGGCACTTCCGCACACGCGCGCATGCCAAATGTTATAACGCGAGCGAGGCTCGTGAAAATGGGCGGGCACTGAAATAAAAAACAAAGCGCAATCAGTAAGGAGAGACGATGAAGGTCCATGAAAGTCCATGTAAGTCAATACTCGGGGTGGATCCAACGAGTGCTAAGGCCCCACCTCTCGCCATCCAATAGGATTAGAGAAACAGCGGTTCAGAAAGCCGCGGTCCGTTGCATCTACAGCAATCCGGCACCCGACTCCAGCAGTCCTTCGCAGGCGTAACAGGCAGGCACTTCTGGCGGGCACTTCCGCTCGGGCACACGCGCAAGGGCTCGTGCGCCAAATGTTATAACGCGAGTGAGGCTCGTAAAAATGGGCGGGCACTCTTGCCAGCCAATAGGATTAGAGAAACAGCGGTTCAGAAAGCTGCGGTCCGTTGCATCTACAGCAATCCGGCACCCGACTCCAGCAGTCCTCCGCAGGTGTAACAGGCAGGCACTTCTGGCAGGCACTTACGCTGAGACTATTTAAACCGCACCCAAACAGCAGAACATGCTTTGCGTTATTCTGCTGTGGGCAGCTTAACGCTCACTGTGTCCAGTTCTTTGATGCCAGCTTACTTGAAACCAAGGACCTGCAAAGAGAGAAAGAACACTACAAAACTTACCTGGAACAGTATCCTGTCTTCAATCCATCGCCGACTTCAGTTCCACTCACCTGAAGGTACGAACTCCATCATCCGGCACTGCATGCATCCTGGAATACCATAACCTGGAAAGAGGAGAAAGAAAGACTGCATTAGTAAGCGTTTACTCACGTTTACTCTCGAATGAAGAAAGCCACACAATTCTTACCTGGGTAGTCATCTCCTGGTCAGTATCATTGCTGGAACATTACGGCGCTTGGCGAGGAACATTGCAACCTGCAAGGAGAGAAAAGACACAGGATAGCAATATAAAAGGCGAAACAGGGCCGCGCATCGCGCATTACTCACTGGACAGCATCGCACACACCGCGCTTTCGCCTACCGGCCCATGCTCATCTTCAAACTGTATGACAACACCAAAATACCTTTCCATACCTAAAAGGAAAGAAGCAAGACATTATTATTCGAACTAAGAGGAACATAAGAACTGCCTATAAAGAATGTAAAGCAGCAAACCTACGGAGACGCAGATGGCCTGGATTCCCACAGGGGGGCTTGCACCAGTGAAGTAACTTGGTCGCTGCTCACCCCACACATTTACGCGCCCCTGCCACGAGGAGCAGGACAGAGAATCCACCTTTCACAATATTAAGGTGAGGAGAGGGCCCAAGGGGGGAGGAAGGAGTTGAGGCCAAGGGAGGTGGGAAAACAAAGACAATCTGGTATTGAATCCAGCTCTCCTATATTGCAGACCCATCTTTAACCAGAGGCCTTACCAAGGGACCGGGAGAGGGTTCCAGAGTGCAAATCATCCAACCAGGGCTGGGTGGCGTCCCCGTGGATACCAGGTGAGCGTAACAGTCCCGAGAGCCCACTGGAGAGATCTCATACTCAGGCCTGCCTCTGGCACCAGAAAAATGCAGGATGCCATGAGGCCGAGCAACCTCAGAAAGTCGAAGGCCAGGAGACGCTGGGCACTTTGGAATTTGGTGACCATCTACAGAATGTCTTGAGCCCTCACTTCTGGTGGCGAGGACTGCTCCAATGAACTGGAGCCTTTGAGATGGTATCATGTGGGACTTCTTCAAGTTGAGGGAGAAGCCCAGTCCGTGGAGAGAATGAGAGGTGTAGCTGAGATGTTTCAGGGCCTGTTCGGGGGAACTGGCCCTGATCAGCCAATCGTCCAAGTAGGAGTAGATGTGAACCCCCCTTCTCCTGAGACTCGCTGCCACCACCGCCATCAACTTGGTGAAAACCCTCGGCGGAGGTCAGCCCAAATCGCAGAACACGACACTGATAATGAGAACTGCCAACAGTGAACCTCAGGTACTGTCTGTGCCCGCGATGGATTGGCATATGAAAGTAAGCATCCTGAAGGTCCAATGATACCATCCAGTCCAGAAGCTGGAGGGCCTGAAAGATCTGAGAAAGGGGAACCATCTTGAACTTGTCCTTCCTGAGGAATTTCTTTAAATTTATTAAATCCAAAATGGGTCTCAATCCTCTGTCCTTCTTGGGAATTAAGAAGTACGGGGAGTACCAGCCCTTGTTACTCTATGCTACAGGTGCTGGTTCTATAGCACCTTTCTCTGGCAGGTTGAAGATTTCCTGCATAAGTACCAGATCTGGAACTTTGAAAGACCTGTTCCCCGGTGGATGACTGAGGCTTCTTTTTTTTAAAGCGAAGGCCTGGAAGCCTGAGCAACTGTTTCCAATGCCCAGGCATCTGAAGTAATGCCTCGCCATTCTTTCAGATGCAGTGAAAGTCTGCCTCCCACCGGGGACTTGTGAGCTAAGGCCTCAGAGAGGTTTTGAGGCGGCTGAAGCAGTGCTGATGGTAAAGTAGCTGCTGCCTGGGTAGTCTTAGTACCTCTTACCCATCCACCACGGGGGAATCTTTTTTTTATCTCTTCGTTTCGACAGTCCACTCCCCCTTCCAAATGAGGATTAAAAACTAAAGGACCTACCCCTCCAAGGTGTCCCAATGGAGCGGTTTTGTGGCTATCTAATAGCAGCACCAAGGGATTTGGCTGCTGTTTTGAGGTCTGCATTTTCTCCGGGCTTTCATCAGCCTTGCTACCAAATAAATGTGTGCCGTCAAAGGGCATGTTAAGAAGTCTGGATTGCACATCTGGAGCAAAACCGGACTTTAACTAGGCAAATCTGTGCATTACTGTACTAGCCTCCATTGACCTGCTGATACAGTCAGCAGTGTTGAGACCTGTCTCGAGGGATTCGCACATTGCGTCCTTCCCATTCCTGATGAGATTTTAAAATCCATCTCTTACGTCCCCTCTGGGGATATGCATAGCCCCCATTGCTATACATTCCCAAATTGTGTAAGGGAACCTGGCCAACGTACATGTAGCATTCACCGAGTTTAGAGCCATACTCCCTGCAGAGAAAACTTTCTTGGCCAAAGCATTGTAACGCTTGTCATCTGTCTGGGGGAATAGCTGGGTATGCATTTTGTTTTGAGGTGGATGTGGCAGCCTGCACTCCCAAACTTGCAGGAGTCGGATGTTTTGTCAGATGATATGATATGATAGTTTGTTTATATAGCGCGTATACACAATGTGTTTCAAAGCGCTTCAAAGCAAGGGAAGGAACAAGGAAAAATACAATGACATTCTTACAGGCCATGAACAGTAAGGATGTGAAATTAACTATCGTACTCGGCCTGACGACATTTCAGATAGCGCAAGAGCTAAGACATGGAAGGGAGGGGGAGAGTGGGAAGAAAATGGAAACAGACAGACAACTGTCTGAAGGCCTGACATTTCTGGTAGAGCCGGCGAAAAACAAAAGGTGAGCAAGAGGGGTGCTGAAAGGTAGGGGAGGAACAAAACAAGGGACTATCATACTAGGCCTGACAACATTTCAGATAGTGCTGCAGGGGGGATGGGGAGGACAAAACAGTAAGGGGAGGAGGGAGGAGACAGACGAGGTTGCTATCATACTAGGTCCAGGGACAATTCTGATAGAGTAAGTGCATAGAAGAAGGTAAGGGGAGGAGATAGGAAAGGGAGAAGGGAAAGGAGGAGAGAACAGAGAGTTAGCAGTCAAAAGAGTGGAGAAGCTCGAGGGGAGAGTGAATACAATTGCAGAAGTCAGTAGTAATACATAATGTTGCAAGCCAGGATACAAGATGACGATGGGAACAGCATGATTCAGGGCCACCATGAGTACAAGATGCAAAGGAAGTCCAGCATGAGGGTTGAGAAAGGGTGACGCACCGTGAATGAATGAAGTTCATAAAAGTCAAATCCAGCATTGGCCACAAGACGGTGATGGTGAAACCAGAATTTACCAGGACAGACTCCTGCAGAAGTAGGCTTGAGGGGGGTAATGAGGGGGAGATAACTGGGGTCACTACTGGACGCTGTGCATTTAGATGTTCGCTTTTTATTTACTGGCAGAATTAACTCTGCATCTCCCAATTTGTATTTACTCGCCTTTGCAGAGCCACATGAAAGGAAAGAATAGGCTCCTCCTGGGCTCCTTTATCTAGGTTATCTGTAAGATCATCCTGCTCATATATTGGTGTGGATCTTTGGCACCCCATGTAGTCCACCACTCTGGACATTAAATGTCTGTAAGACCCATTTGCATGCTCAGTAGGATCAGGTCTCCCAAATTCTAATTCTGGGGACGTATCTAGTCCAATAAAATAAATAGAAGAAAGTGATTTAAAGAAATCTGTTCTTGCTAGTGGTGTATGTGTCTTTTCAGTAATTCTCGATGGCATCAATGGTTGCGCCGAAATCTTTGACACCGTCGATGTCAAGAGCTTCGAAGCTTGCAGCGTCGAGGACTTTTTAGGGCCTGAGAAGGAGTCTTTCGGTGCTGATGGCGTCGACAACAACTTCCTCAAAGGAGATTTGTCTTGAGTCGAGGGATCCTTCGACTGCTTTCGAGGAGATTTTTTCCCTGCCTCCCAGGCCCGACAGCACACAGGTTTTGGCCTTATTTTGTTTTTTTCTTGTTGAGATTTTCGACCTGGGCATGGCATTCATAAGTCTTCAAAGGGGTCAAGGCCGCCTTCTCGAATACCTTCATTATTTTTACTCTAAATTTTTCCCACTCAGCTGGAGAAGCTGATTTCGTCGGGCATTTGACCTGTTCTGGGGAGGAACTCAGCGACGACCTATCGTTCCTTTTCTTCGAATGCCGCAACGATGACGAGTGGTGAGAACCACTGCGTGATTGCAATCTTTTTGTCTTCTTTTGACAAGGAGAAATATTTCTCGACTCATCTAAAGGCTGTCTTTTCGACTTAGTCATCGATGGGAATTTAGACCTACCTGCCGCTAGTTTTTCAGGGCTTTCACCATCATCAATAGGCAGGCCTTACAGTCAAAGGTAGCGTGAGAGGAATCGAGGCACCACAGACACACCCAATGGGGGTCCATAAGGGACATCTAACCCCCACCGTCTTGGCACTTCTCAAACCCCGATCTCGGAGTTGAAGACACTGATGGCGATGCCATTCTAATGATGTTGATCGAAGATTCTCGTAGCTATCCAAAGCAATAGCTTTCACAGAAAAACAGAACTGAAGCCAACGGTCGCTGCACGCGCTTTATACCATCGATGATGTTGACATCGAGACCGAGGCCTCTGAGGGAGTCGACAGGCTTCGACACGCAGCGCCCTTTGCTGGAATACATTTCCAAAGCGGCTGAAGCTGGATATGGAAATTTCATAAAATGATGCATATGTGGGAGGACACAATCCATTCGAAAGGAGCACACAGGCTCTTTTATAACAGAAATAGAACTTTGTCTGTCAAAAACCACGAAAACACACAGAAATAGTTTGGTGAGCAAACTTAAGGACTCCCAACACTGAAGTCTGTGGTAGAAATCTGAAAATGGCTGCCAGATGAGGGGCTTAGGAAGAGGACAGTCATTGGATGGAGGCAGTATGACCCAAAGGACAGTGATTGGCTTAGAGGAGAAATACAGTTTTTAAGTGAAACTGTTTTCTTTTACCGAGGATTCCCAGCCAGACGATAGGGAATATTCATGACCATGTGAATCTATGCCAGACCCCATGCTGGAGAAGAACAGGCGGTGCCGAGACCGCTCATAGAAGTGCCGGGATCAAGGGCTGGTCATGTACAGGTAAATGCATGGAAAGATGAGAGGCAATGAGAAGATGTGGTAAGAGCCATCACTTTAAAAGCTCAAATCTACTTGCATGCTAGGCATTGGGAGGGTTATTAGACGGTTAATGTTGATGGGGATATAATATGTATAATTAACAATGTTCATTATAGTAGCATTTCAACAGTGAATTACTTTCATGGTGTTGCATCATCAATATATTGCTTTAATAAAGATGCACCCACAATATGTGCCCACATTCACACATCAAATCTTTTTAATGTTGCACCCATAATATATGCCCACGTTAACACAAAAAATCAGTCACCATCAGTGCTGTCACTCTTCCCAGCTAATCACATGCATGCAACCCAATTGCAAACACATACAAACTCACTCAACTGCATTTGCACAAACTCATTCATCTACACGCACATAAAACTCACACAGGCTCACTAACCCCAGAGAACATTGTTTAAACAAACATACACACACTCATTCAACACAAACACATATGTACATAAATCGACCCATTAAACAAACACCATCTTGCTTGGCGGCGGTTACCACGGTACACACCACCTGAAGTAACTGCAAAGTGGGGCAGTGGCTGCAGAAAAGGGGTGCTAGAGCCCAAAAGCAACTCAAGGAGGTGGCGACAGGGGTGGTGACACCCAGACGCTGTCTATGCAGCACACATTTGTAAGCAGCTATGGGGCAGTAACCTTGCTCGTCAAGTAGACAGTTGTATAATCCTGCAGGACTGGATACGTTCTCCATGAGCATATTAAAAGTGACTCGTGGACCTCTCACTGGGCAAAAGATGGCCCATAGCAGTGATTTTTTATTTTCAAATTTGTTTATTGGCATTTTTCAATAATATCAAACAGGTTGTGTACAATGGAGCCAATCACAAATAGTTATAAATATATGTTTAACTTAACGTCAAAAAATTACAAATACAAAAACAAAACAACCATAACTGTCTCCATATTCTGTCCGTTTCATATATCGTTGACTGTTTCGGGGGGGGGGGGGGGGCGGGTGGTAGCGAGGGTGAACCATCCGGCAACTACAATGGGGAAAGGCTTCCGCAAGGTCTCTGTCCTCTGCCATACTTCCGCTGCTGCTGGCTTTATGACAGGTCTCACATGGGCCTGGATTAAGTTCCGATTCAGGGGGGTTTATCATCCGAGGGGTGGAACATGTGTCTGGTGAGTTCCTTCCATGCCTCGAGTGACATACTAGAGTCATCCGTGGATCCGGCCACACAGTCCTCCCATGCCACGGTCTCGGCCAGCACCCACCGTTCAGTCTCTTTGTGCCATAGTTTGAACTGAGGGCCCATGGGTTTCTTCCAGGCCATTGCTATAGTTCTTTTGGCCAGTATGCACGATATGTCCATGAGCCTTGTTGCATGCTCGTCTGGGGTAGGTTCCTAAGAGGCACTCACCGGGTGTCAAATTATATTTACTCAGGCCTGCTTTTTCGCAAGTTTGTTGGACCCTGTCCCACAGAGCCCTTGTCCTGGGGCATTCCCATAACATGTGGATCAGATCCGCTCTTTCTCCCTTGCACCAGTTGCAGGTCGGTTATGCCTGGGGATTGAAGGTGGCTATGCGGCACGGGGTCAGGTAAGTTCTGTGTAGTATGTTCAACTGAATCTGCCTAAATCTATGGTTTCTGGACACCGTTTTGGGGAATGTGAGAGCTCTGTTCCACTCCTTCAGTCATTTCCCGGCCTATATCCTCCTCCCATTTGCTTTTCATTTCCATGCTCCGAGGATTTGGCATGTCGATCAGGTGGCCATATATTTGTGAAACGGGTTTACCGCCCTCTCCCAAGTTGTACATCAAGGTGAGGAGTGCGTCTGTGTCTGGTTCCATCGGCCACGAGTCCCATTTGGTGGGCCACAGCACGAGTTCTTTGGTACCACAGAAACTGGCCGGTATGTATGCCTTCTGTCTCCTGCAGCGAGGTGAACTCCCTGAAAGTGCCTTCATCATACAGATCTCCCCAGGTGTAGACCCCTTCCCTCTCCCAGAGCCTGATATGTTTCAAATCCGAAAGTGTTGTGAATAGGTCTGCGATCGGGGGGACTTCTGGGGTATAGGAGTTCCGTGAGTTAGTGAGCATTTTCGCCCTGTACCAAATTTTCCTTCCCAGGTCAGCCAAAAAAGGGTAGAGTTCCCAGCAGTTTGGACGGTGCCCAGACCAGTTCTTTCAGATGGAATAGGGGCAGCATGGCCTGTAGCAATGGTGTTTCAGATGTGGGTTCCTCATCTAGCCATTTGGTCACAAAACTAGTTGTGCTGCTATGTAATATTTTTCTAGGTTTGGAAGTTGAATACCGCCTTGGCTATATGGTAGGGTTAGGATTGCAACGCTATTCTATGCCTGCCTTTCCCCCATAGGAACTCTCGCAGTATGGTCTCAAGCAGTCGGAAGAAGGGCTAGGTTATATAGTAGTGTACATTTTGAAACCCATAAAGGAAACGCGGAAGAATGATCATTTTAGTTATCGAAGCCCTGCCTATCATCGAGAGGGGGAGTTTCGCCCAGAACGCCATTGATTTGCGCAGGTGGGGAGTGCTGCCTTTGTGTTTCGTTCGTGCATTAGCTCGGGGGTATGCATAATGTGTACTCCAAGGTAGCGGAATGACGTATTCTGCCACTGGATCCCAACTCCAGGGAGTGCTTCTAAACTCTCTGTTTTCAGTGCCGCTAGGGGGAACATACCAGACTTTGACCTGCTAAAACTTATCCCAGAGACATTGGAATAATTGTCCAGCACTTCTAACATGGTTGGTACGTTGAGGTGTGGGTCCCTGACGTATACGAGAACGTCATCCGCGTAGAGCGAGATGATGTGATCCACGTCTCCCAGTCTAATGCCTGCATCGAAAAATTGCTTTCTAAAGTAAACAACTATGGGTTCTAGTCCCAGTATGTAAAGCATTGGGGATAGTGGACAACCCTGTCTAGTCCCCCTGCATATATCCCAGGCCTCCGACACATACTTCCCAGATTTCACCCTTGCCTTAGGTTTAGCATACAAGATGTTAATCCACCTGATGAACCCCGGACCAAAGCCAAACTCCCTAAGCACTGCCACAAGGTATTCCCAGTAAATGGAGTCAACCGCTTTGACTGCGTCTAGGGACAGCAGCGCGTACGAGTCCTTGTCTTTATCAGTTTGCGCTATAATGTGCTGCAATCTGCGTAGGTTCATGGACGTATTTCGGCCCGGCATGAAGCCGCACTGATCTGGGTGAACTATGTCTCCTATTATTCTAGACAGCCGCTTCGCTAAGATCGTAGTCAGGATTTTTACATCATAATTTAACATTGTAATCGGGCGATATGAGTCACATTGATCTGCCGGTTTATTGGGCTTAAGGATCGGGATCACAAGCATCTCCCTCATACTTTCAGGTAGTATCCCTTCTTCGTATGCCTCCTGGTATACTGCGTGTAATAGGGGGGTCAGGGAGGACTCATACATTTTAAAAAACTCCATGGGCAACCCGTCTGTTCCCGGTGCTTAGCCTGTGGCCAGGGATCTGATTGCATCGGTAATGTCTTCGGGCATGATTTCTGCTTCTAGGGAGTCGGCCTGCTCAGGGGACAGCCTGGGGAGCCCTATCTCTTCTAGTGTTCCTACCAACCGTTCATGGGGGACCTGCTCCTCATGTGAATACAGGTGGGTGTAAAAGCGAGTGAAAGTGTCATTTATGCCCTGCGTCGTACAGTGTGTGTTTCCATCCTCATCTTGTAGTGAGGTGGTGGGGTGTTTGGGGTGCTCTTTACGGCAGAGCCAGGCGAGTAGTCTGCCCAGTCTGTGGGCCTCAACGTGTGTTCTGTTTGTTCTGGCAGTATAGTCGAACTTTTCCAGCCTGTTCCACGCAGTTATGTTCCGCTCTAAGTTTCACAAGCTCCTCTTCCCTCTGTTGGGTGTCTACGGGGGTAGCCTCAAGTCGCTCAATCTGCCGTTCCACTAGGTCTAGTTCTTTCCTGAGCTGCTTCTTGATACCTCCCGCCTTTGCAATTACTTCTCCCCTGGTTACCACCTTTAGAGCCTCCCACACTGTGCCATTGTAAGCTACACTACCGGTGTTAACCTCTAGGTATGCATCAATAGAATTGCGTAATTCTTCTCGGAAAGCTGGGTCCCTCAGGGCGTCTGTGGGCATTTTCCACATGGGAATGGGGGGTCTGGGCCCTCTGTGGTGCCATGTTATCAGAAGCGGGGAGTGATCAGAGATAGTCCTCCCCAAGTATTGTGCTCCCTCCACCCGGGGCAAGTGTTCCCTGTCTATGAATATGTAATCTAGTCTTGTGTGTAACTTATGTGGGGATGAGTAAAATGAGTATTCGCGTGCTCAGGATGTTTTTCCCGCCACACATCCGTCATTTCCAGCCTCGCCAACATGGCGGATAGTGCTGTCGTAGCGGTCGATGGGCCTCCTAGCTGTGGTGTGGATCTGCCCAGCCGTGGGTCATGTACACAATTAAAATCCCCCCCCCCCCCAAATAAAGAGATCGTTCCTGTACTGTGCAACTCTAGGATACAGTGAGTTCAGGTAGGACGATATGTTATTGTTAGGAGATAGGAGTTCATGATGCATACTGCTTCTTGTTCAATGAATCCCCAAATTACGATGAACCTACCTTCCGGGTCTATCTCAGTTTTGTCCACCCGGAATGGGAGCTGCGGGTGAATCCAGGTGTAGACCCCTCTTGCGTATTTAGAATAAGTGGTACCAAACCCCTGTCCACCCCAATGTGTTTGTAGCTTGGCCACCGAGTCCGCCGTGCAGTGGGTCTCCTGTACTAATGGTATCATTACCCCTTTTCTATGCAGGTAGGTTTTAATCCTGTTCCTTCGGAGGTAACTCCTTAGGCCCCTTACATTCCATGTCATTATTTTTATGGTGGTCGCAGCCATAGGGGTTTAGTAACAGATCTGTTGTCCCACCCTTTCCCCGCCTCTGCCACCCCCGGGCCTGGACCTGTTAACCAGGGGTCGGTCTGTGTTGGGGTTGGGGCACGAGCCTCATAGTTTCCTCCCTCCCTTCCCCCCTCCCTCTCAGTGTCCATTGGAGACTTATTAACAATAACAATCCTCATTCTAGTGAATAAGGGCAACAAACCTTTCAACTCGAAACTGCCCCCAACAGTTGCCTCAAACTTGCAGCGCTCGGGGTCACCCGATCCTTCCAGGCCTTTCCGGGCCTCCCGGTGCGGGTGGTGTGTCGGCAGTCGGCCTCCACGTGTTGCAGGGGGGTGCGTCGGCTTTGTTGTTATTCGCATGGGTCGGTGCACTCCTGCCCATCATGGCGTACGTAGAGTTGTAGATCTCAAGCGGTCCGGTATTCATTCGGCAGTTGTGCGAACCTTCATTTTCCTGTCGTTTGGTGACTTCATGCGCAGTGCTTTCCTTATCATCAGCAAGGTTGTTGTCCTCAAGCCACATATTTGCCGCTGCCGGAGTCTCAAGAAAGATAGCTTTCCCCTTGTATAGTACCTTAAGGCGGGACGGGTACAGTAGCATGTACTTGAGGATTAGCTTGCGCAACCTAGCTTTCACCGGTACAAATGAGTTCTGTGCTCGCTGCACCGCAGGGGTGTAGTCTGGGTAAATGACTATTTTGGCGCCATGTTTCTCGATCTCCCCTCCTTCTCTTGAGAATCTCAGTATAGTCTCTCTGTCGCGAAAATTCAAGACTTTTGCTATAATAGGGTGCGGTCGGGAGCCCGGAGGGGGCCTTTTCTGAAGTGATCTGTGGGCCTGTCCTATTGAGAAGCCCTGGGTCAGTTTGCCGGCCCCGATTTCTTGCAAGAGCATCGTTTCTACGAATTCGGTCGGGTCCGGGCCCTCTGTGTCTTCCGGTACCCCCAGGATTCGGATGTTGCCCCAGCGGGCACGTCCTTCAGCGTCCTCGGTTCGCGCCTCTAGCCGCACTACTTGCAACTCAAGGTCTTCGACCTTAGATTTAAGTTCTGTGGTGTCGTTAACATTGTCTTGGAGCGTTGCCTCTGTTGTGGCCACCCTTTCTGTAAGGTTGCGGGCGTCCTGTCTCATCATTTGCATGTCCGACTTGATTTCATCGATCCTGGTTTCGATGGACGTCCGTAGCGCCGCTATGGCTTGTAGCACTTGCGTATTCGTCGGATCGTGCTCCTTAGCCGTCGGGTCGTCTGCTGCCTCTGTCCCCTGTTGTTGTTTCGCCCTGACTGTGGTGAAGGAGTCCATGGTCGCGGTTTTCAATTTGCTTTTGGGGGGCGACATCGCCAGTCTTTGGGCATGCTCCGCGGCCTTTTCCCATTCAGCGAGGGCGTGTATGTAGGATCGAGGGCGGTCGTTGCAGAGGGGGAGTTGTCGGCCCGTGGATGTTCCGGAGGAAACCGCCCGTAGCCTTCTCTCTTCTTCGGGTCTCTCGCGGCCTCCTGCCAGCCAGCGCCTCTCCTGCACGCGGTCTCGCGCTGAGGGTCCCCCCCTTCGTCTCTTCCTCCCGCAGCTCGGTCTTGAAGATAGAGACCCGGATCACGGCCGGCCGCCCTCCCCGGGGTGTCGCCGGATCACTGGGTTGGATGCTGTGGGCCCTCCTCTCTCGCCTCCGGAGGCTATCCGCCCTCCAGCGGTGCGTCTCAGATGGGGCCGGCGAGCACCGCCATTTTGTTGGGCCGGGGCCTCCGCTCTGTTCGCTTCGGTTAACCGTTGTCTCGGTCCGATTTTCTTGCGGAAACTTCGTCGAGGGTAGGGAAACGGTTCTTCTTTCCGTAGCTACTTCAGGCGTGCTTGTTCAGCTTAAGCAGGCCGAACGATTCGGTCCGTTGTAGGATCTCGGGCAGGAGCGCGAGGAGAACACGTCCTCACTCCATGCGCGCTGGCCACACCCCCCCCATAGCAGTGATGGCTTGAGAATGTTGTCTTGATTATATGGAAGAGTATCAGAAACAATCTGCCATTGGTATAACATTGTTTTATTTAGAGACAGGTGCTGGGTGGTTTGGGCTACACAAAAAAACAACCAAAGCTGTGGGAGGCACAAACATTGGTAGCAAGTGGTGCGAGTTTGGCAAAGGTACACAATAAGCACTTTCTCAGCAATAGGATCTCCTTCAAAGGATGAGGTGCGTCTAAATGCGATGAGGTGAGACGGAATCCTCATGAGGTCATTAGTGACACCCCAGAGTAACGAGAAAGGAATTTCAAGTCCTGTCACCAGCTGTCATCTGGTGGTTTAGTTGACATTGTTAAGGTTTTTGACTGGTCGGGTCTTCTTTGCAGCAAGAAAAAGAAAGTGGAGAAGGTGATCCAGAACATAGCTGCAGAATAGTAGTTATTGTCAGGAGAGCTCATTGGATTCGTTATATCTGATATCCCACCCCCCCAAAGAATATGGGAAATGTTTCAGTTTAAATGTTTGAACTTTCGATCAATTGTTTTATTTCGATTTAAATCATATAAGTATCACAGTTCCAGAAATTCTTTAACACTAACATACATATTTACATAGGCAGAATGAACCAATCATTGTGATTTTATTTGATAAGGTAAATAAAACAGAACCGAAGCAGGTTTGTAAAAACAACTGACAATATCCCCTGATCATCCGAAAGTACCAATGCTCTGTACAATGATATGATATGATAAGTCATTTATAACACGCCTGTACATAAGTGTTTCTCAGTATGAAAAGACAGGGGAGGGAAGACAGAGGGAGAACAAGACAAACGATCTTACTAGGCCTTGTGTCATTCAGATTTCGTTCCTTGCAAACCTTTCCGCCAGTCTAGGTGGCAGATTTTATGTGATGCAAGTTTCTCATTCTGGGAAACAGGCACACATTCACCATCCTAACATTTTCAACTGTTCAACAACAGTTGACAACATTCAGCTACATAGCATTGCAGCGTGCAAGCCACCGCCAGCCCATCCTTGCCAAGTTTGAAGCTTTGCTGATTCAGTCTTCTGGGCTTTTATAAACCTTAGGCGTACGAAGTGGGTTATTTACCAATACAATTGTGAGAGGTTTGTGAATGCTCTGCACTGTAGTTAGTGATCAAATTCATAATATTTTAGTGTGTTTCCTATTCCAGCAGAAGATAGTAAATGCTAGAAATCTCCATATTGCATCTTGAAATACTGATGGATGGTGCCTGAAGAAACATTGGTTCGGGTTTCTTCCTCGATCTGCAACCCCAAGAATAGCTTTTGACTACCCATTTCACTTCCCTGCCCATAATTCCAAATCCTTGGAAAGCTTTAGCACTCTTCACAATGTCATGCCATACCTCCAATCCCACCAATGATGGATTCCATCAGCAATACCATCCCAGCCCACTGCTTTTGTGGAATGTCTCTCTTCATGGCTGATGGGCAAAATCTGTATCTTCTTATGCCCTATTTTTACACCCGAGCTTCTGCCTCGTCTGTTCCCAATGGGAAGCCAAGGGGGCCATTGTGCGGAAAACTACCAATTCTGTTAATCAGTTTATTCTATGATCTTACAGTCATATAAAGAATAAATTTAACTAGTGGAAGGCGGTGCCTGATAGGTCAATCTGGACGCAGGTGCTAAGGAAGAAAAGCAAATAAGTATTACACTGTGTGCAAGTATTACTCTGTGTGCATATATATGAGTAAGCTGAACTAGTGCAAATATATGATTTGTGGCCTGCAATGGCAAAGTAACGCAAATAATCACCTCCCTGTTTTAGTTTAGCTTTCTCTGTGCAAAGGAGCTTTGTCGTTGTTGCTACAGCCTACAAATCGAATATGCATGCCAAATCAACCTTTATAATATATATATATATTTGTGCTTCCCCTACCGTATTTAATGCAGCATGATTGTTATGAAATTGAATCAGTTGGTATCTGATATACTTTGCCTTTGTGGCAGTCTGTGATGTTCCCTTACATGGAATGAGTGCAAATCCGTGCAGAGAATGATTTGGAGGCAAGCCTATTCATGTGTAAACTAAATTAGCCCCTTCAACACCTCTTAATAAATATCCCCCTTCTCACTATGTTAATGTTCACATTTCCCTATTGGCAATTGATTATTTTTAAAATGCACAAAAAGCACACGTCTGTTTGATTTTAGATGCATTTTCCCACTTCTGCAAATCTCCATTTGCACAAGCGCAAATTGTTAGTGTTAGTAAATCTAACTAGACCCATCTACAAGCAATAGTAAATAAGTATAATAGTGTAAAGAATTCTAAAGGTAACAGAAAATCAAGGCCCAACACTGATCCTTGGCGTTCTGTTGGGTAGATGTCAAGTGCAACTATATTAATCATCTGAGCTGGTGCGTATGTGGAACTGGAAAAACACCTGCGTGCACCAGCGCAAAGATGTTTCAGGGAAAGCAGTAAGCAGTCGCTAAGGGATACGCATTGTCATTGCACATTGAGATGATATCTTGGTTGGTTTTTTTTGGCCCACTTAATGATGTCTCACAGGTCACACAAAGCCGTCGCTACTTGGAAGTAGCCCCTTTTGGACCACTTATGTATTGCAATAGGGGTAAACATAATATCTCTGGCACCTGTAAGGCACTCATGGTGGCAACAGTAAAGACAGGCACAAGGGATCACAGTTCAAGGGTGTTTATTAAACTGTATAGGTAGATTGGAAAAACACCTAATCTAAACCTAAATCTAAGATGGGAGCAAGCTACGACCATCAAATAATAAGGCAGTCCTAGTGGCGTCTTGTCAAATAAAAGGGCCTATACTAAAAAACCTATTGCCAATGCTTACAACTAAATACAAAAATGGTGTGGGATAGGGTTCACAAGAAAGAAAGAAGTGTTCACAAATGATAAGTTAGGCGGTTGTAGCCGGGGGTCTCCCTTACCCATGTTTTGAGCACAGGACAAGGCGAGACTCCTGAGCACAGCACACACTCAAGCTTTCCCAGCACGAGATGACAGTTCTGTTCTCAGCTATCAGGACCTTCACTGGTTAAGTCTCTTTTCTACAAAAAGTCTCCCGCCTCCGAGGACCTAATGTGTTCAAAATAACAAACAAAAAATTCCTTTCCATATGTAGGTTGGGTGATGACTTTTCACCCATGGATATCCCTCTTCCCGGTTCAGATCCACAAACTTTCCTAACGTTATCAGGACCTTCGGTGGTTAAGTTTCTTGCTTCCGAGGGCCTGATAGGTTCAAAATAATGAACAAAAGTTGCTTTCTGCTTGCTTTTGGGGTGATAATTCTTCATCCCCCAGGTATCTCTCGAATCTCAGCCTCCCTCCGTCGGGTTCACTATGGCTTGTATTCAAACAACTTGGTCTGTTACCTTCACGTGTCAGTGGGTGTTGGCTTTCCACCTCGGGCTCCCCCTCTTCTGGGCTCAGGCCTCTCTCGAACAGCAACCTCATTCTGTCAGGTTCGCTACGGCTCTCATTCACACGCTTTCACCTTTTGCATTCACAAATCTTTGGGTGACGGCTTTTCACTGGTTAGCCTCCCTCTGTCGGGTTCACTATGGCTTGGTGTCTAAAACCATTAAACCTTTCGCATTCACAAGTCTTAATGTCTTTTTAACCAGTTCACTGTGGTCATCCCTCTGTCAGGTTCACTCTTGCCAATCATCCAGTTCTTTCTCTTCTCTCACTATGCAGGATTCACCTCCCTTAGCTTTTCAATTAGGTATAGGTCAAAGACTTTCGACTGTACCGGGGGTTTTGCTAGACGCCTGTATAACCATTTTGACCTCCTTCTTCCGGCTCTCCTAGGGCCTTCTGGTATCGGTAGTTTCAACAAACGTGGGATCAACCAGAGTCACTCGAATGAGCACCCATGTGGTGCTGCACCCCTCTGCAGCTGGTTTTCCCTTAATGTTAACAGCTCTTTGAACTTTCCTTAATTTGCCCTTTGCGACTTTCGTTCAACACAGTTCGGTTTCTTATCGGTTCGCCCCTCGACTCACCGGCTTTGATGAACATTAATGTGTATGCCCTGAACCAGGACACTGCAGCCTATTTTAGATAGCTATATCCTAAGATCAGTCCATTTAGAGATGAAACAGTGATATGGGGAGGAGATTTCAATTGTACTCTGGACCAGACAATAGATAAATCGGATAACAAGCTGGCCTATCCAACCCCTTGTGCCAAAGCTCTGAACACGTTGCTGCACGCATTCAAGTTAGCTGAAGTATGGAGGATGAAGTATCCACAAGACCGGATATACCCACACTATTTTGCCCCGCAGAACCTATATACAAGGTTAGACTATGTATTCACTGGGGAGGAGACGGTAGGAGAGGTCACACTTGCCGAGTATAAAGCTATGGTGCTTTCCGATCATGCCCCTCTGGTCGTGATGTGGCAGCCCCCTCACCCCGAGCTAAAATCACAACATGGGGACTAAGAATCAAAGCATTGAAAGACACAGGTTTCCGGGAGGATTTAAGGACCGAGGTGAGGGAATATTTTGAAAACACCGGCAGTGTCGATTCAGCGGGTACGCTGTGGGAAGCCTTTAAAGTGGTGGTTAGAGGGGCAAGTCGAAAGGGATATAAGCCTTCATAACGAGAATTTGACAAAAGACAGGGAAGAAATTGGAAATGATTATGCAATGAAGTATCCCGCTTACAGCAGGAATGTGGGGATCACTGGGAAAGGTTAGGCAAACAGAGTTATAAGAAATACATTGAGAGACAACATGCAGGAGGGGATTAAACTGGGCATGCTTCTGGCCTGGTTATATAAGAGCGAGACTACTCAGCAGACTATCAGGGCACTGAAGGGGACGGATGGAACATTGCAGGAGATCCAGGAATAATAAATACATGTTTCTAGGATTATTACATGCACCTGAATAAAGAATCTGAAGAAGGGGAAGAGTTAAAACATACTAGAGCATACTAGAGGCGTTGACAGAGATCAGTCTTCCCAAACTCAATCAGGAAGAGAGCGAAAGTCTAGAGATCCCCATTACGGTAGAAGAACTAGAGGGTGTGATAAAGAAACTACCAACCAATAAAGTCCCAGGAGCAAATGGGCTCCCCAGAAAATGTTATAAGGAATATATGGCTGAAATACTTCCCCCATTGTTGAAAATGCTAAATGAGGCATTGGACATAGGTAAATTGCCAGAATCACTGCAAGAATCAATAATTGTCCCACTACTCAAACCGAATAAGCCGGATACAGAATGTGGATCTTATAGGCCCCTATCATTGCTAAACCAAGATGGGAAGATTCTTAGTACAGTCATGGCAAATAGGCTAAGACCGATCATAAGTAAACCTATACACCAAGATCAGAAAGGATATGTCTCACACAGAAATATAACTCATAACTTGCAGAGGTGGCACCAAATAATTGATTATACTCGGAGGGGGACACAGGAGGTAGCAGTAGTTTCACTAGATGCAGTGAAAGCATTTGACTCAATCAGATGGCCCTGGCTTCTAGCGGGTCCTGAAGGAATATGGTATTGGCCCACATATATTGAATGGGTGCGGCTGCTGTACAATGTGCTGTTAGCAAGAGTCAAGATGGGCTCCGCTATCTCCGAGCAATTGCAGTTAAGTAAGGGCACAAGACAGGGATGCCCATGGTCTCCGATGCTCTTCATTTTAGCGCTGGAACCATTAGCGGTGTATGTAAGGGAGGAATATGGAGAGGCGGATATCAGTACAGGGAGCGGATTACACCTGATCTCGTTGTATGCAGATGACATGCTATTATACCTACAATACCCAGAGGAGAATCTACATTATGTTTTAGATGGCATGATATGCCGCACTGTTGGGCACAACTATTAACCCGCAGAAGTCAAGTCTACACCCCTTGAGAGCGTATGAAGGGAAGCCGATATACAAACTGCCAGTGTTACCAATCAAGTGGGAAATGGATACGTTTAGGTACTTGGGAATAGACATATAGCACGACCCTAAGCTGGAGCATATGCATAACACGGAAAAGGCACTGACCATAATTGAGAAATGTATGATATTTTGGTCTAAGCTACCACTGTCAATGATGGGGCGCACAGCATTACTGAAGATGGTGGTGCTGCCGAGATTACTACATTACTTTGCAAACGTCCCGTTTGCAATACCAAAGAGGTTCTTTACGAAAGGACATGGTATATGCAGAAGTTCATATGGCATAATTCGAGGTGTAGAGTAGCATTATGGAAGCTTCAAAACCCGTACAAGCTGGGAGATATAAAATTACCCAATTTTGAAGTATACTATTTAGCTAGTCAACTGCAATTTGTGGCCAATTGGCTATCAGAGGAACAGACACCTGAATCAAGATTGTTATGTGCAGAGAGCGCCCCGTTCTTCTTAAACTAAGTAATATGGTCACCCAATCGGCATGCGACCAGTGAGCATTTATTGTTACGCCTGGGGAGCACGATGTGGCATAAGGCAGGCCAAATGATAGATAATCCTACTCCATATTCTCCTCAGATACCACTGGTGGCGTTAGAAGGGGTGGATGAACAGGTTAGGCTAAATGTTAAGAGAAGGTGGGAGCCCTTGGGGATAGGGACGGTGAGAGATGTACTTAAAGAGGGGAGGCCCAAAGATTCTGAAGAGTTGACTAAGGACACAGGGTTGCACCGGGGGCAATACATCACACACTCCAGACTCCTTAAGGTTATAAAGAGCAGGTGGCCAGAAAACAAGCTGTCCCTACAACCGGACAAGATCATAGGAACATTTTACGATGTGTCGGAAGGGGGACATGAGGTCTCGCGAATATATGAGTTATTGATGTCCAAGGTTGGCAGGGAAGTAGTACGGATGAGGCAGGATTGGGAGAAAGATATATGGGAGCCAATGTCAGATGGGATGTGGTGCAGAGCTATGGGGTATCACAAAAAGGTGGTGAGGAATGTGTGTTTACAACCAATCCATCTATACGTGACTCACACAGCATTCCTGACCCCGAATAAAATAGCTAAGTCAATCAAGCAGGAATACAGACCTGTCCGAAGTGCAGGGAGGTGAACGCAGAGTTGGTGCATATGTTCTGGGCGTGTGTGAAGATAGTCAGATCCTGGGGAGAAGTAGCCCAAATCATGGCAAAAGCAGGAATTACCCTGGATGTGTGATCCCCCCATCGCATGTTTTCTAGGAGGCTTCCCAAGACCTAAGAGAGCTAAGCATGTGAGTAAACGTAAGGATTTAGCATATGTACTGGCAAAATGTAGAATTGCAATGGGATAGAAAACACAAACAAGACTATCGGCGCCTAGTAAAATGGGCTAATGCGGAGACAGTGGTGTCGCAAGAAGCAAGAGGGAGGAACATGGACCTGGAGGGAGGGCTGGAGGCTTGGAGGCAATTGATGGCAGCCCTATCTGTCTCAGAACAGGATGTACAGAATGCTTGACAGTCCTGGAGACGAGAGGACATGATATTAGAACGGTTGGGCTATAAGTAGGGTAGACGATGTGGGGTGCGACATGGGCCAGGGTGGGTGGGGGCTGCTACATGGAGGAGAAAATATGCATATAACTAAATATATAAAGTGTTTGATGATCAATGGTTTGTAGGGTTGTGTGGTTATATGTTAAAAACCAATAATAAAAAATATATATATATATATATATATATATGCTCCCAGTAGGAAGAACCCGTGGCGAGGCGGGCAGCTGAGTTCTGAAGGATTTGAAGGCGGTGAAGCAGATAGGCAGGCTGAGCCAAATAAACTGAGTTACAATAATCAATCCGACTAAGGACCAGAGCAGAAACAACCGGTGTCCGTAGATGGAGGGGAATAAACTGCAGAACCTTCCTCTGTATTTTCAGCTAGAAATGAGCTGATCTGGGAAGACAGAGAGAGAGGCAGACAACTTTACACCAAGGTTCTGAACTACAGGAACAGCAACAGGAAAGTAGCCAAAACAAGGAGGCCAAAAAGACAGTCCAGAGAGACGTGACAGCAGTAGAGTCAATAACCATCACCTCAGATTTATCCCCATTCAATTTAAGCCAATTCTCGCTCATCCAGCATCCCACAGCAGACAGACAGTCTTGCAGCTGAGTGGCATGGGCCAGGTGGGAAAGGTCCAGCCGGAGAAGAATCTTAGTGTCATCAGCGTACGAGTAACATCTGAACCCATGGGAGCGGATAAGAGCGACAAGAGGCTGGATGTAACTATTGAAGAGGGTAGGGGATAAGGCGGATCCCTGAGGAATCCCACACACCAGAGCAGAAACAGAAAAAAGAAAAGGCTGGAATTAAAGAAACTGGGAACAGTCAGAAAGAAAGGAACAAAACCATAAAAGAACAGAGCCAGATATCCCAGCAGCAGCCAAATGACTGATCGGGATGGAGTGATCAATAGTGTCAAATGTGGCAGAAAGATCCAACAGGATCAATGCCGCCACTCCACCCTGATCAGCAATAAGTGTCAAATCATCAAGCACTGAGACCAGAACAGTCTCGGTACCACGTCCAGGCCTAAAACCAGACTGGAATGCATCAAACAGGGACATATCTTCACAAAACCGTCCAAGCCGCGGAGAGACCAGAGATTCCAACAACTTCATAAGAAACGGCAGGAGTGAAATAGGGGGAAAATATGCAAGAACCAGGGGATCCAATTAAGGTTTTTCAATAGGGGCATCACTGTGGCACATTTAAGTGCAGCGGGAATAGTCCCAGTTGAACAAGAATAGTTAACCGCAGCCGTGATATGTGACACAATCAGAGGCAAAATGGCTTTTACCATACTAAGAGGAATGGCGTCAGTAGGGGATGCTGACTTCATTCTCTCAACCGCTGAAATAATATCCGCGGCCGTAAACAGCGGAAAAGAGTCCCATAAAACACCCGCTGGTAACAAAGACCCAGAGGACAGAGCTGAGGATGAACCTGGCATCATCTAAACAGGATTATGAGTAACCGAAATAAGCTCCTGAATACTGACTATTTTCTTAACAAAGAAATCAGCCAGATAATCACAACATTATTGGGTCGGAGGAATGGAATCAGTAGAAGACTCTTTGACAGACAAAGAGCGAACCACCCTAAACAGCTCTTTAGGGTGAGTAATGGAATTCTCAATTTGGGCAGTCATTTTTTTTTGTTTAGCCTGTGTAGTGGCCAGATGATAACTAAAAGTAATAGCACAAAAGGCAGTCCCATCACTCGCTGAATAAGAGGAGCGCCATTTACGTTCCGCTTGTCTATGTTTAAGATGAAAAGCTTTAAGGTTGTCACTAAATCAAGGCTCAGACGGCCGACTGTGTACCCGAAACGCCACAAAAGGAGCCAGTGCATCAGCCACTGTAGTAAAAATCTCAGAGGGAACACCCAGATCCAAAGAAGGAACAACATTGCAACACGCAGTAATATGGGCAGCAAGGAGAGAAGGATCAACTGCACACCAGTTGTGCTTCCTTATTCTGTGATTACCAGAACCAGATGGACCATCAACAAAATCGTACACAAAAGGAATGACAAAATGATCAGACAAAGTGATCCTAATAGGGTTGGAAACAGCCACCAGGTCAAGTTTAGCAAACACCAAGTCCAAACGATTGCCAAGGATATATGTCGACTCAGTAACAAGTTGTACCAGCGACAGATCATTCATAACAGCAATGAACTTGGCAGCAACTTTATCAGAGGGATCATTGCAGCTGAAGTTAAAGTCACCAGCAACAATCAGATTAGAGTATTGAAGCTGCAATGAAGCTACTACCACAGGAAATATATCAGAAAAAGTGGAGTCAAAGCCAGGAGGGTGCTAGGCCACCAGAAAACGAACGGTCCTGGTCGCAGAAAGGACCATACGTACCACAAGTGCCTCAAACTTGCAGTGAGCCGACAGAGGAATCACTGTAGAAGAGAAACCAGATTTAAAAATAAAAGCAATGTCACCACCCGGGTAACTGGCAACTTGGTCAGAACACAGGATTTTGTAGCCGACAGGAAGCATTGCTACTACAGCAGGTCTTGAGGACTCAGAAAGCCAGGTTTCACTGACCAGTAGATAATCAGGCTTCAGGTCAGATAGCAATTCAAAACAGTCAGCAGCATGGGCCACCAGGGACCTAGCATTGAATAACAAGCAATTAAACTGATATGGATTTGTGCAGGCTCAGTAACAATAGCTGCTGGTTTAGATAGGAAGCCAAAAGGCCAAATAGTAATAATAATTTTCTAAACTTCCCAAGGTTAAAGACATTTCCTGTTTCACCTTAGAGTTTAGTTTTAGTGTGAGTGTCAGAATAGAATTTTGGACACAGGACAGTATTGGTTTTGACATACTGACAAAGACAGATCCTTAGTTTTGATTTAGGTAGGGAAATTCCTCTCAGAGCAGGGTCAGAGAGACCTTTTCCTAACCTTTTTATTTTCAAAAAAAGTCTTTAACCAAAAACATGGCTAACTTGTGTTTGAGTTTCATTCCAGACTCCAGACTCCTCACACTACGGACTACTGACCTCCATTGGCAGGAAATCCCTGGCACAAGTCCATCTATGACACCCCTGAAAAATAGTGACTTAATGTGCTGAAGGCTAGTGTTTGTGGAAGCATGAGGACAGCTTTGGGTGTCTACACCTAAATGCACCTGCTTTCGTGAAACTATTGGCAATGGTGTATAACAGCACCAACACGTTACATTTTAATCTGTACTAAATAATGTCCTCAAAAACATTCATTTTGCTTCAGAATTTACAAAGCACAAAAACAAAACAAAGCTGCAGGGGCTTTTCAAATAGTTACGTACATGATATTGTTACTTTTATGAGCTCTTCCGATGTTCTCACACCAGTGATATTTGGAGATGTCATACACAAGAAGTTCCTCCAGACAAAAATAATTCCAGTGTCGTATTCCTAAAAAGCAAGATTATGTATTAGCCACATTTTGTATATTATTTAATTCCCTATCAGGTACCCGTGTGCAAACTGGTTCCCCATAAACACCTTACCTCCTTGTACACCATGATTATTTACAAGAGAAAGGATAAACCCATCAATTTCCGGATACGGCGAAGACTGATATCCAGTTATTGTTTCCCCTAAAACAGAGAGAACACCAATATGTTAACAACAGACTCCTGGGATATCATTAATGTCAGTATGGAGATGGGAGCATCGGTTCAGAAGCATTAGAAAATCAATAAAAGCCTATATGCAGGTGTGGCTCTACCTTTGTGCAGGCCCACCCCATTATGCACTCACTAGCTTCCATAACGGTGTACCCTTCTCAGCACAAATGCTATTACAGAGAGAATGGTGGGATGGTGGGTGTGGACCACCAGTGCAGAGCCACTTCTGGTGTGCCTTGTCACAGTTCCTCCAGAGTCCTAGAAAAGATTATATAACACTGAAAAGTATTTTTGGGGAGGCTTTATCAGTCCATGAAATCCCTAGTCCTATCCAGGTTACATTTAAGGGCCCTTCTGACAGAGAGAATGGGTTCTTTGCACCTTTAGAGGAGAGGACATGTTTTAGATGAAGAACGGCAAGCATAGATGTTGATTCAAGTGGAAGTCGGAAACTACTTTTGGTAATCAGGAATGTTGGGTGCTCAGAACAAACTTGTCCTTCTGGAACACTATAAAGTTCCCCTTCCCTTTCCCCTTCCAACTAGGCTTGGAGCTCTCTCTCATGTCGACCTGGCAAGATAGCAACCAGAAATGCTGTCTCCAGATGACGAGTTTGATGTCACAAGTGGCCATATACTCCAAAGAGCAGAGTGCACTTCTGACCAGCCATCAAGATGGCTGCCTAACCTCGTCTCAGCACTTTCACCATCAAGTAGTAGGCTTCAGAGGGAACTTCGAGTTGGTCAACAGAAATGCAAGGATTTAGAATCTATCAAGACGCAAGGATATACGTATTCTTTGTGTGTTTCCGAAAATGTAATAAAGGGGAATAAAGAACTATTTGTTGACACTTTTTTGAAACTCAGATTTTGAAAACACATGTTTAATTTGCAATATTGTATCTCTTTAGTACAGGTTTGTCATGAGGATTTTTAATTTACATATATTGGTACAAACATCCCCCCTTTTTTGTTCTTGCACTGACTGATGTTCATCTGTTTACCTCTATTCAGACACTTCGAAAAGTTAGAGTCTCTCAATTCCTGATGAAGGGAATATCGCCAACTGCATTGAATTCATCGCTTGGTTGAGAGTTTGTTGACCTCTACACAGTTGAAATTTTTTTTTCTGTGCTTTTTGTTGGAATTGATATTCTTTTTGTTTGACTTATACAATATAGGGTGTTTTAGTTTGTATTCATTTTGTTTAAACACCAAATGAATTTATGTCTACAATTTGGAATTTGTCTTGAATTGTTTTGGTTTTGTCCTCTTATGAATTGATTGCTAGGGCATTAGTGATTATTGTATCATTTCTTTATGAATCATGTAACTTTGATGTAATTATTGACTGGAATATTTTACATATGTTGTGTATGAAATTGTGTCAATATTTTCGAAATTTAGTGTGAAAGGGCTCTTGTTTCCGTTAAAGTTTGCAGCACTATTTCTACAGTGTATTCTGTGAAATGTATAAAGATTTTCAATAATCTAACACATTCCAAGACAAACATGGCCAGGATCTTCGCCATACAAAAACCTCAAGAAATTAATGTTGTACTGCCCACGCATATTCCTGTTCAGTACATTTGCTCTCAACACCCTTGCTTTTAATCCAACTCCCTCCCCTTCCCATACTTCCACGATGCTGGACATATCTACGTCCCCTCCTAACCTTTACTCCCAAGTAAATAGACGCTTTTTTTCTTTTGACATTCTACTATCATCCTCCCTCCCAACCTTGTGAAACATTTAACACTTGTTTCGGAGTCCATCGCAAAGAAGAGCTTATTTGCTACTGTATTCTTTTCTATGCCATTGCGCGTGTCCCTCTTCCCACTAGCCTGTGTGCCTGAGAATTCTTTTTTATTAACCTTTTGTTTATTGGCAAACCTTTACAGCATACATGTTTATTCTCATATACATATAAAGACAGATTTCATATGTCACAATTATAATTGCTGGGCATGTTGTTGTCACACATAGATTTTGCTTCAGTACATTTATCAGGGTACCAGAGAGACCCAGGTCTGCACATTCTGAGCATTCAAGAACTAGCATCTGAGTGGTTGGCAAGGTAGGTTCGGAATTCGGTCCACACATTTTTAGGGCGAGAACGTGAGGGAACAGAGTTAACATATTACTCCTCGCACGTTTGAGTCCAGGTAACTGCATTCAGCCACATTCCAAAGGTTGGAGGGGGGTGTTGTTTCCATTGTTGGAGAAAACATTTCTTGGCCACCATGCAGCTCACATTCAGAAAGCTCACCATTTTCTTGTTCCCGATGCCTTACCATATCCCAAATAGAACCCCAATTGGAGCCAGGTCAATGTTAGTACTTGCCATTTCAGAGAGTGCCTGTAGTATTTTCCCCCAGAAGTCGTGGAGTTTGGTACACGTTAAGAACATGTGTACATGGTCGGCCTCTTCAGAGTAGCATCTTGGGCAGACGTGGATTGTTTGTCGGGAGAGCTTATTGAGCCTGTGTGGGGTGTAATGTAGCCTATTCAGGAGTTTATATTGTATGCATCGGGAACGGAAATTAAGGGAGACCTTACGTGTGTGGGAGCACATTTTTCCACACCGTGCTCGTGATATTGAAGTCTAGTTCATTTGCCCAGGTATCCCGGAGTTTGGGCGGTTGAACCGGTATCTTCCTTTGCATCATCTTGTACAAGGAGGAGACTATCACATGAGTCCCATTGGAGTTGGCGAAGTAGTGTATTACTGGTGTGTCGGGGGGTCCATCCGGCCAAGAAGGCCACATAGCCCGGAAGGAGGCAGAAAGCCTGTAAAACGGTAGCATTTCCATTGCAGACCCCGTATGCTCCGGCCGCCATGTGTGGTGTGTGATAAATTTCCCTTCCGGGAAAAAAAAAATTGGTGAGCACCCTGTATTCCAATCCCTGCCAGTATCGATTCAGAGCTGTATCGTGTGTGGGTTCCAGGCCAGGGAAGCACCAGACAGGGAGTGATTTATAGTAGGGGCGAGCGTCGGGCTGCAGTGGTAGCAGTCGACCCCAAGCTAGCAGTGTGGCTGCTGTAGGGTCCAGTGGGGAGTCATCCCTATAGGCCTAATGCAAAATCAGTGTTTTTGGGCTTGTACCGCTATCCAATATAGTTTTAGGTTGGGGGTGGTGAAGCCACCTCTCTCATAGGGTAGGGCCATATATGTCCACTTTTTCCGCACTGCCTTTGCATGCCAGAGGAATTGTGCACAGATGCCGTGTAGCCTATCAAAGTAGTGTTTACCTAAGAAATGTATTCCCCCTCTGGATGTGTCAAGCTCTAACAGTCTGCCATAGGTACTATAACCAGCGCAAACAGAATGGGGGAGAATAGACAGCCCTGCCGGGTACCTCTGCCTGGCTCAAAGGGGGCGGACTTTTGGGAATCAACTAATACCCTCGCTGATGGGTCTGTATATAGCAATTTGATATACCCGATTGCTTACACTCCGATGCCCATTTGTTTCAAGACCTACCACATGTATTGCCATGACACCATGTTAAAGGCTTTTTGAGCGTGTAGAGTGACAGTCACTGCATCCGCCTTTTGATCAATTCTAGACATCACATTAAATAATCTAATGTTTAGGGACGTGGACCTCCCGAGAACAAATCCTCTCTGATCATCATGTATCAGGTGGGGCATAAGTGGCAGAGACCTGTTAGCTAGTATCTTTGCAAAAAATGTTGTGCCCAGATTCATGAGTGATAAAGGCCTATACGATCCGCATTCGGTACCGGGTTTGCCGGGCTTTAGTAGGACTATTATCGTGGCCTCGAGTAGGGAGGGGAGGAGAATGGATTTGCGGAGTGATTCAGCCCAGACCTCTAGCAGTCGACGGGCAAGTAGCGTTACGTGTTCTTGGTAAAACTCTGTGGTGAGGCCATCTGGCCCCAGGGCTTTACCCTTCGGAAGCCTTGTTATGGCCTCCACCATTTCATCTAGGGTGAACAGTTTATCAAGGTCATCTCTGGTTTGGGAGCTAATGGAGGTCATAGGAATTTGATCGAGTAGGGCCCGTATCGTGTGTGTGTGTGTGTGTGTCATGCAGGTGGTTTGGCATATAAAGGATGCTTTAGAACTTGGCAAACACTTCCAGGATTTGATTATCCGCCCATTGCGGATCGCCATTCTCATCAATGACATATTCCACTTGGGATTGGCCTCCCTCCATTCTGGTCAGTTTGGCTAATGTCCTGCCTGGCATTTCTCCATCTCCATATTTTCTTGCTGCGTGGGGGCGTGAGAAATACCGAATTTCTCTAAGGGCATGGGACTCAAAAATGTCCAGCTCAGTACGTATCTGTGCTAGTTTGTCGGGGGTCATCCCATTCACACAGTCACACTCTAGTGCCCGGAGTTTAGCTTCTGAGCGACCTATATTATTCCTGATTACTTTCAATATGCCCGCCTCCCTAGATGTAGCCATTCCCTGCATACACACCTTAAAGGCCTCCCACCTTACTCCCACGGTAGTATCCTGTTGAGTATTACACTCAAAGAATGTCTCAATATCCGATCTATTCTCGCTTTGAATACAATGTCCAACAGTGCTTCAGATTTGGGAGGGTGGGGTCGAGCCCAATACTATTGATAAGGTCACTGGGAGTGGTCTGATAGTGTACAGGGGAGTATATCAATGTGCGTGATTTTGCTTTTCAGGGTGTCAGATGTTAGAAACATATCTATTCGAGGTGCGCTATCATGCACCGAGGAGTAGTACGTGAACTGTCTTTCCTGTGCATTCAATACTCTCCAGGCGTCTAGCAGGCCCAGCGTAGTCATGTGTGTGGTAAGCCTACGGGCTGGCCGTGATAACGATCTGGGGGCTTTCCCTGTTCTGTCTCGGTTAACATCAAGTATCAAATTCATGTCTCCCCCCCCTATATAATCTGAATCCCTATGTATCCCATTAATATAGAAGCTACTTTATCAAAGAATTCAGGAGTGTCAACATTAGGGCAGTATGTATTCACCAATAGGTCCTCCCCCCCCCGGCTATCATGTAGTGCAGGATCATGTATCTGCCATCAGGGTCTACGTAGCTCTTTGTCAGTGTAAATCTGACCGATTTATGAATTATCGTCAGTACCCCTCTAGCATTTGTTGAAAAGGTGGTATAGTATCGAGTGGGTCCCCAGGAAGGAGCTAGGCAGTTAGCTATTGGTTTCATGGCATGTGTCTCCTGCAGGAGGAAAATCTTTACCCCATGTCTCTGTGCATAAGCCGTTATTCTGCGTGCCTTAGTGAAGTTGCTCACTCCCCTCACGTTCCACGACATTAATTTGGTTGTCATCCCACAGTTCAGGGGACATCCCATATCGCCTGTTTCGGAACGTGTGGTTTCGCGTCTGTTGCAATCATACATTTCATTACAAACATGTGGACTGCTGTGATACTTCTGCCATTTTTGTATTTACCCCCCCCCCAATTTGGACCCCCCCTCTCTCACAGCCCTCCCCAACCAAGCAGTGTACGTCCCCCCCCCCCCCAACCATCGGTTGGCCAACCCAACTTTGGCCCACCTTCCAGGAAGGGGGTAAACTGCTAGCGCACAGCCACTTGGTCAGGATCTCGGGTAAACCACCCAATTATACATCATTACATGTGTGAGGCGGTTATGTATTCCGTGTGCCGCCATCTGCTCATAGTCTTAAGGAGTATAGAAAGCTCAAATGAAGTGGTGGGAGCTGAGCATGTTCTGCCGGCTGGGTTGTCTTCCATTGGGTCAGTGGGTGGATTGTTGAGAGGTATTTGCACCTCAATGAATTGTACTGCGTCTTCCGGAATGGTAAAAAAGTACAGTTTACCCTTGAAGGTTAGTTTGAGGCACGCCGGGAACAGCATTGCGTACTGGAAATTCCTCTCTCTAAGCATCTTCTTTACACCCAGAAACTGGCGTTGTTCCTGCTGTACACCAGTAGAGAAGTCAGGGAAGATCCTAATGATCTGGGATCCCAGTCTTAATTCGCCATTTTCATGGGCCAGTTGAAGTAGGTGATCTCTGTCTCGAAAGCTGCAGATTTTAGCAATGATGGGCCGGGGGAAATCTCCAGGCCGGGGGCACGGGGCCAACGCCCGGTGGGCTCGCTCAACAGCGAAGAAGGGTGAGAGTTCATGGTCCAGTAGTTCTTTAAGTAACTTTTCGTGGCCTGCTCCATTTCGTCGGTAAGAGCGTCTTTGGGTACCCCGACTATGCAAATGTTATTCCTGCACGAACTGGACTCCAGGTCATCACACTTGCTCTTAAACTTCATGTCTCGAGTTATGTCAGCCACCGTCTATTGTAGCATGTGTAGCCTGTCTTCATTAACTCCTATCCTCGTTTGAGCTTCCGTGATCCTGGCCCCATCGTGGGCTAGTTGGGATCAAATTGATACCACATTAGCATTGATATCATCCAATTTCTCATGTTTGGCAGCAACGTTTTTGGCCACTGATTCCATCATATTAGTGAGATCGGGAACAGGCACAGATACCGGTATGGAGGTGTCATTCTGGCCCTGCGATGGTTGCCCCTGTTCAAGTCTGTCTGCGGGTTGACTTTGCAAATGTATCCATAGCCGCGGTTTTCCGCCCGCCCCGGGCGCCCTTGGTCATGCTCTGTGGGTAGAAAATCTTCCACATCAGTCACCCCGGACCTGGCACTGGGGTTTCTATCAGAGGTTGTGGTTATTACACAGTTCCAGGGGCACACAGGTGAGCCAGGTGTGAAAGTGTGAGGGCCAACGGCCGATGAGCTGGGCAGGCTTCTGTGCTAACCAGCAGGTGTTCTACGAGTACTCAGAGTTACTAGATGTCCAGTAGCCAGAGCCAGAAGTTAGGAGGCGCCAGTGGGAGGTCATAGTAGACCACAGAGAAAGACCCGGATACATGTTCAGGTGAGTGAAAAGCACGTGTGGGAGGGGACTACGTGTAGACACCCCCAGCAGCGCCCTCACGTACGAGCCCGTATCACCATATGATCGATCGAGTAACGAGCTTGTGGGATTTAGCAGACTGCAGTCCCATAAGTATAGATTCTCCCTTGGTGCGTAGTGGACAGCGGTTGGTAGCTGGCCGCCCTCCAAGGTCTCAGCGTGTTTAGGTGGAGGAGCGCCCAGTCAAGGTGACCAGTGGTGTGGGTAAGGTATGTGGCTATAAGAGACAGTACCTCCGGTCCCCCGAGGTTCAACAGGGGGGGGGGGAGAGTCCTCCGGCACTACCCTTAACGGATTACTGCCCTCACTTGCGGCTGGTGGCCTAGAGAGACAGTGTGGGGCCCATGGGGAGGTTGCCCTTTCACCAGCGTCAGTGCAGAGGTGGATTCAGAGCAGGAGTGGAGGATTTACAGCGCCGTCAACTGCCTACCCCCATGGACCAGGTCCGCTGGCCCAAAGTCTGGGTTCCCTCTGCATCAGCACTGTTCCAGTGCTGCCCGCAGGTAAAGGCTTCTCCCAACGGAGATCATGAAAGCCCACAGGGCCCGCAAAAAGGCAGCCGCGGGCTGCGGTCAGGTACGTAGATGCTGCGGGCCGGCGGCATTCTCAATCCAGGAGCTCGTCCCTCTTTTCTTCCGGGCCACACCAGCAGGACCCGCCACCCCACCGCCACCAAGGAGGATGACGGCACAGGGCCAGGGCAGCGGCAATAGCCCCCGCAGAGGTGGCGAGCAGGGCTGGGGGAGCCTCAGTGCAGCCAGTCAGCTTAATTCCGCCTTACTGCCAGGCCATATCTAATCAGCGCAGGGAGCCCACCCCCAGAGATGGTCGTTGGGTAGCCCGCGCCACGGGCAGGATTTTGTGCTGCGTTCCCAGGCGGTGCCGGTCGGGCCGATGGAGTGACACCCCTACGGTCTGGGTTCCATGGCCACCAGCAGCTGGAGGTAGGCACTCCGTCAGGGTCCGGGGGGCCGGACCACCGATCCTCCTTCACTTCCAACAGACCGCAGCTCGCCAGTGTATAACAAATATGTACTCCCGGGCACTCCAATCAGGGAAAAGGGGCGGATAAAGCACTGCCACTCCATCACTGTCAGGCACCCTACAACACTAGTAGTGGAGCCGCCTCAGATCCTTCACGCCTCAGCCGGTCCCAGCAGTTCTCAAGCGGTTCAATGTGTGTTGCCACAGGCGCGCTGGCCTCCCCCTGCCACCCAGGCCACCAAGAGCCAGATCTCTGCACAGGGGCCACCAATTTCATCCAGATTGGATCTAATGGTGACCCACGTCTCCAATACTCAGGGAATTCAATTTGGAGGCCAAGTGATCCCTTGATCCGCTGCCTCACCGTTTTTCGTATCAGTGCAGCACGGTGCAATCAACTAGGCAGCTATTTTCTGGCTGCTCAACAGCACCCCTGTGCCCGAGGATTCTGTTGCGATCTGTAGGAGTGGAAGGGGGGGGCAGTAAAGCCCCATAGTACACTTGTCTAAAGACTATGGGCCTCATTACGAGCATGGAGGTAATGAAAATAGGAAAGCGGAATGGTATTGCTGGCATCGTTAACGGGTCCGGGCCATTACGACCAGACAAACCGCCAATACCGCCACTGCCCGTACCATGCCCCTTCATACCGGCATGTGCGCGTACACACGCCCCTTTGCGGCGGAAATACCGGGATGCCGCTAATAGGAGGAAATCACAAGTTACACGGGCATGCACAACGGCGGCAACACAGGCATCGTGGACCACCCGTAAATAGCAACCTGCAGTGTAGGCAACTGCCACAGTTGCACACAATCACCACAGGTGGAGTCAATGGAGCCTGTCCCAGTACAAAAGGAGTACACCCACACACCACACCCCTTCCCACACCAAAATGATACCACTAGCTGTTGAAATCATGGGGCTGGAGGACATGCCTGTACTGCTACAACTACAGCAACAACAGCAGCAGCAACAACAACTACAGCTACAACAACAGGCAGCACAGAGGAGACGCACACAGTGGTACCACGTAGGCAGCCACCAATCCCTCGCATCAGACCCAGTCCATTCAATCTAACCCCAGAGCAGATCCCCACCCTGTACCCATTGGACCGTGACACCATCACCACCATAGTGGACATGATACACGACAACATCGTCACCCTCATAGAAATACGCACTGTCATCCCCCCGCTACTAAAGGTGGTGTCTGTGCTCCACTTCCTGGCCACAGGCACCTACCAGCACACAGTGGGCCAGCTGCATGGTATATCACAACCACTCTTTTCACGCATGCTGACCCAAGTGCTGGATGCCCTCCTGAAGCACGCTAGCACCCACATATCCCTACCACAGACTGCCCAGGAGCTTGCCGACACTAAAGTAGGCTCCCATGCACTGCCAGGCATGCCCAATTGCGTCGGTGCCCTCAACTGCACCCATATAGAATTGGTCATCCCTCATGCAACAGAGGCGGTGTACCGCAATCGCAAGCAATACCACTCCATCAATGTGCAGATGGTATGTGACTCCAGCAAGATCGTCACACATTGTTGTGCTGGATATCACGGATCTACACATGATGCCATGGTGCTGCATAACTCCACGCTACCCTGCCACATGGAGCGACATGCTGGACGACGTGCCTGGCTGCTTGGTGAGTTGCCTGACTGGCCCATGGCAGTGCATCAGGGTTGTGAGGTGGGGGATGCCTACTCCACCTGGGTGGGAATGGGGGGCGTGGGATGCATATTCCACCTGGGTGAGAATGGCCGGTGAGTGGACAATTCACTCAGAGCTAAAGACTTCTGACCTGAACCTCCCAACCCGAACATGAAACATCAATGCCATACATAAGACCAATGCCGTACATCAATGACAAAATGCAAGACGCCCAAGCAGGCCACCATGAGTATGTCAAGCGATGCATGACTAAACATGATTACAACTGTGCCAATGTCGCTAGTGCATGCACCGGGTGAGGAGGATGATGGAGGAGAGGCTGCACCCCTGCCAGTACATGATGCACAAGATGACCGTGCTGTATGCCAACCACTGATTGACGAATACTTCTGAACCACAGGGACGTTGATGGTTATGTGTCAGTGCTACACTGAGCACTGGGTCTGTGTGGACATGGACACAGGGTGTGTGGGGAGTTGGGCACTGTGCACTGTCATGAATAGAATGAACACATGAAATGAACACTGTCCAGGCATAAAATGATTTTGCACACAACGGGTGTATTAATGAAAATTACAGAAAAGTGCTTCCTCCCTCCACCACTCACACGCCCTCCCCCCACCCTCCAAAACACCCAAACACCCCATACCCCCCAATAAACACCCCATACCACCAATAAACACCCCCTTAATCCCCTATACACCACCACCTCCCCCCTCACCCATTGTCATCCCACACTATTTGCAGGCTTTTTTGTGTGTCCGGGGGCAGCATTTCGGTCTGCCTTGCACTCCGCCTTGTAATCCACAGAGGGCTGGAGGGTGTGGAGAATGCAGGTGTGGGGGATGGGGCGGATGCAGGTGGGATTGGCACCGCCGGTGCAGGTTGTTGGCGCTGCATGTGTTGCAGCTGTCAGTGGGAGCAGCTGAGGTTGAGGGTGCTGCGGCTGGGTGTGCCATTGTAGGGCTGGCCTCTCGGGACGTACTGAGGTCGGAACTGTGCAGTAGAACTGCAGAATCCAGCATGGGCTGGAGAGTGTATCTGCCAGCATATTTAATTCCTCATCTGAGAAGCACTTCTTGCGTAGGCGGGGGGTGGTTTTACGGTTAGCCTTGTACATGATGTATACAATGGCCCTGGTCTCTCCTCTGTAGCAGTGGTGGTTTGGGAGGATTGCAATGGATTGTGTTTTTAAAGATGGCCGCCGGCGCATTTCCCGTTCCGATGCGATGACGTTACTTCCGGGTCCGGTATTACGAGCCCAGTATTATTGTTATTACCGGGTCATTATTAAGGGGTTGCTCCTTGGCGGAGGTGGTATCGGCGGGTCCTGTGATGGCGCTATCGGGGGTTTGAGGGACTTTAGCGGCCTGGTGGTATGGCCATTACTGGCATGGGGGTTCGCGCGTGCTCGCGCACTCGTAATCAGCCGCTATTAGTGGCTTCAAAGGATTACGGACCCGCTACTTCCTCTAAGCCGGTAATGACTCAGTTTTAGCGGGATTCTCGTAATGAGGCTGTATATCCCTGCCTCGCCTCTGCCCATTTCCATGCCTTGTGTGTGTTTGAAAAGATCCAGGATTTCCATTTTGACATCACCATCAGAGGTTCAGGTCAAAGTATTTTATTTACTCTCTCAAAGAATGTCCTTGGTTTTTTGCATCCCCACTTGGAAGTCTGGAAAGAACACCTCCCATAGCCATGACTGGCCATGAGACAGGCTGCTGTGAAATCTGGATGCATGAATCGTACCCCCAAACTCCTGAAATGGAAGGTTTTGCAATCATTGGTCGTGGGTGGGTCGGGAGCTGTAAGTGGGAGGAGGGAAACAGATGAGATGTGACACAAAACATGACGGACAGTTCAACACTTTTTTTATGGTTGCAGGGTTGGATCAATGTCTAGGTGTATCGTCTCAAATTCTCGAAACAATGGTGAGGTTCGGAACAACTAAACTGAAGTGATCTAGACCAGGGTTTTCCCTCCCCTTCAGTTAAATATCCCTAATCTATAAATCTCAGATACAGACACATTATTCTAGAAATCGAATGGGTCCAAAAGTGGCCAACAGAAATATAAATTCCTAGTCTTAACAAGTCCTTCACATTTTCATAAAACTAGTCTAATAACAAAATGTCTCCGGATTAGCCCAAGGAACAGTATAAATCTACTCTTGAGTCCACACCTATGGTAATGTAATCAAGTATAACTGTTCAAGTAAAAAAGTGGGAAAGGCTTTCATAGTTTGCATTCACAGTCTGATCTTCTCTCCAGGCCTCTGCTTTCACCTTGGCTTCTCAACCCTTTCTGAGGTTCCCAGTTTGGGTGTTTATGCAGCCCGTCACAATTCTCTGACATTCTCATAGCTCTTGTTTTGTCAAGATATGTGCTTGAGCTGTTTCAGGCTTCAATTGTTCTGTTCAGATGCCAGGCGCTCACATCCTGTTCTTGGAGTTCCCTCAGGTTCTCAGCACAGTCTGTACTCACAGTCTGTAATGGTCTCTCAGTATCAGACCTGGGTGTGTTTTGGTTCTTTCCCCAGCTTGCCTTCTCACGTCTTCATTGTAGATCTGCTTAAGGGAGCTTGACAGATTCTCACCTGAACTGTGTTTCTTAGGACCTGCCACTGGTTCCCTGCTACAGACTAAACCAACAGCCCGTATGCAGAAGCTTGTATATATCTCGCCTTCAAGCTTCATAACCTGTCTTCTGCCACACTGGGTTTTCTGTAGTTCAGAAGGTCTTTCTGTAGGCCACAGTTTCATATTTTTTTTAAGTTGAGACCTCAGGATACAGGGCCTTATTATGTGGGTTAATGTTCGGTAACAAGCCCTACCTGGACCTCTCTCTGGTACTCCACTGGTTGTGATGAGTATTCCCCCCCCCCCCCATCAGTATCCTTACCAGGCACCAATATTATTGGTGCCCTCATGCCATGGGCCAGTTGTCCCTTCCTCTGCCTTGGGACTGCTGGTGAAGGTCCTAAGCTTACGGCCCTTCAACTCCCTCCAAGCGGTTACGTATGGGTCTCACTCTCCGAACCAAATTCCTTTTCCAGGGTTTTCTCTTGAAGGCATGGTTCTCCCTTGAAGGCAGCTCTCAGCCTGTAGACTCTCCCAAAGGGTTAACACAGCTCCACCAGTCCTAATGCCTTTAGGGTACTACTTCTCCCTAGGTGGCACGGTAGCAGAGACAGGCAGGTCTGTCTCCACCAGGATCCTCCTCTTCTCTGAGCTTTCACAGCCTATCTTCTACTTCCCTGAGAGGGGCTGTACTTCCTCTCCAACTCTTCACAGGTTATTCCCTATTGATGTTTGCACTAGGGGACCTAAATACCAATTCCCCAAACAGAAACTACTACCCTCAAGAGATTGATCTTGGGTTCACTCCTTGATTGAGTAAACAACTGCTCTAGCTGATTAGCTTTAATGAGCCTCTGCAAGGGGTTAAATGTAAGCACAGAGTTTGGTGTCATCTTGGACTTGCTTTGTTCCCGGAATGCAAGACTGTGCTGTTCTACCATATTCCCTTCCAGGAGTGTCTGAGTGTGTCCGAGCATGAAAACATATGGGGTGTGTTGCACACATGATTGTCCGGTCCTCCTCCAGGTAATACTTCTTCAGATGCTGTGGGTGTTCGACAGACACAGTGATTCTGCAGTTTTGACCTTGATTATCAAGTATCTAATCTATGGTTTAGGAACACTGCTACTTTGTGTTCTGGATAAAAAGCATGATGTTCTCTTCAGACGGATTCCGCCAATTTCCTCACTTCATGGGGTACACAATAATACTGGGGTTCTGCCGTGGTTTTAAGTACTGGATTTGTTTAAGAGATCCTGTTGGCATTCTGGGACTGTTCGTTCATCCAATCCTACTCTGTCCCAGTATTTTAAGATTGGATAATAAAGAGTCTTGGGTAGAGTAGCAGGCTTGCAGGAACCTGCCATGGCACACCGAGTATTGTTCTAAACCAAATCCGTACCAAGCAGTGTACTACCCCCACATGTCAGGAAAGACTGTTCAGGGAATTCACTACAGCTGTTTTAATTGTGAAGACGTTGGATAACCCCCTTTGTTTATTTGTGTTCAGGATACATTTCTCTTGAAAGCGCCCCGGAAGAATGTCTGTGCATTAAATGCGCTAATCAGATAGAAACATCGGCATTTAGGGTTAATAGAATAGGCAGAGTCCTATCTAAAATTACAGCCTTCAAAATATGGCGAGAGTTGACAAATATGTTCTATAGAATGGTATAAGAAATAGCTGTAAAGTTCTAAAATTAGTATTTTATACAGATTTTTAGGTAAATATGTAGGTTGATGTATGTACTGCAGGCAAAAAGTTAATATTGTTATGCACTGTATGCACTATAGGTTCGCATGACACTGTAGCACTCCGGTATATCAGATTTGTATAGTGGTATTAGCTCTATGCAGATGGGTTTTTGGGAGGTTGATGCAACAGGAAGTTGTTTTTTTAAAATGAATTTGTATTAAATAAATGTAATGTGAGGTTTATCATTGTGATATTGGTGAGATTAGAATGATAGTAGATACTAGTGTGTTCAATGTGGTCATACATTGTGCATAAAAAAACGACATCAACCTGAAGTAGTTTTTAGGTATAGTAGAAGGCTGGCCAACAGTGTGGGGAGTGGCTGGCAGCCCTCAGGTGGTCTTAAGTACTTTATCTTTTTCCTCCAGTCAACCACAGGGTTAATGTCCCCCAATTATGTAGGTTATAAAAGCGCCCTTCGTGCCGGATCCCTCCACTAAGCACAGGACCGGGTTTCGAACCTGTGCGGCTCAGCGTTATCTTGCTTGGGGCTTACAGTAAAAGCGGAAGGAGGAGCACAACAGGATGGCTAGGCCAAGGCAGCAACCAGTCAATCTCTTCAATTCTGCAACCCTCCAGACGTGTACACGCACTCCAGGGATGCAGGTCACTGGTTAGTATTCAGGAGAGAATGTGAGTGCTGGAAAGGTGGGGGGATGGTGTGAGACCCCAATAGCAACTCAGATGATTCAATGTCCTATCCAGTCCACACCTCAAATATGAACGTGATCTGCACAACAGCCACCACTCCACCAGGTTGGCAGTAATCACAGCCATGTCCTGCTGATCGGAGGCTCCATCTAAGTAAGCAGATAAGCTATCCTCCACCAATCCTACACCACCAGTGGGCAGATTAGACAACCTTCCAATAACTGCATGTCAGCGGCACTCCCGTTTCCTCACTCCAGATTATCTCTGTCCTGGCATCACTTCATCTGAAGCCACAGCACCGACACTTCAGCGCTGCCAGCCAGCGCCTCCTCGTTAGCTGACACTATCTTCAGGATTGGCAGGACCGAGGCAGCATCCGCCTGGCGAGGCTTCCACGTTCAGCCCAGCCAGAAAATAGGTCTGCCTCATTCCTCCCCACTCCTACTGCATGAGGCTCTCGTACAACCAGCAGACAATCTTTGCCCTTATGCAGAGGTGAAGCAAAATAGTGTAGCAGCTCCGGGTCTGTCCCTGGCCACCGGATCATACAGGAGAGGGGGATGTGGGCATTTCAAATCAGTGCAGAGGCATTTTTTTTCCTCCAGCCAGGTTCCTACCCGAGGCCATATCAGGAGCATCCAGCAGATCACTTTTGTTCACTTTTGCATTGCTGTCTTTTTGTCCACTGCCCAATGGCTACTCTGCCCATGTCATGGCCTTCACCCTTGTCTGGGGCAACCCAAGGCACCAGCTGTGGCCACTAGGCATAGCCTATGCTTTAGCCCAGTTGCCACTTTGCCTGGTGCAGCCTCTGATCATGCCTCTGGCACAACCAATAATGAGCATGACCTGCAGCAAAGTGCAGTGCTCACTGGACATCGTCTGTGCCCATGCTGAAAGTTCACTTAGTATGGTGAATAGCTAAAGGCAAGCCTAACCTGAAAAAATTAATTTATTGTATTAATTTTATGTATTTATTGTATTTGTTATACGCCCAAACCCGGGGGTATCACAGAGCAGGTTACAGAGGCTTGAATCTCTGGTTACAGTGAAAGAATGATTACACAAGAAACAGTCAAATAGTACAGTAAAGGCACAGTTTGAGGTTTAACAGTAATTTCACAAGTAATAAACAAATAGTACAGTACAGGTCCAGTTAGTGTGTTAATCCTCGAACACACTAGGTTTTAGCAGCAGACGGGAATCTTTTGCAGAGGTTTTTCGGCGCAAGTGTCTGTTCTACAGAAAGGGGAGGGAAGGGCACTGTATGGATGGCCCTGGTGATGCCAATCATTTTGGCCTAGTATTTATTGAAAAGCCAGGTTTTTAGGATTTTTTTTTAATCTTGGGTGCGATGGCTCATTTCTCAGGGTTACTGAGAGGGAGTTGCAGCTTTTTGGGGCTAAGACCTGAAAACTACCCCCCCCCCCTTCCCCTGTGAGTTTGAAACATGGTACACGGAGTTGGGAACTGTTGTTAGATCTCAGGGTTCTTGTCGAGGTGTTCAGCGTGACTGTATTGTTGAGGTACATAGGAGCAGTCTTGGTTAGGCATTTGTGTGTGATACAAAGAGTTTTGAAAAGTATTCTTGCCTTAATAGGAAGCCAGTAGACTTCCCTTCTAATCTTTGAGATATGGTCTGATTGTTTGATACCGAGTGCTGCTCTCAGCCTTTATTTATATTTTGTATAATAAAGACTACTTGGTTTCATAACAAGTGGCCTAGAGAGACCCGGGAGAAGATGTCTGCCTGATTGCCTTCATGCGATGAAGGGATAGATCAGGACAAGTCATTGCTCCAAAGTCATGCCAGCGAATTCTAGATGGAGAGATGCACGAGATGGCCCTGGAGTTGATTATGCAGTTCTTCCCCACCCGTGGCAGCAGCAAAGTCCCAGCATTTCGACTTGTGATGCTGGCGCTCCAGCCCACAAGAGGAAACAGAAGAATCTTGCAGTTCTCGGAGCACCCCGGACGTGCTACATGCCAAGGTATGGGGTGAGTGGCAATGCAGAGGTTGGGAAGGCTGTGGGGATAGAGTAGCAGACAGCCGATGCAAGGATGAGGCTCCCGGTGGGAGACCAGATGGGGCCTTGCTGTGACCGCGCCTGGCCTCTGGCTGGAGATTCTGGGACCAGTGGCCTCCCCAGGTAGCGATGAGCTGTACTATTGGGGGGTGACTGAATCCTGAACGGGACTCCCCACCCAGGTGTTTGCGACTGGAGCAACCCGACAGCTCAATGTGGTCACAGTGATCGAACCTTGCCTTTTGGCAATCCCACAAGGTTGAGATATCTTATGTGACTTAAAAGGAAGTAAACTATGCAGCGTGGCAAGACCAATGTCTTTAACAACTCTCACCTTCAGATTGATGTCCCCTGCTACGCTACCGTGCAGTGAAGTCTTGAACTGTGGGCATGAATCCCCAATGTTGAAATCTTTAGACATAGTACCAGCCATTGGTATGCGCTGACAGGTGCTCGCAGCTTCACAGTTTTGACTCAGAATGCAACTTTATCTGATGATATGCTGCTCTAAGGTCAAGACAAGAGAAGAGAATGGGGTCTCCAGCTCACTGATTTTCATAAGGTGTACGTTCAGTACGACTCATCTGGTGAGTCAACTCAGATCTATGCATAATCTTAGTTTTCCCCGCTAGGTTACGTATATAACAACTAGGGGTGATATCCAGTCGTTGGTTTTAATCCTCTCGATTACGCCTTCACATTCTTAAGTTCCTCTTTCACATTCTCCTGAATCGTAAAGTGAACAATGCATGCCACAGGTACAGATCCTGCTTTCAGTCTTATTTTATGTCGGAATCCTTATACAGCCAATGCTTTCTCTTGACATGACATCACCACTTCTTCCACACTGGGATCCAGTTTCATTGGTTAGTTTCTTCTGATGAGCCCGGCTGAGCAACAGAGTGGTGCCTTTGAGTAGAACAGGCTTTACCACTGGCATTCTTATCCTTGAGATCTACTCTATTCGCCTCTGTATGAACTGGGTTAATGTCCATCTTTTCTAGGCTAGCAAACTATGTTTTTTCACAAATCAAATGGTTTTTGGAAGGAGCATGTACTTTTCCAGAGAGTTTATCATGTTGACCGGTTTGCCATTATCTGGTCTACTGCTATGGAACCCTCAAAATCGTCCCTTTCCCCCACGGGAACACTCATTCCTCTATATTTTATTTATTTTATTTTAATTGTTTAATTTTAACGCGCTTAATACTGAGTTATTTCTAAGCGCGGGATTGGGATTCGAACCTGTGTTGCGCTGCGTTGTCTTGCTTCCAAGACAAACGAGTTGCCCCCGAGCATCCTTTCATCACATAATTCTTATATTGCATTGATGCTTCTACTTCTGCTATTTTTGGCTATGTGTGCTTTCCTTTTACACTTCAACAGATCATATGTAGGGCTGGGCATTCATTGCTACTATCCATGTTGAACAGGCTAGGAGACCTAAATCATGTATTTCTATTAGCTTGGGTAGATCTGCAGCTCTGTATGGATTGCTTTGCCTCCTGTTCACGGACAGGTTGCAGGGGTTTGCCTTTGGTTATTTGCTTAGCTTATGCCTGAAGAATTTGAGTTACTGGCATTCATGGGCCATTTTTCCTGGGGTTTCTGTTTCAGTGTTTTCTTCCCTAATCAACCACAAACTTGTCACAGGGCCTCTCGTAGGTCTTTGGTCCAAAGTAGCAAGTGGAGGCTCGCCCTCGTAACAGTTATGCATTGTTCTACAGATTCTTCATGCTTTTGGGTCGTCGTACCTTTTGAACATGATGCTTCCTTTTATCTTGTATTGTTTGTCCAGCATCCTTATGTATTTTTCATACTCTTGACTGTGCTTCTGCTGTGGAAAGCGCTGGCAAGTTCCCAATGACATTTTAACCTGCTGTGCATAGACAACGTATAAGTATTGTCTTCATCCATTCAACTACATAGTTCATGCTGCCTATACATAGTGCTCCAAGCTTTTCTTACATGCAATGGAGGGATACTCCAGCCTGTTCTAGGAACACATTTGGTGAGGGAACATTCTGCATGCTTTTTGCTATTTCAGCATGCTTGCTAATGGCAGCAGATGCGCACGTATAATCATCATGCTCCACTGAAGCTGTATGGTGATGAAGTAGTGGCTGTTGGGCTGTAACTTTCTTTTTCTTACATTTGAATACATTTTTTTTAGTTTTTTTTTTACATTTGTTTCCTTAATTTATCTAACAGACTATTTCTCTTCCAGTGCCCTTTCCTTATTGATTCTTCTGGGGGGCGATTACTTGTCTTTGCCGATTCACATGTGTAACGAGAGTGCCTGTGCTTTCAGTGAAGACAATTCATATAATAGGCAAGTTAAAGAAAGTTAAGAGAGATTACTACTCTCAGAGTGAACCAGCTCTCTGTGGCATCATCAACGGCTGGGTCACTTAGCAACAATGGTCGACAGGAGCTCAATGTTGCCTATGGTATGTACAGCAAGAGGTGGAGCTGGGGCTTCGTTGCAGCTCACACAGCACCCCTTGGGTTAGTGCTGGTACCTGTGGATGAGTGAGTCCCTTAACTCTGTTTGCTTGGGGGTTGTACACACCAAGGGGCAGACAAGCCGGTCACAGGGTGAGGGAGTTCAGCTCACCTTGGGCTTGGCTCCAAATCATTCTCTGTGGCACCACTGCCTCGAGATGTCACTTCTCATGGTGGGCGCAGTGCGCACGTGTCTGAGCTAGTGGTAACCTGTGTATAACTCGTCGCCAGAGTACCGGCGGGGAACAATCACACCGCAGTTCAGGTCAGGTAAGGCTTGATTGTAAAGGTTCTTCAGGATCAACCAAAGGTAGGCGGTCCTACTCCCAACTCTCGAGCCGCACCTTCTGAAATCCTTTCTAGAACTTGAGGGTGCACACTGCTATGTAACACAGATGCAGCTACTATGCTACAACTATTTCAGGGTTGCTCATTGGCCCCTTTAGTATTCATATTATATTTGGCTTGACTTGGATGTTCACTGGCCAAAGGCTTTGTTGACCCTCCTAAATTGAACAGTTTTAGCCTTGTTTATGCTGATGACAGCGTTGCTAGACCAGACGCCATGCGGTTCACAATCGTGCTTGGTTAATGCCAGGAATACTTCCGTGCACACTGGTTTGAACTAAGTCAAGCAAAACCCAGGGTTGTCCATTTTGTTTAAGGAACCTGCTTGTGCATGAAGCTTAAAGTTATAAAATCTATGCAACAACGTATTAATGGTCTAATATGATTTCATATTAAGTATCGTGCTAAGGGTCCCTATGGAGTGTGCTGAGGTTTATAATATTAAAGTGCCCTTGGCTTTACTATATGGCACTGCAATATGGGAGTTCACAAGAATTAATGATTTCAGAGTATTGCAGAATAAATTCATACCATTTATTTTGGGGGCTACTAAGGGCACACTCATTTGTGGTTTATGTTTGAAAACTGATGCATGCCCGTTTGCTTCTCTGCCAAAAATCTAAATGTTACAATATGCTTATAAGAAATGTTCACATGCTTTGGTTAATCAAAACAATATGAACATATTGGCGGAATTTTTTGTGAAACAAGGAAGTGATGGGGCTTCAATGGTTTAATTTGTTAAATGAAATTAATACAAAACTACTAATCAGTTATCTTAGTATCTATCTATATCTATATCTATATATTCACTGCAGAAAAGTGTTGAGAGAGTTAAGCTGATTCCAATAAGGCAGCCGAGCTGGGAGCACTGTGATCGATGCTCCCCTGAACCTCTGGACCAAAAACGGGTGCACAATAAAGTGGGTTTGTCCTCCCCAGTAGAAGATTACACAGAGCAGAACCCTGTGCAGGTGGGTGCTGGGAGGCCATAGCTTGAGACCTCGAAGAAAAGAAGTTCTCAGACGATACCGCTTTGCCAGGGAAGCTAATACCCAAGGGCTTCGTCCCAGTATTACCACTTGGCGGAAGGAGTACAGACGGGCCGGGATCGGAGGAAGCAGTCCCAGGCACCCGTGAGACGGCCACTCAAATATCAGAGGAGGAGAGGTTACACTACTGCAGCTGTCAGAAGGCCGAGAGAGAAGGTAGAAAGCTTGCGCCAGACTCCCTGGGCGTCCATAACAAAAACGAAGCCGACGGAAGAGAAGGCGGTCCCAGGAGGACCATAGCGCCATGGCGGAACAGTTCAAGACCAGTCTGACAAAGGCGACCCCCACCCGCAGGACAATCAAGGCCCGGCGGCCACCACCATAGTCCTCAAACAATACTTCACTGATTTTGCCGATAAAATAGCTGACACTGTCCAGAGGCAAATAGACAAAATGAGGGAGGACCTTGCGGAGGCTCTCCAAGACATAAAGAGCAATGTGAATAAGATAGAGGAGAGGATGGAAACCAACGAGAGGGCGATCAAAGATTTGGCAGATGACTCCAGGAAGGCAGATACCCTCATGGAACAACTTGCAACAGCCAACCACAATCTGGAACTTCAGGCAGAGGACCTGGAAAATAGATCTAGAAGATCGAATATATGCATAAAAGCCTTCCCTGAAGAAGTGCTAGATAAGGACTTACGAGGAGTGATTGCTAATATATTCACGGAACTCCTAGACCCGTAGAGCCAGGGAGACATACGACTGGACAGAGTGCATAGAGTTAGGCAGCGAAGAACAGAACCAGGAGCCAGGCCAAGGGATGTCGTAGCTGAACTCCATGACTATTTGACGAAGGAGAAGATCCTGCAGGCGGCAAAGAAAGCGACTCAAATAACATACAATTGGTCAGAAATTCCCTTGTTCCAGGACCTTACCCAAATTACACTGATCAAGAGGAGGCAGATGGCCCCGGTCCTCACTTTTTTGAGGGACAAAGACATTAAATATAGATGGACATTTACATTCGGGTGGTCTTTGATTGGCAGGGTAAGCAGAGACGGATTGAATCATACAAAGAAGGAGCGAGACTGCTGGGCATTGAGGACGAAGAAGACAACTTGAGCGACCCCACATAAAGGAGACAGAAAAAGCCTAGGAGTTGCAACTGGTCAACGACGAAGGCCAAAAGAAGCAAGAAAGGGGGTAACCAAGCACAGTTGAAAGGCCCGGCGACCTGATTGTGCTAGGATGAGACTTATACACCTGTAAAGAGACAGTCTGGGTTAAAACCATAATGAGGTACAACAGGGGCAATCAGTAAAGGGGATAAGCCTGGGGAAGGCCTTGACAGAGAGAGAACAAGGAAGTCCCGGGAGAGGGGAGGGGGCGGACAACTAGGAATGGGTATGGGAGTACCCGCAGTTGAGTGCATTGGGGAAGGGAAGGACCTCAATCCTCGAGGGAGCAATTAGAGGGGGGCTAGAGGCCGGTTGAGAACCGCTGGCGATTGAGGGGAGGGGGAGGTAAGTGGAGACGGGAGAGGGGACAAGGGTGGGGGAGGGGAGGGAAACAGAGAGGGGAAGCAGGAGGTGGGGGTTTGGACAGAATGGGCTGCGAGCACTGCGCAGCAAGGTACACACAAGGGAGGATGGATAATGGTAGAATCCTGAAGATTATTTCCATAAATATTAATGGTATCAACTCCTCTGTGAAGAGGAAAAGATTTGAGAGATTTCTACGGCAGGAGGGACCGTATATATTCACCCTGCAGGAGACGCATGTTCAACTCCGAGACAGAGATAGGGTGCGAATACAAGGGTTTCAGTACATATACCAAGCAAACGACAAGACCAAAAAGTACTGATCGCTCTTATGAACAATATGGACCTTTCAGTAAAAGGGACGGAGAGAAACTCCCAGGGGAGGTACTTAGCGCTAAACATTAAAGGCAGGTGAGAGGGATACACTACCGCCACAGTATATGCCCCCAACCAAGGCCAAGACCGCTTTCTCCAGGCCTCCCTGAACAAGCTAGAGAGGTTTGCGAAGGCATCCATAACACATACTGGAGATTTTAACTTGGCATGGGACCCAGGTAAAGACAGAAGCAGGAGGACACTAGGGCCACAGGGAAATCCGTCAAAGGAATTGGTAGCAAAGCTGGATGGCCTAGGGGTGGTGGACATAAGGCAGAAGAGGGAGGCGGATAGGGAGGTATACACCTATTTCTCTCACGTTCATTGTAAGCCATCCACGATAGACCATGCCTCTGCATCTCGATCTTTACTCGGAAGGGTCACTGGGATGGAGGTGGGGGCCATGAAGATCGCTCGGACCACGCGCCCATCACATTGCAGCTTAGGAGGAAGGGGGGAACCTCAGGGAGTGTGGAAATGGCGTTACCCTGCCTACTAACTGAAAGACAATATTTTGAGGGAAGAAATTAGGGAGGGGATTGGGGAATATTTTGGGGACAATAGAGAAGAACAAGTTACTTACCAAACTGGTAACATTTTTATGTGGAGTGCTGGGGAGATACAATGTATCCCCTTTTACATTTAAACTGTAACAATTCTGTTACAGTGACAAGCTTACCTTTAATGGCTGGTGGCAGTGATACCTTTTACTACTTTGGTGCACCTTTTCCGCGTGCTGTAATCACAGCTGCAGTAAAGGTACCTAAGGGTGCTCATTTTTACCAAAATGGCCCCTGTCTTCTTTTTCTGCCATTTTAGTGTTTCTTGGCGTTTCTTGTTCCTTCCCCTGACATCCAGTGTGGGAAAATCCTTTGTTTGAGTTTTGTCTTTGGCGGGAGTCCCCTGGACACCCCGCTCAGGCTCCAGTAAGTCTGTAAGCACAAACTTCCCCCTCCTTTGTCGTAGGTCTTCCTTCAACTGGGCCAAATCCCAGTGGGGGGTTGGCTGTCCTGATTGGACAGCCAAACGCCCCTTTCTTGTAAAATGCGGGCAGAGAATGCAGAGGTTGTGTTGCAGTTCCTGATAAATACTGGAAACCTGGAAGCTGAAGTCATGTCGACCAATGGAACCGAAAACCGAAGAGGATGACGAAGGAAAAGCGGCGGGAATGATTCCCAGCAGCCGGAGAGCCTGCTTTGTAACCGGAGCCTGCTGCAGCCCTTCCTTCCGATCGACCTGGGGTCTCCGAAAACGACGACCCGAACCCAGAGCCTGGTGAGACTCACTAGACTCAAGACGACCTGCATTTTGAGCCATCCCACGGGTTGCTGCGACCTTGCGTTCTTGCAATACCCCAATACCCTGGGACCTCCTGCCACTGTGCGGTACACGGTCTTCTGAATTCCGAATCTCGCTGAAACTTCGTGGGCATCTTGGTCTATCTCCAGAGACACGAATCGAGTCCAAAAAGTCCCCTCACAAGAGTGCTGGACCTTTTAAACGACGAGAATTCAACCGTGATTTTCTGTCTTCTTCTGTGCTCCTTGAAAAGGCGCCAAACCCGCAGAACCGCATTCAGCCGCGAGAGAAATCTTGCCTAGAGCCTTCTTCATCGATCCCTGCTGCAAAGTCCCTTCTGAGGTCTTGTGTTCAGTCTCCAGGACAAGGAATCCAGTGACCGGGTATTTGGCTGCAGTCCCTGAAGTGCTCCTGCTGCAATCTCTTCTTCATTGCTGAGGTACTGTGTTGGCTTGGGTATATACTTACCTTAAGCCTGTTGGGATTTCTGTGTAGTCCTGGGGTGTTTTCTGTGATTGGGAGGTCCCTCGTCCAGTACACCCAGTCCCACTGCTAGAATCCTGCTGGGGTGTCTTCTGTGAAGCCCCTGGACCCTCTTCTAACCCTAGAAGTAAGGTACTCACTTGTTTGCCCAGTTTTCCTAAGGAAACTCTGGCTTTTGCTACTAAAGAACTTATTCTAACACTGCCTGTGGGTCACTAGTCCTAGTGACCCCCTTCTGCCACTGAGAACACTCATGCTCTAAGGGAAAAGACTTTGAAGGGATTGGGACTTCTGCCTAGAAAAGAAATCAAGTGTTTTTACTTACTTGTAAAGAGTTGGTTGGTAACTGTAATTCTAAGAGTGAACAGTTGCAAAAGTTCTTACTGATCTTGGATGTGTGATGCACTATTCTTAAAAGTATGGTTAACATCTTTCCTTCCTTAGCCACTGTTTTGCCAGTCTAAAAGAAAGTAGATGTGAAGGTATTTTACTCTCCTGTGATTAGGTTGTGCCTCTTTACAAAAGTAATGTGTTGGTTTCACCAGATTATTCCTGAAGGGTAATTGTATGAGTGTCCTCCAACTGTTGGCATCACCAGGTTACACCTGTTAGGATAACTGTATGAGTGTCCCGCAACTGGGTCTTGCTTCCCCTGACTTGCTGCTAGCCTGTCCTTAAAAAGTCTACATTAGGTTGTTGCCTACCTAGAATATCTATTCAGTAAAGTGTGACATTGGGTTTTACTTTCCCCTTCATTGTGAAGTTAAAGTAAGTAGGTTTTACTTGCCTTGTGTTAGCTGTGTGCCATCCAAAACAAGTTACAAGAGTTATTGCTTACCTCAATCCGGGGTTCCCTGATTTCCAAAGCATCTGTAATGATATATTACATCCATTAGGTTTTGCTCACCTGGTATAACTGTGTGTTATGACAAAAGTAGTTATAGGTTTTTACTGCACCTAGAATAAGTGTTTCACTATTCACCAAAAGTATATTGTCCAGTTGACTGTTTATGTGATTTGTTCCAAGAGTCACTGTACAACTGGAAGGGCCTACTGTCCTTGTATTACCACAAGTAATCTAAAAAGTAACCATTGGTCTTTTACTCCCAAAGAATAGGCTTGGCCTATACTAAATGTGTATAACAAGGTTTTGACTTCCCTAGAACTACTGTTAGGTGTTCCAAATAAGGTCTATACTTGGGTCTGTGTACTTTCAAGTATAGTGTTGTGTTTTATATTGTGATTTCATATAATGTTTCAGTATTTACTTAACCCCTAGATTTATCTGGGCCTACTTGTATTTAAATAAATCCTTTATTTTTATAATACATAGTGTTTCAGTGTTTCTTTGGATCATTTGTATTACAATTTTCACTTGTACTGTATCTACTGCCCTCTCTCCCTCCTAAGATAAGCTTGGCTGCTCTGCCTACGCTACCATGTACTCAGGTGGTACAGTCTTATACTAAGAGTGGAGTCTTGTACTGCCTCAGTTGAATGGTTTTACTAGGCCCTTAACTGGACTTCAGAAAAACTGTCCTAACAAGGACGAAAAGGCAGAGGTTGACGTACTGCAGCGCTCAAAGACTTAACCGCAGCTTTGGAGGTCTGCAACCTCTCAAGGCTCTCGTCAGCCTTGATGCCAAATAAATGAACACCATCAAAGGGCATGTTCAGAAGACAGGCTTGCACATCAGGAGCAAACCCCGGCTTCTGCAACCACTCAAACCTGCGTAGGACGGTGCTCGCAGCCATGGACTGGCTGACACAGTCTGCTGTGTCCAAACCCGACTGAAGGGATTCACACATAGCATCCTTGCCGTCACACACGAGGGCTAGGAAGCCATCCCTTTCCTCCCCCTTGGGAATATGCTCAGCCGCTAAGGAAGCACAGTTCCACAGAGTGCGTGTCGATCTTGCCAAGGCACATGTGGAGTTGACAGCTTTCAGTGCCATGCTCCCTGAAGAAAAGACCTGAGCCCATCCGTCAAAGCGCTTGTTGTCCCTATCCGGAGGGATGTAGGGTTTGTCTCCTGCCTCGAGGTGGTTGTAGCCACCGGAACCACCAAACTCTCAGGAGTGGGGTGAGTAAACAAAATGCTGGGTTCGCTAACAGATGGACGGTAATTTTTCGACAAATTCATATTGACCGCCGGAAGTGAATCTGGGGCCTGCCAAGCCGATGACACCCTTTTTTGCAATCTAAGATGGAAGGGCAATGCCGGGTCAGAGGGGGAACCTTGGTCCAAGATGTCAGTAAAGTCACCCTGAATAAAATCCTCAGGAGGACTGGGCCACCCCAGGTATTCAGAGATCCTAGACATGAGCCGCCTGTAGGAAGAGTCTGCATGAGCCCCTGGCTCAGGCCTACCAAACTCAACCTCCGGAGAAGTAGCTAGGCCATTGGTATCATGGAGGGACTGCCGCAACTCCTCCAATGGATCGTCACCCAACAATCCCGGAGCCTCCTCCTGAGAAACAGGATCTTCAACGTCTGACCTTTCCTCCTCTTCAGAAAGTTCAGGCCAAAGGGCCTGAAAACCCAGCCACAGTGACAGAAGAGGGCCTGGGGCCCAATACCGGCCTCCCAGACGTAGAGGAAGCCCCATGAAACTCCTCAGACACATTACACCAAAAAAGCACCGAGGGCACCAAAGGCCTCGACGCCGATGGCACCTAGGGCCTCGATGCCAAAGGCATCGAAAACATTGACGCCAAGGGCATCGAGAACATCAGCATCGAGACCGCTGAGTGCTTTGACGCCAGAATCCGCACCGTGGGTGTCGATGCAACACCTTTGCCAATGACGCCGCCACAGGCGTGGGCTGTAGGGACGGTAAAGCATCGTCCGAGTCCGACTGGACCAGTGCTGAACGAGTCGATGCCAGTGTCGGTACCTCCACAGGCTGCAATGGTCTTGCAGGGGACGAGGACCGAGACCTGGACACACGTCTCTTGCGATTGCTCTTGTCCGCACGGGATCTCGAGGGCTCCTAGTGTGAGCAGCAGCGCGAGGCCGAGCCCGTAGGCGTGCGAGCCACAGATCGAGAGCGTTCTCTGCCAGCTTCGTGAGAAGGCGCAAAAGGAACCGTGCCTTGCGACTGGAAAATCACCAACATTTGCTCTTTAAAATCCGTCCACTCAACCGGAGTTGAGGACTTCGTGGGACAGGCTACCTTACGCACGGCGCCATCCTCTGAAGAGGACGGGGTAGGTGACCGGTGCCGGCGCTTCCTAGAGAGTCGCCCCTCGAGTCATTGGTGGAAACCCTAGACTTCGATCCAGACTTACGGGACTTTGAGGGCTTACCTGCCCGGAACTTCCCCTTCGTTTCACGAAAGGCCTTGGCTGTTAGAGACTGGCATTTGGAGCAGTCATCGGTGTCGTGCGACTCACCCAGCCACCATAAGCAAATACGGTGCGGGTCGGTCAACATCTTGTACTTGTAGACCCGGCAAGTCTTGAACCGGGACCTTGGAGTCGGAGGGTTCGAAGAAATAGACATCATAAGAGATCGATGAATCCACAAGGCGCGCCGAGTTTCACGAAGCTATACACGTTCGCTGTCGGAAAAAACAGAACTGAGGCAACGGGCGGCGTTCATCCTATAACATCCGGTGACATCGACCCTCGACGGAGGCCCTCGAGGGACATCGGTTTGACGCCATCAACGCCCTCTGCTGAAAAGTTTCCGAAGTGCACAGCTGTGGCCATTACATGTCAGATGTGGAATATGTCGGAGGACACAATCCCTTCGAAGGGGATACCTCACAACAGAGAAAGTGGGATGCATTTAAAGCCGCAATAAGGGGTAGATATTAGCACTTAAAGCACAAAGAGATAGGGAACTATGGCTAGTTGAACAAGAACTCGAGGAAACATTGAAGCAGATGATGACCCATATGGGAGTTGGCGCAAGCGGAGAAACTAGAAGGGAATATAGGGCAGTGAGGGGACAACTGGAGTTGATCCATGTGCGAGCTGCGCAAAGGTCCCTTTTATTTCTCAAACACAAGTATTATGTTAAAGTAAACAAGGCAGATAGGTTGCTGGCGAGGATGCTGAAGAGGGAGGAAAAAGCTAAAACCATTTTGAAAATAAAATTGGAGGGAGGGGGGGATGAGCACGGACATGGAAGATATTTCCTGGGAATTTGGTAAATTCTACTCTCATCTGTACAGTTCGGAAGGGGCTCCTGAGGAAGAGCAGAAACCTTACCTGGCCAGCAAGAGATTAACACAAATCTCCGAGCACTGGACCAGCAGATAACTAGCGAGGAGGTGAGGAGAGCCATCTGTGCCCTATCTCTCAACAAGTCCCCAGGAGCGGAGAGACTCACCACAGAATTCTACAGGGCCTTCAGAGAAACGTTGCTCCTGTACATGGTCCCCCTTTTAAATTAATTCAGGAGGACTGAGAACATCGCCCCATCTATGGAGGAGTCGAAAGTGGTTTTACTTCCCAAACAAGGTAAAGACCCTTCCTCCTGCGGATCGTACAGACCAACCGCCCTGATAAATGTGGACGCTAACATTTATACAAAAGTCCAGGTGAATGGCTTAGAACATATGCTCCCCCAACTAGTTTCCCCAGACCAATCCGGCTTTATCAAGGGAAAACAAACTAGCGACAATACTAGGAGGATAGCTCACCTCAGATAAATCTAGTAAAAAAGGGCAGGCCTCCCTTCTGATCACCCTGAATGCCGAAAAGGCCTTTGATAGGGTGGAATAGCAGTTCCTGTTTCTAACGATGCAGAGGATGGGATTTGGTGAGAAGTCTATATCAAGATTCAAGGCCAATTATCAGAACCCTTCGACACGATTGGCAATCAATGGCCAGCTGTCAACCACCATTAAAGTTCAAAGAGGCACCAAGCAGGGATGCCCCTTATCACCCCTACGGTGTGCGATTCACCTGGAACCTTTGCTGGAAGCATTTAGGGCAAATAGTGAGATAAAAGAGATCTCCTTTGGAGGCATATAACATAAAATAGCCATTTTTGTGGACAACATGTAATTAACAATACAAGACCCAGCCAGGTCCCTCTCAAAGCAATGGACAGCGAGCTGCAGGAGTTCCGAACAGTAGCAGGACTTAAAATCAATACCCATAAATCAGGAATACTGAACTGGAATATTCCTCCCACCATAGAGGCCAAGATTGGGAAAGATCTTCCCTATAGATGAGTGGAGAAACGCATAAAATACTTGGGGTTCCACTTCACCAAATCTATGGAAACAATGTTTGAGGCTAACTACCTGCAAACTCCTAGAGAGTATTAAAAACAAACTGGTGGACTGGGGCCCAATGACTGTCACATGGATGGGCAGAATGAATAGTCTAAAAATGGTGGTCCTCCCTCAGCTATTGCAACACTTCAAAACCCTCCCAATACAGATCCCTCAGTCTTTTTTTCGAGCACTATGGAAACACACAGGAAGGTTCAAATGGATCCAAAAAAGAGTGGCGAGACAAGTTATGATGCTGCCCAGAAACAGGGGGGATGGGGGAATGGGACAACCGGATTTTCGTGTATACTATTTGGCAGCACAGACGAGGGTCCTCGGGGACCGGTTGAGGGACGATCGGGGAAGATTATGGAGGGCAATAGATGAGGCAATGGTGGGAAGGAATCTAGCAGAGGTACTGTGGAAACCGAAGGCAGATAGACCAGCAAGCAACTATCGGAGCGAGCGGAATAGTGGCAGTGGTGGGGGATGCCTGGGACGAGTTGGTGAAAAGCGCACGATTTACAACATTTCCATTCCCATGTACTCCAATATTTGGTAATCCAAAGTTCTGATCTGGGGTGCTAAGAAAGGGGCGTGGATGGCTAGGGGGCGGCGGGGTCACAACATTCAGGACCTGTTTGACGGAACAGAAATTAAAACCTTTAACCAATGTAAAGAGGACTTTGGGTTGGGCGTGGGGGAAGGGTATAGATATGCCCAGATAAGGCACTGGGTAATGCAGGGCACAGTGAGCGAGGGGGCGACCTGAGCTCTAACCCTGTTTGAAAAATATCTAGCAACAGAAACAGGGAACAATCACATAGTGGGGGCAATATATTAAAGGGCTAAACAAGGAGAGGAGGTAGGGGTAAGACTATATATGAATAAATGGGAGGAGTCAACAGGCCAGAAGATAGAGGAAGTGGACTGGCAACAACGGTGAAGGTGTATTCCCAAATTGACTAGGTCCATCCAAACTCAGGAAATGTGGGTGAAACGGATGGTACAATGGCACCTAACCTCAGCTAGGCTACACAAGATTTACGGTTCAAAAATGTGCTGGAGGGAATGTGGCATGGAGGGGACATGGAGCTACATATGGTGGGAATGTCCACGCATTCAGAAGTTCTGGGGAATCATTTTAGAAGTGCTAGCGTTTATCCTACGTTAAACCCAATATTGGGTTTAATGTACAATAGCAAAAAATAAGCACAGAGAGGCCTTCAGGAGAGGACCCCAAAGACAGTTGTATTTTAAAAGGAACCCAGGGGAATTAAAAGACTTGGGCACTCTACAATGTGCAGCTTGGACATATCGATGGCTCAGGACCAAACCCGGGGGGCGAAGTGATGTCCATCTTAACTCTACCATTACCTCCTTTCACTCTCTAATTCTTGTGACGCGGTTTCTTTTCCAAGGGCGTCATACAATGTTACTACGGTAATCCCGCAAGATTACCTCAGGATTTCCTGATAAAATTAAAAAGTCTTCCACCCCAAATGGACTCCACAGCCCACCCCAACTCTCCCACTTCACATATTGCCCTCTTTCCCCCACCCCATCCCTATAGCCTGATGTGAATTCACCCCTTTTCCTTCGCTGAGCACTTTCCATTTTTGGCTTTCCTCAGTATTATCAAGGGAATCGCTTGCATCGAGCAAAAATAATGGCAATTTATAATTTCTTAAAAGCCTCTCAACCTCTTTCGGCTGCAAAGCACCATGGGAGGTATCTAAAAGTTTTTCGGGATCATGCGGCACCCCCTGCTCCGGTGAATATTTTTAAAACCCCAAATCAACAAAAGGCGCATCTGTGGTGCTTTGTGCCCTAGTTGTTTCTTATTTGGGAGAGGTTAGGGGGCGCAGCACAGAATTCTTTTGGGAAAATGTCAATCCGCAAAGTCAGTCAAAGGTTATTAGCAACAGAATTTGGGGCAAAGTGTAAGTACACAGGCTTCAACTGTCACTGCCCTTTAATATACATGTATTTATGTATGTTAAAGGCGGCGATAGCCGCCCTATAGTTAAGGTGAAACCTATCATCCATAGAAAAAGCAAAGATTCTATGGTTAATCACTTTTGATCCGTAAGACGGATCAGCATGGCACTTGACAATCCTATATTAGGGCCCGGGCTGCCTAACAATGGAAAGTTTTGCGCAAATCCGTGTTTCAGTTCAAAAGACAATCCACATAGGGAAAATATCAAATGTTTGCCCATGTGCGCAGCCCAAACTGCTGGACGAACTTGCAGCAAATAAGAAACAAGTCTGGCATGAAGATTTATTTATTGTTTTATTTATTGTGTATTTGTAAGGAGCTTATACATCAAGTAAATTGAGTTTCAAAATGACCAGATCTCAAAGGAAGTGCTTTGTGGGTTTGGTGCAAATTTATCTGTGCACTAGGACCCCAGCCGGCCCATAGGACTGGGGGTTTCCCAACAAAACTTTAAGATGAGCATCAGCCCCCTTGAGATGGAAGCAGATTAATACTTCTAGTATCAAATCAATAATGACAACTTGATAGTTTGGCAAAGGGAGTCCATTTAATAACAAGTACAAAAAACGGGGAGTTCATGAATATTAGCAATCGCTAGATCTTCCTTCTCGCTTCAACTCCAATTAATTTCAGAAAAGAAATAGGGCCTCATTACGAGGTAGGAGGTAGCTATGGTGCTGTTAGCACCATGGCTACCCCCTTACCGCATATCGGGTCTGGGTTCTCTGAATGGGTACTTACCGGGTCATTCCAACCTTGGAGGACCCAGTAAGTCCCCATTCTGAGAAACATTCCCCATTCCTATTTGAGCCTCCATAGGGCTCAATGGGAATGGGGAAGTAGCTAATAACGGTACCGCAATTTGCGGTACCGTTATTAGCTGTGAAGTCCCTTAGCGGGTCCCGTCCTTAACACCTGGTCAGACCAGGCGTTAAGGAAGGGACCCGCTAAGGGACCTCGGAATATGGAGGTAAGGGATTACCGGCACTGCCACCCTTATCGGTGCCGGTAATCCCTTACCTCCTACCTCGTAATGAGGCCCATAGTATTTATAACAAAAACTCATCATCACTGAAGTGTAACTCTTAAAACTTTAGCATGCAACTCTATTGGTTCTAGGAAGGTAACTTTAATAAAGGGACTATATCTGTATATGGTAACTGGGAGAGAGGATTGGATAAACAATGTCAGGTGGGGTATCTGAGCCCTTCCCTCAAAATGCCTACTGTAAACGTCACTAAAAGTACAACCTCTCATTGGTTCTACTAACTATAGGACCCTAGATTACTTGGTCCACTAGGATTGGGTTGGCATCAACCCCACTCATACTTTTCCACTTGCTTAGCAGCGTGCAGAATATCCGACCAGGTGCAGGGATTTTCGTCTGCACCCCCAGCTTCTCTCCAATTATCGCTACAATCGATCATCACCTCAGTGGTCCTGTGTCAATGATTTCTCTGTGGTTGGCCTCGAGACTGCTTTTTGGTCTGGAAAAGTTAAGGCGTCTGTGCATGGCACAGGCCCATGCGTATATGTGAAAGTTTCATCCCTTCTTGCTCATCTGGTCACGTGACTGTGACACTGTGAAATCGTTTTATTCTTCATGCAATTCGTGTATTTGATTAAATTTTGCCAGCCATCTGTCATCTGTGGCTTATCTCGAACTTTCTGCACAGGATACTCTTTTCCTCTTTCACTTAATTGTATCCACTGTCAGTCTATTTCAGCCGATACGACCTTGGCTTCTTGGCATGATTATCTTCGTCTGGGTTTCTCTCCGTCTTTAATTCTCGATTTGTTTGCTGCAAAGCTGTTCTCTTAAGACCTTAAATAACCTTTGGTTGATTCTGCTCTTGTGCATAGTGGAAGTATACTTATATAAAGTGCTCTTTTGAGGTAGATGTATGTATCTCTCCTAGCCATTCCCTTACCGTGGCTACTATCTATCGGCCACCTGGTCAAATTTCCTCCTTCCTCTCTGAGTGGTCTGACCTCTCCTCCTCACTCCTGTCCTCAACCACTCAACTCCTCTTTCTTGGTGACTTCAACATCCACCTCGATGCCTCCTGTCCCCCCACTGGTCTCTTTCGTGAACTCTGCGACTCTCTCGCACTCTCTATTCTCCCGTCTGGGCCTACTCACTCTGCAGGGCACACTCTTGATGCTGTGATCTCCTCTGACCTTCCCCTCTCCGTCCCTCTCTCCACTCCTCTCTCCTGGAGTGATCACTTTCTCCTATCCTCCCACATCACCCTCCCTACCCCACAGGCAAAGCCACCCTCTTCACTACCACCCACCTTCTCGGTCATCCGACCCATGAAGCGCGTGTCAGTTGAGGCTTTTGCTGCTACCTTCTCGCCCCCGCCTCCCCCTTCGGCTGACTCACACCCTGACACAGCCCTCTCCATGCTCCACTCTGCTATATCTAATACTCTTGATATCCTTGCCCCCGTCATGAGAATCCGCCTGAAGCCCAAAGCCAAATGTAACTCCTGGTATGACTCGGATCTCGTCACCCTAAAACGCAAGTGCAGGGTGGCAGAGAGGAAACGGCGTGCTTCATGTTCATCCTCTGACAAACTGGCCTGCCGCCTGCTCCAAAGGCAATACCGGCTCTCCGTTCTCACCAAGAAGAGAGCCCTTATCCAAGCCCGCATCTCTGAGGCATCAAACAACTCGGCCGAACTCTTTAAAATCTGCAAGGAGCTGGCCAACCCTGCTGCAGTCTCTACCTCTCCTGTCCCCTCCCAGGCCCTCTGCACTGCACTGGCCTCTCACTTCATCTCAAAAACTCAGGACATCCTGTCCTCGCTCTCCTCCTTTCACCTCCCTCCCTCCCTCTCTTCCCGGCTCTTCCTCTGGCCCTTCTGCAGCCACCCCTCCTCCCTCCTTCTCTGCCTTTCCACTTTTTTCTGCTGACGAGGTTTCCAGACAAGTCCGATCTATGAAAGTCTCGTCTAAACAGGTTCACCCCTGTTCTTCCAAAACCATCAAGGACCACATCGACTCCCTGGCTCCTGCCCTGGCTGATTTTTGCAACCACTCCTTCGCCTCTGGAGTCTTCCCTTCCCCCCTCAAGCACTCCCTTGTGCACCCCCTCCTCAAGAAACCCTCTTCCGACCCTTCCTGCCCGGCTATCGCCCAATCTCCATTAACCACTTCCTGGGCAAGCTCCTGGAGAAACTGGCCATCTCCCAGCTTAACCTCCACGCTGAATCTGTTGGTAGTCTTCATGACCATCAATCTGGCTTCAGAGCTGCCAGAAGCACGGAAACTGCTCTCCTGAACATCCGTGAGGACCTGCTCTCGAACCTCGATTCCAACACTCTGTGTGTTCTCATTCTACTCGATCTCTCCTCTGCCTTTGACACTGTCAACCATGCCATCCTGCTCAACCGTCTCAGTGATAATCTGGGTTTCACTGGTCAGGCTCTGGCGTGGCTGACCTCTTTCCTTTCCAATCGACCCTCCCAGGTCCAACTGGGGTCCTTCCTCTCTGACATCTTTTTCTCCTCCTGTGGTGTTCCCCAGGGATCTAACCTCTCTCCCTGGCTTTTCAACCAGTATCTGGCACTCCTTGCCCTCCGCATCGCTGCTCTCTGCCCCAACTTCCAGTGCTATGCGGACGATACCCAGCTCATTTTCAGGCTACCCTCGGCCTCCTCCTCTCCTTCCCTCATCTCTGACTGTCTGTCTGCTATCCAGGAATGGTGTGCCGCCAATGACCTCTGCCTTAATGCCAGTAAGACTGAGATTCTACTCATCGGCACACCCACTCCCTCCTTCCCTGCAGCTCTCTGGCCGGCCTCCCTTGGCCCCCTTCCTGCTCCTACCTGCAAGGCAAAAAACCTCAGGGTCATCTTCGACTCCACACTCTCCTTCTCTCCTCATATATCAGACGTCTCTAAGAAGTCACACTACCAGCTGCACCTCCTCAGAGGTATTCTTCCCTTCCTCTCCTTCCCCCAGAAGCTCACTGTCTCCCGAGCCCTGGTTCTCTCAAAGCTGGACTACTGTAACAGCCTCTATCTTAATCTGCATGCCTCCACTCTCCACCCTCTGCAACTCATCCAGAACAGAACTGCAAGACTTGTCCTTGGCCTCAAGCCCAGGGACCGTATCTCTCCAGGACTGAAATCTCTACACTGGCTCCCAGTGGCTGCGAGGATTAAGTTCAAAACCCTCTGCATTGTCCACAAGGCCGCCTCGGCCTGGGGCCCAAATACCTTCAACTCTCTCTTCCTAAATATCTTCCTTCCCGAGCCCTTCGCTCATCCGTCTCCAACTCCCTCAGGGTCAGCCACTTCTCGAAGCAACGAGCTGGGGGTAGATCTCTCTCTGCAGCAGGGGCCTCCCTCTGGAACAGCCTTCCTGCCTCCCTGAAACTTGAGGAGAACCACCTCCGGTTCCGGAAGCACCTCAAAACCTTCCTCTTTGCTTCTGCTTTCTCTCTCCCTCTCCCCTGCTGAACAGCTTTAATTCTTCACTGAATCCGCTCTGATTCTGCAACTGGGCCACTCTCAGTGACCTCGGTCCAGGGCCCAGCCACTCTCCACTTGCACTGCCTCCCTGGCACCCCCCTGCACTGCGGGACTGTCACTGTATCCTTACAGCCCCCCCCCTTCCCAGCACTTGTTCTGCATCTACCTTGCACTTGCCACCAGCTGGCCTTATTTATTATTTTTTACGCTACTTACCTTGTACTGCACTCCCCCCCCCCTTTCCCTTGCACTTTTCCCTTCCCCCCACCACTGCACTTGCACGATCTGAATGTCACCTGGCCTAGTAGGATCGTTGTCTGTCTTCCCCTTGTTCCCCCCCCCTGCCTCGTCGCGCCTTGAAACACTTGTGTATAGGCGCGTTACAAATGCCATATCATATCATATCATATAGGTGGCGCATGCCGCAATCCATCTTACTACCAAGCATAAGCAAGCCTCACAATTCCATGCGTCTTGCAGTTTCATGCATATGAACACTTTTTTTTGTTGGCAGCACAGGAACAGGTGAGCAGCATACAAGGCAGGTATAATATAGTAACAGTATAGATAATACAGGTACACAGAGTCAGTTTACAACTTGATTATGCACTTGGGGGGTATGTACAGAGTGGGTGCGGGACTGGAGAGACATTAGTTCGGGGGGGGGGAACAGGGGAGAGGTGGGGAAGGAACTGGAGATGCAGAGTCTGATGAAGTATCCATACCACACATATAGGATCGAAATTTGAACCAAATGTCTCTGGGTCTTGAGTGAGTTGGCTGTAGTAGGGTCCAGGATTCTTCGGTGCCTGAGGCCCAAGTGACCGCTCTGAGCCACTGCGCATGAGTGGGCGATGTAGGTCGAAGCCAGCAGAGCAGGATGGACCGTACTGCAAGTAGCATGCAGAGGCCGGCCAGTTTTTGTGGAGTTCCGGGAGAGTTCAGGAAAGTCATGGAAGAGGTATCTCATTGGGGATGGGATGATAGGGTGGTCAAGGATGTCTGACATGGTGGTGCATACCGAGGTCCAGAAATAGGTAAGGCGGGGACGGGACCAGATCATGTGAATATAGTCAGCTGTATCACAGCCACATCGGGGACACCTTGGGGAGTGGTTTTTGAGCATGTGATGGGAGTTTATTTGGGGTGTAGTGATATCTGTGGAGTACCTTAAACTGAATTAATTTGAAGCTAGAGTTGAAGGATACCCCATGTATGTGTGCGCACATATGGGTCCAGCGCTCGTCGGTCATTTCCATTCCAAGATCGTTTTCCCATAGGTGTTTCAATTTGGTGAACGCAGGGGTGGATCTAGTTTGCATCATGGTATAAAGTCTGGACACTTTACCCCTCGTGGGCATTGGGGAGGTTAACTCCATAATGGCGAGATCATCCGGAGGTATCACTGGAAAAGTGGGGTATTTCCGTTTAAGGGTTTTCCGGAGAGGCGAGTACTGGAGCCACATAGACAGTCTCCGTCTCGGGGACAGTGGGAGGTCTGGCCATTCAATAAAGTTGCCTTGCTCAAATGTGCCACAGAGCAACTCGTATCCCGCCTCGGCCCATCGGCGCACCATGAGCAGTGGTACACATGGGACCCCCGGGAGGAAGTTCCAAAGTGGAATGTTACCATGGAAAGGGTGGGCGGTACCTAGTAGTTTCCATGTTTTGGTTAGGGCAAGGGACGTGCAAGCCACCGGGTCAAGTGAGTTCAGAGTTATCGCCATGGATTTAATGACTAGGGAGCGAATGTCCCGGTCGCTTAACGTCAGTTTTTCGAGCCTGACATGTGGAGGGGGGTCCAATGTGTTAAACCAATGTGATGTGAATTGGATCTGTGCCGCCAGCCAGTATTTGAGGAAGTCAGGAGCACCGAAGACGCCTCCTTCCATTGGCGTGGACAAGGTTCTAAATTTAAGACAGACCGCACCTGAGTGCCACAAAAAGGTGTTGAGCGTACGGGTCAATGTTTGGAAGAACTCTTCACCGGGCCATAGAGGGATATTGGTAAATCTATTAAGGAGTTGGGGCAGCACTATCATCTTCAGTATCCCTATTCTGCCCGCAAGAGAAATCGGTAATCTACTCCAGCCTAGTGCCTTCGTTGAAAGGTTCGTGAAGTATTTTTGGTAGTTTTCATCAAAGACCAAGTCAGGGTGGCAAGCTATTTCTATTCCCAGATAGGTGAATTTTGACTGAGCCCATGCAAACCCAAGGGTGTCAGGAGGGGCCATGTGCAGTCTGTGAGCGGGAAGAGGGTGGATTTAGAGCAATTCACTTTCAGTCCGGAGATATGCCCGAAGTGGATCACGTCTTCTAGTATCGGGGCAAAGTTGGTAGAGGGTGAGCGAATGAAGAGAAGTGCATCATCGGCATACAAGGACACTATATCAGACTGGCCTGCAGTTCGTAGGCTTCTATGTGCATGGTTCCATCGCTATTGCAAAGATCCGGGGAGAGAATGGGCAACCCTGCCTCGTCCCTCTAGCAACGCGGAAAAGGGGAGAGCATCGGTCCTCAGTGCGGACTCTGGCCACTGGATCGGAGTATAGCAATCTAATTCCAGGAAAGAAAGGGGGGGCCGAATCTGCACCTCTCAAGAACCCGCCAGAGGTAATTCCATGAGACAGAGTCGAACGCTTTTTGCATATCAAGTGTGGCGGCTACTGCATGAGTATGTGGGTGTATTCTGCTAATTATATTAAAGAGGCGCCTCAAATTCAAGGAGGTGGCGCAACCTGGGATAAAACCAGCTGGGTCAGGGTGAATGATGTGGGGTATATAGGGGGCTAGGCATAGTGCCAATAGTTTTGCGTACATTTTGACGTCGCAGTTAATGAGCGAGAGTGGGCGGTATGATCCGTATTGTGTGGGGGGCTTGCCAGGTTTGAGTAAGACAGTTATTGTGGCTTCATGGAGAGAAGGAGGGAATCTGCCAGCCTTCACTGATTCCTCCCAAAGAGCTATTAGGTGGGAGAGTAGGAGTGATTTGTAGCATTTATAGAATTTGATTGGGATGCCATCTGAGCCTGGGGATTTCCCTGAGGTAAGTGAGTCTATGGCGTTTGAGAAGTCTTCAGGGGTAAATGGAGTGTCAAGAGAACCGATGGTTTCAAGGGAGAGTATCGAGAGGGGGAGGGCATCGAGGTAGGAGTCATTCTCCGGTATCGAGACACTGTCTGCATTGGAATATGGAGAGGAACTCAGAGTTGATATCATGCGATGAGGTGGTTAGGAAGCCATCGGGCCTTTCCACCCCATGAACGTGTGGGGCGCCAAGCTCACGTCGGAGAACCCTAGCTAGGAAGTGGCCAGGACGCTCACTCTCTCCATATTTCCTTGCGAGGCCAAGATTGTCCAGGAATTTCTGTTTGCGATCCGCCAGTGAGCGAAACGTGTCGAGTTCCACGCCTATGGACGCAAGGATTGCAGGGGTTTGGTGGAAGGAGTATTGGGTGTCTAGATTTGATAGTGTGGACTCACCTTCTGTGATGTTCTTGAGAATTGTTTTAAGGATGCCATTCTCCTTTGAGAGTGCTATGTCCCTGATATAAGCTTTAAAAGATTCCCATAGGGTGGCCTGCGAGGATACTGAATCAGTGTTTATTTCAAAGAACTCTTCAATGGCCGTCTCCAATTCAAAGCTGAAGACAGGGTCGAGGAGGGAGTGAGGTTTCATTCTCCAGTGTCTAGTCCGATCGCGGTCAGGGCCCCAGCAAAGGGTAATAGTCACTGGTGAATGGTCAGAAAGAGTTCTGGGAAGGATCATTTGACGAGTCACATTCTTTAGCAGTATGTCAGACACCAGCCATCTATCGATTCGGGAGTAGGAGTCATGTTCCGAGGAGTAGAAGGAGTAGGAGCGGGAATGGGGTAAAGGAGCCTCCATGCATCAACCAGTGCAAGCCGGGGGAGAGACGACAATGTAGCGTAAGCTGCTTTGGTAAGTTGGCGGGGCCTAGAGCCGGATCTGTCGAGGTCCATGTCAAAAATTGTGTTAACGTCACCCCCCCTCCCAGATAATCGGTATTAGAGGGAAGCTGTTGAGGAGGGATGTAAGGTGTAGATAGAATTCCGGATCGTCAATGTTGGGGCCGTAGATGTTGAGGAGGATCACCTCCCTGTTCTGAAGGGTGCCATGGAGTAACACATATCTGCCCTGGGAGTCGATCTGTGAAGATATGGGGTCAAATTTAAGGCTCTTGTGGATTAGGGTCATGACCCCGCGGCTTTGGGTAGAGTAATTAGTAGCGTATCTTTGGGGCCCCACATTTTGGCGAATTTTTCCCAATGATCGCTACAAGCATATGTCTCCTGCAGAAAAATGATTTTGACCCTGTGGCATTCTGCATGAAGTTGGAGTTGTCTCATTTTCTTATAATTGCCCAAACTCTGCACATTCCAACTCATAAAGGTTAAGTTATCCTCAGTTATCAGTGTACAAATATTCGTTGAGGATCAGTGACTGTCGGTGTGGTGACCCCAGTGACTGGTGAAAGGGACCAGCAGCTCTGTAGTACCGCTGGTGCAACACTGCCTCACACTCAACCTCCTCTGTGAACGCCAAGCTTTTTATAACACCCAACAATTCCCACCCCCACCGACATACCTCCCCCAAACAGAGGAATGATAACCCCATATCCCAGCAACCAAATCCAAACCAAAGGCATCAACGCGGGGGGGCCTGTGGACTTGCCTGGTGGCGATGCTCCGAACCAGGGAGCAATTTAAGGATGAACATGGTGCCAAACAATAACTTCATGCGTAACTTTGGAGAGGATTTTGCACAAATGAGCATGGCATGGTCGCACAATAGTGAACCAATTTGTTCATAATTATGAGGAATAGATTCAAAGGTTTCCGATAAACAGCAATGACTAGTTTGGATAACCAATCAACAGAGTGATATAACAGTCATGAATAAGTGGCGAAGGGAAAGTGTTCATCTATGAACCTGGAGGCCTCCTCTGGAATTGTGAAGAAAAACACCCGGTTGGAGTATTCAACTCTCAGTTTAGCGGGGTATAGCATGGAGTATTTCACTCCATGGTCTCTCAGTCTCCTCTTTACCGCCAGCAAGGTCTTGCGCTCCTGCAGCACAGCCACCAAGAAATCAGGGTATAGGTGAATCCTGGCGCCTCCCAGCAAATGTTCGCCTTTAGCCCTTGCAGCCCTAAGAAGGGAGTCACGATCTCGGAAATTGAGGACCCTGGCTATGATGGGCCGTGGGGGTGCGCCCGGTTTAGGTTTAGCTGTCAGGGAGCGGTGGGCTCTTTCTATAGCAAACTGCGGGGAGAGTACCAGAGAGTCGAGAAGTGACAACAGTGTACGTTCAACATAGACCTCCATTGGCTCGTTGACATCATCTTCGGGAATCCCGATAATGCAAATGTTATTTCCCCTCGAGCGGGATTCAAGGTCCTCATTCTTCTTTTCGACCTCGAGGGCTCTGTTAGAGAGGGAGGAGACCTCCACACAGAGGGAGCCTAGGTTGTCCTCGGTGACACTTGCTCTCGTCTCGATCTCGACCACTCGGCCATCGGGTCTCTCCATATGAGCTTTAATCGAGGATATGATGCCATTCATTCATGAGTGTATAGAGCGGAGGAGTAGATAAAGCGGATGAGTGGATAGAGCGGATGAGTGGATAGAGTGGATGAGTGGATAGAGTGGATGAGTGGATAGAGCGGATGAGTGGATAGAGCGGATGAGTGGATAGAGCGGATGAGTGGATAGAGCGGATGAGAGGATAGAGCAGATGAGTAGATAAGTGTACAGAGAGGATGAGTGTATAGAACGGATGAAGGTATGGAACAGATGAGTGTAGAGATGAATATATAGAACAGGATAATGCTGCTGAATGCGTGAAAAGCGCGAGTGCTTAAAGCGGATGAGTGCGTAGAGGGGGTGAGTGCGTAGAGGGGGTGAGTGCGTAGAGGGGGTGAGTGCGTAGAGGGGGTGAGTGCGTAGAGGGGGTGAGTGCGTAGAGGGGGTGAGTGCGTAGAGGGGATGAGTGCGTAGAGGGGATGAGTGCGTAAAACCAGTGAATGCATAGTACATGTGAGGGCATAAAGCGGATGAATGCCTGGAGCGAACGAGTGCTTGGAGCGAACGAATGCCCAGATTGAACGGACGTGTTGCGAAGAGCGGACGAGTATATGTAGAACGAACGAGCACAGATTGCACCCAATACTGATGAGTGCGTAGAATGGATGAATGCGTAGAGCTGCCAAATGCGTAGAGCATGGGGCAGACAGTAGTGCATGCGTGGGGCAGACAGGTGTGCATGCGTGGGGCAGACAGGTGTGCATGCGTGGGGCAGACAGGTGTGCATGCGTGGGACGGACAGGAGTGCATGCGTGGGACGGACAGGAGTGCATGCGTGGGACGGACTGGAGTACGCATGGCGGACTGGAGCGCACAGAGCGGACTCGAGCACGCGGGGCGAGCTGGAATGCATGAGTGCGTGGAGCAGATCGGAGTGTATGGAGCTGACTGGGATGCATGGAGTGGATAGGAGTGCAAGGAACGGACTGGAGCGCATAGAATTGCGGTACGTATATAGTATGGTTTGGAATGCAGAGAACGTTTGAAAGAGCATATAACCCATCATATCTCACCACCACGCTTACTCTCTCCTTTAGATCACCACTCAACTAGGACACAGAGATACTATGACCCCATTCGGTATAACTGTTCTCATACCAACATCTGCCGCTCACTCCACATCATTCTGCTGGTTACACCCCCCCCCACGTCCCCCAGCCAGGCGTTCTCCTCAGGCCTAACGCAGCCACATCCGGTCTGGATAAATCCTGCCAGAACAAACACATACTCCTGATCTCTCAACCACCACACCTACCGCTAAGAAGCAGCTATTACACGGATACCGCACAAGCTGCACACATACCCGGTGCTCACACGCACTTTTGACTCTCTCTACTCTGTCTACTGATCTGAACTTCAGTTTCCAAGGGCGTTCAACCTACCAGCGCCATCAGACCATACCAATGGTATATAAGGTGCTATATAAATGCAAAATAACAATAACAATGTCATCCAATTTACTGTGGAGCATGGTGAAGCCCTACCGGATGTACTCCATTTTTTGAGAGTCTATAGGATCCGAGGTTGTCGAATTGGAGAGCTCCTGCTCAGGTGGATCCCCCTGCGGTTTTGACGGGGTCTTCGTGAACATGTTCATCGGGCATTGCTTCTTTCCCGCTCCCTTCGTCAGGTTGCTGGGTGGGGTGAAGCACTGAGGTTCTGAAGGGTAGCAATGCTGCGGTAGCAGGCTGGAGGAGGGGGGTCACAGGAGGTGAGACAAAGGGTCGCTCGAGAGACTCAGGGCGATACGGGATCCTTGAGGTGACGGCAGAGTGAAAGTCTGCAGAACGCTGTCGAGTTACTAGATCACAATGGGCTGTTAAGGCCCGACTTCAGGGGAGTCGCCCCAGTCATTGGAAACATGCACCTGCCAAGTGCACAGCAGGGGGATCCCCGTGGGCGCAGCCCGGGTTGGTTGTTGAGCAAAGCAAATGATACCAGCTGCAGGAGTATGGGCTGCAGGAAGGGTAGAGGCATCCAGTGTTTTCGGGGTCTGATATAGTTGAATGAGTCAGGAGGGCCAGCCTTCTTTAATGGGTAGTAGAGCCAGGTGTCCAAAGGCAGGAAGTGTAGCCCTTGAGGTGAGGAAGGGTGCCTCGGGGCCAGGCGGCAAAGTGGCAGCAAAAGTCGGGGGCTGGGGGTGACCAGAGGCGTATTTAGAGCTGTTGTCCCAGGTTTCGGCTGGCTCGGTAAGGGGGATCAGTCCATCGCACCCGACAAGAATGGTGATAGGTCATAGGCTCCAGAGCCCCTGCGAAGGTGTGGCACGAGAAGCGAGTGGCAAAGGGCCAGGATAAGCTTGCTGCCCAGACTTCAGGGTAGTAATGTTGCAACGCCCTGGGGTTGGGTAGGTCTCAAGTTCCTGGGTAACCTGTGGGTGTTTAGTGCCTTTGACCAGTAGTATGGAGCAGTAGGAGTGCAGCTCAGGGGACCCCATGTCCCAGAGGTGGTGCCTGCCGGAATGTGTTGGGGGCGGGAGCCCCAGGTATCCCAGTGTATCGGGGGTCAAGAGGAGCGCAGGCCCAGTCACATAGGTGGTGGCTGAGAGGAATGCAAGAAATGCCAGGTGTATCTCTGGGAGGGTGACGGGGTATCAGGGGTATCAGGCCTCACTGGCAGGGTGGTCGGGGCCCCAGAGACTCACTGCAATTTCCGTGGAGCAAGCCTAGCTCCAGAAGTCGGCGAACCGCTCTGCAGGCGAGGAGGGTCTCTGGGTCCCAGGAGGGGGTGTGTATGGAGGGGTCAGGTCGGCTCCTCCACTCAGGCCGCCACAGGTTTCACAGGAGAGGGGGAAACGAGGGCGTTGCGTGCGCACGCAGCCCCTCCCCCACAGCAGGCCCAAGACCTCGGCACTGAAGTCGGCGTCTCTGGAAGCGAGAGGCGGGGACAGAGAAGTGCCGGCTCGCGATCCGGCTTCCCAGGGCTGGATGTCAGCAGAGAGGGCGAACGAAGGAACGGGAACCAGCTCAATGCATGCACTGACACTTCAGGGATATGCGACCGTGCCCAAAGCAGGATGCAGTGTCGCACTGTGAGGTATTTTATACAAAGCGGCGCCTCCCAGTGCGGAGCTCTTAGATCAGGTGGCCTTCTTTCCTGAGCACAACAGCGCCCCCCCTGCATATGTACACGTTTAAACTAACTGTATACCTTCATCGCGCATATGGCATAATTTCTGACATCTTGACATGAATTATTTCACTTTGGAATGATGCCACTTGTCCATTGTGTTTCATCTCTTATCATCATTCTCAGGTCGTCATATCTTCTATAGGTGAGTCAGTCCGGGTTCTTAGGACGTCACCATTCGTCTTCCTTCAGTATCTTTTTAGCTTCTTCAGGTATTGTATTCTGACAATCGTCATTCTGTCTCATTTGTCAATATGGTTTTCTCAATGGGTACCTTACTGTCTAGGTTTTCTTAGGTGTTGGTACTTCAACAGGTGCTGTTCGACTGATAGGTACTGGACAGAGCCCATCTACAGCTCTCTGCTGGCTTATCTGTTCATCATACATCACATATTTCGGTGTGAATGTTCCCGGTACTTCAAAATGGGTGGTTGGAGTGTGAATTGAGCTTGGCACCTCCTCTACACTCCCCCCATCTGGGCGACTCATCGACCACGTTCACTTCTTCCTTGGTATCCACCTTTACTTCATCCTCTGGATCCACTTTTGTTTCATCCTCAGGTAACAGAGGTTTGAAGAAATATCTCTTTGGGGTCCATATCTTTACGAGTCCGTTCAAGCTTCCTGCTGTTCTTACGTGATCATCTTTATTGCAAGTCATTAGCTGACATTGCCCATTTGGGCTACAATATATCAATTTTCCCACAGTTTCTACGTCTCCTTGGATATCGGAACTTTGTTCCTTCTGGTGCATAAATGCTAGCCTTCACAAAGTCTCTTATTTCATGATCAGTCAGGTCTTTGGGCTTCCAGTCTGGCTTGACATCAGTCATGATCTTCATCCCTAAAGCCTTTTTTTGCTGGCACTGAGAGATTATTATCTTGATAACACAGACTCTGAGCAATATCATCACTAGCAGGCCTGCTAGGAATTTTAATGCGTCTGCCATCTATTGTGCAACCCAAGTAAATAGTGATCCGAACCAGCTGTCATCATCAACTTCATCAGTTATAAGCAATCATCTGACTCTGTTAAGTTTCGTCAGCATACCTATGGCCTCTGTTAAGGTTCCATTTTCGTCATTGTGAGATGGTATAAATGTGCAACATGATTCTCCGATTTTTGCATAAATACCTCCATCCATTGCTGTGATCATGTCAAGGACATATCTGTTCTGGAGCGTCATTAGTCGAATCATTTTTAACTCTTCCTTGATTGCATTGAATCCTTTTATTGTCGTGTTGATGGTCTGCAGTAACTCCCATCTGGTTATCTGCAATCATTTAGTATTTGCTCCAACCTGAACTCTCGGCATCAGAATCGTCGTGAACACTGATGAGGTGAGGCTGAACAGCCTGTGTTCATACAGGATTGCATGAAATGCTTCTTCTGATTTGGCATAAAAGTAATTCTCTCTCTTCATTTGGCTCATCAGTTCCACAGATCTCCTCTTTCTCAGGTGAGCATCTGCTTTCAGGAAACTATCAATATTCAGATCACTTTTTGGGATCACCAATGCTGGAACATGGACATTCACCAGTGTGCATATACCTCCCCAATTCTTCGACAATCTAATATATGCTTTGGATCCACATGCCCAATAATTATCCATGATCACTGCAGTACCGTGTACCATTCCTGGAGCGTCAAAAACTCGTCCACAGTTCTGATTCTCTCCCATTCTTCTTGTACCATTATTCCTGAAATAGAATTTAGGACTTTCCAATGGTACAATCTGCAAGGGTCCTCCTCTGTCCTCGACCCATGTCAATAGTTTAGCAAGCTTTGGCCATAATGCCTTGCATCCATTCTGCACTATGTCAATGGTAGCCTGGTAATGACCTATGACCATCCATGCTCTGCAAATCACCACTCCTTTTTCCCATCTGTCTGGTGAAAGCACTGTTCCCCAGATTTGCATTTGGCATCTGTTCTTCCAACTCCAAGCTTCTTCTGGAGTTTTTACTTGAACGTTCAGTCTTTTATTTGTCTCTCTTTTGATCTCTGCTCCTTTAACTCCAGGCTGCTCATTTCTAATCACAATGTTCTTTGTTTTTCCATTGTTTCTTGTCTTTAGGTCCTGGACATAATCGTCTTCATTTGGATCAGTTGCTTCAGTTGCCCATGTCAGTGAAGCATTGCTTCCCATGAACTGGTCTCCGGTCTTGCACATTGCTATGTGTGATAGACAGCGGGCTGTCGTGACTTCTATTTCCGCAGCTATGAAGATCTTTGACTTCCCCATGCTGTAAGGTAGGAGTCCACAAACAAAGCATTCTTCCTCGGAATTTCGTCTTCCAACTTCTTTCATGTGTTGCTACCAGATGTTATTTCCAAAGTGTGCTGTGCTGTCCCGGTAGTCGTTCAGTTTGTTATTGTCTTCTTGTGTGCTCCTTCTGATCCTCAAGGTTTTCATGTAGTTTGCTATCATCACATCCTTAATAGCATCCATATTGCTTCTTCTCACTGGAGGATTCTCGGGTATCTCTATCTATGGTCCAGGCTTCTTCATCTGTACCATTTGAGTAGGAGAAAGTCTGGTAATTCTGTCTTTATCTTTTTGTATTTTTTTTGCTCTGGTTATAAATGTCCATATTGACTCTGCTATTTTTCCAGCATGTGCCTGTATTAAAAGGACTTGGACTTGTCCCTTTCGTTGGATCAGGTGTGCTTATCAATGCTGTCTCTGTTGGTTTATTCTCCAACTCCTTTGGTCTCTTAAAAAGTTCTATTTTCTCCATCTGTCTTTTGACCTCACTTATAGTGGAGCTTCTCATCGTTGGTCATCCAACCTTCTCCCCTTCTTGGATTGCGGTTCTGCAGTTATTGACACTAGACCTGGTGTATGTGCACTCATTGTTTGCATACATTTATCTTTCATTAACCCCTTCTCATGCTTGCTCTGCCGACCCTGTCTCTGGCTTTTCAATTTGTTTGTTACCACAAGTGTATGTGTATTATTGCTAATCACATCCATTTCAAGTTCACTCATTCCACTATCAGACCTTCTAGGGACTGGAATTATTATGTAAAGTCTTGGTGCCTTCGTGGGTTTTATGTGTACATCATTAGGTGGGTGCACTGGGATCGGAACACTTTGTGCACCAATAAAAAATGCATTTCGAATCGTCAGTGACAGTAAAACAATGATGAATACAATGCATAGGTACATGATTCCTCTATAGGTTAACCTACAACACTTAGTTCCGGGACAATGCGTGAGTCTCTCCTCCTGAGGGATGACAACATTACTAGTCTGGTTGTTCATCTCGATCATTTAAGGAAAGAAACCTAACTCTTTAATACATTCTAGGTGATATTATCTCTGGATTCTGCTGTCTCTGCTCGTAGGTTGCAGGTACTGGAACGATTTTCCTTCTTTGCCTGAATAACAGATTGTCTCTTGCTTCCAGAAACAGTTCTCTTTTCTGTATACATAAAATCTTAAATTAGGCAATACGTTCAGCAAGTCTCTAGTGTGCGTGTTCAAAATAAACAAGCTCCCAGTCAAAGCCTCTTATCTGTTTCACTCCAGAAGACATATCGTGTCCTTGTTGGCATAAACAAGAGTGAAGTCTCTGGCAACACCTTCTCGATCTGTCCCTCGGCGGAAAGTTTAAAATCTTCTCAGATAACTCTGCTGATGATTCGAAAGTTCAACCTTATACATGTAATTTTCTTCTTCACACTGCAACTAGGATGCACAGAGTGCCCGTCTGTATGTCCTTAGCCCCAATTTTGCTCCGAGAAAATGTCCAAATTAAGCCACAACCTGGCACAAAAGTTCTTTGCCTTTGCTTTGCTGGTCATGTGTCCTTCTTCCTCGTCATGGATCTCGTCTGCATGTGCTGTAGTTCTTCCCTGTCGTCTGTAGTTTCTGCACGTTGGGGTGCGGCAAGAGGGCCTTCTCCGTTGTATGGCTTGACGTCACCCAAGAATATCCAATCTCTTCTTCCCTGTATCTTGACTGCAGAGGGAGTGATGACCTCAACTCTGAATGGTCCATTGAACCTTGGATCGTCCCACTTTTTTCTTGTGTGGTTTCTCACTAGGACTGTGTCACCAGGGAACAGTTGTGGTAGATGTAGACCTTGCCTTGGGCCTGTTGTAGTATCTCCTTCTGTGTTGCCCTGCACCCTTTTTGGCATCGCTGCAGCTGTCCTGAAATTACAGTAAGACAAGATGTCATGCAATTCAAGTAATTTTGCATTTCTGATCCTAAAACTTCCCCTGTTGCGTGAGCATCACATCTAGCTCTATCTCTGGGTGTCAATGGTGTATGCATCCTTCTGCCTGTCGCTATTTTGTGAGGCGTAAGATGGTGGTCAGAACCAGGCTGCTTACAGTGCCAGTGAAAGTGGAAGGCAGTGCAGCCAGCCCTTCTTTAGAGTAAGCTTCAACTTGGCTATCCTTTCCTTTAACAAGCCATTGAGCTTCTCGCATATCCCATTACCTTGGGGATGATACGCCGAAGAAAACATGTGCTTTATACCAAGCAACAAGCTAATCTGTTCAAATACTGCATTAACAAAGTGAGGACTATTATCTGACCTCATGACCTCACATACTCCCCATCTGGGAAATACTTCCCTCACCAGAAATTTGGCTGCGTGAGTACAGAGTATCCAAGCAGATAAGGTAGATAAGACTACAAGCATCCATGCGCCTTCTCTCAGAGGGGAGGAAGGGCAGGCGCATGTGAATCTAAGCAGATACAAGCATCAGAAATATGATTACAGTGAGTAATGTATCCCTTCTGAGGCTTGTGGAATCTGCTTAGATCACATGCTGTGCATAGATTAGCGAGCAGTGTTAGAAAAAGGAGGTGGGATGTGAGAAGGGTCATGAGTGAACAAATGTCTTAGAACTGCTTGTCCCACTTGAGTATCTGTCTTGGAATGAGTGTCAATGCAGTAGTGCTGAGTAAAGGTGTGAATAGAGATCAATGTAGCTGCTTTGCAAATTGTGTCAAGGGGTACATTTGCAATGAAAGCCAGAGTGGCTCCAATACCTCTTGTAGAGAGGGCCCTCGGCGTAAAAAAACGTGTTTTATCTGAAAGGGAATAGCACAGTTAGATACATCTCACTATCCGCCTAGAGATGGCATTCTTAGAGAAGCGATCTCCCTCTCTGCCTGGAGCTATGGAGATGAACAGTTGATCTGTCTTTCTTAGTGGCCTGGTCTTGTCTACATAGTAGAGGACCGCCCTCCTCACATCTAGTGTGTGGAGTTTCACCTCAGCAGAGCTTTTGGGTTCCTGGAAGAAGGCCGGTCGCTCAATGGACTGGTAAACATGGAATTTGGAAATTAACTTAGGTGAGAACCTAGGGTGAGTGCGTAAAACCAGTTTATCTCCTGATTTGCCATTTCCTGCTTACCTTTCCTCACCCCATTTCCTTTTCACTCCACAGACCACGGTCTGGTTTACACACTGGGTGGGGTCTTAGTTCACCGAATATGGATGAGCTTTTGATGCTGTAATACCATTGCACTGGTGTTTTGTGAGGATTATTTAATTAATATGAAGTCTCCGGTGTAAACAAGATTGTCACAGTGCTTCGTCTGATACTTAAAACTAAGTTTAAAGACTGACCGTTTAATTGTGGGTTTTAAAGATATCCACTCGTTTTTATTGTTTGCACTAAATATAAATATTTGAGGAGGTTGTAGAGAAGACCAATTTTGCCGACATAGAACATTTAAGGTCATCAGCCCTGGAGTTAATTTTGAAACCCGTTATATGTAAATAAATTATGCAGTTGGCACTTTTGGAAGACAACTGATATTAAGAGGTTAGTTGAACAAGTTACTTTCTTACCTGGTAAGGTTCTTTCGATGGGATGGTCCGACGACGTATTCCATATCTATGACAGTAATCACCACAGCTGTGCTGCTTCGGAAAATCTTTCGGCGTCCTGCGTTGATGACATCGATACGCCGTCCTCGAGGACCTCCTCTGACAGCCGACGTCACCAGATGTTATAAGTAAGACACACGACGCCCATAGCCTCAGTTGTAGTTTTTTCCCAGAACGTGTGGCATCAATCCTTTGCCAGTATGACCACAGAAAGCCTTGCAGAAACCTAAGTTGCAATCGCATAAGAAATTCTGTAGCAGGGTAGACAGGGAGGGAGCGATATGGAATACGTCGGACCATCCCATCGAAAGAACGTTACCAGGTAAGAAAGTAACTTGTTCTTCTTCCATGGGATTGGGTCCTCCGACGTATTCCATATCTATGACAGACTCCCAAAGCAGTACCAACGTAAGGAGGTGGGAAAAGAATTTAGAATATACAAATTTAGAATGCCCAATCAAATTGCAGAGTAAAGGACCGCCTTGCCAAAGGCCAGATCCTGCCCCCGGATAGAATCGAGGGAGTAGTGACGTACAAAAGTATGGACCGAAGCCCAGGTGGCTGCATCACAGATGTTACGAATAGGAACACCCCTCTGCAGGGCAGTAGAGGCAGCCATACCCCTGGTAGAATGGGCCCGTAAGCCTACTGGAGGGTCCTTACACGCCAAGCGGTAACATTCGGAGATTGCCAAGATGATCCATCGAGACAAACTCTGCTTAGTAACAGCTTGTCCCAAACGCCTTCCAGCATACCCAATAAAGAGTTGATCGTCCACTCTGACCCGGGACATGCATGAAATATAAAAGCCTAAAGCTCTCCTAAGATCCAGCCTATGGAGCCTCTCCTCGTCCTTACCAGGATGCGGAGGAGGATAAAATGCCGGAAGAATAACTTTTTGGCTTAAATGAAATTCCAACACCACCTTTGGAAGAAAGGAAGGACGAACTCTAAGGACAACCCTGTCCTTGTGAAACACAGTGAAGGGTGGCTTAACTGAAAGTGCCTGTAACTCACTCACTCTGCGAGCGGAAGTGACCACAACTAAAAATACAGTTTTAAGAGTCAACAGTCTCAAAGGACAGGAATGCAAAGGCTCAAACGGAGCACTCATTAGAAACTTGAGAACAAGGTTCAGATCCCAACTGGGCACCTGGAAAGGTGACGGAGGGAACACATTAGTGAGCCCTTTCAGAAACTGAGAAATTAAAGGGATTTTAAAATAAGAACACTCCTCAGACGAGCGCTTAAACATAGACAGCGCCGCCAGGTAACCTTTAATGGTACACACTTGCAGGCCCTTGCAGGCCCAAGAAAGCAAAAAGACAGAATGACAGGAATGTCGCATGAAAAAGGATCCACATTCTGAACCCTGCACCAGTCGCAGAACTTTCTCCAACGGCAACGGTACAGGGACGTTGTTGCTGGCCATCTCGCCGAAAGCAACACCTCCATCACGTCTTCAGGGAGGTCCCAATCCTTATACCTCAACCTTTCAGAAGCCAAGCGTGAAGGTTGAGGGAACTGACCTCTGGATGGAGAACCTGACCCGCTCCCGTGAGAGCAGATCGTCGGTAGTGAAGACAACGTGGAGGGCAGATGGACAAGTCGAGAAGGTCCGGGTACCACGTCCTCCTGGCCCATGCCGGAGCAATCAGGATCATCCAGGAACCGAACCTCCGTAACCTCCGCAGCACTTCTGGGATGACGGGGACTGGAGGAAACGCGTACAGCAGTGGGAATGACCACTCCACCACGAACGCGTCTCCTAAGGCTCCTCTTGGAGGAAATTCCCGCGAGCAGAACCTTTCGCACTTCCAGTTGACACTGGAGGCAAAGAGATCCACTTGAGGGATCCCTCAAAGGGCGAAGATCTCCAGGAGAATCTCCTGAGCCAGCTCCCACTCGTGAGAGATCGTGCTCTGTCTGCTCAGAGCGTCCGACGTCTCGTTTTCGAAATTTCCTGCTGGATGGCCCAGATCCAGAGCTGCATCGCCTCCCTGCACAGAGGAAGTGACCCTGCCCCCCCTTTTTGTTGAGGTAGTGCATGGCCACCGTGTTGTCCGTCAGAATCAGGACATTCTTTCCTCGCACAGTCAGCAGAAAAGCCTTCAGGGCAAGCCTGACGGCCCTCAGCTCCAACAGATTGATATGGAGTCTGGACTCCGACGGAGACCAACGACCGCTGACTGTCAACTCGTTGGCATACGCTCCCCATCCCGTGAGGGATGCGTCCGTCGCGATCGTCACCTCCGGCCAGGGTAGCCAAAACCGAGCCCCCCTCATTAGATTGCCTTCCACGGCCCACCACAGAAGGTCCTGGGCGACCGAGGGTGGCACCTGAACGGGGTCCGACATCCTGCCAGAGGACTGTGACCACTGGAGCTTGAGAGCCCATTGCAAAGATCTCATCCGCAACCTGGCCTCTGGCACCAGAAGAATGCAGGATGCCATGAGGCCGAGCAACCTCAAGAACTTGAACGCTGGGAGACTCTGGGCATGTTGAAACTTGTACACCATCTGCTGAATGTAGTGAGCCCTCACCTGGGGAGGAAAACACTGCCCCAGGGACGTGTCGAGCACTGCCCCGATGTACTGGAGCCGCTGAGTTGGCGTCAAGTGGGACTTCTTTAAGTTGAGGGAGAAGCCCAGCCTGTGAAGGGAGTGGCAGGTGACAAACAGATGATCCAGGACGTGCTCGGGAGAGCGAGCCCTGATCAACCAATCGTCCAGGTAGGGGTAGACGTGAATGCCCCCTTGCCTGAGATACGTTGCCACCGCCACCATGAGCTTGGTGAAAACCCTTGGGGCGGAGGTCAATCCGAACGGCAGGACCCCTGAAAGTGCGAGTCGCCAACCGCAAACCTCAGGTATTTCTTGTGCTTGGGATGGATCGGCACATGAAAATAAGCGTCCTTGAGGTGGAGAGACACCAACCAGTCCTGAAGTTAAAGGGCCTGCAGGACTTGGACATGGAGACATGTCGGAAGTGGTGTTAGCCTCTGCTAGCGTGCGGCTTGACGTGCTGTAAGGTCCCTTTCTCTAATTCTTCCCGCTCGGTGGCAGCGTCCTGAGCGGCGGCGTTGGCTGAGCTTTCTCTTTTTGTTGAACGCCGTGGTCTTTGGATGGCGTCCCGATCGCGGGTCGGCCGTGGCCTGCCCGAGTCTCAGACCTCGCTGAGGGTGTGGAAATGCCAGGTCCGTGGCTGACGCGGGATGTATTGTGCAAGCCATGGGAGCTGGAGCCATAGGAGTCATAGGAGCGACGGGGCGGTAAGAGATAAATAAACCTCTCACATGCTCACATGCTCTGCTGACATTTACCTTTGGAAAATTCAATCCTTGGGAGCTGAATCCGGGGTTTGGCATGGGTTTTACATTTGTGCTTCCTGCACCTTACCTGATACATACCAAACGCTTTCTGTAGCATGGCCGCTCGAAAGAATCTGAGCACCACGTCAACATTAATTGATATTAAGGTCACTGGTAGTACGGGGGAAGTCATGGCAGGTGTAACGCTCACCTGATTCCCGTAGAGGCGCCGGTCTTGACTAGGCGTATACCGTATCTTCAAAGGTGATGTGTAACACACGTCTGGCTCTTTGGGCTGGACCTCTGTGCACTGTATGTTTGACTCGAAGGGTAAGATGTCTTAGGTAAGTGAACGCCGTGCTCTCCATCTGCCTCGGGGCAGGGTGCTGTAACCAGTTTCTTCACTGGATAAGGGGAGCAGGCCTCTTGACTTCAGAGGACTGCTGTCCGTCGTTTACTGCACGAACGGTAAGTTTCGAGTAATTCTAATGTCTTTAAATTCTTTAGTAATGATGTCTCTTGTTTTGCAGGGTTGCGGCGATGGTGGATGACGGGCTGAAGTGAGGTGAAGATGGAGCCCGTGTGATGAATAGAAGCGCCTGGAAGCACGTAAGTAAGCGCTTGTTGCCTGCTTCACGATGCGCTCTAACTGTCTTTTTATTTTGCAGGTACAAGTTCGGAGCGGCTGCAGGGTGCCGGAATACCCACTGGGTTAGATGTGGAAAGGAGTAATGGCACGTGAGTATTAAAGTTCCGGAGCGCACGAAGAGTAGGTAAGCCTTTGTCTTTCAGAATGCAGCGCGAGGCGTTGGTGACAGCCGATGGCCCAGGTAAGTGAAGAGCTGTCACTGAAGACCGTAATGCTAACCTGTTCTTTCTTGTCTTTATAGGTGTTGCTGAAGACTGGATTCAGGATGGTAAGCCTTTTTCCTTAGGCCCAGGATCAGATGCAGAAGACACGATGAGCGTTCTGCTGCAGAGGATGCAGAATAACACAAAGCAAGATTCATCCATCGGGTGTGGTTTAAATAGCCTCCTGTAGTGCTTAGGTGTCTCCTTCCACAGCCACACCTAGGTAAGAAAAGAGTTCCTGCTTTCCAGAAGAGTTCCAGTGTTCTGAACCTAGGGAGTGGCTCCTGCCCCACCCAACAGGAAAAGTAGTTCCAAACAGAAGAGGATCAGAGGCTCAACTGGCAGGCAAGTAAGCAGCATGGTCTGCTGCAGGTAAGTCCACCCAAGCATTATGAGCCCGGCGCTTCCAGCGCTGGGACTGGGCATATTTATGAGCCTGGTGCCACTGGCGCCAGGACTGGGTCCAAAAGGTCCCAATTGGGACTGGTTGGCACTCGGAACCTGGGTTATGAATCTGCTTCCAAGGGAGTTGGGAAAACCCTGACCTTTTGGAAGCAGAGATCATGACAGCAGGCTCCCCAGTGACAAACAGACCGTGTACTGGAGGTCTTAGCGCTCAGCGAGTGCAGGAGACTAAGAGTGCAACAAAAACAAAGTAAACCCTCTGTCAATAAAACAATCTCCTTTAAAGATCCTACTCTCCTGCATACAATATCAAACTCAACACAGGTTATGGATAGACCCTTATTGAAGACAACCCACAGCTCACAAGCATCGATGGCCAGCTCACACATCTCCTTGGACAACAGGAGGATGCTGACCACGAATGCTCCCTCCCCGAGAAATTGGGAGACGGTACAGCTGGAGATACCATCGTCTTCACCATGTCTGGCACCACAAGGGAGTGGTGTACCTTACTCTGATTTATCTGAGGATAGGCCCCTTTCCTTATGGCCAGAACTTATGGCCAATATAGCGAAAGAGTTACTTCTGTGTAAGGAACCATTTGACCTTAGACTTTTGGTGGATGCACTAAATGAGTGGGTAGCAGACCCCTGGATGTTAAAAGTGAATTCTGCTTCTCAGACCAACGGGTCTTGTGGGGTGGATGTTTCGCCACAGGTGCACATGTCAAACATTGCCTGCCAAATTCCCACCCAAAAGAAAATTATAGATCAAGCGACCCAAACTAACATTGCCATAAAGGTTCTTCTGAGTCCCATGGCGCCAATTGGGGTACCTCAGATAGGTAAGGATTTGGTAACTTTGTCCAGTGCGGATATAACCCAGGAATCTGATCCACTCCCTTCTCCGTATGAACCCATTGGCGGCCATAAAGAGGTTAATCAATCCTCAGCCATGAACGCTAAATTGAAAAGGTCATCCCGACAAAACTTACAATTAAGGAAATCCCAAATGCCAACGATAAGGAATTCGAATCTTCACGACTTCATTAAGGATCAGAGAAATTTTATTATAACCAATGTCCAGAAAACCAATAAGAAAGAGACCAAAGTTGCATTGCGCTTTAAGATCCTTGCCTGGCTTTGCCAGAGAACAGGTCCAGGAGTAGTAAAATATAATGATCTACTGATTATTAAAAGGATAGACCTGAGTGACTGGTGCTTACTACCTAATACTGACTGCATCCTAGTAGGCTGTGGGGTAAGCACCCTTCCGGCATATCTAAGACTATGCAGATCCTTGAACAAAGGGACATCTAACTGTAATCTGATCCTTTAAGTGTAGATAGGATGCATATAGATGGCTGGTCATAATGATTTTGCTATTTCTGCCTCCTTCTGTGGACCTTTGTCTGGTTTTTCGGAATATGTAATCTGTTACACTGTATACTCTGATTGTTCTGGTTTTTAACCTTGTGTTTTGTTATTGTGTATTTGTTTTCGTGTCTTGTCTGCGCCCTCAAGTCTTTGGGTCAATAGGAGCGCAATATAAATGTCATAAACATAAACAAACTGTAACCATCTTGAACTTGTCCTTCCTGAGGAGTTTGTTCAAACCGCGCAAGTCCATGATGGGTCTCAATCCCCCGTCTTTCTTCGAAATCAAAAAATAAGGGGAATACCATCCCTTGTTCCTCTATGCTACAGGCACGAGCTCTATGGCGCCTTTCTCCAGCAGGGATTGAATTTCCTGTGCAAGGAGCAGATCCGGACTCTTCAAAGAGAGATTCCCTGGCTGATTGTCGTGAAGCCTCTGCCGGAAAGGAAGACAGTAGCCGTGGGCTATGATCTCCAGAACCCACACATCTGAAGAAATGGCACGCCATTCTCCAATATGCTGCGCCAGCCTTCCCCCAACCGGCGAAGCATGGGCCTCATGACTGCGCAGAAGCGGCTGCGGTGTTGCCTGAGGGCAAAGAGGCAACTGCTCGCGCGGCCTTGGCACCTCGAGTACCTTGGTTTCCACCTCTGGCACTCCTACGGTTGCCCCTTTGACTTGCAGCTCCTCTCGCTTTACTAAAGGATGAGTAAAAACGAAAGGAACCTCCCCTCCACTGCTGTCCCCTAGGACGAAAAGGCAGAGGTTGGCGGACTGCAGCGCCCAATGACTTCACTGCAGCTTTGGAGGTCGGCAACCTCTCAAGGCTCTCATCAGCCTTGCTGCCAAAAAGATGTTCACCATCAAAGGGCATGTTGAGGAGCCTGGCTTGCAAATCAGGAGCAAACTCCGACTTCCTCAACCACGCAAACCTGCGTACTACAGTGCTCGCCGCCTGACAGTCTGCCATGTCCAAACCTGACTGAACGGACTCACACATGGCATCCTTGCCATCCTGAATAATAGCAAGAAAACCATCTCGTTAGTCCACTTCGGGAATATGTTCAGCCGCTAAGAAAATACAGTTCCACAGAGTGTGCGTGAAACGTGATAAGGCACATACGGAGTTGGCCGCCTGAAGAGCCATACCCCCTGAAGAAAACACTTTCTTCGCCCAGCCATCAAAACGTTTGTCGTCCCTATCAGGAGGGATGGTAGGATACGACGCCTGCTTTGCTGGGGCCGTAGCCGCCTTCACCACCAAACTCTCCGGTGTGGGGTGCGTGGTCAAGTAGCAGGGGTCACTGCTGGCTGGGCAGTATTTTCGCGGCAAAGACTTGCCCACTGCTGGGAGACTCTCCGGAGCAGTCCAAGCCGCCGCCACCCTTCTTTGCAGAGCCATATGGAATGGCAGTACCAGGTCAGTGGGTGGACCTTGGTCGAAAATATCAGTCAGGTCATCCTGCACAAAATCAAGTGGGAGCGCCGACCACCCCAAGTAGTCTGTGACCCTCGACATAAGGCGCCGGTACGATGACTCGGCATGGGTGCCAGGCTCAGGCCTACAGACCTCCACCTCCGGAGAGGTGTCCAGACCACTGGCGTCATGCAGTGACTGACGCAAGTCCTCAATCTGGCTATGACCAGAGAGAATCTCATCAGGTACCGTGTCCGGAACCAACCCATCTTCAGAACCCTCTTCCACATAAGAAATATACTCCATAGGCTGGAAAGTGGGCATTGAATAAGGGAGAAAGACATGTTTTGCCTTGGCCAGAGCCTTTCTAGGGGGTTCCCCCGTGCCACGGGGTACCTCTGACACCACAGCCTCGAAAGGCGTCAAGGGCATCGAGTGAATCGGCGTCGACGTTGAGCGTGGCGCCGACAGCATCGACAACTTCGACACAGCCCTCGAGGGCGGAGCCCCGAGCGTGTTGTTCGACAGCTCGGCGTCAATGACTTCCTCGGAGGCAGAGCCTCGAGAGAGTCCATGGACGACCTCGGTGCCACCGGCATCGACGTCTTCTTGGAAGACTTCACAGGTGCACACGCGCTCGAGCGCGTCAAGGTCCGGGACCTGGAACGGGCATGACTGGAACGATTCCCCTTGTCCGAGCGGGATCTCTCCCGCGAATTGTGCCGACCACCCGAGCCCGAAGGCGTACGAGCGGTGTCTCCAGTATGGTCACGACCGACCCCTCTCGGAGGCGCGGACGGACCGGAGCCCTGTGATTCAAGAATCGCCAACATTTTCTTCCTGAAAGAAGCCCATTCCTCCAGAGAGGAACGCTTGGCGGGATAAGAAACCCGCCGACGGGCGGAGTCCTCGGGTGAGGACGGGGAAGGCAACTAATGACGGCGCTTCCGGGAGTGCCTCGAAGAGGCAGAGGAGTGGCGGGACCCACTCTGGGACCGAGACCCCCTAGACTTACGACTACGATGCGGAGAGTCGCCCCTCGAATCGTCCGTCGAAAGCCCAGTGCACTTCGCCTTCCGGGGCTTGGACACCTTACCGACCGACAGCTTCTTCTTACGTTCCCCCAAGGCCTTGGACGTAAGCGACTGGCAGTCAACACAATCATTCGTGTCGTGGGCCTCCACGAGGCACCAGAGGCAGGCATCGTGCGAGTCCGTCACCGACATCTTGGACCCGCAGTCCCCATATTTCTTGAAGCCCGGACGCAGGGTGGAAGAAGAGGAAGACATCCCGATACACTTCACAAACAAACAGGTTCGAAGAACCGAAAGAACAGAAACTCCAAAGAGTCGAGGCAAGCCGAGATCTCTGAAGCGAACACGTTCGTGGAAAAAACGGAAATGAGGCTACGGGCGTCGTGCGTCCTACTTATAACATCTGGTGACGTCGGAGGAGGTCCTCAAGGACGGCGTATCGACGTCATCGACGCAGGACGCAGACGCCGAAAGATTTTCTGAAGCAGCACAGCTGTGGTGATTACTGTCATAGATATGGAATACGTCGGAGGACCCAGTCCCCTCGAATACGGTCTTTTATGTCAGTAATCTGTCAGTTTGTGTTAGTCCCATTAACTTGACATTATGAATTGGATTTCGTCTATTTATATGTTTATAAAATACAAGCACCTCATCACTGGCATCAGAGGAATTGCAGAGAAGCATCTCATGGGAGATAACACGAGAGGAATCAGAGCTCCATAGATTGGGCTAGACTTGCCTTACTCTAAATGGCAGCATGGCCCTGTAAAGCGTGTGCACTGCACCCCCAGGGTACAGGAGGACAGGATTACTGGACAAACATGCCAAACCACCAAACCGACTCCAAGGAATCGTAAATGAGTGTTACCAATACCAGGTTATTGAAATGTAACCACACTGATGGCTGTAAAAGCCTCAAAAACGGCAACGTGCTGTGAGAAATCAGGAATGAGACAGACACATGGAGGTAAAATTGATTGCTATAGACTTTTACTGAAACACAAAGGGGGTGGAAAATGCCTTGCAGTCCCTAATCTAAGAGGTATTTCCCAACCTCAACCAAAACTAATGGTCTATCAAGCGTCAGGATGCCCAAAGCAAAATCAGTCCTGTGTCCGTAATCCTATCCTAACCCTCACATTCTATAACTAAGCCTAAAGTGTGAAGGGACAAAGACTTTTTCTCCAAAAGAAAGTGCACAAATGTTCAAGTTCAATCAAAAGGTATTACTCCAACAAAAAGGTTCTGAAGATCAGTGATCACAGTTCTAAAGGGAACGACTCCCTTCCGCAGGATTCTCTCCACAAAATAAAAGTTCACAGAATAACCAAGTTCTGATGTTCAAGAGCATTCCAAATTCAGTACAGTTGAACTCTGATGAGCATGTAGCTTCCTTAGAATTCTCCTTTTTATAGAAACAAACTTTCGGTTGCGAGTCCCAGACCACCTGATGCCAGGTTATCTTTCACTACTTCTTATGGGTGAAAATCCCAGATCCACTCTTCACCTGGTATACTCACCTGCCTGGACTTTATAAGACAATCTCTTATTGAGTACAAGGGTTATGGGTTTTCCTTTAGTTACTTTATGGTCAAGTACTGGGACTATGAAGATGACACCGATTTCAATGAGGATTACTTCTTCCCCCAACCTTGGCAACTAATTCACTCTCTCAGGGTGTCTTTGGCGTTCCCTTCTCCCTTTCGGTTTTTCCGACCACCTCTGCACTCTTTCTGACCATTCGCACTCGATCGGGTACTTGCCTTGATGTCTGTTGCTGTCGAACGGCTTTCCCCTGTTGTCGGTATGGAGCGTTTTCACTACTGGTGCTCAACACAACTTTCCCTGGCTTCACATTCCCACCACGACTTCACTCTCTCGGTGGCTTCCCAAACTGCTGTGTTATGCAGCTGGTCTGCAGCTCGCCTCTACACCTCTTCTCCCGCTGCTGACAGCATTCAGCAGCCACGGTTTTCGGTTCTGCCTGCTCCTTTGTTTCTTCGGCTGGCGCAGGGTGCTAATGTTGGTTACCTTTCTAACCACCTCCTCTTGCCTGCTCTTGAGGTTCACCTCCAGGTCAGGACACCGTCTGCTGTGCGCTGTATGCTGCGTCTCCTGTCCGCTCCCAATCCGATGCTTGAAAAAGGAAGCTGCCTCCATTTTCCTATGGCAGCTGATTTAAACTCCTGCCTCCAAACTGAAATGTGTTTTTGGACCAATCACATTCTTCCAATCACTACACTGCATGTCATGGTTCACACTGTTGTTCATTACAGTCCTCTTCCTCGTCTCAGTACATGATGTTTCAAAAGATGAGAATTGTTATCAACTTTGGCAGGGTATTGAAGGGACTTATTGCAATATGCCATTAAGACATGGGGAATGGAGGGGGTATCCAATGGAAAGGGGGATACCATGTCTCGTCCGATGATGTCCGAGCCACCTACTAATGGGATCCTCCCTTCTATAGTCACCCCCAGAGACAGGGTCAGGTAACAGCTGCCGTCCCCTGGCCACATGAGGATAGGCTAACTCAGGGAAAGGCGTGAGGACATCAGATTCATCACAGTGCCCAGTTGCAATAGAGCAAGACACCAAGAAGATGGAGGGGGCGAGAGAGAACCATAAACAGATAATCGCATTGCCAGCAAGGTCTGACCTTTGCAGGTGACACTCACCTGCAAGATCACCTGCAAGAGCTGAGTCAAGTGGATGCAGGAGGTAAGAACCGATGATGAAACCTAGAGCTCATCCAGAGGCCTGCAAGAGCTACACATCCAAATGAATCTGATAAACATGGGTTCTGGAGCAAAAGGAGAGAAACGGATGATGAAACCTAGAGAATGCCCACAGTCCTGCGAGACCTGCACATCCATATGAATCTGATAAACAGGGTTTTCTTGAGAAAAAGTTTCACATCAGAGTTTTGCCCCAACCAGAGGGTCGGGAGAATCTGGGACTGGCTGCAAGAGGGAGGGAGTAGGGTGCTATATAATGCGTCACATACGGGCACCAAAGGTACAAGTTCAAAATCTTAATTTACTTTGTCAGAATGGGTGTGAGCAGAATCCAACTAGAAATATAATATGGCTGTCAGGATGGGTCCAGTCAAAGTTTCTCAACGACCTAACTAGAGTAATACTTGTCTTCCCCAAGGCTCTGTAACTAAAGTTCCAGAGATATAGTGATCTTTTTGCATTTTGGCAAATGCACTCCTAGGGATATAGAGCCCTACTCGCTTCTTGGCAATCTCAGTCATAAGGATATAGTGCCCTGCTTGCTTCCTAACCTCCTACCAACAAGTATTTCTTCCCCTGCCTTAGGCTTTTGTTAGGCCTAGATATTCTCCCCCTTTACCTATGGATTGCCTGGCTCGGCCAACAAGAATACCTTACAACACAATCCTACCAGCAAGTATTTCTTTCCCTTTACTTACGATTTAGTCAGGTTGTGATTATTTTCACCATTTAGCCATGGGTCACCCTCCTGGGCCAACTGTTTGTCTGAGCGTCAGGTAATCTTATCCTCCAGCAAAGTCACCAGTTGTCAGGTTTCCCGATACTTTCCTGGCTAGGAAGAGGGTTAGGGTGATGAAGGCTGGTGTGAGGCGCAGGAGGTGTGTAGCTCAGTGAGTCTGTTGATTCCTTTGTTGGGGGAATGGGTTTATTCGGCAAGCATTTTCCTTAACCTTCCTTTTAGGAGACCAAAGTGTTCCCAGTGCAAGATGAGAAAGGTGACACCCGGCGCGGATTGGCTGGGTGGTAGGTTCTGTGAGGTAGTTTGGGATGTAACGCGAATTCCAAACTGCCTTTCATTCAACACGAGTCCAGAGCAGGTCACAGCAGTTAGAGCTCCAGGAACCCTAACACAGAAATCCTCCAAAGAAAACCTCTGGCCACCTTTTTGAGGAAACCGAGAATTAAGGACTTTTGCAAGAAGACTCTGATAAGTGTGGAAATAATTCATTTTTCAAAAGAAGAAGTATGAACTTCTCTTGCCTTAACCAGATGTCAAATAGTTGCCGTGTTTTATGCAGTTGGCATTCTACAGAAAGTCAGTTTAATTGTGCTTAGAATTCAAAAGGTGAAAAGGAAAACTAAGTACTTTTATTTTGAGGAAGCAGAGAGATCTGTGCGCGTGAAAACTTACTGACTGGGGCGCATGGGAGTTAACCAACTTTTATTCAGCGCGAGTCAAATGGCAGCCTCTCACGAGTGTGCGAGATTGCTGCTATAGAAATTATCATCATCAAATAAGTTGAGGTTGTTTCAGCTAGAGAAAAGAAAACGTAATGCCTCTGTAGAATTTCATGTATTTAACCAGTTGTCCTAATTTAGAAGCGTGAAGAAACCGGACTCTAGTGCAAACTGAGTTAGAGAAAAGAAAAAGCATCTTGTCCAGGTACTGTGTTACGCTAAGTTATGTTATGTTAAAGCTACCTATATAGCGCACCGTCACCAACGGAATTGGTCCCCAGATACTCTGGTGGATCTGTAAACGAGAAGGTGGGATGGGTTAGTAAGGTGAAGAGGGAGTAGGATAGTGAGAGGAGTGGTGTTCTGTTGGCAGCTTCAACTTGGTAGACACAAGGTGCTGAGCTTTGGTGCGAGTATTGGATTGGTGTCAGTACGCGTGTGCTGTTGGTACGGCTTATGTGTTGTTGCGGTGTGGTGAAGTGCGTGTGGCTTGTTGTGTGAGAGATGGCTGTGCGAGTTTTTTGAGTGAGATAAGTATGCATAGAGTTTGAGCTTCAATTGGTTAGTGGGTTATAGGACATTTAACATGCTAACATTCACAGTTCTGTCTAGGTGTAGTACTTGCTGATCTACATAATTCCGTCCAAGTGTGGCACTCGCTAACCTTCACAATAATTATCTAGATACAGCGCAAGCTTATGTTCTCAATTCTAAGTGTGGCATATGCTAACATTCAAGTTCCATCTAGGTGTGGCAGATGCTAACATTCACAATCCTATCTAGATGCGGTGCAGGCTAATGTTCTCAATTCTAATTGTGGCACGTGCTAATATTCACAGTCCTATCAAGATGCGATGCAGCCTAATGTTCATAATTCTGTCTAGGTGTGGCATATGCTAACATTTACAAACCTATCTAGATACGGCGCAGGCTAATGTTGTCAATTCTAAGTGTGGCACATGCTAAAATTCCAGTTTCATCTAGGTGTGGCATGTGCTAACATTCACAATCCTATCTAGGTGCGATGCAGGCCAAAGTTAGGAATTCCGGAAGTGTGGCACATGCCAACATCCATGTTTTATCTAGGTGTGGCATATACTAACAGTCACAATCCTATCTAGATGCGATGCAGGCCAAAGTTAGGAATTCCGTCTAAGTGTGGCACATGCTAACATTCAAGTTCCATCTAGGTGGGGCATGCGCTAACATTCACAATCCTATATAGATGCGATAACTGTGGAAGAAGAGTTAGAAAAAACTTTTGACAACACCGATTTTGAGAAGCCCTTAAGCTATCAGGCAAAGGCTACAGGTACTGGGAAGAATGGGCGGGGGCAGACATCAGTTATTTAGTAGTACGAGTTGGGAAAGTATTTATGATTGCATGTTCTCATTTGTAGGTCAGATGATCCATAGCTCTTCAGAAAAGTAGCAGACAAGAGTAACACAGAGAGACCCGAGTTTATAATTGTATCCACTTCGCCTTTGCCCTTGGGCTTGCCTACACAGCAGTTGTAATATTAACTGTCTGGTGGGCTAGCATCCACTCCTGCGGGGAAAAAAGAGAGCTGGGACCTGACGCCATCCCAGGCCAGTTAAGTTTTCTCCCAAAATAAATTGCAGGCCATGGCCTAGCTACAAACCAATCTTGACTGGCATATGGAGCTGGTCTGGGCAGCTCTCTCAGGTGGCATTGCCTCTTACTGCTTCTTCTCTCTAGCTTGTACTCCTCACAGAGCCTGGCCTGGTCTACGACACTTATTGCAGAGATCTGGGCTATTTACTAGAACCCCGGAGTAACTTGATTATTCAGTAATGATTATGATTGAGTATTGCCCAGACTCTCTTGCCTACCTAAAGCATGACTGGCTACTCCCCTTTCCCACTTATTTCCATGTAGGTGTTTGGGTGTAGGTGAATATTCAACTCCTGTTGGTAATTGCCACTAATTAATGCTGATGCGATGGCGGCTGAGGGCTTAAATGTTCCATCTGCCATTTTCCGATCAGGGCATGGTATGGAGTCTCCGTGTTGGCTACTCTCTGAACTGCAGCAGTGCAGGAAAGAGGCTAAGTGTATTCCTTCCTAAAGTACAAGATAGAGTGATGAGCTTGTGATCCGAACTTCCTGTCCAGATCACCTTCTGGGGGCATTAGTAAGCATGACATACTACTGATGAGGATGCTTCGATATGAAACCTATCCTAACGTGTAGGGTTGAAGCCTCCAGGAAACACACTGCAGAGCTTTATGGTCCCCAGCACTCCTCTGAGACCAAAAGAAGCGATGACTAAAGTGAGTCCATAACAAACCTAAAGAGAATCAAGAGCAAGCAGGGCACGTTATCCCTAAAGGCATAGCGAGCTGGGCACTGTAACCCTGAAAGGGAGCTAGGCACTACATCACAGGGAGATTCCAAAAACAAGCTGGCTGCTATAACTCTGAAACTGAGTTCAGACTGCCAAGAAGTGAGCTTGGCGCTATAACCCAGAGACCGTCAATAAGTATGAAATGTGCTGCACCCTGGAACTGTGAGAGGTAAATTAGACAGGGAAGTAGGGGAGTGCCATAATTCCTGCGAGAAGGAAAACCCAAATGCGCTTCAATTTTACTTAAGATTGTTTGGCAGGCATAACACCTCTTTCCTTTTTAGGTCCACCCCTAGACTCTAAAAGATGTAAACATGTTCCTATTACCCATCCAGATAAGGATAAAGTATTTTGAAACATATCATTTGTTTGAATTCTGTTCCTAGCCGCGGTTGCACCGCTTAATTCTAATGAAAGGCACAGGTTGAATGGCACTTCCACTTGAATGCATTGGTAGACATCAGTTAGCTTAGAAATACAAAATGCCACTTTTGATTTGAAGGGAAGTACAGTACCTGAAATGCATGAACGTGTGGCATCAGGGCGTTGCGAATTATTTTTCTCTGGTAAGTCACAGCAGGTTAGAATTTTTAAAGTATCCGAGAACCTGCAAATACAGCAGACAGTACATCAGAAAAAACGTTATTTATTAATGTCAAGTCACCATTCTCGTTCATGCAATGTACCACAAAAGCAGCAATTACAAATAGGCTAAGCATATGTTCATAATAATCACTTTTATTTAGCGCTGGGGAGATTTGCCATTTGTATCACTGTGAATAGCATGCGTTATAACCCAATTTAACGGTACACAATGCATCGACCCAGGGAAGCTGGACAGATGAGTGCCAGGATTCAATTATGTGACTTGCATCACACATCTATGCATAAGGAGACCCAGGTCTAGTGTCTGAGACATCAGGCATGCTGGAACAAGTGGTGCTGTACCTGTTAAACTAGCATCACATGGTGCATTTTAAAGCACATTTGGCTAGCGTCATTGTAAAATTTTATAGGATTCAAAGATAACAGGCATACTTTAATTAGTACCTGCCGGCATGGTATCGGTTTGCAATGTGGTGTGCAGTTGACTTTGTGATTTACTAGTTCATGGTGCATGTCCTGATGTGATTTACCATAATCCCATCAAAGCCTGAATGGGCCTGCGATTACAGTCTCTTTGAGGTGTCAGTGGGAATCTGAACTGGGAAAACTGACTATAACCTGGTTCAATGGCTATCATAGTGTAACGCTGGCATAGCATGAGTTAGCCTAACATCACTTACGATGGCATTTCAAAAGATACGAACGAGTTTCACTCCTCTTGTTGAGTAGAGTTCTGCCTTGTCTAAGCAACTCAGGTGATTGGCGGAAGCAAGCAATGAAATGCATCTTTCTTTTGATGCAGTCAGTCCAAGCTGACTAGGGGAGAATACATATGCTCCTGCCAAATCAAGTGATGGGAGACGGAGGCTGGGCAATTGCCACAACAGTGCAATTCTAGATGACTGCTTAGAGGGATTCCCAGCAGAAGAGCACCTGGGAACACATTTTTGTCCCCATAATCATCAAATGTGCACAATACTAACAAAAATAGCACCTTGCATTGGGCACCATTAATCTTATCACTAGCTTTGACCAATTGGACTTTGGGGAGCTCATAAGCAGAAATGATGCCCATCAACCCATCATCCCTTCTGATGAGTCAGACTCCATAGCCAAGATTACAGACAACATTCCTTGTAACTTATTACACAGTGTTAGACATTCCTTCTGACCACCACATTTATTTATTTGTGTATTTGTAAGGCGCTTATACATCAAGGAATTGTTTCTCAAAGCACCCACAAGGCAACGGGGAGGGAACATGGGAGCAAAAGGCAAGTATAACAATAATGAAGCGAAAGACGTAGGCGGTCCTGCTAGACCTTGTGAGCATTCAGACCGTGCAAGTGCAGGGAGAGGGAAGGGACAAGGGAGGGGGGTGGGGGTTAAGTGCTGGGAGTTCCATAGAAGGGAAGTGCAAGGATGTCTGTTGCATGCAACAGTTAAGTGCCTGGCAAAGATCACTTGGTAAGAGTGGTCACCTGCCAATACATAAATGCAGGCCTATGAGAGCACAGGGACGTAGGAGCCCAAAGACAAGTGCTGGGAGTGGGCAGGAACTGAAGGTGATTGGCAGAGGGGGTGGGAGGGCAGGACACCTAGGGCCTTGATCCCCAATCTTAACAACTGTGTGGTTTAGTATGGTAGCGAGAAGGGGAAGGAGGCGGTGAAGAGGAAAGTCTTGAGGAGCTTCCGCAATTTGAGTAGATACGGCTCAAGACGGAGAGGAAGGGGGAGGCTGTTCCAGAGGAGGGAGCCAGCTGAGGAAAGATCGGCCACTAGCTCGCTGTTTAGAGAAGTGCTTGACATGCAGATCTGGCGCCGTAGGAGTGTAAAGATCTGGAGGGAGAGTATTTGGTGGGATCAAGTTGTAGATAGCGTGGTCCCCGGCTCAGTTGATAGTGATATTGTCGAATGCCATAGTTTCGAATGGCAGTTTCGAATAAAAATGCGTCAAAAAAATGCATTTTTATTAATGGGAGGTCAGGGGGTCCCCCTCCAACCCCTGTTTGTTTTACCCCATAACACCCATTTTAGTAAAAAAAAAAAAAAAACTACCTACAAAAACTTTTGTCATTCGAAGCTATGTTTTCGGAAAAATTATTGGATAGTCCCCCGTACCTAGAAAACCTTATGGATGATGCAGAGGGATTTGAATTTGATCCTTTCAGCAACGGGGAGCCAGTGGAGAGATTTTAGGGCTGGAGAGATACGGTCCCTGGGCTTGAGGCCATGGATAAGTCTTTCGTACCTATTCTAGATAAGCTGGAGGAGGGAAGAGACGAAGAAGGTAGATTAAGGAAGAGGCTGTTGCAGTAGAACAAAGCTGGGCCAGGCTGTTTTTGGAGGAGGAGGAAAACACACAGAGGGTTGTAGATACTGAATCGTTAGGTCGATCATGCACAGGAGCAGGTAACATACCATAGGAAGGGAAGCTGATACTGATCCCTGGTAATGTAAGTGATCGAAAGTGGCTTAGACAAGACAGACCAAAGACAAAAAGAATTGTGAGGCGACATAGTGAAGAGATGCAGAAAATAATTATACAACTGCAAGGACCGGCGTGGTTACCTGCAGCAGCTGCTGGTTAATACACGCATTAAAGTGTGCCATAGTTGGTGTACTATCACAGGCAGTAAGCAGCATTCTGGTAGCAAGAGATTGTCTTTTCCAGATCATTGTCCGATTCGTAGATGAGCAGAGCATGAACCCAAATGTTGATAATGTTGAGCCTGTCTATCAGTTAGGCCTGTAAGGAAGGCATGGTATCAAGAATAGACAGACACAAGTGATCACAGTTCAAGGGTGTTTATTAAACTGTATAGGTAGGTTGGAAAAACGCCTAATCTAAACCTAAATCTAAGATGGAAGCAAGCTACGACCATCAAATAATAAGGCAGTCCTAGTGGCGTTGTGTCAAATAAAAGGGCCTATACTAAGAAAAACCTATTGCCAATCCTTATGCTAAATACAACCACGGGAGAAGGTGGGAGTCCTGAGCACAGCACACTCTCACGCTTTCCCAGCACAAGACAACAGTTCTGGTTAATGTATCAGGACCGTTGGTGATTAAGACTTTTCCACAAAAAGTCTCTTGTCCCCCAAGGACTTGATGGGTTTAAAAAATAACAAATAAAAGAAGTTCTGTTCCAAATGTACGTTGGGTGATGGTTTCCCCCTGTCTCCCCCTCTTCTGGGCGCAGACCGCTCAAACAGTTCTTATCATTATCAGGATCTTTGGAGGTTGTCTCTCCTGCTTCCGAGGATCTGATAGGTTCAAATAACAAACAAAAAGTTCTATTGGATTGCACTAGAGGTGATAATTCTTCACCCCTGGATCGCCCTCTTCCGTGCGTAGACCCCTCTTGAATATCAACTTTCCTCCCGTCGGGTAAAACTATGGCTTTTCACAAATCAATTTCTCTTTTAGCACTCATAAATCTTAATGTCTTTTTAAACAGTTCCCGTGGACATCCCTCTACCGGGTTCACTTTTGTCAACAAACTGTTTCTTGGGACTTTGGACTCTGCCACTCTTTATTGGCATCCCTCTGCCGGGTTAACTCTTGCCATTTCACAATTCCTTTTACTTTCTTCTGATGCAGGATTTACTTCGCCTCTTGTTTTCAATGGTTTGTCGGTCAAAGACTTTCGACTGTCTGGGGATTTTGCTAGACCGCTGTATGACCACTTTGACCTTTGCGGCTTCCCTGAGGTCTTCTGGTATCAGTAGTTTCATTTAATGTGGGATCAACCAGAGTCTCTCGAATGAGCACCCACGTGGTGCTGTACCCCTCTGCAGCTGGTCTTCCACTAACAATTTACAGTTCTTTGAACTTTCCTTAATGTGCCACTTTGCGACTTTCATTCAACACAGTTTGGTTTCTTTATTGTTCCCCTTCGTCTCACCGGCTGTGATGAACCGCTTGGCTTTTCACTCTATCTGGAGTTAAGGCTGGTACCACAGTAGCAGGCGTCTCCCTCTGTCCTGCTTATCAGTGTAGGCATGTACCATTCACATCTGCTGCAACACACTCATGCTATTGTTCGTGATCTTACGTTTCCGTCTGCAGAGTATTTGCAGGTCTGGGTCAGAAAGGGCAAGGTCGCTTCTCTCCTTGTTGCCCCTTCGATACTTACCGCCTTTCTCCTCCTCTTGAACTGCCATGTTTAGTTAGTTCTCTCGTTGTGCGATCGGACTTGCTCATACTGTGCTCTTGTGCTCCACCTTTTATCCCTGTGGGGAAGAGAAAGGGCCGTCAGGTGTGTGTGATTCTGGTCAATTGCCTGACTCTGCCTGACCCGTGTGTCGAGACATGTCAGGTAAACAGCTCTAGAGTTAGTCCGTTGTCTTTCGTGGTGTGCAAAAGTGTTTGTGTGGAAAAGTGGGGGCAGTGTTTCTGAGTGTCCTACGTGGTAGTATGGGGAAAAGGTGTTGGAAGAAGGGGGATGCTGTGTCTCACCCGTCGGTGTCCCACTTCCACTCCCTGAGGCCCCTCATCCAGGTGATCCTTCCTCACTGGTCCACCCCCAGGAACTAGACCCAATAGCAAAGGCGGTGTCCTGACCACCTGGATGACAGATCCCTGGGAACAAACTAGGGAGACACCTTCAGGTTTCTCACATGCCACACAAAGACAGACATGGAAAACTAGTAGCTAGGGCTCCCGCTGAGGGGCACTAGCACCCTAGGAGATGGCAGTGCTCCTCTTCCTCTAAAATGTAGCAGCCCCAGTTCCTCACCCCTCTAATTTTTGAGAGGCAGAGCGAAAGAGAAGCGAGACATCTCTGGATTGGAAGTGGGTGTTTCAGGTCGGCAGCAGCAGGCAGAGGCGACTATGAAGGTTACGCCTGAGCCTACTGAGAATAAAAGAGAAGGCTAGCCCTGGCAACATGTTTTATTTTCAAATAAAAATCCTGTCTACTTTAATGTGATGGGTCAATTATGCCCAATCAATTTTTTACAAATATTATAATACAGCCTATTGACTTTTTTATAAATCCATACAAATCTTATTCACCAATACATTTAATAAAAATATTAATACCAACATGTAATCAGACACATAATAGTAACAATTCCATAATACAATCACGTTGGTTCATATAAATACATTTTTTTAAAACTTTACTTAATTCACTAGAATTTGGTTGTGTTCCGAAAGACGACCTTCAATACCTTCCCAGAGTTTACTTAAATGATAAACAAGGGGTATATAATTCCCCTCTATATACAACATCCACAATTCGGACGGATCATTAATGAATTAATGCACATGTCCCACTGCCTTGAGTGTTCTCGTGCAATCATTATATAAGGCCGAGCAATAGCACAGGCAATGTTGTGCAGATTCTAAGAGACAGGAGTGTATTGCTCTCTCCTGAAAAGTGCACGGAACAACCGTAAATCACCAATGCAATTATGGAGCAAATACTTCAACCCATAAACAGACAGACACAATAACTCACAGCCACGCACTCTTTAGAAGATAATCAGCTCTTTACGGCTATTTATTCAAAGATTACAAGTACATAGAAATAAGTCATAAAAATACTATGGACATAGACCACAGAAGAAGTAAAGAAGTCAAAAGAAATACATCACTGTGAGCGTAATCGCAGTCCTCATCTCGTCCAGAAGCGGCTGGAAGACTCTGGGGGCAGCCAGGACGAGAGTGCCACAGCTCACAGGAAGGCCAGACGGAGCGTCCTTCTCTGGCTGAAGTCTCACCTGACCCCCTCTGGGTTTTCGCTTATATAGGAACTCCACAAAAGGGGAATTAATTCTGGAACCTTCTGGAATTGCACCTGCGCAGTTGAGGAACAGCCGTCGGTTGCCAGCTGGGTCAATCGAGAGCTCCCCCCAAGGAACGCAGGGCCTCCCTGCTCTAAAAACATGCTCCACGGAGAACAGTAGCAAGTCATAACAACATGAGCTTTTCCCAGCAGAAATGGCCTTGACTGCATACCAAGTTTGAAAAAGCATGTTTGTCTCAGCACTGTGAATCTAACACTTCAGCAAAATGTGTGCAGCCTTTCACTGCGGAGTGAAGTAAATATCCAACATGGCTCCGAGCACTCCCAGAATGCATTGCGCGCCCGTGCCATTTTGAACCAAGCATAAATCAAGCAGAACAATTCCAACCTTTGGATATTTATCTTCCGTAGCCAAGTGGCACTGGAACTGGTCTCTGAAACCTACGAAATGTTAAAACTAAATTGGGAACACATTGAAGGCAACAACAACAAGCAATTATAATAGACAGAATAATAAAAATGCAAGCAAAAATATATCATAGTGTACCCCCAATATCAGGTATCCATAAAAATAACCAATCCCACCAGTTTTTGTTCTGATCTTGAGACACTTGAGAAATGAGATCCCTCAAACCTCGAATATGACTTTCAATGGATTGTGAGTGGTCACTCAAATTGAAGCAACACATACCTTCAAAGGCATTACACCCTAAATTATGTTTCAGCAATAGATAATCAACAGCAGCTCTGTTCTGCAAAGTAGCCTTTCTAATAACTTGACTATCAAGGAGTAATTCTTCTAAAGCCTGCGAAGTATGATTAAGACTTTTAACTACTAAACACGCTAATTTCATCAAAGATTTGTAACCTCCAGCAGCTAAACCCCAAACACCTACTAATGAAAGGATTAATGCTAAAACCTCAGCTTTTGATAGCAAATCTACATGTGAATCACAGTCAGGAGATAGTCCCATAGATTCAAAGGTTGACCTTTTACCTCAAGTTATCGCTGAGTGTAAAGGAAACATCATTAATCCTAATCGAGTCAAAGCACATGGACCTCCAGAAATGTTAGCTGGAATATAAGTATATGTAATGTTACCACATGAAAAGAGCCATACGGTTGGAAGTTTCACATGATTCAAATGACTAGCAGTTATCACTGTATGATTGCAAGACATAGTGTTATTTACACTGGTGCATTTGCGTGACATTCGTGAACACAGTCTCCTCTCGAATGTAGTATGATTGTGTTGACCGGTCAACTCTATTTGTCTGCATTTACCAATTTCTTGTGCTTTGCACGTCATAATATAACACACATCACCTTGGGTTACGTTGTACGTAATCACACGTGTCAAATTTCTCCACTTCTTGTCGGTTTCTTGGCAGAACCTGCAGTACTCGTAGACTGAAAAAGATTGTCTAATGTCTGAGTCTTGAACTAAAGAATCATTATGTGTGACGCCGAAAATATGCTTTAAAACCGGAACAGGCGTCGGCACCGCTACTAAACACGTAGTCAATAAAGCTTCAGCATTGGGCACATCAGTTAAACAAAAGTGTGATATATTCAGTAGTTGCTGTGCTAAATAGATCCACATATTTTGTTCTTGAGTTATCATAGGAGAGTGTTTCCTCCGTCCTACAAAGGGCTCCTGCACAACTGGCATCAAGGTTGTTTTCACTTGCTCCTGATGCGTTTGTCGCAATTGACGGATCCATGTCTTCGGTCTGGCGGGCTTGTCGCAGCACTGGCATAGGGTTGCTTGGGGACAACATTATTCATCACTATCAGTATCCCCTTGATCACTGGCACAGATGTGACATTTTTTGCTGGTGACAGAAGACCGTCTAACCCTTCCAAATGGAGTCCATTTAGTGCCACAGTCACACCAACCAGACCCAGGATCTACAAAGCAAACCCAGAAAAGAGATATCAGTGTTGTACATCACTCTCTTAGGTAACATTTGTCTGCGAGTACATATTGCCATTTCCTTCTACCAGGCTCCATTACTAAAACCACTTGATCTTTGCCTGATGCAATGACATCTGCTGGCACTGGTGGACCACTTGGCTGTTTCACCCACACCTTTGCACCCGGTACCATGCTGTCTGAAGAGCCAAAACCGTGATCCCCACGGGTAGTTTACACTGTAGGAGGCTCCCCTTTCTTAATCATGGACAACTTAATGGGAATGACTATCAATTGGGCAACTCGATTACCCTTGTGGATTGATAACAATTGGTCCCCACTATTCATTAGGATGACTTTAATCTCGCCTTGGTAATCAGCATCAATTACCCCTCCCAACACTTGAACTCCCTTCAATGCTAGGCCAGATTTAGGGGCAATCCATCCCATATGCTCTGGGGGAATCTGTACTCCAATCCCTGTTTCAATTACAACTATTCCTCTTGGATCTAATCTGATTTCTTCATTAGAATGCAAGTCTACCCCTGCTGACTCGAGTTGCTCGATAGGGAGCTAAAGAACCTGGTGTAATTTCCCAGTATAACAATGTTTCTCTGAAAAGAGGAGAGGGGGAGACAGCGCAAAAACTGGCCGCGTGGAACACCCTGATGCAGGACCTATTCGACAATAGGGAAGAAGGAGACAGCGACGATCCCATAGGGTCCAACGACCAGTGAGGAAAACAAGAAAGCCCGGTACAAGGCCCCATGATGAGACAATTCAGGCAAAAACTCTGGGATGACCCAACAAAGTGGCTGCACAAGAATGATGGAGCCGCCAGAAGACCCTGGTGCTGCGGAAGTACAATGAAATCCAAGAAATGTGCTAATGCGCCAGTTATGCCGCGTAATAACTGTCTGTATGTTTGTTTTTGTTGTTTGTTATGGTAAAAAACCAATAAAGAAATTAAAAAAAAAAAAAAAAACAATGTTTCTCTGACTGAATTGGGTTGAACCTGCAAAGTAGGAGTCATTAATCGCATCAAAGGAGTTTCATGTTCATACACAGGCCTATTGTTCAGCACTTGCACCGCATCAAACACACAATTCACGCCAGACTGCCAAACTGCCGTCTCCAGATTTGCGCAACTGTTCTTTCAGTAACCCATTATTCGTTCAATTAGCCCTGCTGCAGCCGAGTGGTAGGGAATATGATATACCCACTCAATGCTCTTTTCCTGACAGAATTCTTGCACTAATTTGCCTTTGAAATGTGACCCATTGTCACTTTGAATCTGCAAAGGCACTCCATAATGTAATATGATCTGTTCTAACAACCTGATGGTGTTCAATTGGTTTGCACGTTTGCACGGCAAAACCATCAAATATCCCGAGTATGTATCTACAATAGTGCATGCATACTGACAACCTCTGCTGATTGGCATAGGACCGATATAATCAATCTGCCAAATTTGACCTGGTAATTTTCCTATTCTCAATGTGCCTCGAACAATTTGAGGTATAGGTCTATGCAATTGGTGTTGGCACACGGGACACTGCAAAATAATGGTTTTCACTACTTCTAAAGGAAGACTGATGCCTCGAGCTTGTGCCCACCTGATAGTAGCCTTTTCTCCAAGGTGCCCACATTTCTGATGGGCCCATTTGGCCAAACCCTCCATATCGTCCTCCCGAGCCTCTGCATCCACTGAGGCAATCTTGGTGTGTTCATCTGCAACAGAATTAAACCAACGTTCTAATGAATCTGTGGCACAATGCGCATCCACATGATATATAGTGACTTCACTTTGTAACAACATTTCTGCAATATCTTGCCACAGTTCTTTTCCCCACAACTCTTTTGAATGAATCTTCCATCCATTCTTTTGCCAAGTTGGCAACCACACTGCCAATCCATTCGCCACTGACAATGAATCAGTGTACACATAACTTTGACCAGGGGTCTCTTGTTTCAATGCTTGGTAAACTGCGTAAAGTTCTGCAAACTGACTGCTCTTTCCTTTCCCTGTCGTTGTCAACATCTTTCTGGTTTTGGGATTGTACGACACTGCTTTCCAGTACCGCTCAGTTCCCACGTATCGGGCTGAACCATCCGTGAACCAAGCATGCTCTGTTTGTTCCACGGTCAAATCGCTGTAAGGTACTCCCCATTTCACGGGAGACTCACGTTTTTCAGGCACTTCCGGTGGTATGTAATCTGAGGGTGGTTTGTTGGCTACTTGCTCATGTAATTTTGCCACTCCACCCTTTCCTGATTTGGCTCTGTCTTGAATGTACCATTTCCATTTAATTATGCTGGCTTCTTGAGCATGTCCTATTCTATGTGTTTTAGGAGAGCTCAGTACCCATTGCATGATTGGTATTTCTGGCCTCATCAATACATCATGGCCCACCGTCATTTGCTCAGTATCAACAAGAGGCCAATAACATGCCAGCAATTGTTTCTCAAACGGAGTATATGAGTTACAAACATCGGGCAACTTACGACTCCAAAACCCTAATGGCACACGTTTCTGGTCCTGTTTCTGCCACACACTCCAGTTAGCATAAGTGTCTTGCACAGACGTATTTAACTCCACTTCGCCTTCCTTCAAGGGCCATAAATCAAGCACCTGCTGCACGGTGTCTTTCGCCATCTCAAAGGCTCTCTGCTGCTCTTCCCCCCCACTGAAACTCATATTTCTTTCGTGTCACCTTGTAGAGGGGGGCCAATATCTGCCCTAAATGGGGAATGTGCTGTCTCCAAAACCCAAACAGTCCTATAAACTGCTGAGCTTGCTTTTTGTTCGTTGGAGTGGTGAATTCAAGTATTTTCTGTCGAGCTTTAGGCACCATTTCCCGATGCCCATGATGCCACTGAATCCCTAGAAATGTTTCAGCAGGACCTTGAATTTTACTCAGATTCATTTCCCACCCTTCCTTTTTCAATCCTTCCATAAGGCCATCTAGCTGACTTTGCACGCTGTGCTCATCCTTGCCCTGAATCAAAATATCATCAATGCAATGAGAAATTTGTAGGTCAGGTTTACACAGTATCTTTTCTAAGTGTTCTGCCACCAGCCGGTGACAGATAGTCGGACTGTGCATGTACCCCATGGGTAGTCTCGTAAAAGTGTACTGACGTCCACCCCACATAAATGCAAACTGCTCTTGACACTCATCAGCGATTGGCACGGAGAAAAATGCATTAGCTAAATCGATCACTGCATACCAAGTCCCCTCAAACTTTTGGACATTTTCAATCAAAGTAATGGCATCTGGGACTGCGGGCACTAAGGGAGGAGTATGTTTATTCAACTCCCTGTAATCCACCGTCATCCTCCACGACCCATCCCCCTTTTTAATGGGCCGGAGCGGATTGTTCCATGATGTGGTAATAGGGCGTAATACACCCGCCTCCACATACTCTTTGATGGTGTCTGAAATTTCCTTGTGCCCCCCAGGAATGCGGTATTGTTTCATTGCTACCCGATTGGTTGCCACTGACACTTGCAGTGGGGGCATCTTCAATTTGCCTACTGTAATGGGTGTACAGATTAATGCACTCACCCCAAACTGGTACCTTTTACCGCCAAGTCCCAAGGTTAGCCCTTCCAAAATGTCAAAGCCAATTATATACTCGGGTATCGGGACAATCAACACCTGGTATTTCTGCCTCTTTAAATTGCCTATTTTCATCTCCACTCGCGTTTGCACTGCGGGGGTCTCCTTTCCCCCTAAACCTGTGATCGTAAACTGGTTTCCTTTAAATCGTATCGGATTACCATGAATCAAAGAGGCCTCCGCCCCGGTGTCTATCAATGCTCGCACCCCTTGTGTATTTCCTGGCCCCCAAAAAATCTTAACATCAACATGAGGCCGCCTATCCACTTTTATGCGGGCAGACGCTACCGGAGCTTGGCCGAAGCCCTAGTCAAACTTTAAATGAGTGTGACTTGACTCCGCCTCTAGCATTGCACTCACCACCTTTCTCAAATGAGCGTATGTCGGCTGGTACGGGGAAGGTGTCCCCATAGACCCTTCATCTTGTTCTTCTGCAGGGGGAGCAGAAGGTGAGGTGTCCCCCTGTGATGTGGTGACTACTTGTTTCTTAACCGGTTTATAACGCTCTTTTGCGGCAAGTCCTCGTTTTTTGTATAATTCATACATTACTCTGGTTTCAATGCCATCAATTTCTTCATGTGGCACACCATCTTTTAACAAAGCCAAAAACATGTCTTTTTGGGACACTCGGGAGTCTCTGCTATCTTGCCTCCTGCCTTCAGTTCTTCTCTCACTATGCCCCTCTCTCCCCCGTGGCTTGTTATCGCTCTTGTCCCACTCCCCCAAATCTACAAGTTGCCTAATGGCATCTGCTACCTCATCAGTAGACTTGCCCGTCATACCTAAGAGCAAAGTCATAATGATACTTTTGTATGCGGGTGGTGTAGTTCTAATCACCATGTTGCGAGTTGAAACTGAGAGCGGCACAGCTCCCATGTGATCAGGAGCATCTATGTGAATCGCCTCTTTCATAGCATGCTCTCTGACTTTTTAAATTGCTTCTCTCAATGTACACCACTTCGTTTCTTCACTAGGCCAGTCTGTGGTAATGGGGTATTTACGGTTACATGCTTGGGCTATCAGGTGCAACAAAGACACCTGCGTATCTTGACCATTTGCATCAGGGGGCGGTCCTGCTCTTAAAACCTCCTGTACATTGGTGTCAATTGACAGGGGTAAAAAACGCGGTGAATCAGTAGAATCTACCAACAACCATGCAGCACCCCCATCTAGCAATCTCACCATCCATGTCAATAAAGCTTCCCCTGATTTTTGCCTCAAACGGGTAATAATTTCCCCAACCTCCTGTTGTGTGTAATCTTCCAACGTGATTAAATCCACCATACCACCACCAGGATTCTGTGGGTGTGGTCCGGCTCGCCGCCTTCTAACAGGCTTCGCCGCCACTGTTTTCTGTTTCACCTCTGGTTTGGGGTCAGACTCTTCTGCAGAACTACTTTCTAGGCTGGTGTAATCAAAAATATCACCATCCCACTTGTCTGGATCCCAGTCTGCGCCAGATGTAGCGATTACAGTTGCCACCTTTCTTTTGTTGACCCCTCCCCGTCTTTTCCTACACTTATAACGAGCTACTCTGACTGCTGCCCTCTCGGCCACCGCCTGACATGTGTCAGCCTTATCTTTTTTTTTTGTTTTAAACTTTTTATTAGTGGTCCGGAAACACAAACACAGTAACGGCAGCATCGTACAAATTAAAATCAACATGATACGGAAATAGACAGAGGTAGCAGTACATATAACCTGAATCAACCAGGGGCATCGAGTCTAAACATCACTGTCATCATCAGGGATCATATCACAAAGAAACATTCTGAGGGGTCCCCAAATGTCCTTGGGCCTGCTCACAGAAGGGCGTGTGAGGACAAACTGTTCTTCAGCCTCATTCACATAGACCAGCTCCCGGAGGAACTGTTTCACAGTGGGTGGTGCCGGATTTTTCCATTGTTGCAGAATACATTTTTTGGCCACTGCACATGTGACATTAAACAGCCTTCTGATCTTTTCGGAGCACTTTCCTACATCCCCAAATAAGTATTTCTGTGGAATCAACAACGGGGGAATTTGTGTAATTTCATCAAGTACATCTGCCACCTCCCTCCAGAACCCAGTCACCACCGGGCAGCTCCAATACATGTGGAACAAGCCCGCATAATCTGTTTTGCATTTGGGGCATTGACTCGGGGCGTCAGAAGCGAACTTGGCCATCTTGGCAGGGGTGTAGTGCAACCTATTAAGGATTTTAAACTGGATCACTCGTAGTCCGGCATTTAAGGAAACCTTCTTGGTGAGAGAACAGTACCTGTCCCAAGTTTTATCATCTGGGGGGATCTGGAGATCTCTCTCCCATTTATCTCTGCTCAGATTAGCCGTTGGTGAGTGTGTCTGTACTATGGCATATAGGCTGGATACCTTTAAGCGGTCCCCGGCCGTGATCATCTGCACGCAGGGGTGTGTAGGGGGTTCCTCAGGGAAGGTTGCCCAGTGTTTTTGGAAAGCCGATCTCATACGGTAGTACTGCAGTACCCTAAGTGGGCCTCTGCCGAACGCACCAGTTATCGGCTGAAGGGTTGCGAATTTCCCCTCAAACATATCTCCCAGGCGCATCTCGTCTCCAGGGTCCCAGGCTGATCGTAGACAAACATCATGTGTCGGAGGGATGCCAGGGTAGTTCCAGAGGGAGACCTCCGGGTTATACAGGGTCGACAATCCCAGTTTCCTAAATAATGCCCTCCAGGCACTGACAGTACAACTAACCGTGTTGAAATCACACGTGTCCTTATAGTGGGCATCAAAGATTACGGACTGTATATTCGTGGGAGAGGTGGTGAGTTCCTCTACATCAACATGCGGTAGGCCGCCATCCCTGGAATACCAATATTTAGAGAATTGGGCCTGGGACACATAATAATATAATTCAAAGTCAGGGGCCGCCAGGCCACCCGACGTGTATGGTTCAGTTATTTTTCCCCACCCAATTCTGGGAGTCTGCCCATACCAGAGGAAGGCTGTAGCCATTGACCTAAGTTTAGTGAAGAAGAGTCTTCCCAGCCAAATCGGTATGTTCACAAACAGGTATAGCAATTTAGGCAAAACTACCATTTTAAGAACCGCTACCCTGCCATGTAATGATATTGGAAGGTGGCCCCATAATAGAAGCTTGGTCTTTAGGGCCTGTAGTGTGGTGTCATGATTATCAGCATATAACCTATTCTTACCGTGCGACACAAGTATTCCCAAGTATCTGATGGATTCACTAGACCATTTCAGCCCACCCAATGAGCTAGGGCAGCCGGTTGCCAGTGTGAGAGGGAAAACCTCCGATTTATCCTTGTTTATGGAGTAGCCAGAGTATGAAGTGAACTCTTGAATTTCCGCCATTACAGGCTCTAGGTTGTTTTCCGGTTCACGGATATACAGGAGCGTGTCGTCCACGTACAGAGAGATCAGCTGGGTCGCCCCCTTTAGGTTAATGCCCCTGTTGGAATGTCGAAGCCTGACCGCTATTGCCATTGGTTCTATTGTCAGGGCAAATAGTATAGGTGAAAACGGGCAGCCCTGCCTAGTGCCCCGTTCCAGAAGAAACATATCTGAGATTGCCTTGTTGGTTAGGACCCGGGCCCTGGGTTTCGTGTAAAGCAATTTCACGTACCTGATGAAGTTCGGGCCTATCCCAAATGCCTCAAGTACTGCTAGTAAGTAGGCCCAGGACACAGAATCAAAGGCCTTTTCAGCATCCAATGAAACGGCCACATTGTTTCTTCCCGGGTCAATCTGGGCCATTATGCCAAATAGCCTACGCAGGTTAAGCGCAGTAGATCTAGCGGGGACAAACCCATTCTGATCCGGGTGAACAAGTGTCGGAACCGCCGGTAAAAGCCTGTTGGCCAGTACCTTGGCGAATATTTTGGCATCTGTATTAATAAGAGATAGCGGTCTATAGGACGACATATCCTGTGGAGGGCGGCGAGGTTTAGGGAGAACACTTATCAACGCCTCTCTCATGGATGTAGGCAATATATTACATTCAAGGGATTCTTCCCAGACCCGCAACAATAACGGAACAAGCTCTGCACTGTATTCCTTGTAGAACTCTGCACCCAGGCCGTCTAACCCTTGAGCTTTATTAGACGTTAAATCTTTAATCGCCTCAGAAATCTCATCTACAGTGATAGGTTGGTCCAGTGCCAGGCGGGTCTCCTCTTGGAGTTTCGGCATCGACAGTGCCGCAAGGTATGCCCCTATCTCAGTAGCCAATTTAGTGTCTCTATTTTTATACAATTGTTCGTAAAACCCAGCGAACTCAGCATTAATCTCGTTCTCATTAACCAAAACCGCACCGTTGGGTTTCTGTATGCTGGTAATTTGATTAGTGTGCCTGTCCTGTTTGAGTAGATTAGATAGTGTTCTACCCGCCTTGTTGCCCTCGCCATATCTCCGGGCTCGGATTGGTGCGGCAATGAACTGCACTTCCCTGGAGGCTAGTTTGTTAAATTCCTGGAGATGTTGTTGTATGTCAACTAACAAGGCTTTGTCATGGGTACGAGTAGAAGTGTCCTCCAGAACTTTCAGTTTACCATCAGTCAGGGCCAGTTCAGCCCGAACTCCTTTAAGAAGACCCACAGATTTGGAAAGTAGCGTGCCCCTGACCCAAACCTTGAAGTATTCCCACACCGTGGAGCATTTATCGATTGAGTCGATGTTAATTTCGAGGAACTCAGAAATCTCAGTGTGCAGCGCCTCCACCACCCCGGGGTCCCTCAGCAAACCCTCGGGCATCCTCCATCTCTTGGAGGGTCTAGGACAGTTATGATACGCGACCTCCAGTGTTATAGGGGCATGGTCAGACATCGTGCGAGCCAGTATTTCACATGCCTGTGTTCCAGCGATCAAAGAGGCGCTGACAAACCAGAAATCGATTCTGGATTCGGAATCATGCACCGATGAATAGTACGTGTATCCCCTCGCAGTCGGGTGGAGGACACGCCAGGCATCCTCTAGGGAGAGCTGCGAAAGGATACTTTGCATAGTGAGGACAGCCCTGCTTGGTGCTCTACCAATCGTGCTGGATCTATCAAGTCCCGGGTTCATAGCAATATTGAAATCTCCTCCCCAGATTATATTAGGAATATCGATCGCAGAGATCAGTTGGTAAACATCTGTATAATAGGCAGGGTCATCAATGTTCGGCCCGTATGTGTTGACCAACAATATCTGCTGACCAGCGATCGAGCCCCAGACCAGAACATACCTACCCTTAGGGTCTAGTTTATGGCCTTCGAGTCGGAGCCCAAGATTCGGGTGTATAAGCGTAGCGACCCCCCTGGACTGGGATGAGTAGTTGGTACAGAACCTGGACTTGCCCCAACCAGGCAACAGTAAATCGCTATCAGAACCAACAGTATGAGTTTCCTGCAGCATAATAATTTGGGCACCATGCCTGACCATGTAGTTTCCCACCTTCTTGGCCTTCAAACGATTATTTAGACCCCTTACATTCCATGAAACAAGTTTAACCCTCAAAGCGTGAGCAGAACCTTGCAAAACAATTGTAAGGAGTCAGGCATAATGGACCATGTCAGTGCTCTCCAGACCACTTGTTTCAACAGTAACTTATAACCATTTTCCAAAAAAACTTTCCAAAAACAGAGACCCATGCAGTTGGGTAACCATCCAACTACACACCGTGGGGTTCGAGAAAAACTGTCCCCAGCTTTCCCCATCCCGCCCCGCCCACCACCCTCACCGTCTACCCCAACTCGACAGTGACCAATCCCAAACTTGTGGAACACTCCCGGGGTAGCCATGTTGCCTCACATGACCGCCATCCCCGGCAACCAACGCCACCTCTCACCGGAGATGGCTGACTGTAATCTCCCATCAAAAGGGCCCGTGAAATGGGTCCAAAAAGCCACTGAGTGCCAAATCATGAAAATATGTGATTCCTAGTCCGCCGGTCGGGGTCTATTGTTCGGGGCAGGTCGTTCCCCTCTCGGAGGGAGGGGTATAGAAGATTCAATATAGGATAGGGCTTCGGATGGGTTCTCAAAAAAGTGCGACCTTCCAGCATGTTGGATTCTCATTTTGGCCAGGAACATCAAGGCGTACGTGATCTGCCGTTCTCTAAGGAGCCTCTTAACAGGTTCATATGATCGTCTGCTAGCCTGGACAGAGGCGGAAAAGTCAGGATAGATATGTATGCGGTTTCCCTCAAAATGCAATGTGCCGGTCTCTCTAGCCAAACGGAGGATTGTGTCCCTGTCCCTGTAGTACAGCAGAAAAGCAATTATAGTTCGTGGTGGTGCCCCCGGCTTGGGCGCCGGAGCAAGGGTACGGTGCGCCCTCTCAACAAGGAAGTGTTCAGACAGTGCCTCAGGCCCAAATAAGGATTAAAAAAGTTCTTCCATGTGTTTCTCCATCTGGCCCTTGCCGAAGGATTCGGTCACACCTACAACGCGGACATTGTTTCTTCTGGACCTGGATTTGAGGTCTTCACACTTGCTCTGCAGCTTGCTCATCGTGTCTTTAATATAAGATATATCACGACTGTGGTGCCCAATAGTATCCTCATTAGCACTTATCCTGCCTTCAGCCTCAGTGACCCGAGCACTCTCCTTATCGATCCTGGCCTTCAGAGAGCCTATGGTAGCTACTATCTCATCCAATTTAGTATTTACAGCCAGGAATCCGTTCTGAACTAGCGTGGCCAGTTTGTCCTCTCTGTCCAACACATCCCTTTCAACCTGTTCTTCCTCATCTGGCTGCGTGCAAGTTGCCACAGGATGGCTAGCCGTATTGGTAAATGTGTCCATGGGGCCCTTCTTCTTGCCCCCAGGGGTCTTAGAGGCTCTGTTTGACTTACCAGACTCCCCCATTATTGTGTCTTCACTGTACGTGTATTGGATCTGGCAACGGATCTCCGTAGGGTCGCGGCCCACCTCACAGGGAGCATACTCAAGGGGTACACAGCAAAGTGCGCAATCAGGATGGAATGTGTCCTCCAACGTATATGGGGACCAGCGCACCAGCGAGAAATCCAGTATATTGGCCCCCCGGGGGTCCTCCCCAGATGATAGTGTGCAACCAGAGAGGCCGCGTATCTGTTGCGCCGAGGGGCAAGCATCAGCCACAAGCAATATGTAGGGCACACTGCAGTCAGATCTTCAAGGAGATTGTGAATCTAGTGTGGAAGGTAGAACGCGGGAGGTTCACCTGCCCCAAATCAGGATTTCTCGAGAGTAACTCCAGCACACAGCACCGGATGCCGCCTTTGCGGCCAAGCGAGGCACTCAAGAAGCCTTAGGTGTACACCTCAGCTGGAGATGGTTGACCGTAGGAATATCGGCCCATGGCAGCACGGCAACCAGTGTCCCAAATGAAAAGAGAGGAGCGTGGGCTCAACGGTCCGTGTATGCCGTGTAGCTGGCCCCCAGCCGCACAGACAAGCGGAGGGGCTCGGAGGGGGGCAGGCGGTGCAGCAGGGGGGGAACACGACCGCTGGGGGGACTAAAAGCCAGGGGGTTTTCGGCCCCAGCGGCGCTGGCAGGGCTCGGCGTCCCCTCCCCTGACACCCGGCAACAGCTTACTTGGCTCGCCGGATTGGCAGCGTAGGATCGAGCACCAGCGAAAGTCGGACACTACCAGGGTCAGGAAAGGTAGTCTGGCAGACAGCGTTGGGTCAAAGCCAGGATCGGGGCACGGCAGACCATCCAGCGCAGCAACGAGTCTCCAGAGCGTCCTCACAGAAGGATACAGGATCCAGCGCCAAGGAGAAAGCTCCGCCCAGCAGCGGCCCGCAGCGCCCAGCAGCCTTAACTGTCGGGTAAGTTTGCCTGGAGCCAGGATTCGGCCCGGGAGCGCCGCTCGCACCGGCGGAACTCCGCGAGGGCAGAGCTCGAGAATGCAGCACCGCCGGGGGCTCAAATTTTCACAAGTAACGCCCGAGCCCGGTCGCAACCGGCACACCAATCTACAGCAATTCAGCCAGCCCAAGGACGGATTTATCAGCACAGGATGTGAAGGCGGCGCGGGAGCTTTGGGTCTAAGCGGCCATCTTCTCAGTGCGCAACAGCGGACCCCCTTGTCGGCCTTATCTTTAAACAGTTTCATTTGAATCTGCTGCATTAACGCAGTCTGCCGTTCTGCAGCTAGCTCTCGCTCTAATCGCAAAACCTCATTTTTTATGTCCAAATTCCTTTGATGTATTTTCCTATAAGCATGCAAAAGAACTCAACCTCGCCTGCCTAATGCCACACATTCTTTACCACGTTCTACTGAAACTTGTTGCAAGCATGCAATTACATCAGCCGGATCGGCATCCCCCAATCCTTGATCCCAAGTCTCACTTAGCCCGGCACCACAGGCCCATGCCTGAGCCAACTTATCATAGGGACTCTTAGTCCACCCTGGAATAGTAACATCAGAGCATTCACCGCCAGCGGTAACACTCTTTTTCTTGAACAAACTATTCCTTACTGCAAAATGGTACAAAACCTCTTTATATCTATATATTTTTTTTTCTTTTCTCACTGCAATCACTCCCACAAGCACGCACACACCAGCAAGGAAAGAAAAACAGCTTAACAAAGTTCAACACTCACTGCCAAATTACCTTTGCTTGCAAGATAACAGAAGCCTATCTACGTTCAAACAGATTCTTGAATATTTGGAACACGTCATCACAAATAACCCTGCTCACAGCGCCATAATGTATTGCTCTCTCCTGAAAGGTGCACGGAACAACCATAAATCACCAATGCAATTATAGAGCAAATATTTCAACCCATAAACAGACAGACACAATAACTCACAGCCACGCACTCTTTAGAAGATAATCAGCTCTTTACGGCTATTTATTCAAAGATTAGAAGTATATAGAAATAACTCATAAAAATAATATGGACATAGATCACAGAAGAAGTAAAGAAGTCAAAAGAAATACATCACCGTGAGCGTAATCGCAGTCCTCATCTCTCCAGAAGCGGCTGGAAGACTCCAGGGGCAGCCAGGCTGAGAGTGCCTCAGCTCACAGGAAGGCCAGAAGGAGTGTCCTTCTCTGGGTGAAGTCTCTCCTGACCCCCTCCGGGTTTCCGCATATATAGGAACTCCACAAAAGGGGAGTTAATTCTCGAACCTTCTGGAATTGCACCTGCGCAGTTGAGGAACAGCCGTCGGTTGCCAGCTGGGTCAATCGAGAGCTCCCCCCAAGGAACGCAGGGCCTCCCTGCTCTAAAAACATGCTCCACGGAGAACAGTAGCAAGTCATAACAACATGAGGTTTCCCAGCAGAAATGGCCTTGACTACATACCAACTTTGAAAAAGCATGTTTGTCTCAGCACTGTGAATCTAACACTTCAGCAAAATGTGTGCAGCCTTTCCCTGCGCAGTGAAGTAAATATCCAACATGGCTCTGAGCGCTCCCAGAATGCATTGCGCGCCCGCGCCATTTTGAACCAAGCATAAATCAAGCAGAGCAAGTAGGCATCTAGTCTACAAGTAAATTTGTTTAGTCTCATATAGACCCCAAAATCTCCAAGCATATTTATTAAATTAAATTTCAGCCGTGAATACTCCATTCTAAGACTAGAATTTGGGACTAGGTTAATGAATTTTCCAGGTTGTGATGGATTAGGTCACCCATTTATATAATCTCCACTATGAGTCTTAGTGGAGAGGTCAACCCAGAGTTGTGCTTTCCCTAGTTAATGTGGGTACCCATTAATCTCTTGAATTTACACATAGTAAACTGCAAGGCATAAAATAAGCAGTGTCGCATACCAATTGGCTATGCAATTCTGTAGGTTTGCTAATCAAATGAACAATTGTGTAGGAAAGTTAGCTATTTAAATTGCTCTCTTCAATGAAAATACAGCTTGCCTTGTAGTCCTCTCTTGCTCTCGGTGCTCTCTTGACCCTCTTTTCACTGTTCACTTCAAGTGCTAACGGAGGGAAAGTGCAGCAGTAATCATCTCCTCCACTCTTAAGTGCCAAAGGAATGTGTAGGAGTGCTAGGCAAGAATTTCTGTTTCAAATAATTGCAAATCAAGAAGTAATTGGGATGATACTTTTATTACACGTTCTATATCCTGTCTGGCAAAGACCAGCATGTGTCAACTTTACATCTTTTAAAAAAGACAGTTATGCAATTCCATTCCTAAAATGGAAGTTGTTACATAATGCATAATTAGAGTATTGATATTGTAAAACACGGCATCATATCCATTCTTTAGAGTAAAGTTTAGGTTAATGTATCTGAATTGCATAGTGTCAACTATATTTAATTTTGTTGTGGAAGATGCATCATGGTGACTAGTGAACCTTTGAAAATGTACATGATCACATGATGAAATGCTTTTGATGGCAAAACTAGTTTTGTAACCTGCAGGTTGCACACATCTTGGAACTGGTACTCAACCCATGACTGAACCCATACTCCTTGAGATTCTATATTATCACCTTGTTGCTTTATACCAGGTACCCTTAAAGTGAGATGACCACAAACTACAATATTCCACCCGGTTTGGCCGGTTCTCTGCCTGCTATTAAATACATTCTGCTTAGTCTTTCTTTCCTCTTACATAATGAATGCACAAAGCAAACTAAATGCTTACGCAAAGTAGTGATCAATAGTTACATCCAGTCTGTACATTCACAGATCCACTGCAATGCCAAACACTGTAGTAGGCCTCTAGAGCTCGCTTTGCTTTATGGTTGTATTATATATTACTACCTGCAGGAGACAGCTGGCCAAACTATTTTCAGAGCCTTTTAATCATATCTATTTGTGTCCATTCATGCAGCTAACCTTTTACATTTTACAGACACTCACCTATGGGTCGCAAAGTCTTTTTGTCCACTCGCACAGTCTAGTAGATTTTATGAACGGTGAGTAGCATTTACAAGAGATGTTTGAAACTTTTATTTAACATTTACTTTGTTTGCAACAAATGTCAAATAACATTTTCACTGTGCATGGCTGGCCTCTGCGTGGCAACAGTGTGCCAAACATTACGTAGGTTTGTAGTGACATGCACCATTTTACAGAAATCACGTTTTAATTGTGTTGTCCTCCATTGCTATGGGCCAAGTGCATTTCTCTATGGTCGAATAGGTAAACTAAGTTACCCAACCTGCAGGTCTAGCTGAAGTGTAAAGAATTTGCAAGGCCTGACTCCTCTCACTAAGGTCTTATTTCAGCGGTACGCAAAACTGCTGTATTGTTGCTCATTTCATTACTTGGGTACAAATAACTTCTGGTGGCATTAACAATATTAGTACAAAATTGCTAATCAAATGGGCCTGTTTGCTAATCAAAACTATTTTAATTAGCAAACTCTGCTAATCTATTTTTGAAAACTAATTTATGCCTTGAAACTGAGATGTTCTAAATCCCACGATTTGTTCCCAGTTTTTGCCCAATTCCCAGATCTCTGTAAAGGTAGTCTGTTTCCTGTGTGCGAGCATTTTTTCTAATTCAGACTGTAAAGCCAACTGCCATGGCATATTACCTGGATTCACCATACACCAATAATACTTACCTTTCTGAATCCCTATCATCAGCTTGACAGATACAATATCTGGCTCACACACAGGTTATTCTACAAGAAGAGAAGACGGAAGGCCCAGTAGAGATTTACTACATCTACTCTCTCAGCATACAAGTTCTCTTTCTCGCTTTTCCCCCAGACTAATGCGCCATAAATGAGCTGTGGGATAATTTGAATTTCATATACTTTTATGAGGACAGAAAGGGAAACATCATGCGTGTCCTGTGGATAAACGTTTAATTCCTCCTCATTTTTGTTTAATCTCTAGGTCCAATTTATCCAGGTGGGGTGCCCAATTCAACTGAGAATCCATTGTGCCACCCAAGTAGTTATAGCAGTGAACCTGTTCCAAGCGGCTCCCATGTAACCACCACTTGTAATTTTTCAGTTGTTTCTTTTTGTTGCTTTTGAACACCATAATTTTAGTTTTAGTGCTGTTAACTTTCAGTTCATGTAAATTGGCAAAGGTTGACAGTTGTGTTGCGTCTGTAGGCTCTTCGGGGTATAATTCATTAGGATCATATCGTCGGCATAACCCAGCCAGTTGATGTTTGTGGCTCCTAAATTCGGCGGGCTTGTGTGAAATGTGTTTGAATAAACAAGTCAGCCAAATAGAGATTAAATAAAAGAGGGCTAGGATACACCCTTGTTTCAATCCAGTAGTGGTTATAATGTGGTCCATAAAGTCACCTTTCATATTTAATCTGACATTTATGTATACTAATATAACTTTCGCACCATGATGGTGGCGTGGCTAAGGAGTCACGCAGTAGGACGCGTTTCTGAAAGGCTCCTGCTGATCTGGTATGATCCTGGGTAATAACTGAGGCTACAAGGTGCGTTTGTGCACTTAAATTGATAAATTGATGCCTGTGCACATAAAGAAGCCGTGCAGCCAGAAAAGTAAGCAGTGTCCTGGAAGAAGGAGGCTCAACTGAAAACGGGCAGCAGAAGGTTGGTGGCCCGACAAGACGAGGGTGAAACAAGATGGTGGACACCGTATAACAGAGGGCTTAGCAGATACCAACCCTGCAGCACGGCATGACAACAGCGAGTCGCCAGAGTATACTGCACTGCGTACTGCGGGCAGGACTGTGGCTACAATTGTTTTTCTTTAAATTTATTTATTGTGATATTAGTCAACATTTTGACTTTACACAGACAAACATTACAAACAATAACTTTTTAGCAAAGCAGATTAAACATTGTTTAAACGGATGAGATATAAAAAGCAACAAAACCAAAAAAAGGATACCTTAATAATCGAAATGTTATCAAAACACCAAAAAAGAGGATCTTCTAGGTCACATTTCCAATTAATTTCAGATCATTTAGAAAACATCTTATTTCATAAGTAAGAAAAGTTTCTTGGCCCTGAGACAATGTTTCCCAAAACAGATTTGAATTCAAAATGTTTGGATTATGCACAAATCTTTAAAATCTTTTCAGTCTAAGAGGCCACGTTCCCATGCATTCTGACAGCAGATGGACCGTGGTTTGCTTTACACCCTCTTCACATCTATCACAGATATTAGAGGGGAAGGCTATTGGATCTCTAATGTGCTGTAGTTCCAAAGAGAGAACAAGATTTAGCCTAAATCCTAAGAAATCAGATCTGGCTCTTGGATTTGACAATTTTTTCAGATATGCCGGAAGGGATCGGATAGGTTTGTCAATTTGCGTCCAAGATGCTGATAATTTGGCCGCTCTCATCTTGGCAATAGTTCTGATCCAATCCATACGTTTTACAGATTCCTTTACCTTTAAAGGGTTCTGGATTAGAGTATCAATTGAAGTGTCTGCCGTTACTAGTATGTGGTTGCAGAAAGATCTCAGGCTATTAAGAAAGATGTTATCATTCATTTTCATCTGATATGCCACTTCAACATAAAGAGATGCTTTCTGAGGGTGCATAATCAGTCTATATAGACTCAACCATTTCCATTCCATTACTGACATCAGAGATCCAAGCCCTAACTCATATCGCACACATGGCATTGGTGTACATTTTGGCAAAACAAATACATTTTTCCATAGCTGACTCTTATTTTATCCCAGTTAACATCAAAAGCCTGTGGATAGCACGCTAACCCATAGATGATAGACGGAAGAACCTTCCCCATATATAATTTAATCAATGGTATCAAGGACAATCTACAGTACTTAGAGTACACTCTCTTCATTTGCACACCCAGCTTTCTTTGTTTGGGCTCAATAGGTGTTAAGAGGTGAGACATGGAGGGATAGTACGGAATCTGACACCCCAGATAGATCACTTCTTTATCTGTAGGAACAATTATGTTGTTCAGATGCCATAATATGATTTAGTTATTTTAAGAGGATGTTTGAAGATTACAATGTTTGACTTTGCTGGATGTATAGCCAGGTCATTCAAATTATCATTTTCAGCTAAGGCTGTCAATAGCCACTGAAGTCCGACTTGGGTGTGATCCATCACCACAATATCGTCTGCATAGGCCAGCCATGAAGTTTTACCCGTTCCAATCCTAGGAACCACCCGACTCTTTTCCAACAGCCATTGAGAGAAGTCTGCCATAAATAAAATAAACAGGAAAGGAGCCAACAGACAGCCCTGGCGAACCCCCCCTCTCTGTCTTAATAGCAGTAGAAAGAAGACCAGATTTTGTGAGTCTAACTCTGACGACAGAACCTTTGGTGCAAATGAATCAGACTATTTAACAAGCCGTCAGGTAGACCCCATTTTTTTTGTTTGTACCATAGCTTATTCCTGTTCATGGTGTCAAATGCATGGGAGATATCAACCCATGCAGCAAAGAGCAGAGTGCCTAGTTTGGCCAGTGAAGATGACGTAATACAGGTAAGAATTAATATATTCAGGGAAGTTGATAGACCTCTCTTAAAGCCTGTCTGTTCCCTAGGAATGATGCCGTCAGACACAGCCCAGCTCTCCAATTCCATCCAAATGAACCCACTAAAGGGTGGGGGCGTGGCCAGCAGCAACGAGGATGAGAGTCCCCTGGGCTCGCACGGCAGCCGACAAATATCCTGATAAAACAGCCTGCTAATCTTCACAAATCTTAACGAGGGTCACTCTGGTGTGGTGCCAGAAGCATGGAGAAGCGGTGGGCAGAAAATGAGCTGCGACAGTGGTCCTAGTGATGAAATCTAGATTGTGACCGAATCCAGAGACACCGCGGTGGAGACGCCAAGATGGCCGCGCGCCAAGATGCAATCCCTGGGGACCACGCGTAACATGGGAACGCTCCCTTGCAATGCAGAACCGACGCTGAGACTGACCGACGGCCGTCTGTGGTGATACTGGACCAGTGACAACGCAATGCCAGGCGGTCACGATGAGTAATGACCCGGGAAGCTATTTCGCCTCCGAGCAATAAGAGAAGAGAGGCTGATGGTGCAAGGTATGTATGGGGACCTGCTGCGTTACTGTGCCGGGACAGAGCATCCCACTATCAGCGAGGGCGGTAAGATAAGGGACCCCGGTCTGCCTGTTAAACACTGACCAAGGAGCGGGTGTCATCCGTGTACTGCCCCTGAACCGGATCCACAGCCCGCTGGTGTGCAGGTGAAGCACTGCAAGAACTGACACGGCTCGGGGCCCCCTCCGGTGGGATTGTGAGAGCGAAGAGAAGGCCTACGCGACGAACATCACAGGTGGAGGATAGCCCTCCCTGTAGCCTACACCAACAAGTAAGAGAGCTGCTGGTGGGCAAACAGCTGGGGCTTGGCAACGGTGGATCGCCCTGAATACAAGGCATCCTCGGCGGCAAACACTGGCCGCATACACGGGCTGCGTTGCAGCTTGGACGACCCTGCAGCGACGGCCTGCGGAGAGGCTCAGTTCGTGGCTTCCCTATTGAACTTCACTGCGCCGGAACAGAGGAGGGCTGTGTCGACATATCCTCACTTGTGGCAGTCTGAATCCACCCTGTCCAACACAGAGGCACAGCGCAGAAGCGGTGCACACACCGGAGCACAGGTGAGACACCCAGCACTTCATAACGGAGGCACCGTAAATGGGGAAGTATCTAGGTGGGTGGATCTCCCGTGTGCTCGATATCCCGGTGGGGCTGTGAGCCCAAAGCTATCACAATTACTGAAGGAGAGGGGTGATGAAACGCTCCGTCCCGAACTCCCACTGGAGGGCTAGAACCCGAAACAACCAGCTAACAAACACTGCTGGTGGTGAGGTGAAGAACGTGTCCTAGACTCCGTACCAGATAACCCGTCTCGGGTACGGCATGCAGCAACACACTTAGGAGAAACTGAAGGACAAGCCAGAGGTCACTCAAATCAGACAGAGGCCCAGAACCACAGACAGTGATACTATATCAAAGGGGCCCTTGGTCACTGATGCCCCTCCTGCAACTCCTTTGCATGCAACGCCTGATAATAATAAGACACAGGTGCAGTGAATATAGCAGCACCTGTGCTGCGGGTCTCTCATAGTGAAAGCTGTACCACCTCACACGATGGACCCAATGTCTGTATGTCTGTATGATTGCACATATATGTTGCGTTTAACCTCTATTCCCAACAACAAGCACTAGAGACACCGCCCAACCAGTTCACTGAACTGTACTGACAAAGAGAGGAAGCACATGATCAATAGGCAGGACACTTAAATCGGAGCCACGGAAAATTGCTTTCACTTGGGCGTTGTGGGCAGCCTGAGCCTCGGTGCACTACAAGCTTGGAGGAGTGAACGTGGTGAACGCCAGGGGTTGAGCAAAGTGTACCTCCCACCAAGGGCACGTATTGGCCAAAGTGATACTGTTACACTGGCATCCGACGGTGGAGATGTGGCAGATAAATGCCTCAGTGTGACATAAGCTAAAGAGTGGGCGATCTACAGAGTTTGGATGAGCTGCCCTACTCCGCACCTGTCTGACGAACAACCGGTTGCCCCCTGAGGAGTAAACCCAAACACAGACTGTATAGCTATGGTGGGCCCCCAAAAAAGATAGCACGAGTCACTGGCCAGGAATAGAACATCTCACGGGCTGACCACCAGCACAAACAACAGCCATATAGGAGCAGCGAGACCCCATACCGACCTGCCCCCCCAAGAGAGAATCGGTGCCTTGCACACAGGTATCGATTGTGCTCTCCATGGGCAAGGATAAAACTAAGAAGCAGCCTACCCAGAGTTGAATCGACCAATACACAACAACAGTTAGTCAAGCCCAGGAAGAACACGAACACGAAGAGGCTATGGCTGAAACTGAAAGTACTCTGTCTTTGAAAGACATTATGCCCGCCATTGCAGACTCACGATCCGTAATGGAGCAAAAAATGGACAGCATTAGTACAGATGTTTCCCTCCTTCGACACAATTTACAGAAACTAACTTCGTGCACTGGCGAGGTGGAACAACGCATATCTGAGACAGAGGATGGAGTACGCGAACTCCAGCAACAAATGGCTGGCGTCAAATCGCGGCTGAAGACGATGGAAGAGAGTCGAGGAGGGCGAGGGTAGATCGAAGCGCAACAATGTTAGGATCCTAGGCCTACCAGAAACGACAGAAGGACCGAGCATGGAATTGTTTCCGGAACAATGGATCACTGACATGTTTGAACCAAACTCATTCTCCAAGTTCTTTGCAATAGAAAGAGCCCACCGAGTGCCATCTGGTTGTCCGGTGCCTGGTGCCTCGCCGCGAACCGTGAGTGCAAAGCTCCTGAACTATAGAGATCGAGACGCGCTGCTCCAGCGTGCACGCGCTAAGGGCAAACTAACGTACAACGGCTCCAAGATTGCCTTTTTTCCAGACTATACCAGGGAAGTGCAGAAGGCAAGACAATCATTTGATCAACATAAGAGACAACTGCAAACCCTGAAGGTGAAATATGGCCGGCTATTCCTGGCTCAACTAAAAATTTACCACAAAGGCACCACTGTGCACTTCACGGACCCCAAGGAAGCATGGAGATGGGCGGAACAGCATATCGAGGGGGGCTGGAGGGCTGCGCGAAGCAAAAGAAATGGGAATCTGCGTGCCCGATCTCGGCTGGAACAAGATCCACTGCCATTGATTCAGCTGCCACATGAGCAAGAACCACCACTAAATGTGGAAGAGGGATGATAACTATATGAGGACAGAGGAAACACATTGACATCTCTTCAAGCCGAGAATGACCCGCAGAGAAAATGAACATGAACTCATCAATTCCAATTAACCAGGAACAGACCAGATTTGTGCGGCTGTCGATGAAGGACCACCCCATCACCTGCAGCGAATTTCACTCCGGACCTTAAGCGGGAAGAAACGTGAATTCGGCTGGAGACAGAGATTGTAATAAGGAGTTTGGTTAATCTGACGGCTGGCCATTCTTTACTCTGTCCCCGTCACCTACAGTTCGGGCGACAGATGCCTCAAGTTGGGTGGAGTATAGGGAGGGGGTGGGGGGCTTTGTTTATTATTGTTTCCATAAATGTTTCCATAAATGTTTTGCACGGATCCAAGAACGTCTCATTGAAACTACATCACTGCAGAGAACAGTCAGGGCATTGCTCGCCCAAAGACCCAGAATCATGTTCCCAAGTAACCACCACACTCGAAATGGCCATACTTGATACCAAAGCCAGAACCTTGAAATTTCTCACATGGAATGTGAACGGGCTAGGTAGCGGGGTTAAGAGACGGCTAGCCACACAACTACTGAATAGACACTCACCAGATGTGGTATTTCTTACTGAATCCCATCTAGCAGGTACCACATGCAATTTATTTAAACAAACTAATTATCGTATGGCGATTCACGCCGGCTTTACGACTGGCTCCCAAGGGGTGCTCATACTTATACACAAAAGGCTCCCTTTCACTCTTTCAAAGGTGACCCAAGACACAAATGGTAGATGTGTACACATCAGGGGCGTGTTATGGAATCGTACTATAGCTATGCTAGCAATATATGCGCCACCTACTCTGTTGTCAGCCTTCTAAAGCGATGTTACACCTATCATCACTAACAGCACGACAGATACCTTAATTCTATGAGGGGACTTCAATGAAGTTATGGATGTGGAATTAGACCGAACACATTTAAGAGGGAGGAATCCTAGAATTAGAACTAAACTAGCTGCTTTTATAGACGCATTGGGATTGAGAGATGGGTGGAAGGACCTTCCCCTGATACACGGGATTACTCCTACGACTCTGGTGTCCACGCCTCACTCTCAAGACTGGATTACTTCTTTCCCCCCTTGGTGATGGAGCTGACAACAAAGCCACTCCCCCCTCCGTCCTGGCGCCTTAATAGCTACTACTTTGTATAGTGCAATAACCCCCTTTGCCACACCAGAGTTATTGAGCCTGAAAGCTAAGTGGGAAAGAGATGTAGGCGACATCATGTCAGAGGACTGGGTTACAATCATGATGTACCCCCGAGAGACGGCTATATCGTCTAGGCTCCGGCTTGTCCAACTTAAGATACTGCATAGGGTCTACTATCCTAGAGTAGCGCTATTCCGATGGGGGAAAATTGCTGACTCAAACTGCCTAAGGTGCCACAATGAAGAAGGAACTTTGTTCCATATACTTTGGGAGTGCGCCCATATCCAACAGTACTGGCAACAATGTTGTAATGAGCTATTGAGAGTTCTAGGGCGGATGATTCCTAGAGACCCAAAATTGCTATTACTGGGAATGGAAGTTGAGGAGTCAATGACAAGATATGAGAAATCCTTCTTCTCTACTACCACCGCACTGATTAAGAGGTAAATAGCGAAACTATGGGGTGTGGTAGTATCCCCACAATTTGAACAATGGGTCACAGATGTGATCATGGATATAGCAATGGAACAGCAAGTATATACGGCCAGAGGTTTCCCGGAAAAAGCCCAGAAAATCTGGAAGAAGTGGGAAGATGTACAATAAGATGCTGTTAACTGTTTGGGGCATAACTGTAGGATTGTTGTGATAATACTGAGAACGATATTCTATAAAGTTTGTGGGTGGGAAGCTTGGATCCAAATTCTGTGTGTGAATTGTTGTATTTTGGCTCCCTTGGAGTCCTAAGTTTTGTGTTGTAATGCCTAAAATGAAAAACCAATAAAATGTGTTTAAAAAAAAATAAACTAACCCACTAAAGATTTTGCCATCTGCATCCAGTAATGATATTGGTCTATAATTGATCGCCAGAGTGTGATCGCCTTTTTGATTGGGATAATGATTGCCTCTCTCCATGAATCCAGACTTGTTTTAGAGTTAATAATATTGTCGAACAGAATCTTTAGTATTATAGCCCAATCTGATGAATTATTTTTCAGAACTGAATTTGATAAGCCATTAGGCCCTGGCGCTCTTGAGCTAGAAGATTTCTTTATCAAGCGCTCAATATCTTCTGCCTCAAATTGCAGTGTCCAATTTACCTCTTGATAGGGGTTGTAGGGTTCCGAAATAATAGGATCATATACCTTCAGAAAATGAGCCACCCATGCTTTTTCGTCAATCTCTGACGCTTCGGTGGAATCAATAGAATATTGTGCTGAATTGACAATTGTCCAAAAGTTCTTTGAATTTTGCAGGGATAGAGCCTTCAAAATTTCTTCCCCATCTCTATGCAACAGCATAAGCCTATGGCCTTTGACCCAGTTCTTATATAGGTCATTAATTTGTTTAATTTGGTGTAAGCAGTCCTTCTCATTTATTACTGTTTTTTTATTCTATATTTTTTGGCTCTTAATTGCTTCTTTTTTTCATAGATTTTATTGTCGAAGCAATGTTTATGTTTTTTGTTAGGTTTACCATTTCCCATCTTGGGACCACGAAAAACCGTTACTAGGTTTACACTGTTCTATCAATTGGGAGGTAGATGTCTGTCTAATAACTCTTCCCAGATTGTAATTTTTTTTAAAAATTTTTTTTTTATTGATTTAGCTGTTATAAACAACTTTTCAATATATAAATTCAAACAATTTTAAGGTAAAAACAAACGACAATTCATTTTGAAATTCATTTGAAGTGTACAGACTCAAGCAGCCAAAGTATTATTTCTAACATCAACAAAATCATGTATGTACGTAAAAAGTGCAAACATAATGTAAATTCTAAAAGTAAACCGATAACAATCTACAACCAATAAACTAACATTACATTACATTTAGACAATTCATAAAACTAGATTTATCTAGTAGATAGCTAAACAATCAATTACCACTATTTTGTTTGAACGCTGCTTGAGATTTCAACTTCTTCTCGTGTAGCGATATCCCAATTCATGGATAATAGGAAATTAATTAATGCTATCTGAGCAGAATAATTGTTAGAACACAATAAAAAAGACCAACGCATATCTTGGTCAATAGTTGCTAAAATACCAATCACTTTTGAGAAGTGCAATGATCTTAAGGTAGTTAGTTGTGCACAATAGCAGACCAGATGTTCAAGAGATTCAATCGTGTTAGGGTCCTTACAGAATCTACATGACATAAGTGCTCGAGGTCTCAAGTTGCGTCTTGCTTGAACTTGATAAGTAGGCCATAGGTCAAGCTGAGCCCTCAATAGACCTGCTCTTAGTATTACTGATCGAAATTTTAGAAGATAAGCCTCTGGGCTTTTTACCGGTTTAGGCCAGAACCGAAACTTACATGGTTGGCGGTAATTTTGACATTTCTCTAAGGTCTTAATCCAGTCCAGTTGATATAAAAGATTTTTTGACTTTTCTGGGTTAGATATTAACATAACTATTGATATGTTTGCGCTCGCAAGGGATTCCAAACAGAAATCAATCCATAGTTTTACAAAGGACTTGTCCGATGATAACATATAACCAGCGATTATCGAAAGGGTGTTTACTTTTTGAGATGCCATTAAACATTTACGCAAGAGCATACAGCAACGCCAAGTATAGACAGCATGCATTGAAATAAGACCTAATTCATAGCGCAGCCAGGGACCAGGAACACAGTTAGGCAAAATAAGCACTGCCTGCCAGTATTTTCCTTCAAATCTATCAAGATTTGGATTTTTTAGATTTTTACAATTCAAAATTGTTTCCGCCCCATATAAAATTGAAGGTATTACTTTCATGGTCCAGAAAATTATTGCCGGTTTAATGGAAAATTTCCCAAATTTATGTAATATTATTTTTGTCTGTGAAATGGCCGTGGACAACTTTGCCTCCATGCGCTCAACCTGACTACATGATTTAATCGAACCATCAAAGTCAGTACCTAAATAGGTATAAGTTGTCACAATCTCTAATGGTATGTTATTTATTGACCACTTTAGCTTGTACCTATGGAGGCGATTTGCATGGTAGACTACAATCTGGGTTTTATTGGTGGTAACTACTAATTGGTTCTCATGTAATACAAGTTGAAAGCATCAATAAGATTCTGTAGGTCCTTCTGCGTTTTTGAAATAAGAACTATGTAGTCCGCATAGTTCAGATTAGTAATTTTATGACCTTTTAAGACAGGGGCATCGGAGGGTATCTGCAGGAAGGTAGTGCTTAGGTCGTGTATGAAATAATTGAAAATTGCTGCCGCTAGTAGACAGCCTTGTTTTAGGCCTTGAGCTGTCTTGATTGGAGCAGACAGCAAACCCTCCAAAGTGAGTCTTACACGAATCGCTGTTGCACCATGAAACGCATGGATAATATCAAGGAGGTCTGGTGGGCAACTGTCTCTTAATAATTTCGCCATTAATAAGGGACGCGATACGGAATCAAATGCAGCATGTAAGTCAATAAACGCAAAGTAAACTGATTGCTTGTGAGATTGACTGAGGGCTTTAATTGCATTGAGAGTTAATAGATTGACACAGGTGCCCAGGCCCGCAACAAAACCTGTTTGATGCTGATCACGCTTACCACTAGTTTCTGTCCATTGATTGAATTCTGCCAATACTAATTTTGCAAAGAGTTTACCTGGGGCATCTAGCAAGGCAATTGGACGATAATATCGAGGGTCGGAGCGGTCACCCTTCTTATAGATTGGGACTATTACAGAGCTTAACCATGAAGCTGGCAGTCTGCGATGGGCCATCACTTGCGAAAAAATTGCGCTGAGATTTGTGGCCCAAAGTCTTGGATTTTCTTTCAGGATGGCGTTATGGAGACCATCGGGGCCAGCAGCTCGTGATGAGCTTAGCTTTTGGATCAGCTCTTCAAGTAGGGTGGGAGAGCAATGGATAACCCATGAAGTAGAAGATTGAAGCTGATAATCATTAGGGTCGAAGTCTGGGTCTCTGTATAAGTCAGAGAAATGTGATATCCAGACGTCCTCTGTTATGGTTCCTGTTTGTACATAGGCTTGAGATAGTTTTGACTTATGGTTAAGATAACGCCATATTTCTGCTGAGTTTTTAGACCAAAATCGCAGAAAGCATAGCTTCACCATCTTGTTGGTAAATCCGTGCTCGACGTCCACGAATCCAATTCAAGTATTTTCATTTAGCTGTTTTTAATGCAGTTTTGATATTAGCGTTATTTGTCATGAGGATTAGTCTCTTTTCCTTATGATATTCAGCCTTGCGTACTTTAATTGCAAGGTCAAACGAATGCTTATGAGTTTTTACATTTGGTACAATGGTATTCCGAAATGGTTCAAGAAAATCAGTATACTCGATCAGTTTATGTGACTTATCTGATTTATGTATTGCATGTGTGAACTTCATTAAGTTTCCATGTGACCATTTTAAACGGTTTTTGGTGTTATTAACCATTAGATGTTGGTTAAGAACTTTGTCTAGGAGAGGTAGCGGGTGACCAGGCAAACTGTAGTGAGAGAAGGTGATGATCACTTAAAGACTGCTGGATTATCTCAAACGAGAGGATGCTAGTAAACATAGATTGTTCCACATACATATAGTCAATAATGCTATGACTGGTGTCTCGCTGCCATGTGGGATTCGGTGGTATGTCTCTTTCTACTGAGCCATTTACCATTCGCATATTACAATCGGACATAATACGGTACCAGGTGGTAAAGGCCTTCGTCTTGTTTCTGTTAGAAGAGGATATACAATCCATGTTTAGGTCGCCCCCTATACAGGTTTCTGTGATACCAGCTGTTACTGATATGAGGTCTATGAGCCCTGTTAAGCCCTAAAAAAAAATCACATCAGATAGCCCAACCGGGTTACGGTAGATATTAATAAGAGCTATTGTGTGGTTTTTACAAGTAATTTTCACCAGTTGCATATAGATACTAACATGCCTCCAAGCTTCAATTTTAAATCCCAATTTCTTATTAGCAGCCACCATTAAACCTGACGAAGGCCGACCACGAGATCCCATCTTTGCAGGCAATAGAATAACATCAGAATTGTCCCAGGTCGGCGGTTCCAGATACCAAGTCTCTTGGAGAGCAATTATAGCATAATCTGCTAATGATTTTAAAGATGTATGTAAGTGGACATGGCCACGGGAGTTCCAGGAGGCTATCTTGATGGCATGAGGCTGTAATGCAGTTAATGGTTAATACCTAGGAGCCTGCATGTCATCACGGGAACTCATGTAAATTTGGGATTGGTGGGCTGAAGGGGCATCCTCACGTTTTGCTATGTGATCCAGGTCTTGGGCCAGCAAAAATCCCATATCAAATAGGGCCATTTTTGCTAGCCATATGGTGTTTAAGACTAAGCCTGAAGGGATCCATAATCTCACAATCGCTGTAGAGTCATCAGTGAGATATTCAACTTGGGCGATGTCATGTGATGTTAAATCCTCTAATTCAAGGACATCACATTTTTGTAATTTAATATTTGGCCCCCTTTTTCAAATTTCACAGCTCGATTACCCGCTATATTCACTTCAAGAGAGTGGGAGTACTGCAGAGTTGATGAAAAATCTTCAGTTCTTATGACTAAATCCAACATAGCGTGGTCACTATATTGAGTATGAACCAGTTTGAAAGTTAAACATTTCTTAAAGGTATTCCTAGAGACGTACACATAATCAATAGTTGAAAACGTGTTACCTCTCTCCCAAGAGGGTGCCCCTGGAATATCTCCCTTCATATTCCCATTCAGCATAGTTAGATCTCATTCATTCATGAACTCATCCCAAACATACCCATTCATTGATTTCTTTTTAGGAGGAAGGGATAATACATTTGTGCTAATACACCGAGTTCAATTCACCCAGTATTAATTCATGCGAAGGGAATTGAGATATGACTTCAACCAATATATCAGACAAGTACTGCAAAAAAATTCAGAGAGAAATCACTGCAGGATTCCAATAAACTGCGATTACCACCCAGTGGGAGAGAATAGAGTTTTCTTTGATCTGGACTCTAACCACCAGGAGTCCCTGAACTATGTTTGATATCAAAATACATTCATTAAAGACCTTTCTTTTGCAAGCCAAAACCAGTCCTCCACTCAGTCGACTCACCCCTCTATATTCAGCCGGTTGTTGAAAAACATAGAAAACCTCGATACCCACAGCTTCCACTAGCCAGATTTCTTGCAAAGAGATCAAACCTAAATTCTGAAAAATAAAACATCTCTGGTTGTCCCTAGAAAAGGAGTTATAGCCTCTAGAGTTCCATGATAGGCATCTAAGCTCCTGGTTGGCTAGAGTTTCTGTTCAGGCATACCCATCTTCTGAAAAAAAATGGGCTATGATTTCTGGCACCATTTCCCATAAATTCACAGAGCCCCCCCCACTTCGAGGGGTCCTTCATAGATGACATGTGTGTAGCAATACTGGGATGGATTCTGGATATAATATATCCTCTTTTTAACCATTCATCCTTTGACTCAACCATTGACTCCGAGGCTAATCTGGACTTCATTAGAATTTCAGTTGAGCTTGTGTTTGAGTAGTCTGGGAAACATACTCTATCAATATCACTAGAAGTCAAAAAATTTCAATAGATTCATCGACTTCATCTCTTCCAAGATGACTGGTTGGTTAACAGGACTCTGCGACTTATTATCTTGGGACTTGGACCAAAAGATCCTCTGAGTCGAAAGATTACTCGCACCACTTTTAGTAGACGAAACAGAGGAGACTTTCGACTTCATGTTAGGGCACAGTGATATGTGGGGCTTAGAATTTATTAAGTCAGCTTTCACCATCTGAGATTTATCATACAGATCTTCTGTATTAAGCCTACTCTCTTTCACAGTTTCTTGCCCTTTAAGTAATTCACTTTTTTTGCAAAACTGCAATATTAGTTCCCATACTTTGTTTTTTTAGACCCAGTAGTGCATTATCCTTTTTTTGTTTAAGAAAAATTGGAGCAATTTTCATGGAGGGCACAATTGGATTCCATTTTTGCTTTGGAGGAAGGAAGATGGGGGCAATTTTCATTGGCAGAGCGAAAAAGTCCGTCTGACTACTCACTTTCACTTTAATAATAGCAGCAACGCCCTCCAAGTTCTTATTTAGTTCCAACTCTATCACTTTAGATTTACAATTTTTGGTCGTTCCCGGCCTCGGGCCTTTCAGATTCTCTTTATCTACGATGGGGAGTGTCAATTTTTTCAAATTTTTACCAGACTGCTTAATGTTCTCTGGGTGAAGTTCGGCCTTCCTCTTCTTTTCTTGGAACTTGTTCTTCCTTTGTGTCAGTTTGAACTCTTCCACCTTCCTTTTTCTTTTTTTTTTCTTTTTCCATTTGGTTTCTTTATAGCTTTATCCAGATTCTCCACTTTATCTGACTGTTCCTCAGCTAAATCAGGTTCTTCTAACATATCATTGTTAGAAATGGGAGCAGCTTCATCCTCCGCTAGTTGTGCTAAGCGCATACATTCTTCCATAGTAGATGCCGATAAAGGTGTATCTTCCCAATCATTTGCCATCTGGCCTACCTCCAAGTTCGATGGAACAATGGAGTGCCCTTGGCTTTTCAGGCCCAGTTCCCCCTTTTCGGTCAGGAGAGCTAGGTCCTGTTTTAGAGCAACACCATGTAAATGTTTAGATTCCATTTCACTTAATTGAGTTTCCTGGAAAGATTTCCAGAGATTTATCGATGTATTCCTATCCTCATTTATGGATGATTTTAATGCCACCATATTTAAATCCACTGACTCCATGTCCTTTGATAGTTCCAGCAGGATTCCCGAGTGTAGCTCCACTTCCGATTTGATGTTTTTAAATACCTTCACCAACAAGCTCAGGACAAAATTTAAAGCTGCTATGGTAGGGGGTCCCAAGTCTTCCCCAACCGTTGCTGCTGGTTTAGCGTCTTTTTTCTGGTGCTCAAAGACCAGAGTAGTGATTTGCTGTTCCAACGGGAACTCTTCCTCTGCTGCCGGCCACAATTCCAATACAGGATTTTGCTCAATAGATAGATCAATGTCTTGGGAATGCAAGGCAACACCAGAAGAGTGCAGGCTTTGGTCGATTTGGTTATCTGAATTATCCAAAGATTGTTGACAGTTGGGAAATTGCTCCGTTAGCATGGATATACAGTCTTTTGTTGCAGCCACATTGGGTAATGGGAAATTATCTTCAATAGTATTTTTCATAGTAGCTGCCGTAACCGTGTAGTTTAGTTTCAACATTAGAATAGTTTTAGCTGCAGTATTCAATGGAGTGAGGAGAGTTCTGTCCTTTAGTTTGTCTATTTTACATACAGATAGACCAGAAATTGTAGGAACTTCAGAATCCTCTGGAAAGGTACTCTTTGGTGGCAGGAAACTTCCTCTCCCTGATTTATAATGGGGTGCCGGAAGCTTCTCTGACACATTTAGCCGAACCATTGGGGTAGAACTGCCCTGAGGGTCAGCTAGCGCTATTCTATCTGCCAGATGGCCGCTCCACATATTATAGCTGTTTGACATTACCCTTTCCCACTCAAGGACCAGGTTAGTAAGAAATACCAGATATAGACAAAGACTGGGCTGTAAAGATGCACTCACAGCCACTGACCGAGTCAAAGGTTCTTGACCCGCAGTCGTCAATTAGTTCTTAGTGAATAGAGCTGGTAAAACTGGCCCCAAGGAGGGAATGCGGCTGTGTACAGAAGGCTCTCACACCGAATAATGGAAACATTAGTCACACTTTCAATATGGATGATATACAATGGTAACTGTTAATGCATCTTAGTTCACGTTACGATAACGTGGGACCCACGAGATAATAGGAATAAGCTCCAACAGTCTCCGGAAGCTCCTCTGAGGTTGTCAGTGAAAGAAGGAGAAACACTCCTTACCGTTCCTTTGTGGTGGTTTTTTAAAGATAGATAGTCCGCACTGTAGGCGGCTAGCGTAGAGGCCCCGGCTCCACGCGCTTACAGCACAAACAGCAAAACAGCAATACCAGACGCGTTGCCCTTGTCTCCACGTACGGGTGAAAACTGTGGCTACAATTGACCTGGCCTGGCCAGCGGCTGCCAAATAAAGTACCCAAATGTAAACTGCATGCAACGAAATGTAATCTGCCTGCAACGTTATAAGCAACTCTTCAAGCGTACCCCGGGTGGGTAGAGCCGCACAGGTTCTTACCCAAATGGAAGGCACCGGAGGAGCTGCGGTGCTGGATCGTAGAAGGGCAAGGCGATATTGGTTGCCTGAGGCAGGCGCATAATAAACGCTGTCAGAGCGCCAAGGTCATCCGCATCTACGAGTCACAGAATGCAGCGTACGTGCGAATTACGGTGCCAGCCCGCAGCAAGGCAGTCCTGGAGCGGCTAATGTATGGTAACAATCAGATACAAAGCCGGGACAGACCGTGGTAGGCAGTGGGTGGAACTAGGGACAACGAGGAAGCGTGCAAATATAAGCTATTAACCAGCTTCCACTGCGGTCCGGCCCAAGCAGAGGAGTGCGATCAGCATATTGCGAAGCTACAACTGTATGGCGGTTTCCACTGTGGTTCGGCCCACGTCAATGAGCGCTGCCTACAGAGCGAGCGAGACAATTTGCTAAAGGTTTCCATTGCGTTGTCTAACAAACGAGTATGTGCAGTTGAATGCGGTTTCCACTGTGGTCCAGCCCGAACTGAGAGGCGCTTGCAGTAAACCCCGTATGCACAGAATGGGGGCAATTTCCACCGTGGTCTGGCCAAGGCCCACAAAGGCAGAAGCTGAACGGAGGTAAGAGCCAGGGGCACAGATAATACGTTGCCGGAGGAACGGCTACAGCAGCTGTGGAGGGAATGAACCGCATGAATGCAGCATCGCATGCTGAAGGAAGCCAATGCCAATTCTATCCCTTACACTGCAGCTGAACGACAAAGCCTAGCATAAGGGAACTGTAGCCGGCAGGTGGGATATATAAGAGGTGTACAATTGCAGCAGCTAGATAGGGACAATAAACTTGCGAGCAGTACCTTTATTCTGGGACAAGACACCAGGGCGCCCTGAGGAACTGGAGCAGGCTGCCACAACTCAAGCACTGCCCAGAAGTCGGGAATGAACAGGAACAAGGCTGCTATGCACATGCACCCAGTGGGGACCGGATGAGTAGGTCATCACGGGGCACAGATGGGTGACACCCCATATAAAACAGGGCTAGGCATCGAAGGAGAGTGAACACTGCCTGCTTCCCTGGGGGACCCGGGGCATAAACTGGTGGTCGTGCAGTAGTCCTGGGTATCTTTATGCGCCCTGGGTGCCAATTCGTTAAAGGACCATACGGTGCCATCAGATAACAACGGATAGCCCCTACTGGTGGCAAGCTTGGGCGGCATAAACTCAAAGCGATGCACATGTACAACGAAGGAAAGCAGCATGCAGAGACGCTATGACAAGATGCTACCATACCACTAGTACATCATACCAAGCAACAGTTGGGACACAACATCCATTGATAAAAGCGACCCGACTACTGGAGAGCAGTCTTGTCGTAATTGAGGGCTAAGCAAGCAGGGTGACATTGAAAGGAACAGGATCCCGACACAGAGGTGTGGTCATGGCATCCAAGTCCCAGAAAAGCAAGGCTAAGCAACCTACACTGGATACCTTTACTAAGCCCACTAATGCGGCAGAAAATACCGGTTCAAGGACACCTCAAAGAGAGCAGATGCCCGAGAAAGGAGATCAACAGATCCAAGAAGCAATAATATCTCTGAAAGAAACTCTTTCTTGAGACTAAAATAGATGCCATCAGCATTGATGTGAATTTGTTAAGACAAGATGTGAGGTCACTTGCTGAATGCATGGGAACACTCGAAAAGGCAGTTGCAGAGAATACAAGTGGCCTAAAGGACACCTCTGAAGAAGTCAGTGTACTGCAACAACAAGTGCGTAATCTGGAAGACAGAGCCTAAGATGCATAAGGCAGAGCTAGGCGCAATAATGTAAGTATTATTGGGCTCCCAGAAGGAGAGGAAGGAGCGAAACCGACAGAATACATAGGGACCTTGCTGCAGCAAGAAATTGTTCCAGGCGCCCTCAGTCAAGGCTTCACGGTCGAAAGAGCGCATAGATCACTGATGAGGAAACCACCGCATGGAGCCCCACAAAGGCCAATAATAGCCCGGATACTGAACTACTTTGGTAGGAAAAAAGATCCTTAAACACTTCCCCCAAAGGTGGGATGATCCAACGGGTGTCTGCCACGATATCTGCATACCCTGATTACACCCTACAACTGCAGAAGCGAAGGATGAACTACATAGCGGTCAAAAGAAGATTACGAGTGGCTAACCTGAAGTACATGCTGCTGTACCCAACCAGACAGAGTGATTCACAAAGGTCACGCCATTTTCTTCGGTAGCCCAGAAGATGCATACAAATGGATGGACACACAGAATTTGCGTACCGGAGCAGAGGCTGGTCTGAGTAGCGATGAGTAGACACATGCAGAAGACCCTGATAACTGCAAGGGAGCAGAGGACTGTAAATACAAGATAAAGTGGCAGATTGACACTCCCTGATGGAAACTTCTGGAAAACAAGAATTGCCAAATGCAGGAGCCCATGACGTGGTGCTTATTTAAGAGCACACTATGCAGGAGCGCCCTCCCCTAATATCGGATTTGTTTGTTCGGATACTACCAGTTACATATCCGCCTACTGCACTCCAGTGGGGATGCCTGAGCACAAGGTATTGAGCTGGGCAATTGTTGGGAGGGGAGAGGGCAGGGCAGGGGAGTTGGGGTAGTTAGTTGGGAGTTAGCCTATGAGTCCACACTGTACATGCTGAACTTGAACATTGGACTGCTGATATGTGTCAGAGTTTTGAAGTGTGATGGGGGAACTTAGAATAGTATCCTGGAATGGCAGGCGCCTTAACACTTATATTAAACTGTAACAGAATGATGACTTACTTAAGGTGTCAGAAAATTGGCATTGCACTCCTGCAAGAGACTCACCTCACAAAAGAGAAAAAGACTGCACTTGCCAAAGAACTGAGAGGCACAACGCTGGGCTCATCATATTCTACTTATGCTAGGGGTGTACTAATATGGGTGGTAAGAGAAGGTGTGCAGGATTACTTTACGCACAATACAGGGAGTGTGGGGTCAACAGGCACGTTGTGGGAGGCCTTCAAAGTGGTGATCAGAGGGACGGCAATCGCCATGGCGAACAGGGTTCAGGCACAATAGAGAATGACTTACGCAAGGCAGAAATAAAATTAGAAGCCATTAACGGTCAGAGAGATCTCCCCAGCGAGAGTGCCCGAGAGGCTGTTGCACTGCAGCAGGAATGTTTAGTACACTGGGATAGATTAGGTAAATTGAGTTATCAGAAATATGTGGAACGGCAGCACGCCGAAAGGGAGAAATCGGGACGCTTGCTAACCTGTTTGCACAAAAGCAAAACTGAGTGGAGCATGATTCGACACAATCACAGTGAGGAATGGGGATATCTGTGAGACAACAGGACAAATGTTTGTGATTTTTATAAGATGTTATATGAGGGTGACATCAGAAACCCAGGTGTCAGAGATAGAAGAAGCTTTAGCGCGGATAGATCTTCCAAAGCTAGATACAGAAGCACCGGACAAGCTGGAAGCCCCCATAACCAAAGAGGAGTTGGAACACACTATAAGAGGGTTGCCGTCAGGTAAGGCTCCAGGTGCAGACGGACTACCAAGTAAGTTCTATAAAGAATTCATGGCAGAGATCATGCCCCCATTGTTGGCAAAGCTGAATGAATCCCTAGATAAAGACATTTTGCCACTGTCATTAAGGGAGTCAATTATAGTCCCATTACTGAAGCCTAACAAACCCAATACCGAATGAGGCTCTTCCAGACTCCTCTCGCTGCTCAATCAAGACGGGAAGATACTGACGGCTCTGATGGCTAACAGGTTGAAGCCAGTAATTCATAAATGTCCCGGGAGGATAGCTCAGATGCAACATGCGCGCCTTGGAAGCAAGACGACACGAAGCAGCACAGGTTCGATCCCCGGGTCTGCGCTTAGAAACCTCTAGGTGTTTAAGCGCGTTATAAATACTCAACTAAGACAAAAAAAATTACGCAACCAAAATACAAACAATTCCTGTAACAGTGCCTCGATGGCTGCGGGCTGTGTGAGCGCTTTAAAAATGTAAAATAAAATAATAAACTCATACACCCAGATCAGTCAGGTTATGTCCCAAATAGGAATATCATATGTAATCTAAGACAACTGCACCATGTAATCGACCATACCCAAGACAGCACCCAGCTTATGGCAGTAACCTCGCTGGTTGCAGTCAAGGCATTTGACTCGGTCAGATGGCCATGGCTACTAGCGGTGTTGAAAAGTTTTGGTATTGGCCCTACATATATCAAATGGGTAAAGCTACGATGGAGCAAACCGGTGACGAGAGTTAAGACATGCACCACAATATCAGAACAATGGGAGTTAAGCAAAGGCACCAGGCAAGGCTGTCCTTGGTCTCCCATGTTATTTATATTGGCCTTAGAGCCTTAGCAGTATACTTACGGAAACAGTATCACGCAGGCAGGCATTAGAATACGGGGCAGCACACACCTGATCTCCCTGTATGCGAATGATATGCTTCTTTACCTACAACAACCAGTGACCAATTTACAATAAATGTTGGATGTGTTTGAGCGCTATGCGGACCTTTCTGGGATTACAATAAATGCACAGAAGTCAAGCTTATTCCCCCTTGCAGGGTACATTGGAAGTCCTCGGAGCATGTTACCAGTGTAACCGATTAAATGGGAAATGGGCACATTTAGATACCTGGGAGTTGACATTTTCCATAATCCTAAAGTAGAACATGCGTAGAACACATTGAAGTCAGTGAATAAAATAGAGAACTCCATGAAATTTGGGGCCAAACTGCCACTTTTATTAATGGGAAGGGCTGCGTTGTTGAAAATGGTAGTGCTTCCAAAGCTGCTTCATTATTTTGCAAACGTCCCATATAATATACCTAGAGCCTTCTTTAGGACACTGAACACCACTTGTCGGAGTTTCATATGGCACACCTCGAAGTGTAGATTGTCCCTGGAGAAATTACAGAGACCATATGAACAAGGAGGAATAAAAGTGCTGGATTTTGAGGGGTATTTTGTGGTGTGCCAACTACAGTTCGCCAAATATTGGCTATCTGATGAACAGACCCAAGATACAGAGTTACTACAACCGGTATGCACCCCATTCTTTCTGAAAGAGATGGTGTGGACCACGGTATCACGGGATCCCAGGCCCCCTCTGTTGCTGAAGCTAGGCATGACAAAGTGGCAAAGGGCCTGCCGCTTTCTGGAAAAAGTAACACCCTATTCACCCCAGATCCCACTGGTGACACTAACGAGTGATGACGCGCAGCTTAGGCTGAATGTTAGAAACTACTAGGAGCCTAGAGGGGTGGTGACATTGGGTGATATACTGGAAGAGGGACAGCCAAGGAAGTTTAATGAGGTTGCTTCTGAATTAAGAGTACGGGAGGGGCAACACATAACCTACGCCTCACTTCTTCATAGCCTGAAATTGAAATGCCCAGGAATGGAGGGAGTATTGGTAGAAGACAAAACGATAGAAACGCTTTATGATATCGCCTGAAGGGGGACATGCATATCAAGACTAAATGAGATTCTTGTTGCGAAGCCAGATAACAATCTAATACAGATTAGGCAATGTTGGGAAGCAGATTTGCAAGAGCAACTGCCAGACGCAGCTTGGAGTAGGACCATGGAGTATCACAAGAAAGTATCCTGAAATGCGAAACTACATTTGATCCAAATATATATCGAATCAGATGCCAGTCGCTCCGGTTGGGGAGCGAGATGCGGCTCCGTCGCCACGGGAGGAACTTGGTAATCGCAAGAGTTGGATATGCATATCAACTGCCTGGAGCTCCTCGCGGGCTCCTTCGCGGTGCGCTCTTTTGCCAGAGGCAGAGCGAGTTGTTGTATCTTGCTGACAATTGACAACATTTCAGCAGTAAAATACATCAATCATCTTGGTGGCACCAAATCGAGGCCTCTAGCTGAGTTAGCCAAGGATTTTTGGCATTTCTGTCTGGAGCATCGAATTTCAGTCACAGCGGAGTATCTCCCTGGTCTTACAAACATAGTAGCAGTATTCCCGACATTACACAGATTACAGCGACTCGAGGCTCAACAGAGAAGTCTTTCTCCGCCTCCAAAGCGTCTGGGGTCCCATGTCCATAGACCTCTTTGCATTCAGACTCAACACTCAACTACCAATGTTTTACAGCTGGAGGCCGGATCCGGCAGCAGCCGCAATAGACGCATTTCTGCAACAATAGACACAGGGACTCCATTATGCCTTTCCTCCATTCACTATGATAGCGAGGACCCTGGCGAAGGCCCGTCAGGAGCATTGGGATCTGGATCTAGTCCTCATAGCGCCGGTCTGGACCTCTCAGACCTGGTATCCAGTTCTTCTGGAACTTTCCTCGGATTCTCCAATCCTACTACCCCAGTTTCCGGATCTCCTACTAGATCCATCAGGACAGCGTCATCCCCTTCTTCTCAGCGGGTCACTGTTCCTAGCGGCCTGGAGGATTTCAGGTCAAGATGGAGAGTCCTTGGTATGTCACACATGGCGATCAGCGTCATTGTGGAGAGCTAGGCTCCTGCAACCCTTAAGAGGTATGCCAACTCTTGGAGCACCTGGAGCAAGTGGTGCAGAAGGAAAGAGCTACATCCAGTTTCAGCACTTGTAGAAGAGATCCTGAATTTCCTAGCTTCCTTAGTTGAAAGAGGTCTCGCCTAAAGAACAGTGAACGCCTATCGTTCAGCCATCTCTGATGGGCATGAGCTTGTACAAGGGGCCCCAGCAGGAGAACATCACCTTGTTTGCAGATTACTCAAGGGTATTAGGCTTACAGTCCCACCTCCGTCCCGCTATGACAAGCTTTGGGACGTTAATAAAGTATTGAATCTCTTTCTCTCATGGCCACATAACGAGGAGCTATCCCGTACGGCCCAATCCGGTAAACTTACTACTCTTCTTTGGTCTCTTGTGGGAGAGTCTCTGACGTCAGAGCTCTTGTTCTACCAAGCAGAACCTTTTTACCTGATGGCATCGTATTTCATGTACACAGGAGGACGAAATGTAACTCCAGAGTGATTTCTTACCCTGCATTCAAAGACCATCCCAAACTTTGGTTAAATGTTTGAAGGTTTACGAAGAAAAGACAGCCCCTTTTAGGACCTCTCCTAATGGGCAGCTATTGATAGCTCTACGTAAACCACACAAGGCTGTTTCCGCTCCAACCTTAGCACGCTGGGTGCACTGGACACTAACCCAGGCAGGGATAGATACCCAACACTTCGGAGCCCACTCCGTTAGAGGAGCCATGGCTTCCAAAGCCTTTCAAGCTGGAGTTCGCCTAGAATACATCATGAGAATGGCAGACTGGGCAAGCAAATCAATATTTAACAATTCTACCTGAAACCAGTAGATCAGCCGGCATCTATCGTAGTAAGTAAGCTTTAAACAAGCATAATGTGAGCCTCCGGTCTTGACATAGAATAAAGATTTTTCATAATAACTTACTAGAAAGTCTTCATTCTGTACTGTATTTTTGACACAGCCTTGCACAACTTGTCAGTAACTAATATGCTTCCAGTGTGCCGTTCATGTAATTAAATTTGCACTGTGAATTAATGTGCAACCAAATAGTATCTACAGGCAGGACCCTTTCTTGTTTATAGCCTTTGTCAGCCCACTGTCCTGTTCCTGTTCTGGGCTCTCCCTCCTGTGTCCTCTTCATTCTAATAAAGACACGGAGGCGAGCATTATCCCACCCGGCGAGAAAATATCAGCGTTTGAAAATTATTAAATGCATGGCTATGAATCTCGACAAGTTGCAATTCTATATGTATGTTATCAAAATAACTCAATGGAATTTCTCTCCCAACTCACTAAGGGAACTAGGATTGTGATATACATGAAGTCATTTTACTTTTTATCCCTCTCTTGACAGCGCCTGCAGACAAGTCCGTCTGATCGGCAGCTCGGAACAGTTTCCTCTACCAGTTGACTACAGTTACTATTCTACTATGGACAGCCAAGTTTGCAGCCTCAAAAATGGAAGTTACATCATGTTCAGGACTGTTTATGAAGGGATACAGATGCCTATTGGAGGACTAAGGTCACATGCTAGTGGCCTTTAGATGAACTTAAGGAAGCCTTCTGGGAAATGGAGTTTATTAATTTCCTCAGAGTCTTATGGACATATGATGTATTGTTTTCTATGTTATGTTACATCTTGTTATATTTAGTGCACCGTTTCTTTATGCATATGATCTATACTGCACACAGGTGCACAAAATATCTTGCTGCTGAGCTGTCTTTTCTTATTTTAATAAAGAAAGAGAAGCATAATGCTCGCCTCCCTGTCTTTAATAGAATTAAGACTTTCTAATAAGTTATTATGGAAAATCTTTATTCACCTGGCCTTGCACGATTACCCCCCTCAGACCCCTCACTCCCATCCCGGTCACTTCCACTAAAAAGCTTTTACTTATTTTTGACAGCTGGTCCTCTTTAATGCAACAAAAGCAAACACTCACAAAATGATCTCATTACCACCTGCAGATGTTTAAAGAATCCTTTTCTTGAATATGTGCCACAAAGTCGAAGTGACGAGATATATGGTTCTATCCCATGTAAAATACTTTAACAGTGTATATATACATTGACCTTCCAAAAATGTGATTGATCAAATTCTGCTGATCCAAAACAAAGAAGCAAGACGCAAATAGAGAAAACATCACCCCTGCTTTTAAATCTCTTTACTGACTCCTGGTGAACGTGAGAACCAATTCAAACGCTTTACTTTATCCAGAGGGCTTACTCAGGTGTACGGCCCATCTACCTGCAGGGAAAAATCACAAAACAGTGCTCCTCCAGATTCCGGCAATCCTCGAATGTCAGAGCTCTACAGTTGGTTACAGCCGGCTTAACCAAGAATAAGAGATATGGAGGCAGATTGTTTGCTGTCGCAGGCCTTACCATTTGGAACAACGTCTGAAATGGATTTAGAAATTAAGATTTTCGCATGAAATTTTGCATACCTCTTAAAACCCTGCTTTTCAAGAAAGCTTTTGACACTTTACTTTACATATGGGATGTCTTACTCCAGGTTCCTCCCTTATTATCACTTTTGTCACAGAGGTATTCCCTGCAGTGACCGTGAGATATAGAATTGTTTTTTTATAACAAGCTTAATATCAACAAGTGGTTCCTAAGCGCAGGATCGGGATTCGAACTTGTGTTGCGCTGCGTTATCTTGCTTCCAAGACAAACGCGTTGCCCCTGAGCTATCCTTCCTCCCCCTGAGCTATCCTTCCCGACGCTGATTAACTCCATCACTCCTATGAATGTTTATATCTGTGCACTTAGTTATCTTAACTCTCTGATGCCTGAACGGTAGCAAAATAAACTGGACTGGATTATCCTTCCTCAAAAAGGAGAAAAGATTGCGGTGACTCTTGTGACAAGGAATATGGAAGCATAAATAATCTTAATCTATGGAGAGCGAACAGTTTCAAGTCTGAAAACAAGGTTTATGTCTGCTCCTTTTTTGAGGATGAGTATACTGAATACCATCAACGACTTCCAGGAATCCAGAAACTCTGCCCAGTTTGCGGGTAGATGATGGAAGGATGCTCCATTTCCCATGGCCCATGTACCTGTGCCAAAAGTGTCTAATCTAATTTTCAAAACACGTTTAGATGCTTCCAGTCCTTTCTCTAGCTGCACCCCTAAAGCTTCAAGTACCTTGCAAACTATAAGGATTTTTCAAAGAGTATGAAAATATCTGGCTACCCATGCACACCGAAAGGATCTATGCTTTAAAATTCCCACTTGGAGGGGGGGCTGTAGTAATCACACTCAGATTGAGAATATACAAACAGGTTTATTAGAAAGACCCCACTAATATAGCACCTCTACAAACCGCAGATAACAACCATACACACATTTCAATTTAACAAATTCTGAACTCCTGGAAGCACACATGGGGATGAGGACTGCTTCGAAAACCCACAACCCTATGCAATGTATCACAAAAGGGGCATGGACAGAAAGGCAGTGGGCTTATATTTGGTACAAAAGAAATTCACAACAAGGATCTCTGGAGTAGGGAGTGTGATAAAACATATGATCCTTACAAAGTGGGGCATTCTTTAATGCCAGACTACTTAATGACAGCAGCCAATGACAATGGATACACCCATAATCCTCAAATTGACGAGGTCAAAACCTCATTAAAGAGAAAAAGGCTCAGTTTATGTGTAGTAATCCTAAATATACACAAGCTTGTGTTCTTTCCTTCAGCATGCAAAGCCTGAATTACTTTACTCACCAAGGAAGTGAAAGGTGAGAAATTGTCCATCTGTTATTTTTTTAAGAATGTTTATTTAATTGGGGTGTACACATACATGCCAACATGAACAGGATGCATGCATTACATAATCACCAAGACAATTCAATGCTGCAGACTAGCACCTAGCATGCAACGATAACGGAAGAGCAAAGTATGCATAGAATTGCCAAAGAACAGACAGCATGAAAAGTAAATAGGGAGGGCAACCCACAAACCAAACAAGGGAACTGGGTAGGCAGGATAAACACAGGATACAGAAGGAGAAGGGGTAGGAGGTGAGAGAGGGAGAGGAGTGGAAATTGTTCACAGCACACGTCAGGAAAAAACACAACATTTCCCATGAAGTAAATTAAGGTGCCAAACAGCAACTGCATGCCAATAACAGCTCATACATCTAGTAGCACATCCAACTTTCCCACATGGAGCTCTGGGAAAAGACACCCGTCAAATGTCCAGGCCACAGGCAACTGAAGGAATAATAATACCCTATTTCTCTAAAACATCCATGTCATGCACTTGGTTAGGCCAAGCAAATTGAGGCAACTCTTCTGAGCAGTTACAAACATTTGCTTTAAACTTCGAGAAGGCTTCTTGGCATTGCATTCTTTGTAGCAGATGGTGTCCAAAGCTCATGTTATAAAAAATGGTTCTTAGCGTTTTTAATGGCTCCCCTCACCCTAAGGGATAGAGGGCACTGGAGCCGACCATGTTGATGTAACCATTGTACATAGTCTGAGGCAAAAATGTTAGAAAGAGAACTGTGCTACACTCAATGACATTCCAGAAATGGCAGCAACCAATGGTGTCCACAGACGCATCTGTTTCTTTTAGGAGCTACTCCTAAGGAGGAAGTCCCAAGGTACAAGACAACAGAAAGTGTCCAGGCAACTATACTTAACAAAGAAGGACCAGCAGGTGTTGTAATCAAGACAATGTCAGGGAAGTGTGAGGTGGGGTATGTCCTTCAAAATCGCGTTTCGAGATGGGTAACAGAAGGAGGGGAGGGGGGCTCACCTAAGCAGGTCACAACTTCAGGAATAGGAAATGGATTATCATTGGACCTTATGAGATGCCAGATGTGGTGCCAAACATAAGCAGATACAGGGAAGTGGTCCATGACAACTTGGAGCAAAACACATCTAAGAGCTTTCATTTTCTTCAGCGCTGCTCCTTTCTTGTGAGAGCAGTCAGCAAGTTTTGGTGCAGATAACGAGTAACCCAGTTAGAAGGCGCTATTGCCTGCGTATCATAGTTGACCTTCAGTTTCCTCGACTGACAGGAAACAAGGTAAGACCTCTTTTCCCTATGCACCCTCTATGGTATTATCATCGGCGCAGGAGGTGTAGGTGTATTTATAGGCGAGGACTCCAGCTGTTTTTAAATCCCTGGGTGCAGTCTACGCTTGGATTGTATTACTTACTATGAGGAGTCTGCTGGAAGAAGCATCAATCCAAAGTACTACATAAAACTGTAAAAGCACCTGTGTTAAGTCAGAGGAAGGAGACAGACTAGTTGTTGTCATATTCAGTGAGTGGTTTATTACAATAATAAGAAACGGCCTACATATCCCTATTCTATGGGTTTCCCTACCTAACAAAACTAAATACTTTCCCCATCGTTTGTAGTGAAGTCCAAAAAGTAAACAGTCTGTCCTCCTTCTCAAAACGTACCTATTCCGGCCCTACCACGAAGGAACAACAACAAACGTCCAGGGGAATGGCCCCTGTCTCTTGAATAGGCTGTTCGGCCCAAATAGGTGATTTTCAAATAGTTCTTGGCCATTTCTCAGATTAATTCCTTTAGTTCTTCTCTGGGACTTTTCCACCCTCTTGGCGTCCCCTTTCCTTTTGGAGATTAACTTTTCTCCTTGCTGTATTTGGGTGTTCACCCCTTTGGATTGCATCCTCTTGACGTGTCTATGTAAGGTTACTTTTCCCCAATACTTTTGAGGAACCTAAATGTCCCTTCTCTGGGTCTTGACTCTCCGTATTCCTTTGGTTCCTTATCTCCTCATAAACAATATGTTTTACACAAATCTTCTCTTGGCCTGCTAAGACGACTTTCGCTTTTGACTGAATCAGGTATTTCAAACCACTGTGTGTTTCATTCCTCAGTTTCTGTGTTGCAATGCTTAGTGAGACAGGTTCCAGTATAACTGGCTTTCTTAGGGCAATTCTGTTTCTTAATGACACTTGTACCCTCACTGGGACGAGTAGACTGAGTCCCATAGTTATTCTTACTCTTATAACCACCGATTGCGTCACTGGGACGAGTATGAGGCATCCATGAGTGCTCTAAACTCTTCAACATCTTCAACCATTCACTGGGACGAGTACGAGGAGTCCCCGAGTGCTCTTAACTCTCTTGTATCTTTTGCCATATACTGGGACGAGTAACCTGCGTCCCGAGATGGTTTTCTCTAACTCTGATATTGACTTTCTGTTCCCCACTGTGACGAGGAAGATCATACCAACCATTCTTTTCAGTTTCACATATCAGGTGCTTTATAATGTCCCAATTATTGTCAATGTCTTTCTCCCCGGGTCTCCCGCTCCACCTTTCACCTTTTTGTCACCGGGTCGGCGTTCAGGATTCCTTTCCTACTTGTCAGGATGCCTCTTGTGCATGGTTTGGCGTTCATTTCATGCGCACTTCTTTGTGCTTCTTGATATGCTTTTTCAACATTGGTAAGAGTTCTATCCTTCTCTGGTACGACCACCTTTCCCTGGATGTGTGTGCCTCCTGGGACAAGGATTCACTCTCCAGCCCCTGCTTGCTCGGTTTCTCACCTGCATCCCTCTTAGGACTAACCATTGGTTCGCAGGTTCTCTGTCACCTGCCGTCTCCCTCTCTCTCTCTCTCTTGCGTGTCCCTCTTGGGACTTGTGGCAAACTTTCTGAATTCAGTAATCCTGCCTCTCCAGCAGGGAGGGTCAAGGCTCAGCTTCCAAAGGCTGTCCTCCATCTCGGGAAACAGCCCTCTGTCTGAACTTGCAGCTTCCTACTGCCAGCTGTTTCAAAGCTCAAGGGCTTCTCTCCACCTCTCTCTCGTTCCCCTCTTAGGACGAGGTCCTAGGATTTCCCAGGTAGCTTGTGGGAATCCTTCAGTTTCTGATTTAGATTAATTATAACTCCACTAGTGTTTTTCTTCCCAGTATGTACTTGGGTTGTATTCGTTAGAACTCCATTGGTTCACTACGTCCCTGTACCTGTCAGGTACTGATTCTTTATCACTCCTGGAGTTTTACTCTTCTCAGTACCATGCAGATAGTTTTCAGTAGTAACACCACATAACAGATGTTCTTCTGTCAGCTGGTATGATCTCTTATTAATGTGATGGAAATGGAGTTCCTCATTGGAAGTGAAGTCCTTGTCCCCATGGGGGGGTTCATTCCCTGTGAACATGTTTTGGCAATAACTTTATGAAAATAAAGCTACATGCCTCCAAGAAATGTCACAGGGATCTGCTCCTCCATCTACTATGCATGCCTTGTTTTCTAAAGCTCCCTCCTAGTCCACATCTATCACTTTTTAAAAACAATTGCACTATTTTTCATAATGTAGTGAAACATTGAGGTGAACATGTACTTAATTTAAGACTATAGCAAGAACCGATCATGAGCTTATTTACATCTAATATTGCCAGGCCCAGAAGAATCTATACATTTCCAGGAGAGCTTCAGACCAGCCCAATGAGACATAATGTATTTAAATCATAATGTAATGCAATACAATCCCATCTTTTACCTCACGTTGCTGACCAAAGAAGAAAGGAAAATGTGTTCTTCAAAACAGATGTTTTTCTGCGGCTTGGCAACAAATGCATTATCGTCCGCTACTTCAAGAAACACATTCTTGCCCAGTTTTGATGACATGTATAAACGAAAATTTCTGTTTTTGGTGTAAACTCCTGATTGGGAAAAGAAAGCATGGTCAAAAACGAAATAGTTAACGGGGAAATTGCTTACCATTGAGATGCAACACTACCACAATTATTTTCCCATTGGAAAATGTCTCGAAAATATGGGTTTGAACGTTAGCTACAATGCAGGCTATTAAGCCGATACCCAGTGATAAAGTCTCAAGGAAAACGTCACCAGAGGTCATGACATTTACCCACATTTGCACTCTGAAGAGAATCAAGTACTTTCCCCAAATATTTTAGGACTAAAGTTTAGAATTCTAAATAAAACAAGCCCTAAATATGTTGGGGAAGGCTTTTTAGGGTGTAGAAAAAAATAAGAAACAAATTGCAATTTAGGCTAATACGTTACAAGAGAAACTAATTCAAACGTTCTTCAAAGAAGAAACATTGGTTCCTAACCTCAGTGGAAGCCAAATCAAATATATTTGAACAGTGGATTCCTTTTTTTTTTTAAATGTGCTTAAGCAATTAACATTTCAGCGTTTACATTACAAGCACCATTAAGATGGCAAGTTCAAAAAGCATAAGAACACAGAAAAAAGAAAAGGCAAGACCTTCAAGAATATCAATAATTATCATTCTAAAACAATACAAGTGATTAAAACAATGACTTGATATAAACAGTTTCTCCTAAAAGATCATGACTCTTGATTTAATAGTGCACAAGAGCAATTATTAATGAGTGAAGTTTGACACTCATCAGTCTCTCCCAAGAACGTAAAAGTCAATTCTTCATATTTGTTCACAAATGTATGGAATAAAGAGCAACACAGTAACAAAGTGGCAGTGCAGTTAATCAAAAGGTGCTTCAAGGACTCAAAAGATCCTTGGACACCACAGAGGCAACGTTTCATATTCTGTGGGTAAGTCCTACAATAGGATCCCATCTTTGTAGAGTACCCAACAAATTGAAGCGAACCCTCAAAATCTTGACGAAACGCAGGATCAGGAAATTTCACCAAATACTTTGGCAGTTTGTCAAGAGGCCTGTGTATATAGGTTGTAGTCATAGATACGATCCTGATCCCGACTCCACTCAGCATTATTAATCTACCTTTAAATACTTGCCGGGTTATCCAATAGGATTTTCTTTGAAAATTAATATTGGTAAAGAAGCTTTCACACTCTGATGCAAAAGAGGTTTAATAATGGGGGCGTGGCTTGGAGCCGCCGCGAGTGGCATGGTTCCTTAGGAGCTCCTGTGTGGATCATCGCGCCATCACCGACTCTGCCGCTTCCAGACCCCGTTATAAGGCGAAAACGGAACGCCTCATGCATGAAGCCACCCTGCTGCTGCCAGACGAGCAGATTCCCGCGCTGTGGCCGAATTGTGGAGTTTCGGCGTTCTTTCCCCGCGAGTCCTGTACTGAGTTAAGATGGCAGCCGCAGGGCACCAGCAGAGGAGTACCTCCATAAGGGGGAGGGGCAGGTGCACTACAGCAAACAAGGCTGCCTAAAACTTGAAGCTCTTCAGCCCGCACTGGCTATTCCAGCATCTCCCCCTGTAGCACGCGACTACAACCAAGTCCACCTGCAGCGAGCAGCCCCGGGATCCAAAGCGGCGTAGGAGGAGTGACAGCGGAGAACGATGCCGCTCCCACCGGAGCCCCTCTCGGCCCCGAATCGGATGCCTGACACACTGCACAGAGATTAGCTCATAGCCCGCTTCCCGAGTCTCGGCCAAGGCGGGGCCGGCCCCCTTCAAGGAGGAGCTGTGTAAGGGGGGCGCCGCCGCACGGGCGCTCACAGCTTCTCTCCCCCGGCATTCGCTCCAGAGTTAGCGACCCAGCCTCCTAGCCGGATACCAGCCGTGGGCGGAGGAGCAGCCGAATCCCGCTCAAAGCTACAGCCCAGCAGTCTGTTGACCGCAGCTACCTGCTGGCAGCATACCGGACCTACACAGTCGTGGCCTCGAAGGCTCATGTGCAGCCCCCTCGTCCTCTGAGGTCCGCACCAGATCAAGCACCCTAAGGTGAGGAGAGGGGAGGGGAGGGGAGGAACAGGGGGACCCCCTCATCCGAAGCAGCCGCTCTCTCGGCGAACAACCTGGCCCCCAGGAACTCCCTCAAAGCTCCTCGCCCCGGCACTCTAGCGCAACTCCTTACGCCACTAGGATCCAGCAGTCAAACCGCCGAATCTCGCCATACTCAGCAAAGAACTGCTGACAATCCATCACAGTTCATTAACAGAGCTCCCTGGACCGTGCCTGGTGGGCTAATTGCCCAAAGCGGAGACCTGAACTCTCTCCAGGGGACTGATTATTCAAAATCTCACAAAGATAGCCTTATCCCTACAACCCAACATCGCCAAAATGTCAAAAAACAGCAAGACGGCTAAACAACCGGACATTGTTTCCCTATTATCTAATACTGCAAATGAAAAATCCAGGAAGCGGGACCCGCCGGAAGACTCCTCCGTCAACCCCATGTCTATAGTTTCCGTACCAACCCACGGCCCATCCCAATTGGTCACTAAGGCCGACCTACAAGACCTACCTTCGGCCCTGACCAAGGAAATTCAAAACAGCACAGCAGAGGTCACAAAGAAAATCGATTCTCTGGATAAACGGGTGGGAGAAGTGGAACGCCGGACAGCCGAGATTGAATCTGAGGTCTGTGACCAGCGATTTGAAGGCTAGCAGGACAGGGACAGAATTACAGCTCTGGAGACAAGATGCAACCTTCTGGAGGTGAAACAGGAGGACGCGGAAAACCGCTCTCGAAGGAATAACATTCGTTTACGAGGGATCCCGCCCACAATTCCAGATGCAGAGCTGGAAGGCTATGTCTCTGACCTGTTCAGATTCATCATCACACTTCCGGACACCACACCTCTGGAGCTGGACTGGGTCCACAGAACATCCCAGAGGCGAGAATCTGCGTTCCCCCCGGACGTCCTAGCTAGAATCCACTTTTTCCGTATGAAGGAGGAAATCATGCGCGAAGCAAGGCAAATTCGCCAGATCACCTTTCGTGGATCCACGATTTCACTCTACCAGGACTTGGCTGCCTCCACCCTCCAGAAGCGAAAAATTATGCGCCCGCTAACGGAATGGTTGCGAGAAAAAAAGACGCATGGGGATTCCCAACCTCAGTTAAATTCAAATGGGAAGGTACCATGAGACAAATTTACACTCCGAAAGAAGCAGAGAATTTCATGGGTCTCAGAAAGTCGGAATCAGAAGAACCAATCCGCCCCCCGGGGGATAAATCTCCCACAGGTGCCTGGTCAAAAGCTGGCAGAAGACCCAGGCTGCGGGGTCCCCCCAAGAAAAACAACCCGGGATGACCAAACCAGCATTCTTTTTCTTGGTGGAGTCTTGGCACTCTAGATCTGGGCTAGCACCCCTTGCAGGTATCCTGTTTACTGAGAAGGAGTATCTCATCGCTTACAACGAGTCGAGGTTCATGCATCAATAAAGCCCTCAGAAACATTAACTTACAAGTTCACTATCAGTGCAGGAGCAATATTTGAGCTCCAACATCTTTCGGTTGGCCCAGTTGGCCAACGCTGGCGCTTTGATGCCACCAGTTCCCCAGTGGTAGCAGGACAATAGTTCTACTACCAGTTCAAGTTGGGGGGGGTGGGGAGGGAGGACATAGGCTAACGGGGCTCTTAGCCCAGGGAGGGGCACGCTGTACCCCGTGGGGTCTGGCTCTTCACTCATCACAGCAACAGGACATAACAGCAACTAAGCCTTCACCAGAACAATGCAGCAATCGATCTCCTCCAGCAGTTTCTCGAACCCGTGGTGAGGTCAGGGATCGAAACATATCTAATGCGGCAGCAACTAGCAATGGCTGATGCTAGTGAGATAGTAATACTCTCATGGAACGTCCAAGGCCTGAACTCGCCAAGAAAGCGGAAGTCAGTTGAACACAGATTGGGGCAATTATCGGGAGACATCGTTCTTCTCCAAGAAACTCACCTACTACAGGAAGATGAAAACCAGGTGAGATTCAGCAGGTATAAAAACAGAGCATACTTTGCCTCCTCTGGACAGAAAAAAAGGGGAGTAGCAATTCTACTAAGCGACAGAGTCCCACTATGGAAAATCACCATAAAAAAGAGACCCGGAGGGCCGCTTTCTACTTCTAAAGGGCTTATTCGAAGAACTTCCCATCACCATAGTCTCAATTTATGGCCCCAACACCTCCCAAGCCAACTTCATCACAAACTTAATTCCGATCATTACAGCCTTTTGTGAAGGTCATCTAATCATGAGTGGAGATTTTAACTGCATGCCAAATCCTCAAATAGATGAGACTTTACCGCCCACGAACTCGGACTTTGCACAAGCACTATCAATAGCCAAACTGCTCAGAGAAACCGAATCCGTGGATGCGTGGAGACTATTCAACGGCACTACAAGGGACTACATGCACTACTCCTGTGTGCATAGAGGCTTTTCAAGAATAGATCTCATACTAATGTCTGGAGTCCTATTCCCCTGCCTTAACAATGCAGAAATCCACACCTGCACGATATCGGATTATGTCCCAGTATCAGCTAAATTAGCCATTTCAGGCAGTAAACGACTTGCGCAAAGGCACCGGAAACTTAATGACGCACTGCTATTAGATGTATGCATCCGATCGGAAACTGAAGAAACGCTCCTCAACTATTTCAAAGAAAATACAACAGAGAGCTTGTCTATCAACATCATCTAGGATGCCATGAAAACAGTCGTCAGAGGCACACTGATTAGCGCTGGAACGGAACAGAGAAAGGTCGCGAACATTATGGCAGCTAAACTGGAAGGAAAAGTAAAACACCTAGAGGATGAACTGAAATTACGCAGCTCCAGGAAAACGGAGAGAGCCCTGAAGAAAGCCAAAACAGCACTGGAAATGCATTGTGCCGATCGCACAGCGAAAGCTTTAGCATTTACTAAGCAATTTTCTTATACCAAAGGGAACAAGGCAAATAAAGTGCTCGTGCAAAAATTGAAAAAACTCCAGTCAATATTCTGAAACTAAGAGGGGAAGATGGAAAAATGCACTACTCGGAGGCAGAAAAAATTGAAGAGCTAATGAACCACCATAAATCAATCATGGCCGGGAACCCCACAGCACTGGACAATCTGCCAAAATATTTGAGCACATTTCCCCCCCCCCCCCCCCCCCGAGACACATCCCAGCTCGAATCCCTAGAACTACCCATCTCCACCGAAGAAATCATAGACTCAATCAAGTCTCTCAAGTCTGCCGCGCCGGGCCCTGGCGGCCTATCTGCAAATTTCTATAAAATGTTCGCTAGAATCCTAGCTCCTCAGATGACAGCCCTATTTAACTCCTTCATTGACTCAAAATCAGTAACCGGATCAATGGCAGAATCACTTACTGTACTGTTACACAAACCTGGCACGGACCCCGAAATAGCAGCTTCTTATCGGCCTAGCTCACTCCTAAACAACGATGGGAAGATCTTTGCCAAAGTACTGGCCAGCAGATTGGGTCCAACTTTACCAATCCTAATTGATCAAGACCAGACGGGATTCGTCCCTGGGAGGAGAACTCACAATAATATCAGAAGGACGATAAATATCATCGAATGTGCCCACAAACTAAAGGTAGGCATGGCCGCTATATCGCTAGACGCACACAAAGCCTTTGATCTGGTGGACTGGGGGTACATTCGAGCAGTCCTGGAGCACCTGGGTTTTGGCCCAAATTTCATCACTTGGGTAATGGCCAACTACCAATCTCCCACCACGCAGCTGCGAGTCAATGGGGCCAGATCTAGCAAAATTCACATAACCAGGGGCACTTAGCAGGGATGCCCACTCTCACCTTTAATCTTTGCTCTGTCCATGGAGCCCTTTGCCGCAAGAATTAGACAAAACTCCAGCATAAGTGGGCTAACGGTAGGGGGCCATGAATATAAAGTAGCGCTATATGCGGACGATGTCCTGATAACAGCGACTAACTTGGCAACGTCCTTGAAAGCTTTATGGGAGGAAATTTTAGAATTCGGGGCCCCGTCAGGGTTCTCGGTAAAACTATCCAAATCCACAGCCTTGGTGGTTAATCTCTCTGAACGGGAAAAAGACATTCTCAGACCACTAATGCCAATCCCATTGTCTACGGGCCCAATCGGTTATCTCGGGGTACACATCCCCAAGGACCCATCGCGCCTGTATTCGAGTAACTTCCCACAATTGATCAGAGATCTCCAAAACGATCTCAAAAGATGGAAGCCCCAGGAAATATCTTGGTTCGGTAGAATCACTGCTATCAAAATGAACCTAAACCCCAGATGGCTGTACCAATGCACAGCACTCCCCGTCCATATACCGGGTCCGGCCCTAGCAGCCTTACAAAAACAAATCCAAAAGTTTGTTTGGGGGTGGGGGGAACCTCGCATAGCCAAACGAATAATGTTATGGGGCATACCACAGGGAGGCCTGGGAGTACCAGACCTAACAAGATACACTCTAGCTGCGCAGTTATCTCAAGCTTTCGCATGGGTCCAAGAGACAGACAAGCCGAAATGGACACAACTCGAAGAAGCTTGGTGTCCGGTGCCTCTCTCAGTCCTCCCACACCTGCCAACAATGAAACCGCAGGCAAATAGTGGACCCCTACTAGCGACGATGACAACAGTCCATTGCTGGAAAGAAGCAGCCCGTAAGTGGGGCATCCGTGGCCCCATGGTCCCCCTAACTCCCATTTGGAATAACCCATAATTCTCCCCAGGCCTGTAGACACACGACTTTCAACCCTGGATAGAGGGAGGCCTACGGACGACTAGCGACTTCCTAGAAACAGGGGCACCTATCTCATTTGAAAGGTGCAAAGTAAAATGCGGGGTGGGGGAACGGGAAAGATTCCACCATGCCCAAATCCGTCACTGGCTGTCCCACAGAGCAACCAGGGAAAGGTGCTCCAGAGAATTACCAGCACTGGAACTTTCTTTAGCAACCCCCACAAGTAAAGGCAGGATCTCGACCCTTTGACTCCTCGACAGAGCAGACCCCTATAAAAAAGAAAGGTATATGCTTGAATAGGAAAAGGATCTGGGAAAGGAAATTGCAGTCGAAGAATGGGGAAGAATTTGGGCCAGACTACATTAAAGCTCGCAATGTATCACAGACAGAGAAGGGGGCTATAAACTCTGCTACAGCTGAAGTGTACTGGAGAGAGATAATCAATCATATCAAAGAAATCACGGGCCTCTCCATCCCGTGGGATCCCAGAGTCATTCTCCTGGGCGACACTGGTGGGGGTGAATTCCCAGTCTCAGGCCACATCCCCAGGCTGTGTACGCATCTACTTCTAGCAGCAAAAATAGCAATGGCCCGGGTGTGGAGGGATAAAGAAGGCCCCTCAGTGGCCCTTTGGTGGGCGAAATGTTGGGACATAGTGATCGCCGAAAAAATCACGGCGATCCATACGGGCTTCCTAAATAGAACCTTAAACATATGGGACCCGTTTATGGACTATGCAGCCGAATTCCCAGCCCTCACCAGGAGGCCACCGTTGACCAGATGGCTCCAGGGCAGCCCGCTCTACTAAACCACAACCCTAAACTATAGCCCCCCTTTATGCTGCAACCAGTATATCCCACCTGGCATCCAAGGACAAGATGGACCATGGACAATGATGCTTCTCCCAGCATTTTGGCCCCCGCACACCGGTCTCCCTGACAGTCACTGCTGCTTTAACAGATTATTGAATGCTACACTATAACTGCTGTTATGTTCAATGTAATGCTCTTTAAAAATGCCAATAAAATGTTATGAAAAAAAAAAGAGGTTTAATGGTTAGAACGAATGGTTAAGCCAAGGCTAAATTGAGGAAAACATAGTGAGTCTGGTGGAGGAACAAGGACTTCCGGTACAATTTCAATTTAGACCAAAAAATATAAGATCTCAAGGATGGTATTTCGAATTCGTGTCTTAATGCTACATAGGGCAGAGAGGAAGGGAAGCCCAGTCATATTTTCCAGAACATCCCTTCAATGATGTCCAGTTTTTGCCAATCAAGAGAAAACAGCGGGAAGCACCTTAGCGACATAAAATCTTATCAGAGGAATAAAAGTGAATTTACAGTATCAGCGTAATATTTTCTGCATTTGAGCATATAGGGATGCTAACTTCATGCTTTTTTCAATTTTTTTTTTTATAGATTTTCAAGGTGCATACTCGAATCAGACCCACATCACCCCTCCCCCCACACATCAGTATTAATAACATATACATGATTTATTTCTACATAAGTTCCCTCTTCTGTACCTTATGTCCAATATTTTTCAAGTTTTGGGGGAACCAGTGTTACACAAAGTCCCCATTCAGGAAGTCCACTCTCCCCCTTGAATTCCATGGGTTACCCACTCCATGGCTATTATGCTCCATATTTTATGGAGCCAGTCCGTGTTCTTTCAGGGGTGTCCTTTGTTTCCATTTCCAAGCAATTACTAGCTAGCCCGCTATCACCAATACCATGAAAGCTGTGCGTTGTGAATTTGTGGGGGATTTGAAGATCGGGGTCCTTATCCCACATAACCATTCTTTGTGTATTAGTTGCAAAGGGCCCCCAATCATCTGTTTCACCTGAGAACTAACCTCTCCCCAAAATGGCCCCAATGCTGGACACTCCCACCACACACGCCTCCAATCTCCCCTCCCCGAACACCTTCTCCAGCATTCTTGAGATGTGCCTGGATATATATTATGCAGCCTTTCCGGTGTGTAATGCCACTGATACATGACCTTATACCAGGCCTCTCTGGTCTGTATTGATCTTGTAAGCATATTAATATTGCTCCAGAGGTTCTCCCAATGTGTCCTCAGTATTTCTTCCCCCAGTGTCTTTTCCCATCTTATCATGTAGGGCCATGTCTGAGCCTGCCCCTCTTCCATCAGGATTGAGTATAGGTGTGAGGCTGAGTGTTTGTTCCCTGAGAACGTTATGAATATCTCAAATGGTGAGAGATCTAGAAGTTACTGTTAGGCAGAAACCTGTGCAGTTCCCTTAGGGACCACTGCAAAAAGTTTAAGACTACAGATGTTGGCAGTAAACCCAATTGGTAGCAGTCTGCACCACCCAGATTTACCTGGTAGCTGTGGCTGAGCAGTCAGACTTCTCTCAAGAAGAGTTAGGCAGTATATAGAGTATACACATTAGGTACAAAAATACAGTAGCACAAGCAAACACTGACCAGAGCTTGGGTATAAAAGTATATAATTATTTAATTAAAAACACACTTGTAAAAACACACTGGCACTAATATGTCAAGCAAGTTCAAACACAGTCACTAGAAATATATACACTTCCCTGATTAATTATTCGACAAGTCTTAGAAAAAGAACACCACTTATTGTCAAGACAGAGGTGAGCGCTTAACCAAGATGGCACTCCAAAAATTATTTTAAAAGGGAGGGAAAAGGCAGAATTAGGAAAGCACACAATACCAACACTTTTAAAAGAACCACAGCAAGTCAAGAAAGGCATAGTCTACTGTAGAGAAAGAAAGTTCATAGGCCAGGCCCACTCTTGGAGAGCAAAGCGTAATGTGCCCAAGATCACACAGTTGAAGTACAGTTAAAAAGTCTTTGCAGATAGTTCAAAAAGCAGTTGGATCGGTTCAGAAAAGTTAGTTAACAGGTCCCAGGTCACCCCAGGATAGAGAGTCAAGGATTTACGGGACACCTTGAACAGTCTGTTGCAAGGGAGACCAGACGGGACACAGTTCCTGGAATGGTGAGAAAGCTCCAGCGGGGACAGTTGCTCCTGGCAGCGGGTGCAAGTCGGTGCTTCGTCCACGGGAAGAGAAGATCTCGACAGGGAGGAAAGCTGGAGGTCGTTGCACTGCCAGGGAAGAAACCAGCCACGGAGTTTCCCGGTTAAAAGGTACTACCCTTTTATTTGCGGTAGTGGTGAAGCGTGGCTATCCGGCCGCCGGGGTGCTTGGCACGGGCGATTCGACCACGAGACGATCCAGGAAGGCGAAAAGAAGGCAAACTGGTTAACCCCACCAGTTCAAAGGAAGAAGACTCTCCAGGAAGAAGATCTTCTTTGTCGTTGGGAAGTGGTGAGTCGGTTCAGCAGGGCTCCACCGGTGGTGTCGTCGTTGCAGGTCGGCTCAGCTTCTCCCTCTTCGGATTCTTTAGGTCCTGTGGCGACTTCTGAAGTTCCAGTCCCCAAAGCCCTGCTTTTATGCAATAAACCCCCATTCATCAGTCCTAGCTGTCACTCAAACATGCTAAGTGGTGAGCCTCACACAAGAGTGTGACTTGAGTTGCCAAGGCAACTCAGTCCAGGGTGCCTATTCCCCCCTCCCACACATCCTGTAGACCCAGACAGAGTGGAACCACTTTTGGAGGCTTCTGTGCAGAAGCCCACCAAAATTGGAACAAAGGGCTCGGCTTGGGTTGGAGTTACAGAGGCGAACACAAACGCCATTTTAAAACCAAGTCCTGGCAAAAAGACCCAACTGGGGAATAAATATTAAATAAATAACCCGGCGGTATCTTTAACATTGCACCAAAAAAGTGGTGCATTTAAAATGAATGGGAAAATCCCATAGGAAATATTCCGGTGGAATATTTTGCTTGGTAACCACTGCCACAGCCAGAAACTCGACGAGGGGGGACTGCACAGTGCCCCCTCGAAAAACAGACCCAGGGGCAATCTAATTACCCCTACCAGTACTTCCACAATATGATGGTTAGTATTGGTTCTGTTCACAATTTAAGACTAGTAAAGTCAATGCTGACTTTAAATGCCCTGGGAGACAGTAGTCAGTCCCAGGGTATGGAGTCTACGTTTGGGGGTCACTATGACACCCCTGTGTTACTGCACTGCGGGTGCTGTGTAACACACTTACCAAAAACACATGAAACCCTATGGAGTAAAAGACTCCATAACCCATAAAACACATTACAAAGTCAAAGGACATTCTCAAATCATGCCTAAGAGTGGGAGAAAAAGAGTCTCACTCTTAGCAGGAGAAAATAATAAACCCCAAAAATCCAGCAAAGCTGCTGGGGGACTCACTAGGTTTGGGAAATTAGCCTATACAGAGAATTCTCCCTAACAGTTACTGGTTTGATTTCCAGCTGTATCAGCCACTGTCGCAGTTGGTAATATTCCCGGTGGTCCCTTTCCATCAGGGCATGATAGGTCTTACTCTCCTCGAACTACATAATTCCCCCCTCACCATGTCCCCTATTTTTTTCACCCATTTGCCCTCCATCTCAGGAAAGTTCCCTGTGTCATACTAAGGGGAGAATCTTGGGTTCTTGAAAAAAAGAGGTAAACGGGGATGGGCACCACGATATGTGCCTTTTTTAACAATTGGTCACATATATTGCAGCTAACCGAGAGTATTTGGCTCTCTCTGGCGCTGTAAGGGCAGTCTTGCTTTTCTAGCCATAGGAATCCCGTTAGCGGCGTAGTCGCCACTGCCCGATCCATTCCTGCTCACTGCTTTGACCCGTCCTCCGAAAACCATTCCTGCATTACCCGATGGTGGGCCGCCTCATAATATTTAGTAAAGTTTGGAAGCATGAGGCCTCCTCGCTGTTTAGGAGCCATCATGGTGTCCAGAGCCAGTCTTGGTCTCTTATTCTGCCATATAAATTGCGATTTCATTCTATTGAGAGACTTGAAGAACGTCCTCGGCACCGTGATGGGTAGTCCTTGCAGGGGGTATAACAGTCTTGGTAGTACTATCATTTTGATCGTGGCTAAACTCACTAGTCAAGAAATGTGCATGGGAGTCCAGGTGTCAAGGTCCGCCTTTATTTTGGCTAACAGCGCCGGGTAATTATCGCTGTATAGACCAGAGGTTGTTGGAGTCACATTTATTCCCAGGTAGATAATAGGGCCCTTTGCCGTGTTAAATGGCCCTGTTGTTAATTGGTCTCGCAGAAAGACTTTTGTGGGTCTTAGATGGAGGAGTTCCTACTTAGATTGGTTGATCTTTAGCGCAGAGACCTTTTCCATGGCCTCCATCTCATGTACCAGGGCTGGGATCGAAATATCTTGATCTGTCAGGGTCATCAACATGTCATCTGCCAAAGCCGCTACTTTGTGCTCCTCCCCCACAAACCTTATATCGTGTACTGCTGGGTTTCGTCTGACTGATGCCAAAAATGGTTCTAAATAAATAGCTTATAATAGTGGCGAAAGGGGGCAGCCCTGTCTTGTGCCCCGTGTGATGGGGATCTTGTTCGATGGGAGTTAATCGAAAGCCCCATTGAGGGGTCTGAATAATTGGCCCTCACCTTCCGTATATATGTCAGACCCATTCCCATCCGTTCCATGGCCTCAAACAAAAAATGGCCACTCCACCCAGTCCAAAGCCTTTTCGGCATCTAGTGAGATTAATATTGCCCGCACCTGCCTCACCCCCATCTTCTCCAGCAGATGTGCCGCCAGTCTAGTATTGTTCCAAGTGTGTCGGCCCTTTATGAAACCCGAATGATCAGTTCCTATCAGTTCCAGTAGGAGGGGTGCACATCTGGCTGCAAAATACCCACGTGTAGATCTTGGCATCCAGGTTCAGGAGGGCTATAAGGTGGTAAGAACTACATACCGTTGGGTCTTTCTTAGGTCTTCCTAATCCCACTACTTTCACCTCTGTCATTGTACGTGTCACAATACCCTGGGGCTTAATTTATGGTAAAAGCTCGCTGGGAACCCATCTGGGCCTGGAGCTTTGTTTCGAGGAAGGGCTTTTATTACTGCTTCCATTTCCTCCTTAGTTATGTCCTATTCTAGGCGGCCCCTATCTGTGGATGTGAGTTTGCCCAATGGTAAATTATTAAAATATTCAGTCACAGAGGAGGTTCTGGATGATCGGACTAATATGATATGATGTGGCATTTATAACGGGCCTGTACACAAGTGTTTCTAGGCACATTAGGAATATAGCTTCCGGTAAAAACATTCAAAACAACCCACTATTGTCACTGAGTCTGTCGCTAACGTCCCATCTTGCTCTTTAATTCCAGCTATTATATACTGTTTGCTTCCACCTTTCGTACCTGCCTCGCTAATAGACGCCCTGCCTTATTTGCGTTGACATAATATCGTTGTCGTGTGCGTAATAGGGCCCTGTCTGCATTTCGTATTCCGCGTCCCTCTAGGAGGCTGTCTCCAGCATCGCCTGCTTCTCCTCTCCTCCTCTCTACAAGCTTTCGAGTTACGTCGCTGCGGTCAGACGGAGGGGGGGGGGGGTATTGAGGGCTTCTTCACTGAAGTCTAGTGCCCCATCACGATTGTGCGGGTTTGTGACACCGCCCGATATTGCTGCAGCTTTATCCTGGGCACCACCAAGTGTTATATGGCTGCTGAGCAATCAGGTCTCCCGTCAGCAGCCGTTGGCCCTCGCCCTGTTGCAGATGGTTGTGGGTGTCATTCGAATCCATAGACAGCCCGGGGGGCCTACTACAGTAGGCCTCGCCAGAGAGCCTGAGAGGATACAGCCTCACAGTACGGCGGCCATTTTGGAATCCATTTATATATTTTTTTAATCATATTTTTATTGAATTTCAGTATACAACCAGCATGATACATTGGTTACTTAAAGGCATCGATAAAGTAAATTCAGATCAGAATACACAATAGTAAAAATAGTTCAAAGATACATCTACATCACATAGTTCACAGATCTGTAACCATGCTGTGTTCTTGCCTTTATCTATGTGCTGGTTGCAAAGAGATAAAAGCACATGGAAGGAGAAAGAAAAAAAAGGGCTGGTTGGAAATGGTGTATGTTGCCAGAATACAGAAGAGGTGAGTTTCCGTTTCGTAGGGAAGCTTGTCATGAGCGAATGTTCCTATACCAACTGCTAACCTCTCCCTGGATGACTTATTTCATAACTGATTTCAGTTATAACAACATAAAAGCATGAATATCGTGAGGTTTATGATGCACATTCGGGAACTCATTTTGCTGCACACATTCTTTAAAGGGATGCCAGGTTTCTTTATATTTCGGCATCTCACTATTATTGGCTGCATCCATTTTATCCATGGCATGCCCAAACCATATCCTTTCCCACCATTCCAGTATATCTGGAGTTTGTATTCCTTTTCCAAGTATGGGGTAAATGTTATTGGTACAACGTCCTTTCATCGCGGGACGTTTTTTCACTGGGTTTTTTTACCGTTAATTTTTTAACGAAAAAAAAAAACATCTAATTGTTTGGGGGGGGGTTAAAAAATTATATATATATATATGGGTTTTTGCTAATAGATATAAACTGCAAGGGAATGGGAGGATGGGGGGACCCATCCCAAAAATAAATGTTAAAAAAATTTGATGTGTTTTTTCGATAAAACATTCACTGTAAAATACCCTGCTAAAAACATCCTGCGATGAAATGACATGGAACCATGTTATTGTGGCTGCTACTAAGAGATGGGATACAAGTTTGGCTCTATTCCTGGAGAGTTTACAAGTACCTGTAGGTTCTACATTACCAAGCAGAACCGGTAGGGGGTCTAAAAGAAGGTCGATCCCCATGATTCGCTTACTTTTGACACTTCCTTCCAATCTGGTTGAATGAGTATCGAAACAAGATAAAATAGTACTAGTAGCCACACTCTAATCAGAAGAAGTTGCACAGGTGATTAAGCCAACAAACAAAATGGCATGTCGAAACGGCTACTCGGCAGCTTTTTATAAGCAATTTGCGTCACTTATAGTTCTGCTCCTTGTCGCATTGTTTAAAAATGTCCTAGTGACCGGGGTGGTCACTCCATCCATGGGAGAGGCGACACTCTCACTAATGCTTAAACCAAGGAAGGACACAACCTTATGCACCTCAGGTAGGCCTATCACTGTACTCTGGTTTTGTCCCAGGCAGGCAAACACATGACAACATCTGTAGGGACATAGATTGAACGAAGCAGCATAACACCACTTTGGCAGTGTTATCGATAGATACCAAGAAGGCTTTACTGGGTCGACAGGTCATACATCCAGAACATACTGAACCAATTCAGATTCGGGTCAAACTTGACGAAGCTAGTACTAGCTAATTATGTACATCACTCTGCAAGAATTAAAATGAATGGCCACCTATCAGAATGAATACCCTTGATGTAATATGTACATTTCGCACAATTGAATTTGGACTTAAGAAGGATAATGTTAAATTGAATAGAGGATCAATAATACGTGAGAATCTAAAACATGTACATGCTTTGATACATAAAAGTCACCGGCGTTTTGATACAGAGTTTATGAGATACACTCTAGACTGTGTGACCAACACTGATGTAATCACTAGATACAACATTTGACACACCATTTGTACAAGTAACTTGTGTATTTGTATACCTGATATTATGCGCAGGAGGCAAAATGTTTATTTTTATTTTTAACACTCCCAGCAAGGAGTTAACCCAGCAAGGTTGCAAATAAGTGGGAAAAGCAGTCTCGTTTTTCCAGTTTTTTTCTAGTTTTTCGTTTTAGGCATTTGAATATTATACAGAATTTTTTTGTAAAATCATCATTTTTTGAAAATATAAGTCATTTAAAATACACATTTACACATACGTGAGACCTAATGGCTCAACAAGCACACAAACACATAAATCATCATGCTTTATGAATAAGGGGGCGCTGTTGCGTACACTGCAGTATGCAGCAACGTGTGTGAGCACTGTGGGAAGCTGGGACCAAAGACACAAAGACACAAAGACACAAAAACTTGCAAATTACAGCCCAGTTCCGAACGCAATTAAACCCAGAGGCGTCCGAAGTGCCCTGCGACGTGCCGGCGGAGTATTGGCCTGATCAGTGTCTGGAATTCGGAGATACCCCGTGAGAAAGGGAAAAAATCGTATCAGGCACGGCCTTGGCAGCCGCGTGGAAGGCCACTAGCAGCGTCCAGGAACACGCAACATACCCCCTTCACTGGTTCCTTTCTTCTACATGCGAGAACTCTCGACTGCCATCGAAGCTCAGAATCGTGGAGAAATCTCCTATTCTCTTTGTTCGCAAGACATCGCCGGAGCTCCGGGGGTGTCCCGTCGAGCGCTGGTGGGTGGAGAAACCAACATGGACCGCTGAGTGAGACAAGCTCCGGGTAAGCCATGCACTGCACAGCTAGGGCCTAACCGGTCCCCCGCATATAAACCATAAGGCACCTCACAGGAATATTAATAACTTACCGCAGGGTCGATACATCAAAGGGCAATTGGACCTGAACAAGTCGGGCAGATAGGCCACTTCAAGGGTCACCCTCTTGCAACCCGGCAGCCCCGGCCGAGCATGGCCTGTGGGGCTCGTGTGGGCGACCCTCCAAACGTGGTCAGTGGATTATTGGGGCACCTGAAGCGGAGAGCTTAAGATCAGAACACAATTAGGCTACCCATACCTAGAAGAGCTCATACGAAAACAAGTATAATTAAATACGCGGTCAAGGACACCGGCAGCACCTCGGGACCTTCCCCTCCCCCAAGGCACGAAAACTCCCCGCAGCAGATCGGAAGTATCCAACACTTGCCAGTCACGGGCATGACAACAGCAGACCGACATAGTGCTGCGCAGCACTTTGCTCTCTAGTCCACAGACACAACACCAGAGCCAGGACTTGAAGTCTTTCACCTGAATTAGAGGACAACTGCCCATATCATGGGCCAGGTGCTACGGAGTCATGGACAGAGAACCACCATATAAAAATAGAGTGGGCATCGGCCTAAGCTCACATCACTGCCATACCACAACAGACGCAGGCAAGAAGAGCCCCAGATTCTCAAACATAAAGGCGAGGCTTAGCCACCGGTGCCGGGACTCCGAGCGGCAGACAAGACAGCGGGGAGCTGCAATATCACAACGCTACGGGGTACAGTGTGCTGTAAGACCTCCACAGCAGACACCGGCCACCCAGAGCCTCAGCAGAACAATAGCTACATTAGTGGAGCATGCCACAGATATATAAACGACAAAGGTGGCAACAATAAGGCTGAGGGTTCTGGGGGCTGGTAGTTACATTACTAGGGCGGGTTGCAGATAAAAGGCAATTGTAAAGGGCAACACCGGGGCACGGATGGTGCATGGGCAGAGACCCTATACCAAGTAAATACAGGACATTCCTACACCATTGTGTCTGGCTGTGACCCTGCCCTTCGACACGGTAAACGACAACAGGGAACAACACAATCCACGCAGCTCCTTCATCTACTCTTCAAGGAGGAATAACACCAGAGGAAGGGGTTGGGGCACTCCTGAAGACAATGCCCAAGGGGATAGGCCCCAAAAAAGGAAAAGGCGCCATAGACAAATTTATAACAACCGTCATCAGGTCAAACCTCATGGACAATCCCAATGCTGAGCAGACTCCCCAGGCCATCCCCACCCCTCCGGCAGCCACCATGGACCCTCAGGCAGTGTTCGCTTCTATGCAGCAGGGATTCACAGCCCTGAATGACAACTTGACGGGATCAATGCGAATGTAACGACCATCAGGAATCAATTAGAAAAGGCCACCGGCCGGATCACAGAAGCAGAGGCACCAATCAGCATGACTGAGGACACACTACAGGCATTGCGCAACACAGTGACAGAGATTTGCGAAAGACCTAGGAACAGTGAAACTTTAGTGCAAAGACTTAGAAGCAAGATCACGCCAAAATAATATTTGCAAAGTGAGGGTCCCGGAAGAAGCACTTAAGGCCCCGATGGAGCTTGCTGTGGAGGAGCTACTCAAGAACTTGCTGGGGGACCTCCATGTTTGTGGTGGAAAGGGCGCACAGATCCTTGGCACCGCGCCCCAAACCTGGTGCCTATCCAAGACCGTTCATTGCAAGAATAATGAACTACAGTGACAGGGATTTGGTTTTACGAGCTGCCCGAAACAAACAGGAACTGAAATTGGGCTCATATGTGATTCTAATATTCCCGGATTACACACTGGCGGTACAACAAGAGAAGTGTTCTTTCGCAGGTGTCAAGAGAATGCTCTGCAGCACAACAGCAAGACATACTTTTTCACCTTTCAAGAAGAGGCCGCCAGCTTTATTGAAGCACACACCCCGGTGCAGGCAAAACAGATGCTGACTTTCACAGAAGACAACAGGAATAAATCCCTGGCGCAAGGGCAGGAATGACGATATAATAGCACATATAACATCGAAAAGACCAATAGATGAGGGGACATACCTGCAATCCGAGACACAAAATACAAGAACCATGGAATAACCGAAACCTCTATTTTCATTTCCTGTTGAAGCAACAACAAGTTTAAAGTACCAAATGGGCAGATGAGCAATGGTCTTTGGTCTCGGTCGCCACAACGGCGTTCCCTGATGCGAGTGCATCAACTAAACAGATTGTTAAGGAATGGGGGAAGGAGGGACATGACATAGTTGATGTTTGGGGAACTATGAGGGGGGGGAGGGGGGAAGGGATGTTTTGAAGGGTGTTACAGTTAAAAATGCACAGGTGCGGATCACAAGTTTATACAAGGAAACTCTGGGGCATTTCTATAACACATACCTAATGGCTAGCAAGGTTAAGAATGGCTAAGAACGATATGAATGGGATTACATTATTGAGATGGAATGTACGAGAACTGAGGATGCCAGTGAAAGGGAGGAAAATAATGTCATACATTAACAGACTGGGAGCCCAAATTGTATACCTTCAGGAAACCCATCTGTTAGGATATCAAGCAGAAAGGATAGCCACGTGGTGGGGTAAACATCGCTTATAGACATCGTATTCTAGCAGAGCGTGTGGTGTACTGACACTAATACACAAAGCGCTCCCATTCACTCATTATAACACAGTAAGCGACCCTGAAGGATGCTACGTACTTGTACACAGGTGGCTAGCCGAAGAAGAGGTTCTACTTTTGAATTTATATGGCCCAGACATAGACGATCCAACGTTTTACTCCAAGCTGTCTAAGGAATGTGCCAATTACCCCACGGCCCAGATAACCTCTGGAGGAGACTGCAATACAATTCTGGACACTCACCTAGATCGCACATCTGATGCCCCAAGAACGCTCACTAACGCAGCCCGCATGATACACACTCACATAACAGAACTGGGACTCTGTGGCGTGTGGCACGCTCTGAATGGCACACAGTGGACCTACACGTATTACTCGTCTGTGCATGACATGCACTTGAGGATTGACATTTGGCTACTATCGCAGAGGGCTCTGGGATGGGTGTCCAAAGCCAGTATACTTCCTAGAACAATGTCAGACCATTCCCCGGACCATTCCCCCAATGTTGATGTTGCAAATCCCCAAAGTCACACCACAAAGGCCCCCATGGAGGTTCAAAGCAAAGCAGGAAACACTGGCAGGCCTTCAAAGTGTATATAAGGGGCATAACCATGTCCACAGAATTTGGGGTACACAAACATATTCAGAGAGAACTGAAAAGGCGGGAGGAGGAGATTGCTACATTGCAAGGAAAGTATGTCACAGACCCCAGTCCACTAACTAAACTAGGAATTAAGACCCAACTTGAGGAGTACAGGGCTGCAGCGGATCGGGAGATCTGCTACTTTGACAAACCAGCTCCCGCAAGATGATACGGCGAACAGGAACAACCAGGATGGCTCCTGGCACATATGGTAAGGGGGGAGAGGGGTAGCACTCTTATTCCCTGCGTAACCCTTCCTGACGGTGTAGCAGTGACGGACCAGAAACAGATAGAGAAAGTGTTTTACGACTTCTACTTCCAGTTGCACTCCCCCCCCAGAGTGCGGCCACAGAAGAGGAGATAGATGACTACTTATCACAAATACCTACCACGCTTCTGTCTACAGGGACTAAAGAAGCATTAGAGAACCCTATTACGCAAGCAGAGATCGCAGAAGCCATTAAATCCCTACCCAACTGTAAAGCACCAGGCTGCGACGGCCTTGGGGCCGAGTTTTATAAAGAATTCACTGGCGTCCTGTTACCAAGACTCCACGCTGTCTGGATCGAAGCCCTTGATACAGGCAAGCTGCCCGGGACCACCCCGGAAGCGATCATATTATTACTGATAAAACCTGGGAAGGGTCACGAAAACTGGGGCTCATATAGACCTCACTCGTTGATCAACACGGACGCGAAGATCTTCGCCCAAATCCTTGCTATACGATTGACCCCCCTGATGCCACATATGGTCCACAAAGACCAAGCAGGTTTCGTTCCAGGCAGGTCCACAGCGTGATATAATTGCCTCGATCCCCCAAGAACATGCAAGGGGTGGCATTGGCACTGGATATGCAGAAGGCCTTCGATACCGTCTACTGGCCCTTCTTATTCAGGGTCTTGCACATGGATTTGGCCCAAACTTCATAAAATGGGTAAAAGTGTTATACACACAGCCTTACGCAAGATTCTGTGTCAATGGGACGCTATCGCAATTAATAGAACTTGCAGGAGGCACACGACAGGGCTGCCCATTTTCTCCCCTCTTGTTCGCCTTAGTTATAGACCCTTTAGCGGACATTTTGCGGTCCAGATTCAGTCGGGTTGGGTTCCAGCTAATAGATAGAACTGAGATCATCACGTTATATGCGGATGATATAATGCTATACCTGAGCAACCCTGAACGTAATATGGGGAAAGTGTTGAGTGCCGTCTGAGAATTTGGGGAATTCTCAGGTCTAAAACTAAATGCAGCCACATCCGAGATATTTCCTCTGACAGAGGCTACCTTGAAACCGACTGCACTCCACAGCCTACAGTGGAACCCCATACATGTGAAATACCTGGGCGTGCAAGTAGCTAGGACAACACAACTCACCCGTGCCTTAAATTACGAGACACTTGCAGTGGCACTCTGCACCAAGCTTGAGCGATGGCGATCTCTCTCATGGGCAGGCTTGCGCTGGTTAAGATGATCATTCTATCCAAGTTATTCCATCTATTCAGCACTGTGCCTGTGTGGCCGGGCAGATCTCTTTTCTTGAAAACTCAGGGAGCATGCGCTGCATTTGTGTGGAATGGCCAAACAAGAGTGGGCTGGCAGAAACTCACCTCACAATATTCACACGGGGGGCTAGCGCCGCCGGATTTCGAACTATATTATCTGGCGGCGCAGGCTCACTATGCGACACAATTGGCCATCCCCGACCCACAGACAGCACACAACCAGTGGCAACCCAGAGAAATTCCTACATAAAGCAGTAGCAACACACCCCAGACATGATCGCACTACTGATTCCTCATTAGTGACGTGCAAGGCCTGGACCAGAATAGCAGGAAAAGCTGGACAGGAGGTTTTATATCATCCAAAAATGCCACTATGGGAAGCACCCTGTATTCCCCCTACCTCTACGCAAGACACAGAAATTGCTACACACTAGAAAAGCAAGGGTATCTACCACTTCGTAGACCTCTTCCCGGATAAGCAATTTGTAGCCTGGGAAGACGCCAAGAGGATAGTAGGCGACACCCTGCTACAAAAACTATATCACATGCGCATGAGATCAGCCATGGCAAAGGTCTGGAGTGTGTTCCCGGCCGAACCCACAATACATCTGGGTCTGGGGTACATAATAACGGCAGGAAACACCAAAACATCAGCCTCTAAGCTATACAAAATTGTGATGACAACCCGAGGCCTAGTAGCCCGGGAGCAAAAGAGAAGTGGGAGCGGGATTTGGGTCATGCCATCCCTGACATACAATGGACACGGATTTGTGGACTGACAAAAAACATCTCATGCAATTCACGATATCGCTTAATACACTACAAAATCATACATAGAACCCATTACGCACCGGCTAGACTGAAGAGTATATCCCCTCGATGGATGGTAAATGTCCCAGGTGTGGAAGTGAAGGCGCTGATACGTTCCACGTGTTGTGGGCATGTACCTGGCACTCTGAATACTGGGCAGAGGTATGTGAAGCAATAGATGTCATGGCAGACCACCCGATAGAATGGGGCCCCATGATGTACCTACTGGGAGGAGGTGAAAAGCGTGGAACCACCCACAAAAAATGATTGGGAGAGAGACATCTTGTGGGAAAACGATTGTGAAGAAATGTATAGCGAACTGTTACCTATTCAGAGTTGCCCCAGAGACATATGGAGTAGATTCAGACAATATCTCTTTGACCAAAACCCAGAGGACTCTGGATCTGACTCAACATAGTTATGTGTACTATTTGTATCCTAGAAATGTAAAACAATAATGATGTGTAGAAAACAGTAATGGAAGACATGATGCTGTACCTGTAAAATAAAAGTAAAAAAAAAAACAACACATGCTTTATGAATAGATGTTAAGTTGACCCTCAAGTATGGGAATGAATGCATTAAACTAATGCAAAAGGCCAGGAAACCAAGCCCAAAACATGGCGCTGGAGCAAAGGATCTTTTGGCACAAAGGATGGACTACCCATAACCATGACAATAGGTAGAAGCCAGGCAGCAAACGCCATTTGAATTACGAAGCCAACGCGAGGAGACACATTCCAGACTTTTTAGGTAAGCCCTTACCATACACTAAATGAATACCATGCAAGATATCTATTACGTAGCACTTGCATGCCTATCAACTAAAAGGTAACTTCCAGTTTGCGCGGGGCAACGCATATGAACTATCTAACCAGGTTTTCATAAATAGCAACCGTAATGTGAACACAGAATCACGGCGACACAATAGAAACATAAATACGAGTAAAAGACTAATACGACAATTAATAATAATAATAATATTGGGCAAATACAATTGCGAGCACAAGATTAATACAGGAATTAATTCCTTGAGCCAAATGTACAGCAGGCAAATCAGCCCGAGACAGTAATTTTGAAATACAAATACTAGCAAAAGACCCACAAAACAATGAAGGAGTATAACTGTAAGTACATTTCAAGAGAGCTACGTGTAGAACTGGGTGATTATAGCGAAAAATATATTACAGGTGGGATTTGAACCCAAAGAACGTTTGGATAAGCTGATTTCTAACGAGGATGATGTAAAACAAGATGGACTAAATGGTAAGACTGACTCTAGAGGCTTTGGAGAAATTGGTTTTTACTTTCGTCAGTATATGGTTATATGATTGGGAAACCTCAGAAATGGACACAAACTGGACTCATTAGTGATGAGAATGTGACTATTAATGTATTATGATCATACGTACCTATTGTTCGTTTTAATAATGTTCTCCGTTATTTCTTTTCTGTTTCTACAAACCCTACCTACCCCACCCACCAGGCCTCCCCAATGTCTGTCTTTAACAAATCTTTATTCATTTTCACGTGTTTACTTATGTTTTTTGATTGAATGTGCATATGAAGTGAATATGGTTGAACATGATTAATGGCCCTGATTTGAGAAAGGCACACGAAATTCAGAAACACGTGTAATCAAAAGGGCTCTGTTACCACTTTGCAAGATTGAACTATTTGTTCAATTAAGAAACCATAAAGATTTTGAACTTAATCAATATGTGTGGTGCAGACATTTTGTGGGGAAAATAAATAAGTGCGTTTCTAAACGGGGTAGGGCACTTATGCCTCTGTATCTCTTCACAAATACGCAACACAGATATATTGCCATTTGAATTGGGTTCAGGGCCGAAGAAAGTTGGCACAACAAAACCCCAACCAACTCTCACCTTCTTTCATAGGTAGTCGCTGTATGCTAGTGGCAGAGGTGTTGAGGTACATCAGGTGTTTCAGTCTGGTCGGCTATGTATGCTGCTAGACCGGAAAGCTTAGCCATAGCTGCATTCTACGGTGCATGGATGCTTGGCTGTGCCTGTAGCTTGTGTCCACAGATGTGGTGTGAGGTATACGTACCGTAGTCTTCTGGATATACGTACCGTAGCCATGCTGGATGATATTCGCAGTTATATCTAAAATGGGGCGCTGGCTGAAATTCAAATCCTGTCTAGGTGTGACGAGAGCTAATATTCACCAGATATAGCTAAAAGGTGGCACTGGCTAGCATTCAAATCCTGTCAGGATGTGAGACAAGCTAATATCGACACAATATAACTAAAATGTGGGAATGGCTAACATTAACAATCCGGTCTGGATGGGACGCAGGCTAATATTCAAAAGATACAGCTAAAATGTGGCCATGGCTAACATTCATAATCCTGTCTAGGTGTGACGCAAGACAACATTCAAGTTCTGTCAAGGTGTGACCATGGCTAATATTCACTAGAAATACCTAAAATGTGACACTGGCGAACATTCACAATCCTTTTCCAGATGTGACGCAAGTTAATATTCACAATCCTGTCTAGATTGAAGCACGTTATTATTCACAATCCTGTCTAGATGTGGAAAATCGAGCTCCATAATCCTGTGCTATCATCCCAGAAAACAACTTCAGATCTGTTGTCCAAGCCCTGGCCCTCTCCTACCTGAACAGTGACCATATCCTTCTGGAAGGAGTTCCGGCGACTAACCTGGTACCCCTTGAAATGTGTCCTACCTGCTGCAGAACAATTTAGCAAAAGACACTGTAAATTCAACCACATCACCCAACTCTAATCGAACTGCACTGGTTCCTGCTGCACGCATGCATCATCTTCAAATTCTGCTACATCTACAAGGCTGTAAACCCAGAAGTCCCCAAGCTACCTCATCATCCCCAGAGGCCTACGATCCACCAAAGGTAATAGCATGTGCAGACTTAAACTACGTTGGTGCAGCAAGGAAAGAATGAGAAGACAGGCATTCTCTGTCAATCTCCCCAAACTCTGAAACCTCCTCCACATCAACATCAGACTCGCCCCTTCACTACTACATTTCAGGAAGGAGCTCAAGACCCTCTTCTTCAAGGAATGGCAACTACCCAACACCTAGGCCGACACACCCTGCACTCACATCCTAACCTATGAATGTGTGATATGCTCCCGTGTCCTCTCCTTGTTGCTTGTAGATCCCTTGCTGCTAAATTGCCCAGTCTCCTCCATTCCCTGTTAGCTCCCTGTTCGCTTGTATCACTGCTTCCCTCACCGTGTCCTTTACCCTATGATTTGTAAAGCACTCCATTGCTTCCCGACTATAGGTCTGCACTCAGTAAGTACGCTAATATTGATAACAATAGTGAAGAGACCTCCAGGAGATCCATAAAATATCAAGTGGTGTATCTTTTCTGCATTTATATGATTTTTTGATGGGGACCAAGTCACTGCGGAACAGAAAAGGAACTGAGAAATTAAGGAGTATGAGGACTCCTTGTGAAGTTGGCAGTGCTGGTAAACACTGAGAAGTCCAGGAGTGACCTAGAGGGCAAACTGAGTATGTCAGACTAGGTGTCCAGTCAATTGGTCGAAAAAAAACTGGTCGACTGCAATTTGGTGGACGCAATTTGGTCGAAAACCAAATGGTCGAATTTTTTATTTTATTTATATATTTATTTTTCGGGTTTTCGTTTTGTAAAAAAAGGGGTTTTTAGAGAAAAAAAGGGGTTGGGGGGACCCCCCAAAAATTTTTTAAAAAAGGGTTAAAATAAAAATAAAAAAAAATTCGACCATATGGTTTTCGACCAAATTGGTTCGACCATTTGTCTGGTCGACCAATTTTTTTCGACCAAATGTCTGGTAACCGTCAGACTAGTCACCTGGTGTCCATTACAGAACTGGTGGGCAACAGGGAGGTTGAAACAAGAGAAGAAAGCAGGTGAACAAGGTACTGCCAAATGCTGGGAGGAAAGCTCTTTCCACTGGTATAGAGGTGTGCTCAAATGATGAAAAGAAGAGATTGAGAACGGACCCAAGAGGTTTTTTTGTAGCAGTAAGTAGTTGATATGTGTTTTCACCATTGCATTAAATAGGCAGAGTAACATGATCAGGTGGACATTGGGAAAGACCATCACAGGCAGCCATGTGCAAGGCTGTGAAGATGAAAAAGGTTCAATATATTTGCCATTCACCGCCTCTCAGGGAAAGAAACTGTAAACATCATCTGCACTGTCAGTTGGGAAGGGCCAAACTTTTTACAGTGAATTATTCTACATATAAGGAAATGTTGCAGCATCTAAATGGGTTAAGCACAGGTCTCAAATATCTTCATTCCATAAGCATGGGTTAAAATCCCAGCGAGGCTATTCAGCCCGTGTTCTTCTGAGTTTGTTAAAATGAGTACTATTAAATTGGTGAATCCTAGCACTGATTATGGGATGAATCCAGCATGAAGCGCTATACAAAAAAATAAATGATATTATTCTATAAACCAAACCCCTTCCAGCCTGTGTTACTGCTGCACCGTGCTGTGTAAATGAATAGCACTCTTTAATTTTACTCACTGGATAATACAAAACAGCCTTTTCTATTGTATAGGTACATGATGGTAACTACATCTTTTGTTGTGTCACTTCTGCAATTTATCAAATACCACCCTGTGTAATTTGCATGTCTTTTTTCCAATGGCTCAACAGTCTCACGTTTCTACATATATCTCAACCCATCGAAGTTGAAAGGAGGATTCTCTGAACATACACCTTATAAGACCACCCCTTTGCAAATCCAAGATACATAGAGTTGGCACCTCTTGTTATGTTGAGGGGTAAGGAGATCCTCTGAGATTTCCCACTCGTGAGTGGCTTGCAAGAGCCTGCTTTAGGCATCCAGCCCAACGTGCAAATATCCTGACAGATGAGCAACCATGGAAAAAAACACTTTTCTGGTTTGCCCATGTCTTAAGATCTTGCCCTAAGATGCAAAACCTGGCATACCTACCCATGCTTGTCCAAATACAACATAGTAGTCTTTGTGTCTGTGAGGATAAAACCTTTGATCCTTTCATCGAGGGCATAAGGCCTATAATGCCAAGGCGATGGCTCTCAGTTCCAAGGCATTTATGTGTAGCTTTCAATCATGCAGAGACCATAGGTTATAAACTTGCAAGATCCACCTGGTGCCTCCTCATTCTAGCAGGGGTTAATCTGTTGCAATAGAATCCCAGGTATCCGCTTGAAAAAAGGGTCCATACTTTCAGGTGCAGTTCTTGCAAATATTACCCAGTTTCACTCTTGACCCTCTCCGGAACCTTGATCAGGGTCAATTGAAGAGTCATTATCCCAGTTGACCAGGTGGTGTCTGTGTGTTCCTCATATGCAATCTGGTATAATGACCCACTAATCACACAGGAAGATAGTATCCCCTAAAGCCTATGGAACCATGTTCACTTGGTTGAAGCGCAAACCTAACGTCAAGGATATTGAAACTCTTCGCTGGTGGCAAAACTGTGATGAAAAGAGGGTATTCAACCCTTCTTCCCAAGGGGAAGCATCCCCCTTTGAGGCTAGGGAGGTGAGCCCACTCCACAAGACCCTCTCTAGGGATCTGGGCAAGTAGAACCTCACTGGGAGAGACCCCCCCTTTAGGGGCAAGGACTTCCGTTACTCTGATAAACTCCATTAGACCATCCAGCCTATTAACTAAAACTAAAGGAAAAGGATCCGTCTCTTTAAAGAAAAGACATACAAATAACTGAGAGAGGAGCTTATGCAGGGGAAGCCCCTTAAAAACGTGGCACTTGGAGTCGAGGAGAGCCGCTGACTTACTGAAAGCTCCAGAACGCCAGAGGGAAATGCTGGAGGCTCTACGTTTACTGGCTGAGAGAAACAGAAGAGAAGGGAAGGGAACGCTAATACCAGTGGTTGCGTGATCACGATAACTTCCTGGAGGGCTGTGCAGCCGACGAACACAGAACCCACATAGCTGGTCAGTCAACAAGACACCCAGCTACCCGTAGCCATACCCGGTTGCAACAAGAGCGAAGACGCCTCACCGGCAGCACCAAGAAGCACAGGAAAGAGAGCAAAGGAAGAGAACCCGAGCGAGCGCAAAGCCCGAGAGGGTTCTGTGAGAACCCTGAAGGTGTCTCCCTGACAAGTACCCAGGGATCTGTCATGCAGGTGGCCAGGACACGGCCATCACTGTTGGATCCAGTTCTTGGGGTTGGACCAGTGAGTGAGGATCACCTGGATGAGGGGTCCTCTGGGAGTGGAAGTGGGACACCGACCGGTGAGACGCGGTATCCCCCTTCTTCTAACACCTTTTCCCCAACCTACCATGTAGAATACTCAGACACTCTACCCCTGCCCCCCTTTTCTGACACAAACACTTTGGTGCACCACGAAAGACAACGGACTAACACTAGAGACGTTTACCTGACGTGTCCCAACACAAGAGTCAAGCAGTTGACCAGAATCACACACACCTAACGGCACTTTCCCTTCCCCACAGGGATAAAAGGTGGAGCACGAGAGCACATGACGAGCAAGGTAGGCCACACAACAACACAGCTATCCAAGCACAGCAGTTCAAGAGGAGGAGAAAGGCGGTGAGAACCGAAAGGGTGACAAGGAGAAAAGCGACCTTGCCCTTTTCGACGCAGACCCGTGAAGCCTTCCTGAAAGGAATTGTAATACCTCCAACAATAGCCAGCATGTGTTGCAGCAGATGTCAACGGTACACAGTACATGCCTACAGTAATAATCAGTACAGGGAGAGACGCTTGCTACCGTGGTACCGGCCTTGACTCCAGAGACCAGAAAAGCCAAGTGGTTCATCACAGCCAGTGAGTCGAGGAGACAGACGATAAGAAACCAAACTGTGTTGAACGAAAGTCAAAAAGGGCTAAATAAAGAAAGTTCAAAGAACTGTTAACATTAAAAAATGAGCTGCAGAGAGGTCCAGCAACATGTTGGTGCTCATTCCAGAGACTCTGGTTGATCCCATGTTTGTAGAAAATACCGATACCAGAAGGCCCTACGAGAGCCGGAAGGAGAAGGACAAAGTGGTCATACATGGGTCTAGCAAAACCCCCTGTACAGTTGTACGTCTTTGACCTACGTGAAATTGAAAAGCTAAGGGAGCTGAATCCCGCATAGTGAGAAAATAAAAAGGATTGTGCGATTGGCAAGAGTGAACCCGACGGAGGGATGGCGAAAAGAGGGACAAAGTCTGAAGTCCCAAGGTACATTGTGTTGACAGGAATGAACCCAGCAGAGGGTTGTCCACAGTGAACTGTTTAAAAAGACATTAAGGCTTGTGAATGCCACAGGAGAAATTGTTGTGAGAAAAAGCCATAGTGAACCCTACGGAGGGAGTCGAACATTCAAGAGGGCTTTGAGCCCGAAGAAGGGGACCCAGGGGTAGAAAACCAACATCCAACGACAAGTGAATGCTGTAGTGAACCCAATTGGAGGGATGCAAACATATGAGAAGGGTCTTAGCTCGGAAGAGGGGGAACCAGGGGTGAAGTTATCACCCAACGTACATTGGAAAGAAACGTTTTGTTTGTTATTTTTTGAACACGTCAGATCCTCTGAGGCAAGAGACTTTCTGTAGAAAAGAGACATAACCACCAAAGGTCCTAATACTTGAGAACGGAACTGTTGTCTCGTGCTGGGAAAGCTCAAGCGTGTGCTAAGCTCAGGGGTCCTGCCTTGTCCCGTGCTCAGAACGTGGAAAGGGAGACTCCAAGCTACGACATCCTGATTTATCATTTGTGAACACTTCTTTCTTTCTTGTGAACACCATCCCACACTCTTTTTGTGTTTGGTTGTAGGGATTGTCAGTGTTTTTTTTGTGTGTGCCCTTTTGTTTGACGGGACGCCACTGGGACTGCCTTGTTGTTGTTTGCTCCCATCTTAGATTTGGGTTTGGATTGGGCATTTTTCCAACCTACTTATACAGTTTAGTGGACACCTTTGAACTGTGGTCACTTATGTCTGTCTTTACTGTTGCCATCATGAGTTCCTTACAGTTCCCCTGCAGACCCAGAGGTAACAAGGAGAATGGGAGAACTGGGAGGCCATCGGGACATCATTATATATTGGAAGAAACCTGTCCCAGTGAATTTGATAAGTCAGTAAATATGAAATCATTTAAAGTCGCAATAAAGAGGATAACGAATAAGCCTGAAGGAGAAGTCATCAAGACTTGGGGCCAAATACCTTCGGAAGAGGGGGAGGGAAGGGCCCCAGAGAGTAAGATATAAAAAGAGTGGACCTAACTATAGAATATATTCCATAAATATGAACTGAATACAAGTGAGCCAGACAAGGGAGGAATTTATCAAGTTGAACGACTCCAGGAGAGGAGAAGAATCAATTCACAAAAAAAGTATTTCCCACCTAGGAAAACCTGGGTTAAGAGAGTCAGGAAGGCATATAAACCTGGGTCAAAGTAGAAGAAATAGTCATGTAAAGGAATGCCAAAAAAACTACCAGGAAAGGGGAGATAAAACCCAAGAACAATGTAAAAGAGTTGCAAGAACTAATCCAGAAGGTGACACGAGATTTTTAAAATATTTTAAATTAAACAAACGTTTGGAATAAAGACAATAAATGTTTCATCAGACAAAACTCGTTGAGCAAGCCGCCACATCTGAAACTCAAGTTCACCACCCTGAACGTTAGGGGCTTGAACTTCCCCTCGAAGAGGAAATCCATTCTGCAGAGGCTACAGGACGATGGGACTTCAATCGCTTTTCTGCAAGAAACACACTTAATCCCAGCGGACTTCTCTCGTTTGCGAAGCAGACTCTTTCCGCTACAATTCTTTGCTTCCAATGGAACGAAGAAGGGAGGCACCGCTATTCTATTCACGAAAGACCTGAAGCCCCAGATCCTGGACTTGCTACGATGTCAGGATGGTCGCTTTATTGCAATAAAATTTGTCGTCCTGGGCCAGCTCTACACCCTCATCTCGGCCTACGCCCGAACGAACACCAGGAAGGCTTCTACCAAGACCTAGAAGACTCGCTCCTCCTATTCATCGAGGGGCAAGTCATCATGGGAGGGGACTTCAATGGGTCCCGGACCCCCTCAAGGACAGATCCCACCCCCCAACATCCAGAGATTAGAAGTTGTCCACTGGCCTGCTCCATCTGTTCCACACGCTGAACATTGTGGACTCCTGGAGGGTATTGTCCCCAGACGAGAAAGATTTCACTTTCTATTCGTACGTGCATCGCACCTTCTCCAGGATCGACCTACTCCTGACCTCCCCCAGATCCTGACCTTCACGGACGATGTGGTGATTGGCCCCCGGATTCTCTCGGACCACGCTCCATTCACCCTGACCCTGCGGTCTCACGACCCAGATCCCCCTCCTCGCCGCCAGTGGAGTTTATATGGATCCTATTCTGGGAGACATGGCAGTGAAAGACTCAATCGCCAGGGCAATAAAAAACTTATTTGCAGAAAACCGGGATGAGGATACTTCCCCGGCCAACACCTAGGATGCCATGAAGGCAGTGCTCAGAGGGAAACTGATCGCCCAAGGCGCCGCATTCCACAAAAAAAGGCAGGCGACCCGTGCTGCCCTGTAAGCCGAGGTCCGTGAAGCTGAAGCTACTCACAAAAGAAAGGGCTGGGCCCCAAAATCTTATAGGGTCCTGCAAATGGCAAGGAAGAAGCTCGAAGCGCATTACGCTAATTCTACTGCAAACCTATTAACTAGAACCAAGCAATGGTATTATGTTCATAACAATAAGGCCAACAAACTGCTGGTTAATAAGCTGGTCAGAGAGAAGAGCAGGAACTCTATCCTGAGCCTCTGCGACCCGCGGGGGGACGATCCACTGCGCGGACCACGAGAAATTACGCCTGGCGGCCGCCCACCGCTCAGCAGTCATGTTGTCAGCCCTGAGGGATCCAGCCAAGCAGCGTGCGTACATCCAAGAGCGGCACTCCTGCACCTGACCTCGGTGGCCAGGGAAGAGCTTGAAGCGTCTATCACAACCGAGGAAGTGGAGGCTGCCATCAAAAGCCTGAAATCTAGAGCCCCAGGTCCAGACGGTTTTTCCACCCGCTTCTACAAACTCTTCCGGCCCCAACTGGTGGCCACCCTGGTTCGTCTCTTCAACTCATTCGCGCCCTCTGGAATGGTCACTCCAACAATGCAGGAATCCATCACAGTCCACATCCTTAAGCCTGGAAAGGACCCCCAAGAAATCAGTTTGTATAGACCCATCTCTCTGCTGAAACTGGATGCCAATATATATTCTAAGATCCTGGCCAATCGTCTCGCACGTATCCTTCCGAGCATCATAGACCCAGACCAGACAGGGTTTATAAGTCACAGGTCGACGAAAGATAACATTCGCAGAGCACTGAACCTAATAGAGATCGCCAATCGGGACTCTCAGCAATTGGCCCTACTGGCGCTGGACGCAACCAAGGCCTTCGACAAGGTGGACTGGTCTTAGCTACGCCTCACTCTGGAGGCCTTTAGCTTTGGTCCGACCTTCGGGAAAATGGTCTTTGTGAACTACCAAGCCCCTAAGACCAGGCTGAGGGTCAACGGCCGCCTATCGGATCCAATCCACCTCACATGCGGGATGAGGCAGGGATGCCCATTATCCCCGCTGCTCTTTGCTCTGGCCATGGAGCCGCTGGCCCTACGGGTTCGCAAAAGCCCCCGGATCAGTGGCCCGAAGATCGGCTCCGAACAACATAAAGTGGCCCTCTATGCAGACGACGTCACGTCCTGTTGACCATCACGAACATTGAAAGCTCCACGAGGACGGTCCTGATTGAAAATCTCCGACTTCGGGAGGGTATCAGGGTTTGCCATTAATTTTCAAAAGTCAGCGGCGCTCGGAGTGGGCCTGAACCCAGCCGAACGAGAGACCTTAGAAGAGAGAGGCCCATTCCAATGGAGCACTCACTCGATCCCATACCTGGGGGTCCAGATTCCCTCACTCCCAACGAAAGTCTATCAGGCTAACTTTCCGCCGCTCTTCGAGGAATTGGAGAAGGACTTGGCCCGCTGGCAATCACAAGAAATCTCCCTGTTGGGCCGCATCACGACATGTAAAATTAACCTTCTCCCCTGCTTCCTCTACGCCTGCGCCTCCCTCCCAGCCCTAATTCCGCTTCCCCCCCTACAGCGGCTCCAAAGGAAGATGGTCGCCTTCATCTGGAAGGGGAAGAAAGCACACATCCCACGAAGATCGATGATGGCCAGCACGAGACTGGGTGGATTGGGGGTGCCCGACCTCTGAAAATACTAAATTGCAGCGCAGCTGGCCCACCTTCAGGCCTGGGGGCTTGCTACATGGTGGCCGAAATGGGTGGACATTGAGCAATCCTGCCTCCCTCTCCCCCTCCACTTCCTCCCGTTTCTCCCCACCGCCCTACGCCGGAGCCGGCCGGGAGTCCTGACGGCCTCGAAACAGTCAATAAAGGCTTGGGAGTGGGCCCGCAGACATCGTGGCGTCCCTGGAGACCTGAGTGCATGCTCTCCAATCTTCCTCAATCCAGCGTTCTCCCCCGGAGCCTGTCCAAGGAACTTTAAGAATTGGGTCACGGGAGGCCTTGAAACCCTGGGGCAACTCTTCGATGGGGACTCCCCCCTAACCTTTGAACGCTGTAAATCGGCATTCCAGCTAGCGGAGACGGATAGATACTCCTATGCCCAACTCAGGCACTGGTGCTCCCACCCCAAGACCCGGGCAGCGGTCACAAGACCCCTTACTTCACTAGAACTAACAGTGGGCGACCTGCCGGCCCGGGGAAAGATCTCAACTCTCTATAAGCTGCTACAAGAGGACCCCTTTCGTTCCAGGCCCTCCTATATGTCTCAATGGGAAATGGACTGTGGGCACGCCATAGAAGACCAAACGTGGGTAAACATTTGTTCCAGAACACGCACAGCATCCCGCTGCATCACCAACCGAGAGTGCGCCCATAAACTGCTCCTGCAGTGGTATTACCCCCCCCCCCTCCGCCTCCATCACTTCCAATGGGCCCTGGACCCTCACTGCTGGCGTCTCCGCGGCCTCCCAGGATCATACTTTCATATGTGGTGGACCTGCCCCAGAGTAAAGATCTTCTGGAATCACTGCCTAGCCACTATAAAGGACGTCACCCAGGTGGCCATTCCACTCACGCCTGAGCAAGTCCTCCTGGGGATTCCGCTACCAGACGTATACCCGAGATCAGGGAGAAGAGCGGATCTGGTATCCCAGTTCTTGCTGGCAGCCAAAATCACGGTGGCCCACACTTGGAAATCCGCGGATGGTCCCTAGATGACCCTCTGCTGGGTCAAACTCTGGGACATCCTGATCGCTGAGAAGGTCCCGGCAGCTAAAGCAGGACTGCTCCACCGATTCATGGACATTTGGGCAACGGTGCTGGACTATGACCAGAACTTTCCAGCCCTGACATTTAAGCCACGCCTGATTGCGAGAGCCCTTCATTCTATGGACGATCCGTCGCCACTACCGGACCAGGCCGACTAGGCCCGGGTACAGTACCCACCGAGGGACTTAACGGGAGGGGCAGGGGGGCTTTGTGCCTTATATGTCTTGAGATGCTATAAGTACTGTGAAGGTATATGCTCCTGTGTGTTGAGTTATAAATAAACAAATAAAAAAAATGAATAATAAGAAATGTTTTTGTTAAGTGTCCGCCTCCTTCTTCTAACCCACCACGAAACCTATTTATTTACTACATTTGTGTAGCGCTCAGAACCGGAGGTAACATGGGGCTTGTACATAATAGGTAGGTGAGCATAGACTATGTAAAGGTAAAGTTACAGATGAGTGCAAAGGTACAGATTAATTGTATTTATCGAACAGCCAGGTTTTCATGGGTTTTCTAAAGGTAAAGCAGGAGGTGTGATGTATTCCATTATATTATCACTACTCTCCCAGTGGTGACCTCTACCCAAGTGGGCAGGGGATGGCAGCCGCTACCTGTTCTTGATCTTGGGGGTGGTTACATGAGGGAAGATCGCATGAGGGGAGGTAGCCTCTGGGAGAGTACATGGTATCCCCTTTCCATTCTAAAGATACATCAAGATACATCTCCAATTCTCCATGTCCCAATATCCTATTGTAACACCTTCCCGCTTCCCCCACGGAGACTAGTAAAAATCTTTTGTTACATCCCAAAGGCCAACACTGAAAATAGAACTGGCCTTGTAAAATTACAAAATACAATTTTTCCAATTCCACCTCTTCTTCAAAGCCTAGTTGGCCTTTAAAGCAACATTCATACAGTGATTTCAGGAAGGAACTACTATTCCCACAACATTGGGATGAGAAAGAGGAGCGGAGAAATACAGAGCACAGGAATCCATGAGCACAGGCAGTGCTATAGTGACAGCAAGCTATGCCGGGCCATTTAATTCACTGATTGATGAAATGTAGGGAAGCTCCTGGCAGGAGCTTGTTGCCCCTCTCTGTGCGAAGGGACGTCTGGAAGGAATTCAGAGGAGTCAACTGGCTCCAGAACCTGAAGGGAGAAGGCTGCTGTAAGCAGATTGCACACAGCGAGAACCAATAAGCCAGTGGAGGGTGCCTGGAAGTTCACCGGGGTCGGAGAACATCGCTTTGCTCACCGTAATCCCATGCGAAGCAGAGGAGCGCAGCAGAAGCCTCAGGAAGCAGGAAAACGGTGGAGAAACTGTTCCGAAGAAGAAAGCAGCAGGAGACCATCACCAGAGGACTGCAGAAGAAACGAGAGACGCCATCAGGAACCAGTGAGTCCACAAAGGGATAGAGAGAACACTGGGGTGTATTGAAGGGCGCACCAAACTGAAATAATTACTAATTGCATAACAGAGAGAGAGAGAGAGCGAGAGAGAGAGAGAGAAATGCAACAGTTTCTAAAACCGGGGAAAGACAGAGTAGTTTTCTAAGAGGAGAGACTTTCAAGTTTGTCAATTCATGCAAGCATATAAGAGACATTAAAGATACTGCATATACGCAACCAGGCATATTAGCCAAGGAGACGAAAAAGCGGAACCATCAAATGTAGGAGAGCGAGCAGGAGCTCACATATGAAAAGCCCTGGCAGCAGGGTACAACAGGCAGTTATAGGTTTGTGCTTTTGAAAGAAGCCATGGCAGGAGAGTATAACAGGCAATTGTAAAAGTGTGAATCCAGAAAGCCTGGCAGGATAGTGTACCAGGCAGTTGCAAATCTGTAAAAGAAATCCTGGTAGGGAAATACACCAGACGAGTTAGAAGTGAATAACGCACAAGAACTAGCCCGGAGGCTGCGTTGGTTCAAGAGCCTTGGGAACAAAAACCCTGGCAGGAGGGAACACCAGGTATCCCAACCACACATAAAAAAAGAAGACAACCAGTTTGAAGATAACTTTTGTTGCTGACCCAAGGGAACATCAAGAACGGTTATTTGTGACCCAAGAAAGTTACGAAGAACCTAGGGAAAGGGAAGAACGCTCTGGAGCAAGGATAGCCATCCTTGATAGAATTCTTTTTGTGGGAATTGTATATTTTTCCTTTCTTTTGAACATTTACAAAACAATCAAGGCCAAAGACATTATCCTTTTCACCTTAGAATTAATTTGTTTAGAGTGTGAGCGTCAGAATAGTATATTAGACACAGGAAGGTTTCGTTTTGGACATTATGACACAGACAGATCCTTAGTTTTGAGTTTAGGTATGGAAACTCTGCTAGTGCATGGTCTGAGACAGGCATAGTATCAAGAAAGACACAGACTCAAATGGGTTCGTTTGAAAATCTTTATTTACTAAGGTTCCTGGGTTGGTGTAATGCCTGACTGGCCCTAACTCTGAAGAGATAATTCCATCAACTGATGTTTCTAATGGCCGTCGTTGTCTAAGAGTCCAAAGTAAAAGTCCGTCTTTGTCTGAACCTAAGCTTGCCCTCACTCTATACAAAAATGTCCTAGGAAGTCTTTCCAAAAATAAGAAAAATAGTGGTTCAACAAAAATAGAAACCAGGATTGGTTTCAGGTGGTTTTTTCACCAGGTGCTGTTGGGTCAATGTCACACAAATAAGTTCAATCCACAGAGCTATTCGTAAGACCTTGTCCACAGGTCACTTGTAGTTGCCCCGACTGCCTTCAGTGCCCTTAGGTTCCTTGGGGTGCCCTTCCCCCAAGCTTCAGCTTCATCAAGTTTCAAAACACCATTGGACATAATAACACAGTTCCTTATGTTAGCTTCTCAGGGTTCCCTTCCCCATGCTTCAATCCTCTCATCAGTTCAACCAAAAAGTAACAAGTCTCTAACTTGGTTAGGGCTCTTATGGTTCCCTTCCCCAAGTTCGAGCCCCTTTCAACTTTGAAACGCAAAATCAGTTCTTTATAAGGATGTACTTTGATTTCTTAAATAGGCCTCTTAGGCTTCTCCTTCCTTCGCAAAGCTCTAGGCCTCTTCCAGCTTCTAAACGCAACACATGGTTTATTACAATTCTGTCTTGATTCCATAAACCATTCTTTCATGGGGTAGATCCTTTGGAAAACGCCAGGCTTTTTAACTTTTCCTAGATGCAAACACTCTGACCCTCTTGCCCCTCTCTTTGCTCTCAGGTTCTTCGGTTATCTTTTTGCTTCCTTCAGATGCTCTCTGCACCCCTTTTCTTCTGCTTTCCTTCCCGTGCACACTTGTACCCTCTTTAACATGCTCCTGGCACTTTGCTTAGCTGCTTTTCCTTCCGTGCACACTTCTTTAACATGGCGCTGGCACTTTACTGATCTGCTGTCCTCGCCATGCACCCTTGCACCCTCTTTTGTTTCGTACATACTTGCACCTTCCTTTGCATGCAATCAGGCACTCTTCTTTGCCTTTCTCACTATGGGCCACTCGCTGCTTCTTCCCACTTTTTCTCCCTTTTCGCTTCGATCAGGCTTTTACTTGCCTTTCGCCCCAAATTGCTTTTCTCACTGCTTTTCTTTTGCTTTCTGTCTCCTGCCTGCACTTTCAGCCTTTTCTCTTTTCTTTCACTTTTAACTTTCACACTTTTCTTTCTTTCTGATTCGGTGCCGCTTTTCCTATTCTTGCCTTTCTCCCGCTCAGCTGTCATTTAAACGCATGCTCCAGAGTTTCTCTTACATTCTTCATGAAACTCACCGGGCAGCTTGGCATAGAGAGGCGGCTCCTTCAGGCAATGCCAGATTGAGGTCAAGGTCTCACCACCTGCCCCTCGGGCACCCTTCGGGTCAGTACTGGCCCCAGCGAAACAAGCACTCTGCTGGTCCTAGCCTGAGGAATACAGGTAGCGCATATCCGGCTCTCTGGAGGCACACCTTCCTCGCCATGCTGCAGCCCACACACACCAGGCCAGCGTCTCTGCGCGCCGTCTTCCTCCTGCCTGCAGCTCCTGCTTCTCTCCACTTCTGGGCTTCACTGGACCAGACTGCATCCCCAGCTCGTTCAAGTCTCTGTGACTGACAGCACTTTTTATAGCTGCACACAGTCAAGTGGAGTCAGGTGTGAATGGTTCGCTTCCCATGTCTGACTATTAGTGGGACAGCAGTTTCCCCATGTTATTCCTATGGGTAATCGTCATTGATCTAAGTGGCCTCCACCACGCCTCGGTATTCCTTAGAGATGGGGAGGGGCAGATGAGGTGAGACTGTAAACACCCCACAAAGGCTGAGGTAGGGTAGGGTAAGCTAAGGTGTTTTTAGGATTGGGAAATTACCATGTCTCACCTTCCTGCATCCTCCCAATCCCCCGTGACCTTCCACTCCGGCGATCCTTCCCCAATTGTCCACCCCCAGGGTCGGGATCCAAAAGCGATGGCCCTTCCCTGGCCAACTGAATAGAAGATCCTGAGGGAGTGGGTGGGAGAATGCCATCAGGTTTCTCACAAGGGACAGCAAAGCCTTTTCTCAACCCTTTTATGTTATAATAAAAGTCTTTAGCCATAATCATGTCTAACTTGTGTCCGAGTATCATTCCTGACCCTAACAGAGGGTTCCTTATCGATGTGGGCAGGGAGTGAGTTCCATAGGGGTGGAGCTGTGATGCAGGTGGGGAACCGCTTGCTTCTTTGCATTTTAATCTAGGAGTTTGGAGAGCGAGGCTGGATGAGGATCAAAGGGACCGCACCTATCTGATATGGGGGAGTGAGGTAAGAAGGGGCTTCGTGCTGGACACTTCGGTGCATGATCACTAGAGTTTTGAACTCGTACCACGCTTTAATTGGTAGCCAGTGGGCACTGCATCTCGTGGCAGAAATGTAGTCCAAGTGCTTTAGACCCAAAGCTGCCCTTAAGACCTTTTTTTGTAAATGTTTTAGCTTGGATGGGTTCTTGACAGAGGTGCTCGTGAACAGACCATTGCAATAGTCCAGTTCACTAAATATGATTGCTTGAGTCAGGCAGTTGGCTGGTGAAAGGAATTTTCTGCTCAAGGCAATAAGCTTAGCTATGGAGGAGACCAAAGCATTCACATGTTTGGTCATGTTGAGTTCTGAGTCAATGTAGACACCAAGTGTCTTGACGTGCCAAGAGACCGGGATGATGGTGCCATCTATACAGAAAGAGGAATAAGGCGGCTTCAGATTTCTTAGATGAAGGGGGGAGCCCTCAATTAGTAGTTTGGGTTTCTCACAAGTTTTGGGAGGCCATCCAGTTATGGATGATGTCAGTGGTCGAAGTGGGCGGAAGCGGTTAAGTTTTACCGTTCCTATACTTTTATTTGAACAAAGAAACGGTTCCGGAATGGCTTACTTTTAAAATAAAAGTGCAAGAAGAAGAAGTTGAAACTTCTACTTCACTGAACGTTCCTTTAAACAGCAGGCTTATTTGTTTAGGGATTTGGATTGCACATGGGGGGCCGGGCAATGTGTTTTGTGGGGAGCTGGGGCTGTTTCTATGCTATGCTTGGGATAAAAACCAGATTGTCTAGAACCAAGCAGATGATATTGTTCAAGGAAGGTTTGGATCTGGAAGTAAGCCATATGGTCCAGGATTCTTTATAGAAAGGGTACTGTGGGGATGGGCCGGTAATTGGTAGGGAGGTATGGGTCAAGGGATGGTTTTTATAATGAGTGGAGAGACCCATGCTGCTTTGAGACATGTGGTGACGGAGTTGGAGGCAAATGATGCAATGATGAAGTCAGTTTTAGTGGGTACGAGAGTCTCTGCGCACAGTTTGATTGCGTGGGCTTGGCATGTGTCGCCTCTACAGTTCGAAGGTTTGAGGTACTAGATGGTTTTGAGAACTTCGTCCATTGTGACTGCAGAGATGTTAAACTGGGGAGGTAAAGCTAGTTCAGTGTGTGGCAGGGGTGTCCTCGTGGAGTGAGGTTTAGCAGCGAGTTGGAATTTATTTTTTTGCCTGCAATTGTTAGTTTAATTTTGTCAATTTAATTTGAAAGGGTGGTTTGGATAGTCAAGCACCAGGCTTTGTGAATGTGTGCTTGGGAAGGGGGTTCTCAAACTCTTTGAGAATGGTGAAGAGCTCTTTGGAGTTGGGGCTGGCTTCAGATATCCTAGTGTTGAAGGAGTTGGCGTTGGTGGTTTCAGTGTTTTTTTGTAGGCTTTAGCTGAGGTGTTGAAGGCTTCATGATTGACTGGGGTGGGGTGTTTTCCCAAGGTGTGTTTCCAAGGCACGGTTAAGCCTGCAGAATGAGATCATAACATCGGATAACCAGATGTTGGCATGCCTGTCTGTTTTAGGGATTTTAGATGTGATGGGTGCATGTTGGTCCATGGTGAGTTTGAGGGCTTGGTTGAGGTGGCTAGAGCCTGCGGGTCGTCAGCTGTGGGTTTATGATAGGTAAGATGCAGTGTGGGGGTAAGGATTTCTTCTGTGAGCCTTCGGGTGTTGCGAGCTAAGATGGGAGAAGGTGGGATAGCATTATTGATTGAAGGGTGGGAAAGTGATATTTGGAACTTGATAAGCGAGTGGTCAGACCAGGGCATAGGGCGTAATGCAGTTACAGTGGTCCTGGTATTGAGCATGAGCAGCCAGTCTAAGAGGCGTCCTTTGGTGTGGGTTGGAGCGGTACCTGCTGAGAAGTTCATCTCTGTGAGTGTGTTAATGAGAGCAGTTGCTCTAGTGTAAAGCCTATGTTAAAGTTGCCGAATAGTATGAACTTGGTGACAGGTTTGATGAACGGTGAAAGAAATAGCGTGATGTCCAGCTCTAGGCTGCTCTGTGAATTGGGTGGTCAGTAGATAAGTAGGAGATTAATGGCGGCTTGTGGGTTGAGTGATCATTTGGACAAAAGTATTTCATAGCCTGGCTGTGGTGGGGTAAGGATCTCTCTAATGGACAATTAGGATTTAGTGACCAGGGCTACACCGCCTCCTGATTTGTCAGGTTGATCTGCACTGAAAATTGAGTAGCTCGGTGGGGTGGTCAGTGATGGAGAAAGTCCTGATGCGCTGTGGAGCCAGGACTCAGTAACTGCAAGGAGATTGAGGTGGTATTCTCTGAAGTCATCTATGTGTGTGGCATGGAAACATAAGGATCACGCGTTGAAGATGGTGGGTATGATGGGGCTAGGATATTATTGCTCCTGTTGACATGGATTTAGCTGGACTACGCTTTACCGGCAGCTATTAGTACTGCTTAGTAATATACTGGGGGATGCATTTGTTAATTTTGGGTATGAACGGGAACAGTTCGGGTTTGCCCTCGAAATTGTTAAACATGTGGCTTTTATATGTGAAACAACATAATATGCCTCATTATGAGTAGGGCGCTGCAGTAAAAATTATGCAGCAGTAATATTGTTAACGCCGCATTACCACACTGTCCAACTATGAGTTTGGCGGAAAGTTGGAGGATTCACCTCCAGCTCTGAGCTGGAGGTATATCCACTGACCTTGCGCCCATTTTCGGTGGTATTACCACTGCAGTAATTCCGCCGAAAAAGCCCCACTGCGTCCTATGGACTCATAAAATGGGGACTTACACTACCACTTGTAAGCCAGCGATAATACCAACGGATAATGTGGCGGTAACGGCAATTCTGTTGGGTGGTATTTCGTCAGATTTACTGCCCGAATACCGCCCAACTCGTAATGAGGCCCAATATAATTTTTTTTAATTTTCTCTTTCAATTATAAGGGTATGCTGTATCTGTTAATGCAAATCCTAAATAAACTTGTTTTGGAAAAAAAAGTGCACGGTAAGATTCACATTCTTCTCAAACTGTACTCAGTAAAATACTCATTAATCAATTATTTGTTAATCAACGTGATTTCCATTTTGATATAGCACATAAAAAAAGAATGGTTGGGAATCCATGCTTCATTTAGCGTTTGGCCCATAATACCAACAAGAGAGATAAGCATGCATAAACATAAGTATTCAAAACTTTTCATATCTTACCTAAATCTACAAACAGTTGCTTCCCTCCATCTTTAGCATTAACAACTAAAAAGGAAAGGTCATCCTTCTCCTCTAATGGCTTGTCTGAATTCAGCACAATGTTCGTTCCAACACCCTCCATTCCAAGTACTGCCCAAGGAATGTTTGCTTGGGAGAATGAGGGCAAGGTGTCAAGTGTTCCATTTCCTGTATCAGCATTATCCCTTAGTATTAGTCGTGCAGGATCTAAAACCATCTTGATAAAATTGCCTAAAGGGAAAGAATAGAAGTGTAGTCAAAGAGTGCGGATATTGAAAATAAATGTGTGAGCTTGTATCATTTGAGATTGTAACCTGCATTGCTGATTTATTGGATACCCTTTACTTTAACAATTGACCAGATGCATGTTATTATTTTTATTTACAGATGGTTGGCTTAACATAAAATCCTTACACCAAAATAACAGCAAACGGACCCCCCCCAACAAAAACCAAACAAATCATTTCCAACCTTGTCTTCACATTAAGTCCATTATCTTTTCATCTCCTCACAGTTCAATTGTTTAAATCAATTAATTTAAATACTTCAGTTTAAAAATGAATCAAAGCAATAATCACAGATACCCTTTCCCCTAACATCAAAAGGTGGCACAAATCCTCAGCGCTGGATAACAGGAAATCATTGAAGAATTTACCCAGAAGAATCAGTTACTACCGTGTAAAAAAGTGTCAAGTGTAGAAGTGTTTCCTTTTCTTCGTTTACCTTGCACAGCTTACAAGACACATTTTTGTTGCCATTTCTATTCCTAGATGATAGTACTTATTTTGTAGGATAAGGATTTTAAAAAAAAAGTTTAAGTACTTTAAGTTAATTTATTAAGCATAAGGGTAATCATCCAAAGGAGGCTGTTGAGGAAATTCATTAAATATGTTCGAAGGATGTTATAAGGTCTGTAGATAGTGAGAGTTTAGTTTATAGAGTTGTCAGTTGGCCTGGGTATTAATCCAGCCGGAGAGACATATCTTTATTTTCACCGACATACAATTATCAAGCAGCTGACCATCAAATACAAATTTAACAAGATCCTAGAACAATTTTCTTTCATTCCTGAAGAGTTCGATCTTTGTTGTTGCTAAACTTTGTTTGTTTGACCAAAGCAAAACCTCTTACAGGAACCAGCATAATGGATTTACGGTACAAACATATACTTTTCCAAATCACCATTGCTTCGAGAGATATTAGGCCCATTTCAAATCGCAATACTGAAGTCGGGACACTATTTGGCAAATTAAGTATTTTCTTCCAAAACAAGTCTTCTAAGGTTTGCCATATTTTGCTGGTAGAGGGCAAAGAAGAAAACATCAGCACCATATGTCAGAATCGGAACGACTTTCATCCTGTAAAATGTAACCACAGGTGCGATTGAGAAAAAAACATACTTTTTCAATAGAAGATGACCCTGCGCCACTAGTCCTTTATCTTTGCTCCCAAAATGGCTTCTCGCGCACTGTCTATCGAACTGATGTTTACACACATCCTCAGATATGTAGCTGACTTCACTTCGGTCAGGACTTCTTTATTCAGAAACCACAATGCTTTGTTCAAATTCTTCTTGCCTTGGCCGATTGCAGGATTAGAATGTGAGACTTTGCAGCATTAACCTTTAAACCATTTTCCAGCACATAATCCTCAAAACATATAGTTGGCGCTGGAGGCCAATTCGGGTGTGGTCAATTAAGACCAAATCATCTGCATATAGATGATGATCAAGTGATTCCCCATTGATGCCAACGGGCAGCCCTGTTTTAACCCCCTCTTAGTTACAATCAGGCCTGATAATGGTCCCCTCAAATCCAGCTTTATTTTCACTGAGGTATCAGAATAAAGTTCTTGTATAGCTTCCAGGATGTCCCATAGACGCCCCCACCTTTTCAATTCACTCCACAGTAGTCTACGATCAATCGAATAAAAGGCCTGAGGCAAATCAATGAAGGCCACATATAATTTAGTCTTCCATTGAATAGAGCCTGCGCTCGCAATAAGGTGATCAAGAAGACATTCAGAGAGGTGCACATTTCCTTGACAAATCCTGATTGGAGTATGTCAAAATGCCCTGAAGAGTTTTCCCAATCTGTAAGGTCGCTCAATAACAGTGCATCAAAAATTTTACCTATGGCGTCCAGAAGGGCGATGGGACGATACTAGCCTTCCAACATTTTTGGACCTTTTGTCAACCTTTTAATATGGGGAAATAATATCCACAGGAAATCAGTCCATCATTTTGGCTCTTCCCGAAGTAATGCATTTGCGAGACCATCAGGACCTGGGCCTTTGAGTTACTTATCTTCCTTATCAGAGTCAAGATGGTCTCCTTGTTGGTTTCAAAAGACCACTCTGAAAGGTCCCCCAAATATTTCCGACTTTGTCTTCAGTGGTGTTAAATAAAGCAGAATAGTTTTGCTCCCAGGTAGCCTCAGACACCGCATTTATTTGAAGGGCCTGTTGCGAATTGTTGAAGGAGTTTATGATCTTCCAAATCTCACCCGTTGTTAGGGAGAATTCTCTCTTTAGGCTGAATTTCCTAACCTAGTGAGTCGCCCAGCAGCTTTGCTGGATTTCTGGAGTTAGTTTTTTTCTCCTGCCAAGAGTGAGACTCTTTTTCTCCCACTCTTGGACATGATATATGGTGTTCCTTTGACTGTTAATGTGTTTTATGGGCTATGGGGTCCTTTACTCCATAGAGTCTCATGTGTTTTTCCTATGTGTGTTACACAGCACCCTCTGTGCAGTAACACAGGGGTGTCATAGTGACACCCCACCATAGACTCCATACCCTGGGACTGACTACTGTCTCCCAGGGCATGTACAGTCACCATTGGCTTTACTAGTCCCAAATTATGAACAGAAACCAGTACAAACCATCATATTGTGGACGTACTGGTCGGGGCAATTCAATTGCCCCAGGGTCTGTTAGTCGAGGGGGCACGTCTCCGTCCCCCCTGATCGAGTTTTGGCTGGTGGCAGTGGATACTACTTTTTATATTCGACCGCGAATATATCCCTATGGGATTTTCCCATTGTTCGAGGCTACCAACTTTAATTATTCAATTCTCATAGCCTCGAACATACCGCCGGTTTATTTATTTAATATGAATTCGCCGGTTGGTATTTTTTGCCAGGACTCGATTCTAAAATGGCGTTTGTGTTCTCTTCTGTGACTCTAACCCAAGTCGAGCCCTTTGTTCCACTTTTTGGCGGGCTTTTCCACAGAAGCCTCCAAAAGTGATCCCACTCTGTCTGGGTACCACAGGGGGTGTGGGAGGGGGTTTAGGCACCCTGGACTGAGTTACCTAGGTAACTCAAGTCGCACTCTTGTGTGATTGGCCCAAGTGGTGAGCCAGCCGACTCACCACTTAGCATGTTTGATTGACAGCTAGGCTGAGTGAATGGGGGTGTGCTGCATAAAAGCAGGGCTTTGGGGACTGGAACTTCAGAAGTCGCCACAGGATCTGAGAATCCGAAGAGGGAGAAGCTGAGCCGACCTACCACGACGACACCACCGGTGGAGCCCTGCGGAACCGACTCACCACTTCCGACGACAGAGAAGATCTCCCGGCTGGAGAGGCTTCTTCCCCTGACTGGTGGGCACAACCAGTTTACCTTCTTTTCTTCGCATCCCAGGACGTCTTGTGGTCGAATTGCCCGTGCCAAGCACCCCGGCAACCGGATAGCCACTTACCACTGGACCGCGAATCAAAGGACCGCTCCTTTTACCTGAGAATCCGACGAGGGAGAAGCTGAGCCGACCTACCACGACGACACCACCGGTGGAGCCCTGCGGAACCGACTCACCACTTCCGACGACAGAGAAGATCTCCCGGCTGGAGAGGCTTCTTCCCCTGACTGGTGGGCACAACCAGTTTACCTTCTTTTCTTCGCATCCCAGGACGTCTTGTGGTCGAATTGCCCGTGCCAAGCACCCCGGCAACCGGATAGCCACTTACCACTGGACCGCGAATCAAAGGACCGCTCCTTTTACCTGAGAACTCCGCGGCTGGTTTCTTCCCTGGCAGTGCAAAGGACTCAAGTCTTCCACCCCGACGAGATCCTCTCTTCCCCCGGACGAAGCACTGACTTGCATCCGCTGCCAGGAACAACTGCCCCCGCTGGAGTATTCTCACCACTTTAAGGTACCGTGTCCGCCAGGCCTCCCTTTCTAAAGATTGCTACAAGGTAATAATAATCCCTTAACCTTCTGGACTGGGCTGGCCGCCTTGACCATCTAACTGGTCCCTTTCTTTGGTCCAACTCTTTTTGAACCTTTTCAAGACTTTTGTGCACTGCAACCGTGTGACCTGGACACATTTCGTTCTGATCCTCTTAAAGTGGATCCGGCCTACTGAACTCTAACTTCACGGTTTTCCTTTGCCTTCCTCTCTTGTTGTGTTCTTGTAAAAGTGTTGGGATCTGTTTCAATTTATACTCTGCTTTTCTCTCCCTTTTAAAACGAATTATTAGAGTGCCATCTGCGTTAAGAACTCACCGGTGTCTGAAAATAAGTGGGGCTTTACTAAAGAATTGTCTAATATTCTTTTAAGGGAGTGTATATCTTTTAGTGTCCTTGTTTTTGAACGGCTTAAAATTAGTGCCTGTGTGTTTTACTAGATGTGGTTTTAAATAAATAATTATATCTCTTTTACACCAAGCTCTGGTCAGTGTTTACTTGTTTTACTGTGTTCTTCTGACCTATTGTGAATACTCTGTATACTGCCTAACTCTTCTTGAGGGAAGTCTGACTGCTCAGCCACAGCTACCAAGTGAATCTGTGTGGTACAGACTGCTACCAAGTGGGTTTACTGCCAAACACCTGTAGTCTTAAATCTTTTGCAGTGGTCCCAGAGGGAACTGCACAGGTTTCTGCCTAACACCCGTTCTTCGTTTTTCAATTTTTTGGAGCATGGATTTTAAGTCTTGTTGTAACATTTTGCTGGCTCTTGTTCTTACCCAATTTTTAAATTGCTGCCTACCGCTCCTAGTAAGATCTAATAAGGTCGGGGAGCCATTATTTTTTAGCTTCCTTGAATCTGATTTTAGTTTCTATTTTTCCACATCCAATTCATGATCTTAGCTGTGTTTCTGGACAGATGATGATCCTAGGCCTTGGTGGCTCTTCTCCACAAAAGACACCAGGAATCTTGGATAATCCACTATTGTTCCATAATCATAATCCTGTGCTTTGATTATGTGGTCAGAAAAATGATCAATAATGATATGATTTGATTTTGCATTTATAGTGCGCATATCTCAAAGAGAACTTGGCAGCTAACTGCATCTAGGTGCAGATAGTAGTATAGTGCTGGTAACTTAAAAAAGCCAATCAATCGAAACACTACGCAAACAGATACGTTTTCAGGTGTTTTTTATGGAAGATGATTATAGAATTTGTTTGACAAAGATGTATCGCCAGACAGTTCCAGGATTGAGGGCCTGCGATAGAAAAACGTCTGTTACCACAACTTGTAGTTCTAGAGGGGCAACCACCAACTGACATTTGTCCATGAAGTGCAGTGATCAGGAAGGTTTGCACTTTATGATTTTAGATAGGCAGAAGCAAGGTTGTGAATACATTTAAAAACCAAACATGGCAGTTTGAACTGTATTCGCTGCCAAATTGGGAGCCAATGAAGGCTTCTCCGAAAACCTGACCGTTTTTTTCCGAGACAATGAAAAAAAAATCAGTCGTACTGCAGAGTTCTGTGTCATCTGAAGCCTTTGGAGCTGGTATTTAGGTAAACCAATCAACAAAGCATTGTAGTAGTCCAATTTAGTGTTTATAAGAGAGCCCACCACCATAAGCGATCCTTCTCAGAAATGAGTGGAAGCAATGGTTTAAGAAGCGTCATCTGGTAATAGCACGTTTTTATTATCCGATTTACCTGCAGATTGCAACTTATGCAGGATTGCCAGATGACACCAAGATTCTTTAATCCGAGTGTAATCAGCAGCTTGTCCAAACAAGGTAGGGCAGGGCATTGAGTCCAACTCATTACTCAGTTTGTTTTGGGACCAAAAACAATAATCACCGTTTTGGAGGGATTTAATTGGAGCTTATTGTCCTGCATCCAAATTTGTATGTTCTCGGCATATTTTGATATGCGCTCAATTGCCGCCATGGGCTGTGCAAGTCTTACCCATATTTGCATATCATTCGCATAGGAATGATAACACAAATGAAACCGAGGAAAAATATCAAGTAGTGGACGTATATATAAATTGAACAATATTGGGGACAGGGACGACCACTGAGGTACTCCACAGCTTAGAGGCAGGGATTCGGACAGATATGAGCCTGCCTTAACCTGTTGCACAAGATTGCACCAAATGATGTAAACCATTGACTAGCTAGGTCCGATGTCTGTGCCATGGAAGAGAGTCTGGCTTGAAGTATATAAAAATCCACCTTATTGAAGTCCACCGACAAATCGAGCATGACCAGCATGCTGATATTGCCTTTGTGGGCAGACTCTACAATGTCATACCAGACAGTAAGTAAGGCAGTCTCAGTCCCATGACCTGCCCTAAATCCAGATTGATAATCTGGAATGTCATTTTACTACAAAAAGGATTGTAATTGTAACTATCTGTCTATCTTGGAGAAGGTTTTTGCAGTCCACAAAAGGCACGCGATAGACCGATAGTTGGCTAAAACATTTTGATCAAGAGAGGACTTCTTTAACAGTGGGATTAAGTAGGAATTATTTTGTTCAACTGGAATATGACCCTGTGCCAATGAGGTATTTACTAAATGCTGAATAGGTTTACTAAGCGCATATCCTAGTTGGATTCATCTTCAATCGATTTTTACCTTTGGGGACTTCCAGCGGTACAGGATAAAAATTCACCAGCAATTTCTCTGGGAGTGGAGCACATACATTTTACGATGTTATGATCACTAGTAATAGTTGGTAGAATTTCTAAACTAGTTACCCATGGGAGTAAACTCTCCGAAGCAAAAATAAAGTACAAAATATCGAATCCACGTTTCCATTTAATTTTTGCAGGAATATCTCCCCTAGTATTCCCGTTTAGCTGGTGTAAACTCCTCATTTTAGTTTCCACTGCCCACGCTAATCCTTTTTTTTTCTGTCTCGGAAGCCAGGGCGTTTTCAACCAATCCCTTTCCAGGGTCCAAATCAGGATATTTCATATTCAAATCGCCACAGATAATTATAACTGGGTCTGGAAGACTTTCGCAAAGATGATCAAGTAAATTCATTGTCGTATCTATGAAGGTTGTATTTTGATTCCTTTCGAGTGCCAGTAGCGGTTTTATATAATTAGCCATTCTGGATGTTTAGGTCTCACACGGGCCATTCCAACTTGGAATATTTGTATGTATGAATTTGGATTTAGCGTTACGATTATTTCTAGCACTATTCCATTTCTAATCAACGTTAGGAGACCTGAAATTGGTCTACCTTTACTTCCTTTCAGGGCCGGATTCAAATTAGATACATAACCATCTACTATAGGTGCCGTACGCAACAAAGTTTCTTGAAGACAGATGATATAATCAGCCCATTTCGATTCATAAGTGCCAGATAGATGCCCAAAACCTCTGTGTTCCAACTTCCTACTACCCCGCTGTTTTGGAAAATACGTCTTAGTTAGGATTGCCTTTTATTAAGGATTAATGCTTCTGCTATCCAATTCCAAGAGTCATTTTGTTCTGGTTCAGAATAGCCCTCCTGAAGAAGTTTGACTTCTCTAGTCGCAAAATCAGTACCCCCTATGGTGATGGAGAAAGGAGACTGAATTTGTGCCACGGTCTCCAACCTTCTCAAAAGTGTCGGGCAGCTGACTTGTGGCCTCTTTGTTGAATGAGCCGTCCCTCTCTGCTCTATTTTTCTTAGTTATGCTCCCCCTCTTGTGCTCATGTTCCTCTCTGTTTTCTTGTTTCGTGCAGTCGAAGTTTCTACCGTCATTTCAAACAAGTCAAATTGAGGGGCGTGACTTGGCGCACAATGTGAAGACATGGCCACCTGAGAGCTACCGATGATCAAGGAGAAATTGCCTATTAGGAACATGGCTCACACATTTTCACTGTTTTGTTATTTCAGTCAACGGACTTCATGATCATGTATATTCGCCCCCACGCTCTTTGGTGGGCCTTGGCAGTAGGAGCCATGTTGTTGTGTTTATTGAAGCCGTGCAGCTCCCTTGTGAAGGAACCTACTTAGGTCCAAGGTGGGCGTGACATTCGTTTTATCTCACATATGTTGGTTGTGCAGGAAGTGGTCAGACTGGTGCTAGTGGTGGTCCTCCCTGTCAGCATTTGTGCTATCTGCAATTTGTATGTACCTGCATGTGTGGCTACTTTTTGATCAGGATTTTACGGTATAGCAAATGCTTTGTTTCATATCCGCAGGGTCTACAATTGGTTGGTCCTGGAGAAAGCGGTCTATACATCTTTATCCCGCCAAAACGCCTTTGTGAATTTTCTTTCTTGGCGTAGACCTTGGATGTTTAAGAATGCAGATCTTGGTTTCATATAAGTGCATTCATATGTATTTTGTTGAACACAGTTTCATGTATTTATTAGTGCATTCATATGCATTTTGTTGAAAAAACGTACATGTATTGGAATTTATTTTTCAATTATTTTGTCACATGTCAAGGGCAGATTTTGACTGTACTTTGGATGTAGATATAGATATATTGCCAGAATAGGTTGGCAAAATGAATGCAGATTAGGCCTACAGTGGGATCGTTTTCAGTCTTTGATTTTGTTATGTGTGTTTTTCCACTTTTTGTGTGTATGTCTTCATCAATTGTATAAGGTGAATTGTATATTTATTGATTTACTTATTGTGTTGTTATTGTAAACAAAATATTTATATGTTTCATTTTTTTGTTTGTTCTTATTTATTAAATAATCATTGAATGACTGTTTTTGGCAGCATTCATGCAGTAAACAAAGTGATTGAGGACTTACGTTAGGATTAATATCCACAAAGTATGTGAATTATATAATTAATTCCTGTTGGGAACACTCTGTTGTGCTACATATTGTCTCAAGTTCCCATTGGTGATGTAGTAACTCCCTTAGTACCACACTGTTCACAGCTTGTCTGTCTGTAGGGACCACGTTATTGTTTTCCATTTAATGTTTATTTTTACACTTTGCTTTTCACGCTTGGTAGAGGGCCCCACTCCTGCCTTTCGCATCTCTCTGCATACCTCATGCACTTTGTCATAGCCCCCTTTTATCTATTTAGGGATTAGAGTTTGTGTTCTGCACCTTTTTCGGCACCCTACAGGCTGCAGCACGGCTGACAATTTCACCCTTAGCTACAATGATGATGAAATCAGAGCCATTGTAAGGGGCCCATCCTTATTTGATCCTTTGGGCTCCAATGAACAATTTCCAGCGCTTCGTCCAGTGCAGAGCTTCTGAAACTAAAGAAAAAAACTTTTAGGACAGGCAAATATCATTCCAGCAGGATTAATCGTATCTAACGAACCATGACTTTTTCTACAAGACCAAAATCAGTTATATTGCAACCAAGTGCAGTCTTGACATGATGGTACATGGCACAGCACTTAGGGGCAGCCATACAAGTAGAACTAGACGCTGCTGAACAAAACTTCTTAAGTGACACTACAATCACTTATGCCCAGGATAAGTGAAGAGAGGTGTCCAAGCAGTTTGAAGAATTCAAACTGACTACTTTGAACAAAAAAACGCCAAAATTGGCCCAGGGTATTCAAGAGTTTACATTGGAGGTCATTTACCCCTACCTCGCAGCCAATTATTTTGATATCCGTAACTCAGATCAGAATCAACAAACTGGGGGTCAAAAGACAACCGGGCATAGAGTAACGTTCTCAGACACCAGCAGTGACTCATCCGCAGATACAGGTGCAGACACAGCCTACCCATATTCACTGCCCCGAGCACCCTTCCACAGATACCCTCCTCCTTTTTAAGCAGTGGCCAGCAAACAGGGCGCAGTCCAGGCTGGGATCAACAATGTTACAACCAGCCATGGAGGCGCAGTCAGAGCTATCAGAGAACCTGCAGGAGAATGGTCTAGAGATCAACACAGAACAGACCAGACTCCCTATATTTAATTCATCTGGCCATACTTTGACAGCAGCTCAGTCCAGTGTTCTATCTAAAGGCTTGACCTTTATACCTACCACTAGTACGGATTGGTTTACAAGAGAGGTGGACGTGAGGAAGTTCCTGTGAAAAATCAGATTGAGGTCCTTCTTTCGAGATCAACAATTGCCAGAAGAAGATAGTGACACAGGTTTGCATATAGAAACCAATTACACTCCACAAGATAATGAAGTACCCAGAGACATACATACTTTTGAAAAATGTGTCCTCAGAGAACCCAGATCCATGAAAAATAAGCAGCACCACATGAGGCACAATTTGTCTAATGATGAATGAACAGCAGTACATCCACTTGCCAATAATCATCAATTGATTATCAAACCTACAGGTAAGGGGGAGGAATAGTGGTAATGAATATAGATCAGTACCACAATATGGTCATGGACCGCCTCAACATGCCTGGCAGTTATATTCAACTTCGCAAACATCCCATAGCAGACCTGAAAAAAGAGATCCAATTAATCACCCCATTTGGCTACAGAGACAGTGGAATAAGGCATTTAGGCTCCTCAATTCAAGTCAAGGGTCGGCACCATCTTTTTATGGGATTCCTAAAATTCATGAAGATGCTCAGACACCACCGGGTAGACCAATTGTAGCAGGCTGTAGCACAGTGCTCGGACCCATTTGTAAATATGTAGACCTGTTTCTGCAGCCGATCAGCCAGCAAACGGCTACCTACCTGAGGGATAGTACATCAGTGATTAAATTATTTGAAGGTAGGAATTTCGATCCAGTCAACAACATGCTGGTCACCATGGATATCCGGGCTTTATACACCTGTATCCCCAAAGATGAGGCTATCCAATGTTTTCTGGAGTTTTTACACGACACGTGGCCACTAAGAGCACCAGTAGAATTCATTTTAGTACTGACTTTGGGATCTGTTTTTTCAGCAAACTCTAGGCACGACCATGGGTGCAGCATTCGTGCCGAGTCTAGCCACGTTGTTTATAGTGGCATTTGAAGAACGTTTTGTTTTAGCGAATATCAATCCTTTCTGGCAACATATAACTATATGGCAGCGATACATTGCCACATCTGACAAGGGCCCACGTCACTACTTTATGACTTTTTGAATTGGATTAATCAATGCCATAGTAACATTGATTTTATTCTGGACACGAGTAGTCAATAAATACATTTTCAGGATTTGACAATCAAACATCAGAGTAAACTTATTTGTTCCCTTTATAAAAAACCTATGCAAAGGAACATGTTATTACATTTTACCAGCTTCCATCCAAGGAGTCAAAAAGAAAACTTACTGTATGGTCAATTTTTACGACTATGCCGTAACTGTACACTCACGTCTGACTACAATCAATATGTCAACCAAATGGCCACAAGACTCAAAGTTAGTGGATACCCGCAAAAATTAGTGTCCAAATCACTGAAAAGGGCAAGATATACACCACAAGAGACTTTGCTATAACCAAGAATGGAAACACAAGACCACAATTTGGTGTGTGCACTAATTTACAGCACTGACACCTTTGCAGTCAAAAAGCTTTTTCACAAGATTTGCCCACTGATACAATTTAATCTGCCCCATGAACCTGCACCACTATTTGCCCTCAAACGACAGAAGAATTTGAGGGACTATCTGGTGCACTCCAAACCTAAAGAGAGTAGATCTACGATTACTAGCTGTGACCTGTGACCACTCACAGGTCATTTTCCTTGCGGCACATGCTCAGTCTGTAAATTTAGCAAAAAAATCAAGTCATTTGACACTGCCGGCAGAACATGGGATCTCAGACAACATACTAACTGCAAAACACCATTTGCAGTGTTCGTATACAATGCCCGTGTGACCTGCGCTATGTGGGACAAACCACAAGACCAGTGCATATAAGAATCATTGAACACCGTTCTCGAAACAGGTGTCGTAACGGCACAGCCCCATGGTCAGTCACTATATGGAATATGGCCACTCTGCAGATGGCATATTATAGTGGGTCTTGGATACAGTCAAGAACGCTCCCAATGCATGTGCACTGTTATCCATCAAAGAAGCTAGATGGATGTTCAGACTTAACATCTTAGAGCAAGGAGTTAATGGCATCATGCCTAACTTGTGTGTCTTAGTCTCTCTCAAATGAGACCGTAACTTGATGTGCAATCTTTGTATATATCTTGCACAGTGTGCTGGGATGATTCTCTTTCTTTTTGTTATCTAGGATTTTCTTTTAAACCTTGATATTTTGTTTTAGTTCCAAGCCTGTTTTCCCGTGACTCCTGTCCATACCATTGTTAAGACTCACTTTGCGACTAATTGGTAGGAAGGCTGTCCCTTTCCAACATGGCACCTTCCTTTCCCCCTTTGGTCTGGCCGTCAAAGGTTGTTGTGAGACTTCAGTCTGTCTTTCATTTTTTGAGCCTTCTCTTTACCGAAGGCCCGTGAGCACACACCACCCATGTACGGGCAGTGTTGATTTTCAGAACACACCACATGGACCTGTTGAAAAGACGTAGGACAGGCTGCTAGTTCGGGTTAGTAGTGGTTTGAATGCTTTTCTGTTTTTTTTGGTGCTTCACCAACTGCTGCATGCCCAGGGACTGGATTTCAGTACTTGGACTTTGTCTTTAGTTGTTAGTTCAAATTGGTGCTCTGGTTCACTGTTTGTGCTCCGGAGCTGCCTTTTGAGACAGACGTTTAAGGCACGTACCGCATGCTTACACTGCCATCTGTTTTCCCCGTTTACCCGTTTCTTGTGAATGGTAGTGATTGATTCATTCTATGAAGATATTTGCTTTGCTTGTCATTTGCTCCATTTGTATTTTTCTCTTGTCTATTGTTTTTAGCACGAATATCGAAGGGTCAAGAGAGATGCTGTTGGGCCCCACCTCCGGATGTGAAACAAATACTTTGTTTCACATTCGCACGGTCCACAATTGGTTGGTCCTCAGGAAGGCAGTCTGTACCTCTTTACACTGCCGAAACACCTTTGTGAATTTACTTTCTTGGCGTAGACCTCGGATATTTAAGGATGCAGATCTTGGATTTGGATTCATATCAGTGCAAGTAGTAGAGATAGGGCGGGTAACCTCTTTTTTGTTTATGAGGGGCCTGACTCGAGAGGGGAAATATGAAAAGAACAAAAAGCAGAGTCAACGGCTACCCCTCCCTTAAACGCACAGGTATTGCTGGAAAACTGGCCGTGGGCTAGAAACTATTAAAGCTAGCCATGGATGATCACACTTACAGGCTGGTTAAATACAGATAAAACAAAGTTTATTCTAAATCAAAAGGCACATATTAAAATCACAGAGGGGCAAGTGGAGATTATTATCATCCACTATACATAAACTATGCAACCCAATACATAGTGTAGTAGGTAACAGATACAATATGGTTGTATGTACTGTAAGACATTAGCAGAAAATTTTTACTGTCAACACAATGTGCATTTCTGGTTCAGATTCAGTTTTGCAACAGATTCTCTGAATGACACAATTTGTATGGTGCTCCGAACTTTCCTAAGGACACAATTTTGGGGGGATGTTGTCAAAAAGACGTGCAGAAATGGTCTAAAAAGGTAGAATATAAAAAAGAGACTAAAAAAGTGTAAAAATGTGTGATCGGAACCCTATTTGATAAGGTGGACTTGGTTCCAACCCCGATATAGCACGTCCAAGTCTAATGTTCAGCCTTGCTCTTTTCTCTGTAGCTACCTCCAGAGCTGCTGAAATTATTACAACTGTACAAGCCACAGTTTCCAAAAATAGCTTCCCAAGACGCCTTCATTCATTCCTAGGTAGGTGCAATAAACTGCAGTTCTTTGTCCACCTTATCAAATAGGGTTCCTCCTCAACTGCAGGGCGGCAGCCACCCGCCAAGGGGAATCGGCCTTCGGCTGCCGGGTGAGCACACTGCAGCCCTAGTTCCAAGACCCTGCATTAAGGGGAGAACTGCAAAAGAGATGATTAAAACCAGAGGCCCCGGGGCGTAGGAGCTCGTTGCGGACACCCTTGGTGGGACTGCTGAGGCTGCAAGACTGGAGGGGAACTGGGCCCCTCTGACTGCGACCCCGCAGGCGTAAAACAGTGGTGGGGGCGGCGTGACCAACACCAGGAGTTGCCGGCGTCCAACAAAGCTGGGGCTCGACACCGGAACCCACACTACTTGCATGGACGGCCTGCTACGCTGGAGAGGGACCTTCACGGCCCGGACCTGCTGCAAACTCAGGGGTAGGCCTGGCCTTGGGTGACCACCACAGGGAGCTGCTCATTCCTGGTGGGAGCACGACTTGGGACACTTGGCCCCCACACCTTCACCCTACAGCACTGGACAGTCGATTCCTGAACAGGGCCGGAAACCTCTATTGACCATCTGTGGATCTGCCTAGCAATACCAGGGCTCACACTACAACAAGCCCAAAGCAGCTGGCTGTCGGCAGACAGACACCACCACTCGCGCCATGGCAGAATCTGGCAAAACCCCCAAATCAGCGGGCATTGCAGCACTGTTGCAGACTCAGGACTGAGGCAAAAAAGAAACCACAACAGTGGACCAGGTCCACAGAGGGGAGATAGGCACGACTCCAAGCCCGCAACTGGCCACAAAAGATGATCCCTTACAATTGATCACCAAAATCGGTAAGGACATTCAGGGAAGTCTGGTGGAGATGGCAGGAAAGGTTTCGGCCATCGATAACGACCGAGCAGAGGGTGGAGGAAATTGAGTCAACCCTCTATGAGAAATTGTATGAAACAAGCTCTGGAGGACAAATATGAAGACTCTGAAAATCGCCCCGGCGAAACAATATTTGCATCCTTTAGGCAGAATCCTGTGCAGTTCCCTTGGGGAACACTGCAAAAAGATTAAGACTACAGGAGTAAGCAGTAAACCCAATTGGTAGCAGTCTGTGCCACCCAGATTTACCTGGTAGCTGTGGCTGAGCAGTCAGACTTCTCTTAAGAGTAGGGCAGTATATAGAGTATACACAATAGGGCTAAAAACACAGTAGAGCAAACAAACACTGACCAGAGCTTTGTATATAATTATTTATAACACACTTTAGGCAATATACTAGCATTCTAAATCAAAAGCAAGTTAAAACACAGTCAGGTAAAGTATACACCCCTCCCTTGGTAACTATTAGACAAGTCAGAGTTAAAACACCACCATGATTTGTTAAAAAGATGTGAGCGCGTAACCTGATGGCACTCCAATAGTTCAGTTAAAGGGAGAGAGAAAGGCAGAGCATAGAAATAAAACAGGTCCCAACACTTTTAGGATTTCTCAACAGGGGAATAAAGGCAGTATATACTGTAGAGCCAAAGTTTTCTTTTTTTTTTAAATTTTTTAAAAACAATTTTATTGCATTTTTAACAACCAATACAAATCAAACACGCAGTGCAAATATCAATAGTACAATTTTCTCATTGTTCATTACACAGTGTTGGTCCCTGCTCCCCTTGTCCCACCCCCCTTACGAGTCTATTTATTCCATTCACTCTGTATCCGCACCGCGTGGTGGGGTCTCATTTTCAGTGGATTCTGTCAGATCTTGTATCGTTCCAAACAGTTCCGCTACCAACGATTTCCATGCCATCAGGGTTCCCACCTCTTCTTCTCCCCCTATGTTGCTTGCCTCCTGCCATACCATGGTCTCCGCCTCCGCCCACTTCTGCAACACATTCCACCACATCTCCACCCGTGGCCTATGACAAGCCTTCTATCCCATGGCAATCCTCCTTTTTGCGAGCACATAAGCTAAATCCTTCAGTTTATTGACATGCTTAAGTTTCTGCGATCTGGGGAACCCCCCCAGTAAACAGGCCCAGGCTGAGTCTATGACAATAGTGACCCCCTTTTCCGCTAGTTTCCCCGCTATTTCACTCCAGAAGCGCTCAATCACCGGGCAGGACCAGAACATATGTACCATGTCAGCCTGTTCTTCATCACATTTGGGACATGCTTGTCTACCAGCATTTTCAAACCTCGATATCCTCAGGGGTGTCATGTAAACCCTGTGTGTAATATATAATTGTATCTGTTTCAATCTGGCGTTTGACACCTTTTTATGGTACCCCAGGGCACGTTCCCACATCCCATCCTCTTTCGGTGCTCCCACCTCTGCTTCCCAGTCTAGTCTCAGTTGTGTTAGTTCTTTCCCAACCTTGGACATCATCATTTCATACAATCTAGAAATCTCATGCCCACCCTCCGTTATATCATATATCATGTCTACGGTAACATCTGGCTCTTCTTCCAGTACTGTCTCAGGCCAAGTTTTCTTAATTTCCTGCACCAATCTATGGTATGTAATATACTGACCCACGTGTAACCCCACTTCCTCACCTAGCTCTTCGAAATTTATGATTTTCCCTCCCGACAGACATCTCCCATAGATACCAACCCAATCGATTCCCAGTGGTTCCTAATTGTCGTTCGTAGCTGCTCATCTCCTCCAGCCAGCGCTACCAGCGGTATCTGCGGGGAGCATGGGACTGGGTTTTCCATCATCCGGCATGCTAGGCGCCAGATCCTCCACCCAAGTATCATCATCTCAGGACGTGCTTTCATTTCTGTCTTGGGCAGCCAAATCATCTCTTTTAAATAATATGGGGCCCAGTCTGCTCTAAACAACCTGGATTCAGGGGTCGTTTCGTCTAAGAGCCATTTAGCGATATATTGCAGTTGGCTCGCTACATAGTAGACCTCATAGTTAGGGAGCCTTATTCCCCCTTTTTCGTAAACGTTCTGCAACTTCCATAGTGCCACCCTATTCCTGGTACCCTGCCACAGGAAATCCCTGCACATGCCGTTCAGTCTGGTGAAAAACTTCCTGGGTATGAGGTATGGAATGTTCCCAAAATAATGCAGAAGCCTGGGTAAAACCACCATCTTGAGCATTGCACTGCGCCCCATCACTGCTAGAGGCAACTTCACCCAAAATGTCATACTCTTTTCAATTTTCGCTATGGCTATCTTAGTATTATGCCTATGTTCTTTTTCCACCGTGTGGTACACATCTATCCCAAGGTACTGAAAAGTATCAACAGCCCAAGGAGCTTGCAGCACAGGCAACTGCCCGACAGGGATCCCCTTATAACTAGCTAGCGGGAAAATAATAGATTTCTGAGGGTTCACCGCTATGCCAGACAGCCCCGCATACCTATCCATAACCTCCAGGATGTACTGGAGATTCTCCTCCGGGTACTTCAGGTACAGCAGCAAGTCATCCACATACAAGGAGATCAGGTGTCGCTCCCCTCCCACTTCGATGCCTATAGTATCATACTGTTGTCTGAGGTATATAGCCAAAGGCTCTAAAGCTAATATGTATAGCATAGGGGACCATGGGCATCCTTGTCTGGTACTTCTGCCTAGTTGCCATCTCTCAGAAATCACGGCTCCTGTTTTGACTCTGGCCAACGGTTCTCTGTATAGTATCTTTGCCCATTTTATGTATCCAGGCCCCACCCCATAGCCCGCCAAGGTCGCCAGCAGCCATGACCATTTGACAGAATCAAAGGCCTTCACCGCATCTAGGGACACTATTGGAGCCGCAGCTATATCCAGACTTGTTGGGTTTGGGAAGCAGTATTATAATCGCTTCTCTAAGTGACTCTGGCAGCTGTCCCATCTTAAACGCTTCATTTAGCATATCTAACATCGGGGGGAGCACTTCTGCTTTATACACTTTATAAAACTCACTTGGGAGCCCATCCGCCCCGGGGTCTTACTAGTAGGTAGCTGTCCACCGCTTCTTCTAACTCCTCCAAGGTAATCGCTGCATCAAGCTCCTCTCTTTCTTATTGTGGGCAGACCTATGTCTTCTAGTGTTTCTCCTATTTCCTCATAACTGCTTCTCTCCACATCCCCATATAGTTCCCTGTAGTAATTTGCAAACTCCTGATTAACTCCCTCCTGGGTGTCAGCTACACTGCCATCTTCTCTTGTTATTGTCCTAATGGTGGGTCTAGGGATTTCGCTCTTGTATAACCATGCCAAAAGCCTTCCTGTTTTATCTCCTCCCGCATGCTGTCTCTCTATATATTTCTTATAATTAAGGTTACACAGTCTATCCCATTGCTCTGTACACGTCTTTTGCAATTTAAGTATCGGCTCTGTGTCTATTCCAGTGTCATCATTCCCTCTCTGCGCTTTTTCCAATTCCCTTTCTGCTTCATGTAGATCGGCCAGGATTCCTCCTTGCAGGCTTTTAGATTTTGCTATGGCTACGCCCCGCAACATCACCTTAAATGTTTCCCATAGCGTGCTCGCTGAGTCCACGCTACCCGTATTCACCTCAAAGTAATTTATATTCTCCTCCTTATATATCTTCCCTACAAAGGGGATCTTTAAGCGCCTCTGCCCAGAGACGCCATGGTGGAATCCTCGCTCTTGGGGGGCAGAATTGCCAGCCAATAACTAGGGGCGAGTGGTCTGACAAGACCCTCGCTTTATATTCTGCCTGCACCGTTTCCATCATTATTTCCGACATGGCAAAGACATAGTCCAGCCTCGTATACAACTGTTGTGGGGCGAGTACTGTCTTTCTTGGGGGTGCTTCATTCTCCACACATCCGCCAGACCAAAGTCGTCTAACAGTGTCTGCAGCGCTCTTGCTGCCGGGGCAGGTCTATCCAATTTCCGATCTGATCTGTCCACCCTAGGGTTTAGTACCCAGTTAAAATCCTCACCCCAGATCACCGCACTCCCCATACACATGCTAAGATTAGTACTCAGGGTTCTAAAATATGTTGCCGTATTCTGATTGGGTGCGTATGTGTTCAAAATACTTATCTCCCTATTCTCCACCAATCCCCTCAGTATGACCCTTCTCCCATCAGCTTCTGCAGTTTCCTGCAACAGGTGAAAGGGGACATGCGGCGCCACCCAGATGAGCACTCCTCTGGCATAGGCAGAATATGTCGAGCCCGCCACCACCCCTTTCCATTTTTTCACAACCGTTCCTAGCTTTTCCCGTGTCAGATGGGTCTCCTGTAGCAGCGCAATATCTATCTTTTGTCTACGCAGGTATAACATAACCTTGTTTCTTTTTAAATAACTGTTGAGGCCCCTGACATTCCATGTGATTATCTTAAGGTTCCCCCATGGCTTCTTATAGTTCCCATCCCCCCTCCCCATCAGTGTAGTCCAGTTCCCGTTTCTGTTCCTGTCTATATAGGCTCGTTCCCCCGTTCAAACTTCCCCCATCTACAAACACCTCAAACATCCCTCCCTCTCTCCCTCCCGCCAACCTTCCCTTCCCCAACTTACCCAACTCCCCATTCTCCCCCCTCCCACCTCCCCTTCCATCCCCAACATCACCCCCCTCAACTGTTGCCCAGCTCCATCCCTGGATCTCAGGCCACCCTGCATCTAACTCTTTCTGGCTCCCGCCTGTACTCGAAGCTCCACAGGGTGAGGTCGCCCTAGTGACTAACCTGCTACAACTGCTGTTATTACTCGGGGGAGGGGGTAGGGTGCTTGCGTCCTGCCGCTCCTAGTTGCTACAGTTCAAACGCACTTTGCTATTCATTCTGCGCATGTATATGCGCTACTATATTCAAGTATTTTAAGTTCGACACAGTCAGAGGTGTCCCCGCTGAATATCAACTCTGCCCAGTCGCACCCCTTAATCTTAATCACTATCATTATTACTGCTGGGGTACCCGCTTTGCGTCCCATCAATATACATTCAATATCCCCATCACTTATCGTGTTCCTCTCGAGCTTGCTCCGTATCTCGTTCTTGACAACCCTGAAGGTACAGCCATGTCGTTGCTTCCTCGGGGGTGTCAAAAAAATACATCTTGCTCTTGTGCAGCACTTTCAATTTTGCAGGGTACAGAAGCATGTATTTTATTCCCGCCATGCGCAACCTCCTTTTGATTGCCACATAACTGTACCGCTGCCTCTGGACCAACATTGTATAGTCCGGATAGGTGGTGATGGTGCATGAAGCCCTTTCAATCGTTCTTCTTTTACGAAAGTACTCCAATATCTTCTTGCGATCTTTGTAATTCAGTATTTTTGCGATTATTGCCCAGGGGTGGGTGGGAATGGGCGGCTTCGGCTTCCTCATAAGGGCCCTGTGTGCACACTCCACTGTGAATCCTTGCAAAAGTTTTCCAGCCCCTATTCCTTGTAAGAGCAGATTCTCAACGTAGTCTGTAGGGTCTTGGCCTTCCTCCCCCTCCGGCAGGCCGACCACGTGGATGTTGTTCCTCCTTGCACTCCCTTCCGCTTCCTCCGCACGATTCTCCAGGTTAACTACCTGCTGCTTTAGTACGTGAACCTCCTTTGCATTGTTGGCGCTAGTATCCGTGTTGGCTTTCACCGCACTCTCCAGGCCGCTTGTTCTCTCTGCCAATGCCCTGACATCTTGTCGCAGCAGGGTGACGTCAATGCCTACTGCGTCTATCTTGGCCTCCAGGGAAGTGCGCAGGTCTGCCATCCCTGTCCCCCATGAGTCTCTCAGCTCCGTGATAGCAGCTAAAATCTGGTGGTTTTACGTTGCTACGGTGCTCTCCGCCGGTGCTGTTACACCTTTAGGCGATGTGGTCGCAGGAGATAGTTGCGTCTTGGCAAATGCTTCCATTGTGGATTATTTGTTGTTCTTCTTACTCATGGCCCCTCGCCCAGTCATCTTGCGGCCTCAGTTTTGTGTCCGAGGTTGTTTGATCCCAGATGTGTCGATCTTGCTCCTCTGTTTTGATGTGGCCCCAGGTAGCACTTCAGGTCTGGGTAAATTGTTCAGAAGAACCTCTGTTTAGGCTCGTGTTTGCTGGGCTATTTCTGGAGTGGGTTGTGTTCTCCCACGTTTCAACATGTCTTATTGCGTCGTAGAAAGTCCTCTTTCTTTTGTCTTGTTCACCTGGCTTTTGGGCTCTGCGCACACTGTGCACAGCTGCCTGTATCCTCAGCAGTCTTGCTTACTTCCTTATCAGCTTGGATCCACCCAACATGCCGTGCCTTCCTGTGGTGGCTTCCACTTTTTGACTCTGTGACTTCCCCAGGGTGATATGCTGGTCTACAACTCCCACGTGTGCCCCCAGCTCCCAATGTTGCGCACTCTTTTGTCCTTAAGAGTGCAAGATCACCTCCATCAGTGGCAGCCCAGCGGTATCGAGATGTCCTCCAGTGGCCGTTATTGTTAGGTGCACAATTTCACGTTCCGGCTGCTGAATTTGTTGATGAGCAGCCGCCTTCTGCATCAGCTGCCCCTTCTGCAGAAGCACAATGCTCTGCCTCCAGCTCGGTTCTCACGCGCTGCTACTGTTGCCTCATGCTCCCACTACAATGCATCAAGGGGTTCGGGCGCGCGGCGCTCGCTGTTATACACAAAGGAGCTTTGGATGGCCGCTTCAGCTGATCTTTGTCTAGCGCACCAGTTGCATCTGCATCGCGCAGCACGCCCCCGCTTTTGGAACGCTCGGGGGGCCTTGCTCGCGCTCCGGTATCAATTAATATCACTGCTCCCGGGCTTGCCGCGACTGGGTGTTTTGCTCCGCTGGGCGGCCCGTCCGAATCAAGCTCCTCAGTCGCTGTTCGCAGGACGTCACTCGAGCTACTGAAGCCATTTGATCTCCCTCTCCAAGGCTTTCTACACACTGTAGCACAACGCAAATTGTTATTTCAAGGATCAGATGATCCGCCGGGCACTTCATCAGATGCTAGCTTTCCGAGCACTGGTGTCAGGGGCTGCTCGCGCTACTGTATCCCTTTAAGCCACCTCTCCCAGGCTTACTGCACACTGCAGCACGTTGCGTGTTGTTATTCTAAGGATTAGATGTTCCGCTCAGCTCCCCATCTGGAGCGAGCCCTTCGATCACTGCTGGCAGCCCGGCTCAGTGATTCCGGCAGTCAGGGGACCCGATGCCTTTGTTAGCTGCCATTTTGTGGAACTGTGTGCTCCCCACGGCACACACAAAAGAGCTCATAGCTTGGGCATTCTTGCCACAAATTACTAGTCCTTTGCTGCTATGACAGGGAACACGTTCCAACACCTCCGCTCATGTTTCCAGGAACTTTCCAGTCCATTTAAGTGCTTTAGCACGGATCGTCGTCGGATGAATAGGAGCAGCCACTCCGTAGGACGTCCTGCTCCATGGCTGGTTGGCCACGCCCCCCTACTGTAGAGCCAAGGTTCATAGGCCAGGCCCACTTTAAATGGAGCAAAGCGAAATTTGCCCAGGATCACATGGTTTAAAATGCACTAAAAGTCTTTGCAGAATGTTCAAAAGAGGTTGGGGCGATTCAAGAAGATAAAGTTAGAAGGTCTGGGGCCAACCCAGTTGGAAAGCCAAGGATTTAAGGGTCACCTTGGGAAAACCGAAGAAACGGGAGGCCAGGCAGGACACAGTACCTTAAAGAGAGCGGGAGCTCCAGCAGTGGCAGTTGTTCCTGGCAGTGGTTGCATCTCGTTGTTTCGACCAGGGGAAGAGAGGATCATGTCGTGGAGGAAACGTGGAGTCGTTGCACTGCACAGGGATGAAACCAGCCGCGGAGTTTGTCGATAAAAGGTGCGTTCCTTTTATTCGCGGTCAAAGTGGTGAAGCTTGGCTATCCGGCCGCCGGGGTGCTTGGTACGGGCGATTCGACCAAGAGACGTTTTAGGAAGGCGAAAGGGGCGAACTGGTTGGTCCCACCAGCTCAGAGGAAGAAGACTCGTCCAGCAGAAGATCTTCTCTTGTCGTCGGGAAAGTGGTGAGTTCGTTGCAGCAGGGCTTCACAGGTGGTGTCGTCGTTGCAGATGGCTCAGCTTCTTCCCTCTTCGGATTCTTAGGTCCTGTGGCGACTTCTCCAGTTCCAGTCCCAAAGGCCCTGCTTTTATGCGGAAAAACCCCCATTCAACAGCCTAGCTGTCACTCAAACATGCTAAGTGGTGAGCCGGGCAGCTCACCACTGGCCCAATCAGAACAGAGTGCAACTTGAGTTGCTAAGGCAATGCAGTCCAGGGTGCCAATTCCCCTCCCCACCCATCCTGTGGAACCCAGACAGAGTGGCACCATTTGGAGGGCTTCTGTGGAGAAGCCTGCCAAAAAGTGGAACAAAGGGCTCAACCTTGGTCAGAGTTACAGAGACGGACACGAACGCCATTTTAGAAAAGATTTCTGGCAAAAAGACCCAACCATGAATTTAATATTAAATTAAATAAATAAACCAGCGATATCTTTAACATTGCACCAAAAAGTGGTGCGTTTAAAATCAATGGGAAAATCCCATAGAGAATATTCCGGTGGAATATTTTACGTGGTAACCACTGCCACCAGCCAGAAACTCGACAAGGGGGGACTGGACAGTGCCCCATTGAAAACAGTCCCAAGAGCAATATAATTAACCCCTTCCAGTACTTCCACAATATGATGGTTTATACTGGTTCTGTTCATAATTTAAGACTAGTAAAGTCAATGGTGACTTTACATGCCCTGGGAGACAGTAGTCAGTCCCAGGGTATGGAGTCTATGTTTGGGGGTCACTATGACACCCCTGTGTTACTGCACTGAGGGTGCTGTGTAACACATACACAAAAAACGGATGATACCCTATGGAGTAAAAGACCCCATAGCCCAAAATCACACTAATAGTCAGAGACATAACTCAAATCATGTCTAAGAGTGGGAGTAAAAGAGTCTCACTCTTAGCAGAAGGAAAAAAAAAATCCAGCAAAGCTGCTGGGGGACTCACTAGGTTTGGGAAATTAACCTTATAAGAGAATTCTCCCTAATAGCATCAAAGGGGACCCCCCGGAAATCCAAGAGCACAACCTAGAAGCATACATCACAGATCTCTTTCGCCAGATCCTCGACACCCTGGCTGGACAAGTTAATCGAGCTGGACAGAACACACTGAGTCCCCCTAGCAAGTTCAGCATGGCGAGACCTGGCTCTCGACATCCTCAAAAGGCTGCACTTTTACAAGATTAAAGAGAAGATCTTGGTCTTTGCTAGACAAGCCAGAGAAATTTGTTTCTGGGATTACACCCCATCACTCGGGTATCACCTTATTCAAACGCAAAGCACTCACCGACGGAATGGCTTCGGGAGAGAGAAGTGCACTACAGGTGGGGATAACCGATCACCCTTCACTTCAATTACCTGAACCGCTCTGGGTCGTTGTCATCGAAGGAGGCGGAGCAGCTGCTCTCCCCGGACGCAGCGGACCACCAGGCAGACGGGGGAACTGGATCCATCGTCCAGGTCAGGAGCCAGAGTGGGACTCTGTACCAGAGTGGGTAGGGGTCGGAGGAAGACGAAGGATTCGAAAGCCCCCAGATGATGCAACGTTTGCAGACACCAGACAACTGTTCCACCGCGGACCACTCTGGCTGACTCAGGCTCAGAGCCGGGGACACTGTAACAACCCTCTCCTGTGAGCGGGAGCGACTGTCTGGACCTGCAGAAATGATCATGGTCAACACTTGATGTCTGCAACACAGGCTACTCCTTGTTATTGGTCCTCCCCCAACTAGGCCACCTGCCGGCCAGAATCAGTCATTGGTAATGTTTGTTGGGGAAAGTTGGGTTACGTTTGGGGCCTGAGAGGGGGGGTTCACAAGACTGGATCAAAAAGGCGGCGGTGGGCAGCCAGCACGAGATGGAATTCCCTGGGTCATGAGCGGAACAGCTAGCGGTACACAGGTCCTGTGCAATAAACCTAATGGCTAGCACAACCTTCGACTCACAGGACAGTACAATGACATTGCTAACCTGGAACGTTCAGGGCCTCAATTCGCCTATTTAATGCAAATCAGTGATAGTGAGATTGGGTGAACTCTCCCCCTCAGTAGTTTTTCTACAAGAGACTCATTTACTGAAAGAGGACGAGGGGAGACTAACACATGCCCACTTTGCGACGAGGAGTGGTCATCTTATTTAATAAAGCTACTCCCTTCACTCGATCTGGGACCCTGTGGAACAATGAAGGGAGGTTCCTGGGAGTTAAAGGGACCCTCTTAGGCAACGTCTTCACGTTTGTTGAAGTAGATGCCCCACTAATAGACAGTTGTTGTTCTTGGATAGCCTTTTGGGCAGATTATTCTTTTCGCTGAAGGCACCCTAATTATAGGTGGAGATCTTAATGTCGCCCGAACTCGAAGTAGACAAAACTCTTTCAGCCTCTAGGACAGATTTTAAAAATTCCTTGGCACTAAAGCGCCTTCTGCGTGAGTTGCATCTGGTGGACATCTGGAGGCTGAGGAACCCATCAGCCAGAAACTATACTCCTTACTCACATGCCCACCAAGGCTATTTGCGTATCAACATGCTGTTGGCCTCGGCCTCCCTGGCACCCTGTATTCCAGACAGCACAATACACGTAATCTCTATATCGGAACATGTGCCAGTCTCACTTTCCCTATCAATATCCAGTTTGACTGCTTCAACACAAAAATCCTGGAAGTTCTACGGGCCGATAATGAAGGTCCCATTAGCTCGTCAGGAGATCGGTTTGGCCATCACTTCATATTTCAACCGCAATCACACCAAGGACGTTCCCCTACCCATAGTATGGGACGCCATGAAAGCCACGGTCAGAGGGGAGATCATAAGCCTCACTTCGTCTTACATGCATGCCAGAACCCGGGCGCAACAAACACTGGAAGATGAAGTGCGCCTACGGTAGGCCGCACAAAGAATCGGGCTCTCGCAGGGATGGGTGCATCTTGAATATTGCCAGATCCAAACTTAATGCCCACTTGGCGGAACGCACCTCACAGGCCCTCCTCAAGATCAAACAATTCTACTACACTAGGGGGAATAAAGCTATCAAAATGCTTGTAAATAAGCTGGCTAAACATAGGTCCTGCAACAATGTGCACAAGTTAACAAATGAGGAAGGCGTATCCCTCATCACGGAGGAGGATAAACTACAGTAGGTGCACACATACCATGCAAAAGCAACAGTAGCCTCCCCTCCAATCTCCGACACCCTGGCATCCTATTTAGAACCAGTTACTTTCCCCCACACTGGCCCTTGCCCTGATCAATCAAATGGAACAGCCTATAACACTGGCGGAGGTCACAGTGGCCATCAAATCCCTGAAAAACACCAGATAGCTTTGCGACCGACTTTTACAAGGCCTACTGCGAGATTCGTTCCCCCCCCCAGTAGACCAAACTCTATAACTCTTTTCTCGAGACAGGCACACTCACACCAACAATGCTGGAGACTTTTACAATTTTACTTTTGAAAGCACATAAAGACTCCCGTCTGCTCGACTCGTATCACCCCATTTCCCTTAACAACTTGGATACCAAGCTGTATTCCAAAGTCCTCAACACACGACTAATGCTGGCCCTGCCCACTTAGATCCACACAGATCAGACAGGCTTTTATTCCCGTCGATCCGCCCAGGACATTAGGAAGGCGCTCAACTAAGCTGAGATAGCAACCAGAGCCAAAGCAGAGGCCAGCCTTTTGGCCCTCGATGCCCACAAGGCGTTTGACCAACCGGACTAATCCTGCCTTAAAGTGTTTCTCCATAAGCAGGCCTCGGTCCGAAATTTCTGCAGATCGCGGCCATTTACACAGCCCCCATAACCTGTATTAGGGTGAACGGTGGAGCCACCCTGTTAATTAAAATCAGCAGAGGAAAGAGACAGGGGGCCCCCCGTTTCTGCTCTTATTCACCCTCTCAAAGCCCCTAGCAGCCCGGGTGCGCCTCTGTTGCAAGGAAGGCTAGCAAAAAATATCTTTATATGCTGATGATGTGCTACTCTCCCTAACGGAGGTGCAGAGGTCAATACCAGCTTTAAAGGGCAAACTGCAGGATTTTGGTCAGGTCTCTGGGTGCATACTAAACTACACCAAATTGCTTGGTCCGACTATCGGGCTGACAGTGGGGGACACGCCTGCACCGGCAAAGTTATTTCCATTCAAATGGAGCAGAGACCACATCCAGTACCTGGGGTTAACATCACAAGCTCCACCAAAGCAATATATTCGGCCAACTTCCCCTCTTTATTTGCCAACCTGGAATCAGACTTGAAAAGGTGGCAAAGACAACAGACGTTGTGGCTCGGGCATATCACAGCTATTAAAATGTACATTATTCCCAGGCTCCTCTATCATTTCCTGACCCTTCACACTGTGGTTCCGGCCAAGAAGGTCTTGATGCACAAAGAAGGCCTGGGGATTTGGGGGTACCGGATCTCTACCGCTATTAACTCGCCTCACAACTTTCACATGGAGCCCGTCTGGGGAAATCTCAGGCTAGGCACAATTAGAACAAAAAGCGACACTGATCCCATTAAAACAACTATTTGTCAGAGTGCAGGGCAGCCAGATTAAACCAGAGCTACTGCTGTCGACCCTTTATACACTCAAATGCTGGAACATGGCGATGAAACGTTGGGGTACCCCTGGAGGGCTGCGACCATTGTCACCCGTGTTTCATAATCCCGAATTCTCGCCAGGCGAACAATCAACAGCATTTGCAGAATGGATAGTGGGTGGTCTGAGGGTACTCCAACAACTCCATAATAATGGGTCCCCACTGACATTTGAAGAGTACAAGCAGGCATTTGCGCTGCAAGAGGGGGATATATTCCGGTAACTACAATTCATACACTGGGGGTCCCACCCAATTGTCTGACAGAGGGCCAACTGAACTCTGAATGTGCTATCATACTTGACTGGTAGTGTGAGAAACCAGACAGTGTCTCCCTGACTAGTCCCGGGGGATCTGTCATCCAGGTGGCCAGGACACGGCCATCGCTATTGGATCCAGTTCCTGGGGGAGTGGACCAGTGAGGGAGGATCACCTGGATGAGAGGTCCTTAGGGAGTGGAAGCGGGATACCAACGGGTGAGACGCGGTATCCCCCTTCTTATAACTACAACACCTCTTCCCCAGCCTATCACGAAGGATACTCAGACACTCTACCCCCTACCCTCTTTTCCGACACAAACACTTTCATACACCACGTAAGACTAACAGCATTTTACCTGATATGTCCCAACACAAGTGTCAGGCAGAGTCAGGCAACTGACCAGAACCACACACACCTGACGCCCCTTTCTCTTCCACACAGGGATAAAAGGTGGAGCAGGAGAGCACACTACGAGCAAGGCAAACCGCATGACGAGACAGCTATCCAAGCACAGCAGTTCAAGAGGAGGAGAAAGGTGGCGAGAACCGAAAGGGTGACAGGGAGAGAAGTGACCTTGCTCTTTCCGACCCAAACCCGCGAAGCCTCCATGGAAGGAATACAAAGACCGCGAACAATAGCCAGTGTGTGATGTAGCAGATGTCAACGGTACACAGAGCATGCCTACACTGATAATCAGAACAGGGAGAGACGCGTGCTACCATGGTACTGGCCTTGACTCCAGGGATAAGAAAAGCCAATGGAGGGATGCCGATGGAAAGGGGCGAAGCCTGAAGTCTTTATAAACAGTGTGTTGACAAGTGTGAACCCGACAGAGGGATGTCCACAGTGAACTGTTTAAAAATACATTAAGACTTGTGACTGCCACAGGTAAAATTGTTTTGAGAAAAAGCTGTAGTGAACCCGACGGAGGGAGGCTGATATTCGAGAGAGGTCTGAGCCAAGAAGTGGGGGACCCAGCAGTGAAAAGTCATCACCCAATGTACATTTGGAAAGGAACTTTTTGTTTGATATTTTGAACACATCAAGCACTCTGAGGCAAGAGACTTTTTTTGTAGAAAAAAGACTTAACCACCGAAGGTCCTGATAGCTGAGAACTGAACTGTCGTCTCGGTCTGGGAAAGCTCGAGAGTGTGCTGTGCTCAGGTGTCACCTTGTACTGTGCTCAAAACGTGGAACAGTCAGACCCCAGGCTACGACATCATGACTTATTTGTGAACACTTCTTTCTTTCTTGTGAACACTATCCCACACTCTTTTGTATTTAGTTGTAAGAATTGGCAATAGGTTTTTTAGTATAGGCACTTTTATTTGACAAGACGCCACTAGGACTGCCTTATTATTTGATGGTCGTAGCTTGCTCGCATCTTAGATTTAGGTTTAGATTGGGTGTTTTTCCAAACCGCCTATACAGTTTAATAAAACATCCATGAACTGTCATCACTTGTGTCTGTCTTTACTTAGTTCCTTACAGTAGAACGAAAGAGAGAAACTTTGGGCTTTTCAAATTGCTAGACCGCTTGGACCCCTAATCTTGTTTACCCAACATGGTTGGGTGGAAAAGGGACTAAGGCAGGGAAATCGGTGATGACTCATGGCATCACATCTCGGAACGTAACCACAGAGCATCCAGGTGCACCAAGGATAAAGAGTGCCAATTAAAACTCTTATCGCTGGTGCTACTACCCAGACTCCACCGCATGGCCCCATCATACCACAAAACCTGCTGAAGAGGCTGCCCGGAGAGCGGAACTTACTACCATATGTGGTGGCAATGCCCTAAAGCACAATCCTATTGGAAGGAGGTACTTTCTCATACTAGGACCCACATTGTCCTATTGGGGGATTGCCGCGACAGACAGTGCAAAATTACTCACCCACCTCTTGCTCGCAGCCAGGATTGCCCTGGCCCGGAATTGGAAAACTGCAACCCGCCCAATCCTGAACATGTGGTGGGAGAAACTATCGGAAATGCTTGCATCAGAAAAGATAATGGCCCTTGCAGAAGGGAGATACCCATCCTACGTGGCTACCTGGCTCCCTTTCATAGAATATACGCAAGCAACTTACCATGGAGCCTATAGACCCATGCTATATAAATACTTAACGCTCCTTTAGGAGGTGGAGGCTGGGACTTGAGCGCCTAATTTTCATAGATTGAAACAGTGTTCAATAACCCTGTGTGACTACGCTTATTGTTGTAGATATATGTATATATATATCATTATTTTTATTTTTTTCATGGTTTAGTTTGATCTCAAACTTTTTACATTGTTTCTCAGAAAGATTTCAGTAGACAAGGAAAGTGTATTACATGATTAAAGCAAAAAAATAAAATAATTGTTGAATATAATTCTTTAAGTTCAGTCCTCGTTTCCAAATTCTTTCCAGGTCGTTACTAATGTCCAGGTATAAATTATCCTTTTAAGATCTTGTTGGTAGACATTGAGTCCCAATATTGGATTACTCTAAAAGGTGAGTAGTTTATCATTTCCAAGGATGAAATATCCCCAATGATGATTACAGTCCATTTGTCTCGCCTCTTGCGGGAGCATCTTTGCATATCTTTATGGTTTCTCCCTTATTGCCGGACACTCCATGATGAGATGGAACATGCATTCAGTTTGTTCACGACAGTTACAGAATCACAAAAGCCTTCTTCAGCCGGGAGTTGATGAGTGAGCGAGATATTCGCGGGTCGGCAGAATATTCAGTCTTAATTTTAAGAATGGGTCTCTCATGTACCTATCCGGAAAAAGATTTAGATATCGCGGCATTTGATTAAGAGCTCTTGATTCCAATCTTGAATGTATATCCATTTTGTATTGTGCTTTTTTTGTTAGTCTCGTTATCCAATCCCTGCGTTGGATTTTCAGTTTTGCTTTCTGTGGACAATTCAGTAACATCTCTCTAGATACTTCTGCGTTCTCCATTAGTTGGCTACAGTAGATACCGTCGCATTTATCAGGTTTGACTTATCCTTCAAGTTGTCGATTGGAGGAATACTGTCATCTATCAGTGTTTTCCTGTAAAGATCTAAATATTTCCAGATGACTGTCGAGTCCGAGGATTGTAGCGCCAGCTCATATCTAATTCTCGGCATGGGATACGAAGCAGGTAATGAAAAAATCTACCTCCAAAATATGGCTTCTATTCTAGTCCAAATTTGACAAGGAATGTTTAATACAGCTCCTGAATGTCAGAATTGCTATTACTTTTTGACGATAGAATGTCATCACTGGTCTTAGAGAGAATTTTCCATATTTTTGGTGACTAGCTAGATCTTGTCGCGCTAAAGAAATCGCCTTTCTTTCAGGTGGTCTACCCATCCACCATCTATTGTGGATTGGGTCACCCACACACCTAAGTACTTGACTGCTCGGACTGGAATCAGTTTTTCGCCCTTAATGAATACACTCAATGCCTTCCTCTTTGGGTTGGATCGCTCTGTTAAAGCCATCACCTGTGTTTTTTTTGGTGTTCATTCTTAAGTTGTTTAATTGTGTATCGAACTAGGGCTGTCAGCCTCTTTTGAAGGCCCATTTGTGTTTTGTCAAGCAGGACAATGTCGTCTGCGAAAAAAGTATATATGAAATTCTAGTAGTGTTCAGCATTGGAGCATCTCCTGTTACTGCTATTTGAGTTACTTTCAAGTCTGAGATGTATAGGATGAATAGTGTGGCTGCCAAGGGGCAGCCATGTTTCAACCCATTCCTTGTTGGAATGACTGCCGACATTGTTTCATCTAATGACAGGCGAATCTGGATTGAAGTTTCCGTGTACAGTGCTTTGATCGGTTCTATGATGTTTTGTGGACAGTTCAAGTTTGTTAATTTTCCCCAATGTGTCTGTCGATTTACCGTCTCAAACGCAAGTTGTAGGTCTACGAATATTGCATAGGTGCTGATGTTTTTTCTTATTGCTTCGTGTTTCAAACAGTTTAACAGTAATAGGTTAATGTTCGTGCCAACATTCTTTGTAAATCCCATTTGTCTTGTGTCGAAGAGGCCGTTTATAGAGGCCCAGATATTGATCTTCAGAAGGAAAGCCCAGGATTTTGCCCAGAGGATCTAGCAATGCAATCAGGCGGTAGTTTGCAGGTATGCTCTTGCATCCCTGTTTATATATCGGTATTATTATAGCTGTTTTCCATGTCTTCTGAATCAAGGCACGGTTTTTAATAATGTTGAATAGGAAGCAAATGTCAGCCCATTGCTTTGGGTGTTTTTTGATGGTCGCGTTACAGAGGCTGTCAGGGCCAGGGGCTCTTGAACCATTTAGATGTTCAATATGGTTTTGGATTTTCATTCCGGTTCCATTCTATGTCCCAGGCTGTGGTAGGGAATATGGCCTCATCTTCACTTGTGATGTGCGGCAGGCTACATAGGTTTGAGAAATGGTCCACCCATGCCTCTTCCGACACACCACAGATGAATCTCATTGTTTGATCTTCCTTGTCATTGATTAAATTCCATAGTTCTCTGGTATTTTGTTGATTCAATGCTCTCAGCATTGTGAAGGATTCCAATTGGGCGCCACACAACAGACCAGGACCTTCGACCTTAGCCTTAGATGTAGCGCACGATAAGAATGCTTTTTCTTTATTTTCTGCGAGTTCAAATTGAGCTAATACCAAACCAGTCTCACACCCACTTTTACAAATACCCTGGGTCACAATGGACCATGAACCAGGCCGGTGGGTGGACACACAATATTTATTTATTTTAAATTCAAAGAAAATCACACAATTGTTATATTGGGCAGCAATCACCAATGGGGTGATAATTACAATGAAAACCACTGAAATACCCTTGCGTAATCTTCTACAAAAACATATCCAAAGCGCAAGTGAATAGGAGCACTTTTTCAATAAGGATAGATAGCACCAGAGTTAAGGTTTCCCCCTGTAATGTTCCCTCAACCCACAATTCATCGAATTCTGAGTGGATAGAAAGAAAAATCAAGGAGTCAGGAATATGAGACAGCAAACGGAATCAAAATCCGACTTTCCCTCACAAAACCCTTTGCAATGGCCTAAAATAACACTCAGATTATGACAAATAATGAATTATGTGTGTGTTTAAATAATGATGTACATATGTTTTTTTTTAAACTTGATTTTTATTTGGCATTTTCTTGAGCGAACATCGACAAAACATAACCAATACCCCAACCCCCCCTTCATCCCCTCCAGCCCAAGGTTCAAATATAGATCTCCACCCCACCCCTGATCATCCATCTTACCTCTCCCCCTCGCCGTCGCTCCCTTTTCGATTTAGGAAATGTTCTATTGCTCTGCTCCATACTTGGGGTGCCTATGCAGAGGAGTCGACTATGCCCAAGAGTTGCATGCTTCGTGGACACCTCCGCTACCTAGTTCCCTCCATCAGAAATGCGAGGACCGAGTCCCAGTCCGACCTGAAGCGCAGATGTTCTCCCTGAATTGAGTACGTGAGCCACTCCAGTACAACCGAGGGGGCCTATCCTATTTTGGCTTTCACAATACTCCTTCCAGGTCCTCCCCTATGACCGCCCTGTCCATGGGCCTCCACACTTTCCCCTGGTCGCTTCTTTGCCAATCCCTGAGCACCCTCAGTTGCGCCGCCCTGTAGTAAGCCCGAAAGTCGGGTAAAACCATGCCCCCCCCCTGCTCAGTGGGAGCTCTCATCAGCCTAGCCGCCAACCTTGGGGGCTTATTGACCCACACACATCTATTTGTGAGTCTGTTCAAGTTCCTAAAGAAAGCTGGGGGAACTCGCACCGGAAGGGCAGCAAAGTGATACAAAAGTGTTGGGAGTATGGCCATTTTAAGGGTGTTGATACGGCCTAACCACGAGATAGCCAGGCCGCCCCAGTCTATCATCTTGCTTTTTAGCCTCTCCAGTAGGGGTGGATAGTTTGCCTGGTAAAGGTGATCCACACTTGACGTTAGTCTGACACCCAAGTAAGTGAGAATGATCTACCCATTTATATGGGGAGGAACACTTCAAGGATCGGGCTTCCGGGGTAGGGACGGCAAGGTTGAGGATTTCTGTTTTTGAGGTATTCAGTTTTAGACCGGCCACGCTGCCAAAGTTCGCCAACTCAGCTTCCACTGGAGGGATCGCAGACCCCGGGAGTGTCAAAGAGAGTATATCATCCGCAAATGCTGCGATTTTATGCGGTTCCCCTGCGAAGGGATGCAAGTTATGAGCGGGTTGGAGCATACGGCCTTGAGGAAAGGTTCCAAATGGAGGGCATACAGTATTAGGGACAATGGGCATCCCTGCTTAGTACCCCTCTCCACCCGCACCAATTCTGAGAGTTGCCAATTCACCACTAGTCTGAGCATTGGGTGTCTATAGTTGGCTCTAATCTTGTCCAGGAATTTGAGGCCAAAGCCCATCTGGGCCATAGTTTCAAAAAGGAATCCCCACTCCACCCGATCAAACACCTTCTCTGCGTCTATTGCCATCAGGAGGGTGGGGACCCCCTTCTTGTGGGCCTTTTCTATTAAGTGGGCTAGCCTTCTGACATTGTCTGTGGTTTGTCTCCCTCTAACAAATCCCGATTGGTCGGGGTGTACCAGCTTGGGGATCAGGAGATCTAATCTATTTGTTAAAATCCTGGCGTATATTTTGGAGTCCACATTAATTAGAGCTATGGGCCTGTAGGAGGTACACTCAGTTGGATCCTTGCCCTTTTTATGAATGAGGACAACTTTCGCCTCTTCCATTGTTTCAGCGACTGCTATATCCCTACCTATTTGGTTATAGAGTCTAGTGAACACTGGAACGAGTAGGTCCCTATGTAATTTATAAAATTCTGCCACATATCCGTCCGGCTCCGGCGACTTAAAATTAGGGTGAGCTCTAATGGCATCCCGGACCTCGTCCTTTGAGATATCCCTTTCCAACGTCTCCATCTCTTCATGGGATATACGGGACAATTTAACCTTATCCAGATATTTCAATTGTGAGGATTGTGCCGGGGTGTCGGACGCATACAGATTTGCATAGAATTGGGCGAATTCCCTTGAGATGTCCTCATTTTTAGTGCTAATGCTCCCTCCCTCTAGCTGAATTTTCAGTATTGTCTTCTCGTTCTGCTCCCTTCTAAGGAGTCTCGAAAGTAGTCGGTCTGCTTTATTACCTGTAATGTAGAATTTCTGCCTGAGAGATAGCAGGCTGCGCTCAGCCGCCCGAGTCTGAATCAGGTCCAGCTGGGCCCTAGTTGCCCTATACTCTCTTTTGATTGCCGGGGTCTGATATGTGCCAATTTTCGCAGTTATCTCCCCAAGTGCTTCCTCCAAGCGCGCCTCCTCTATTCTGTGTCTCTTATCCCTTCTTGCTTTCAGGGCTATTATATCTCCCCTCAGAGTCGCCTTAAAAGCGTCCCATCTAGTCTGGAGGCTCGTGTCCTCTACTGAGTTCTCCGCAGAGAAGCGTTTCATTTTCTCCTCAATTTCTCCGACCAAGACCTGGTCTTTAAAGAGAGCAGATGGATAGCGCCACTTCCACAAACCCAAGGATCTGCCCTTAGATTGCAGTACTATGGTTAATGGCGCTTGGTCGGAGAGCGATGCCGGGCCCATGGAGATCTCTTGCGTCCTCCCCAATAGACTGGCAGAGACCCAAATACAGTCTATTCTCGAGTGGGATCGGTGTGCATGTGAATGAAAGGTATAGCCCCGCGCTCCCCCTGTATCTCTCGCCACGCAGCCACTAAGCCCATTTGCCCAACCTTCTCCTTTAGTTCCTGAGTTGGTCTCCCTTGTGAGCTCGCCCATCCCGCCGTTCTGTCCCTGTCAAGATCCCATGGTAGGTTAAAATCACCTTTAAGAACAACAGAGAACCTGGCAAATTTCTCTAGTTTCGCCAGTGCTGCCTGAATATAAAGGTCTTGCGCCGTATTTGGTGCATATAACACCGCCACTGTAAGGGGGAGCCCCTCGCCCTCCAGGTTAACCGCCAGGAATCTTCCTTGGCTGTCCGTGACTTGCCCCGTGATATGGAATCCCAGGCCATCCCTAAGGGCCAGGAGCACCCCAGCTTTCTTTTGGAATTGTGTAGCTTGTAGCGTCCTGGAGTACCCCCACAACTTGACCCTTTTACGATCAAGCGTTCGGATATGGGTCTCTTGGAGCGTGATTATGTCTGGCCTCTCGCGCCTAATGACTCGCTCGACTTTCTTGCGCTTAATCAGTGAGTTGAGGACGTTCACATTAAGGGAGAGAATCCTCATTGATCGCTGAGTAGACATAGTGGAACACCTGGACAAGGGTTGCACAGGCCCCCAAATTTCGACCTGGCCCCCTCCCCTGGGGATGATTTACCCTTTAGTTTTCGAGGTGTGCGCAGACTTAGCTTTCGATTCTTGAACCTTGGGTTTCCCGCAACTAACCACTGATCCCTCCCTCACCCAACGCCTCCCTCTCCCCCCAGGCTATGTGAGACGACTGGCCTCAGCCCCCCTGAAATCGTCACCTCGAGAGCCGTCCCATCAATTGCCTTGAACAGTTCCAACGCGGGAGCTCTCTGGCCCATTCCAAGTGATACTCCCAAACACCTCCCCCCAGAACGCTTTAAAGTGGAATCATGATAAACTTGCCTTTAACTTCCATTTTCCCTGCTAAAGTTGCCCTCCCCAGGCATCCTAATCTGAGGTCGCTCCCAATTAAAATCTGTGCAATTCTTAAGTTCCTGCCCTTTCCTTTTTGACGCCCCCTTCAGCAACCATTAGCTGTCACGCCTGCGTTCTTCCTAGTCTTCTTTGAGCGGACTGTTGACCATTCCCAGACTCTACGCCCGCTCTGCTGGGATGGGGATGCCGTAGATGTAGGCGGGGGATCCTCCTCCAACCACAACAGGAAGAGACCCTGTTTCCATGACGTTATCCTCTGCGCTTTCCCTTGCCAATCAAAGGCCAATCTGAAAGGGTGCAGCCATCTGTATCTAGTGCCCTGAGCTTTCAAATGTGCGAGCACTGGGCCCATTCTTCTGCATTTGTTTAGCGTTGATTGGGCCAAGTCCTGATACAACCCAATCTCCGAGCCATTGTAGGTAATCCGGCCTGCCTTCCGTGCTGCTGAGAGGATTCTCTCTTTTGTCTAACAACTGTGCAGAGCCACTAGGACGTCCCTCGGTTGAGCGCCCAGATCTGGCCGTTTAGGGCCCGTTCTATGTAACCTGTCAAAGACCAAGGATGACGTGTCCGACGCATCCAGTTGGTCCGCAAAAATGCCCCTCACAACTTGGGCTAGATCCTGGTCCTGGATGTCCTCCGGGAGAGCCTTAATACGGATATTCGAACGTCTAGAACTGTTTCCTAAATCTACTACCTGGAGTTCCAGGTTGTGCGTGGCTGTCGCTAAGGTGTCGAGGGGTTTGTCCGTCTTTCGCACATCCTCAGCTAAATCCTATATCGCCCTCTCATTTGTGTCCACCCTGTCTTCTATTTTACCGATATCTCTCTTGATTTCTTGGATGCCCTCCGCCAAATCCTCCCTGAGGGCTTCCATTTGCTTTTGGCCTGCAGCAGTGATCTTGTCTACGATGTCGGCCAGCAGGAGCTTCAGTGTCATTTGCATGATGGGTTGGTCTTGGCCCTCTAAGTCCTCCTGTGATTCTCCAGTGGGCCACTCTTGGGCGGGATGTTCCCTAACCCACCTCCGTGTCCTTAGCCCACATCTTAGACAGAGCGTTCTCCTGAGTTTTCTTTAGTGATCTTTGGAGAGATTGACTATCTTTAGACTTGTTCTTGGACATGCTGGGATGAGATCTGGCGCTAGGGCCAGTGAGAGGAGGTCCAGCTTAGTAAAGTAGGGGAGGCAATTGCACCAGAAAGCTGTGTCTCTGAACCCCCCCCCCCCTTCTGCAGGGGGTCCCCCAGTGGCTGGTGGTACTCCCAGTAGGTCTGTTTTTGCCGCTACAAGTCCGCTATATTGACCCAGATCTGATAGGAGGCCCTCGTGCCGGGCAAAGCGCTCACTGACTGATTTCACTCCACACCCCCCTCTGTTTACACTGCTTTGCCCTCCTATGTACCAGAGGTATGGGGATCGTGGGGAGCGTCCCGGAGATCAGTTCCTCTCTTCCCCCCCCACACTCGTACCTTCTGTTGGGCCTGAAGGGCAACACCCTCTGCCAAGCTGGGGGTCCGCGTGTGTGCTCTATCCGCTCCCCAGGTGCCTCCTCCGTACGCGCAGAGGCCGTGCGGGATACGTTCCAGGCGGGGACCTACTCTGCGCCCGGGGGTATGGGAGTTCGACCGCCTGCGTAATCCGGAGGGTAGGGCCGCACCAGTAATGAGGGCAGACCACCTGCAATTTGTCCGACGGCTCGCCGCCAGAGCCTGTGGTCGCGACCCTGAGATCCCGGGCCCCTCCTTCTGACGGGTGCTGGTGTGGCGCAGGACTTGCGCCGCCGCGAACAGGGTCCTCCTCAGTGCCCCGGTGGGACGGGACACTCCGCTCGCCAACTTACTCCGGGGAGCCGGGCTGCTCCAGAGCAGGGACGCGCCTCTGATGTGCTGCGCGAGGCCTCCCGTCGGTCCTGTGGGCTCAGCCTCGGGCTCCCAGGCCCCGCATCTTGAGGCCGCTGATGGCTGCTGGTGTGGCGCGGGAACCGGATCGCGGAGCAACCCCTCCGCGGTACGGAGTTTCAGGATGCCCACCTCGTCACCGCCAGGCCGGGGGTCTGCTGTGTGTTAAACTCACCTGGGGAGGGCTGAGCAAGCTGTGGGGCAAGTCAGTTGTGCCCTGGAATCGGGAGCTCTACGGCTGCAATGTTCACCTCTTCGTGGTCATCTTGGAAACCCCTGTACATATGTTTTATCACAGTATCAGGGATGTAATGTCACTAGCAACCATAAGGTAAGGTATCACAAAAGGCATACAGTTCAAAAAGCAACTTGAAATGAAAATACAGTGCAGCCATGTTCACACGTTGAAAAGTTGCAATTTTCTCTTTTTTCAGTTTTAAATGTCAAAAAAGGTTTTTAAGAAAAGCAGTGAAATACACTGAATCGGAATGCGGTTTTTAAGCTGGGTGATAGATGCACATAATGGGGACAATATAGAAGTGAAAGAGTGGCTATAGCTGAAGAATTGGATGAGATTTTCAAGGTGGAATGTGGTTCGGTTTAGGTAAAATAAAGCAGTTAAGAAAAGAAAATCGGTTTTAAAAAGGAAAGGCAAGTTTTACTTAATTATCTAGACTATATGGTTAAAGAAGACACGGTATGTTCCAAGATTGAATTGCGACGTCAACCTTTTCACTCTGCGTTCAACTTTATATGGGATTTAATTTGATTATTCCAAATATGACTAAGTACTTATGAAACGTGGAACAAAGACAAAGTATCAAGATGGGGTAGGGTATGTGTGGCTATGGGATGGGGAAATACCCACAATCCGCACTTGAGTTTGGGGATTTGGACAGTCAACCGGTTCTGGGCTCAAAAGCTCTGGTCACAGGATATCAGCGGACACTCCTAACAGCAAGCAACTGGGTAAGTGTGGTCACTGGATGGCAAGGGTACAGCGGGTATGCAGGTAGTGAGCAAAAGGCAGGTCTGGTCGCAGGATGCTCCCCAAGGTTATCACAGCTTTTCCCCTTTGCTATTGGGATTTTTGTGGGGGTTTTCTGGATAAGTGGGCCTGCTTGGATAGGGTCAATTATGCTTTGGTCTAGCAGTAGAGTCTGGAATCTTGCAAAGGTGGATCAGGAGCGTCTGGATACACAGGCGCTGGAAATTCAGGAGAGAGTGTTGTCCCTGTGAGCTCCCACCCTTTATATAAAAGAGGGTGACATCACTGGGTTTATTGATGGGCAAAACTGAGCTAGACCTACCCCCAAGAACCAGATAGGTCAGCCAATGTTGGTTGCCTCCTCTAGGAGGGGGCTCAGTTTATGGGGTTGTGTTTTATGAGGCGCCATCCCACAGTCCTTTTTGCCAAAAATCAATCTTAACATAAATTACACATTTGTACAGTTGTGGCACTTTAACAAATTACATAGGCAGATTACATATTTCACACAGAGTATGGCAGTCCAATTCTCACGTTTGTAGGACTTTGTTTCGTCCGTCTAATAATTTTTCGCCCTTTTCAGTGAGAAATGTCATACCTAAAATTCTACAACTTTATACATGTGTACATATTATCATAATGCATTGTAATCTTGAATTTCAAAGTGCACAATATACACTTTCCCCAGAATATCCAATTCTCTGCCATTTCTGTCTCTTATATACCACTGAAGGCTACCACATCTTGAATTACAGCCATCAAAATTGCATCTTTGTCCTCCAATGGGACCATTTGTTTCTTCAGGCTACCGCCAAATGTCAGTTCAGCCCTGTCAGTTCAGCCCAGGGCTGCCATGGGGATTTCCCAGTTTGATTGAAGGTTTATTGTCACTTCCAGAAGTCGCACTGCGGTGTCCCAAATCTATTGTATGAAGCTGAAGCCCAGACAGAAGTCTGACGAGCGTGTGATATTTCTTTCTCTTGGTCCATCCAAAGTTCAAGGGCGGCAATTAACACGTAGGTGTCCCAGATCTCCCTTGTGGCTTCTCTTGGGGGTAGGACAGTGCTGTTATCAGCACGCAAATGTCCCTTAGGCCATGGCAGAAACGGGTTTTGGCTGATTTCCCAGTACAGCCAAAACATTTATTTCTCTATTTTGAATCAGCAGCAAGCCTGTTGAAATAAAACCTCCCAAATATGTTTCCCAGCAAAACCCCCTTTACGTTGCTAGGCCAAGACAGGGCCTTATTTCAACATTACACTTTTAAACCAGGCATTTTTCCTTATTTGCAAAAGTGCTTTTTAAACACATGGTGAAGTCTGCTGGGCTGACCATTTCAAAAGGTTTTCTCTTCCTTCTGGCTTCCCAACATTGTTTTGATTCATGTATATTATTATTGCTTCTATGTTCTATGTTTGATGTTTTCTTGTTGTTAAACTGTAAAGCGTTTTGGATTAAAGCACTATATAAACAATAAAATAGAAAATACAAATACAATACACTTATACAGCAATCTGTTTAAGACACAAGTCCACTGAAATTGACATATGCCCTTAGAGCTAGGGTTTCTTTTGAAGCAGTAATTTTGGGCATTTTGTAGTCCAAAGGTCAAGCGTTTTCCCATGCGGTTGAAAGTAGAGCTTTTGTTGATTTCCCAGACTTGGTCTGATACTGCCTGCCATTCAGGAATAAGGCTCTCTTCTGTTGGAGCACAATCTGAATATGGATGGGCATGTGCTGCTTTTCCATTTTTTTCTTGGGTGCATGTAATAAACACACTTGCAGGCTTTCTCAGTGTGCCCCCTTGTTCCATCCTGACCAAGAGGTGCTTGGCAAAACAGTGCAGCCATCCTTTTTTAGATGCAAAACGCAGTTTTGATGCGAGGCAGTGGTGCTCAAAGGAGCCAGTGCAGCCACTTTGCTGTTGACTGCGGAAATGCTGCTTGGTTATGGATGGGAATTCTGCTGAGTGGGTCAATGTATTCCACAGCATCTTCTCGGCATCCGTTTGGGCAGTCTGGGCTTGGTGGTTCCTGTTAAGCCCTGGGGATCCCTCCCGGTCCTCCTCGTCACCTGTGTCTTCGATGCAACTCTCTTGGGCTTCAGATTCCTTCTTCCGGCGAGCCTTTCGAGTTTACTTAGGTTTTTTTCTCCTTCTGATGAAGGTAGGGGCGAGCTCACTCGGAGGCCACCTTGACCGGACAAGTAACCCAGAAAAGGGGGACTCCGAGGAGCAAGCTCCCAAATGCAGGGAAAAAGCTTTCTCGGCACAAAAAACCCTGGATGTAGAATAGTTGTGACTCTCCAGTGCAGAGTACGTCAGAGTTAGCAGTCTTCTCTGAGGATATAATTTAGTATGCAGAGAAAAGGACGGTTATAGGATGACAGGAGTCCTTCTCTCCTTAGCAAGTGAAAGTCCTTTAATAACCAAGGGAGAATTATCTCTCAGGTAAGTCTGTAGGTATGCCCAAAAGGGTATCTGAACTATGTGCACAAAATACTGACGAAAAATAGATTCTCCGAAGGCAACAAAAAGGACAGATGTGCTAGGCGAAAGAATCTTCAAAGATAAAGGCAGAGTAAACCGAAGGAAAGGAGAGGACTCGGAACGTAACAACCGAAAGGGCGAAACCGGACATAGCACGGTAGGGAGAGGTTGCAGAATCTCCAAGGAAACGAGAGCGACCTCCAGGAAAGTCAGAAACCAGACGGAGGATCCGTCCAGAAGCAGATAAGGACAGTTAAGATTGAGATAGAAACGAGAAGACAAACCGCGAGGGAGCGGGAAGGTAAGCAGTGAGGGACATGGAAGCCGCGAAGGAGCGGCCAGACAGGCGAGAGTAAGAAGAAAGGGAAACCGCCAAGAGCGTTCTGACAGGCGAGAATATCCAGAAAGGGGCTCCGCCCGGGGCGGTCAGCAAGGGTTAAAGGAAGGCTGGAAGGGAGACCGCGAGGATGCGGAGCCGTACCGCTAGAGAGCAGCGAGAGAACAAAAGAGTGAAAAATGGAAACAGAGCCCCAAGCTGGGGAAAGTATGGACACGCCAGAGGGTGCTAGCTGCGGAGTGATAAGTAAAAGAGAATGAAAAACAGGAGAGCATGGAATGAACAAGCTACGAAAGGCTAGAGCAACTGTAAACAGAGGTCTGGCAGTGAAATCCAGGGGACGGATGCAACGCAAAGACGTTGGGTCTTCGCCCACCAATATAATGGCGGCGGCCATCTTGGTGGATCACTAGACAGTTGAACGGTTTATGGAAGTTCCATATTACAAGTACTTCCACTAACGCCAACACTTCCACAACGGTGCATGGCAGTTGCTGACCCAGTTCCTATATTGCGATTTGAGTCATTTTATCACAGGTGCACGTTGTTCTGGATTTAGGAATCTAGATTCCTTGATGTTTTTCCTCACAGCTTTTTTCATTTGGACAATTTGTAGGTTGTAGGCATGCTTGTGTTTCCTATTCTGAGTATTGGAGCATCTTGTGTTACTTTTGAATGGAATTAGTAACCCTACATTATCCAGTTTTTCATCGTCCCGGAGTTTTAAAGCGGCAAATGCTGCTGTTAAGGAAACTATTTGCTGATCATTAATGCGTAGTCTGTTGCAACCTTTGTTTAATAAAAGAGACGGCAGATGTCGTATTTGCGCTCGCTCGTGGATTAGTTCCCATCGCATCAATATTTTATGGTGGTCACCATCTTCTGTTGCAATTACTTCCAGCGAATTAACCTGTGATCTCATCGTTTCCGGGATAGAAATATACTCCAGCAATGTTGTTGAGCGACTGCCTACCCAGGTAGGTCTCTTCCTTTTATCTTTTTCAGTTAGCCCATTAGACATAATCATGTCTCGCGTCTTCATTTCTTTTTCCCAGACTTTGGCTTTGTGTTGTTGTTTTTCATTTGGAATCTTTAACCCATCGTGGTTAAATAGGTGGATGTTCAGGTCTTCACATATTATCACTTCAATGTGCTTCTATTTTATTTGCAACTCATCAATATGAGTTAATACTGTGTCAATAAATATTGTGTCTTGGATTCCTGCAGTATTACAATATACATTAATCAGGGCAAAGAGTTCTCTCTTGGTTTCTTGATTCCTGCTACCTTTCTGTTGATTGTTTAAAGACATCGCTTGTAATATTGTTATTTGTGTGAAAGAGTTCGGGTTAACTGAGTGTAATATTTTTATATTTGATTCTGCTTTGATAAGCGTTAGAAGACCTGCTGAGGGACGGGCCGTTGCTCTCAGGATTGCTGGATTCATCTTCGTTATGAAACTATCATATGTTGGTTGCTGAGCTACCCACGTCTCTTGCAGACACATCAAATCAGAGGCTTGGAATTCTGGATTGGTCTTTCTGAACAGGTGGGCTGAACCCCTCAAATTCCAAGAGCATAAGGTAAAAAGTTGCTTCTCCCCCGTTTGTGACTGTTATTCTTGAGTCAGTCGTCGTCTCTTTTCATCTCCTTGTGGGCCACTATGTTCATACCTTGATCCACTCGTTCGAGTTCTTCTCATCGCTGGTCCCCTTATATTGTCATAGCGAGAACTTCTCTTCATATCATCCAAGGTGAGATTCTGATGCTCTTTATTTAACGCCTGATGATGTCTCATTATGTCTCTTTGTAGTCGAACCTGAATGGACGAGAGGCTGATGTCTTGCTGAGAGTCAGAGTCGGTTTTTAGGCAGCGGAAACCCAGTGTTCGTAGTTGGTCATAGCACGCTATCACTTGCGCATGTACCCTTTGTGTGGTAAATTGTATCCCTACTACATCCGTTTCATCTTCAAAAGGAAGTTCTACTACTTGGATGTCTTGAGAACTGACGGTCCGGAGTTTTGGAGTGGTGTACAACAGGCCTAGGATATTTGTTCTATTTAGAATTAAGTCATCCCTTTTGGATTTTATGCATTCTATCCTCACTTTGTAGGACTCACGTTTCCTCCGGGGATCGACACCTATTGCTGTTCTTATGTCCTGATTGCAAGGATCTTGTTTTTCCAGACAGTACCAGCCAGTAACAGGAAAAATAGTTTAAAAAAATGTTATAATAAATCAAATCCCAGTGGTGGTAAAAGCTATGCTTCTTCTAGAATTGCTTGCTGAATCAGATTAGAACCAAAATGGATTGCTACTTCATCAAAGACCGTTCACTTATAAATTCAACCTCTGCTATATCCTTAGTCGTAAGTGAATGTAATCTTGGAATCCTGGGGGCAACCAGACGTGGTCTCCCTCTCACTGTGCTTAGAGAGGCATCAGCTTCACCTCACTGATGATCCCCAACAAGGGTGAAACACGTGTATGGGGTTGCTGGTGGTACTCTCGTTCAGATTGGAGTTGCCATTGTATTTCGGTGCTGGACTGCCCCTGGGCAGGACAAAGACTGATATGCAAATGGATATTTCCCATCTGCGGAAGGCACAGTGAGTAAAAGCAGTGGCTGCGAACTCTCAAGTGGTTAATAACCACTGAACAGGTTATCATGTCTGTTCTTGCGAGAGAGGGGCGCCCGCTACCTTTGTTAAACTAATCTTGGAATATGATGTAGGAGTCTTATACCATTTGCCCTGTTCATTGTTAGGCCATCGTCAAGATATAGGACTCAAGTGCAATGCAAGTTTTCTGATCCAAGCACCTAACTGATTTATTAAAGTTAGTTTTCCTTTCCGTAGAATTCTCAAAAGATCTCAGGTCGCGTTTCATAGTGGATTTTTTTGGGTTTACAAACGAAGCCCAAAGCTTTTCTTCTAGCGTTAAGAACCCTGGCATGCTCTTCTTATGAAGGGCTAGATGTTCATTGTCATTTTTATTGTTAATAGTCCATTTTGTAATATTAGTCACTTTTTTAGCCTGTCCCTGACTGCGGTGTGGGAATAAGGCCAGGTGCTTCTGTTCCAGAGCTCTGAAGTCATTGCTTTTTTTCACCAACCCTGCCTCCAAAGTGTTCTCACGGCTCTTGCTAAGAGCCAAAGTCATTTGTATTGGAACCTGCTCTTGGGCCAATTCTCGCTCACGAGAGACAGTATAGTCTGCCTCTTCTTCCTCGATGGAATATGTGAATATTGTAAGAAAGGCATGGTATCAAACAGTGAAGACAGACACAAGTTATCACAGTTCAAGGGTGTTTATTGAACTTTCAATGGGTTGGATAAACGCATATCTAACCCTAAATCTAAGGATGGTAGCAAGCTACGAACATCAAATAATAATAAAGGAGTCCTAGTGGAGTCTCTGTCAAAATAAAAAATAAACCTATTGACAATCCTTACTTCCAATTACAAATGTTGTGGGACATCAATGCAAAACGAAAAGTGTTCAAGAAATATGTCAGGATAGTTGAGCAGTTGGCTTCCCTTCCCCACGTTTTCAGCATGGGACAAGGCAGCACACTCAAGCTTTGCACACACTCTGGCTTCTCACCCACGAGGATGCACTTCAAAACATAAGTATCAGGGTTTTCTGCGCCAAAGTCGCTTTCTCAATGAAAGTCTCATTGCAGAGGGCCTGACGTAACAAAAAAACATCTAAGTTCCTTTCTTCTCAGGATTTTCACATTCACAGGTTCTTGGGTGGTTTACTGTTCACCACGGGTCCCCTCCATCGGGTTCAGACCCCCTTTGACTCAATGTTCACAATTCGTCTCCCTCGATCGGGCTTGGACAGTGTAATCTTACTTACTAAACTTTCCTCTTGGTATTAAAAATCGAAGACTTTCGACTGTGTGATGGATTTTGCTTAAACCATCGCAGGACCACTTTGATTTGTTTCATTCGTCAATTTCCTTTTGAGACTTTCATTTTTGCCCCTTTTTGGCTGTGTACCTCACAGAGACCTTCGACTGAGCACACTTACGAAACCGGTAACAGAGTGGTCCGGCAGCGCATCTCTTTCAGTTAAAGTTCAAACAGCCATCAGCAATTTAGCTTCACTCACGTCTTTCGTTACACATGGGTTAATAATGTTTGTTCTTGCGCTCTTTATACAATGTTGCTCAACACAGACCTGTCTTGCATCGGCCTCCTCAACTCACCGGCTGTGTTCACCTGTCTGGCGTTGCTTTGATCATGGAGCCAAGGACAGTACCACACAGAAGCTGCTGTGTTACGCTCACCTGGTATCCACGGGGACGCCACCCAGCCCTGGTTGGATGATTTGCCCTCTCGAACCCTCTCCTGGCCCCTTGGTAAGGCCTCTGGTTAAAGATGGGTCTGCAACATAGGAGAGCTGGATTCCAGATTGTCTTTATGTTTTCCCACCTCCCTTGGCCTCAACTCCTTCCTCCCCCTTGGGCCTTCTCCTCACCTTAATATTGTAAAAGGTGGATTCTCCATCCTGCTCCTCGTGGCAGGGGCGCTTAGATGTGGGGGGCGAGCATCGACCAAGTTACTTCACTGGTGCAAGCCCCCTGTGGGAATCCAGGCCTGCTGCGACTCTGCAGGATTGCTGCTTTACAGTCTTTATATGCAGTTCTTATGTTCCTCTTAGTTAGAAGAATAATGTCTTGCTTCTTTCCTTTTAGGTGTGGAAAGGTATTTTGGTGTTGTCATGCAGTTTGAAGATGAGTATGGGCCAGTAGGCGAAAGAGCAGTGTGCACGATGCTGTCTGGTGAGTAATGCGTGATGCTTGGCGCTGTTTCGCCTTTTATATTGCTAACCTGTGTCTTTTCTCCCCTTGCAGGTTGCGATGTTGCTCACCGAGCGCCGTGATGTTCCAGCAATGATACTGACCAGGAGTTAACTACCAGGTAAGAATTGTGTGGGGGGGGGCGCTGTTGAGCAGCCTAGAAAATGGCTGCTTAGCTCTTGAGCTCCGGACCTGCCCGCCTAGATCTGATGAATATCGGCGTTAATCCTTAACATCCAGCGACAATTCGCCCGCGACTCGCCAGCCAACACTCTCCTCTATATCAGCCCGAAATTTTGAAGAAAATCGGAGTCGGGAATCGGAGTCGGGATCTCTTGCGGCGGTCCCTTGCAGCGGACGCCACCCCCGAGGCGGCTTGCGGCCTTCATGCCAAACCTTCCGCTGCCCGCCTGATTGTTACCCACGCGCTGCTGTACGCAGGCATCCTGCGGCGCTCCCTCGCCGGCAAGGCCCGGTCACCGCTGTGGCTCGCTGGGATGAGACTTTGGACGCCCCGCCACTCCCGCCCGTGGACTTACACTGGGCCGTCCGGCTCTACTGTGCCGCGGCGGCTTGGGGGTGACGGAGTAGCGGCCGGACCTCTACTGCTGCCGCGGGTTGGGCTGGAGCCCTCCCGCACTGCTACAGAAGAGCGGCCCTTCTGACCTGGAGGTGTCGGGAACGGGCGCCGTGCTGTGCGGCCCGCGGCGTCCCTGGGGACCTCAGCCTACCTGCGTCCCGAACACTGGAACAGAGACAGCTACGGCCGCGGGGCGTGAGCGGTGCCTCCCGCGGCTCTCTCCAGGCACGAACCTGCGGCCCTCCAGCGATCTGAGGGCACAGACCCCCGCGGAGCGCCTGGCCTAGGAACATGAAGCCAGCACCCTGGTGGGTCGGCCCTGCGCCTCATCGGCACCTACATCTGGGCTTCCACTGGTGGGGAGGGAGCTGACATCTGGGGGCGGAACACCATGTGGGCGGACATACGGGTTGAGCCACCCTAAAGGCTGTGAGGTGGGTGTAATAAGCTCTACTATAACCCTTGGCTTTATCCTGGGGGGGCCCCCAGCCCACCCCGCCAGTCGCACCTCTCCTAACGAACCTTGATACAACCAGCCGTGAATATACGGCGCCCCCTGTCTACACTTGGCTCACTGCCCTTCTGTCGGTACTACCTGGCTACGAACTGGCCACCCTCGCACCTACGGGCAATACTGCTACTGCCAAACTTGAGCCCACTACACGCCACAACTGTTAGCCTACCACCACCCTCTCCCCGGAGGCCTAGATTGCGGCCATCATTAACCGTACTAAGCTAGGCACAGGCCCCCGTTACAGCAATGACCAACAGGTCGCGTGGCACTAACAAGGTGGGCGCCATAGATAAATTCGCCAAAGCGACGCCCAGGGCGGAACAGGCGTCCTCTGCTGCAGCACAAGAAGATGGTGATGCCTTGCCGGACGCCCCGCAACCAGACTTAACCGCGATGATGGAATCCATGGCCAAAAACTTTGCATTCTTCCATGAAAAGCTGGATGACATCAACGCTAACGTAGCGTCCCTAAGAGCTAAACTCGATCAGCACGGGGCCAGGATCACCGAGGCGGAGCAAAGGATCGGAACCAATAAGGACAATGTTCATACCTTGCAAAACACAGTAACTGAGCTCGTTCGGGATATGAAGCAAGTCAAAGCTAAGTGCGACGACCTGGAATCAAGATCGCGGAGAAATAACATTCGTATAGTGGGAGTTCCCGAAGCCGCGCTAAAAGGTCGCATGGAACAAGCGGTCGAACAACTCCTCAAAGATCTCCTAGGCAATCCCGCGCTCTCACCATTCTTTACTGTTGAAAGAGCACATCGCTCGCTGGCACCCCGGCCCAAACCAGGAGACTTCCCCAGGCCAATAATTGCAAAACTGCTAAGCTACAAGGACAGAGACCACATACTCCGTCTAGCCAGAGAGAAAGGGGAACTAAGGCTGGACTCACAAATCATCAGGATCTTTCTGGATTTTTTTTCGGTGGGAGTCCAGATGGAAAGACACCAATTTGGTGGGGTTAAAAAAATGTTAAGAGACAAGAAAATCCAGTATGCGATGCTCTTCCCTGCTCGCCTAAAATCACCCACCGTAACAAATTATATTTTTTTACGGTTCCTGACGAGGCGGTTAAGTTCATTGAGGCACAAATCCCGCTGGTGGACCCCTCGGAGGATCCCATGGACAACGACTGACACCAAGGATCTGGGCCCCTACGCATACCCTGAGGGCCGTGGCCAATCTGTGAACGGCCAACTAGCGGGCTAATGGTCCCCCCCCCCATTACCCTTTTGGGCTCAACGTTGCCGGAACGTCTACAAGAGTACAACTCTTTTGGGGGGATACATCTTTAATCCACTGGACTGTATCACCACACACCAGGTCCAGTCCTCGGAAGCCAGCCCTCACTGTCATACGTCACTTCAGGGCAGTGGCGGCTTGGATTTCGCCATTCTAGAACATGTGTGTCCTTTCCTCGTAACCAAAGTTTCATCAGCCGACTTATAATTAATGATGTTTCATCATAAGGAACAAGTTACTTACCTGTAACTGTTGCTCTCCAGCATGGGTCTGGCATGGATTCACATGCTCATGAATATTCCCCGTCGTCAGGCCGGGAATCCTCGGTATAGAAAAAATCAGTATCAGTTTCGTTTCTGATCTGTCTTTCTCAGTAGTAACCAATCACTGGTCTCTGGGTCATACTGCCCCCAGCCAATGACTGCCCTCTCCCTAAGCCCCGCCCCCGGCAGCCATCCTCAGATTTGGTAGCACGTGAAGTGGCAGCATGACCAAGTGAAGAGCCGCAGAGGGGTAGGCGGGAGGGTTCGCATGTGAATCTATGCCTGACCCATGCTGGAGAACAACAGTTACAGGTAAGTAACTTGTTCCTTCTCCAGCATGGGGTCTGGCATGGATTCACATGCTCATGAATATAAGAATACATAGCAGTATACACATGGACAACCACGGGAGGTGGCAAAAGGCTCAATATCAAGCAATACAACAACTCAAACATTAAGCAACTCTTAACTCCTCATCAGGCTCACCTTAGGCGAACAGGTTGCACAGCACTGACTGGCCGACTCTGGACTCCTCCCTGGAATCCCGGTCGACGCAGTAGAATCTCGTGAAGGTGTGCGTCGACCTCCACGTAGCAGCCCTGCAGATGTCGAGCTGGGGCACACCAGACAGGAACGCCGTAGTAACAGCGATCGCTCTGGTCGAATGGGCTCTCGGACGGCCTGGCAACGGTCGGTTTGCCAACCGGTGACAGTGCATGATGCAGCCGGAGAGCCATCTGGAAATGGAAGTCTTCGAGAGAGCCTTCCCTTGATTCACAGGTCCAAAGTTCACAAACAGCTGTGATGTCTTCCGAAAACTCTTCGTGCGGTCCACGTAGAACTTCAGCGCTCTAGCTACATCCAGCGAGTGCAGAGTCCTCTCAGCCGGCGACGAAGGCGACGGGAAGAAAACTGGCAACACCAAGGGCTCGTTGAGGTGGAAGTCCGATGGCACCTTGGGCATGAAGGAGGGGTGCGTCCTTAGCACCACCCTCGTGTCGTGAAAAGTCAAGTATGGAAGCTTGCAAGACAGGGCCTGGATCTCTCCCACTCGTCGTGCAGAGGTGATGGCCACGAGGAATGCTGTCTTCCACGACAGAAACTTCAACGGCACTGAATGCATAGGCTCGAAAGGGGGCCCCCATGAGCCTAGTCAGCACCACATTGAGCTCCCACGCCGGGGCAGGCGCCTTCACCGGCGGCGGGAATGATCGGAACAGTCCTTTCATAAATTCCTTCACCAGTCGATGAGACCACAAGGACACCCGTCCTGTAGTTCTGGTGTAACGAGAGACGGCAGCCAGATGTACCTTGATGGAAGCGTGAGACAGGCCAGCCTTGGCCAAGGACAATAGGTACGGCAATACTTGAGGGGCCGTAATCCGCAGAGGGTTAATCTTCTGTGCACGGCACCAGACAGAGAACCTCTTCCATTTGTGTCCGTAGCACTTGAGAGTTGAGGATGCCCTGGCCTTCGCAAGAACCTCTCTGCAGTCGGCCGGGATGTCGTATCCTCCAAACTCTAGTGCTGCAGGAGCCAGGCCTGCAAGTTCAGCGACTCTGGTTCGTGATGAAGAATGGTGCCTCCTTCTCTGGAGAGAAGATCCGCGTCCGTCAGCAGCTTGACTGGTGTGGACGCTGACAAGTCCAGAAGGTCCGGGAACCAGATCTGCCTCGGCCACGCCGGAGCGACGAGGATCATCCTGCACCGGGACCTCTTGAGCTGGTTGACAAGCCGGAGTAGCAACGGCAACAGCGGGAACGCATAAAGGAACAGGCCGTCCCAAGAGAACGAGAAAGCATCGCCCATGCTCCTCGGTTGGGGAAACCTGCTGGTGAACCTCCGGCACTTGGAGTTCGCCGCCGTCGCAAAGAGATCAATCTGGGGTTCGCCCCATCGTCGCAAGAGTCGGTCGACTTGATCCTGGCGCAGTGCCCACTCGTGGCACGAGCGCAGCTCTCTGCTGAGTGAGTGGGCAATGGTGTTTTTTTTATCCCTGCCAGATTAAAGGGTACCAGAAACATCCCTTGGGCGACGGCCCAATGCCACAGATCCTGGGCTTCCTTGGATAGGGCAGGGAATCTGGTTCCGCCCTGCTTCTGAATGTAAAACATTGTGGTGGTGTTGTCGGTGAAGATCCTCACCACCTTGCCCTTGAGGGACGGAAGGAAGGACCTGAGGGCCCAGAACACTGCACGGAGCTCCAAGATGTTGATGTGGAGAGTCTTCTCCTCCGGGAGCCAAAGGCCTCTTGCGTGGAGACCGCCCGGTGTGCGCTCCCCAACCTTCCAGGGAGGCATCCGTCGTCACCGTCACCTGGTGGGCCGGGGCTAGGAAACCTGTTCCCGCCGTCAGATGAGAGCGGACACCCCACCATCGTATCGCCTGACGGAACGCTTCGTCGAGCGGGATCCTGTCCTCGAAGCTGCCCGTCGTCTGGATCCAGTGGGCGTCGAGGCATTCTTGCAAGGGTCGCATCCGAAGTCTGCAGTGGCGCACCAGATAAATGCAGGAGGACATCATTCTGAGGAGGACAGCAGACGTTGCACCTTTCCCAGGATGGTCCTTATCCTTTCCTCCGACAGTGAGGCCCTCCGCGCCACTGTGTCGAGCTGTGCTCCCAGAAACAGGGCGACTTGCGACGGGACCAGGTGGGATTTTGGAAAGTTGATGGAGAACCCCAGGTCCGTGAGCAGCTGGACGGTCTTTGCAGTGTGTTCCACGGCGAGCTCCCTTGTCCTTGCCCGTATGAGCCAGTCGTCCAGGTAGGGGTAGACGTGGATCCCGTGCAGGCGCAGCCGCGCTGCCACCGGTGCTAGGCACTTGGTGAACACCCTGGGCGCCGATTTTAATCCGAACGGGAGGGCCTTGAACTGGTAGTGCCGCCCTTTGACCACGAACCTGAGGAACTTTCGGTGTCTCTTTAGAATAGGGATGTGGAAGTATGCATCCTCCAAGTCCAACGACGACAGGAAATCGCTCTCCTCCAGCTGTCCCAGCACGTGCTGGAGGGTGACCATCCGGAACTTCTGTGCTTTGATGTATTTGTTCAGTCGTCGCAGGTCCAGGATGGGACGCCTCCTGTCTTCTTCTTTACGAGGAAGTATCTTGAGTAAACTCTGGAGCCCCGAAGTCTCTTTGGAATGAGCTTGATGGCACCTTTCCTGAGCATCGCCCTTACTTCCAACAGCAGTTGAGGGACGTGATTTTCCTTCCTGGCCACGGGAGGAATGCAGGGGGCACCTCTTGTGGAACTCGAGGGCGTGCCCCAGGGCCAGGGCGTCCAGCACCCAACGGTCGGTGGAGATGGACTCCCACACGCCGACGAACTTCGTCAGCCGGCCTCCCACCGGGGTGCTTCGGCGGGGGCCCGACCCTCCTTGACCACCTTGGCGACGACAGCGGGATCCACCTGACTTGGCGCGTCCTCTGTAGGCCTCCTGCGACGAAGATCTTGCCGCTTGACGGTACGTAGAGGAGCTGATGCTGGCTCCCTTGGAGGCACCCTGTCTGCCTCCGGAGCTCCGAATGGACGGCCGTCGCTGTTGGAGCACACTCAGTGCACGGGCCGTCTCTGTGTCCGTCTTGATCGCCTGAAGGGACTCATCAACCGCCTTGCCAAAAAGGTTGTTCCCATCGAAGGGCATGTCCAAAACCTTGGTCTGTACGTCCTGGTGGAAATCCGTCGCCTTGAGCCATCCTCGTCGTCTCAGGCAAACGCCGTTGCCCAACTGACGGAAACCGGTGTCGGCGATGTCCGTAGCCACCGTAATGGCGTGGTCCGAGGCAATCTCACCTTCCTGTAAGATTTCCAGGGCCTCAGTCCTCTTGGCGTCCGGAAGGAAATCCAACAGAGGGGTTATCTTGAACCATAACTCCCTGTCGTAGCGGGCTACGATGGCCAGGGCGTTGGCCGCCTTGATGGTCGTCGCTGCAGATGAGATGACCCGTCGTCCCATCGCATCCAGCTTCCTACCCTCGCTGTCCGGCAGGGAGGTTGAAGTCTAGGCCGATGCCCCCCCCCCCCCGCTTTCTTCTTGGCCGCCGCCGAAACAACCGAATCTGGGGTAGCTTGCGCCCTAAGGCACAAGGGGGCAGCGTCGGGGACCCGGTACTTCTTCTCGTACTGGTCCCTCTTCGCAGGAGCCGTGGCAGGGTTCTTGAGGAGGGCGAGCCCCTCATCCCAGATGTCATCAAGAAGCGGTACGGCGAGGACCGTCTTCCTTTTAGACTCGCGCTGTTGGTAAAGGAACCCTTCCTTCTTTTCTTTGGGGCAGAGCTGGAAGAGCTCGGATGCCCTGGAAGTCATAGCATGGAAGGATCCAATCTCGTCGGGCGGGGACGCCCGGGCAGGGGGCGACGGGGGACATGTCCCGTCATCGCCTCTGTCGTCATCCGTACCCGTCGTAGTCGTGTCCATGCCTGTATCATCCCCGTGGGTAGTGGACCGGGGGGAAGGCAGAGAAGGCCGCAGAGGCGGGAGAGGAGGCCTAGGATGCGTCCTTCTCCTCTTAAGTGGTGGGCTCTCTGAAGGTCCTGGCTCCGGTTCCCCCGTCGGGTCTGGCTCAGGTACCTCCATCGGGGGAAGGGGCAACCTAGTCCTTATCTCCGAGCATAAGGACTGGATGGCTGACAAAATGGCCGCCGAGGTGTCCTGCGGCGCCGGAAACGACGGGAGCGAGGGCTCTTGATGAGCCACGTCTGCGTCACCGTCGCCCTCGTCGTCGCCCTCGTCGGGATCCCTCCCGATGGGCTGGGCCTCCTCCACGACTTGGATGAGCTCCTCTTCAGAGGTTGTGTCCGGATCCACGACGGTCACCAACCCCTCCCCCGCCCTTTCCAACGAGGACTTCGTGGGGGTCTTCTCGATGGGCCTGAAAGATGACTCCCTCCGCGGTGGCAGGGAGACTCTGGTACCTGAGGGTGCCTCCACTGGTGTAGCCTCCACAGGCTGAGCCAGGGCTGCGGCAACATCCTCAATCGAGGTCTTAGCAGGGTGAATTAAGGCCAACGTCACCTTCTGTACTCCTGGGGCCTTCACCTTGGGGGGAGGGTCCGAGCCTCGCTCCCCCTCTGCCGGAATCTTTGAGATCGACCGGGGCCTCTCCAGAAGCTTCGCCAGGTTCTTGGACTTCCTCTTACCCGAGCCAGAGCGTTGGCTCGTGGTCGATGGCGCCGGGGAGGATGCGCCCTGCCTGGCAGCCAAGGAGCCCGACCGTTCGGTGCTCCCGGTGCCCGCGGACTTGCGGTGCTTAGCCTTTTGTTGGGCCCCCGTCGCCGGAGCACCCTCACAGGACTCAGAAGACCGCTCCGACTTCTTCTTCTCGCCTGGCGGGCTCTTACCTTCCAACCAGTTGGCGAGACGGAGGTGGCGATCCTTCATGGTCCACTCCGACATGTTGCCACAAAACGCGCAGTCCTTTTCCTTGTGCGTCTTGTTCTCATGGAGACAGTAGAGGCATAACGAATGCTCGTCCTCCTTGAAAACGTTCTGAAGCTGGCATCCAGGGCAGTTCCTCAACAGCTTCCCGGGCGTCAAGCTCCCTTTCTCCTGGGCCATGTCCGGGGTAGGCCTCGGAACTTCTGGAATCCTCCAAAAGTGTAACTCGACGAAATCTTCACCCTTGAAGGGCGTAGAAACTCCGAAACGGATCCCTGTTGATCGGAAGTAGAAACGGTGGAGCTTGAGGCTCTATTTAACCGAAAAATTAGAAAATCTGAAAAAAGTGCGAAAACGCAGCAAAACTCGAGAGCTACAGCACGAGGACTCCCAACACTTGAACGTGCGATAAAAATCTGAGGATGGCTGCCGGGGGAGGGGATTAGGGAGAGGGCAGTCATTGGCTGGGGGCGGTATGACCCAGAGACCAGTGATTGGTTACTACTCAGAAAGACAGATCAGAAACGAAACTGATACTGATTTTTTCTATACCGAGGATTCCCAGCCTGACGACGGGGAATATTCATGAGCATGTGAATCCATGCCAGACCCCATGCTGGAGAAAAATAGTAACAAAATGTGGGTCAGACGGTAACAGCAGCCCCCACTGCAGCTGCAATGCTCTCCAAGACGGAGTGTTTGTGTTTAAGCCCCGGTTGGGCTATTGTTAAGGCGTCGCCGAGTTGGGGATGGCGCGCAGTTGCTTGCTCCGGGGGTGGGTATCTACACACTGCTAGTTTCTACCGGGCGGTGAGGGTGGGGGGTGGTGTAATTGGGGAATGTTATATTAAAAATGGCAGAGGGCTTGGGACTGGGTTTACAGGGAGGCGTCTCCACGCCATTACAGCACACATGGCAGCAGTTAGAGAAAGATCATACACCAGGGATGTCCCATAAATTGTCTGCATGACTATTAAAATGCTGACATGGAATGTTCGGGGATTGACAAATTTCACAAAGTCCCGTAGGATCACGGCATATGCACAGAGGCACGGAATCAAAGTACTCCTATTGCAGGAGACACACGCTCTGAAACTTCTGTCATCAAATCTAGCCCAAACCTGGGGCCCCAACCGGTACTATACTCAATACTCCACTCAGGCCAGTGGAGTCCTTACTCTCATCCACAAATCGATAAAATTCACACTCCACACATCCCATATTGACTCAGAGGGTAGATATGTAGTTCTCGACTGCACTCTAGATGACGAAGAGTGCTTACTGGTGAACTCATACGCGCCCAACACTGACTCCCCCGAATTTATAGACACAATAACCGCTATCCTCATGCGATATGTGGAAGTTCCATTATATGGGGAGGAGACATGAATCTTAATGTCCTAGATAGAACGGCTACTACCCGCAGGGTCACAACCCGAGCTGCCAAACGACTTCATACACATATGAGCTCCCTAAACCTATACGATGTGTGGAGAACACTCCATCCCCAAGAAAGAGATTATACGTTTTACTCATCGGTTCACGATAGCTCCTCAAGGATAGATATGTTCCTCTTGTCCGGGAACCGAATGGGCAGGGTTTCGGATATCAGGACCCTCCGACCACTCCCGGGTGCTGCTACAGATCCAACTGGGTAACACACTGGCGGCTCGACCCGCCTGGCGCTTTAAACCTGGCGCTCTGTCTGACATCGTCTTTAAGGCTGAGATCCTGGCAGACAAACACCTTCTTTGACAACAATAATAATACGTCCGACACCCCCGAGGGGACCCGCTGGGAGGCTTTTAAAGTCTACATTCGAGGGATGTGTATCTCAAGAGAGGCCGGGGCTCTCAAAGCCATAAGGCAGGCCTTAAACACCTCTGAAACCAGGCTCAAAACCCTTGAACAAGAGTACGTTTCCACACCAGCCCTGACAACCCTAGCTAAGATCAGAACAGAACTAGAACTGTTTGAGTCCCACGCCCTAAGCGAGGTGCGATAATATGCCCGCCCCATGGCGGCCCGAATATATGGTGAGGGGGACAGGCCGGGGAGAACCCTTGCTAAACTGGTTAGAGCGGAGAGCGGCAGGGCTCGTATAGCTAGCATCATTGACGAACAATGCTTAAGACACTGGTCGGACCAGGCCATTATTGATACCTTCGCTAGCTTTTATGCCAATCTATATGGCCCCCAGCCTGAACATACAAGCCACGATCCGGACGACCTACTAGAAAGCATCCCTATGACCCTCATCTCCCAAGACACCAAAGAACAACTCGTTGCCCCGTTTACCTTGGATGAGATCGTCCAGGTAATATCGGACCTCCCCAAGAGTAAGGCCCGAACCCCGATGTGCTCACATCTGAGTTCTACCAGGAGCATGTTGCTATCCTAGCACCCATATTGTACGGGGTCTGGACCGAATCGCTCCGATTAAACACCCTCCCTCCCTCCTTAAGAGAAGCCCTAATAACAGTCCTCCCCAAACCGGGGAAACCCCCAGACAAATGTGGGTCCTATAGGCCCCTGTCGCTCATTAATACAGACATGAAAATGTTCGCTAAAATAATTGCTAACAGGTTCCTCCCATTCATGCCCCATCTGGTCCACGCTGACCAAAGCGGATTTGTTCCTGGTCGCTCTACAGCACTTAACATACGCCGTCTATTTAACGTAATGTCCAGAATCGACCCGAAGGCGGTCACGCTGGACACCCAAAAAGCATTCGACATGGTCTCATGGCAATACCTATTGGCCGTGTTAGAGAAGATGGGAATAGGACCAAACATGCTCTCCTATATAAAACTACTGTATACAGGACCACTGGCCAGGGTAGTAGTCAACTCCGCCACTTCCTTTCCCTTTGTGCTACACAGGGGCACCCGTCAGGGGAGTCCATTCTCCCCCATCCTATTTGCGTTCGCCATTGAGCCCATGGCGGACCATGTCAGAGATCGACACACTAACAAAGGCATTCGCCTACAGGACACCCCAGAAATCATCTCACTGTACGCTGATGACATACTTTTATACGTCAGGAACCCCTCCACACACCTAGATCCGATCATCCGAGACATAACAAAAATGGGCACCTACTCAGGTTTCACCATAAACTATTCGAAATCAGAAATTTTCCCTCTCACCAGAGCAACTCTGCAGCCGACATGCGAATTTCCCCTGTGCTGGTCTCCGAGTGGCGTCAGGTACCTCGGGGTACAAGTGTCACTGACTAAAGCTTCCCTACGGGAGGACAATTACGAGAAAACAGCACAGCTTGTTGAGTCCAAAATGATCAAGTGGCGCAATCTCCCACTGTCCCTGGCAGGCAGACTGTCCCTAATAAAAATGGTTGTGGTCCCCAAGCTCCTCTACATCTTTGCTAATGTACCAGTATGGCCCGGGAAGCAATATTTTAAGAGGCTCCATTCGGCGTGTGCTCAGTTCCTCTGGCATTCCGGTGCGGTCCGCAAAAAGTGGCAGCATATGACCTTAACATATGAGAAAGGGGGTTTCACAGCCCCAGACCTAACTTCATACTGGAACGCGGCACAGGCCCAGCATGCCACTCACTGGTACACACACCTAAATCCGCCCCTCACGCCAAATTAGAGAAACTGGCAGGTGAAGGGACTAACATCATGACCCTACTATTACATCATACATTCCAGGCAGACGCCCCGTCAGATCCCGTGGCCGCCACGATCAGAGCATGGAAGAAGATTTTGCACTCTAGACATGGCCACTGCCCATACTATAAGTGGCTCCCTATATGGCAATTCCCTGGACTGGCCCCGACACACGACCAGCATCTATCGCGACACTGGGAAGACCTGGGTTACCGTGCCCTAACTGATCTATACCCGGATGGCACATTCATCACCCCCCAGAGATGGCATCCCGCACACTCCAACTCTACGCTTGAACTGCTACAGTATTTTAGGCTACGGGCGGCGGTACGAGCAATGTGGCCTTTGCACCCAGACGAACCCCCAGACTCACCTAAACTCCAATACATAGCGAACTCCACTGGGAGCAGGGGCATAATATCCTCCTTATACAAAATGCAGCTAGCCAAACTAGAAGACATATCGCTAAAACCACGAGAGACATGGGCCAGGAAGCTTGAAATGGAAATCACAGACAAGAGGTGGAGCAAGATGTGTGCACATACGCGCAAAGTCTCCCTGAGTGCCAGATTTCGCTGCATACAATACAAACTCCTTAACAGGCTCTATTACACACCGCACAGAGTAGCGAAATTCACACATACTCCGACCCACACATGCCCGAAATGTAAATTTGAAGAGGCAGATCATGTACATGTGTTTTGGTCCTGTCCCGCGCTGGAGGCGTTCTGGACGGAAGTGACAAAGGCGCTTTCAGAGATAACTGGGTCCCAAGTGGGCCTGGATCCACTAGCCTTGTTGTTCAGAATCTGGGCTGGGGAAAATGAGAGGAAAATGTCCAAGTTTTTAAATATAAGTGCTATTGTAGCTAAGAGATGCATATTGCAATGCTGGAAGCGCCGCACTCCCCACACCTTCGAGATGTGGTTGAATGCCCTCACTTGGGTACAATTGTGCGAGGAGGATTATATCGGATCCCTGCCTATCCCATCTCACCCCAAAAATGTGTGGACAGAATTCTGCAGTTACCTGAATAGCAAGGACGGGGTGGAGTGGAGCTCCACCCCCCCACCGAGCCCGCCCAATTTACCAGAGGAACTGAACATTCAAACTCCCCCTGTGCCATCCACCCCCCCTCCCCTGTTTGTGAAGTTTGAACTGATTGTGATGTAAGGCCTATGGGTGATACTACGATGTTTGTTTCTCTCTGCGCAATCTGTGCTGTACCTGTCGTATCCTTCTGCCAATAAATAAAAGTTAAAAAAAAAAAAAGAATTGTGTGGCTTTCTTCGTTCGGGAGGAACTTGAGTAAACACTTATTAATGCTGTCTTTCTTCCTCCTCTTTCCAGGTTATGGTACGCCAGGATGCATACGGTGCCGGATGATGGAGTTCGTACTTTCAGGTGAGTGGAACTGAAGTCGGCGATGGATTGAAGACAGGATACTGTTCCAGGTAAGTTTCGTAGTGTTCTTTCTCTCTCTGCAGGTCCTTTCAGGTAAGCTGGCATCAAAGAACTGGACACGGTGAGTGTTACGCTGTCCACAGTAGAATAACACGAAGCGTGTTCTGCTGTTTGGGTGTGGTTTAAATAGTCTCAGGTAAAGTAATCCAGGTAAAATAGCCCCAGGCCTGCCACACCCAAAGTAGTCCAAGTAAAGTAGTCCCAGGCCTGCCACACCCAAAAGACTAGACCGCATAGCTCAGTTCCTTGTAATTGAGCTATGTGTGTGCCTCCATGTTGGCTGACCCCCCCCCCCTAAGTTAAATAGTCCCAAGTAAATAGTCCCATTCTAATGTTGGTCTTCATGAGTCTTGGATACGGTTTTAAGACCTTTGATCTGGCCCTAACTGGAAGGCTGACTTGCCAGTGATGGCCAGGGTTAAGGGTCATCATGACAGCTGCTCCTCCCAGACTCGGCCAGTCATGCAGGAGGGCCCCAGGTATCTCCGACACACAATGCAGGGTTCTTCAATCTGAAGGTTTCTGGAAAGTAAAATTTTTCCGCCAGAAAGGTCAAGGGTATCTACCTCTTTGCGCTCCCTTCTTGGTTTGCCATCTTTCTCCCCTCGTTCAGCTGCCATCTCGAAAATGTAGTTCCTTTGTGTGCTTTGCCTCGCTCAGAGTGTGCTTTCGTGCTCTGTCTTTTATCCGTGTGGGGAAGGTTAATGGAAGTCAGATGTGAGTTGTTGCTAGTAATTGCCTGACCATAGTGGTGGTATATGTCGGGCACAATGCTCGGTGCGAGTCTGTTTTCTCCCAGAGCGGGCTGTCCATGTGAAAGTGTTTGTGACGGGAAGGGGGTTTTTTAGGGGTGGGGAGGAGTAAAGTCCCCAAGTATCATACCAGGTTGGATGGGGTAAAGGTGTTACAGTTGGAGGGATACTGCCTCTTGCCATCCGGTGTCCCACTCCCTGAAGAACCCTCACCCAGGTGATCCTCTCGCACTAGTCCATCCCCAGGAACTGGATCCAAAAGCGATGGCTGAGTCCTGGCCACCTGGATGACAGATCTCTGGGGACGAGCGGGTGAGACACCTTCCAGTTCCTCACAATATATTCAACACAGAGTCACTCATATCTTCACCCAAGATCTCATACATCTGTTGGTTCTGGGAAGCTATGGTCCCATCTTCCTTAGTCTTATCCATTTGATCACCCATGTCTATTTCAGTCTGTTGTCCATTGTTAACATTCAGGCTAATTAGAATGTTCAGATTTCTTAGAAATGTGCAGAAATCATTGTGTTTTAAACTCAAATTGGTTTGTTGATTTTAAGTTTTTTTAGAATTTTCCAACAATTCTTCTGGTTGTTGCCTAGCAGGTCCAGAGATGTTCTTTTTCTTTCAACAAAATAATGTTTTACTTCTGGTCTGTGATTGGTCCAGACTGCAGAAGATGCAAGAGACACCGGCCTTATTCTCTTGCCATGTTCTGCATCTAGGACAATAAGTTCCAGTGATGATGCCTCCATAGCAATTTCAAGTGCAAATTCAGGGAAGTCAGTTAGACTCCCTTTCTGTAGAGTTCATTTAGCGTCATCTTTGATAACCTGAACAACAGACTGCTCTGGATTCTTAATGCGACTTCCAAAAAGACCAACGCTGAGGATGTTCCCATACTACTTTGTTCTTCTATCTCACCTCTTCTTCTTGATTGTCTCCTACTTTTCCTCTCTTACATTAATGGGTTGAGGATACTACGAAATACATTAGCCGTCTTCTCTGAGCTTTTGTCCAGATACCCCTGGACTGCTGTCACAAAATCTTACATGAAAATCATTATTGAATGGAGCATCGCTAATAACGCTGTCTGATTGAACAGGCGATTGCTAATGCTTTTGTATAATTTTGTGAACAGTGGCATGGTCACTGATAAAGCCGCCATGGTGCCAGTATTAATCCCTGTTGTTATAGGCTCCTCCTCTATGTCTTTTTGGCTCTATTGTCGATTACTAGTTTTGTTGCTTGTATTCAATATCTCTGTATTTGGTGATTCACCTGAAGAAGGATGAACTGAGCTATCCGAAGCAATTCTTTGTTTTGTACTGCAATACCTTCTTTTCTCTTATAAAGGCTCATCTAGAATTCGAAGGAAGGATTGTCTGCTTTCGGGCTTCTTACCAAGCGTCACCTCATAGTGACAATCCTTATGATTCAAGCTATCTGATGCCTTTTTGCATGGTGTAAAACCATTTGCCCAATTTCTCAACGATCCAGGAACAGATTCCAGTGTTTTTTCTCAATTGACCTCTTCCATCGAGTTATTCACATTTAAGCTAGACATCTCACAGCAACTTTTATGGAAGATAACCTGCTTCAGCGAGTTTGCACTTTCCAAGATTGCCTCATTCACTTCATTAGCAAGATTTGTATTTGGAGATGAGAAAACCTCACAGGCAGTAGGAGCAGCTGGAGTTGGGATGCAGTAATGCGATCTGTTTTAAGAGACCCTCCATAAAGCCCGGAACCGATGGTTGCCAACAAGCAGGACTTTTAGAAGGGTAGTCCTCTTCAAATGTATCAGTTCCTTTTAAGGGAGCTATGGACATGTGCTACGTCATTAGAATTATCGTGGATACAATTCTGATGTCTTAGGTCCTCTTTCAGACCAGTTGTTATTGCGAGAATTTCTACTGCTTTAGTGATATTTCTTAAATGATGTAAATTAGGATCCTACATCTACCTTTCCCACATTCTTAATTGACCAGTGTATCTGAGGCCCCTCCAATCCTTGAGCCAATGTTGCATTAAATGGAGATTTTTCCTTATTGATTCTTAATAGGGTTAGGCATTAAGTCCTTACATCCTGTCTCACAAGAACCCCACCCCAAATATCATCAGTATTATGGAGTTCTTTCCTGCCTAATCAACAAGCCGTTCTAGTCAGAGGATGCATCTCTTTCACTGCAATTTCACATTCCACTGTTGCAAGCGGAAAGATTATGTTTTCAAGATCTGTGTCCTCTAAAGGGGACACAGTAGAAGCCATCACCTGAACTGCAACTGTAAACGTGGGTGGGCAGTTTGAACTGAGGCATTTTGCGTCAGTACTTCCAACTCCCCTGCTACCCAAGCATCAATTCATTGATACAGGCCAGGTCATGTTCTGCGTGATTGCATTCCACACTACTTATTAGCGCATTACTCAAGGGACCTCCATTTTCGCTGGGTCATTTCCAAAACTGGAAGTAGATCCTAATTTAACCAAATCCAGCGGAGGCGTTACACCCATTAAATTGCCCTGAGGCTCTAGCATCAAAGCCTTATTTAGTTTGCTCACCTCAGCTCCTCCACTCACCTCCGCTCCTCTACCAGCAGGCAGAACTCGAGAGTGGCAGACCACGGGAGACCACAGCACTCACATGCTCTCTTCCAATCCAACTAACTTGCACACAGAAGAGCACAGAAGGGCACTGCCGCCCACAGCTTGCGCCAGCCACCAGCAGCTCGCGGGTTACTGGTCATGGGTCACAGCTCCTCACCAAATGCTCCTTCCACGCTGCTTGCTGCTCGCAGAATGTAAAGCAAAGAACCTCTCAACGACGGAACCAACATGTCAAGCTGCACCTCCCACAAGCACACGGAAAACGTCACAGAGGCCGCTTCCGACACAAAATCAGAGACATCATATGCATATGTTGTGAATGTTCTGAATGAGATTACTCACTATAAACCCTAGGAGTGCAGGCTGGACGACACAAATCCTTGCCATCAGCAACCTCATCCAAACAACGTTGGCAGAATGCAGAAAGGTACCACTGGCGTGTAAGTGTAAACCATTAAAATTCTGCAGTGACGGGATTCAAGATGGCTGCTGGCAGCTGATAGACGTGTTGGCTGGAGTTCTGTGCACCCTCTGAACCTAAAGAGGCCCCCCCGCCGCCCCATAGCCACGGATTACCCACATAAGCATCCTGCCAAGAGTGGAGGCTCACTCTGGCACTGTGAAAGTCAGCCTTTCAGGTTTAGTGACACTTGAGGACTGCATCAGCAAACTAGGCGGGCGGAAGGAGACGGCCTCGCTGAGGAAGCAGACTTGGATTGGGAGGGTGTGCAGGGGCTCGCTGCGAAGCCACTGGTGAGTGAGCCTGCACTCTGACCGCATAACAGTAGCCTGAACAGGTTGATTCGAGAGCCTGAGGAGCCTGACCGGCAAGGCAGGAGAGGCTCGCAGTGAGCACACCACACGGACTCCAGGACACGCAGCTGCGGCACATGGAGTGACATCGCCCGCCATGCGATGGCCTTCCCTCTGAGGCAGGGAGTTCAGCCACAGTAGATTAACTGACTCTTGCAGAGAATCAGCACAGACACCGTGGGAGGCCCCTACAGTGCTGTTGGCCTTCAGAAGCGACTACAGTGTTGAGTGCAGGCCGTGCGGAGGGAGGAAGTTGCTTCACTCCCGACGAGGTTTATTTGCAAGTATAGGTGTTACGCTCACCTGGTATCCATGGGGACGCCACCCAGCCCTGGTTGGATGATTTGCATTCTTGAACCCTCTCCCGGTCCCTTGGTAAGGCCTCTGGTTAAAGATAGGTCTGCAATATAGGAGAGCTGGATTCAATACCAGATTGTTTTTATGTTATCCCACCTCCCTTGGCCTCAACTCCTTCCCCCCCCTTGGGCCCTCTCCTCACCTTAATATTGTAAAAGATGGATTCTCCGTCCTGCTCCTCGTGGCAGGGGCGCGTAGATGGGGGGTGGGGGGGGCAAGCAGCGACCAAGTTACATCACTGGTGCAAGCCCCCCTGTGGGAATCCAGGCCTGCTGCGACTCCGTAGGTTTGCTGCTTTACAGTCTTTATATGCAGTTCTTATCTTCCTCTTACTTTGAATAATAATGTCTTGCTTCTTTCCTTTTAGGTATGGAAAGGTATTTGGTGTTGTCATGCACTTTGAAGATGGCCATGGGCCGGTAGGCGAAAGCACGGTGTGCGTGAGGCTGTCCAGTAATGCGCGATGCGCATCGCTGTTTCGCCTTTTATATTGCTAACCTGTGTCTTTTCTCTCCTTGCAGGTTGCGATGTTCCTCGCCGAGCGATGATACTAACCAGGAGATGACTAACCAGGTAAGAATTGTGTGGCTTTCTTCATTCGGGAGGAAACATGAGTAAACGCTTACTAATGCTGTCTTTCTTTCTCCTCTTTCCAGGTTATGGTATTCCACGATGCATGCGGTGCCGGATGATGGAGTTCGTACCTTCAGGTGAGTGGAACTGAAGTCGGCGATGGATTGAAGCCAGGATACTGTTCCAGGTAAGTTTCGTACTGTTCTTTCTCTCTCTGCAGGTCTTTGGTTTCAGGTAAGCTGGCATCAAAGAACTGGACACGGTGAGCGTTACGCTGCCCACAGCAGAATAACGCAAAGCATGTTCTGCTGTTTGGGTGCGGATTAAATAGTCTCAGGTAAAGTAGCCCAGGTAAAGTAGTCCCAGGCCTGCCACACCCAAAAGACTAGACCGCATAGCTCAGTTCCTTGTAACTGAGCTATGTGTGAGCCTCCATGTTGGCTGAACCCCCCCCCACCGCCCCCAAGTTAAATAATCCCAAGTAAATCGTCCCATTCTAATGTTGGTCTTCATGATTGTTATGAGCCTGGCGCCAAAGGTCTGACTCCAAGAGAGTCTTAGATGAGGTTTTAAGGCCTTTGTCCTGGCCCTAACTGGAAGGCTGTCTTGCCAGTGAGTGCCAGGGGCAAGGGTCATGGCAATAGGTCAGCCGACCGGTGGGCCCAGGAGCTGAGGAGAGAGCACTGACCTAGCAAAATGGTGGTCCTGATGGGAGGTTGGGTCATTGCAACACCCTACAGCCCCTAAACCTCATGAGACTGGGGCATTAAAATACCCTGTGGTATTCTCACCACTTGCCCTTGCAGTCAGGTCGGTGGGGGCGAGGGGGCTGCCAAGGATAAGAGTGCTGCACGGATACTCCCCTAACTCTCTAGAATTGGGGAGGACATTGACACCCCTGGACAGAGACATGGATGTGGGGAGGCCAGATCAGAGAGCGGAGCCAATTAACGTCTGAAGAGAACAAGGGTTAGAGGCGACAGTGCAGACCATGTGAAGGAGATGGAGGAGCCTCACTGGAACCAAATGCGCTACGTTCAGACTCGGAAGACTGAAGCGACCCAAGCCCCGGGCAGGGAAATTAAGATGTTGAACTGTCGCCCTAAATCCCAGAACCAAATCGGCAATCCAAGGGTCCCCACCAGGCACCCTATCTTCCATATGGGGACCAGGGGACTCCAGACCGACCCAATAAAGCAGGGACGACGATGTCAGGGGAACCCACGGCAGTGACGTCTGGTGATGCCCTCTCACAGAAAGATCTGCATAATAACTTGAGAGAGAATTGCAGTCGTCCCTCACAAAGGCATTTCAGGACCAGTTCGATCTGATGTGTTCAGATCTTAATGAAGCATTGGTCGAGATGAAGCAAGTAATGAGCCAACTGGGTGGAAGAACGGACCTTCTCGAAAGGGGCCTACAAGAGGTACAGAGGGACTGTAGGTAATATAGTGAAGCAATTTAGAGGCTGAACGCTGCCTCGAAGGACCTGGACCTGCAAATGGAGGACTTGAAGCACAGGTCACAAAGGATAAACATTCATATAAAAAACCTGACTGAGGAAGTCACAGATCAGGATCTTAAGTCGCAGGTCCAGGTGACATCTTGAGGGACAAAACACTGGTAGAGCGGGTCTGCACTGCATCCACAAAACTGGCCAACTGGTGAGGAGTCCCAACAGCAGATCAAGAGATGTCCTTGCAGCATTTACGCAATACTCTCAGAAGGAAGCAGTACTTCGTGAGGCGAGAAGCAGGGAGCCGTTTACATATCGGGGATCCCCGATCCAACTAGACCAAGATCTGGAGTGGAGCACACTGCTGAAAAGGAGGCAAATGGGCCCGGTGGTCTGAGAATTGCCAAAAAGGTGCATCCGATACAAATGGACATTTCCCTTTGATTTGGTGTTCAACTGGGAGGGATTGCAAAAACGTATTGCATCCATCCAGGAAGGAGGTGCTCTACTACAGATCTAGAACTAGACGAACAGGAGGGCCCACGTTTGCCAAATGACACCTGCGCCAGACCTAGGCCCTGGAAATGGTCAAAGGCGGAGAATCAGAGGAGGCAGTGGCCCCCAACACAAGGGCCCTCTTTAAAGGACAAGAGGGAGGCAGGCAACACAAGCCCTCCAAAGTGACCTGGTCACCAATGTCACAAAGTAATATAGATAGTGTCCTTTGGTAACAATGAACGGTGGTGGAGGGTGGGTGAATTGACAACACACAAGTGCTTTTACATCTTGTATACCCTGGAACAGGCGGTTTGGCCCAGAAGAAGGGGGTGCAGGAGTCCCGGGGGCTGAGTATGGGCGGGGAACTTTTTTTGGAAGGGGACTGGGGAAATGGCGAGACAACTGTGTACGGGTACGAGGGGCACCGCCGGGTTCTGAAGGCTCTCCACAAAGACAACAGGGGTCCAGGGCCGAGAAATAAAGGGCCATTCAAGTTCAAGTGGGTGACGCAGAATGTTAGGGGCTTAAACTCCCCTAACATTAGAGTAGTTTACTAGGACAGCCAGACCGGACATGATGGCCCTTCAAGAACCCCATCTCCTTCGACTTAAAGGCTTCTCCCAGGTCTTCCATGCTTTGGGCCTTTATAAAACGGGTGGGGTGGTGCTCGCTTTCAGAGACGGCTGTGATTGGAGAATCATGAGCTCAAAAACAGACAAGAGGGGGGGCAGATATATCATGGTGAGAGGGGAGGTTGGTGGGAAGGACTACACAGTGGCATCAATGTACGCCCCCAATATGGGCAAAGAGTCATTTTTGAAGGACTTACCATTTACCTTGGAAAGGTTTGCATAAGGCAACATCATAATGATGGGGGACTTCAATCTGGCCTGGTCATGGGAGTTGGATAGGAGCTCCTTTGGGGGGGGTTCCCATAAGGGAGGGGTGGCTTCTAAGTCATTGATGAATGAAGAAAAAATATGATAATCTGTACCTGCGAGATGTATGGAGAGGTGTGCGTGGAAGGGGTTCACCTTTTTCTCTAGTGTCCACGGCTCCCACTCCCACATTAATTATTTGCAAGTTTCGGCAGCCCTACTAGGTGAGAATATGGGTATTGAGGTGGACCCAATGGGGAGAGCTGATCATGCTGTGGTCACTATGGAGCTTCCCATCCCCAGTCATAAGTGCGGTGTGTGGGGGTGGAGGACCCCGGGAGACCCCACTATAAGGGAGGAACTGGAAGACAAGATTACCAGATTCTTCAACACAAATAGATTGGAGAACACAGGTGAGAGCACCAGGAGGGATGCCTTTAAAGCAACTATGAAGGGGGAGCTCATTGCCATTAAAGCAGTGAGGGAAAAACAATTCAGGGCTCTGGAAACCCAACTGAAGGCCGAAGTAGAGGGCTGTAGGAAAAGGAATTTATTGACCCCCCTCCAGGAAAGCCTATAGGGAGTATAGGCAGGCCATCGGCCAACTGAATTTGCTTAGAACCAAGAGGTCGGAAAAGGCCTTGCCCTTTGTGAGGCAATGCTACAATGCAACAATCAAGAGTGCTTCGCGCGATTTTATAAAGATCTTTATTCCACCCAGGACCCTCTGGACCACTTGCAAGTGGAATTCGTGAATAAGATCCAACTGCCAAAATTGGGGGCGGAGGCCGGGGAGGGGCTGGGGGGGAATCACGGATGAGGAGGTTTGTGCAGTCATCAAATTGCTGCTCCTTAATAAGTCATCAGGTCCAAACGGGTTCATGTCCAGCTTCTAGAGGCCCTTTGCCAGGGTCCTCATTCCACACGTCACTGGATTATATAATTACTTCCCTAGAACCGACCAAATAACAGCTCCCATGGAGGAGGCAAAGATAATACAAAGATAATACTTATCTTCAAATCCAATAAAGTCCCCACCAAATGTGGCTCATACCGCCCAATGTATACTAAAATTCTGGCCAACCGCTAGAAGTCTTCCTTCCCACCTTGATCCACCAGATCTATCAGGGTTCATCTTAGGCTGCCAAAATTTGATAATATACGGAGAGTTGCCAACGTAATAGAAAAGGCAGATAAAACATCAACCCCTGCCATCCTTCTCTCCCTTGACAATGAAAAAGCTTTTAACCAAGTGGAATGGTCCTTCATTGGTTAAGGTTATGGAAAGGATGGGTCTGGGGACATGATTCATTAGGATGGGTCAGGCCAACTACAAATCCTTCGGCTAGGGTCTTCATAAATGGCTCTCTGTCCAGGGAATTTCATTTGAGTAGGGAAACCAAACAGGGGTGTCCCCTCTCACCTATTTTATACACAATCTACCTGGAACCATTACTGCAGACTGCGCAAATCCGCCAAGGTTCCTGGGATTAGCTTCGAGGGAACCCAACACAAGGTGGTAGCCTTCGCCGATGACATGATACTCACGCTTACAACTCCGGAGACATCACTGGGGGGCTGGGGTAGCCAGGGGTGTCTTTAACAACTTCAGGACAATCTCTGGATTTAAGATTAAGTCAGGAAAAATCTGAGCTGCTTAAATTTATGGTACGGGATAGGCTGGCAGCTGCCTTGAAAGGGTCCTCACCTTTTGTCTGGAGCCCTAAGGAGATTAGGTATCTGGGGATAAACATTACTCCAACCTTAGCGGGCTGGTATAATGCTAGTTTTCCCCTAATTCTGTCTTCTTTGAAGGCGGAGCTCCATAAATGGAATGCCTTCACAGTGTCATGGGTGGGTAGATTGGCTGCCAATAAAATGGTCACCCTCCACCGGCTCATATACCTACTCAAGGCCCTCCTGGTAGCCATACCTACATTTTATTTGTGGACTTCCAAAAACTAACCAGTAACTGGAAAGGCAAGAGGCCCAGGATCAGTCGCAACCTTTGAAGAGCACCCAAGAGGGAGAAGGAGCTGGCCCTCCCAATTTCCAACTATCACGAAGCTGCCCAGATTCAGATTATAAGGAGTGGTTCACAGGAAACTATGAAAAGCTATGGGTGGGTCTGGGGACTGGGCTATCACCAAACACAAGTTAAAGGACGTCCTCTGGCTCCCTGAGCCAGACAGACACCAGCATATGTAGCTGAGCTCCATCACAAAATTGGTTGCGCATACCTTGGTCAACCTAGATATGGTATCACTTATTTTCCCTCCCCCTTCTTGTCAATTCCATAATCCGGGGTTCTCTCTGAGTATGGAGCAGGGAGCGTTCCATAAATGGCAGAAGGGGGGATGGCAAAGACTTAAGAGACATGTACAAGGGGCAATCAATCCGTTCCTTTGTAGAATGCAAACAGAGCTTTGGAATAGATGAAAAGGAGTTGCTGAAATACTTCCAGATTAGGTTTTGGCTAACAAGCCCTGAGATTAAAGAGCAGCCCACAGTCCTCTAACACCATTTGAAAAGTACATCACTACCCAAGAAGGACGGGTCGAGGGGTATTAATCTCGGGCCTCTATAAAATACTGCATGAGGCTAACCCTCGGAAGAAGCGGCCATACATGGGGCAATGGGAAAAAACCCTTGGAAAAATGGTAGAAGCTTTGGAGAAAAACCTCCAAACTGGCCAAGTCCACGCAGCTACAAAAAACATGGTGCAAGATAATGTATATAGAGGGCACTACACCCCGGCCAAGGCTAAAAAGATATTTCCGAAATCCTCACAGGTTTGCTGGAGGGGTTTTCGTGTGGATGGGATCCTGGTCCCATGTTTGGTGGGGATGCCCCAGAATAGAGCCCTTCTGGAGGAAGGCCCATGAAGCACAGGTCGAGGTGTTGGGTGGGGGTGGGGGTACTCGACGATCCCCCCAGAAAAAGTCTTATTTGGTCTCGATGGGAGGGCCCCTGCAGGTATGACCAGATCTCAGTGAAAAGCCTCACACTGCGCAATGTTACTGATAGCGCAAAAAGCTGGAAAGGGGCGGATATTCCAACCCTCAAGACTGTATCTGGAATGTATGGGACTTTGTGGCCCTTGAATGGGTGTTGTATGCTGTAAATAATGAGATGCCTCGCTTTGTTAATGATTGGAGAGAGGTTTTACAATTTCTTAGGGAGGACTATAGAGCGCAATCTGAAACTCCTGCAACTGAACCAAACCATTTCCCTGAAGGGATGTTACCCCCTTAATATGCAGTGTTTATTGGTCTTGTAAATGGGTGAGGGTAGTGAGGATTGGGGGGAATTTGCTGTTTGGAATCTGGGGTACATGTTCCAGGGTTATGAATGTGTATTATATACTCCTTGAAATTGAATAAACAGAAATTAAAATTAAACACAAATCTGCTGTGTACCCTAACTCCATCAAAAACTGGCCAGATGTATACCAATTCTCATGGCCTCCATCTGGACCCCTTTCAAGGCGAAAGGGTGAATATGTCTGACTCCGGGACTTGAACCGTGTAGGGATAGGATCCCTCTGACCTCTTCCACTTCAGATGAGGGACCTCTGATGCTAGACCCGCTAGAAAAAAGGAGGCAGGAACCACATGACCCACATCCACTGTGTGGGGGCATTTGCACTAGCAGCAGTCGACTGTAAAATTAGACACAGGGCATTTCATTGTCACTACATGTCTTTCCATTAAGAAAAGAGCGGTCTGACAAGGGACACACACTCTGCAAACACCATTTGTTTAGTATGTCTTTTAGGCTAGGAAAGACCCGTTCTGTGATATGTAGTTCTGTACACACTGTAATGAGTTATGCCCGAGATAAAGCATTGCATTAGGATCCCTATAGACCTTTGAAAACGCACTTTCTTGTGAAGTCGGACTGACATATACCATTCGACACGTGCCTGGAACCCTAAATTCAGTCTGTGTATATGTATTCCGGGGCAACAGTGACAAGCTGGGTTCTATTTTTGTATCATGTCAAAAAAGACATCATTGGTTGGCTGACAACCTATGTTAAAGGCCTGCGTTTGTGATTTTGCTTTAATGTCATGTTCCAGTTCTACATATTTTTTTATTCGAAATTGTGACCATCTGGTGGAAGCTCATCTACAGCGTTACCGGAGATGACCACAAACGTAACTTGGAATAACCAGTTTGGAAACATGGATTTTTCTGCAGCGCCATATTATATTGTGTCCCTAGTCAACAAAGTGGTTTGTGACAGCCTCAGGGACAGCATGTCAATGAAGACAATAGATCGTTTGAACTCTAAGAGCTGAAGGATGGGGAGGGCTATTCCCCCATCCATCCAAGCACCTGTAGGTCATCTACAACATTCCTGTGCAGTGTTTGGCGCTGTGCCACGCCCTCCCCGTGTGGATTCGTATACCCCAGAAAACTGAGACAAAGGGATAACAAATGGCTTTCTATAAGATTGGAAACCTCTCTGGAAACTGCTAAAGGACCTGTAATGCACCGCATCCCTGCACCTCCTTTTTTATGGAATGTGTGCTGCTTGCATTTAAGCATGTGGAGACCAAACAAACATTTATTTTGTAGCATAGAGGCGGACCAAATGGTACTGATGCAGAACGCCATGTGACAAGATGCAATATCGTGCTTGCCTGGAATACCTTAGTATTAAAGTCTTTATATGTAACAAGACGACAAGTTATTTCCATTTTCACCCTTGTACCTTTCCACGTGACAGGACGGGCCTCTCCTGTACCTTTCCACGTAACAGGAAGCGATATCACGCACTGCTTCAACAGTCTTTTCCACACTACTGCCATAAAGACATGAGACGTTTGCCATAGTGTACTGTGGCCGTTACAGTCTCGGGAGGGGGGTTAGTAACACAGAGTGCAAGTGCCACCCATTATTACAATTCTTTGAGGAACAGAACCAAGAGGAAGGCACCCTTCCTTAACCCAATCCCCATCATGGGGTGGCCTTACCAGTGTCCTGTCCTCCAGCAACTTCAGTTGTATTGCTCTAAAATGGTCTTCTGTAACATGGCACACTGGCAGAGCATTATTTGTTATGAGACACGCAGGCACATAAAACAAACAGGATAATATGTGTAGCGTCCTTGCACGAGCCAAAAGCATACTCTTCTCTGCTCTTAGTTGCCAAATATCATTCTGAGGAGCACAATCAAGTCAGAAGCTTACATCCCATGATCCCAAGCTGCGGGGAGATCAAGGAGTCGTAGAGATATTCCATCTGAAAGCTCACACAGGCCATGATATGATATGGCATTTATAACGCGCCTATACACAAGTGTTTCAAGGTGCGACGAGGCAAGGGGGGCGGGGGGGGGGACAAGGGGAGGACAGACAACGATCCTACTAGGCCAAGTGTCATTCAGATCGCGCAAGTGCAGGGGAAGGGGGAAAAGGAAAAACTGCATGGGGGAAGGGAGAGGGGAAAAGTGCAGTACATTGGAAAAAGTGGAATAAATAGTAAATAAATAACGGCCAACTGGTGGCAAGTGCAAGGAAGTGCAGACAAAAGTGGTATTAGGGGGACTGTAGGGATACAGAACGGTCCCCAGGTGCAGGGGTTGCCAGGGAGGAAGTGCAAGTGGGCAAATTGACAGTGCCTGGGCCAGAGATCAGAAATGGTGCCCAGGTAACCCAAGCAGTTTCTTGCTGCGGGAGGGAGGTGGGCACAGCCATTAGCATCCCGCCCCCCAACTCAGCAATGGCCCAGGAAGGGCGCAAGAACAATCCTGGAAGTGCTTCATAGACGCAACTGATCGCCATCCCTGGAGCACAGTTCAGTGTCTTTCCTTGTTAACTTCTTTCTTAGGGTAGCGATTTTCTCATCAAGTTCCACCAAAGAGAAGCTATGCGTTTCCCGCGTTTTTCTTCTCTTTACGGAATAGCCCACCATCACAAAGTATTCTGGCGACATCCCTTCCAGCTCCAGGATATTCTCTTCCAGTTTTTTTGATTCGTTGATAAATGTCTTTAGGCACCGGGCCTCCTATCTACAAGCGCAGCTGAGTTTACATGTTCCGTAGTCGCTCCTCCAAAGCTTGGTTTCTGCAATCTCGAGTCAGCACTTTGGCTTTTGTGCTAGTTGTCGGAGCTCTCTCTGGCCGGGTCTGGGGTCCATATGTAATCGCGACTCGAGTAACTTTCACATGACTCTTAAATCAAGCACACGGTGTGAAGACAGCATCTGTTCTTGCACAACTGTTTTCTTGGTTACAATCAGTGACGATGCAGAATTCTTGCACATTGTTCTCGCTGATCTCTGCCCGTTTCCGCTCAATAAACGCCATTATGCTCCGGTCGATCTCTGCTTTTTGTGCCTTTATTTGGACCACCTCATGATCAGAGCAGCGAGACACCTCATCTTCAGCAGAGCCAGCAGGCGCTTTGCCGAATGTTTCACCCACTGTTCCTCCTGCAGCTTCAGCACCCTGTGTATGAGGGCACAAAGTGTCTGTTATGCAGTGATCTTTAGCCAGATCCTCCTGGGCATCGCTCTGGTCTACAGGGTCCACAGTGGCTTTCTTACACGCATCAGTTCCATTTCCCGTTGTAAGGTCCTCACTCTCTGCATGGGTTTCTCCAGGATCTGCCCCGACATGCTCAGCAAGATTATCCTTTACGTTGTGCTCATCCCCCATCTCCATGGAAGTTTCCTCACATACCTCAGTCCCGCCTCCTCCTACACCCTGAATGCTCTCTGCGCAGACATGGCCAGAGCCTGCTCGGACGGTACTGTTAACTAGATCAGTCTAGCTGCCTCCCTCATTTGCAGCCTCTGTGGATGCTTCCTGGCACACCGTTGGCTGCCTTGCCGCTGTACCTTCTGCACAGACATGGTCAGATTCCGTTTCATATGCAACCTCCAGTTATACTTCCTCACAAATCTCATGCTGGCTTATCGCTATATATTCTTCATTTTCTGCACAGGCAACCCCAGAGTTTGCTCTCATGGCATCTTTACAAAGCTCAGCCTTGACATTGCCTTCTGCCATCTGCATGTATACTTCCTTGCAAGTCTCAGTACTTGCTGCTCCAAAGACCGCTTCTGTCAGTTGAGGACAAAGGCAGTGAATATGGCAAGGGAAATGTGTACAAATCGCACATTGAATAGCTTTGAGTCAAACAACATGCACACAGGAACCAAGAGTCATGTATACTAAAACCCAGGAGTACAAATAGAGTGTGACAACAATACAAATATATGAAAAGGGATGGGGGGTAAGCACTTAGAAGCTCCTTATGACTGCAACGAAAGTCTGCAAGCTCCTTACCCACAATTGCTTTTACAGGTACTGACAGCGCTAAGCCTACGTAGAGAGCAAGCAACGACAGGAGCTGTCAGCTAACACTATTGATGTATTGAATAAGGGAACTTAAAAACAGTACTCACGAGGACGAGAAATACCACTTGAATGTCAGCAAGCCCACGAACCCTGTCGATCAAACAGGGACCCAGAAAGGCTATAACAGCAATGGGAGGATAACTAAATACATAAGACTCAAGACAAGGTGCAAATAGGAATAGTGATTACAGAATAGTGAGGAAAACATAGGCATTCACACAGGAGCTAGCTACAACAGCACACCACACCTAGTAATCAATGGGAAATAAATGCAGAAGTGCAAGGGAAAACATGGAATGGATTCCAAGAGAAAGTAAAGGAACAGGATCAGGGAAAGCGAAATTACAAAGGCAAACTTCCCCCACCCATCCAAGGAATAAGGCAGGAAGCTAAATCTATAAAGAGGAAAACTAAAGCAACAAGGTTTACAGCAGCAAAGGACAAGGTCAACGAAATATAGAACACAGGCAAACTGGGCTGCTACAAAAGGGAAAGCACTGAGAAATGCTGCCTCCAAACAGAGGAAGACAGAAAGGGAATCTAGGAAGCAGAAATCAATTAATCACATAAATTCGAAATCCAGGGATTAGGAACAAGGAATAGAAACTTGGAACTAGGCACAAGGCTAAGAACCAGGAACAAGGGACCAGTCACAAACAGGAACACTGCATCAATGACCAGCGCTGGACTGAAGCAAACTGAGGCTTTTAAGGCTGCTTAACCAGCACACGCCACAGGTGTGCTGCTTGCTGCACCTGCAGCCACAGGTGTTGCCTATCCTCCACCCAGCCTTGGCCTGCAAGGGTGGAGATGAAGCTGTGGGCCAGGCATTCTGGGAAGCATAGTCATTTGATTAAAGCAGCATGCTGGCTGCCAAAAACCTGGAATGTATCCGGAAGGGAAGTAGCTTGGAAAATAAGGATTTAGCCCTCTCAATTCATCACAGCACTGTAGCATAAGGTTCGGAAGGAAAGTCCAGTAGGGAAAAAAACCCAAATCATGCCCCCAAATGGTGGGAACGGGAGCGAAGGGAGCGAATCGTGACAGCTTCAGAAGAACCATCCTTTGCCTCTGTCTCAGCTTGCGGGTCAATGGATGCGTCCTTGCAAGTCTCAGCCTTGCTTACACCTGTAGATTCTGCATCCTTTGCCCAAGAATTCTTAGTGTCTGCTCTGTTCAATTCTTTAGCAGGTTCTTCCTGTCCTTTAATGAAAAATGTTGTTTCTCTAAAAATGACCGCATCTGCTGGATGTGTTTCTGTAGGGCGTGGCTGAGTAATGAAGCCTTGGACACAGGGAGAGCCTGAAACTTGGTCAAATCTATTGTAATGTTCACCACATCTTCGGAAGGTGAAGCTCCTCGGGCCAGCCCTGCAGCGCCTGCACAACCCCCAGGAGCACCTCTCGTCCCGCCTCAACCGCCTCCATAGCTGAGCAGAGCTGCACCCCTGTTAAGTTCAATAGGAATGCGGAGCATAGAACAGTTTTTTTGACTCCCGTCTTACTTGGATTCCTGAATCCCTAATAACTTGGCCATTTGCTTGCTGCTGTAAATCTGCACAAAATGGAGAGAAGGAAGGAGAGTGGAGGCAAACGGATTGCTCCTGCCAAGCCTCATTAGGCTGCTAGATTCGAGGAGTGTGAGCAAATCAGTGCCTTTTAAAAAAGCTCAGGTATATGAACAGGTGAACTATGAACACACCTGTGCTTTCTCCCTCTCCAGCTTGATGTAGAAGTCATAACTTGTTTCTAGAATCAATCCTAACCAGCTGCTGCAGCCTTGTACAGACATACTGCCAGCCAGAGTTTAGACTCCTATCTCACATAGGGAACCGTGGTCGACCTGGAGCAGTTACAAGTCACATATCTGTGTCTCATAACTGCTAACAGCATGCACTCCAAAGATAACTAGTCCTGGATGTGAAAATTACACTCCTAATAACGATCTGTGGTCTGATTCTCAGCTGTGAAGCTCTCAAGAAACAAGGACCTGACTGTAACCCCTATACACCTCCCTGTTAATCACTGTACGTACCCAAGAGAGAGAGAAGGACACCCTGCATATGCAGGGCAGAGTGGTATAGGCAGAAGTAAATCGTGGTGTTGATGGTGCGGGTCAGTACCAGTTTCCTGTGACACAATATGCTTTAAACAAGTTTGGCGTAGATACTTGGAAGTATGGTACGTATAGGGAATAGCCCAAGAACTGATAGCTTAGGGCAAAGAGGAGAGCTTAGTTGAGGCTCAATTAGTGTTGATAAGCTAATGGCAAGGTATGTTAAAAAATAAAAAAATGTTAAAAAAAAGAAATAAGGTATGGTATAGGCATTGCCATAAAATGCAAAATCTGGAAAATGGTGCGAGTACCTGGGCATATGATGTCATTGACTGTCAAAAGTCTCTTATTTTTAATGTTTTTTTTGCCATACATAAAACCTTACACAATCAGTTATCAATTATCAAATAGCGTAATACAAAAATCCATACAATGAATCAAATAATTGAAATCACATTAACACATACAAATGTTACCAAATTATAAATAATTTGTGAGGATGTAATAAAAAATTGATAATTAATACATATCAATATATAGATTACATTAGTTTATATAGAAATTATGAATCTTACTATTAACATATCCAACCCTTTTATCTTTCACTTATTTGCTTATACCACACCGTAAGCCCACAGGCATCTGGGCGCCAACATATAGACAAGGAACCCAAAAGATTACCAAAGACAGGGCAAAACATTTAACATATAAAATCTGTCAGGGGGCGCTATTCTAACTCAATGTTGGAGTTACCTGAAGAGGTGAGTTTTGAGTTCTTTACGTAAGATGGTGTATGTGGGCTCTAATCTTAACTGTATCTGTAAGTTATTCCATTTTGTGGCAATCTTAATATGGAATGCTTTGCCAAGTTCATATGTTCTCTTATGTGTTGCAACCAAGATTTGTCCCTGTGCTTCTGATCTAAGGGCGCGACCCGGCACATAGTGGACGATCTTCTCTTTAAGTCTTTAAGGTATACTGGTGCTTTACCGTATATACACCTATGTGCCAATGTCAGGGCCTTAAACTGGATTCTGTCTTCCACAGATAACCAGTGCACGTCTCTTCCGTCTTCACTGATATGGTCTTTTTTAGTTATCTTTTTTATGATTCTCACAGTGTTGTTCTGAATTATTTGGCATTTTGTGATGCACCATTTGTTCGTCCCCAACAGAAGAAGAGCATTACCATAGACCAGTCTGGACAATATGGTTGCTCTGGCAAAAGCTGTACAGTTTTCCTCACTCAGGTAAGGCCAAATGGCCCTGAGGAGCCGTAGATAAAGGAGCAGTTCTTGCTCGTTTGCATGACCTGAGCCTCTGCACTCAGAGATGCTTCCCTGTACATCCCAAGTGTTTTTACGTTACTCATGACTTTTATTGGGCAGTCATTAATGAGGAAGGACGCATATTGATGATTTAACTTGGCCCAAGCTTGATTCGTTCCGAAGACCATAAGCTCTGTCTTCTTTCCGTTTAGACGCAGCCAATTGTTGTCCATCCAAATTTCAATTGACTTGTAAAGTGCCTCAACATTTGCACTGTCTTGGGAGTAGCCTCCACTCAGTTCAACCACTCCCCCACTCGTATCGTCAGCTCCCATTTTGTCTAGTAACAAACAGAGTAACCTGATGTAAAGATTAAAGATAAGCAGTGATAAGCTTGCCCCTGTGGGACTCTGCAACTAATAGCCGTCTCGTAGGAGAAGTTGTCACCCCAATGAACCTTGGATTTCCTATCTGAGAGGAATCATGTTAACCAATGAATTGCTTCTTTGGAATAGTTTTCCCCCTTCTCAAGTGCTTGTTTAAGCTGTTTGTGATCGAGAAGGTCAAAAGATGCACTGAGATCAAGAAGTATGAGTAAACCTGTGTTCCCATTTTCAATTATGCTTAGCATGTTTGTCTGTAAATCGAGCATTGCTGTTTTGGTACTATGAGCTTCTCGGAAACCCGATTGCTGGCTATGCAGGATCTCATTAGCTTCTATGAATGCCTGTAGTTGAGAGGTGGAAATCTTATCCAACACTTTAAGGATGAAATTTCAATTTGTGATGGGTATCAGGTTTCCCGGGTGCCTTTGGTCTAACTCCAGTTTCTTCACTAATGGATTAATGGTTACCGTTTTGATGTTGGTAGGGACACAACCGTCACGGAAAGAGGCATTTACAATTTTTGTAAGAAGTGGGGCAAAGATGTTAATGTTCTCTAGAATTAGTTCCGGCAGAAAGAGGTTTTCGCTGCATGTAGTTGGCTTCATCAAGGCTAATGTTCTAATCATATCCTCTATGGTAACATTCTGAAAACAAGAGTTCCAGATGATTAGGTGTCTCTCTGTGAGCAAATCTGGCTGTTCTAAGTTTTTCGGGCTTCTTTTATCCTGCCCCTGGCTTTTTTAATTTTACCTGTGAAAGCTGTTTGAACTTTGTCACAGTCTTCCTGAGATGGTGAGGAGGTGAGGGCTAGTGCTTTAGGTTTTTCAATTGATTTGACAATTTCAAACAGTCTGCTAGTCGAATTGTCTGCTAACTTAATTTGTTCATTAAAAGTATTCTTTTCTGCTTTTCTATAGGTTTTCTCACTTTCTTTCCAACTTTCCTTGTTACACAGTGATGGGTTCTTCTGCCATCTGTCCTCTCTTTTCCTTTTTTTAGCTTGATTAAGGTAGAGTTAATCCATTTATGGTGGTTTTTATTTGGTCTAAATAGCTTGGTTTTTAGTGGAGCTTTTAGCGACAAGTTCATCACATGAGTCTTCCTCTTTGGAGGCCTTCAAATCTTTCTTTACGCATTGTTCCAAGTGTACCGGCACTATTTTTCTGTAGTTCCTGCTACAAATCTTCTTTGGCACATTCCCCTTGTTTTTCAGATGGGGAACCTTCATAAACTGTGAAAGTCACTTTAAGGTGGTCAGACCAAATACATGGCTTGGTTTCAAATCCACTGGTCTCTAGATTGTGGGTAACAATCCAATCCAGTTGGTTTCAATTTTCCATAGTGGGATCCGTACTCATGACCCTGAAGTCTATGTTGCTTAATGCTTTCTCAAGGTAAGTGGCCTCTTTATCTTTCGAATTCCCATGCCATCTATTGAAGTCGCCAAGCACTAGAGTGGCGGTGTTGGTGCCCTTCAGGATATTTAAATGTTGGATAACATAGTCATTGAAATCGGATGTAAGGGATGGAGGCCTATATAACAATATGATATTAATGCAGTTGTTTTCTGTGATGGGGTGTTTAAGATGTAATATTTCGGGACTGCGCATGTGCAAACGGCGGATGAGGAGCTAAACAAACCCGCTCCCAGCAGCCGCCAATATATTATACATTTATCCTGTTCCTACGGAGTCTGAACTCCGAGCCACTGGCATTCCTACACTGCGGAACACCTCGGCGACAGCTGACCGCAACCCTGATCCGAATCAGTGCCGGCAAACCGATCAACGGGCTGACAACCCCTCAATGACTGCGAGCCGCCATCTTGGCTCATGGAGGCAGCCTGAAGATACGCAGGGAGCCCGCCCACGCCGGGTGCACACGACACCCGCTGTGTACAGCTTGTGACCCGCACATCATTTTGAGAACTGCAGCACCCGCGGGCCACAAGAGCAGGAAGGGTGCCGCAAACAAACGCCTGAGCCGCTTGGCGGGCCCGACCCTGTGACACGCAGCCTCCCCCACTGCCTGCACAGGGGACCGGTACCGGGGAGCACACGGAGGACAGATCTGCGCAAACAAGGAATACCAACGGTGGGTCTCTTCCCCCGCCCCTCCGGCCAGAGGTGAGATTTTCAGGGCGTAAGGGGCAGTGAGCCGCTTTTAGGGGAGGAACCCCCCCCCTGGCTCTTTTGCCCCGATGGACCTTGCGGCACAAGGGACCAGCTTCCCACCAAGCCACCACGATACGAGTGGCGGACCAGGCTGACAACACCACGGCCCCAGCACCGGTGAAAGAACGCCACGCAGGCCCGCATCCACAGGGCAGCAAGAACCGCACCCGACAAGCGGGTGGAGAGCCCATAGGGTGCAACCTGCGCCTCGGAGAGAGAGAGACGGCATCCACAAAATCCTGCAGCACCTGCAGGAGACAGAGGCCCCCCGTGGACCAGAGGTGAGGCACACCACCAGCACTAACCACCTCCCCTCTGTCACATATGTGCCCTGGAGACCCATTTCTCATTGATCCTGGGGCCACACACCACTGCACGCCGCCTGAACATACAGTGGCCATCCCGGGGCTGACGGCCTAACCGACCCGGGTGCAGGCCCGCCATTAGTGCCAATAAGCCGGTCAGATAGCACAGCGAGTAGAGCGCTCGCTTTGACATCCGTGCAGAGCCTGCTCATGCAGGTTCAAATCCCGGCAGGGCCAAACTCAGCCTTTCATCCTTCCGAGGTCGATAAATGAGCACCACACACCGTGGGAAATAAGCAGCGCTCAGATACCTGAGGGTTCGTAGCGCTATATAAATAAACAAAACAAACAAACAAACAATATCATGGCCTGACCCACGCGGGCCGCCAGGGGTCAAATAAACACATGAGGGCAGGGGCCCGGCAACAACGGCCTTCCCCTTTCCCCCCCCCCCGACAACAGCTCACCGAAAGAGACATGCAAATGCTACATGGGTGGGGAGAGGGCACACGTCCTAAGGCCATAACAAGTGGGAAAAGGGGCCAAGAGCGGCGGATACCTGCCTAACCTAGCACTGAGACAAGCAAGGAAAGGAGATAAGGGGACCTGACCCTAAGCAGCACGGGGCAATTGGTGCACTTAACCCATGCCGACCCCAGCAATAAGGCAGCACAGAGACACGTCTCTCCAGAGCCGCATGCAGAGGGGGAAAAACTGGCAACTTGCACCGACCGAGCCCAGGAGGCGCAGAGTTGGAAAGCAGCTCAAGTTACTGTGGACAAGACTGCACAGACGCCTGCCCACGAGCGGCAATAGCCCAAAGAGCCCCTCCTTGGTACCGTGGCCACACCAGGCCACCTCAGCAGACGACCCCTGACAAAGGGCACTGCCGGACGCAAGCAAAGGGAGCGGGGGAAGGAGGGCTGACTCTGATACTGACCCTCTGAGTCCTCCCCCCACCACTCCTGTGATGCACTCATAGGCGCCCACACAACCTCACGAATCGCCCGTTGCAAGATTGCAATTGACACAGGGACACCTGGGACTCAAGGATACCCCCGGCACAAAAGACCCGCCTGACAAGAAGAATGTGTGCCCGTCCTTGGACCATCGCCGTGGAACTTTGGATAAGGATAAGGTCAAACGGCAGACTCTTCAAAGCAAAATGGACCTTTACACAGTTGGCCCCCTGCCCAGGCCCCAGAGGGTGGCAAGGCGACAGGGGATGACCCTCCCATCCCTCTTACAGATGTCATGAAGGCTATTGGGGAGTTGAGGTCGTCGTTAGAAGAGAAAACAGGGGGCCTATCAGCGAAACTCTCGTTCCTATGCCAAGATCTTCGTAACTTATCCTCGAGAGTGGGGGAGACGGAGGAGAGGATCTCAAGCACGGAAGACACAGTGAGGCAAATGTAGAAGCACCTGGCCACCATCACCCAAAAGGTGGCCCAACTTGAAAACGGCGGAGGATAGTGAGGGACGGGCAAGACGGAACAACATCCGTATTCTCTGGATTTCGGAAAAGGAAGAGGGGCCCAGCGTCAAACTCCTCCTGGAAGACTGGCTGGCCGAGGTATTCGCCCCCAAGAAACAGTCTAAATTATTCTCCATTGAGCATGCCCACAGAGTCCCACCTGGGCGCCCTGTTCCAGGTGCACCTCCACAAAAAATCATAGATAAACTGATGAACCTCTGGGACAGAGACGCCATTCTCCAGATGGCCAGATTGACCGACTCCATCACCTACAACGGCCACCGCATTGGCTTCTACCTAGACTACACCAAAGAAGTCCAGAGGGCCAGACAGTCTTTCGACTCGGTCAAGAAAAAGCTGCACTTGATGTCTATAAAATATGCTCTTTTCTTCCCCGCACTCCTGAAGGCACATCACGACTGTGTCACCCACCTGTTCTACTCCCCGAAAGAAGCCTGGGATTGGCTGGAGACTCAAATCCTGAACGGACGGGGACAGCAGTGCTCCCCAACTGGACCCACGCCCCGACAACCGAGGGTGGACCACCCATCATCACAAGCCGGCACGCTGGACCATAACTCACCCAGGCCCCCACGAGATGGCGAGAACGGTGCAGAGAAAGGCTGAGGACTGATATCAGGAACCCGGACAAGGACACACTGCTCGAGAGTCTGGAGGCCAACGAACCCACGGCTGCTGAGGGACGGTGACAGAGCTCATGAGTAGACAACGTGAGCGCTTTGTAACTCTCAACAATGTCCTGATTTTAAGTTCTGTGCTCAGTTCGGGCTACAGGTAACTCCTGGTTGAGGGGAGGTGGGGGGGGGGGGGGGGAGTACAGGGAGGGACCCGGACATCACGGACTGGACTGGCGAAGGAGGGTTTGCAGACTTGTCTGGAAAGTTGGGGTTAATATGTGGATAGTTGTTGATTCTGATTTGGTTGATTTACACAGTCACATGGTCACAGCTCCAACTAGAAGATTGTATACACAGCTTAGCGGGGGCCATGGGAGAGGGACACAATGGGGAACCCTCACCCACTCACAGCGCACGCACACTCCCGGGATTGACAATGGCACATGAGGGACGCCTAACCCTTCTCACATGGAACGGCAATGGGCTGGGCTCCAGTAACAAGCACAGGCTAGTACTCCAATACTTAAACAGACACTCTCCGGACATCGCACTCCTAACTGAAATTCACCTTAAGGCTACTGAATGCAAATTCTTCCGCAGATCCAACTATACCACGGCCTACCATGCAGGATTTACCAGTGGGTCCTGAGGGACACTGATCCTTGTACATAAAAGGGTTCCCTTTCACCTAGGGGGAGTAGACCCAGACCAAAGGGGATGCTTTGTAGTGGTAAACAGCTGCATAGATGGGAGCACATGGGGGGATCGCTGTGGTCTACGCCCCCTCCCCCCCGCATGAACTCATTGCAGATCTTCAGACGGCACTGCTGGATAAGCAGGCAGATCATTGGGTGCTAGGTGGGGACTTTAACGAGGTGATGGATGTCACCACGGACAGAACACACATTAGGAACAGAAACCCAGGCCACCCCGATGAAACGCCACTCTTTTGCCTCTTCACTCGGTTGGGTGGATGCGTGGCGCACAATACACCCTGCTCACTCTGGGTTCTCCTTCCTCTCTGGCGTACACAAATCTCTATCCCGCATCGACTACTTCTTTTTCCCACAAGACATGGCACACACACACTCCTAACGGCCACTTACCTAGCCTGGGGCATCTCGGACCACTCCCCCCTGATCATGACACTGAAACACGGCAGGAAGCCCCCTCACTCCACCTGTTGCCTCAGCGCATACTACCTTGGGATACCGGAAGTGGCAGAGGCTCTCACCCGGACAACAGAGGACTACTTCTCCGACAATGAGGGGTCAGCAGATGGCCCCATCACACTATGGGAGGGATACTAAGCGGTGCTCCGGGGAGAGGCCATCTCCCTGGTGTCGGCACATTGCAAACGGCACATCCAAGAGATTGCCAAGGCCGAGGAACAGGCTTCACGGCGGAAGTGGTGTTTCTTGCAGACAGAACAGAAGCATCCAAGGAAGCGCTGCTTACGGCCCAGGAAACACTGAGAAACCTGGCCCTGGACAATGTCAGAACAGCACACTGGGCCACACGTAGCCAGATCTATGAGACTGGGGACAAGGCCTGGAGAACGCTTACATGACTAGAGTGACAGGCCCAAACCAAGGGGCACATACGCGCCATACGCGGGCCAGATGGAGTACTGCTCACAGATGACGCTGAGATTGCAGACATATTCGCAGCCTTCTATGAATGCCTGTACACCCAGCAGCCAACACAACCCTGGTCGCCAGGTTCACACTTCCTGGACACCATCACAATGCCCAGGCTCTCCAAACGACAAACTGAAGATCTAGAGGCGGAGATCACAGAGGAAAAGATTGCCACGCCCCTATGCCAACTCCAATCTGTGAAGTCCCCAGGCCCCAACAGATTACCGGTGGAGACGTGGAAGAGGCTTAGGGGCGCGGCCGTAACCCACATGCACCACATGCTTAGTAGAGCCCGAGACAAGGAGAAGTTCCCCCATGACCTGAGACAAGCAGCCAGAGTAGTGATCCCCAAACCCAGCAAACCACCCCAACTATGTGCCTCCTACAGGCTGATCTCTCTTATCAATTGGGAAGCGAAGGTCCTTGGCCGGCTCTTGGCAGATAGGCTGTTGGGGGCCATCCACTCCTTAATCCACCCGGATCAATGTGGATTCATGCCGTCCAGATCCACCCGCATGAATCTGAGGAGAGTCCAGTTCGCCACCGACCAAGCAGCGGCAAGAACTGGCCCGCTCGCACTGCTTGCGGCGGACTTTGAAAAAGCCTTCGACTCAGTGAGCTGGTCGGCTCTCTGGGATATCATGGACCGAATGGGGTTCAGTCCTTGATACATGGCATGGGTCAAACTACTATATGACTCACCGGAGGCAGTGGAGAGAGTGAACGGGTCCACATCCAGGGACTTCCGGCTGGGGCGGGGACCCAGACAGGGATGCCCTTTCTCCCCCCTTCTTTTCACACTTGCCATAGAACCATTGGCAATCAGGCTCGGGGCCGCGCCAGAATGGATGGGCTTCAAGCGGCCATGGAGAGGGAAAGATAAGGTCTCACTCTATGCAGATGATCTCCTCATATATGGGTACCCCCCGGGTTGCATGCTCCGTTGTAACGGACATCCTCACTGAATACCAGTCTTTCTGTAGTTTGAAGGTCAAGCAACAGAAAACAGTGTTCTTCCCGCTACAAGGGAGTGCCGCAGCAATCCCGAAGCTCTGCCCCTATACCGTCTCTATACAGAAACTCACATTCTTGGGCATCACGCTTAGCCCCAATACTGAAGACTATACTCGGCTCAACCTGCAGCTGGTAATAGACAGATTTGTGGCCGACTCCACTCACTGGCAATCCCTCCCGCTGATGCTCATGGGCAGAGCAGCCCTCTTCAAAATGTTAGCCCTTCCGAGATTCCTATATGTCCTTCAGAACGCCCCCACCCACATTAACCGGTCGATCTTCGTCTTCATAGAGACTACTCTTAGGAGAATGTTCTGGGACGGGAAACAATCGTGCATAGCGTTGACAACTCTACAACGCTCGGTCTAGAAGAGCGGGATAGGCCTGTTATGTCTACGGGTTTACTATTGGGCTGCTCAACTGGGAGTCGTGAATGACTGGCTCCATGGGGACCCAGACTTCCCACACATCAACAGAGAGATCAGACCATTGGGAGCGATCACACCCCTACGATTACTGCATTGGAAAGAAAATGACCTGGCTGACCTGTCCAGACTGATACACCAGGTCCGCAAAGTCTGGGCGGAGACCACGCACCACACAGGTTGGGGAGGGAGACCCACAGCGGACCAACCCCTATGGTACAATGCACATATCCCGGAGGTTCTAAAAATGGGGCATTTCACATGCTAGGAAGAAAAAGAGATGCAATCGCTAGCAGCCGTACTACAGGAGGGCCAACTAGTCGCATTCACATAATTGCAGAACACATTTTCACTCTAGGCTAGAGATAGCTACAGATACTTCCAGCTTGCACATGCCATCCGGACACAATTCCCCGAGCCATCGGACATCCCAAAATGTTCCCCCATCGAAGCAAACATCTTCCAAACAAAGATTCCCACCAAGGTTACATCAACTCTTTATAAGGTGATATTCGCCTTTGGAGCTCTGGAGCTCGCCAAGCTCAGGGAAAAACTGGAAAGACTGTTGGGCCCATTGGAGGTTGAGGAATGGGTGGAGGCGTTGATGTTTCCCTGAGAAATCGGTATGGATACCAGACTTCGCCTGATCCAATACAAAATTCTACAACAGGCACATCACTCCAGGACCATGATGCTTAAATGGGGTCCATAGACAATGGCACCTGCCTACGATGCAAGCGGGCAGAGGGGGCATTCTTTCATATGATCTGGGACTGTCCAGTTCTTCAGGACTTCTGGAGCCAGTGTATCAACCATATCAGCCAAGTGCTGGGGTCCACCGTCCCACACAACCCAAAAATAGTTATAATGGGGATCTCGGAAGAGGCTGATCACACCAAGTTTGAAAAGACATTTGTTGCGGTTGCACTGGGCCTTTGGAAAAGACTGATGGCCACCACCTGGGGCTCCTCAGAGGGACTGAGCCTTGATAGATGGACAAATGAAATGGACCGCTGCACCTCCCTCGAGAAATGCTTATACTCTGCCAGGGGATGCCCCAGGTAGCACCTCAAAGTGTGGGGGAAGTGGGTGGAAGTCTCATGACCACGGGAATGCACTGAACTATTGAGCGGAATCCGCAAGACTCACAGTGACACAAGCCCAGAACATACCCGATTGGCCCACATGGAGGTCTCCTGACAAGGTCTGCCTCCACCGTTCATAACCCGTACGCCCTCGATGTGCTTCAGGATGACACAAATTGCTTAAGTAAATGTGTCCTTACACTGCTGAATGATTAATACTGGCAACGATGACCATATCTCGTGTTATATGTTTTGATTTGTATAAAATACTAATAAAAAGATTAATTTTTTTAAAAAAGATGTAATATTTCACATCCCGTACTTGTTATAGTAGACAGGAACATATGGATGGAGTCTCTGACAATTATGGCGACCCCTCCCTCTATTCCTGTCTCTCTGTTTTTTTAATGGATAACATATTCGACTGGGACCGCAATAGTGCACGTGGGCGCTATGGGTTCCTGCAGACATGTTTCAATGATACAAGCAATGTCTACATCTTCCTCTATTATTAGGTCATGCACATCCTGTGCTTGTTTGTTTAATGAGTGTGTGTTTAGTAGACATACTTTAAGTTGTCTCACGTTCTCGTATTCTCGGAATAATAGACTGTAAACATTGTTCAGGGTTTCGGATTTATTTTCTTCCAATGCTCGTAGAGCAATTTTCGGCACTATCTCCATGCGAACGTGGTAGACAAGGTCATGCCCCAAGTTACCTGTGATTTTTTTTACCCATTCTTACCTCTTGCAAGTAAGTATTCTGCGGAGAAATTCTCTCTGAAAAAGTCCAAGGACCGGCGCAAGACTAGATTGGCTAACGAAGCGCCAGCGCTGAAGAGCCCGACGTATCGTTTTAAGAAGGCTGGGTGTTCTGGGACTTGAAGACCTTCAGTAGAAGTTCCATGTAGCTGGTGCAATATTAGTGCAGCCTCTGCTTACATGGTAACGGGAAAGCAAAGCCGTAACCCAATACTTCAACTCCCAGCTTTTGAAGCCAGAGAAGAACAAGTTACTCTCTTAACTGGTAACGTTCTTTCGATGGGATGGTCCGACGACGTATTCCATATCTATGACAGTAATCACCAAAGCTGTGCTGCTTCGGAAAATCATTCGGTGTCTGCGTCCTGCGTCGATGACGTCGATACGCCGCTCTCGAGGCCCTCCTCCGACGGCCGACGTCACTGTATGTTATAAGTAGGACGAACGACGCCCGTAGCCTCAGTTGTAGTTTTTTCCCAGAATGTGTGGCACCAGTCTTCTGCCAGTCAGACCATACAAAGCCTTGCGGAAACGTAAGCTGCAATCGCATAAGAAATTCTGTAGCGGGGAAGGCAGGGAGGGAGCGATATGGAATACGTCGTCGGACCATCCCATCGAAAGAATGTTACCAGGTAAGAGAGTAACTTGTTCTTCGAGGGGATTGGGTCCTCCGACGTATTCCATATCTATGACAGACTCCTAAAGCAGTACCATGCAAGGAGGTGGGAAAATAATTTAGAATACAGAAATTTAGAATGCCCAATCAAATTGCAGAGTAAAGGACCGCCTTGCCAAAGGCCAGATCCTGCCCACAGATGGACTCAAGGGAGTAGTGACGTACAAAAGTATGGACCGAAGCCCAGGTGGCTGCATCACAGATGTTACGAATAGGAACACCCATCTGTAGGGCAGTAGAGGCAGCCATACCCCTGGTAGAATGGGCCCGCAAGCCGACCGGTGGGTCCTTACCCGCCAAGCGCTAACACTCAGAAATAGCCAGAATAATACAGCGAGACAAAGTCTGTTTCGTCACAGCTTGTCCCAAACGCTTTCCAGCGTAACCAATGAAGAGTTGATCGTCCACTCTGACCCGGGACATGCGTGAAATATAAAAGCTTAAAGCTATCCTAGGATCGAGCCTATGGAGCCTCTCCTCTTCCTTACCAGGATGTGGAGGAGGATAAAATGCCGGAAGAACAACCTTCTGGCCTAAATGAAATTCCGACACCACCTTCGGAAGAAAGGAAGGACGAATCCTAAGGACAACCCTGTCCTTATGAAATACAGTGAAGGGTGGCTTAACTGAAAGTGCCTGTAACTCACTCACTCTGCGAGCGGAATTGAGCGCAACCAAAAATACAGTTTTAAGAGTTAACAGTCTCAAAGGGCATGAATGCAAAGGCTCAAACGGAGCACCCATCAGAAACTTGAGAACAAGGTTCAAATCCCAACCGGGCACCAGGAAAGGTGATGAAGGGAACACATTAGTGAGCCCTTTCAGAAACTGAGAAATTAAAGGAATTTTAAAATAGGAACACTCTTCAGACGAGCGCTTAAATATGGATAGCGCCACCAGGTAACCTTTCACGGTACCCACTTGCAAGCCCCTGTGGGCCAAAGAATGCAAAAAAGACAGAACCATGGGAATGTCACATGCAAAAGGATCAACACTCTTAACCCTGCACCAGTCGCAGAACTTTCGCCAACAGCAACGGTACAGGGACTTCGTTGCAGGCCTTCTGGCTGAAAGCAACACCTCGATCACGTCTTCAGGGAGGTCCCAATCCTTATACCTCAACCTTTCAGAAACCAAGCGTGAAGGTTGAGGGATCTGACCTCTGGATGGAGAACCTGATCCCCCCCTCCCGTGAGAGCAGATCGTCTCGGTAGGGAAGACGACGTGGAGGGCAGATGGACAAGTTGAGAAGGTCCGGGTACCACGTCCTCCGGGCCCACGCCGGAGCATTGAGGACCATCTGGGAACCGAACCTCCGTAACCTATGCAGCACTTGCGGGATGACGGGGAGTGGAGAGAACGAGTACAGCAGTGGGAAAGACCACTCCACCACGAACGCGTCTCCCAAGGCTCCTCTTGGAGGAAATTCCCGCGAGCAGAACCTTTCGCACTTCCGGTTGACACTGGAGGCGAAGAGATCCACTTGAGGGGTCCCCCAAAGGGCAAAGATCTCCAGGAGAATCTCCCAGTCAACTCCCACTCATGAGAGATCGCGCTCTGCCTGCTCAGAGCGTCCGCCGTCTCGTTTTCGTCTCCGGCCAGATGAACTGCCGTGATCGAAACTTCCTGCTGGATGGCCCAGAACCACCAGAGCTGCATCGCCTCCCTGCACAGAGGTAGTGACCCTGCCCCCACTTTTTGTTGAGGTAGTGCATAGCCACTGTATTGTCCGTCAGGATCAGGACATTCTTCCCTCGCACAGTCGGCAGAAAAGCCTTCAGGGCTAGCCTGACGGCCCTCAGCTCCAACAGATTGATATGGAGTCTGGACTCCGACGGAGACCAACGACCGCTGACTGTCAACTCGTTGGCATGAGCTCCCCACCCCGTGAGGGATGCGTCCATCACGATCGTCATCTCCGGCCAGGGTAGCCAAAATGAAGCCCCCTTCATCAGAGTGCCTTCGACGGCCCACCACCGAAGGTCCTGGGCGACCGAGGATGGCACCTGAACAGGGTCCGACATCCTGCCAGAGGACTGAGACCACTGGAGCTTGAGTGCCCATTGCAAAGATCTCATCCGCAACCTGGCCTATGACACCAGAAGAATGCAGGATGCCATGAGACCAAGCAATCTCAAGAACTCGAAGGCTGGGAGACTCTGGGCAAGCTGAAACTTGTGTTCCATCTGCTGAATGTGAAGAGCCCTCACCTGGGGAGGAAAACACTGCCCCACGGACGTGTCGAGCACTGCTCCGATGTACTGGAGCTTCTGAGTTGCTGTCAAGTGGGACTTCTTTAAGTTGAGGGAGAAGCCCAGCTTGTGGAGGGAGTGGCAGGTGATGGGCAGATGATCCAGGACTTGCTCGGGAGAGCGCGCCCTGATCAACCAATCATCCAGGTAGGGGTAGACATGAATCCCCCCTTTCCTGAGATGTGCTGCCACCACCACCATGAGCTTGGTGAAAACCCTCGGGGCGGAGGTCAAGCCGAACGGAAGGACCCGAAATTGAAAGTGCGAGTCGCCAACTGCGAACCTCAGGTATTTCTTGTGCTTCGGATGGATCGGCACATGAAAATAAGCGTCCTTGAGGTCGAGAGACACCAACCAGTCCTGAAGTTGAAGGGCCTGGAGTACTTGAGAGAGAGTAACCATCTTGAACTTGTCCTTCCTGAGGAGTTTGTTCAAACCGCGCAAGTCCATGATGGGTCTCAATCCTCCGTCTTTCTTGGAAATCAAAAAATAAAGGGGAATACCATCCCTTGTTCCTCTCCGCTACAGACACCAGTTCTATGGCGCCTTTCTCCAGCAGGGATTGAATTTCCTGCACAAGGAGCGGATCCGGACTCTTCAAATAGAGATTCCCTGGTGGATTGTCGTGAGGCCTCTGCCGGAAAGAAAGACAGTAGTCGTGGGCTATGATCTCCAGAACCCACACATCTGAGGTAATGGCACGCCACTCTACAAGATGCTGCGCCAGCCTTCCCCCAACCGGCGAACCATGGGACATGGCCTCATGACTGAGCTGAAGCGGCTGCGGCGTTGCCTGAGGGCAAAGAGGCAACAGCGCGAGCGGCCTTGGCACCTCGAGTACCTTGTTTTCCACCTCTGGCACTCCTACGGTGGCCCCTTTGACTGGCAGCTCCTCTCGCTTTACCAAAGGATGAGTAATAACGAAAGGAACCTCCCCTCCATTGCTGTCCCCTAGGACGAAAAGGCAGAGGTTGGCGAACTGCAGTGCCCAACGACTTCGCTGCAGCTTTGGAGGTCTGTAACATGTCAAGGCTCTCGTCAGCCTTGCTGCCAAAAAGATGTTCCCGGTCAAAGGGTATGTTGAGGAGCCGGGCCTGCACATCAGGAGCAAACCCTGACTTCCGCAACCACGCAAACCTGCGTATTACGGTGCTCGCCGCCATGGACCGGCTGACGCAATCTGCCATGTCCAAACCCGACTGAACAGCCTCACACATGGCATCCTTGCCATCCTGAACCATGGCAAGGAAACCATCCTGTTTGTCCCCTTCGGGAATATGTTCAGCCGCTAAGGAAACCCAGTTCCACAGAGGGTGCGTGAAACGTGACAAGGCACCTACGGAGTTGGCCGCCTGAAGCGCCATACCCCCTGAAGAAAACACTTTCTTCGCCCAGCCGTCAAAACCCTTGTCGTCCCCATCAGGAGGGATGGTAGGATACGATGCCTGCTTTGCCGGGGCCGAAGCCGCCTGCACCACCAAACTCTCCGGAGTGGGGTGCTTGGTCAAGTAGCAGGGGTCGCTACTGGCTGGACGGTATTTTCGCGGCAAAGACTTGCCCACTGCCGGGAGACTCTCTGGAACAGGCCAAGCCGCTGCCATCCTCCTCTGTAGAGCCATATGAAACGGCAGTACCGGGTCAGTTGGTGGACCTTGGTCGAGGATATCCGTAAGGTCATCCTGAAGAAAATCCCCTGGGGGAGCAGACCACCCCAAGTACTCGGTGACCCTAGACATAAGGCGCCGGTACGAGGAGTCGGCATGAGTGCCAGGCTCAGGCCTAGAAAACTCCACCTCCGGAGAGGTGTCCAGCCCACTGGCATCGTGCAGGGACTGACGCAGGTCCTCAATTTGGCTATGGCCCGAGAGAATCTCATCTGGCACTGTATCAGTAACCATGCTATCATCAGAGCCCTCATCCACCACTGAAATAAACTCAAGATGGCGGTATGAAGGCACAGAATGTGGAAAAAAGCCATGCTTGACTATGGCCAGAGCCTTTCTAGGGGGTTCCACCGAGCCCCGGGGTACCCCCGTCGAAACAGCCTCGAAAGGAGTCGAGTGAATCGGCGTCGACGCCGAACGTGGCGCCGACAAAATTGACGGCGCAGGCCTCGAGGGCGGAGCCCCGAGCACGTCCCTCGACAGCGTGGGTGCCAATGGCGTCGACGTCTTCTTCTGAGGCGGGGCCTCGAAAGAGTCTGTCGACGACCTCGGTGCCACAGGCGTCAACGTCTTCCTCGAAGACACCACAGGTGCACACAGTCTCAAGCACGTCGAGGACCGGGATCTGGAACGGGCATGACGAGAATGATTCCCCTTGTCCGAGCGGGACCCTTTCCGCGAATCGTGCCGACCACACGAGCCCGAAGGCATTCGAGTGGTGTCTCTCGACCGATCACGACCGACCCCACTCGGAGGCACGGACAGACCAGTGCCCTGCGATTCGAGAATCACTAACATTTTCTTCCCAAGGAAGCCCATTCCTCCGGCGTCGCATGCTTGGTGGGATAAGCGACCCACCGACGGGCGGAGTCCTCGGATGAGGACGGGGAAGGCGACCGATGACGGTGCTTCCGGGAGTGCCTCGAAGAGGCAAAGGAATGGCGGGACCTACTCCGGGACCGAGACCCATTGGACTTCTGACGACGATGCGGAGAGTCTCCCCTCGAATCGTCCGTCGAAAGCCCCGCAGAGCTCGACTTCCGTGGCTTGGACACCTTACCTACCGACAACTTCTTCTTGCGCTCCCGCAAGGCTTTGGGCGTAAGCAACTGGCAGTGGACACAGTCATCCGTGTCATGGGCCTCCCCGAGGCACCAGAGGCAGGCTGGATTGTGCGAGTCCGTCACCGACATCTTGGACCCACAGTCCCCGCACTTCTTAAAGCCCGGACACGTGGTGGAAGACGAGGTAGACATCTCACGAGGAATATACTTCACAAACAAACAGGTTTGAAGAACCGATTAAAGAACAGAAACTCCAAAGAGTCGAGGCGCGCCGAGATCCCCGAAGCGAACACGTTCGCGGAAAAAACAGAACTGAGGCTACGGGCGTCGTGCCTCCTACTTATAACATCCAGTGACGCCGGCCGTCAGAGGAGGGCCTCGAGGGCGGCGTATCGACGTCATCAACGCAGGACGCAGACGCCGAAAGATTTTCCGAAGCAGCACAGCTGTGGTGATTACTGTCATAGATATGGAATATGTCGGAGGACCCAATCCCCTCGAACAATTACTTTTGGAATGCTACAGTGAAAAAACACAAGAGCTCCAGTTGCCTGCTAATATGAGTCTAAACGCACAGATTAAAATCAACCCACTGTTTAAATGGTTCACAGCGCGTGTGTGCATATCTTTAAATGCTAGATTAAAGTCTGTCAGTTAGTACTTAACAGATTCACAATAAGTTTAAGTAAGATCTCAAATCACATTCACATGTAGCTGTAAAGCTTCACTCGTTCCGTACTAACTTCTTTCAATGCAATGTCTAATATCCAGGCACACACAGCATGTTGCCTAGTAACTCAACAAACAACCCTTTATATTTTATAATCTGCTTTGATCCAAAGCAGATTATAAAATTGGAATAAGTTCAATTAGGTCAAGCGTTATTGATACCTGCTTCCCTAATAACCTTGTCCTTGACCAGAATTCATCTGTAATAATTATATCAACATTTTGTACAAATCAACTGTTTTTATTAATCGGTTGGACACATGGAAAAATTACAATGTGTCAAATAAATACAGATAAAATTATACAGTACAGGTAGTACATTTTGCGCACTGTCAGATGGATGAAACAACCCGTTGCCCATATAACTCCCACCCAAATAGTCCAAACCCTAGGTATTATCAGCCGTCCTTAGATAAAGTCTTGCCAAAATGGCTTTGAATGTTAAAGCTGGAAAAGTCTGATCATTATTCCAACAATGGGCCCCACATATTAATAAATTGGTGTAGTTTTCCTTCCTTTGCTGCTGTAACTTTTTTCGCCACCAAAATCTCCCATACTTTCATCCACCAGAGAGATAAATTGCGTCCCCGGATTTAGGATATTTGTATTCAGTTGGGGCACCCAGAAGAAGAGTCTCAGGGCACCTCGGAAGTTTGGTTGGGGTTAATGGATTCAATGACGGCGACTATACCTTCCCAAAAGGAATGAATAAGCGGACAGTCCCACCACATATGAAAGTATGTGCCCTGTGCCCCAAAATTTCGCCAGCAAGTAGGTGTCATTGATGACTGAAAATGATGAAGCTGTACTGGGGAATAGTGCCAGCAAAATAAGAGTTTTAATGCACATTCGTGATTGGTAACGCATTTGGAGGAAGAGTGGTTCCTGGCCTAAATGTCTAGCCAAGATTGGTCCTCCAGCGGGTGGCCTTAGTCCGTCACCCAGCAATTCATATAGGATGGGCGCCCAGATGACATATCTCTCAGAGGTTTGTACAGTTTGGAGACCCCTCCAGGCTGTGGGCCCTCCAGAGCCGTTAGCTCAATCAAACTCACGGCTCGTTTTGTCTTATCGCAGGATGTGTGATCCAATGCCGTAACGGAGCATAGGAGAATCTGTCTCAGTCTGTTTTCAAACGTGCGTGGGTGGTCCCCTTCACACAGCTGGGGTAACGTTTGAAGGCAGCACCGCCTCCAGTTTCTAAAGGCCTCCGACTGCATACCAGGGAAAAAGGCAGGGTTATAAAAACTTGGGGGAAGAGTGAGCCTATGCCTCTAGGGATGTTTTTCTGTCTCAGAGCCCCATCACATGACTTTAAAGTAGCTTTTGAGGAGGAGAGTGGATTATGCCATTGTTTTCGTGTCGTATGGGGGACAAAAGGCAGAAAACAAAAAGCAGCGGAAGTCTGGACAATTCAATGTCAACTCATTTTGGAAGGAGGGCTGGGGACATCCATGTTAGGAGATGTGAGATCTGGGCCGCCTCTGACTATTTGTATAAATCTGGAACCCCTAGCAGACCCAACCGGGCACCTCCCATCATCACCTTCCTAGGGATCTTAGCCTTATTGCCCTGCCAAATAAAACCAAAGGTTTTCCACGGAAGGCGATCAAGTACGTTTTTTGGGATTTCCCAGGGAGGGATGAACAGAAATAAAGAAGGCGAGGGAGTAAATTCATTTTAACAGCCATAATACGGCCTATCAAAGATTTCCGGGGACGCCCATCTCTCGAAACTGTTTCAAGCAATTTAAAGAGGGGGGAAAATTAACCACAAACAAGTCTTTAGGTGAGGCCGTAATCCGAACCCCCAAGTATTCAATGGATTTGTTATCCCACCTAATCGGACAAATGGATTGAAAGGAGAGCATTTCCTGTGCCAACACCGCCACCCCCAATGCCACAGATTTCCCATACTTTATTTCAAAGCCGGCCACTAGGCCAAAGGACCATAGCTCTTGAAGGGCCGCTTGAAGGGAGGAAGGAATCTCGGTTATTGAGAATAGAACATCGTCAGCGTAGAGAGACACCTTGTGTTGAGAGCCCCGGATAGTGATTCCCTTAATTGCCGGATTACTCCGTATACGTTGAGCCAGGGGCTCCATAATTAGGGAAAATAGGAGAGGGGAAAGAGGGCAAACTTGTCGTGTCCCACACGTGACAGGAACAGGGGGTGTTTGTTCTCGATTTAATCACAGTAGTGTGTTCAGGGATATGTAATTAGCCGAAACCATTCTACAGAAGTAGGGTTCAAGTTGGAATGGCTCTAGGGTCAATCGCATGAAGGCCCAATCCACCTTGTTGAATACTTTGGTGGCATCTAGTGGCAGAAGGGCCAATTTTCCTTGGTCTGCTATTGTTATTTCTATCAAATTCAGGGCTCGCTTAATATTGTCCCCAGTTTTCTTCCCCAGAACAAAACCTGTTTGGTCAGCATCAATCAGTGTTGGGAGAAGTGGAGCCAACCGGTTTGCCAGTACCTAAGAGATATTTGCATCAATGTTTAACAAGGAGATTGGCCTGTAAGAGGCACAATCATTCAGATCTTTCCCAGGTTTTAGCAACAGGATAGTGGTAGAGGTCTGCATAGATGGGGTTATATTTCCCACCTCTCTGAAAAAATTAAACAGGGCCATCAAAGGGGGAGCAGTTGGCTTCTAAAGTGTTTGTCAAATTTTAATAAAGTTACTCACCGTAGTGACTACCTTACTCCTAGTCCATAGTCCCCTTTCCTTCATACTTATGGGACATTCCTCCGTCCTGTGGGACGGGACCGAAACACTTTGTAAAAAGCATCACATTTTTCAAAAATGTGTCCTTCTCTTTTTACGCGGGGTACTGCACGCAGCCGTAACACCACCCTCCTTAGCTCCGCCCAGTGCATCGCCCATCAGTCCTTTTCTATCGACAGGTCTATGACCTTTAAGCAATAACAGAGGAACCTTTTTAGAGGGGACAGCGGGTGTGAGTATGGAGGAAAGGGAACTATGGACTAGAGTAAGGTAGTCACTACGGTGAGTAACTTTATTATACTCCTACGTCCTGTCCCCTTTCCTCCATACTTATGGGAGATTCCCAAGCACTCCTCACAGGAATTACGGGTGGATGGAAACTCCTTACTGAAACAGGTTCTTAAGCACAGCTTGACCGAACTGAGCATTAGCCCTGGAGCTCAGGTCCAGGCAGTAATGCTTACAAAAAGCTGATGGGGAGGCCCATGTTGCCACTTTCGCCATGGATTCCCAGGGACCATATTTTTGGAAGGCAACAGCAGCCGCCTTGAACCGCACAAGATAAGCATCAATTCCCTTTGGGGCCCAAAGTCCCTGAATGGTATACGCCGCCGAAATACAAGCCGCGATCCACCGTGAGATGGTCGCTTTCGAGGCCGGCTTTCCTTGCGGATTTATGAAGGTCACAAAAAGCTGCGAAGAGTTCCTAAACTCAGATGTTCTGTTCAGATAGAACCTGAGAGCTCTTCTAACATCCAGGCAGTGCAGAACCCTTTTGGCCTCTGAGGCTGGGTCTGGGAAGAATACAGGCAATGAAATCGAATGATTCAGATGAAAATCAGAGACCACCTTAGGGAGAAAGGCGGGATTCGTTCGCATGGCAACCTTATCTTTATGAAAAGTAAGGAAGGGATGCTCACCCGACAAGGCCTGAAGCTCACTTACACGCCTTACCGAAGCCACAGCAATCAAAAAGGACACTTTCCAGGAAAGGTACTTAAAATCGACAGTAGCCATGGGCTCAAAAGGCTTATGACACAAGGCCGTAAGGACCACATTCAAATCCCACCTCGGATGCAGGTTGCGAACAGGAGGATAAAGATGCTCAGGCCCGCAAAGTGTCTTTTAATGACTGGATTAGACAGTGAAAAAGAACACTGGTCAGTGGACAAATAAGCAGCAACAGCCGATAAATATGTCCTGCAGGACTAGACATGGATGCCAGACTCTGCCAGATGTTAGAGAGAAGACAGGACCATGTCGATAGTAGCCTCCCTGGGGTCTAGCTGCCTAGCCAAACACCAGTGACAGAAACGTAGCCATTTACTTTTATACTGAGATCTTGTTGAGGGCTTCCTGGCCGCTTGAATAATGCACACGTTATCCGCAGACAAATTGAAGTGCTCCAAAGATCTGAACTCAGGCACCAAGCCGCCAAGCAGAACGATTGTGGGGAGGGGTGCCACAGTGTTGAAGCAGGTCATGAACCAGTGGAAGCTTGAGCGGCGGGCACACCGATAGATGCTGAAGCTCTGAAAACCAAAACCTGGCTGGCCACCAAGTGGCTATGAACAGCAGGTAGCAATTCACCGTGTTCCTCAGCTTGCAAAGCACCCGATGGATCAGAGGAAGAGGCGGAAAAGCGTAGGCCTTCATGTTGTGCCATGGGATTTCGAGAGCATCCCCGAGTGAGGAGGCTCTGAGTCCGCTCACGGAGGCATACAGGGGAAGCTTCTTGTTTGTAGATGTCGCAAAGAGGTCCATTTCTGGAGTGCCCCAACAGCGAAACATTTCCGAGAGGATCTCTGTGTTCAATTCCCACTCGTAACTGACAATTACTTGTCGGCTGAGGGCATCCGCAGTGACATTCAGCTGGCCCGGGATGTGAACTGCTAGCAGCCAAATACCATGCTGAATGGCCCATTCCCAGATCTGAATGGCAAGATCCAAAAGAGGAGGAGACCTGTTAACCCCCTGCTTGTTGATAGAGAACAAGGACACCGCATTGTCTGTGCGGACACGGACCACCTTGTTGACAATACCTAGTTTGAACGCTTTCAGTGCCAGGAATATAGCCAGAAGCTCCTGATAATTTATATGAAGCTCTCTGTACTGAGGCGAACAGAGATCTGAAACTTGAAGATGATCGAGTGTCGCACCCCAATCCAGAAGGGAGGAGTCTGTTGTGACAGTCAATAGCGGGCAAGGGTCCTGGAAGGTGTTAGGGAGAATTCTCAAACCTAGTGAGCCCCCCAGCAGCTTTGCTGAATTTTTGGGCTTTCTTTTTTTCTCCTGCTAAGAGTGAGACTCTTTTTCCCCCACTCTTAGGCATGATTTGAGAATGTCCTTTGATTTTGTAATGTGTTTTAAGGGCTATGGGGTCTTTTACTCCATAAGGTTTCATGTGTTTTTGGTAAGTGTGTTACACAGCACCCTCAGTGCAGTAACACAGGGGTTTCATAGTGACCCCCAAACATAGACTCCAACATAGACTCCAAACATAGACTTCATAAACTGACCACTGTCTCCCAGGGCATGTAAAGTCACCATTGACTTTACTAGTCTTAAATTGTGAACTGAACCAGTACAAACCATCATATTGTGGAAGTACTGGTAGGGGTAATTAGATTGCCCCTGGGTCTGTCTTTCGAGGGGGCACTGTGCAGTCCCCCCCCTCATCGAATTTCTGGCTGGTTGCAGTAGTTACCACGTGAAATATTCCACCGGAATATTTCCTATTGGATTTTCCCATTCATTTTTAATGCACCACTTTTTTGGTGCAATGTTATTGCGGGTTATTTATTTAATATTTATTCCCCGGTTGGGTCATTTTGCCAGGACTCGGTTTTAAAATGGCGTTTGTGTTCGCCTCTGTAACTCCAACCCAAGTCGAGCCCTTTGTTCCACTTTTGGCGGGCTTCTGCACAGAAGCCTCCAAAAGTGGTGCCATTCTGTCTGGGTCTACAGGATGTGTGGGAGGGGGGTTTAGGCACCCTGGACTGAGTTGCCTCAGCAACTCAAGTCGCACTCTTGTGTGATTGGCCCAGTGGTGAGCCGCCCGGCTCACCACTTAGCATGTTTGAGTGACAGCTAGGACGGATGAATGGGGGTTTTCTGCATAAAAGCAGGGCTTTGGGGACTGGAACTTCAGAAGTTGCCACAGGACCTAAAGAATACAAAGAGGAAGAAGCTGAGCTGACCTGCAACGACGACACCACCGGTGGAGCCCTGCTGAACCGCCTCACCACTTCCCGACGACAGAGAAGATCTTCATCCTGGAGTGTCTTCTTCCTTTGAACTGGTGGGGTTAACCAGTTCACCCTCTTTTCGCCTTCCTGGATCGTCTCATGGTCGAATCGCCCGTGCCAAGCACCCCGGCGTCCGGAGAACCACGCTTCACCACTAACGCGAATAAAAGGGTAGTACCTTTTAACCGAGAAACTTTGCGGCTGGTTTCTTCCCTGGCAGTGCAACGACCTCCAGCTTTCCTCCACGTCGAGATCTACTCTTCCCCTGGATGAAGCGCCAACTTGCACCCGCTGCCAGGAACAACTGCCCGCCGCTGGAGCTTTCTCACCATTTCAGGTACTGTGTCCCGCCTGGTCTCCCTTGCAACAGACTGTTCAAGGTGTCCCGTAAATCCTTGACTCTCTATCCTGGGGTGACCTGGGACCTGTTAACTAACTTTTCTGAACTGATCCAACTCTTTTTGAACTATCTGCAAAGACTTTTAAAGTATAATTCAACTGTGTGATCTTGGGCACATTCCGCCTTGCTCTCTCCAAGAGTGGGCCTGGCCTATGAACTTTCTCGCTATACAGTAGACTCTGCCTTTCCTGACTTGCTGTGGTTCTTTTAAAAGTGTTGGAATTGTGTGCTTTCCCAATTCTGCCTTTTCCCTCCCTTTTTAAATAATTATTGGAGTGCCATCTTGGTTAAGCACTCACCTCTGTATATGATAATAAGTGGTGTTCTTTTCCTTAGACTTGTCGAATAATTAATCAGGGAGGTGTATATATTTCTAATGACTGTTTGAACTTGCTTGACATATTAGTGCCAGTATATTTTTACAAGTGTATTTTTAAATAAATAATTATATACTTTTATACCAAAGTTCTGGTCAGTGTTTGCTTGTACTACTGTATTTTTGTACCTAATGTGTATACTCTATATACTGCCTAACTCTTCTTGAGAGAAGTCTGACTGCTCAGCCACAGCTACCAGGTAAATCTGGGTGGTACAGACTGCTACCAATTGGGTTTACTGCCAACACCTGTAGTCCTAAGCCTTTTGCAGGGGCCCCTAAGGGAACTGCACAGGTTTCTGCCTAACAGAAGGGAGCGCCCACCGACAGATAGCTGCGAGACTACCACCACAAGAGGTCCGTCCTCATGAACGATGGAACCAGTATCATTTTGGAATCTGGATCCAAGAGCCATCTGCCTCCGCCACATCTTGAGACGAGCAAGAGAAGAGGAAGAGCAAGCACGCACGAAGCCATGAGGCCCAGAAGCCTCTGGAACCACCAGGCCGACATGCTCTCTGACTGCATAAACACCTGACACGTGGCGACCAGATCGCCATTTTGTCCCCAGTCAGGTATACCTTGTAATTGATCGTGTTCCAACGAAAGCCCAGGAAAATCAAGTCCTGAGAGACCGTCATGGAGGATCTCCGCCAGTTCACCTATCGCCCAAGGTGGAACAGGAGCTGGAGGAGAGACAAGCTTGCTTGAGGCTTTCAGTGGACAGGGACTGCGCAGCAGCCAGTCGTCCAAATACAGATACACATGGATACCCTGAAGCTGAAGATAAGCTGCGATGACCAACATCATCTTCGTAAAGACACACAGTGCCGAGCTGAGACCAAAAGGGAGCACACGAAACTGGAAATGCTCCTCCCCCATGGGAATCCATAGGTATTTCCGATGTGGGCTCCAAATGAGGATATGCATATAAGCATCCGGAAGGTCCACCACGCTGAGCCAGTCGCCCTTCTGTAGAGAGGACTTTATCTGGCCGGGGGTGATCATCTTGAATTTCTCTTGGGGAAGAGAAAGGTTGAACTGGGAAAGGCCTAGGATGGTGCGCAGGCCAGCCTGTTTGGGATTGGGCACCGTGAACAGACGGGAGTAGAAGCCCTCCCCTCGCTCCCCTAGGGGAACGGGTTCCACCGCCTTGAGATCCAGAGGCTTCTGGACTTCGGCTCGGAGGGAGGGCGTCCCTGACTGCTGGAAGGGAGGATTGAAGGGTGAGGTGGGGGGGAAGGAGCAAGCGGAAGCCCGCCCGAGCTGCTGACAAGACCCACCGGTCCTCGGTGATGGTCTGCCACGTTAACATGCAGTCCAGAGTGTGGCTTATCCCAGAATTTGCAGACCTCGGCCAAAACGTCCTTCTGAAAGAACAAGCTGGTGCGCTCCTGAGGAGACAAGGTCAACGCCCCCGAAAGCACCCCTTCTTGCGGAGGGGGTGCCTCAGGTACTGGAACATCCAGAAGAGTCATGTCCAGTACCCGATCATGGAACGCCCTAACAGAGCTGGGCTGGTCATTGCCGTCCTGATCCCCTTTCACGTCATCCAACGCGTCCGGATCGGCCAGTGTCACGTCTGGCTCTGCCGAAGACTTGTCTATTGGAGACAAGGGCGGCGGAGGCGGAAGGACTGGAGGTAGGCCAACTGGTAGAGAGACAGCTGCCGGAACAACCGGTGCTGTGACGGGAACCGTCGAAACGGAACCCGGCCCTGGAGGGCAGATTTCCTTAAAAAGACCTCTGAATTATTCATTCATGGGGTCGGAGTGCATTAGCTTCTGACATTTTCCGAAGAAGGCATCCTCCGCCGAAGGCTTAGACACAGTGGCAGGCGGAGACCTCACATGAGAGGAATAGCTCCAGGGGGGTAAAGGAGAGGGTTGCCAAGAGGGGCCCTCACCAGCCGGGTTGACATAGATCAATGGCGCAGATGCCGCAGGGAGCGAGACCGAGTGCTGTAATGGCATCCACAAGGAAAAAGCTGTTTGCCCGAAAATATGCTCCTAGCAACCAACGCTGATGCCGTAGTCCAAAATAGCCATCGCAGTTCGTGCACAGGCGCCATTTTGTCAACGCCTGAGTAGAACAGCGTCACATGTGTGAGTGAGGCAGGGGTCTCCACAGACAGGTCAGGGGTCTTGACTTTAACCTTGACATAAGGAACCTCGGCAGAGCCGGTACTGTGTGGCCTAGGATGTTTCTAAGACATACTAATAGCCAAATTAGCCTCTGAAAGAGGAACCCCAGCAACGCCGGTAAAAGAGGAATTAAGCAACCTCACTCTGTGCCCCCTCAACAGAACCGGTATCCCCACTAGCGCGAGAGGAACCCACCTCACCGACAAGACCTTAACAGGCCTCTCAGTTCTGTCGGTCACCTTAGCCTCCGAAAGAGAAACCTCGGACCCGAGTCCGGTAACAGCTCCCTCATGAGGGGCCTCGAACCTTGGTTCGGTACTGAAAATCTCAATAGAAGTCTCGGGGCACGCCCCAGTGTCTGTATGGGAAGCTCCAGACAAGGAGACCTGGAAGCAAGCTCGGGTACCCACCGCCTCAGTAGAACTGGGCCATTGAATAGCCACCACAGAAGGGGCCTCAGATTGCAATCCGGTGTGAGTAGGTCCCTTACGGAGGCCCTCGCAGAAAACTCTGGTACTTTTCTTAGGCCTAGAAGGCATCTCATGGGAAACCCCAGTGACAGAGCATTTAAAGGTCCTCCCAGACCGGGAAGATCCCGGGAATGAGTTCCCCAGTCGGGGTGCCCTAAAAACTAAACTTCTTACTGGGCGTCTCTTCTTCTCGTCGATTAAACTCTGAAAATGCGGAGGAGGAATGCGCTGAAACACCTCCTCCCACCGTTCCAGACGACATTGAAGTGCCCGAAAGGGAATCGCAGTAGAAGCACGAGTCCCACCGGTGGTCCGGACCCAAACACTCTAAACAAAGAGGATGGGGATCCGCCCTAGCAAAGTGTCATTCGCAGGAAGAACAATTAGAAAAACCTAACCGAAACGGCATAGACGGACTACTACTCGACCGCTAAACCGGAGCAGGAGAGAAAGACACTGGAAGGAAAAAACTATTCTGAAGATGCAAGTGTGTCCAGTCCCGAACGTGCAGAGAAAAGAAATGATGGGCGATGCGCTGGGTGGAGCTAAGGAGGGCGGCGTTACAGCTGCGTGCGGTACCGCGCGTAAAAAGAGAAGGACACATTTTAGAAAATGTGATGCTTTTTACAATGTGCTCCGGTTCCGTCCCACAGGACGGAGGAATGTCCCATAAGTATGGAGGAAAGGGGACGGGACGTAGGAGTAAGACAAAAGCCCATCAGGACCGGGTGCTGTAGATTTCAGGGATCTGATTACTGCGTCTACTTCTAGCTGAATTGGGGATTCTAAGGTTTCTCTAACCTCCTGAGGAAGGTGTGGGAAAGCAGCTTCTTCGATAAATCCGCCATTGTTTCCATCAGATGGGATTTTGCCAATTGCAGCTTAGCCTGTTCTCCATAATGCGTCGGCCCTTACTGTTCTTTTAGGCCTATAATAATAAATGTTTTGGATTGGGCTAGCTTCCCTGCCAAGAATTGGTTGGCCTTATTGCTTTTAACATAATACCCTTGTTTCGTCATTAAAAGGGAATGAGCAGTCTCTTCAGTGTATAGCGGCTCAAGCTTGTTTCTGGCAATACGAAGGGCTTGGTAAAGTTTAGGGGACCAAACTTTCTTTTATTTTTCCTGTTCTAGTAAAGCACAAGCCTATTTTTTTCCTGCTTATAGTATGCCGCAGTATGGGCTATTAAAACTCTCCTAATCACCGCCTTCATGGCCCATGTCATAGCTGGCGACGTGAGTTCAGTAGGGTTTTCCCGGAAATAGTTCAGAATTGCTTTAGCTACCTCCTCCCTAAGGGCTGTATCGTTTAGAATTGGGTCATATAGTCGCCACTGAGGTCTAGGGCGGCGGGGGGGTTGGATGCCAGGTTCTGACCTGCAGAAGAACAGGGGCATGGTTGGAGAGAATCCTGGGGGCAATAGACACCCTGTTGATGAATGGCATAAATTGGGGGATACTAAGATTAGTTTTATACGGGAGGAGGAATGGTGGACATGAGAGAAAAAGGTAAAGTCTCGTCCTTCTGGATTTAACACTCTCTAAGAGTCCACCACCCCCAAAGACTTGAAAAAATTGAGAATACTTATGGTAATCTTAAAGTCTCTAGTTGAGGGGTCATGTGTTTCATCTGTTATGGGGTTGGGGTTCGTTAAAGTCACCCCCAATCATAATGTGACCCTCCAAGAAGGGGAGAATTATGGCTTCTAGATCTCTGAAGAACTGTTCTTGTCCCTCGTTGGGGACATAGATTGAGAGTAAGGAATAGATTTGCCCTGCTAACATACCTTTTACTCTGATATATCGCCCTCCCGGATCCTGTATGATGTCCAGCTCCTTGAACGAGATGTCCTTTGCCACTAAAATCGCTGTTCCCTCCGTCTTAGCTCTGCTAGAGGTCAGAAATTGTTTAGGGATATCTCTGAAATCCGTAGGGAGATGAAATCCAAAGGAATAAGGTGGGTCTCCTGTAGGAAGATCACTGACCCATTTAAGTCTTTCAAACGTCACAAAATAGATTTTCTTTTTACTGGGGAGTTCAAACCTTCAACATTTAGTGAGACAAAGCCCAGGTTTCCGATGAGGTCATGTAGAATCTCCATGTATGGATGTGTCTTCCATAGGGCGGGGTGGAGGGGCCAAGTGACCATTAGTCGCCATCCAGAGTTAGAAAGTATCCAAGCCATGTTCCAACCGAGGTTTTAACTGAACTAACCAACAAAAAAACAAAATCTCAAAAAAGAACTCAAACGTGCAGGGCAGATCACACCAACAATCGTCAGGTGACAGCTCACTTGAGGCCAGGCATAGACCGCACGAATCCCATCATTGATTTAGCATTGCTTGGAGCCTCCTAAAAATTAGCTGCTGATTTACATATGCTGGGAGGTTCCCGATAGAGGGTTACTCATGGTTCAGGTGTGTGGTAGGGGTTTCCCTGGATTACGTGCTTTGTGGACTCTCGACAAGGCAGTTCGCTGCATTTTTGGTTTATCTCCTTCTTCACCCAACAGGGAGCCAAATAAGGACCCATCCTCTTTATTTAGTGGATACGAGCTCCGAATCCCTTCTGCATCCTCCAAACTAGTGATGGTACCAAATGGCCCTTTCAACATAAACTGTAGGGAGGTGGGAAATAGCCAGAGGTATTTGATGCTTTGATCCCGCAGAAATAAGGTCAGTAGCCGGAGAGCTCTAGGTTTTTGAATTGTGACAGCCACTAGGTCTTGATAAATCTGAAGGGCAGAACCCTGAAACGTCAATTCATCCCGAGTGCGACCCACTACTAAAATGTCCTGATTAGTAGTGAAGAAGTAGATCCGAGTAAGAACATTGGAAGGAGAATCTGGTATTGAACACCTGCGAGTACGCAATCTCTGAGTGTGGTCCAAAGAGGCAAAATAGCTGGAAAGAAATCCCCCACCTATTCACTCAGGGCGTGGTCCGGATCCAGAGAGGGCACTCCTCTAATGCGCAACTTATTCCTTTGAGCCCTGTTCTCCATGTCCTCCTGCTTATACTCCAATATCTCACTCCTCTCTTCAGGGTTTGAAGCTTTTGTTGTATGTCCATCAGTGTAGTTGAGTGGTCCAGCACATGATCTTCCGTTTTCCCCACTCTTTGTTCCACTTCCACCACTTTCTGGTCTAAAAGCTCTAATTTAGTGGAGATTTCAGACATGCAGTTCCGAAACTCAGATTTAATGTCCAACATAAAGGATTGGATGTCCTCCTTAGTGGCCAACTGACCAGTAAAGCGATCATGGGTCTGAGGCGGGGATCTTGCCAGGTTTGCCTTTTTCCTGTTGTCTCAAGGCGCTAGCATTGTGGATATGTGTGTTTTTTCTGTGATTTAGATTGTTTAGACATGACTCTCTTTGCCGGTGGTCCTTAGCCAGCAGATGCCGCTTCCACCCTAGATTCCAGCCAGCCAAAGTGAACAAGGGCCTGAGGAAGCGGGTAGCGGAGTGTATTTAGGTAGTTTCAGAGTGGCCTGGTCGAAGAAACCAAGCAAATGTGTTCCCAAGAGGAGGTTACAAATTACGTGACAGGCCCCCCACAGAGATTCCCATGACTAGGAGGATTAGGCCAATCTGTTGTTGAAGATGGGGGGGGCAACTATGCCACGCACCGGATTGCTGTTATTGTCTGCTGACTCCCAGTCTTCCAGGATTTAAAGCAGGACGGCATTTCGGTCGCGTGCTGCTCGCAGCAGTATCACAGTGTCCTGCTTAGCTCCCTGCTGATCTGGCTGGAGCAGGTGCTCACCTCGCAGAACCCCAGGTTTTGGTTTGGTCCTGTTATAATTCCCTCACGCCGATGGGCTCTGGTGCTCACAGGGTGGAGGAGCACGAAGGAGAGAGAAAGAGGAGCATGCACTACTCTAGTTGAAGGGGGTGCTCAACCCGAGGGCTCCGGTCCTTGGTCTCCTTATTCGTCCCTCCCGTTGCTGAGCCCGAAGCTCACAGGAGAATGAGTGCAAAGGGGAGAGAGAGAGGAGTGAGCTCTTTCTTTGCCTCAGATCGGATCATGCCGCCGGCGAAGTTGTCTGCCTCCCATCTGTGAGTTATTGGCAAGGGGCAGGCCAGGTAGATGATCACCAGAGTTATGATGAGTTTGCGCTGTGGCCGCCCGGGCCCCGCGGCAATCAGTTCACTGCTCAGCATCAGCGCAAAGTCCAGCCGCCCTCCAGGTCGCTGCGCCTGACCCTCACAGCTGCACACACATTATCCCAGACATATGAGCCATAACGATCAGCGAGAAGCGCCGAAATCTGCTTAAGTTCCAGGCTTCATGCAGAGGCCATTAGCAGAGCGTTTGCATCGATGGTGCTGCAAGCCACGCCCTTATATTGTATTTAAAAAAAATACTTTATTTAACATTTAGGCAGACATGTTACAGTGGACACCAGTAGGCTATATCACATTAGTTAATTCCACACATGACTAACATTGGTTATTCATGTCCAACAATGTATCTCTAATCTAAGTGATTATTGCAACACATTAGAGATCTTCTTCATGACCGCCCCTTACTACCGTGTCTGTCCATGTAAAATAGTCCCGAAAGGGGCCCCATATGTCTTTTGGCCTGCATCTTGAAACAACCATTGCCGTATACCCGTCCTCCATTTCATTAGCTAACGTCAGTACCTTAAGCCATTCTGCCCTCGTAGGAGCTACTTTAGATTTCCAATACTTCAAAATACATTTTTTGGCTATTATACAACTCAGATTGAAAAATCTGCGTACTCGTATAGAGACCTTCCCAATGTCACCCAGGAGATACTTGGGGGAAGATAGCACAGGGGTTAACTGCACCATGTCATACAAAGCGTCTGCCAATTCCTGCCAAAACTGTGCAATCAGCGGGCAACCCCAGTACATGTGAAAAGTGTCAGACCGTGCCCTTCCACTTTTCACACATTCATCACTTACATTAGGAGCAAATTTGGAAATATGCATTGGTGTGTAGTGCAACTGATTCAGTACCTTAAATTGTATCAGACGGAACCTCACATTAAGCAAGACTTCCTTCGTCAATTGAAACCATCTCTGCCACTATCATCCTGTATTTCGATACCTAAATCTGTCTCCCACTTCTGACTTGCCCTATTTACTGAAGACTGCCCTTCTTGACATAGTCAGTAGAGCCTGGATACCAGCCTCCTGGCGTTTCCGCTGGTCGCTACTGCTTCCAAGCATTCATTTGTATCTGGTTCCTGTGGAAACAACGGCGGACCGCCACCCTCACCCTATAATACTGTAACGTTTTAATGGAACGGTCACCCAGCTTTAATAAGTCACGCAGAACCATGCAATCTTCAGCATCCCACGACCTCTGGATATCCAGATCATATGCTTGGGGGAGTCCAGGACAATTCCACAAGGGAACCGCTCCGCAATAGGGGCCACCACGTCCAACCTCTTAAACAGTCTCGACCATGCATTTACTGTTGTGCGTACTGGGTCAAAGGTACAGGAGTCCGTATGTTGGTCACCGAGAATGACCGACCTAATATCAGTCAGTGCCGCACTGTAGGATTCCAGTGCATGGTATTGGCCCCGGGGATGAGGCATACCAGTGCCCGGCATATTGTGCCTGTGCCACAATATAATATAACTCAAAGTTGAGTGCCGCCTGGCCCTCTTTGTTATATGCTCCACCAACCCTTCCCAACTCATCCGGGCCACCCCCGTTCCCCAAACATAATCAAAAGCCAGGGATTGAAGTTTAGTAAACAATGATCGTCTGGGACATATTGGGACAGTGCTAAAATAGTACAGTAGTTTAGGGACTACCACCATCTTAAGCAAAGACAGCCTCCCCTACATTGACAGACGATTGGGCCCACAATTGCAGCTGGTATACAGTGATAACACGACAAAAATAATACCGAATTAATTTTCAGTGTCTTATCGTCAAAATCAGTAGAAGGAGGATTACCACCAAGCAGTGATAACTGGAATAATGGAAGAAGAACGCCCATAAAAAAAGCTAAGGAGTCTCCCCTAAGATCTGTTTTATCAGTAGACATGTAACACGAAAAACGGTGCTGGCTAGCCTGCGCATTGAATACCCGACATAATAGCTAATGCCTAGAAAAACAGGAGGAAGATACTTTGCAGATGGGTTCTTGGAACACGTGTGGATTTACCCATTAGCTTGGAAAGGTGCCAACTGAATTGACTAATTTAGATATTCTCTGCTTACAAGAAACCTGGTTGCATTCCTTGTCAACCGCATCTGGATTTGAAATAGCTTTAAATCCGGCGATAAAACAAGCCAAAGGAAGACCTATGGCCGGTTTGTTAACAATGGTAAACATTAAAAAAGATGTACAAATATTAAGTTCTTAGAGCCCCTCGCCCTACATGCAAGTAACAAGTGTTGAAGTAAAAGAAATACCAAATAGAAGAACTCAGGTTTTGCATATCAAACATTTATTGGCAGAATAAGGCCATCGACGACCTTGAGTTCCTTGATTTGGTATGTGTGGAGATCAATAACATCAGAAGTAAAGAAGTAAAAGCAAATGTAATACTTTGTGGAGATCTTAATTAAGAATTAATCTGGATAGATGTTTCTAGTGTGAGCTTGGATAAAAAGAAAAAGAAACATCAGCGCCAAATAAGAAAAACTTGGCGGTGAGAGAAATGTCCAGACTAAATGGAAATACAAGCAGAGATATCCCCCAAATCCAACTTGGCAACATGGGCAAAGTACATAAATTCTGGACTATTTCTTTAACTCTGATTCAATGGCTACAAGGGTTACAAAATTGAACGTCCTGCAGATGAACCAGAGCGATCATAATTTGGTTCGAATAACTATTAATGGATTAAAATGCTCCTTGAAGGAGGTTTGGCCACATGTTCTACACGTAAACTCAGGAAGAAACAGGTGTCGGCTTGATGAAAGAAACATTGGAAACGTAATAAACCAGCTCAAGAATAACGAAAAAACGAGGGAATGGACTCCATCGAATAGCCTGCACTCTTGGAGCAATACACGCAGCAACAAGCGAGGAATAACAAAGTAGGTTTCAAACATAAACACATCTATGACTCAACGATTGTTACCAAGAAGAGTGAGCTAAGGAAATATATAAGAGCTAGTAAGATCGGAAAAAATACTGACCAACCAATTCAAATCAAAAGATTAAAACTAAGATACAAAAGTTGGTTACAATCACATAAAAGCGCAATGCTGCAAAAAGATGCAAAAGAATTGCTCAAAGTGATGACGACTAATCATGCAAGAAGGTTTTGGCCAATCAAACAATTTGGATGCCCCCCAGGGAGCAGTACAATCCAGTAAGGTGCCGGAGACACAATGGATAGCTCATTACACTGAATTATTTGAGAAACAAAGCCAAAAAGAACATCCGCGAAAGAGCGCTTTGAAATCTTCGGACCTAGGAATTGCTAAGCAGGACATACTGGATAATATACAAACACTTAGCAGTTCACAGGCCCCGGGACCCGATGGCCTTGCAAACACATTGCTTAAACAACATCCATCAGAATGGGCAGAATTCTGCGATAACCTATTTAAAAATATAATAAAACAAAGAAGAATTCCAAGATCGTGGAAAACTGCATTTATAGTACCAATTTTTTAAAAAGGGATCCGCTCTGACCCGAAAAACTTTAGGCCATTTGCACTGCTGGATGTAATTGGGAAGATATTTGCGACCCAATTACTGAACCGTCTAACATCATGGATTAAAGAGGCAGAAGTAATTGACATTAGGCAGACTGGGTTTGTGAAAGGGGTTGGTTGTGCTCTTAATTTGCTCTTGATTAACTTACTAACGATGGAGGCAATTAAGAACAAAACAAAGATATATCTTGCCTTTGTGGACTTAGCACAAGCTTTTGATAGCATGGATCGAGAAATGCTGTTGAAAAAACTAGCAGCACAACAATGCCCGACCAGCCTGATGGAAGAAATTCAGGAGCTCTACACAGATACTGAGATTAAAATAGGATTGAACCAAAAAGCTTTTCTTTCAAAAGCAGTAAAAACGTCAAGAGGTGTTAAACAGGGTTGCACCCTCGGGGCCACCCTATTCAACCTATTCATCTCAGATGTAGGAACCGAAATAGAGGACGTGAGATCCTTTCCACCAAGGATCAATGGAAATCCATTGAATTACATTTTATTTGCAGACGATATTGTGCTGCTTCAAATCATACCAATTGGACTACAGCGCAAACTGTCTACCCTAAAACATTACACAGAAAGAAATGGGCTACTAATAAACACAGGTAAAACTGAGATTATGGTTCTCCAGAACCTCAGAGGATCCAAAATCACCAAGAAATGGAAATTTACATGGGCAATCGACAAAGATCCGATAAAAATCTCGAATCAGATCCAATATTTGGGAGTTCAAGTTAGCCCTCATATAACTGACGACCCGATGGTGCAAAAAAGAAAGAAAATGCAAGTTGCTTGCTGCCCAGGGTGCAGCTATAAACAATAAATTGGGGACATTTTCGTTAAAACCAACCTTGGAATTTTACTAAATGAAGGCGATACCATCATTGACATTTGGTTGCGAAGCAATGCTAAGGTGCCCTTATTCGACATGGTCATGGTGCGAAAACACTTGCCAAGGGGAACCACGATTGCCTGTACGCGTTATGAATTGGCATTAAATTCGATCAACGCAAAGGTGACGTAGAATACCCTACTGCTGTAATGGAAAGTGAAAGGTGCTGACAATCTGGCTCAATTCAGGATGCTGAGCTACTCCGAAAGAGAAAAATCAGATTCAACAATTGCTGTATGGAAGCTAAGGTGTGAAGAAATTCTGGCTCAATTAAATGAAAATGTAGAAACCTTGATTCAAAACCAGAATCGAGTAAAGAAAAAATTGCCGGGTCTAAACTGGTGTGAAACGTCAGAGCAAAGAGGAAAACACAGATGCATGACCTTAGCTCCTCCTGAAGCCAGAGCTATGCACATCCTCCTGAAGTACTTGGCGCTGTTCCCATGTAAGAACAAAAGGAACACATTTATGAAGCTTCGCATGAATCTATTTAAAACAAAAGAAGTCAAGACTTTGACAAATAAAATCGGTAGTTGATGAAAACTGCAGATTCTGCGATAAGTCGAGTGAAACTCTGAAGCATTTGGTTCTTTATTGTTACGATCTAAGATGTAAGAACGGCACACCTCGGAAGGGTGATACTGGAAAGACCACATCTAAACGCAGAAGTGTGGTGGAGAGTGATGAGCGAAGGAACAGATAAAATGCTAACCTTTGCAGTAATATTCTTCCTTGGAAAACTGGCTGAGAAATTAAATGCTAAAGAAGGAAACTCTGATAATAAAATCTGAAAAGCATAAGAATGGAATAAACTCAAATGCTCACTTAGAGTTAAGTGAGATGAACAATGCATTGTGGCAGGAAAACTGCAATGTGCGTAATCTTTGGGAAAAAAGGAAACATTATTTTTGTTTTGAAACATTTGGTGGAAAAAAATGTAAAGTTTGTATTAAACTAAATGAAAAAAAATAATTTTCAGTGAATTTAAAACAAAATATTTGTATTGAATAGCAAACGATGTTGTATTATATATTTTTTTTAAAAAATTTGGTTTTATTGGAGTTTTACAATTATGACATAATTCAAAAAATAATGCAAACATTGGTATATATCAAAGTGAGGTCACAACTTTGCCCCCCCACCCCACCTTCCACACCCGCCCCCCCCCATCCCATGCCATGGTTTAATGGTCGATAACAACAACAGGGTCCAGCACATCATCTGAAGATGTAATGCAAGCATAGGGTTGCTTCCGAAGGAAAGACGGTGCTCAAAAAACAAGGTCCAACATACAAAAGTCACATTTCCTGTAACAATCGATCTCTTCCCACTCCAAGGGGGCTGCCCCGATAGTATTGTTCCCATCGAGAGGACCGTCTGAGCTGATTACTTATGCCTCAGGCTATTTTCCCATATTTATCAAAAAATGGCAGCCATAGGGCCTCGATGTTAGATTTAGATTCATCGATCAGGTGGGTAAGATAATCCATTTCAAAGATTGCCCGTGTTTTCGCTACCCACTCCCCCTCCCCAGGAGGTCGGGGTGATTTCCATTTTTGGGCCCGGCAGCATCTAGCCGCGACTGGCATGACCTGCAACATGTGGTCGTGTTTCACCTTGGGGCCCCCCCTCAACCTCAATGCCGAACAACACCAGCCAGGGGGACAGAGTTCTCACCATTCCGTCCACTCCTCTTATCCATGACAGGACCTCACTCCAATAGGTCTGTGCCACCTGGCACTTCCACCACATATGGACATAATCCCCCTTTTCAACGTGGCATTTCCAGCAGTGGGGGTCATAGTCTTTTCTCATTCTGGCTATCCTCTCTGGGGGGTAGTGCCATCTGTGTATCAACTTCAGGGCCTGGTGGCGGTATTGGGGTGCAGTTGTGGAACGGTGTGCCTGCCTACAAATCTTGGTCCATCTTTTTTCTGTTATGGGGGTGGCTAAGTCCTCCCCACATTGTACTTCGGAAGATGGGGGGGTCCCGTGGGGTAGAGAACAACAAAAAGCTATAAAGCCGCGATATCACCCCCTTGGTACCTATGTGTTATGAGGAATTTCTCAAAATCGGTTAGGTCACGCCTGAGTGTATCACCCCCATCTGCTCTCGGTAAGGGCACCCTTAAGCTGTAGGTATCGAAAGGGGGAGAGGTTAGGGAGGCCCAAGGCATCCTTCAGGTCACCTAGAGATATAAACGCCCCATCCACCCAAAGCTGTCCGGCCTTACAAAGACCCACCTCGTACCATTGCTGGAAGGCTAGTGGTTCGTTGATCCCTTCCCAAAGTGGCGGAGCCCAGATGCAGCTCAAAGGTGAGGGCCACGTTGTGAGCCATTTTAGGTAACCCCCTTCCTTCCAAATAGACCACAGCACTCCCAACACAGGATATTTTAGAACCCTTCTCGGAATATATGTCTTGGGGACCCATAGCCACTCGTCCAATGTGACCGGCGAGAAGAGTGTGTTATCCAGTGTTACCCATTGTTTCTTTGGGCCAGTTGTCAGATGATCAACAAGGACGCACAATTGTGACACCTTATAATAAGTGTTTAGATCTGGGAAATTAACTCCACCCTCATCCTTGGGTCTAGTGAGTGTCATTAGCAATCCTGTGGGATTTACCGGCCCATAGATAGCGGAGAAGGGCCCGCTTGATCTCTAGGAGAAATGAGTTTGGTATCTGGGTTGGCAGCATTTGAAACAGATATAAGAATTTGAGGAGGATTACCATTTTGATGGAGTTGAGGCGAGCCATCCATGAGAGGCTGGATTTTGACCAGCGTCTCAGATCGTGTTTGATTGACCTCCATAGGGGCGGGTAGTTTACCTTAAAGAGATCTTCTAGGTGTGATGGAATTCGGATCCCCAGGTGAAAGAGTCCCTCTGTTTGTTTACAAAACGGGAGGTTATCAATGTATTGTCCCTCAGTCTCGTTGAGCTGGCCTGCCGGGAAAGCCACTGATTTATCTACGTTAACCTTATAGCCTGCCAGGGAACCATATCGCTCCAGACTATTCAACACCTCTGGGACTGATTGGGATGGTTTAGAGAGGTACAGGAGGACATCGTCGACAAACAGGGTTATTTTGTAGTCAGTTCCTCCTATTTTAACACCCTGGATCTGATCATTAGTCCTGATTGCTATGGCCCAGGGTTCCATCACCAGGGCGTATATGAGGGGAGACAGTGGGCATCCCTGTCTTGTGCCTCTCTCTAAAGGAAAGGACTCCTCCATTGACCACCACTTTGGCGGAAGGGCGGGAGTAAAGGGCCGTCATCCATCCCCGCCACCTGGGTCCCATCCCCAAGGACGACAGAACCCCCTCCATGAAGGCCCAGCTCACCCTGTCAAACGCCTTCTCCGCGTCTAGAGACAGTAGAAGAGCACTGTCGGATTTCACTCCGTTTGAGCTCAGTATGTGCAGGGTTTTGCGAATGCTGTCTGCTCCCTGTCTATTTACTACAAAGCCTACCTGATCGGGATGGATCAGTCAGGGGAGACACCTTTCTAGACGTGTCGCCAGGATCCTGGTGAAGATCTTGGCATCTGTGTTCAGAAGTGAGATGGGCCTGTATGAGCCACACTCCTCTGGGTCTCTGCCCGCCTTAGGGATAACTGTGATTATGGCCTGCAGGAATGTCAGTGGAATGGTTTCTAAGGTTTTGATTTGGTTGAATAATTTGGTCAGTGGTTGGGTTAGTTCGGACTGAAATTGTTTATAGAAATCCGCTGTAAACCCATCTTCTCCCGGGGTCTTGCCTATATTTTTATTTTTTTTAAACTTTGTTTTATTAGCATTTTCATAATAGAACAAACGGGCATGAAACCTTTTCAGCAAAGATAAAAAATTATACTTATAACAGGCCCGGTGACCCCCCCGCCCACTCCCCCCGCGAACCCACCCCCCCAAACAAACTTAGTCCCCTTTACGCCTGCTTCTTGTAAGGAGACGCGTAGAGAGCTCAATGTATCCGGAGCTTGAGAAAGAGTCTGAGCGTTGACTGTATGTGTGGCTGTGTAATGTCCGCTGTCTCCCAGGGCGTGGGCGCCCGTTCCTTCCGTGACTCTACCCTGTGGATCAGTGAACGTCCCATCCCCATGTCTGCTGTACCCAATACCAGTTGGCTTGGAATGTGCTCAGACCATTGTTCATCATTGCCGTGAGTTTATCCATCAGGAACATGTTTTTAACTTTTTTTAACCAGTCCTCCTTTGAGGGGGTCTCCGGGCTTTTCCATTTCTGGGCCAGGGCCACCCTTCCCGCCCTCAGGATTGTTTCCCACATTCTTGGGTATCTGGCTATGTCCGTGTCCTCAGGGGGGAGGCCCAGTAGCATTGTTAGAGGGTTTAGGGGGAGCAGTTCCTCCGAGACTTCCGCGATCCAGCCTCTAACCTCCACCCAATACGCCTGTGCTTTCGGTCAGTGCCACCATATGTGCCCTCTTGTACCGACCTGGTCGCAACCCCTCGGGCATGCGGGGGACACTCCCGTAAACATCTTCGACAATTTTGCGGGATCTCTATGCCACCCCTGAAGGATCTTGAGGTTGTGTTCCATGTCCGCTGTGAATAAGTTCCCATGGAAGGCTATTTTAAATATCCTTGCCCAGGCGTCTTCAGAGATCTCCTCCCCCGCCAAGTCCCTCCAGAAGGTGCGGAATCTCCTCCTTTCCCCCAGGTTAACAGTGTTCAGTATTCTGCACATCCCCGAGATCGCCCCCTTCCTGGTGGTCGCTGTGTCCAGGAATTTCTCAAAGGGGGTCAGCTGTCTTTTCAAATTCTGTCCCCAGGATTGGTCGCCAAGGATTCCCTTCAAGCGGAGATATTCAAATATGGTGAGGGACCCCTGCCCCAGGGCCTCTCTCAATTCCTCATAGGGCAGAAACTCTCCTTCCCTAAACACTTGCCCCGCCCACTCCAGCCCCGAGTCGGACCATGACTGTGCGTTGCGGAACTCCCTGCTACCCAGTTTGAGGGGGTGACCCCAGAGCGAGGACATCAGTGACTACCATGTCGTTAAGTGGGCCGTCTGGGGGCCTTCCTTCCAGATCGTCCAGAGGACTCCCAAAGTTGGGTGTGATTTGAGTTTGTTCGGGATGAATTTGCTTGGGGCCCAAAGGAGGTCCCGAACCGCGGGTGAGCGTCCATGTCCTCTAGGTACGACCAGTATGTGCCCATCCCCTCTTTCATATGTTCCAAAAGTACGCACAGCTGGGCAGCGCGGAAGTTGAAAGTCTGGCAGCCCAAATCCTCCCTCCTCCCTCGGCAAGGTCAGGATGGCCTTTGCGGTTCTCCGGGTCCTACCCTGCCATATAAATTCCCGCACCGCGTTCTGGAGGACCCTGAAGGTTTGGTCGGGGACTTTAGTCTGGAGGGCGGTAAAGAGGTATAGCAAGCGCGGGAGTATGTTCATCTTCACCGCCGTCATCCGGCCATACCATGACAGAATCATTGCCCCCCCACCTCCTAAGATCAGCAGTGACTCTTGATACTACGGGATCATAATTGGCCTGGGCGAGGTTGGACAGGTCCCGGGTGAGAAGGACTCCCAGGTATCTAATGGAGACCTTCCCTATTGATATCCCCTCCAGGCTGACCAGCGGATCCAAGACCGGGTCCAGGGATTTCATGGGGAGCAGAACTGATTTAGAGGCATTAATCTTAAGGCCTGAGAGGCGACCAAAGGCTGCCATCAGGGACAGGAGGGGGGGGGAAGCAAGGACACCGGGTCCACCAGGTAGGCCAGGATATTGTCCGCGAACAGGGAGAGTTTGAATTCCACTTCGCCTCGCCTTATCCCCCCTTATGTCCGGGTGAGCTCTGACCGCAATGGCCAGGGGTTCCATGGAGAGGACGTAGATCAAAGGGGACAGTGGGCAACCCTGCCTTGTTTCCCGCGAGAGGGGGAATGGTTCTGACAACTTGCCGTTCACTTGGACCCTAGCCCTTGGGGCCCTATATAACGCCACCACCCATTCTCTAATGTGTGACCCAAAGCCCATTTTCCGGAGGGTGAGTTCCATGAATCTCCACTCCACCCTGTCGAACGCCTTTTCCGAATCGAGGGACAGGACGCTTGCGTCTAGGTCAGACATCTGGGCGTAGTGAAGTAGATCAATAATTTTACGGATGTTATCTGAGCCCTGTCTTCCCCTGATGAACCCCACCTGGTCACCATGGATCAGTTTCGGCAGGATCCCCTCCACCGGCCCCCCTATCACCTTGGCCAGGATTTTTATGACAATATTCAACAAAGAAATTGGGCGGTAGGAGGAACACTCCGCGGGGTCCCTTGCCCTCTTTGGGGAGAATCACTATGATTGTCTCCATCATGGAGTCCGGGAGGGAACCCCCCTCCAGCACCGCGTTGAACACCTTCACCAAGTGGGGGGAAAGGGTCGAGCGGAACCTTTTATAGAAGTAGACCGAGTAACCGTCCTCCCCCGGGGAAGTGCCCACTTTGATACCACGGATCGCCTGTTCCACCTCGTCCTCCGTCACCGGACCCTCCAACCCCTCCGCCATCTCTCTGGACAGGGCCGGGATCTGTAAAGAGTTTAGGAACCCCTCAATCTCCACCTCACCCCCATTGTATTCCGAAGAGTATAACTTCTCGTAGTATCGGCGGAAGACCTCTCCAATGTGGGGCGTATCGTGGCCCACCACACCCGCCTCGTTCTTCACTGCCTTCACCAATCTACTTCTCTGAACCTCCCTCAGTTTCCAAGCCAAGATCATGTCCGCCCTGTCTCCCTTTTCGTAATACTTTTGTTTGACCAGTTGGAGACTTCTCTCCGTCTTGTGGAGGAGATCCCTCAGCTGGAGCCTGTGGTCGGCCAGAGTGGCCACCTGAGCACGGTCCAAGGGGGCCGTGGGAGGGCCCCCCGGTTGGAGTTGGGTAATCTTCGCCCTCAAAACCCTTTCCTGGGTCTCCCTTTCCCTTTTTTTCTGGGCTCCCATTTTGATCAGGACTCCTCGAAGGGTAGCCTTGAAGGCGTCCCATAAGGTATGCGAACCTACCTCCCCATTGTCATTGATTTCGAAAAAGTCCGTGATGGCCTCAAGAACCTCCTGGGCTAGGACCTCGTCTTTCAACAAGGAGTCATTGCACTTCCACCTCCCCCTGCGATCGCTTAGCCCTCGCCTCGCTATAGTGATGCGGACCAGATCATGGTCGGACCAGGGGACCGGGTCAATCCTGTAGCCCGAAATGAATGGGTGCAGGATCTCGTCTGCCAGGATGTAATCTATCCTGGAAAAAGACGTGTGGACCGCTAAATAATATGTGAAAGAGGGGGCGTCTGTTCTGGGGGTCGGAATCATGTCCACCAGGCCCAGTTCTGAGTTGACCCTTTGGAAGTCATGATCTCGTCTGCTGCTCAGGAGGGCTGGGGTCCCGCACGTTTCCCATCTCGGACTGGGTCCAGGACCATGTTGAAGTCTCCCCCCACCACTACCGTGCCCTGGACGAAATGCTTGAGTTTATCGCTCACCTCCTCCCAGAATTGCGCTTGGCCCTCGTTGGGGCCGTAGATAACGGCAAGGGTGAGTGGGGCCCCCTGCAAGGATCCTCGCACTAGGAGATAGCGGCCCCCTGGGTCTTTCAACGTGGCCTCGTTCTCGAAACCCACGTTCCTCGCTACTAAGATGGCGACCCCCCCTCTTTTTGCCTTTGTGGGAAGCGCTGAAGACCTCCCCGATCCCTCCTCCCCGCATCTTGGGCTCCTTCCCCCGTGGCCAGTGAGTCTCTTGCACAAAGAGAAAATCGAGGTTTGTCCGTCTAAATTCCCTGGAAACCAGGGATCTTTTCGTAGGGGTGTTCAGGCCTCGTACGTTAAGGGAGCCCACCCCCAGGGCGGGCAGACTATCAGCCATGATCTAGAATTTCCTCTCTCTCTGTCAACTTCTCCCCATAGCTCTTCCCTGCATGCTCCCATTGGATAGTATTTTGTTCCCCTGCGCCCCCTTCCCCTGCCCCTCGGGTGGGCCTAGAACGAAACCCCAACTGCCCCCTTCCCCAATCCCCAACTGAACAACCCCAACTTTTGTGTATCCCCCCACCCCCCACCCCGGCGTCCAGCCAATTAGTTCCGCCATCACTGGCTTTAGGCCGAACCACCAGCCTGCCCACCTCGGCCACGTAAGATGCTCATTCCCTTGAGCCCCCCAGTACCCCCCCTCAGCTGCGTCCCGCGTGTGAACCCATCATACTTGCTGTTCAGTAGGACGATGTAAATAGTGAAATCACAGGATCTGTGCCCATCTGTCAAGGACCCGATCGGACGTCCCCGTTTCAGTCCTCTGAGTCATTCCGTTCTCCATCTTTCGCTGGGGAAGGGGTGTTTATTTTCCTGTATTTCCTCGCGCCGGTGCGCTTTCTTCTTTCACCGGATGGGCCCCTCCTGGGGTTCGAGTCCACTGTGTATTCCTGAATAGCCCCCCCTTATATCCTCTTCCATGGTCAGGGTCGAGCGTTGGCCCATGTATTCAAAAGTTAGGGAGAACGGGTAGCCCCATCTATAGAGTATGCCCTTTTCCTTGAGTAGTTGCGTGAGGGGGCGACAAATTCTACGCTTAGCCAGCGTGTAGGCCGAGAGGTCCTGGTATATGGAGACCTGGGCGTTATTGTAAGTGATTTCTCTGGCCTTTCTGGCCTCCTCCAGCACTTTCATTTTCTCTGTGTAGAAGTGGAACCGGACCAAAATCGATCTGGGGGCCCCCGCCCTGTGTACCCTGTCGAAGGTGGGTTCGGTTGTCATCTCTTCTGCGAACAAGAGGGTGATGATCTCACGCACCACTTGGGTGATGTCCCTCTCCGTTTCCCCTTCTGTCTCGGGCACACCAAAAATTCTGAGGTTGTTTTTCCTCTCCCTGGTCTCGAAATCGTCCATCTGCCGAGCTCTTTCCTCGTCCCTCTTCTCCAGGGCCGCCACCCTCATGTATGTTTGTACGTCCTGGGCTGCTGAAGACGATTGGTTGGTCTCGACCTGCAACAGTCTGTCCTCAACCTTGTCCACCCTTTGGTCCATTTTCTCAAATTTCTGGGCTAGGTCGGACCGCATGTCCCTGATTTCCTGTAAAATCGAGGCAAAGCCCCTTTCCATTGCAGCCGAGGACGGGGTTGCACCCTCCGAATGGGCCATGGTCCTCTTGAGGCTCGTGCCCCTGCTGCCCCTTGCGGTGTCCTGGAAGCGGTATCCCTGCAGGGCTTCCCTCCAGCTCATCTGATGCTTCCCTGTGCTCTGCAGGCCAATGCTCCGCGGTCCCAAGTGGGGGCGGGGGCCGCCCACACCGTTTCGGGGGGGAGCGTGCTGGGGAAGAGGAAGCGCGGTCCGGTCACCCCTGCCCCGTTTGGGGTTTTCCCCGATGCCCCCTGGGGAGTATTGTAGTCTGGGGGGGCGGGCACATGCCCCGCCTGTCCGCCGGCGGGGGCCTCACACCCTGGACAAGTTCCTCGTGACCGATTTGGGCCTCCTCCGGTCTCTCTGAGAGGGGGTGATGGCGTCTGGAGGGCCCCTGTGGCCTGGACAGGTGGGTTGTTCTCGTTGGGTGGGGGGGGAGAGGGTCCGATGCCCCCACCCCCAGCCAGTGGGCACTAGATATGGAGATGGGGGAGAGGGGGGTCCACCCCCGGGAGGGCACACGCCCCACCTGCGACCGGCGGGGGCCTCACACCCGGGTATCCCCCACGTCGAGGGGCGCTGGCTTTGTGTCTCCAGGAAAAGGGGGGGCCGGGGCGTCCAAGCAGACAGGGGGGGGGGGAAGGTGCCTCAACTCCCGCACCCGACCCTGTTCTCCAGAAGGTAGGGTGGTGGGGGGGCCACCTCCGGGCGGGCACACGCCCCACCCTCTGCAGGTGGGGGCCTCGCTCCTGGGTAGTTCCAGGGGCCTGTGGCCCAGTCTCTGTATCCGGGGGGGGGCAGCGCGTTCCGCTGATGTTTTGCGGCCCCCACCGACTTCCTCCAGAGGTCTCGGGCACCCCGCGGCCCAACCGCCACGTCACTCCACAGGGCCGCGCCGGCCCGCGATGGAGGTCCCCTGAGGGGGGGGCAGATCTGTGCTGTGCTGTCCACGTGGGTCAAAGGGGGACACCGGGCCCCGGACCCGCTGTGTTGGGCCTTCGGGTGCCACGGGAGTCCCCGTCCTCCACCTCGCTGGGGGATCCTCGTGTGGTGCTGTCCGGGTCGAGAGGCGGAGGGCGGGGGGTCCCGCTCCCCTGGCTGCCGCATTTTCTCCTGGCCTCCAAGGGGCCCGTCCCCGTCCAGGCCGGTCCTCCGCTCCCGTCGAGGAGGTCGGCCGCGGGGAGGGGGCAGGCCAAGTCGAGGGACCAGAAGGGCGCGAGCGAGGAGCGCCTCTCCTCCGGCTCCGCGACCACCCAGGGAGCGCCCAGCAAGTCGCTCAGGAGGCCCCGTTACCCGAACGACGGCTATCCGGGGACCCCAAGCGCCGCTCTTTTGCCTGGTGGGTGCCCGGGGGGGTCCCCAGGCGGATCCGTCGAGGTGGGCCTGCCGGGGGGGTCAGGGGGGCTCAATCCCCTGCGGTAACCCAGTCAAGGCGGGAGCTGTGCACTCAGGCAGCCATTGCCTGTGCGCCCCCTGGTGGCCTCGTCTTGCCTATTTTAAGCTTTTTGATGGCCTCTTCCACCTCCTCCTCTGTTATCTCCTTGTCTAGTGTCTCCCTCTCTAGGTCTGTGAGCTTGGGTAGGTGGTAGTCTTCAAGGTATTTTCGAATTTCATCCAGTGATTCACCCTCTTGTTTAGTGTAAAGGGCCTTATAGAAGGCTGCAAATGATTCGGCTATGTGTTCAGTTTTTATCTGGGCGTTACCCGCCCCGTCCTTGACCTTTTCTATGTGTCTGCCCGCCCTGTTTCCCCTCAGCCTATGTGCCAGAAGAGTTCCAACCCTGTCGCCCCTCTCATAGTATCTCTGCTTTGTGTATTTCATTTTCTTAACTACCTCTCCAATCAGGATTGTATGCAGAGCTTGTCTCTTCTCTCTCATTTCATTCAGGAGGTTTTCGCGGTCTATTTTTCCCTTGGTGAGCTGTGCCCTCATGGCCCGCAGGTCTTCCCGGATTCTGGATTCTATCAGGGCCTTCTCTCGCTTCTTGCTCAAACCCTCTGCGATGAGGAGACCGCTGAAGGTGGCCCACGCTGCCTCCCAAACTGTAACCATTGGGACTTCCTCTGTGTCGTTTGATAAGAAGGCGGCTTCTATTTCGTTCTTAAGGAATTCCCTAAACACCTGGTCCCTCATGAGGGTGTCATTACAGCGCCACTTACATGATTTCACGGTGGCTTGCAGCCGCCATTCCATAACGAGGAGTTCATGATCCGACCAGATCACAGATTCAACCGTGGGGTTTCCAACCTCTCCCCCTCCCTCCTCCGACACCAGCAGCAAATCAATTCTGGTATATGTTTGGTGGGGAGGGGAGAAGAACGTGTAACCCCCAGGGGTTTGCCAGCATTTGCACCATACGTCAACCCAGTAGTACTCTTGTAGGAGGTCCCCCAGGGCGAGATTATCTTTTGTGGGGGCTTTTGGTCCTGTCCCTTTAGCCGACCACCAGTCAAGATGGGGGTCTGTAATGAGATTTAAGTCTCAGCCCAGGATTGTGGCTCCCTCGGCCCACCCGTCCATGACCCCAAGAACCTTGTGGATAAACTTGACTTGGCCGGCGTTGGGCGCATACAGGGTGGCTAGTGTGACTCGTGTGCCCTGGGCTGACCCCTTAATTGCAAGAAATCTACCACCAAAGCCCTTTTTCGTCTCTACATCAGTGAGATGCAGCGATTTACCCAAGAGGATACCCACTCCCTCCTTCTTTGAGGATTTGTGCGAGGCCCAGAAGTTTCTACCCATCTCCTTTCCTTTGATCCTTGACTCGGCCCCCCTTCTATAGTGGGTTTCTGGTAGGAAGAGGGCCAGTAATTTCTGTTTGCGGAATAAGTTACTTGTGAGAGACCGCTTGTTTTGCGATTTGAGACCTTTCACGTTGAGCGTACCGATCCGACCTTCAACCATGGTCGTCGCTATCCTTGCCCTGTAAAGCCTCAGTGAGTGCCCCCGTTATCATCCGTAGACTTGAACCCCAGAACCATGGCATGGTGTTCCCTATTTCTTTCCCCTCTCTCCTCCCCTCACCGGTTCCCCATTTCCCTTACCCATTTTAGTAGGCGTCTCTCTCCATCGCCCGACATACATCGGGTTTAGTCAACGAACCACCAGGGCCGGTGCCTGGGCCCCAAGAGAGAAATAGTGTGGATCGTACCCTCCAGGTTATACCTATAGGAATATTATACAGGTTTAGTCGGAGTCCAATCCTTCTACAAGACCTCCCCCGCCCCAGTCCCCTATACTCCCGCTGCGTGTCTTGTGTCTCATAGGGGCAGGGTCCCACCGTGAACTAGCTTCCAGTGTGAATCGGGGGGGGGTTCTCGAAGGTCTCGGGGGACACACCTGGTCCCCTTCTGACAACCGAGAACACCACCACTCCGAGTTTCAGACAGGTGGGACCCGAAACCTTCAACCATCAATTTTGGAGTAAGCCTCGCCAACCGTGACAACATCACAATACAACATAACACGCCCCCAAACATGGAGGGGCCCATGGGGGCCCTGCAGACAAATGCAATACAATACAATAACATCACATTTCTTAACTTTCACCCCTTCCCTCTTAATCATTCGGACCCATCGCGCGTGCCTTGGCGTCAACAAAAGTGGAATGAATGTTACTCCCCAATTCGCCAACGGCCACGGAGGGCGAGTGAACCACAACAGATCGGCACTGCATTCCTTTTAACTTCTCCTCTATCCGATAATCATGCGGGTCCTCCACGTCCCTCCGAGGGGTGCCTGGTTTTTCTGAATTTCCGGGTGCCCTTCACTTTGTGTTTCCCCTGGCCGAGGTCAGGGCCCCGTGGGGCACGGCTCGGCCCTCCGTCGGATCCGCCGTTCTCCTCCGAGGGCCCGGGTGGGACCCCGATCAGTTCATCAATGCCTCTCTGGATGTCCTCTTCCGTAATGAGCTGAAAGTTTTCCCCTTGCCATTCAAAGGATAGATAGAATGGGTATCCCCAGCGGTACCGGACCCCCTTCTCCTGCAGCCACCTAGTGATCGGACCACATTTTTCCTCATTTGTAGCGTGAGGGCGGATAGGTCCTGGTAGATTGCCACCCTGGAGTTGTCGTATTGTATCTCTCTAAGAGTTCTAGCTCTTTCAAGTATTTTTGCTTTGTCTCTGTAATAGTGGAACTTCGCAAGCACGGAGCGTGGGCCCCTACCGCCTCCGCCAGCTCTATGAACCCTATCAATCAGGATGGTTTTGTCATGATCTCTGCTTCCAAAAGGTCAGGGTTTTCCCAACTCCCTTGGAAGCAGATCCATAACCCAGGTTCCGAGTGCCAACCAGTCCCAATTGGGACCTTTTGGACCCAGTCCTGGCGCCAGTGGCACCAGGCTCATAAATATGCCCAGTCCCAGCGCTGGAAGCGCCGGGCTCATAATGCTTGGGTGGACTTACCTGCAGCAGACCATGCTGCTTACTTGCCTGCCAGTTGAGCCTCTGATCCTCTTCTGTTTGGAACTACTTTTCCTGTTGGGTGGGGCAGGAGCCACTCCCTAGATTCAGAACACTGGAACTCTTCTGGAAAGCAGGAACTCTTTTCTTACCTAGGCGTGGCTGTGGAAGGAGACACCTAAGCACTACAGGAGGCTATTTAAACCACACCCGATGGATGAATCTTGCTTTGCGTTATTCTGCATCCTCTGCAGCAGAACGCTCATCGTGTCTTCTGCATCTGATCCTGGGCCTAAGGAAAAAGGCTTACCATCCTGAATCCAGTCTTCAGCAACACCTATAAAGACAAGAAAGAACAGGTTAGCATTACTGTCTTCAGTGACAGCTCTTCACTTACCTGGTCCATCGGCTGTCACCAACGCCTCGCGCTGCATTCGGCATCTGAAAGACAAAAGCTTACCAACTCTTCGCACGCTCCGGAGGCCTTCGGCGCTGCATCCCGTATCTGAAAGACAAAACAAGGTGCGTTTAAAGACATTGGGGAACTTTAATACTCACGTGCCATTACTCCTTTCCACATCTAACCCAGTGGGTATTCCGGCACCCTGCAGCCGCTCCGAACTTGTACCTGCAAAATAAAGAGACAGTTAGAGCGTATCTTAAAGCAGGCAACAAGCGCTTACTTACGTGCTTCCAGGCGCTTCTATTCATCACACGGGCTCCATCTTCAACTCACTTCAGCCCGTCATCCGCCATCGCCGGAACCCTGCAAAACAAGAAACATCATTACTAAAGACTTTAAAGACATTAGAATTACTCGAAACTTACCGTTCGTGCAGTAAACGACGGACAGCAGTCCTCTGAAGTCAAGAGGCCTGCTCCCCTTATCCAGTGAAGAAACTGGTTACAGCACCCTGCCCCGAGGCAGATGGAGAGCACGGCGTTCACTTACCAAGGGTGAGAGCGTTAACCTTTGGGGTTCTACAGGAGAAGAGAAAGGGAAGAAGAGAGAGACATTCAATAACCCAGTTCCTTAATCCCATATTTTCTATCTGCAGACATCTTACCCTTCAAGTCAGACATACAGTGCACAGAGGTCCAGCCCAAAGAGCCAGCCATGTGTTACACATCACCTTTGAAGATTCGGTATACGCCCAGTCAAGAATGGCGCCTCAACGGGAATCAGGTGAGCGTTACAGATTTCCCCGGAGCCAATTCCAAACACAATCCTAATGATCTCCTGCACTTTGCCCTCCAGGCCGGTCTGGGTCTCCCCCCTCCACCTCCGTCAGGCCGAAGAATCGCAGGTTACATCTCCGTTCATGATTTTCCATGTCATCCACTTTGAGGCGGAGTTCCCCGTCGCGCCGCTGCATCTCTTTAAACCTTGCCTCCATCTGGGTCTCCAAGAAGACGGTGGACGCCTGGTTATTCTCTACCCCCTCCATTCTGTCCTCCAACGTGGAGACCTGGGTGGTGAGGTCAGCTAGCTTGGCTCCCATGTCCGTTCTCATCCCCCTGATTTCGTCTAGGATTGTCTGGATATTGTTCTGCATGGTGTTCATGTCGGGGGTTGGCGTAGGTGGGGAGCTGATCTCCATCTCTTGTTTTCGGGGAGTGAATTGGTATCCTGCCAGGGTTTCTTTCCAACTCATGGGGGTGTCTCCACCTCTAAATCTTCGTGGTTTCCCAATGTTCCTCGAGGTCTCCCCCCGGTTCTGTACCCACTCCGATGAGGTGTGGTGGTTAGGACGGGCGGGTCGGACCCCAACCCCCCCCCCCCCCCCCCGACAGCCAGTACTCACAGTTACTCCGACGTGGGGCTGGTGGGTGCGTTCAAAGGTCGCCGGGGTGGTAGTCGCTGTGGATGGCAGGTAGTAGGCCCCTAAATAGGGTGGTGAACCCCACGATGAGCACCGCACTCCGCAGAGGGGCCCAGGCGTGCTCCCGCGTCAGCCCGGGCCTATTAGGTGTAGGCCTCTGAGGGTTATGTCGCAGCAGCAGCCGGGGGGAGTCCCTATGGTAGTTGTTGCAAAGATGTTCCCCACTGCCGGGGCAAGAAGAGGAAGGGTTCCTGGCGAGCTCCTGCGACGGATCCAGATACACAGACGCGTGTGCGGTAGGCCGGGGTCCGGCAGCGGAGGCCCGGAGCGTACAGTCGTCCAAAACTGCCACAGCGGGAGCCGAGAGTGGGCTCGTCGGACGAGGGCTCCGGTCTCCAAGGGGCTCCCACGAGCTTTCAGCGATGCCGGCAGAGGCGCGGGGTCTCGATTCCTCAGATTGATCCCCACGCAACGCCCATCTGCGGGGAGGAGGGGCCCGACCACGGAGCCTGGAGGGGGCGGGGGGAGCGCGGAAGCTCCAAGCCAAATATCTCGGGGACCCGGGCACCCCCAGCGCTCGGGAAGGTATCGCCGGAATCCCCAGGAGTTCCCCCACCTAGATTCAGCCTTTGTAGGAGGATAACGTTCCTTTTATCGCAGTTTACTCCACAAATCTCTCGGGCTTCAGGGGAGCCGATCGATCAGGCAGCCATCACACCTGCGCCCCCGGTGGCCTCCTGTATTATATTTTAACTTATATTAACATATAAAACTATGACTCTAGTAATTATTTTTTTCAACTACAATATTATTATTCATCAGTAGGTGTCACTCTTTCTATGGCTTTTTTCAATGTATTTTGACCGGAAACACTAACAGCATTTTTTATATGCTATCGGACAGCTTTCTCTTGAATTCCCTTTTCCATTGGATTTTTTCTTTTTTCCTGGTTTTCGGTCATCATTTTGCTGGATTGCTTTACATTTATGTCCCTGGATTTGGATTTAAACTGCTTCTTTGGGTTCCTGTGATCACTTCTGGCTCACTGGACTTTTCGGTAGGATTTCATCGTATTTCTTGGATTATTTTCACATTTTTACTGGTTTTCTTCATGTGTTGGTTCCTTAATGTGGATTTTTTGAGATTTTTTTCTGGGTTCCGGATTTTCACTCACAGATTTGATTGGATTTGCTTTTCTATGGCACTTGGATATATCTGCTTTCTGGACTCCTCTTGGTAAGTCTTTTTTTCTTTATTTAGGATTTCAAATTAAATGCCACACTTTCTAAATATGCAATTTCCTCTAATATGCCGAAACTCTGAAAACATTCTTTTAAACGTGTTTGCCCATCTGTATATCCATTTCTGAATATGGTTTCAACCCATTTCCTCAACCCTCGCTTTCAGATGTTCACTTATTTGCATTTATATCCACGCAATATTTCTCACATTTTTGTGGAATCTTCTCACACGATAATTCTTAATTATTTTCTCGGTTTACTTGGTTAAATCCGTGAACCCTCCGTAACTTCCTGCCAATAACCATTTTAGAACACTCAGATCCTTAGAGCGCTTGCCTTCCGCATGCAGGTCCTTTTTCAGCCAGCACACTACAGTTTCGTCATATACGTCTGTTTCATTTTCGGCATAAGTACACTTTACATTGGACCCTATGCATTTAGTTATTTGTATGTGTGTTATTATTATTTTGTTAAATTTTCATTTTGGTATTTCTTTTTCGTTATTAACAGATGGAACCTTGCAGCTTAGTGGCTAGAATGTCGAGACACTCCGCATGGTTATCAATATAGAGGGAGTGGTGCGAGCGAGACACCAATGCCACCAGGTACTTATACCTACCAGGGACCCATTGGAAACCCAACAGATCAACGTGTTCCTGCGTTTCGTCTGTCAGTGGGAACAGTTCCGACTTAGCCTCATTTATTTTATAACCAGAGTGTTATGTAAATTTACGGACCACCTCCATCATTGGCTCCATGTTATGCTCCGGGTCTCGAATGTATAATAAAGCATAGTCAGCAAAACAAGGATATGATTTTAGGCGGACCTGCTAGTCGGACCCCTCGGTAGCCATGCCTATCTCGCATCAGTCGTGCGAGGGGCTCTATCATTAAGGCAAACAATAACGGGGAGATGGGGCACCCCGGTCATGTCCCACGCCCCAACCGAAAGGCTGCTGACAATCTGCCATTGGTTCGGACACTGGCAACCGGGTCCGTATACAGAAGCCTTACACAGCCAATAAAGTAGTCCCAAACCTCATGTGTCACAAGACCCCAAACAGGAAATTCCAAGACACTGAGTCAAAGGCCTTCTCTGCTAGAAGGCAGGATTTTCTCAAATATCTTTGCATCTGTATTAATCAGCGACAGCGGTCTATACAAGGACATGTCATGTGATGTGATGGTCTATTTGGCTTCAACAACACTTAAATGATAGCCTCAGAGAGCGACGGTGGGAGCTTACCCGATTCTAGTGATTCCTCCCAAAGCTTCAGTAGTTTTGGTGCCAGTACCAACCCAAGATCTTTATACAATTCAATACCCAGGCCGTCAGAGCCGGGGGCCTTCCCAGAAGCCAGTGCCCCTGTGCGTCAGCTACTTCGTCAACGTGATCAGCAGTTCTAGGGCAGAACGTGCCTCCTCAGACAAACCCGGGAGAGCTATAGCCCAATATACCGGGCAAGCTCATCATCCCAACACATGTCTACATTAGCATAGAAGGCCTCATTATAGCCTCTGAATTCCCCATTGATTTCTTCTTCTGTAGTCCGCATATTACCCGCCGGTCCCCGTAACTCATTAATATGCTGAGCCCCTTTTTCTCCTCATACCACTCATGACAGGAAACATCCTGGCCCGTCAGCCTCTTTGCACCTCTGCGCCTGGGAGGGTCTAGCCATGTAATGTACCTCGTCAACCAGATCCCGAAACTTCAATAAGTTCCCTTTAATCAGGCCCAGCAGTGCACTGCCATTAGTTGTGTGGTATTCATTGTCAAGTTGTCCGAAGCATGTTTCAACCTCATATAACTTGCAATGGACCTTCTTTAGTACCCCAGTGGTCATAGACATCATTTCCCCCCCGCAGCCATACCTTAAAGACTTCCCACACCACTGTGGCATAATGAAGCACTGATCCCTCGTTCCTCCCCCAAAAAACTCAATTTTGTCCTGCAATGAGAACCGCAAATCAGCATCTAACATTATCGATGGGGCCATCCTCCACAATGGTCGTGGCACAACAGGAACCTTCCTTGTCACCAACATCTCAACTGCTAAATGATCAGAGAGGGTCCTGGGATGAATTACACAATCGCGCACCCGTGTCACCAATGCAATCCTCAGCAATTGTAGTCTTTCCTGGACTGCGCACCATGGACCGCCGAGTAGTACGTGTACTCTGCTACTCCAGATTGCGGTCTCTTCATACATCTATTAGCTCCATCTGGGACATAAGCTGGGTGATCATACGCGCTGCCCCGGTCAGCCCTTGCTGAGTGGTTCTGGACCGGTCCAGTACGCAGTCCGAAACTGTTTTGAAGTCCCCTCCCCATACTATCAGAATGGCTGATCCCCTCATGAGCATCTCCGATAAGTCCCTGTAGAATCCTGGGTCATCTATATTTGGGAAGATGTCCACAAAATTTGAACCTGTGTTGGGAGTCGAAACCTCGAATCTTCCCTAATGTTATATCACACTCTGATTCGAGTTACATTTATTCTGTTTTTGCTTCTCTTTTGAGTTTTTGCTCCATTGTTAAAGATACCTGAGTTTTGCCTTCAGGGTCCAACACAATTTGGGGTTTATTTTCAACGTTGTTTTCCAAGTAAACAATGACTTTTTTATTTGCGTTTTCTGGATTTTACAACTAATTAAAATTATAGAGTGTTAAACCTCGACTATAGCTAGTCAGAGCTGGCTAGTAGACACAGGTAACTCCTATTTGTTTAGGGGGAATATTTCGGAGATCTGTTTTTTTTTAAATATTATATATACGTGAGCTCCGTTCCCCTATCAGTAAAAGTCAGAGATCCCTTCTTGGTGTTGGGATCAGAAGAGGAGATCTGATGTAGGGATCTTCCTGATCCGTGTTGGTCTACTCAGATCACACAAAAAGCCGACCGGTTTCAGTGGTATAGCAGTAAGTGTAACCACTTTCTTCAGGGCTGGAGACTAGCACTATGTGTGTGCGGTCGGATTTCTTCTGTTTTTTTTAAAGCTGAAACTGAAGTTTTCAGAAATAGGAGGACGCCCTGTGAATAACATAAAACAGGGGGTTGGAGGGAGAGAGAAAAGAGGGAGGTAGTAGTTAATATAATATCCCATAGTTTTATCTCACATGGATGGATAGGTGTAAAATCAACATCTCACCCAATAGAGCTGTGACAACTCCCATAGCCGGTCAAGTGGCACAGCGAGTAGAGCGCTCGCTTTGACATCTGTGCAGAGCCTGCTGACGCAGGTTCGAATCCCGGCGGGGCCAAACTCAGCCTTTCATCCTTCCGAGGTCGATAAATGAGCACCGCACACCGTGGGTAATAATAAGCAGCGCTCAGATACCTGAGGGTTCGTAGCGCTATATAAATGCCTAATTATTATTATTATTATCTATCAGGGTAGTGGAGTCGAGCTGGTATTTTCCTGTCCCGAAACCAAACATGTATCTTGTGTACCTACGGAGGAAATGTTCCATAAGTATTTACATGGAAAACAGAAGGACTAACATACCACACTAGACAAACATCATAGTGTAATATCAACAGACATTTAAAATACATTATAATGCTAGCTCCATAATTATCATCGAACAGCTCGAGGTGAGCTTGATCTGTAGTGCATAAAAGCCCAAAAGGACATCCTACGCTGATTCTCCACGGTCACCCACTGTTCATATGGGACAAAATGTAAAAGGGGACACTTAAGACAAGAGCTGGTACCACTGATATGTGTTACTTCAGAATCATGCAGAACAACATGTTTAAAGAAGCCGCTTATGAATGAGCATGAGGGAGTGCATAAGAGTTACAGGCGACGTGCAAGAAAGATGAAAAAGTCGCTGCATCATCCCGCTCAGTGATGAGGATACCATCGGATTTTTTCATAAAGAGGTGCGGTATTGTGGGAGAGGGGCTCTGTGTGGGGGCCTCACTTACCTCCCAAAAGCTAATTATGCCGCAGTAATATTAATTCCGCAGTCAGCATCCGAACCGCAATTGCTGTTCTACGGGCTCTGTTGTAGTTGCGGTCACGTGACTAGTCTCATGTGTCACGTGTCCGCCGCGAGCGGCAGAACTCAAACCGCAGCCGACAGATCTCGGCCCGAATACACCACGAAGGGCCAATCCATGGTGGCCATCTTGGAGTGGTATCCGGTATGGCAGATCCTTCCAAAAATGGGAGGTGTCAAAGCATAGAGTTGCACTCAGGCTCGGAGGAGTTACCAAAATCGTCAAATTAAATGACAAAGCCACCTCCGGATGTTTTGATGGTGCAAAAAGGTGTAAATTAAAAAGACTCATATTGGAATATGTAAATTGAATTAATTGTGTCACTACGATGCTAAAATTGCTCAGAGAAACTAAAAATTGCTCAAATGGCGTTGACTCAAGTCATAACTGAAGTTAACAGCTACTACCAGTATGGGGAATTGTGAAATATGCGTAAACATGTACATAATATTTGTGCTGGGTCTAACACACCATAGGCCCACGTGTGCAGTGTATAGATACATGGTAAGCACAAATAGCACTGTATATTATACAGCATAACATAAGTTCTGTTTCCTAGGGAGAGAAAGGTTATTAGTAGCTGAAAGAAAGAGTACGAGAAATGCATGGAGAACTTCTCCGCTCCAAGCAATCATTTTAGCAGATTTGTGCTATATAAACATTATTGCGTTGCGAACGCGACTCAAGGTTGTTGCATTTACCCCGGATCTTTGTCAACTCAGACGTTAGGGTCGCTATAGCACGATCTTGTTGACCCATCCTTTTTTTTAAAATTACTTTTATTGAGTTTTTTTAGACAAGTTTGACATTATACATGTTAACTTCACAGTATAGGTTATCAAACACCTTGAGATTACAACTTTTGTGGCAAATTCGAAACGAGAAAGACAAAAACTTGTTTTATGAAACCCTCCCTGCCTTCCCTCCCTCCTCCCTCACTCATCGTAATAACATTTGCATTTAGATAACATTGGATGGAATTTCACACTGCTCTACTCATTGTACTTGGTGCACTTCATCTAAGCTACTGCACAGGTTTTCGACAGAGGATTGAAAGTCATTGAGCGCTTCTGGAGATCGTTGCTCTCTCTTTAGGGTTTAGTCAATTGGTCTTACGGTGTCCCAATATGCTTTGTAGAATTCGAGAAAAGGCAGCCATATCATGTCTATGTTCCTGTGAGATTCATGGACTGCTGCTGTAAGGCTCTCCATTTTGTAAATAGCATGTGCTTTAGTTAGCCATTCTCTCTTTGTGGGGAGGGAAGCAGACTTCCATTTGATGGTGAGACACACTCTCGCTGCTAAGAGCAGGTTACACGGCATATGTGTGAGTGATACATACAAGTCATCTTCATCCGCCTCGACCCCAAACAGAATTAATACAGGTGATAGTACGCTAGATATTCCATCTATGGCCTGAATCCACCCCAGGACCTCCTTCCAGTACGTTTGTACCTCCCGGCACTGCCACCAATGGTGCCAATAATCCCACCTCTCCAACAGTTCGGGGACACACCTTGGAACATTTTTGATAGTCTTAAGGGTGTAGTGCCATCTAACCAATAGGTGCATTGTGCATTTTATATTGTACGGCGATCGATAATTTCCAAACCGCTCTATGTATTGCTTTCCAGACCTCTGGTTTGTTTTCCAGTCCTAGTTCTGTTTCCCCATCTGATTTCAGATGATGGGCGTTCAAGGTGACCCCTAGTGAGCAAGGACCTGTAAATTCATGCAATAAGCCCCTTTGTTGTCTGGGGTGCGCTAAGTATTTGTTTGAATGGAGTGAGAGGGCGCTTTAATAGGTCATCGCAGCGGGTATCATTCATGACACTTCTCAGTTGGAGGAATTGCATGGGGGGGACTTCGATGCCTTGCAGAGCCTCCTTTAGGTCCCCTAGTGGGATGAAAGTACCCTTCCTCCACATCTGTCCCGCTCTAACAAGTACCGCCTCATACCAGGATTGGAAAGAAGGAACTTCATTTATCAGATCGCGAATGGGAGGGGACCAGATACAGCTGAGGGGAGAGGGCCATGTCGTAACCCCACGCATGTCTCGGGCTGGGTACCGCAGGGATCATAGAACTTTCAGGACAGGCTGCTCTTTAATTCGCCTCGTCATTACAGGTAAGGGGACCCGCAAGCCATTCGCCCAGAGTTACTGGTGAGAAAATGTTGTTTTCTATAGCTACCCACTGTTTCTCTGGGTTTTCCCGCAGGTGGTCTGTTAGTACTCTGAGCTGGGATGCTCTGTAATATTCCTCTAAATCAGGATATCCCATACCCCCTTGTTCCTTGTGTTGAATGAGTGTGGAGTATGGTGTTCTAGGCTTTTTTCCGGCTCATACGTACTTTAACAGGGTGCGTTTTACTTCTGTCAGGAACTATTTGGGGATGGAAATTGGGAGAGATTGGAACAGAAACAAGAAACGGGGCAGTATGTTCATTTTTATGGAGGTGAAGCGTGCTGCCCAGGACAGAGGTAGTTTAGACCATCTGTTAACATCCTCTTGGATGGTAGTCAATAGGGGGTGTAATTTGCCTCAAAGAGGTCTGAGAAAGAGACTGTGATGTTTACCCCCAGGTATCTGATTGAGCGGGATTGTATCCGAAAGCCCCAGTCTGTTTGTAGTTGTCGCAAAGGTTCTGCGTTTGGTTTCAGAGGGACTGCAATGGTTTTTTGGTGATTTGCTCGGAAGCCCGAGACCGTAGCGCCTTATTTCCTGGAACAGGGCAGGGATGGGTTCTAGTGGTTGGGTAAGGTAAAGCAAAATATCAGCGAACATGGCTAATTTATATTCCTTGCCTCCCCGGGGAATACCATGAATTTGGGGATTGGTTCGAATCGCTTGTGCAAAGGGTTCAATGACTAATGCATATATTAAGGGGGAGAGCGGACAGCCCTGTCTTGTGCCTCGTTTAAGTGCGAAAGGGTTTGATGAGGTGCCATTGATGGAAACTTTGACTTGGGCTCTGTGGTACAATGCTCTGGCTCCCCGAATCCATGCCATTCCCAGCCCCGACCACTTCAATACTGCTCGTAGAAAAGGCCACTCAATACGGTCGAACGCCTTTTCAGCGTCTACTGAAAGGAGGGTGGGACTGTCTCTGGTTTCTCGTACAGTAGCCATGAGATCTAGAGTTTTCCTAATAGTATCAGCCCCCTGCCTTCCTTTTACATATCCTACCTGGTCGGAGTGGACCTGTTGAGGGAGAACTATTGCCAAGCGGGCGGCTAGGATGGTGAAAAAAATATTTGCATCAACATTGATGAGAGAAATTGGGCGGTATGATGCACATTCCAGGGGATCCTTGCCTTCTTTAGGGATTACAATGATAAGGTACTCGGTAAATGATTTGGGGGCCTGTCCAGATTCCAAGATAGAGGTGAAGAGTTTGGTAAGGAAGGGGGAGAGGAAGTTGCAATTCAACTTATAGAAAGCTGGCGTATAGCCGTCTTCCCCTGGTGCTGAGCCCACTTTTAGATTGGAAATGGCGCTCTGCACTTCAAAAGGTGGTAATTGGGGCGTTTAACATGTCTAGATGTTCATTACTTATAGGTGGATGTGGGAGGGCGGCTAGGTAGTTTTCAAGTTCAGAGGGGGCGCTTTCACCTTCCATCGTGTATAGTTTCGAGTAATATCTCAAGAAGCGGTTTACAATTTCTTGCGGGTTAGTAATGGGGATGTCTTGTCCATCATTAATTCTGTAAACAGCTCTGTCTGCCCTTTGCTTCCGTAGTCGGTTTGCTAGCATCGTGTGAGCTTTGTCTCCTTTCTCAAAACATTTCTGTTTGAGATACTTAAGTTGCGTTAGTGCTTTGCCATTCCATATATCTTTTAACTCTGCCCTCACAACCTTAATTTGACTCATTGTGTCCTCTTCGTGGATGGGGTGACTGCTTAGGGTGCGTTCCAGGCGGGAGATGTCTGCCCTTAGGTCCCCTTCCCTTAGTTGTCCAAGTCTTTTTTTGGCTGCCCCCTCCGCGATTAGGATGCCTCTTATTGTGGCTTTTCCTGCCTCCCACACTGTGTTCAGAGACATCCCATCTATGTCATTCATCTCAAAGTACTTTGTGATGGCCTCAGAGAGTCTCCTTAAACACTGGGTCTCGGCTCAGGAAATCGTTGCAGACCCATCTACGATCAGCCATAGGCAGAGGACCCAGGGCTAGATCCAGTGTGCAGAGGTCATGATCATAGCAGGCCACCACCTCTATCCCAGTGCTGCCCACCTCGCACTCTATGCCCCCAATAAGAGGTAATATATCCTCAAAAAGGTTTGGTGGGGAGGGGAGAAGAAAGAAAAGGCATTTTCTTCCAGATGGGTTGTACGCCATGTGTCTATTAGATGATGTTCTCTCAACTGACTGAGGAATCTGTCCCCCTGTAGGGTATTTGGTGGATGGGTGTCTCGCCTTACCGGGTACCAGTCCCGATCCCGATCCGCTACCACATTAAAATCTCCCCCACAAACCAGCGTGCCCTCTTTCCAGTCCTCCAAGAAATCAAACAGTGGTCTAAAGAAGCTGGACTGACCTTGATTGGGAGCATATGCTGAGCAAAGTGTGATGGTGCGTGTCCTCAAGCGTCCTTTGAGCACTATGTATGTGCATTGGGCATCCCTGTGTATTTGTGTGATCTGAAGCCCCAGGGACTTTTTAATAAAAACTCCTACCACGCCCTTCTTTTGGGGTCCAGAGGCCCACACTATATCGCCAATCCCTTTCCCAACAATATTACGTTCTCCCCCCGGGTGTATTTTGTCTCTTGCACAAACAGTACGTCCAATTTGGACTGTGCAAATTGACGCGCTAACATGCATCTCTTTTGCAAAGAGTTTAGGCCTTTTACATTTAGGGAGCCAAAGACTACACTATCAGACCTGGCCATACCTAGAGATGAGCGTCCTTAGTGAGTCCCCTCCGCCCTGTGTTTTCCACTGAGAGCTTATTCTTCCCCTGTCGGGCAGACTTTCAACCTGCCAAATTAAAGCTGTGCATGTGTAGCTTGGCGCAGTCGATAGGTTCCATCGGTTTATTAGACTGAGTGTACCTCCATCCCGTCCCCTGAGATGCTGTTAAGCGTAATCTCCTCCAGGTGAGGTGAGACGCCATAAACATAGAAGGGCCACACTAGTGGGACCCCTCTCTGGGCAAAGTTGGAAACTGTCAATGTTTATGCAAAGAAAAAGTTACCTGGGTGAGGGTCAGTGTTTGGTTACTGCATACCACTCAATATTGCCTCAAACTTATTTATACATACTTCTGTTGATATGTGTGCATCTGATACAAAGATAATAGGCTCGAAAGGACACTGCCAGATCGATTCAGAGATGGAAAAAACTAAACCAGATGACTCATGGGGTGTTTAAACGCTTGTACTTCCATTTCAACTGTGCTCAACCTCGTCTTGAAGGCTTTGGCTCTTGATGGCGTCTTGGTCCTGTAGGTTCTCTGCGAGTGCCGCAGGACCCTGAAGATGTCGGAGAGGTAGCTCTGCTTCCTCCCCTGAGGTGATTCTGAACTCTTCACCATTGTATTCGAATGACAGGGAAAAAGGATGACCCCAGCGATACGGGACCCCCCTTCTCCTGCAGCCATGCTGTTAGGGGGCGACATCCCCTCCTTTTTGCCGGGGTTAACACAGACAGGTCTTGGTACAGTCTAACTAAGCCCATGAAGTCTATTGTGTCCTTTTCTCTTGCTTTTTGTAAGATTTCCTGCCTCTGCGCGTAGTAGTGGCATTTTATGAGGACTGATCGGGGTTCCCTCGGCGGTCCACCCGCTCAGTGCACTCTATCGAATTCAAGCTTGGGGAGTTTGGCTTTGTTGTAGAGGGTTAGGATTAGATCTTTGATCTTACTTTCAAGACTCGTCATGGTTTCCCCTTGCTCCTCCTCGAGGCTGATTCGGATGTTGGAACGTCGCTCTCGGTTTTCTAGATCGTCAAGCTTTGCCTCCATGTCTCGTTCTTTCTGCTCAAGGTCAGTAAGCCGGGCCTCATATTGCATTGTTGCAATGTCTCCTGACTATTGATTACTTTCAACTGCTTCCAAGCAATCTTCCACTTTGGCCATCTTTGATTGCAGATCGGAGATAGTTTCTGTGAGGCTAGATTTGATTGATCTGATTTCGACTAGTAGGAGCCTTATGTACGATTTCGTGGCGCTATCAAGGTCATTTCCTGGGATCTCGGAGGAGCTCTGGACTTCGTCCGGCTCCATGGCTACTCCTGTACGTGAGATCTTGCGCAGTGTTGCTTGCATGCACGGATCCAGACTGTCCTTCCTGCTGGACTTGAAGTGCTCTCACACTGTGGTGGGAGCTATGAGGCTATGAGTGCTACGTTTGACGGAGTTACCCCCTGCAAGGGGGGGTACGTACAACCCTTCACGGGTGTTTCGTCTTCAGAGCGAAGCTTCGTATTGTTCCCTAGAGCTTTCTCCCTTTTTGACCCCCTTTTGTAGAAGGGGTAACAGTCAGTGTTTTCCCCTTCTTTTTGCCCTTCTATCGCTGGGGGTGCCCTTGCTAGGCTTGTTGGAGTGTGTTCGCTTTATGAGGGGAGCTCCCCAAGTGCTGGGAGTCTAGGGCTGGCTTGGTGCTCCTTTGCTGGCGTGAAGGGGCCTGAAGACATACCCTGGCAGGTGGTGTGTTTAAGATTTGGAGGTGGCGTGTTGTGGGGTCCTTATCGAGAAGTCTTTCCCCTGCGGGGATTATGCGACTGCCTTTACTGATGGAGGGAGGGTGGTGTAGTCAAGGTCTCTCCGTGTACCCCGTACAGTCTTTAGGTTACTCCTCTCCTGGCCAGTTCAGGTGCAGTGGGCTGTGCTGCACTTGTAAGGGGACCGGCCTCCGCACACAGTAGTTGTTTGTTGCGCTCCCAGCCTTTGGGAACCAATGTGGGCAGGTTGCAATGGCCACAGCCTGCCGCATACCTCCTACGCTCTCCCCTGTCCAAATCTGTGATTGTTCTTTGCTGTTAAGGCCTAAGCACTTGCGAGAACTCTACAAGTTTACTGCGGTATACTCCGATGAGAAGACTTTCCGAGGTCTCTCCCGCCACCCTGGGGCCCCGGAGGGCTGATGCAGCTGTGCAGTGGCACCGCCAAGTCCTGGGTCGAGTACGGGTCTTCCGCTATTGCGGCTGCAGGGAAGGGGGAGATGCCCCCTCTGCAGAGGGCTCTGAGTGTTTAGGGCCCGGCGCGTCGTGCACTCCGCAGGGCTCCCCCCGATGGGCTGGGGGATTATACAATTGTCCCCGCCCGCTTACCTCCGCTCCGGGGTACTGACTGGAGCACTCGTCTCTTGTTGGTGGCGGACGGTGGTGGGCGGGGGGAGGGGCACTGGGCTGCAGCCGACCGCAGGCCTCAGCGGACCCCTTTCGCTGTATTTCTCCAACAATGTGCAATGAGGGGCCGCTCCGGTCACTGGTCCTGCAGGGCCTTTGCTGGTGATTCAAATTCTGCTGAGCCTGCCTTGACTTCACTTGATCAGGGCTCCACACGCGGCCGCCATTTTCTTCATACCGGCAGCCCGGCCGGTGGGGGGGAGGAGGGTGTGTGTTGCCACGAGGATTTTATTGTCCTCACTCTGTGGTTTTGGATGAAAACTTCGTCCTCGGGTGCGCCAATAGTTGCTGATGCACCGTAGTGGTTTAATCCTGCAAATGGAGCAATTTCTCTGCATAATTTTGGGCCTGTTTCTCGCCCGGAGAGGGAGACGATGGCTTAGGCTGATATCTCGTCTGCACCCCTTGGTGGTCTCCGACCCACCCTTTTTTGTCTATTTCCATTTATTTTTTAAGCGCCAGCAGCCCGTTGGCCTCTGGGTGCTACATAAAATGAATAAAAACACAGAAACAGAAATCTGACCTGCGGGATAATGAACCATCCACCCTAGATAATTGCTTACTATGCAAAGAGAAGGGTCTTCAGGCTTTTCCTAATGACAAGATGGTTCTTTTCAGTCTGCATGTTCGCAGGAAGCTTATTCCATGCTTGGGTCAACAATACTGGAAAAGAACGATCTTCCACCTCTCCGATCCTGGTCTCAGCCTCTGTGGTGCGGCTACTCTCCTTCTCCACTCTGGATTTCAGTGAGCCTATAGTTACCACTATGTCGTCAAGTTTGCCATGGACAGACATAAAGCCATTCTGCATAGGCGCCATCAGCTGGTCTTCACGGGTGTCGACGGGCAGCAGTCCCGGTGCCTCGCTCTGCCCTGGGTCCTCTGACCTAGGGGTTCTTGACAGGTTGTTAGTGAAGGAATCCATGGGACCCAGTTTATTTCCCATGCCCTTTGTCATGTCTCCTGGTGGTAGTGTCTCCCAACTCCGGTTTGCCAGCCAAAGAATATGTCCAGTTTAGGTACAAGCCACCTCTGCGTCCTGATATGCCCGGAGTGTCGGGAACTGTGCCTCCCTTCTTAGTTGAATTTAATTATCCATGCACAGCAAGGGCTGTGGGACCAGCCACACAGGGGTTCACCAGTCTCTTTGCCCCCCCGCTCCACGTCCCGAAGATGGGCTTCTCCAGTGCGTTTGCTCTTTCTGTCTCCGGCTACCTCCACCAAGCTCAGGTCATGGGCCCAAAGGCCAGTCCCTCAAGCATCCCAGAAATAAGGAGTTCAGAGAACAGAGCAGAGTGCTGTGATGTGATGTTAGTCCCTGGCCGCCTCAAGCTCCACTCGTTTTTGTGAGCCTTATCAGATGAAGTTGCACAGTGTGTCAGCTTCCCTATATTGTTGATTAGTATAGGCACCCACCTCCTCTTCTTGCACTCAGTGACCTTGGGCCCACTTGCGATGATGCCTACTATCGGAGTAATATCACTTCTCGGCTGCCCTTGGCGGACAAGCAACCGGAATCTAGTCACTGATCCCAGGACAGTGCCCAACAGTTATGCTGTGAAACAGACATTCGCTACCTGGGGGTCAGCCAGTAGTCCACTGAATGCACCAATAAAGCAGCTCCCATGTCCCTGCCCCCAATATGTCCTGGGGAAGACTCACTCCTCTCACAGCAGGCTTTGTCCCCCTGTGGGCCCAATCCTCCTGTCCTGGTGCGTATCCAGGGCATCGGATCTCTAAGTGGATGATAATCCACTTACCGTCATCCTCTTTCGAGACCGACATTCTTGATCTCCTCTCCACACATACCAAACTCGCATCAAAAACTATTCTCCTAGGAGACCTAAACCTGGGTCTCCATGACCCCAACCACTCACATGCCCTATCCTTGGCCAACTCTATATCCAACCTTAGTTTTGCACATATAATTTCCACTCCAACCTACTCCAAAGGCAGAACACTGGACTGGATTGCTGACCTTAACTGTGCTATCACCATCACCCAAAACGACCCCCCACAAAAGTCAACATAGAACCTCCATCGCGAGCCAGAAACTGTAGAAAGATCTCCATAGAAAGCCTCCAACCTCTCATCAAAAATATTCTTGGCGAGCCAAATGTTAACAACCTCAACCGAACATACCTAGTTGACCTCTATAACAACATCCTGAAGTCAGCCTTAGACATTGTCGCACCTCCCAAACTCAGGAAACCTAAGCCCCAAGCACACCTTAACAAATGGTTTACTCCTGAGCTGAAAAACCTCAGAACCTTAAAAAGAGCAGCCTAAACCATCTGGCGAAAATCGCCATCCACCACTAACAGAACAGCGTTCACGTTAGCATCCGCGACTTACAAAACAGCCATCCTGTCAGCCAAAAAACACTCATACGATACTAGAACCCAAAACGCCAATTCCAGAACCAAAGAATTATTTAGCATCCTTAAAGAGCTTGAGTCCCCAGCACCCCCAACTTAAGACTGTATCAAAAATGCAGAATGGTGTACCAAAATACAACAAGCTCTAGCAGACAAAATCATCCTCCTCAAAAACAAAATCAAAGCTAAAAAGGCTAGCCTTCAAAAGGACCGCCAATCTGCCAACCTCAGCTATGACAGAACAACCCCCTTGTCCACCTTTCTCCTTCTCCCAAGTAACACCTACGGAAGTTGAAAACATTATTAAAAGCCTAAAACCCTCACATTGCCAGGGTGATGTCTGCCCAGCCACCATCATCAAGGATGGAGCCAAAATCGTAGCCCCCTTCATGACCACCGTGATCAGTGCCTCTTTTGCCTCCAATCAGGTACCCCAAAATCTCAAGGAAGCCTGGATCATGCCACTATTAAAGAAAGCCAACTTGGACCTGAACATCCCCACTAACTATAGGCCTATCACCACGGTTCCCTTTCTCCTGAAGATCCTGGACCGGGTGGCATACTTGCAAATCCAGAAACTTTTAGATGAGAACAACCTCCTCGGCCTTAGACAATCCAGATTTAGACCCAGACATGGGACCGAGACTGCTCTCCTAGACCTAAAAATTCAAATGGACGAGGCAAAGGATAAAGGCAAACTTGCAGTCCTCCTATTACTAGACCTATCTGCAGCCTTTGGTCTCGTCGACCACCAAATCCTGACCAAACACCTCTCCACTACCGCAGCTTTCTCCCCCAATGCATCGGATTGGATCAAATCCTTCCTAGCAGACCGCACTACCAGTGTCTTTTCACCCTCAGCCTGCACAGACCCAACTCCAACCCTGTGCGGCGTCCCGCAAGGCTCTTGCGTGTCACCCACTTTATACAATATCTTGACGAAGCTCCTCTTCGACCGCCTTGACAACCTGGGTGTTGTCTATACTAACTACGCTGACAACACCCAAGTCCTCATCCACCTCACTGGCTGCTATGACCATGGCTCCAATTTACTCAACAGTATCTATCTCGAAATCCAAGCCTGGGTGGCTGACAACGGTCTTTGTCTCAATGACGACAAGACAGAGCTGATGATTGTAGGCTCTCAGGCACGCCGCAGCAAACTTGACCGCAGTTACTCATCATTCGTCATCGACAACAACATAATTAGCGTCTCCAAAGAGAACGATTCAACCCTCTCCTTCAGAAAACAGGTCAACAGCATCGCATCCTCTACAGCGTACACAAACAAACTAAAATATAGTTGCAGATCTTTCCTATCCACAAGTAACTGCTTAACACTAGCCAGAACACTCGCCCTCTCCAAAATTGACTACTGTAACACACTATTCCTCGGCACCTCGGAACACAACCTCAACAAACTCCAGGTGCTCCAGAACAACTCACTACGAGCAGCACTTAGCCTTCCGAGATCCTGCCACATTACCACACACAGACAAAACGCCAACTGACTGCCCTTCCGAGACAGAATTACACTTCGTACCCTGGCCATCACGTACAAGTGCCTCACCAATTCCGCCCCGAAATATCTTGCAGATAAACTCTGCCTCCACCAACCCACCCGCATCACCAGATCCTCAAACTCCTCAAACCTAATGATCCCAAGATACAACCTAAAATCAGCAGGCGGCGCCAGCTTCCCAGTTCAAGCAGCCAAACGCTGGAACGCCATCCCCACCACCATCAAACAGGAACCATCTTTCCTTACCTTCAAAGGAGGCATAAAAACATGGCTAAACAACAACCCTCCCCAGTAAAGACCAGCCAACTCACTTTCAGTTCCCATTGTAACCAGCGTCCACCGCTACATCATCACCTGTGTATCTTGTAATCAACCCTACTGTAACCAGGGTCATTGTATCTCGTAATCGTCCCAACTGTAACCAGGGACACTCCTTCTGTTATTTATTTGCATAACCTGTAACCTGTTAGCTATATTCTCAAGCGCCCAGTTACCCCTGGGTTTGGCGCGCGATACAAGTAATAAACAAATACAAAAATGATGCGTCACTCCAGCAGGGAGCGGTGCGGGAGAAGGGGGCAGGCCGCCGGTCTGATGTCTGCCACCCCGGTCTTCCACATGGGCTCATTACGCTCTCAGACCCACTGGTGTTGTGCTCCTTTAACGGCAGAAGTCTCACCATATGAGACGTCTGATCTGTTGCTTTGCTGTCAACCGTACGGAGCTCCCCAGCCGCATGCCCCCTTCACGGGACCTCAGTTCCGCAGACCCAAAACAGCTGTATGGGGACTGCGCCGCAGCAAGGGAAGCCCAGCACGGGCCGCAGGGTCTCCAGCTCCTCCCCCAGTGAGGCCGCCTCCACCGCACATAAAATCAGTTGCCGCTCCGTGTCCTGCGGTGAAGTCTGACGGGCCGAGCCTCCCCGTCACTCTGCTTCCCCCTCAATGGGTTCAGGCTCCAATGCCGCACACTGGATTAAAGAGCTCTTCAGTCCGCGTGTGCTCCAAACCCTCCGCTGCTGCAATTTCTTAAGTAGATGTAGTTAGCTGGCACCCAGAAGGATATTTTTGGATTAGGATATTGTTGGGGTCCAGAGGTCACACTCAGGCGGCCATTTCTCATGCTGCTCAGCAGCACCCCCCCTAAAATAAAGATATTTTAATCAGCAAAGGTTGATTACATTCAATAGTGAGGTGTTTTAATGTTTTTTCTACTTCATTTGTATTATTCCATAGGCCGAAGCCTGGCTCAGAATTTTCCAACCCAAATAAAGATCCTCCAATGTGGTAATTAAATTAAACCGAAAGCGCATAAACAAGTTCCTATGCAAATTAACAGGAAATGTTCTAGCATAATCCTGTATGGAGAGAACGTGATATTCTTTTAGTAGGACACACTACACAATGTTACTATAGTTTTGCATTTAATCATATGTATACCATTATTTTCTTTTGCATCACAAGCCCATCAAATATATAATCATTACTACGATACCCAATCTCGTACAGTGTGAATTCACATTACTTCATAAAGGTTTGAAAAGCCTCACGAGAATTATTCTACTAAAAAATGTCCCATACATCACAATATAATTTAGGACGAGTTGCCATCATGACATTTATGTACAATGTAAGCTCTTTCTATTGTACAAAGGCAACTAGCGGAGATAATCCTAGTTTCACACTTATTATTTATACAGGAAGGCTGCAGGGAAGATGCAAGAACTTCCGTACGAGTCCATCTAAGATAGCCAGTTCCAATTTTTAATGGTAAATTTCGAATCCATATCAAGGTGTGTTTTACTTTTTTATAAGCAATAATCGAATACACTCGATGCAGCTCCTCGCTTCAGACGATGTTGAGCCCTCCAAATGACATCTAGTGTTTGATACATTAAAGGTAAGCCAATCGGGGCCCCTTGCGCAGTGCATCACAATTTAAAAACAAAAATCTGCAAATATTGGAAGTTCTCGAAAATATACTGGGAATTATCTCCTGCAACCTACATTTCATGCAACTTATCCTATTGCGGCAAGAAACGTAATCTTCTTGTTGCACTGCATCCTGCCTGCGAGGCTCATTTCGCCTACAACTGCGTGCGAGCACTATAAGATGGAGGCCGTGCCACCTAGCACAAATGTGCTTTCATAATTCCTCACTCGCCGCGACCAGCAGCCGTGATTGATCCTTTCAATGGCGGGGAGGTCAATCGGGAGCCAGCAAGTGGACGCTGGCCTCCTACAGAAGGCCCACACACAAGGCTCTGTTTACCCCCATTTGCACCGGTGCGTGCCGGTGTGTCCATCCGCATATCCAGGTACTGTACGGAACAAATCATCATCTATAATACCTAGTTTATTCCGTGCGCAGCCCAACAGTATCTCTACCTATCACCAATACTACCGTAACTCAATTAATTACAGTGACTGAATTGCTCTCTTTGTCACTCCAATCCACGCCAACCACGTACTTTAATTGTGGCTACAAACTACGACTGTTCTTTGCAAAGACGTTCAAACAAGAGCGGTATAAATGTATACCATTTATGCAATCGCGATTAGATTACACCTTGTCGTACTCCACACGTTGTACTGATCCATATGAAACTAAGGCTTACCACTCGTCTCCAACCGATAGCTCCAGGTTTTTCCAAGTGCCCGTAGCAGCACACTTTATTTCTGTTGACCATAAGTGATGGATACAGTTAATGCTCACTGCTATCCGACTACCGCTTATCGCGTAGCACCTTACTTGCCACCAGCTTTATCTTGCCAAATTGTGCATGCTCTGTTTAGCACCTGTGCACCACCTCCTGATCAATTGATCTCACATTGTATATGCTGATACTCTGACATATGATTGCATTGCCACTGTTGGTCTTGAACCCCACTTCATGTTCTTATGCCACGGTGGCTAAGATCGCATAGCATATTTGGCGACTGCACACTAGTAGCAGCTACCTGCATCCCTCTCGCGCTTTGACCATGGCAGATTAGACCATATTGCTCAATATACTGTTGCCACTAGACCTGACTTATGCTTTGTTCTCATGTTACAGTAGGCCCAATTGCACTGTAAATATATGTATTACTTACTGTCAACAGCCTGTATTATGCCTAGACCATTGCAGCCTAGCCTATATTGTTTAAATGTATTGTTGCTGATTGACTTGTCTAATACATTGTCATGTCTACAGCGTAGCAGCCTACCTGCTTCACCTTGGCGTTTAGACTACTGTAGAAAAACGTACCTACTAAATGCACTGTAGCCATTAGTTTTACTTCACCTCCTGCTTTTATGTCAAAGGAGATTAGCACTGCAACGTATTGATAAGGATAGCACACTATTAGTAATTTACCATGGCCCACCCCACCTGTCAGCTGCCACCAAAAACAGCTACCATAAATTGGGAATATGTTACCCTCTCTCCCATTTCGCATGCTCCCCTTATCACTACTACTGGCTACTTACTGCTGGGACGCAATGCTAAACTTGACCCCCACAATGGATCTTACCTGCTCAGCAGGCACATATACTCAATTTGGCCAGGGACTTGCCTGCCTCCAGTGCGCTCGGCACCATCCCATCCCCTGCCCTATGCCATTCCTTAACAAGATTGCCCCTTTTCCTCACCTCACACCACCGATCAACATTATATCCCTCAACAAGGATACAGCCAAATCTGACTTTCCAGCATTTGACTGCCCTCTCTCCTCATTATCGCCAGATGGACCCACTAGACTCTACCGCCTGTCTACAAGGACTCTGCGCAGCAACAGGAATACAATCCTAGCCTTATCGTCTGACATCCAAACCCCTTTGGCCCCTCTGCATTCCAAACCTATACTGGCCATCTGAGAAGATCTCGAATCTTATCTCGCATCACCCAACCTCAAACTAAAAAATGGCAAACGTCTTGCCTTAGCCAACAAAAACTTCAGACCAACACTACCTCCCATCCTAACATTTTACAAACACCTACCACCATAACTAATCCTGAAAGTCTCCCAAAGATTGTCACTGCGTTACAATCAGATGATGCTCAAATCTTTGCAGCTCCATGGCCGGCACAATCTATCACTGGCCACCTGAGAAGATCGAAACTAATACAACCACCTCCCAACCCAACTTCATACATACACCTATACACAGCCTTTCTCAAACTACACCAGGTACAGCTAAAAACTCCAAATATTACATAACCACCACACCTAAACCCACCATCTCTAATGGGATCTCTTTAAAAGGTGACCTTACAAATGCTAGATCCATAACAGCTCATGCCTTAGATATCACAGATGTCATAAAAACAAATGACATCGACTTCCTAGCAGTAACCGAAACATGGCTCCACACAGTCTCAAGACCACTCTTGTCCTTAGCTATCCCAGAAGGCTACACCATTTACAGAAAAGACAGATCCACCACAAGAGGAGGTGGAGTAACCTTAATGCTAAAGAGGCTTTCAAACATAAGAATATGCCCGGAATTACCATTTACTTCCGGAGAAGTCATCTCCTCAAAAATTGCACTCACACCTACTTGCACACTTACACTGCACATCATCTATAGACCCCAGGCCCTATCTCTACTTTTGATGACGACGTTCCAATACTCCTGGCACACAATATGAAACCTCATTCCAAAATGATCATTATGGGCGACTTCAACCTAGGCTTGACACCCATGCAAGTCTCCTGGCTAACTCCATTGAAGCCCAAGGACTTACCCAAAGAATCACTGCACCTACCCATGATAAAGGATGTGCTTTAGATTGGTTAGCTGATATCAACTGCTCGACCAACATCCAATCTAATAGCCCATCACCATGGTCTGATCACATCATAATATTCACTACCACCATTAATACCAAGAACCTTAAACAGCCTCAAACCACACCCTTGGCCCCTTCTAAAAACCTCAAAAATATCAACTGAGAAAGTATATTACCATTACTTACCTCCATCCTTGATCCACTACACCTGGATAATGACCCCTCAACCTTGGTCAGCCAGTACAATGAAATTATGCTTGCGGCTATAGAAAAAACTGCTCCTTTAAAAAGCAAAAAGAGTAAACCCTGAGCCCATATCAATCCTTGGTTCACGCCTGAACTTAAAGCTCTTCAGGCCTATCAAAGATCTGCAGAAAATAAATGCATCAAACTACCATCTCATGAAAATAGAATATCATTCCAAACCTCAACAAACAATTACAAGAATGAAATAATCAAATCTAAAAATGAAGTTTACAACAAAAGAATTTCCAATGACCAATCTAATACTAGAGAGCTATTTACCATCCTCCGCGAATTGGAATCTCCAGCGCCCACCCCCGATCATATGATCAAAGATAAACAATGGTGCTCCAATATTCAGAATGCCCTTGCTGACAAAATCCCATTACTACAAAGCAAAATAGAACAAAAAAAATCTAAACTTAACCTCATCAACCCCATCAACCAAATATCTCTCACCAAATACCTCTAAGGCAACCAAATTTACATTCTCCCCACTCACAACGTTAGATACTATCAACATCACCAAAAGCTTAAAACCATCTAAATGCAAAGGTGATATCTGCCCCGCAACATTGGTTAAAGACTGCACAGTTGAACTTGCACCTTTTGTCACCAGTCTCATCAATAACTCATTCGACTACAATACATTCCTTAACAACCTAAAAAAAAGCCTCGGCCCTACCTTTACTGAAAAAGCCAACCTTAGATCCTAATATTCCCACTAGTTTCCGCTGGATCACCAAAGTACCCTTCTTACTTAAAATATTAGACTGTGCAGCCTATCTACAGATCCAAAAACATTTGGAGGATAATCATCTCCTGGGATTAAGACAATCCGGTTTCAGACCAGGCCATGGCACTGAAACTGCATTACTTGATCTGAAAACACAAATGGACCAATACATAGATAAAGGAGAACTTTGCAGCCCAATTTGCCCCAGATTCCATCAACTGGATCAAATTGTTTCTATCTAACCGTACCATAAGGGCCTTTTCAGACACAGCAGCAGCTCACCCTGCCCAGTGACCTGTGGTGCACTGCAAGGTTTGTGTGTCTCTCCCACCCTCTACAATGCTTTCACTAAGCTCTTGTTTGACAAACTTGATAAAATGGGTATCACATATATAAATTATGCGGAGGATACTCAAATCCTCATACCAATCACCGGATGTTAAACTACAGCCACCAAAAACCTAAACAAAATATACCTTGCAATGCAAGCATGGATGGCACTTAATGGACTATGCCTCAATGACAATAAGACGGAGCTTATCCTCATTGGTAACAAAACAAAGCTTAGGAACCTCCCACAGTGTTACAACTCTTATCATTGATGGCAACACCATCCCAGTGGCTAAAGAAACAAAACATGTAGGGGTTTATATTGACTCATCACTCACTCTAAATAGACAGGTTAATGCTGTTGTCTCATCAGCCACATACACAGCCAAACTGATAAGAGCCAGCCGCCCTATTCTCTCCTCGGAAAACATACCTCTGGCAAGGGCATTGATACTCTCTAGGATTGATTATTGCAATTCTCTCTTCGCTGGCACTAGTGCCAGAAATATCAAACAATTACAAAAAGTACAAAATAATGCCATAAGAGCAGCATTAAATATCCCAAGCCACAATCACATCTCATCCATTAGAAGGACCATTCACTGGCTCCCTGTCCAAGATGGAATTAAATTCTAAATCTTGACTATGACACACAAATGCATTGCTAATAAGACTCCTAAATACCTCAGCAATTATATTTGCAAAGTCAACACTAATAGACCTACCCGCTATGTCTACACCAACATGCTCTCCATCCCCAGTTATAGTAGACAGAAATCTGGAGGCTCTAGTTTCCTAGGCATAGCCCCAAAATTGTGGAACGGACTCCCCCCTCCCCCCAATTGAGAAATGACACCTCATTCTGGTCATTTAGAAAAAAACCTTAAAACTCTGCTATTCAGATCCAACCTCTTACAATAGTCCCTTAGCTCCCCAAGCTAACACAAATAACACAAATTATGAGGAGGATTTGGAACAATATACAAATATGTCGTCAAAAGTGTGGAATGTCTGCGTCTGAAACCAATGTAAATGTATTTCTACTGTGTCTGAATCTAATGTAAATGTATTGATCAATGCATTAACATGTAATGTACTGTGCAAATCGTAATGTAATGCTTAACCTCTAAGAAATCAAAGCGCCTAGTTGCCTATGGGATATGCGTGCTTTGCAAATGAAAAAATAAAATAAATAAATACCTATACACAAGCTAAAGCTGTTAGCTTTGCCAATGTTCACTTTAAAGGATCATCAGTGCAAGGAAGAGATTTGAAAATACAGCTACTGCTTAAAAATCAAATGTCTGAACACACTTGGCTAGGAGCTCAATTAAAGTGGCAATTCATCCATCAACTGCCAGAAGACTGATTAGAAATAACACTGCCAAGCCCTATACAGCACAATGTTTGATGTTACTGCATGATAGAGCTAAGCCAAAGATCTCCCAAAAGGGTATGGAAACCACACAAACCCCACAGGCTGCTTGTCCGTTCTCACATCCCATCTCGAAATCTGTGCCCCAATGCAATTGTTTCGGCTTATATTGGGTGCTAAATTGCTGCCGAAAGACAAAACAAAAAAAATCAGGATATAGCCTTGAAAGGTTTCCAATTCTTTTTTTTTTTAAAAGGCTTGTGTGGTGAGTCTGATCACATTTACTGCAATCGTGCTTGGAAATGAGAGAACAGAGGACACATTTTTTTTGTTTGAGGAGGTAACCGAAACATTGAGTGTGTCATTATAACCAGTGTATCTTTATAATAATTAGAATGTCTGTTCTTAAATAGCGCTTGATGCAAGAATCGTCCAACTTTCGAGTGATGAAATACTATCAAATGTAATGGCACACAGTCTATCGATCGCGGAAGAATTGAAGGGCTGAGTTGGTCCTGTGCTGAATTTGAACCTGTGAAGAGCATGCTTGTCTCATGTCAGAGGCGAGAATGTAACTTGTGCGCTAGCTACCTGTACCAGAGCACATTGCATACAAGTTCGTCTGGAAGCAAAGTCTCATTCATTTATTCCATTCATTGCATACTTGGGGGACGGGGGATGGGTAACACAAAATAAAAACAAATAAAACAGCGAGGCATACTACAGAAAGGATCATGAAGTTTTGGAAAAAAATGCACAAAAGACACTATCTGTTCCATTAAAACATATACACTTCATTTCTCCAATTTCACTCTACAACATTTCTTTACAAAAAGTATAAACCAAGAAAGCAAAGCACCTAACTTACCGGCATGAATGTTATCCTTAAATGCTGCACTCTCCAGTAAGAATATTAAATGACGGCTAAACTTGTTTTCTGTGCTGGACTCCAAGTTTAATACATCCTTTGCTGAACATCTGATTCCATAGCATTCTCCCAGTTTTCTGCAAATGTACTGCAAATGTAAAAAGACATCGTCTGGCCGTACATTGATTGCTCATTTTTAGAGGTCGAAAATATCGCCACGTTGACACTTATTCATGTACATTATAAGGTTCATATCCTCCTGTGTCACTTTTCTATGCCCTATGTTTCCTGATCGACTAGCAGTGCAGGGGGTTAAAGCATTGGTGGAATCACCGAGAACACATGAAAAACATTCCTGTGGTTCCTCAGCCACCACCTAACTCACTCATGTGTAGCCCGCCCCCTCTCACAAACCAAAATAAAAACATATCTGGCTTCAAGACACCATCACTCATGTCCTTTGTGTACCCCTAGCCCTTAAAACACACATATCTGGTAGGCAGCCTGTCATGCAACTCTTCCCTTCCTTCGATTTCTAAATGTCCACCCGCCACCAAATACCCCAAAAGAGCTTACCCTCCTTGCAAACTCCTGCTACTACCACTAATAAGAGCCTTGCTGCTTCCTTTGATAAAATAGAAAAATACATGTCCTTCTGTGAACTTAATAATTCCTTCCTCGGTTTTTTCTGGTAGCAGGTTTATGGTGAACTTCAAACCTCATTAACTATTTGTTCAGTGAGTTGGGTGTTATGCTTGAGCTAAAACATGGCGCTGGTGCGCAATGCATTCTGGGGGCACTCAGAGCCATAATGGATATTTATTCCATGCCTCAGTGAAAAGCTGTACTTATTTTGCTGATAGCTGAATTTGCTTTGCTGAAAAAACATGCTTTCTAAACCTGGTATGCAGCCAGTCAAGGACATTCTGCTGGGAAAGCTGGTTTTGTTATGTCTTGCTATGAGTTATGGAACTGTTTTCTGTGGCGTTTGTTCTTAGGAGAGGAGAGAAGCACTTTGCTCCTTGAGGTTACTGTCGGTTGACCCAGCTGGCAACCAACGGTCACTTATCAATGCGCATTGCTAGAAGGTTCGAGAAATTGCCACCCCTGTTTGAGGAGTGCATGTATGCGGAACCCCTCAGCGTTCAGACGAGATAAGCACAAAGACCTGAGTCGGAAGGGGGACGCCTTTGTCCGACATACCTGTGGGCTGTTGTGCTCTCGGCCTGGCTGTTGCCGGGGTCTTCCATCCGCTTCTGGCGAGATGAGGGATTCAGTTACGCCCACGGTGATGTATTTTCTTTTGAATTCTCTGTCTTTTCTGTGATTTATTTCTGTGTTATCACTAGTTGCTTCCAAGCTATAAATAAATAGCTGTATAAGTGCTCATTATTTTCTAAGCGTGCATGTGGGAGTAAGTCATTGCGTCGTCTACCTGCGTTCAAAGTATTGGCTCTGCAACTGCGCTGGTGATTAATGACTGTCCGTGCACTCTGGGCGAGCAATACATTTTTGGCGACGAGGGTGGGATATTTGTGATGAATTGCTCCAAATATTAAAGAATCTGTTTGAGCACAGATAGGCTTTGCTTACATTGCAAGCGAAAGTTATTTGGCAGTGAGTGTTGGACTGTGTTAATCTGTTTTTTTTTGTGTGCGCGTGTTTGCGTGAGTGACTGCAGTGTGGAAAGGAAAAAAAATATATATATATATATATATATATATATATATATATATATATATATATATATATAAAGAGGTTTTGTACATTACTGCAATGATGAATAGTTTGTTCAGGAGAAAGGGCCTTCCCGCTGGTGGTGAATGTCCAGACGTTATCATTCCAGGTTGGGCTCAAGGCCCATGTGATAAATTAGCACAAATGTGGGCGTGCGGAGCGGGACTGTGTGAAACATGGAATCATGGATTGGGAGATGCTGATCCGTCTGATGTAATGTCTTGTTTACAACAGGTTTCAGTAGAGAGGGGAAAGGAATGCACCGTGCTGGGTAGGCGGGGTTGGGTCCTCCTGCATGCCTATAGGAAAATGCATCAAAGAAATGTGGAAATGAAAAATGAGATTTTGCGATTAGAAAAAGAGTTGGCTGCAGAAAAGCAGATTGCGTTAATGCAGCAGATTCAAATGAAACTTTTCAAAGATAAAGCTGATAAATATCAGGCTGTGGCAGAGAGGGCAGCAGTCAGAGTAGCCCAGTATAAGTATAGGAAAAGACGGGGAGGGGTCAACCAAAGAAAAGTGGCAGTTGTAATTGCTACCGCAGGTGTGGATTGGGATACCGATAAGTGGGATGGAGACATTTTTGACTCAACAAGCCCAGAGAGTAGCTTGGCAAATGAGTCAGATCCCAAAGCGGAATTTAATCAGAAGACAGTGGTGGCTAAACCAGATAGAAGACGGCGAGCCGGGCCCCACCCGCAGAACCCTGCGGGTGGGGTTGTGGATTTAACCACACTGGAGGATTACACCCAGCAGGAGGTCGGGGAAATCATTACTCGTTTCAGGCAAAAATCAGGGGAACCTTTATTTACATGGATGGTGAGATTGCTAGATGGGGTTGTTGGTAGATTCCACGGACTCACCGCGTTTTCTACCTTTGTCAACTGACACCAATGTACAGGAGGTCTTAAGGGCAGGGCCGCCCTCTGACTATAATGGCCAAGATTCACAGGTGTCTTTGTTGCACCTAGCAGCCCAAGCATGTAACCGTAAGTACCCCATTACCACAGATTGGCCTAGCGAGGAAACAAAGTGGTATACTTTGAAAGAGGTGATTCAAAAGGTCAGAGAGCATGCTATGAAAGAGGCAATTCATGTAGATGCTCCAGGACACATGGGGGCCGTGCCACTCTGTTTCAACTAGAAATATGGTGATCAGAACTGCACCACCCGCATACAAAAGTGTCATTATGACTTTGCTCGTAGGTATGACGGGCAAACCCACTGATGAGGTGGTGGATGCCATTCGGCAACTGGCAGATTTAGGGGAGTGGGACAAGAGTGATGACAAGCCACGGGACAGAGAGGGGCGTAGTGAGAGAAGAACTGAAGGCAGGAGGCAAGATAATAGAGACTCCCGAGTGTCCAGGAAAGACATGTTTTTGGCTTTGTTAAAAGATGGTGTGCCACAAGAAGAAATTGATGGCATTGAAAATAGGGTAATGTATGAACTATACAAAAAGAGAGGGCTTGCAGCCAAAGAGCGCTATAAACAGGTTAAGAAACAGGTAGTAACCAAGCCACAGGGGGACACCTCACCTTCTGCTCCTCCTGAGGAAGAACAAGAAGGGTCTATGGGGACACCTTACCCGTACCAGCCAACATACGCCGATTTGAGGAAGGTGGTGAGTGCAATGCTAGAGGCAGAGTCAGTTCACACTCATTTAAAATTTGACCAGGGTTACGGCCAAGCTCCGGCAGCGTCTGCTCGCATAAAAGTTGATAGGCGGCCCCATGTTAATGTTAAGATTTTTTGGGGTCCAGGAAATACGCAAGGGGTGCGAGCATTGATAGACACCGGGGCAGAGGCATCTCTGATTCATGGAAATCCAGCACGATTCAAAGGCAGACAATTTACTATTACAGGTCTCGGGGGAAAGGAGACCCTCGCAGTACAAACTGAAGTGTAGATGAAAATAGGCAATTTGATTAGGCAGAAATACCAAGTGTTGATTGTCCCGATACCCGAGTACATAATTGGCTTTGACATTCTGGAAGGGTTGACTTTGGGACTTGGAGGTAAAACGTACCAGTTTGGGGTGAGTGCATTGATCTGCACATCCATTACCGTAGGCAAATTGAAGATGCCCCCACTACAGGTGCCTGTAGCAACCAAGCGGGTAGCAATGAAGCAATACCGCATTCCTGGGGGGCACAAGGAAATTTCAGACACCATCAAAGGGTATGTGGAGGCGGGTGTGTTACGCCCTTTACTACCGCATGGAACAATCCTCTCTGGCCTGTCAAAAAAGGGGATGGGTCTTGGAGGATGACGGTGGATTACCGTGAGTTGAATAAACACACTCCTCCCTTAGTGCCTGCGGTCCCAGATGCCATTACCTTGATTGAGAATGTCCAAAAGTTTGAGGGGACTTGGTATGCAGTGGTAGATTTAGCCAATGCATTTTTCTCTGTGCAAATTGCTGAAGAGTGTCAAGAGCAGTTTGCATTTTCTTGGAGCGGGCGTCAGTATACCTTTACAAGGTTACCTATGGGGTACATACATAGCCCGACTATCTGTCACCGGCTGGTGGCAGAGCACTTAGACAAGATACCGTGTAAACCTGACATACAAATCTCTCACTACATTAATGATATTTTGATTCAGGGCAAGGATGAGTGCAGTGTGTAAAATCAGTTAGAAGTCATTATGGAAGGATTGAAGAAGGAAGGGTGGGAGATTAACCCGAACAAAATTCAAGGCCCAGCTGAGACAGTGATATTCCTAGGGATTCAGTGGCATAATGGGCATCGAGAAATGGTGCCGAAGGCCCGACAGAAGATTCTTGAGTTTACCACTCCAATGAACAAAAAGCAAGCTCAGCAGTTCATAGGGCTATTTGGGTTTTGGAGGCAGCACATTCCCCAGTTAGGGCAGATACTAGCCCCCCTCTACAAAGTAACATGAAAGAAATATGAGTTTCAGTGGGGGGAAGAGCAGCAAAAAGCATTTCATTTGGCAAAAGATACTGTGCAGCAGGTACTTGATCTATGGCCATTGAAGGAAGGCGAAGTGGAGTTGAATGTGTCTGTGCAAGACAATTATGCTAACTGGAGTGTGTGGCAGAAACAAGACAGGAAACGTGTGCCATTGGGGTTTTGGAGCCGTAAATTACCCGATGCTGGTAATTCATAAACTCCGCTTGAGAAGCAGTTGCTGGCATGTTATTGGGCCCTTGTTGATACCGAGCAAATGACGGTGGGCCATGATGTATTGATGAGGCAAGAAATACCGATTATGCAATGGGTGCTGAGCTCTCCTAAAACACAGAGTAGGACATGCTCAAGAAGCCAGCATAATTAAATGGAAATGGTACATTCAAGACAGAGCCAAATCAGGGAAGGGTGGAGTTGCAAAATTACATGAGCAAGTAGCCAACATACCACCCTCAGATTACATACCACCGGAAGTGCCTGAAAAATGCGAGTCTCCCGTGAAATGGGGAGTACCTTATGGCGATTTGACCGTGGAGCAGATAGAGCATGCCTGGTTCACGGATGGCTCGGCCCGTTATGTGGGAACAGAGCAATACTGGAAAGCGGTGTCGTATAATCCCAAGACAAAAAAGATTTTGACAACATCAGGGAAAGGGAAGAGCAGTCAGTTTGCAGAGCTTTATGCAGTTTACCAGGCATTGAAACAAGAGACCCCTGGTCGATGTCATTTGTACACAGATTCATGGTCAGTGGCAAATGGGTTGGCGGGCGGTGTGGCTGCCAACCTGGCAAAAGAATGGGTGGAAGATACATTCAAAAGAGTTATGGGGAAAAGAACAGTGCAAGATATTGTGGAAATGTTATCACAAAGTGAAGTCACTGTGTATCATGTGGACGCGCATTGTGCTAAAGACTCATTAGGACGTTGGTTTTATTCTGTTGCAGATGAACACACCAAGGTTTCATCTGTGGATGCGGAGGCTCGAAGAAGACGATCTGGATGGTTTGGCCAAGTGGGCTCACCAGAAATGTGAGCACCTTGGAGAAAAGGCTACTATCAGGTGGGCACAAGCTCAAGGAATCAATATTCCTTTAGAGGTAGTGAAAACAATAATTTTGCAATGTCCAGTGTGCCAACACCAACAGCACAGGCCTATCCCTCAGATTGTCCGGGGAACATTGCGAAGAGGAAAGTTACCAGGTCAAATTTGGCAGATTGATTATATCGGTCCCCTGCCAATCAGTAAAGGTTGTCAGTATGCATGCACAATTGTGGATACATACTCAGGATACATGATGGTTTTGCCGTGCAAGCGTGACACACAACTGAACACCATTAAGTTGTTAGATCAGATCACATTGCATTACAGAGTGCCTTTGCAGATTCAAAGTGACAATGGGTCACACTTCAAAGGCAAATTGATTCAAGGATATTGTCAGGAAAAAGGTATTGAATGGCTCTACCATGTGCCTTATTACCCTGCCGCTTCAGGATTAATTGAACGGATGAATGGTTTGTTGAAAGAACAGTTGCGCAAATCTGGAGACGGCAGTTTGGCAGGCTGGCGTGATCGTGTGTTTGGTGCAGTGCAAGTGCTAAACAATAGGTCTGTGAATGATCATGAAACTCCTCTGATGCGGCTAATGAATCCTGCTTTAAAGATTAAACCCAACTCAGTCAGAGAAACCCTATTGTACTGGGAAATTACCCCGGGTTCTTTAGCTCCCTATCGGGCGACTCCAGAGTCAGCAGGGGTAGACTTGCATTCCCATGAGGAAATCAGATTAGACCCAAGAGGGATTGTTGTAATTGAAACAGGGATTGGAGTACAAATTCCCCCAGAGCATATGGGATGGATTGCCCCAGATCTTGTCTAGCATTGAAGGGAGTTGAAGTGTTGGGATGGGTCATTGATGCCGATAACCAAGGCGAGATCAAAGTCATCCTGATGAATAGTGGGGACCAATTGTTACCGATCCACAAGGGCGATCGGGTGGCCCAACTAATTATCATTCCTGTTAAGTTGTCCTTGATTAAGAAGGGGGAGCCTCCTACAGTGTTAACTACCCGTGGTGATCGTGGTCTTGGCTCTTCAGACAGTATGGTACCGGGTGCGAAGGTGTGGGTGGAAAGGCCAAGTGGCCCACCAGTGCCCGCAGATGTCATTGCATCAGGCAAAGACCAAGTAGTCTTAGTGATGGAGCCCGGTAGAAAGAAATGGCAGTATGTGCCCGCAGACAAATGTTACCTAAGAGAGTGATTTTCAACACTGATATCTCTTTTCTGGGTTTGCCTTGTAGATCCTGTGTCTGGCTGGTGTAATTGTGGGACTAAATGGACTCCGTTCGGGAGAGTGAAACGGCATGCTGCTACCAATGAAAAATGTCACATCTGTGCCAGCGATCCATGGAAAACCGATGATGATGAACAATGATGTCCAAAAGCAGTCCTATGCCGATGCCGAAAAGCCAGCAAGACCGAAGACATGGATTTATGGAATGCGACAAACACGTCAGGGGCAAGTGAAAACAACATTGATCCCAGCTATGCGAGAGGCGTCTTCAGGACGGCGAAAATATTCCCCAATGATCACCCAAACAGAGAATATGTGGACGTATCTGGCACAACAAGTGCTCAACATTACGCACTTTTGCCTCACGGACGTGCCCAATGCTGAAGCTTTACTGACTACGTGCTTAGTAGCAGTGCCGATGCCAGTTCCGGTTTTAAAGCACATTTTCGGCGTCACGCACAATGTTTTTTGGCTCAAGATTTAGATATTAGGCAATCCTTTTCCGTCTATGAGTACTGCAGGTTTTGCCAGGAAACGGATCGCAAATGGAGAAACTTGACACGTATTATAACTTACAATGTAACTCAAGGCGATGTGTGTTACCTTATGACATGTAATGCAAAAGAAATTGGCAAATGCCAACAGCTCAATTTAACCAAACAGCAAAATCAAACTGTGTTCGAGAAACGATTGTGTTCACGAGTTCCAAACACATGTACCAGTATGAATAATACTATGTCTTTCAATCATACAGTGATAGCTGCCAGTCATCTGAATCATGTGAAACTTCCAAAAGGATGGCTCTTTTCCTGTGGCAACATCACATACACTTACATTCCAGCTAACATTTCCGGAGATCCATGTGCCTTAACTCGATTAGGACTAATGATGTTCCCTTTACACCCAGCAATATCTCGAAGCAAAAGGTCAACTTTCGAGTCTGTGGGTCTATCCCCCGATTGTGATTCACATGTGCATTTGCTATCGGAGGTTGAGGTTCTAGCATTAACCCTTTCATTAGTGGGAGTTTGGGGTTTAGCTGCTGGGGGTTACAAATCTTTAATCGAATGAGCATGGCTAGTAGTAAAAGGACTCAATCATACTTCTCAGGCATAAGAAGAGTTACTCCTTGACAGCAAAGTTATTAGAAAAGCAACTTTGCAAAACAGGGCATCCGTTGATTATCTATTGCCGAAGCATAATTTAGGTTGTAACGCAGTTGAAGGTATGTGTTGTTTCAATCTAAGTGATCATTAACAATCCATTGAAGGTCATATTCCAGGTTTGAGGGATCTCATTTCTCAAGTGTCCCAAGATCATACTGGGAATTGGTGGTATTGGTTATTTTCATAGATTCCTGATATTGGGGGTATACTGTGTTACGCTTTTTCTTGCATTTGTATTACATTAACTATCATAATAGCTTGTTGTTGTATTCAATGCATTCCCAACTTAGTTCTAATGTTTCGTCGGTTCCAGAGACCGGCTCCTCTGCCACTGGGCTATGGAAGATAAATATCCAAGGGTGGAATTGTTGTGCTTGAGCTAAAACATGGCGCTGGTGCGCAGTGCATTCTGGGGGCACTCAGAGCCATAATGGATATTTATTCCATGCCTGTCATGATGCCTGCCCCCGGAAGATCAGACCAGGCCCAACAGCCCCGGAAGCAGGCATCATGCCACTTGGAGCATGCCCAAAAGCCCCAGTTAGGGGCTGTTTGGGTGCAGTCCTGGTGCCTATGGCGCCAGGCTCATAAAGATAAAGTCAGTCCTGGCGCCATGGGGGCCAGGCTCATTATTGATAACTTACCTGAAGCAGACCATGCTGCATACTCACCTGAGGCAGACCATGCTGCATGAAGACTCAAGCCAAATGAGGCTTAGGAGGGACTATTTTACTGAAAGGACTATTTTGTTACTTGGGTGGGGCTGTGGAAGAATACTTACCTGGAACTTCTTCCAAGGCTATTTAAACCACGCCCGGACAGCCACACGTGCTTTGCATTATTCTGCTTGCTGCAGCGTAACGCTCACCGGGTTTTCAGCAGCTCCAGTCTTCAGCCACGCCCGCTTCAGTCCTGGGACTCCTGCAACAAGAAGAAAAGAAGGATAAAGGTTAGAACAGGAGTTTTAACTTTAATCCTTACCTGAATCCTGATCCATTTCGCCACGGTGCTGAAAGACAGAAGTCTTTGAAGCATCGCTTCGCATTCCTACGGCGCCGCGCTGAACTCACATGCTTGGCGGTACTTCAGCATTCCATCACGCTCTCTCCATCTCGCGGACGCCCTCCGACACCTAAGGAGACAAAGACAGCAAGGTGAGCAAGGGGACTCTCTAAGACAATACAAGTTACCCCGCACAAAACTTACCTGATTTACCACGGGGGTCTCACCTCATCTTGGGTCGGCGCAGTCAACTCAGCTTCATCGCCGTACCACGGCCCCTAAGGGGAAAACCACAATAGACTTACCTGAATCTTACCAATTGCCATTTGGAAATCTTTGAGTGGATTAATCGGCAACCTGCAAGGAATCGGACAGAGTGAAGATCAGACATTTGAACTCTTATGAACAATTGGACTTTAGAGTCAATACTGGAACTCACCAATTCCTCTACGCCAGTGAAGTAACTGGTCATCAACGCGCCCCTGCGGTCGACGCAGGATGGAGAGCTCATCCTTCCAAACCAGCAGGTGAGACTAAGGAGGGGACATCAAGAGTGATCTGTGGGAAGACAACAGGAGTGGGGAAGGTGGGTTGACACTCAATTCCACGGGTGGTTAATTCCTCTTCTCCTTTGCAGAAGAATATTCCTGCGAGCAAGACAAACTAGGCTGAGCAGGCCAGTCCAGTCAGTCATCTCAGCGTTACACGTCACGCTGGTGGAAACAACAGCGGCCCAGTTCCGGTGGACGCCCCCGTGGGGACCAGGTGAGCGTAACAATGCCTCAGTGAAAAGATGTACTTACTTTGCTGAGAGCTTTGAATTTGCTTTGCTGAAAAAACATGCTTTCCAAACCTGGTATGCAGCCAGTCAAGGACATTCTGCTGGGAAAGCTGGTTTTGTTATGTCTTGCTATGAGTTATGGAACTGTTTTCCATGGCGTTTGTTCTTAGGAGAGGGGGGAAGCGCTTTGCTCCTTAAGGTTACTGTCGGTTGACCCAGCTGGCAACCGACGGTCACTTATCAATGCGCAAGCGCATTGCTAGAAGGTTCGAGAAATTGCCACCCCTGTTTGAGGAGTGCATATATGCGGAACCCCTCAGCGGTCAGACGAGATAAGCACAAAGACCTCAGTCGGAAGGGGGTCGCCTTTGTCCGACATACCTGTGGGCTGTTGTGCTCTCGGCCTGGCTGTTACCGGGGTCTTCCAGCCGCTTCTGGATAGATGAGGGATTCAGTTACGCCCACGGTGATGTATTTTCTTTTGAATTCTCTGTCTTTTCTGTGATTTATTTCTGTGTTATCAGTTGTTGCTTCCAAGCTATGAATAAATAGCCGTATAAGTGCTCATTATTTTCTAAGCGTGCGTGTGGGTGTAAGTCATTGCGTCATCTACCTGCGTTCAAAGTATTGGCTCTGCAACTGCGCTGGTGATTAATGACTGTCCGTGCACTCTGGGCGAGCAATACAGTCCGGTTTGTGTCCAACGCAAATGCATACAATTTCAACTTCTCTAAAGAAACGGACTAAGTTACAAAGTAAAACCATTTTCTAGAACTGAAAACCATTAGATGATGTGACCTACTGTAGGTTTAGTTTGTTTTGTGGGAATGCATCTCGTTTTCTCATCATCCATGTCAAAAAGACATATTGCTTTTTAAATACGGAACACCAGCAGATCGTTTTGTCCCACACGCATATTAAAGGCATGCCAGGTTAGCCCAGTGAAATGCTCTCAGAGTCCTGGCCTTAAGGTCCAGTAGGATTACATCTTGGTACTTGTAGTCATGCGTTTTGAAATGGCAAAATAGAACTACAAATACTATACAAGAAGACAGAATGCTGTAGGGGTTACAATCCCGACCTTGCTAAACATCCATCATTCCCCAGGACAGTACAACTACACATTCAATAGGAAAATGTGCAATGTGAAGCACACACATTTGCAACCAGAAAACCTGGGTTCACAGTCGGGCTTCGCCACTTAGTGTACATGATCATAGTCAAAACACTCAACCTAAATGCATCATATTTTCTTTGGCTGCCAAAACTGAAATCAACTAGAAGTGGTTCTGGCTAGTGTGAACTAAACAAAAAAGCCTCACTCATACTTAGCTTGATCATTGCACATGGCACCATCACATGTGAGCCATATTATGCTCCTAATTGAAAAGTAAACGTTAAGTATGTCAATGTTTGGTTGGTGGAGGTGCTTTCTGGGCCATGAATGTGTAAGGAGCCTGCCAGCCTAATTTAAGGCCCCGATTCATGTAATTATTTGCGTGCCATTCTGCGCGCAAATCCCTGGTTGACGTTTGTTTGCGGGGGACTGGGAGACGCTCTCCTGGGGATTGAACGCACTAGCAGCTGCGTTTGCTGCTTGCCAGTCCCTTTCCAGACAGCCAACTCCATGTTTCTCATTGTGCCAGCATCAGAAGGATTACATTACTCGCCGTCACATCTAGGATACAAACTTGTGACCCGCAGCTTGCACAAAGATTGATGCAGCAGCTGCACCAACCAACTGAGGTATCTTACAAATGATATTCCAACGATACATTCTGTGCATGTACCTTCTTGAAAATAGGTGAAAAAAGGGTTGTTATATAAGAAAGGTAATTCAAAGGGGGGAAGCAAAGTAAAATCAAAACGATGCAACATGCAATCTAATATACATTGAGGGAAAGTGGGCTCTATAGCGCGACCTCTTACATCGAGAGCCTGGTACATCGAAGGCAATCACATTGACCATTTGGCAGCCATTTTGCACTACAAAAGTGAAGGGTGCAAGGCTTTTAATTAATTCTGACCACTATCGTTGCTCTGGGAAACCTTCCATGGCTTTTCTTTAACAAGTCGAGCCCTTTGCAAGGGGCCTGGGGGGCAAACGGTTTCAATCCGGTCTTTGTCCTGCCACCAATGTGTGGTGTGTAAAGTTGCCCAGAGCAAGGTAACTAATTAGGATTAATTTAAAATGTTCTATCCATCACTTTTTAGTTTTTGTGGAAAGAAAAGCGTCATTAAAAAAATAAGGCCTTTCCAGTGCATCACTCATACCAACTCTGCCTTTTTTGTCATTTCCTATGATGTCCCTTTCCAAGACACCACCTGGATCAAAGGTTGGGCCATACGTCTCAGCATCCCCCACTCTCTAGGATAAATTTAAAAAATTGCCACCTAGCCTCCTCTGTTTACCTGCAATCTAAGGAGCACATGGTGGTAGCTGGCAACTAGGATAGGAACTGACGGTGATGTTAACAGATGTGATGTCAGAGATGCAAGATAGCATATGAAAAGAGGATTCTAGGTGGTGACAGTTGTTGGAAAGTCAAGTTGTGGGATGCATTTCCTAATAAAGAACATTGGTTCACTGTACCTGTACCTTTCCTCATTTCAACTGGGACGCCAGAGAGAACCCGGGAAATTGCTTTCGGGTTGCCCTGACGACATGCCAGTGACACCGTAGGACCTGTCAGTGATTGTACTGAAAGGTGGCCTCTAAAATACCACACAAAGAAGAACATGGGAGATCAAGTATACGAAGAGTCTCAATCTGAAAAATGTGTGTCTGAACATAGATTTATGGTACACTATGGCCTACTTTGAGCCTGGTACATCGAAGGCAACCACATTGATAAAACTAGAATATGACTTGCTGTTACCACATCTCACATACGGCTGTTGGACACATTGGGGGTCATTACGAGTTTGGAGGTAGCCATGGTGCTATTAGCGCAGTGGATGCCTCCAAACTTGTGTCGCGGTTCCTTGAATGGGGATTTACTGGGTCATTCCAACCTTGGAGGACCCGGTAAGTTCCCATTCAAAATACCCATCCCCATTCCCATTCGAGCCCGCATAGGGCTCAATGGGAATGGGGAGGGAGCTAATAACGGGCCCGTTATTACCTCCCTGGTCTCTTAGCGGCTCCCGCTAAATGTGGCTGGTAAAACCAGCCGTCCTTAGCGGGATCCACTAAGGGACCTCGTAATGCAGCGGTAAGGGGTTAACGGCACCGGCAACCTTACCAGCGCCGTTAACTCCTTACCGCCGCACTTGTAATGAGGCCCATTGTTTCAGAACCCTGCATGACCCTGACACTGTTCCGGAGAAACAGCTCTGATCAGTCATCATCCAAGTAGGGGTAGATGTGATCCCCCTCCTTAGACTTGCTGCCACCACTGCCATAAACTTGGTAAAACCCTTGGGGCAGAGGTGGGACCGAATGGCAGAACTTGAAACTGGTAATGAGAACCGCCAACCGCGAACCTCAGGTATTTTCTATGCTTCTGATGTATTGGCACAAGAAAGTAAGCATCCTGAAGGTCCAATGACACCAGCCAATCCTGGAGTCGAAGGGCCTGAAGCATTTGTGAAAGCGTTACCATCTTGAACTTGTCCTTCCTGAGGTACTTATTCAAGCATCTCAAGTCCAAGATGGGACGCGCTCCTCCATCCTTCTTTGGGATTAGAAAGTAAGGAGAGTACCAACCTTGGTTCCTCTCGTATACAGGTACCGATTCTTCCTTCAAAAGGGTAAAAATCTCCTGTTGGAGGAGCGGATCTGGAACCAACCTTGATTTTGTTTTTGAGGGGCAATCGGAAGGTCTTTTCAGGAATGGTAGGCAGCATCCATCTGCTACTGTTTGTGACACCCATGCATTCGAAGTTATGCTTCGCCAACTCTGGACATGGTAAGACAGTCTGCCCCCTACCACAGTTCTGTGGTTGAAGGAGTCATTTTTCTGCTCCACCTGCAGCTGAGGATAACCCTGCAGGTGCTAAACGGGGAGTCCTTCCTCCTCTACCTCTTCCACGACAGGGTCTTCTTTGACCTCTTTGTGGAAACTGACCTCTTCCTCTAGATATGGAGGAATAGAAACAAAAAGAACAACCTCTCCATCCTTGACCTGTAGATTGAGGTTGTCTTATTGCTGCCCCTAAAGATTTTGCTGCAGCTCTAGAAGTGTGCAGTTTTTCTAGACTATCGGCCTTCTCCCCAAACAGAGTGCCTAGCAGGCGTGCCTGAACATCTGCCGATATTCCAGATTTTCTTAACCAAGACATACATCTCAGTACTGGCAGCCACGGCTCTACTGGAAGAGTCCACAGTATCTAGACTAGATTAAAGAAATTGCCTCATGGCATCTTTGCCATCTTGTATCAGGCTTACAAAACCTTCTCTCTCTCTTCTCCCTCTGGTATGTACACCCCAAAGGGTATGTGTGTATTCCACTAATGCACTGGCAGATTTTGATGCAATACTTCCTGCAACAAACACTCTTTTACCCAAAGAGTCAAAACTCCTACCTTCCTTATCTGCTGGGGCAGAAGGATAGGCTGCAGCCTTTGAAGATGCTGTTGCTGCTTTAATCACTAAGCTTTCAGGTGTTGGGTGCCTGTTCAAAAACGGAGGATCTACAGAAGCGGTCTTGTATTTTTTTGTAAATAACACTACTATTACTCTCAGGGCTGCATGGAATGGTAACACAGCATCTCTAATTGGCCCACTGTCTAAGATGTCAGTGAGGTCATCAGTTTCCACAGGAGCTGGCAGTCTGGACAATCCCAGATATTCAGCTACTTTACCAATAACCATCCTGTAAGAAGAATCAGTATAACCAGATCTCAGCATTTCCTGTTTCTGTTGAGGTTTCCAAACTACTGGTTTCCTTTAACATTTCCACAAGATTCTGCATCTTGGACTCATCTGAAATTAATTCTTCTGGAACATTTGGAGTTCCATACTCATACCCAAAAGGTGGTTGATCCTCTTCCTCCTCATCATCATCTTCAAAGATAGAACCCATCTGCCTAAAGAAATTGGGTCTTGGAATGGGTTGGAACAATTTAGGCTCAGGAATAGATTTTACGAAAAATGCTCCGATGAGGTCCAAGGCGTTGAAGGCTTCAACGGCTTATTCGAAACTGAAGGTTCAGATGACAAACAAACATTTTGATTCCTTCGAAGAAGGCTTCAATGCAGTTAGTGACTGTTTCGAGGTAACAGAAACTTTTTCTTGTGCATCGAGGAAGATTCCTTCGATTTATGTCGAGGAACCTCTCTTCTCTGGCTCTTAGGCGCACAAGAAGGGGACACACGGGACTCCCTACCGGTCTCAATAGACGCCAAGGGGTGGCCACTTTGCCCGGACTCCTTTAGTTTGGAGAGGCATCTCTCGAGTCAGAGGAAGACTTCCTCTTTGAAAGAGTAAGGGATGGGGATTTGGGGGAGGGCTTACCTGCATCGAGTTCCCCTTCCTTTCCCGCAAGGCCTTAACCGTCATAGACAGAGACGAGCCACAGTCATCGACCTTGTGGCACGATCCCAAGCACCACAAACAAAAACAGTGCAGGTCTGTAATCGATATCTTGGCCCCACAGTCCGAACACCGCTTGAAGCCCATCTTCTGTATGGAGGCCATTCTCGAAGTAAAACGTAGTTTAATCGCTGAGGCGAGTAGCTCCGAAGCACGCAGAAATGCGGAAAAAACAGAACTGAGATAACGGTTAGCGCGCATACCAATATATATCAGCGTCAACGTCACTAAGGACGTCACGAAGGATGCCATGGAGACAGCCGAGGCCCAAGATTCGACGCTGCATGACGCTCGACCCTATGAAAAACATTTCCGAATCAATCTGCAAGCAGACTTGAATATATCAAAGACGAGGAATACGTGGGAAGACACCATCCATTCAAAAGTGTGTGGTCGGCATTGGTTGGCCTGAGAGCCAAACGTAGCTCCTGGTAACTGTTGGTTTTAAGCTAACCAGGCTCTTCTAGGCTATTAGAAGCAGCTAAATAGCTCCCAGCTCCCCCCAAATTCAAACCCTAGATACCAGAAAAACTATAGACCGATGTCGGTAAAGAGTTTGTGAACAAGTCATTTTGAACATGTCTGGGGATGCTTGAGGTCTCTTGCAGAAGGGATGTGATCTAGTAGTTCGGGCTGGACTGTCCCTTTTAAGGTGGGACCAAGCCTGATTTGCATATGATCTTTCCCCTTCTGTAATGGCTTGGCAGACAAAGAATGATGGTCTGGAGGGTTGCTTAGAGAAATGCCAGAGGTTAAGATTAATTCTAAACCTTCCAGCCATCACCACTTGTGTTTTGGTAAAGAGTTTGTGAACAAGCAATTAGAGCCTTGTTAAAGAATTTGGACATACAGCACAGTCATACACACTGACGTCAAGGCCTTTATAATCGAACACTTTAATAGAATATAGAATGTTAAAAAGCATATAATGTTATTTTAACAGAAGCGATACTTACAGGTACGAAGACATTTTGCACATGTTTGTGAGGACCTAAAACACTAAATACCACAGGTCTATCAAAATGGCCCATCAGTAAATGACACCCGATTATGCGTTGACGTTGTGGCAGAACCTTTACACCGCGAGGTACAGCTTCAAAAAGTCTAAAAAATTGTTTTAAAAAAGGGGCCATGTGAGGACCCCAAAGCTGCAAGGTGTATTTACCAAGGGATAACAGCAAGCATATACAACAGAATTGTTTATAGTAGATGATTTACGTGTCAAGGAGGGTGTACGCATCTACCATCTGACGAACTAAAATAAGGTTTTAAAAATGTTTTTTATACAGAGGAGTTGCAGAAAATAAAGAATAATCCAATAGGGTATACCGTGTGGAAAAGATTATTGCAACGCAGGGTAGAGGATCTAAGAGCAATACCTGGTTACATGGGAAGGCAGGTGGGGTTGGAATGCAGACTTCAATAGTTGGATTTTTGCTAGCTCCCAAAAGACCTATAAGCAGCCCTCCTGGCAAGATGAACAATAATAATGTAAAATACACATTTTTACATCACCTTGACATCAAATGCATCCATGGACAGTTTGCCAAACAATCACATCTCCAATTACAACATAAAACTGGCCAAACTCCTAGATTTAGAAGAGGCCCATGTTAAGTTAAGCTAACCGAGGTCCGGTATCCCCATACATGCAACAGTTTTTCCAGAAGCAAAGTGGAAATTCACAATCGGCCTCAAAAATCCTGCGGAAATATTGCAGGGCTCATTCCCTCTTGGGTATTACGAAAGCATATCCAACCTCAAAGACCATCAAGTAGATGCCTGCAAACATTGAGAAGCTTAGCAAAATAAAACCGACTCTAGACAGTTACTTAAGGAAAATATTTCTTATAGTGCCTGATCCCAATATCAAATTCAGTTGTACCAGAAAACTCTTTAGGGATTTAGGAACAGTGCAGAACACAGATAATTATGATCCACACAACAAAACCAGCGTGGATATTAACAGGGGTTCTACACTCTATTTCAGTACTGCAGCATTCTAGAATCTCAGAGGATGGGTGACAGTTATTGACCCATGCTCAGGAACATGTCAATCAAAGGTTTAAACAATGGGATTAAGAATTTTCATTATATTATTATTATTAAGGTATTTGTTGAGCGTGAATCTAGCTTTGGGAAGCAACGGAGTGCTTTACAATCATTGGGGTGGGAATATGGTGAAGGAAGCAGAGAAACGGGGAGCAGGGAACGTTGGGCAATTTTGTGGCAAGGGATCTACAAGTAACCAGGGGAGGACAGAGTTGTAGCAGATCACTGAGTCTCGGGTAGGGTGGGGAGTGGACATATTTTGAGCTTCTTCCTGAACTGTAAAAGCGAGGGGGCGAGTCTGAGGTTGACAGGTAGGAGGTTCCAAAGTCTTACGGTGCAGACAGAGAAGGCCTGTATTCTGGTTCTTTCCTTCTTGCACCGGCAGAGTTCAAGTCTGCACACGTACTAATCCATGATCGTAGGCCTCTATAGATGCAGACTTCTGACTTTGAGTTAGGTAGCTTGGAGATTTCAGGGTGACAGCCTTGTAGATAATGCAGCAGGATTTGATGATGATACAGGCTTCTATATATATTCAAGTATAATATAGTCTGTGTGTGTATATAAATAAATGAATATATATATATATATATATATATATATATATATATATATATCTATCTAATACATTACTCACCGTAATCTTATTTCTGATGCTTGTATCTGCTTAGATTCACATGCTGTGCATAGGCCGATATCTAATACTATCCCTAGTGTGACGTCCACTGTACCCATGGTTCTTCACGCGTCGAGGTCCCTCAGATTGTTATTCTTCTGACATGAGGTAGCATGAAGTGTAGCGTGAGTACAGTTGTATCTAAGCAGATACGTATCGGACAAGCTCATAAGCATCCATGCGCCCTTTCTCCGAGGGGAGGAAGGGTGGGCGCATGTGAATCTAAGCAGATACAAGCATCAGAAATACGATTACGGTGAGTAATGTATCCCTTCTGTGGCTTGTGGAATCTGCTTAGATCACATGCTGTGCATAGATTAGCGAGCAGTGTTAGGAGAAGGTGGTGGGATGTGAGAAAGTTCATGGGCAAACAGATGTCTTAGAACCGCTTATCCCACCTGTGTATCTGTCTTGGAATGAGTGACAATGCAGTAATGCTGAGTAAAAGTGTGTACTGAGCTCCATGTAGCTGCTTTGCAAATGCTGTCTAGAGGGACATTTGCAATGAAAGCCAGAGTGGCTCCTGTGCTCCTTGTGGAGTGAGCTCTGGGTGTGAAAGGCAGTGTTTTGTTTGATAGGGAATAGCACAACTGTATACATCTGACTAGCCACCTGGAGATGGCATTCTTTGAAATGCGGTCTCCTTCTCTGCCTGGTGCTATGGAGACAAACAGTTGGTCTGTTTTTCTTAGCGGTCTGGTCTTGTTTACATAGTAAAGGACTGCCCTCCTCACATCTAGTGTGTGGAGTTTTACCTTAGCTGAGCTGGTGGGGTTCTGAAAGAAGACCGGTAGCTCAATAGACTGATTTACGTGAAATTTAGAGATGAACTTAGGGGAGAACCTAGGGTGAGTACATAAAACCAGCTTGTCCTTGTGTATGATAAAGAACGGACTCTGTCCTGATAATGCTTGTATTTCACCAACTCGTATTATGGAAGTAATAGCCACTAAGAAGGCAGTCTTGTAAGTCAGGTGTTTAAGACTAGACTTCCGCATCGGCTCGAAAGGGGGTCCCATGAGCTTAGCGAGTACCACATTGAGATCCCATCCTGGCGGCAGGTTTGAAATTGGAGGGTGGAGTCTCTTTACTCCCTCCATGAATGCTTCGATAACAGGTACCTTCCACCATGAGACCTTATTGTGGGAGGTGGCATAGGCTGACAAGGCCGCCAGGTGGACCTTTACAGAAATACTAACCCTGAATCTAGCAAGTGGAGCATATAAGTTCGAATGTGGGAAGGAGTACATTCTATGGGGTTAATTTGTTTAGACTGGCACCAAATTACAAATCTCCTCCACTTGTCGAAATAACAGTGCCTAGTGTTAGGCTTTCTTGCATCCTTCAAGCTATCCATACACCTCTGTGGTAGGTTACGATGTCCGAACTCTATGACTTCAGGAGCCATGCTGCCAAGTTCATTGGTTGAGGGTGCACTCAGTCCCCTCCTGCTGAGTGAGCATATCCTACGGGCACGGGAGCTTGATGGGATCGCACATCGCCAGTTAGCGCAGATGTGGATACCAAGGTTGTCTTGCCCACACAGGAGCAACTAGGATGAGCGTCACTTGTTCCTTGTGGATCGTGTTCACCACCTTCCTCATGAGAGGTGTTGGGTGGGGGGGAGGGGGCGTAAGCAAATTTCCCTGACCAGTTCATCCATAGGGCGTTCCCCTTGGAGCCTGGCTGGGGGATCCTGGACGCGAAGTATGGGCATTGACTGTTTTCGCTTATAGCGAACAAGTCTATTGTGGGGAAACCCCATTAAGAGAAGAGGTGCTATACGACCCCTGCGTGTAGTCACCATTCGTGTTCCTCTGGTAGGGAATCCCTGCTCAGTGAGTCTGCCAGAGAGTTGAGTTCCCCTGGAACGTGCTTTGACGATGGGAATATTTTCCATTTGAATGCCTATCTACAAATTTGTTGCACAAAGCTGGACAGATTGGCAGAATGTGTGCCCCCTGTTTGTTGATGTAAAACATTGCCGTAGTGCTGTCTGTCAGGACTTGCACAGATTAGTTCGCTAGGTGAAACTCGAATGCCTGAAAGGCTTTGAATACTGCCAGTAGTTCCAGCAGATTGATGTGGTTCTGTGCTGCTGCATTAGACCACAGACCCTGAGCTGTGTGGTGAAGGTAATGAGCCCCCCCCCACCCGGCGAGTGAGGCGTCTGTCGTGACAACCGCTTGTACTTCTGGATTGTGGAAGGGTTTCCCCTTCAACAGATTTTCTCTTGTCCACCAGCGAAGATTTTGTACTAGTGTTGCTGAAACGACCACTCGATTGTCCCACTGACCACTTGCCTGAGACCACTGTTTCGCCAACCACTCCTGCATGGGTCGCATGCCCAGGCACGCGTGAGGTACCAGGTAAATGCAAGATGACATCATGCCTATTAAACGCATCGCTTTGCGTACGCTTATCTGGCGGCCGGCTTGATAATACAGTATTTGCAGTAACATGTTTTGGACTCTTTCCTCTGATGGAAAGAGCAACCCCTCTTCTGTGTTTATGACAGCTCCTAGGAACTGTTTGGTTGTGCTTGGCAGTGTGCTTGATTTTTTCTCGTTGATGGATGTTGAGATGAATTTCTGAACTGTGACCTGGTGGGAAGATGTTCAGAAGGCCAGCCTAGTTTCTTGGAACAGGGTAACCTCTGGACAAGCCAGACCAATCAAGGTAGCTATGGCCGGCAGTGAAGACTAGGTCTCAGGAGGGGTGAGGGTGACTGAAGGACCTCAATGAGCACACAAAGCAAGGACATTACTCCAGACAGGTGTTATAGCAAAAAATATAGACACATTTATTACAAGGCATTTGTAACTTAGACCATAGCAAAAGAATAACAGTAACACTAAGTAAACCAACACAACACTATCAATACAATGTATATACAAGACCATTGGGATCTAAAGGGTTCAATGCATGAAATATGTCAACAACCTAGAGGGGAAGGAAACAGGCAGTGCAGGTAGTCTTTAGGCCCCTTCGACATCGACAATACACCCCACTAAGAGGCAGACCAAGCACTAAGAATAGTACATGCAATGCAAACGCACATGTGTGTTCCAATGGGCAAAATGTAGTCTCTTCAGGGGTCTCTAGCAACTCAGGAAGGTGGATGAGGCGATCAAGAGGCAGTTCCATAGTGCGGGATGGAGTCGCTAGTTCGCACTAGCAGTGGAAAGGAGAGGGGCCCCAAGGGGCCACTTGTGCGTAAAAAAAGGGGCCCTTGCACCAGGGGCTACTGGTTAGGGTGTGAAGTACTCGCCGCTCCCAGATGCAAGCGGACCCAAACTTCGCCAGTTCAGTCCACTTCGTTTGCAGGTTCAAATGCGGCAAAAAGGACGTCTCTGCGGCTTTCAGTTCCTGAGATACAGTGATGATTCCCAAACGGGACAGTGGCGATTTCTCCGCTCCGGGTGGATGAATCGACCCAGTTTCACTGCAGCAGGCTTCAGGGTTAAGAGGGTCACAAATGCAGCGTACTTGCAAAAGATGTTGTCGCGGCAGGGCAACGCGGTAACCGCGTTTACTCGGGTCCTGGCTGTCATATCTCGGCGAGGATGGCGGATTTGGAACCGCTGGCGCTATGGTCCACCATAGCTTATTCCATTATGTTCTCCCTCTTGCGGATGTTACCGGTCTAGTTCTTGCATGCGCAGGAAACCAGATGTATTTATTCAGCCACTTCCGGGTTACGGACGCGTTGCAACGTTGCCTGGTTACCCACCGGTGTTGCCGTCTCTCTCGCGGTCTGTGTTCCCATTTACGGACCTCGCGTCCGTCCTTCCCCCTCTCCTCTCCCATATTCCTCCGGGAGCCCTTCCTAGCTTCTGTTCCGCCTGCTTGCTCCTCCTACTTTCGCCTTCTTACTCTCTCTCTCTCCCTCACTCTCGCTCTCTCTCGGTCGCTCTCTCCCTCTCCTTCGTTTCTATTCTTCCTGGTCTCCCATGTTTGCCTCCTTTGTCCTTTTGTCCCTTCTCCTTTTCTCTTCCTATTTTCATCTTGCTTCTACCTTCTCTTCGGATTCTTTTTCTTACTATCCTGTTTTCCTATCTCGACCTTCCTTTTTTAGTGCCTCCGCCACTCGCCTTGTACTCAACAGCCCGCCAGTGAACCAGACCTCAGCCTACCTTTCGGATTGCCTTGCCGCCTTGATACTACCATCTGCTCCACGTTCTCCACTTCATCTACCGGTCCACTCAAGCCTGCTCCACAATCACTGTGTGGAAGTCTTTTGTGCCGTTGGCTTTTTCCAGTATCTTGACGTTCACGCAGGTTTAACCCCCGTCACACCTGTTACGGTGGCACGGTGGCATCCTTCCGTGGACGTCCCTATCTTCACAAAAAAAAGGAGAGACCCAGAAGCAACGAGAAAAGGAAAACCAAGAAGAAGGACGAAGGTGAGGAGCTTGGGGAGGGTGGTGAAACGGAGTCTTCTTGTGAAGAAGAGGATATTGCCGACCCTAGTGACACTGGCACACTCGTCTCACTTCAGACCTGGGAATGCCAAGTGTACGAAATTCAGTGTGAGGGTGCCAGGGACACAGAGCTAGCATTATACCAAGTTTTGAGGGCCACCTCGAAATGGCGGTGGTGACCGAGCAAAGCAACTGGGTAAGCTGGTCAGCCCACTGGTTGGCCCAGGGACACTTCCGAGAAAGCTTACTTGCAGGTTTTAATGAAGGTGCCGAGAATAGTTGGTCCCACTATTCTAATGTTAATGTTAAAGGACATTTGTACCGCGCACTATCACCACCGAAGTGGTCCCCTGGCGCTCTGGCGGTTCTGAAAAAGGGGAGGAGAGGGGGTGGGTTAATGGGAATAAGCTGGAAAAGTGCAAGAGAGCAGTGATGTGCTGGTGGCAGCCTCAGCCCGGTGGGTCCGTTGGCTGGATTTGGGGTGTTTTACGGTCCATAGTCGTGTTCTGTTGTGCAAGTCTATGTGCGGTTTGTTTTGTTGTTGCATTGTTGTGAAGTTTGTGCGGATTGCTGCGTTTTAGGCTTGTGTTGTGTTTGGTTAGAGTTTGAGAGGTGTATGCAGAGGGATGGAATTGTTAGTTGGTTGGTTAGTTGGCATTGCTGTCCATTCACAGTTGAGGTATACTAGGGTTCTTTTTCTCCCCTCGCAGGATTCTCAAACTTAGGTGGCCCGGTACCTAATACGCATTACGGTTTGCTCTGATTTGTGGTATACTAGGGTGCTTTTTCTCCCCTCGCAGGATTCTCAAACTTAGGTGGCCCGGTACCTAATAGGCATTACTGTTTGCTCTGATTTGTGGTATACTAGGGTGCTTTTTCTCCCCTCGCAGGATTCTCAAACTTAGGTGGCCCGGTACCTAATACGCATTACTGTTTGCTCTGATTTGTGGTATACTAGGGTGCTTTTCTCCCCTTGCAGGATTCTCAAACTTAGGTGGCCCGGTACCTAATACGCATTACTGTTTGTTTGCTCTAATTGTGGTAACTTGTGCTTGCCGCTCACTTCCTGTCTGCGTGCTCTCGTTTCGTCTGTCTCCCCCCCCTCCCTCCCTCCTACTCCATGGTGCTCTCCGTCTCGCCTATCTTCTCTAACTGCTTCTCCATTGACTATCCTGCTCTCCTCACTAAATCTGGTAGGAAAAAGTTTAAAAAGGACATCCTGGTCTCCAACCCAGGCCTCCCTATCGCTGACACCTACACTAATGCCTGCTCTAAGGAAACTCTCACTGACATCCTCTTTTTCGTGCCTTCGCCTGACCTATGGACCCTTCATATGGTCTCTGTGCTCTCTCCTTTCTCCTCCTCTCCCATTAATGGTGGCACCCGTTGGGATGTCCTCTTGGCCCCCTTCCGCTCCTCTAAGGCCATCATTAATGTCTACGCTAATGGGACCGTCTTGGTCCAAGGCCCTCAGGCCAACCTTCACCTCTTCGATAGACGCTTCCCACACCTCATCAACTTCCTCTCCTCTCCTGCTGTCCCCCCTCCTCTATCCTTGGCTACCTTGCCTCTACCCTCCCTCCCTGCCCCCTCTAGTGCTCCTTCTTCACCTCCTTCTTTAATACCTCCGCAGGGCGTACCTCTGATCTGTACCCCTCCCCGGAAGTTCTTCAAGGATGGCAGCCTTCTCCACATTGCCACACTAAACACTCGCTCTGCCATCAAGCACTCCTCCAATATCTGTCACCTTCTTGAGGAACTGGACCTCGACGTCCTTTGTCTCACTGAGACATGGTTCACAGCCAGCTCTGCCACCTGCTTTGACACACTCCTACCTGACGGTTACAAGATCCTCTCCATGCCCAGGCCCAACCGTGCAGGGGGGGGTGTTGCCCTTATCTTCCCTGAGTGGATTCCTGCCACTGTCACTCCTACGCAGACCTACTCCTCTTTTGAATGTCTTGTCTGCCGACTCTCTCTCTCTCCTAGCCATTCCCTTACCGTGGCTACTATCTATCGGCCACCTGGTCAAATTTCCTCCTTCCTCTCTGAGTAGGCTGACCTCTCCTCCGCACTCCTGTCCTCAACCACTCAACTCCTCTTTCTTGGCGACTTTAACATCCACCTTGATGCCTCCAGTCCCCCACTGGTCTCTTTCGTGACCTCTGCGACTCTCTCTCACTCTCTATTCTCCCATCTGGGCCTACTCACTCTGCTGGGCACACTCTTGATGCTCTGATCTCTTCTGACCTTCCCCTCTCCGTCCCTCTCTCCACTCCTCTCTCCTGGAGTGATCACTTTCTCCTATCCTCCCACCTCACCCTGCCTACCCCACAGGCAAAGCCACCCTCTTCACTGCCACCCACCTTCTCGGTCATCCGACCCATGAAGCGTGTGTCAGTTGAGGCTTTCGCTGCTACCTTCTCGCCCACCCCTGCCCCTTCGGCTGACTCCCACCCTGACACAGCCCTCTCCATGCTCCACTCTGCTATATCTGTTACTCTTGATATCCTTGCCCCCGTCATGAGAATCCGCCTGAAGCCCAAAGCCAAATGTAACTCCTGGTATGACTCGGATCTCGCCACCCTAAAACGCAAGTGCAGGGTTGCAGAGAGGAAATGGCGTGCTTCATGTTCATCCTCTGACAAACTGGCCTGCCGCCTGCTCCAAAGGCAGTACCGGCTCTCTGTTCTCACCAAGAAGAGAGCCCTTATCCAAGCCCGCATCTCTGCGGCATCAAACAACTCCGCCGAACTCTTTAAAATCTGCAAGAAGCTGGCCAACCCTGTTGCAGTCTCTACCTCTCCTGTCCCCTCCCAGGCCCTCTGCACTGCACTGGCCTCTCACTTCATCTCTAAAACTCAGGACATCCTGTCCTCGCTCTCCTCCTTTCACCTCCCTCCCTACCCGGCCCTTCCTCTGGCCCTTCTGCGGTCACCCCTCCTCCCTCTTTCTCTGCCTTTCCACCTTTCTCTGCTGACGAGGTTTCCAGACAAGTCCGATCAATGAAAGTCTCGTCTAAACAGGTTCACCCCTGTTCCTCCAAAACTATCAAGGACCACATCGACTCCCTGGCTCCTGCCCTGGCTGACTTCTGCAACCACTCCTTCGCCTCTGGAGTCTTCCCTTCCCCCCTCAAGCACTCCCTTGTGCACCCTCTTCTCAAGAAACCCTCCTCCGACCCCTCCTGCCCGGCTAACTATCGCCCTATCTCCATCACTCCCTTCCTGGGCAAGCTCCTGGAGAAACTGGCCATCTCCCAGCTTAACCTCCATGCTGAATCTGTTGGTAGTCTTCATGACCATCAATCTGGCTTCAGAGCTGCCAGAAGAACGGAAACTGCTCTCCTGAACATCCGTGAAGACCTGCTCTTGAACCTCGATTCCAACACTCCGTGTGTTCTCATTCTGCTCGATCTCTCCTCTGCCTTTGACACTGTCAACCATGCCATCCTGCTCAACCGTCTCCGGGAAAACCTGGGTATCACTGGTCAGGCTCTGGCGTGGCTAACCTCTTTCCTTTCAAATCGACCCTCCCAGGTCCAACTGGGGTCCTTCCTCTCCGACATCTTTTTCTCCACCTGTGGTGTCCCCCAGGGATCTAATCTCTCTCCCTGGCTGTTCAACCAGTATCTGGCACTCCTTGCCCACCGCATCGCCGCTCTCTGCCCTAATTTCCAGTGCTATGCGGACGATACCCAGCTCATTTTCAGGCTACCCTCAGCCTCCCCCTCTCCTTCCCTCATCTCTGACTGTCTGCTATCCAAGAATGGTGTGCCGCCAATGACCTCTGCCTTAATGCCAGTAAGACTGAGATTCTACTCATCGGTACTCCCACTCCCTCCTTCCCTGCAGCTCCCTGGCCTGCCTCCCTTGGCCCCCTCCCTGCTCCTACCGGCAAGGCAAAAAACCTTGGGGTCATCTTCGACTCCACACTCTCCTTCTCTCCTCATATTTCTGACGTCGCCAAGAGGTCACACTACCAGCTGCACCTCCTCAGAGGTATTCTTCCCTTCCTCTCCTTCCCCCAGAAGCTCACTGTCTCCCGAGCCCTGGTTCTCTCGAAGCTGGACTACTGTAACAGCCTCTATCTTAACCTGCCTGCCTCCACTCTCCGCCCTCTGCAACTCATCCAGAACAGAACTGCGAGACTTGTCCTTGGCCTCAAGCCCAGGGACCGTATCTCTCCAGGACTGAAATCTCTACACTGGCTCCCAGTGGCTGCGAGGATAAAGTTCAAAACCCTCTGCATTGTCCACAAGGCCTTCTGGGGCCTGGGTCCTAAATACCTTCAACTCTCTCTTCCCAAATATCTTCCTTCCCGAGCCCTTCGCTCATCCGCCTCCAATTCCCTCAGGGTTAGCCGCTTCTCGAAGCATCGAGCTGGGGGTAGATCTCTCTCCGCGGCAGGGGCCTCCCTCTGGAACAGCCTTCCTGCCTCCCAGAAACTTGAGGAGAACCATCTCCGGTTCCGGAAGCACCTCAAATACTTCCGCTTTGCTTCTGCTTTCTCTCTCCCTCTGCCCTGCTGAACAGCTAATTAATTCTTCACTGAAACTGCACTGATCCTGCAACTGGACCACTCTAAACGGCCTCGGTCCTGGGCCCAGCCACTCTCCACTTGCACTGATGCCCTGGAACCCCTTTGCACTGCGGGACTGTCTCTGTATCCCTACTGCCCCCCCCCCCTTCCCCAGCACTTGCTCTGCACTTACCTCGCACTTGCCACCAGCTGGCCCTATTTATTTATTTATTACGTTACGCCACTTACCTTGTACTGCACTTCCCCCCCTCCCCTTCCCCTTGCACTTTTCCCCCTCCCCCACCCCTGCACTTGCGCGATCTGAATGACACCTGGCCTAGTAGGATCGTTGTCTGTCTCCCCTTGTCCCTCACCTCCCTGCCTCGTCGCGCCTTGAAACACCTGTGTATAGGCACGTTACAAATACCATATCATATCATATCATATCATTGCAATTATGGGTTTCCATCTAGGTGCGGTACATGCTGACATTCACATTTCTATCCAGATGTGACGCAAGCTAAAGTTCAGAATCCTGAGTGTGGCACATGCTAACCATCACATTTCTATCTAGATGCGACGCAAGCTAAAGTTCAGAATTCCATACGAGTGTGGCACATGCTAACAGTCACACTTCCATCTAGATGATGTGCAGACCTTCTATGACGATCAGATGCAGAGGGGTCCTATGGGACGACAGTGGGCTCAGGGTGCCAAACCTTCAAGAGGGTCACTCAGCTTCGTAGTTTCAGGATACTTGGATCCCTTCCTTCATTCAGTGAGAACTCAGGAGATCAACATGGTATGGGTGTTTTTGGCCTCCTCTTATCCAAAGTTCCCTTTGCGCCAAAACGAAGAGGACCCAATGGGAGATCTGCTCACAAACACACACTCCATACGCGGACCAATCACGGACCACGGTGGTCCCAGTCATTCATGGCACTCCAGACTCTCTGGCACCCAGGATGTGTATTGGACTCAGACGTTCCAGCCCACATCCTGGAGGCACACAGACAATGCATGCAGAAGCCTGCAAAAGCATTGCCTTTCCCGGGAAAATGCATGACCAAATAAGGTCTAACCCGGGTCGACTCGACCTGGGGAAGGTAAAGAAGCAAGATGGCCAAAGGACAGGACAAAGAACCTCGTGGCATGGCCAAACGTAGTTAACATGGCAGGAAAGGGTTAAAAATAATGCGAAAAGATAGCTACCACCAGTCCTATACATGACACATCTGCACAGTTCATAAAAAGTCCATCAGGAGTTTCTAGGGCCTTTGGAAACGACTAAGAGACCGAAGTGTGCTGTATGGTAAGATACATTGCACACTTGATACATGTTGAGAAAAGTTGCAACAGTGGAAAAGGACTAAGGGAAACAAAGTCTCCCAGTACTGACTGTCTTAAGGGCATGTCAGTTTCCCCATTAAAAGTGAGCGAAAGCCCAGAGAGTACAGCTGAAGGCTGTGCTTCTCTGGCAAAGTCAGTCTATGGTGACTAAACAGCAGCAAAAAGTTTGGGGGTGTACACATGGAGGGAACATTACATACAATTATGAAATCTTTCCTAACACTGGAGAAGCTCAATTGAAAGAGAAGGATGATAGTTCTTTGAATGTTTTGCCTGCAAATTAGGGGAGACTCCCCTGTTATCAGCCAGACGTCCAGGTAAGGGTATACTGGGATTGACTGCCTGCGCAGGTGTGCTGCCACCACCGCCAGTACTTTCGTGAATGCCCTTGGAGCAGATGCTATTGCAAAAGGCAGCACCTTGAATTGGTAGTGCTGGTTCGCTATCTTGAAACGCAAGAATCTTCTGTGCACTGGGAACATTGAAATACTAAAATAGGCATCTTTCATATCCAGTGTTGCCATGTAATCCCCCTTTTTTAGCAGAGGGTTTACCTCTTGTAGCGTAGTCATGCTGAACTTTTGTGGCTTTACATATTTGTTTGCATGGCGTACATCTAATACTGGGCGCATTGTTAGATCTTTCTTTGGCACAAGGAAGTAAGTTGAATAAATACCCTTGTTTACCTATTTCTGTAGCGTGCTTCTCTAAGAGGATGCGCCGGTCTTCTTTGGAGTGGGTTTTCTGGCTTGGGGGGTGGTTCCGGGGTCGCTCAAGGAGCTCTATACAATATCCGCCCACTACGGTGGACAACACCCATCTGTCTGAGGTGATTACCTTTCACATGCTTGGCTGAAGTTGGAAATGCGCCCTCCTACTGGAGAGGCATGGGAGGGCACCTGAAGCGGGATGTCACAGTTGCTGAGGTGGGGTACCCCCTTCCCCGGCAGCGTGTTCTGCGCAGTCCTCTCTGGTATTTCTGAGAGGCTTGGCCTTGATTGTTCCCCCATGCTGTTCCCTAATTTTGGTTACAGCTGGAACCCCTCTGGGAAAATTGTCTGCGTGAGCGAAGAAAATTGCTGTTTCCCCTCAGGCCAGGAGGTTTATTGGTCAATTGGTCCAATGATATCAATGTATCATATTCTTCCTTGGCTGTCTTCAAGGTCTCCTTGACGGCTTTGCGAAAGAGTACATTGGGCTTGATGGGCAGTGTCCTGCGTCTCTGGCTTAAACCCGGATTGGTGTAACCAAGTGTGACACTTAATAATGGTTCCCTCAGCTATGATTCTGGGGTGTTGTCTGCGGCCTCAAGACTGCTTTTTAGGAAGCGGCTTGAAACTGCCCTTCCTTCTGAAGCCACCAGTGCTAATTGGGTCTTGAGGAGTTCCTGGTATGCTTCTCAGCTTTGCCCTGATGTGGTCTGCGGGGAAGGTTCTGCCTGAAAATACAGGAGGACTGTGTTCAAGACTGACCGACTGGGGTATGTATCCTCCCTCCACCCCCGTATGCTTTCAGTCCCTCTGCTGCCCTCTCCTCACCTTGTGGTAGAATTAGGCGTGCTCTCCGTCCTGCCTTCTTTGCAGGGGCGCGTTGTCTTTCATGGGCGAGTGCAGTCCAGTTACTTCACTGACGCCGGCCCGTTTGATATTGTTCAGGTAGGTGTTATTGCTGTTCTTTAGTTTTGTTGCTATCCTGCATGCCTTTCCTTGTTTAAAATGTCTCTTTTTTTCTCCCTTAGGTATGCAGAGCTTCAGCGCGGCGAACTGGCTTGGTTGAGCCCCGCTGGTAAATGATGGTGCATTAAGAGTGCTATGATGTGGTAAGTAAGCGCTATGTGCAGTGCTGCGAAGTCTTGCCTTTGCTAACCTGTGTTTTCCTTCCTTGTAGGTCGCGGTGTTCTTCAGCGCGAGTGGAATGTCCGGAGTGGTGCCAGCCGAGAGGCGACCAGCCAGGCAAGCCTTTTGAGCAGTTCGTAATTTGTAAATGTCGCTACAGCTTTCTTTAATGTTGCCTCTATCTTCCTCTTTCAAGTCGTTCTGTCCGGGAGGCGTGCAGATTCGAGGAAGCTGTTCTCAGTAGCTACAAGTGTTTAAAGATGAAGACTGCAGGTAAGATGATGCTGCTAATGATGTTCCTTTTGTCTCCTTGCAGGTTCTGCTTCTGCCAGGTTCGAGGGAATAGCTGGACACGGTGAGCGTCACTTTGCAAGCTGCAAAGTAACACGAAGCATGTTCTGCAGTCAGGGTGTGGTTTATATAGCCCAGGTAAAGTAGTACCAGGGAAAGTAGTTCCAGGCCTGCCACACCCAAAACACTAGACCGCATAGCTTGGTTCTTAAAGAACCAAGCTATGTGGATGCCTCCATGTTGGCTGACAATACAATAAAGTAGTTCCCAAGCACATTGTTGTTCATGGACTGGCCCCATGAGGGCCTTTGAAGAGGATGCCAGGCTCTAGAGACCCAAGTCCTGACTCCACCTGGCAAATGGGTTTGCCAGAGGGGGTTTTGGGCGAGGGTCATGACAGCACTCCCCCCCCCCCAAAGCCCCTCCCATGGTGTTCCTTCTGTCTGGCCCAGGTTTGGTTGGGAAGTTCCGATGGAATTTCCTGATTAGACGTGGTTGTGGATATTCTCACTGGGCTCTCAGGATCTATCTTGTGGTCCAAATCCTTTCCAGTCGACGAGATAATATAGCTTGGTCTTAGAGTATTTAGAATCCAAGATATCTTTGACTTCGAATTCTGGTTCTCCGTCAACAAGTATGGGCTTAGGTGGCGTCCCAATCTGTTTGTCGGGTTGCATTGGTTTCAGGAGGGACACATGGAATACCGGGTGGATGTGTAGATTAGGTGGTAAATCCAGTTTCACGGCTGCTGGGTTGATAATTGCCTTAATGGTATAGGGTCCTAAGAATCTGGGATGAAAGGTCCGGATTCCCTTGATGGGTACGAATTTAGCGGCTAACCAAACTTTGTCTCCTACTTGATAATCAGGGGTCTTTTTCCGGTGTTGGTCGGCGAATCTCTTGTTTTTCTTTGGCATGAATAATGTGTTCCTTTGCCCTTTAGAAAGCCTGAGTAATGGTTGTGTGTAGAGTCTTTACCGCTGGCATTTCCAAGCTGGCTGGAAGGTCTAGTTCAGAGGTACGTGGATGTCTGCCATGAAGGGTATAGAAGGGCGTTTGTCCCGAATTGTTATATGCACATTCGGTTATCCATAGTAGGTCTTTCCAATTCCTTTGTTCGTGGTGCAGCATGCACCGTAAATATTGCTCGAGTGTGATTGGTTCTCTTGGTTTGGCCGTCCGTTTGGGGATGGTGACTGGTAGATAGCCGAACGTCGATCTGCGCCATTGCACAGCTTTTTTTCCAGAAGTTTGAAACAAACTGGCTGCCTCAATCAGAGACCAGACCGAAGGGAAGCCATGTAGCTTAACCATGGCCTCCAGGAACACTTTTGCTAAAGTGGCTGCGTCTGGGCGGCCTTTGAGAGGAATAAAATGGGCCATCTTCGAGAATAAGTCCACAACTACAAGGATGGTGTTGAACCCTTGGCTCGGAGGTAGATCAGTGATGAAGTCAAGGGAAAGAGTGTGCCATGGAACTGGAGGAATGTCCAATGGTTGTAGGAGACCAGATGGTTTTTGTTTCTCCGATTTATTTTGTGCGCAGACACTGCAGGACTGAATATACTGAATGATGTCCTTACGCCAAGTAGGCCACCAAAAGCTCTCTTTCACCTTAGCTAGAGTTTTGGCGATCCCAGGATGCCCTTTGATCAGTGAATCGTGATAGTTTGAAATAATATGCTGTTATAATTCCTTCTTGGCTACATATAGGCGATCCCTAAAAAAGGGTAGGTGGTCCTTGATGGTATATTGTTCTCCTTGAGTTTGCCATGCGAGGTAGGCATCAGGATTCATTGTCTGTTGGATTTCTTTTCGTAGTTCTGCTTGTGTTAAGGCTGTTGTGATGCCCAAGAGTTTGTCTTCAGGTATAATAGGTACTAGGTCTGGAGTTGTATATACTATTTCATCTATGCCCATGCGAGATAAGGCATCCGCCTTTCCGTTTCTAACTCCTGGTCGAAATGTGATGACAATCATATTCGGTGAAGAAAAGGGCCCACCGTAATTGGCGCGAGGACTGGGCCTTGGCTGTTTTGAGATATTGCAGGTTTCGGTGGTCTGTGATGACTGTAATGGTGTGTCTGGCCCCCAGAAGGTAGTGCCTCCAGGCTTTAAAGGCAGATTTGCTAGCCAGGAGTTACTTGTCCGTGATGGCATAATTAATCTCTGGAGGTGAGCACTTTTTCGACCAGAAGGCCACAGGATGTAGCTGGCCGGTTTCCGGGTCTCTCTGTGAAAGGACAGCCCCCATTGCGAGACTGGACGTATCAGTTTCAACAACATAAGGGAGGTCTGGACGAGGAGGTCGCAGGATTGGAGCAGAGGTAAACCTTTGTTTAAGTTCCTGAAAGGCTTATTCTGCTTCTTCGGTCCAAGCAAACTTGTTATTGTTTTATTCGTAATAGTACTGTGATTGGGTGCACAACCTGACAGAAGTGTGGGATGAACCGGCGGTAGAAGTTAAAGCCCAGCATGCTTTGTACCCCTTTCAGAGACGTCGGTGAAGGCCATTTCAGAATGGCATCTACCTTGTGCACGTCCATTCTGATGCCTCCTGGAGTATGGATAAAACCAAGAAATTCTACTTCGATGACGTGAAAAAAGCATTTTTCAAGCTTTGAAACAAGCAATGTTGACAGAGCTTGGTGAGGGCTGAACGAACGTGCCTGACATGATCTTTTTCCGAGGCTGAGTATACTAAGATGTCGTCCATGTACACTAAGGTGCACACATCAATTAACTCCCTTAAGATGTCATGCATGAAATATTGGAATGCCGCAGGAGCGTTGCATAACCCGAAGGGCATGACTTGATATTCAAACAAGCCGTACTTAGTACGGAAGGCGGTTTTCCAGTCATCTCCTTTTCTGACTCGGACCAGGTGGTACGCTCCTCGAAGGTCCAATTTGGTATAAATCTGGGCATCTTTAACTTGGTCTAGCATCTCATGGATAAGTGGCAAGGGGTAGTGGTTCTTCACGGATATCTGGTTCAATGCACGGTAGTCAATACAGGTTCTCAAGTCCCCTTCCTTTTTCGGTACGAAGAACAAAGGACTGGCTGCGGTGGACTTCGAAGGACGGATAAATCCATTTGCAAGGTACTGGTCTAAATAGGATTTCAAATGAAGGTTTTCTGGTTCTGTGAGAGCGTAGATCCTGCCGCAAGGGATTTGTGCACCAGGAACAAGGTCGATCTGACAGTCATAGGGCCTGTGCGGCGGCAATGTATTGGCTTGGTCCTTTCGGAAAACATCCTGTAAATCATGGTATTCACTTGGCAAGGTATTAGTTGCTCCCAGGGTTGATACTGTCGCTCCGGGAGTCATGGGGATACAGATGTCGGGTTTCTCCTCTTGGTAATAGCAGGCAGGGGAGCAGTCACCGGGGAAGGTTAATTTTCGTGCCCGCCAGTCTATCAAAGGGATGTGAGCAACCAACCATGGCATCCCTAGTATTAGCCTGAACTGAGGTGCCTTGAGATCGAATGAAATAGACTCCCGATGTCCGTCCTGGCACAGCAAGGTTACCCTGGCTGTGCACTGGGTTACTGGTCCGGAAGCGATTTCTGTCCCATCCACGGTGGTTACCTTGTCCATTGTTGGCTTAGAACACAAAAGTAGCCCCATCTCTGCTGCCAGTTCTTGATCAATATAATTTCCAACTGCTCCACTAACAATGTATGCTTCAACGGCATGCATTCTTGACGACTGTTGGTGGTTAATTAAGATCACTGGTATTGCAGTGCGAGGTCAGCAACTCTTTCTTCTCACTCGACAAACTGACCTCTATGTTTGTCGAGCTTGGTCGTTTCCCGATTCCATAGCTTCATCCTTCTCTGTGGCCCTGACTGTTCTTCTTGGGGGTTTTACTGGACAGTCCTTCAGGAAATGTCCTGGTTTCCCACAATACAAACAAAGCTGTTGTTGTCTTCTTTTGTCCCGCTCTTGTTTTGTTAATGGAGGCCGTATCCCTCCAATCTGCATGGGTTCTACAGAATTTTCAGGTACACGGGGTGTGTTTTCCCTTGGTCGAACATACACGGTCCTAGGGTCCGTCTTAGACCGGTCTGCTTTTCGGTCCTGCAACCCGTGGTCTAGCTGCACGACCAGATTTATGAATTCTGCACAGTCTCTGGGTGGATCAACCACCTGGGCTAAGACGTCCTTTAATTCGCCTCGTAAGCCTCGATGGAATAACGTGGTGCTTTTGTTTTCTGGCCACCTAGCTTCGGCAACCAGTCTGTTGAAGGTAGCAATGTACGTTAACAAGTCCTGATTCCCCTGTCGGAGGGACAAGAGTTCATTGTCTACTGCTTGTTCCTGGGTATGGCGAGCAAAACGTTTTTCCATTTCTCTCTGGGACCCCCCAAAGTCATGTAATAGAGGATCGTCATGGGTTACCAATGGCACCGACCAATCTGCTGCACTACCACTCAGGTATGATAAGACAAAAGCTACCCGAGCTTGGTCATTTGGAAATGCTCCAGGCCTACAAAGAAAGTGAAGGTGGCACTGATTGATGAATGCCTGCCGCATACTTCCGTGGGTCGCCTGAGAACCTTTCTGGTGGTGCCAGGGGCACTGTTCCAGGTAACGTGATCTGTACCGGAGTGGGTGGTATGGCGGGGTTTTGCATCGTTGGATTGCTTCGAGGTAGAGGCGTCTGTCCTGTGATTTCAAGTATTGCCTGCTAATCTCTTTTTTTTTTTTTTTTAAATGTATTTTATTTTATAACCACACAGTGCAACAGAACATAAATAGAACACATCAAGCCACAACAAAGGCCAAACAACAGATATGAAAAAGAAAAGAAAGAAAAAACAGAACAGAATTAACTTAACAATCCCCTTCCCTCCCCCCTATGAGCCTGTAGGGTGTCCACCATCATTGTCCGTTCCGTGTGGTGGGGTTCCGTCGCTCTCAGATCCAGCCGAGGTCGACCCCGTACTAAACAGTTCAGCCAATAGCACCTTCCATGCCGTGAGGGAGCTCACCTCTTCCTCCCCTCCCACCCTGCTGGCCTCCCACCATGCTGTCGTCTCGGCAGCAGCCCATTTCTGGAGGTCACGCCACCATACCTCCACCCGTGGCCTCTGGCAATTCTTCCATCCCATGGCTATTCTGCGTTTGGCAAGTGTATAAGCCAAATCTTTAAGCTTCTCCACGTGCCGAAGCTTGCGCGCCCTGGGGTACCCCCCAAGCAAACAGGCCCAGGCCGAATCTATCTTAAGTACAATGCCCCTCCCTGCCAGCTTCTGCGCCACTTCACTCCAGTAGGTTGCAATCACAGGGCAGGCCCAGAACATGTGAATCATATCAGCGTTCTCTGTGTTACACTTGGGACACGCCTGGCGCCCAGCGTCTCGAAATCTGGAAATTCTCAGGGGGGTCATGTATGCCCTATGCGTGATATATAGTTGTATCTGTTTAAACCTGGCGTTCCTCGATACTTTTTTGTGGTACCCCAGGGCACGCTCCCACTGCCCATCCGCCATCGGGGCCCCCATCTCTGTTTCCCATTCCAACCTCAGGTACCCCAAATCCTTCCCAACCTTTGCCATCAGCATCTCGTACAGCCTGGAGACCTCGTGCCCGCCCTCGGATGCGTCATACATAATCTCCAGCGTCGCATCCGGCTCGTCAGCCAATACGGTCTCGGGCCAAGTGCTCCGGACCTCCCTGACCACTCTGTGGAACGTCATGTATTGCCCCGCATGCAGCCCCACCCCCGCCTCCAGATCTGCGAACTCCGCCAAGGCCCCATCCTGCCAAATGTCCCCCAAAGTGACCAGCCCCACTGCCTCCCAGTATGTTCGCAGGATGGCCCTAAACTGTCCGTCTTCCCCTGCCAAGGCCACCAGCGGCAGCTGCGGCATGCACGGCAGGGGATCCCCCATCATCCGGCAGGCTCTTCGCCACATGTTCCTGCCCAACGCTAGCATCTTAGGACGCCCCCTCATCCATGTGCTGGATACCCAAATAATCTCTCGCAGGTAGAAGGGGGAGCAGGCCTTTCCCAACAGTCTATGTTCCGGGGTTTCGTCATCCGAAAGCCACTTGGCCACGTACTGCAGCTGCGCTGCCACGTAGTAGGCCTCAAAGTTCGGCAGCCTCACGCCGCCTTTCTCATAAGCCTTCTGCAATTTCCACAATGCGACCCTGTTACGCGTGCCCTGCCATAAGAAATCTCTACATGCCCCATGTAGTCTAGCAAAAAACCCCTTGGGTATCATGTGTGGAATGTTATTGAAATAATGCAGCAGCCTAGGTAGCACGACCATCTTAAGCATAGCACCCCGGCCCATCATCGCTAAGGGTAGTTTCTCCCAAAACCTCATGCACTTCTCGATCCTCCCCACTGCCAATTCAGTATTGTGCCTGTGTTCCTCCCCGGTCGTGTGATATACGTCTATGCCAAGGTACCGAAAGGTGCTTGTCGCCCATGGGATTCGCAATACTGGCAACCTCTCAGCCGGTATCCCCACATAGCCGCCCAGCGGGAACAGGGTGGATTTCCGAGGGTTGACCGCTATACCAGAAAGCCAAGCAAACCTCTCCATCACCTCCAAGACATATTGCAGGTTCTCTTCAGGGTATTGGAGGTACAACAGCATATCGTCGGCATACAGGGATATCAGATGGCTCTCCCCCCCCACCTCTATGCCCACCGGGTCATACTGTTGCTGGAGGTAAATTGCCAAGGGCTCCAGGGCCAGGATGTACAACATTGGGGACCAAGGACATCCCTGCCTGGTGCCTCTACCTAACTGCCACCTATCCGACACTACTGCCCCCGTACGAACTCTGGCTAGAGGCGCGCTATATAATAGTTCGGCCCACCTCCTGTACCCTGGCCCCATTCCGAAGTGATCCAGTGCCGCCAACAGCCACGGCCAACGAACAGAGTCGAACGCCTTGACCGCATCCAGCGCCACTATCGCCATTTCGCCGTCTTTGCTACATCCCCATTCGACCACTCTGTGTAGGCGTCTATGGTTGTGGGTAATGTTCCTGTCCGGGACATAGCCCGTCTGGTCAGGGTGAATCAGCTTGCCTATCACTCTCCTCATTCTAGCCGCCAAGACAGCTGTTAGGATCTTGCTGTCCTGGTTCAGCATTGACAAGGGTCGATAGGAGCCGCAACCGTGTCCCGGTGTATTGTGCTTGGGGAGTGGCACTATGACCGCTTCCCTGAGTGATTCTGGTAGCTGTCCCAGCTCAAACGCCTCATTAAACATGTCCAGCATGGGTGGGAGTACCTCCTCCCCATACGCCTTATAAAACTCGCTGGGGAACCCGTCCGCCCCCGGGGCCTTGCAAGTGGGCAGCTGTCGCACTATTTCTCTGAGCTCTTCCAGAGTGATCGGAGCATCCATCTCCTCTCGCTCTTCATCGCTGATTCTGGGCAGGCCTATATCCCCGAGTACTTCATCTATCTCCTCTCGGCTCCCCCCTTCCCGATCTTCATACAATGTTTGGTAGTATTCTGCGAATGCCCCATTTACCCCTTCTTGCGTATCGATCTCCGCACCCCCTTCAGTGATGACCGATCGGATCGGAGCCCTAGGGGTTTCGCTCTTATATAGCCAAGCGAGGAGCCTGCCTGTCTTGTCCCCACCCGCATGCAACCTCTCAATGTACTTCGTATAATTCAGGTTACAAAGTCTGTCCCAATGCCCAGTGCACCGCTGCTGCAGCTCAGTAACTACTTCCACATCGGTCCCACCCTTCTCCAATTCTTTTTCCAGCTCGATCTCGGCCTCTCGCAGGTCGGTCAGGATTCCGCCCATTAATCCCTTGGACTTCGCGATAGCAACTCCCCTCATCACCACCTTAAAAGCCTCCCACAAAGTACCAGCCGATTTGACACTCCCTGTGTTCGACTCAAAGTACGCGACTATCTCCTCCCTCATGTCCTCCTTGAATACCGGATCCCGTAGTGCTTCCGCCCGAAGGCGCCATGTTGGAATCCGTGCACGTGGGGGGCGCAGCCGCCAATGCATGATTAGGGGCGAGTGGTCCGAGAGGACCCTCGCCCTGTAGTCAATCTGTTCACACTCCGTAAGAATGTCTGGAGTGGCAAAAAAGTAGTCGAGCCTCGTGTGCAGTTGGTGCGGAGCCGAATAGTGCGAATACTGCCTCCCACCCGGGTGTCTCGCTCTCCACACGTCTACCAGGCCTAGATCCGCTAGCAGCGACTGCAACACCTTGGCCGCTGGGCTGGGCCTAACCATTTTGTCATCCGACCTGTCCTCCCTGGGGTTAAGCACACAATTAAAGTCACCACCCCAGATTACTGTGCTCCCCATCCCTTCACCGAGTCTCGCGCACAGTGTCTTGAAGTAAGTCGCTGTGTCCTGGTTGGGCGCATAAGTGTTTATGATACAGACAACTCTACCTTCCACAATCCCCCGAACCATGGCCAGCCGCCCGTCCGACTCCACAACCTCCCCCAAGAGCTTGAACGGGACATGTGGTGCAACCCAAACCAGCACACCCCTGGCATACGCAGAGAATGTGGATCCAACCACTGTCCCCCTCCATTTTCTCCGCACCATTTCAAGTTTATCCCGTGTCAAATGCGTCTCCTGTAACAAGGCCACGTCTATCCTCTGCCTCTTCAAATACAACATGACCTTATTACGCTTCAGGTAGCTATTCAACCCTCTAACATTCCATGTCAATACCTTAAGGTCTCCCATGATTTATCCGTAGCTCCCACTTCCCCCTCTGGTCTGATCGCCTCCCCCCAGTCCCGACTACATCCCTTCTCAGTTTCTTCCCCAGGCTCACATAACAACTAACACCCCCCACCCCCCTAACCCAACCAACCGCCCAGCTCCATCCCTGGATCTCAGGCATCCCCGTGTTCGGTTCTCTACGGAAGCCCCCGTAGAGAACCCGACAGGGTGTCACACCCCACACAGTGACTAACCTAACCACACACTGGGGTACGAATAAAACGGCCCTCGGATGCCCCCTACACATTTATATCCGCGCTCGCGGACCATGTTCGCAACAGTTAAAAAATGCATCCCCATCACAAAGTGGCAAAGACTATATTCCAGTCCAAATGTTCAAAGTCCGCCAGGCCCACTGTTTCACTTAACTCTCCCTGCTCCGTCCGCCGTCTCCTGAGGGCAGTTCTGCGCATCGAGCCATTCCATGGCCTCCTCAGGGGTGTCGAAAAACAGCGTCTTAGCCTTGAAGAAGACCTTAAGTTTGGCTGGGTAGAGTAACATATACTTGAAACCGGCCGTCCGCAGGCGCCTTTTGACCGCCCCAAAGTTCATCCGACTGCGCTGCACTTGTAGAGTGTAGTCGGGGTAAGCAGAGATGGTTGCCTCCCCTCGCCGTATGGTGCCCCCTTTACGAAAATGTTCCAGAATCTTCTCCCGGTCTTTGTAGTTGAGGATCTTGGCGATCACGGGCCTGGGCGGATTACCCGGCGGTGGCCTTCTGATCAGGGCCCTGTGAGCCCTCTCCACTGCAAATCCCTGCGTTAGGGCACCTCCGGTGATCTCCTGCAGCAGCAAAGTCTCAATAAAATCTGTGGGATTCTGGCCCTCAGCTCCCTCCGGTAGGCCCACAATCCGGATGTTGTTTCTGCGGGCCCGACCTTCTGCCTCTTCAGCCCTGCTTTCCAGGTTGCCTACCCTCTGCACCAGGGCATGGATCTCTCGTTTGTGCGCGGTGCATTCCGCCACAGTCGGGCCCATCTCCTTCTCCAGGGTCTCTGTGCGCTCGGCCAGGGTTCGCACATCTTGCCTCAGGAGGTTCACGTCTTCCTGTACCGCCCCGACCTGAAGTTCCATCGCAGTTTTCAGTTCGGCCACCGCAAGTTGGAGTTTGGTCTCCCATGTCGCCTTCAGATCTGCGATCGCTGCCAGGACCTCCTGGTTCGTTCCTCCTGCGGCCATCTCCTTGGGCTGGGCCTTTTCTTTGCTCCTGGTCCCCTCGGTGCCAGGCGATGTCTTGGCAAATTCGTCGAGCGTGGGCTGTTTATTCTTCGCCCTCAGGAGCTTGCTCGTCATATCTTCGATCAGGAGCGTCCCTTCGATCTCGCTTAGGCCCCAGGCCTGGGGGCACTATGTCCCCCCGTCGCCACACAGTTTCGGCTACCTCCAGTCAAGCTTGCTTTCGCTGGATCGCGCTGAACGTGAACTGAGGGAATCGCCTCCAGGATCCGGTCCCCGATCCTTTGTCCCAACATCAAGCGACGGCAGCCATTTTGTCTGCCGGCGGAGCTCCGACCCAAAAACTTCACGCGGCTCCTGAGTACACAAGCGCTGCACAATCCCGTATGAGAATGCATCCACATGTGCAGCCGAGCTTCGCATTTACAGTCATCACCGTCTATGCCACATCGTAGCGGCCGTTGCGCGGATTCAGCCGGATAATGTTCGGATCAGCGGGAGCTCCCGTTCAGGCACGTCCTTTCACATGGCGTCCAAGCCACGCCCCCTCCCTGCTAATCTCTTCAGTGCGTTCTTTGGTCACTATTAGGTCTCTCCGGAGGGCATTAGTCTCTTGTCGGGCAGAATGAACCTCAGCATGAAGCTCTCCTAGTAATTGGGCCAATTGGTCCATTTCTGATGTCTCCATGGCGCCCAGGTGGATTTGTTATTGTAGGCTTTGGGTTCTGTTAGGCTCACCTGGTAGACACAGGGACGCCACCCAGCCGGGCTACTCGCTGGTATGCATCTCAGCTTTGCCCTGATGTGGTCTGCGGGGAAGGTTCTGCCTGAAAATACAGGAGGACTGTGTTCAAGACTGACTGACTGGGGTTACTATCCTCCCTCCACCCCCGTATGCTTTCAGCCCCTCTGGCGCCCTCTCCTCAACTTGTGGTAGAATTAGACGTGCTCTCCGTCCTGCCTTCTTTGCAGGGGCGCGTTGTCTTTCATGGGCGAGTACCGTCCAGTTACTTCACTGACGCCGGCCCGTTTGATATTGTTCACGTAGGTCTTATTGCTGTTCTTTAGTTTTGTTGCTACCCTGCATGTCTTTCTTTGTTTAAAATGTCTCTTTTTTTCTCCCTTAGGTATGCGGAGCTTCAGCGCGGCAAACTGGCTTGGTTGAGCCCCGCTGGTAAATGATGGCGCATTAAGAGCGCTATGATGCTGTAAGTAGCTGCAAAGTCTTGCCTTTGCTAACCTATGTTTTCCTTCCTTGTAGATCGCGGTGTTCTTCAGCGCAAGTGGAATGTCCGGAGTGGTGCCGAGAGGCGACCAGCCAGGTAAGCCTTTTGAGCAGTTCGTAATTTGTAAATGTCTCTACAGCTTTCTTTAATGTTACCACTATCTTCCTCTTGCAGGTCGTTCTATCCGGGAGGCGTGCAGATTCGAGGAAGCTGTTCTCAGTAGCTGCAAGTGTTTAAAGATAAAGACTGCAGGTAAGATGCTGCTGCTAATGATGTTCCTTTTGTCTCCTTGCAGGTTCTGCTTCTGCAAGGTTCGAGGGAATAGCTGGACAGGGTGAGCGTCACGTTGCAAGCTGCAAAATAACACGAAGCATATTCTGCAGTCAGGGTGTGGTTTATATAGACCAGTCGATCCCTTTTATGATCCGAACTGCATTATTCTCCATTATCTGGCATTTGCTGCTGCATTTTTTAGATGCTCCCAGCAGCAGTGAATTGCCGTAATCAAGGTGTGCCAGTATAATGGCCCTGGCTATTGTGGCCACATTATTTTCTGTTAGTAAAGGGCGTAAGGGGATCAATAGCCTGATATAGTATGCATTATTTTTGTGAAGATAGTTTGGGAATCTGATCCCAGGGACGCCTCTAGCATCATCCCAAGTGTTTTCAAATGGGGGACCACCTTAATGCGTGAGTCTTTGATAGTAAATTCTTCGAAATCTTTACCGAGCTTACCCCTTGCTTGAACGGAACCGATAATCATAAGTTCGTTTTTTTTACTATTCAAGCACATCCAATTATCTTCCATCCATATGTCTATCAGGTTGTAGATGGTTCTAATCTTTTCCTCATCTAATTGATAATCTCCCTCCAATTCAAACACCAGCTGTGTATCATCAGCGTAGTTAGTAAAATGAACACCGATGGATTCTAGGAGTACACATAGATATTTCATGAATAGGTTGAAGAGGGGAGATACTGGCTCCCTGTGGTACACCTGCGCTTATAGGCGTAGATGTTGAAAACTTCTCTTCCCAGTGTATTCTGGCTACGCAGTCTGTGAGAAAGGATGCTAACCATGCCAGGGCTGCCTTGGAGTACCCCACTGTTTTCTCCAAAACTTGTTGTAGTAGTGTATGGTCAACAAGGTCAAAGGCAGCGCTTAGGTCCAAAAGCATTATGATCCCTGTTTTGCCCTCATCTATTATGGAAAGCATGCGTATTTGGAGATCCAACATTGCGGTTTCCGTGCTATGGGCAGCACGAAAGCCCGACTGCTGCTCATGCAGAATGCTGTTGGCTTCCACATGTGCCTGCAGTTCTCCTGTAGCAAATTTGTCCATGATTTTAAGTACAAAAATTGATATTAGTGATAGGGCGCATATTATTGGGATCTTTAGGATCCAGGCCTGTTTTTTTTAACAGTGGTGTGATGGTCACCTTGTTTATGGCTTTACCGTCATGGAAGGATGCATTAATTATCTTGGATAACACTGGGGCAAAGAGTTCTTTGTTTTCCACGATAATTTTGGGAGGGATTACATTTTCAGCGCAGGAAGATGGTTTCATCTTAGCTAGCACATTCACCATCTCAGCCTCTGAGATTGGTCTAAAATTAAAATTGTCCAATTCGTAGGGCTGTCAGTTGGCCGCATTAAGAAGATGGAATTCCTTAGCGATTTCTCTGGCCAGGATGATGGCTTCTCTGGCTTTTTGAGTTTTATTTTCAAAAGCCTTTTTTACAATTTCACAGTCCTCCTCCATTGGAGTGTATGGGGGAGACATGGATTTAGGTTTCTCATACAATTTGAGAATATCAAAGAGCTTACTGGCTGCATTAGGAGCGGCCTCGATCTGCTTATTGTAGTGTTCTGCTGTGGCAGTTCTAATGCAGTTTCTATACTTGACGTTCGCCTGATTCCATTGCTCCCTGGAATCGGGTGAGAGATCTTTTTGCCAGATTCTTTCTAGTCGTCGTTTCTCTACCTTGAGGTCCTGAAGTGTGCTGTTGAACCAGCTTTGATGGTTACTAGTTTTTCTAACCATTTTAGATTTAAGGGGGGCATATTGATTTACCATCTCTGAAATATGATTTGTATAGATTTGTAGCAATTGCTCGCATGTGTCGCCAGTTTGAAAAACATTCACCTATTTGGCGGAGGCACGGTTCTAGCTGTTCTGGGCCTATACCTTTGAAATTTCTGCTCGTAGTTCTAATATGAGGACTATGTTTGTGGCTAGGTGCATCTGGTAAACAGATCTCAAACAAAACTTTGAAGTGAGCCGACCAAATACACGGCTCGGTTGATATATTCTGAGAAGTAAGGTTGTGTGTTACAACCCAATCTAACTGATTGCCCTTCATGGTGGTAGGGTCATTATTCTGGACTGAGAAGTCAATGTTTTTTAAAGACTTTGAGGCTAATGGCCTCTTTATCCAGGGGATTTTGATACCATTTGTTAAGGTCGCCGACTAAGATTGAGGAGGAGTTAGTAGATTTCAGTGCATTGAGCTGCTGGGTAAACTCACAGCTAAAGTCTGAAACAAGCGAGGGAGGTCTACAGAGTACAATAAAATTGAATTGCCGTAACATTGGTCCTGCTTAATCCCCATATATCCTACAAACATGTTGGGCTGTACGGAAAGGAGGACAGGGGGGGGTTTTGCAGTCATTAGGGCATTCCTTGTCTTCAGACAGGGGGAGGAGCCACCCCAAGTGGTATTCCGCTTGACCTGTCCTCTAGGGAGGGTGTTGTGCAGCAGGCTCACCTCCCTAGTCCCAAAGAGGGTGGCCTGGATTGAACACATTGGATAATTGATTTCATTGTCCAGGCCAGGAGAAGGAAGTCCTTAAACAGCTTGCCGCCATTTCGGAATTTGTTCTGTTTTTTCCAGTGCAGGTGTTACTGTTTGCCTGTTGCTCTGTTCCTCCTGGCTAGCGTCCTGCAAAGAAGTTCATTTTCTATGCTTCTTGTGTATGAAAGACCATCACAGCGTACAGGCAACACTCCAGTAAAGCTCCCACCAGTGCAACATTGTTTTTTCATCGGGAAAGGGGAAAACAAATATTTCTCTCCTTAAATGATGAAGGGGAGAGACAAAAGCTTTCTCTTTTACAAGCACTGCTATAGGGAGGGGCATGATTGGAAATAAATTATGCTTTTCCCTTCAGCGATCTGCACCTCTTTTCTCAGGGGTTTCTCTGAATACGCTTGTGTTTTCCCATGGTATATCTTTCTCTGAATCCCTGGCAGACATTCCGGAATCCCCTCTAAATGCAATTCCTCCTGGGAGATGCAGTCCCGAATCTCCTGTTTCTTTGCGACCTGGTAGTTACAACTATTTGTTCTCTCAGGGGATTCGGGAATAGTTGAGGAATGAGCTGCCTAACATCTAATATCTGCCTTTGAGAGATTCTATCGAGGGGGTTTTGGGACTTCCTGTAGGATTAGTCTGCAAGGGCCTCCACTCTTGTGCATATATTCTTCTCTTTGCATTTAATAACATTTAGGATGCTTAACTTGTCGGATTGGAGTGTGTCATGGTCCCGTCAGTCGTACTCTCAGGCAGACAGTGGGTAGTGTGAGAAACCTGATGGTATTCTCCCAGATAGAGCCCAGAAATACCTTATCCAGGTGGCCAGCACACGGCCATCGCTGTTTGATCCAGTTCTTGAGGGTGAACCAGTGGGGGAGGATCAGCTGGGTAGGGGAGACTGGGGTTATGCTTGGGAGGATATCCAAGGTGAGGTGCGGTACTGTACCGATGAGGAAGAAGAGGACGAGATTCCTGAGGCCTTAGTAGGTTACAATACATCTGCCTCTCCCCCACCCCATTACATCCCTCCTACTCAGAGCCACTAAACTCTCTGTACAATATCAATCCTCTAAGGTCCCAAACCCGGTTGCACCCAAAAAGCACAACTTCCAGAACCCTTGTTTCACTTGTTTCTATTGAAATACTCCTCATCCTTCATCTTGTCGTCCTTCTGATGATTATTTTTCACACTCCCAACCTGATGAGACAAAACACTACGATTCCCACAATCCCTGTTGTTCATCTCTCGACCCGAGCTATTTCCGTTTACCTCGCAAACCCGCCAATCCCGTCGCCCCGAGGATTATCATTTTCCGAATTATCACAAACCCTCCTGCTTATTTCACAAAACCTTCCCTCCCGAGGGAAGGACAAACGGTAATCCTAGGGTTATAATTCTATGTATCACCTCTTTCATTTCCAATCCTGTAAAATACCTGGAAACTCTACCACACACTTTTTCCGACACTCCAACCCCTTCCTTTTCCGACACAAACTCTTTTCATGAGACACAAGACAATAGTTTCTAATAAAACTATTTACTTGACATGTCCCAACCCACAGGTAGGCAAAATCAGGCAATTGACCTGAACCACACACACCGGACGGCCCTTACAGTACGAGCAAGGGGAGCATGGCAAACAGCATGACGAGACGGCTAAGCAGGCACAGCATTTCAAGCAAAAGAGAAAGGCGGCAGGAATCCAGAGGGTGGCAGGGAGAGAAGTTTATCTGGGCACACAATCAGTTATAACGTGGTATTTCGTCCCAGATCCGCAGAACATTCAAGGAAGAGAGCCTACAACCGCGAACAATAGCAGAAGTGTCTTGCAGCAGATATCAACGTTACAGAGGGCAAGCCTATGGCGATAAGCAGGAGCGAGGGAAGCTCCTGCGACCATGGTACCGGCCTTGACTCTAAAGAAGCCAAGCGGTTCATCGCAGCTGGTGAGTCGAGGGGAGAATCGATAAGAACCAGGGATGTGTTGAGTGATAGAATCGCAAAGTGGCAAGTTTGAACAAAGTTTAATTAACTATATAAAGTGTTAACGAGAGACCAGCTACAAAGGGAATCCAGCACCACATGGGTGCTAACCCAAGAGACTCTGGTTGATCCCCATCAGAGCGAAACTACGGGTACCAGAAGGCCGTAGGAGAGTCACCTAAAGAGGTCAAAGTGGTCATACAGGAGGTCTAGTAAAATCCCCGTACAATCGAAAGACTGATCTACAAATTATGTGAAAGCAAGGGAAGTGAATCCCGCAGACTTGAGGGAATGTGAAGTTGACAAGAGTGAGCCAGACCGAGGGATGCTGACGAGATGGGCAAAGCCTAAAGTCCCGAGAAACAGTGTTTTCACAGAGCTAAACCTGGCCCAGGGATGTCCACTAAAAACTGTTTGAAAAGACATTGAGAAACAGAGGGAAGTGAAACACGCTAAGGAGAAGAGAAGGGTCTGAGCCCGATCGAGGGAGATCTGGCTGACATCGGAGAAGGGTCCGAGCCCGATGGAGGGAGATCCAGGGGTGAAGGTATCACTCAAATGTTCATTGAGAAAAGAACGGTCATATCATTTGGGAGATGAGATATGTAAGAAGGGTCAGTGGCCAGAAGAGGGGGACCTAGGGGTTAAGCCATCACTCTACTTGAAACTGTAGTAAACATTTGAGAAGGGTCAGCGCCCAGAAGAAGGGTACCCAGGGGTGAACCCATCACCCAGTGAACATTGGAAAGAAACTCATTTGTTAAAGGAACTTTTGTTTTTGGTTAATTGAAGACCTCAGGTCCTCGAAAGCAAGAGATTTTAAGGAAACGAGACTTGGCCATCGACGGTGCCGAGAGCAGCCAACAGACCTATCGTCTCATGCTGTAGAAGCCCGAGACTGTACTGTGCTCCAAGATCCCACCTTATCCCGTACTCAAAACGTGGGGAAGGGAGACCCAGGCTACTGCATCCTGACATATTATTTGAGAACACTTTTCTTTTCTTGAGAACTATCCCACACCCTTTTTGTATTAGTTGTAAGGTTTGGCAATAGGTTTCCCAGTATAGGCCATTTTATTTTGACATGCCACTAGGACGGTCTTATTTTTCATTTGATGGTTGACGCTGGTTCCCATCTTAGATTTAGGTTTAGCTTATGCATTTCCCAACCTGCATACAGCATTCATTGTTCAATAAACACCCTTGAACTGTGAGCACTTGTGGCCACCATGAGTTTCCCACAACGGGAAACATGGTTGGCCCATTGACTATCACACTGTTCAACTTATTTCAGAATTCCTCTCTTATACTAGGTCGGTGTCTCAATTACTTATAACATCCTATAGGTTCTGTAAAGCCCCTGATATACCACTACAACCCTCTCCTCCTCATTGTTAAAGAAACATAGAGCAGTGCAGAATTCAATTAAGTTGTCCAAGGGGAGGCGTGGCCAGCCGCGATGTGAGCAGGACGTGACCTGAGCGAGCTCCCCACCTGATCCTGATAACTCTGATCCTTCGTTGTGAGATAGAAATTGCTAGCCTCCAAAAAAGCAACCTCAGACAGAAGAACCTCTGCGGCACCCACCACTGCTCTGCTTTTTGGAAGATTTGGCTGCTTGGATGGGAAGGAATCTGCGGCGACAGCCTGGGAAGGGACGCCCACTAAATGAAGAAACCCTTGCAGGCAGCCCTCATACTGAAGAAGCCCTCCCAGAGCCTTTACAGACCAGAGAGAAGACAGCATTGAGTCCGTGGTCTATGCAGTAAGAGCATACACCAACCCCCGCAGCAACAGCACACAGTGGCCCCAGCAGGAGTGGGAACAGACAGACCAGCAAAGTACTAGCCCAGACATTAACAGCGGACCGGCGATCGGTCGGAGGAAAGTGCGCTTCCACCCCCACTCACCCTAATGAATCCAGCAGGTAGCTCCAGCATCCCGAGCACACCTCTCCCCAGAGCCTTTTCAACACACACAAGGCGCGAAGACAGCACAACACAACAGCCTGCCCTATACGGACACGCCAACTGCTACTTTGCCTCACTCCAGAGCCAGATAACCGGAGATTGTGACGCGGCAGGCCTCAAGCCCACAAAAACCTGTTAACAGCACTGAGTGGGGCCCCGGCGAACAGCAGCCCACAAGACATCTTACGCCGCAATTAAACACTGGGAACCACCAAGAGACCACCCAACCAAAAAGGCACGTAAATAAACGCAGGGCCAACAAATAAAACGGTGCAGGGGAACCAAGATTCTCCATAAACAAACACGCAGACAGGAGAGATCACAATCCCCGAGCAAATTACAAAGACAGGGACTAACCCCTGATGCCAGAAGGAAGGAGAAAGATGGCTGTGCAGCCAAAGCAGACGATGATGGAATCATATGCAAAGAAAAACGACCCAAAGTCGGACCCCACGCAACCGGTAGACCATTCACTGAGCCAAGAACATGAACTCCAACAGAATGACACCAACAATAAGATCCCAGAGGCAATCGCATGCAAACATCTGTGGAAACCCATATAGGGGAAATAAAATGTGACATGAGCCTCCTGCGTCAAGATGTGCCCAACCTCCTCACATACGATAAGAGTATACAGAGGGGGTAGGACCCTGACAACACTTTGACGTAAAAGGACCTCTTCCCAGAGGGCTCATTTGTCACGAATGAAAATTTCACTGCAAAGCTGGGCACTGGTCCTATTAAAGCACTACAATATTATAGAATAAGAGCAGCCATAAGAGGGCGCCGGCTGTCGTTTCCAAATGAACCTGAGGAATGTGAAGTACTGGGCATGGTGGTAACAGGCTGGAACCCCAGAGGGATGGTGTCTAGACTATACAAGAAATGCCAGGAAGCACTGAACCAACCCCATAAAGCGAGAGAGAGGTGGGAAACTGACTTGGGCACTCCGTTGGATGATGTGCAGTGGTCCCGCTGGTGTCGCCGGACTAAAGAGGTTTCCCTCAATGCTCGACACAGACTTATTCAATTTAAAATACTCAATAGATTGCATTACACCCCTGCAAAAATTGCCAGATTCGCCCCTACGGCGAATGGCGGTTGTATTAAGTGCAATGCAGCGGTTGCCGATGGACATCACATGTACTGGGACTGCCCTCGGGTCGCTCGATTCTGTCAGGAAGTTGCTGATAACCTGCAGGAATGCACTGGTGTCCCCTCTACGTTGTCACTTCCAAAATACCTCTTTGGCGATACAGTTAAACTGAGACCCCTTTTCTACCTTGGATGTTTGGTGGCCAAAAAATGCCTATTGCTTAGATGTAAGTCAGATATTGCTCCAGGCATCGGAATGTGGATCAAAGAAATGACATATGCCAATGAATGCGAGGAGTCCTATGTTTCAATGGTTCCATCCACTTGCAGATCCAAGTACATGTGGGGGCCTTTCCGTGAATACTTAAGTAAACAAAGACTGGATCGATGACATATACGCAGAGTGTAAATGTATTAAGATGTGTTGCCCGAGGTGTGTTCACAAATGTAGATTCTATAACCCTGGAATGATGTACTAATTGTATGCCTCTAAGGAATATAATCTGCACTACATTAAAATAAAGTTCAAAAATAAAAAAAGCTGTGCACAACCTAGCCAGCAGAGTGGGTGAAACAGAAAAGAAATTAGAAGAGACCTCATCCTCCACCAAAGAACTGCAAATAATGGTCCAAGACCTAACGGCCAAAGTCTGGATGCTACAAGACGGGGCTGAAGACGCAGAGGGAAGAGCAAGAAGAAGTAGCAATCGGATCCCGGGACTACCTGATGGGGCGGAGGGCAAAGACCCCACTGACTTTATTGAAAGTATGCTCCTCCAGAAAATAGGGCCAGGAGCCTTGTCACAGGGTTTCACGATAGAAAGAGCCCACAGAGCACTTACGAGGAAGCCCCTCCAGGAGCACCCCCGCGGCCCATCATAGCAAAAATCCTTAACTACCGGGAAAAGCAAAGGAGGCAAGCTCTTTTTGTACCAAGCAAAAAAAGGCTCTGACGCCAGGGCATAAAATATATGCTCCTCTACCCTGCAAAACTGAAAGTACTACACAAAGGAAGAGCTCTCTTTTTGGAAGTAAACAACTGGATGGATGCACACAACATGGAGCAGATGACGGAAAGACCAGAAGGCCCCAGCGGAGCCAACAAGTGAAAAGAAAAGATGATGGAATCACAAACAAGTCACTGTCCGCACAACCAAATTTGGAGAATTTAGGTGGGAACCCTGCACATTTGGTTTTCAGAACTCAAACCGACAGACGAGTCTCTGGCCAAGACCACCGAGAGGGGCGCAATAACCGGGAACCACCAAAGTCAACCCCGGCCCTCCTATCCAAAAAGCCTGGGAACTTGATCCCACGCCTCCATTTTAAAGAACTAAGAGTACTCCCCAGTACTCGGCCACCGAATCCAGAGATCCATCGGGAACTAAAACTCTAGTGTAACTTCTAACATGTTGCCCACCGGTGTAAACCCTTAGAGGCCTAGGGTTTACACCATTTTATCACATGTTAGAAGTTACACTAGAGTTTTAGTTGAACTTACTTTGTTCAAGTTACAACACAGTCCAAACAGTCACATATGAAGAAACTTAACAAGAACCTATGGGTCAATTCCATGAAGGTGACAACAAGAATGGATCCCAGAGGAACCGAGAAAGCACATGGAAGGAAAAGAGAGAAGAACCCAATGGCAGGGACATTGCAAATTGCCACCCAGTTCACGGAAGAGTTTACTCCCCCTCGGCAGGAAGCGGGGATAACACAAGAAGCTCCCCCTGGGAAAAAGCGAATCAGGGAATCAGGAGACATAACCTAGATGGACGAGACCCTTTAGATGGAATGTACGTTGCCTAAATAATTATGTTAAAAGGATGAGAGTGGCGGCAAATCTACACCGCAAAGGGATCCACATAGCCCTGCTAAAAGAGACACACTGAACGCCAGCAAAGCAGTTCCAAATACTCAGGAAATGGAGGGGCATGGAGTTCGGGTCCGATTTTGGATAGCAACTTGGGTGCCATTCGGCCTACTACACACTCACACAGACCAGAGGGAAGACTAATACTAATACATGGATTCCTTGGCAAAAAAGAAACCTGCCCAATTAATACTTACACACGTAATCACAATGCAGCAGCATTCTACTGCTCTCTATGACCACTTATAAGGGCATGATGTGGATTTGGGGAGGGGACTTCAACTGCACAATAGACCCTGCCCTAGACAGATAAGACAACGCACCCAGATCCCCATCCCCACCGACTGGAAGGGTCTGAAGCCACAGGAACAAAAGGTAGAAGTAACACTCATAACACTCAGATAAGAATGCCGCGACCATTGGGAAAGATTGGGTAACTGCAGTTATGCAAAATATACTGAAACTCTACATGGACAATGTGACAAACCTGGTAAATTATTAGCTTGGTTGACCAGGGACAGAAACACTAGAGAAGAGCTTGTAGAGATAACGGATGAATGCGGGGAAACCTGGAGATTACAGAAAGAGATAAACAAGACCTTTAGAGCCTTCTGTCGCAATCTCTGCGAAGACAAAACCGATTCTAGAGAGACAGAAATAAAAGAAACCCTAGAAGACATTGGCCTGTCCGTAGTGTCAGCAGAACAAAAGGAAATGTTACAAGCGCCAATCACAATAGAAGAGATACAAGGGATAATAGCCACACTACCAGCTGGATAAACTCCAGGAGGCGATGGCCTTCTGGCAGAGTTCTACAGGGAATACACAGACCTAACAGCCCCACAACTATTTCTAGTTCTAGAAGAGGCATATGAAAAAGTGAAACTACCTGACAGCATGGAACAAGCAGTCATACTCCCGATCCTAAAGCCAGGTAAAGATAAAAAGCTATGCGAATCCTACAGACCAATAGCACTAATAAATCAGGACACCAAAATCCTCACAGCCGTACTCGCATAGGGACTTCAAGTAGTCAACACTGATACACCCTGACCAAATAGGCCACCACAGAAAACCGGAGACGACTCCAAGCGGTGATAGACAAAACACGTAACTAGACTGAAGGCTGTGCGGTAGTAGCACTAGACGCCGTCAAAGCATTTGATTCGGTCAGATGGGAATGGCCGTTTGCGTCCCTCGAACACTACGGCATAGGAAGCTGGTTCATGAGATTGATACGCATGCTTTACTCAAGCCCAACGGCAAGAGTGTGCACTGGTAAATACATCTCGGGCCAATTCTTTTTTTTTTAAACCTTTATTTATTACTGGCAAAAAGATACAGGACAGAAGGGTACATTTTGCATTATAACTTCAGCATATTGAATTCAGACAACTATGCATACCAAACAGCACGGAAGGATTTCTGAGTTACAATTTGTGGGAAATAACACGTTTCAGTACCGGTTTGGGTGCATCAGGATTGCAGAGGTAAGAGCGGAAGGCCGCCCAAGCATCTCAGGGTCTAGAATGGTAGGGGAGAGAGGAAACATATAGATCTTCACATTCTTGAGCCCATGACAGCGCAATCATCCATTCTTTTGCACTGGGGGGATTCCTGTCTTTCCATTTCAATAATAAGGCTCTCTTTGTGATCATGCATGCTATATACACAAACGAGCAATGAGTTTTACTAGTAACAGTCAGCCAAATACCAAAGAGTGTGCCTAGGGGGCCTTGGTCTAGTGTAATGGTCAGTACCTGTGAGATTATGTTTAAGATACGGTCCCAGTATTCTCCTATGCGAGGGCATGTGCAGGCGGTCTGCAGGCGAGTGTTGGCATCTAGGACAGGCCTTAAGTTGTGTATGAACCATCTTTGAGGGTCTGGCCGGAGTGTAGTATAGTCTATTCAGAAGTTTGAACTGCATAAATTTGAATTGAAAATTCAGTAAGACTTTTTGGGAGTGCATACACATGCGAGTCCATTGGTTATTGGTAATTTCAGAGCCTAGTTCTCGGGACCAGTCCTGATAGGCTCGGGAGGTATGGGGGCTGGGGGGGAGGGGAGTAGTGTCTATTAGTATCTTATATAGTGTAGAGAGAATGTGTCTACAGTCCCCCAAATTTACAATATAGGCCAATGCAGCAGTATCCAGGGGTTCGATCGGGTAAGAGGGCCATCTGGGGGATATGGCCGCGTGTAGCCTATAATATTGGAGGTGCTCCATCCCAGAGTTCCCATGGCCTGGTTTCCAGATGGCAGGTGTGATGAATTGGCCCTCTGGGAAGAGGTCCGCCAAGGCCCTGTAGCCTAGGCGTTCCCATGTTGATCGCCCTATCCCATGTGGGTTTTATTTCAGGGAATTTCCACAGGGAGAGCCAGCGGTAGTAGGGATTCTTCGTGCCCGTGTGAGTGATTAGTAAGCGCCATGCGCGCAGTATGGGTGCAACCGGGTCATGGGGGCAATATCAACGTTTTTAGATCTGGCTCAGTTGTAGCAAGTGTCTCCAACTTTACATGTGGGTGGCAGGGGTGCCATGGGGTACCAGAACGTGGTGAATTGCACCTGGGCCGCTATCCAGTAAAGTTCTAGATTGGGGGCGGTAAATCCCCCTTTGTCATAAGGGTATGTCATCTCTACCCATTTCTTGCGGACCGTCCCGGAGTGCCATAGAAACTGCGCTAATAGGGCATGCATTTTGACAGTATGGTTTTCCCAGCCACACTAGGACATAAGTGAAGGTGTATAGCAACTTGGGGAGTATTACCATCTTTATAAGCAAATGTTTAGCAGCAGGTGAGAGTGGGATGGCTTTCCATTTATGTATTTTGGATTCTGTATATGAGGTGAGCGAGGTGTAGTTGTCCTGCAGCATGGATGGAGGGGAGCGCAAAACTGTTATTGTTACAAGTATTTCATGCGATCTGGGGACCATCTTAACAAGGAAGTACCTTGGCAATCAGCAGTGGCATCGGTGAGGGGGAATATTTCGGACTTCGAAAAATGATTTGTGAAGCACAAGAGTCTCCCTATGCGTGTGATATCTCTGAGGATTGGGGCCAGATTGGTTATGGGATCTCGGATGTACAACATCACGTCATCTGCATAAAGGGAGACCATCTAGGAGGGGGGGGCGGCCTTAGCCGGTTTCCTCAGTGACCGTGGTGTATCCTGACGTGTTCTGCCAGGGGCTCGATGGCCAGGGCAAACAGAATAGGAGAGAATGGGCATCCTTGCCGGGTCCCCCTCTGAAGCTGGAACGGTGCAGAGGTGCAGGCATTAACAAGAACCCTGGCCAATGGTTGTGTATATCAGAGTTTAATATACTTTGACATATTGGGGCCGAATCCCATTGCATTAAGTGTTGCAAATAAGTAATCCCAGGCAACCATATCGAACGCTTTTTGTGTGTCAATCGTTATTGCAACTGCGTTTGCCCTGGGGTCAATCCTAGCCATTATATTACCCAACCTCCTGATGTTGAGGTTGGTGGATATTCCAGGGATGAAGCCCGTCTGGTCGGGGTGGACCAAGTGTGGCATTAATGGGAGAAGGCAATTGGCCAGGGTTTTCGCATATACTTTAGTGTCACACTTGATGAGGGATAGGGGTCTGTACGTGCCACAGTCGTTGCTAGGCTTGTCCGGTTTCAGCATTACAATGATTAGAGCTTCCCTCAAGAATTCTGGAAGAACCTGGAGACGTAGGGATTCCTCCAAGACCGCAAGGAGGATCGGGCCAATGTCACAGTGTATTCTTGATAGAATTCGGCTGCGAGGCCGTCAGGACCAGGGGTCTTGCTTTTGGGAAGGGTAGAGATGACAGCTACAATCTCCTCAAGAGTGATCGGAAGTTTGAGTTCCTCTCTGATCTGGGCATTCAACGAGGGCAATGGGTTACTCTGGAGGAAAGTCCGAATGGCTTGTTCATCGCTTGGTTTTGGTGCAGTATATACAGTATGATAAAATGTGCGGAACACCTCGACCACGTTGGCATCTGACCATTTATTGTCACCATGCATGTCCAGCATGCAGTCCACTTGGACCTTGCCAAGTTTGGATCGGACCTCTCTGGCCAGTGTCCTCCTCGGCCTATCACCTTCCCCATACATCATTGCCGCCGTTGGGAAGGAGAAGTATTGGGTTTCTCTTATAGCGAGGCCTTCAAATCTTTCCAATTCGAAACAGATTTGTGCCAAAAGTACAGTGTCAGATGTTCTAGAGTGTTCCTGCTCGAGGTCCCTGAGCAATCCCTCAGAATTACCCAGGTCCCTCCTTATGTACTTAAGTACCCCCGCCTCCCTCGACATTGCCATGCCTCTGATGTATACCTTGAAGGCCTGCCATCAAATGCTGTGGGAGGTGTCCTCTGATGTATTGGACTGACTCGAGGAAAGTGTTGATATCAGACTTAATGTCTGCCTTGAAGACAACATCTAGCAGTGCCATAGATTTAAACCTCCAGGGGCAACACAACGGGCCCACTTTGAATTTCATGGTGAGTGGATTGGGGAGTGATCGGACAAGGTTCGGGGTCCAATGTGCACATCGGACACTCTCCCAAGCAATGAGCTAGAGATGAGGAAGAGATTGATGCGGGATGACGTGTACCGAAGAGTAGAAAGTATATTCTCTCGCTATAGGGTGTGTGAAGCGCCATGCGTCCCTAAGTTCAAGTGCCTGCATGATGGATAACAGTTGGCAAGCCGCACGTGATTGGGGAAGGGGGCTTTGTTAGACCTGTCTAGTGTGCGGTCCAGGATGAGATTCATATCACCTCTGCATATCAAGGGCAGACTGAGATATGCAGCCAAGATGTCGTTGAGTTGGGCAAAGAATTCCGGTGAGTCTATATTGGGACAGTAAGTATTTACGAGTATGAGTTCTAGCCCTTCCAAGACACAGTGTATTACAAGGAATCTACCCTCTGAGTCCACATGGTTATGTTTTGCTACGAATTTCAGGGATTTGTGAACCAGCACAATGACGCCTCTGGATTGAGTAAAGAATGAGGTGAAGTATCTATTTCTCCCCCATGGGGTAGCTATGTTGCGGCAAGTGTTTTATTTGGCATGTGTTTCTTGTAGAAATAGTATATTGGCTTTATGCCCATGTGCAAGGGAAAATTATTTTGCAGGACTTGGTGCAGTGTCTTGGGTGCCTCTGGACCCAGCCGCCAGTTTTTCAGTATTGTCCACCCGTCGTATTGGTGGGTGGGCACAACGAGCGCTGTGATAACAACTTACGCAACAGGCATATTGAATAGCCTCGGAGTCGGGTTGCGACAACTTGTTGGTAACCCCACCCCTCCCTCATTGCCTCCCCAAGCCCAGCAGTGTAATTCCTCAGCCCTACCATCTCTCCAACCATTCCCACTTGCCAACAGGGCGTACGGACTGAGAACAGCATGCTTCCAACTAGCAACTGCAGATGGGAGCGCCGTTGCTGTGCGATAGCAATCGACAAAAAGGACCTTGCGTCCTATACATAGCAAGTGTTCAGGTGGCGAGCTTAAGGAAAGTTACAAGCAGCACATGTCATTGCATGAAATATAGGCATTGTTCTTAACTCAGAGTAAACAATAGGTTGGTCAGTTTTCCTCTGCCGGATCCTGCGGCGGGTTGGCCATTGGAATTTGCGCTTCAATAAACTTCACTGCCTCGCTGGGTACTGTAAAGAAGTACAGCTTGCCCCGGCGGAATTGTAATTTGATGTGGGCCAGGAATAACATTGCATATTGTACATTTCGTTCCCGAAGCATCTTTTTGACTCCAATAAATTGGCATTGTTCTAGCTGTACAGGAATAGAAAAGTCCAGGAATATTCTGACAATTTGGGATCCGAGTCTCAGTTCTTTCTTTTCCGGGACTAAGCAGAGAAGTGTGTCCCTGTCCCGGTAGCTCTGAATTTTTGCTATAATAATAGGCATGGGAAAGTCTCCTGGCTTTGGCTTGGGTGACAAGGCATGGTGAGCTTGCTCCACTGCAAAGAACAGAGAGAGGGTGGATTGATCTAGTAGGTCCTTGAGGAGGTTTTCGACCGCCAGCTCCATATTACCGGTCAAAGTTTTTTCTGGGACCCCTACTATCCTGACATTGTTTCTACAGGATCACGATTTAAGGTGATCGCACTTGCCTTTGACTTGTTTCATGTCTCTGGAGAGGGTGGCCACCGTGTCTGTGTCCTGCAGTGAGCGGATGTTATCCTTGTTGGTGCCAATTCTATCCTCTGCTTCAGATGTCTGGGCTCCCTCCTGTGCCAGCTGAGAGCGTATTGAGTCGACGCTGGCATTGATGTCATCCAGTTTTTCGTGCACGGCTGCGAAAGCCCTTCGCCATGGCCTCCATCATACCCGTGAGGTCCTGGACTGGGGCGGGCGACGGAGCGGAGGTGGATAGGTCCGATGGCGATTGTCGAGGTTGGTTTGAGTCTTCTCGCAGGGTTGCCTGGCACCCGCCTTCTTCCCCCACCAGACCCTTTGGTCATGGCTGGCTATTGCTGAGGTGCCGGATGGCAGGAGCCAGTGGCGCTGAATCTGCCGCAGCGCAGAGGTCTACGGCTTCGGGTCCCGCATTCAGGGAAAATCATCCAGGCTCCCGGGTCTATGTTGCAGAATGGCGCAGAGTCCTCCCAGCCCGCTCCGCGGCATGTAACTGAAGGCTGCAAGCGGGCGGGCCAGGCGCTGCAGGGCAGACAAGCGAAGAGTCCCCCTGCCCTCCGTGACCAACAGTGTTCGTGCGGCGTTTGGGAGGAGGGCGCTATGCAGGCAGCAGTGTATAATGCGGGTTTTCGGCTCCCCGCCTCGGCTCACTGTATTTGGTTGGTACGCTGTAGTAAGCGGCGCCTCGGGAGATTCCAGCGCCCCAGGCGGGGTTGTCAGGAGCCGAAGCAGGTGATACGTGGGAGCCGGGATCAGTGGCAGTGCTGGGGCTTCAGCACGCATCAAGCCATCTCCCGGTGCAGGGGCTGCCAATCGATCCGGGCATCCAGCCGGTGGAGCTTCTCGGCTTCGGTGGTCGAGTTGAGTATTTTGAGGGCTGAGGAAGAGATTGGGCCTCCACCTAATCAACTTGTTTTCTCGCGTGGCGCAGAGCTGCAACCATTTTCCAGGCTTCTCAACAGCACCCTCCCTCCCCCTTCTCAGACCAATTTTACCTAGCAGGTCTGTTCCCTATCACCCCTTTATACATTAAGGTACTAAAACCCCTAGCAATACATATGAGGAAACAACTTAAAGACACAGGGCTCCAAGTCGATGGGTCACTACATGTGATATCCTTATACGCAGACAACATGCTGCTATACATAAGACAACCAGAAGACAATCTAGAGACTTATCTGGAAGTATTGGGGAAGTTTGCAACGCTATCGGGAATCTCGATGAGCAAGACAAAATCCTGTCTCTTCCCCCTCGCGGGGTGGATAGGGATTGAGAAAGATCAACTCCCTCGTCTAGGACTTCAATGGAAAGTCCACTCCTTCCGATACCTAGGAATTAATATATATCATGACATTAGAGACACTCCTACACAGAACACAAAAAAGGCAAAATCGGGTCTAGAGGCCTCAATTAAACTCTGGGAAAAACTGCCCCTTTCGGTGATGGGTAGAATTTCCCTCTTGAAAATGATAGACCTCCCCCGCTTATTGTACCATTTCATAAATGTACCAAATCTCATACCAAGAGCCTTCTTCCGAGAGCCAAACTCGACACTGGACAGTTTCATATGGGTAAGTGGTAGAAGGAGAGTCACACTTGACGTACTATGCAGAAATTACACAGAGGGCAGGGTACACCTTCCACATTTTGAACTTTACTACTCAGCTGGGCAACTCCGACACGTGTCAGGATGGCTAGCAGCCTCAGAAACAATAGACCATGTCCTGATGAGCCCCATCATAGCCCCCTACCTCTTAAAAGAAGTGTTGTGGCTGTAGGAAACCAGAATTACGAACCCACCGACACTCCTTCAGCTAGGCAGACAGATATGATCCAGAACCAAAAAGATACTGAAGGTGCGAGAGCCCTACTCCCCCCAGATTCCATTGGCGGCCATACACAGAGACAACAGCAAACACTTAACTCATAGCAGAAAGCACTGGGAAGAAAAGGAGGTAATAACTATTGGAGATCTCTGTCCCACAGGGAAACTACAAACCTTTCACAAATTAATAGAAACACACGAGATACACAAAGGCCAATTCATAACATACACCAGGCTAACACGCGCTCTAGAAAATACATAGCCAACCTTCCCGGATCCAAAAGACGAAAATTAGACACTGGGACTGTTATATGTAGTATCTGAAGGAGGACACAAGGTCTCCAGAATATACCAGGGACTGTTGGAAGCAATACCTAAAGACCTAAATGGAGGGAAACAATCATGGGAACTAGAGGTGAGAAGAGAATTTACGGAAGAGGAGTGGTCAACAGCAATGCTATACCCCAAGAGAGTTTCGAGAAATGCTAGGCTAAAATTGACCCAATCCTACACATTTCACAGAGCGTACATGACACCCCAGAAAATATCGCATTTCCCAGGAGCGGGAGTAAAGGGATGTCCAAGATGTGGGGAAGAAAAGGCTACCATGGGACACATGTTCTGGTCCTGCGCAGCAATCCGGGAATACTGGCAGCAAATTGAAACGCAATTAAAAAAGGGAGAGATAAGGAGGCCAGGAATGGATAGCAGAAGCATGCCTTCTTGGAATTTACAAATACCCCAGGAGGGATAGAGCAGTGAGAAGAATGATAGACCTCGCCTGGGTACTGGCCAAAAGGAGGATAGCGATGACACGGAAGACCAGAAAGGGGCCGAAGGTAGAGACATGGTGGACGATTTCAAAAGAACATGGCAGAAACAGCAGTATGGTACAATGCACTCGAAACAGAAATAGGAGAAAGCTCAGAGGACATAATAACATGGAATACACTCGTACAAGATCTGTTCACCTCACCGGATGACAAACCGCCCCTGAAAACCAGCACCCCCCAGATTAACACTCACTAGAGACCAATGATGGACACAAATGACTATAGCCATGTACTTCTTACCTGAACTGAGGTCCCAATTACCTGAACGGTTTAGCCCCTTGCAATGTTCTATACTGTGTTTACAGTCACAGTTCATACTGGAGCTAGGGAGGGAGTTGGGGTGGGAGAGGGAATTAAGAGACGACTGTATGCAAAAATGTTGGATATGGAAAATGTGAATAACTTGTTACAACATGAGCAATATCAAATAAATAAAAGTTGTCCAAAGGACTCGCTGGATTGATGGCTGCCTGACCACCAACATTACATGAACATAAAAGACACCAATTATATTATTGCTTGATTTTTATACCTTGCCATTTATCACCATCTCAATTACCTGCTTTTCTATACATTACACTGCTGACATGAAATTGGTAGAAGCATACAATGACGACAAATGTTTTATGCAAGGATTTTACCCAGCTCCCTGTAATCTTTGTGGAGTACTTACATCAATGAGCTGTGCGACCTTCTTTTTCCCATCAGCTCCTGGATTGGCTGGTTTATAAAACTCCAAATCGAAATACAGCTTACAGACGGAATTCTCAGGAATAACTTCATAGCAGTGCATGAGGGTCTTGCGATGTTTGCTAAGAAATAAATAGATAGCAGTAATGTATGTCCTGCATAATGGTCTTTTGACAGTTTATCATCCTGGCTGCATTGAGCAATGTCATCTTAGAGTCAACAAGGTTTATTTCTTACCGAACCGTACAGACATTATCTGGCGGTGGAAAGTCAGTTAAATATATCTGAAATAATCTTTCATGATTGATATAGTTCTGCCACAGTACAATGTCAATACATCATCACCAAGTGGCAAATTAAAAGAATATGGATAACGAAACAGGGCATTTTAGTGGAAACAATTAACTCTGGAGGGAGAGAATAGAAGATACATTGTTTTTGATGGCTTGGGTATAACTGGTTATAATTGAATCCAGAGAAAGAAAATCATGTTAGTGGGTTCTGCAAGTAACCCAGCACTGGGGTGAGCTTAGAATCCAAAAATCAATCAATCCTTGTTGAGATTTAAATACCCATAAAATAATACATCATTCCATAGAACATCTTAATACATTGGAAAAGAAGTTCCTACAATTCAAACACACACAGAATGTCCAAGATGCCAGAAATAAGAGTCTCAATGGACCAGAAAATCATGATCTAGTGGTCCAAGATGTTGACTGTAACCAATTTGGGAACTGCCATCTCCTCCAAATGATAATAAAAATTAAGAATGTTCCTGGTGACTTAGGACCTTCATCACTCGTCCTTAGACTATGGCAAGACCAGGCTTTGATGTTAACATAGAAGCACTAGTGAAAGGAACTCCTATGAAATGTATTTAACAAGGCAATAACAATTCCATCACAGCTTGCAGGAATTATGCGACCAATTATTCTGCATTAATTTAGAAGACTGATCGCAGTATCTAATGTACTGGGCGCAGAAAATGCAAAGTTTAGTAGAGAAACCCGAAGTTATTGAATCCATTGCAAGCTCCAATAGTGGAGCTGACAAAGGAGGAAGTGCACCCAAGGAAAGGACAAAAATGCTGTAAACAGGTTTTAATAGCGCAGGCATCCTCATTTGGGAGGGTTTAATTTGGGGTTGTGGCTTGGATATGTAATGCAAGAGCAGCCAATAGGACACAATAGCATGACTATGGGTTCAGGACCCAGGATGAGCACATATCTCCTAACTGCAGTATTCTTTCTGAAGCATCAAGCAGGCTGAGCAAAGTGTCACAAAGCATACGATACCTAAACAAACACTCAAGATAGTCAGAGCAGTAACAATCCGAAGCTTGTAGTCCCCGACAGGGGCCCTCTAAGATTGGGGGGTTGGCCTCGATTAATCCAGCACTGACCGCGCACGCTGTTGGCAGCTCTTTGTTACCAGCAGATGTGCACTTTATATAACCCAATGAGATAAGGACAGCATACCATATTGCTATCACAGAGATCCTCTGCAGGAAATGTTGAACCTCTTCGTCCATCTTCCAGAAGCAAAACATTGTATTAGGGGACATGGCCAGAAGCTTACGTAATGGCCTAATTATTTACCAGTAACCTTCATTAGCCCGAGTGCTACTCTTCCTCGACCCAGTCCAAACACTGAAGTGACCCCCATCTCCCAGACATGATTATGTATGAAAAAGAAACAAGTAAATACTTACCCCCTCCAATGCGGGGTGGGACGGGAGCTTCTCCCCTGCATCCCTTCCGGATAAGAGGAGCCACCTCCCCCAATGTTAACTAACCAAGACTTCAACCAGCCTTTTATACAGTGGAGAATGAGATTCTTTCTTTTGTCCACGCTTGAGCAGGCAGGCATCTCAGGATCTATCCTTGCCTGGTTTCGTTTTTTTTTGACTGGCCGTTCTCAGACTCTTTCTTTTCAGGCCTGTCATTCTGCTCAGGTTGAGCTACACTGTTGTGTTCCGCAGGGGTCAGCTCTCTCCCCCCTTCTTTTGAACCTATTTGTGCAGCTTTTGGCCGAGCTCATCGCTGCATGTGGAGTACTTTTTTACTCCTATGCAGATGATACTCAGCTTATATTCTACCTTTACTCCCCGCAGACTGCCCCCCTAAAGGTTACGAGTTTGCCTTGAGAAAGTGGCAATCTGGATGGCAGCCAATTGGCTGCAATTGAATGGCAGCAAGACGGAGATGCTGGTGGTGGGTCCCCAGGAGAGAGACCATCTTTGGACCTTGCTTTATTGGCCGCAGTCCCTTGGCCCCTGCCCCTCCCCCTGCGCTTTTGTCAAGAGTCTTGGAGTCAAACTTCTCCCCAGTGGGTCTCGAGAAACCCAGATTTCCGCTGTCTGTAGTGCAGGGTTTGGGAGATTGAAGGCTCTCAGAAAAATTCTTCCTCTCCTTCCCGCGAATACTAGGATATCCTTGGTGACGTCCACAGTAATTAGTTCATTAAACTACTGTAATGGTATATACTTGGGCAACCCAAGTATCAAATTCAGCAGATGCAAGTCCTGCAGAATGCTGCGGCCCGTTTGGCACTTGTGACCCCTCGGCTGACTTCATCCTTGCCACTGCTTCTCCGCCTGCACTGGCTCCCTGCGATTGCTCGCATTGAGTTTAAGACTCTGTGTAGTCCATCAAGCCTTTTATGATGCTGGCCCCCATTTTTTTAAAAATATAAACTGGACAAAGGAGAAGCACATGTGGCAGCTTGAAAATATGTCCCAGATGGAAACCCATTGTAAGGCCGCTTAGGATGTGGCCACCCGCCGGGTAGACCTCTCGAGCTGCCCTCTGCAGAGTGGGAGAGGATTGTCATAGTGACCCAGTGGCTAATGGAGGCCACTGACTGATTGCTTCCGCCCCACCTGTCCTGCACAAAAGGTCACCAGCAGGGAGTTGCAAGGCTAAAAGAAGGCCATCCTGTATAGGTATATCCGGACAGCAGACCCACAGCCAGCAGGCTAATAGCAGGAGTCGCATCCATGTAACCCATGCCATGGAAAGAAGGAAGCACCAGATCCTTGTTCCGATGGAATGCAGAGATGATCTTAGGGCAGAAGGCCAGGGTGGGACGAAGAACCAGCCCCTACGGAAGGAACCTCATGTACAGAGGGATACAGAGTAAAGCCCCAAGCTCCCCAAGGCGCCTAGCCGAGGTAATGGCCAGTAGAAACACTGTTTTAGAGGTAAGATATTTCAAATCAACTGACTCCAGTTGCTCAAAGGGTTCCAGCATCATGTGGGAGAGAACAAGAGGGAGATCCCAGGAAGGACAAGGATGACGAATAGGTGGCCGAGCCTGCGAGAAGTTCTTAAGGAGATGAGCCATCAAACCTCAGCATTACTGATAATCCCTCATCCTCCAAAGGTTCCCTGAAATGCCGAATGGCCGCCCTTTGAGCTCGTAAGGAGAATACAGTGGCGCCCAACTCAAAACCCTCCCCCAAGAACTCTAGAATCAAAAGAGAGAGAAGGACAAAGGACAGGCAACTCCTAGGAGAGCACCAAGTCGAGTTGCACTGCCAATGCCCATATCTGATTTGAGAGTAAAAGCCCTGTGACAACCCTGAATATCAATCACCATGGACTGGGAAACCCCCTTCTGCATTTAACCAGCTAGTTCACTCTCCACACTCTTACGTGGAGGAGGAACTGGGGAGGAAGAGGGAGCCTCAGCGGACAGCGGGAGGGGGGGAAAAGGACCAGAGAGGTCCGATGCCAGTTGCTTCTGTGCCAGGCTAGAGCCACTAGGATCACTGGGGCCATCTCTCCCTGTACTCTGAGAAGAAACCTGGAGAAAAGAGGAAAGGGAGGGAAGGCGTACAGGAGACTCGGAGGCCACTGAATGGACAGGGCGCCCTGTCTCCTGGCTAGAAGGTCCTGCGCCCAGGAAGAGTAGGCAGGGAGAAGACAATAGGCCGGAAGCAAATGGATCGATGATTGGGACCACAAACTACCTGCACAGGGCCCGAAAGACCTCTCCCATCAGGGCCAACTCCCCCAGATGAGGGTATGTCCTGCTCATGGAGTCCGCCTCCAGATTCAGTTCCTCCAGGAGATAGACAGCTTCCGGAGAAAGTAGATGAGACTCCGACCACAACATAATCCTGGACTCCAGTAAAGCAAGGGAGGCCAAGCTGGTCCTCCACGCCCCCCTGGCGGGAGATGTACCATTTTGTCACACTATTGTCCATCGGGACCAGCACAGCCTGCCTCTCCAGGTGCTGACCGAAGTGCTGAAACGTCCAGAGGACTGGCAACAGCTTCAGTCAGTTGGGTGAAGCCTGGGCTTCTTAAGGGGATCACCTTGTCTGTGTAGTCCATCCATCCATTGTCACTCTCCATCCTTACACACTGGCATCTGTCATCAGGATCTGCAGAGGGTTGATGTAGAGGAAACGCCTTGAAAGTTTTGGAAGGTGTAACCACCATCAGAAGGTGGCTCTGATGGCATCAGACAGGGGAATTGGCCGAGTATAGTACTGAGAGACGGGATCCCAGTATCTCAGTGTGTAAAACACCAGAGGATGGAGATGGGCTCTGGCCCATGGCACTACAAAAATAGCTGCCATGTCCCCTTGAGCTTGTAACCATATCCTGGCCGGAGCAGAAGACCGGGCAAGGAGGGAACGCAAACGCTCCTGGAGTTTGTTCACCCTATGGACAGGAAGGGACACTCCCACCCCTGGAGATGATCAAAATCTGCACCGATGAACTTGAGGCAGGAGCAGGGGACCAGGTGGCTCTTGGATAGGTTCAATTCCCAACTTAACCAGAGGAGGTCTTACAGACAATATTTGTGGTCCACACGGCTTACTCTGTGGCTGGAGCATGAATCAGCCAGTCATCCAGATACGGTTGGTCCAGGACACCTTCCCCCCACGAGTGTGAAGGATCCCCACCAGCGGAGTCAAAATCTTTGTGAAGATCTGCAAGGCAATGTTAAGCCAAAGGCAAGTACACAGAACGGAAAGTGTCACTTGGGGTTAGCAAACATCAGGAAGCGCCATTCAACCTTCTTGATGGGTCCATGAAGAAAGGCAACCTCTAGGTCTACAGAAGATAGGACGTCCTGCAGCGATATCGGAGGGATGATAGACTGCAGAGTCTCCACCCTGAACTTCCGCTTGGAGACAAAAAGGTTCATCTCTCAGAGTGATAATGGGACAGTCGCTGCAGGAAGGTTTCAGAACCAGGAAAAGGACAGAGTTAAGTCCCTGCCCGTGTTCTGCCAAAGGTATAGGCTGGATGGCTTTCTTCGGCAGTAGAGAAGGGACGACGTGACGGATCCCTCGGTCAAGAGATAATCCGGGTCCCAGAATCCTGTACTGGTCCTGAAGTCAGGCTGGTGCCATCTACTGCAGATATGTGCTCTGGTCGCTCCTTAGGAACAAAAGTAGCACCTAGAATTTTGTCTATGTAGCTCCCCGTGGCTCTGCAATCTATGAATGCCACCACAGCCTGGGGTACCTGGTTTGCTACTGTCAAGACCACTTGCAATGTTAGATGGTAGTGTTTTTTGTTTGAGGACATAGAAGGTTCAGGAGTGCCCGGAACTGGCAAATCAGCTTTTAAAACCGCTAGGCCTTCTAGTTTTCCGATTGCAGAGAGTTCACTGTATCGTCCTTGTCCCCCACTGTCTTTCTTGTTCCTTTAGTCACCCTTGGCACACCTGTATGAAGTTCCCAGCTCTCCCACAGTAGAGGCAAAGCTGCTGAGCTTGTCTTAGTTTCTCTTTCCTCTCTGTACAAGGGGTCCCTTAACTCCACTGTTGGTTCTGAGGTTCCGTACCCCGAATTCCGTACCCCACCGGAAAAAAGCACCTTGGGTCGAAACAGTATGGGTCGGATTTCTCGTTGATGATCCTTTTTCTCTCATTCACTCAGTGGTCAAGTTGAACCACTAATTCAATATACTCCAAACAGTTCAGAGGGGGATTCACCACCTGAGCCAATACATACTTGAATTTGGCTCAGAGTCCACGATCAAAAAGGGAGGCATGTTCGTCCTCAGGCCAGAAGGTCTTCACAATGAGACGGATGAACATGGTAATATACGCCAACACGTCCTGACTACCTTGTCTTAAGACGAGGAGTTTGTTATCAAGCGCTTGAGCGTGTGGCTTTCAGGCAAACAGCTTCCCCATTTCCTTCTTGAAGCCCTGATAATCCTGTAGTATCAAGTCTTGTGTTTTAACCAAGGGAATATACCAGTTAGTGGCATTACCCATCTCCCGCAAACACGTTAGCATAAAGGCCACTTTGGTGGAGTCCTTGGGAAAGGCATGTGGTCAGCAATTTAAGTGTAGTCCACACTGGTTTCTAAACTGCGCATATTTTAGCGGATCTCGTTCTGGGGAGCCTATAGCACAGGTGTGATAACCAATGTCACCAGAGTGATAAACTGCATAGGTACTGATGCCGCTGCTACTCCTCCCCCACCATCTGGGTTCGGAGCGGCTCCTACTGGGGGTCGCATTTAACGGGGCAAGCCTTGCTTTGATTGCGGTGACCAGCAGCCTTAGTGTCTGTAGCATCCCTGGTGGCGACCAGATCTTGGCGCAAGGCACTGATCAGCCCTGCTGGCCCGAATGTCTGTGCGTAATTCCTGAAGGAATTATGCTATGTCATCACCTATGTCTGTGTCCATGATGTACAGGGAAGCCAACTTTACACGGGCCGGGTGTTCTTTAACGTCCTACCTGGACTTCTGCCTTCCGGGTACCTTGTGGAAGGACTGATGCAACTCTCCCTGTCGGCACTGTGCACCTCCTGGTTGTGTTTTCTGCCAGTGAAGGATGTCTAAACTGAGGTTGGGGGTTGCTTCTTTTGCTGCCTCTGCGAGGGGGTGCCCCTCATCTCTTACTCACTCTTTCCACCCTCACCTCTTATGCTGCGGACATATCCCTCGAATTGGCCAAACACCTCTCCCTGTTCCTATTCCCCCCCCCAGTTGCTTTAAATACCTGTGGAAGTATGATGTACTGCCTACAAATATCTGCTCCTACTCTGCCCAGTCTTGTTCTGCAACGATTGGTAATGTGCCCAAACAGCAGCACACTGAATAGTTGATCACTCTGCAAATTAATAGAGGCAACAATGGTGGTGGTTTAATTCACCCCACCGTCTGTTGTAATGGTGAGCATGAAACAAATTTTGAGATGTCTTTACCCCGTCAACATTTCTATATTTCTTGTAGCTTAATGTATTTTTCAAAATGTTGCTTGACTTGATTAACGTTACGTCCCATCTCTTCCATTGCAAGCATTTAGTTTTGCCTAAAGGGCCCCCTGGACTCATTGTTTCATGCAATGCCCGTTTGTGGCTTTGAGACATGCACGGACCAGTTATTTTTCAGGCATTGCTCAGGGACGAGACCACAGGCGGTGCAGTGCACAGGCACCAGAATGCCTCCCTGTAAATGTACATTCTTCGGTAGGCCTCTTCCGGCTATCTCCTTCTGTTTCTTCTAACTTCTATGAACCGCTTTCTCTTTCCGTTTCTTCTGTCCTCTCCAACCAGTCTTATTTGGTTCCTTCATCATCGATTTCTTCACTTTCTCCTTCCTTGGTTTCTGATTCATCACGTTCTTCTGGTTCTTCCGTTTTCTCCTCTGGTCTCCGTGAGCGGGTACGTGCTGCGTCTATGCCGGAATACTGGAACACCCAGCACAGGCTGCCGAATGGTGGAGCCTAATCTAAGGTTTTCTTAAAAATCCTGCAAGACTTTCAAATCTAGCAGGATCTGTTGCTCGACGTCTCAGGCCCAAGAGAGCTTCCTCGCTGGCTGTGTTGTGGTGTTGCCTGACCTTCTCTTGCTCTCCATAACCTTATCCGGTTGGCCCATATGCCCTATCCTGGTTAATTGAGTGGGATGCTGACATCCAGATGAACGGTCCCCATAACACTCTCTTCCCCCTTCTGGGCTCACAGTGGCTCACATCTTCCTCACAGGAGCACATCTCTCCCCCTGGTTTCAGGGGCTCTTCTCCTCCTCACTGGAGAACACGTCTGTTCATATTTTAAACATCAGAAGATCACAAAACTAACTTCTGTGCAGGGGAACATTCAGGAGGTAAGGCAGGAGCAGAGCCACAGGCAAACACCAGTTCATGCACGGGAAACATACTAAAAGAAATTGAAAATGCTGGAAAGCATTTTAAAGACTTTGTTCAACTGACTTGGAATAGGAAGCCAATTAATCAATCAATATGAACATTAATCCGATTCTCAAAAACGGATTATATGTAACGCAAGCAAGTTATGTAGAAGCAAGAGCTTAAAAAAAAATGTTGGCCTCATTCCGTTAAATAAAAGTTTGAGAACATATATTAAGCTGTAAACTGTCACGAAATAAAAGGAGGGCACCAGAGATATCCTTTACTGGAAGATCACTATCCCTTGAATTCCCCAGAAAATACGGTACAATAAAATAAATACATTACACTTTTAACATATTAACATCTCCTTTCAGGTGCTGCCTCAATCACTCCAGCTGCCTCTAAAATTAAAAAACAGAATGGCCTCTGGGAAGGGCGCTGGATATCACCATGGGCTCCACTACCCTCTCCGACCATGCCCCCTTGATTATAACCCTGAAAGCGAAGGGCAGACCCCCGGGACTCTGGAAATGGTACTATCCCTCCGCCCTCTGCAAAGATCAAGTTCTGGTCTGAGAGATCGAAGAGGAAATTGAACGTTTCTTTGCGGAGAACCCAGTAGAGGACACAACACCCCAGATTAGGTGGGACAACATTAAGGCGACCCTGAGAGGAGCGATAATATCGCTTAAGGCGAGAAGGGATGGAGAATTAAGAGTAGAGGAGGCACGCCTGGAGCAAGCACTCAGGGGGATAACCGCAAAAATGGGAATAAATCAGACCCCGGCTACTAAAAGGGAGTACAGGGCGATTCGGGCTCAGCTGGACCTGATCCAGACTAGAGCTGCTGAACGAAGCCTATTATGTCTTAGGCAGAAATATTATATTAAAAGGCAATAAGGCAGACCGACTGCTCGCGAGAATGCTTAGAAAGTACCAGCAGGAAAAGACAATATCGAAAATTAAGGTGGAAAGAGAAGGAGGGAGCACCAGCACTAAAAATGAGGACATCTTAAGGGAATTTGCCCGATTCTATTCCACCTGTATGCGTCTGATACCCCGGAGCAGTCCTCCCAACTAGAGTACCTAGACAGGGTTACATTGCCCCGTATAACCCAAGAAGAGATGGGAACACTAGAAAGGGACATTACAGAGGATGAAGTCAGGGAAGCAATCAGATCTCTACCTAACCTTAAGTCGCCGGGCCCGGATGGCTATGTGGCAGAATTCTACAAACTGCATAGGGAAACCCTCATCCCCATTCTGACCCAGCTCTCTAATCAAATAGGGTGGGATAGCGCAATCACAGGAACAATGGAGGAGGCGAAAGTCGTCCTCATTCATAAAAAGGGCAAGGACCCAACCGAGTGCACCTCTTATCGCCCCATAGCTTTAATCAATGTTGATTCTAAAGTACATGCCAAGATCTTAGCAAAAAGATTAGATTATTTGCTCCCGAACCTAGTTCTCCCAGATCAGTCGGGATTTGTCAGAGGTAGACAAACCACAGACAAAGTCAGAAGGTTGGCCCACTTATTAGAGAAGGCCCACAAGAAAGGAGTCCCCGCTCTCATGATGGCAATTTACGCGGAGAAGGCATTTGATCAGGTGGAGTGGGGATTCCTCTTCGCAACCATGGTCAGGATGGGTTTTGGCCCCAAATTTATGGATAAGATTGGACCCAATTATAGACACCCCACCCTCAGACTGGCGGTGAATGGACAACTGTCTGACCGGTGCTAGTCGAGAGGGGCACCAAGCAGGTATGCCCTCTGTCCCCAATATTGTATGCCCTTCATCTGGAACCATTCCTTGAAGCGGTGCCCTCCAACCCACTCATAACTGGTATTCCCTTCGCAGGGGAAGTGCACAACATTGCAGCCTTCGCTGATGATATGATACTTTCATTGACCCTCCCGAGCACTGCGATTCCTGCAGTGGAAGCTGAATTAGCTCAGTTTGGTAGCGTGGCGGGCCTGAAAATAAACGCTTCTAAAACAGAGCTTCTCAACCTCACAATCCCGATCCTAGAAGCCCATTCCTTAACACATACCTCTCCCTATAGACGGGTGGAGCATTCTCTCACCTATCTGGGAGTAAAATTGACGACAAATGTGGAACATTTGTATCAGGCGAACTATCCACCCCTCCTGGAGAAGTTAAAGAGTAAGACGATTGACTGAGGGCCCTTCGCGATTTCTTGGCTAGGTCGTATTAACACCTTAAAAATGACTGTACTCCCAAAGCTCTTGTATCACTTTGCTGCCTTGCCGGCGCACGTCCCTCCAGCCTTCTTCAGGTCACTGAACAAAATTGTCAGCAGGTTCGTGTGGGCCAATAAGCCCCCAAGGAGCGGCTAGGGTGATGAGAGCTCCCACTGACCGTGGGGGCATGGGATCACCTGACTTCAGGGGGTACTATAGGGCGGCCCAACTGAAGGTTCTCGGCGACTGGCAAAAAGACGACCGGGGGAAGATATGGAGGCCCATGGACTGGGCGGTCCTGGGGGGAGGACCTTGAAGGGGTCTTGTGGAAGCCGAAGCAGGACAGGCCGTTTCAGTTGTATAGTAGTGCAATTCTAGCCCTGGTAGCCAGTACCTGGGATGAGGCAGTGCAACAAGCCCACATAACATTGCATCCATCGCCCTTTACCCCATTATTTAATAACCCACAGTTCGCGCCTGGCCATAACACATCTGCTTTTCAACGGTGGCATCAAGGGGGGTGCAGGATGGTACGGGACATGTTCGGGGGGGGCAGGTAAAGCAGTTCGAACAGTGTAAAATGGACTTTGCGCTAGATGAAAAGGAAAGGTACCGATACTGTCAGCTTCGACATTGGCTCACCCATCCCACCATAAAGCAAGCAGCAACTCGACAACAAACTCCCTTTGAAAGATTTCTCTGCAGGGACTCGGGGGACAAGCATCTGATCACAGCCATATATAGGCACACGAAAGCAGGAGAGGACCCTCCACAGCTAGTCTATGTGAAGAACTGGGAACTAGCTACTGGGTCTGCCATTGAAGGGGACAACTGGAGTTGGTTATGGAAGCAAATACCAAAGCTAACACGATCACTTCAAATAAGGGAGATGTGGATGAAGCTGCTCACCCAATGGCACGTGACCCCCTCTAAACTCCACAAAATGTACCCTGGGGTATCCCCTCTTTGCTGGAGAGAATGCGGTACAGTGGGAACTTGGGAGCACATATGGTGGGAGTGCCCAAAACTTAAGACTTATTGGACGGGGATATGGGACGAACTCAAACAAGTTTTGGGACTTCACTACGGGGAGAACAAAGGGCTGGCGATGCTGGGCCTGGGGGGGGTCCCTAGCATTGATTAAATCTAAAGCCAGCCGCAAGCTTTACGCAATAATGATGATGGCGGCTACTATGGTCCTAGCTCGCAGATGGAAAGCGAAGGACCCGCCGCAGGACCATGAGTGTGTGGCAAAGATGTGGTCATTGCTGGCGCTGGAGTGGCTAACTTGCTCACTACAGGGAGACCACCTGAGCTTCAGGTCGGACTGGGATGCACTACTCTCATATCTGGTGGATGGTACAAGGCAGCGGTGGTGCCTGCGGAGCATGCGACTTTTGGGTATAATAAACGCCTCTGACGAAGAAGACATACGAAGGGGCAAGCTATGTCAGTTCAGCCGAACCAATTAGGGCTTGGCAAGGGGGGGGGGCAGGTTGGACAACCTTTGGAGAAGTACTGCTGCACTGGACTAATCGTGAATCCTGAGTCTGGGAGGGAGGAGGGGGGAGGGGGGAGGGAGTTGTGTTTTGTTTACTTTATAAAAATGCCAATAAAAACCAAGGTGATCAAAAAAAACAGAATGGCCTCTACAAATTGAAAAATGGAGCCAACAATCAGTTCTTCCTGACAATCTGGCACCCAATACACACTAGTACGCTGCTGCCCACTGGTTTAAACCGGCAGAACATATCGGATAACAATTTTTCTCGAAGAGGGCCTTTTAGCATGCATAGGGCAATAGTGATTGAAGTGACAAAATAACTTTGACAAGCACTACACCTGCTGGCACCGAGTCAAATATCTATGTGCCCAACTGTGCTTATTTAATTTAGGAAAGAGTTGATTAATATCGACTAATGACTGGAAATCTGCATTTGTTTACTGAAATTTTGCTGAATGCTCACAATGGTGATTTGTTTATGGTCCTAAAGAACTCATTTGATTTTACCATTTCAACTTTGGTCTGCATTTTGACTGCTTCTTTTTAAGCTTTGAGGTGCCCTTATTGGGTGCGATTCACAATCACAAAATCCAAACCACGTGACGAGAGAATGTTCTTTTGAATGCAAAGTGTCAAAACCAAACTCAATCATTATATATTTGTAGCGATCACCAATTGAAAGCAACTTTGGTATAGAATAGTTTTACATTTCTGACACGCAAAACATGCAATTCATAGATTTACAAATACTCACTAATAATAAAACCAAAGTTCTGTGTACGTTGTCACAAGGTAAATTCTTCGTCCATTGTCTTTGTTTTCCCTCTCCAATGCAAACACATGCACGTCCTAGTTAAACAAAGTCAAAATACAATATTTGAATTACTTACACTCATTCAAACAAAACATGTTGATCAAATATACAAGGAACTTGTAAACCAACAAAATTAAGCTGTTCTAATATATTTATATGTATTATGTATTGCAAGCATTTTGATCTCTCTCTCTCTCTCAAGACAATGTAATTGGCAGATACGGCATAGAGTCCATAAGAATACACCAGATCAACTCCATATCAAATATAGGTATCTGCTCTTGGGCAAAATAATAAGACAGCAATTTTGGCAAAAGGTCTGCAGCCAATATATAGCTTGCTCGAGGAAGCAGATTTAGGACCCTGTATCGGGTGGCTAACAGTTCTATAAATGTTTGCTGCATTTTATTTTGGAATTTTTGGCGAATGCATTTCGCCAACTTTTCCAATTTGTATTACCACAAACAGCGGGTGGAGACCCCGTACCCTCTTTGCACCTCACACTCACCTCCTTACTATATCCCTTACCGATACATACCATCTGCAAGCTTATGCTAAAAATAAAAGTGGCAAAGATTCAGTGAAAATGCATTTGGCAAAAATGCCATTTGGTAAAATTAGTGTAAACCATGGTTGACACCTATATGGTCCCTAACAATAAGGTAATTATGAAAAATCCTACTCTGGTGTGGTGCCTCTACGACTGAGTGAACAATGGACTACAACTGGAGTCTTTTTTTCATCACTGTTGTCACATAACCACAGTCACTGGAGTGGGGGTGTGGCCTGGCAGCCATGGAGTAGGCTGGGTCTCCATTGTGCTCCGTGATCCGTCTATTGATTTTTTACATCGTATGCTACCAGCCAACGAACTAACAAAGAAATACCAGCAAGGGTGTCTGAAAGTGTCAGGAAGAGGATGCGATCGCCCACGAGCTGATACGACGAAGGATGCAGGAGATGTGATACATTTTAACACTGCTGGAAGGAAGCCGTCGGTCAAAATGGCGGCCGCGCCAGAACAAAGGGACCCGCGAGACCAGATGGCTTGAAGTGGTTGCGAGTGAAGATCGAGTCGGGGCCGCACTGATACGTTGTAGCAGCGAAACCCTGAGGTAAGGACAGGCTGGGCACGGAGAGGCGCTGAAGGTGGAGTGTGCGGTGGCTGATTGCAACTGCAGACCCTGCTGTTGGTGTGGGAGAGGAGACGGCAAATTTTTTCATCATTTACTTTCATCAGCGCTGCCGGCACCGCGCGCACACTGACCGTGTGTGCGGATGCCGGTGACTATTAGCAGCCGGGCACAGTAATTGCTGGTAGACCCAGGAAGGATACGGAGCCCATACACAACTGTGTATGTGAGTGGCACTAGGAGACTGCAGAGCACAACCTGGGCACCTGAAAATGCACGGCCGGCTGGATACGCACTTGGCCAGCGACCAAGTGGTACGGACAAGAACTTTCATTCAGGCGTAGCGCAATGTATGTGTGCGGCGAGGCGCTGGATTGAACTGGTTCGCTCTGTGCTGCTCCCCTGAGGGCTGGAGGTGCAGCGCCATATGCCAGAAGAAAGGGAGGCATTGCACATGGCGAGGCCCCTGAAGGAGGCACCCAGACCATAAAGCGGGGTCTATATGCACGGTGTGTGATAACATTCTGATAGACCAGTGAGAAATAAGGTCCTGTACACTGTGACTGTAAGCTGGGTCCAAGGCACTGAAGAGCACCACCTGAGCACTAATACGTGGTCGACGGGACATGTGCACAGTCGGCTGATAACTGGACAAAAGAAGGGGTCCGGACTAACAAGCAGCGCCATAACAAGTTGTGAGTTGCGTTGCGCACGTGCAGGCGGGCTTGTGCGGTGCCGCTCCCCTGTGGGCTGGCAGCACAGAGCCATGCGATGTAAGATGGGGAGACCCTGCAGATTGCATGGCCTTAAAGAAGGCACCCAGATCCCAGCATCGCACCTGGAGTGACTCAGCGCCACAACTGGGGGGCAGGGTGGACTGCACCCCTTCAAGGACCCAATACGAGCCGGAGGTCGGGGCGCTGCAGTAATTTGAGCGTGTGGGACATAACACGTGCGCACTGGGATGATCTGGAAGTCGGCCTGGGCAAGATAAGAGTGGCCACAGCGAAGCTGACTAGGATGAGCAGCATCTGCTATTGAAAACAAGATACGTGGGAAAGCACAACACATCTAGGAATTAGGTGTGACGCAAGCGGTTACACGCAGCGGTTCTTTGAGGGGGGACATGTCTGGGCCCGGATAGCCCGGGTGTTGCCGTGGTGCTAAAGGAACTGACTCGGTGCGACATTCAGAGGCCCGAAGCTGAACGTGCAAGCAAGACGGAATAATGTCGGTCAAGGGACTCCGGGGTAAAAGCAAGCAACCCACGATGGACGCCTTTGCCAAGACGCCACGAACTCCTGCTGCCCAGGGGCCGAGCACAGCGGTGGTCTCCGTGGGCGACACTCCAGGGAGAGAAGATCATCAGGTCCTCGATGCGATAACTGAGCTGAGGAACTCATGGGGGACAACAATGGCGGAACTAAGCACGGCTTTAGAGAACAAGATTGATGCAGTAGGAATCGAAGTTACCCTGCTGCGACAGGATGTCAGAGCGCTGGCGGAGAGGACTAGTGGACTGGAGATTGCGGTGAAAGCGAACACAGAAACTGGTACGAACCACAGTCACTGGAGTCAAATAGGCGGAAAAACGAATGGGACGTAGTTGTTGGCTTGAAGAGCGTTCCTAAGAACATCACAAGCCACTGAGGTGAATTAAAATGGAAAATGGGGTGCACAGTGGGTGAGTGAGAAACACAATGTTGGTTCATGTCAAGACAAGAAGCAGTGTCAAGGACAACTAGATAACCCCACATCCTTAGCATTGCATTGCCGCAATCAAGAGACATACACCAGTAATAAGTCGGGCACCCTGAGAGCAGTCCCATGTGGTGACCCAGGGAGAAAGAGGCACAGAGAGAGGGACGCTGTTGTGAGGAGCACATGCAGACACCAAGTGCAGTGAGAAACAGGACTAGTGTGAAAGTCAGGGTGCAGGCAGTGTAAGCACGAGATCAAACACTCAGGTGTAGACGAAGCAGAGAGACAAGAAGTCAGGAGACGGAGAATAAAATGACAAAGTACGGCACCATCAGGACTCAGGCCAGAAGTGGCAAAATACCAACACAGGGTTAATATAAACATTGCATTTTGGGAATTCCAGTCTTTAGTCTCATATCCCTTAAAAGTAGGGGTGTACCGAATTTCGGCTTAGAGTAAATATTCGGCTGAATTTCGGCTGAAAACCAGCTATTCGGCTTAATACTTACTTGAATACTTAAATCAAAGCCGAAGTCCAGTCCACTTTCTATGATTAGCTCTCTGTGTTTGAGTGAAATAGCTAATCATGGAAAGCAGGGACAGGCTGCAGCAGCCAAATCAGGTCTTTCCTTATTGGCTGCTGCAGCCTGACACAACCCTCTTCCCACCCTGTTAGGGAGAGTTGCCAGATCTTGCCCTGGCAGCCCTCACTCGTTAATGCAGCTGGAGGGGCCACCAGGGCAAGACTTAGCGACCCCCACAATTGTTGCTGGGGTGTGGCGAGTCACAGGGCCATGCCCTGGTAGCGGCCAGGCATTTTTTTTTTAAATAAATGCAGCTGCGGTGGCCGACAAGGCAAGACCATGCACCCCCGGCATGGTTACTGGGGAAGGGGGGGTCACCGGGCCTTGCCCTGGCAGCCCCTGCAGCTGTATGAACGAGCAGGGGCCACCAGGGCAACACCCAGCAACCCACGCCTTTCCTGCTGGGGTGGGGTCGCCTGGTGTGGCGGCCCCCTCATCCCATTTAGAAAATAAAGCAGCTACGGTGGCCACCAGAGCAGCCATGCTCTGGCTGTCCCGACCCAGCAAACACCTCCATCGCTGCCGGGGACGCGGGGGGTGTGCCATGCATTGCCCTGGCAGCCCCCCACTCATTTACACACAAGAAAACCAGCATGGGCAGCCAGGGCAAGATCTGGCGACCAGCACAATTGTTGCTGGAGGGGTGGGGGTTGCTGGCCTTACCCTGGTAATTTAAAAAATACTGCATAAATGGCCCTAAAACAATGTCTGGTGATCCCTGTTGCACAGAGTTTTAAAACACAAAACAATATGGGGGCTATCAGGGCAAAGTCCACTGACGACCCCCCCCCCATGCTGCAATTTGCGGGAAAGCAGTGGTTGCAGGGCTTTGCCCTCGTGAACCCTGTTTTGCTTTGTCTATTAAAACTATTCAGCTGCGGCCGAATACTTGGATAAACTATTTGGTATCCGGCTAAATAGTAAATTCATTATTTGGTACAGCCCTACTTACAAGGAAGAGGATTTGTGATAAAATGGAGGAAGACTTCATTGTAGGAATTTAAGTGTGTAGTCACTGAAACCCAAAGCAAATGGACAGAAAAAAGGAGCAGATATGGGGAGAAGAAGCGCGCATTCCAAGAACTCTAAACCAAAGTGACTTAGTATATCAAGATTTGAAACTGAAGCCAAACTTTCCCTGCAAACCCGAGAAAGAGAGGAAATAACATCCAGGTTCCCAGACCAGCTGAAGCAAGAGATTACATGAACTGTTACCAGTGACCCGGCAAACGTTTCAGACACAAACCACCAGACAAGAGATATATTAAAAACAATATCTTTAAATTGTAACATAATTGGTTAAGAGATCACCACGACCGGTCAGGACAAATAAGTGTTTGTCCATTAGCAGCCTTAAGTTGAGCCATGATTGTAGAAATGCAACCAGATGCACACTAACTGTGGGTTGGGGTAGTACTGTAGGATGATGTAAGAACATGGTTTACTGTAGAATGCTCGAAGTAAAATAATTAGTATATGATATGCTGTCCAAACATCTACATGCTAATCCCTACATATAAATCCACAAAACATTTTTCAAAGACAGATAAAAATCCTATACATATTTTATATAAGAAATGCAGACTTTTATGGCTACATCCAGCTTTATATCTATAAAATGTGTTGTGTCAGAAGTATTAGAAAAACATGTACCACCAGGGCTTATTTTCTCCTTGCCTTATTTTCTTCCTACTCCAACCCCTTGCGCGAACATTTACATTTCTTGGAAACAAGTTCATTTTTTCTCATCTTTTATTAGCATAATCCCCACAGTACGTGCCCAAACAAGTACAGATAACTAAATATAGAAGAAAGAAGAAAACAAATCTATCATAAGATTAAAAACAATCACTAGATCAGTAAAAGTGGAAACCTATACAAAAGTGAGTTAACAAATTAATGCATTCTTTGAGCCGTAAAAGAACAAACTATCATAGAAATAAGACACGATTAATACATCAGGATCTATTACAGTGGAGAACAATAAATAATATATGAGAGAGTGCGATGGCAAAAGGTAAAGAAAATCAAGAGAAACACAAAAGACAAAATAGGGCACTGATCAGTGGCAAAGGTAGAAAAGACTGATGCCGTATTAAAAGTGTTGAAGTAATTGTATGGTATTAATAAATTACCAACAGAGCATACACATTATCCATGCCATATAAATATGCATCCAAGGGGGTCACCACCCTTCCAACATTGAACCTTCTTATCATTCACCACCATAACCAGATCCCACATTTCATTATCAAAGGCCACAGGTGGTTGACCAATCAGGGAGGAGCATAGGAGATGGGAAAATTCAATGGAATTTGAAGACCACCGACTCTACAATATCTAGCGCGGTGCCTGGTTGACACGTCCTAGATGAGAAATATTTTAATCAGCAAGTTCTGAATAATGTGCATCTTTTATGCCCCAATGAAGGAATATCTTTTACGTTCTTGTGCAGATTTAGCACATATTAATCTCCAATGATGACTAGATATATTATTTCACCATGAATTACAGGCGGGAGGCAAACAGTTTTCTAAAAGTTATCCGAAAACAAACGTGATCACTATATCCATCAGCTGATAGAGGAAGTGGTTTGTGGGAAAATTAACTGATGCACCCCTCTCCAGCATGGTGACAAAAGAAATTGCATATCAAGAAGGCAGCAAATCTATAATTGTAAATCTGTCTTTAAAGTGGAAAATCCCAATCACTCGAAAAGTATACAAGAAGGATCCAATACATTTAACATGGCCAACACAATGAGGGATCTCCCCTCTTTCCACCACCGTTTCTGCCTTCCTGCAGTTAACTTTGCAACCCTGCATGCAGGCATTTCATCATGGCAGCACTTTTTACCACTTGTCTTTGTCTGCCTGGCCCTGCACCCCCCCATCCATTGGCTGTACTTGGCTCTTAATCCAATCGTAGCAGCTGGGAGGCGGGGGCCGGTCATCACACCGAAGGCCCCTGTCTGCTCCCGGTCTGCTGCTGTAACGCTGCCCTGTGCCCCCCCCCCCCCTACACCGCTCTGGCATTTATGTGCCCCCCACCCCTTCTAGCCACCCATAATGTTTTCTCTGCTCCCCATGCCCCTCTGGCTCGCAGTGATGTCTTTCTGTGCCCCCCATCCCGTTCTGGCCCCCGTGATGTCTTTCTCTGCCCTAAACCTCCCACTGGCCCCTGTGATGTCTTTCTGTGCCCCACCCCCCTTGATGTCTTTGTGCCCCCCAAACCCTCTGGCTAGCCCCCTGTGATGTCTTTCTGTACCCACCCCCTCTGGCCCCTTGTGATGTCCTGCTATGCCCCCCCTCTGGCTCGCATAATGTCTATTTTTGCCCCCACCCTCCTCTGGTCTCCCTGATGTCGGTCTACCCTCCTCCCCCTTCTCTTCTCTGGCCCTTCATCCTGCTTTGCCCCCCGCTTTGCCTGATCTCTTCTTCCTGACTTTGAGTTGTCTGGATTCACTATGGTTTCACCATCACCGCCCTGTTGCCATCGCTTGGATTTGACCTTGTGGACACATTGGCTTCTGTTGCTGCTGCACCTTCTCAACTCCCATGCTGGACCTCTCCTGGATCTCGTACTCAGGGTGGCCCTGAACCATGCTGCACCCACTTTCCGTTTGAATCCTTGTTCACATTTTCTGTTCCCTGCAACATTATGTGTTTTACTAACCTATGCAACTGTAGTCGCTCTCCCCTCTGCTTCTCCGCTCTTTTTCACAGTTTTATTCTCTGCTGTTTCCTACTCTCCCTCCCTTACTTTTCTATGCACTTAATCTATCAGAATGGTCACTGGCTTAGTATGATAGCAGCAAATGTTTGTCTCCACCCCTTCCCTTACTTGTCCCCCGCCCCCCAGCACTATCTGAAATGTCATCAGGCCTAGTATGACTGTCGCTTGTTTTGTTCTTCTCCTTCTCCCTTACTCCAACCCCCCCCTCACCTATTGTTAAATTCCGGCACTACCTCAATTGTCATCAGGCATAGTAATGTAGCTGCTTGTCTGTCTCATTCTCCTTCCCACCCCTCTCCCCTCCTTATCTTTGTCTATATCTCTTACTCTATCACTAATGTCTCCTGACCTGTTTGATATCAGCTTGTTTGTCTCCTCCCCCCTCCCTCCATCTCCCTCATTTGTTTTCTACTCCCCCTCCAGCACTATCTGCAATGTCGTCAGGCCTAATATGATAGTCGCTTGTTTTGTTCTTCTCCTACTCTAACCCCCCCCCCCCCCGATTCCCTCCCACCTATTGTTAATTTCCGGCACTACCTAAATTGTCGTCAGGCATATTAATGTAGCCACTTGTCTGTCTCTTTCTCCTTCCCACCCCCCCCTCCCTATCATTGTCAAAAACTCTTGCACTATCTGAAATGTCGCCAGGCTGATTACGATAGTTAATTTCACATTCTGAATTTTTCAAGGACTGTAAGAATGTCACTGTATTCTCCCATGTTCCCTCCCTGCCTTGAAGCGCTTTGAAACACATTGTGTATATGCGCTATATAAATAATCAATCAACTCACTCAATCTATCAATTCAATACTTTATTTCGGAAAATACACACTTCCATCAAAGTTAGTATAAAAGTAACCATATTACTTGTTTAAAAAAGAAAAGCATTTTATTGGTTTAAATTTTAGTCTAGCTAAAAATATCATAAAATGTAGGATAAAACAACTACAACTATATTTAAGTCAGAAACAACACATTTTCATTGCTGCTAGCAAACAATTCTCGACTGCTGAACATACCAGCAGTTTATTAAACGTTAACAGAAATACAAGAAACAGGCAGCAGCATACATACATCGATGTATCACAGTGTACGTTGGCCAAAATAGCATAAAGTACAGTAGGTCCTCAGGGACGTTAAAGTTCAAGTGCCTATGGCTCTTTCTGTCCACCCATGCGCCTACGTTCTTATAACATAATTGAAAGGCATTAAATTAAAATGGAAGTTGGTTGGGGCACTGTTGCACAGCGACCAAGATGGTAGCGGTTATCTAGAGCTCCCGCACCTGAGGCCAACTAGGACAGAAACCAATTTCTCTATTTGATTTTGCAACATCTTGGGGCAGGCAGTGAAGTCTTAACAGCCCCGGTGGCACATACATCCTTACCCGGTCCCGAGCGGTGACGGGAAACAAGCGATTTGGTCTGCCACGGTGGTGAAGGACTAGGAGCAGAGTGTGACCAGTGCCACCCGCCGCGCCATAGGAGCCAGTCGATTGAAACCGCTGCAGGTCTATCGAGAATCTGGTGCCTGGTGAGAAACTTGGTGGACCCTTTGCTCCTCCCGGGTATACAGACGGCAGCGTCTGGCGGCGGTGCACAGGGCACCTCTCCTGCCGACAGCGCAGAACTATTACATTGGGCTACTGGAGCCGGGACATAGACGTCGCGGCTGGGGTGACCCCGGACTGCGGAGCGACCTCCTGCGTGCCTGCAGCACGAGTTTCCCTACATGGTCCCCTGGGAGGCCGCATACCCAACTTCATTCAGGGGCTACTTCACAAGGAATTGGTGCTTTTCCTCATTGAGGTGATCCTGGCGCTGCAGTGGCGAGCCCTACAATCTTCAGTGGACAAGATTTAAAAGACTAGCGCCACTTGCTACTCTGGCTACCATTGTAGATAACACTCCGTAGCTTGCTTGAGACAACCTTGGCGGCCATCTTGGAGACAACTTGGTGACAACCCATTATAGCTGAATCATCGGAGCCTGGCACTTGATATAATGTATTTCCAGCGGCTGACTTTTGAGCTATAGGGGGCACCATCTTGTTTGGCTGCTTGCATGCGGTTCTGGGACGGTTCATAATCTGCTTGTTTTGCTCTGTGGGGGGTGGGGGGGACTTAGCTGTAGCCTATGATGATCACATTGACCCACACTGCCCCCTAAGGGGCTCTGACCATCATCTATCGATTGCACCTCTACTGCAAGTGAGAAACTATTGGTCTGATATCACCAGTGCACTGTGGATTTCCTGATCGGGATATTCACTATCCTTGGAGCGCTCCCATCCTTTGACGGTGATCCTTATCTTTGTGAAGTATGACAAAAGGGAGCACAACAATGAGCCAATAGACCTAATCCGCTCCTAAGCCATCGACCGCCGGCGTAGCGACTACAGACACGGAATTGGAATCAATACCGATGGAACTCACCAAAACTCAACGCATGATGGCATGCATGCAAGAAGGATTTGCTAAAGTGCACAGCAAGCTTGATGTCATAACCAGCACCATCGACCCCATTAAAACATGTATAGATAAGACAGACCAAAGTCTAAGGGAGGCTGAGACAAGAGTGGGAACAGTGGAAGACGATATATCCACCATGAGATATGAACTGACTACACCTTCCAAGTGAGTACTCTAGTTGGAGAAGAAGAATGATGACTTAGAATCACAGTCCCGTCGCAACAACATTCACATTATAGGAGACCCTGAGAGTAATACTGACACATCCCTGGAACTGTGGATAGAGGCCATCCTGTTGCCACTTCTGGGTAACCCAGCATTATCACCACAATTTGCTATTGAACGCACCCATAAATCCGTGGCTCCTACACCTAAACCTGGTCCGCCTCCACGCCCCATCATTGCCTGTATTCTCAATTAACGGGATTGTGATGCTATCCTTCAAGCGGCCCGCGAGCAAGGAGACCTGAGGCTGGGATCGAACAGAATACATATCTATCCTGACTTGTAAGTGGCTGTTGAGCAAGAGAGGAAATCCTTCTTGGCGGTTAAGAAACAGCCGAGTGACAGTAACTTGAAATATGCGATGTTATACCCCGCCAAGCTACGTATAGAGTGAAAAAACAAGACTTTCTTCTTTACATTACCTGGCGAAGCCATGATGTTTTTGAAAGAGACCTCACCGGCCGTCCTGAACCCAGAGTATGAAGCCCAATTTCTGTCCTTGTAAAGGAGGACTACTCGCTTCCATCCTCGCAAGCCCTGTGGATCTCTCTATGTGGAAAGTTTTGCATGCCGCTTTGTTATCTACTGTGATGCTGAGAACGAGCACTTTCTTTTCCACGGTCCTGCGGTTGATGGTGAACATGTTACCCCTAGCAGGGACAATTACATAAGAAGTATATAAACACTTTTTGTTTTCTGTGTCCAAGTCCGGTGTTGGCCCGGGTGGACCCATGCACCAGTTTCCCCATGCAATGTTGCGTTAATGGTTGTGGGTGTTCTTTGGGGGGTATCATCACCCCAGTTTCAAGGGGGACCGGGAGTGGGGTGGCAGGGTATTGTTGGGATTGTCAAAACAACACTTGGTACATACTACATTTACAGTTAAGAGAGAAAGGGGTACAGAGAGGAACTCTGGGGTAATGGCAAAGTTAAGTCAATTTGTTGTAGGAGAAAATACTAAGCGATCTGTACCGAGATGGGAGACATAACTTGCCTTAATTGGAATGTACGTGGCCTGGGTAATCCAATCAAACGGCAAAGATACACCTATATGTCGAAAGACACAAAGTTAAAATCCTGTACCCACAGGAGACCCAATGCGTTTTCCGGCAGTCTGCAAGGGATTCGCTAGAAACTGGGGTCAGAACCGCTTCTATACTTCATATTATTCAGTCTAGGGGAGCTATGACCCTGGTGCACAAGTCTCTTCCATTCCGGTGCAAACATACAAAGGCAGACACTTTAGGTAGATATGTCCTGGTGTATGGGTCCCTTGCAGGGACAGAAATTTTACTGAAGAATGTGTACGACCCTAATGTTGATGACCCCCAGTTTATACAGATATTTTTGATGAACTTGCCCGATATCCACTGATCCCTATATTGCAGGGGAGGGGGGGATTTCAACACTATTCCTGAACTAGACAGAGCCGCCCACACTCAGAGGGTTCTTACGCAGGTAGCCTCTATGATCAAAGAGGGCATGCGTTCACTTGGGCTGATAGATGCTTGGAGAACATTACATGCTGATGGCCGCTCCTACTCCTTTTATTCAATGGTCCACGATTCCTTCTCCCGTATAGACATATGGCTCATTTCTGATACATTACTTGGAGGGGTTAAGGACGCCTTATGCTCCCTCACACCTATGCTGACCATTCCCCAGTTAGCATCTCCCTGACATTCATTGCCAACACTCTCCAGGCCTCGTAACAACTGGCGCTTTAAACCGCTAGCACTACAGGATGTGGTGTTTGCGTCCACTATTGATGATCATGTGCAATTGTTTTTCGAGAAAAATGTAGGCTCTGTGCCCTTGGCCTGCACGCTCTGGGAAGCCTTCAAGGTCTACATTCGGGGGGATTGCGATGTCGGCAGAGTTCAGTGTTCTCAAAGCAATCCGACATAGCATAATGTGAAGACGGACTGAGGAGACTAGAACGGGAACTGGCTAATGATCCCCTATGGCCACGTTAGCACAGATCAAGGAGGCCATCAATGCCTTCAGGGTCGATGCTGAACGAGAAGTTAAATTCTTTGATGCCGCAATGTCTGCTAGGAGGTACAGGGAGGGTGACAGACCTGGTAGACTGCTTGCTCGCATGGCGCGTCAAGAGAACAGCAATGGGTGCATTCCACTCATAACAGATACCTCTGGTAACCAAGTACACACACCTACAGCGATCAACAAGGGTATTCACAGGTTTCTATAAGGGCCTTAATACTAACAAGGACACAAGCACGCTAGAAGAGATGTATAGGTTTCTCAGTGTGCTCCCACTCAGTCAGATATCACAAGATACCAGGGCCCTAGTAGATCTCTTTATCCGACATTATTCAGGCAATTGACCATCTACCATCTGGGAAAGTGCCTGGAACTGATGGCCTCACAGCTGTATTTTACAAACGCTAAACGGAGACCCTCGCCCCACACCTTCTACAAGTATAGCGAGAATCCCTCGTCTTTCTGTCGCTTCCTGGCACCATGCGCGAGGCAGTTAGCACGGTTTTGTTGAAACCGGAGAAACATGCAGATCAATGTGGTTCCTATCATCCCCTATCTTTAATTAATACAGATGTAAAAGGTGTTTGTGAAGAGACTGCCCACTCGGCTGATGCCGGTCATACCGTACATTATCCACCCGGATCAGTCGGGGTTCATCCCGGGAAGGTCCACAGCACTGAATCTGTGCTGCCTCTTTAATATATTGCACAGATAGATCCTGGGGTCCAAGCGGTGGCTGCTACACTAGACATTCAAAAGGCATTTGATTCTGTATCTTGGTGATTCATGTATGCTGTGTTATCAAAGTGTGGGATTGGCCAGGGGTCTCTCGAAGCTTTACACCTCCTTTTACCATCTCCGGTTCCGTAAGCACCTCAAGACCTTCCTCTCTGCTTCTGCTTTCTCTCCTCCTTTCCCCTGCTGAATTCCCGGCTGAAACTGAAACTGCACTGCTCACTTGGCTACCCTCTGTTCACGGGCCCACGTCCTCTACCCACCAGTTGCACACCTGCACTGCCCCCCTGGCAACTCTTGCACTCCGGGTCTATTCTGTATGCTTACAGCCCCCAACCAGCACTTGACACCTGATGTCTGAACTTACCCTTGCACCTGCCACCAGCTGGCCACACTTCCCCTCTCCCTTCCCCCTCGCACTTTTCCTCCCACCCCCTTCCCTGCACTTGCGCAATCTCAATGTCACCTGGCCTAGTAAGATTGTTGTCTCAGTCTTCCCTCTGTTCCCCTCCCTTGACTCGTTGCGCCTTGAAACACTTGTTTATAGGCGCATTATAAATGCCATATCATATCTTTATACATCACCCTTAGCCAGGGTCAATACAAATGGGTTGCTCTCCTCACAATTTGAGATGGGTAGAGACACCCGTCAGGGATGCCCCCTGTCACCTGCGAGAAAACCATGGTGACAAAAAGTAAGACACAAATAATCACAGTTCAAGGGTGTTTATTGAACAATGAATGCCGTATGTAGGTTGGAAAAATGCCTAATTTAAACCTATATCTAAGATGGAAGCAAGCGTTGATGATCAAATGAAGAATAAAGCAGTCCTAGTGGCGTTGTGTCAAAATAAAAAAGGGCCAATACTAAGAAACCTATTGCCAAACCTCACAACTAATACAAAAAGGGGTGTGGGATAGTTCTCAAGAAAAGAAAGAAGTGTTCTCAAATAATAGGTCAGGATGCGGTAGCCTGGGTCTCCGTTCCCCACGTTTTGGACAAGGGGTAAGATGGGAGCTTGGAGCACAGTACAATCTCGGGCTTCTCCAGCACGGGACGACACTTCTGATGGCAGTTCTCAGGACAGTCGATGGTCAAGTCTCGTTTCCTTTGAAAGTCTCCTGCTTTCGGGCCTAATGTGTTCAAATACCAAAATCAAAAGTTCCTTTAAACAAATGAAAATTCGTTAGGGTGATAATGTTTCACCCCTGGGCCCCCCTCTTCTAGGCGCTGACCATTCTCAATTGTTTATCACGGTTTCACATGGGGGGATGACTTCATCCCTTGGTCCTCCTCTTCTGGGCGCTGACCCTTCACGTATCATATTCCAAAATTTATCAAAGTTCCTTTATCAATCAACTTTGGGTGACAGCTTCACCCCTGGGTCTCCCTCGATTGGGCTCAGACCCCTCTTTTGTTTATATTCTTGGATGATGGCTTCACCGCTGGATCGCCACCGGTCGAGTTCAGACCCCTCTTGCCTTTTTATATTCTTGGGTGATGGCTTCACCCCTCGATCTCCCTCCATCGGGCTCAGACCCCTCTTGCCTTTTTATATTTTGGGTATCCCTCCTTCGGGTTCACGTTACTTAACTTTTGCTTCCACTTTTCTCAATCTTTGGGGTGACAACTTCTCACCCTCTGATCCACCTCTGCCGGACTCCAACCCCACTCGATTCTTAGCCTCCCTTCAACGGGTTTACTGTGGCTCTCGATCAGGGCGATAGTGGCTCACCCCTGGTTCCCCCTCTTCCGGGCGTCGACCCCTCTTTACTTTCAATATTCGCTTTTACACAATTCAATGTTTGTGATATTCACCTCACTCTCTTTCACACTGCTCGTAGATCAAAGTCTTTCGCTTGTCCAGGGATTTTGCTTGACCCTCTGTATGACCACTTTGACCTATTTCGCTGGTCTCCTACGTCTTTCTGGTAATTGTAGTTTCTCTCAGATAGGGATCGACCACAGTCTCTTGAGTTAGCAAGCACATGGTGCCGGTTTCCCACTGCTGCTCGTCTCCCATTAACACTTTTACAGTTCATTTACAGATCCTTTAACTTTGTGCAAACTTGCCACTTTCTTATTCTTTCACTCAACACAGCCCGGTCCTCATCGATTCTTCCCTCGACTCACCGGCTGTGATTAACCGCTTGGCCTCTTTCTTTCCTGGACTCAAGGCCGGTAGCATGGGCGCGGGAGCTTCCCTCGTTTCTGCTCATCAACATAAGCTTGCCCAGTCTACCGTTGACATCTACTGCAAGACACTTGTGCTATTGTTCTATTGCGGGTCTGTGACAAGAAAGGCAAGGTCACTTCTCTCCTAGCCACCCTCTCAATTACTGACACCTTTCTCCTTCTCTTGAACTGCCGCGTGATAGCCGTCTTGTGCTGTTTGCCGTACTCACCTTGCTCGTACGGCGCACTCTCGCTCCACCTTTTTTCCCTGTGGGGGAAAAGGAAGGGCCGTCAGTTGTGTGCGAGTGATTTAAGTCAATTGACTGACCCTTGTTTTGGGACATGTCAGGTAAACAGGTTTACATTAGTTCATTGTCTTGGGTGTGAAAAATTATTTGTATCGGAAAAGGGGATAGGGGTTGGAGTGTCACTCCTATGGGACGGGATAAGGAAGGTTTGTGTAATTGTTGAGAATGACCGGGATGAAGAACAGAACATAGGGGATGGTGGGAATGGTAGTGTTTTGTCTGATCAGGTTGAGAATGCGGAAAATGATAATCAGAGGAACAGAAAGAAGAAGGATAGGGTGTATTCGAATGGAGACTGGTGAAACAAGGATTCTGGATGTTATGCTTTTTGGGTGCAACTGGGTTTGGGACCTTAGAGGGTTGTCTGCCCCCTCTAAACCAAAGGTCCAGTATCAGCTTATGGACATCTTGGATGACGATCCTCCATGGGAGACCCATTTGCTGTTCATTCCAGCTGTTGCTGCCCCCGCATTTTGGCTGGTTCGACTCCAGCGGCAGTGGTGGAACACACTCTGCAGTGATAAGTGCAATGGAATGCAAGTGATGCTTTGTAGAAAATACACTTATGACACATCTGTCTGAGGTGTACAACAAGTGTACTGATAATTCGGGGGCGACAATTCCTTTAATCTGGTGACCCAAGATATTCAACTCTACTGCACGAAAGTTATTTCTTGTATTCTAAAACCTGAAGACGTTTCAGACATGTAGTATTAATGCTGGCAATAGTGTTTTAAGGTACCTGCCTCAAACAACATATGTAGTACATGTATCTCCCTTGGTTTAGGAGTTCCTTCTTCGAGTCAGTGCCATATGATTTAAAGTAAAAATTGTCAGGATTGAGGGAATGTGGTAAGCAAGAAAGAAATGTGAGGAAAAAAGCACCAGGAGGAGGGTTTAAAATCCGGCTAAGATGAAAATCGGAAGGTAAACCACTTGGGAGACCAAGCGATCGTAGATCCTGTTCGTTTTTGGAAAAACACCATCTATGCCATTCTAAGATGGCTAATGGATTTGACAAAGGACTTGCCTCTTAATAGAGTGGATGGGACTATAACTAGGGTCACCTTGAAGACGTTTCTTGGCAATGTTCTTCAGTTGACCACTCCTAGGTCCCATTCCAGGCCTCAGTCAGAGTAGGTGTTTAACATTATTTATGTTAATGATATAGCATGTTATTTTTCGGAGAGTCAATAGACATCTGTCTCAACCATTTTCAACAATGGAAAGGTGTAAACCAGTTACATCCGCAGTTATCTTAATATCACTCTCCTAATTTGTGATTGACCAAGGTTTATTTACTGGAGCAGTGTGAAAGCATTGTGTGCGCAGTCATTATCCAGAGACCAGCAGAGGAGAACAGCAGCCGAAAGGCACATAAGCCCACCGGGGCCAACTTCTATAGAATCACCAAGTCACAGATACATGTGGCTCACTGCAAAACACTCAGCTGAGCCAAAGAACCAGCTCCACTTTGTTTGCTAGTTGGACAATACTATTGGCAGTCACCCATGAACCATGGGCAGCCACAAATCAAGTTAGCCTTGAGAAAGACCTTGATGGGTCAAAACAGGTGTCAGCTGACCTACTTAAACACTAATTAAATCCTGTATATGAAAAACTAGAAAAACGTCTTCCTAATCATCAGCACAAGCATTACAGGGTCCAACCGTTTTACGCTGATACAAGGTGTGGGCAACAACTCTCCCTCCCGTGAATTTACTGCTAATCCAAATATCAAAACCTAAAACAAACCCTTTAGCTAAAGACTCCATGCTGTATATGTTGATTCAGCCTCTAATGCCCCCTTTTGCCTGAAAGCATTGTCTATTACGCAAATTCTCCAGATATCCCTCTTGACTTGTTATTTTAACAAACCATTTGATTACAGTTGTTACATCCTTTTTAAGTTTTGAAAAATAATATTTTAACGCTAATTATTAAGGTAATGCATGTTTTACCAATACCTTTTATCAAAACCTCTTGAAACAGGTCTCATCTGTCTGCCATACTCACTATAATGGGCCTCATTACAAGTTTGGTGTTAGACTACTGACCACTTCACTTTCCGGCACAACCTGAAGACTTTGCTGTTTTAATAAAACGGCGTCTGAGAACTTACACCTCACCGCCACCTTTAGCGCCATGTTGCCCATGGGTGTACGTGCACTCGACAAATGATATTAACATAACATAACAGCAGTAAATCCGCAGAGACCACACCAAACTGATTTACCAGTACCACCAATTGGTCCAGAAGAATCACTGCCAGATTAAAAGTGGCAGTATCACAGTGTTAGTCCCAATGGGGATTTCAGCATAATTACCACTGGCAGGAATACCACCAAAATTGCAGTTTTTTGGTGGTAAGGTGGCAGAATTATCTCCAACATTTTGCTGGAGGTCTTTCCTCCATCTTACCTCCAAACCCATAGGTCAGCTGTTTGGTAATGCGGTGGTAATGCAGTGGTAACACTGCATTACCACTGTTTTTGGCCACACTGCCAAACTCATAATGAGGAAAATATATTTTATCTCCAAGCCCATTTCAAATTTACAATGGCCAGTCTTCATGGATTCATGGACCAGAGTACACTGATGAAGAAATGGAAGCAAGGCAGAGTCTAGAACTAATAGAGCAAGGCAGTGAAAATGTAGATGTATATCCTGATCCAGCACCCGGTCAAATAGAAGATGTTTCCACTGCCATTGTTGTGAACGGATACGGGCATTAGATGAAAACACCTTTTGTCAGGAGATTTGCAGGTGTAAGACTCCTCTGTCTAAAGAAGGTCCCCCCTCAGAAGTGCATCACACAGGAAAGGGAATTTAAGGTAGCTCATCATGCCTGTTAGGTTATTAAAATGCTGATGGCCTTGAAGCACAAACCTCGGGGCACTGTTTGCCCGCATGTCTCCACTAATGAGTGAGAAGAACAAGTTACTTACCCCTGGTAACGTTCTTTCGAATGGATGTTACTCCCACGTATTGCTCATCTTATGATAAATATCTCTGCAGCTCCAAAAAATATATATTTTTCGACAGGGGGCACCCACTGTGTGCCTTTCTTGTCTAGTCGATGTCCCTCGAGGGCCTCCATTGGATTGTCGATGTCATCATCAGTATAAGTAGCGCACGCAGCGCCCGTTGGATTTAGCTCCATTATTTTCCCCCCTCCTGAAGAGGAATTACCAGGCATACAATAGACCGTAGGCTCACAGAAAGCCTAAAGTGTAAGAACATGTAAATTGTACAGCGGGGTAGGCTGGGAGGGGGGGTGAGGAATATGTGGGAGGAACATCCAATCGAAAAAAAATTACCAGGGGGAAGTAACTTGTTCTTTGTATGGATTGTGTCCGCCCACATATTCCTCATCTTATGACAGACTCCCAAAGCAGTAATAATTTCCTGGTGGGAGTACAAAATACATTTTTGTTGTTCTAATCATGGACAGAATGAAGGACTGCTTTTGCAAATTGTCCTCCCTTACTGGAAGATGAATCCGGGCAGCAAAGACTCACAAATGTGTGAACAGACCACCAAGTATCCGCAGAACAAATGACTTTGATTGGGAGACCTCTTTGAAGGGCAGCAGAGGTTGCCATGCCCCTTGTGGAATGTACTCTTAGGCCATCCTGGCAGGTCCTTACCCGCTAATCTGTAGCATTCACCAATAGCCAGGTTGATCCATCTGGATGTGGTTTGTTTAGTAACAGCCAGACCCAATTTGGGGCCAATATAGCCAATGAATAAATTGCTCATTTTGACGAGATTTAGCCATTTTGGATATGTAAAAACTGAGAGCCCTTTAAGGGTCCAGTCTATGTAATCTTTCCCCCTCCTTTCCCGGATGGGGAGGTGGATAGAAAGTGGGTAAAGTTATTTTTTGCAACAAGTGGAAGTCGGAGACTACCTTTGGCAAGAAAGAGGGTTTCCAGTTAAGAATAACCTTGTCTTTTATAAAAACCTGTATGAGAAGGTTTACAGGAAAGGGCCTGCAAATCGCTTAGCCGGCGGGCTGACGTTCTAGCAATAAACAGAACCGTTTTTATTGTAAAAAGTCTTAATGGGCATGAGTGTAAATGCTCAAAAGGAATGCATGTCAAAAATCTTAACACCAGATTGAGAATCCATACAGGGACATTAAATGGAACTGGTGGAAATACATAGTAAGACCTTTTATGAATTGAACTATCAGAGAAATCTTAAAATATGAATCCTTCTTTGAAGAGCACTTGAAAATACATAGCGCTGCCAGGTAACCTTTAATTGTTCCAATTTGGAGCCCCAGATGTTCCAAATGTAACAAAAAATAAAGCACCACAGAAGTGTTACATAGAAAGGCATCCACAGTCTTATCTCTGCACCAGATGCTAAACTTGTTCCAACAACAGCGGTACAATGATTTTGTTGCTGGCCTTCTGGCCGAAAGCAAAATCTCCATTACGTCATCTTGAAGGTCCCAATGCTTGTATCTCAACCTTTCAGAAATCATGCCTGAAGGCTGAGTGTCTTGACCTCTGGATGGAGAACTTGACCTTCCTCTTGCAAGAGAAGAGCCTATTTTTGTGGAAGACGCATTGGAGGGCAGAGGGATATGTCCATAAGGTCTGTGTACCACGTCCTCCTGGCCCAATAAGGATCATGGATTTCCCAAACTTTCTCAAGCTCCTGATCACGCGAGGAATGACAGGGACTGGAGGAAACACGTACATCCACCACAAATGCGTTCCCTAGTGCTCCTCTTGGAGGAAATTCCCTGGAGCAAAACAGTTTGCACTTTGGGTTGACACTGGTCAGGAACAGATCCACTTGAGGGGTTCCGCAAAGGGTGAAGATCTATTGAAGGACTTCCTAAGCTAGTTCCCACTCGTGGAAGACTGTGCTCTGCCTGCTCAAAGTATCACCGCCGTGTTCTCGTCCCCGGGCTAGGTGAACTGCAGACAGGGAAATTCCTTCTTGAATTGGCCAGAACCAGCACTGCCTCTCTGCACAGTGGTAGTGACCCTACACCACCTCTCCTGTTGAGGTAGTACATGGCCACTGTGTTGTTCATCATTATCAGGACATTCTTTCCACGTACAGAGGGCAGAAAGGCCTTCAGCGTAAGTCTGATTGCCCTCAGCTCAAAAAGGTTGATGTGTAGTTTGGACTCCAATGGAGACCAGCATCTGATTGTCAGATTGTTGGTGTGGGCTCCCCGCCCAGTGTGTGAGGCGTCCGTCACAACCATTATCTCCGGCCATGGCTGGCAAAAAGATTCTCCCTTGTTGTCTTTGCATGCCCACCAGAGAAGGTCCTAAAAGACTGCTCTGAACTTTCAGATGGTCTGACATTCTGCCTGAAAACAGGGACCATTAAGTCCCGAGAGCCCATTGGAGGGATCTCATTGTCAGGCGAGCCTCTGGCACCAGGAAAATGCAGGATGCCATGAGACCGAGCAACCTCAATAAATCGAAGGCCGGAAGATGCTGGGCACTCTGGAATTTGGTAACCATCTGCAGAATGTGTTGAGCTCTCACTTCGAGTGGCAAGGCTTTCCCCGAGGAAGCATCCAGGACTACTTCAATGAATTTGAGTCTTTGAGATGGTATCATGTGGAACTTCTTGTAATTGAGGGAGAAGCCCATTTATGGAGCGAGTGGCAGGTTACGCAGAAATGTCCCCAGGCTAGTTCGGGTGAACGAGCCCTGATCAGCCAATCATCCAGGTAGGGGTAGACGTGAATTCCCCCTCTTGTCACGATGCCTGCCCCCGGGAAACCAGGTTTGGCCCAGCTACCCCGGAAGCAGGCATCATGCCATTTAATGCAAGCCCATGAACCCCAATTAGGTATTTGGGTGCAGCCTATGGCGCCAGGCTCATAAGTTCAGAATCAGTCCTGGCGCCATGGGCGCCAGGCTCAATGTCAAGGACTTACCTGAAGCAGACCATGCTGCTAACTTACCTGAGGCAGACCATGCTGCCAGTGACCAGAAGTCAAATGAGGCCTAGGAGGGACTATTTTTCCCTAGGAACTATTTTATTACTCGGGTGGGACCGCGAAAGGATACTTACCTGGAACTACTTCCAAGGCTATTTAAACCACGCCCTAACAGCAACCCATGCTTCGCGTTATTCTGCACCTGCAGCGGAACGCTCACCGTGCCTGCAGCAGCTTCCAGTCTTCAGCCACGCCCGCCTGGATGCCGGAGCTCCTGAAAACCTGAAAGAAAGCAGAGGGAAGGTTACAACCGGAGCTTTTACCTGCAATCCTTACCTGAATCCTGAATCTTCTTGGCTCTGACCTAGAAGGAAATAATCATCAGACGCGCGCCGCTTCGCATCCTGCAGCGCCGCGCGGGAACTCACCTGAAGTAATCCTCCGCATTCCATCGTGCTTTTCAGCATCCAGCGGCCGCTCTCCAACACCTGTGGAAATAAAGACAATAAGGTGAGCAAGGGAGCATTCCCAGACAAAGGCAATCCCCAGGACTTACCTGATACCACAGGGGGTACTTACCTCATCTTGGGTCGGCGCGGCCTCCACAGCTTCTCCGCCGTACCCCGGCCCCAAAGGGGAAACAAAAGCAACACAAAAGCGCAAGCAGGGGAAACCGAGTTCCGCTACAGACTTACCTGGTTACTGCCTGAGGCCGCAATCACCGGAACCTCCACCGATTCACTGCCTACAAAAGGAAAGGGTCACAGGTTAGACCAGGTCCTCATTATCGAACTGAACAGAATCCATAAACACTTACCTGCATCTTACTGGTTGCCACTTGGAACTCTTCTCAAGAACTATTAAGGCAACCTAGGGAATTTGGACAGAGTGAAGGCCAGACGTTTTTGAACTCTTTTTCAAACTATTTCCTTACGGAATCAATACCGTTCTGCAACTCTCCAACATCCCACACCAGTGAAGTAACTGGTCATCTACGCGCCCCTGTGCTCGAGGCAGGATGGAGAGCTCATCTTTCCAAACTATCAGGTGAGAACATAGCAAGAGTTTGGAAGTAATTTGTGGGAAGAGATCGCAGGAGTGGGGGGAAGGTGGGGTTGGCGCCCAGTCCCCGCAGGTGGCTAGTTCCCTTTTCTCCATTACAGAAGAATATTCATACGGGCAAAACAAGCTAAGCTGGGAGGTCCGGTCCAGTCCATCATTTTGGCGCCCCGTGTGTCACTGGAAGAGGTAACAACAGCCCAGTTCAGACCGACGCCCCCGTGAACACCAGGTGAGCGTAACACCTCTCCTGAGACTCGTTGCTACCACCGCCATCAACTTGGTGAAAACCTTTGGGGCGGAGGTCAGCCCGAATGGCAGAACTCGAAACTGATAATGTCAACCGCCAACCGCGAACCTCAGGTATTTCTGTGCTTGAGATGGATAGGCACATGAAAGTAAGCATCCTGAAGGTCCAACGATACCATCCAGTCTTGGAGTTGGAGAGCCTGAAGGATTTGGGAAAGGGTAACCATCTTGAACTTGTCCTTCCTGAGGAACTTGTTCAAGTTTCTTAAGTCCAAGATAAGTCTCAATCCTCCGTCCTTTTTGGGAATCAGAAATTATGGGGAATACCAACCCTTGTTCCTTTCCGCTACAGGTACATGTTCTATTGCACCTTTCTCTAGCAGGGTCAAAATGTCCTGCACAAGGAGCGGATCTGGAATTTTGAAAACGTTGTTCCCCGGTGGATTATCCTGAGGCCTTTTTTGGAAAGGAAGGCAGTAACCTTCGGCCACAGGTTCCAGTCTCTAAGCATCTGAAGTAATGCTCCGCCATTCGTTCAGATACAGAGTAAGTCTGCCTCCCACTGCGGTCTTGTGCGTCAAAGCCTCGGAGTGGTTTTGAGGTGGCTGAAGTAGCGGCTAATGGTAAAGCTGCTGCTGCTTGGGTTGGCTTAGCACCTCTCCCTCGTCCACCACGAGGGAATCTTCTCTGACTTCTTTGACCGGCTTGTGCTCTTCCTTTTGCAATTGAGTAGAATCGAAAGGACTTACCCCTCCAGCAAAATGAGCCAGAGTAGGGGTGCTGAGGCTATCGAATGGCGGCACTAAGGGATAGCCACCGCTTTTGAGGTCTGCAGCTTTTCTAAACTCTCATCCGCCTTGCTGCCAAACAGCCTTGAGCCATCAAAGGGCATGTTGAGTAGTCCAGCTTGCACATCTGCTGCAAAACCGGACTTCCTCAACCACACACATCTCCCTAACACTGTGCTAGCTTCCATGGATCTGCTGATGTGGTCTGCAATATCCAGACCTGATTGGAGACATTCACCCATTGCCTCCTTACCATCCTTGATGATTGCCAGGAAGCCGTCTCTTTCCACTCCTTCCAGGATGTGGACAGCCGCCATAGCTATGCAGTCCCAAAGGGTAAACGTAAACCTTTACAAGGTGCGAGTCATATTTGTTGATTTTAATGCCATACTGCCAGCCGTAAAAACTTTTCCCGCCCAGGAATTCACCCTCTGATCATCCTCATCAGGAGGGATGGATGGGTATGCTGACTGCTTGCTAGATGTAGCAGCCTCAACGACCAGACTTTTTGGTGTTGGGGTTTTAGTCAGATACACTGGGTCACTGCTGGATGGTCTGTATTTTTTGGCAATATTTGTATTTACTACAGCTGCAGTTTCTGGTGTCTCCCAATTTGCAGAGACCCTTTTCTGTAATGAAGTGTGAAAAGGAAAAATTGTATCTTTCTGGGGACCCTGGTCCAAGATTGTCATGTCATCTTGTTCAAAAGAGGGAGTAAGCCTGCTCCAGCATAAAATCTCTATAACCTTACTCATTAGTTTTCTATATGAGGAGTCAGCATGTTTAGTTGGATCTGGTTTGCCAAACTTTAACTCGGGAGAGGTATCTAACCCACTGGCTGACTGAAGGTTGTCATATAATTCCCTTAATCTGGACTCATCAGTAATGAGCTCTTCTGGCACATTAGAGATGCCGAATCATAGCCCAAAAGGTGGTGTGCTATCATCAGAGGGTTGATCTTCCTCATAGATGGCTGATAAAGATTTTTAAAAGTATTTTTTAGGCAAAGGTTTGAAAACCTTTTCCTGTACCACCACTGGCTTTGACAATTTCGAACTAATTGTCGACAATGACTTCAAAAGTCAGGATCGCTTTAGTTGGTGTCGACTTCGATAACAGTGTCGACGGAACCTTTGATGGGCTAGGTTCCTGACTCGTCGAAGCCCTTGACGATTTCTCTTTGGATCGAGATGTTTCTCGATGCAGAACCAGCCTAAGGCTCGGTTTCAAAGATTTTGTCTTCGCCTTCCCTTTGTCGTCTTTTTGCAGATCGACAGGGGCATGGGCTTTCTGCTTGTCTTTCGAGGGAGTCGAGGCCACATTCTCGAAGATTTTAAGCATCTCACTACGACATGTATCTCATTTTGCAGGGGAGTCCAATCTAGTTAGACACCTGATTACCTTGGCCGAGGAATCTCTAGAGGTCGAAGACGACCTATGACGCCATTTCTTGGCCTTCTTCGAAGAAGACGAATGGTGTGAGCGACTTCTCGATCAAACCCGCTTAGATTTTTTACGTCGAGAAGAATCCCTTGACTCATTTATCTTTTTTGAACTCTTCGAAGGAGACTTTGAAGGCAACCTCCCCACCGCCAATTTACCTTTACGCTCCCCGAGAGCCTTTTCGGTGATCGCCTGACAGGAGCCACATTCGGAGGTACAGAGCCTGGAACCAAGACAACAGAGCCATATGCGGTGGGGGTTGGTGATCGACATTCGATCCACAGTCTTGGCACTTTTTGAAGCCCAACTTGGGCGTCAATGGTGCAGACGAAGAATACATTTTCGAAACAAAAATAACTATCAATTTCACAGAGGAATTGAAACGCGCCATAATTCTCTCGAAGTATTGGCTTGGAAAACGGCCCTGAAGCCAACGGGCGCTGCATGCGCTACTTATACTGATGATGACGTAGACAGTCTAACGGAGGCCCTTGAGGGACATTGACTCGACAAGAACAGCACACAGTGCCCCCTGTCGAATTTCTTTTTTTTTTCCAAAAGCAGCTGAAGCTGGCGAGATAATTATCATACGAGGAAGAATACGTGGGAGGACACATCCCATTCAAATAGCAGTACATTACTACATTTATTTGCCAAACATTACTGTACAAAACATTGTACTTTCACCAGACTGACGGAATGCATTCTTTTCCACGGGATGGCATCAACAGTTAACTTCTCTTTATCCAGCCACCCATCCCGGCCTGCAATAGGACTATCTTTCTTTAGCATGGCCATATGATTGACGAATTTCATTACTGTTCAGCTGCCAAAAGCGTCAATTAAACACACTAAGTGTGTGATTATCTGGTTCATGTTTCTTTTCTAAACAATACAGACTCTGCCTTTCATTCGACACTTTGTGCAGAAGTTGGTTAACAATTTATATCTGGCCATATCACATTTGACAAGCTGCTTATGCACTCACCAGGCATTTCTAACCCACACAATCCTTCTAGTGGCTTTGTCTAAGCTTTGGGAGTGCTCACAGATCATATGTGTGGTTCGTAGTTGTAACTGGTGCACAGTTCAAAAACTGAGACACTGATATGGAAGTGTCTCTAACAAACTGGTCACCAAAATGCGTAGCTATACCCGCACCTCACTACCAACCAAGGGTGGCACGGTTAATGTCCATGCTGGATATAGTGTGGCAGGAGTGCGATTGTGCAAGGTTGTATGAAATACATGTTAGACACTCCTCTGCACATCAGAACACTGCTAGCATCCCCACAACACCTTCCCCGGGCTCCCACACTACTCCCCCCAGGTTTCGAGACTCACGTGATTTGGTTGCCCCACAGGTCCGAAAGCTCCGTACCAGGTACAATGTACGTGCCCGGTTGCAGCCCTTCCTGCATTGGCAGTTGCCAAGGAGAGCACACGTCGGAAGGAGCGGCAGAACGCTTCCGTATCGAACAGTCGTCCGCTCACTTGACTCAGGGTGGCGTTTCCCACGTGACGATGGAGGGCGTCACGTGACCCGGAAGTTGCCAGTACATAACGCTTGATGCACGGAGCACTCACCGCTTCTCAGCTGTCTTTCGACTCTGTTTGGCGCTACGTCTGGACTTTGTTTTGTTGGTTTACTTTGACTCTGGATCACTCACCTGGACTCCCTCGGATTACCCTTTGTACCTTTGCTTGGAACCGTTAACTCATCGCTGAACCTCGGCCCGTCCCTCATTTGCCTTCGGATCATCCCTTTGAACTTTGTTTGTCTTCGCTACACCCTTGCCCTTTGGGGGCTCAGGCTACGACTCCAGCCCTTGGATCTGGTGGGCTGTCCTGTACCCACGTGTGACTCTGGTCCCTGTTGTTCTGGGGACTACCTCTCATCTGAGTCTCGAACCTCCTCCACGAGGTCTCCCGGGTTTTCCAACCACCGGATAGGTAAGCTTATTCAGACGCTGTGATTCTTGTATTATATTGTATTTGCCTGGTACTTAACCCCGTTCTTTCTGAAGCAGCATCGGTGTTCCTGAGGTTCTGTGGATCCGGGAAGCAACATCTCCCACCTGTGGCTCCAAAGGTTGCACAGCGGGGTTCTTTTAGGTTCCCCTGTGCGTCACTTGGGGACGGAGGTATCAACGGTCTACACGACACAAGTCAGAACAATACATAAAAATCACTACTGTCAATAGAATGTATTAGCAGTACTGGCATTTCAGTGTGTTGGAGGCCACAAAAGTTTTACGCACCAAAACACAACATATCAAAAAGTAAAAAGACTACTTTGGAAAAATACACGGAAACGGAATGATAATCAATGATTGTAAATAAGTAGGGTTTTGGAGGCTTTTGTGCACCACAAGCAATGTGTGTTTTGTCACAAACACTCTTTGAGCATCATCATGGATCAGCATCTAAAAATGTCACATCTATTCCAAATACAATTTGCGGTATAGAGAAAACAAAACACATTTGTTTAAAACTTTACACATGGTAATTTTACCATTGGCCATACTACAGCGATGTCTGTTACTTTCAATGAGATAAGAAACATCCGACTGACCCAGCAGCTGACACTCCTATGATGATGTTCTGTTATCTTGCATTTGTTTAGCGACAACTACTATAGGTTATGGCGTTGAAGCACTTTTTGCTTGTTAGAGAGGCAAAGGAGGAGTATAATAGAAAAGTAAGTAGGGGTAGGGAGGAGCAAAGTCATTTAGATATTTGGGATAAGGGTCAGAGTTAGATAAGAGGCTCGGGGAGGCATTGAAAAGGAAACTGGGGAGATGTATGTGTACAATTGGGCCACATTTATCGTGGAAAACTGTATTATATGGGGTGCAGCGCCGAAAGGAGACAGCTGGTAAAGGGTGTTTGCCCCGCCAGCTAGTATGTCTGGAATGTATTCATCTCATGGCGAGCCAAAGCATGTTGTGAAGCCACGCCCAAGAAGACACAGACGACAAACCCCTTCAATTTTTTGGGGCCTTCCTATTTATGTCATGGATACCAAATAGATTTATTTTTCCCCAAATCCCCAGGCTTGAGCTTCTGTGAAAAGGTGCTTAAAGACTGTAAGGGAGGCATGGTATCACAAGTATGACACTGACAGAAGAGCTACAAGTTTCAAAACCTTTATTTCATTTTTGGGGTTTGGAAAAACTCCTACCTTGCCCAGTAGCTATGATGGGAGTAGTCTCTACCATAAAATAAGAAAGAAAACACAGTACTAGTCTGTCTATATCAAATCAAAATGGCCATTACAACAAAAAAAACCTGAATGCCTGCCCTATATCTTATACAAAAAGTGTCTAAAGGGGAAAATGTATGTAAAGGAAAGTCAGTATTATAACAAAGGATCAAGATGGCCGAGTCAGCTCTCCTCCCCACGTTGGACAGCACAGAGTAAGGCAGCCTCCGTAGACAGGATGACGCACTATGGCTCGGGTTAGAATAAAAAGGGCAGTTGAAAATGTGGGTCGAGGCCTGCTTGTCCTTCCATGTTAAAGTCACTTATTTTTAGTTCACCAGAGGTTCTTTCACAGTTCAACAAATATTCACGTAGGTCTCCCTCCGTCGGGTTCGAGCCTCTCAAGGCATCAACAGTTCACGTAGATCTCCCTCAGCCGGGCTCAGACCTCGCAATCGCAGCACTTGTAGAGGTTCCCTTATCCAAGCTTTATTCACCTTCTATAGGAGTTCACTTACCCAATTATTTCATATTCTAGGTGTCCCTCAGTCATAGACCTCCGTAGGACCACTTTGACTTTCACTTCAGCTCTCCCTTATGGTATGTTCCCCAGTGTCTCTTGGTCTTGGTAGCTCCACAAAACAATCAGAAAAGTTCAAAGCAATCACCTTTTAACCTCCTCCTTAAGGAATTGCTCTTCGGAAAATACACTTTTGCCATCCTACCTGAAGTATCCAGGGGAAGCGAACCACCCTCTGGATCCAAAGGTTTCTCCTTGGAAAATACAATTCCTGTTGGATGCATCTACTTGCTTTAATTGTGAACACATTTTGTCAAACATAGGTCAGAGACATTTTACTTACACTTTTAGTTCCTTTTCAGTTTGAGGGTCAGATTAGTATCTTTTGGACACAAGGACAGTTTATATAATTTTGACAACCTGACACAGACTAATCTTTAGTTTTAGTTCCCTAGGTAGGGAAACTCTTTAGGATAGGGACAGGGAAGCCTTTACCCAAACCTTTTATTTTAATAAAGATGTCAGTGAATAAAAATGTGTCAAAGAGAATACGGGCAGAACCCTATTTTTTTTTTTAATGGGGGCCTGACTCATGATAGACCACCGAAATACCATACAACAGCAATTGAGCTCAGGCTACCACACCCTTCCACACAAACGTGGCTGGATTCAAAGCTACAACCTAAACGGTGTGAAAAATGCACACGTACCTATGATCAGTCACCAATTTCACTAATTAAAACCAAATGTATTAACAGCTGGTATCAAAAATACACATATTCCAAATATAAACATGTCTACAAGTTAACATGACACTCAATACAATAACAAAACCACTACTTTGGGTGGTCATCTTGCGAGACCTATCACACTAATATGTACAGCATAGAATAAATACCCTCTGTTAAGCGTAGTTAGTAACAGTGTGTTCAAATACACTATACTGGTTGACACATTAGTGTTTCCAGCTCGAAGGTGAAATTTATCTTGTTTCAGTTTGCATTCCAATTCTTCCCTCCGAGCTTTCTTCAGGACACACAGCCCAATGCGATGTAACACACTCTTGATCTCCAATAATGAAGAGATCTTTAGAACAAACACTACAAAAAATGGGGAACTCTGTAAGAATTCATAGTACAATTGATATATAAAAAGAATAGTAAAAAACGGAACAGGGTACCATTCCAGGTACACCCTGTGTGTTGTAGCTGACCACCCACCTGGGATTTCTTTTTTATTTTATTTTTTTACTTTTATTTATTACTGACAGTACAGAGTGGTATGCAAGATGGCATATATGCCATGGCAACATACAGTGGTAGAGAAATCAACCCCATTACATTCCAGGATTACTACTCGGAGCCCTTAGAGCTTGAGTTATAAACATAAGCATACAGACCAAAAGCGTTAATGGCATCAGTTCGGCAGTTTGTTGCTCAGGTATGTCCGAAATTTAGCCCATGAATCCTGTGGCCTGTCTCTTGCAGGGAGAGAGGCTGCATACATGCCCTCACATTCCTGAGCCCTGATCAGGGCATTTAACCACTCCTTTCTGTCCGGGGGCAATCTGTCTTTCCAGTGTAGAAGGATTGTTTTCTTGGCAATCATACAGGCAATATTAGTGAATGTCCGCGAGTCTTGGTTACATATCGTCGGCCACTTACCGAATAGCGGGCCCATGCGATCATGTTCCAGCGGGGAATCCACAACTTCTGATACTGTGTCTAAAACATGAGTCCAATAGATCCCCAGTGAGGGGCATCCCCAACGCATGTGTAAGTGTCCTGCTTTGTCGAAAAATCACTTAGGGCAGCCCTGAAGTTGTGCGTTAGACATTGCAGAGAGTCTGGCAGGTGTATAGTAGAGTCTGATCAAAATCTTAAATTGTATGAACCGAAACCTAAAGTTCATGGAAACCTTCTTGGTATAAACGCACATTAGTGTCCATTGCTCATCTGATTCCTCAACTCCCAGTTCGCGGGACCACCCAGCTCGAACTCTGGAAGTTGGTGGGGGGGGAAGCGTTCTGTATCATTTTGTATAGTGTAGAATTGATGTGTTTGCAGTTGCCAGAGTTGGCAATGTAGGCTACACAGGGGATTTCGGGGGACTCGCTTGGGTAGAATGTCCACCTCGCAGCTACAGCCGCCCTTATTCTGTAGTATTGGAGCAGTTCCCCACTCATGCGCCCATGTCCCTGCTTGAAAGACTCAGGCGTGATGAATCTACCACACGGGAAAACATCTGTGATTTTCTATAGCCTAGGGGTTCCCATTTGGCCTGTATTGCTTTGTCTAATGTTGGGTTAAGCTCAGGGAACTTCCATAGTGGAAGCCAATGGTGGTAGGGTTTTGCAGTGCATGTAATAGAGAATATCATCCTCCAAGCCCGAAGCGTGGATATGATCGGGTCAAATGGGCAGTTGTCACAGTAACGTTGGTTCAATATCAGGGTTTTAAGGTTGGAGTCACCTGCTGCTAGAGCCTCAAGTTTGATGTGGGGGAGAGGGGGGGTCTTAGGGTACCAATACGTTGCGAACTGGGCTTGGGCAACTATCCAGTATGACAATGTCATGTCCAACCATATTTTACAGACCACCCCAGCGTGCCACAGGAATTGGGCCAGCTGACCATGTAACTGGGTGGAATACTCTTTCCCGGGCCATATCGGAACTTTGGCATATACATATAACATTTTGGGGAGTTATATCATTTTGATTAACAATAGTTTGGCAGATGGAGATAATGGGAGTGCTTTCCATTTGTTCATTTTGGATATCGAGTATGTCCTAAGAGCATCGTAGTTGTCACGCTGTAATGTTTCCTGAGTTCTCGAGAGTGTTACCCCCAGATATTTAATACCCTCTGGAGCCCAACGGAGAGAGGATAGTCCCCGGCAGTCAGGAGTGCTGTTAGTGAGGGGGAATATCTCTGATTTAGAAGCGTTTACTTTAAAGCCAGAAAGTTCCCCGATCATTATAACGTTGCTTAGGATTGGAGATAGATTGGTTAGAGGGTGTTCAATGAAAAGCATGACGTCATCGGCATACAAATATATGATTTTGGCGGGGTCCCGATAGTTGGATGCCTCAGTGTCCATGATATTCCCTTATGTATTCTGGCATATGTTCTATGGTTAGGGCAAATAGGATGGGGGAGAAGCATTACCCCTGACAGGTGCCTCTTTCTAATTCGAATTGAGTGGATATGTGGGAGTTCACCCTGACTTTGGCTACTTCGTGTATAGACGTTTGATATATTGGCACATGTCGGGGCTGAGCACAATGAACATGTAGTCCCAAGCAACCATATCAAACGCCTTCTGGGCATCAATCGTGACCGCAACAGCGTGGGCGTTCATTTCCAACCAGCCATCACGTTAAACAAATGCCAGATATTCAGTGAGGTGGTTCTGCCTGGAACAAAACCAAACTGGTCGGGATGGACCCAATTGTGGAACTAGGGGAAGACGTCTATTGGCCAGTATCTTGGCATATGTTTTGGTGTCACAATTTATAAGGGAAAGTGGCCTATACAAGCCGCATTCATTCTTTGGCTTACCCGGCTTTGGCGACACTGTTATCATGGCCTCTCTAAGGGATTCCAGGAGGACATGGAGGCGAAGGGACTCCTCCCAAACCAGTAAGAGAATTGGTGCAAGTATAGAGGCGAATTCCTGATAGAACTCTGGAAAGCACCAGGCCCTGAAAGCCTTACAGCATTTAGGGAGTGTGGCTAGAACTTCAGTTATCTCCTCTAGTGTCAGCGGAGGTTCAAGTTTTTCCCTGGCCTGGGGGCTCAAGGATGGGAGTTTGATTGTACGGAGTAGTGCATGTAAGCTTGCTACACCTTTAGCCGGAGGAGCTGAATATAGCTTATGGTATAAGCCCCTAAAATCCGTTACCACCTCCAGGTCAGAACATTTGGTGATGCCCTGTTCGTCCTGTATGCACTCCACCTGTTCTCCCCCCGCTCAGATCGGACCACTCTGGACAGAGTCTTACCGTGCCTGTCCCCCTCCCCATACCTCCTGGTTGCCACAGGGAAGGCAAGGTACCGGGTCCCTCTAATGGCATGAGAGTGGAACCTCTCCATTTCGGCTTGGATTTGGGCCAGTAGTGCTGGGGTAGGTGTAAGGAACGTGTTTGTTGAAGTTTCCCCAGTATGCCTTCTGATTCATCTAGGTCTCTCCCGATTGCCTTGAGAACCCCAGCCTCCCTTGATATCGACATACCCCGTATATATACTTTGCAAGCCTGCCATCTAGTAGCTTTGGATGTGGCCTCTGATGTATTGGTCTCAAAGAAGGTATCTATATCGTTCTTGATATCCGCCTGAAACACTAGGTCACGCAGGGCATCAAACTTGAATCGCCAGGTGAGGTGTTCAGGACTGTGTTTGTATTGTAGAGTAAGTATCACAGGGGAGTGGTCAGACAGTGTACAGGGCCTTATTTCCACCTTTAATACTTTACCCATTAGTGAGTTAGAGAGTAGGAAGAAATCGATTTGTGAAGCCCTTGATATCGACATACCCCGTATATATACTTTGCAAGCCTGCCATCTAGTAGCTTTGGATGTGGCCTCTGATGTATTGGTCTCAAAGAAGGTATCTATATCGTTCTTGATATCCGCCTGAAACACTAGGTCACGCAGGGCATCAAACTTGAATCGCCAGGTGAGGTGTTCAGGACTGTGTTTGTATTGTAGAGTAAGTATCACAGGGGAGTGGTCAGACAGTGTACAGGGCCTTATTTCCACCTTTAATACTTTACCCATTAGTGAGTTAGAGAGTAGGAAGAAATCGATTTGTGAAGCCCTTGATATCGACATACCCCGTATATATACTTTGCAAGCCTGCCATCTAGTAGCTTTGGATGTGGCCTCTGATGTATTGGTCTCAAAGAAGGTATCTATATCGTTCTTGATATCCGCCTGAAACACTAGGTCACGCAGGGCATCAAACTTGAATCGCCAGGTGAGGTGTTCAGGACTGTGTTTGTATTGTAGAGTAAGTATCACAGGGGAGTGGTCAGACAGTGTACAGGGCCTTATTTCCACCTTTAATACTTTACCCATTAGTGAGTTAGAGAGTAGGAAGAAATCGATTTGTGAAGCCATGTCATGGGCTGATGAATAGAACGTAAATTCTCTAGCATTAGGTTATTAGATTCTCCAAACATCCCTAAGATCCAGTGCTTGCATTACAGTGAGTAATTGGTGGCCCGCCCGAGACGGGGTCCTGGGGGCTTTGTTCGTTCTATCCAGTGTGTGGTCTAATATGAGATGCAGATCACCCCCCCAAATTAGGGGTATCCCATAATATCCCCCCAGAATGTTCAGAAGACTCGCGAAAAAATCTGGGCTATCAATGTTTGGGCAGTACGTGTATCAGTACAGTCTGAAGCACTTCCGGGACACAATGTATGATAATGTAACGACCCTCCATATCAATATGGGAATGTTTCATCGTGAAGTTCAGGGATTTGTGAATAAGTATGGCTACTCTTCTTGATTGTGTGGAGAATGAGGTGGGCATATGTGGGGGCTATGCTACAGCATGTATGCTCTTTGGCATGCGCCTCCTGAAGGAAGAGGACATTGGCTCTCTGCCTTTGTGCATGAGCAATGATCTTGCAGGATTTGGTGTAGTTGCCTAGTCCTCCGACGTTCCAATTTAGGATTGTCACCTGTCGTGCCATCTCAGCGTGGTTGGGTCACAGTGTATAGTTGCATGTGATTCAATCCTGCCTCTGCCTGTCAGTGTTTTAATGTTTTCAAACTCAACTTCTCATGTGTGCAGCGCAACTAGCGCAAGCGTTACTTCCCAGTACACAGGGAGATTTACCAAATACTATCCCCCCACTTTCCCCACTGACACCCCAAATCTAGCAGCGTAAAACCCCTCCCCATACTCATCCCAATCTGTCCCATTTAGCCAACCGGGCCATGGGGGCTTCAACATGAGTACATTCATATAGCAGTTGCTAATGGGAGCGCTGTTACCCTGCAGCCTTATTCGTTCAGGGGATAGGACCCCTTTACCTTGAATCTAGTATCCAGTTGGGTGGCCGTCTAAGATTATTATCTGCTCGTAGTTCAGTTGACATCGCTGGGTTCTTATAAGGTTTGTGTAGCGACAAGTGTCAGACATTCTGGTTTAAGAGGTCCTCTGGTGGATTAGTCTCTAGAATCTGCGCTTCAATGAATTAGACAGCTTCGCTCGGAACCGTGAAGAAGTAAAGTTTGCCCCGGAATTGCAACTTCAATCTCGCTGGAAACAACATGGCATATTGGACATTCCTGTTGCAGAGTAATTTTTTCACCACGCTGAGTTGACGGCGTTCCTTCTGCACCTGGACCGAGAAATCATCGAAGATACAGATTATTTGCGAGTCCAGCTTTAACTCCCCCCTTCTCTCGGACAAACCGGAGGATGGTGTCTCTATCCCGATAATTTAGTATTTTGGCTATTATGGCTCTGGGAAAGTCTCCCGCTGTTGGTTTGGGCGACAATGCTCTGTGGGTCCTTTCAACTGTGAAGAACAGAGACAAGCCGGGCTGACCCAGGAGGTCTTTAAGCAGGTTTTCGACCTCCAACTCCATTGTACCATTAAGCGCATTTTCAGGGACTCCCACAATACGTATGTTATTCCTGCGGGAACGCGATTCTAAGTCGTCGCATTTGGCCTCTGACAGTTTCATCTCCTTTGAGCGCGTAGCCACTGTTTCCTCAAGTGCACAGATGTTGCCCTCATTGGTGCCTATTCTGTTCTCGGCTTTGGTAATGCGGGCCCCTTCGTGGGCCAGTTGGGTTTTAATTGAGGTCACAGTTGCGTTGATATCATCTAACTTTTCGTGTACTGCAGCAAACCCTTTAGCCATCGCCTCCATTATGCCCGTCAAGTCAGTCGCAGGGGGGTTCACAACAGCACCAGAGGACTGACCTGGAGGGGGCTGATCTGGCTGATTAGTGTCCTTGCAGAGGTTGGATGTCGCAAACGTGTCCATTGTGTCTGTTCTTTTCCCACTACCTGAGCCCTTGGTCAGTTTTTATGGCGGCAGAGTATGGATGTGTGGAGTGGCCTTTATGTGTCCGCCCCGAAAGCACTGTCCGGGGGAGCCTCTGCCTGGATTCCCCTCCACCGAGGCGCCGCTCCTATCGCTGTCGGCCGCAGTGAGTGGTCCAGGAACATGCAACTTGTTGGGTACTCCGTAAAGGCAGCCCAATGAGAGTGCGTGTAGGTAGGCTACACTCTTATATCTGGGACTTTCCAATTCTCCTAGGGGGACAAGTTGCACCCCACCTGAGAAAGCTGGGCACGATGGAGAGAGTGTCTTGATTTGGCCGCCTTATTGCTGGCCGGGCCGGTAGGATATCAAGCGGCAGAACGGAAGGCCCTCCTGTTCTGGATAATGGACCCACCACGTGCAGAGTGTGCAGGCCCCCGTTCTGGTAGTAGCCACAGTGGTATTTCGCTGATATGCTGGCCACAGTCCCCAGACCCACAGGTGGGGTTTAGTTCCAGGGGCCCCCAGTCCCGATTAAACGTCCAGCTTAGTGTTCCTAGGTCAGTCTCTTCCCAAGTAGAAAGCCGCCGCTGTGGGGATCCCAGTGGGTTTGCGGTTTATCCAATCATCCACGAGGTGAAATCTGAAAGTGAGAACGGGTCCATAGTTTAGCCTGGTCTTCGTGGCCAGTGAGGAAGTCCTGGAGCCCCCATTCCAGGAGCCAGCAACTCCTTATGTTTGGGCAGGGCCTTACCAGCCTACCATCCGTGGGGCTCCAGGGATGCCTCACGCAGGGCCTGGCTGTGGTGGAGGGCGCCCGTCAGTCCGCGCACTGCAGTGTTGCAGCAGGTCCGGGCATCCAGCCCGGAGGTTAAGGTGTGTGGGGTGGCTGTGTATAAGCCGATGTCTCAACCAGGGACGTATGAGCACCTGCTGGATAGGTGCCACCAGGCGCGACAGGAGCAGTTGTTAAGGGGGGCAGGCAGGCTCACCTTCTGTGTATGTGTAGTAGCCTCCCCAGGCCCCAGCCCACCAGCTGATCCTCCGTAGGCAGGCCGGGTTCTTTCCGGGCTGCGCGTCTCTCTCAAGAGCCACCCATGTTGAGCCTGCTCTGCAATGTCACCGGGGGTGGGAAATTAGACGGGAGCTCGGGACGATCCGCCGGCTGCCTGTCACTGGGTTAGGAGCCTAGTCCAAGTCTACCACTGCAGCCGCGCTGTGGCTCAGCATGCCTTCTCACCTCCTTCTGGGTGGCAGGGACCTTCCCGGACCACCCACCATATATCTGTTGCCTCAGCAGGTGATCTCCAATGTTGGCCCGGCTCCAGACAGCCCCCCCTATTCGCCCACTATGTGGTTGTCAATTCGGCAGTCTGCAAGCCGGTCTCGGGTCGCAATGACACTGGACTCCCCGCCTACCGCACATGGACGAGCTTCACCGCCTCAGAAGGCCACCGGTGATGGATAGAATTAACAGCGTATGGGGCAACTCGGCTCCCCAAAATGAATCGCCACGCTCAGCAGGTGTTCCGCCGCCTCTCCAGGCGTTCGCAACCAGTTTCCACTAACGGTGCCGCCACCAACTTACTTCATCTGCGGCCGTAGTATGGAGCTAAGAAGCTAAGCAGCCATTTTGCTAGCTGCCGAACAGCACCCTCCCCCACCTTGGATTTCTTCTTTATGTCTTGGGCCACTTATTATTACGCACACAATATTCAGTGCGTGCTTTACTTATTCTCTTGTTGAAACTACACAGAGTAAAGAGACATCACAATCCTTGTTATTTCCAAAAAAACAATTCTTCGCTCCCTTATTACTGAAGATCCAACTGCCCGGGTAAAATACCCGTTTGTGATACACCATGAATTCATCACAAATGAATGAGCCAGCCTGTTCCTAAGCTGGAGACACTCCTGCATTCATGATCGATCGGTCACTTCAAAGTGCCAAAAGTATTTCTGTGATTCATCTGAAAAAAAGGGGTTGGGGGAGAAGTATCCCTTTAATGAAAACCACCAATATGCTTTTTTTTATAAACACGCTGACAAAACAGCATATAATTCAAACAATTACCCAAGGTACTACAAGCGGTATAGCCATAACAATAAAACATTCCCAATGTTAAGTCCTGGGCTTACATGCCTCTTTACGAATTGCTAGCACCTTGCCATATTTATCAAAATATACATTCAATCATCTCTCAGAGCGCAGCTGTCATGAATAGGGTTACGGTATAGAGATACACTAACCTGGATCAGATGGCAGTTCCTTGAAAAAAGGAAAAACCCCCTGGAGACCCTTCCGCCCTCCGCATGACCAACAGGGATCGGAGAGCTGCAGAGGCCCCAGGGAAACCCTCTGGGGGGAAAAGAAACCTGTAGTCTGGAATTGCGAGCGTACAGCACATGGATGGTCTTCTAAGCAAACTGGAAACTGGTTGCGCAATCTACAGGGATGACCAGCCTCAACGTGTCTAGCAATGAGAAAGGATAAGTAATCAGAAAGGATTGTAGGGAGCTATGTACTAAGAATGGAGTGTACCTTTCAGAGAGAACGGGGAGACTTGTTTCAGAGTGGTTCCATAAGATGAATGTGCTTCCTACAGTGTAAGGGGAACGAAATAGCTCAAGATAGGAGGCAGCATGACAGATTGACAATAAGGAACAATCCGGACCCAATTTGCCTACCAGTTTGTACAAGAATGTCGGAGCAACTAGTGGATTAGATCCCCGCGGTGCGCGGGAGCGAATGTTCTCGTGAAGAGGTGACCCGATCTGTCGGTGACTTTACGAGGCAAATACCGGCTGCAATAAACAGGAAGAGGTGAGCGCAGCAACAGCGGGTGAAGGAAATACGGAGAGAAGCACAAGAAGTCCTACTGTGATCTGGTAAGGAAGGAGGAGGAAGGAGAGCTCGCAATCAGCTCCTCGCATTCGCGAGAGACGGAAGAGAGCAGCCTCCAAGGGAATCGGAGTTGCATGGGGCGATATGTGCAGGAGGTGCCGCGAGTGATCTGTGGAAACAGTAAAGGTGAGAGCAAGGAAGGATTACAAGAGCTGAGAAAGAAGTCCCTAGAATGCATACTTACGAAAGCGCCATTAACTGGAGTAGCGATGCAGAGAGCCTCAGTTCCGTGCTGTTGATATTCCGCCTCTAGAGGCAGCAGGGGCAGAGTCTGATTGCAGGCAGGCACAGCGAGTCTAGACCTGGGAAAACAGAGCACTTTGGAAGGCATCTTGGTATGGGCTAGTGCTACGGTATACCGCAATCTCCCACTGCGCCACCATGACCAGCGCCGGTAGTGAGACGTGACAGTATGCCCCCCTTCCAGAGGCGAGAAGCCGGGCTTACATGGATGAAGCCGATAAAACCTGCGAACCAGATGGGGCGCGTGGACCCCTGAAGAGAATAACCTTTAAAATCAACCAAAAACTGGAGGCGGCCCAAGAAGTCGCAAATGCCAGGCACCTCAAATTTTGTACCCGTGGGAGTAGCCACAGGGGGTGGACGAGCTGCCAACCTAAGCTGGAAACTTTCATGGACATCGGGTTTCACCTGCGACAGGTGGAAGACCGGATTTATCCTGGACCATGAAGAAGGGAGCTTAAGACGAACAGCAGCCAAACCCACCAACTGTAGGATCCAGAAGGGTCCAAAATACTGAGGGGACAATTTGGAGGGGACGAGATGCTGGGGCAAGAAACGAGAGTCCACCTATCGCCAAAACAGGAGCCGGTGTCCTTTTCATATCCGCATAGCGATTGACAAGGTCTTGAGTCGACTGAAGCCCCAAGCGGGCGGACCGATATCCCCTTAGAATGTCCGCAATTAAGGCGTCAATGTCGGGAATCCGGGAGGATGAAGGCACAGTGTTCGTAAAGTAGGAGGAATGGAACCCATAGGTACAGTGAAACGGACTTGTCCGGATAGCGGAAAGGGGAGCGTTATTGTATGCAAATTCTGCCTGGGGTAAAAGTTCAACCCATTCGTCCTGGGCCGCTGAGACGAAGCACTGCAGATAACCTTCCAGGGTCTGGTTCAGCCGTTCAGTCTGCCTATTTGTCTGGGGATGGAACCTGAGTTTAGTGCCATTGGAATGCCGAGAAGGGAACAAAGAGTCTGCCAATATCGAGAGGTATACTGCGGTCCCCGGTCAGAGATCATTTTATCCGGCAACCCATGATGTAAAAAAAATGGACAATGAAAATCCGGCCCATTTGGGCCGTGGTCCGAACTCCAGGCAAGGTGTCATCCGCCGTGCCGGATGGGATTTACTTCCACGTGGCGGCTCCGTCACGGTAGAGTGCGGGGTTAGTTTCCTCTCTGTGCAGGTCTAGTTGTTGCGTCCTGACGGCCGCCTGGAAGTATAAATTCTGTTTACTGCCGGGTTACCGTTGCGTTGCAACCCCCTTAGATTAGCGCTTTGATCTCCTTTGGGTCAGACGCTGTTTTCCTCTTTCGACTTTTTCTTCAGCCGACTCCTTTCATTCGCCTTTCTGACGTCCTTTCCTCCTCTATCTCTTTGCCTCTCTGCCTTCTAGCCTTTACTACGCTTTCCACTTGGCCGGCGCTCTCTTCAGTGGCTTTCATTTCCACTCTTTCTTTGTGGTTAGCCTTACCTCTACCTCAAGGATTGCCAGCCTCTCTACCATCTTCCACCTGCCTGTTACCACTACCATCTCCGGACCACTTTCCAATCCTGGATCAACTTCGAGTGGAACAACACTACGGACAAAAGGGTTTTTTCTGCCATTCGGCTTTTTCCCTTTACTTCCTGGCTGCTCGCGGGAACGAGGCCACAGGACTGCTGTTATAGCTAGTGGTCACTGTGGCTTCCTCTCGCGGCAGGCTCCCTCCACATAAAAAGGAAAAGGATTATCTTCATCGAAGGAACTTCAACCCAGAAGATTTGGATAATCTATCACCAGGTGAGGAGAGTGGGGAGGAAGGAGGGCAAGAACGTCCTAGTCAGGACACAAGGATGCAAAATGAGCCATCCTGGTAAAGTAATCAATGGTAACCATGATTGTGGTGCGTTTGTCTGAAGGAGGGAGGTCCACTATGAAATCCGTAGAGCTAACTTGCCATGGCCTGACAGGAATAGGCATACGTGAAAGCAGATCTAACAGGAAGGAACGAGGGGATTTAGACTGCAAACAAGTAGAACAGGCGGAGACGTAGTTCTGGACATCCGTAACCAAGGAAGGCCACTAGAAATGTTTCTTTATGAGCTCTATAGTGTTAGACACCCCTCTATGGCCAGCAGCACGAGAGTCATGACATATGTACATGACCTCCGTTTGGAGAGCCAGGGTAGGGATTAGCACTCGGTTGCCATAGAAGTAGTAGGCTTGTTCGAAAGTCAGATTGTGGTTTTGCTTAAGTGTGAGACAGTCGGCCTGATGCTCTTGCGAAGATAGCTTGATCTTTTATAGGAAGTCAGTAAGTACATGGAGAAATATTGCCTTCGGAAATATCTTTTCAGTGTGGAACCTGGCGGTTGGTAGATCCTTACAGGATAGGGCATCTGCCAAAAGGTTTTGTCTCACAGGCAAGAATGTGAACAGAATGTTGTATGGGGAGAAGAAATGAGCACACCGGGCTTGTCGGCTGTTGGTGGTCTGGGCGTACTGGAGTACCTTCAAATTTTGATGGTCCGTCTGGACTTTCGATGGGGAATTGAGATCCGAGTAGGAGGTGCCTCCATTCTTCAAAGGCTCTCTTAATCGCCAGTAGCTCCTTCTCTAGTAAGGAGTAATTTACTTCCGAAGCATTGAATGTTTTGGACATATAGGCTACAGGCGATTCCAAACCGAAGTCGTTTTCCTGTAATAGTACGGCTCCAAGAGCATAGTGGGAGGCATCAGTTTCGAGTATGAACTTCTTTCTTTGGTCCGGGGTAACCAGAATCGGAGCTGAAGTAAAAGGCGTTTGAACTGTTCGAAGGATGTCTAGACCCGAGAATCCCACAGGAAGGGAGTCCCTTTCTTGAGAAGCCTTGTGAGGGGAAGGATGATTTCGGAGAACCTATGGACGAATTTCCAGTAGAAACTGGCAAAGCCAACAAAACATCTCTCTGACGGAAGAGGCCAGTCTAGTACTGCGGTGATCAGACGAGTCCATGGAGATTCCTTGGGCTGACAATACATACCTTAGGTATGTAACACGTGAGAGATGGCACTCGCACTTTTCAGCCTTGTAGTAGAGTTGGTTGGTTTGAAGTCGGTTCAATACCAGGCATATGTGGCGTATGTGTTCGGTCTTGTTGGGGGAGAATATCAAGATATCATCCAAGTATATTACTACGAAATGAAGCAGGACATCAGCAAATAGATGATCCATGAACCATTGGAACATAGCAGGTGCGTTGGAAATTCTGAAAGGCCTCACATGATATTCAAAATGGCAGAAGGGTGTCTTAAAGGCTGTTTTCCACTCGTTCCCGGGAGCAATCCTGATCAAATGATAATCCCCTCTAAGGTCCAATTTGGCATAAATGGTGGCTCCATTGACTGCTTCGAGGATGTCTGGGATCAGTGACATTGGGTATCTATCGGGTACTGTGATCTTGTTGAGTCCTCGATAATCAATACATGGGGGCAGTTTGTATTTTTTTAGGGATAAAAAACAAGGATGCTCCTGCAGACGAGGTGGATTCGGAAATTAGTCCATTTTGTAAGTTGGTCTGTAGATGCTCTTTGAGCACAGCCTCTCTGTGAGAGCATGTATATTCTGCTAAAGGGGATCGGTTGTTCAGGGATCAACTCAATGTGACAATCGTCTCTCTGATGAGGGGAAGAGCCAAAAACTGAGGGAGGGAGAAAACCTGGGCATATTGGGAGTAACACTCAGGGATGCCACTGAGATGACTCAATATTGTGGAAGTAGATGTGTGTGGTCCTGGAGGATCCGTGTAGAGGCCAACTGAGCCATGCGACAGGCAGTGAGATACGCAATGCTCGAGATACGCAATGCTCTGATCCCAGAAAGATAGTTCCCGATGTCCAATTGATGTATGCATTATGTAGGCGGAGCCAGGACAACCCCAAAATAATGGGGAAATGAGCTGCCTTAATTATGTCGAAGCTGATAAGCTCTTCATGAAAAGCGATTCTGTAAGTGAGAGGTTGTGCTTGTTCCCGGATGGGACCAGTTACCAGGCGGCTGCCACCTAACCCTTGGACTGGTAGGGAGATTAACTTGGGTATGCGTCCAATGCCCTTAACCAAAGGCCATTGGTCATCAATGAAGGTGCCGGCAGCACTGCAATCCACTAGGGCAGGTATGTTCTGGATCTCGCTATTGTCTAGTATTAATTTTAGGAGCACAACTACCATGGGGTTTCAGTGTTTCTGGCGTTCTGTGTTAGCAGTGTAGGGCTTGGGGAACCCACATCTTTGTCCAGAGTCGAGGTTCCCCTTATGACCAGGCTGGGTAGTTTCCCAACCTCCAAGGTTCATTCTGTCTAGGTGGGGCTATAGGACATTCTCTGACCACATGTTCAGAGGAACCGCAGTACATACACAGCCCCTGTGTGCGTCTGCGGTCCCTTTTTTCTGCGGAGAGAGGGTTTCTAGCAGTCCTAAGCTGCCTGGGTTCATCTGCCAGAGTGGTCCTGGGGAGAACCACCGGACCTTCGGATTGCGACCGGAAAGTTCTTCTCTCTTCTGCGTTCGTGTGGCGTTCCTGGAGCAGATTATCCAGCTACATATTAAGAATGATCATTTCCGCCAAATTTGCAGGTCTGGGAACTCCAGAGACCTCATCGGTAAGGCTGTGTCTAAACAGGGTCAATAAGGCGTCATCCGGCCAAGCGGTTTCTGCCAACATTTGTTTGTAATTCGTAACGTATGTCAGGAGATCCTGGGATCCTTGTCCAAAGTCTAGTAGCTTTTCTTGCGAGAAGACTAATCTCCTGCCTATAGGATTGTTTGTCTTCACAAGAGGTGCTGCCCAGGCCAAAGCTGCCCCAGCGAGATGTGAGACAAGGAACCCAACTTTATCCCCATCTGTGGAGAAATATGTGGCCTTGAAAGTGAACTGTATAGTTCAGCTTTCCAGGAACTCCTTAGGTTTGCGAGTGTTTCCGTCATACTTCCCGCTGGGTAGTGAAGATGGAGGGAGTTTGGGGCACAGGGTCACCCGTGCTACCTGCTGACGGAGGTAGGCGTTTTCTTGTTTGAGGTTTTGTACCTTGTGAGTAAGGGACTGCATAGCTGACAGAAGTTGCTGCATCTTATCCATGTCCTCTAGTTCTTGGGTGTCGCTTTCTGTTATGTATAGGGTTACGTCATAGAGATACACTAACCTGGATCAGATGGCAGTCCCTTGAAGAACGGAAAACCTCCCTGGAGACCCTGCCGCCCTCCGCTGACCAACAGGGATCGTAGAGCTGCAGAGGCCCTAGGGAAACCCTCTGGGGGGAAAAAAACCTGTAGTCTGGAATTGGGAGCGTAGGACATGTGGAGGGTCTTCTAGGCAAACTGGAAACTGGTTGCGGAATCTTCAGGGATGACCAGACTCAACGTGTCTAGCAATGAGAAAGGAGAGGTAAGTAATCAGAAAGGGGTATAGGGACCTATGTTCTAGGAATGGAGTGTACCTTTCCGAGAGAACGGGGAGACTTGATTCAGAGCTGTTCCAAAGGATGAATGTGCTTCCTACAGTGTAAGGGGAACGACATAGCTGAAGATAGGAGGCAGCATTAAAGATTGACAATAAGGAACAATCCGGACCCAATTTGTCTACCAGTTGGTACAAGAATGTCGGAGCAACTTGTAGATTTGATCCCCGCGGTGCGCAGGAGCGAATGCTCTCGCAAAGACGTGTCCCGATCTGTCGGTGACTCTGCAACAGCCTCAGTTCCAGGCTTCTGATACTCCGCCTCTGGTAGCAGCAGGGGCGGAGTCTGATTGCAGGCAGGCACAGCAAGTCGAGACCAGGGAAAACGGAGCACTTAGCCATAGTGGTATGGGCTAGTGCTACAGTATACTGCAATCTCCCACTGCGCCACCATGACCATGACCGGCGCCGGTAGTGAGATTTAACAGTAGCCCAATTTGCTCCTCCATATATCGACATGATAATACTGCCGCTAACCGTGGTCATGGCTGAAAAAAAGGAATGTCCTTACCTCTGCACCTGCACGTTGGAGTAGACAACTTCCTGATTGTGGATTACTGTGAGATGTGCACACGCATAATGATCGTTTAAGATCCTGCGCATCCCCATCTTGGAATGGGCTTATTGACGTGGCTATTGATGACTAAAGCCCATGCACCCAAGACTGAAGTCATAAGCAGTGGAGTTACAAGTCAATATGGGTGTGGTGGAATGCGCTAGTTGTGTTGATGCCCTAGTGTCTTAACTTCATGGCTGCAGACGATGGTCCGAAAATTACATTTAGAAGCAGCTAATTTACAAGGACCATGGTTTTCATATGCAGCAATGGTTGTGGATAGGAACTATACTCCTTGTACCTTGGTTGTAAGGCGTAGGTGGTAGGTTACTCACCGAAGATGGAAGGTCAGCCTACAGGCACTGCAGCATATTAGTACCATAGGTTAGACGTGTAGATTCCCATGTGTAGAAAATGCCTGCCAATATACTTACTCCTTACTTTGTTCAGAATCCACATGCATTTTTTAATTAGCTATCGTACTTGGCGGAAGTATCACTTTTTCCATTTCTGTAATGAAAGAAAAAGGTGTGTTAGTATTTGCATTTTTTTTAAATTTACTACATTGCATAATAGACAGTTAACATTTTTTTTTTACCCTCATATTTAGTTTACAAACCAGTGTACTGTGCATTGCGCTCAGTTTCTATGTTTGCTTTTCTATCCTTGGGTCTGGGAAAAAAAATCCTTGTCAGATTTAAAAAAAACCTTCATTTCCTATGGTACTAACTACTTCCTTTTTTCCTTTGTGTTTTGTTCATCTTTCTGATCAATGTTATGTTTGTTGCCTTCCTGCCCATTTTTAACATTAGTTAGATACCTGTAGGCGTATTCTAACTGTGCATTTGTTCCTACAGATTTGTGATACACATTCATTTGTGTCGTCGTTCTATCCTGTTTCCTTCATCTTTCCCATTAATGTTTTGTTTGTTGCCTTCTTGCCGATTTTAACAACAGTTAGAAACCTATACGCGTATTCTACCTGTGCATTTGCTTCCAACGATCTGTGATAATCATTTATTTGTGTCATTCTTCCATCCTGTTGGGTAGTTAGATACCTGTGGTTGTATTTTAACTGTTTGTAGTCTTTCACATAATTTGTTGACAATCTTGAAGTACACATTATTTCGTAAATTTTGGCTTCAACAACATTAAATACACATTTGTTAGGTTAGCTGGCAGCCTCTGCTTTAGAGTAATGGTGCTATCATTACATTCAAACCATCCAGAATTCTTTTTAATTTATGCAGTGTAGTGACCTGCATTGGTTGTAGCTCCTGCATGGTAGATTATTCCAACTGTTGAAAGGTTTTCTTTCCAAGTGACACTTGACCGTGTGTGAATCCAGTCAGTTTGCAGTTGTTTTTGGTGCCATCTGCATTATAACGTAGAAGCATAAGTATTATGTAGGCACTATGTGATTGTATCAGTAAGGTGGAGCGATTGTCTGAATTGCAAATACTACATAATCTGCCATGGTTTGCATTTTGTACAAGTTGCTGAAATTGAATGCTCTCACTATTTGGTATGGAAACATACACAAATCGCTCATTTGGGATTTCTTCCTGTATCACTTTGCTACAGATAGTGCATGTATGTTTCTACATGTACGAAATTTACAGGTATGCTTTTGTTTTCCAATACTAATAGTATGTACATTAGAAATTCTTGTGAATCTTCTTGCGAGTTCATAGTGAATCTCACCATTCCAGCACAGTCTCCAAATGTTGCCTTACTCCATGAACACTGTATGTGTTGTCAGGATTGCTTGTTGCATTTCTATGCAGCACTAACATTTGCAAACACAATTGGTCTGTACTGTGCAGGTAAATATTGTTAACAATTGGTGGCAATTGAAATAGAATAGTCATTGCTACATTTGTATAGCAATTTACCCCACTTTCATTTACAAATTTGAATGGGCCAGCAAGTTCTGTATCAGTGTGCATTTTTTGTTTTTTCTGTTGCTTCTTTGTATTTGTATTGCCGACGTCCCTGGTTTACATTCCCTAAAAGGTTCTTCTATGTTTGCAGCAATTGAAGAAACTTTAGCTTCTTTTCTTTTCTTTGCGGAATTTGCTGTTGCATTTGGTTGCATTTCTGTTTCATTTACTTTTCTTTTACCACGTTTCACTTTATCTGGAACAAGGTATTGTTGCAGATGAGGGGTGTAGAGTGAACACAATCTATTGTATTCTAGAATGCAAGGAATATCAGCTTTGACTTTACTTGAATCAAAGTTTATTAGCAATAGACCGTCAAGTGTACATAAGCGTGATAATGCTACGTAGCTCATGCCTTCCTTAAACACTGTGTTTCCTATATCTATCAATGCTTTGTCCAGAGTAAGACCTTGGGATTTATGAATGGTAACTGCATATGCAAGAGTAGAGAAAATTGCTCTCTATGTACAAACATGTCTTTGAAGAGAAGGAATCGAGCAATTGAGCGCCCTATCCTTTTCACTTCTGAAACTTTATCAAAGCGAATATTTACAAACTGAATGTTGCTATCACATGGGTATGATTGAAAGCCAACAACTGTGCCCAGTGCTCCATTAACTAGCCCTTGCTCTACATCAAGGTTACGTTTAAGCATTACTCAATTTAAGGATAATTTCAATATTTTTTCCAATCCAGCTGTGTTGGAGATTTAATGTTCTAAACTATTTAGTCTTGTTGTGGCTTGCTCACACATGGGTACTGGCATACCATGTACGTCTAGTTTGTCTGTGGCGCTAATTTCTATTATTGCTTGCATTTCTTTCTTTAACATTGTTTCATTGAATTTGAAACAGCTTGCAAGAGTTGGCATTAAAGGCTATACAATTGACATTTTTGTGCACCATTTGTTCCATAACATCAGTTGCACATGCATTATCGCCATAAAGTGTAGCATTGCAATGAAACGATGATGGAAATATCTTGAGACATTAACTGGATCTAGAGAGCAAAGTTCTCCAGGTGTTAATAAATCTATGTTGTCATGTATATGCCGGTTTTTCAATACAACTTGTGCTTCTTGCGATAATACACCAACTCTAATACTTTTTAAGATGTTGGCATAAGTGAGATCTGCAGATTGCCACATGTTCTCAAGTTAATTCTCTGTATTGGAAATGTTGCCAAAGGTTAACATTACCTATGCTACCAACAGTTTTGCGGCAGAGTTTGTGGCCTAAGATTTTAAAAATAGGTTCACCTTTCACTGGTGTCAATTGTAGAAGATCTCCGAAAACGATAATGTGTTTCCCTGCAAAGAGTTCTTCGTTATTATTTTTAAGTACTTCTTGCAATCTGAGATGAATCAAAGCCAACATTAGGTTGGAGACCATGCTCACTTCATCTATTAGTAGCATTTTCATTTATTTCAATACTCTACGTAATTCCATTGCAGCTTCTGCAGAAAGTTTGTAGTAGTTAATTTATTTTGATGCTCTACTGGAAGCGGTAGTAATCTGTGTAAAGTCACACCGCCTATGTTGTAGGCAGCTAAACCTGTGGGGGCCATTACAACAGCTGACAGTTTGTTGTTTGTCAATTGTTGAAGGAACTTGCTGATTATTTTGATTAAGAATGTTTTCCCTGATCCAGCTTCACCACTGACGTATAGCAGTACAGGTTTGTAATTTTGGCAGGTACATTCTTTATTTTCGTGTTGTACACCATGCACAATTTGTTTTGCTACGTCTTCAAAAATGGTGCGCTGATCGTTGTTAAGTTTTGCTTGTTGTACAGTTAAGTCTTCTGTATCTTCTTGATACTGATACATGGTGTTTTCTACTTCTGCCATAGCTACTTCAGCCTCATTTGCTATTAGTGGTTGTCCTAATGGTTCTTGACTTCTTGTTACAGAAGGTTGACTACTGTTGGAAGAGTCTTTATCTAGTTGGGCCTGAAGTTCTTCTTTCTGGTGCTGCTCATTGTGTAACATTGTTTTGTACTGCGTAAGTTCACATCGGTGATAGTGCTTTCATTTGCTTTGAAAGCATCTTCATAGCACTCATAATTATCTAGTATGTCTTCCTCTTTTCTCCATGGTTTGAAAAGTTGTAACAGAGACATGTAATATAGTTCTTTCTGTTGAGGAGTTTTTAATGACAATTTCACATGATTAATTAAGCTTTGTTTGTTAAGTTTCACTAAGCTCCCTTCACAATCGGTCACTCTATATCTGCGTTTGCTTTCATCGGGTTTTACATTATTTTTGTATGCAAAGTTTTGAGCTATGTGGTATAGACACATGCTTTCCTGAGTGGTACACTCCTGTTCGGATAGTATGTGTCCAGTAAATTATTTTTTTAGAATGTCTTGGCTGTTGGGATAATTTCTGGCAATTGTTTCTATGTCCTCATATGATTTTAGCACTCTTTTTCTAGATTTTGCAGGACCAAGACTGAGCCATACTATGTTGTCTGATTTTCCATGCAAAGCAGTGCCGGTTAAACGATATGCTGCTTCATAGGCCCCACATTCTCTATGAGAGAGCATTTTTATGCCTAGGCTGTACAATTTCTGTGATAATGTTTTGTCTGATGCTAAGTCATCCCAGAGGTCTTGAAGCTCTGTTTTTTCTGCTTTTGTTAAGTAGGATGTAACATATCGTGCAACAGCAGTTGAATTGTCTGCAATGTACTGCACATCTATGTTTGCATTCCATAATAGGGCAATGATTGCATTGTAATCATTGATATATTTTGATTCTTCCCTTCTTTTTAGGTAATACGTGTTTTTAGGTGATTTACCTTTAACACTATGTCGAACTGAAGACATTAAGTTGTTTACTTCACCTGTTTCCGTAACTGGTCTAGGGAAACCAAAGCGACATTTGGTGTAGTATTTACCTTTGTTTTTGTATTTGCTGCAACAATATTTGCCACATTTGTGTTTTTGAAATTGTAAAATGTGCCCATGCAGCTCACTATGTGTCTGTTGTGAAGGGATTTCACATGTGACATATTTTTGGATAAACTGCAAAACAGTGCTATCACTGTCGTGCCCAAATTTCGGTGCATCTTTGATCCATAACAGCATCTGAATATGTCATGCTCCTCTCGCTTGATATTATTTTCTCCAAAAGAAGTGTTGCACTTCACCAAGGGGAGGAACACTTTTATTGCAAATAAAGTGTAGCATTGCAATGAAACGATGATGGAAATATCTTGAGACATTAAATGGATCTAGAGAGCAAAGTTCTCCAGGTGTTAATATATCCATGTTGTTTTTGTTGCTGTTTGCTATGCGTAAGAACTCGTGTTAATCTTCCCATGCATATTCTGCACAACTTAGCGTAACAAACCAAGTTGGTGGGCCAAGGTTTCTGATCATGCAACGCACGTCTCCATGCCGTCTGAACCAGTATTCCTTTGTACCACGCATGTTTGCAAACAAATTTGTTATACTTGATTGTAAAACCACATCTTTTTCTTGTACTTTCTGTATTAACTGCATATCTGACATATTTTGAAAGTGCGTTCCAGATTTAAGAATGTGTGCAACTCCATAACACAGTGTTGCTAATTCACTTTCATAGAGTAGGTGGAATATGTATTCCACATTTTGTCTAAATCTGGGATCTTGGGAATACATTCGTAATGAGCGGTATTCTGATGCCCCAAGCTGAGTGGGTCTATCTTCGTATCTTCCACCTTTCCCAGTAGGAAATAGCAGTGGAAAAGCACGTGCTTCTATACTTTTTTCCCAAATACTCATTGGTGACCCTTTGGTTTGTCGCATTTGGTAAGTATCTAGTGCATCTATGCTTTCATTGGAATCCAATGGATGAATTGCGTAATGGTCCAAAAGAGTGGATACCATAGCTGGATCCAGAAGTTTGAATTGTCCAGTTTCGGATGGCTCTTGAATTATTTCAGTTGTTTCCCTTAAGCTTTCATCAATATTTATTTCCTTGTAGTACTCATTATTGTCTTTTAGATATTGCAATGCTTGTCTAACTTTGTTTAAGTCCACTAATTGTTGCCAAATTATTTTGTCCTTTGTTTGTACTCCATTTACCAAGACTATTAAAGAATGCTCTATTGAACGTTCCACTCCTAGAGTGTGTACATTTTCCGTTAGATCTAATGGCAAGTAAAATACTTTGCCACGAATGCCTTTCACCAATTCAGAGGAAGGTAATTTTGCTGTTTTTGTATGAAGGCGTATAATTGCTTGAAATGGGTGAACTGTCTGAATTATTATGCTCTCATACAAAATGAGCTGTTGCAGGATTTTTGGTAATGGAAACAATTCCAGATTATTTGTAATAGCACGTGAAGGAGTGTGGTGGTTGTCTAATTTTGCAGTACAGTAACTGCAACATATTAGGTGTTCAGTTATTTCATATTTGTTTCAGCTAAAAGGTACAAAGCTAATTCAAACCATTTAGAGTCTTCATTGTCTTCCATTTTGTATGCCATGTCCACATTTTTAGTGTTCCTTTTGTAAAACGTTCTGCGGCAACACACACATCACATGGTTTGGTACTTCAGCCAATGACCTTTTAAATTTTACTATTTCTTTTCTGTAGGCGTGTAATAGAAGGTTGCAATGTGCAGAATTGTCGCTACTATGTTCTAAAACTGTTTTCTACGTGGCTCTACTTCCAAAATACTTTCTCTGAATACGGTCCATTTCTTCTTGTAAGTATTTGGGTGTACCATGCAGAAGAACAAGTTACTCTCTTACCTGGTAACGTTCTTTCGATGGGATGGTCCGACAACGTATTCCATATCCATGACAGTAATCACCACAGCTGTGCTGCTTTGGAAAATCTTTTGGAGTCTGCGTCCTGAGTCGATGACGTCAATACGCCACCCTCGAGGACCTCCTCCGACGGCCAACGTCACTGGATGTTATAAGTAGGACGCACAACGCCCGTAGCCTCAGTTGTAGTTTTTTCCCATAACGTGTGGCACCAGTCTTCTGCCAGTCTGACCACACAAAGCCCTCCGAAAACATAAGCTGCAATCATATAAGAAATGCTGTAGCGGGGAAGGCAAGGAGGGAGCGATATGGAATACGTTGTCGGACCATCCCATCGAAAGAACGTTACCAGGTAAGAGAGTAACTTGTTCTTCGAGGGGATTGGGTCCTCCGACATATTCCATATCCATGACAGACTCCCAAAGCAGTACCAACGTAAGGAGGTGGGAAAAAGAATTTAGAAGATAGAAATTTAGAATGCCCAATCAAATTGCAGAGTAAAGGACCGCCTTGCCAAAGGCCAGATCCTGCCCACGGATACAATCGAGGGAGTAGTGACGTACAAAAGTATGGACCGAAGCCCAGGTGGCTGCATCACAGATGTTACGAATAGGAACACCCCTCTGCAGGGCAGTAGAGGCAGCCATATCCCTGGTAGAATGGGCCCACAAGCCTATCGGAGGGTCCTTACCCGCTAAGCGGTAACATTCAGAAATTGCCAAGATAATCCATCGGGACAAAGTCTGCTTAGTAACAGCTTGTCCCAAACGCCTTCCAGCATAACCAATAACTTAAAGCTCTCCTAGGATCCAGCCTATGGAGCCTCTCCTCTTCCTTACCAGGATGCGGAGGAGGATAAAATGCCGGAAGAATAACCTTCTGACTTAAATGAAATTCCGACACCACCTTCGGAAGAAAGGAAGGATGAACTCTAAGGACAACCCTGTCCTTGTGAAACACAGTGAAGGGTGGCTTAACTGAAAGTGCCTGTAACTCACTCACTCTGCGAGCGGAAGTGACCGCAACTAAAAATACAGTTTTAAGGGTTAACAGTCTCAAAGGGCAGGAATGCAAAGGCTCAAACAGAGCACCCATTAGAAACTTGAGAACAAGGTTCAAATCCCAACCGGGCACCTGGAAAGGTGACGGAGGGAACACATTAGTGAGCCCTTTTCGAAACTGAGAAATTAAAGGAATTTTAAAATAAGAACACTCTTCAGATGAGCGCTTAAAAATGGACAGCGCCGCCAGGTAACCTTTAGCGGTACCCACTTGCAGGCCCTGGTGGGCCAAAAAAGCAAAAAAGACAGAACCACAGCAATGTCACATGAAAAAGGATCCACATTCTTAACCCTGCACCAGTCGCAGAACGTTCTCCAACGGCAACAGAATAGGGACTTTGTTGCCGGCCGTCTGGCCGAAAGCAACACCTCCATCACGTCTTCAGGGAGGTCCCAATCCTTATACCTCAACCTTTCAGAAGCCAAGCGTGAAGGTTGAAGGATCTGACCTCTGGATGGAGAACCTGACCCCACTCCCGTGAGAGCAGATCATCTCGGTAGGGAAGACGACGTGGGGGGCAGATGGACAAGTCGAGAAGGTCCGGGTACCACGTCCTCTTGGCCCATTTCGGAGCAATGAGGATCATCCGGGAACCGAACTTCTGTAACCTCTGCAGCACTTGCGGAATTACGGGGACTGGAGGAAACGCGTACAGCAGTGGGAATGACCACTCCACCACGAACGCGTCTCCTAAGGCTCCTCTTGGAGGAAATTCCCGCGAGCATAACCTTTCGCACTTCTGGTTGACACTGGAGGCGAAGAGATCCACTTAAGGGGTCCCCCAAAGGGTGAAGACCTCCAGGAGAATCTCCTGAGCCAACTCCCACTCGTGAGAGATCACGCCCTGCCTGCTCAGAGCGTCCGCCGTCTCGTTTTCTTCTCCGGCCAGATGAACTGCCGAGACCGAAATTTCCTGCTGGATTGCCCAGAACCAGAGCTGCATCGCCTTCCTGCACAGAGGAAGTGACCCTACCCCCCCGCTTTTTGTTGAGGTAGTGCATGGCCACTGTGTTGTTCGTCAGAATCAGGGCATTCTTTCCTCGCACAGTCGGCAGAAAAGCCTTCAGGGCAAGCCTGACGGCCATCAGCTCCAACAGATTGATATGGAGTCTGGACTCCGACGGAGACCAATGACCGCTGACTGTCAACTCGTTGGCATGAGCTCCCCATCCCGTGAGGGATGCGCCCGTCACAATCGTCACCTCCTGCCAGGGTAGCCAAAATGGATCCCCTTCATCAGATTGCCTTCGACGGCCCACCACGGAAGGTCCTGGGCGACCGAGGGCGGCACCTGAACGGGGTCCAACATCCTGCCGGAGCACTGAGACCACTGGAGCTTGAGTGCCCATTGCAAAGATCTCATCCGGAACCTGGCCTCTGGCACCAGAAGAATGCAGGATGCCATGAGGCCGAGCAATCTCAAGAACTGGAACACAGGGAGACACTGGGCATGTTGGAACTTTTGCACCATCTGCTGAATGTGATGAGCCCTCACCTGGGGAGGAAAGCACTGCCCCAGGGACGTGTCGAGCACTGCTCCGATGTACTGGAGCCTCTGAGTTGGCGTCAAGTGGGACTTCTTTAAGTTGAGGGAGAAGCCCAGCTTTTGGAGGGAGTGGCAGGTGACGGACAGATGATCCAGGATTTGCTCGGGAGAGCGTGCCATTATCAACCAATGGTCCAGGTAGGGGTAGACGTGAATCCCCCCTTTCCTGAGATGCGCTGCCACCACTACCATGAGCTTGGTGAAGACACTCGGGGTGGAGGTCAATCCGAACGGCAGGACCCGAAACTGAAAGTACGAGTCGCCAACCGCGAACCTCAGGTACTTCTTGTGCTTTGGAATGATCGGCAGATGAAAATATGCATCCTTGAGGTCGAGAGAAACCAACCAAGCCTTAAGTTGAAGGGCCTGGAGTACTTGAGAAAGAGTAACCATCTTGAAATTGTCCTTCCTGAGGAGTTTGTTCAAACCTCGCAATTCCATGATGGGTCTCAATCCCGTCTTTCTTTGAAATAAAAAAATAAGGAGAATACCATTCATTGTTCCTCTCCGCTACAGGCACCAGTTCTATGGCACATTTCTCTAGCAGGGATTGAATTTCCTGCACAAGGATCGGATCCGGACTCTTCAATGAGGTTCCCTGGTGGATTTTCGTGAGGCCTCTGCCGGAAAGGAAGACAGTAGCCGTAGGCTTTGATCTCCAGAACCCACACATCTGGAGTAATGGTACGCCATTCGACAAGATGCTGCACCAGCCTTCCCCCAACTGACGAAGCATGGGACATGGCCTCATGACGGAGCTGAAGCGGCTGCGGCGTTGCCTGAGGGCAAAGAGACAACAGCCTGAGCGGCCTTGGCACCTCGAGTACCTTGTTTTCCACCTCTGGCACTCCTACGGTGGCCCCTTTGACTAGCAGCTCCTTTCGCTTTACCAAAGGATGAGTAATAACGAAAGGAACCTCCCCTCCATTGCTGTCCCCTATGACGAAAAGGCAGAGCTTAGCGAACTGCAGGGCCCAACGACTTAGCTGCAGCTTTTGAGGTCTGCAACCTCTCAAGGCTCTTGTCAGCCTTGCTGCCAAAAAGATGGACACCATCAAAGGGCATGTTGAGGAGCCGGGCTTGCACATCAGGAGCAAACCCCGACTTCCGCAACCACGCAAACCTGCATATTATGGTGCTCGCCGCCATGGACCGGATGACGCAATCTGCCATGTCCAAAGCCGACTGAACGCCTCACACATGGCATCATGGACCATAGCAAGAAAACCATCCCGTTCGCCCCCTCCGGGAATATGTTCAGCCGCTAAGGAAACAGTTCCACAGAGTGTGCGTGAAAGGTGACAAGGAACATACGGAGTTGGCAGCCTGAAGAGCCATACCCCCTGAAGAAAACACTTTCTTCGCCCAACCATGAAAACGCTTGTCGTCCCTATCAGGAGGGATGGTAGGATACGACGCCTGCTTTGCTGGGGCCGTAGCCGCCTGCACCACCAAACTCTCCGGAGTGGGGTGCTTGGTCAAGTAGCAGGGGTCGCTACTGGATGGGCGGTATTTTCGCGGTAAAGACTTGCACACTGCTGGGAGACTCTCCGGAGCAGTCCAAGCCGCCGCCACCCTCCTCTGTAGAGCCATATGGAACGGCAGTACCGGGTCAGTTGGTGGACCTTGGTCGAGGATATCCATGAGGTCATCCTGAAGAAAATCCCCTGGGGGAGCAGACCACCCCAAGTACTCTGTGACTCTTGACATAAGGCGCCGGTACGAGGAGTCGGCATGGGTGCCAGGCTCAGGCCTACAAAACTCCACCTCCGGAGGGGTGTCCAGACCACTGGCGTCGTGCAGTGACTGACGCAGGTCCTCAATCTGACTGTATCCCGAGATAATCTCATCTGGACACCGTATCAGGAACCATGCCATCATCAGAGCCCTCATCCACCTCCGAAATGTAATCAAGATGGTGGAAAGTGGGCACAGAATGGGGAACAAAGCCATGCTTGGCCTTGGCCAGAGCCTTTCTAGGGGGTTCCACCGTACCCCGGGGTACCTCCGTCAAAACAGCCTCAAAAGGCGTCGAGGGAATCAGCGTCGACGATGAACGCGACTCCGACAGCATCAACGGCGTCGACACAGGCCTCGAGGGCGGAGCCCCGAGCGTGTCCTTCGACAGCCTGGGCGCCGATGGCGTCGACGACTTCCTCAGAGGCGGAGCCTCGAGAGAGTCCCTCGACGACCTTGGCACCACAGGCATCGACGTCTTCTTCGAAGACATCACAGGTGCACACGGTCTCGAGCGTGTCGAGGACCGGGACCTGGAACGGGCATTACTAGAATGATTCCCCTTGTCCGAGCGGGACCTTTCCCGCGAATCGTGCGGACCACCCGAGCCCGAAGGCGTACGAGTGGTGTCTCTAGTACGGTCACGCCCGGCCCCACTGGGAGGCGCGGACGGACCGGTGCCCTGCGATTCAAGAATCGCCAGCATTTTCTTACCGAAGGAAGCCCATTCCTCCGCAGTCGCATGCTTGGTGGTATAAACTACCCGTCGACGGGCGGAGACGGGCGGGACCCACTCCGGGACCAAGACCCCCTAGACTTACGACAATGATGCAGAGAGTCGCCCCTCGAATCGTCCGTCGAAAGCCCAGTGGACCGCGACTTCCGGGGCTTGGACACATTACGGACCGACAGTTTCTTCTTGCGCTCCCGCAAGGCTTTGGACGTAAGCGACTGGCAGTCCACACAATCATCCGTGTCGTGGGCCTCCCCGAGGCACCAGAAGCAGGCGTTGTGCCAGTCCGTCACCAACATCTTCGACCCGCAGTCCCCGCATTTCTTGAAGCCCGGACGCGGGGTGGAAGAAGAGGAAGACATCTCGAAAACTTCTTACAACCGAACAAGTTCGAAGAACCGAAACTCCAAAGATTCGAGGCGCGCCGAGATCTCCGAAGCGAACACGTCAGCGGAAAAAACAGAACTGAGGCTACGGCCGTCGTGCGTCCTACTTATAACATCCAGTGACGTTGGCCGTCGGAGGAGGTCCTCGAGGGCGGCGTATCGACATCATCGACACAGAAAGATTTTCCGAAGCAGTACAGCTGTGGTGATTACTGTCATGGATATGGAATACGTCGGAGGACCCAATCCCCTCGAAGAGTGGTATTTAAATTTCCTAATTCTGAAGCTGGACTTTTTGCATAGTATATTTTATACACTAAATTTCTTACATTTGAATGATGTATCGATATCCTTTTGATATCATGGAAGGTACTTTTGCAAATAGGCCCAGAAATGCAGGCTAATGAATCTCCTTTTAATCCTGTGTCTTTCCGCACGGGACAAATATCCATATTTTGCAGCACTTTCATTTTACTTTTGTCTTTACCTTTAACATATCGATTGAGGAACTGACGTAAAGATTTGAAAGCTTTGTTTGGAATGGCACATATTGATGTGCGCAGCCATTTGTATACTGGACGGTGTGGTTTTGCTGAATCGAAAGGTAATTCTGAGTTTTCAAGAGATAGTTTTGTAAGCAGTGTTTCTTGTTCCATGATGGTAGTATTGATTTTCTCATATGCTCGTCCACTGCTATGGATGGCAACTGTGTGTTTGATTTTGTTTGTATGCTTCTTCATTAAAATATGGTTCTGTGGTTGTTGTGTGACTCCATTCACCACCACAAACTTATTTTTGTTCACATTCCGTTTATTGCTGAGTTTCCTTTGTAGTTTGCTACTTAATTTTGTTAGTGCTTTCATCCTATTTAACACTAATATAAACAACTTCCTTTTGAGAAGGATTGCACTGTCCACGAGTGCTTGTAGAATTAACTTTCTACGGTAGGTTTTAAGGGATGAGGATGATTTTGGTCCTCTTCTTAGTAGATTCTGAAGGACTCTGTGACAAAACATTTTTGCTAAAATACTTTTTTTTACTATGGGTTCTTCTTACAATATCAGGATTATTAGGAACATTGGTAGTTGTACTGGCAGCCGTTTTTTTGACAACATTTCTGTGTTTTGGGACACTTTTTGATGGATTGAGGTACAGTTTCGGTAGTTGAGACTTCCTTTATTTTGTTACCCAACTGCATTAGCTGGTTTGTACCAAGATTCTCTACAAACTCTACAACAAGTGGATGCTTACATTAGGCACCTTTATTTTTATTTGCTCTAATTCTGCGTTCCTTTCTACAGAGTTGCTTTTTGGTAGGCATTCTTTGGTGTCTGTTGAGAAAAAATATGTACTTTGGTCTGCTGTCCAATGTATGTGTGTAGTGTGCATAAGTCTGATGGAGAAGCTCTTTGTCATGTTGTGTCAACGTATAGTGAACTCTAACAATGATTTGGTAAGGCTACTTTACTGTTTGTGACAATGTGCTTCAGATGAGAGTACAAAGTGGCCTACTTGTGACGAGAACCATTAATAACCGAAATGGCAAAAACTTGCTACAGCAATTTCATTTCAGAATCTATCCTTCTGAGGATTAGATATGTTATTTGAGCACCTGAAATACAGGGATTTGTCAGCCATTCTGCCTGTTATTCTTTGTTCAATAAATGGATATTTGTAGGTAGAATGGTCTACAAATCAATGCTTGCTTTGGTGCCCAAAATAAACAAATAACCCACGCAGCCTCATAAGGAGTAGTTACAATATAAAGGTTATACTGTACTTACTTTTTTGTGCAAGATGACCAGGTTTCTTCGGATATGTTGTGTGCAGTGTAGATGCTGTTGATTCTCAGGTGAGTAGTCTTCACTGCGAATTAAAAAAACAAAATCAATTACTTTGTGTGTTTGCAGCAGGGATGATACTGCAGACATTATTTGTGCTTCTTTCGTCAGATCATTGAACTTTCATATTTCAACCCAGTGTACATGCACATTTCACTTCACTCTGTGCAGTCTTTGCATAGTACTTGCAATATGGTACTTGAAAGTCCTTCAAAATAACTGAAACTTTTAAGGGTATGGAAATGCCTTGTTGTTTACAAAGTGTACTATGCATAGGATAGAGGTTTGTAAGCAATAGGGCATAGTACTAGATAGGGAAACATTTTCTACTTGTTAATGAAAAGCACAATGTTGAAAAATCGGGAGACCCTCAGAAGGAAATGCCACCACCAAAATCGGGAGCGCTTTCTATTCTCATACGATCACATTGCAAGTACCATTACTGTAGGCCGTAGAGTACACAACTCTGACATTTCCACATACAAAATTGAGGTCTGCCCTAAATAGGCATGCTTGCAACGTATGTACAGGTTATGCGGAAGACAGTAAGCAGTCGTGCAATTTGTGAATGACAAATCGGCAATCTTGCACTTTAAATGGGGAGCATTGTTATGTATTCCCTATGGACATCTAGCGGCATTATTTTGTCTAAATTAAATCATAAGGCTTCCACATGTTCTCTGATTAAAATATACATACCTGTACTCTATACTGATGCATGTGGACATGCATGGAGCTGTACGTAGAAATTCGCAATCCTTGCACAGTAGCTTGTGAAGTAGGTGCTTTGCAATGGTATGCGACTTCCATTCAGAATCATCGACAGTAATTTTGAAGTGCGCAATGTTGATGACGGAGTTAAAATTAGTGATGTTCTATGTGATTGGTGGATGATTGTGCAACCGCTTAGTTGTGTCCAATGAGGGACTCGCTTTGGTAACGCTGTAGAAAGGGTGGAAGGACTGGGTAAGAGTTACGTGCCGCACGTAGGCAACGCTTGTCCGCTGGTAGGGTGTGTCACATCCGGGTTTCTACAGCAAATCCTGCATGGAAAGGCGACTGTAGGCATCAGCCAATCAGATGTTCACATTACTCTTTTGTGTCGAAAGACGGTGTGCACACTGAAGATGGCAGAGGTGGAGAGGGTCAGGGTTTTGATGCTTGGAGACATTTTTGTGCAAGGCTTACAACACTATGCCGAGAGTAGGCATGTGGCACACCATTTCGATGGGGGAGGAGTGTAGGTGGTGTGGAGCGCTGACACTGATGCCAATGCTGCTGCAATTCTGCAAGTTTGTAGAGACATGCGTAGAATGACCACTCCTCATGTGGGAATTTTGCACTACGGTGCTTGCCATTTGGGATACGCGACTTCACGTACTTTGTTGGCAGATTTGGCACAGTTGGTTTAAGCACTCATGACCATCTTCCCAACAACGAAAGTAATTTTTTCTGCTTTACTCCCGAGAGTACAATGGAACAACACTTCTGTTTTCTGTCCAGATCAAAGCATCGGGAGGTGTATCATCAATCGCGGAATGCGTGCATTCATGCTACGAGTTGGTATGTTTTTTGCAGCCACGATAACATTGCTCCAAGCAATGCGCATTACTTTGACGGAGATGGTGTTGCGCTATCTTCTTTGGGAAATGCGATGTTCTTTTGCAACATAAGGCTTGCTTTAGAGAAGGTTCTGTAATGTTTGCAAGAGTAAAGCAAGGACAAAAAATACAAAGAAATACATAAAATACCAGATGTCTGTTAAGTATCTGGCCAAATTCTTTTTTTTAAAACGGCTCTTTTCAGAGCCTACCTTAAAGGGGAAAAAGGGGAAATGTACTTTAATGTACCGTCGTCACGCTCTGATCCTGTACATGTCCGCGAACATGGCGGTAGTTAGCAGCCAGCACCTATCACCACTGTGAATTCAAGGGTGGAGCCGCATGTAAATGAGAATGAGCAGAGCTAGGGATTGGTCCATAAAGTTCAGTAGGAGTGTTCTGACCAACGTACTTTAGTAAGACCGTCTTCTCCCTCACAGTAGACCACACAGCCATGGCTTTCCATGCTCGAAAACAGATTATCTGGATTTTGGGAGACTCATGGATATGGAAGTGCACTGGCATGGCGTGCGTGGCATGTGATGGCTGGACTTGGTACCTCTCTGTGTTACTTTACTGACAGAGCGTCCTCCAGATATACTGATCATTCATTGTGGAGGAAACAGTTTAGGCCATGTATCTGGAATTTCTTTGCAATTTTTAATGAAAGAAGGACTTGCGAAGCTCATGGACATGTTTCCAAATTGTCAAATACTTTTTTCCCGTATTGCCCAAAGACAAATATGGCTGCGTTCTTCTGCGTTTGGTCCACAAATGGAGAAAGCAAGACGCAATGTGAATAAGGCTGTGTGTGCATTTTTAAGAGATGCTGGCATGTCCTCTTTCCACAATGAAAACATTTTGTTTCGCAGCACTTTCATTTTCCGCAGATATGGAGTCCACCTCACATATGCTGGCAATCAGATTTTTCTTCGCAATGTACAAAATGCATTGCGACCTCTTTTGCAATCACACTAACCTATCTGACAATCCGTTTTCCCCAATCCACCATTTTTGACCCACACAACACACCACCGAAAGGCTCTTTTCAGAGCCGCCACTTACTCCCAACGTACACTTTATTGTGTTTGCTCCGCTGGCACCCTCCCTTTTTTCCTCTACGACTGTCCGCAAACTTTTTCAGAACTCTGCAGGGGTCTACGACCGTCACTTCATAGTTCTATTGTTATACTGACAAAGGCGGCTCTGAAAAGAGCCTTTTCTGTAATTTTTGTTGTTTTTACGTTCATTGCTTAACAGCACACGGCACACTAGGAGAAGAGGCCAAAGGAGGGTAAGGAAGGGACACCAGCCACGGGGATAAAAAAAGGGCAACTGAACAGAGAAAGATTCAGGATGAGCTTTATTTAGGTAAGGAGCAGACCTTCTGGTGCTGTGTGACTGCAGCATCAAAAGCACTTTGAAAGCTCTCCCCCCTGCAGAGTACTGCATCACAATACGTGCACACTACTGTCACCTTTGAAAGGTAAGGGTCTGATGACATCACATATGAAAATAATATTCCTAGAAAGTCCCTAACTACAAGGGGTTCTTTCTATTATGTTGGTAGCAAGATGTCAGGGGTGATTGTGTAATGTTACACATGTAATAATTAGCTCACAAATCTAGACTTAATACACACTTGTGATAAAACAAAATACATATGACGACCCAATGCATATATCGGAGCGGCACATACAGGGAAACTGAAGTAGGGTAGAAAGAACTAGCAGCATCCCACAGTTTATCTTTCTGTATACAAATTAATTGTGTGTTTGAGGCCTGCCATTGCCCCATGCATGTGCATCATGAGCTGACACCAGACCCTGAGGAAAGTACTTTAAGAACACACGACAAGGGTAATGTTTTGGTATACAGCACCTTTCAATATTTCAAATTTTCACCTAGCCTACATTTTTCAATAAACCAAAATAAGTGAGGCACACGTGATGTCATCAGTGAGGTCATCAATGATATTTGTGATGTCATCTTTGATGTCCTGGGTATTAGTCTTAGCCATGCACGTAGATGGTGCGAGTTATGGTTGCTTAGCTTACTATAATGGGGGAATGTGCAGTGGTGTTTGGTTGCACTGTGAAGTATAACATTCCTTTAGTGACATTTTTTTACTGAATGCACATATGTATGGCAGGCAAGTAAAAGAAAGGGGCTAAACAAGTGATGTCATTGATGTCAGCATTGACATTTGAGATGCATCTTTCATGGTCTGGGTGTTAGTGTTAGCAGTGCACAGGGTTGGTGGCAGGGTTGGGGGCTTAGTTAATCATAACTGTCGAATTTCAGGGGGTTTTCGGTTTTAATTTGAAGCATAAAGGGGAGGAGGAACGTTTTTTTTAGTGACGTGTACAGGTTTTTATTAGGGCAACTTAACCATAACGTCCCCTGAACAAAGTTTTTTTTTGTAGTGAATATAAGTAAAAACGGTAAATACATTTTTGTTCCATTTTCCTCAATATCGAATCCCGGTCTCCACCCCGAGGTTGGCACTCGACTGTCTGAATGACCAACCAGAAAAGGTCAGTGTGTTTGTGTGATTTGGCCCTAAAATGGGCCACCATTGGTTTGTCTGCCACCAGATTTTGTTTTTTTAAACTTACTTTATTAAGCATTTTATACATAAACAATGCACATAACGAGTGTCTGTGTTGTTAAAGTGGCTGTGACACTGTCACATTTCTTCACAAAAGGAAAAAAAGAAAGAAAAAACAAATTCCCTTATCCTTCCCTGCCCGATTCCCACCACACCCCCAGAGACTGGATGGGATTAAGAGATTGCTTGTCGCGTGTGGGTTTCAGGCATGTCTGTGAGCGATATGGTGTGGGGCCCAGGAACGGGTTACTTATAAATGTTAAGGAAGGGTGACCATTCCATTTCTTTGCTTGGGGTGAGTTCATGGAGGGCTCCTGTGATCTTCTCCATTTCATATATTTCTTTGGCCTTCTGGGACCAAGAGTTTTGCCAAGGGAGGGTTTGAGATTTCCACTTTATCATGATGAAAACCCTAGCTGTCAGTAGGAGGAAGTGCGGCATATGTGGAAGCCTCGACCATCGGCCCTCCCGCTCCTCAAAGCTGAAAAGGACCAGTCTGGGGTTGCAGTCACGTTCCACCCAGTCTAGTTGTTTAATCCATACCAGCACCTCCCTCCAGTATGCCTGTGCCTTCGGGCAGGACCACCACATGTGCCAGTAGTCCAATTGTTCGCTGCATCCTCTCCAACACATTGGGCTCGATTGTCTGAACATCTTAGCTAGGCACTTGGGGTCATATTGCCACCTGTGTAGGAGTTTTAGGCCATGTTGCTTGTATTGCAGTGAAAAAGAGGTTTTGTGAGTGCCGTTGCAGAGGAGTTTCCAGTGGTCTTTGCCTAATGGCCGGCCCATAACTTTCTCCCAACGCTTCCTGAGGGCTTTGTTCTTGTTTGTTTGGTTGCTCAGGAGGACCTTGTATATTATGGAAATTAGGCCCTTTGTCAATGTGGCCTAACTCAGAATCTTTTCTAATGGCTTTCGGTCCCTCTGTAGTTTGCCCTTCTATTCTTTCTATCAAGACTCCCTTCAGCTGCAAGAATTGGATATCTCTTATGGGATTGATTTTTAGTCCTGTTTCTAGGTCCTGGAGCGAGATGTACAAGTATTTCCTTACCCGTTGGCCCACTGTTTCTAGACCGTCTTGGTACCATTCCTGGAAACGCAATGGTTCTTGGATCTGATTTCGAAATGTGGGGGCCCAGATGCGGCTCATGGGTGGGGGCCAGGTTGTATGTCCCTTCATTTCACTTTTGCTCCACCAAAGCTTCAGGAGCGGCCCCAGCATTCTTTGACTGATGACTTTACCTGGGAATGCAGACTTTGGGGCCCAGAACCATTCCCCCAGTGTCATTGGCCGTAATGTATAATTTTCCATTTCTACCCATTGTTTGTTTTTGTCCCCTCTCAGGTGCGGCACCATGGCCCTGAATTGGGCTGCACGATAATAATTTTAACAGTCCGGGAGGCCCACTCCCCCATCCTCCTTATCTCATATAAGGTTGTTGTAGGCAAAGGCAACCCGTTGTCTCTTCCCTTGCCACATGAACCTGGAAACTTTGGTTTTTAGATCGACAAAGTGATTCCCAGGGATTTCTTTTTTTCAATTAACGTGTTAAGTTTGTTTTTCACAAACTTTTACGTTACATGGCATTTCGAGATTTGCATGTTGGTATTGACATTACTTTGAAGCTCCAGTGTTCAATTGTTATTGAATGTTATTCTTTAGACATGATGGAGATCCAAAATTGGAAGATGATGGTAATCAGTTTCCGATCGGTGCCAGATGTTATTAGGAGCCACATTTCTTTTTCTCTACAACAGATATCTGTGGGTTCATCATATTGGCAAACTGCTTCCTTCGTTCTGTCAGCATGGAGCATTGTAAGATAATATGGCGGATTGTTTCGGATTGATTATCAATTTTGCAAAATCTGCAAAAGTTTTCTTCGGTTTTTATCTGTTTGGTTTCCGCTAAATAGTCTTTGGTGGGAAGGATATTCAGACGTAGTCTGAGGTACAGGTCGCAAATTAATCTGGAGGGGAATTTTTCCAAGTATGGTGGAAGTTTGTTGAGGGCTCTTGTTTCTATATCAGGAATTATGTTCATTTTGTATGCTGTTGAATTGTCGCTTGTCTTTATCCAATCGTTTTCTTTGATTTTCTGTTTGGCTTTCGTGGGTCTGTTTGTTAGCATCTCAACAGAGATGTCGTTTTCATTCGGGATGCGGTGACCGGCTTTTTCCCATAGTTCGAAGGTAGCTGGAATTTGGGTTGCCTTTCCTCGGGCAAAGATCTTGATTGCCAGTGTTTCGTCGTCGTTAATAATCTTTCTATATATGTCCAGCTGTTTAGTGATTGCAGTCCTAATTCGTGCCATATTCTCGGCATTGGGTACGATTTGGGTACACTTAGTATTTTTTCCGCCAGAAGAGGGAGAGATGTTAATTAGTGTTTCACTCCCTTATAGGAGTATGGCGCTGACTTTCTGTTTGTAGAACGCCATCACAGGTTTCATGGTGAATTGGCTGAATTTCCGGTGGATAATCAGGCCTTGTCTGGCTAAGGTCAAGGCCTTGCACCTTAGGTGGTTGAACCAGGACTGTTCCACGCTGGATTACAAAATCAAGACACCAAGATATTTGGTTTTCTTGACTGTCCCTAGTATATGCCCTGCTAGGTGGAATTGCAGGAGATCATGTTTTTTGGAACAAAGCTGAGCGACATAGCTTGAGTTTTATCCAGATTAATTTCCAAGTTATTCCACTTTATGAAGTGTTCCAATTTGTTTAATCTTTTTTGGAGGCCAACCTTGGTTTTGTCGAAAATTACAATATCGTCCGCATACAAAAGGTATGGGATGGGAGTTTCCTTTAGTTTTGTCGGGTTGGATGTTGGTATCTTTTGGCTTTCAGCGATGTCTAGCAAGTAGAAGTTAAAAAGGGTTGTAGCCAACGGCCATCCTTGCTTGAGTCCCTTGTAGGTATGGATGACAGAGGATAGGTCTCCATATTTGGTAAGTCGAACCCTGATGGTGGTGTCGCTGTAAAGTGCTTTAATGGGTTTGAGCAGTTCTTGTGGGCATTTGTGTTTTGAGAGTTTTTCCCACAGTTTATTTCTACTTATACTGTCGATATCCCATCCTCAGGTCAACAAAGATGGCGTGGGTGTTGGTTCTAGTTCTGATCGACTCTTGTTTCAGGATGTTGAGGATTAGTAGATTGATGTTGGTGCCTACATTTTTCGTGAATCCGGTTTGTCGAGGGTTTTGTTTACTGTTTTTCTTGGTCCATTTGTTAAATCTTTTGACTAAGATTGATGCAAAGATCTTCCCGAGGGGGTCGAGCATCGCCATGGGGGCGGTAGTTCTAAGGCTGGTTTCTCTCACTTTTCTTAAATACGGGGACGACAATCGCCAGTTTCCAGGATTTGGGTATGTAATTGTTTGCAGCAATAAGGGTGAAAAGTCTTCTTAGTTTAGCCCAGGCTTCTGGTTGGCTTTTGATGATGGAGTTGCCAAGGCCGTCGGGGCCCAGGGCTCTGGAAGGGTTGAGTTGTCTGATGTGAGAGAGAATCTCTTCATAGTCCTATTGGTTGCACTATGGGTTCTTGGTTGTACTGGCAAGGATCTTATTGCGCTCTTGTTCTAGACTCACGTTGTATATGGATTGGAAGTGGTTAATCCAGGCTTCTTCAGAGACCTCCGCAATTAAGACGTTGTTCGGTTGTTTGCGTTGGGTTAAGAAGCGACCAAAGGTCTCTGGTGTTTCTTTTATTCAGAGCAGCCAGCATGTGTTCAGCATCATTTTGTGCCATGATCGCTCGGTTGTTCTTGAGCCAGTTTCTGAATTTCGATTTTATTCTTTTGATTTTAAGCATTTGATTTGTAGAGTCGGTTTTCTCGGCTGCTCTCAGAGATTTTCGCATTTGTTTCTTTGTCAATACAATTGCTTCAAGGTACGGTGGGTATGGGCTGTCTTAGATGTACTTTAGACATTCTTGTGAAAATAAGGGTTTGGGAGCCATTCATAGTTGATTATTTCTTTGGCATCTCTGTTAGATGATGTGAATAAGTCTTCCAGACCTTTCATTTTTGCTTATGGTATGCGTAATCAATTTAAGACAGTGTTGGTGGTTAAATTCAAAAGTTTTATCTTGTCTAGAGGTTGGTGAGGGGTGTTCCATGTCATCTGTAATTTGGCATGTTCACTATTCTGGTCAGCCCTGATTTTCAGTTCTGTGATTTTGGGGTACAGATTGGGAGAGGTGCAGATGTAGTCAAGGTGACCATGGGATTTCGCATTGCGCCAGGTTGGCTTTGCAGAGATATCTTCTCTTATGTTCCCGTTCAGGAGTCTGAAGTTTCGCCTTCAAAGTGCTGCTGACCAAGATTTGGCTTTCTCGCTTAAGTCGCTATCGGGAATTCTTACACCATCTTTCTTGAATAAGTGTAGATTTAGATCCTGCAGATGATTACTTATAGTGATCTGTGTTTCGTGTAGAGGTTGTCAATTGGCGTCATTATCTCATCCTGGAATTCCTCGTTGGACGGGAGAGACGGGCTTCGGTAGATGTTAAGAATGGCCAGGAAAGGGGATTCTTTTTCGTTCGAATTCAGTGAATCTCTGTGGTTTTGTTTGAGAATAGTTATTTGGAACCATGGATTTGGTGATAGCATTTCGATTAGTCTGTAGTTTGCTTCGGTTTTCCATAGCGTTATGAGGCCTGACTGAGGGCAGCCTTTGGTTGTGGTTATGGCCCGGGTCATATGATTCAAGTATCCGTCGCAGAGTGGACTTGTGGAGAGCCAAGTCTCTTGGAGGCAGACTACTTCAAATTTTGTAAGTTCATTGCTGTCGTTTCCAAATAAGTGTGTAGAGCCTTTTGTATTCCAGGAGCAGAGGGAAGTACGATGCAATTCACTCTGTTGGTATTATAGATAAGTAGTGATTTTCTGTCGTCAGTATTTTTCTCGAGTGGCATGTGTCGGCGAGGTAAGTGAAAGGTCTTGCTGGCTATTGCTCAATTGCTGAGCATGTTGCAGATTTTTTTATTCCCATGCCATAGGTGGCCGGCCTCCGCGATAGGCACAATACTCCGGTTGCTCCAAACTTCTGCTTCAATTTCTTGGTTTGTTTGATCGATCATCTTTTCCTTTATTCCTAGTAGATGGGTTGTGGTATTCTGATGTGGGATGGCAAGAAAATCTGAATGTTTTTAGTTGTTTTTCCTGCTCTATAATTTTGAGAACAGTGTGGTAGGAGTAGAGTTCAAAGTGTACAGCATCTGTTTTGTCTTCGTCTGGAAATTCAACCACTTTGATGTTGCTTGATCGAATATTACGTCGCAAAGGAATTGCGTGGAACAGTCTCAACAAGTTTGTTCTGTTTAAGATTAGTTGGTCATTTATCAGATCTGGTCCGTAGAGTTCAATTCTGTGTTTTATTTTATTTTCACGTGGATTGACAAAGATTGGTGGTTTAACAGTATAGTTGGAGTTTTCTTCTGTATGTGGTCAGGTGTCAGGAGTGCGCCCGCACTTCTGTTCTTGTGACATCTCAGTTTCTTCCTGAAGCAGACTTTCAGATTGTATTTGCGTGGATTCCTGGTCCGTGTGGTGTCTTCTGTGATCATGGTCTGATGAAAGTTGTGACCAGTCTCATTCCGTATTGGAAATGTCTTTGCAGGCGAGTATTTCATTTCTGCTGCTTCTTGTGTTTCCCTCAAGATATTCATTGACGATTTATAATGTTGAAGAGCCAGACCAGTCGTCCGACAGCTGGGTGTCGGTTATTTCTGCAGAAGAGTTGATGTGTATTGGCGCTGCTGGTTCTGGCGGCGGATCATCATGTGTTGATAGATTAATCAGTAGATCAAGAGTTCTCTTGTCTATCATTTCTTGTTTTTCTGTTCTCTTGTGATCTTGAGAGTTTGGACTTTTGTTTTTCTGTGTTTTGGGTCTGGTCTCTTTTAATGTCGCCATTTTGTGTGCTATGGGTGTAGTCAAATTTCTTAGGAACGCTCGTAAACCTTTTTTTGATGGTTTATTGCTGGACTTTGTTTTTCCTTGCGTATTTTCAGTTTTCTTGACATTTCTGGTCGCAGGTTTTTTGCACTGATCGAAGACAGAGTAGGTGTCAGCAGAGACTTTGACTGATCTATTGTTTCTGTTTCCACTTTGACCTTCTAGGCATGATGCGGTGCAGTTGGTGTCAGAGTCGATACACATCGTGCCATTGTCAGAAACAGACAAGGGCTGAGGGGGCAAAAGAGATGTTACAGGTGGGATTGGAAGGTCGGCAGTCGTTGCGTTACATTCAATATTTTCTCAGTTGGGGGAATTTTTCAGTGGGTTTTGATCTTGGTTTCGCATTCTCTCTTGTTGTTTACTAAGCAGCAAGTTCGTTAGCATATCTGTGATTTGTGTCTTCTCCGTTCGATCTCGTTTTGCCACCTCGTATAGACGATTTTGCCAGTTGTTGCTATTTTCGGCCTCTATATCCAATCTAGATTATATGTTGCCAACAAACGTCTCCATATAGGTTTGTTTAGTGTGGATCATTGCAATTAGGGTGACCTGGTCACATATTGGTTAATTGATGCTCTCAGAGTTTAACGAATGGGATTAAAGCCAGGTTGGAGGCGGTGATCATAGTGCTTTGTAGCTCAGCCACGGTTGTTGGTAGCCGATTTGTGCGCTCTTCTTTCATAGAGTCGCAGTGGCATGTCGATTTCATATCCAAGTTATTATTGTTTTCAGGTGGGATCTGGGATGCATAAGCGGGCTACATTTGCTTGAGTGATTTGGTGTATTTTTCACTTTTAATGGTCTCTGCTGTGTTGTTTCTGTAGTGGGAACCACCCAGTGTTTTGTCAATATTGGTGGGCGAGGGTCTGTCAAGGTCTCTTTCATTGGAATTTGCAGGTTGAAGACTTCCAAAGATTTAGTTTCTTTTGCCTTGGTTTTTCATAATTGACTCGATTTCGGTAACGTCCAAGGCGAGTCGGGCGGCACGTTGTTTTTCGGGATTGGTCGCAGTGATACTGCGGTTGTTATTGTTCATTTGGTATTTGTCGTAGTTTTGTAACCAGTGTTCTCTAGCTTTGATTGCTCGCTTCTTTTGTGCTGTTATGGGTCTAGTCGTCATCTCTTTATTGTTACTGGATGCAGTTGGGTTATGTTCTTCCTTTACAAATTTGTTTTGGTTTCCCATTTGTTCTGCTTGTGTCTCTATGGATAGTTGCCGGCGAGGTGGACTACAGTTGTCCTGGTTTCTTTGTATTTCTCTTATGTGTAGTTGGGACTGAAGGCAAATACTATGGTGGGCATCACTTTTATTGGGATTATGCTTTTCCTTATTTTTCTTTTCTATTTTATTGCTGGAGCAGGGCATTGGTACTTGAGAGGTGCTCTGAGAAGTCTCTGTTGGCAGAGTATTAGTCATCATTTGTTCTCCCTGATCAGTTTGTGTGGAGTCATCGTTGAATGAGAAGAGCGCTTCAGCTGGCTCTACATTGCACTCATCATTCTGGAAAAGTGTCTTCTGCAGTAGCATCGTGATCGTTGTCATTATTCGTATTTGGATGGCAGCCGGTAGGGGAAGCGTGCAATGGGAGATCCACGCCCTTCCCGTATGACGCACAAATCGGCAGCTGTGGAGGTATGAATGCGTCACCACAATCACTCTTTAATTGGCTCTGCGTATTGTCCTGCGTGCCATTTGAGGAATTGGAGTCACTTCTGAGAGGCACTGGATGAGATAGAAGCTTTGTGCGTTGTCGGGTTTGGGGGATGGAGGAGGCGTCCATGCTCAAGCAAGATGTTGCAGGGCAGAGTTGTTTTAGAAGAGGCGCAGGGGTTCTCAGGACCGTGGGAGGCTCGTGGGTCATGGGGGAGATTTCGAAGAGGTTGTACAAAAAGGCTGATATAACAAAGAAGGGCCGTGCACCAGTCCACGAGCGGGATCAAAGGCAGAGGTCCCGGTTGTCTCCCGCTCATGGGAGTAGCTCAAAAGTGTTTGGTCTGGTGTTTGGGATAATTCTTGAAGCTGTAAGGGGGGTCCCGAGGCACTATCAGGATCAAAGGGAGGGGCCTCCGCAGGCTCCTGCTTGTGTGCGAATCTCCCCAAGTTCTAGTAGGTTGACGGCTATGTTTTCAATCAGGCCGCGACACTACCGAAGAGGAGGTCGAGGTTCGTGGAATCAGTCACAGGCAGGATCAAAGGAGGGAAACCCCTGCAGTCTCCCGCTCGTGTAAAGGCTCAGAGGTATTTGGAGGAAGTTTTCCTGCAGGTTCTTTTCTGAATCAGTCAGGTCAGTCAGGGATTTCGGCTTACCCGTGTAGCTGGTATGATGGGCAACCAGGATCTAGACGTACGAGCATTCTTCCGGCTCCGGGATGACAGGTCGCAGTAGCTGCTCGTTCATAACTTGAATGATTAGACTCGTACACGTTCGAGGGTTGGATGGATGAGGCTTGTAGAGCCCACAAAGCCCGCAGAGCCCAAAGACTACAAAGACTCTGCTGCCCTGACTCCACGGTTCCGCTGCGTTCCTGGGCTTTTGTAAAGAACAAACGAAGAAAGAGGACAGAGCTAACTGCTCCTCGCTGCTCCACCGCAAAGGAGGGGTGAGAGAGGACATCCCTGCCTTGTTCCCCTTGTGAGGGTGAATTCCTTTGATATTTTCCCATTGACTACCACCCTACCCGTGGGGCCCTTGTATAGGGCTTTGATCCCATTAATGAATCCCTCCCCAAAGCCCATGCTCTCCAGTGTGGCCCAGAGGAACTCACTCCACCCGATCGAAAGCCTTCTCTGAATCAAGACTGAGTAGAGCTTGCCCCTCGAGTGCTCCATCATATCTAGGGATTTGCGCATGGCACCTGCCCCATGCCTCCCTTTTATAAAACCCACCTGATCCATGTGTATCAGGCGAGGCACGATGCCTTCCATGCGTGTGGCTAATGTTCTTGTGTACAATTTTGCATCTTTGTTTCATATCGATATGGGGCGGTATGACTTACAGCTGGTAGGATGTCTTCCCACTTTAGGGATGACTACTATATGGGCTTTAGTGAAGGAGGGTGGGACTACGCCGGTGGCCTGTATTTGCTTGAATAACTTAGTCATATGAGGGACCAGGGTATCTGTGAATTTCTTATAGAAACCCATTGTATAACCGTCCTCCCCTAGTTACCCTGCCGGGGGGAGCCTATTTATTGCTGCTTTTACTTCCTCTGGTGTAAAGGGACACTCGAGAGCGGCCCACTCTGCCTGGGTCAGTTGTGTCATCCTTGTCCTGGCTACGTATTCCTGAATCTCTATTTTCTCCCCGGAGCCTTCAGTTTTATAAAGTTCCTCATAATATTTTGCAAAATGGTCGGCTATATCACCCGGGGATGTTCCCCAGCCTCCCTCATCTTCGCTAACTCGCTTGACCCATCGTTCAACCTTCTGGGTTCTCAATCTGGACGCTATGATTTTGTCCACCTCATCTCCCTTTTCATAGAATTTTAGCTTCAAGAATTACATTTTACGTATTGGGTCCCCTACCCCTAGTGTCTTTAGGTCAGCCCTTTCTTGCTTAAGGGTTATCAGCTGCTCCTCCCATTAGGTCCCCAGGAATGTAGGGTGTCTTCTAACTTTTTAATTTCTTTTCCCAGTTTCTCCTCCTGTAGCCTCCTTTCTTCTTGGCTCCTTCCCTCCATGTGGCCTTCCCTGCCTCCCATAGAATTGTGCCACCTACCTCCCCCTTATCATTGATTAGGAAGTATTCTTCAGTGGCTGCTTTGAGTTCCTCCGCAAAGAGCTTATCTCGCCAAAGGTATTCATTGCAGTGCCACCTGATGTCCTGCCCCCTATGCCCTCCGTCTCAAGAAGGGTCATGGTCGGTCAACATGCTATCTCAGAGGACGTGAGTCCAGAGAGCTCCTCTAGCCTCTGACAACATCCTGGTGATATTATCCTGTTTCTGAGGAAGAAACGATTAGAGATTGCAAGAGCAGCTTATGGATAACCTGCAGCAGCTCTGTGGCAACTTTTAGCTCCGAAATCCTGATCCTGGGAAGAGTTACGAGAAGCACAAATTTATGCGCGTAAAACGCAGCGAGACGTCCGCCTCTGCCGGACACCTCCAACGGTCAGAGTTGCCTGGAGCCTGCAGCGTGAAGGGACCTCTGCGCCCGCCTTTCACCAGGCCTGAACAAAGAATATCTGTCCTAAACAGAGAGGATGCCCTATGTGCTGAAATATTCAATAAATGTGTTTCAGAAAGCGCATGCTGAGGACCAGAGAGTGTGTTCTTATTAAAAATATATCATTTTATTCTGTTACAATTTCATAAAATACATCATTTTTGAAAAATTATAAGACAACAATTCATTTCCAATCAACATATATTTTTGTGAACAAGTTTTTGCATGCAAATAGCGCATTTTGGTGCAGACATTTCTCCTATGTGTATATCACTAACACACCATTCTACCATTCATCTTCACAATCAAATCTAGTTTGTATAGAGACATTCTAAATAACTTTTACAGTAGTAATATTCCTACTATTCCTACTTTGACAGTCCACCATTATGCATCAACTATAAGTATCCAAGATTATTCTAGTAGTATTCCTCTCATCACTGGATTTCCTTTTGTATAGTTTCGACTTGACATCAATTGGCCAGAGTTTACAGAACCATTGGTCAACGACTTCTTCAGGATTAGTAGACTTAGTCAAAGGCTTTATCAGTGCTACAACATATAAAACAACACCACCATGATTTAAAAAATTAAATAATGCTTAAAAACAAAGACAAACAGCATTGTTAAAAAACACAATCTCTGAACTCCCTCAGTATGCTACTGTTATTTCATAAACGGGGAGCAAACTTCACTTTTTTTATAAACTCAGACCCAAGATGCTCGGGGTTAGTTAACCTCCTAATGCAAAAAACAGGGGTAAATGAATTACCATTGTTAAAATTGGGCCACTAAGTCCCCAACTGTCTTCAAATAAAAACCAAGAAAACCCCCTTACTGTACATTCCTGTCAGTTCAAGCAATTATAAGCCCCCAAAGGGTGCACCATACAGAGGGCCAGGGTTAAAGATATCTGTAAAGCAAGGCAATCTCATTTTTACCTTTAAACATCCATTTAGAAAACGTTTTCTTTTTTCAGCTTTGCAAAAAGTTCCGATTCCCATGGTTTTCCACTGTGTCTTTCCACTAACGTTCAGTAAGCGAGTGAAATATTTATAGCTCCACCTCAAAGGCAAAGTATTCCACTAAATACAATTCCTATGAATATAATAGTATAAAATAGATAAATGTTAGCTGAAGCATAGTCTGTCTCTAGTTAGCAAAAAAACGGTGTTGTACCGTATCGGATTAACAAGAACGGTATAGTACCGTTGTGCTTTTGGTCTTTCCAGTGCTAGTGTTGATTTTTGCATAGGAAAAAAGTCATTTTACCTTCAATACGTTTCTACCGAGCTGGGGCACACTTGCTTCCCTGCTACCGAATTCGCTCAACAGTAAATAACTACCAAGAGAAAGAGGAGGGAAGAGAAGGAAGAATAGTCAATGGACTTATTATTTCTAATGTGTGAAACTACATATCCCATAATTCCATTTCCATTTGCTTAACAGAATTCGTCTGAGATTTTTACATGAAAAAGGTCATTTTACCTTCAAAAAGTGTTCCAGCGCACTGGGACACACTTGCTTCTCCGCTGTCAAATTCACCCACCAGTATTAGACTAAAAAAGGGAAGGTGGTGGGAAAGAAGAAGGATAGTCAATGGACTAAGCCCTTTGTTTAGCATTAGAATGTGTATATGAGAAGGGGTCCTAAGTTAGCTTACCTTGAATGCTGGCTTCAAAAAGAAGGGCCTCGCCTACTCAGGCACACACGAAAAACGGCGGAGAAACAGAACCGCGGCAGTCAGCTGTTCCGAACTGGACATTATGTTTACTTCCTGCTTCCTTTTAAAGGGGAACTAGCATTCTAATCTGCCAATCATGCAACTGCTTCTTCAAACATAAAGGAGATAGAAAGAGGACTAGGCATTGCCTCAGTCTAACCCAAGCTCAGGGTGCACTCATAGAAACAAAAAATGGATTATTTCTTCAAGATGAATTTAGCAAAAAAGCTCTAAAATGCATAAAGATGGAATACGATAAAGGCTAAAAGATAAGGACAACCCAAGTTAGTAAAAAAATTAAAATAAGAAGTATAATCATTAATGTAGTTTATAAAAAGGAAAAGGAAATAAATTATACATATATATATATATAAAATAGATTGAATAAAATAAACTGAATAAAGTAGCCCGGCTAGTGGTGATCCTCAACCAGAGTGGAAACCTTACGATAGAATAAATAAATAAATAAATACATCCTAAAGAGTCTTAAGGAAAGGATCTTACGTTTGAAAAAAACACCCCCCGTGGAAAGGCGCCTTACGCCCAGCGTGCGGCACAGAGCCAACAACATTTCATTAAATGGGAAAAAGAAATAAAGATAATAAAGAAAAAGAAATAGGTATATAAGGGCTAACTACTGTTGCCTAAGAAAGAGAGGAAGGGGCTAACAGCTGTTGCCTAAAGAGAGAGAGCAGCTCCTCTTAATCGTCACTATCGAAGAAGAACTTGCCTAGCGTCAAAAGGCAAACAAGGAGATGTGTCCATACGTCTGAATGTCTATTGTATCATTAGGGAACAACAGGACCGCCAAAACCGGTTCATGATATTTCGCAGCATTACTAAAGACGGGAGTGTAACCAGAGCAGATATATTAACTCCATTCTTCCTGCGAATTAAGCCAGTCAGTGTAACTTGTGGTATGGTAGATCCACCATTGCTCCCTTTGCGATAGCCTTTTGGCAGTGTTTGCTAGATCTGTGCCTCCTACTTTCTCAAAGGCCCACCATTTTAGGGTATCAGGGTTATGATTAAATTCTAGGAAATGTGCCACAAGCAGAGCATTAAGCTGTTTATTCCTTAGTTTTGATCTATGTTCAGTGATTCTTAATTTCACTGGCCATTTCACTGGCCGCAATGTCTTACCTATGTATGTTTTACCGCAGGGGCATACAATAGCATAGATAACGTTACTACTATTGCACGTAGTATGATCCCTCAGGGACCAAGTCCTCTTATTGATAGTGATGTTTTTACAGGATGTGTTGAGGTTACAATTGCAACATCCCCCACAGGGGTAATGGCCTAGAACTACTGGCATACCCCAAAGAGTAGTAAATAATGGTTGTTTGTCCTGTATACTACTCCTATTTGCTTTGCAGATCCAATTGTTTATATTCTTTCCTTTCTTAAAGGCAAACATAGGTTTGGCTAGGGTAGGTAGATTTACTTGAAGCAAATGCCAATGTTTGGCTTTAATCTTTTTTATCTTATTTTGATGTGTGTTGAATGTTAATGCACATACAATTCGGTCATTTGATGGTCTTTGTTCACCATCTTTTTTAGATAATAATATCTCCCAGTGTTGGTACCTGGCTCTTTTTTTGGAGTTTCTAAGTAGTTTAGATGGATATCCGCTCTCCTTTAATCTGTTTTCAATAATATTAGATTGTTTTCCAAAGTCCTCTAATTGGGAACAGTTTCGGCTGGCTCTAAGAAACTGACCATATGGGATATTGGATTTAAGCGCCTGTGAATGGAAACTTTCATGATGGAGGATGGTGTTCCCATCTGACTCTTTCTTATATAAATCCACCAATAGCACACCATTGGCTTCTTTAATCAGATCATACAAAAATGGGATCTCCTTGTTATTTGACTGTATTGTGAATTTCAGGTTAGGATTTAATTCATTTATCCACTTAAAGAAGGCAAGATGATCGCCTTCTTTTCAATCCCATATTATAAGGATGTTGTCAATGTATCTTTTGTAGAAATTCAACACTTTTGCGAAAGGATTGTGGTCTGCCAAAATGTTACTATTCCAAGGCCCACATATACAATGTTGCATAATTAGGGGTAAATGCTACCCCCATCGCAGTACCTTTAATCTGCATAAAATGCAAATTCTTAATGCGAAAGAAATTTTTTGTCAACGCAATCTCTAAAAGCTCAACTAAGAAGTCACTAGGTACTGTATCTTTGTCTGCCCTTTTCTCCAAGCATTTCTTAATGACTCTTAATGAGTCTAATTGCGGAATGTTGGAATATAGAGACTCAACATCAAGAGTGATCAAAAGGTCACTATCCACGTTAAAAGGTAATAGTTCCACAGCTCTGATCACATTGGTGGAATCCCCTAAGTAGCTAGGTGTTAATCTGGCCAAGGGTTTCATAAAAAAGTCCAGATATTGACCAATGGGTTCTAAAATAGACCCACAAAGGGATACGATGGGCCTTCCCGGGGGATTAGTTGTACTCTTATGGATTTTTGGCAAAATATATATTAAAAGGAGCCCTCGTCTTGTTAAGAGTTAAGAACAAAAATTCTTTTTTGTTTAGGATACCCTTTTCTAGAGCTGTATTGCATGCCCTTCAAAATGGACTCAGTAGGATCACCTTGTAGTTTGACATGTAGATCAATATTGTTTAATTGCCTCATCATTTCTTCATCATACTTATGTGCATCCCAAACAACTATTCCTCCTCCCTTGTCAGCATTTTTAACTACCACAGATCTGTCTATTCTTAAAGACTGCAGGCATTTCCAATCTGTTTTGGAGAAATTGAAACTATGTTCTTTGTTTTTTTCACCATTTTTCTTTTCATAGATGGCCCGAAAGTCCCGTAATATGGCTTTTTCAAAGGTTGCTGTCTCCTTTAAAATCATATTCAAAGTGGGGATAAAGGAGGAAACTGGTTTAAATGGGGTATTAGCCCCTGTCATTTGACTATTCGTTTCATTAGCAGCAAAGAAATCTTTAAGTCTAACTTTACGCAAGAAGGCTCGTAATTCTATTTCTGTCTCCATCTGGCTTGGGTTCTTCATAGGGATAAAGGAGAAGCCCTTTTCCAAAAGTGAACTTTCTTCTAATGAAAGTGTTCTATTAGAGAGATGAAATACTGAAGGTGAACTTACCTTCTGTCAGACTTTCTTCTTGTTTCAAACACATTTTGTAAAGGCGGTGGTCCTACCTGCTGAGGTGGAAAAGGGAGTTCCTGGGGAGGAAAAGGCAAACCTTGACCTTGAATATTGAACCCTTGGGGATAGCCGTACGGGGGGAAAAAGGGGAAGAAATTCTGGAATCCTCTCCTGCCTCCCCTCGCACGCCCTCTATTTCTCTGTCTACAGTTGTACTAGTTGCCTCTTTGGCCCCTTTAGCTACCATGGCAAAGAATATCTGTCCCCTGTACAGGATCGATGCACCCCTATGAGCCGTACGGACGCCTGGCGAGCGGCTGAGGAGGGCACAGTGCGCAGCACACACCGTTGGCGCTGTCCCCGAGTCCACCTGGGCGGAGGGAGAGGACCCTTGACCACGGTCCTGGAGATCAGGTGAGGCCCGTGACGCGAAGAAGAGGTCCGGGCATAGAGCTCTGCCTCTGCCGGCTGCAGACCCTTTTCAGGGTTTGTGTCGCCGACCCCGCGGCCTGCTAAACTACCTCTCAACGCTCTCTGCGTTGCAGGCAGCACTGGCAGTTGCCGTGGAGCATGGCGATAACAAGAGGATTCCTGCGATGAGGTTGATGTCCCGTGGAATCCGATTTCGCAGCGCTGATCAAGACAGCTGGATCTCCCTCTCCCCCTAACCACGGATATGCGTTACTACGTGCTGGTGTGCACTGCTCCATTCCGGAACACAGCATGACTGCTGCATACAACCTCTGGCCCTCATGGAGGAGTGGGACCACTGGTAATTATATACTGATCTTTATGTGCACGAACGGAGAAAGACGTATCAGGGGGAATTACTACCTGGATACAACGGCGGGTAAGAGACTAATTGGCTCTCCTACGGTGCCACTCCTCTGACACACATTTTCACAACACCCCTCGATTGAGCTGGGGGGGAACTTATGGAACACCTGTAGCACTTGTTGTTTTGTGTCAAGGAAGGGTATTGCCCGCCTCCACAGCGGCGTTTGTATTGCTTCCTACATACGTTTTAGAACCACACACGTGGTGCGCTGGATATCGGTATTGTTCACACCTGGAATACAGCCACCACCCAGTGCTGCTGGGCTACGTAGGTCCCACTTTTTTTTTTTGAGAGCCACGCTGGTGATACTCCAAGCCTGCTGGACTGGAGCTGACGGACTCTGCACCTGGAATCCTCTTGTTGGGACACATAACCCTCCTTCCTCCCCTTGCTGGCAATTAAGGTGTCGAGTGTCAACCCGTCCAGGCAACACAAAATTCTCTGCTTCCAACACACTCTACACCACCGGTGCTATTATTGGCCTGTTGGACCTACCCGGATTGGCGAGCTCCTCACCACCTGGGTGCCACACCCTGGGATATCTGGCGTACATTTGCCAAATCTGTTCACTGACCTTTGGGGTGAGGGAAGCCAGATTGTAACTGCTCACTACACCTCGGCATACAGGCAATGCTCTAGGTCTCTGCCAATAGTGCTGGCACTTGCTCTAGTGCTACTCGGCCTCGGCTGTGACCCGATAGCAGGGTGGAATAATCGAGTGGTGACTCCAATATACTCGGTGCACATACCATCGACGACATGGGCAAGGACAAGGCCAAAAAGGCCTCCACACAGATCACTATGGACTAATTTGCCATGACCACCACCACCGCCACCAACCACACATCAGAAACGGATCTGCAATCAACCTCGGTCTCCCCACCAGAGACCTTAACACTTAAGGACATCATGGCAGCCATCGCGGACTCCTGCTCCTCAATGGAGAAGAAAATAGATGGCATCTGGGCCCAGGTGTCTTTCCTCCGGCACGACCTCCAGAAATTGACTTCCAGAACCGGAGAAGTAGAACACCGGGTGTCGGTGGTGGAAGACGATCTTGGTGGGGTACTTCAACAACTGTCGCAAGCATTGGTCTGCTTAAAAACATTGGAAACACGAGTGGGAGAGGGCAGGTCACGCCGAAAACAACATCCGTATCCTGGGCCTTCCAGAGAACGAAGAAGGCCCCAGTATGGAACTCTTTCTGGAGCAATGGTTGACAGATCTCTTTGCCCCTAAATCCCTCTCCAAGTTCTTCAAGATAGAAAGAGCGCATTGTATACCAACAAACTGACCGATTCCAGGAGCACCCCCTAGAACAGTCATTGCTAAACAACTGAACTATCGAGACAGGGATGCCATACTACAAATGGCCCGAACGAAAGGAACACTCGCGTATAACGGCGGTAAAATTGCATTCTTTCCGGATTATACCCGTGAAGTCCAAAGAGCCAGGCAATCCTTTGAACATCTAAAGAGGATGCTCCACTCCATGAACGTTAAGTAGGTTCTACTGTTCCCGGCCCAGCTGAGGATCCAGCAAAACGGCAAGACAGTGCACTTCACAGACCCACAAGAAGCCTGCAAATGGGCTGAGACCCATATCGAAGGGGACTGGACAGCAAGCGCTCCAGAACCTGGAGGAAGGTCTCGCGGTAGACCACGTACCTACACGGCTAATCAATCGCACCACCTACTATATGATGTTTCATGCTACCTCCTACTGGCAAAGCATCCCTGTTGTGACCACTGGCTGGGTACTATCCCTGTTCTTAAACCACATGGATTCTGCAAACCCCGTACCACATACTATGAATGGCACCCACACTACCCCAATCATCACCTGTTGAATGCCCTAGGTCCCTCAAACTAATCACATGGAACGTTAACGGAATGGGTTCTGGGATCAAGCAGCGTCTTGTTACGCAGTTCTTGAATAGGCACTCTCCTGATGTTACCCTGATAACTGAGACACATTTAGCAGGGTCCAACTGCACCTTCTTTTGAAGGACCAATTATCGTTCCGCACTACACGCGGGATACACAATTGGATCCAGGGGTACTCTGATCCGGATACATAAATGCGTTCCATTCGTGCCATCGACAGTGGAGCATGACCAAAGGGGTCGCTATGTGCTGATCCTTGGTACACTTTGGGGGGAAACATTGGCCATTGCTTCAGTGTACTGCCCGCCGGGACTGGGAGCAGAACTGTTAGACGAACTGACAACCCTTATGGCAAAGCATCAACCTGACATGTGGATTCTGGGGGGCGACTTCAATGAGGTCATGTGTAACACCATGGATCGCACACACACCAGACGGTATCGGGTAATATTATCCCCACTGTTCGGCAGAAAGGTGTGCAGCTCCCTTAGGGACCACTGCAAAAGTTTTAGGACTACAGGTGGTTGGCAGTAAACCCAATTGGTAGCAGTCTGTACCACCCAGATTTACCTGGTAGCTGTGGCTCAGCAGTCAGACTTCTCTCAAGATGAGTTAGTCAGTATATAGAGTATACACAATAGGTACAGAGATACAGTAGCACAAGCAAACACTGACCAGAGCTTTGGTGTAAAAGTATATAATTATTTATTTAAAGACACACTTGTAAATTACACTAGCACAAAAAGAGGTAAGTAAATTCAACACACAGTCACTATTATATATATATACAACCCTAATTACTTATTAGACAAGTCTTAGTGAGAAACACCACTTATTTTCAAGCACACAATTTCAATACTTTTCAAAGAACCACAGTGAGGCAGGTTAGGCAAAGTCTACTGGAGAGCAAGGAAGTTCAAATGCCAGGCCCACTCGTAGAGAGAGCAAGCGAAATGTGTCCAGGATCACACAGTGGGGTTATGCCCAAAGAGTCTTTGTAGATAGTTCACAAAAGATTGAGATCAAGTCAGAAAAAGTTAGTTAACAGGCCCCAGCCTAACCCAGGTTAGAAAGTCGAGGATTTACTGTCACCCCGAACGATCTGTCGCAAGGGAAGCTAGGCGGGACACAGTACCTGAAATGGGAAGAACGCTCCAGCGGGGGCAGTTGTTCCTGGCAGCAGGTGCAAGTCGGTGTTTCGTCCAGAGGAAGAGGAGGTCTCGACGTGGAGGAAAGATGAAGGTCGCTGCACTGCCAGGGAAGAAACCAGCCGCTGAGTTTTCCGGTTACAAGGTACTACCCTTTTCTTCGCGGTAGTGGTAAACCGTGGTATTCCGATTGCCGGGGTGCTTGGCACAGGCAAGGGGGCCACGAGATGGTACAGGAAGGCGAAAAGACGCGCAAACTGGTTATCCCCACCAGTCAAAGGAAGAAGACTCTCTGGGCTGGAGATCTCCCCGGTCGTCGGGAAAAGTGGTGAGACGGTTCAGCAGGGCTCCACCGGTGGTGTCGTCGTTGCAGGTCAGCTCGGCTTCTCCCTCCTCGGATTCTTTAGGTCCTGTGGCGACTTCTGAAGTTCCAGTCCCCAAAGCCCTGCTTTTATGCAGAAAACCCCCATTCATTCAGCCTAGCTGTCACTCAAACATGCTAAGTGAAGCCCTATGGGGTAAAGGACCCCATAGCCCATAAAACACATACAAAGTCAAAGGAACACCTCAAATCATGTCTACGAGTGGGAGAAAAAGAGTCTCACTCTTAGCAGGACAAAAAAAATAAACCCCAAAAATCCAGCAAAGCTGCTGGGGGACTCACTAGGTTTGGGAAATTAGCCTTAACAGAGAATTCTCCCTAACACCCACCAAAAATATCGCTGTATATATGGTTGTTTGGAACGGCCATAGGCAATATTTTTAGGGGGGATAATTTTTGGGAGCGGGTGTTGCGGGGGGGCCCCACACTCCTTTTAAAATAATGCAGGGGTTGCAATGGTGTCCCCGCAGGTTCCATGCCTTAATATTGCCACAAAAATAGGTCGATATTTTTGTACGGCAATATTTTTTGCAGGGATATTAACACATGGAACCCATCAGACATTGCAACCTGAATATCCCTACAAAACTAGTCAAATTTGTGTCAGCCCTGGGCCTCCGGGATACATGGAGAGACCTTCACCCTGAAATCAAGGGTTACTCGTTCCACTTGGGAGCCCACAGCTCCCTGTCCAGACTAGACTACCTCTTCCTACCAGGCACGGATATACACAGGGTAATGGCCGCAGAGATGCTTCCCGGAGGCATCTCGGACCATTCACCTCTAATAGTGGTGTTGAGCATGCATGGCATAACTCCTTCTAGAACATGGAGACTGAATAACTATCACCTTGGCTTCCCTGATTTTATTGATCATTACACTGAAGCAACCAATGAATACTTTTAAATAAATAATACTGCAGTTGATAGCCCAGTGACGATATGGGAGGCCTACAAAACTGTGCTGAGGGGAGAGATAATCTTTTGGACGGCGAACCAAAAGAAAGAGCGGCTCCAGAAAATATCAGAAGTTGAAGTAGAAATGGGCAAATGGGAAACCAGGTATTTTCTTGATCCGAACCCTGAGACCCATGGGTCAGTCAAGACCGCCAGAGAGCGACTCTGGAATATAGTGCTAGATAACGCTAAACACGGCCATTGGGAGTCCAGGGCAAGGATCTATGAATATGGGGACAAAGCAGGTATAATGTTGGCCTGGCTCGAGAGAAGGGACGAGGGTCAACACCATGACAGGGAGATTATAACTCCACAAAATGAGAAGTGCCAGTCGGATCGGGAAATAGCAGAAGCTTTTGCTAATTTTTACACTGATCTGTATCGTACCCCGACATCCCCATTCTACCCCTCCCTCTTAGATGATTACACTACCATGTTTATCAGAACAACAGAAAATGCAACTGGTCTCTGATCTTACTGAATCGGAGATCGCTGAGGCCATAGCACAATTGCAATCTGGGAAGACACCGGGCCCCAACGGGTTCCGGTCGAAACCTGGAAAAAGCTGGGTGGGGAAAAAATGGCATCCCCCCTCTACAAAATGTTCATGCGGGCCTGAGAACAAGGCACCCTTCAAACGGACCTATGTAAGGCCACAATTGTGGTTATTCCTAAACCGGGCAAACCCCCTGAACAATGTGCATCTTATAGGCCTATATCGTTGATTAACGGTGAAGCCAAGGGCCTCGCCAAACTCATGGCCAACCGGCTACAGTCAGTCATTTCTTCCCTGGTCCACCCGGACCAATGTGGTTTTATGCCACATAAATCAACACGAATGAACATACAACGCCTCCACATGTTACTGGAGCGTGCTCCCATCATAAACACGCCTCATTATTAGCAATTGACTTTGAGAAGGCATTTGATTCGGTCCAGTGGGACAGCCTGTGGGAAACTATGCGACAAATGGGGTTTTGGGACACTTTTCTGGGCTAGGTGCAACTACTCTACACAAACCCTCAAGCAGAAGTAAAAGTGAATGGGTGGCCCTCTGGGCCCTTCCCTCTCGGTAAAGGAACACGGCAGGGATGCCCCCTCTCCCCACTGCTCTTGCGATCAAGATGCTCGCTTTGTGGCTTCGTCAGAGCGCGGCGTGGACGGGATTTAGATGGCCGGAGGGATACGAGGATAGGACGTCTCTATATGCGGACACCAACCTGATATATTTGGGAGACCCAGTCCGGACCTGCCCCATAGTGACGCAGGTGCTCATTCACTTTGGTGAATTTAGTGGGCTGAGAATCAATTTGGGGAAATCTATCCTTTTCCCAGTAAAAGGCAGAGCGCAGGCTACTCCCCAAAACTGTCCATACATAATTGAACAACACGGCTTCCGATACTTGGGAATTTGGGTATCTGGTGACCTAACAAGCTATACAACTCATAATCTTTAGCCAATTATGGATTGATTCACTAATGATGTTCGTCACTGGAACCTCCTTCCCCTAACACTTATGGGTAGAGCCGCCCTTTTCAAGATGATAACCCTACCAAGATTCCTATATGTTTTACAAAACGCCCCGCTCAAGATCCCAGACACCGACTTTGATCGACTTGAGAGTCTCCTTACAGAGTTCATATGGGGAGGGGAACAACCCTGCATTGCATTATCTACTCTTCAGAGATCAATTTGGGAGAGAGGTATAGGGGTACCCCGCTTCCAAACCTACTATTGGGCATCCCAGCTGGCAGTGGTCAATGACCTGCTCCACAGGAACCGGGAACTGCCACATATAAGGGCCGAGTTTGCTGCCATTCATGATATAGACCCATTACATTTATTATATTAACCCGTTAATAAAACCCTGTTACAAACAACCACTGCACATGTCACTACGTTTTTGAGACTGGCACATGCTTTTGTAGGATGGAAGAACAAAATAACCACTGTACAACCCCTGTGGCATAATAGCAATATGATCGAAATAGGTAAACTCGAACCGTGGCCTAAATGGGAAGAGGCCGTGATCACGAAAATCGCGGATATCCTTGTGGATGGTAAACTGGCCTCATTTGATGCCCTACGATTAAAATTCCAAATCCTGCGCACCGAACAATACCATTATATACAACTGACTCACACTTTGAGGGCACACATCCCGGCGGATGCCACTGTATCTGAATGCACACCCATAGAACGTAATATATTCCCGGCATACATTCCCACTAAGTGTACCTCCATTCTGTATAATGCTATGTCATCCTTCGCCACTCCGGAGTTGACTAATCTTAAAACTAAATGGGAAAAGGAGGTGGGCACCATAGACCCAGAGGATTGGATTCGGGTACTAATGCATCCTCGGGAGATTGTCATCTTTTCTAGACTCTGCTTGGTACAATTAAAAATCCTGCACCGAATATATTATCCTAGAACTGTGCTGTACGGTTGGAAACGGGCCCCAAATCCGAATTGCCTCCGGTGCGGTGAGGAGAAGGAAACTTTGTACATATCCTGTGGGGATGCCCCCGGATCCAAAGCTTCTGGAATGGGTGCTGCAATGAACTAACTAGGATTTTGGCCCGCAGAATACCGGTAGACCCGAGAGTGTTGCTATTGGGAATACCCGATGAAAACATTGCCACTAAATGGGAAGGACTGTTCTTATACACAGCCGTGGGGTTGCTGAAACGGAACATTGCACACAAATGGGGTGCCCCGACTCTCCGACATTGGATCAATGGGCAGCCGATATGGGCACATGTGCAATGGTGAAACACAGGATTTAGAAGGCTGCCCCGCCAAAGCCTCCAGAATGTGGGGAAAATGGGAAGAGTGAGAGACTTAATAGCTCCTGATATACAAAGGGAGGAACTCGAGCAATATACTGATGTGTTTGCATGCAGGATTTTTGTAATTGTAGCCATGATTAAGCCATATGTCTATTGACAGGAAGATGCATGTCTTTATTTTGTCTCGTTTATTGTGTTTGTTTCTAAAATCAATTTAAAAAAATGTATTACAAAAAAATAAGGGTCATGGTCACCATATTGTGGTCTGACCATCCCACTGTGAAAATTGCACTTTCCCTTATTCTCGAGTGGTGATCCCAAGTGTTAGGAGGTAATCAAATAGCATGAAGGTTGCGTGAACACTAGACAGGAATGTATATCCCTTCCTGTCCATGTGTTGCATCCTCCAGACGTCTAGCAAGCCCTTATCTGCCAAGCTTTTCTTAAATTTGTCTCCCACCCACCCCCAGGGATGCCCCCATGTGTTCTGGTTTCTTTGCCCGTCTATCAAGTTGGGGGTCTGCCCATGTGTTAAAGTCCCCTCCTATTATGGTTAGCCCTCTATTGTTTGCCATAATGGTAGCCAGGGCCTCCTCATTGAAAGCGTTCTACCCCTGGTTTGGACAGTATACTCCCGCTAAGGTAATCCAAGTTCCTTCCCAGGTTCCCTGTACCATTAGGAGTCTGCCTTCTATCAGCGATTGGATCCGGAGGGTTGCCAATCATATTTGTTTGTTTAGTATTAATCCCACCCCTCCTTTTTTCTGAGCCGAGGAGGCCCAGAACGTTTGGCCTACCCCCCCCTTCGCTTCAATGACCTCTCTTGCCCTACCTTCAATTTGGTCTCTTGGATGAAGAGCATGTCGAGGGAGGCCCTCTCGAATTCCCGGGTCACTAGTGACCTTTCGGTTGGGGAGTTCAATCCATTGACATTTATGGAGCACACCCTCAGAACGTTACCTCTTGTCACCAGTGATTTCTTCTACCATTGTTAGGTCAGTTCGCTTCTCATTCTCTCCCCCTTCTTTCGCTCCCCCGGTTCCCCTCCATGTCTTCCCACGTTTTCTCTACCCTTCGGTCGTGATCCCATCTGTCTCCCCTAGCCCTCTCCCTTTTTAACTGCAAACATTCTTAACAAAACATACCCACGTTCGTTAACAGAACCTGTAAATCCTTGGGTTGAGATGCCCTCTTTTAACTGAGCGCCACTAGGTAATTGGCTTTTCCCCACCAGGGGGTCTTTTGAATCCTTCCCTTTAACCTTTCCCCTTTACCTTTTGGGGCTTTTTGAGAGTGTGTTGCCATCTCTTCCTGGAACAAGACAGTTTTCACAGTGATGGGGAGCTCAGTTTAACATATTTTCTTCCTGCTTTACTCCTTTTGCACCACAGCTGGTGTCTTTCCATGTGCGATGTCCTTGGGGAGTGGGCTCCTTGGGGGCCCGCCAGACCCCTGGTTTCTCTCCTCTCCGTTAGATGTTGGAGCACTTGTTTCGCTTCTTCCGGCGTGGTCACTCAGTATTATTCCCCCTTGACCTCAAAAATCAGAGCAAAAGAGGTAACACCACCTGTATTGTGTACCTTGCTCTGTGAGCCATGTGGTCAGTGGTCTGCATTCCCTTCTGCGCCCCAGGGTGAAGCCCAACAGGCCTTGACACATCTTGACCTTCGAACCGTGGTATTCAATCTCTTGGGCCTGCTTAGCCCTGAGGAGGACATCTGTTTTTTCTTTATATTGCAGGAATTTCACCACTATGGAGAGTGGGCCGCCGCTGAACGCTCTCCCTCCTCTGTGGTCTCTTTCAATCTGTACTTTTTTACCTCCTTCCGGCTGAAAGAGATTATTCACAATGTCCGGCACCTTTTCCTCAACCTGGGCCGGGGTTTCTCTGTGCGTCTCTTCCAGGCCAATTATCTTTATATTCGATCTCCTTTCTCTGTTCTCCAGATCGTCCATTTTCAGGGTGACCTCTTCTTCTCTTAGTTCAATGTCCGTCATTTAATTTCATTTCCATAAGGTCCGCATTGACCTGGTTGTGCACCAAGTTTTCCACTTTTCTGTGCAGTTCTGATATGATGTTTGGACATCAGTGCGCAGGGCTCTTATCTCAGCCATTATCTCCGCTATATCTTCTTTGGTGGAAGCATAGTTCATATTGAGGGCCGAGAGGGTCAGGGGGCTCCTAGGTTGGCAGATTTCTGCCCTCCTGAATTGCCTGGCTGTTGGCCCCTTCTCATCTTCTTGTGACCCCATAGTAATGCTTGGTGGAATGTCTCTTGGAACTTTTGCTTCTTGGCCACTTCGTTGCCCTGGAGTATTGTCTACCTCTGTGTCTGTGCTGGTCCCTGTATAGGTGAGGTGCAGCCAACACTTGCTTGGGGAACCTCTTGTGATGGTTTCCTATGGGGTCTGCTCTCCTGTATGGGTTGATCTGCATGCTAGCGCGTTGTTTCACTTTCCCTCGTGTCCTCGTTTGCGTTGTTGTTAAGCCTTGCTCGTGGTGTCGCACCCGGGGTCACGGTAGGGGGCCCGTGGGACTCAGACCCCTTTTTTAGTGGAGCTCGCCTCCTCTCTCCTCACTCCACCCTTATTGGTTGTCCTCAGATTTGGGCTCTCCCAAAGCGCTTTATTGGGGGCTCCTTTTACACCCACCGCTAGTGTTGACCCTTCCCTGGATCACTCTCTGCAAGTTCTCCTGGTTGCTTGGCTTTGGGGTGTTGCAATGGGTGGGCTTTCTGGCTTCTATTGATTTGGGCAGGGCTTTTGATGGTGTTATTTTAAGTAACTGTGCTAGGCAGGCGGTGCAACAGCTAGTTAACCCGGGCATGCAGCAGCTAGTGAGCGCGGGCTGGCTCTTATGCGATTGCTTCCAGCCCCCTGCTTGGATGTGTGAAGATCTTTAATTGAGGGGGGATGCTACGTGTTCTCACCCCCCCCCCCCGCACCTTCTCTTGCTGTGGGTGTGCCTCTCTGTTGATCCGGAGGGAGGATCATCGGCACGGAGGCGGACGTGTCCCCTTCCTTTCCTCTGAACGTCCGCTGGGGCTGGTGTTCCTGAGCCCCTCTCACCTCTGAATCCTCGTTCCCTTAGATCTTCTGCTTCGCGCTCCAACTGATCCTCGTGGCCTTCTCTGTGTCCGCTCTTCGGAGTGGAGCTGCAAGGACCGTGACTCCAGAATCCCTCCCCCTTTTCACTGGCGTCCTTGCTGGGGCTCCAGCTGCATCGACGAGCCCTTTCCGTTACCGGCTCAATCTGCTACAGGTGCAGAGTCTCGGTCCTGCTCTGTGTCGGAGGAACAGATCTAGTGAGTCAGTCTTTGGGCTTCCCTTTCTTCTCTTTGGGAGGTCTCTGCCTCGCTGGGTGTGGGTATGCACCTCCCCTACACTCCTTGCGCCCGCAACAGATCACTGGCCGCGGAGCAGGCCACCAGCTTTCACTTTTTGGCAGGGCTGTTTAAGTTCCCCACTTCGTTTTTCTGGACCATTGCCTTCTTTACTTACTCATACATCTATGCCTCCAATCTCTCTGGTGTCTTCAATCCAGAAACGTTCTTTTTCATCTAATTTTTCCCCCCTGGTATGAGGAGTTGAGCTTCATGCAGCCGTTGTCATCCGCACCCCTTAGTGGTCTCTGCAACTAGATTTTTAATGCAAGACGTGTGTTCACACACTCGCTGTCGAATTTCCCTCTTGGATTTTCCAATGTATATGTGCCCACATGGACATCTGATGCCGTAAATTGCCCATTTTGTTAGGCAATTTGTAAAAGTATTGAATTTCCAATGCAGACCATAAAAATCTATTTCCTTCATATCTTTGGTAATGCCCAGAGAGTAGTTTGTAATTAAGGTTTCTTCTGAATTTCCTCATATGTATGCAAAAGTCTAACTTTTAGAGTTTTGCTTCGCTTAAAGGCAAACCTAGGCTTTTCAGGTTGGAAGCTATCGTTATTAAGATGTTTTAATTCTGTAGGATGAATTTACTTAGATAATGACTAAGCGGGTTAAAGGTTGTGTAACATGTTATTTTTTTCTTATTTTTTCTGTCTTTCTTGTCTCGAAAGGCATAACTGCCTATCGGTATATCGTGCCCTCTTGCGTGCTCTTCGCACCACTTGTGAGGGGTAACCCCGTTGTAGTAGCCTACTGCTTATATTTTTTCTATTTATATCCAAGTCTGATAGAGTACTACAGTTCCGTCGGACTCTAAGGAACTGACAGTAAAAGGAGGTTCTCCTTCAAACTCAGCGTATGAAAGCTGCCATATGCTAACACAGTGTTCTTATCAATGGGTTTCCTAAAAAGGGTAGTGTCAATCCTTTTGTCCCCACTTTTAAAGATCTCAAGATCTAAAATGGCATCCTCTGCATGTCACTATGCATGGTAAATTTGATAAATGTATCCTGGTTGTTTATCCATATCAAGAAATCTTTAAGAGACTCAGAGCAGCTTCTGCATACTAGAAACGCATCATCGATGTAGCGATGCTAACATCTAAGATGTATGCTAAGACTGTTGTCATAATAGACTGATTGTGCCTCTAGGTTGTCCATGTAAAGATTGGCTATGTCGGGAGCAAAAGTACCTCACATACTGGTGCCATGACATGGTTTATAATATGTGCCCTCATACATGAAACAAATCTCTGTTAAGCCCAGACGCATACATTCCAGTATAAAGTCTGATGGGACTTTACGATTTTCTATAGGTATTGTCGCATCACCTCAATACATGCCCTCTGCGGTATGCTGGTGTACAGGGACCCCATGCTAAACGTGACTAAAATGTCACTCTCCTCGACGGAAAGGGTGGCGAGGATCTTGATCATCTCTGTCGTGTCTTGGACAAAGGAATTCCTCTTACTAACAAAAGGTTGCAGGAACAAGCCAGCATAAATTGACAGGGATTTCAAAACAGAACCTATGCTCGAAACAATTGGTTTCCCTGGGGAGCGTTTGTCATTTTTATGAACTTTTGGCAGGCAGTAAAAAGGCAGAATGGTAGGGTGTTTTGTAACCAAGAACGCTCTTTCGTCCTTATTGCTCCATCCCTCCATCCAGGCGTGTGTCATGAGACTATTCATCTCGGCTTGCAGGGTTAGAAACCAATTTCTTGTAGAATTTCTCATTATCCAAATGGTGATCTATCTCCTCCTTGCATAATGTTCTAGCCCATAAAACAATACCTCCGACTTTGTCAGCTGGTTTTATGACAAACTTGGGATGGCTTTCTAGATTTTTCAAGGCTAACCTCTCTGTTTTAGTTAGACTCTCTATGTACTGGTTTTTAGTAGAGACATTTTTTTCAGTTTCTAATATCTTGTTCTCGAATGTATTTCTGGGCATACCAATCGAGGCAAGGGGGATGAAAGAGGGCGGGGTTTTAGCCACGTCGCATTTGGTGAAATCTCCACCTGCTTCAGAAGATAGGACATGATTGCTAATATTGAAAATAGGAATCACCATATTGGTGGCGATGGTTGAGCTGTCCATTGCCAGGTACGCATCCCGTGGTGGCCCTGTTGTCTCACTCTGCCTCTTTTGCCCCATTCTTGAAAAAAATTGTTGTTTCCCCCTTTGATGCAGCCAAATTTGAGGTGACCCCCCCCCCCATTAGCTCAGAATCACTACTGTTCGATGTATCGGAAAAAGTGACATATTTTCTAGGATAATTCTGTCCCCCACTGTTGGTGCAGTTAAAGTTCTGTTGTCGATAAAACCCTGGTACTAGGTATAGGTAGGTGAGGCGAGGGGGGTAATGGGAGAGGGTGGGTTTCATGAGCATCGAGCCATTTACCCCATATTTTTTCAAATTTACGGGGACAACCCCGTGCGTTATAGATCCGGCGCTCTGAAGCAGCGCATCTGTCCAGTTCATTGCTCCATCGGTTCGGGCACAGTGGGTCTGCAGAGCCCAAGTTGGCCACTATGAGTCTTTTACCCGCCCCCAGCGCAACCGGCAAAAACATTTTTTCATATTTCGTCAAGTCCACTTCTCCCCAGATGCCCAGGAGTGACATTTTAGGATCCCTAGAAATTGACGTCGCCAGGACCGTGGAGATTGTGTTGATACAGTCCCCCGAGAAGACTTGTAATACCCGACAGTCCCAGATCATATGGTAGAAGGTAGCCGGCTCGGTTTTACATCTGATGCATCTCTCATCTTGGGATCCCCCCCATCTGGCCATGTCAGTGCGCGAATAATAGGAGCAGTGGAGAATTCTCAGTTGTATTAGTCTGAGCTTGGCTTCTATCCCAATTTCTCTAGAGGACATTAATGCATCTTCCAATCTTCAGGTTCCAGTTCGCCCAAGTCCCTTTCCCACCTTTCTTTGAGTCTATCTAGTTGTGCGGCCCCAAAGGAGTTGAGGGCCTGATAGAGGGTAGAGGTGACCTTGGAGGGGGATCTGTTGCGGGAGGACATTGGTCTCGATGGGACAGCAGGGGGGTATAGTCGATGTGTCAGGGAACTGGGTACGGATGGCATAGGTCAGTTGCGCGTGTCGAAACCGGTCCATGGGTGCCAAGCCAAATTGCTCTTGCATGGTTTCGAAGTTTAAGAGGCGCCCCCCCTGGATCACGTGTGCTAGTGTGGTTATCCCTTTCGCTCCCCAGTGTACAAAAGAGCCCATCTTCACTATTTCCGGGAGGTACGCGTTCTGCCATATGGGTTGGGATAGTGTTGGCCTCCCCTTCCAGCCGACCAGTTTGTGTGCGTCCTGCCAGGCACGGCGGATATGGTGCGTTATTTTTGGTAGCTTCGGGAGTTGGTTGTTGGTGGAGTACAGGATCTGTAGTGGTGGTATTGGAAACATGGTCTCCATTTCAATACGGATATGTGGTAGTGTGGGGTCAGTGTGTAGCCAATCGTTTACCAACCCGATCTGTGTCACCAGATAATACGTGCGTATGCAGGGTAGGCAGAGGCCTCCCTCCCATACCGATCTGGAGCGTTTGAAGGGCTATTCTGGGTTGTCCCCCCCCATAGCAGTGTGCAAAGATTCTTATCAATGAGTGTGAAAGTTTCTCGGGGGATGGTGAGCGGGGCATTTTGAAGAACATACAGGAGTCTGGGGAGGGTCATAATTTTGAATAGCAAGGCCCTACCTATTAGGGATAGGGGGAGTGATTGCCAGTGGGAGACATCTCTATTAAACCGCTAAATTACAGGCTGAAGGTTAAGTTGGAGGAACCCTTCTAGTGTCAGGTCGAGCCGTATGCCCAGGTATTTAAATTCCCTGATACAGACATGATATGGACAGGTCTCTGGGATCGCAGACTCGCCGCCCTGGATCGGGAAGTAAATGGTTTTGGCCTCATTCACCCTTAGGCCCGCAAAGTTTTGATATTCCCTAAGGATAAGAGAGGCGGTAGGGCATGAGGCCCTCGGGTTGCTAAGGTATAGAAGGAGGTCATCCGCATAGAGCGAGAGTCGGTCCTCACCTCCCCCCGGCCAGGTAAATCCGGACCAGTTATTTGCTCTGAGTTCTATTGCTAGTTGCTAGATGGCAAGGAGGAAGAGGAGTGGAGATAATGGGCACCCCGGCCTAGAGGGAATGGTTTGGAGGACCTACCGTTTACCCGGACCATGGCTTCTGGGGATGCATAGAGGAGTTTGACCCATGATATGAACGATTGCCCGAGGTTCATTTGGGCCATGATGGCCCATAAGGCGCCCCATCCCACAGAATCAAATGCCTTCTCAAAGTCCACTGCCAGGAGGGCCAGTGGAGGCGGTATTTCTGTGGCTCGGCTCAGGGCGATTTGGATTCTGCGTAAGTTCATGCGGGTGGATTTGTTGGGCATGAATCCACATTGGTCTGGATGGACAAGAGTCTCGATCACCTTCAATAGTCTATTAGCGAGTGTTCTGGCAAGGACCCTGGCTTCTCCGTTGATCAGCGAAATGGGACGGTAGGAGGCACATTCCTCCAGGGGCTTTCCCGTTTTATGTACGACAACTATGCATGCCTTTCTGAGGTCCGGGGGAAGTGCCCCTTGTTCTTTACTGCGTAGAAACATGCGGTGCATATGGGTCGATAGTGTGCCACCGAGGCATTTCCAAGTCTCGGTGGGGAAACCGTTGGGGCCCGGAGTTTTCCCGGGTTGAAGCTGTGCAAGCGCCTCTTGTATTTCAGTCTCCGTAATTTCAGTGTTCAGGAGGTCTGATTGGCGTTGTGAGAGTTCCGGGATCTCAATCCGGTCCAGGTAGCAAGAGGGCTCAAGTGCAGGGCCTCCAGTAGGCGGGGTATAGAGTTTCTTGTAGTAAGCTGCAAATGCTTCCACTGTCAGAGTCTTCCGTCAGCAATGTTCCTTCCGGAGATTTGATAGCCCGCACATGTCCTCTGCTTTGCTCCCGTTTCTCCAGCCAGGCCAGGGTTTTATTTGCTTTATCACCTCGTTCGTAAATTTGGCTCCGGACTAGCCGATGGGCGGTTCGTGCGTTGTCCAGAGCTGTATTGCTGAGGGCATCTTGTGCCGTGGTCAGGGTCTCCTTTGCTTCTTGAGTGTTGTGAACCAGGATTTGCCGTTCGCATTCCAGGACTTGTGCTTCTGCTTCCCTGACCTTTTGGGCATGTCGTTTTCGGTGGGCGGAAACTGCCGAGATAGCTTCTCCACAGAGGACCGTCTTATATGCCTTCCAGATCGAGATCGGGCATTCCACTGAGCCTTCGTTTATTTCGAAGTAGTCTGCCGTCTTTTTTTCCAACTGTTCCGCGATTTCAGGGAGCCGCAATTGGTATGTGCTCAAGCGCCAGTTGCGATCTGGGCGTTGGGAGGGATTCTTCATGGTTATGAGGAGCGGAGAGTGGTTCGAAATTCCCCTTGCGAGGAATTCAGAAGACAGCAGTCTGTGGTTTGTGTTACAGGGGATGAAGGCATAGTCAATCCTTGAGAATGATTTATGCACGCCAGAAAAAAAGGAGAAGCAAGCCTCATCACCATGGAGTGAGCGCAATGTGTCTGTTAGCCCCTGTGCCTCGGTGATCGTGGCAAGCAGTGTCAGGACGGGCTGGCCTCCCGGTCTCCTGTAAGATCCATCGACTGTGACATCCATCACTTCGTTGAAATCTCCTCCTACCACCCACAGGTTGGCCTCTTCTTCCAGGAGCAAGTTCCGCAATTCGGTCAACAGTTCTTTCCTAAGTGTGGGGGAGGGGTGTAGATTGCGACAAGGCGGCATTTCGCACCCCAGATGTCAGCGAGCAGCAACACATAGTGGCCCAGAGGATCAGTTCTGACTTTTTTGACCTGTAGAGGGACTCGCTTATGAACAAGCACCATCGTACCCCTGGCTCCTTTCGTGAATCTGGCGTGGTAGGTATGCGGGTAATTGGATTGTTTGAAGAAGTTGGTGTTCGTGCCGATCAGATGTGTTTCATTAAGGAGAGCTATGTCGAGTGAGTACCGGTTGAGATACTGGAGCACCAATTTTTGTTTCACGCTGGAGCCGAGGCCGTTAACGTTCCAGGACAGTAAGGATAGCGTATTGGTGTTTACTCTATCTGCGTGAGTTACTTAATGGGGTATCTGGATGGAGCAATGGTAGCCCCTTGTGTTTCCAAGGTGCGCAGAGGTATTCGCCAGAGGGAGGCGTCTGGGGGTTGCCCTGTGGTTGAGCAGCTGATGACTTGGTAGCTCGGGTGTGACTGGCCCCACCTTTAGCCAGTGTTTGATTCTTCTGCCAACATGCGTCAGTGTACTGCCTTCTTATCCTGTGATTCTGATTACTTACACCCTTAAAACTCCGCCCACCCTGTACTCCCCCCCCCCCTCCCAACTGGGAGCACCTGTCGCCCAAACATCAAACTTATAACTTAGAAAACTTCCTCGGGATGACCCGGGCTAGGGTAGTAACTTCTACGGGGTCACCCGGACTGCAGTCGGAACTGCGCTGCCTGTAGAACGGCGACCACTAGGGTGGAGTTTCCGTAATGTTACATTGCAGATCAAGATCTATGTTGCCCAGACCTCATCCGTTCTGTGATATTTTTTGCGGGGCGCTGCAGCGACTCGGCTTCCGGGTGCACAGGGGTTAAGGGTGGCGAGCGCTGTTCGGGCCTGGGCTTCCGTGTGGACGATCTGGAGGGTGAGCGTCGGGCTGCAGGCCCATTGAGGATCTGTGTTTCAAGCCATTCCCATGCGTCTTTGGGATTGTGAAATAAGTGGGTCGTGCCCTCATGATGGATCTTGAGCAACGCAGGGAAGAAGAGAGCATATTTGATAGAAAGGGATTGGAGTTTCTTCTTGACTGAGTCAAACGACTGGCGGGCCTTTTGAACCTCCTTAGTATAATCCGGGTAGAACCCCACTCTGTATTCGTTGTATGTGATTGGGCCGGAGGCCCGTGCCATCTGTAGGATAGCGTCTCGGTCCCGATAATTGAGGAGGCGTGCAATTATTGTTCCGGGCGAGGCTCCTGGGGTGGGCCGCCCGGTGGGTACCCTATGTGCTCTTTCAATGGAGAAGAATGATCTAACACACTCCAATAATGAAGAGATCTTTAGAACAAACACTACAAAAAAGTGGGAATTGTCTAAGAATTCATACTACAATTGATATATAAAACAATAGTGAAAAACGGATCAAACTGGTACCTTTGCAGGTACTCCCTGTGTGTTGTAGCTGACCACCCACCTTGGATTTCTTTTTTATGTCTTGGGCCACTTATTATTAGAATATTAATATTACAACTTTGTGTCTGCCTCTCATTTCGGACCTCTCACACTTCAGGTGTTACTTTCGCCTTAGGTCTAGCTTTATGCGTGTCCGTGGACGAATATGATGATTTTTCCAGTGACTGCTGCTGGGATTTTCCCACTGACTGCTGCTTATTCGCCGACCGAGTTTCCATGGACGAGGACTTATCAGCTGGTTGTTGTTTCTTCGTTGACTGGGTTGCCGAAGGCAATGGCTTACCTAGTGATTTAGATGTTGACAGAGTTGTCGTCGACAAGCCCTTACTCATGGACAGGTTTGTTGTCGACAAGGACTTTGCATGACTTTTACGTGCGTGTTTTTTTACGGGTGGATGGAGGTACTGTAGGCCTTGCCGTCGACTGAGATGCTGGCGAGCATGCCATGGATGAGGTTTTTGCTGTCTTGTTGGACTGCGGGCATGTTGTTGACGAGTGAACACCCGTCAGCAATGGTGCTCCCATGGGCATTACCGTCACCAGACTGTTTTGGTTTTTTCAGTGCACTGTTGACGACGAAGGCATCACCGGACTCTTCTTAGGCTTGTCCACCTGAAGGCTGATGATAACGGGGCATTCTGCCCATCGTGTATTTCGCTAATGATAGCCCGTTGCTGTGATGGTGCCTATGTTTTTTAAATGGTCTTTATCATTGCAGAGCAGTCTTTTTTCCCTAAGCACGCCAAGCTTGTCATGGATTTCGACTCCGAGGCGGGATAATTTCCCTCTTGAACCCAACAGTCAAGTCGCTGGTGCCTATCTTTAAGGGAATTGGCACTGAACGTTTTACAAATGTCACAATCCTCTACCGAGTGGTTTGGATAGAGGCAATAAATGCACACACTACAATTAGTTCCTTAGAAAACGTGTAAGGCCACAGGTGTCGCAGGTCTTAAACAACGACTTCTTGGCCTTAGCCTCCATCTGGTGTTTACCGTCTTCTACAGCAATAAAAATCTTCTCCTCCTCTATGATGTTATTGAGAGGGGTTTCCTTCTCCTTGATGCTAGAGGAGTTTTGAAGAACTTCGCAAATCTGAAGAGAAAAAGTGTTCTCTCACTGGAGAAAAACTTGAGGACTCCTTCCAGCATTACACGTGGCTAGAATCTGAAGAGGGACTGTAGAGGAGGGGCTAACTACTCGATGGCCCATCGGATGGGACCAGAAGCACCCACAAGGAGGGAGATGGCATACAAAATGGACCAAAATGTATATTAGACAAGTCAAACAAAAGGGTAACCAAGGATTCCCTGCTTGACAACGGGGACTATTCAAGGCATGTGAATCTATGAAACATCCAATGCTGGAGAATAATCATTACAATAACATAGAATGCATAGAGTACTGTTCAGGCAATAGAGATAAAGCCAGGACTTTGTAAACAGTTATGTTTTACGGACAGATATGTGAAATAAGCTTATCGATGGCCAAACCCCAACAATTGTTCGATACCCTCTTGATGTTGTCTACTCTGTGGTTACAGCACCCAAATGATATTGCACAAGTTATTATGTGTGTTTTTCTTGGTTTGTATTTCAAGGAATTTGGTCTCCAATAAAATAGTTGCAAAAAAAAGAAAAACAGTTAAATATTCGCTGCATAGCTAGCAGCCAAGTAGCCTTTTCAAATGCATGACAAATCCGAGTCAATGCAGGTCTTTACTATTGCATGCCGGGACATGTAGTTTTGTTTTTTTATATTCCAAGTATTGGCATGCAAGTCGCAGCATGCAATGGGAAAACATTGACTGTCTCAAGGTTGACACAGGAATACTTATGCAGCTAGTACAGAGCGGCAAGGGGTGTATGTGATTTATTAAGGGTGGTGGGGCAAGGAGAAGTTGCATGAGTTAAATGTCATTTTGTTTTTGTATTTTGACAGATACTGTTTGTAGATTTGCATGTGCTACGGTCATACTCGACCACCTGAGGAGTTCTTGTACCATATTTTCCTGCTCTTTCGCTGCTTTTCAATCTTGTTCTATGCCTCCTACAGGTTCTCCCTCTTGTTATCGTTCTGCCTCGTACCACAACCTGGACAATCTTATTCATCTCTCAGTTACTGACTTATCCAAAGACTGTGAATGTTGCTCTGGAATGCATTTGTGCTTGATATTTTTTCCCGGTTCTGTTTTCATTTCATGTGTATTACCGAAACTTGGCTAGTAATACTGTTATTCCTGCTGTTCTTTCTTCCTCTTCTTCCTTCTTTTCTCACCCCCTCCCCAACCCACCTTTCTGATGGGGCAGTGGGGTTGGTATTCTCCTTCATTCTCCTGTCTCTGACCCTGCTTCACAGAGTCGTCCTTCCTTTTCTTCTTTTGAATACCATCTCTTGTTCTTTTCTTCACCTTTTCCCCTTATTTTTCTGATCATTTATTGTCCCCCTGTCACAGTTTCCTCTTTTTGCGATGATCTTGATGCACTCCTGTCTTCTCTTCTTCCATTAAACTCACGCTTTTTTCTCTTATGAGACTTTAATCTCCATCTGTCTTGATCCCACTCCTCTGTTCCCCTCTGATCAATTCTTGACTCTTTCACCTTTTTCAACTTCCTACTCCATCCTCTCATTCCTCTGGCTCTTGTCTTGATCTTATTTTCTCTTCTATTCCCAATTCCTTGTCTGTATTTTTACTTCTACTTTATCCGTCTTTTCATTCTCTGCTTGCTTTCTCATACATTCTCCCACCTCCACCTGTTTCCCACCCCTCCTCTTCAACTTTTCTCCACCATGATCTCTACTCTTTTCTAATCTCTCCTTTTTCTGTGGCACTTTCGCCTCTTCTTCCCTCTACTGATGTATTTTCTTCTTTAGCTGCTTCTATGCTTTTGTCTTTGAGCATTACAGATACCCTCGATCCTCTGTATCCTTCCTCTCCTTCTTGAAAACATTCCCATCCCTGAATGACCTCGTCTCTCAGCTTTCTGTTTTCCCTGCATTCTGCTTATGATTCTATCCTTCTTTCTGCTAAACAAATCTATTTTAATGATCTCTTTGCCTCTCTCTCATCCTCATTGACTTTTTCTGAATCTCAATCATATTCCTTCACTTCCTTCTTCTGATCCCTCTTCTCTTTCTGTCTCCGCTAATTATTTCTCTCAAAAAAGGGTCTCTTCTTGGTTCTTCTATTTTTTCTTCATCTGGCAACTTTTTCACCATTTCTTTACTTCCTTCAGTTCTCCTGGACTCTTTCGCCCCTCTCTCAGGCTCTGATACTGTATGTATTCTCCATGCTGCCCATCCTACTGCAGCCCCCAGTCACCCTCTTCCTTCCTCTCATCTCTTTGGTCTATTCCTCTCTTGTTCCCCTTCTCCCTTTCTAACTGCTCTCTTTAACAATTCTCTCTGCTCTAATACTTTCCCCTCTTGGGTTTAAACGTGCTTCTGTTCTTCCAATCCTTAAAAAGCCCTCTCTTCATCCTTCTATGCCTTAAAACTTCCGTCCTATATCACTTCTTCCTTTTCCCTCAAAATTATTGGAGCAAATCGTTAACTTTCAGGTTTCTAGCTTCATTTCTATGCACTCACTTCTTCCTTCCTATCAATCTGGGTTGCGGGCTTGTCAGTACTGAGACTGCTCTTCTTGCTGTGTCAGACATCCTCTCTGCTCTTTATTCAAAGCATTCCTCTCTCCTTGTTCTTCTTGCCCATTGGATGCAGTTGATCACTCATTCTTCTCTCTTCTCTGTGACATTGGCTTCCGCTTTTCTGTCCTGGATTGGTTTCACTCTGATCTTTATCACCACTCCTATTCCGTTTCTTAGGTTGAGCTTTCCTTCCCTACTATCTGTTTTTCTCAGTGTGTTCCCCAAGGCTCTGTTTTGGGCCACCTACTCTTTTCTTTATACATTATTCCTCTTGCTTCCATCGTCTCTTTCTTTGTACTTTTCAATCATCTTGATGCTGATGGCACGCTGCTTCTTCCCACACTTTTTTCATTCTGCAACGCTATTCACTCCACTCTTTCCAACTGTATGCTTTCCATCCAATCTTGGATATCATCTCATTAGCTTCACCTTAACCCGTCTAATACGGTGGCACTTTTCTTTCCTGCTTTTACTATCTCCCCGCCACCTTCCCCTTTATCCCGCCCCATCTTCTCTTCCTATTAAAGCCTCTGGCTACAATCTGGGTGACACTTCTTTCACTGCTCATATTACTTTTATCTCTAAACCTTGCCGCTTTCAGCTTTTCAATATCCGTAAGGCCAGTTGTTTTCTCACTTTTGCGGCTACTAAGCGCCTAGTCTTTCTCTGGTCTTTCCTCAACTCTTTTATTGCTCTACACTACTTCTTGGTCTTCCTGCTACCCATCTTTCCCATATTCGTTCCATTTATCATGCTTCCATTTGTGTACTGTCAGTTCTTTCTCCCCGTGATTCTATTTGCCACTGGCTTTCCTTTAAGGCTCATACTCTTTAATTTTCTCTTTATTGTTTTTAAATCTGTGTATGGTCTTGATTGTCCTCATCTTTCATTTCTTTATGTTCCTTCTTGTGCTTTCTGCTCTCATTCTCTTTTTCTTCTATCTTTTCCACGTCCGCAATGTGCCTCCTCCTGTCTTCTTCCTTCTGCATGTTAGCCCCCAAACATTGTAAACCAGAAGGTAAGCCTACTAGATCCTGTTTTGCAAATACCAGTGTGTATTTTTTTCAAAGACAGTCCTGCAATTCCATTCCTAAAAATGTGAGTTGTTGCAGAATACTGTATTGCCGCTCTAAAACACTGCATTGGATCTATGTGTCATGCCCGCTGTGGAGCATCCCACTTACCTGCAGCAGGCTGGCGTCTGTTGTCACTAATAGGCCTTACCTCCTGCTTCTTACTTCGGGATGGATGATAGAGGTAGGGCCTGTCAGTCCCGGAAGCCACCCCGACATGAGGTAAAATAGAAACACTCTCCTGCCGAGATAGCCTCATGGATAGCCAGGAAAACCGTGGAGGAAAGACTGCTCAGAAAAAACCCTCCAAAGGATGAGTTGAACAGGTGGAAGACGTCCCAGTTACAGAAGTGAAGGAGCGCAGGAAGAGAGCAACAATCCCAAAAGTCACAGGATGAAGGACCAACCAGCAAGGAACTAGGAAGGAAAGGAAAACTGAGGAGTCAGGTAGGGGATAGAAAGGAAGACTGAAGAATAAGGAGCCGAGGAGGCTGCACTTGCAGCAGAGAATCCGCTCAGGAAAATGGAGCCTTGCGACGCGATTAAGCCAGGATCTGTGGGTAATTGTAGTTACGGATCGTCGGGGGAAGACAGTGACATCATCGAGCATACATCGCACGTCCTGAGAACAGTCTGAATGCGGTGGCCATGTTGAAAAGGACAGAAGCGCTTCCAATGAGAATACTGCGTTCAATGCAAAGGCACTGGAATCTGACATCTGTACCCGAGGTGGCGATTACGCCGTGCAATGTGACAGAGACTGCTTTGCCCACAGCCCCGGCAGCAGCAGGTTCCCTGAAATGCCACGGATCACTCCATGTTTGATGGGCCGCATTGGGGTGGTGGTCCGACCCCCTTGCTGTGCCCTCTGCTCCCAGCCTGGTGTTCCAGTTGCCATGGTGACACATTCATGCCGCAGCAACCCGAACCCAGAAAAGCCTGCCCCTGTAAGCCCTCGGTGCACCTCAAAGCTCCGGATAGCTGTGGAACCTCTCAATGCCAGGCAAGGCTCTTTAAACCAGTCTCACCTGGTCTTCAGCCGGAACATCGCCTGTCTGTGATCTGTACTACGTCATCAGCTACATTGGCTTGGCTGCAAGTGCTCTGCACTGCCATGGTACAACGCTAATCAGGGGAAACCAGACTCTTGGTGCTGGGAGGGGTCTCAGAGGAGTCCTGGGTTTCTACCCACCGAGTGGTCTTTCTTGGATACCGCTCTGTACCATCGTACAAGACGGCTGAGTCTGACAGAACCGGAGGAACTGGAATCAGGAAGAAAGACAAACAGCTTAAACGTGACGCACTTCTTGATACCATGTTTTCCAGTAAAGGTTAGGCTAGTGTATCCAAATCTGATAGTGTCAAATATATTTCATTTTGTTGGGGAAGATGCATTATATTGACAAGTGAAAACTTTGGAAAACGTACAAGATCACACAGCCAAATGCTTTTAATAGTTCTGTGACCTGCTGGTTGCATACATCTGTGCAACTGGTGGTCCACCCATGAGCGTATCCCACACTCCTTGACATTCTAGATCATCACCCGGTTGCTTTATACCAGCTACCCTGAAACCGAGATGGCTGTAAACTACAATTTTACCCAGTTCTCTGCCTGCTACACAATACACCCTGCTTAGTCTCTTCCTTTCTTTCCTCTCACATAATGAATATACAAAGCTGATGTTTACACAAAGTGAAAGATGTTTACGCAAAGTAGTGATCAATAGTTCCAACCAGTCTGTACAGCTACAGATCCACTAAAATACCATACACTGTAGTTAGCCTCCAGAGCTTGCTTTGCTCTGTGATTCGGATTGCATTATATATTAGCATCAGCTTACCAATCCAGAGGCTGGAAATACAAGCTTTATTTGCCAGTAGCTGCCGGCATTTCATGCTGGCCCACTACGTCTCTGCCCAGCCTTCACCCTATCCCTCAAGGCAGTGCAACAGTCAGAGACTCCACTGGAATGCCACACCTCGACTCACCTGCACACCTCCAGGTCCTCGAAATAGTGATTTCTAATCACAGATGTGTAATTCTTTTTCAAGGGAATCATGAATTGTACAATGTCTCACCACGACACGCGCAGGAGGTAGATGGAGGGAGCACTGCTGCGTAGTATAACCTGAACCAGTACTGGCCCAAGTCTCCTCACTGAGGGGGATCTTTCTAATGATACGCCCCTTCTATTCAGTAGAAATGCACAAGAACAGAGGAGTAAATCAAGTGAAAGAGCGGGAGAAAGCAAACACTGCCAGTGTGCCAGGCTGCAAGAAAAGGAATAGGTTTTAGAACAAGGTCACTGAATCAACATATATGGAATACGTGGTAAGAGAACTAACCTCACTAATCTGGGCACTGGTCTTGGTATCTCTGGATGGTGGCAGTCAAGTTTCCAATCAGTGTTCTCACCACTGTGAAACACAAGGAGAGGAATTTACAGAATACCCAAGGGCTCAATTAAGGAAGGAATCTGGGTTAAAACATGTGATCTTACCGGGGTCTTGTAGAGGAAACAGCCCAGGGAATGGGAGGTTGAGGTCCCGAGTTCCCAGGGAAGCGGAAAACGAGAGGAAGGGAAATATTATGTGCCTTAGTTTGCGCTTTATAGGTTTTATAATAATATAATAATTAGTGAGGGACTAGAAACCCAGGCGGCACGAGGGACGCACTAATAACGGGAAGGTGCACATGATGGTTTCTGCAAGGCATCCAATGTTCTGTGCAGTAGGGGGGTACCCGCATAAGGTTTCCAGTAAAAACAACACAAAAGGTGGAGCAGTACTCGTGGGAAGTCCCAGGCAGTTCGTAGAACAGGTGAGTGGAAAGCCTGTGTGGTCACAAGGTAAAGTCAATTCTGGTAGGCAGAGGCAGTCCGAGAAACAGGCAAGTAGGTTTAGTAAAGTGCAGACTACAACACAGCAGAATCGAAAGGCAGAGGCAATCCGAGGGACAGGCAGGTAGGTTCGGTAACATGCAGACAGCAACAAGGCAGAGTCGAAAGGCAGGGCAGTCCGGGAGACAATCAGCAAGATCAGAAACTTTGAAAACTCCAGGGAGCCTTGTACGCAGGTACTAACTTTAATCAGAAGCACTCTGCTCGGAGACCGGAAGTGTTTTATGGGAACGCGATAGGGAGATCCTGCATCGTGCGGCGGCACGATTGCTCGCATGACCTTTTCGGAACGCAGCGCAGCAGCAATGTGTGTACAACCTCAAGGAGAGGCAAATCGCCATGGCAACTTCCAACGCTGGTAGAACGGAGAGGCCGCAGAATGAAACAAACAGATGCAATGCATCCGTCGGGAAGAAGGTAAAGCGAATACATGACCAATGCCAGTTGAGACTGACACTAGTTACCTTAAAAACAAAAACAAAAAAAAAAGGTATAAGCACCCCAGATGGCGGCTCTGAATACTTCTATCGAAAATGACCCTGTTTATGGGTGCTGGAATGCTGCACTTGTGCCCACCTGGCTCGGTCTTAAGGGCCCTTAGCAGCCCTGCTCTCCCCGGATTAGGTATAACACTATTTTGAAAACAGTTGATATCAGTATGCAAAAGGTCTGGGAGCCCCTCTGCCGAGAACGAACACGGCCAAATAACCTGTCATATGGAAAGGTGGCCACACGTGAAGGTCTACAACCACGTTTTAGCTCACTGTACCTTTCACACAGGAGAAATATTAATTAGTCTGGTCACAGCGACTTGGGCAGTCCAGCACTGAAATGCTAGGCAATTCTCCTCTGAGCAAGAGTACCAACAGCAATGCCAGACATGCAATTCTGCCTTGTGGGGCCTCATTGGTGAGGTGAAGCTGTGCCTCTCTAAGCACAGTGAGCAAGGGGTGTACTTCTATAGAACCATGGGTAACTTAGGGTGAAACACTAAAGTTCCTAAACCTACACGAAAAAGTCTGGGAGTCCATGCAACATGAACAAACACAGACAAATAACTTGTTCTATGGGAAGATGCCCACTGAGGAAAGTCTACAAAAACGTTTCACTGTGCCTTAGCTTAGAGGAGGCTCAGCTTCAACTGACCAGACCAATATGCAAATGAATATTTCTCTTCTGCAAAGGGTCAGTGAGCTAAAAGATGGGTGTAGACCAGCAGTATTCAAACTGTGGGGCGCGGGTGCCTGGGTGCATACCTGGGGGGCCCTGAGAGCTCAGCATGAAATATTAAAAAAAACAAAAAAACATTTATTTTCTTTTTTTTTTTTTTTTTTTTAGTTTGGAAGAAATGGGCAGTGGTGGCTCACATGGTCAGGCTGAAGCATGAAGCTGTCTCGGGCAACAATGAAAAAGTGGCCCGCAGTTGTAAATGGATATTCATTCCTTTAGTCACAGACTGGGCCACATTACAACTATGGCAGTACGGTAACAACAGTGTCGGTAAGCTTCTGGCACCGTTACTACCGTACCGCCATTGTAAGAGTTGTGCTCGCGGGTGCCTGATAGCCCGCCAGGTCCGACCTGGCAGGCCGTGCTGCACCCGCAAGCACAGCTCATCGGATGCACCGTAATTAACGGTGCCGGTGCATCCGAGCTCCCCATTCCCATTGAGCCCTATTGGGAATGGGGATCTACTGGTAGCAGCACCCGCGAAAGGGCAATTATCAGGTCCGCCTAACTCGGCATGACCTGGTAATTGCCTATTCACGGGTGCCGGACCCGGATGCAACTCCGTTGGCAGCTGTGCCGGTTTTACCGGCACAGCTACCGTCAGGGTTGTAATGAGGCCCACTGTTTCAATAGTACCCAAGGGGGTGCTTTGTGTTAAAATGTAAGTAAATTGTGATATATTCAGCAACAATGGTCAAAATTACTAACTGCATAGTTAAATAACTCATCAAACTGGTCCACATTGGCCAAAATGGTGGCCCATTTTGACTGGCCCACACTAGCATTTTACATTTTTGGTACAGACATTGCCCTATAGGCCAGTCCGAGCCTGGCGGCTCATCCATAATGGCGAGGGGGCGCCCACCCAGTGGCCCTCACCCATTATGGATGAGCTAAGGAGCCAGCCCAGTGAAACAGTGAGCACTCCCTCAGCTGATTTTTCCAGCTGATGGAGTGCTCCTGTACTGGCTGAACTGTCAAAGGGAAACACTCCTTCCCTTTGACAGTTCAGTTTAGTTCCCCAGCCGCACATGCTCACTGAGCCATGCAAGTGCCTGGGCGTTTTGCTTCGCCAACATTGCATAGCTCATTGGAAATGCTGGCTGGGGCACTGCATGTCTGTATGTCCGAGAGTGAGCTCCTGCGCCTCCTCGCACATACGGACAGAGCAGCCTGGAGTAGGGCGTTTCAGCACCCACACGCAGGTCAATGCATAAGGTACGTTTATGTTCATTGTTTTTATTTAAACATGTGTATGGATGCGTGTATGCTTATGTTATGAGTGAGTGTATGGTGATGGATGCTCGTGTGAATGATAGAGTGATTGCTGTATGAATGTGCAGCGCCTTGCATACACACCTAATCATGTTGACTGTGTTAGGCCCAAGGGGGCCCAGGGGACATGGATGGTATCTTTTTACTGGACATCTATCATAGATGCCCAGTAAAAAATGTCATGCCTGCCCCCTGGGCCCCCCAGCACCAATTGCAAACTGTTTGGATATTTACCCATTTTTTTGTTAAAAGTATGTTCTACAATGCAACATTTTAACCCATTATTTTAAAAAAATTCACAGGGGGAAATCTCCCCCGAACCCTACTTATTGGTTGGTCGCTATGGCATTTTTGGGGAAAATAGTTATGCCCCTACACTTAAAAAAACACCAGCCGCCACTGGCCCTCAGACTGTGTTGGGAACAGGATGGGGGGAATCCAGGGACTATGGTGGGAGCACAATGGGCGGGAACCATGGGATAGTGGTGGGAGCAGAGTGGGGAGAGCCCAGGGTGTGTGATGGGGTGGGGAGAGACCAGGGACTGGGTAGGAGTGGGATGAGGGAGCCCAGCGACTGTGATAGAAGCAGGTGACGGCGCGCAATGTATACTGTCCATTTGGCATTTCTGGGGGGTCCCGACCTGCCCAATTTTTGCTCAGGGGGACCCCAGCCAAAAAAGTTTGAAGACAACTGGTGTAGACCCTCCTGAGTAGATGAAATGCCATATAACAGATTATTTGCACCATGTTCATTCTCAGTACAGGGGCTAAAACACTCTTGTTGCCGTTGATATCAATGACAGGCAAAGGGCATTTTGTCCACCTGAAGTTGGCAATTACCCGGCCTGCTGCAACACCATACGACGTATTTAGTCTCAGGTTATGACTTTCCGTTAACAACTGCACTCAGCAGCACACAGCCATGCACTGAAAACTGTTTTCAGAGCCTTTTGTTATCACATTCACTTATTTAAATCCATTCATGCAGCTAATCTTTACATTTTTTAGACACTCATCTCACTAATGTCTTACTTCTGCGGTGCACGAACATGCTGCATTGTTGCTCATTTTGTGTCTTGGGCACAAATAACATATGGTGAGATGAAAAATATTAGTGTAAAATTGCTAACCAAATAGCTTTGTTTGCTAATCAAGAACATTTGAATTAGCTATCTATGCTAATCAATTCCTGAAAACCAAGTCGTGCCTTGCTGATGGACTTGCAAACGGCCGTTTGCCCACAAATAGTTAATATTTAGTGACAACACTAAATGCACTGTGAAACACAGATGGAGAATGGATGATCATAAGAAGAAAATACATTGGCAAAAGTGTCAGACTCTGCTATCAGAGTTAGCATTGCAAAAAAAGAAAAGGTTCCCTTGATTTTGTGGTAAAAGAATGTTGATCTTACTTGGAAATGCCACAAAGCATTCCCCAATGATTGGAACATGAACGGGCTCTTGCAGATTTAGACATTGAAACAAACACACCAAAAACACTATGGGGGTCATTACAAGTTAAGTTAGGCGGTAAGGGGTTAACGGCACCAGTAAAGGTGCCACAGCCATCAACCCCTTACAGCCTAATTACGATTTCTGCTCGCAGGACCCGCTAAGGCCGCCTGGTTTTAGCAGGTGCCCTTAGCGGGTCCTGCGAGCAGTCCAGGGTGCTAACAACGGGCCCGTTATTAACAGGCCTGTTGTTGGCACCCTCCCCATTCCCATTGATCCCTATGGGGGCTCGAATGGGAATGGGGAAGGGTTCCTCGAATGAGGAATTACCGGGTCCTACAAGGTTGGAATGGCCCGGTAATTCCTCATTCGAGGAACCCGGACCCGGTACCTGGTAAGGGGGTAGCCATGCCGCTAATAGCTTAATAACTTGGAATGACCCCCTATTTCCAATTGGACTTCGGGGGCCTCATTACAAGCATGGCGGTCCGGGAACTACGGTACCGGTAAGCATGCCGGTAGCGTAGTTCCTGTACCGCCATACTAGGAGCTCTGCTCGCGGGTGCCGTCTCAGCCGCCAGGTTTTTCCTGGCGGTTGTAATGGAACCCGCGAGCAGAGCACGTCGGATGCACCGGCACAACTCTGAATGTGCCGGTGCATCCGACGTCCCCATCCCCATTCAGCCCTATGGGGCAGAAAGGGGATCGGGAGGCCCTTGATTCCAGCACCTGCAAATGGGCAATTACCGGGTCCGCCGAGCTCGGCATGACCCGGTTCTTGCCCATTCGTGGCTGCCGGAAAAAATGCAACTCTGGCGGCAGCCTTAACGGCACGGCTACTGCCAGAGTTGTAATGAGGTGTTTTCAAAATAGAAAGGACGATATACACAGGATATCATATTTTTATTGTGCACAATGACCACTGTCCAGGCGGCTTTTTAATAACAATGGAATAGTTCTACAATGACATGTAATTACAAGTCACATTAGCGTGTACACTATTTTAGAAATCATATTATTGAAAAATAGGTTTGGAGATAAATGTTGATATTCATTAGTAGGCAGAGCGTTTCCACATTTGTGTGGCGACATGGGATTGCAGAAATACATTTAGAGTAAGAGGAGATTGGATTTGCTCTCATGCTGCACACAGAAACAGAATATCAAGCACAATTGCTTTTGTTGTCTGTTTTAATCAACACTGATTGCAGCCTGACACGTGTTTCGAGCATCCCGCTCTTCCACTGAGGCTTGATCTTGGCTTTTTATTAAGCCGATTACCGTGAGTTAATTTAACTAGGGTAAAGGAGTAGAAATTAGCCGTGGGCTCCACGATTCCTTGCAAGTTGCAGGAGCAGCTTGATATATAAATTATTAATTGTGCAGCGTGTTCGCTGCCGAGTGAGGAACAGGAGTGTTCTAAATACATTGCTATAAAATGCAGAGCGGGTTTATGGATTAATGGTGAAAAAAGTATGGGGATGTCCATTCCTTTAAAGTAGACCAAACTACATGTTTTCAATTCATGTAGGCTTTCTAATAGTGAACAGTTTTGTTTTCAAGCATTCTTTCTCTTACCTCTTTACAGTTTTTGGCAAAACTAAATGCTTGAGATTGACGAAAAAATAGGTTCCAAGTAGAAGCTGGCTGCCACACCTTGTAGAGCTTTGGTTTATAAACTGTACACAGTGGCTTCCGTTCATATTGGGCTGCCAGTTGTTCAACCTTCTTCACTTTATCTTCCCATTTTCTTTTCATTTGTTCTACAAGATATTGAATTAACAATGTATTAGAAATTTTGACAGTTTACTAAACCTTAGATTCATTTGTTTATACGTCGTTACATAATTAAATGGGTATGCCTAGGCTATGGGCCTTCTGATACAGTATACATGTTTATTTCCATAGTGTATAGATCTCTACTGAAGGCTACGCAAACGAGTTATCACAAAAAGTCAACAAAAACCAACTTGAAATGCTTTGATTACTTTAGTTTAGTTTATTTATAGAGCGCGCCAAGCTGTTAGGCAACTGTGCGCTAAACTTGCACGTTACAAAAATACATACATGATGTAGTGACCGCGACATAAAAATGTACACGTATACAATGAATAAGGGTAAAAAGGTACAGCTTTTGGTATATACATCAGATTTACAGAATATAGGATTTATATACATATTAACAGAATAAAAGATATTGCATAGTGGTGTGCCTGTCGGCCCCTGGTTAAACAAGCAGATTTTATTAAACAAAGGTTGGTAATCATTACAAAGTTACGGTTATTTTCTTTCTCCATATTTTATAGTTAGTACTGCCTCCAGGCGCAAAAGACATCCCTTTGCTATCATAGTCCTGCTCTGAGAAAGTATATTTTGTTTTCCTTACACATAACGTTGCCATGAAAAGCCCAGCATGGGAGAACGTACATTCAGTTCTGATGTCTTGCCAGCTTATTTCTCTGTGAGGTATAGTCTGGGAGGGAACAGGCTTCATTGCATTCTGCTCGTTTTGAGTGGTGGTAAAGAAACAAATACATTGAGAGATGCTGCAAGGTTCAGCAGTCCACTCTCACTTGGAAACTGGGCCCATTCATTACGTGGACATGTCCTTTCGTGTGTGTTTCTCCTAAATCGTTCTCACCTCGCAGAGTTTGCCAGCATCCTGGGGGTGGGGTGAAACAGATGATAGATTTCTGGCCTCGTCAACAAGTTAAAAAATCTGAGTCTTGGATTCTTTGTGATAGATTGTCCACCACAAATAAAGCTGGATTTCTCCTCAGAAAGCTTTTTTTTCACTCCTTAACAAATGTATTGATGGCATATTTTCCCAAAGTTGCCAAAAGCAGGGTACTTTTACCATTACAACTTAAAGATCTTCCAAATGTACAGTCTTTACAAGTTCTCCATCTACTTGTGTTTGTGAAAGTCGTTACCAAGCCTTCTGAGGATCCCATACCTCCAAGGGTTTCATCTTTTTGCTTTTAGTCCGCTAAAGTACATGCCATTCCTGTCAGTGCTAGTCAAGCTCCAGCAATGGTCTGGATTCAAGATCACTGCGGATGTAGTGACTCTTGCGCTACTGCAGGTTTGGCTCCACTCGTCCAGCCTTTTTGCTTCCAGCATTACTTTCAAAAAAATTTCAATTCTTCAATCAAAGCTCACGCTCGTATTCCGAATCTCTTCCAGGGTTTCAATGCTTCTTCTCACACACTACTTTTAACCCCATTGGAAAACGCTCTGTGAATCGGGGCCTATGTCTCATCCCAAACATTCACACAGGGACTAGGTGCATCTCCTGAGTTGCTACCTTAAGGTTTCTGTTAGGCAGAAACCTGTGAAGTTCCCTTAGGGACCACTGCAAAAGATTTAGGACTACAGGTGGATGGCAGTAAACCCAATTGGTAGCAGTCTGTACCACCCAGATTTACCTGGTAGCTGTGGCTGAGCAGTCAGACGTCTCTCAAGATGAATTAGGCAGTATATAGAGTATACACAATAGGTACAGAGATACAGTAGCACAAGCAAACACTGACCAGAGCTTTGGTGTAAAAGTATATAATTATTTATTTAAAGACACACTTGTAAATTACACTAGCACAAAAGAGGTAAGTAAATTCAACACAGAGTCACTATTATATATATACAACCCTAATTACTTATTAGACAAGTCTTAGTGAAAAACACCACTTATTTTCAGACAGAGGTGAGCGCTTAACCTAAGATGGCACTCTAATAAGTTATATAAAAAGGGCGGAAAAAGGCAGAGTTATGGAAGCACACAATTTCAATACTTTTCAAAGAACCACAGTGAGGCAAGTTAGGCAAAGTCTTCTGAAGAGCAAGGAAGTTCAAATGCCAGGCCCACTCTTAGAGAGAGCAAGCGAAATGTGTCCAGGATCACACAGTGGTGTTATGCCCAAAGAGTCTTTGTAGATAGTTCACAAAAGATTGAGATCAAGTCAGGAAAAGTTAGTTAACAGGCTCCAGGCTAACCCAGGTTAGAACGTCAAGGATTTACTGTCACTCCGAACGATCTGTCGCAAGGGAAGCCAGGCGGGACACAGTACCTGAAATGGGAAGAACGCTCCAGCGGGGGCAGTTGTTCCTGGCAGCGGGTGCAAGTCGGTGTTTCGTCCAGAGGAAGTCTAGCCGTGGAGGAAAGATGAAGGTCGTTGCACTGCCAGGGAAGAAATCGGCCGCAGAGTTTTCCGGTTACAAGGTACTACCCTTTTCTTCGCGGTAGTGGTAAACCGTGGTATTCCGGTTGCCGGGGTGCTTGGCACAGGCAAGGCAGCCACGAGATGGTCCAGGAAGGTGAAAAGACGGGCTACTGGTTATCCCCACCAGTCAAAGCAATAAGACTCTCCGGACTGGCGATCTCCTCTGTCGTCGGGAAAAGTGGTGAGACGGTTCAGCAGGGCTCCACCGGTGGTGTCGTCGTTGCAGGTCGGCTTGGCTTCTCCCTCCTCGGATTCTTTAGGTCCTGTGGCGACTTCTGAAGTTCCAGTCCCCAAAGCCCTGCTTTTATGCAGAAAACCCCCATTCATTCAGCCTAGCTGTCACTCAAGCATGCTAAGTGGTGAGCCGGGCGGCTCGCCACTTGGGCCAATCACACAAGAGTGCGACTTGAGTTGCCGAGGCAACTCAGTCCAGGGTGCCTAAATCCCTTCCCACACCCCCTGTGGTACCCAGACAGAGTGGCACCACTTTTGGAGGCTTCTGTGGAGAAGCCCGCCAAAAAGTGGAACAAAGGGCTTGACTTGGGTTGGAGTCACAGAAGCGAACACAAACGCCATTTTGGAACCAAGTTTCATCAAAAAATACCAACCGGTGAATTTATATTAATTTAATAAACCGGTGGTATGTTCGAGGCTATTTTAAAAAGTGGTAGCCTCGAACAATGGGAAAATCCCATAGGAATATATTTGTGGTCGAATATAAAAAGTAGTATCCACTGCCACCAGCCAAAACTCGGTCGGGGGGACTGGACAGTGCCCCCTCGAACCACAGACCCCAGGGCAATCGAATTGCCCCGACCAGTACGTCCACAATATGATGGTTTGTACTGGTTCTGTTCAAAATTTGAGACTAGTAAAGCCAATGGTGACTTTACATGCCCTGGGAGACAGTAGTCAATCCCAGGGTATGGAGTCTATGTTTGGGGGTCGCTACCACACCTCTGGGTTACTGCACGGAGGGTGCTGTGTAACCCACATATCAAAAACACATGAAGCCCTATGTGGCAAAGGACCCCATAGCCCATAGAACACATACAAAGTCAAAGGAACACCTCAAATCATGTCTAAGAGTGGGACAAAAAGAGTCTCACTCTTAGCAGGAGAAAAAAATAAACCCCAAAAATCCAGCAAAGCTGCTGGGGGACTCACTAGGTTTGGGAAATTAGCCTTTACAGAGAATTCTCCCTAACAGTTTCAAGCACGTCTTCTCAAGTTTGTCAGAGAAACTCATTGCATCTTCTCATGATGGTACTGAAATGCTTCCCAAAGCAAAATGATCAGTGTTTATGAGCCCCACCCCTAAGCACTAATCATAGGGGGTCGGAGCCTTTTCTCAACTGCTAGTGTCAGGGCTAAAGTTCCTCTTCTAAAGAGATCCTTACAGAGACTTACTGTGGCTTCTCTTGTGCTCCTATATTTGTGTTGCCTAGCGCACACCTAGGTTTAAGGTTTTTTTACAGGATTTGTTGAAAATTTACGGGGTGCCGGGGAGAATAACAACCTTGACACTGGGTTGTTTTAACCTATGTAAATCCAACAGATTGTCCACAAGATTGTGGAACTCTCCCGTCCCCTGCACACCCTTTATACTGTAGAAACAGTCAATATTTCTATACAATGGTAATATTCAGTTTCTTTCAGAAAAAAGAAGAAATTAATGAGAGAAGCTAATTCATGACACTATTATAATAAAACAGAATGATGGGGACCATCGGTTTTAATTGAATTTTAAATTAATTGTTATAGATATGAATTTCAATTCATTCATCATCCAGTCTTTGTAAACATAATAACATAAATGTGTTCATTTTGAGGTTACATTCAATATTATAATACAAGGGCATACAAGGTACTCATCACACTTTCTATACAATAGGCTTTTCACATGGTATATCCACAGAAAGTAATGATGAATATTTTCTCGACGCGTTTCGGGGTGTCCCCTTCTTCAGGAATTGATAGCCCTCTTCATTGCCGTTAATCTTTGTTTCGTCTATAATGTATGATACAATGATCAAATTTTAGATTCTCACTGATAACTGTCATTTAACTCTTGGGAGAAATTTTTAATAATAATCACCTGGATGTTCAATGTGGAATATCCTAACTGGATTTATTATCAATAGCAATATCAGCCCAATAATGGTTATTCAACCTGTAGATGTGATAAAAAGACAATAGGGAAAGCTCAATTAAAAACGGGATCTTAATTCATGAAGGAAAATCTAGTCATGTAATATCTAAGAAAAAATATTACCTTTCGGTATTTCTGTAAAAAGCTACTACATCCATGGAATGGGTCGCTGTGGTATGTAGAGAGTCCTCAGGTACGGAGGTAGTGCAGTAATGGGCGATTCCTCCACTCGTGTCTGTAAAAACACGTATATATACTATATTAGATACACGAAAACAATGGGGTGGGATCATTCTGTGGAGAGTATTCTGTGAAGGCCTCTAGGCTCATGATATGCAATTGGGGAGCTGTTTACAAAGGATTCTCTTACCTCCTTCCTGAGAAGATGGCCGGTGCTGTAGCTCGAACCGTTCTACACGGTTTTCGCTAAAGATGGCCACTATTTACATTATGACGTCATCACGTCGAAGCGTGACGACGTCACTATGTTTAGAACGTCAGCGTGTGACGGGAAAACAGACGTCATACGGACATATTTTAGAAAACAATGTGTAATTAACCAATAGTATATAGGTGTATATCTATACTGGTGCAGGGAGTTTGAGTCAAATGAAATAAAGGTGAAAAGAGTCGAAAGATAAATGTGAGGAGTGTCTCATGTAACTTCTGGGAAATCTATTGTTTACCACGGACAAAAGTTAATCGAATATTGGACATCCGTGTGTTTACTATTTCAAGAGAAGCATGCTCACATTCTATGGTCTGTAACTTAATACATCCTATGTCAGTAAAAAATCATCCTAAGTGAACTGAACAAATTCAAAAATGTATTTAACAGCAATTGATATTGTATCCACACTGGGTTTCTGATTGGGTCAGGGGAAACAGTATTTAGTTACAAAAATGAGGCTAAACTGTAATCTTCGTTCATCCCATTGGGAGCTAGACTGTTTAGTCTCTCTATCCAGAAGATTTCCCTCTGGTTCATACGTCTGGCATGATTGCCACCTCTTGGGGCTCTGTTCACAATTTCCAAAATCACAACCTTTAGTTGAGAAATATTATGTTTCTTTATGGAAAAATGTCTTGCTACAGGTGAGTTAACACTGTTGGTACGTATGTTACTTTTGTGTTCATTCCAGCGCTCCTTGGCTTTCCTTTGTGTCTGTCCAACATAGTAAATGCCGCATGGGCAGCTTAAACCATAAATGATTGATTTCGTGTCACAAGTGGCAAAATCCTTTAGTGGGATTTTTTGGCCATTTGATGGGTGTCTTACATAGCTTCCCTTCATTATGTTGTTACAATTGCCACAACTGAGACAGGCAAACGTACCTATTTTCCTCTTGGTGAGGGTTCTTTGATTGTCCACTCTCGGTCTTTCTGCTTTAACTAGGCTATCCCTGAAGTTCCGACCCCTCTTGTAGGCGATTATGGGTGGTTCAGGAAATAGTCTCTTTAGTTGTGAATCCAATTTGATTATACCCCAGTTCTTCTTGATCATCCTTGTTATGTGATGACTCTGTGCTGAATATCTTAAAGCGTAGAGAAATGGGATCTCCTTAGATCTATTTCTTGATATACGGAGGTCTTTCCTCTCCAATGTGAGTGTTTTTTCTTCTGCTTTCTTGATGATAGACTCTGGATAGCCTCTTTCCTTGTATCTTTGTGTCATCAATAGGTTTTCATTCCTCAGGGTGTCAGTTGTTGAGATAATTCTCTTTAGTCTAAGGAATTGACTGTAGGGCAAATTATTCTTTAAATGCGTCGGATGATGGCTCCTGAAGTGTAACGTGTTGTTAACATCGGTGGGTTTGTGATAAATATTGGTGATTATCCCATCTTCCCCAATCTCTAGTTCAACGTCCAAAAAATGTAGTTTAGGGGTTCCAATTTCCATCGTGAATTTGATTCTGTCGTGGCCTGAATTGATGTATTTTAGGAATTCCTCTAGTTCGTGATGTTGTCCTCTCCAAATGACGAAAACATCGTCAATGTATCTTTTCCAGGTGATGATTTTTTTGCTAAATTTTGTTGGTATCAAAATCCATTTCATCTCCAAATGGTACATGAATAGATTAGCATAGGCTGGGGCCATTGCTGACCCCATTGAAGTTCCTGATGCTTGTAAATAGTACTGCGTCCTGTATCTGAAATAGTTGTTAATGAGTATAATTTTGCTTAATTTCATTAGGAAGGTTTTGTTTGCTTCACATTCATTTCTTAGTAGACACCATTCGAGTGCTTCCAAACCGTCTTGATGTGGGATGCATGTATATAGACTCTGTACATCAAACGAAACCAGTAGATCATTTCTGTTAATATCTGTTAAGGTGTCTAGGTGATTGAGAAAATCTGTGGTATCTTTAAGATATGTTGTGGTTGTTTGGACTATGGGTTGTAATGCCTTGTCCACATAAACTGCTAGTGGGTTGAAGATACTATCAGTTCTCGCAACAATCGGTCTGAGGGGGGGTTTTGTCAAGTTCTTATGTATTTTTGGCAGTCCATAGAAGATTGGAGTAATAGGATGTTCATTAATCAAAAACAATTTAGTCTTGTTGGAAATCCATCCTTGGTCCTCAGCTTCCTCAAGCGTAGTTTCAATAATGCTTGATATTTCTCTGACCGGATCTTGTTCAATTTTTATGTACGTGTTCTCATCTGTTAGGAGCTCTAAAATCTTCTCCTCATAGTATGTAGTGTCCATAATAACTATGGCCCCTCCTTTGTCTGCCGGTTTTAGGGTCAGGCTTCTGTCATCCGCAAGGTTCTTGATGATTTCATTCTGCCTTCTCCTGGTATTGTAGTTCCTTGTTCTGGTGAAATTAACCCTTTTGAGATCTTTTATCATCTGTTCTTCAAACATTCTGATGGTTATGTTATTGACTTGAGGGTCGAAATGACTCTTGGGTTTCATTTCTAAGTATTGATGTGGCTCTTGTGTAGTGTTGATTCCCATTTGTGAATCAAAAAAGACTTTGAGTCTCATTTTCCGTGCCAGTCTGTGAAGATTGATTTTTTCTTCTCATTAATTTCTTCTTTTTTCTGAAAGAAACTGAATATTACCATTGTATAGAAATATTGACTGTTTCTACAGTATAAAGGGTGTGCAGGGGACGGGAGAGTTCCACAATCTTGTGGACAATCTGTTGGATTTACATAGGTTAAAACAACCCAGTGTCAAGGTTGTTATTCTCCCCGGCACCCCGTAAATTTTCAACAAATCCTGTAAAAAAACCTTAAACCTAGGTGTGCGCTAGGCAACACAAATATTGGATTCTTGCTCTCTGCCCCCCTAAAAATGCTTAGGGAGTGACACAACAGCCATAGCAGCACCCAATAGAAATACTAACAATCACCTCCGCCTCCCTAAGGGATGTCTTTTTCAAAGATCAATGCAATTACAGAAAAACACGCCACAACTTTGGCATTTAACGAAGAGGAAGCCACACGAATTTTAGGGCTTTTGAAGGAAATCGAAACAACCACACCAACAACGACTAGTCCAGAGAAACTTATTACACAATTGGAGAGGGTCATCAGAAGGGAGATATCGCAAAAACTACACGCTACTACATTAGCACAATACTACCGAGCACAAAGAATCCCAAGAGGACTAAGGGTATATTTAAGACCCACACTGTGCAAGGACAACCCAGATTTTGTGAAGAAATGGGAGCAGATCTTAAATAAATGCTCTTTGGATCTTATATTATTGACAATCGAGGAATTAGCAAAATCTGTCAGCAAACTCGACAGTGAAATCGAAGACCTGACAGAACAACTGTCGAAATTTAAAAACAAAGAGGAATTAACAACCATCATAGAGGAAGTGAACAGAACATTGGACAACTACAAAAAGGACATAGAACAACGCAAAGTCCGAAAATTCAGAAGAGATACGTTGGATTATCTTCAGGATATAGTATACTCCTGGCAAGAATACTACGCACAAAACAAAACCGCACCAGGTAGAAGACCACAAAACCACAAAACACCAATACCGGGACAAGAACCAAGTGGATCCAGTAGCGAAATACCTACAAGTGGGGACGAAGTTATCAATAGGGAGAACGCGGAAAGTGGACCGATTATACATACATCACAAGAAGCGACTACCTCTAACGCACAAACCACTCCCTTGGTTTTTTTAGACAAAAGACTACGCGAAGAGGCAATAAGAAATCTAAGATCGCGGAACAAACCAAACAACTAGTTGTTAATATTTCATCAAAACCACTATCCAAAGACCAAACGGACACATTGAACCTAGGTTTAACATTTATACCAACCCAGAATTCCAATTTGCTGGAAGAAAAAATCAATCTTCACAGACTGGCACGGAAAATGAGACTCAAAGTCTTTTTTGATTCACAAATGGGAATCAACACTACACAAGAGCCACATCAATACTTAGAAATGAAACCCAAGAGTCATTTCGACCCTCAAGTCAATAACATAACCATCAGAATGTTTGAAGAACAGATGATAAAAGATCTCAAAAGGGTTAATTTCACCAGAACAAGGAACTACAATACCAGGAGAAGGCAGAATGAAATCATCAAGAACCTTGCGGATGACAGAAGCCTGACCCTAAAACCGGCAGACAAAGGAGGGGCCATAGTTATTATGGACACTACATACTATGAGGAGAAGATTTTAGAGCTCCTAACAGATGAGAACACGTACATAAAAATTGAACAAGATCCGGTCAGAGAAATATCAAGCATTATTGAAACTACGCTTGAGGAAGCTGAGGACCAAGGATGGATTTCCAACAAGACTAAATTGTTTTTGATTAATGAACATCCTATTACTCCAATCTTCTATGGACTGCCAAAAATACATAAGAACTTGACAAAACCCCCCCTCAGACCGATTGTTGCGGGAACTGATAGTATCTTCAACCCACTAGCAGTTTATGTGGACAAGGCATTACAACCCATAGTCCAAACAACCACAACATATCTTAAAGATACCACAGATTTTCTCAATCACCTAGACACCTTAACAGATATTAACAGAAATGATCTACTGGTTTCGTTTGATGTACAGAGTCTATATACATGCATCCCACATCAAGACGGTTTGGAAGCACTCGAATGGTGTCTACTAAGAAATGAATGTGAAGCAAACAAAACCTTCCTAATGAAATTAAGCAAAATTATACTCATTAACAACTATTTCAGATACAGGACGCAGTACTATTTACAAGCATCAGGAACTTCAATGGGGTCAGCAATGGCCCCAGCCTATGCTAATCTATTCATGTACCATTTGGAGATGAAATGGATTTTGATACCAACAAAATTTAGCAAAAAAATCATCACCTGGAAAAGATACATTGACGATGTTTTCGTCATTTGGAGAGGACAACATCACGAACTAGAGGAATTCCTAAAATACATCAATTCAGGCCACGACAGAATCAAATTCACGATGGAAATTGGAACCCCTAAACTACATTTTTTGGACGTTGAACTAGAGATTGGGGAAGATGGGATAATCACCAATATTTATCACAAACCCACCGATGTTAACAACACGTTACACTTCAGGAGCCATCATCCGACGCATTTAAAGAATAATTTGCCCTACAGTCAATTCCTTAGACTAAAGAGAATTATCTCAACAACTGACACCCTGAGGAATGAAAACCTATTGATGACACAAAGATACAAGGAAAGAGGCTATCCAGAGTCTATCATCAAGAAAGCAGAAGAAAAAACACTCACATTGGAGAGGAAAGACCTCCGTATATCAAGAAATAGATCTAAGGAGATCCCATTTCTCTACGCTTTAAGATATTCAGCACAGAGTCATCACATAACAAGGATGATCAAGAAGAACTGGGGTATAATCAAATTGGATTCACAACTAAAGAGACTATTTCCTGAACCACCCATAATCGCCTACAAGAGGGGTCGGAACTTCAGGGATAGCCTAGTTAAAGCAGAAAGACCGAGAGTGGACAATCAAAGAACCCTCACCAAGAGGAAAATAGGTACGTTTGCCTGTCTCAGTTGTGGCAATTGTAACAACATAATGAAGGGAAGCTATGTAAGACACCCATCAAATGGCCAAAAAATCCCACTAAAGGATTTTGCCACTTGTGACACGAAATCAATCATTTATGGTTTAAGCTGCCCATGCGGCATTTACTATGTTGGACAGACACAAAGGAAAGCCAAGGAGCGCTGGAATGAACACAAAAGTAACATACGTACCAACAGTGTTAACTCACCTGTAGCAAGACATTTTTCCATAAAGAAACATAATATTTCTCAACTAAAGGTTGTGATTTTGGAAATTGTGAACAGAGCCCCAAGAGGTGGCAATCATGCCAGACGTATGAACCAGAGGGAAATCTTCTGGATAGAGAGACTAAACAGTCTAGCTCCCAATGGGATGAACGAAGATTACAGTTTAGCCTCATTTTTGTAACTAAATACTGTTTCCCCTGACCCAATCAGAAACCCAGTGTGGATACAATATCAATTGCTGTTAAATACATTTTTGAATTTGTTCAGTTCACTTAGGATGATTTTTTACTGACATAGGATGTATTAAGTTACAGACCATAGAATGTGAGCATGCTTCTCTTGAAATAGTAAACACACGGATGTCCAATATTCGATTAACTTTTGTCCGTGGTAAACAATAGATTTCCCAGAAGTTACATGAGACACTCCTCACATTTATCTTTCGACTCTTTTCACCTTTATTTCATTTGACTCAAACTCCCTGCACCAGTATAGATATACACCTATATACTATTGGTTAATTACACATTGTTTTCTAAAATATGTCCGTATGACGTCTGTTTTCCCGTCACACGCTGACGTTCTAAACATAGTGACGTCGTCACGCTTCGACGTGATGACGTCATAATGTAAATAGTGGCCATCTTTAGCGAAAACCGTGTAGAACGGTTCGAGCTACAGCACCGGCCATCTTCTCAGGAAGGAGGTAAGAGAATCCTTTGTAAACAGCTCCCCAATTGCATATCATGAGCCTAGAGGCCTTCACAGAATACTCTCCACAGAATGATCCCACCCCATTGTTTTCGTGTATCTAATATAGTATATATACGTGTTTTTACAGACACGAGTGGAGGAATCGCCCATTACTGCACTACCTCCGTACCTGAGGACTCTCTACATACCACAGCGACCCATTCCATGGATGTAGTAGCTTTTTACAGAAATACCGAAAGGTAATATTTTTTCTTAGATATTACATGACTAGATTTTCCTTCATGAATTAAGATCCCGTTTTTAATTGAGCTTTCCCTATTGTCTTTTTATCACATCTACAGGTTGAATAACCATTATTGGGCTGATATTGCTATTGATAATAAATCCAGTTAGGATATTCCACATTGAACATCCAGGTGATTATTATTAAAAATTTCTCCCAAGAGTTAAATGACAGTTATCAGTGAGAATCTAAAATTTGATCATTGTATCATACATTATAGACGAAACAAAGATTAACGGCAATGAAGAGGGCTATCAATTCCTGAAGAAGGGGACACCCCGAAACGCGTCGAGAAAATATTCATCATTACTTTCTGTGGATATACCATGTGAAAAGCCTATTGTATAGAAAGTGTGATGAGTACCTTGTATGCCCTTGTATTATAATATTGAATGTAACCTCAAAATGAACACATTTATGTTATTATGTTTACAAAGACTGGATGATGAATGAATTGAAATTCATATCTATAACAATTAATTTAAAATTCAATTAAAACCGATGGTCCCCATCATTCTGTTTTATTATAATAGTGTCATGAATTAGCTTCTCTCATTAATTTCTTCTTTTTTCTGAAAGAAACTGAATATTACCATTGTATAGAAATATTGACTGTTTCTACAGTATAAAGGGTGTGCAGGGGACGGGAGAGTTCCACAATCTTGTGGACAATCTGTTGGATTCTCTTGTGCTCCTGTCAAGGTATAAGTGCCTCTTCTCAAGCACTCTTCACACACACATTTTTATCTCTCTTCAAATTTTATAATTTATTTATTTACTTAACCATTTACGTATTTGTATTTTATGGTGAGCACTGTGTGCTAATCTGGTATCTGTGTAGTGTTTGTTTTGGCTTCTGAAGCCGTTTTTCTTTATTAAGTACTAACATACTTACCAATGTTAACTTGTGCCACTCCCAGAGACAATGATGAAGATTAACCAGCCTCACACTAAGACAGGTGCAACAATGTTACCAAGAGCCACACTTAGATGGAATCATGAATGATATCATGTCCCACACTTAGATGGATTTGTAAATTATAGCATGTACCTCATCTAGACAGAATTATGACTGGTAGCATATAGCTCACTTAGTTGGTACTGTAAATGATAGATAGAATTGCGAACGATAGAATGTGCCACACCTGAAAGGAATTGTGAATGATAACATATCCCGCACTTAGATAGACTTGTGAATGATATCTACAGAGTGTGCCCGCCCTAATAGCGTCACTGTGTTAAGGTTGAATCTAGAGAGTGTGCCCTAATAGCGTCACTATCTTAGAATTAAACTTAGAAATTGTGCCCCAATAGCGTCACTGTGTTAAGGTTGAATCTAATAAGTGTGCCCTAAGATCGTCACTGTGTTAAAGTTGAACTTAGAAAGCATATCGAATAGCGTCGCTGTGTTAAAGTTGAACTTAGAAAGCGTACCCTAATTAGCGTCAATGTTAAATCTAGATGATATTCCCAACATCAATGTCTGTGCCCTAATAGCGTAATTATCTTAATGTTGAATCTAGAAAGTGTACCTAATAGCATCACTGTGTTAAAGTTGAACCTAGACGGTATTCCCAACATCATTTAGTGTGCGCCAATAGCGTCACTGTGTTAAAGTTCAACCTAGAAGCATCCCCTATTAGAGTCACTGTATTAGAGTTGAATTAAGATAGTATCACCAACAACATTGAATGTACCCTAATAGCGTCACTGTGTTAAAAGTTAAATTTAGTAGGTAGATTGTGCCTGATTGCATACACTTCACGGATTACCACAATATCACACTACTACTCTTACTATCTCCTATACACCACCATTCAACTAGAACACAGCAGTACTATGACACATTCAGTAAAGCTGTTCTCATACTAACATGACCCATCAAACAACCCATCATCCTAATAAAACACAGCTAGCTAGCACACACCGGCTACCTTAGGCGTCTCCTCAGGCCTAACGCAGCCATAACTCAGTCTGGTTATCAACCCTCCAGATTGAACACATTCAACTGATCTCCTCAGCACCACATCTACCGTTAAGAAGCAGCTATTATGCAACAACCACACCGGCTGCACACATACCTGGTGCGCCCATGCACTTTACGACTCTCTCTTTCTCAACTGACTTGAACTGCGGTTTCCGTGGGCGTTCAACCTACCTGTGCCTTGAGATCATACCAATGGTACATAAGGCGCTATACAAATGCAAAATAACATAACACATCTGTAATTCTGGGAAATCCACAGTATATGCAGTTTTCCACAATACTCCAAAGGCGGCTTCTTCCTACTGACATGTTGATTGGTTGATGTGAATATTCTCGGCTCTAGTTTAAAGTCATTTGTTAATTACTTCTTCATTCCCTTCTATGCTGCTAGCAGTAAAAGGTGTTTATCCGGATCTGTAAAACAGGTGCCTGCCATTTTTAATCATTTGTATTATTTATTTTTTATTTTATTGTTCATTTATAACGCGCTTAATACCAGCGAGTGGTTTCTGAGCATGGGATCGGGATTCAAACCTGTATTGCACCACGTTGCCTTGCTTCCAAGGCAAACGCGTTGCCCCTGAGCTATCCTTCCTCCCCATTATTAGAGTTTTCAATAAATAAAAAACAATGCATGCAGTAATAAACATAAGCACATGGGTATGCAAATGGTTAAAGATTGGATATCGACAATGTAAGAATGTATTAATTAGAATAAAATGAATGCATACATAATAACAGGGACCCAACATCACAACCAAATCAGACACATAAGGGAAGAGGATAGATACCAGTGGAATAACCATATTTACTGATATTTAGGAACATTACAATTATAATCAGATTGTTTAAACACTAGCTGGACATGTATTAGAGTTTTTAAAAGTAATCAAAAGGAGACAGTTTTAATTCAAACTTATAAGAATCCTAAACAGTTTTAGCTACACATGACTTAATTCTATGAGAACATATCAGATCCCACCATTCATTAATGCTACGAATCTGCGCATCTTTCCAGTGTTTTGTAATATTTTGGGAGTACAATGAGTATATACAAATTAGGAGATTTAATGTATATTACGTCTGACATGCCCAAAGAAGTGAACACATTTTCAAGCGTTAAAGGAGCACATAACTTTAAAATCTGGTGCAATATTGCTCGGGCTTTTAAAAAAAAAAAAATGTTTTATTTAACTTGCAGATTGCCACATTACATTGCTTTCAATCGCATTGCATACCGTTACATTGGTTCGATTGATACAACATTGAAGTATACCATGTTTATTTTTACAACTCTTCCCGTTCTTCATCTCCTAGGGACTTTTATCCGCCAAGTATTGTCTATACGCGCCCCAAATGTATCTCGGGCGGCAGGACATTGGGAGCAGTCCAGAATATACCTCTTCAATGTCGTTCGCCCAGGTCGTGTCTTTCTCCCAGTCACTCAACACAGGCAGATCCCTGTCTTTCCAGTGCATCAATGTCACACGTTTTGCTAACAATAAACTCAGATTCAGAAATTTGCGTTGGATTGGACTCATCTTGCTCACAATACCCAGCACACACGCTCCTGGGTCCCAATTTATAGGTTGGTCTGACATCTCGTACAATGCTCTGCTTACATCAGTCCAATAATCAGCAAGTTTTCTGCATGATTACAACATATGGAACATGCCTGCTTCATCACTCCCACACCTGGGGCACTTTCCTGACAATGTGGGATACATACATTTGAGTCGGCCGGTGTGAAATGCACCCTGTTGAGTATCTTATAGTGTATTAGCCGGTACATGGTATTACATGATATACTCTTTGCCAATTCACATAATTGTGACCAGTGTGCGTCTGTGAATGTGATTCCCAGATCAAGCTCCCATTCCCCTTTTACATCTGGGGTCTGAACTATCTTGGTTGATAGGGTAATTTTGTAGAGTGTAGAGGCCGACCTCTTCTCCACACTAGGGGACAGTGCATATCCCAGGCTCGGGTGTGGTATGGGTTCTTTAGGGAAGCTTTCCCATGTGCTGGTCATTGCCGAACGGGGCCTGAGGTATTTCAGCTTCTGTGTTGGGGTGTCGCTTATAACCTCTTTAATATCATCCCATTTAATAAATTGTTTGTCAACAAAAAGATCTCCAAACCAGTTTATGCCCTTCCCTCTCCAGTGTGCGGCCAGCTTCGTATCTTGCGTTGGGAGTAGGTACGGTGTGTCCCATATGGGCATGCTGGGGCTATATAGCACAGTGTGTCAGGGGTTCCCGGCCAGTCTGGTCCATGCTCTACATGTCACTGTTAGATTAATGGAATTGTCGCACCTCAGACCCCCCTCAGCTAGCCTATGTAAGAGCCTTGATGGGCCCTCACCCTGTGTCTCGATAAACGTGTGCGGTGCGTCACGGCCCTTCCTCTGTCCAGTATATTGCATAATAGGCCTGTGCTGAGAGGAAGTACAGTTCAAAGTCGGGGGCGACGAGTCCCCCTGTTCGTATTGTTTAGTCAGTCGCTTCCAGCTTACCCTAGGTTGACCCCCCATATAAACTTTGAGCATGCTCCTTGGATCTTGGTGAGGAGGGTTCTCCCAGGCCAGACCGGGATTTTGCTGAACAAGTAAAAGAGTTTAGGGAGTATAATCATTTTAATCAATGCTAGGCGACATATTAGAGAGATCGGCAGATGGTTCAAGCGGTTAAGTTTAGCACAAAGTGTGTCCGTTAATTCACCATAATTCAAGGCGCATGCAAGTTGTGTTGTGCGTCCTATCTCAACTCCCAAGTACTTCACCTTCTGGGGTGCCCATTTGAGTCTGTGCAAATCAGTGGGTTGTTTAGTCGTTTCTGTTAATGTAAATACCTCAGATTAAGCAGCATTCAACCTTAGACAAGAGTATTCCCCGAATTCCTGTACCGCTTTAAGAATCTTTAGTAAGTGTTTCTCCGGGTTTCTGATGTACAACATTATATCGTCGGCATAGAGAGTTATAAGCTCCATCCTGTCAGCTAGTGGTATCCCGGCTCTAATGTATCTTGCCTTCAGCAGGTCAGCAAGAGGCTCAATTACCAGATCAAATAACAGTGGGGAAAGTGGGCAGCCCTGTCTTGTGCCCCCAGCCAGTTCTATGATCGATGATAGAGTCCCACTGACGCATACCCTTGCATGTGTAGAGTATATGGACCCACTTGATAAAATTCGGGCTGAATCCATAGTTTTTTAGGGCTTTGAACAAGAAGGGCCAGGACATGGTGTCTAAGGCTTTCTGCATGTCCAAGGCGAATGCTATACCTTCGTTATCTCTTGGGATTTATGCCAAAATATTATAGCACCTGCGGATGTGAGAGGCTGTGGATCTGCCCAGCACAAAGCCAGTCTCGTCTTCATGGACCATGTGGGGAATTAGGGGGTTTAGGCGAGTGGCTAGTATCTTAACAAATATTTTCGCATCAATATTTATTAGGGAGACTGGGCGATAGGAGCCACAATCCTACAGTTGTTTCCTGGGTTTGAGTAGCAGGGTAATGATTGCTTCTCGTGTTGGGTCCGGTAGTCTCCCAATTTCTAGCGCTTCTGGCCATACTGCGAGGAGGTGGGGCACTAATGTGTGCACAAATTCTTTGCAGAATTCCGCTCCTAGACCGTCAGAGCCAGGTGCTTTCCTACCAGGCAGAGCTTTTAGGGCCTCCTTTATTTCACCCACCGTCAGGGGGATCTAGGGCATCCCTGGTTTCACCGGACAAAAGAGTGGTGGGTATTTTAGCTAGATAGTTGTCAATTTCATCTTCCGTGGCTGTGCTCTGAGGGGATTATAATGTAGCGTAGAAGATCTCTTCTTGACCTGTGACAACTCCGTCCGTCCTAGTTATGCATGGGATGTTCGTGCTACCCCTTTCTCTGCGTACCAGCTGTGCTAGCAGTTTGCCAGATCTTTCCTGTTCGCCATATCTCCGAACAGCTCCTGGCTTATCGAAATATCGCATTTCTCGGTTCAACACTGCTCGAAATTAGTCCAGCTGTGTTTTGATAGCTGACGCTGTTTGCATTGATGGGGTAGTTGCATATTGCTCTTGGAGTTTGGCTATTGCTTTTTCTTCTTCTCCCTACCGCTCTACGTATATCTCCGAGTACTCCCAGGTTCGGTGGACATTGCAGTGCCTCTGATATAGGCTTTAAATGCCTGGGACAGGACAGTCTGACTGGCGACCGATCCTTCATTGGTCTAAAAAAATTCAGTAACATGTTGGGCCAGGCTAGTTTTATACACTAGGACAGTCAATGCAGCTGCCTAAAAGCGCCATGTTATTCTTTGCAGGGTGACCTTGGGGATAGCAATGGAAAGTAAAATCAGCGAGGGGTCAGACAGTGTCCTAGGCAGTATCATGGCCTCTAATGACCATCCCAAGACCCTCTGCGACACTAACCATAAATCGATCCTGGAGTGCATATCGAGGACCGAAGACTAAAAAGTATACGCCCACTGTGGCCCATGTTGTGAGCGCCAGGCGTCTTTCAGACCCAAGTCTGTTATATGTGTACTTATTACTCTGGCTGCTCCTGTCAGGGATCTGGGAGTGCTTGATGTACGGTTTAGGTCCACATCTAATATGGTGTTGAAGCCCCCCCCCCCCACAGATGATCTGGGCAGCCGGGTACTTGGCGCATTTCTGAAAGACCTCGGTGTAATACTCCGGGTCATTGATATTAGGGCTGCACATGATCAGTAAAACTTCAGTGTTACCTAATTTACCATGTACCGCCACATATCTGCCTTTTGGGTCTATGTCTGTTGCCAGGTGGGTGAATGGTAATGTTTTGTGTATAAGTATCATTGGGGCGTGGCTACACTGGCCACGTGAGAGGCTGGAAGTCCCTGGATCTCCCACAGAGCCGACGAAAACCTGAACATGCCCGCTGGCAAAACGCATTTAAACAACTTCAAAAAGCAGGACCAGTGATAGGAACACGAGCGGCACCCAGCGCACCAAGCCCGCTCTAAAACGAACACCCAAGGCTGCAATAATTGCTAAAATCGAGTCGCGGAATCCCTGCGGACTGCAACCCAAAATGGCTGCCTGAAGAAACAAAGGACTCAGGCGGACCGAAGCCCGACGGATGAAGCAATGAAAGTATAAAGACTGGAGGCTGCCGAAAACAGGAAGCGTATGCCCGCCGTGAGAACCAAACATGTCTGCGCCGAGAACGATATGCCAACAATGTACCGACACACATGCGACGCTGACAGAGATATAGCCTGAAGATTGCACAACAAGGACCCGCAGGCTGTCGTGTGACCTGCGCTACAAGGTGAGCCAGTGTTAGGGAGAATTCTCATTCTATGGCTAATTTCCCTTACCTATAGAGTCCCCCAGCAGCTTTGCTAGATTTGAAGGGTTTGTTTTTTCTCCTGCTAAGAGTGAGACTCTTATTCCGACTCTTAGGCATGTTGCTATGTGTGTTCTAGGCTATTTTTTGTGTTTAATGTCTATGGGGTTTCTCTCACCCTCTTAGGAACCATCTTTATCCACATGTGTTACACCGCACCATCCGTGCAGTAACACAGGGGTGTCGTAGCAACCCCCAAACATAGACTCCATACCCTGGGACTGACTACTGTCTCCCAGGGCATGTAAAGTCCCCATTGACTTTATTAGTCACTCTTTCTGAACAAAACCAGTACAACCCATCTTACTATGGAGGTACTGGCAAGGGTTAATAGTTTCTCCCTTATGTTCATTTTCGAGAGGGTACCATACAGTCCCTCTCTCAAAAGTTTCTGGCTGGTGGCAGTGGTTACTACCAAAAATATTCGACCGCAAATATTTCCCTATGGGATTTTCCCATTGTTCGAGGCTACCACATTTACTGACGGCCTCTAACATACCGCCGGTTTATTTTTATATTAACTTTACTCCGGTAGGATTTATTTGCCAGAACTTTCTCGTGTCTTTCTCTAAGATCCTAACCCAGGTCGGTGATCCTTTGTTCGTCCTTTTGGCGGGCTTCTGCCAAGAAGCCCTCCTTTCGGCACCACCGAGTCTGGGGTGGACTCATTGTGTGGGAGGGGGAGTAGGACCCCTGGACAGGGTTGCCTCAGCAACCCATGTCGCACTCTGCACTGATAGGCTGGAGGGTCTCCTGCCAGGATGACCACTCCACTGTGTGAGTGACAGTTAGGCTGTATGAATGGGGGTCTTTTTGCATAAAAGCAGGGTCCCGAGGACTGGAAGAGCAAGATGTCGCCACTGGAACTAAGAAGCTGAAGAGGAGAGAAGCCAAAGACATCTGCATCAACTGAACCACCGGTGAAGCCATGCTGCAGCGTCTCACCACTTTTCTCCACACGACGAGAAGATCTTCATCTGCAAGAGCCTTCTTCCCTTGAGCTGGTGGGGCCAACCAGTTTGCCAATCGCCTTCCCGGACCTGCCTTGGTCGAATCGCCAGTGCCCTGCACTCGGAGACCGGATAGCCAGGCACCCGTCCACCCGGACCGCGATTTAAAGGAGCGTACCTTTTATTTGGTTTGTCAGCTGCGTGGCTGGTTTCATCCCTGGGCAGTGTAGTAACTCGAACCTTCCTCCATGACGAGAGTCTCTCTTCCTCTTCTGGATCTCCCAAACTGCACGAACTGCCAGGAACAACCGCCACCGCAGGAGCCTCTTCTACATTTTAAGGTACTTTGTTCCGCCATGTCTCCCTTTTCGTTTGGTATCGCTAAAGGTGTTTTAAATCCTTTACCTACCTGTTGGGTTGGCCGCCCCTATCATCTAACATTGTCTTTCACCTTCTGCAACCACCTTTTTGAATCGTTTATCAAAGACTTGACTGCAGCTATAAGAACACTTTGCTCCTGGGCACTTTGCCATGTACCACTGACTCTGGCACAGGCCTATTGACTCTGGCTAAATCTGTTACAACTGCCTTCTCTAGATTGCTTCTCACCTAGAAATGTGTTGGTGCACCTAACTCTTATAACCACTTTTTCCTTCCCACTGTTTAAACTTGTGAAGTGCCATTTTGCTTGGTTTTCAACTAAGTATTATACATGCTAAAGTACTGCCTTGCCTAAACTTGTTCACAATCTTATTGGGAAGTGTTGCTGAGGTGCCTAAGAGTATATTCCTGAATAACTTGTTCTTTCCCTCCCTTGTGAGAAATTGATAGTGCCATTTGTGTTTGGTTTTCACTGTGCCATTTTGCTCAGTTTTCATTCTTGCTCAAACTTGTCTACAATTTAACTAGGGAGATGTGTATACTTTTCTTGACTGATTTCAACTTGCTTTAGTGTTGAACTAGAAGTGTGTAAAATAAATATATCTATTCTTTTTAATACAAAGCTTTGGGTAGGGTTACCTTGTACCATAGTACTACAGTCTTATTGTGTAAACCCTGAATACTGCTCATCTCCCTCTTGAGATAAATCGGACTGCTTAGCCACAGCTACCAACTAAATTATTGTGGTACGGACTGATACCAAAGGGGATGGATTGCTCATACCTGTAGTCTTAATCTTCTGTAGTGCTCCCTAAGGGGACTGCACAGGATTCTGCCTAACAACCAGAACCCCCCCCCCCCCAAATAACCGGACGACCCAACAGCTACAGCGCATGAGGCGCAGCTATAAGCGTGCAACGTTGAAGCCAGTAGTAATAAAACAAGACTCACGCAGCCCTCCATAGACGCCCGCAGAGACGGCCTGCCGCCGGGCGAACACACCTGGCCAGGCAGACACTCTGAGGCGCACAGATAAGCGTTAACATACAGGGAGGGGGGCCCAGCCAACGTCACGACCTCGGGACAACGAAGATGATGGTGGAGAATATGGGGGCATGACACACACGCTGGAAGGCAAGCGTGCAGACTAATAGGGCCACGGGACTCAGACCTAGAAAATAGGTGCCCGGTCTGGACAAGAGCCCCCCCCCAGAAATCATTCCACCTAGCCGCAGTACTGCACTAGGTGGCAGCATCAGCAGTAAAGTCTGCCCAAAACTGTGGAAGACCCCCAGCTGAATCTTCAAGGCAGTGAATGCAGACAAAGAGCCCACCGAACTGCAGGCTGAAAGCAAGGTTAGCAGTGCAGGACGGCGGACCAACGTCCAAAGCTCAGGAAGGGCACTGTGGCAGATACACTGAGGACATGGGCTCCGCAACACACACCACTATCGGCACATACTGAGAGGGCAAGGCAAATGTTGTAAGAAGAAGAAACTTCCACAAGCCCCGGCCATTGTGAGAGATTGGATCAGATAACACAGGCAGGCAAAGCACCCTCCGCGAGGAGAAGAGATACACAAAAAGAACCTAGACTTAGTAACCACCAGCACAGGAAGCCATAACCAGGAGACCACAAAAGGAGTAGAGTGCGCACGCCAGCGCAGGACATCCACCGCACGCCACAGAGACTTGCAACCAGGGAAACCTTCTGGCCCACGTTGGCGTTAAGAACCCATGGAACATTCTTAAGTGCCACAATATACGGGGGCACACATAACGGTAACTCGGACCCCAGAGACCGGGGAGGCTCATATTGGAAGATTCCGAGATGGCAGCCAAAGTACTCGAAACGAGAGGGAAACAACCTACAATGGAGGAGTACACCAAAACACTGCAACCAATGGAGAGAGCCAGGAGTAAAGAGAGGAGCTTACAGGCAAACACGGCCCCAGTGAGCAGCGAACAACAGATCCTAGAGGCGATAGCAGATCTAAAAGCAACTTGTGAAACCAAATTTGGAAGCGGCTATGACAAACCTCAAAACTTCTCTCGAATTCAAAACTGATGCGGTACAAGTAGATGTTAACTTATTGCGACAAGACGTAAGGGCGATAGCAGAGCGCACGAGCGAACTGGAGAAAGAAGTCCAATCAAATACCACTACCTGCACAGTCAATGACTCTGAGACCCACACACTGCGTCAACAAGTAAGCAACCTGGAAAATGGGGCTGAGGAGGCAGAAGGAAGGGCCCGGAGGAACAACATACGTATAATAGAGCTCCCAGAGGGGGAAGAGGGATCGAACCCCACAGACTACATTGAAACCATGTTGCTGCAAGAAATCGAAGGAGGAGCACTCTCCCAAGGATTTGCGGTGGAGAGGGCTCACAGGGCACTGACACAGAGGCCAGCACCGGGAGCCCCCCCCCCCCACCCCCGAGACCAATCATTGCCAAGATATTAAACTATCGAGACCGGGAAAAGATCTTGGAACACTTCCGCAAAGGGGGCATGATACGGAGAGCATCAGCGGCAATAACGGCATATCCGGATTATACTCTGCAGGTACAAAGATGCTGACTAAACTTTGGGGCAGTTACGCAAAGCAAGCTATAAATATTTGCTGATGTACCCGGCGAAATTGAAAATATTTCACAAAAACAAGGCTTTGTTCTTCGAGACCCCAGACGAAGCCACAGACTGGTTGGATGCACAGAACGGTCTGCCGGGGACAAATGACCAACAAGAGGGCGGAAACGATAAGTGAAGCAGTGATTATGGAGACCAAGGTGCTGTATAAACTATGACAATGGGACTGGATTATAGACCCGCATATAGTAGTAAGAAGTAGAGATATGTATACGGCGGGCAGAATAAAAAGTAGAGCTAAAGTGGGAGACACAGAGAATCCAACTTGCACCCCATTAGATAGATTAGCTTGGTTGCCAGTAGAGCGGCAACCCCCTGCTGAGTCCCTAGTACTGGCGTAACCAGGGTAGGACTAAATGCGGGATAGCCTGAGATTCAGGGATGGAGCTGGGCAACAATTGGGGCTGGGGAGGAAGCTGGGAAGTTTGTAGATGGGCTGGGGGAGTTTTATTTAGAAGTAAATGTGGAGGGAGCGAGGGAGGGGAGTTGGGGTATTTGTAGTGTTTTTAGTTGGGGAACGAGCTTACACATATGCACGCTGGAGCTTGATGCAGGAGGTTATGGAGGATAATGGGAGTCCTTAAAATAGTGACTTGGAATGTCAGAGGACTCAACAGCTATCTGAAGAGAAATAAGGCAATGATGTACCTGAGAAGGCAAACAGTGGATATAGCCTTATTGCAAGAAACCCACCTCACCAAAGAGAAACAAGAGGTGGTAAAGAAAAAGTGGAGTGGTACCACCATAGGAGCAACGTATTCGGCATATGCAAGGGGAGAAATCATTTGGGTGACGCCACATGTGCCCTTTCAGATGCTTCAGGCCACGGTGGAGCCGGACGGGAGGATGGTAGGGATTCAGGGGCTGCTAGAGAACAGAGAACTGTGCATCATAAACACATATGCCCCTAACCAAGACACAGTGGCCTATTTTAAGACACTATATAGTAAAATTAGCCCCCACATAGGAGGCACGGTTATATGGGGTGGCAACCTCAACTGTATGCTGAACCCCAAAATGGGTAGGTCAGACACAAAACTAGATAAGCCCGCCCCGCAGCGAAAATGCTACAAGTCCTGCTGAGAGACTTTGGACTGGAAGACATATGGAGGCAACAAAACCCGGAAGATAGGCACTATTCACACTATGCAGCCCCACACAACCTGTACATGAGACTGGATTACATATTAGCCACTCCGGAACTGGCTGGGGAAATGACGGGCTCAGAATATAAGGCGGAACACTCCCCTCTGGTCCTGACGTGGCGACACCAGCCTCCTAGAGCCAGGATCCCAACATGGAGGCTTAGAGCCGAGGCATTGAAGGATAGTGCATTCCGAGAGGACCTAAGGAAAGAGATAATTGGGTATTTCGAAAATAACACAGGAAGCATAGAGTCAGAGGGTACCCTATGGGAGGCCTTTAAGGTGGTGGTGAGGGGGGGCGGCCATATCTAAATCTAGAGGGCTCCAAGGGGGTATAGTGTGAGAGTTACAAGAGACAGAAAAGAAACTTGAAGTAATTATGAAAAGAGGGGGCACTTCACAGAAAGAAGTCAAACAGGTGAGATAATTACAACATGCTTGTGGTGGGCTCTGGGAGAGTTTATGCAATCTGAATTATAAAAAATACATTGAAAGACAACACGCAGGGGGAGATAAACCAGGGAGGCTGCTCGCATGACTATATAAGAACGAGACACCAAGAGCAGCAATTAGAGAGATAACGGGAGAAGCGGGCCAAGTCTGGAATACCCAGGAGAGTGTGAACGAGGGATTCCTTAAATTCTACAAACACCTCTATGCAGATACAGGAGAGACCGCAAAGCAGGAGACTCAGGAGACGCTAGAAGACATAGGATTATCTAAATTGAATGAGGAAGACAGGGAGAACCTGGATGCCCCAATCACATTAGAGGAATTAGACACAGTGGTAATACATCCGTCTACGAGCAAAGCTCCTGGAACAGATGGGCTTCCTAACAAATTCTATAAAACGTACAGACAAGAAGTGCTCCCCCCGCTATTGGCAATGCTAAACGAGGCCTTCGAGAAAGGGAGACTGCCGGAATCTCTGAGGGAGGCAGTAATTATTCCACTCCTCAAACCTGACAAGCCAAGCACAGACTGTGGGTCATACAGACCACTGTCTATGCTAAACCAGGACCGTAAAATTCTCACGGCTGTGCTGGTGAACAGACTGAAGAGGGTAATAAACAAACTCATACACCCCGACCAAACCGGATATGTCCCAGGTAGAAGCATATCCGATAACCACAGTAGGCTCCCCATATCATAGAACAGGCAGAGGGCAACCCAAGTGAAATAGCAATAGTCTCATTGGACGCAGTGAAAGCCTTTGACTCCGTAAGGTGGGCTTGGTTGATGGCGGCCTTGAAAGAGTAGGGGATGAGACCAGGGTACCTGCGGTGGGTGAAAATGGTGTACAGCTCCCCGACAGCCAGGGTCAAAACAGGAGTGTTTTTTTTGGAGAACTGGCAACTTAGCAGAGGCACGAGACAGAGCTGTCCATGGTCACCGATGTTGTACATCCTGGCACTAGAACCATTAGCGATCTATTTGAGACAGCAGTACGGAGAAATAGGAGTCTACACTAGGGGGGGATCGCACTTGATATCATTGTAAGCGGATGATATACTGTTATACCTGCGGTACCCAGAGGAAAACTTGCAATACATCCTGGAGGTGATGGAGCGCTACGCGACTCTTTCGGGCATAGCGGTGAACCCCAAAAAATCGTGCATCTTCCCCCTAGGGAGGTAAAGAGGAGTCCCACAGGAGAACTTACCCATTTTACAGATAGCCTGGCAGACCAAAACATTCAGATATCTGGGGATTAACATATATCACCCGATTGTAGACGAGCACAGATATAATACGGAGAGGGCAGTAGAAGGTATCAAGAACAGCATGGGGTTCTGGGCAAAGCTCCCCCTAGCCATGGTGGGAAGGGCGGTCTTGATCAAGATGGTGGTCCTACCTAAGCTATTACACTTTTTTGCAAATATTCCACACATGTTGCCCAAATGCTTTTTTTTATTAAACTCCAGAGTTTAGGTAGAAGTTTCCTGTGGCACAACTCCAGAAACAGAGTGGCCCTATGGAAATTACAGAATACGTATGACAGAGGGGGCATCAACCTGCCGAACTTTGAGATATACCACTTGGCAGGGCAGCTACAATATGTCGCATGGTGGCTGTCGGAAGAAGAGACTGCAGAATTCAGATTGCTGAGGGGTAAATGCAACCCCTATTTCCTTAAAGAACTGATATGGCTACCCAAACCAAAGCTACATGGGTGATCGAGATTGCTGGAACTGGGCTGGAAGACATGGCATAAAGCGTGTCGAGCTATGGGAAATCCGACCCCATGCTCGCTGCAGGCACCACTTGTGGCGCTATGCAGGGTGGATGAGCAACTGAAGAAAGGGATCGCAAACATTGGGAGCCGGTAGGCCTAGCGACCTTGGGAGATATATGGCAAGAGGGGAAGGCACTGGACTTCCAAAAGATAGTGGACCAAACTGGAGTACACACGGGGGAATATATCACATATACTAGAATAATTAAATGAGTGAAGGAAACGTGGTCCGAAACAGCACTAGCAGAACAACCTGATACTGCCATAGAAACGATGTATGATATCTCGGAGGGAGGGCACGAAATATCCCGGATCTATGAACTGGTGATGTCTAGAGTGGGTAAGGAGTTGCCCCAATTGAGACGGGACTGGGAGGAGGAAGCGGGAGAACCTATGCAAGACGGGCAGTGGGAAAGAGCCCAGAGATATCATAATAAGGTGTCTAGGAATGCGAGGCTGCAGCAGATTCAGTTATAGGTCACCCACAGGGTATACATGGACCCCCCCCGTAAGATCGCTAGCTTTGCGGGTACTGTAGTACAAAAATGCCCCATGTGCGGGGAGGTGGATGCCGGGATGATCCATATGTTCTGGGCGTGCCCGGAGGTGGGAAAATTCTGGAAGGAAGTTAAGCTTAGACTATCTGAAAAGGGAATCAAGCAAGAGGTGGAATCCGCATGGGTGTGCATGATGGGGGGGATTTAATAGACCATGCAACCTGAAACATGTTTGCAAACTCAAGGACCTGGCCTACATTCTGGCCAAAAGGAGAATAGCCATGAGCTGGAAAGCAGCCCACAGACCCAGATTAGAGGTATGGTGGAACGATCTCCTGAAATGGGCAGATGCCGAGACAGTAGTATGGTACAAGGCAGCCAGCAGAGGGGAGGATATTGAATTGGGACCTCTGACAGCTTGGAGACAATTGGTAGCCACACTGTCGGGATCCTCCCATGCCAACTCCAGCGAATATGACGCATCTGAGAACGGCAAAGGGGATTAACCCTGAGAAAGGAAATCCAAAGAACTGAGGTGGTAACTCGAGTTAAAGTGGGGCAGGGGGGAGACATTAATAATTAATATGTAAAGCTATGCTAAGAAGCTCGTGACCGAAAATGTTGGGTGTGATGGTTTTGTATGTTGTTAAAAATCAATAAAATGTTATTTTTTTTTTTAAAATAGCATCATTACTCCCCGGACTCAAGTAGAATATGATGCATAAAATTGGTAGGCTCCCCACCCTGGCGTGATCTTACTCGCTTGATGCCGCCGTAAATGCATTTCTTGAAGGTATATTATCCTTGCCCCTATTCTGTTGACGTATGCCATCATCTTCCGTGCTTTCACAGGCATTCCCAGACCTCTGAGGTTCCAGTTCAACAGTTTTATCTCTGCTGGGTCTTTGTTAGCCATTCAGTCCGCACCTTAAATTCTGTGCTTTCATACTCCAAAGTATAATGTTTTGATTTCGGGGGGGGGGGTCCGTGGCTAACTGCCATGTGAAGAGGACGTGCTCTGGGTGCGCTCCATTCGATGCGACCAACATAAGCTGTTTTCTTACTTAAAATGTGAACCCCTGAAGCCTGCGGCCCTCCTCATCGAACGCTGCTACCTTCCTGCACCTGCTGGCTGCTTTTCCGAGCTTGTGAGCGCCCTACGGAGACCGAGCGGCCGCACGGAAAGTCGCTGCTGACCCGAGCCAAAATGGCGACTCCCTCGCGCTGAGATACGCGGCAGCCCTTACACCAGTGCGGCGACCAGGCCGCGGCGCTGCGCCAGCTGAGCCGATCAGACATGGTGCCTACGATCCTGCCCGACCTGCGCTGGGAGCCAACGGGAGACACACGCGACTGGGTGCCCGGCCGAGAGGAGATGCCCTTCGGCCACGAACATTGCCTCCAGAGCTGCTGACGGGTGGAGCTGCGCCAGCGGTGAGCGGGGTGGACGGGCCCGACAACGGCTCCAGTGTCTCGGGCGCCCCCCCTCCCCCCGCCCTGCTCCTCCTCACCAACCTGCGCGTGGGACCGGAGCTCTGGGACTGCTCCTGGGTCCCTCCGCCGAGCAGGGGACCCTGCAATACCTGACCGATCGGTGGAGGAGGCCGACGGAGGACACACGCGACTCGGCGCGCAGGCGGGGGGCGGTGCGGCCTGGGCGCTGCGCGCAGCCTGCCGAGAGCGGAGCCCCTGGAGTGGCTGCCGGAAAGAAGAGCGGAGGGCCCGGGCGTCGCTGGGCCCACAAGGTGAGCGGGGGGGAAAGCCCATCATTGGCAGGATCACCTGAGAGTGCCGTGCCTGCATTTCCCCCCCCTTTTAGCCCACCACTCCCACTGGGACCCCTGGGAGGGGCGCAACACCCCGAACAGCACACTCGGAACCCTGAGGAGCGGACTTGGACGTCTCTGCCGGGCCCCTGCGCATATGCGCCCCTGCCCCGGTGTCGGCTAGGTGGGGCGTCCCGCTCCGTGGCGCGTGGGGCCTGCTGAGCGTGCCTCAGACTGTACCGGAGGCACTGAGGGCCCGGGTGCCATCACCACGGATCTCCCCCGAGCTCCCTACACGACCACTGCCCTAGGGAACCCTACCGTCAACGCCTTCGGTGGAGTTCACACGACCGCTCGGCCCTGCCGCGCTCCTACCACCCCGGGCCCACGCTAGATAAGACAAAGATCCGGCTGGCCTTCCGCCATGTCCATCAAAGGGGCCAGGTCCAAACGGCGCCAAACCACCATTGATACCTTCACGGCTGGGGGACCCATAGCTTCCGAAACCTCTAACGGCACAATCATAGACGCACAGCCTGACCTCCCGGGAATGGCCACTGAACCTAGCAACGCCCATGTCCTTGAAGCCATTAAATTGTTCCAGACCACTATGGAGCACAAAATTGACGCGGTGGCCATAGACCTGGGCCTCCTACGCCAGGACGTCCGCTCCTTAGCCAACAGGACTGATGCACTTGAGGCTCAGGTGCGCGAAAACACTGAAACCAAAGTGGTGCTCCTCAAAGATGTTGATGAACTGCAGCAAAGAGTGAAGAACTTGGAGGAAAGGGCCGAGGAGGCAGAAGGGTGGGCACGCCGGAACAACATTCGCCTCCTGGGCCTGCCAGAGGGCATTGAGGGATCCGACCCCACGAACTACGTGGAGAACCTAATACTACAGGAGATTGGCGCTGAGAAACTGTCCCAAGGCTTCACGATTGAAAGGGCCCATCGATCCCTCACTAAAAGACCCCCCCCTGGCACCCCACCCAGACCGATAATAGCGAAGGTTCTTAATTACAGAGACCGGGAGACCATCCTGGCCTACTCACGGTCAGGAGGCCAGATCCTCAGAGACTCGGCCAAAATATCCATCTACCCCGACTACACCTTCCAGGTCCAATTGAAGAGGGCTCAATTCATACATACCAAAGCCAGATTGAAGGCCGCCGGACTGCGCTACATGCTCCTTTATCCCTCCAGATTGAAAGTAATACGCAACAACAAAGCCCACCTATTCGACACTCCATCTGAGGCCCGGGACTGGATGGATAGGGAACAGATCCCTGACATAGAGGTAAAGGGACGACGACCATGCTGAGCCACACCACGATGGCGGCGTTCGGGTCCGAGGACTCCCAAGGGCCCCTCCATGCAAGTGCCAGCTTGACACAGCTGAATAGATTCTTTGCAGCGAGGCACCAGAGTCGAACACTCTTCCACCCCCGGAATTTTCCTTTTTTTTTGGGTATACACATACCCGCCCGTAGGGCACCAGGCGGCCAATGCACGGTCTAACGGAGCGGAAACAGGATAGTCACAACGAGGGAGACCTCGCTCGACCTGTTTTTAGTTTGGGGTGTTTAAAGTTATGGGGGGGAGGGAAAACGGGAGTTGGCACGAATGTTAGGTGCCGGAAAAGGGAAACACCTAGACCACTGACGTCCACCATACACAGCACGAAGACCACACAGCCCCTTAGGCCTGGCGACTCCCAGGCTACCGAGTAGGGGGATAGGGGGTGGTGGCTTTATAGTTAAGTACCTCTATATAAAAGCACCAAGACCACTGAAATCCTCTACACGCCTCTTGCCACTAACACGGCCCCTACCTGTATCCCCAAATAGACGCTATATCTCCAATTACCCATGGCTGATACGATAAAAATCATTACGTGGAACGTCAGAGGCATGAATAGCTATGTGAAACAACGTCGCATCCACGCATACTTGAAAAGATGCAAGGCCGGGATTGCCATGCTTCAAGAAACACACCTATCTGCTGATAAACTAAAGGCTTTGGCCAAAACTTGGCGTGGGACCTTGATAGGATCCTCCTACTCCTCTTATGCAAGGGGAGTCTTGATAAGGGTTGACCCGACCATCCCCTTCAGACTAACAAGCACAAAAACGGATGATGAGGGTAGGATGGTACTGGCGTGCGGCACCATCGAAGGCAGAGAGGTATGCCTAATTTGCACCTACGCACCCAACCATGACGCTACAGCTTTCTTCCATTCCCTGTACCCAAGGCTCAGCCCTTACAGGGACAGCGTCATGATCTGGGGAGGTGATCACAATTGCACTCTTGACCCTCTAAAAGACAGATCGGATAATAAACATACCCGCCCGTCCCCCCCGGCCAAAATTCTGTCCAAACTGACTAACCAGCTGTTACTCCGAGACTTGTGGAGAGAACTGCACCCGGACCAGCGAGTATTTTCCTTTTACTCCCTTCCCCATGCTGTCCATACTAGGCTGGATTACTTGTTTGTAAGCCAAGAACAACAAGCTATGTTTGGCGATGCCCTTTACCTGCCCAGGGTGCTGTCTGACCATTCCCCGCCGCTGGCCACCTGGGAAGTATTCCCGCCTAGACCCCCGGTCCCTACTTGGAGGCTTAGAGCTGAAGCCCTTCACGATGCGACTTTCCGGGAACACAAGTGACTGTACCGAGGGTTACTGGGAACGAAATTTGAATAGCGTCAGATACATAGGCACTGCATGGGAGGCATACAAGGTGGTCATGAGAGGAGAAATGATTGCGTCCATAGGTGGAGCCTGTAGATTCATCATATCCTCTCTGGAACGCTCGGAGGGGGAGCTGGGCGAATTGGAAAACAGGGCTGACTCAACCCCTCCTACAAAAAATAACCGACCTAAAGCAAACCTGTTTAACACACTGGGAATCCCTGGGTAAATTGAGTTACGCTAAACACATTGAAAGAACCCACGCCCTGGGAGACAAACCCGGGAAACTCCTAGCCTGGCTGTATAAAAGAGAAACCCCCCGAGCACCCATTTGCCAAATTCTTAAGCCGGATGGCACCACGGCACATACCCAAAAAGAAATCAACTCAGTCTTTTCAGATTTCTATCACAACCTGTACTCCGAGACCCCGCCCGTGGTTGATGCCAGTATTGAGGATGTCTTGGACATCATTGAGCTGCCTAAATTGGACTCACAGATGGCTGAAACACTAGACGAGCCCATCACTGCCGACGAAGTAAAGGTAATCATTAGATCCCTCCCATCTGGAAAAGCCCCTGGTACCGATGGCCTCCCTGGAGAGTTTTACAAAACTTACGAGGAGACTCTGGCCCCTCTGCTGGCCCAGGTGTTTAATGAAGCTTATGAGCGCGGCACCCTCCCTGACACCATGAGGGAAGCCGTTATCATCCCCCTCCTCAAGCCTGGCAAGGAGGGTACGGACTGCGGCTCCTACAGGCCCCTTTCCATGTTAAACGTTGACAGCAAGATCCTAACCTCCCTCCTAGCGAACAGATTGCGTAGGGTAATACCGCACTTAATCCATCAGGATCAAACGGGCTATGTGCCCGGGCGCTCCATAACCGAGAACCTGCGAAGATTGCACCACGTTATATACAGTACGGAACTGAGGCCTCAGAAATACGCGGTTGCGTCATTAGACGCCACCAAAGCCTTCGATTCAGTGCGATGGAAATGGCTATATGCTACCATGGTAAAAATGGGAATAGGACCAGTTTTCTTGAAATGGACCAAATTGGTTTACACCAATCCATCTGCCAGGGTGCGGACCAACAAGACTTACTCTGATTCGTGGTCCCTCCACAGGGGCACCCGCCAGGGATGCCCCCTATCCCCGATGCTATATATCATCGCCAACGAACCTGTGGCCGCATATCTCAGACAGGAATACGGAGATGGGGGCATTGAGATTGACGGGATAACCCACCTGGTCTCCATGTACGCCGACAATACCTTGTTATACTTACACAATCCCGAACACCTCTTGCCCTACATTCTCGAAACGCTAGAATGCTTCCAAAATCACACGGGAATTCGGATTAATAAAGACAAGTCCTGCCTCTACCCGCTAGCTGCACTATACAGGGAAGACTTCAGATCCCTGCCCCCTTTAGATTTTCCATGGCAGGTGACCTCCGTTAGATACCTGGGAGTCACTATACACCGTAACCCTCACACGGAACACATCCTCAACACGATTGGAGCTAAAGATGCCCTAGCAAAATCCATGGACTTCTGGGGGAAGCTTCCGCTCTCTATGGCCGGGAGAGCGGGTCTCCTCAAGATGGTAGCGCTTCCCCGCCTATTACACAATTTCACTAATGTTCCCTTCAACATCCCCCCCTCCTTCTTTAGAGACATTAATAAATTATGCAGGCAGTTCCTCTGGCAGGGGGGCAGGCACAGGGTAGCGCTGGAGACACTCCACAGACCCTACGAAAGGGGAGGTCTGAAAGTCCCCAACTTCGAACTGTACTACCTTGCAAGCCAGCTAAGACACGTGATGCGATGGATGGCCGATAAGATCACTACAGATACCAGACTACTCCAACCAGCTCTGACCGGCCTCTTACTCAGAGACCTACTCTGGGTCAAGGAGGAGATCCTAAGGCAGTACCCATACCTAGCGAAGCTCGGAACCCGGCTCTGGTGAAGGGCTTGCAGAACATTGGGGTCCCCGGATCAATACTCCCCACAGATCCCCATAGCAGCACTCATGGCCCTTCGCCCATGGGGCCTACTGGAAACGTGTGCACAATGGGAACCCTGCGGGGTGGCCACCCTTGGAGACCTGGTTCAGGATCATGAAATCCTAACATTCTCCGACCTCAGCGAGACCACGGAGCTACCAGCAGGACAATTCCTGCTCCACAGAGCAGTGATCCAGGCTATGAAAGACAGATGGCCTGTGGCGGCCATTCTTGCAACGGACGACGAGATTATAGAAACAATGTTAAACACCGCCGAGGGTGGCCACGAAACCTCGCGGCTCTATGAAGCCTTAATGTTAGGCACGACCAGGAATGAGCTCAGGAGCAGAGGAAAGTGGGAATACGAACTAGGCCTGGAATTCGACGACAAAGAATGGGAAAGAGTAACCCTCTACCACAAGAAAATCTCCAGAAACGCCCGCTTACAACTTATCCAACTATACATCACCAACAGGGCTTACCTAACTCCGGAAACTATATCGAGTTTCAAGGGCGCCGCAATCCAGCTATGTCCTAAATGCAATGAGCCGAGGGCGGGAATGACTCACATGTTCTGGGGTTGCCCAGTGATACGCTCCTTTTGGACACAGGTACGGGAAAGGGTGGCAAAAGCAGATATTGAACTGGAGGTGCAAGACCCCGCGGCCTACATCCTGGGCAGATGCAGCCGTGACCACAAGAACAAGCCCCTAAACAGACTCAGAGACTTAATTTATATCACGGCGAAAAGACGCATAGCCATGGGTTGGAAGAGCTCCAGAGGCCCGATTGAAGCGCAATGGTGGAACGACCTCACAAAGTGGATAGCTGCCGAGACCGGAGCATGGGAAACCGCTGTCCATGAACAGAGGCTGGACTCCAGTGAGGAATTACAGCGCTGGGTGTCGATGACCGTGCCATTACTCCACCCCAGAGCGGTGGACGACCCCTCAGATGGATCGGCCAGCCCTGGCCTCTAAACTGGCTTGATATTGGACGGTGGAGTTGACCGGGGTCTTGAGGGTGGGGGAGGGGTGGAGGGTGGTATTAGGGAGGTTGTGGACGTGTAATACATATGCAGTACATGATAAGTTTGTGGTCTGTTAATCTGTTGAAAATCAATAAAGAAAGTTTTAAAAAAAAAAAATGTTTTGATTTTGGCAATGTATTGCTATCTGGCTGTGCAACATTTTAACATTAACTCCCCAACCGTTACTCCCTTCCCACCTCCCCCTCCTTCATAGTTTCCCCGAACTCCAACTATGCAAATCCCTTCCCCCTTTCCCCCAGCCCCCTCCCTCACCCAATGTCCAAACTTATGCACACGCATGCGTGGGGCCGCTTCAGTGGCAGCCGAGGCCGTGGGGCTAATGCTATCGTCTTATTTCTTACGGTTTCAATCTTAAAAAACGTTACTAGTTCTCATAAAGAAATATGTCGATTAGCAGGGTGCTTGTAAACAATACGGATCTTTATCCCTAAAACAGTGTTAATATCATGCAATGCAATTACAAACCAATACGACTGTCTGGTTATAAATACTTATTCTGTGTTCTCCTCGGGTGGTTTCACTCGTTGTCATCTTCTAGTCTGGGCGTCTGCTTATCAAGTAAAGGAATATTTACTTCTACGAAGGTGACTGCCTCTTCGGGAAATGTGAAAAAATAGGTCTCGTTTTTGTATTGCAAGCGTATCCTCGCTGGATATAACATTGCGTAAGGTATCATCTGTTCTCTGAGCTTTTTCTTCACCCCCAAGAATGTCCACCTTTCTTGCTGTACAGCCACAGTGTAATCTGGAAGTATGCGGGACACACTAGATTCCATTTTCAATTCCTGTTCGTCTCTGGCGGCCCGTAGTGCCAGGTCTCTGTCCCTGTAGTTCATAAGTCTTGCTATTATCGGCCTCGGGTAGGCGCGAAGTGTGGGCCACACAGCTAGTGATCTGTGTGCTCGCTTGACGACAAACATTGCCGAACAGCCGGGATCCCCCAGCAGGTCCCTTAGTAGTGCTTTGACAGCCTGTTCCATCGGGCCTTTAAGTGCCTCCCTCTGGTACTCCTACTATGCGTATATTGTTACGGCGTGATTTTGCCTCCAAATCTTCACACTTCAGATTTACTGTGCCCAAATCTTTGGCCATGTTGTTTACAGTATTTTGTAGTGCTTCAAGCGTATCATCAGTTGCACTGATCCTCGTCTCTGCCTCGGTAATGCGGCTTGTCGCTTTCTTCAGTTGGTTCTGAATTGACGTTACATCAGTGCTGATGCATTTGAGTTTGTCATTAAGCGCTGCGAAGCCCTGTTGCATAGAGTTAAAGACCCCTTGTAGATACAACAAGGGGCACGTCGGTGGTGGCTAGGTTGGGGCTGTGTGGCTTGAGATATTGCTGGTCATGTCACTCTCCTTTGGGGTTGGTTTGTGAACCTTTCTATTGTTCCTCCCTTTTTGGCTGTGGCTCCTTTGGGCATTGTTCTGAGGTCGTGTCTGCTTTACGGATGCAGTGGTGTCCGTCTCGGGGTTGCACGAGTTGCTTAGCTGGAATGCTTTGCTGTTACGGGATTTGAGGAATTGGTATTTATGGGTTCAGTTGTGCCGGTGTGTCCATGAATCAGGTTGCCCCCCCTGTTGTCGGGGTAGTGTATTGGTACTACACCTATGCGTCTATATTGGTTTCAGGTCCGGTCTCTCCGCACTACTGGGCCGGATATTATTTGGTAGCGGCATTTGTGATTTGCCTGCAAGAACGTAACTAATATATTTGCGCTGCCGTTTGGTGAATTGCTGTGTACAGATGACCGTGTTTATAGCTTGGGATGGTCTCCTCTCAGACTGTCCGACGAGGAAACATATAGTAGGAGGTGGGGTCTTCCTTGACACGTGTCGGAGATCCGTGAGTTGGGAAATTCTCGCTCTGGTCCTGTGCCTCCGTTTGTTATAGCGCATGCGGTCTCCTCAGCAGGTGCCACCCCCTGCCAACGCATCAGTGCCCTGCCAGAACCTCCTGTTTCCTTTATGTCTTGGACTCAGGCCCGTGCAGCGCTTGAACAATGCGGCTGTGAATAATGATGTTTAGCCTTCTCTGCGATGGTCAGTGCGTTATTGCCCTCCACAGTCTTATAGTGCTTCGCACTGACTTGTTTTGAGAGTGGTGGTACAGCAGCCGTTTCCCCAGGTGGGCCTTAGTGGGAATTCAGAGAGGGGGGTCCTTACTATCTCCGCAGCTTATGTCCATGGGGGGGGGAGCAATGATCAATATAACGCACGTGGGTGCGCTCATGCCAGTGTTTCCATGGGCAGAGCTATCCTTGTGTAGTCACAGCGCCAACCTATGTAGGAGGCTTAATTGTTTACTCTCACTGTGCCCCGGTGTGGTCTATCTTGCCCGTTATTGTGGGCGGTTTATGTTTCTGCTGCTCCTTGTGCCTTGCCCCAGAAGTCTAACTAAAGTGCCACCTCTCTGGTTACGGCCTCGATAGATTACGGAATGCCCACACGGTGCGTGGTTGATCGGCTAGCCGTTCCTGATTTGGCCTCTGAGTGTGTGTATGGGGCTTAAATCGTATCAGGGATGTAGTGTCTTCTTTGACGGGCACTTAGAATTGTGTGTTCAGGGGTGCTGTCTTTGCACCTCTGCAGCCGCACGTGCAGTTATTCGGACGCCCTCATCCACTGGTTGTATTCAATGGGTGTCCTTATTGCAGTGGCAGAGAGTCTCTTAGGGTTATGGCGTAGTTAATGCTCAGGCGCGCATGCCGGGGTCACTGCATGCTGTGTTGAGCTGGGATGCAGTGTGCTGGTGCAGCTAGGCCTTTCCGTGGGTTCATTAGCACTGCGCACAGTGTCTTACCTGTGTGTGATTTATGCCAAGCTTCGGACAAGCGATCGAGAGCTCTTCGCCAGACGATGTCCCCCGGTCTGGGGAGGCAATGGTGTGTCCTCCATTGCGCGTCCAAAAGGAAATGAGTCAGCTTGACTCTCCGGTGTGAAGTGCATTATATTGTTCTCAACGGCTCTCACACCACGCTGGATCGGGACCACATACATGTAGGGTTCAACCCGTGCTATGCCGCGTGAGAGGCCCCCACGGGAATCAATAAATCCAGCTATGCACGTTTTTGGAGCAGCGGGCTAGTCCCCCGAGGGACCGCAGAGCTGCTGCACTACTCACCGCAGCCCGCGTGTGTCCAGCGTGGTCTTCCGGAAACCTCCTATTACCTCGGTGCTGCTCTGTTGTTTTGTTCGAGGATGTGTCGGGCGGGAAGTACATGTGTGAGTTGCTTCTCCTATCGCTGTCGGGGTATCAGAGGATCCCGGGTTCTGGATCTGGTGTATCTGTCCTTTTGGTCCGCAGATCTGCACGGGGTTGTAAGTGTCCCTCCGTGTTTGGTGTCTCTATGGCGTCACACGACTGCTTCTTCCAGCCTGCCACCTCAGGGATCTTAGAGTCCCGGGTGAGCGTGCACACAGCCCAGTTGCCATTCACACAGTTCGGCCCCGTGTCATTCGAGTGGTGTAGAGCCGTTTACACAGCCTCCAGCAGGCGGGGCCTGCAGTAGTGGTAGACGCTCTCATAGGAGGCCGTTCTAGGTGCGTTCCAAAGAACGTTATAACTTCATTTTAGCCGGCCAGATCTTCACGATTTTTCGTGTGGGGTTAGGCAGCAGCTTCATACACCCCTCTGTATAATTCCATCAGAAACCGGGTGGTTTTCAGCAAGGATTATGCCCCTGGATCTGGGCGTACCATCAGAGCTCACACGGAAAGCTGCATTCAGCTGCGTGCGCAACAGCGCCCCCCATATTGCTCAGACTTAAATCATATGGTTTGAAATATGAGTCACCTTCACTGCAAGACCAACATCTATCAGGTTGTTGAGAAGAAAATCAAGAAAAACGCTCAGCAATTTTGTACCGTAGTTTAACCCTTTAAGTGCCAAGGGTGAGGTATCTCGTCCTTGGGATTACCTCCCTGTTGCCAAGGACGAGATACCTTTTCCTTGGCACTTAAGGGGTTAATGAAACAGCAAACATTAGAAGGCATTGAATGGCGAAATAACAAAATCACCAAAAAAGTCCTTGGCACTTGGGGGGGAACCCACGGCAGCTAAAAGTCACCAAACATTATTTGTACCCAAGACATAACATTTGCAACAATACAGCATTTCTGAAGTAAGACAGGACTGTATGTAAAATGTTAGGTGCATGAATGGAAACAAATAATTATGATTTTCAGTGCAAGGCTCTGTGCAGCAGGGTGCAGCCAGTGTTGCACAAAGCGTTGTCCATCATATTGTATCCTTGACCCAACATTTGCTGAATAAGAAGTTCAGAAGTTTCATAAAACCAAAAAGTTAAAGGAAAGTCATAACCTGAGTCCAACTACGTAGTACGGTTTTGCAGCTGACAGGCTAATTGTCAACTTCAGGTAGACAAGATGTCCCTTGCCTGTCATTGATATCAACGGTTTTCAATATGGCGTTAATTACCACTTTCAAGGGGAGGCGAGGGGTGGGCAGGGCCGCCACTGGTCCTCAAGCACACGTTGGGTAAGCACAAGCACCGCATTCCAGCTCTGCGCATCCATGAAAGTGATATTTATCACTATTGGCACTTATAGCTGCCGTCTGGAGTTCTGAAACTTTTGTTTGTTTGTTTTTAAGCGACCTATGCTTTGTGCAATTCATGCTTCCCTTTTAAAATAAATTACCCACATATTCGCAATTGGAAATAATAATTTCCAGGACCTGAATATGAGCAAGGGGGTGTGCAGTTGAATAGGTAGGGGTTTGAGGTGTGGCACTCCAGTGGAGAATTGTCATGAAATGTGGGCAGCTACTTGGAGAATCTGCTTGCCTACCCAGCCCGACTGGCCAGCTCTCTACCTGCTAACCAACTCTCTTCCTGCTAATATATAAAGCAATCTTAATCCTAGAGCAAAGCGAGCTCTGGAAGCGAACTAAATTGTATGGTATTGCAGTAGATGTCTAGATGTAAAGACTGGATAGAACTATTGATCACTACTTTGTGTACACTTTTAGTTCTATTTCTGTATTCATATTCTAAGAGGAAAGAAAGTAAGCAACTAAGCAGAGTGGATGGTGTGGTAGGCAGAGAAGCTGGCAAACTAGGTGGAATATTGTAGTTTTGCACCTCTATTACTTTCAGGGGAGCTGGTATGAAGCAACCGGGTGATGAGACTGTCAAAGAGTTTGGAATCAGGTGATGCGCTGAGCACCAGTTGTACAGCAGTTCACAGAACTAGGTTCGCCAACAAAAGCAGTTTGCTGTGTGATCATGTACATTTTCAAAACTGTTCACTTGTCAAAATGATGCACTTTCCCCGACAAAATGAAATTTAGTTTTCACTATGAGATTTGGATAAACCAAATTAAACTTTATTTAAAAATATGGAGATAATCCAGGGTTTTACAGTAGCAATACTGTAATTATGCAACAACTTACATTTTAGGAAGGGAATTGCAGCACTGTCTTTTTAAAAAAAGAAATTGAACACATATTGGTCTTTTCCATGCAGGCTATAGTTCGCTTAATGAAAGCATCATCCGGATTACTTCTGTTTTGCAATTATTTGAAAAAGAGATTATTTCTTGCCTAGCACTCCCACACAGGCCTTTGGCAATTTTAATAGTGCAGCAGTAATCCTCTACTCCACTATCTCCCAGTAGCCTCTTTGAACTTGTAGTGAACAGGTAAGAGGGAGGACAGAGGGCAAGAGAGGAATGCCTGGCGAGCTGTGCTGTCATTGGACAAGCTAATTTAAATAGCTAGCTGTGCTACACAAGTGTCAATTTAATTAGCAAACCTACAGAATTGCGTAGTAAATTGCTATGCGACACTGCTTATTTTATGCCTTGAGATAACATATCTCATTAGTGGATCATTACACTTTTGGGTCTGGTGAGTCACCTTAGAAATTGGACTGCTTTGCAGAGAGCAAGGCTGCTGCAGGACCCTGCTGAAGGACCATACTGCCTTGATTCTGCTAACCGCATATACCACTCCTCAGTCACCGCAAGCATCTGGCAGATATTGTAGCGAGTGGGATGTTGTTCTTGCTCGCAGGTCTGAGTCTAGCCTACTCGGCCCAGCATCATGCAGCAGTTGTGGCACCCTAACCCCCTTGGCTACCCCAGCCTCCACAAGTAGGGTCAGGGAGGGGACTCAGTTACACATTATTCACAGATCTACAGAATCATATAAATCATGAGCCTCCTCTTCCAGAGTGGTCTAACCTTCATTCATTCTTGTGGAAACACCAGCAATCCTTCTGGCTCCCTTTCGTAGGCTGAGACGATTTTCCATCTGCAGTCACTCCATGAACAGCTTTGCACCTAGAGATCAGATGTTACTGTGCCATTTGTAAGCATGTGTGGCATCTTTATGTCTTGACGGGGCTCAAAGACACAGCTCCTTTTTAACTTCTGCGCTATACTTTACAGTACCAGAAAATATTTCCTTATGAGCGATCTACTATCCCAGAGAACGGCACACATTTTTGTTACGTTTTGCGATGTGAGGAGATATAAAAGAAAAGAAAACCTTTTGTCAATTTGCATCATTACATATGTTTTCCCTCACACAATCCCTTGCTCATTAATTAAGAAACAAAAAAGTTCTTAAAATGAATGCTGGCCTTAAAAGACAAAATATCTAATTATTCTTAAAGTCAATAAAGTTGCTAAGCTTAAATAAAAAAATCAATAACAAGATACGCATCTATATGTCCTAAAACAAATGCAGCTACTGAGATGAATCTGGGAAATGTGTCTTCTCCCCAAGGAGGGAACCACCGCGATTGAAGCTAGGGAGGTGTGCCTGCTCAGCAAGACTCTCTCTAAGGGTTTGGGCAAGCAGGACCGCTCTGGAAATGGCTCCCCTTTGTGGAAGAGGACTCCAGAGTAGAGTCAGAAACTCTGAAATCTGTACTCTCCGCTGTAAGGGTGCAGCAGTAGAATCGGGACACAAAGGTGGCATGCTTGTCGACAAACTTTAATTTAACAGAAAATAAGGAAGAACCCTACCTATCCCTATAACTAAGAGGGGTTTCCCTGCCTCAACGAAAACTAAGGATGAGGTCAGAATGTCTATCATAAGTAAATAGCCCACTGTCCTATGTCCCCAACCCACTTTTCCATCCCTTAGACTTCAAAAGAAAAACTATATAGACGGTCTCGCCCTAACTCCAGAACGGTGGCTACCTCCTTCTGGATGGTTTTAGGCAGTTTGTAAATGATGGCAGGAATATTCTCCTTCCCCTGGCCGGTCACTAGGCCTTTCTTTATAGTTCCACACAAATGGAGGGTAGGGGAGATCTCCATTCGCCAAGCCTTCCCAGGCAACTCTCCACCAAGATAGGAAAAGTGTCTTCCTTACCCAAGCCTCTTCCAGGCTCTCTTTCAACAGTCACAATTATATCTGTATTTATGCCAGAGGATATATATTTCCTCCTCTGGTTTTTTCACACCTTTTGCCAAAGGATATCTCTCCCTTCCACTGGTCTTCTCTTGTGGTTATGTGGGTCCCCTTACTCAGGTTCAAAATGTCTCTTTCTCAGGCCCGGTTCACTATCCTGCCAGGCGTCATCTTGCATATCTGGTTCTTTAAAACTTTGAACCTTCGGGTCCCAGACCCTCTCTCCAGGTTTATAATGTCTCTTGCTCAAGCCCGGTTCACTATCCTGCCAGGTATTTTCTTGTACATATAACTCTCCAAACCTTTGAACGTTCAAGTCCCATACCCTCATCTCTCTTATGGTTTCTTTGGGGTGCTCTCTCACCCAGCATGTTTTACTTCTCTGGTTCTGCAGTTCCTTCCGACCACAGCCTCTGGGGTTTCCTAGCATCTTCCCGGACCCCCTCTGCATACCTTACAACGTAGCCACCTATTCTCACTCTTTTCTCACTTTTCGTCACAGAACTGTCTACCTGATAGACAGGGTTACTATGCATGAAGTAACTAACAGAAGGAAAAGGAGACAGAGGGTGGGTGGTGCTAGTGCCCTATTAGGGTTGTGGGGTGAGCAATGCATGGTGGCATGGTGGTTCATATACCGCATTCTCCCTTGATAGTCTTCCCTACTCCCACTGAGTGGGCCCCCTCCCATGGGATCTTCCTGCGGAGTACCACCCCCAGGGGGACTATCAGGTAGCAATCTCCCTCACCTCCCTGGCCCCATGGGAAGGGCTTCCCTCTGCAGGAGAAGTGACAACATCAAGTGATTTGTCACACACCCTTCCCCCAATGTAGCTTGCTTCCTCATCTTATAAGGGAAATCGGGACAGGAAATCAACATTTTCTTGATCCTTGCTGTGTTAAACAGAGAAGTAAAAAGGGTTGAAGATCGAGCAACCAACCCATCACACAGGATTTGTGTCTTTACGGATGCTTAAAGAGAAAGGTGCATGATCAGTGATCAATCTGAATTGTCTTCCTGTAAGGTAATATTTTAGGTACCTCACTGCCCACTTCATTGCTAAGGCCTCTAACTGGATAGCAGCATAATTACATTTGCGAGGGAATGGTCTTCGGGAAATATAAAGTAGAGTATGCTCAATACCTTCATATTCCTGTGACAATACTGCTCAGAGTCCAACCGTTGATGGATCAATCTGTAAAAAGAAATTCTTTCTCAAAATGAGGTACTTTTAGCAAAGGTTCGCTATATATGATGGTTTTGAGGGTGTTAAAGCAGGCATGATCTTCCTTTTACCATTTGAGTTTCTGGGGTTCGGTATTCTTTCGTTTATCTGTTAGAGGGGCAGTGATGATGGAATAGTGGTGGATAAAACTTTTGTAGTACCCCACCAACTCTAGAAAGGTTTGTAGGTCCCGTTTTGTTTCTGGCATTGGATTTTCCTCGACATCCCAGACCTTTTTTTGTTTGTGGTTGTGCTAAGCCATTGTCATGGCCACTTGCCCAGGATCACAGAAGTGGCACCATCAAGTGGAGGGAGCAGGAGGCATTATGGTTCACACACGTCCCCATGGGGGGCCTGGTTGGACGCAGTCCTGGCGCCTTTGGCGCCAGGCTCATGGAAGAACTTAAACAGGACATTTTCATTATGGGCAGAAGACCTTGGAATGGAACCGAACTCTTTTATTATGGGCCGGAATACTCTTAAGAACTCCTCATTTGTGTGTAATTAGTCCGGGTGTGGCCTCCATCTGCATCTGCAACTTCTAGGAGTGGCAGGGTGTGGCAAGCAGGACTGAGCTAGGGAGTGTGGCCTTAAGAGCTCAGCTATAAAAGCCAGCCCAACCCCAAGGCACAGGCGTTGCGTTATTCTGCACCTCCGTGCAGCGTAACGCTCACCGTCGCCTAGGATTCAACTTACCTGTAGAGATCCTGCATTCTACATCCGTACTTACCATCTGGAGGATCCTGCTCTCACCTGTAAGTTTCTTCCTGGCACCGCGGCTCACCTGCAAACATCTCGGAGCGCAGACATCTTCCTAGCACCGCGGCTCACCTGCAAACATCTTGGAGCGCAGACATCTTCCTGGGACCGCAGCTCACCTGCAAATATCTCGGAGCGCAGACATCTTCTTGGCAACGCGACTCACCTGCCAATCTCTCGGAACGCAGACAGCATCATCTGGGCACCGCGGCACGACGCACTCCATCCGAACTCGCAGCACCTGCAAAAGAAAGGCAAAAGACAAGGTTAGACACTTAAGACATTACGTTAAGGGCGCGCTGCCATTAAACCTTGCGCCTTCCCTAAAACCATCACTCACCTGCTGCCGGACATCGCGGTGGCATCCATCTACCACTCAGCCGCGTTCCACGCCTTCACAGCCGTTGTTAGGCTACATTTCCACCTATTTGGGAGAAAACAGAGAAGGAACGTTATTCAGTAAAAATGACAACATTGAGAGCAATAACATCAAGACATTGAGAGAAAGCAGAAAGAGGGGAAAAGACAAGAGACATTGAGAGAAAGCAAAAGGAGGAACTTAGTCGCAGCTGGACTGGACTATTACTCAGGAATCAGTAAAGCAACGCGATTCCATCAACAAGCGCCCCTGCCAGAAGTAGCAGGACGGAGAGCTCATCATTCACATTTACCAGGTGAGCCTTATGGGCCGGTACGTGCCCACAGATATCGCCCCTTGGGTCGATGGGTTTGGGAGATACCACAGTCACCTATCAGCGCATTCACGTTTTCCCATATCCACGCAGGAGCAGTGCCAACGATTGTTGCCGCCCACAGCTGATCCGCAGGGGAGTAAACCAGAAAGGGGTGATCTAACTCCAGGGAGGGCTACAACCGGGCCCCGACGACTCCGCAGAGACCAGGTGAGCGTAACAGCCATTTCCTACAAAGAACCCTAGATAACATACTGCAGAATGTGCAAGATGGCACTTTTTGGGGTTTGCCATAAGTCCTGCTTGTCGCAAAGCCTGAATTACCTTATGTAGGTGGACGATGTGTACCCCCCAAATTTTACTGTGCATAACAATATCATCCAAGTAGGTGCCACAAAACTCTGAGAAGGGACAAAAGATTTGGTCCATGAACCTCTGGAAAATTGCTGGCGGTCCATGAAGTCCAAAAGGGAGGAATTTGAAATGAAATAGACCTGGGTGGAAAATGCCATCTTCTCTCGGTCTGCTGGATTAAAGGGCACTTGCCAAAAACCCTTGGTGAGATCAATCGTGGAGAGATATACTGCACTTCCAAGTCGATCTATCAACTCGTCTATCCTGGACATGGGATAGTTGTCGTACTGAGATATTGCATTGAGTTTTCTAAAGTCAATGCAGAATCTCCACGATTGATATGGTTTAGCCACCAGCACTATTTGTGATGGCCAAGTACTCCGAGCGTTCGATGATATCTGAAGACAGCATCTTTTCCACATTCCCGAATAACAATTTCTTACCAGATTTCCGGAATCCTCTAGGGTTTTAAGTTGATAACCTTTCCAGGAAAAGTGTGGTTGTCAAGAAAGACCTTTTTCACTGTTCCTGGTTCATCATTAAAGACAGCAGAGAAAAAATGTATTAGGTGCTGTATGTCTTTTTGTTGAAAAGAGGGGAGGTCTGCTTGAGTAAGTGCATAATTCTCAGGTTATTCAGGTAGAACACTAGCCATTACAACCAAAGTTTGTTCTAAGGGGTCTTCTCTCCACTCTTTCAACAAATTAATAGGATAGATCTGGGTCTTATTTCTACTGGCAGGTTGGGCAATACGATAGTTACATGGTCCTGTTTGTTCTACCACTTCGTATGTCCCAGGCCAACGACACCGAATTTCATTATCTGAAGTGGGAAGCAACACAAGGGCCTTCTGTCCGAAAGAAAAAGAATGGGCTACTACTTTTTTTTTATCATAGTGAGACTTTTGTTGTTCTTGTGCTTTGGTCAAATGGGAATGGACAATTTCCCTCACTATACTCATATGTTCTTTGATCCTTTTCGCTATTTGGGACAATGGTACAATAGTCTCCTCTCTCTCCTCCCATGTTTCTCTTAAAACACCAAGCACGTCCCACGGGTCTCTTCCGTGCAGGAGTTCAAATGGGGAGAATCCTAACGAGGCCTGTGGGGCTTTTCGGGTTGCAAATAGTGTCCATGGGATCATCATGTCCCACTTTTTACCGTCTGCCTCAACAAGTTTTCTTAGAACGCTTTTAAGTGTTTTATTAAACCGTTCTACTAAGCCATCTGTTTGCAGATAATATACGGATGTCCATAGGGTTCGTATGTGAAGAATTTGTTTTACCTCTCCCATGATCTTGCTCAAAAAAGTAGAGCTTTGATCTGTCAGAACTTCCTTTGGAAAGCTTAGCCGGGATAGGAAAGGGAAAAGGTGTTTTAATATCTGTTGGAATGTGTTGTCACGTATAGGGAAATCCTCACAGTACTTGGTGGCGTAATCAAGGATAACAAGGATGTATTTGTTCCCCAGTCTAGATGGTTCAAGTGCACATATAATATCCATACTTAACCTAGAGAAAGGTATGTGTATGATGGATAAGGGTTGTAAAGGTGCTTGGGAAGGATGATGTGGGGTGGTTTTCTGACATATGGAACAAGACGCAATAAAATTCTTCACTTCAGCATACACCCCTGGCCAGTAAAACCAATTCACCACCTGGCTTTGTGTATCGGCAGTTCCCAAATGCTTGAGGTACGATGAGAGTGGGCAACGTCTAATACCACTCTATGGTGACTTCTGGGAATAACAATTTGGGATTGAAGAACACCCTCTGAGTCGTTAGGCCCACTATACAGTATCCCTTGCTTCGTGAAAAAGAGTGGGCCTTTCTTGTTCTCTACCTTCCACCTCAGGGATCACTTTCAAGAGTGCTTCGGGCAATATAGTTTAGTCTTGGATAGAATTGCGTGCTTTTGGATAATCCGTTTGAGCCGGAACCCCAGGTCCAGAGTACTCCAACCGGACCTGTAGCCTGCTTGTAGATGGCTCAGTAATCTCTCTCTGTCGACCCAGTACTGGAGATGTCCTAGGAGAGGTTTAGCAAACATTTTCCCTGAGACGTCCAATAAAGAGATAGGGCAGTAGTTTGTTTTAAAAACATTTTTTTTTATTGTTTTATTACAACCAAACAAAATGCAGCCAACTTACAACAGATATTGTAACATTTCAATATTTACATTTACGCTTCCAAATCTGCTGCCCACCACCCCCTTCCCCCATCTGAGCCTACTTCACCACTCGCGCTGCACCTGGTTCTGGTGAGGGGATTTCTCTTTCTGTATCCTCCTCTGAGTCCTGGTCACTTGACCAGTCTTGGGTAGGTCCATATAGCGTGGCTACTAGGTGCTTCCAGGTTGTCAGGGTTTCTGCCTCTCCCCCCCCCCTCTAATCCCGGTTTCGTGCCATACTGCTGTCTTAGCTTCGGTCCAATATTTGTAGGTCACTCCACCAGGCTTCTATTCTAGGTCTGTTGCATGCTTTCCATCCCATAGCTATTCTGCACTTGGCAAGTATGTATGCCAAGTCCTTTCATTTGATCACATGTTTTAGTTGCCGTGGCCTAGGGAATCCTCCTAACAGACATGCCCACGCTGATTCGACATTTAATTTAATCCCTTTCTCCTCAAGCCGGTGGGCTTCAATCCCAAAATTTCCCAATTTCCGGGCATGCCCAAAACATGTGGATAATCCCCACATTGTCTTCCCCGCATTTGGGGCATGATTGTCGTTCTGCATTTTTAAATTTGGCTATTCTTTGGGGGGTCATATATGCTCTGTGGGTTATATATAGTTGTATTTGCTGTAGCCTCGCATTTCTAGATATTTTTTTGTGGTACACTTGCACACGCTCCCACATCGCACGTCTCTTTGGTACTCCCACCTGTTCCTCCCAGTCTTGTCTCAATTTTGTCACCTTCTTCCCCGCTTTGGTCATTAGAAGTTCATATAGCCTAGATATCTCGTGCCCATCCTCTGCGATATCATATCGTATCAATGGTGGCGTCAGGTTGCTCTTCTAGAATGATCTCTGACCATGTTTCTTTGATCCGCCGTACCATTCTGTTATATGTGATATATTGCCTCTCATGCAGCCCCGTTTCCTCAACCAGGCCCCCAAAGTTCTTTCTTTCCCCTACTTGCCATATATCTCCCATTGTTACAATTCCCATTGGTTCCCAGCGTCTCCCAATTGTCTTTATTAATTGCTCATCCCTTCCCGCCAGTGCAAACAGCGATATTTGTGGAGAACACAGTGTCGGATTCTCCATGACCTGGCAAGCTTTTCGCCATATCTCCCATCCTAGTGCCAGCATCTTTGAGCACTCTTATCTCTGCTTTGGGTAACCAGATTATTTCCCTTAGGAAGAACGGGACGCATTCTAGTCGCAACAATCTCGATTCTCAGGTGTGGTCTTCCAACAGCCATTTGGACACATATTGCAGTTGACTTGCTAAGTAATAGATCTCGTAGTTCGGCAGATTTATACCCCCTCTATCGTATGTGTTTTGCAATTACCAAAGAGCTATTCTGTTCCTTGTTCCGTGCCATAGGAACTCCCTGCATATTCTCTGTAGTTTCAGGAACAATCGCCTCGATATCAGGCATGGTATGTTGCCAAAAAAGTGTAATAGTCTTGGCAATACTACCATCTTCAGCAGCGCTCCCCTTCCCATCATTGCTAGGGGGAGCTTGGACCAGAACCTCATGCTATTTTCAATTTTTTGTACCGCTTTCTTTGTGTTATTCTGATGTTCTGCCTCCACCGTATGATAAATAACTATCCCCAGGTATCTAAAGGTTTTAGGTTCCCATGGTATTTGCAGGACCAGTAATTTATCGCATGGGACCCTACATACCTCCCTAATGGGAATATACATGATTTCCTGGGATTCACCGCTATACCAGATAGCAACGCAAATCGCTCCATCACTTCCAAAACATATTGGAGATTTTCTTCAGGGTATCGTAAATATAACAGCGTGTCATCTGCGTATAGCGAGATTAGATGCGGCTCCCCTTTTATTCCAATCCCTATTACCTCGTACTGCTGCCTCAGGTATATTGCCAGGGGTTCCAGTGCTAAAATGTACAGCATCGGAGACCATGGGCATCCTTGTCTGGTACCTCTGCTCAGTTGCCATCTTTCGGATATGATGGCGCCAGTTTTGACTCTGGCTAGCGGGGCGCTATACAGTAGTTTGACCCATTTGAGGTACCCTGGTCCCATCCCATAGTGAGTCAGGGCCGCCATCAGCCAGGGCCATCTGACAGAGTCAAAGGCTTTTATCGCATCGAGTGATACATTTGCCATCTCATCCGAGGTTCCTGTTGTGTGTTCTATGACCCGGTGGAGTCGTCTGGGTGTATCAACTTGTTAATGAGCCATTTCATTCTATTTGCTAGTGCCACTGTGAGTATTTTACTGTCTTGGTTTAGCATCAACAGCGGTCTAAATGATCCGCAGTCCTTGCCTGGCTTATTTAGTTTTGGGAAGGGAATGAGGATTGCTTCTCTTCGGGATTCTGGCAGCTTCCCTGTCTCAAATGCTTCATTTAGCATTGCGAGCAGCAGGGGGAGCACCTCGTTTCTGTATGTTTTATAAAATTTGCTGGGGAGCCCATCCGCCCCTGGGGTCTTACTGGTGGGTAGTTCTACTATCACCTTCTCCAGTTCGTCTAGAGTAATCGGGGCATCTAATGCCTCCCGCTCCACCGTGCTAATTCGTGGCAAGCCTATGTCTTCCAGTGTGTCTATTATTTCCCGTCGTTGCTACCTTCTCACTCGCCATAGAATTTCTTATAATATTCTAGGAACTCTCGATTTATGCCCTCTTGGGTGTCCACTAGTTGCCCGTATTCTCCTGTTATTGCCCTTGTCATAGGTCTGGGGGTCTCCCTTTTGTACAACCATGCTAGCATCCTTCCCAGTGTGTCTCCCCCTGCATGCTGCCTCTCTATGTACTTTTTATAGTTTAGATTGCATAGTCTCTCCCAGTGGTCTGTGCATTCTTGTTGCAGTCGGCTTATGGTTTCGGCACTCCTCCTTTGTACTGCCCTCCTTGCTCAGAGTTGTCTCAGAGTAGTCTCTAGTTTGGCTTCAGCCTTCTGTAAATCCCTTAGTATACCTCCCGGCAGCCCTTTGGATTTGGCTATTGCCACCCCTCTCACAACCACCTTAAAAGCTTCCCATAGCGTGCCAGCTGACGCCACACTCCCAGTATTGGTCTCAAAGTACCTTGTGATTTCTTCTCTCAGGTCCTCCCTAAACATTACATCTTTAAGTGCTTCAGCTCTGAGACGCCAAGTTGGTATCTTCGCTCTTTGCGGGACGATATTGCCACATCAAGGCCAACGGCGAGTGATCCGATAGGACCCTCGCCTTATATTCTGTCTGTAGTACTTCCGCTGCCACTTCCTGTGTGGCAAATATGTAATCTAATCTCATATGCAAGTTGTGTGGGGCGGAGTAGTGCGAATATTGCCTGTCTTGTGGGTGGTGCACCCTCCATATATCTTCTAGTCGCAGATCCGTTAGTAGGGCCTGGAGGGCTTTGGCTGCAGGGGTGGGCCTGTCTTGTTTATCATCCGACATATCCTTCTTCGGGTTTAATGTGCAATTAAAATCTCCTCCCCAAATCACTGCCTCCCCCATGTGCAGGCTTAATATGCCGTATAGGGTCTTGAAGTGTGTGACAGTATCCTGGTTTGGGGCATATGTGTTAATACATATTTCTTCATTTTCCACCAGCCTCGTACAACCACCAACCTCCCATCTGCTTCAATTGTGGATTGTAATAACTGAAATGGGACATGTGGTGCTACCCACGTAATCACTCCTCTGACATAAGCCGAATATGTTGCCCCTATAACGGTTCTTCTCCACTTTTTTTGAATCATCTCTAATTTATCTTTTGTGAGGTGGGTCTCCTGTAGTAGAGCTACATCTATTTTCTGCCTTCTTAGGTACATCATGATCTTATTCCTTCTTAGGTAGCTATTCAGTCCCTTGACATTCCATGAAATAACCTTAAGGTCCCCCATGTTTTAGCCTATCCCCACCTCCCTCCTTGCGTTCATGACTCCTGACCAATATGTGAGTGCTATCACGTGTAAGCTCGTACCCAAACAAAAACTACCCTTAACTATTAACCCTTTAACTTCCCAAACTTCCTCCTCTCCCTTCTCTCCCCCATCCTGTCCCTGCTCCAACATACTCCCCAACTTCCTACTTTCCCTCCCCCATCCCAACTGTTGCCCAGCGCCATCCCTGGATCTCAGGCACCACCGCATCTTGCCCGTTTCTTGGCAGTTGCCAGTACTCCGGGCACAGCAGGGAGACGGCGCCCTACTGTCGTCTCAACAAAATGTACTACTAGGGGTTGGGCGTCCTCATTCTCTGGCTCCTATCTTGACTGTTATTCGCAGCACTTTTATGGCTCATAGCTACAGTAGGCAATTCTATATTCCAGTCCATCAGGACTCCTAGCTGCATTTATCGTTTAATTAACATCCGCACCTCATTAGTACGCTCAATATTAAAATTGAGCCTCGCTGTAGATTCTCCCACCCCTTGTAATATCAAGCATGGCGTCGTGTCACGTATCTTGTCCACCTTGTTCTTGGCCGTCTTCATTCTCTGGGCATCCCTGGGCATCCAGCCAGCATGTCGCCTCTTCCGGGGTTTCGAAGAAGTGTACTTTCCCTTTGTGTAAGACCTTAAGTTTCGCAGGGTACAAAAGCATATATTTGACAGGATACACTGTGACAGTTGCCCTATCTCTGTAGTTCAATATCTTTGCTATTATAGCTCGGGGTGGGGCCTTCTCATCAAGGCCCTGTGTGCTAGTTTGATCGCGAACCCCTGGGAAAGCTTGCCCGCACCTATTTCCTGGATGAACATGTTTTCCACGTAGTCTGTGGGGTCCTGGCCCTCTTCTCCCTCCGCTAGGCCCACCACGCGTATATTGTTGCGTCTTGCTCGCCCTTCGGCCTCCTCAGCTTTGTTTTCCAGGTTAGACATTTGTTGCTTAAACATATATACCTCTTTTGCGTTGGTGGTGCTAACATCATTGTTTGTTTTTACAGCGCTCTCTAAGCCACTCGTTCGGTCCGCAAGTGCTCTTACATCCTGTCTTAAAAGGTTGACCTCTATCCCTACAGCATCTATCTTGGTTTCCAACGCCGCTTTGAGGTCTGCCATTGCGGCTCCCCACGAGGATTTCAACTCCATAATGGCTGCCAGGATCTGGTGATTGTCTCTCAGCGAGGACAACTCTTGCGGCGTGGTAGTCGTGGCTTGTGCAGGCGTGGTCGGGGCTTGCTGTGATTTGGTAAAGATGTCCATTGTTGGCCGCTTGCTTTTACCTTTGCCCCCCCCTTGTGAACCATTGCACCAAACGTTCCAAGTCCTTTCCGTCTGTTGCACAGGCTGCAGTCGTGCCCTCAGTATGATGTTGTTTGTGCTGGCTACTAGCTTTAGTTCCCTGGGTGCAAGGCTCCCTGTGGCCCTGTCTTCAATGTGCACTTCTTCTTTGGCATGCGGGTCTACTATATATGTAGCCTGTTGATCTTAACCCTCGGCTTCCCGCTCTGGTGCACTTAGTTGTCTCATGGGGGCTTCAGTGCTGTGCCGGTTCTATGTTTCTGCCTTGGCGCAGTCACCTCTGGGCCTCGCTTCCGTGTATACTATGCGCGCCTCCCATGCCCAGGCGGCGTTCTTACTTGCTCTGCAAGCACGTCCGGACCCCACCTTAGGGCTTATGTGCCGTTTTGGAGGAGGACGTGGTGGGTGCTAGCTCTGCTGGACTAAGAGCTTTGCGGGGTCCTCTTGCGCCCCGCAAGGGTTTTCCCTCCGTGCTCCTCACCTCTTCAGTATCCCCCAATTTTGATTTTTGTGGGGGGTGCACCTCCTTTCGCGCCCACTGCCTGTGTGCCTCCCGCTGTGGCTTAGCACCTCTATCTCCGTGGAGTCTTCAGCCTTTCAGTGCCCAGTCTTTACCTACGTCTTCCAGGCACTGTATCTATTTGCACAGCTGCACCACAGTGTGCGCTTGTTTTGGTGATGACTTTGTGGTGCCTTTGGGTTTTGACACCAAAGTCTTACGGGCCTCACTCAGGAGTTACTGCTGTGTCAATTCAATGCCTCTTTGCTGCAGGGTAGGTGTTGCACTCGTGTTTCGTGACATCTTGCTGTAGGTGGGCTGTGTTTGTTTACGTTTGTCTGCTGACGTGCGGTATTATAAGGCAATAGCGTGTTACTTATTGTTGTTTGTTTGCTTTACAAGCCGGTCCTCCGGAGCTCCCTCGCGCCCCCTGTACAGCGCGTCTTTCCTTATTGTGGCCGTGCGTCCTTTTCATATGCGCTTGTATTATGTTATATGTATATGCTTGTATTATTTAATAGGTGCGACCGCACCTCCACCTCCGGTTCAGCCTCCTCTGTTGCGGCGCATTGGTCTGCCGGTTTCAGCCCAATTCCTGGGCACCTGGCATCTGTGTTTTTGGGGGCCCGGGACTTCTCAGTGCAGCTTGTGCTCACGCTTACACAGGGATCAGTCTCCCGTTCGCAGTCACCCACAGGGTCATCCCTCACCTTCACTGCGACCCGGGTGCTCCAGCACTTCGTTTCATTGCAGGGTATACCCGGCCGTCGTCCGCACTCAGGAATAAGCGCCTATTTCCTGCTGCAGCGCTCCTCATAGCAGGCACAGTCCGTGCTCCCAGATGCTCCTTTGTTTGGGACTTGCTACCATCTTGTTGCCAGCCTCGCATCATCCGTCGGTGGCTACAAAGTATCATAACTCTTGTCAATTACACTCAATCTGCTCGCTTGAAGGTGCATCAGGTTCCACTCACATTCCTGTTTCTTCTTGCCGCATTTCTTGTTGGAATAGGTGGTCAGAAGGCATGCACTCATCCGGATCAGTCGTCGGATCCAGGAGCACACGAAGTAAGTGGCCTATTCCATAGCTGCCAAACCATGCCCCACCCCGTATAGGGCAGTAGTTAGATGGATTTTCCCTACCACCCTTTTTATAAATCGGGACAATCTCAGTGGTCTGCCATGACTTGGGGGATGTTGTTTGTGGCTGACATAGCATTGAAAACTCTTCAGGATAGGGCCCCAAGTAGTCGGTTCGTCCCTAAAAAAAAAAGTCTGCTGAGATTTTTTCAGGGCCAGCTGCTTTACCTGCCTTTTGTGAGTTAAGGACTTCCTCTATGTCCTTCAAGTTGAGCTGAAGGCTGGGGGCACTATTTCCATTTGCTCCCTCAGGACTTGTTGGAGTTGCATAGACTTCAAGCCCACTGTCATGTGGATTTTAATCAAAATGCACACGCCACATGTCAGAAGTGATATAGGCCTGAAGAGAAGTATCAGTCCCATGTTCTCGGTCTGAAATGAGCCTCCAGAACCCCATCGAGTCACCAGTCTTGACCAGCTCTAACATAGTAACCCACTTGATGCCCAAAACAAATCTTTCTATTTGGTCGACAACAAATTCCTATAAGTAGATCTCAACATTTGGCGATAGATCTTATCCACTGGGGATTCCAAATAAAAATATGAAAATGGGGTCGGTTTTGCTTCCCTACAGTCTTTATCGTACCAGGGTTCCTTCTTTTGTGCAAATGTTTTGATTGTGGGCTTAGAGCTAGTGACAAATGGCTGTGTCAAAATGAATATTTAAACAAATTCTTGAATTGCCTCTATATCTATGCGTTACCTAGAGCATGGCCACTCGATATGCCCAAGTATAAAAGTCTACACATACTAGGAATCGAGTTCCATTTTAACATGGTTGCTTTGCCCATTTAATCGACCGAGGAGCATGCCGAACCACAATAATATCAGTAGCATTAGGACAGCTTTGTTGAGGAGGTGTATCTTTATCCTTCAAAGCAAGAGCTAAAGTCTTGTGGTCGCTTTCATGGCAGTCAATAACTTGGAAGTCTTCTACTTGGTGCCAGTCTCAAGCGAAGACAAAGATATAATCAATCCCAGACCTGCCATTGGGTCCCTGGTAGGTATGCTTGGCCGGCTGAAAGGCAGCCATTGCAGGCTTGTAGCCCAAGGTTGAACAGGGTTCGAGTGGTATCCACAGCACTACCATGGGTCCTCACTGGTGCATTTGCTTCGAATAGTGGAATACCCCAGGCCTCATCCTGGCCGTCCCATAGATCTTCCAGTTCTCTTAGGGGCTCCAACTGAAGGTTGAAGTCTCCCATTACAATTAGCCCATTTCTTCCGTTATTGAGGGATTCCCAATTAGAGAGACATTCTTGCAAATTGGCAACAGATCCAAATGTTTTTTGACACTGGGTCTAATGTACACATTAAATATGAGCAAGGGACAACTATTTGGAATTTTGACAACTAACTGTTGCAAGTCCAACAAGCCCGTATTGACATGTTCAATATCCCAGCTGAGACTAACATCCACCCAGGAAGCATACAATTATGTATTACCAGGTGTTTTATCCGATTAAGTGGCAGAGGGCCTGTGTGACGTCATTGGTCCAAGATGGCTGCTGCTACAATTTATGACTCAGAATTTGATCTATACCTCCTTTCACAGTGATCCTATCAAATATTTTCTAAGGACCTTTTTTGTTTACCATAAAACAGAATAAAGAAGGTCCTTAAAATAAAATTGGCAAGAAAATTATTTTAGCAGTTAAAGCATGAAATTTGATTTTATCGTAGAGTACAATCTATTTTTTCAAAATGTCAATAACTCCAGATATCGAAAGTCATTTAAAAGTAGAACTTCCCATCCAGAAGCTGCAAATAGACATCCTGAAATACCTCTGGAAAGGAATGAAACCGCAAATACCGAAGTGCATCATGCTCCAGGGCTCAGCAGTGGGCGGCCTAGGGGTCCCGGATCTAACAGGAACTGCCTCGCGGCGCAGCTCTCGCAGGCCTTCACATGGAAGCCAAGCACTAACCGATCCCGACGGTTAAAACTGGAAGACGATTGGTGCCAGAGACCAATAGAATCACTATTGCATATGAAGAGATCCAGTGACCGCCCCCCCTGAATGCAGGTCCCCTGCCAGCAACAAGAAACACAGTGACAAGCTGGAAAAGGGCAGCCCCTCCAATGGAATTGCAAAAGCACGATAAGACCACTCACCCCCATCTGGGACAACCCGGACTTCGTGCCAGTCATCACCCCAAACAGCTTTAGCACACAGAAGGAAGGAGAACTGAGAACATTGCAGGCTTCTTCGAGAATGGAGACCCGCTGAACTTCGAAGCCTGTAAAGCCAAATTCCAAATTCCAGAGACTGAGAGGTTCCGGTATGCACAACTTAGACACTGGCTATCAAGTGACGTAATAAAGAAAAACAGAAGCAGAGAACTAACGCTTACAACAAACCCCCCCAAAGGGAAAATATCCACCCTATACAAGCTACTCGACAGAACAGACCTAAGCAAAAAAGAGGCCTACATGATGAAGTGGGAAAAAGACTTAGGCAGAGGCATCGAACCAGAGGAGTGGAGCCGCATCTGGGCCAGAGCGCACAAAAGCTCCAAGTGTACAACCAATAAAGAAGGGGCATTTAAAGTGTGTTAGAGATGGTACTGAACGCTGGGAGATACTCAATAAATGTAACCCCACTATCCCCCCGCACTACTGGATAGAATGCTCTGACACGGGCACGTAATTCCACCTCATATGGTCATGCACCAAGGCCGCCCAATTCTGGAAAAACGTTCTGCAACAAATCAAATTAATCACAGGCCTCACGATCCCGTGGGACCCAGGAATTGTCGTATTGGGAGCGACGGGCGAGGGTCAGTTCCCACTAACAGGCAGGATGGCAGACCTGTTCTTGCATCTACTAATGGCCGCAAATATATCAATAGCCAGACTTTGGAAAAATCCAGATGGCCCAGCAATCCCAATGTGGTGGTCCAAATGTTGGGACATAGTTGCAGCAGAAAAAATTACAGCGTTCCGTTTTGGTAACAGGAACAAGTTCTACCACATCTGGGCACCCTTTCTGGACTACACGCAGCAATTCCCAGGAGTGGTAAGGAAACCCCCTACCCTTCGATGGACAGAGAAACTAGACTAGACAGCTGAGCGCAAAGAATAATCCGGAACCCCCCCGGTGCCAAAGGTGAACTTTAAGGACAGTCTGGACTCCCGGCCCCAAGCTATCTCACGAGCTGGCGCCCTAAGAGCAATGCGACCAAGCACGCGGACGTGAGTCATCTCCCCCAAACCAAGCATAATGTGAAATCTGCTGTCTCCCCTTTTCTCCTCTTGTCCCCTCTCCTCATCCCTCACAAGGACTATTATTGTTTACTGTTTGTTATTTATTTTCTTCTGTTACTGTTTCAACTAAGTTCTGACCAGCACAATTGATGTCTGTCGCTATATTAAAAGCTTGTATATACATAATCAATAAAACTTCCACCATCAGCCAAAAAAAAGAACTGACTTTTCCTTGTGTACTTATGCCAACAAAGAAAGAAATCTCCACTGGTTAACCCAAATGTTATTAAAAGGTTTTAGAGTGGGGGGTGCATGGCCAAGTGGCAACAGAGATGGCCGTATAGTTGCTAACCTCCGAGAGCAGAGGTGACTTTCTATCGTAATTAACATGCCGCTCGACATATTTTTTGTTCCAAATTACTACTTATAAGTAGTACCAGTAGCGGAGCTTAATTTCTAAAACCTATGCGCGACCATGGCTTCATAATACTCCTTTTCATATTTGCAGTTGACTCCGTCGCAGCTTTCCATGACGCCAGCCGGCTTACCTCGCTGAAGCCTCTCACTTCATCATTTGACTTCGGATGTCTGCATTTCTTTGTAGGTCATTTGCACGGTACTGCTTCCCAGGAAGGTATCTTCGTTGTATGCCTCGGCTCTACCTGTTATGTTCATCGTGTGACTCTGATGGTGAACAGTGAACAAACTGCTCGGCTGGAATGGTGGGCGAAGCCTGCAGCAGCGGACTCGCGTCATTAGCCTTGCCGTTGTGTTCTACAAGCTGATCGGCATATACAAGCTAGATGACCCGCTTGCATTGGGATAGTCGCTTCCTTCACTACAGAAACTGCAAGTGCTATTTAGCATTTCCAGAAGGATTCTGCCTCTTTTTAAACATGTGGGCAGCAAAATAAATATGTAAAATGCATTTTCAGCATTAAGGGAACTTTATACAATGAACTCTCCTTAATTACCTAACTAAGCAGTATCATTAGGATTCTTGATGACTAACTGTAGCACTATAAAGGAAACTATCTTCATAACATAAGCGGGCAGCACTTTGTAGTAACTTTCTGCTTCATTAACCGTTATTCCTTATCCTACATTTAGGAAAGTTGCAACTTGGAGCAGCCTGGTATTTTCAATCTCATAGCCAATGGATGCTTTTTCCGACAAGAATGCCAGTTTGCACATGGAAAATTATTTAAATACTTGTATTCATAATTGTATAAATTCTGCAATGAAATATAACTGTCATAGTTGGTTATTTTTAGACATTAATACATGTCTGCCTGATCTTCAAATGTCACAACGTTCATGGAACAATTGACTCATACTTTTACAAGATTCCGGCGAATATTAGTTTTACCATAAGTCCTAGCGGAGTCCATCATCTTCATAGCCTCGTACCCACCGAATCAATAAATGCTTGTGCCCTTAGCTTGCCTCCTTTGACGTGGAAGCGTTCATTGCGCTGTTCAACCTCTCAATCACATCCCAGACCACATCATCCCAACTCAATTTAAATACAACCTGCTGGCAACTGATCTTTGATAGCGGTATTACAAAATTTCACATTCTACTATATTCGAAATCCCACTGTTGTTCATTCATCTCTGGTCTCATCGCTAATATTTTATACCTTTTAAACATGGCTGATATCACCAAAACTACGACATCACCTGACAACGCACCTTTCAATGCCTGTATGGAATTTCTTTTAGAAGAACTCAGTAACATTCGGTCCTCTATTTCCACTTTGGACTCCCGTTCCTCCTCCATACAAGAAGAGCTCAAAGGCTTCAAAAACGATAAAGACATTCTAAGGTAGACTTGAAGAAACGGAAGAAAGAATCAGTATCATGGAGGATAGAGTGGAGGGCCTCGAGGACATGCAAGTAAGACTTGCACAACTGGAAAATGAAGTCACAGAGCTAGAAGACAGGAATCGAAGGGATAACCTTTGCTTTCACGGGATGCCTGAAAAAATGGAAGTAGATGACTCCATCAGCTAGGGATCACCTTCTCACCCCCACTGGAACTACAATGTGCTCACAGAATCAGACCCCATTTTTCCAGTGACAACACCTCGCCAAGACCCTTCATTGCTGGCTTCTTACGACATCAGCAAGCGCGTCAAATCCTACTGACTACCAGGAAAAATTCCCCTATCCTTTTCCAGAATAATAGAATATTTATCTCCCCAGACTTTTCCAGGATTACCCAAGCCAAAAGGAAGAGACTCCTAGATATGAGACTTCTTTTGAAATCCCTTAACATCAGATATGGTTTGTTGGATCCCGCAAGGATGATTACCACCATTCCAGATGGCCCCACTAAAGACTTTATGGACCCAAATGATCTTCCTAATATACTTCAAGATTTACAAACATCACTGATGGATATAACCTCCCCGAACCCTCTGGTCAACACTTCCAAACCAGATCTTTCACTTCTTTCGCCGACTTTCAAAATACCCAAGAATCAACCCATCAGATATACACCCAAACGGAGCAGATCAACTTCTTCAATTCCATTTGATGCTCCATCCACTTCAAATCATCTGAGGGACAAATCAAGATCTCCCATTAAATCTATTGACCCTTCTCTCTCAACTTTACAAATATGATATATTTTTTTTAATGTTTTTATTGATTTTACAACAAACAAAACATAACTTACACTCCCGACATTTTCAGTTACGTGTGTTTCATAGTATACATGACATGTTTCTCTCCTTAATGTCTTCCCCTCTCACTTCCATTTAAACTCGAGCACTCCCCCTTATACCTCCAGCTCCCGTTACTCAGGATCAGTTCTCTTCCTGGTTCTCAGGCAGGTCATCATCGTTGGGGTCACTTTGAGTGTACCCGTGTAGCGAAGCTATCATTTCTCTCCATTCCATCAGTGGTCCCACTTCCTCCCCCTCCCCTCGGTTAGCCGCCTCATGCCATGCCATTGTCTCCGCTTCTGCCCACTTAAGGAGGTCCTTTCACCACATCTCCAGTCTAGGACTGTGAGCAGCTTTCCAGCTCATGGCAATTCTCCTCTTGCCCAGGATGTATGCTAGGTCTTTGAGTTTACATACATGTCTCAAGTTACATGGCCTGGTGAATCCCCCCAGCATGCATTCCCATATGGATTCCACGTCTAATTTAATTCCCTTTTCGAACAGCTTGAGTTTAATTTCCCTCCAAAACTTCCCAATCTCCGGGCATGCCCAGAACATGTGGATCATCCCGACTCTCTCCTCTCCATACTTAGCGAAATTAGGAAACGCAGAGGCACAAAAATGTCCTATCATTTGGGGGGGTCATATATGCTCTGTGGGTAACATATAGTTGGATTTGTTGTAACCTGGCATTTCTGGACACCTTCTTGTGGTATCTTTGAGCCCTCTCCCATTGGCCATTTTGCATGGCTTCTCCCGCCTCCTCCTCCCAGTCCTTAGTTTGAGCAGATCTTTTCCCACTCTTGACATAGCTAGTTCGTATATCCTGGATATTTCATGCCCTCCCTCCGAGATGTCATGAATTGTTTCGATGGCAGTATCCGGTTGCTCCACTAGCGCTATTTCGGACCATGTTTCTTTCACCCTTTTGACTATTCTGCTATATGTGAAATGCTGCCCCAGCTGTACCCCGGTTCTGTCCACTATTGTTTGGAAATCCATGGCCTCCCCCTCTTGCCAAATATCCCCCAGGGTGGCAAGGCCCACTGGCTCCCAATATTTCCGGACCGTTTTTCTTAGTTGGTCAACTGCTCCGAATAGCGCCACAAGTGGCGCCTGCGGGGCGCACAGGGCCGGGCCTCCCAAGGTCTGGCACGCTTTGTGCCAGACCTCCCAGCCCAGCACTAACAATCTCGGTCTCCCCTGCATCTCTGGTTTGGGTAGCCATATTAGTTCTTATAAAAAGTATGGGGCACTCTCCTCCTCCAGCAGCCTGGATTCTGCTGTCTCGCCACCTGGCTACGTATTGTAGTTGCGCCGCTAGGTGGTATATCTCGAAATTCGGTAAATGTATCCCCCCTCTGTCGTACGCATTCTGTAGTTTCCACAGGGCCACTCTGTTTCTTGTGTTATGCCACAAGAAACCCCTACACAAGCAGTGCAGTTTAGTGAAGAAGCGCCTGGGCACCATGTATGGGATGTTTGTGAGAAAATGCAGTAGCTAGGCAGGACCACCATTTTCAGCAGTGCCGCCCTCCCTACCATAGCCAGGAGGGGTTTTGCCCAAAATTGCAAGATATGTTTTACGCCCTATACTGCTTTCTCTGTGTTGTATTTGTGCTCCGCCGCTGTGTGATAAATGTTGATCCCCAGGTATCTGAACGTTATGGTCTGCCAAGCTATCTGCAGAGTGGGCAGGTTTGTCTGTGGAGTACCTTTGTATCTGTCTAGGGGAAACATACTCGATTTTTTGGGGTTGACAGTTATCCCGGATAGGGCCACATAGCGCTCCATCACTTCTAAGATGTATTGCAGGTTCTCCTCCGGGTAACGCAGGTATAGGAGCATATCGTCTGTATATAGTGATATCAGGTGTGGTGCCCCTTTGGTGTGCACCCCTATCTCGCTATATTGCAGTCTGAGATAGATTGCTAGTGGCTTGAGTGTGAGTATATACTGCATCGGCGACCATGGACAGCCCTGTCTCGTGCCTCTACATAGTTGCCACCTCTGCGATATGATCGTTCCCGTTTTCACTCTGGCTGTGGGGGAGCTGTGCAGCATTTTCACCCACCGCAAGTACCCAGGTCCCATCCCGAATTCCTTTAAAGCCGCCATCAGCCATGGCCATCGGACGGAGTCAAATGCCTTGACTGCGTCCAGCGAAACTACTGCTGTTTCGTCTGGGTCACTCTCTGTCTGCTCTATAATGTGGTGGAGCTCCTATGATTATCAGATATGCTCCTGCCCGGGACATACCGAGTTTGGTCGGGTTGTATTAGTTTGTTTATCTTCGGCTTAAGTCTATTCGCGAGTACTGCCGTAAGGATCTTGCTGTCTTGGTTCAGCATGGACAATGGTCTGTATGACCCACAATCCATGCTGGACTTGCCTGGTTTAAGGAGGGGAATGATTACCGCCTCTCTCAGGGATTCCGGCAGTCTCCCTTTCTCAGATGCCTTGTTCAGCATGGCCAGTAACGGGGGTAGGATCTCTTGTCTGTATGCTTGATAAAACTCGCTGGGGAGCCCGTCCGTGCCTGGGGCTTTGCACGTAGGTAGATGTTTATTGGGAATTCCAAACCTGTCCCGCCTCTCCCACTATCTCTCTAATTGCAGGCCTTGGTTCCTCGTTTTTATATAGCCATGCTAGCAGCCTCCCTGGCTTGTCCCCTCCAGCATGTTGCTGTTCGATATATTTCTTGTAATTCAGGTTGCTTAGCCTCTCCCATAGCTTCCCGTCCGCCAATTGCAGCTGGCTCGCGCATTCCGCCTGTTCCTGCGAGGTCCCCCCTTTTTCCATTATTGTTTCCAGCCTCTTTTCAATATCCTGCAGCTCCCACTCTATAGCTCTCTGAAGCCCTCTAGATTTGGATATGGCCACCCCCCTAATTACCACCTTGAAGACCTACCACAGGGTCCCCTCTGATTCCACACTCCCCGTGTTATGTTCAAAGTAGCTTATTATCTCTTCCCGTAGGTCCTTACGGAATGTGGCATCTCTCAGTGCCTTGGCTCTGAGTCTCCATGTTGGAATTCTCGCTCTTGGGCGCTGATGCCGCCCCTCCAGAACCATAGGGGAATGGTCCGACAATATCCTGGCTTTGTATTGTGAGCCCACCACCTCCCTTGCTATTCCGGGTGTGGTGAACATATAATCCAGCCTCGTATACAAATTATGTGGGGCCGCGTAGTGAGAATAGTGTCTTGCTGTCGGGTGCTGCTGCCTCCATATGTCCTCAAGCCCGAAATCCCTCAGCAGGGCTCGTAATGCTCTCGCTGCGGGTGTGGTTTTTAACTAACTTCGTATCCGATCTGTCTAATTTAGGGTCTAGCGTACAATTAAAGACCCCTCCCCCCCATATGATCGCCCCACCCGTGAGGGGGCTGATCTTTCTATATAGCGTTTTATAGTAAGTCACAGTATCTTGGTTGGGGGCATATGTATTTATAATGCTTATTTCCCTATTCTCCAAGAGCCCCCGGAAGCGCTACCATCCTCCCATCTGGCTCCACCACAGTCTGTAGTATCTGAAGAGGCACCTGTGGTGCAACCCAAATGATCACCCTTGGCATATGCTGAGTATGTGGCACCCACGGTAGTGCCCTTCCACTTTTTTTAATTACCTCCGGTTTCTCCTTCGTGAGGTGGGTTTCTTGCAGCAGGGCTATGTCTATTTTTTGCCTCCTCAATTACATCATCACTTTATTTCTCTTCAGATAGGTGTTAAGACCCCTGACGTTCCAGGTTATCATTCTAAGGTCACCCATCCCCCTTTCGGTCTCTCCTCCCACCCCTCCCTCCATTATTTCTATCCCGAGAATACTTATCATGGGTTGCGCGCAGAAGCACGCGGGTGCGTGCTTGTTCCCTAACCACTACCACTTCAAACTCCCCAACTGCCTCCCCTACCAACCCCAACTGTTGCCCAGCTCCATCCCTGGATCTGAGGCGATCCCGCATTTGGTCCCGTCCAGCTACACCGGTAGCAGGCTCCCAGCAGGAGGTTACCGCTCTACTGGCAACCCGACTAACCTATCTAATGGGGTGTGAGGTCGGGTGCTCTTTTTCTCCCCGTTATGCGTCACAGTGCGCTGCCTTCCCATTATCTAGCACATCTATAATCAAGTCCCATTGTTACATCTTTATACAGCACCTTGCTCTCCGGATTGCTGCGTCATTTCTCTGCACCGCTTCCTTTCTGGTCTTCCTTTCCTTCTGGGCAATTTTGTGCGTCCAACCAATCCGACCCCTCCTCTGGGGTGTCAAAAAACAGTGTCCTGTTCTTGTGAAATACCTTCAGTCTCGCCGGGTACATCATGTACCTATGGCCCGATTCCCGTAGCCTCCTCTTAACTGCTCCGAAATTGAGTCGCTGTCGTTGCACCTGGAGAGTATAGTCAGGGTATGCTGTTATTGAGGCGGACGCCCTTTGGATCGTGCCTCCCTTGCGGAAGTGTTCCAGTATCCTTTCCCTGTCACAGTAGTTTAATATTTTAGCTATAATGGGTCTCTGGGGGAGCACCCGGAGGGGGCCTCCTTGCCAACGCTCTGTGCGCCCTTTCCACTGCGAATCCCTGGGTAAGTGTTCCTCCTTCTATATTTTGCAAAAGCATGGATTCAACTTACTCTGTGTGGTTCGACCCCTTTTCTCCTTCGGGAAGCCTCCCAATGCGTATATTGTTCCTTCGCGCTCGTCCCTCTGCTTCTTCAGCTCTACTGTCCAGGTTGCCCACCTGCTGTCACAGCGTGTGGATCTCTGAGGCGTGCGAGGCGCAGGCTGCTGTGTTGGCCCCTACTTTTTCCAGTTCTCCTGTGCGGTCCGCTATTCCCTTTACATCTTGTCTAAGGAGGTTAAGGTCTATTTGCACTGCGTCTATTTTGGATTCCAGTGCCACCTTCAGTGTGGTCATGGCGGCTTCCAGGTCTGCAATGGCTTCCAGGATCTGCCGGTCTTCCAGTGCTGGGGATGCGTCCGGTTGGGCGCTTCCGTCCTTGCTTCTGGCGCCCTCCGTTGATTGCGGGATCTTGGCGTAGTCATCCATCGTATGCCGTTTCCCTTTTGTTTTGTTGAGCTTGGTCGCCATGTCTAGTGCTGTGCCGGGTGAGCGAGCACCCTGTTCCGGACGTTGCAGTGTATTGCCACTGTCAGGGGCCCAGCCTTATGTGTGTGGGTAGCCCAGTTGTTCACTCCCAGGGCAGTGGTCTCTTTTGGGCTCGTTCAACAGAGTACTATCTAGGTCAGTCCCACTGCTTTGTGGCGTCTAACGTGGGTTTGTGTCCCTGTTATCTGCTGGTGGTCTCAGGCAGTTTTTTTTTTTTCAAACAACTTTATTTATTTTTTTTATTTTGGTTTTTCAAAGTATAAATACAAACATTCATGATATTCCGTCCCTCCAACCCCCTAACATCCCAACATTGGATACGGTGCAGCATATTTCAACAGTTTGAGACTCCTGGGTCGCACATTCTTCCAGTTCAGAGTGTGTATTTAAAATAACAGAAATGCTGCGCAATAGTCTCGGCTTAAAAGTACATTTGTTCTCTATCATTTGTAAATTTGTGTAGTGGCATCCAGGTGTCCAGATATTTCATATAGGAGCCGTGGGATAATGCGGTAGTCTTTTCCATGGCCATTACCCCCCCCCATAGTCTCACCCACCACATGGCCACTATCGGTCCTTGTTTATTCTGTCAGGTATGAGCCAGAGTTATTCTAGCAGCACTTAGCATATGGGTAATGAGATGGGCTTTTGGCCCAGATTTAGCAAAGCATCCCTCCACTGCCTCCCCCAGTAGGACCACCATCGGGTCGAATGGAGGTTGTTTTGCGTCCCCCTGCGCCACCTCTCTGCGCTTTGGCTGGTGTCAGCACCTAAGGTGTTACAGTGGGTGGCATCCTGGTGCAGTGCTCCGTGTGAGCTACATCTGTCTTGTCTGGGCCTCCCCCTCCCTTGTCTGCGGAGGTGGACTTCAACACGTATAGGCTCTTGGTCTCTCTGTCCGGTGATCCTTGCCCAGGTGATCTAGATCATGTCACCGCTAGGTGTCCTTCAGCAGCTAGATTCCTGCTGCTTTTGTGGTCCCATTGAACTCGTAGGACACTCAGGCTGCCTGGCCCAGAAGGGCCTCCTTGTGTACCAGCCCCTGTGTGCCCGCAGCCTGTGCTATCGTGTCACTTGTCTTGCGTGCATTTGCCTGCCACGAGTTTCTCACCATCTTTGGGATTGGGTGTCCAATTATAGTGTGGAGTGTTGTGGCTCCCTGCCCGTGTCCGCTCCTTGTTTGTTGTTGTAATTGATGCTATGGAGGAGTCAGTACTACGGCTACGGGGAGGGCCAGCCCCTCTTTCACCTCCTTTGTTCCTGCCCACAATGTGTTGTTGCCGCGGGCCGCTCCAGAAGCCGGGTGATGCGCGCTTCTCAACGCGTCTACCCGGCACTTCAGATCCCCCACTCTCCTCGTGGGGCACGCCGCAGGCACATCCTAGAGGGGGGGCCCCTGGGCTCTGTGCAATATCCCGGCCCGGGGCTCAGGGCACCATGTTGGGCGGGCAGTCTGCGGCGGTCCCCCGTGGCTTACCCTTGTCTGAGTGCGCTGCTCAGCACTGCCTCCCGCCCCTCCTCCTCGCAGCCCGAAGCCCTGCCGGGGCAGCGTCCAAGCTCGGCCCTACTCGCGCCACACTTCGGTGCCCAGGGTCATCTCTCCGTATCTTCTTAACCCTTGATGCCATGTCGTACGGATCAGCTCCGTATTGGATTCCTTCCACTGGAAAGATACGACGGAAAGCCTATCAAGTGTCCTGTGCCATGTTCCAAGAAATACATTCAGTGGACAGTTTATTCCCATACAATATTGCCGATCTGCATGTTCCCAGTCAACTGATGCCTGGAGGGTCTCACTTTAGGGGGTGGATGGTAGCTTTACTGCTAGCAGGATGCCGTTCGGGATGCACCACTCTCTTCCACAGGTGGCAGGGTGGCAGCAGTCGCTTCTTTAAAATCACTGCCTGCCGTAAGCACCCCTCCTCCACTGGGGCATAAAAGTGTCTCGGGCGCCGGCTCACTACCTGCCGTGCGTGCTCTTCCTCAGTGTGTTACGATCCCGATGCTGGCGTTTCTCGTTGTCTGGTCCAAGAATCTTCACGGCAGGGCTCCCCCCGCGACCGCACCGCTGTCCCCCCGCACCCGAAGCCTTTGTTGTGAGGCACGGCGGCCATTTTAGTTGGTGTCCATCGGGTCCGCGAGAATTTTATATTTTGGTCATCTCCTTCTACAGTGTGGGGTTTTCGTTCCCGTTACGCGCATTACGTGCCGCTTGCCTTCCCCTTCCTATCTTTTGGGCAAGGATTTTGCAGCAGGGAAGGCAGGTTTCCCCAGGATGCATGCCGGATCATCGGGAGCTCCAGAGTCCCTCAGCCTCCTACATGGCCAGCTAGCCACGCCCCCACAAATTTGATTTACTCTAAAGCTAGATGATACTTCATCGTTTGTTTTATCTGACTTGTAATTTATTTCTTATTTAATAATTTGTTTCTATTTCTTTGTAGTTCTAATGGTTGTTACCATCAGCTCGTGCTTCTCTTCGCCCGTGCTTATTCCCTCTCCGTACTCTGGTATCCCCTATGATACGCTTGCTTACTTACTTTCCAGCTAACCTCATCTTTACCCTTCTGCCATTACTTATTCTTATGTATCCCTTTTTATCCAACTTGTGCACTCGCATATGTTCTTCTCTCTTTTGTCGTCTTCCCTTCCTAATGTTCTTCCCCTGGTACTCCATTGTTAGCACTATATTTAGTAATTTTGTGTCCATTGATGTTTTGAAATTCTTAAAATCATACTTATGGCAGTATTTGAATGTTTTGTTAATCTCTGCTTCTTATCCTAGTCTTGCCATTATCTTTCTTATCTCTCCAAATGTCTATTAAATTTGTCACATGGAATGTTAAAGGGCTAGGTCACCCTAGAAAACGGAGTAAGATTATCTCCCAACTTGCTAAGCAAAAACCTGACATTGTGTGTATCCAAGAAACACATTTGAGTTCAGATAGTGAAAACCTCAAGTTTAGAACCCCATGAATCAGTCAAACATTATTTTAGAATGCTTTGGATAAGAAGGGTGGAGTCTCTATATTAGTTAATAAGCATTTTAACTTTTCATTCGTTGAAGAAGAAAAAGACCCTGAAGACTGGCGGATCATTGTGGACGCAATCATTAACAACCTGCTACCATTGTTAATGTTTATGACCCCAATGCCCCCAAACCCTTTTTGGTCCAATTTTATTACAAACCTCTCACAAAAGAGCCCAGGCAAACTCATTTTTTGTGGTGACATGAAGCAAATTCTTGACTTCGCCCTTGACCGTAAATCATCCTCGATCTTTATCAATTCCAAATCTCTGAACAGTTTCCTAAACGTACTACAAATCCTACATCTAATTGATTCCTGGAGTTTCTGCCATACGGACTCTAAAGAATTTACGTTCTATTTCCCTCCCCATCAATCCTTTTCCAGATTAGACTATATTTTTGTTAATTCCTCACTAACTTCTACCATTTTAAACTCTGATATTGGTCCCATTACTATTTCATATCATGCACCTGTTTCCACCACCCTCAAATGGATACCCATTACTAAACTTTCGCCAAGATGGAGATTTACTTCGTTTCTGCTTAAAGACAAATCCTTTGTCGACAAAATGAACTCCTTCATTAAAGAATTTGTTTTTAATAACCGCCCTGAGAACACCTCCATGAACAACAACTGGGACGCTTTTAAAGCAACCCTTCATGGATTTATAATTCAATTTGTTGCCATTAAAAAACAGCAATCCGAACTCCCTCACAACAACCTCTTAGCCTCATTTAAATAACTTGAACACTCCTACTATGCAAACCCGGATCCTATCACCATGAAAGCTCTTAAAGACGTACACTTGTGAAGCTCCTGCGCGCGATCCTTTAGCCGACCGAATTGCGCTGCTAAAACCACAAAATCCACAACAAGAACAACGTCTGCTGAAAGGGTAACCGCTCCCCGTTGATGCGAACCGACTCCCGAACGAAATCGGAGCCGGCAACACCATAATCGAGCTACACGAAGAAGTGCCCCTACGCACCCAAGATGGCGGAGACCAACGCGACTCCGGGCGCCACCGAGTGAACAGCGAGACCGCAGTGAAGCCGGGGGGAAGCTGCCCTCACCTACCCACACAACGAGGACCCAACATACAGCGCCTGACCTGACCTCGGTCACACGGGGGTCGGCGGAGACACCACAGGAGTGTGCGGAACTGAGACCCGTGAGCCGGCAGCTACCAGCAGCTAAGGGAAAGACGTGACCCGCGCGGCTAGAGATGGAGGAGCCGGAAAAGAAGGCCTCCCTCCGCCGCCCGAACTTAGGAGCCATCATCGGCTGCCTGCGAAGAACTGGGAGCACAACGGAGCGGTGCCACTCAACGAGACCTGCAACCGGGACACATTACCTAGACCACGGCACATGGAAGACGGGAGCGACGGCTGCAGCTGAAGCAGTGTCTGCACCTAATCCCCCCCCCCTGCTAAAATACGCTCAGCTGACTATTGACATATAGGACGGGGAGAACGGTCACACCAACGCACGGCGGCCCAACTACCGCGTAACGCGGATGCAGTAATTTGAACTAATAGCCGGATCAGACCCCGAAACGCGCACAGCCGCTCAACCATGATTTAAAAAGCAAATACCCCAACATGGTTTCAAGAATAGCACAACAGACACACAAAAACAAGCAGGATAGACGTCGAATCAACATGGGGATACCGCAGGGCCACGCCAACAAGCACTTAAAGGACCCTCCACTCCACACGAGGCAGACTGTGGTCTGAGAACCCTAGACGGTGACCGGCCTGAAACAAGAACTAGGGAACTGAACGCAGACACAAGAGTTGTGGGGTCTCCTCCATACCCAACCTCGGGAGAGAACTACTAGCACACGCACCCTCAATTGGGGATCCTCCCTGCCCGATAGAACGTGGGAACTACCATATCACAACAGCCGCACCAGAGCCAGACTGCCGCTGAGTACAAAGTCCAACACAACCAGGAATACGCCTGTGCTAACACTAGCAGAGTCACAAAAAGTGGAACCTAACCAGACGCGGTCAAACGACTGACAGATAAGAGATCCACTCAAGCCGCAACACTGTGAGACAGAAATCACATAAGTACCCACCGAATAAAGGGAGCCACACGCCAGCTCCAGGGAAAGCGATGTCACCACCCAGGGGCAAATCAAAACCAACCACAATGGACTCTTTCACGACGGTCAGGCCCAAACAATTGCCGCAGTATGAACCCATGGTTGATGACGAACCATCGCAATTGGAAGCAGCAACGAAAGACACGCAAGTTGTCCAGGCCATAGCAGCGCTTCGCACTTCCATCGAAAACAAGATCGATGAAATAAAAGCAGACATGCAGCTTATGCGACAAGATGCACGCAACCTGACGGAAAGAGTGAATGCCAACGAAGCCATCCTACAGGACAATGTTGAAAATACCATAGACCTGAAAGCACGAGTCCAAGACCTGGAGTAAAAAGTGGCGAGACTTGAAGCACGATCTAAAGACGCAGAAGGACGCACGCGGCGCAATAACATCAGAATTCTAGGTGTGCCCGAAGACATCGAGGGCCCGGACCCAACAGAATTCATAGAGACAATGCTACAACAAGAAATAGGGGCAGGAAAGCTCTCACAAGGGTTTTCAGTGGAACGTGCCCACAGATTTCTCCAAAAACGCCCTCCACCAGGCTCACACCCGCGCCCGATTATTGCCAAAATCCTACATTTTCGCGGTAGAGAAACAATATTACGATATTCCAGAGAAGGAGGGGAGATTAAAGGCAAGACTCAACAATAATCATGCATCCCGATTATACCCCTGTGGTGCAACGCGCCAGGAACTCCTTCATACCAGTGAAGGCGAGGTTGCGAAAACTTAATCTCAAATGTTGCTCTACCCATCTCACCTCAAAGTCCTCTATAAAGGAAAGGCAATCTTCTTAGAGACCCCGGCTGCAGCAAACATGTGGCTTGAACATAACAACCTAGCAGACGATGGTGAGGAACCACCAAGAGCAGACAAAAAATGAACAAGAAGCTAAATTTACTAACACTGGCGGAGGTCCCGCACTAAAGCACAAGTTAGACAATTAAACTGCACCTGGGACCACAACACGAAGATAGCAATATCGGACAGGAGCACAAGAAACCACAAACGAACACGTCAATGGTCCATCCCCGCAAGAAACGTGCAGGTCAAACACCTGCACACCGCCCGCACCCGAAGGCTGGAGAGGTCCAGAAGGCTCGGGAGCCCCTGAGCGCTGCAAGTTGAATGCAACTGCTGGGGGCAGTTTGCAGTTAAACAGTTTGGACTATTGATTCACTAGAATGACAGTTAAAAAAGTTGGCAAGTGTCCGGATTGCATTATAATGGAAGCAGGAGGTGGGGCGGGGGCTGGGGACACATTCTTAGAACCCGGGCAAACAGAAGAAGTCCCCTATTACAAAATCCCAATCTCGGGTGCTCCATCCAGGAAACTACGAAGACTGAAACGCCCCCCATAAAGCGACATGGCAATGAAAATAAAAATAATGACATGGAACGTAAGAGGCCTCAGCACTTACCTCTGAACAAACAGAATCAAGTCCTACTTACACAGGAAAGGGGTAATTATAGCGCTATTACAGGAAACGCATTGTGCTGAAGAGTCTATGGCCAAACTCCGGGAACATTGGGGCGGGCAGGGGTATGGAACTGCCTACTCTAGGTATGCGAGAGGAGTATACACATGGATTTACCCCCAACTTCCATTTCAACTAATCAAATGTGTGAGTGACCCAGAGGGCAGATTTGTGATACTGTGGGGACACATTGAACAACAAGAATTGTGCATAGTGAACTCCTACCTCCCCAATAATAACATCCCGGCCCATCTGGACTTAATGCATACTAATATCACACAACAGAGATGGCTTATTCATATGGGGAGGAGATTTCAATTGTGTGCATAACCCAGAACTTGACACATCCCTACCTTTACTAAAAGGCCCGTCAGCAGCCACAACTGCGCTAAATGCCATGACAAATAGATTAGATCTTGTCGTCGACGTGTGGAGGGAACTACACCCACAGACACGCAACTACTCTTACTACTCGTCCCCCCATGGCCTCTACACAAGACTAGACTATGTCTTTGTAGGAGGGAGCACCTGCCCCAAATGGAAGAATTGCGGTACCTGGAGAGAACGGTCTCAGATCACTCCCCTTTAGTAGTAGAATGGAACCACGCCAGCCCCAGACCCCCTATGGCGAATGCCAGTGGAAGCCCTGAAAGACCAGGCTTTCAAGGATGAATTACAAGATTCAATAGACGACTAGATAGTACTAAATAAGGGAAGCGTAGACCACTTGAGTACAGTATGGGAGGCCCTGAAAACAGTAATACGGGGAGAAGTCATAGCGAAGGCGGGAGGCATAAGAAAACAGTTGCGAGAAGAATTAACGCAGGGGGAACGGGAGATTGAGAGGCCTGATACTAGCCCCATAGACCCACAGCAACAGGGAGAGAAACTTAGAACCCTCAAAGATGAATGCACGAAGGCCTGGGATAGACTGGCTAAGTTTGATTATGCCACCAAAACAAACAGAGCGCACAGACCTAGTAGACTGTTAGCCTGGCTCTGCAGAAAGGAACGCCTCAGATACACAATTACCACACTGCAGAATAAGGAGGTCAATACACACCAAACCCAACAAAATATAAATGACACCTTTAAAAACTATTATGCGCATTTGTACTCCCACAGAGCTAGAATCCCCCAGACCAGATAACAGACACCCTGGAGGAGATAGGACTACCTAGGCTCTCCCCTGCACAGGCCGAAGCCCTAGACGCTGACATCACAACAGAGGATATAGCTGAAGCAATTAAGTCACAAGTTACGTGCAAGGCCCCAGGTAGCGATGGGTTACCCCCAGAAATCTATAAAATGTATGGCCCCTCCCTGTTACCACTCTTACACGAGGTCTTTCAAGAAACATATGAACGAGGAGTTCTACCCGAAAGCATGAGGGAAACCCTGGTGATCCCTGTCCTTAAGCCAAATAAACCGGCTGAACAATGCGACTCATACCGTCCCTTGGCTATGCCTTATTACGACGTTAAATTACTGACCACAATCCTAGCTAAAAGACTGTCCAGACTTATAGGAGATATTATCCACACAGACCAATGCGGGTTTGTGCCAGGTCGCAATACAACTATAAATCTACGCAGACTTCAGCACATTATCAAACAAACAGACACAAGCACTGAACCCTACGCCTTATCGCTAGATGCCATTAAGGCATTTGATTCTATATATTGGGAATGGTTGTTGGCGGTCCTAAAAGAATTTGGATTTGGCCCAGGGTTTGTTCGGTGGATTAAAATACTCTACACCAGGCCAAGAGCTCGAGTAAAAACTGGGTGATATGTGTCAGAGATATGGGATATATGTAGGGGCACTAGGCAGGGATGCCCGCTGTCTCCCATGCTTTATATCCTCGGGTTAGAACCCATTGCCATTTATTTTAGGAAACAATTTTTTGATGCTGGGATAAGGCTAGGAGGGGTAGACCACATCATCTCGCTCTACGCGGACGACGTCCTGCTATATGTCAGAGACCACCCTGGGAAGACAAATATGGCAAAGGGTGAAGTCAATAAGCCATCTAAAATCCCATACTCCCCGGAAATACCTATGATCCAGAACATGTGCAAAACAGATGCAGACCTGCTGCACCTCAGACACTGGGAAAGAAAAAGTGTCTACACTTGGGGGGACCTATATGACGAGGGCTCCTTCAGGGAGTTTGAATCACTGCAAAGGGAGGATGACATACACGCTGGTCAATTCCTCTGGTATCGAAGGATACGAGAAACAGCAAAGAAATAATGGGACACATGGCCCGAAGAACCAGAGTCAGACCCCCTCACGACGCTACTATACAATTTAGGGGAGGGACAAAGAGCGGTATCCCAGATATATAGCCACCTCAGCGACACCCCCAACCCAAAAAGTGAGACATTGAAAAAGAAATCGAAGACAGACATGGGACGGGAAATGTCAGAAGGCAAATGGAACAGAGCGTTAACATATCCTAAAGCTGTTTCCAGAAACCATAAATTCCGGTTCATACAATTAAACATGCTGTACCGGACATATCTGACTCCCTGCAGGCTAGCGACAATCAACAAACAAACGAGACCCCACTGCCCATGGTGTAAGGCGGATACAGCAGACCTACTTCACATGTTCTGGGAATGCAGCAAGGTGCATCTTTATGGATGAAAATAAAGCAGACATACGAAAAAGCGGGCACCTCCAACTACAGGTGGTCCCCCGAGGAGTGCCTCCTGGGAACATACTCCAGACCAGCCAAACTTAAACATTGGGTGAAACTTATACGTGCATATTGGCCAAAAGACACATTGCCATGTCCTGGAAAAAACCTACAGGGCGAAACTACAATGCATGGCGTAACAAACTGGAAAGATGGGTTAATGCAGAAACAAGAGAATGGGAAGATAGCGTTACCAGGTCAACTGATGAGTCGAGCGCAACCCTAGAAGAATGGAAGGAAATAACTAGAAGCATACTTTACTCCTCAGACGATAAACCCCCATGAACAATACAGACTGGATCACATTGCGTGAACACGACACCCGCAGACACACACAGACTTGAACAGATCCCCGGAATCCCGGGATTCCCCCCCCCCTCCCAATATCCCACCCTGCTGCTCACCAAGAGACTGAGTAATGATACCAAGACCTGGAGGCAGTTAAATGTTAAGTTAACTTTATATGAGTAAAACGTTACTGTTTATTGTGTAATGTTGTTAATCCTGCTTCTAAAGGCACATTCAATTTGATGTGTGTAGTTGTATGATATTAAATGCTAATAAACAAATTCGAAAATAAAATGAAAGCTCTTATGACTACACGTATCGAGTTCAACAAAATGTGAGCGGCTAACTCCATACTTAGATCTAGAACTAAGCTCCACTGTGGATCCAACAAAGCTGGTAAAATGCTAGCCTCTTATCTAAAAAAGGAAAATGAAAAATCCCTTATTACCCATATCCTTTCTTCTGATGACAACTGATTAAACAGAAACACATAAACGATGCCTTTCTTCATTTGTATTCCAATCTTTATGCCTCTGATCCCTCTATTAACAATTCTGAAATCTATTCTTTCTTTGAAAAAAATCAAAAGGAAAATCTCTCCAATCCGATTGACCAATCTCCCTTAGTGAAATCAAACAAGCCATACTTGACCTCAAACCCAAAAAAGCCCCTGGCCCTGATGGGTTCACCATAGATTTTTACAAAACTTGACTCCATTGCACCAAAACCTTTAAAATTGTATTCTTACTATGCTGAAATTGGTCAAAGCCCTGGGTCTTTTGGTGAGGCTCTTCTAGTACTGTTTCCCAAGCCTGATAAAGACCCCCCTTTAATTAAAAACTACCGACCCATCTCTCATATCAACTCTGATTCAAAAATGTTCGCTAAAATCCTTGCAAAACATCTAGAACTATATCTTCCCAAACGTATACACCCTGATCAATCTGGTTTTATCAAAAATCGTTACGCTTCATCTAAATCCAGACTCTTATTTAACACACCCTCAAAATTCCCATGACCCTTTAGAACTCCTTGCCCTCGACGTTCAGAAAGCATTTGACTGCGTCTCTTGGTCTTTTATGTTCCACTCCTTATCTTGGCATGGCCTCCCTCCATACTTTATTAATCTAGTCAAAATGCTTTACTCTTCTTCTACCACTCATATTCTTATCAATAATTCTCCCACCTCCTTCTCCCAAATAGAAAGAGGAACTTGCCAAGGCTGTCCCCTTGCCCCTTGTTCCTTACTATTCAATCTTGCTTTAGAACACCTTCTTCAAAATATTAGAATGAACACTAGCATCAAAGGGTATTTTTCATAAATAATATAGAAATTAAATAATCTGGTTATGCAGACATCTTACTCTACTTCTATGATGCTGCCTCCTCCATCCAACATTTAATATGTACCATAAATAACTTTTCCATCGTTTCTGGATGCAAGTTGAATTTTGATAAATCTGAAGTTATGCCTCTCGCTAGTGCTTGTAATGTTTACAATACCCCCTTGTCTGGCTTGTCATGGCAACCCTCTCATATTAAATATTTAGGGCTTCCAATTGCTAAAGATATTCACACTACTATCAATCTCAACACTAACCTAATTGAAAAAGTTACAGGAATTACTTCAAAATGGTCACGTCTTTTCCTATCTTGGTGGGGACGCCTCAATACTTTTAAAATGATGATCAGTCCCATTATCCTCTATTCACTATCCATGATTCCCACTATACTTAGACACCTCTTTTAACAAAAAACGTGATTCCCTTCTTCTTAAATTCCTATGGAATCATAAAGTACTGCGCATTGTCATCAATAAATTAAGACTTCCCAAGTCCTTGGGAGGAGTCAAATTCCCTAATATCCAATTATATCACAAAGCTTTTGTCCTAAAACAACAAAGCATCTTTAAACATTACGAACCTCACCTTGATAGTGCTCCCGTTTGGATTAATATTGAAGCTAGCAATATTTCCCCACTCTCCCTCTCCCACTTCTTAATGACCTCCTTCATGGCCCAATAGCACTACTTTCCCAACACTACACCTCTTTAAAATTGTCTGGAATAAACCCCCCCCCTAATTCTTTTTCTAAAAACTACCCAGACGACATTTTTCTCTGGTTCAATAAACAAAACTCTACCAAATCCAATCTCATCACTATTTACAGATGGTACTCATCTGGCATCAAATGTATCAAACAACTCTTTCACAATTCAGAAGAAATCCACTTCCCACAGATTTGCTTGCAATACAAAATCCCTGTTTCAAATCTCCCCTTTCACACATCCCTCATCAAGTCAATAACTAAATCCCTATCTACTTTCAACCAAAAATCCCCTTCACCCTTTTTGAATGTCTTGACTAGTTGAACCTCTATTTGTGCCGCCAAACTATATACGTTCTTTAATGATCCTCCTTCTCCCAAATCACTCAATCTTAGTACTATCAGACAATGGGAAATTGACTGGGACCTGCAACCTACCCTGGACAACTGGAACATGTGTCATTCAACATCCATTGCCGCCAATCTCAACCAAACCTATTTTTTCATTTTTCATCAAGCTTTTCTTACTCCTTTGCGTATCGTCAAAGCTGTAGACAATTTTTCCAACAACAGTTGGTCATGTAATAAACCTAATGCATACTTTGCTCATTTAATTTTCAAGTGTAAACATGTTCATGCTTTTTGGTCTATGATCTGGTCACGCTTGCAATCAAATATTTCATTTAACAGAACCTCTAACGCTCGCTAACCTAATGATTGGCTCTATTGTTAATCCAGCTATAAGTCAGATTGTCTCCCCTACTCTGTTAAATCTGTTCATAAGTATTGCTTTTCAAAATATTACGTATAATTGGAAGAATGCAACCAACCTATCTTATTGTACTTGGTGGAACTCCATTTGCTCCACCCATCGAATAGAAAAATGCCATGGTTCTTTGACGGTATGCATACATTTAAGAGAAAATGGAATACGTTTGTACAATACCTTAACACTCATGATTAAATATTATCAGCCTTTAGTTATTGTCATGATGCCTAGCACCGGGCATCCGGATCAAGCCCATCAGCCCCGGGAGCAGGCATCCAGACATTTAGAAAAACCCCAGCAGCCCCAGCTAGGGGCTGTCTGGGTTCATTCCTGGCGCCGTAGGCACCAGGCTCATAATAAAATTCAGTCCTGGCGCCATAGGCACCAGGCTCATAGACATTACTTACCTCATGCAGACCATGCTGCAAATAAATCCAAGCCAACGTGAGGCCTGGATGGGACTATTTTAATACAGGGACTATTTTTTACTCGGGTGTGGTCCTGGGGAACTTCTTTCCTGGGACTACTTTGGAGGCTATTTAAACCACACCCGAACAGCAGCACATGCTTTGTGTTATTCTGCATCCAGCATCGTGACTCTCACCGTGCCTGCAGCCAGCACCCAGTCTTCTGCCACGCATGCGTGCCTGCAGCCAGCATCCAGTCTTCTGCCACGCCCGCCTCAAATCCAGAGCTCCTAGAATAAAGAGGAAGAAAAGGACAAGGTTAGAAAACAAACTTATTTCAAATTCCTCACCTGATCCCGGATCCATTTCATCTCCCAACCTGGAAAGTACATCAGTCCTGCACGCGTCGCTTCGCCAGCTCCAGCACGGCGCCATACTCATCAGTTCTCACAGCATGTTTCGATCCAGCACTGTCTCCATCATTTCTTCGCCGTACTCCGGCACCTAGGGGACACAAGAATAACAAGGTGAGCCAAGGGAATCAACAAATACAACCTCTTACCACCATAGACTTACCCGATTTACCACCGGCGGTATTATTCTCCATATCTTCATATGCCGCATCTGTAAAGAGGGAGAAAAACAACACGTTAATGCATGCAATAGTTACCCGACAGCGTTGGGTAACACAGACTCTTACCTGAACGCCAGCAGCAGCTACGAGACCTTCTTCTCACAAACTCAGTTGCAACTTAAGGAAGGAAGGGGACAAGAGTGAACATCGGGCACATTGAACTCTTTGAACTTGATACTTACCAATCCCGCCTGGGACTTCAGAGTCAATGCTTACCGGAACTCTCCCAACGCCTTCAAACCAGTGAAGTAACTGGTAACTACGCCCCCCTGCAAGACACGCAGGATGGAGAGCTCATCTTTTACAAACATAAGGTGAGGTTACTAAGGGGATATCGGAGGTGATTAGTGGGGGAGAGCGAGAACAGTTGGGAGGCCATCACTAAAACCCACAGGTGGCTAATCCCTGTCTCCACTTGCAGGAAAATACTTCTTCGGGTCCAGCAGACAAGACTAGGCGGGCCAGTCCAGGCAGTCATCTCTGCACTACGCATCACGTTGACAGAGACCGCAGCTGTCCGGGTCCGATCGACACCCCTGTGGGGTCCAGGTGAGCGTAACAGTTATGTTATCCCCACCCTTTCCTTTCCTGTTGTCTTATGTCCTGTCTCTGTGTCCGTGTTTCCCCCCCATTTTCTCTTATTGAAGTTGAATAGTAAATAAGTCCATTGATGCTAACTTGCTCAACTTGTTTTTGTTCAATTGTATTTGTTCTGAAACTTAAGATCATATAATTGTTTATGGTTTACCTGTTTTTGTACCATTTGCTTTATGCTAATCTAATAAAACGTTTTAAACATAACAAAGGTTGTATAGTTGATTAAGAAAAGGGCCGAGTGGAGCAATAACGAATACTTGAACATAAGTCTACGATTAGGCAACTTAACACCTGAATAACTGAAAACATGGAAAAGCATCATGGCATTCAGAATGCTACAAGCAATGTACTAATAGGTAAATATGGATCGAAGCAAAAGATTGTATGGACAGCAGTTATGCGATCTAAAGTTGTCTGTCTATCTCCAGCCATGAAGAAGAGGAAGAAGTAGAATGAAGTGACACTACAAGATAAAAAATAAGTTTCTACGACAGAAATAAATGCTACTTTTACAATAAAGGGAAAAGAAGAAATCAATTATATTTGATAGCAACGATTCAGCAGATATCTGTTTGAAGAGAGCAGTAGAACTGTCTAACAAGGACACATTGAAGATGTGTTTTAGCGATTGTACAGAGCCTGGAGACCCTCACACAAGGGAAATTGCATATCATAAGCCATGTTGGAACACACCTGTAGTGAATGTCTTACGACGCAATTCTACAATAAACGGAAAGATGCAGCAAAATTCACTGTTTTACGAAGCCACAAATGTTGAATTTGTATCTTCAATCAGTGATTTTCTCCTTGAAGGCAACGCAACAATGATGGATGAAATTGAAAAGCTTTACAGGAAAATTGCAGCTAACAATATTTTAGAAGACGGATAGATGAAAACAAATCAAATGTTTCATAGAAGAGCTTGAATGCATTGGCATTATTTTTAGTAATCCCAAAAGGGTAAATGAACCACAAATACTCTCACTGAAAGTAACAGCAGATGAAGAATTTGAGGATATTGAGAAAAATATCAGAACCCTTCTTTAAGCAGCTACGATTTTACAAAGAGCCGTACAAACTTGTGAAAAATGGAAATTCACTGGACGTTTTGAAGAAGTGAATTTGGCAGAGGTTGTTCCAAAGGAAGTTGTTCTTTTTTACAAGTGGAGCTGTCTGGGAGACAGATGAATATGAAAAGTAATTCAGAAAAGCGGGATACCACTGTAATGAACAGGGTTCATAAATTGTCATAGGCGTTTATATATGAAATGCTATCACCACAACAAGCTTCAGACGTGAGCACTTCGACCACATGGCATACCCACACAATGCCCTTGCAATTGGCAGCTGGGTTCACAAAGTACACAGCTACATTCAACAAATTCATCATTCAATTTCTGCATAGCATAGGAGCTTCTATAGATTATGCCAGAGTCCTTCGGCTTGAGACACATATAGCCACAGAGGTAATAAAATGCATGTATGAGTGGGGAGGATCTTATGTTCCCTCAGAGTTGGTCAGAGGCACATGTGCCTATTGTGCTGCTGACAACATTGACATTCTCTAAGATACACCATGTGGTAAAGGAACTTTGCACAGCACAGTTACGGTGGTCTATCGGGAGAAGGAGGAGTCAGATGTCCTAAGCCCAACTGGAATATCAGGACCATCATCATTTGATCACTGCAGAAGATTCCTCAGTCCCCGTCTGAGGTTGTCACGACCCTCGCCCAAAACCCCCTCTGGCAAACCCATTGGCCAGGTGGAGTCAGGACTCGGGCCTCTAGAGCCCGGCATCCTCTTCAAAAGCCCTCATGGCGCCAGGCTCATACACCATGAACAACAATGTGCTTGGTAACTACTTTATTGTATTGTCAGCCAACATGGAGGTATCCACATAGCTTGGTTCCTAAGAACCAAGCTATGCTGTCTAGTGATTTGGGTGTGACAGGCCTGGAACAACTTTCCCTGGTACTACTTTACCTGGGCTATATAAATCACACCCTGACTGCAGAACATGCTTCGTGTTACTTTGCAGCTTGCAGCTTGCAACGCGACGCTCACCGTGTCCAGCTATTCCCTCGAACCTCGGAGAAGCTGAACCTGCAAGGAGACAAAAGGAACATCATTAGCAGCAGCATCTTACCTGCAGTCTTCATCTTTAAACACTCGCAGCTACTGAGAACAGCTTCCTCGAATCTGCACGTCTCCCGGACAGAACGACTTGAAAGAGGAAGATAGAGGCAGCATTAAAGAAAGCTGTAGAGACTAGGGGTGTACCGAACTTCGGCTTCGAGTAAGTATTCGGCCGAATTCCGGCTGAAAAAAAGCTATTCGGCTCCGGACGAATAGTTTCTTACTATTCGGCTCTTGCCGAATACTTTGACATTCCCATTTGAATACAATGCAACATGAACTCAGAAAGACAAATATAGACTTCAGTTTGCAAAACTGAATAGATTTAGACCAGACAAATTGCTATCACACAGCTGAAAAATATCTTATATTGCAATCTGCTCTTTAGGACATGTTTTGTTACAGATTATTAGACATAAAAGGTGCTCAGCTTTTATACTCAGCCTGCAACAATACAGGAAAATCTTTATGGCAGATGTTTATATGCAATGTGCACTTATTTCAGTTGGAAAAGACAAACTGAAAGAAATGTGCATAGATACTTTCAGTTCCTGTCATGTCACTTCCCATTGCATATGTCATAGTCCCCCCTTTTCTTTTTTTACGGACTTGAGTCCTGAGTTTAACATTATCTGATATTTTATCAGGAATGATAAGTTGCATATGTTTGTGTATTGGCGAGAAGGAGTGGCTAGGATAAGTGAAAAGTGAGCAGCATTTGGTTGGGTGGGGTGAATAGTTGTGAGATGGAGTTCACGCATTTAAGATTTCCTCTTGACTTGTACCCTGCATGAGCCGACATGAACCATTGTATACATTTCTATGTGAGCTGCAAAGAAGTTTTGAAACTAGATTGCATCGACTTTGCAACTGGATAGAGAATGCAATGCATCTGATTCACAAAGGCAGTCCTTTTGCATTTGTGAAGTCTCCTACTTTAACTTGCACTAAATATGCAACAATCTTCTGTACATTTGGTCCCTTCATTTTGGTTAAATTTGCTTTTTTCTGGCTTTTATACTTTAAAGATGCTCCATTAATTACAATGAAGAGAAATAAAAGTATAGTATGCATTTAAAATGCTGCTTTATTTGTTTTCTTTAATAAGTGTGTTTTTTGAAGTTTGGAACATGATTTACTAAATAAAGCAACTATTCGGCTCCATATTCGGCTTTGGCCGAATAGTTGACAAACTATTTGGTATTCGGCCGAACACTAAATATGCTATTCGGTACAGCCCTAGTAGAGACATTTACAAATTACGAACTGCTCAAAAGGCTTACCTGGCTGGTCGCCTCTCGGCTGGCACCACTCCGGACATTACACTCGCGCTGAAGAACACTGCGACCTACAAGAAGGAAAACACAGGTTAGCAAAGGCAAGACTTCGCAGTGCTGCGCATAGCGCTTACTTACAGCATCATAGCGCTCTTAATGCGCCATCATTTACCAGCAGGGCTCAACCAAGCCAGTTTGCTGCGCTGAAGCTCCGCATACCTAAGGGAGAAAAAAAGAGACATTTTAAACAAAGAAAGGCATGCAGGATAGCAACAAAACTAAAGAACAGCCATAAGACCTACCTGAACAATATCAAACGTGCCGGCATCAGTGAAGTAACTGGACCGCACTCGCCCATGAAAGACAACGCGCCCCTGCAAAGAAGGCAGGACGAAGAGCACGCCTAATAATACCACAGGGTGAGGAGAGGGCACCAGAGACACTAAAAGAATACGGGAGTGGAGGGAGGATACTTACCCCAGTCGGTCAGTCTTGAACACGGTCCTCCTGTATTTTCAGGCATAACCTTCCCCACAGACCACATCAGGGCAATGCTGAGAAGCATACCAGCGAGTAACCCAGCTGGGTGGCGGCCCTGTGGATACCAGGTGAGCGTAACAGAGGTCATGTGTTGCAACATTCACAAAGGGTGTAGACCACAGGATCCTGTAAGCAGTCAAATCACTGATTACACAGAGAGGAATAAGGTTATTTTAGATTACAACAGGCTAGAGGACCTACTTTGGATGATGGTGGAAGTCTTGACATGGAGTGATTTTCAAGAATGTTTCAATGAAGAGTTGCTGTATACACATTGTAATCTCACTGAAGAAACAGAGAATGATTAATATGAGACAGAAACACTCCCTACAGTTCCAACTTGGTCAGCTTACAATTCAATTATAAGTGATCCTCCAACTAAAGGAACTAGAGACTGTGTACTCCCACTCAGATGCCAGACCCACCAGCACACAAACACAGCTCACATTCATGAAGAAGTTGGAGAAAATACCATCTGTTGTCACCCCACAATCAAAACTGTTGTAACATAGGATTTTGGCCCACACAAGCTGGTTTTAAAATTAGATGTGGTTAAAAAAAAAAGAACTTGTCAGAACTGGTTGCCAAGACTAGGTGAGATTTGGTGTCATTTACCCGGAGGCACATGTCTATAGGTTGGGCTTTTTTAGTTTGCAAAAATGATAAATACCTGGCCTAAGACATTCTTGCCTCTTACAATAGATTATGAGAATTACCATTACATTTTGAAGAAAAAGACATGTGCATATACGCAAAACATGAAACCACTGGAACCGATAGACCATGTGTGAAAATTATTTATTAGCTGCTGGTTTTTCATCTAATTTACAGCATAATATAGCGGATTTCACTGCATTTATTTTCTAATTTGTCCATACTAATTTGTACCCATCTATCAAATGTTGCAGAGAAACTGGGTCCTAGATATTAGGACAGAGTTGTCTGCATAGGGCAGGATGGGAATGGGTATGCCTCCAGTCTTGGGTACATCTACATTAATATTCACCATCTCTCCAAATAAACCAGTAAAGGAGAAAGGACACAGCCTTACCTAACTCGCACATTCATCTTGGAAATACGATGTACACAGGGTTTGAAATTGAGGGGAGCAGAGAGCTATTTAGCTCCTGTTTATAGCCTAGAAGAGCCTGATAGCTTAAAACCAACAGTTACCGGCGATACTTTTGGCTCCCCAGGCCAACGGATGCTGAACAAACACAACTATGTGAATTTACCTCTGTGCAAATCTATAAATAAACATTGGGACACTTCTATATGGCATTTGAAGTATAAGGTATCATAAATCATGGATACAATTAGATGTTTGCATTTTATGTGGAAGTTAGATTTGCGTAACGCTGCGTACTAGTACATCGTTCCCCAGTGGTAGCTCCTGGTTACTGCTGGATACCTGGGAGCTGCTTATAGTTCCTGCTTATTCAATCCTAATTTCATGCCCCGAGTACATCTACCATTAAAATGTACACATGCCTTAGGCCCCTGATGGATGGTAATTAGAACATTCAAATGATCATCGGAGCAGTTCAGCGACCCATGTCCTTTCCATTGCTTTATTCTATTGATCTTATCGAAGGCAGTGGTACGTTTTATAAAGGCCAAACACACCGCCTCTTTTTTGAGAATTTGCAATCAGCAGGTATAAAAGGCCTGTCCGTTGGTTCCGGAATCCCAGTTATTGTTATTCTCAACTCATTATTCCAATTTCTATTTCTTCAGAAATAATGTGAATTGAGAATCCAGTAGGGATATCAGCCTATATGATGCCAGATGGTTACATATGCCTTTACAAATTGGGCAAGGGGATTCCAAGATGGCGCCCGGTGGAGTGAGGACGTGAAGTAGAGCTCCATCCTGCGGGCCTTTTTTAATACTGCTTCCCCTCCCTCCAGAGACTATCAACCTGCCCAGGAGTGGCCAGTAACACTGCTGGATCACCAAGCCGCCTCATCAGCAACCCCCCCCCCCCCCCCCAAGACATCTGGGGCGGTCAGAGATAATCGCTGCGAGCTAAGCCGAGAGATATAGGTGTGGTGTTGCAGGTTGGACGGGGACTAAGACGCTGTAAGACGCTGTATGCCCAGCGATCTGCCCCACACAGAGAATATAAGAGGTTCATGTGTGCGGTAACAGGTTGGGAGCCTTGCAGACTCCAGGGCTACGACCCAGACCATAAAGCAGAGAAAGGTGCACCCCGGTGAGTGTTCCTGAACCCTGCCCGGTAGCGGCTGCAGAGTCTACCGCATCAGGGGGGGCTAAAATACAAGGTTTCAGACCCCTACAGATCCTGAAAGGAGGAAAAGGGACTAAGACCGCCAGGCGCGACTACGGAGTAAAAGCAATTTAACACGCCCCAGAGAAGCCAGGGAGGAGGAAGGCGAGCGGGGGAGTGCACAATTCAGGTAGAGTCCAGCTCCTCTGGTGGAAGGGGCCCAAAAGCGGCAGCAGGAGTGGGTCCTCTGGCACTGAGCTAGAGCTAGCACAAAGAGAACCAGTGGGAAGCAGGACTCGTGCTCTCCCACCGGGGCTCACCTAAAAGGATAAATCAAGGCAACTGCAGTGAAAGGTACAGGAGGGATTCAGCAGGCCCCGAGTCTGAAGGGTAATTGGATGGTGAGATCCAGCGCTGCTGTGGGCCCCCCCCCCCGAGCTGGAGTCAGGGAAATATAGGAAAACCCCCCAGTGGAGAGCGTGAGAAGGAGCCCTGGCGGTAGAGTGAACATACCTTTCCACGATGCCAAGGGCGGAAAGAAGTGATACCCCTATGTATCCCAAATCACAGCGTTGCCTGGTGGAAGGGGACCTGCAATGGTGTTGGTAGCAGCGGACTATCATGGTGGAAACCCCAGCAACGGAGGAGAAAACAGCAGAGAAACAGAAGGGCAGAGTACACAGCACAAATGGCGGTGAACAAAGAGGAGCTAATTCGATGCCTTCAAGATTTTCAAGATTTTTTTTATTAAAACAAATGAAAAAAAAGAAATCACTGCATCATTTCATGACCAATTCACTTTGTTGAAGGAGTAATTAAAACACTATGAAAGAGATAAAGGAAGAGATATTGAAGTTAGAAGAGCGTATAGAAACGAACAAGCATGCCCTACAGGAAGTGGCTGAAGACACCAAACAAAACGATGAGCTAATGGAACTACTCTCAAGATTCTCCCAAAACCTGGAGCAACAATGTCAAGACTTAGAAAATAGATCGAGAAGGTCTAACCGTCGTCTCAAAGGAATCCTGGGAAATATAGGTGACACAGACCTGAAAGACACAATACAGCATTGTTTTGGGGACTTATTCGGAGACATAACTCCAGCGGAAATGCTAATGGAAAGAATCCAAAAGAACAGAAACTGGCTCGTGATCAAGAGGTGTGCTGGTGGCAATGGCCTCATGTGTTCAAAAGGAAAATGTCCTGAAGGCATTGCACTCGGCTGGTCCTAACTAAAACAAGATGTGAAACAGGAGACTAGATAACAAACCTAGCCACACAGCCGCTCTCCGTTAGACCCAACATGGTTAACAGCATATATTAAATTTAAAAAAAGATGAGAGTCTTTGTTGTATTTCAAAAGACAATAGTTTAACAAAAAATCTCAAGAAACAGTCTCTCCTCTTTGTTAGGGATTGCACAGATACTACAGAACGACACGATCGTTTCGTCCTGTTTTGAATCTGGTGTTCTTCTTGAACGCCTTGTCTGATCACCCGCATGGTAAAAGCACTGCACCTTGTGACACACTCTACAGACTTGCCCTGACGAAAAAGAAAATTCTCCGAAATGCATTGGCACATTGAGTCTGCTCTAAATAAGAGATGTGTTAGCCGCGTCCTCACTAAGAATCAATTAGTGACTGTTTGAGATTTTTTGATAAACTATTGTCTTTTGAAATACAACAAAGACTCCTCTTTTTTTAAATTTGATATATGCTGTTTATGAATGGAGCATCAATAATCTTGAAGAATTTTTTGATAATTCCACAACCCATGTTGGGTCTAACAGAGCGGCTGTGTGGCTAGGTTTGTTATCTAGTCTCCTGTTTCACATGTTTTTCGAGTCAAGGTGTCTCCAGACTCATCGCAGCCAGCTCCTGTAAACTTTTCTAACTAAATTTGAATCAGAGACTTTTCATTTCTTCATACGAATTTTCACACTCAAAAGGGACTTTACCCAGTGGTGCCCACTTATTCTCTTTTTTTTCCTAACTATATCAAGACCCTGCACAATCAACCCTACAGAAGTGGAGGAACACGGTCCTGTGGTGAAGGCCTTGAAACAGAAGCAAATTCGGACCATGTTGGGTCTGACGTACAACAAACGGACATTCCCTTTTGGTCTCCCCTTTACGTGGAATGGCAAACAGCTTATCACTACTTGTGATGAAGGCCTGAACATTCTACAGATCAGATGGGAAGGGGCTGAGAGCTTGAGTCCGATTCAACAACAACTACCGGCCAGAAAGCGGCCATGGGAATGGTCAACAGTTCTGCAAAGGGGGAAAGGAAGAGGAGACCGTCCACGTAAACACTTGAGTAACCGGCCCTAGGAACTGAACGCATCAGAGGGCAGACTTCTCAATAAAGAAGTCATATCCCATGCACTGTGATGCACGGAGTGTGATTACGAGAAACCTAGATGGGGTAGGTCAGAACTGGGCGGGTGAGAGGATGTTATAGAAGGACGGGAGGAATAGGATAATCATTGCTGGTCATCGGAAAAGGAAGGAGGATTAGAGAGAAACTTCAGCGAGTGTGGCACACATTGGAATCGTGAGGGTGGTCTTAGAGTACCCCCCGAAACCTTATATCTCAGAGTTTGGTTTTGGGTCATAGGTGGAGGTTCAACACCTTTGGAATCACTAGGAACATTAATCTGACCCAGGGAGTTATTTTGTTGGTTTGGGGTGTGTGAGGAGTTGAGGGGTCAAGGGGGAAAAGAACTGGGAAAGAGGGGGCGGTTCGGATGAGGGGGACTTGATTGGAAGGGAGTAGATGGTGATTCAGTGACAACGCACATTTCACTCGGAGGCAGAGAAAGGGGGAAATAGAAAAGGACACGGGTTAGGAATCTCAGGAATATATAGGTAATCCATTTAAATGATTGACGTACAATATTAGGGGATTACATTCTGTTAGGAGCCAGGAATGAGATGCGGACACAGAGGAGACATGTTTGTAGACACAAACCTTTACTAAAGGGAATGGGGGAGGGGGGAATTGGAAAATGCCTCTAGCCTTTTCCATACCTCAACAAAACGAATGGGTCATTTATCAAGATGTCCAAACAAAAAGTACATCCTGTGTCTGTAATCCTATTCTGGCCCTCACACTCTAAACTAACTTAAAAGGTGTAAAGGGTACGGTCTCCTCATTTCTTAAAGTGCTCAAATGTGCAAATCCAATGAAAAAGGTTTCCAATGGACAATATACACAGTTCTAGGGTATGGCTCCCGTCCCCCGATTCCTCCTATCAATACTACAAAATCAAAGAATAATCAAGTTCCTCAGAATCCGACAGGATCCATCTCTCCCCTTGGTATATCCACAGTTTTCAGGGAAACCGCTCCCTTCCCCAGATAACCAGATACCCGGTAACCCACTAGTTTTCCCTGGGCTTACCTGTTGCTTTCAGCGTTTCTTCGCTTCCGTCTGCTTCAATTTGTTGGCTCGGCGTGCGCCCCGTTAGGCACTGCACTCTCTCTGTGCTACCCTTCATAGTGCGTGGTTCCCATTTGCTCTTTCACCGAGCGGTGTATCGCCGGCACCGGGGCTTCTCCCATCCGGGTTTGGGTTTACCTCCACGGCGTCTGCTACATCGTGTTTCCCCTCAGCGTGATGCTCGGCACCGGTACAGATTGGGATGCAGCCTGGTGTCTGCAACTCTCTCCTCTCCTTCTCTCCGTCAGCTGCGTCTGGCAGGCCTTTAAACTTCCCGGCCTGATTATACATTTTCCTACTGTTGCATTGGTCGCCTGGTCTTAGTTATCTTCATTGCTCTGTTCTTTCTCATCTCAGTTACGAGGTAACGGTTTCTTAAATGACATTGAAGAAGTGGATATTAAATTTCATTGGGAGTGTTCATCCCTGCTCCCTGCCTCTTCCTTGCCCCAGTTGTCAATATACTATTCTTAGTGGGATGTTGGGGAGTATTCACAGTAGATCTACCAAGAGGTTGGGGAAGAGTGTGACATTATGCCATTAAACCATGTGGAATATAGGGAACATCCCTGAAAGGAAAGGGGTGGGAGTGGTTGTGGATTCCTCCAAAGATATCCCATCACCTCCCTGAGGTTCACCTCCCCCCAGGTGGTGCTCCCTCATGTTTCTGCCCCCAGGGTCAGACCAGGTAGTGGCTGCCATCCCCTGGCCACATAGGGGAAGGCTACCTAAGGGAAAGTAGTGAGGACATCGCCAGATTCATCATAATTCCCTGGAGAAGAGGAAGTAGGTTGAACTGTATTTCAGGAGGGAGAATCCGAACATTGTGACAATGCAGGAAACCCATTTGAGAAAAACCGACAAACAAAGGCTTAGACTGTGGTCGTATCCCCAAATCTTCCAGGACAATACCGTAGACAAAACCGCAGTGGTCCTGATAGCGCTTAGGGACATGCCAAGCGTGAAAATCTTAGGGACACAAGACAATAGTAAGCTCCACATGCACCTTAGAGACAGTTTATGCCCCAAACATAGGACAGGATGGTTTCCTATGACTGGTGCTGCCTCAATTAGAAGGCTACCCTCAGGGTGATATTAAACTGTTGGGAGATTTCAACATGGCATGGATACCCACAGAAGCTATCAGGTGTGCTGAGAACCAATATATAATCTATTTGATAAAAGACTTGGTGAACGTGAGAATAGGAGTTGTAGCTCCTCCTTCCCATTGAGAACTCTCCATGTATCCTCTAGGGCTAAGAATTCTAATCTTTGTTTAAGGGCTTCTGACGGGGCTACCTGGTTGTCGGTCCGTCTTGCTCATGTGTTCTGTGGGTATCCATCCCATGTTAAAATCTCCCAGCTGATGGGGCTGCTTGGAGATCTGGCGGTGTTACTGGCTGCTCCTGGGTAGGATGGTATTCTCTGGAGGGACAAGCAGCATTATTGTAAAAGGTCCAGAGGACGGAGCTCTAACTTTATGTCCTCACTCCACCGGATGCCATCTTGGAATCCCCTTATTTGATTTTTAAAGGCAAAGGCCATATGTAAAAAGCTGCATCATATAGGCCAATATCATTACTGGATTCTCAATCCAACATTATTTCTGCAGAAATTGGATTAATGAGTTGAGAATACCAATATCCTGTCAATGATACAACTGGGATTCTGGAACTAACAAGCAGGCCTGTTATACCTGTTGATTGAAAATACTCTATGGCTTATGGATTTTAGCACCGCCTTCGATAAGATCAATAGAATAAAGCTACGGAAGGGACTTGGGTCGCTGACACTTGTGTACAGGCGCGTTATAAATCCCACATTATAATGATCATTTGAATTTTCTAATTACCATCCATCAGGGAGCCAAGGCATGTGTAAGGTCCGGATCTAACGGGAGATGTGCACCCTATTTCGGGATCAATGTGCGAGTTAGGTAAGGATGAGTCCGGTCTCCTTTACTTTTTTCTATATACATCAACGGTTTATTTGAAGAGATGATGAATCTTAATGTAGATGTACCCAAGACTGGAGGCATACCCATTCCCATCCTGCCCGATACAGACAACACTGTCCTAATATCTAGGACCCATGCTCCCTGCAACGTTTGATAGATGAGTACAAATTAGTATGGACAAATTAGTTTAGAAAATAAATGCTACAAAATCATTTAAAGCAGGCTGTAAACTAGATAAAAAGCCAGCAAGTAATCAACATTTTTTCCACAGATGGTCAATCCATTTCAATGGTTTAATGTCTTGCGCATATGGGCATGTCTTTTTCTTCAAAATGTAATGGTAATTCACATAATCTATTCTAAGAGGCAAGAAGGTCCTGGGCCAGAAGAGGTATTTACCATTTTTGCAAACAATTTAAAGCCCTATAGACCTGTGCCTCTGGGAATATGACATCAAAGTAAAAGCAGTGGCTTAATATAGGGCTGCCCTTTGGAGACACAAAACGTCTGTGAGTCTACAAGTCCTAGAAAATACAATTTTAAAAGCTCTCCTTGCAATTCCGAACTCATCCCCTTCATACTTAGCTCATATAGACCTGGAGATCTCACATTTGGAGGATGACCTGATAAGGGAATAGTTTCTTACCTGTAACTCCATTTCTCCAGCATTGGTATCTTTCATGGATTCACATGCTTTGAATATTCCCCGTCGTCAGGCTGGGAATCCCCGGTACATTATATAGACCCTTTCCCGTAGGAAAACTTTTTCGACGCTTATGCGTCCTATCCACCTCGTTTTGTATCATGCGTGCCCGTGCCGTCAGGACGTCATGATATAAATACAGGCCCCGCCCCCGCGCTCCCTCAGATTTCGGCCCCCAAAGTAGTGGGGGAACCGGTTTGCATGATCAGGGGAGGCAGGTGGGCGCATGTGAATCCATGAAAGATACCAATGCTGGAGAAATGGAGTTACAGGTAAGAAACTATTCCCTTCTCCAGCATTGGATCTTTCATGGATTCACATGCTTTGAATAGATTACATAGCAGTACTACCCCCAAGAGGAGGTGTGCATGCAAACCCATATATTTATTTCGAAAAAGGCCGTTCCCTATGATCATGTATACATCAGTAATAGTTTACATAGGAAAAAACGGGCCACATACAGTCATAAATTCCACAGGATGCAACCCCGCAGCCGGGGCTTACCTTACTGGAATAGGTGTCGAAGCACTGCCTGTCCCATCCGGGTGTCTTCGGCATGTTGCTGCGACAGGCAGTAATGGCGGGCAAAGGTGTGTGTAGACGCCCAGGTAGCCGCCATGCAGATGTCCCCTAGAGGGACTCCGGCCCACAGTGCCGTCGACGATGCCGCTGCTCTAGTTGAATGAGCTCTTGGCCGTCGTAGAAGAGGCTTTCCCGCCCTGGAATGGCAGAACGAAATGGTAGATGACACCCATCTTGATAGTCCTTGCTTTGAAATGGCTTTTCCTCTAGCACCCAACCCATAGGCCACAAACAGCTGTCTCGTTTCTCTGAACGGTTGCGTACGATGAAGATAAAACTTGAGAGCCCTTTTTACATCCAATGTGTGTAGCATGCGCTCCGCTCCCGAGCATGGCTCCGGAAAAAACGTAGGCAACACGATAGAAGAGTGTTTATGAAACACCGAAGGAGCTTTTGGTATGAACTGTGGGTTAGTGGCTAGGACTACCTTGGTCTTGAAAAATCGTAAGTATGGTGGGTCCACCATTAGAGCTTGAACTTCTGAAATACGTCGGGCTGAAGTGATGGCCACCAGGAAGGCCAATTTCCACGACAGAAACTTTAGAGACGATGATGACATTGGCTCAAAAGGAGGTTTCATAAGAGACGTTAAGACCAGATTGAGGCTCCACTCCGGTGGAAATTTCTTCTCTGGAGGGAAACTCCGAAAGAGGCCTTTAAGGAAGTGTTTAATCAGGCGGTCGCTGAACAATGGTGCCGAGTGCCGTCGACGAGTAAACCTGGAAATGGCTGCTAGGTGTACTTTTATTGACGACACCGACAGGCCCTTTTGAGCTAATAACAGCAAGTATGGAAGGAGCTGTTCCGGCCTAATCGATTGCGGGGCCAAACCTGGTTGATCCTCACACCATTGACAGAACCTTTTCCATTTGTACGCGTATGAGGCGTTTGTGGAAGGTGCTCTTGCCGCTTGCAAGATACGTCGACAGTCCTCCGGAATCGTTAGCCGACCAAATTCGGCGAAGTCAGGAGCCAGGCCGTCAATTTGAGGCTGTCCGGGTCGTGATGCCAAACGACACCCTCCTGTCGAGACAGAAGGTCGGGGGTCTTCTGGAATCTCATCGGTTCCGCCGCCGCTAAGTGTAGTAGGTCTGAAAACCACACCTGTCTGGCCCAGTATGGGGCCACCAGAATTACCCGACATGGGTACCTGAGGATCCATTGCAACGTCCTCCGGACAAGGGGAAAAGGAGGAAAAGCGTACAGGAATTTGTTCGTCCATGGGAATGAGAACGCATCCCCCAGTGAGTCCTGCTGAGGCCATCTGCTTGCGTACTGATGGCATTTCTTGTTGTTCTTCGTTGCAAACAGGTCTATGGAAGGGTGTCCCCATTCCTTGAATACTTGTTGAAGTTGTTGGTCGTTCAGCACCCATTCGTGAACTTCGTTCATTTCTCTGCTGAGAGCATCGGCTTCCACGTTTTTCACTCCTGGTAGGTGAAACGCTAAGATTTGCATGTTGTGTTGCAGGGCCCAGTGCCAGATTTTCTGTGCCTCCGTCGATAGGGACCTGGAACGTGTCCCTCCTTGTTTCCTCAAGTAGAACATCGTAGTGGTGTTGTCCGTCATGACACGCACCACCGAGTCCCTCAGTTGCGGAAGAAAAGACTTCAGAGCCCATCGCACTGCTCTCAGTTCTAGCAGGTTGATATGCAGAGAGGACTCCTGCAAAGACCACTGGCCTTGTACCTGTAACATATCCAGATGAGCCCCCCATCCGCTCAGCGATGCATCCGTCACCACCGTCTTTTGGAACTCTGGTTCCAGTAGAGGCATCCCTTTCGTTAGATGAGTAGACACTTTCCACCAGCCGAGTGCTTGGACTAGTTGTTCGTCGACGACCAGTCTGTCGGACCAGCGACCTCTGCTCTGCGCCCAACGGTCCGCTAGAAATTCCTGGCAAGGCCTCATAAACAGACGGCAGTTGTTTATTAACGGAATGCAGGACGACATGGTCCCTAGCAGGGACATGTACTTGCGCACCGAGACCTTGGTACCGCCTCTCCATTCCGACGCCTTGTTTTGAAGTTTCTGAATTCTTTCGCTGGATGGTTTCACCAGGCTTGTGTGTGTATGAAACTCCGCTCCTAGAAAGACCAAGGTCCTCGAAGGCTCTACTGAGGACTTGTTGAAGTTTATTGCGAAGCCCAGTTCCTGTAATATGGACATTGTGGCTCGTAGACTGTCTCGTGTTTGTTCCCTGGATGACCCTCTGACTAGCCAGTCGTCTAGATATGGATAGACATGATGACCATCCTTCCTTAAATGGGCCGCTATAGGGGCCAAGCACTTGGTGAACGTCCTGGGGGAGGACTTGAGTCCGAACGGGAGGACCTTGAACTGAAAATGCTTTCTCCCGACGACGAATCTTAAATATCTCCTGTGTCGTGGGCGTATTGGGATGTGAAAATAAGCATCCTGAAGGTCTAGTGATGATAGATAGTCCATGGGTTGCACCGATCTGATAACCTCTTGGAGTTTTAGCATTTTGAATTTTTGGCTCTTTAGCCACTTGTTGAGTACCCTTAGGTCCAGAATGGGCCTCCATTTGCCGTTTGGCTTTTTGACAACAAAGAACCTGGAATAAACTCCTTGGCCTTCCTGTACCACAGGAACTCTCTCTACCGCCCCTTTTCGCAACATAAGCGCCGCCTCTTGTCGTAGGATTTGGAGGTGGGGCTGTGTCGAGAATAAAGGAGGAAGACGCGGAGGCTTGTCTTTGAATTGTAGCGCATGACCCATGCGAATCGTGTCTAGGACCCATCGATCTCTGGTGATGCATTTCCATCGGTCGAAGTGATGAGAGACTCGACCCCCCAGGACGTTCCGAAGGCCGTCATTGGTTGCTGGTTTGCTTGTTCTTCGTTGACGACGGACCTGAGCCTCGCCGCCTGGAGGATTGATAGTCCCTGCTTCCACGTGCCGACTGGGACGCTCGTCTGAACCCTTGTGAAGAGTACGAGGGCCTGTTAAATCCACGGTCCCTCGAGGCACCAAAGCGGGAGTTTCCAGAAGCACCTCTGAAGGGGCGAAAAGAGCGAAAATTTCTACCCGTTTGAAGGGCGCCGAGGGACCTAGCAGTATCCGTGTCTTCTTTCATCCCTTTTAGCGCTTCATCAACCTTTTCGCCAAACAGGTGCTCCCCTTCGCATGGCATGTCCAGGACTTTGTACTGTACTTCAGGACGGAAAGTAGTACATTTTAGCCACGCTTGACAACGAAGAACTACTCCATGGTTGATTTGTTTGAAACCAGACTCTGCTAGGTCAACTGCGATATTAATAGCGTGGTTCGAGGCCTCTTCGCCGTCCCGCACCAGTAACATAGCTGCTTTCCGGTGTTCGTCTGGCAGGTGTTCTAGGATAGGGGCTAATTTGTGCCACATTTCCCTATCATATCGTGACACGATCGCTAAGGAATTGGCTGCTCTTACTGTCGTCGCTCCGACCGAGAGCACCTTCTTTCCAAATGCGTCCTGCCTCCTAGCCTCGCTTTCCGGTGGCGTTGAACATTTTTGCTGGACCCTGGCCTTCCTAGCCGCTGCAGCCGACACCACCGAGTCAGACAGAGGCTGTGATGTTAGACATTTTGGAGTGGACTCCGGAGCTTTAAACTTTTTCTCGATCCGTCCCTTTATGGCTGGTTCCGAGAATGGATGGCGCATCGTCTTGAGACCTTCTTGCCACACGTGGTCAAGGATTGGAATGGCAAATACCGATTTTCTCCTTTGACCCATATGGTCAAAAAGGAAACAGTCTTTCCTCTGCTCCTCAGGAATCAAGCCGAATTCGGAACACGCTTTCCCCATCATTGCATGGAAGGCTCCCACATCATCAGGGGGAGATGGCTGTGTCTGGCTCCTCGTAGACTCCAATTCTACATCCGAATTCCATGTCGGGTCCCTCGACGGTGACAGGGAGATGTCTGACCCCGAGTCATCACGTATAGAGTCGGACTCCGACAACTCACCCTCCTCCTGAGCTCGAGGACGATCTTTCGCCGCCTGGGGAGCCGATGGGTGTTTCGTCGACGAGCGAGCAGTACAAGTTTGCTCGTCGACGGAAGGTACAGACAAAAGTGACGATGACGTCCCAGGTTGAGGGAACTGCGTATCCATCCGCTGTAGTAGCTTCTGAAGAGTATTAAGCACATCCAGAGACAAAACCGTTTGGGGGGTCAGTAACGTGGATGATATAGGTACCATACCCCCGCTCGCACTCGTCGCCGTCGTCGTCGACGTGGAAGGCCTTAAGCCTAAATCCGATGGCTGCAGAACCCTGTCACCTTCCCCTTCCGCCAAGCAGGCCGTGTCTGGCTGCAGTAAGACCTCAGGGGGGATCGGGTCATAGACCTCAGGCAGCCAAGCCATAGACTGAGTCTCCGTCGACGAAGGAATCCCAACCGCTGCTTGAACGGTAATAGGCATCGTCAATGACACTGAGGTCGACGAGCAAGTCGTCGTCGTCGAGCCCTTAGACTTCGTCGTCGATTTTGATGCCGACTTCCCGGCTGAAGCTTCCCGACTCACGGAAGACCTGGGACGGTCCCCTGAGGAGGATTTTGACAGCGCTAGCCTCTCCGTCTTAGATGATGAGGAGGAGGAGGGCTTTTTATGTGATGAGGAGGATCCAGCCTGTTTCCCCTTATGCTTGTCCTCAGCGCGAATTTCTGCTGGCCGCACCTTCTTCGATGGAGGCTCCGACTTGCTCCTGGAGGCCGTGGAGCCAACTTCCGAAGCCGGGTAGGCACCCGCTCCGTCATTAAGCCAGTCGACCAGCCTTCTTTTTCGGTCCTTAAGGGTTTTTTGGGAGAAACCCTGGCATATCTCACATGTATCCGCCGTGTGGTGCGGGTGGAGACAGTAGATACAGTCCATGTGGCCGTCTCCTTCATAAACTTTTTTGAGGCCACAAGTTGCACATGGGCGAAATAACGCCTTTCCAGACATAATTCTCCAGAATTTGAACTTCGCTTACGCGAAACAGACAAAAAAATAAATAAAAAACAACCTAGTTTTCACTAGTAGTAAACACGAGGATCCCACTACTTTGAAAGACGGTTGAAATCTGAGGGAGCGCGGGGGCGGGGCCTGTATTTATATCATGACGTCCTGACGGCACGGGCACGCATGATACAAAACGAGGTGGATAGGACGCATAAGCGTCGAAAAAGTTTTCCTACGGGAAAGGGTCTATATAATGTACCGGGGATTCCCAGCCTGACGACGGGGAATATTCAAAGCATGTGAATCCATGAAAGATCCAATGCTGGAGAATAGGACCACCCTTGTTATGGTCAAGAATTTAGCGAAAACAAGGCTGTTCTTTTTTTTTTTAAACACTCTTTATTGGCATTTTTATAATAAGCCAAGAACCTGCAACTCCTCAACCCCTCCTCCTGTCCCCCCACTCCCCTGACCACCCAATGCCCTTCCCCCAATCATAATAACTTTAATTTGAACAGTTTCAGCAAATTCCCAACCCCACCCTTTGCCCCCCCTCCCATTTCAATGTCCAGAATCGCCCACCAGGCTTCCATATCCTTCATCGGTCACAGCATGCAGTCCTACGCCATCCATGATTTCATTGTAGACTGGGCAGGTCCACTGCCCGTTTTCAAGTTCATGTCTTTCCCACTCGTCCTTACTCCCCCCCGCCCCCCTCATCCCCTACCCGCGCTCCTTCACGGCGGTCGCAGATCGGTATCTTTTGCAAGGTCATTTAGCAATTGGGTCCAGTGGATCGTTACATTCTCCCTTTCCGTCTCAGGATCCACATTCTGCAGAGCCGTTAGTTCTGCCAAACCCCACCTCCATACATCCTTCCGCCATAAATTAATCGCTGGTCCTTCTGGCCATTTCTATGCTATCGCCATGCAGCATTTAGCCAGTATAAGCAAAAACCGGCACATTCTATTCCTGGAACGCTCACCTGACTCCCACGGAGGCGCTGGCCTGGTTCGCGCTGCTGTGACCTCTTCTAAGGTGATGCGCAGGGTTCGGAAGACGGACTGGACCGGGCCCCCAAATCTGGCTTGTCTGGCTCGCAGAAGTATCCTTCTGTAGGCGAAAATAGGGGATTAACTGTATGCGGGGTAATGCAATCAGCCTTCCACTTTCCCCTCTCACCCTTCTGTGATTTCTCGTAGCGTCTCACCTTAGGGTCTGGAAGGACGAGCTCTCCATCCTGCTTCTGATGCAGGGGCGCGTTGGTATCCAGTTACTTCACTGGATTTTCGGATTGGTGAGAACCAAACTTGCTTGGCTTCCAGGTAAGTTTTTTGATAAGAGGTTCCCCTTGTGTCCATGCATTAATGTACTAATGCTAGTGTCTTTTTCCCCATAGGGGCCGGGGTACGGAATGCCGGGGAACAGGCACCGACCCGAGATGAGAGGTGAAATCCTTGTAGAAATCAGGTAAGTCTTTAATGAGCGTTTTTTGGTAATGTCTTTTCATTCGCTCATTAACGCTGATGTCTCTTTTTCCCCTTAGGGGCCGGGGTCCGGAAATGCCAGGATGCGGCGCGGACCCGAAATGAAGAGGGAATGAATCAACAGGTAAGTCTTAACATGGAGATTTAGCTTTCCTTATTCCCTTCTATCTCTCACCTTTTGTTCTGGTCTTTTTCTCCCTAGGCGCTGGGGCGTGACTGTGAATCCGGATAATCGCTGCTGAACATGGAGGCGCCCAGTAAAGGTGAGTGGAATGCGGCGCTGCAGCGATCGACGCGATGAGCTTTTAAATTAAAGTCTTCCTTTTCAGGATTGTCGGCGAGATGTCTCCGGGATGCGAATTTAGCAGGTAAGGACTTTTCCTTCTTCTGTTCTCTTCAGGATGCTGGCAGAAGTCAGGATGCAGGAGCAGACACGGTGAGAGTCCAGCTGCTAGATGCAGAACAACGCGAAGCACGTGTGGCTGTTCGGGTGGGGTTTAAATTGCCTTAGAAGAAGTTCCAGGTATGTATCCTTCCTCCAATCAGGTATGTATCCTTCCCCGACCACGCCCGGATGGTAAATTAGTCCCACAGGTAAAGTAGTTCCTTTCAGGCCTCAAGGAGGCCGGGATCCTGCAGCATGGTCTGCATCAGGTAAGTGCACCCAAGCATTCCCATAAAGAGCCTGGCGCATATGGTACCAGGACTGATGTCTTTTATGAGCTTGGCGCCATAGGCGCCAGGACACTGTCCAAAGGGCCCCTATATGGGGTTGCTGGGTCCTTCCTTGGGGACTGGATGTCCGCTTTCGGGGACGCCGGGCTTGAACCGGCTCCCCGGGAGCGGCCATCATGACAGCACCCCCCCCCCCCCCAGGGCCCCTCCCAAGGTTGTTCCCTCCGGGGATTTTGGTTTGTCTGGGAAGAGTCGGTGGAATTTCCTGACTAATCGAGGTGCATGCACATGGTCGCTGGGTTCCCACGACCTCTCCTGAGGTCCGTACCCCTTCCAATCAATTAGGTAGAACAGTTTTTACCTAAACATTTTTGAGTCTAAAATGTTCTTCACTTCGAATTCGGGCTCCCCATCTATTAGAATAGGTTCTGGAGGTTTGAGTAGTCGGGTTCCGGGTACCACTGGTTTCAGAAGTGACACATGAAAAACAGGGTGAATTTGCATACTAGCTGGTAAATCAAGTTTAACAGCCACTGGGTTCATTATTGCCGTAATAGAATAAGGTCCCAGATATTTTGGGTTAAAAGTTCGAGGCCCTTTGAGTGGTAAATGTCTGGTAGCTAACCACACTTGATCCCCAATCTGATACGGAGGTGCTTCACTCCGATGTAGATCAGCATTCTCCTTGTATTTTCTCTTGGCTTGTTGTAAATGCGTAGTTGCCTCTTTGAAGGCTTGGGTAATTGTAGAATGCAGATGTTCTACTGCAGGCATTCCGAGGTTCTGAGGTGAGTCAAGGTTTGAGGTTCGAGGGTGATGCCCAAACAAAGTATAAAGAGGACTTTGGCCAGTTCCAGAGTGTACCGAATTATTATATGCGTATTCGGCTATCCAAAGAATGTCTTTCCAGTTGCTTTCAGATTGCTGTAACATACACAGTAAGTACTGTTCAAGGGTCTGATTTGTCCTCTCGGTCTGACCATCGGGTCTGGGGGTGGTGACTGGTCGATAATCTTACGTCGATCTGCGCCATTTGACAACATTTGCGCCAGAAGTGGGAAATGAATTGGCTTCCCCGGTCAGAGATTAGTATAGATGGGAATCCATGTAGCCGAACAATATTTTCGAGGAATTCTTTGGCTAGGACAGAAGCTGAAGGTAAACCTTTCAAAGGAATAAAGTGGGCCATTTTGGAAAACAAATCCACAATTCCCAGAATAGTATTGTACCCCGAACAAGGAGGCAGGTCCGTAATAAAATCCATTGATAGGGTGTGCCAGGGTGCTGGTGGTATGTCTAGAGGTTGAAGGAGACCGGCTGGTCTTTTCTTTTGACTTTTATTTTGGGCGCAAACACCACAGGATATCACAAAAGATTTACCATCTTTTCGCCAAGAGGGCCACCAAAATTGTCGTTTCACCTTTTCCTCTGTCTTGGCAATACCGGGGTGTCCCTCTATTAATGTATCATGATAACCAGAAATAACTAGTTCGTGTAATTCCTTATGTGGCAGGAATAAGCGTCCTTGGAAATAATGTAAACCATTATCTATGGTAAAGTCTGATCCTTTTGTATCCATTCCTGTAAGGTTGTAGGGTCCAGGAGTTGTTTCACTCTGGCTTGAATGTCTTCAAGCGTCTGTAACAAAGTCATGCCTAGAACCCTCTGTTTGGGAATTATTGGTACTGGTTCTGAGTTTGTACCAGATTCTCCCATTCCAATTCGGGATAAGGCGTCTGCTTTGCCATTCTTTCAGCCAGGTCGATAGGTAATCACGAAATCAAATTCAGCGAAAAACAAAGTCCATCGGAGCTGCCGTGATGACTGAGCCTTGGCGGTTTTCAAATACTGTAAATTCCGGTGATCAGTGATCACTGTGATGGTATGTCGAGCGCCAAGCAGATAATGCCGCCAGGCTTTAAAAGCGGACTTAATGGCTAACAGTTCTTTGTCCGTGATTGCATAATTAACCTCGGGTGCCGAGAATTTTCTGGACCAAAATGCTACGGGATGCAGTTGGTTGGTTTCGGGATCTCTTTGGGACTGGACAGCTCCCATGGCTAGGCTGGATGCGTCAGTCTCGACAACATAAGGGAGATCTGGACGCGGGCGTTTCAATATAGGTGCGGAGGTAAACTTAGCTTTGAAATCCTGAAAGGCCTGCTCGGCTTCTTCAGACCATTCAAAACGTTTATTTTTCCTCAAGAGTGCAGTAATGGGTTGTACCACGCGTGAAAATTCCGGGATAAACCTGCGATAGAAATTGGCAAAGCCGAGCATGCTTTGAACCCCTTTTACAGAGCTAGGTGATGGCCATTTGAGGATGGCATCCACTTTTCTTGAGTCCATTCGGACTCCTTTGGGTGTCAGGATGAAACCTAGAAACTCGACTTCTGTGGTATGGAAAAAACATTTCTCCAATTTAGCAAATAGTTTGTGTTGGCGCAGTTTTTCAAGTACTGCCCTGACGTGTTTTCTGTGATCAGATTCCGAAGAGGAGTACACCAGAATGTCATCGATATATACGACAACACAAACATCGATGAGTTCCCGAAGGACATCATTCATGAAGTATTGGAAGGCAGCCGGCGCATTACACAATCCGAAAGGCATCACCTGGTACTCGAATAATCCGTATTTAGTACGGAAGGCAGTTTTCCATTCGACACCTTCTTTAACTCGTACCAGATGATAAGCCCCCCGTAGATCTAACTTGGTGTACATGCAAGCGTCCTTCACCTGGTCAAGGAGTTCAGGGATCAGAGGCAGAGGATAACGGTTTTTAACCATTATCTGGTTCAATGCGCGGTAATCGATACAAGTTCTAAGGTCGCCTTCTTTTTTGGGCACGAAGAACAAAGCCGAGGATGCCGGGGACTTTGACGGGCGAATAAAACCATTAGCTAGGTATTGATCCAAATATTGTCTCAAATGCAGATTCTCAGGTTCGGTAAGGGCATAAATCCTGCTACAAGGGGGTTGTGCACCGGGCACCAGATTGATTTGGCAATCGTACGATCTGTGAGGAGGTAACGTGTTGGCCTGTTCCTTTTGGAAGACGTCCTGAAAGTCTTGGTATTCCGGAGGTAGTTGCATGGAGGCAGAGGTTACAGATGCTAGATTAATCTTCAGGTTTTCTGGGTAGCAGGTTTGTGTACAATCCGGGAAGGTTATTCTCTTAGCTCGCCAATCAATTTGAGGATTATGTGTCTCTAACCAAGGGATTCCAAGAATAACCTGAAACTGTGGAGCCTTGATTACATCAAACACAACACCCTCTCGATGGCCGTCGGGACCAATAAGAGTCACCTCAGTAGCGGAATGTGTTACCGGTCCAGAGGCAATTTCAGTTCCATCGACTGTGGTGATGACATCTTTGCTGGTTTTAGGACCGAGAGGGAGGTTAATCCTAGAGATCAATTCACGATCCACATAGTTTCCAATAGCCCCACTATCGATGTATGCCTTTATTGCATGCAACCGCTTAGGCTGTTCTGGATCTACGAGAACCATTGGCACAATAAAATGCAAGGTCTGAGAGTTAGTTTTCAAGCTCGGCAAGCGGACCCCTACACTTGTCGGGTGGAGTCGTTTCCCGAAACAGAGTCTTCATGGTTTTTATCAGCGGCTCCTACCGCCTTTCGGGGCGGTTTTGCCGGGCAATCTCGTAGAAAGTGTCCAGAATTCCCACAATAAAGACATAATTTTAACTGCCGCCTCCTTTCACGTTCCTTTTGAGTTAAGGGTCCTTTAACCCCTCCAATTTGCATCGGCTTAGAGACATCAACTCCCTTGGGATTAGCATGGGTCTTGACCAACACCTGGGTCTCAAACCTGGATCGATCTGCTTTTCTGTTTTGAAGTCTGTGATCCAATTGGACCACTAAGTCTATATACTCTGTGCATTCTTGGGGCGGATTTACAACTTGGGCCAAGACATCTTTAAGTTCTCCGCGAAGGCCTCGATAAAACAACGTGACTCTTTTATCCTCTGGCCATCCCGTTTCCACAATTAGTCTATTAAAGGTTGCAATATAGGATAGGAGGTCCTGATTGCCCTGTCGCAGGGATAGAAGTTCGTCATCCAGAGCCTGCCCCTGAGTGTGTCGAGCAAATAACCTTTCCATGCTTGCTTGAAACCTTTGAAAATCAGGTCATCTTGAGTAACCAGTGGAACTGACCAATCGGCAGCGCAGCCGCTGAGATATGACAATACAAAGGCTACCTTGGTCTGATCATTAGGGAAGGTCCCAGGCCTGCATAGGAAGTGCAAACGACACTGATTCATGAATACGGCAAATCGTTTGGGGTCCCCAGCAAAGCGTTCGGGTGGGGCCAGCGGCATGTTTCCAGGTAGATTAATCTGCACAGGGTTACTGGAAACCACAGGAGCGGGGTTCCCTCCGGAACCGGGTAGAGGAGTTTGCCCAGCTTGACCTTGCAAAAGCTGTCTGGCCAGGTCATCAGTTCTTTCCTTTGATATTATTAATTCCCTCCTGAGGGCATTAGTCTCTTGACGAGCGGCATGTACTTCGGCCCGTAATTCCCCCAGTAATTGGGCCAACTGATCAGTCTCAGAACTTTCCATAGCGCCTGGGTGGGAATTTGTAGGAAGGCTTCGCGTTCTGTAACGCTCACCTGACTCCGACGGAGGCGCTGGCCTGGTTCGCGCTGCTGTGACCTCTTCTAAGGTGATGCGCAGGGTTCGGAAGACAGACTGGACCGGGCCCCCAAATCTGGCTTGTCTGGCTCGCAGAAGTATCCTTCTGTAGGCGAAAATAGGGGATTAACTGTATGCGGGGTAATGCAATCGGCCTCCCACTTTCCCCTCTCACCCTCCTTGAAACCCTTCTGTGATTTCTCGTAGCGTCTCACCTTAGGGTCTGGAAGGACGAGCTCTCCATCCTGCTTCTGATGCAGGGGCGCGTTGGTATCCAGTTACTTCACTGGATTTTCGGATTGGTGAGAACCAAACTTGCTTGGCTTCCAAGTACGTTTTTTGATAAGAGGTTCCCCTTGTGTCCATGCATTAATGTACTAATGCTAGTGTCTTTTTCCCCATAGGGGCCGGGGTACGGAATGCCGGGGAACAGGCACCGACCCGAGATGAGAGGTGAAATCCTTGTAGAAATCAGGTAAGTCTTTAATGAGCATTTTTTGGTAATGTCTTTTCATTCACTCATTAACGCTGATGTCTCTTTTTCCCCTTAGGGGCCGGGGTCCGGAAATGCCAGGATGCGGCGCGGATCCGGAATGAAGAGGGAATGAATCAAGAGGTAAGTCTTAACATGGAGATTTAGCTTTCCTTATTCCCTTCTATCTCTCACCTTTTGTTCTGGTCTTTTTCTCCCTAGGCGCTGGGGCGTGACTGTGAATCCGGATAATCGCTGCTGAACATGGAGGCGCCCTGTAAAGGTGAGTGGAATGCGGCGCTGCAGCGATCGACGCAATGAGCTTTTAAATTAAAGTCTTCCTTTTCAGGATTGTCGGCGAGATGTCTCCGGGATGCGAATTTAGCAGGTAAGGACTTTTCCTTCTTCTGTTCTCTTCTTCTCTTCCTTTGCAGGTGATCCAGGATGCTGGCAGGCGTGGCAGAAGTCAGGATGCAGGAGCGGACACGGTGAGCGTCCAGCTGCTAGATGCAGAACAACGTGAAGCACGTGTGGCTGTTCGGGTGGGGTTTAAATAGCCTTAGAAGAAGTTCCAGGTATGTATCCTTCCTCCAATCAGGTATGTATCCTTCCCCGACCACGCCCAGATGGTAAATTAGTCCCACAGGTAAAGTAGTTCCTTTCAGGCCTCAAGGAGGCCGGGATCCTGAAGCATGGTCTTCATCAGGTAAGTGCACCCAAGCATTCCCATAATGAGCCTGGCGCCTATGGCGCCAGGACTGATGTCTTTTAGGAGCTTGGCGCCATAGGCGCCAGGACACTGTCCAAAGTGCCCCTATATGGGGTTGCTGGGTCCTTCCTTGGGGACTGGATGTCCGCTTTCGGGGACGCCAGGCTTGAACCGGCTCCCCGGGAGCGGGCATCATGACAATTCCGTATTTTGTGCCTTTTCCCGCCTGAAAGTTTACCCCATAAACAAGTCTCCGGACACCGTTCCAATCTGGTCCCCAACAACCCATTCACTCCTTTAATAACCTCATCCCAGTATTCCGCTATTATCCCACACTCCCATGTCATATGCCAAAATCCTGCCTGCGCCGTGCCACACCTAGGACATTCGTCCGATAGCTCCCTGTTCATTGCCCGGAGCACCACCGGAGTCAAATACGTCCTGTGTAAAATATTGAATTGGACCAGCTGGAAGCGGGGATTCCTTGATGTCTTCTGGGCCAATTCCCAGACCCGTTTCCATTCTTTCCCCAGTATTTGGCATCCCATGTCCGCCTCCCACTTCTCCTTAACCTTCAACTCCCCCTCCAGATTTCCCTCCCGCAGGGCCTTATAGATCCGTGTAATATGCGCCTTACCCCCCCATCTGGTCTAACAATGCTCGGAGCACCGGACACGACTCCGGCTCCTCTGGAATTCCTGCCCATATCTCTGCCAACCTACGAACCACTGCCCCATATGCCAAGAAAAGCCCCTGTGGTAGTCCAAACTTCCGACACCATTCCTTGCAGGTAAGTAGTTTCCCATCCTCAAAAAGATCCCCCACTGTTTCACACCCCTTCTCCCGAAGCCTCTGTATTCCAACCCTCCCAATTGCCTGACGAAGCTTCTGATCAAAACCCCATGGGAGACAACCTTCATACCGTCCTCCACCCCGACTGCCACCAACATACTTTCTCCACGTTGCTCTCACCACCTCAAACACTACAGTTCTACCCTTATCACCCAGTGGGCGCCAGAGTAGTTCAACCGGTCTACGATTCGGCAGATCCCCTATCAATCCCTTGAGGGTCTCTCCCCCCGGTTGGTCCCATACCAGCACTGAATACAATTGTGCTGCCACAAAGTATTTTTCATAGATCGGGAGGCCAAGCCGCCCCTTCCTCTCTAGTTCTCTGCAATATCTCTAAGGACACCCTCCTTCTCCACGTACTCCACAATAGCTCCCTAATCTTAACGTCCAGCATTTTAAAGAAAACTCTTTTTGCCATATATGGTATATTAGTAAAAAAATAAAGCAACCGTGGCTGAATCACCATTTTGCATACTGCCACCCTGCCCATCAGGGAAAGGGGCAAAGCCTTCCAGAATTGGACGGAGTCTCCTACTTTAGACAATGCCCTCCCCGTGTTGTGTACAAAGGTATCCTCCATCTCATGGAAAACCTGTATCCCCAAATACTGAAATGACTATCTCCCACTTTATCCCCAACTCCGGCAGCTCTCCCAGTGGACAATCCCGTAGCCCCCCTAACGGAAGCAGCACCGATTTCCCCGGATTAATGCGGAAGCCCGACATGAAACGAAAATTTCGCAGTATCTCTAACAGCTCCAGAAGATACACCATGGGATCTACCAAATATAACAACAAGTAATCCGCATAAGGGAACACTATATGCTTTTGACCTCCTGCTTCAATTCCAGCCTCCCTCATTTCCTGCTGCAAAAACACTGCCAAGGGTTCCAGGGCCAGGGCAAACAAAATTGTGGAAGATGCACACCCCTGCCGCGTCCCCCTTCCCAGTTCCCATGTTCGTGACACCCAATCGTTAGTCCTCACCATCACCAGTGGTTTCTTATCTAAGAGAGCTAGCCATCTGGGGATGTTCTCCAAAAACCCGAACGCCCGCAACACCCGAAACAGCCTTCTCCACTCCAAGGAGTCGAACGCCTTCATAGCATCAAACGAGGCTATTGCCATGTCGCGCCTCTGTGATTTCACTAGGTCCATAATCTGGTGCAGACGAGAGATATTACCGGATGTATTCCTTCCCCCAATGAACCCGCACTGGTCTGGTGGACCAAGCTCGGCGGCACCCTAGCAGCCAGGATCTTTCCCAAGATTTTCCCATCGACATTCAGCAGGGAAATGGGCCGATATGCCGCACAATCCCTCGGGTCCTTCCCCTCTTTTAAGATCACTGTGATGACTGCTTCCTGCATCGATTCCGGGAGACAACCATTCTGAAAAGCCTCCTCATACACATTGTGGAGTTGTGGCACCAGGAGTTCAGCAAACACCGAGTAAAACTCTACCGGGAACTCGTCACTACCCGGCGCTGTACCTCTCCTCATAGTGCGGATCACCCACCGAATGTCCCCCTCCTCAATCGGAGCCTCCAATTCCTCCCATAGGTCCTCCCTCAGTTTCGGAAGCCTCAACGATTCCATGAGGTCCACTGCATCAAACTCTGCATACCCACCCCTCACTCATACATAGCTCCTTGTAGAATGCCACAAAAGTTTTGTTGATCTCTTTCTGGGTCCCAACTATCTCTCCCGTACTCGACCTAAGCTGAGTTATGACCCGATTCGGGTTTTCCCTACCGACTAACCAGGCCAACAGCTTACCCGCCTTGTCACCTTCCCGTGCAGTCTAACATCCCACCTGCTACTATCAAAGCACGACAGCTCTGCCAGGGTGAGCTCCAGCTTCGGGGCCAAGGTTTCCCCCACCTCCGCGACCTCCCTATCTAATTCAGCCACCTGGGCCTCCGTTCGTTGCAGCGTATCTAGGAGCCGCTTACGCATCCCTACTGCCATGGATAGGCACTTCCCTCTCATAGTTACCTTAAAGGCTTCCCACAACATTCCCCTAGATTCCACCGAGCCCTTGTTCAACTCGAAATACGTTCTAATCCCTTCTCTAAATTCGCCCACAAATGCCCCATCCCACAGTCTCTCCCTCTGTAGACGCCACAACCACCGCGGGGCTTCTCATAAGTCCCAAATAACGTAGTCACTAAGGGGGAAATGATCTGACAGGGTGCGACCCAGGTACATCACCTCCCCAAAATATTGGCAATGTTCCCTTCCCGTTACAATGTAGTCCATGCGTGAATATGAGCCCTGCACACCCGAATAATAGGAGTAGCCTTTTTCCTCCCCAAGCTTCTCCCTCCACACCTCCACCAGGTCAAGCTTCTGCATTATCCTATGAAGCGACCCCATCATATGCTTCTTAGGTCCCCCCCAAACCCCGCCGACCCATCCAACCGCTCATCCAGATGACAAATAAAATCTCCGTCCCATATTATCATTACGTCCCCATCATGCGAAGCACCAAGGGAAAGTATTCCTTGTCATCCACATTTGGCGCGTATGATTTGACCAAGCCAATTACCCTGCCCTCCCATGAGCACTGCAAAAGCACCGTTCTGCCAACCCCATCCTTTAATACCGTCTCCACCTTCAATGGTGTCCCCCTCGCCACCCAAATGAGCACACTTCTAGCTTGGGTTGAGTATGTCGTGCCGATTACTTGCCCTCCCCACATTTTCTCCAGTTTCTCCAAAACCTCCGCACCCGCATGCGTCTCCTGTATCAGAGCCACCTGTATCCCCTGCCTCTTCAAGAACTCACCCACTCTTCGCCTCTTCTGGTAGCTCCCCAGCCCCCGGACATTCCACATCCCGATTTTCAAATGTCCTAGCCTACGCATCTAAGAAATTAATGTCTTCACTCAAGTTATCCCTTCATCTCTCCCAGCACCTACGATACCTGCACCCAAGTCCCCCCCACCCTTACCACAGACCTTATTGCTGCTATGCCAGACCTTCCTTCTCCTCCTTGTGCCCAACCCCCCCCTCACGCCTATCGCCAACCTGGCGCTCTAACCCCCGGTTCCCTCCCCCCGGTCTCCCCTCCCCCACCCCCATTCCTCTCCTTCTCCCCCTCCCTCCCCTGTCCCGTGATCCCCCAACTCTCCACGCCCCCCCCCACTACCGTAAATAAACCAACCCTCCTGAACTCCAATCCTCCACTCCTTCCCTTTCCTTAACTGTAGACCTATTGGCTTACCGAGCCCCTCATCCTCCACTCCCCCGGGGTTAGTAGCCAATGGCGTTGTTTGGTCTGGGGGGATTCCACCACTCTTCCCCTACCACCCCACCAGTGCCATGCCCCCCCTTCCACACCCCCTTCACTCCCAGATAGATCACTTCTGTAGTACTAGCCCATACTCATCCCCTCATTCCACGTTATCCACTCTCCACTGTGTTTGGGCGCACTGCCTCCTTGGGTCCCTCGAGCTGGGGATCCGCCTTTGATGACCTTGTGTCCAACCAGTCCCACACCTCTCTGAGGGATGCAAAGAACCATGACTTCCCTCCCAACAACACCTTCAACTTCGCCGGGAAGAACATATACTTTAAGTTAAGGTCCCGTAGTCGGCACCTCACAGCATCATACGACCTCCTTTGACGTTACACCTCCAACGTAAAGTCCAGGAAAATCTGCAGCTTTGCACTACCAACCTCGTAGTGCCCCACCCTGTGGGCGTCCTGTAAGATGGCATCCCGATCTCGGAAATTCATAATTTTGGCCACTATCACCCTCGGTGGGGCCTCCGGCGGCGGGCGCCGTCCCGGGACCTTGTGAGCCCTCTCCACCGTAAAAAGGTTGGCCATCGTTTGATCCCAGTACCTTTAGGATCAGATTTTCTACGAATAACTCCGCACTGGGGTCCTCTTCTCTCTCCGGTAGTCCAACCAGATGGATATTACAGCGTCTGGAGCGGCCCTCTGCATCCTCTGCTCGAGCTTCCAATACTCGGGGCGCCCACACCAGGCACGCCACCTGATTTTTAAGCTTCTGGATGTCATCCTCCACCGTACTGACCCTTTGCTCCACTTCTGTAACCCTCTTGCACACTTTGCGGAGGTCAGCCCTCACCAGGGAGACATCCACCACCACCTCCTTGATGCTTTCCTGTCGAGTGGTCCTAGAGGCCTGTATCACTCCATTAGCGAGTCGAAAGTCACCGTACCCTCTTCTCTACCTGAGGGTCGCTCCCCTGCCTGCCGATCCCATCCGTCCCGTCTATGCGCCCTGTCCTTTGCTTCTGTGTACTTGTCCATTCGCTGCTGGTTTTTACCCATGTTGGACGGGGCTTTATGGGATCTACACCCTGGGTTCAGCTTCTCCAACTGCCTGTGCCCCAAGTGCTCCTGCAGGAGGCCTCCCCAAGACCGATCTCGTGCGCTGCCTGCCCAGCCCTCTATCCCCTTGCGAACAAATGCCCCCGGGCGGGCTAGTCTCCGCTGTATTCCACTGCTATAGGCCTTCTCATCAGGCTAGGCAGAACTCACTTGCACCCCTCCGGTATCTGAGGCCCGCCTCCCAAAGTAGAACCACTGGGCCACAAATTGACAAGTCATAGAGGGGCCCCCGGCCCCTAGAAGCCTGGGCCACTGTTTAAGGTCCCCGCTGTGGGTTCCGTACGTCCCCCAGTACAGGTCCACCAGACTATTCCTTAATTCGGATTCCCAGGCTCCAGCGACCACGTTTGAGGCGCCTCCTACCCTCCTCTCTTCTCCCCCTGGCTTTCAATCCACTCCAGCCTCTGGGCTGCCTGCTGCGACAGCCCCCAATGTCTCTGCACCGTTTGCCCCTCCTCACCTCCTCTGCGCACGACGGGGGGCGACTCACTCCTGTCCCCACACCATAGCCACACCCGGTGTCCGGGCCAGACGCCCGCTCTTCCTCACACCGGCACTCCTCACTCCCCGGCCTCCTTAGGGGCGCCTCCCCCCGCCAACCGCCTGGTCCCGGGCTGCAGCCTGGTACCTCCGAGGGGAGGGGGGGTCACAAAGGGATACTTCCCTCGTCTGTCTGCTTCAATGTTCGCTCGCCCCCAGGCCTCCCATATGCCTCAGGGCCTCAGTCCAGCTTCGTTCCCCGCTTCGCTTCCGGATCACCTGCAGCACTCTCCTGCCTCCCGGGGATGCCCGCTACTATCCCCAGGGAGGGGGAGACCACATCCACCTCTCCACTCCTGGGCGACGCTCCTCACTGCAGCCTCTCTAACGCCCGCCCGGGCTCACAGTATCCCACCGGGCAGGGTGCAGCCGCTCTCCTTATCGCCACACCTGCTCCAGTGCCGTCAGGCTCTACCCTTGCACCAGTGCTGATCCAGAACGTCCGCCGCCTCTCTCTCCTCTCGCCCGGGCTCACCGTGCCCCACCGGGCAGGGTGCAGCCACTCTCCTTATGGCCACACCTGCTCTAGTGCCCCCAGGTTCCACCGCTGCACCAGCGCTAATCCAAAAAGGCTGCCTCTCTCTCACCATATAAGCACCTTGTCTGACAGGCTCTCGTCCGAGCGCCCAACGGTCCGGCCCTCGGACCTTCAATACATTACAGGGGCCATCTTGGACGTGCTTCTTCTCGCAGACCGCTGGAACTTTTGGAAGGGTTTAAGGCCATTTCAACGCTAAGTTTACTTCCCAGGGTGAGTCATTCGGGTCGCTGGCACTTCACCTTCAACTACGATCAAAATTCACATGACCCATAGGGGTTATCATACATGATTTGGTCAGGATTAACACGGTGGTACGGGAGCTCGCCGGACCTATGTTATCATCGTTCAGCAGTTGGCCACGCCCCCTGAACACAAGGCTGTTCTGACTCGATTACCATTAAAGCTTATTTTGACCTGTTTGGCAAACGTACGTATTGCAAGGCTGTCAAACAACCGTTGGTTGGAATAAATGAGGCAAGACTATTTTTAGCCCGCCCTAATTTGGATGCGTGTACTTATAAGCAATTAAAGCTTGCCCAGTCTAGCCACTATTCTATGGAGCGTGAACAAGCGAATTGCAGAAATCGGCTAATTCTCTGTAGCATCAACACACAATCCTAATTCAATTTGATCGTGTTCCCATTACAAAGGCCAGATTCAATCTTTTACATTTGAGAGTACAATAATGTAGGGCAGCATTGGTACTTTACCTGGATAAAGGTCTCTGTGGGCAAACAGAGGCTCCCGTTAAAAATAAACAGATATTATGGAGGACGGAAAACAGAAAATGCCTTACCTCAGTATTGAGATGTAGTGAAGTCCAAGAGCAAAATCTAAACTACATGTGGAATGGTACAGCTGTCTCCTGCCATATGTGTGGGGGTGGGCTGGAAAGTAGTGATGGGATCAGATAAGAGTCTAGGCCCATTTAGGAATGCAGCCATCATAAAACATGATGGGGGAGAGAGAGCTGGACGGGAAAGGATGTTTTCTGAAATTTGTGAACCATAACCTCCAAATGGGTGGCTCTTCCAAAAGAAAATAATTGTTTACTTTTCATCACTCCATTGAAGGATCTTATTAATTTTCTATTCTTTTGTCCTACCAATATTACAAATCTTAGGCTTTAACCCATGCCGCCCTGCGATGTATTCTGTTAAAAGCTGAAACACCAACAATAGATTGGGCGCTCCTAACTTAACTTTGTTTTGGACAAAAGCACAGAAGCACATTATTATTAGTTGTACAATAAGCATTATTAACTGCAGTGATTTTTTAGGATTCTTGTAATTTTAGATTGCTGTATTTTGTAAGTGTGATTGTAATGATGTTGTATGTTTTATGGAAACTGTTATCTGAAATTAACTTGACTTAAAAATATTGCTTAGGCAGTCTGTCCCGAGAATTCTCCCCTCACCATTAGAAGACTGGACAAGGAAGAAGGATGAGGAGGCAATGGCAGGGAGAAGGTTTGAATTGGCTGAACGCATCTGCCATTATAAAGAAGTTTCTGAGTAAAGGTTGGCACTGCACAAATATAACACTGGTACCATGGGAAAAGGAAGGAGGGAGATGGGCTTGGCTTGTGTTGGCTATTGTACGATCAACGATTCCATAGGAAAATGAACCATGACTTAATATGTTGATGACTGGATGGACCAATGTGGGCCTGCTCCAGTTGGGTGCAGGTAACTGTCTGGAACAAGGATGTCAGGAGAGAGGAGCCTGCCTCCTGCAGGGGTCGAACAGTGGGGTCCATGGTGCAGGATACCAATATTATCCATAAAGGAGCAGGGAGGCCTAAGGTTGGTGAGAACAACCCTACCATCAAGGGAATTGGGGCAGAGGGGATTTTGAGGCCAAGAAGTAACAGGTATGTTGGCTTTTTAAAATGAAGGGTCATGCAAATGGGGCCCCAACTGCTACTGTATAAACCTGTGCACGAATTGTGGAACAAGTAGACACGTGATGGGCGTGGCCAATGGATGCAGACGTGAAGCTCCGGAGCTCCTGCCGCAGGTAACACAACAATCCGTTAATAATCCTGTTTAAAGTGCACCCCGGAGGCGAAAGCTGATCGCACCGTGCATCGGAAGGTCCCAGGAGCCGAGTCGGCATATTGGCGGACCGACCTGCAGTCTCTTGTACGCCGCAGAGCCTGGCGGGGAAGGGTGTCGCCGAAAGGAGCCAAAAGATGGCCGCCGCCAGAGGTGGAGCGCACTAGTGAGTCCGGTGGACAAGACAAGGTACCTTGTGTACCAGCAGCGACCTGAACCTCATGCGGGGTGCCCAAAGACATGTAATCCTGGAGGCATAATATTGCCAAACACAGCGTAGCAGCAAGGACAGGCACGAGACTCGGAGCGGCTGTGTGGAGGGAGAAGGGGGTGGCAGCCCTGTGCAGATAAGGAGGCGCGCTGCACCATCTCCCGCAACTGTGAGGAGAAGAACAGCGTGGAAGATGTCAGCTGGGCCCCGCTGCAATGCGACAACACCGGACGACAGCAGGGCAGAACACAAGGGAGGCAGCAGCACTGCGACCACAGCGAGGTGAGGAGTGGTGCTGGAGGAGCTGCGAGGAGCCTGCAGGCGGGAAGCAGCATCGGGCAGCTGCGAGGCACGTGGGAGTGGAAAGCAGCAGCACCGCACGGAGACGGCGGTGAACTTAATTATTTTATCCCCCCGCTGCCTCAAAAATGGAGAGGCGGTGCAGGGGTGTAATCCTTGGAACTCGGCCGGCGAGGGACAGACACACTAACGCACAGCCCTGATCTGTCGGTGCACAGCCCTGAGGACAACCCCTGTGGCGGACCGGCACACTGGAAGGAACTGCAACGCTTGAACAGAATGTTGAAGGGGGACACAGCAGCACGGGGAGAGCATAGGACAACTGGGGCAGACCCCCCCCCCTGTGGAGCACCTAAGCATGGATCCCTGAAAGGTAGAGGTGCAGCGGACACCAATAAACGGGGGGAGCGGAGGGGAGGCAGACCCAGTGGAAGTGACCCCCTGCAAGGTGAAGCGAGGGAGAATAGTCCTCTGGATGACAAGGGGGTCTGGTGGCCAGAGAGGCAGAATAACACCTGACGCTGTGGTAAAGGCAAGGGTAATATAAGGGTCAGCCGCACCACAGGTGGACACAATAGCTGGCGCAGAGGTCCACCTGAAGGAACAGACTCGACCCACAGGGGACGCGAACGGACAGGCATAAGTGGAGCAGATAGAAGAAGGGAAGGAAGAAGCAAAGAGCCAAGGCACACAGAGTGGGAGCATTCAAAACCAGCACGCCAGTGGAGGACCACGCAAGCGGAAAGCTGGTAGACCCTTAGAGAATGATAAAATAAGGTGGGGGCATCGGCTTCCAGATGCAGGTGAAGGCGGGGAAAACACAAACGAGAAAGCAGAGGCCTCCTCTCAACACGGCGGACCCTGCTGGCAACCTGGCCCACACAATCTGAAAAGCGGGGTAGCTGCCGGCACGATGGTGAAAGGCCAACAAAAGAAAAGAGACCACTACGCTGCCCCCAAGCAGAAGGCATCAAAAGAACAGGAGACCACTACGCTGCCCCCAAGCATAAGGTATCAAAAGAACAGGAGGAGGAGAGTGACACAGTAGGAATGGGGGCAGGGAAGGCGAAGGTGTCACGCTGGAAGGACTGATGGTGGCCATCCAGGAATCTAGAAACTCCTTGGAAGGGAAAGCACAGGAAGTGGGAGTGGATGTGGCCCTACTACGAGCTGACCTGTGCAAACTTAGTGAAAGGGTGACGGAGGTGGAACAACGCATCAGCCTGGTGGAATACGATGTAGCCATACTCGAGAATCAAATGCAAGGCCTCATCAGGGTGACACGAGGGATGGATGTGAAAGCGGAAGACTCTGAAGGCCGCTCCCGTCGCAATACTATACGCCTGGTGGGTGTCCGGAGGGCCAGGAAGGGCCAAGCGCGGAACTGTATGTAGAAAAACTAATATTGGAGGCCCTGCGGCTGAAAGGCCTATTGAAGCTATTTACGGTGGAAAGGACGCATAGAGTACCGGGTAGACCCCCAACCCCTGGGCGATAATAGCCAAGCTGCTCAATTTCAGAGACAGGGATATGATACTGCAGGTGGCACGCAAAGCTGGATACATTGAGGTGGAGAACGCCAGGATTTTGATCTTCTAAGACTTTACACAAGAGGTGCAGAAACAGAGGAGGTCTTTCGACTCGGCTCGCCGCAGGCTTTGTGAATTGAAAACATGACAATTTTCCCGGCAAAGCTAAAGGTGATGGAGGGGAACCGTTCCATGTTATTCCTATCCCCGAAAGACGCATGGGACTCAGGGACGTCATTTCACCAAAATGCCTGGGGTAGCGGAAGTGACATCACATGACCCTTGACCCCCTGATGACATCACCGGAAGTGATCTCATTTGACCCCACCCCAAGGTGATATCGCGGGTAGCAATGGAACACGACATTTCACATTCCACCCGTTGACAAAATAGGAAGTGGCATCAAATAGCATTGCACACTACGAAAAATATAGTTACGATATCACTATGTGATGTACATTTCATACAAGAATGGATCACCATATGTATCATTAAGATCATGTGTATAGGCCCATATTACCAAATTACTGTGTATGCAAGCAGACGTCCATGACCAAATGATAATGATGTGTTATTAAATAGCACTTACGTTTAAGCGCTTTATATAGAAATAATATACACCCAATATCACCCAACCTGTGTTGGTACTCATTTATCGACTTCAGAAGGATGAAAGGCTAAGTGAGGCGTTTAAGAACAGACTAAATCAGTGACTCATCCCCTGAAGTGTGCCTGAAATAGACATTTAATGAGCCTAGCAATTATTGTATATAATTCCAGAAAGACACATTATTTGGTATTCCTATTCTTTCTTATTAGGGTCAGTGCTGAAAGTGTTACAAGTCTTTCTTCTTTTTTTTTAAGGGGCCAGCAACCCCAGAAGTAAAGAGCCACAGCCCAGGAACTTGTTTTCTTTTTTTAGAGGTCGCAAGACAGACCACAGAGGTCGCAAGGGAGACCTCAGCGGTCGCAGTTGTGACCTCTGGCGACCCCTAGATGACATCCCTGATGGGACTGGAGGACAGAAGAGAACCAAAGGAGACGCCTCAGGGGCAGGACTCCCAACAACGGAAGGAGCAAGTAAGTGATTAACTGCCAGGGAATTGGATTGGGGCAATGAAGAGGATCAAGAATTGATCGCCAGATTTTAATGGGATAAAGGTGGGATACTTTCTGCAAGAAAACCGCAATGGTGCACAGTGATATGTGGCTGGAGCAGGAAGAGGATCTAGCCAACCCCAGAACCGGGACCCACCTACTGCACTGAATAGCAGATGCAAATTGGAGGTTTATCCCGGTTGAAGCAGGTTGAAGGGGGAGAACATGGGGATAGGGAAATTCAAGGGGTGGGGTGTGGGGGGGGAAGGGGAGAGGGCAAGTTGGGGTTGGGGAGTTGGGGGACAGTTGTTTGTTGGGAGGTAGGGATAAGGTTGACCTAAAGGTTGTTAAATGTCAAGGGGAAGGGTGCCGGGGACAACAGCTTCAAAACCGTAGTGGATCTGGGCAGAAAAAATACAGATAGTGGCAAGGGTGGGAACCACCTTAGAATAGGCACTTGGAATGTGCAGGGGCTGGGGAGTAAAGGGAAAAGGATCAGAGTGGCCCAATATTTGAAATGGCAAGGGATACAGCTGGCCTTATTACAGGAGACACACCTGCAGGGGGCGGACCTGAAAGCCTTGGAAACTAAGGGGCAAGGTGTTTGGGCCCTCGTACTATACTTATGTGAGAGGAGTGCTGATTTAGGTTGCCCCGAGGATCCCAATACAGGTGTAACGTACAGTGGGGGACAATGGGAGGGACAGGACATCTGTGTGGTGAACTCTTACGCCCCGAATGTGGACGACAAGGCCTACTTCACCTCAGTAATGGAGTTGACAGGAGGCCAACGGACCGGGTAATATATACGGGTTGGGGATTTTAATTGTGTCCTGGACCCGGAACTGGATCGCACAGGAAGAGGGGAGCCCCAACAAAATTACAGGCGCAAAAAGTCACTGTGACAGGTGGTGGACAGGCTGGATGTAGTAGAAATATGGACAGAAACATAGGGGTCGGAGAGGGAGTACTCCTTTCACTCAGGGGTCACGCAACGTTTTCTAGGCTCAACTACCTATTTGTGGGTAAAGACAGCTTCCATCGGTGCAATGACCCACAATATCTGGATAGGGCCCTGTCCGATCATTCCCCACTGGTTACTAGGTTGGAGGGCGCACATTGTCGGCCAGCTATGAGGGTATGGCGAATGAGGCAGGGCTTTCTAGGGGATGTGGCTAACGCACAGGCCCTGAGGGAGGCGATTATCTCCTTTTTTGAACTAAACGAGGGCTATGTGGAAGATGCGGGGTACAATGGGAGGCATTTAAGCTCCCAGACAATAGGTGCCAGGCGATCGCTAGATGACACCATTAAAAAACTGGAGGGGCGAAAGTCGGCAATTGGAGGTGGATATGGAGGGAGGACAACAAGTGGGGGAGTTACTGGCAGAGAAACTAGGCTTCCACCAAGGGGCCCTGGATTATTTAGGGCAATTTGATAAGGGGATTTATACAGCACACGTGCATGGGGAAGGTGACAAAGCGGGTCGGCTTTTAGCATGGTTGATAAAACGGGAGAGTCCAGGGGGGGACCATTACTCAGATACAGGACCAGACGGGCAGCTTGGTGTCATCACAACGAAAGCAAAATAAGGTATTCCAGAATTATTATAAGCAACTATACTCGACGGAAGGGAACTATTCGGATCAGGAGGCCTCATATCTGCTAGACCTGGTACAAATGCCGGGCTGTATGGGGAAGCCAGAGAAGGATTACATCTGCCCATAGAAGAGGGGGAAATATTGGGGGCAAAAAAGGCAATGCAAACTGACAAGGCCCCGGGGAGCGATCGCCTCCCGGTGGAGTTTTACAGGACATTTGCAGATGTACTAGTCCCCCAACTGAAGAGGGTTTATGATCACGCACTTAAGAAAGGCTCTCGACTGGAGTCAATGAAGGAAGCAGTAATCACAGTATTGTTAAAAAAGGGGGGATCTGCAGCAGTGCGCCTCCTACAGGCCCATTTCCGTACTAAATGTGGATGAGAAAATTTTGGGGAAGGTATTGGCAACTAGGTTGGTGGGGGTGGCTTCCAGCCTGGTGCACCAGGATCAATGTGAATTTGAGGGGGGATGGGACACTGGCATGAACTTATGCAGATTATACCACATAATGGACTTAATCAAGGACTCGAGCGCAGAGAAATGGTTTTGGTAGCAATAGACACAGTCAAAGCCTTTGACTCGCTGGAATGGCCATGGCTATTCAAGGTACTGGAGGTATGTGGACTAGGTGAAAGTATACTGAGGTGGCTGCGACTATTGTACAACACTCCTACAGCTAGGGTGAAGACAGGCAGGTGGGTCTCACAATGGTGGAACCTGGAGCGGGGAACACGTCAGGGTGCCCGGTGTCCCCAATTTTGTTTTCCTTGGTGCTGGAACCACTGGCAAGGTACTTTAGTACATATATCCCGGGGACGGGAATCTGGGCAGGGGGCATGACCCATAGCATCTCACTTTATTTGGATGATGTATTGCTTTATGTGGATGACCCACTGGAAAAAATACCAGTGATACTGGAGATCTTGGAAAACTTCTGCAAGCTGTCAGGTTTTCATGTCAACAAAGAAAAATTGTTGGTGTTCTCACTGGCGGGTCTCAAGGGACGGAGGGTAGAGGATATAATCCGGATTGGGGGCTCCGTTGGGAACAGGAATCCTTTAAATACTTGCCGATTCAGATCAAGTGGAGGAAACATTTGTAGACAACATGGGGAGGGCACTCTCGCACATAGAAGATGCAGTACAATTCTGGAAAAAGCGACCCTCATCACTGATGGGGAGAGTCACACTTTGCAAAATAGTGGTCCTCCTGTGGCTTTTATATTATTTCACAAATATCCCATATATAGTTCAAATATTTTTTTAAATGTTGGATAAAATACTAGGGGAACTGCTGTGGCACACAAGGCGCACCAGAGTGGCTATACAAACACTACCTCGTAGACAAGAGGAAAGGGACCTCAATGTGCCTGACTTTGAATTGTATTTTTTTGGTGGCACAGCTGCAGGTGGTAGCATGCTGGCACATTGCTCCAGGAGGGGAACTGTCAGGATTGTTGGGTGGGATTCAGCCAGAAAGACAGGGAATGGAGCTGCTGTGGGGGCCCATCGGGAGTATGGGGGCCACAATCGTTTTAAGGTGGTAAGAAATGTATGGGGGAAGCTACTGAAAAAAATGCAGGCCAAAGAACTATACAGCCGGGAATTGCCAATCGGGTTTGATACCACCATTAGGACAGCATTGCAAAGTGTGGGTCTCAGGACATTAAGGGAGCGACATTGTGCCACACTAGTGAATCGCTTTAGGGGAGGCAAGTTACTAACGTTCGAGGAATGGAGGCAAACATACAAGGTAACGAGTGGTCATTTCCTCACGTACGCCAAAGTGGTAAGACGCCTGGCGGCATTATGGGACGGTATCCCAGAAGAGCCCGAGATGAATCCACTAATGCAGACACTGTTGGAGTTAGGAGAGGGTGGTGGTAGAGTGTCACGGGTATACAGGGCTCTGAAGGCAACAAGAAAGGACAAGGAGCTGGCAGTGAAGAGTAGATGAGAAAGGGACTCAGGAGCACCCATCCCGGGAGAGAGATGGACAAAATAAATTGACGTCTAGAAATGTGTAACCCAACTCTATTATCTGCATAGGGTATATTTGACACCAGAGCGGTTACACGCAATAAATCACTCTGTGCCACATACCTGTCCGCGATGCGGAGATCATACTGGGTTTTGGCATATGGTCTGGTGTTGCCCATTTGTAGCGAACTACTGGGAAGAGGTGGTGAACCGGCTGAATGCTCCGATAGGAAGCAGATACGAATGTACCCACGAGGTGTGCTTATGGGGGCTCTTACCGGAGTCTAAGAGGTACATAAAACAGAATAAAACTGTGCAATTCCTGCAGACATTGGCCAAACGACAGATTGCAATAGAGTAGAAGAAGCCGGTGGGTCCATCAGTGAGACAATGGCTTCATGAGACACGCAGGTGGGGTCTGGCTGAGGTAGATTACCTGAACAAACATAGGGACCAGGAAGGGGAAAATGCACTAGTAATGGACTGGGGACGGCTACTAAATGACGTGGCGTCCACTCAGGGTCTAAAACCTCTTTGAAAAGGTACAAGGCAAAGAGCACAAAACACAGAGGGAAGGGGAAGGATAGATCTAAATGGAGGGAAGGGGTTCATAGCCCATGAAGTCTGAGCAGAGGAAGGGGACTACAGGAAGCGTTAGGGAAGGGGAGGCACTCGGGGTTGGGGGGGTGAGGGGGTCAGGGAAAAGGTTCTTGTTGTAAAGTGAGTTATATAAAATTATATAGGAGATATGAGCCAGGGAAAAAACACCAATAGAGGGGGGAGACGTGGAACATTTGGTCAGACCATGGTAAGCGGGAACATACAGCAGAAATTCTGTCGCCACAGATAGCTTTGACTGCAACACAGAGAAACATGTGCGGCATAAAAGTGGGGGATGCAGCAAAGAACTGGGGGCGGATCAACACAACCAGGGGAATGGCAACAAATCCCTCTGGAAAAACTGGACGCAAAGGCTAGTCAGGCGAATCAGAGCCCAAGATGCGAATTAATGGACTGAGCTCTAGCGGGAGTAGTATGGGGTGGCACCGCTGAAACAAGCTCATGGGTGGGCGATGCGGCCATGAGAAGGACACATGGGTCAGCGGTGACAATCTCCATAATTGCAATGCATGTATTATTCTATGTTGCAATGTTTACTTGTTTTGCGTTATGCACAATCAAAAACAATAAAAAGTAAAAAAAAAAAAAAGAAGTAGACACGTGATAGAGCAGTGCAGGAAGAGTTCTGTCTCGAATGGAGGATCAGGAGGGTAAAATACAGAGCAGGTAGCAGCAAAGGGAGAGAACACCTTAAGAATGAAGGGACGAGCAATACCACCCCGTCAGATGAGGGATGGATGATAAAGAGGAGTTAGGATTGAGATGCTCGGTGGGGAGCTATCCTTCTGATTGCCGGAATGTGTCCCCTCTCCGCAAGGGGAAGGCTCCTCCTTTTGAACTAGGGAGGTGATCCCGCTAAGCTTAACACCCCATTTTGGGGATGGAGGCAATAGCAGGATCCCACTGGGAGTGAGCCCCATGACCCTGTTAGAGGACAGGCAAACCCCAGATAGGGATATGCGTTTCTCTCCCTTGTCTCCTGAATACAATACATTTGTTGGTGATATGGGAATTGACATAAGTAATGAGGTATCACGGCATATACCAATGGGTTGTGTGGTTTCTGACCCTACTCTGGCACAATCCCTAATCCGGCCCAGAGAACAAAACAAAGACACCATGACTGCCGAGAGGGAGGGAAGCCCATCCGCATTGGTGGAAGCAAAGAGAGAGAGACCTGTGGAGCCAAGCAGGAGAATCCTCGTTCTGGGAGGTGTGGCGTGGGAGAAGAACACTCACCCAGCGTGGTGTTTGAACCGCAGTGGAGTCTGCGGAACGCTCAACCAAGCTGCCGTAGCACCAAACCAGAAGATCCAAAGTTGGAGGTCCAATGGAGGGAACCAGAGCCACCAAACCGTGAGGAGACACTGATCACCCGCCAGGAGCGGGTGGGAAGGGAGAATCCACTCCAACAGAGACACAGGAAGCTGACCAACCATGACTGCGTAACCTTACCAACATGCCTGACCGGAGGAGCGCCGTTTGCAAGAAGAGGTATGTGCATGCTCGGGGGGACCGGGAGGTGGGCAGCAAGGTCACATACAAACCTTAGCTGGGGTAAGAAGCAGACGACTGCTGAGTGGGGTGAAAGTCAAACTGCCCCAAGATGGGGTGAGGTCCAAAAGGACCCCACAGCAGGGTTTGCATTTGTTTGTTAATTTAATTTTTTGCTTTTCATGTGGTAGTGCTACTAGCCAATAGGTTTCTTAGAAATCGGCCATTATATATCAGAACACATACAGAATAATGAAGACGTGTTACAACTACACTAGACAAAAAGGTTTTCACTTTTTTTTCAAAATTTAAGTAAGAAATCTTTTCTCTTATATCCAGTGGGAGGCTGTTCTGCAATTTAATACCTACAATGGTGCAGGACCAGGACCAGCCGTAAGCTCGAACTGCCAACATGTGGCCGATTGTCGATCTCTGTGGTCTAGACATGACATACCAGATAAATCTCCTTATATATAGGCAGAAGATTTACCATGTTGACTTTTATGGATGATAGCCAAGGGTTTAAACTTAATACAAGCTTCATTAGGAGCCAGTACAGTCTACTCAGGATTGGGGGCATGTGAGTTCGAGCATTCACCTTTGCACAACTATGGCTGCAGCACTTTGTAAGTGTAGTTATCCTCTGAAATCAAAGGCCTTATCTGTCTTACGATCATCAGACAATAATGTGTTGTGCTCATTAGATGACTGATGTGTGAGGCAAACGACAGACCAGAATAAACAAAAGAATACCAAGGGATTTAATTTGTTCGACCACTTGCACTGAGCAGCCATTATCATTGTGTATCACACATTTTGGAAGCTCCTCCTGGATGCTGGAGTCAGGAGTATCTGTTTTGGATTAAGACCCAATCAGTAGCCGACATCCATCTTGCAATACCTGCAAATGTCTCCCTGATAAAAGACATGCTGTCCTCATATGAACCTAGTAACCGAAAACCAATTGCCCGTAATCCGCATAATGCTGCAATATGACACCCTTTTCGATAAGTAGGTCATGCAATAGTTTGATGTTTAAATTAAAGAGCAAAGGTGAGATGCAAGAGCCCTGTGGCACTCCACAGTTTACAGTTTCTGGATCCGAGAGACTGTCTCTCACTTTCACCAGTCCAATGCAGGTTCAGTCAAAGCAGTTACTTCCTTTGATCTATTTAGCAGGATAGTGTGCTCCAGAGCATCAAACGCTGCTGAAAGATCCAGTAGCATCAGCATACCCATATTACGTTCATGGATAATTTGGAGCAAGCTGTCTTTAACATCCAGTGATGCTACTTTGATCCCATGATGCGGCTTGAAAGCAGATTGCCCGTCTCCTAATATCTCATTGTCTTCAAGGTGATCTGTAATTGTATTTAGCTACCTTAAGCAAAATTTTAAACAGAAAAGGCGCTTTGAAAATTGGTCTGTAGTTCCCCAGATTTTCAGCATCCAGTGTGCGCTTTGTAAGCAGTGCTGTTACCCAGACCTGTTTCAGAGCTTCGGAATATAAGAAGTATGAAAATAATTATTCACAATCTTCGTAATCATTGGAGCCAGAACATCTATACAGGATTTAACTATCTGGGAGTTCGCTATTCAATTGGTGGGGTTCAGGATCAAGGCTATATTTGTATTCTCTTCTATGTAGATGTTTCAGAAGACCATAAGCCCCAGCATGTTCACTGCTTGCCACCTTGTGTTCCTACGGTCACTTCCCACCTCCCTCTTCAAATCATTAAGCTCAAGTGTATTGAGGGATTGGGGTACCTATGTTTCTGAATTACATCCAGTCTGGCTGGGATGAAAGGATACTATTCCCGATCTCAATTATTTTTCTCTAATGCATCTTTGCATTTGGTTCGCCAGTTTTTGTTTTCAACCACTTTTAGTTTGTCTGAACTGTCCTTTTGCCCCTGTAGAAATTCAAATATGGCCCTATTGGGCTTTTAATATCTGTTCCACAAGACACTTATTTTGCCTTAGTAATTGCTGGCTTTTATTTTGCTGTATGACATTTCATAATCAAGCCATTGTGTGGGTTAGGGTAATGTACCCATTTATGTTCCAGCCATCTAACTTCTTTTTTTCATATCAGCCAATGCTATGTTATCAATTTTTTGTGCAATCATCGGGTTATACAGTTGTACCAGATTTGATACTGCAATTACTAAAATGGAGGATTCTTGGTCTCTGTTGACAATCTGTGTTTATTTCAATATTTAATACTTTACCAATCATTATTGGACAAGGTCACAGCAGATTTAACTGGACTATGCGAGGGGTCAGAAATGTGAGGCAGGCAACTTTGTAAAGAGTTTTCAGTTTTAGCCATTTTATTGAATAAAAAGATTGGATAAATGCCTCACTATAGCTACCCTGACAAGGATTTCCCTGCCTAAAACAAACTGAAGGAAACACTAACAAAAATATATCTGTATCTCACACTTGTACATTCAATAGAAAATAAGGAAATGCATGGTAGTTCAATTGAACAAGAATAAATAGCATACAACCACATTCACAATATGACCACTGTCTCTTCTCAGAACCTGGGTGTTTCTCCACAGTTCAAAAGAAATCAGGAAATACTGGTTTGCTACAAAGTTCCAACACAGTTCTTGAGGATTCAAACTTTATAACACACGTCCTGTTGTATTCCCAATGTACCCAAAAAAACAGTATGTTTCAACTCCTCCTGGAGTAGGAACAGATTTCATGCTCATCTTCTTCAAGTAACCAACAACTGTCTTTATCAGGATGATTAATCACACTTGGGGTTCAACAGAATTAAGTATATTCCAACTCCTCCTGGAGTAAGGACAGGTTTAAACTCCAACAATTGTCTTTGTCAAGATGATCTGCCACAACTTTAGACTCAAAAGAAACAAGGTCTTCTCCACAGCAAGTTAAATGAGTGTTCTTGATCAGAACCACAGTTCAGCACTCTGTCTACTATAGCCTAGCTGATTCCTGTACCAGGTCTTCTACTTCCACACTTTGTTATGCCCGCTCAATGCTTCACAAAATAAAGTGTGTTTCAGTGGGAACTACCACCTTAGAACATTAACTTCATAAGGTTTCTCTGGCATTAATCTTTTAAAGCAATTACTGCTCTTAGGACTCCTTGGCGGATGAGGGTTGTTGGACCGAAATGCAATAATTTACAGCGGAATTGACCAAGTCAATTCCGCCGCAAATCGCTTTGCACTTCTCTCAAACAAACCCAAACTTCCCTTCCACTACCCCCCTCCCTACTTACCTGCTTGCTCGTCTACGCTTTCCCTGCACCCCTGTGGCATCAGATCCGTCACTCCAACGCATGTCAGATCCGACGCCGCAGGCTCCCTTTTTCATTCCACTTGTTTTTTGTTTTTTAAATATTTTTTTTGTCCCCTGCCCCCAATGTTGAGGAAGCGGGGACATTTGGACATAGTATATTTACCATGTAAGTCGCTTGCTCCCGCTCTGCTTGGTGTTGGCAAGTCTCTCCTGGCCCTCCTCTGCTCATGCCACTCAAACTTGGAGATTCTGCTGCTCCAGAGAGCTTCAAGTGAAACCCAGCCACCTGGACCCTCTAGTAAGGGCACACTTCCCTTGCTGCTTCTGCTTTATGATGCGCGACCTCTGCACAACAAATTGGCAATGGGCAAGCGTTTTCTTCTCATGCTTCCCGCTGAACGACCTCTGCAACAGGGACAACTTGAGGCAAAGATCCTCCCAGGACCTGCCACTGCTTCTGGCCTCTCCATGGTCACAGTGCCTTTTCTCGGCTGTATCTTCCCCTTCCGCTGCATACGCGGCCCACACCGCTTTCTCCTCTCCTGCTGCTGCTTTTCTCCCTATGCTGCACCCTAGGGGGCTTTTTAAGCCTCTCAATGTCCCTCAGGTGTGGGTCATTCACACTAATTGTTTAACTGCTCCTACAGTGCTATTACTCTGCATCACTCTTCCTTGTTTCAGTAATGAGGGAATTATGGACTTGAAGAGCAGGTCCGTTTTCTTAACTTCTTCTACTTTGCTGATTTGATCTGTATTCTCAACAATGTTTATTAAAGAAGTATTACACAAATTATTTGCCCGTTTTGTTTGGAAAGAGGAATAATGCTTTCTAGACTTTTGGTGATTACCATTTCCAAATTTCCTTCCATTTCCCCATTTTCAGTTAGGGCAGTTTTTAGCTTTATGGGGTTGAGGATTGCTTGTATCCCTTTTTATACCACATGAACATGTGGAACAACTGGATTGTTGTGACAACAAGCGATTAAATACTGTGGCATTTGCGATAGGTCTTCCCTTAAGGAAGGCAAATACAGTGTTTTTCTCCTCCCAGGTGAAAGTCCTGCAGAATACCACCCCCAGGTCAGGATCAGGAAGAGTCTCTCTTTCCCTGGCCACGTGGGAGGAGACTTTAGGCAGGGGTTTAAAGAGGGATAGGTATGATTCATCACAACAAATAAAGGTTACAAGAGCATGTTCAGCCCAGCCCATCCATGGTGGTCTATGGCTCTGCAGGCTCAAATTGTGTGTAAAGACCCAGTTCAAAGCTCTTCCCTTAATATGGGTTTGTGTAGCCCCATAGAATATGAAACCCATATCGGTTAAGGCTTGTTTCAGTTGTAGTACAGAGTTGTCTTGTAATTTGTGTGAGTCCATATTAAGATCTCCTGCCAGAACCAATGGTGCAAGCATCTTGGTCAGGGATATCAACCAATCAGTCAAGGTACTTCCAAATATAGTGTCATGTTTATGGGACAATATATTATCAACAGCTTAATGTGAAGGGTGGACATGAACATTGGCTTCTAGGTCTTGTCCAGTGGATGGCGGGCAAACCTTGGTGAGGCTTTTATATTCAGAGATTCTTTATGAATCAAAGCTACTCTCCCCTGCCCAGAGTTCTATTCTAATTAATCATAGAGTAGCTGTCGGGTAGTGTAGCATTGATGGTAGGACCTGAAAAATCTTTTAACCAAGTTTATGTTACCGCAAACAGGTTTAGATCTAAATCATGAATACAGCCATGTATTTCTGCAGAATGGACTGGAATGTATCTAACATTCAGTAATGCCCAGTTAATTTTATTTTTTATTTTATTGTGCATTTGTAAGGCACTTATACATCAAGAAATTGTGTTTCAAAGTGCCCACAGGGCAAGGGGAAGGAACATGGGACAAAGGGCAATAGAATACAATAATGAGAAGGCTAGAGGTAGTCCTACTAGGCCTAGTGAGCGTTCAGTGTGTGCAAATGCAAAGAGAGAGAAGGGACAAGGCAATGGGCAATAAGTGCTGGTAATTTCTCAGAGGGGTAAGTGCCGGGGAGTAGGTTACTGAGGAGTCGGAAAGCGCTTGGCAGAGGTCACATAGTAAAGGAGTGGTCACCTGCCGATACAATAAGTGTAGTCCTGTGAGAGAACATAGGCTAGTGGGTGCCAAGAGCGAGTGCAGGGAGCGGGAGGGGCTGAAGGCGACTGGTAGGAAGGCCGGACCCAGAAGGACACATAAGGGCCCAGGCCATCAATCTCAGCGACTGAGGGGGTTAGCATGGGAGTGGGTGGGGGAAGGAGGAGGTAAAGAGGAAAGCCTTGAGGTGCTTCTGGAATTTGAGGAGATCCAGATCAAGACGGAAAGGGAGGCTGTTCCAGAAGAGGGAGCCAGCTGAGGAAAGAGATTGGCCTCCATCTCGCTGCTTAGAGAAGCAATGGACACACAAAGTCGAAGCTGCTGGAGGAACGTAAAGACCTGGAGGGAGAGTATTTGTAGATAGCATTGTCCAAGGCCTCAGACAGCCTTAAAGATGATGTTTGAAACCAAAGGGTGTCTCACCTGCTAGTCCCCGGGGATCTCTACCTCAGGTGGCCATCGCACGGCCATCGCCTTTGGATCCAGACCCTGGGGGTGGACCAGTGAGGGAGAATCACCTGGGTGAGGGGGTCTTTGGGGGGTGGGGGTGGGGCAACCAATGGTGAGACGCGGTATTCCCCACTTTCCCGTACCCATGACCCATCCTATTTTATAGGATCCTCCAACGTCCCAACCTGCCTTTTCTACACAAACACTGGGCCGAGGAAGAGGGCAACTGAGAGTAGAGAGGCTAACCCTTACATATCTCATTGGACATGCCCCGCTAATCGGGACAGAAAAAGTCAGGCACTTGACTTTAACTACATACATCTGATACCCAATAGCTCTCCCCACAAAGATAAATGTCGGAACATAGAGACACACTCTGAGCAAGGTGGAACACGAGAAGGAGCAGAACATCTGGGGTGAAGGCGAACCTACTGGAGCAGAACGACTGACAGAGGGACGAGAGCAAAGGGTAGAGAAACCCAGGAGATCCCTGCAGGAGGTTGTTACCTCCTAAGAGCTATAAAATATATGCAGAGAAGGCCAAATCCCGGACAAGAAGACTGCTTTGTGTTTTACGGGCACCAGCGACCCGCCTGGGTTAACGACAGAGTTGCGGAGGCGAGGCCAAGCCAGTGGTATTAACCTTGACTCGTGAATTAAAACAGAAAAGACAAGAAAGGAATGCACACAGCCACTGAGTTTGCGAGCGACATGAACGGCGGGTGTGTGTTAAGGAAGGATTGACGTTTCAACAGTATATCCCACAAGTGAAGGCTGCACGCGTGCGGTTGAGATGCAAAGGAAGGCAGTCATGTGGTGAACTTTAAATTACAGATTAACTGTGAAACAGTAATACAGAGCAGCGGAGTGGCCCGGTGATAGGAAGTAGCCAGCTTCAAAGTCTCTGAGAAAGGTGAAATGTTTTGTTATAAAGCGACAAAGTGAATGAACTCTAAAATGTGTAATGATCAAGATTAACCCTGAGAAAAGGGTTTGTGAAAAGGTGAATGTTGAACTGTTTGTGCTTGTGATTGTTACACTCACCTGACTCCCATAGGGGCGTTGATCGGAACTGGAAAGCTGCGGTCTCCACCAACGTGACGCGTAGTGCAGAGATGACAGATTGGACAGGCCCACCTAATTTCGTCTGCTTGATCCGTAGAAGTATTTTCCTGAAAGTGGAGAAAGGGAATTAGCCACCCGTGGATTTGAGCAAGAACACCCCACTGTTCTTCCCACTAATCACCTCTGTAATCTCCTTTCATAGTCTCACCTTATGTTTATAAAATATGAGCTCTCCATCCTGCGTGGAATGCAGGGGCGCGTAGATAACCAGTTACTTCACTGGTCCGAAGGAGTTGGGAGAGTTCCAGACCAATATTGACTCCCTGGCGAGGAACCGTAAGTATATAGTTCGTAAGAGTTCAAAATGTCTGATATTCACTCTTGTCCGATTCCTTTTATCTTGCAGCTTGACCCAAGAGAAGATTGCCTCGTGGCAGCTGGTAGCGTTCAGGTAAGAGTCTGTATTACCCAACACTGTCCGGTAAATGATACCTGTGTTTAATCTGTTGCTTTCCCTCCTTTTACAGGTGCGCCGTGAGAAATGATGACGTCTTGATGAATAATGCCTCCGGCGGTAAAATCAGGTAAGTCTATGGTGGTAAACTGATTGTCTTGGTTTATTCTCTCGGCTCACCTTGCTGTTCTTTTGTTCCCCTTAGGTGCCGGAGTTCGGCGAAGATGAGATGGAGTCTGCGCTGGACCGTGGAGATGAAAAATGCCTCCGGCGGTAAAATCAGGTAAGTCTATGGTGGTAACAGAAATTGCCTTTGTTTATTCTCTCGGCTCACCTTGCTGTTCTCTTGTCCCCCTTAGGTACCGGAGTTCGGCGAAGATGTGATGGAGATTGCGGCAGATCGTGGAGGTGCTGCAATGGCTGGTGAGAATAGCGCGGCGCTACAGCGGGCGATGCGACGCGTATAGAATTAACGTCTTTCCTTGTTTGAAGGCGCGATGGATCCGGAATCAGGTGAGAAATAGAAGTAATGTTCTTGTTCTAATCTTTCCTCCTTCTTCCCCTTTTTTCTAGGAGCTCCAGACTCGAGGCGGGCGTGGCAGAAGGCTGGATGCTGACTTGCAGGCACGTTGAGCGTTACGCTGCTTGATGCAGAATAACGCGAAGCATGTGCTGCTCTTCGGGCGTGGTTTAAATAGCCTTCAAAGTAGTCCCAGGTAAGAAGTTCCCGCAAGACCACACCCGAGTAAGAAAATAGTCCCTGGAGTAAAGTAGTTCCCTTCAGGCTTCACGTTGGCTTGGATTCTGCATGAGGTGAGTGTAAGCATACGAGCCTGGCGCCTATGGCGCCAGGACTGACCCCTTCTATGAGCCTGGTGCCTACGGTGCCAGGACTGTACCCAGATAGAAAAAGCCCAGCAGCCCCGGCTAGGGGCTAAGTATCCGGATGCCTGCTCCCGGACTGATGGGCCTGGTCCGGATGTCCGGGGGTAGGCATCATGACAGCGATACTGAACTAACTGCCCAGACCAAGAGACACTGGGGCAAATAACACAAGAGTCTGAGCTGAAAGGAAAATCGAAGTGGTCCTGCAGAGGTCTATAGTAAAAAGAAATGTCCATATTCAAAAGTTTCGACATCAGTAAAAGGTCTGAGCCCGACTAAGGGAGACCGAATGTGATAAATTAGGGGAAAGGAACCCCCAAGGAATGTGAATTAAGCTTGGGGAAGGGAACCCCTGCAAGTGCTGTGATTGAAAGGTCCAAGCCCGACCGAGGGAGACCTGTGTGAACTTTTGTTGAACTGTGAAAGAACTTTTGAAAGAAGGAACAAGTGACTTTAACGTGGAAGGCCAAGCGGGTCTCGATCCAGGTTTTGAACTGCCTTTGTTTTGGAAACATGAGCCAGAGTGTGTCATCCTGTTTACGGGATCACCTTACTCTGTGCTGTCCAACGTGGGAAGGAGAGCCGACTCAGCCACATTGATTCTTTATGTTATGACACTGATTTTCCTGTGCATTTATATTCCCCTTTACACACTTCTTGTATAAGAGATAGGACAGGCATTAGGGTTAGTACAGGCAATCTTTGATATGACAAAGACTGACTAGGACTGCATTTCTTTATTATTTGATGGTATAGACTACTAAAAGCCCTCCAGAAAAGGTGCGTATGAGGCCTTTTTCCACACAGAAATCTTGTCAATATGGCCCTTTTAATTCTTTCTTGCGTACAGCTTACACAGGCTATTTATAGCTGCACCCCCATACACCTTGGACATCACTGATGACAGGCTGGCCAGCAGCAGCTTGCAAACCCACTCTTTACTTTAGCAATCGGCACAGTTCCTGAAAAACTGGGATGAGTCCTGGTCTATTTTTTTTTTTTCAAAACTCAGATAATTCTAACAGCATAATACTTTGAGTAATGTAGAGGGGCATTTGTGTTTTGTTCACTTTGTTCAACTGCCTGCATTTTGTAGGTTAGAGTGTTATTAAAGCATTTTGAATCATGAACGTGCTTTTCACATTGCTTTAGGACACACGTAGTATTGTGTAAAATTAAAATGGTCTTAAACTTGAGCTGCATTTCTGCTTCATTTTCCTCTGTTTTGATCAGCTTTAATAGAGGCAGTGCAGTTGCAGCATCGTGGGCATTTCATACTTTTTATTTTCATCACAGAAGCACATCAATTGCGTTTAGTGTGTCGAAGATTTATAAGAGCCTCCCAGCAAGCAGTTGTTTGGCATTTGTGAGAAGGAAAATCTTTTGGTGTTCTATATGAAGATGTGTTTGTTTAGTCTTAAGATTGTATGTGTCCGTGTATATGTCCATGCATTAGAGGGCACTGTATATAGTTTGTTGTCTTAGAGAGCAAGGAATAGTTGGGCATGTAGTCTGAACTTTACTTCAACTCCCTTTCTGACCACCCGCTCACCGCAAGCGGGTATAATGGATGCAGGTAGAAGCAGTGCTGTATATATTTTCAGTGGTACAGATTGTACAGGTACCTCTGAACAGGACTGCTATATATTCAGGCAAAGTAGGCTAATTTAGCAGTAAAAGATTTGGTTTTTTCACATAGATCTTTCCACCATCCTCCTGAGCTTGTGTGATGCACACTGGCAGACAGTGTGAGAAGATGGCAATGCCGTCATATACTCCAATCCCTCCTACTCTGCCTTGTGCTTTTCAAAACTTCTGCTTCTCCCATGTCACATTATTGAGTCCCACTATCAAAAATCTAGCACATTTCAAAGCCTTGTTGTGAATCTACTGACTCATATAGGATAGTCCAAACAGGTTGAGAGATTTTGACAAGCAAGTTAAGTCAGGCAAGCCTCACATGGAACTGCCAGTACCCTAACCCTATGTGCCTTTCCAAGTCAACAGCCTGTTGAGAAAGGTAGCTCAGTGGGTCAATAGTCCTGCTGCAAATCATTGTGTAACCTGTTGGTTAAAATCCTGTTCATAGATGAGTTCATGCATCTGCATCAAAGGTATGCGTTTAAAATGCAGGTAGCATTCAATTGTAACAGAGCTGACTTAGCTTTCGATTTATCAAAAGGACTACTAAATGTTCAGTGATTCAGAGCACACACCTCTCATCGGGATCATACAATTACTGAGCCTTTTTTTACAGAGACTACTGAAAATGTTTACTTTTTTATTTCAACCCCATATATATGTGGGGGGATGGGTACAGTATATAATGAATGTAAGGGGTAGCAGGGGAATGCTTGGGTCGCCCCCTGCATATATATGGGGTGAAAGGGGTGTTGATTCCTTTTTTTTGGTGTTGCAATAAAAACGGCACAGTTCTCACATATATCCCCTCTCATCAGGACTGCTATACTTGTAATGGTTCAGAACAGAAACATTCAATCAGGGCTGCTATACTGTTTTCTCATTTATGTGCCGATTCCCCTCCTGATTCCCCTCTACCTTAGAGACCCGCAGATCTTTTGTGGACTTTGGGACTTTTTGATTTTTTATCCTGGAGTGAGTGAGTGAGACCTTTTTCTCACTCTCTCCTGTATTTTTCTCTGATTTGAACTCTGCGTTTCTTTCGGTTTTGGATTCTGACAAGCTCCATAGGCATGATCTTTTGTATTATAACACACAGCACCCTCAGTGCAGTGTCACAGAGAAGTCCTTTGGATTTCTCTTAAGGTTTAAATACCTTCTCTTGGATAAACTACTGTTTCCAAGCGTAATAAAGTGAAATTGACTTTACTTAACTTTTTCTCTTTGTAGACCCAGCCCACACCATCTTATGTGGAGTGCTGGGGGGTTACTTAGTATCCCCTTTGCCTACTTTCTCATGTAACATTTTTATGCTACCCTCGCTACAATTAATGGCTGGTGGCAGTGGTTTAATTTTCCTACCATTGTGCGTTTTTACCGCAGGCTGAATCCTCAGCTGCACTATTGCACCCATGGGTGCCCATTTTGTCAAAATGGCCCCTGTCTTTTTTTCGCCATTGCTTGCTTGTGAGGTCCTTCTTGGGTTTTACTCTGCTCCCTTTGTCCATTTTGGCTTGGGCGGGATTCACTGGTGTAGCCCGCCTCTGGCTCCAGCATGTCTGGCAGTGCATGAAGTGAGGGAGGTTCCCGAAACTCCCTGTGCTCAAGTCTCCTTTGTTACAGGAATGCACCCAAAAGGTGATTGGCTGGCTGTAACAAAAAGGATAACACCATAGGTGTATTACATGTAAATGGATCAACATTATTATTTCTACAACAGCTGCAGAATGTGTTCCAATGGCAGTGGTAAAAAGACTTAGTTGCTGGCCTTCTGACCCGAAAGCAAAATCTCCATTACGTCATCCAGGAGGTGCCAATCCTTGGATCTCAGCCTCTCTGAAACCATGTGTGAAGGCTGAGTCTCTTGATCTCTGGATGGAGAGCCCAACCATCCTCTCGCGAGAGAAGGTCCTCTCTTTGTGTAAGACGTATTGGAAGGCAGATGGACATGTCCAGAAGGTCCGGGTACCACGTCCTCCTGGCCCAATCCGGAGCAATTAGGATCATGGATTTCCCGATCTTTTTCAATCTCCTGATGACTTGAGAATGACAGGAACTGGAGGAAATGCGTACAGGAGTGGAAATTCGCAGTCCACCACAAACACGTCTCCTAGAACTCCTTTTAAGGGAAATTCCCTGGAGCAGAATAGTTCGCACTTCCGGTTGACACCGGTCGCAAACAAATCCACTTGAGGGGTTCCCCAAATGGTGAAGAACTCTTGAAGGACTTCCTAAGCTAGTTCCCACTCCTGGAGACTGATCTGACTGCTCAGAGCGTCTGCCGCTATGTTCTCCACTCCGGCTAGGTGAACTGCCGATAGGGGGATCCTTTCTTGGATTGGCCAGTACCAGAGCTGCACTGCCTCTCTGGACAATGGTAGTGACCCTACACCTCTCCTCTTTTGTTGAGGTAGTACATGGTCACTGTGTTGTCCGTCATTATCAGGGCATTCCTTCCCCGTACAGAGGGCAGATGTAACGCTCACCTGATTCCTGTAGAGGCGCCGGTCTTGACTGGGCGTATACCGTATCTTCAAAGGTGATGTGTAACACACAGCTGGCTCTTTGGGCTGGACCTCTGTGCACTGTATGTCTGGTTCGAAGGGTAAGATGTCTGCAGATAGAAAATGTGGGATTAATGAACTGGGTTATTGAATGTCTCTCTCTTCTTCCCTTTCTCTTCTCCTGTAGAACCCCAAAGGTTAACGCTCTCACCTTAGGTAAGTGAACGCCGTGCTCTCCATCTGCCTCAGGGCAGGGTGCTGTAACCAGTTTCTTCACTGGATAAGGGGAGCAGGCCTCTTGACTTCAGAGGACTGCTGTCCGTCGTTTACTGCACGAACGGTAAGTTTCGAGTAATTCTAATGTCTTTAAAGTCTTTAGTAATGATGTTTCTTGTTTTGCAGGGTTCCGGCGATGGCGGATGACGGGCTGAAGTGAGTTGAAGATGGAGCCCGTGTGATGAATAGAAGCGCCTGGAAGCACGTAAGTAAGTGCTTGTTGCCTGCTTCACGATGCGCTCTAACTGTCTTTTTATTTTGCAGGTACAAGTTCGGAGCGGCTGCAGGGTGCCGGAATACCCACTGGGTTAGATGTGGAAAGGAGTAATGGCACGTGAGTATTAAAGTTCCCCAATGTCTTTAAACGCACCTTGTTTTGTCTTTCAGATGCGGGATGCAGCGCCGAAGGCCTCCGGAGCGTGCGAAGAGTTGGTAAGCTTTTGTCTTTCAGATGCCGGAATGCAGCGCGAGGCGTTGGTGACAGCCGATGGACCAGGTAAGTGAAGAGCTGTCACTGAAGACCGTAATGCTAACCTGTTCTTTCTTGTCTTTATAGGTGTTGCTGAAGACTGGATTCAGGATGGTAAGCCTTTTTCCTTAGGCCCAGGATCAGATGCAGAAGACACGATGAGCGTTCTGCTGCAGAGGATGCAGAATAACGCAAAGCAAGATTCATCCATCGGGTGTGGTTTAAATAGCCTCCTGTAGTGCTTAGGTGTCTCCTTCCACAGCCACGCCTAGGTAAGAAAAGAGTTCCTGCTTTCCAGAAGAGTTCCAGTGTTCTGAATCTAGGGAGTGGCTCCTGCCCCACCCAACAGGAAAAGTAGTTCCAAACAGAAGAGGATCAGAGACTCAACTGGCAGGCAAGTAAGCAGCATGGTCTGCTGCAGGTAAGTCCACCCAAGCATTATGAGCCCGGCGCTTCCAGCGCTGGGACTGGGCATATTTATGAGCCTGGTGCCACTGGCGCCAGGACTGGGTCCAAAAGGTCCCAATTGGGACTGGTTGGCACTCGGAACCTGGGTTATGGATCTGCTTCCAAGGGAGTTGGGAAAACCCTGACCTTTTGGAAGCAGAGATCATGACAGCAGAAAGGCCTTCAGCGCTAGTCTGATTGCCCTCAGGTTGATGTGTAGTTTGGACTCTGATGGAGAGCAATGACAGCGGATTGTCAGATCGTTGGCGTGGGCTCCCAACCCTGTGAGTGAGGCGTCCGTCACTACTGTTATCTCCGGCCATGGTTGCCAAAAAGGTTCTCCTTTCAGAATATTCTCCTGGCAGGCCCACCACGGAAGCTCCTGTGAGACTCGGCTCGGAATCTGGAGGAGGTCTGACATCCTTTCTGACAATTGGGACGACTGAGTCCTGAGAGCCCATTGGAGAGATCTCATTCTCAGGCGAGCCTCTGGCAGCAGAAAAATGCAGGATGCCATGAGGCCGAGCAACCTTAGAAAGTCAAAGTTCGGGAGACGCTGGGCACTCTGGAATTTGGTGACCATCTGCAGAATGTCTTGAGCCCTCACCTCTGGTGGCGAGGCTTTTCCCAGGGATGCATCCAGGACTGCTCCAATACACTGGAGCCTTTGAGATGGTATCATGTGAGACTTCTTGAAGTTGGGGGAGAAGCCCAGTCTGTGAAGGGAGTGGTAGGTGGAGCCGAGATGTTACAGGGCATGTTCGGGGGAACTGGCCCTTATCAGTCAATCGTCCAGGTAGGGGTAGACGCGAGTCACCACTCTCCTGAGACTCGCTGCCAGCACTGCCATTAACTTGGTGAAAACCCTCAGGGCGGAGGTCAGCTCAAATGGCAGAACCCAAAACTGATAATGAGACCCACCAACAGCGAACCTCAGGTACTGTCTGTGCTTGTGATGGATTGGCACATGAAAGTAAGCATCCTGAAGGTCCAATGATACCATACAGTCCTGAAGCTGGAGGGCCTGAAGGATCTGAGAAATGGTAACCATCTTGAACTTGTCCTTCCTGAGGAACTTGTTCAAGTTTCTTAAGATGGGTCTCAATCCTACGTCCTTTTATGGAATTAGAAAGTACAGGGAGTACCAACCCTTGTTCCACTCCGCTACAGCTACTGGTTCTAGAGCACCTTTCTCTAGCAGGGTTAATATTTCTGGCAAAAGGAGCGGATCTGGAACATTGAAAGAGCTGTTCCCCAGTGGATGACTGAGCTTTTTTAGAAAAGGAAGGCAGTAACCCTAGGCAACTGTTTCCAATGCCCATGCATCTGAAGTAATAGCCTGCCATTCTGTCAGATGCTGTGACAGTCTGCCTTCCACTGCAGTCTTGTGAACTAAGTCCTCAGAGAGGTTGACGCAGTTGCTGATGTTCAAAGTAGCCGCTGCTGAGGCGGTCTTAGTACCTCTTCCCAGTCCACCACAGGGGTTGGCCTCTTTGAACTGACTGTCCTCTGCCTCTTCCAAATGTACAGTAATGACGAAAAGGACCTACACCTCCAGGGCATACCTGTGGGTGATTTGGAGGTTGTCTAATCGCAGCACCAGGGGATTTGGCTGCTGCCTTTGAAGTTTGCAGTTTATCCAGACTTTCATCCACCTTGCTACTGAACAAATGGGTGCCGTCAAAGGGTATGTTGAGCAGTCTGGATTGTACGTCTGGAGCAAATCCAGACTTTCTCAACCATGTAAACCTGTGCATAACTGTACTAGCTGCCATTGCTCTGCTGATACTGTCAGCAGAGTCGAGACCAGTCTGGAGGGATTCTCACATAGAGTCCTTTCCATCCTTGACTATGTTTAAAAACCTGTCTCGTTCTTCCCCTTCGGTGATATGGTCAGCCGCCATGGATATACACTCCCTAACGGTTTGAGTGAACCTAGCCAACATGCACGTGGCATTTGCTGACTTCAGGTCCATACTTCCAGCCCAAAAAGCTTTTTGGGCTAGAGCGTCATAACGATTATCATCCCTATCGGGAGGGATAGTAGGGTAGGCATTTTGTTTAGTGGTTGAGGTGGCAGCTTGTCCCACCAGACTCTCGGAGTTGGGCGCTTTGATAAATAATAGGGATCACTGCTCAACACCCTCTATTTAGAGGTCAGCTTCTTGTTGACAGCCGGATTGTGTTCAGGCGCCTCCCAATTGTTAGCTACACGCTTTTGCAAGGCTGCATGGAAGGGAACAATTGGGTCTTCCTGAGGTCCCCTGTCCAGAATGTCGGTTAAGTCATCTTGTGCAAAAACTGGACTTGGTCTAGCTCATCCCATATATTAAACTACCCTTGACATCAACGGGCTGTAGGTACCCTATGCATGATCACATGGATCTGATCTGCCAAACTCTACCTCTGGATTCTTCAGAAATTAGGGCCTCAGAGACTGATGGCGTACCATATTGGAGGCCAAAAGTTCTAGACTCATCTGATGATCTGCATCCTCATAAAATGGAGGAAAAAGACTTGAACAAGTCAGCCCTAGGCAAACGGGTATAATGTTTTCTCCATAGTACCCGATGGGGTCATAATATTTGTCGACAAAGTGTCAAACCGGATATTAAATTATGCCTCTTATTACAAACGATGTGTATGTATATTGACCTACCACAGGTTGCTTAAAATTGTACGCGAAATAACTCTCTGCGGCAAGGTCTTGACCATAGAAATTGATGTAAGCCGCCATCTTGAATCAAGCCTCCATTTTAGGATAGAAACCGCCATTTTGGAGTTTTATACAAAGTCACCCTGTAATCTAAAATGGCCGTCTCGTGTGTTCTTGTTCTTGCCTTAACCTCTCCAACCTCTGTAGGGGAGTTAATGTCCAACCTGCCCTCAAGCTACATGTTAGGGTCATGTAGACCTTGTCCTTTGTTGACCTCGGGAGCAGGGGATTACTTGAATTAGCAATGTCAAACTACAAGTATACAAGAACAGTAATGCTATCCGAATATAATATGCGAAACATTGTGTGGTCTGTATTAAAACAATATGTAAAGAGTGTAAATGTTAAATTAAAGAATAATGGAGTGTGTTAGTAAATGTATTGAAAAAGTAAACCACAAGCACGGGATATGTAAATTAGGAAAGTGAACCTGGCGCTACCCTAGCCCAGTTGATTAACCTGTAAAGGGGCTGGACATCATTTTACAAATTGTATAAATGCGTCGATGTCCAGCTAGGAAACTCTCTCACTGCTCACATTGAACCCTGCTGGTGGTCTCTGATCTATTGACAGCCAAATAGCAATTTGTGTACTTTGTTGAATACTGTTCAGTTTTGTAATAAAGATTCTGGGAATCTTTATAAACCTGTGTCGGTGTATTTTCCTTTGCTCGGTGTAACAGCCGTAATATTGTATTTTTTCTGATTCCACAAAAGGTGCCGAAATTTTGGAAACTATCGAGGGCTTCGATGGCTGTGTTGACGACTTTGACGCCTGTAGAATCGAGGAGCTCGACGCCTGATGCGACGATGGCTTTTCATGAGGTTTTTGGCGTCGATGACGTGCATTTCGGCACTGGTGGCATCGATGAAGAGTCTATCAGTGCCAATGGTGTCAATGACTCAGTCCTCGAAGGGACTTTTCCTCAACTGGGGGGATCCTTAGACTGCTCTCGAGGAGTTTTGCCTGCAGGGCCTGAAGGCACACAGGTCTTATGCTCATCGGATCCACCGGAGCATGGCTTGACTGTACTCGAGGGGGTGAAGTCTGCATTCTCAATCACCTTCATCACTTTAAGCCTAAACTCTTCCCACTCAGCTTGTGAGGCAGTTCTAGTTGGGCATTTGACCAGTTCCGGAGAGGAACTCCAAGACGTCAAAGATGGCGACCTATGCAACCACTTCGCGAACGGGATCATTTATTTTTCTTATGGCGAGGATAAACAGGTCTCAACGCGTCCAGAGTCTGTCTTTTCGAAGGAGTCAAAGGGGATTTATGGGTCATACCTGCCGCAAGTTTGCCTCTGCGATTTCTCAGTGCAGTCCTCACACTCCGATGAAGGATGAGCAGATCCCAGGCACCACAAGCATATTCTGTGGGGGTCCATAATGGACATCTTTCAACTGTAGTCAATGCATTTTTTTAAAAACTGCACTTCAGAGTAGAAGACACCGATGACGAAGCCATCTTTCGAAGATTTCTCTTCACAAAGGAACTAAGCACACCATATCCGAAGCGCTAGCGCGGAAAAACAGAACTGAAGCCAATGGACGCTGCGTGTGCTGTATATACTTTCGGTGACGTCGACATCGAGACAGAGGCCTCCGAGGGTCATTGAGTCGACGGGCAATGATGCACAGCGCCCTCTGCTGAACAAAGAATTCCGAAGTAGCTAAGCTGGATATTGGAAATATCATAAGATAAGGAATATGCGGGAGGACACAATCAATTTGAAAGTTGTTTTGCAGCACGGCAAATACCTGCAGGAAGGGCATTCACAAGGAGGCTTGCAGGGACAACAGCTGGGATAAAGGAAGCCAAGCCTGCAGGAGGACCCAAGAGTATGGTTTAACCTCTTGACAGACTTTAATGGGGTAAGGAACGGGTCAGATAATCGAAGTTGTAAGGTACAGGCCACCCATAAAAAGTCACTTGCCTCCTCAGTTCTAAAAATGCACGCAGCAGGCTATTTCTTACTCACCAAGAGTAAAATATAACTACCCACCGGCTACAGGCGAGTAAAACTTTTGCACCCCAAGGTAAACCTAGAACAGGTGAAATTATTTACAGATATTTCAGGTAGATTTACCAAAGGCGACATTTTGGAAAGGACATGGTTATGGCGAACAAGTGACAAAGGAAGGGATGACAAAACTTACATAAACGTGTTAGAACTGTTTCCAGTGGTGGCAGCACTCCACATATGGGAGCGGATGTTAGTCATAAGGGGACTTGGTTTGACAACACTGTGGTGGTCCAGCCCATAAATAACCCATCAGTGCAATCTCCTACAATGAGGGTTGACCTGTTACTTGGTGAGGGCAGAGCTACAGAACAGATGAATGTGGAGAACCATGTGCCAGAAATTTTTAAAAAGCAGCCGATGTATTTTTTCATTCAGAGTTCGATAATTTACGACAGGCATGGCCGCAGGTTGAGAAAGGGAACCATTTGAAGAACAGGTGTGGGGCCTGACAATGAGCACGAAAAGGTGAAATAGTTGGTGGAACAGGCACTGTTAGAAGGGACAAGAAGAAAGGAGGGACGTTGTAACAGTCTGTTTCGACTGATATGCCAGGAACTGAGAGAGAATCTACAGAACAGAATCAATAGTTTGGTAATTTGGGCAATGGAGACACAGAATTTAAAAACCACCTCTTCAAGGAATCTTTCCGCCTCAACACCTAGGCCATCACATCGCTCCTCACGCCACCTGACTCACTAGAGTCCACCTGCCCCTCTCCTTCCCACCACCGGGTACAGCTGTACCCCTCCTATGTGCCCCTGTATCCCTCCCCCTGCTGTACATCTGTTTTGTTGTTACCTCTGATAAGCGCTCTGTTATGCATCGGTACTGTTGTATACCTCTGTAAAGCGCTCTGTTGCTTCTCGAAGCCAGGTCTGCGCAATAAATACCACAATAATAATAAAAAGACATGGCAAACAGTGCACCTGGTGGCCATCGCATTTTTTGAAAAACTAGATGGATGGGCAACCACACAGGAGGTTTGCAGTTAGGACAGTTCTGCTGGGTTGGAACAAGGGTAGGCCACAAAACGGAGGAGGGAATGGCCATCGACTTCACGGTATTAAGAAGTAAGATGAACTGAGTCAGATCCACAAGCCTCATTTCGAGTGGAGGCTGTTCAGGGCAGCTTTCAGCATGCATTTTTCAAGGCATTTAGGATCAGCAAGTTGACTGCACGATCCAGAACAAGACAACACAGAGTGCATCAGATGGTCAAAAACAGTCCAGGGAGGGAAAGGGGAGGTGGTGTCATCGAGTAACTTAGGGGACAAGAAATATTGCCTAGTCCAACGTTGGCAAGAAAAATGCTAGTGGGAACAGCCTGACAAGGACATCTATTCTTTAACGCTGACGGGACACCCTGGACTCAGTTCCAGTTCACAAGGGTGTTGGGAAACACACTCCTTCAGGATCGGTATAGCCACAACAGCACACAGTGAGGTTCCTGGAGGATCAGCGAATAATGGAGACGGGGAGTTGGTGGTTTTACCAATTAAGGAGTTACATTAGACTTGGAGAGACACGGGACAGATGACAACACAACAGTTTAAGAAGGGGGCTGGGTCAAATTTACAGGGTAAGGGGTATGATAGACAGATAATTAGGTAGTAACAATGCTCGAGTGGCAAGCTGGCTGCAGAAGGAGGAGAAATGGGCAAAGGAACTAGTAACATAACTTATGGTGCAAATGATGAAATGGTTGATAAGATAAAAAATGTAAAACTGAAATAAAACAATAACAATCTGCACGTTTCCTAAAATGTATTCATCACAAAAATTATAACCAGAAACGACTCCAATGTTTGTACAGAGTTCTCCAGCTTATCTGTCAACGTGTGTGTGCCCATGCCCAGACTTTTATACAAAACTTCCAATTATGTGCCAGTCTTTTATACAACAAAACAAAGCAACTTATGTGCCAACAACAAGTCGAGCAATTAGGTCCTAGTCAGTGCAGGTGATTGGTGTTTGTTAGAAGATTGTGCTCATATTAAATATGATCTGATCAATGAAAAATAAGACTGAGGACTCTTTTAGTTGCTCTCAGATATATCTTCATTCGAATGTTAAATTGTTATAATTTTTTTTAAAACTTTTTATTATTTTCATCACATAAACAGAACAAAACAGCATCCAACTGATCCTCCCCCTAAACTACTGCCATAGCTCCAGCAAACCCTCTCATCTCGTTCTCTCCCTCCCATGAGATCAACCATAGATATTCAACAGCTTGAGTCTCTGGGGGCACCACTGCGCCCTGAACTCCCCTTTTAAATAGGCCAACGTCTCTCCCCAGTCTGCCGAGAAGTTCCCCAGGTTGTTGTTGATCGCATACGTTGCCCATTCCATCGATACCATTTCCCACATCTTCCTTAACCAGTCTTGTTCCGTCGGAACCACGGGGCTCTTCCACTTCTGTGCGATAAGAAACATTGCGGCCAGGGTAAAGATAACTTTCGCCTTAGTGCTCCCTCTCCTCTTCTCTCCACCCCCCAGCACCCGCCTCCCCAACAAAATCTCCCGGGGGTCTAATGGGGCGTGGCCAAGGAGCAATGGAGTAGGAGGCGACTTTGTGCGTCTCCCATCGATCCTACATCATCCTGTCGTGCACCGAAGATGCAGCCAGTCAAAACGTGAAGAAAATGAAGCCAACTGTGTGGGAAAACATAAGGAACAGGATGACTGCATTCCCTTGAGAATCCATGGAGAGAAACCACTGCAAAATAAGAAAAAAGAAAAGAGCGAGCATTTCGAGGAGCGACGGACAAAATGCCCCTGCAGCATAACAAAGGAAAGGCAGAGCGCCATGGACACAACAGAGCTGGATGGCGCTGAGAACAAGATAGGCGCACTACTGGTGTTTGCGAGTGAAGAGAGTCACTAATTCAAGAATCGCCGACAAACAGAAGAATATGGGGTGATCTGAGCCCTGCTGAAGTGACCCCCCTCCCAGAGCGACGAGGATGGTCAGAGACCCACAGCAATTGTGGCAATTACTGCCACCGGAGCGAGCCCGGGAGCCGCGCGCCACCAGCGCACATTACTGCTAGTGTAACTGACATGCAGGCCGCGGCAGCAGCCGAGGCTGAGGAACGCTGCTCGCGTTCAGAACGAAGTACCACATCAAGTATCAAAGGCCAGGGAACGATACATTGTATAGACACTAACGGAGCTGCAATAAAGGAGGAAGTGGGACGGTGAGAGCAGGAAGAAGGGGTGAAACTGACAAAGCAGTTGGAACGGCAGCACCTAAGTGAGGTGTGGAGCCTGATCATTCACTGGGGAAGACAACGCATGGTTTAAGGACTATAACGAAGAGGCGCACAGTGATGTAGTGTGCGATATTGACAAAAACTGGAAGAGCCCTGATACAAACGGGGTGGGGGAGACTGCCTTTTTGGGCTGCTGCAGTGACCAAATGCAACCAAGCACAGCCTGGGCCCCGAGTAAGGCTGAAATTGATCGAACTTTAGCCACCCCCAGCACGAGGAAAAGAAGTTGAAGCCCTGATACAAAGTAGCAGGGAGGGAGGCATAGCACTTCCAACATCAGGCAAAGGACGAGCAGGGACACTCTGTCACGCTGCACCAGGGAAGCATGGTCGGAAGATTGTATCAAAGAGGCGCCCAACATTCGGAGGACTTCATGCATAATATAAACATGGACTAGAAGTGACCCGGCACAAGCAATGCAGTGGAGATCGCCTTCTCTGCATTGCTCCAATCTTTTATATATATAGCGGAGAACAGCCCGTGCCCCGAATAAGGTTGAAACTGACCGAACACTGGGACTCCCAGGCGCCAGAAGGAAATGCTAAGGCAGCAGCAGTGGGGGAGACACGGAACAAGTGTGGTAGCACCCTAATGCACGGAATTTGACGTGTGCATGAGAGTGAGATTGTTATTAAGCAAGGGCATTTACTTATGAAATACATCGGACAAAACAAATGAATGAGGAGAGCACACTCGCAGTGAATGGTGGACTGGGGACACACTGCAGTAAGGCGAAAGGGATCACAATGAAGGTGTCCTGAGACCTTGAAGCTGATACAGGCCAGAGAGACAACGTGGTAGCTCGGGGAGCATAACAGCGCACAGACACAGCATTGAGCCTGCGCACGGCAAATACCACATGATCAAATAACGGCAGGAGGCTGAAGGAGGAAGCGCGAGCGCTCTACCAGATCTTACCTGGATGCGAAATACCCCAGGACAAGACGCAAAGTGCACGCTACTGCATGCTGGCATCCGAACATCATGCGCCCACGCAGCAGGCTGGGTCCCGACCCGCAACAGAACCACATTGGACCCACGGGCCCAAGGACACGCATGTGAGGAGGGTGACCGAACCAGAGCCGGGACAACACGGAGAAGTGAAAGAGCGGCGGCTAAATACATGGGAGGACGCAATCCATCCGCATAACGGGCAGCTTGTCCCGGAGTGACAATAACCGGGGATTTCCAGCCCCCTGGAGAGTAGATCCAAAAGCATCGCAACAGCAGGGAAGAAACACCTAGCTGCGCCCCAGGACTTTACGTGGGAGAGCAAGCTGGAAGCAGCCACAGCTGAACTTAAAGCAGAACTGGAGCTCAAAGTGGGCGCAGTACAGGAGGAAGTCAATCTACTCAGACAGGCTGTACGGAAAATAGCAGAACGCATAGATGAGCTTGAGAATGAAGTGACCACAAACACGACAGCTCGAACATCTCATGCCTCGGAGATTCATATCCTGAAACAACAGGTCAGCAACCTAGAGAACAGAGTGGAGGAGGCTGAAGGGCGCGCCCAGAGGAACAATAGGCCTTCCGGAGGGGGAAGAGGGCCCTAATCCGACGGACTATGTTGAAAACATGCTGTTGCAGGAAATAGGGGGCGGGGCCTTTACGCAAGGATTTGGGGTGGAGAGAGCACATAGAGCACTCACAAGGAGACCTCCCCATGAAGCCGCCAAGGCCAATAATTGCCAAGATATTTAACTACCGAGATAGAGAGAAGATATAGGAATACTTCCGGAAAGGGGGCACCATACAGAGAGCATCTGCAAACATCTCGGCATACCCTGATTATACTCTCCAATTCCAGAGATGGCGACTGAATTATGGCACAGTGAAGAGGAGATTGCGAGATGTGGGCTTACGATATATGCTGATGTATCCAGCAAAGCTGAAAGTGTTCCATAAAAACAAAGCACTGTTCTTTGAGACTCCGGAAGATGCAACAGAATGGTTGGATACCCAGAATTGTCCGGAAGGAGCGGAAAGTCAGAAAAAGGACGACATAGAAGGCATGGACGAGTGAAGCCTGATTCTGAGACCGAGGTGCTGTATATGCTGTGACTTTGGGACTTGATTATAAGATAGAGTAGGATTGTGTGGAACTCAAGGGGCGATAGATTAAGAATGTAGCGCGGAAGGTGCACGGCATAGTGCGTGAGATAACAGGAGACGCAGGGAAGCACTCATAAACCCTGATAGTTCGGAAAGTTAGGCTGCCGGTAGGGTGGCAACCCCCTGCTGTGTCCTAGTATCGGCATTGTCGAAGAGGTACTAAATGCGGGTAGGCCTGAGATCCAGGGATGGAGCTGGGCACCAGTTGGGGCTGGGGAGGGTTGGGGGTGGGGGGATGAGGGGAGGGGAGAATGGGGTGTTGGGGAGTTTGTAGAAAAGGAGGTGGGTGGGGGGGGGGGGGGGAGTTAAAGTTTGGGAAAGAGCCTACAGCCATGAGTGATGGCCTTCAAGAAAAACCTGCAGATTCACACGAGGAGGGGAGGGAAGGCATCGGATAATGGGGACCTCAAAGTGCTAACTTGGAATGTTAGGGGGCTCAATAGTTACCTGAAACGGAATAAGGTTATGATGTACCTGCGCAGACAGAAAATAGACATAGCCCTGATACAAGAGATACACCTTACAAAAGAGAAACTAGAGATTATTCAGAAGAAATGGAAGCGGATGGTGGTTGGCGCGACATATTCGGCTTATGCTAGAGGGGTGATCATATGGGTGGCACTGCGCCATCTGCAAGACAGACAGTACTCATATTACTCGGCCCCACAAAACTTGCATACTAGGCTAGATTACATGTTTGTCATGCAAGAGCTGATGGTAGAAATAGTACAGATTGAATACAGGGCAAGGGTCTTGTCAGACCACTCGCCGCTGACCCTCACATGGCAATACAGACCCCCAAGAGCAAGGATAACGACATGGCGCCTCAGAGCGGAGGCATTAAAAGATGTAATGTTCAGAGAGGACTTGAGGGAAGAGATAGTCGGTTACTTTGAGATCAACACCGGTAGCGTAGAGTCAGCGGGTACGCTCTGGGAAGCCTTTAAAGTGGTAGTGAGGGGGGGGGGGCTATAGCTAAAACCAAAGGATTGCAAGGAGGGATACTAACAACACTGCAGGAAGTGGAAAGGGAACTGGAGAAAATGATGAGAAGTGAGGCCAACACTAAAGAGGACACTGAAACCATAAGCAGGCTTCAACAGGAATGTGCAGGACACTGGGAGAGATTATGTAACCTACATTACAACAGATACATGGAAAGGCAACACGCGGGAGGAGATAAACCAGGTAGGGTGTTAGCATGGTTATACAAAAGTGAGACCCCTAGACCAACAATCAGGGCAATAGAGAAGGAAGATGGGCAGGTAGTGGACACCCAAGAGGGCATGAATAAAGAATTCCTAAAGTACTATCAACGATTGTATGGGGATGAAGGAGGAAGCGACCACAGGGACATAAGGGAAACACTGGAAGACATATGTATGCCAAGAATTAGTGCAGAGGAGAAAGCAGACCTAGATGCCCCGATAACCCTGGAAGAACTAGAGGAGGTAGTGGTGCAGCTACCCACTTGAAAGACCCTGGGGGCTGATGGTCTCCCTAGTGAATTGTATAAACTGTATAGAGAGTAGGTGCTCCCCCCGTTTCTGGCCATGTTGAATGAGGCGTATGAAATAGGAAGATTGCCGGAGTCCCTGAGCGAGGCGGTTATAATACCACTCCCCAAATCCAATAAGCCAGGCAAAGATTGCGGATCATTTAGACCGTTGTCGATGCTTAATCAGGATAGTAAAATGCTCACAGCAGTACTGGCAAACAGGATGAAACGCATTATTGACAAACTAATACACCCTGACCAGACCGGTTACGTCCCACATAGAAATATAACTAATAACCTCAGGCGACTACATCGAGTGATAGAACACACAAAAGTGGAAACATCGGAAATTGTAATTCTATCACTAGATGCAATAAAAGCATTTGACTCAGTTAAATGGCCATGGCTGATGGCAGTCCTGTCCAGTTATGGGATAGGACCTGGGTACCTTAAATGGGTCAGATTGCTGTACAGCGCGCCATTGGCCAGGGTTAAAACGGGAGCGATAATATCGGAAAGATGGCAACTTAGCAGAGGTACCAGACAAGGATGCCCGTGGTCCCCCATGCTGTATATACTAGCGTTGGACCCCCTGGCGATATACTTAAGGCAACAGTATGACATGATAGGGATAAACATAAGGGGAGAACCGCACCTGATTTCCTTGTACGCTGACGATATGCTGCTGTATTTACAATACCCAGAAGAAAATCTCCAATATGTTCTGGAAGTGATGGAACGATTCGCAGTGCTGTCAGGTATAGCGGTGAACCCCGAAAAATCATGCATATTCCCTATGGTTGGATACGTCTGGTATTCCACGAGAGAAATTGCCAGTCTTACAAATACCGTGGGAGGTTAATACATTTAGGTACCTTGGGATAGACATCTGCCATACGGTAGAAGAAGAGCACCAGCATAACACAGAGAAGGCGGTCAAGGGCATCGAAAATAGCATGACATTTTGGGTAAAGCTCCCTCTGGCGATGATGGGAAGAGGGGCAATGTTGAAAATGGTGGTCCTACCCAGATTATTGCATTATTTTGGGAATATACCATATTTGATAGAGACAATTCTTTGACAAGATCCACAGCATGTGTAGGGGGTTCCACTGGCATGAGACAAGGAGCAGGGTAGCCCTTTGGAAATTGCAAAATGTGTATGATAAGGGGGGTATAAACTTGCCAAACTTCGAAATTTATTACCTAGCGAGCCAGCTGCAATATGTGGCAAAATGGCTATCAGAAGACCCAACCTCAGAATCTAAGTTGTTCAGACAGGATTGTGCCCCGTACTTGTTGAAGGAAATCATATGGCTGTCCAAACCAGACATGAAAGAGCGCCCAAAGATGATGACATTGGGGTGGAACATATGGCACAAGGCCTGTCAGAGAATGGAAAATCCGACCCCGTGTTCCCCACAGGTGCCACTGGTCGTGCTGGTGGGGAAAGAGGTGCAGTTAATGAAGATAATTAGAAAACACTGGGAACCGGTGGGGATAGCGACAATAGGCGATATTTGGCAAGAAGGGGAGATAAAGGAATTTGGCACACTGGTGGAGGAAACGGGGCTACATACAGGGCAATATATTACATATCACAGGGTGGTCCAGCGAATTAAAGAAATATGGCCAGAAACAGTATTGGAAGGACAACCGGATACCACTATAGAAATGATATATCATATAGCAGAGGGAGGGCACAAGATATCCAGGATATATGAGCTGGTTATGTCTAAAGTGGGTAGGGAAGTGGTACAACTACGACAAGACTGGGAGGAGGAGGTGGGTGCCCCGATGAGTGATGGAATGTGGGAGCGGGCCCAAGGATACCATAAGAAAGTGTCAAGGAACGCGAGGCTGCAGCAAATACAGCTATATATAACTAACAGGGCTTATATGACACCCCAGAGGATAGCTAAATTTAGCAATGCAGGAAAGCAAACATGCCACAAATGCGGCGGGGAAGATGCTGGGATGACGCATATGTTCTGGGCATGCCCAGAAATTGAGAAATTGTGGGGAGAAATAGCACACAGATTGGAGGAAAAGGGGATTAAGACAACTGTTGAGATAGCGTGGGCATGTCTGCTTGGGCTTTCCCAAGACCACGTAAACTTAAACATGTAAGCAAACTAAAAGACTTGGCGTATACACTGGTGAAGTGTAGGATCGCCATGGGATGGAAGAGGTGTCACAGACCTAGGATTGAAATATGGTGGAAAGACCTCCAGAAAAGGGTGGAAGCCGAAACCACAGTATGGCAAGATGCTAATAACAGGAGGGGGGAGGAAGAAGCAGAAACCCTAACAAGCTGGAGACACCTAATAGCCACACTATTTGGGCCCACGCAAGACTAGTCAAGCGACCAGGATCTGGAGGAGGACACAAGAAAGGAAATCCCTTTGCAAACTGCGGAAGTAGATCACGAAGAGATGTAGGCTCGGGGGGCGGGAGGGAAAGGGAAAATCAGGCAACAAGGATTGCGTTGTATAAAATTGGATATATTGTAATATGTACTGCAAGTTTGGTTGTTGTTGGTTGGTTGATATAAAATTAATTTAAAAAAAAATAATAATAATCTCTGGGGGTCTTGGCTGGCACCTTTCCCGAGGGCCTGAGTTTGGGCCTGTGTGATGTCGCACCAAAAGGGTCGAATAATGGGACAATCCCACCAAACATGAGCTGCTGTCCCCTCTTCCCCACAGCCTCTCCAGCATTTTCCCCGACGTCACCAGGTACATCATATGCAGCCAGGCCGGGGTATATTGCCAACCGTAGATATACTTATACCAGGCCTCCTGCAGCTGGACCGCTTTTGTCACCCTCAGAATTATCTTCAGCAATCTTTCCCAGTCCTCCCTTTCCATTTTGACTCCCGAGTGCTGCTCCCACTGCCTCATGTAAGCCCAGTTTGCTTTCGGGCCGGCGCTTTGCAGAAGCCTATAAAGGTCTGAGATTAATCCTCTGGACCCCTCGTGCATCAGAAGGAACCGTTCAAACTGCATCAAGCCACGTTTAGCAGCCTTCCGTAACTCCTCTGACATTACCCAATGTCTAATCTGGAAGTATCTGTGCCTTTCTCCCTCACCCATCCCAAACTCCCGCTTGCATTCCTCGAACGTTTTCACGTTATGGTCGTGGAACATGTCCCTCACCGTCCTACACCCCCCCCCTCTCCCATCGCAGGGACACCCCCCCTCTCCAACCCCAGCGTGAAGTCCCTGTTGTTGAAGTTGGGGGTGAACGGCAACGGAAAGGTCGTAATCCCCCGCCTCTCCACTGCTCCATCCCAAATATCAACCACTGCCTTTGTTATAGCGCTTAAATAGACAGGGGTGGCCTCAGTCTGCATGGAGCCACAGTACCTCCCCCAGGTGATGTCGGGCTACTGATCTATCCATTTTTACCCAGTGCTTATTGTATTCCTCTGAAAACCATTCCCTAATTACCCTAAACTGTGCAGCCTCGTAATATTAGCAGAAGTCCGGTAGAGCCAGACCCACTTCCCCCTTCGACGCTGTCAATATTCTGGCTAACCGCAGCCTCTTGCCCTCCCAAATAAACTCCTTTGCCACCCGATCCAACTCCTTAAAGAGGCTCGCCAGGACCGATAGCGGGATAGCTTAAAATTGATAAAGCAAATGGAGTCGAACCACCATTTTGAGGGCCACCGTCTTTTTTGATCGCAGATGGGATCGCTCCATACCAACCCGCCAGAGAGGGGGATATCCTGATCCCCAAGTATCGTACCCCACTAGAACTCCACTTGAACGGGGAGATTGCCTTCAGCGCTCCCACCCGATTATCCCCCAGGGATAGGTTCATTAATTCCGACTTCTGTAAATTGACCTGCAGACCCGATATCTCCCAAAATGTGGACAGCAGTTCCATGGTTCATCAGCGTAAGCAGCAGGTCATCAGCGAACGCCACCACTTTGTGCTGATGCCCCCCGAATGGTGTACCCTGGATGGTATCTCCCTCCCTTATGGCCAACAGAAGAGGTTCCAAAAATATTGCATAAAGCAACGGGGACAGAGGACACCCCTGCTTCGTGCCCCGTCTCAGATTAATTGGATGTGACATGCCTCCATTCACCATGATGCGTGATGTGGGATTCTGATAGTTCGCGTTGACCATACTGATAAACCCTGCCCCCAGGCCCATCCTTACCATAACTTGGAACAGAAATGACCACTTCACCTGATCAAACGCCTTTTCGGCATCCAGCGCCAGAAGGATTGCCAGCGTGGTCGTCTTCTGTGCTTTCTTCCCCAGGTGGGCCACCCACCTGACATTGTCAGCAGTCTGCCTCCCTACCACAAACCCTGTCTGATCCCGATGGATCAGCGAGGGGAGGTAGCTCTCCAGAGGTTTCGCCAATATTTTAGTTTTGCCTCCGTGTTTATAAGAGCGAAAGGTCTATAGGAAGTACATTCTTCCGGGTCTTTTCCCGCTTTGTGAATTAGTGTTATTTTGGCCACCTCCATCGAGGGGGTAATACTTCTCCTGGATCCAAACGTATTGAACAACTGCGTAAGATGCAGGACCAGTAGGTGGGAGGAGGTTTTGTAAAAGGAAGCTGGGTAACCGTCTGGTCCTGGGGCCTTGTTGTGGGGGAGTGGCGCTATGGTAGCTCTCACCTCATCCTCCGTGATATCCCGGGCCAACTCTTCCCCATCCTCCTGGGATAACCGGGGGGAGGGACAGGCCTCCCAAGAAATCCCTCCGAGGCTGCAACTGCGGGTTCTGTGAGGTATACAGGGCTTCATAGATACTCCTACATCCTGTCCCCTTTCCTCCATACTTATGGGACATCTCTCCGTCCTGTGGGATGGGACCGGAGCACTTTGTAAAAAGCATCAAAACATTTTTCAAAAATGTGTCCTTCCTCTCTTGCTTGCGCGGGGCCCGGCATGCGGGCGTAACCCCGCCCACCTTGGCTCCGCCCCGCGCATCGCCCATCAGTCCTTTTCTCCGCTCGTTCGGGACTGGACGCACTTGCATCAGCGGAAGATTTTCTTCCCTTTTTTCCTCTCTGGCTCTCGCTAGCGATCGTGTACTAGTCTGTCTATATCGTTCAAACTAGATTTTCCAGATTGTTCATCGTGTCACTGATGCTTCACGAGGGCGGATCCCCATCCTCTTTGTTTAGAGTGTTTGGGTCTGGATCACCGTTGGGACTCCCGTTTTTACTGCGACTCCCTTTCGGTCCGGGCACTTCAACGTCGGTTGGAGCGGTGGGAGGAGGTGTTCCGACAAACTCCTCCTTCGCATTTTCAAGTGTTTATCGACGATAAGAAGAAACGCCCGGTAAGTTCTTTACTTTTCAGAGCACCCCGGCCGGGGGACACCTTTCAGGGTTCCTCCTGGGACGGTAGGGGCATTTATCGCTCCGTCACCGGGGATTGCCCTGAGGTGCCCGTTGGGCCTAATAATTGTACCATAGTTTTCTCCAAGGTTCTCCGTAAGGGGCCTGTGGATACCGGAGCACGCTCCAAGGCCCCTCCTGTGGGGGCTGCTTGTCGGCCCAGTTCTACTGAGGCGTGGGGTACCGGAGCTAGCTCTGAGGCCTCTCTATCGGCTTCCCTCATTAAGACCGGGGTGCGCCCCGAGGCCTTGTTTGGGCTTGGTGTCGCCGAACGGATGTTCGAGGCCCGTGCGAATAAGGCTGTTACCGGACCTGGGTCTGAGGTCCTTCGTACAGAGGCTAAAGCTACCAACATTTCTGAGAGGCCTGACAAGGCCTTATCAGTGAAGGTGGTTTCTCACCGTTCCCGCTCTTGCGGAGACACCAGATCTTCCTGGGAAGGCTAATTTGGCAGTTGGTATGTCGCAGAAACATTCCAGGCCTCATAGTACCGGCTCTGCCGAGGTTCCTTGTGTCAAGGCTAAAGTTAAGACCCCTAATCAATCGACGGGGACCCCTGCCTCACTTCCTCACGCGCCGCAGTTCCCCTCAGGTGATGAAAAAATGGCGCCTGTTCCTGCCGCGACCGCGGCAGCCATTTTGGGTGCTACCCCTACAACTACGCCATCGGCCTGAGGTGTAGGGCTTGGTTCCGTGGGTGAACATAGAGTTCCTTGTGCGCATCCTTATCGGCCAGTTTATGATTGGAACGCCCAGATGCCCCTTCCGCACAATGTATTGTTGCCTGAAGGTCGGCCCCTTTGATTTATGTGGATACGTCAGTGGAAGGGCCAGTGTGGCACCCTTCCCCGTTACGTCCCTGGAATTATCCCCCTCATAAGGGGCCTCCTCTGGGTTCAAAACGGTCACCGGACGACGCCTTTTTCATCAAATTTCAGACACTCGTGCGTACCGACCCCATATTTCAAAGGGACTTTTGAGGGAGATATGTCTGCCCGCGCCTCTGGCTCCACCCGTTCTTCCGGTGGTTCCGCCGGCACCTCCCTTGCCTACGGTGCCTTCCCCGACTCTTCCGCCTTTGCCCCTGTTGTCTCCTGTGGACAAGGCAGCGCCCGACACGGTTCAGCAGGATCCTGACCTGTTGGATGACGCGCAAGGCGACCAGGACAACAAGGACTTGCCCCGCTCCATCAGAGCTTTTCATGACCCGATACTGGACATGATGTGCTTCTTGGATTTCTTTCCGGTGCCCGAGGTACCCGCTCCGCAGGAGGGCGTGCTTTCTGGGGCGTTCACCCCGTCTCCTTTGGAGCGTACTGGCCTGTTCTTGCAGAAGGACGTTCTGGCCGAGGTCCGTAGGGTCTGGGAAAAGCCACACTCTGGACTTTTCGTCAATAAGAAAATTGACGCGCGATACAGGCTGCATTCTTCGGAAGAGTGGCCCTGTCGTCTTGCCCACCCCCCTCGTCCACAGTGGTGGCTGCGGCCACTTTGCAATCCAGGCCTGCAGCATCCTCTTCCACGACGGCTACTCAGGTTCTGGGAAAGGAGGATAAGCTCCTTGACTCCCTTGGGAGAAACATTTTTGCCAATTCAGCCTTGCAGCTCAGGCAGGCCAATGCCGAACTGGTGTTAGCGGGGGCTAATATGCGGATGTGGAAAGGTCTGTCGGAGTTTCCGGTCGAGAAGCTGGAAGACTTTAAAGCGGGATTATCCGACGCCAGGTGTCTACGTGATGAGCTGCGGCTCATCACGTAGACACCTCGGCTCGGGGCCTTATGCTGGTGGTTGATACCTCATGACAGGCATGGCTGCATGCCACCAAATTCTCAAAAGAAGTGCAGGACAAGGTCTTGGACCTTCCGTTTGATGGAAAGGAGCTCTTTCATTCTACAACATATGTAGAGCTGACCAAGACGAAGGATATCCCTCAGACGGCTAAATCCTTGTCGGTCCTTGTTAAAGCCCCTTTCAAAAACCCGAGACCGTTGTCGCAAAGCCGACCCTCCTCTGGCTTTAGGGGCTTCCTAGACCGGAAATCTTGCAGAGTGGATACCCCTTTGGGGAATAACCGCCGGAGGCAACAACAGACTCGGTTTTTCTCAAACTCCTCAGCCTCCTCCTCAGGTTCAGGTGGCAACACCACTGAAAAACCTACAAAATGAGGGTTCTCCCCGCTCGCACGAGACCCCTGTGGGAGGACGCATCGCGTCTCATTGGGAGGCGTGGCAGACCATCACCGAAGAGAGATGGATCTCGTCAGTCGCTCGGGCGGGCTTTCTCTTACCCCTACACCGTACCTCACCCTTCAACCCTCCTTTTCAGCTGTCGGGCTCGCCCTCCCTCAAAGCCGAGGTTCAGAAACTTCTGGACCTCAGAGCTGTAGAACCTGTTCCCCTTGGGGAGCGAGGGGAGGGCTTCTGTTCCCGGCTGTTTACGGTGCCCAAACCCAACCAGGCTGGCCTGCGCACCATCCTAGACCTTTCCCAGTTCAATCTTTTCCTACCCCAAGAGAAATGCAAGATGATCACGCCCAGCCAGATAAGGTCCTCCTTGCAGATGGGCGATTGGCTCAGCGTGGTGGATCTTCAGGATGCGTACATGCATATCCTGATTTGGAATCCACACAGGAGATATCTCCGTTTCTCTTTGGGAGAGTAGCACTTTCAGGTTCGAGTGCTTCCTTTCGGCCTCAGCTCTGCACCGCGTGTCTTCACGAAGATGATGTTGGTGATTGCGGCCTATCTTTGTCTGCAGGGTATCCATGTGTATCTGTATTTGGACTGGCTCTTATGCAGTCCTTGCCCGCTGAAAGCAGCAGACAATCTTCAGTCTCTCCTTCAGCTCTTGTTCCATCTTGGGCTGTCGGTGAACTGGCAGAAGTCTTCCATGATGGTCTCGCAGGACTTGATTTTCCTGAGTTTTCGCTGGAACACGATCGACTGCAGAGTGTATCTGACCGGGGACAGAATGGCGGATCTGTTAGCCACGTGTCAGATGTTTGTGTAGTCGGAGAGCATGTCGGCCTGCTGGTCCCAGAGGCTTCTGGGCCTCATGGCCTCGTGCGTGTTGGCCCCGGATTCCAAGCTGATAATGATTCCGGCTTCCATGAGAGTGGACCTGGAATGGTGGTAATCTTTCAGCAACCTGTCAGTGGGTGCGGGGTTTCAGGACCCAGCCCCTGGGCTGACGATCACGACAGACTCCTCCCTGCTGGGGTGGGGTGCAACCTTAGATCCTTTTCAGGTCTCTGATCTCTGGTCGCCTCAGGACAAGCTCCTCCACACAAATCATTTAGAGCTTCTGGCGATCTTCCTAGCGCTCAGGGCATTTAGACCGATCATAGCCAACAAGGTGGTCCGCATACGGACGGACAATGTGGTGTCGATGTATTACATCAACAAGCAAAGGGGAACCAAGTCTCCCCCTCCCGTGGATCTGTCCATCCAGATTTGCGAGTGGGCTGTGCTTCATGGGGTTTGGCTGCTTGCAGTGCACATCCCGGGCTAGCTGAATGTTACAGCGGATGCCCTCAGCCGGCGGACAGTGGGAGTTGAAGGCGGAGGTCCTCTCATGGATTTTCTTGCGGTGGGGCACACCAGAGGTGGACCTCTTTGCTACGGCGGTAAACAAGAAGCTTCCTCAGTATGCCTCCAGAGGGGGGCTGGGAGCCTCCTCTCTGGGGGATGCTCTCGGGATCCCATAGCACAACATGAGAGCTTACGCCTTCCCGCCTTTGCCTCTAGTTCACTGAGCAATTTGCAAGCTGAAGAACTCGGTGAACTGCTCTCTTCTACTCATAGCCCCGTGGTGGCCGGCTAGGTTTTGGTTCTCAGAACTTCAACACCTGTCTGTGTTTCTGCCGAACAGGTTGCCAGTGACTCCCGATCTTCTTCACCAGGGGGAACAGCAGATGTGGCACCCCTCCCCACAATCGCTCAGCTTGGCGGCATGGTGCCTGAGTTCAAGTCTTTAGAACATCTTAACTTGTCTGCGGATAACATGCGTATTATCCAGGCAGTCAGGAAACCCTCGACTAGGTCCCAGTACAGTAGCAAATGGCTCAGGTTCTGTCATTGGTGTTTGGAAAAACAGTTGGACCCAAGGGAGGCTACGATTGACACGGTGCTGTCCTTCGTATCCTTCTTAGCAGAGTCGGGTGTTCATGTTCTGTCATGCAGATCTTACCTTTCAGCGGTCTCCACTTACCTTTCTACGGACCAATGCTCTTACTCTCTGTGTAACCCAGTGGTTAAGAGGCATTTTGCAGGTTTGACACGCCTCAATCCTCCAATTCGTAGTCCGCACCTGTCGTGGGATCTAAATGTAGTCCTGACGGCGTTGTGTCATAAGCCTTTTGAACCAATGGCCACAGTGGACCTCAAGTACCTATCCTGGAAAGTGTCCTTTTTGGTCGCCGTTACGTCAGCGAGGCGGGTGAGTGAGCTCCAGGCCTTGTCGGTGGAGCATCCCTTTTTGGTCTTTCATAAGGATAACGTAGTCCTACGGACGAATCCTGCTTTCCTGCCGAAGGTGCTATCCGAGTTCCATCTGAATCAGTCGATCTCCCTGCCGGTCTTTGTTCCGAACCCTACCTCAGAGGTAGAAAGGGTTCTGCATTGTGTCGATGTCAGAAGGGCTCTTAAGTTCTATCTGGACAGAACATCTGAGCTTAGGAGTTCTTCTCAACTATTTGTGACTTTTGGTAACCCTCAGGGTAAGCAGGCATCTAAGGCGACTATTTCCCGGTGGCTCGCCGCCTGCATTACAGAGTCTTTCACCGTCCAAGGGCTGAAGCCTCCTAAGGGTATTCATGCACACCTGGTGCGGGGCAAGGCAGCCGCGGTTGCTTTTCAGAAATATGTCCCCTGCGAGTCATCGCTAGGGCAGCTACTTGGGCCTCCCAGTCTGCTTTTTGTAAGCATTATTGTCTTGACATGAGCTCAAGAGCTGATGCTCAGTTTTGTCAGGCTGTGCTGAAGAACCTGTTTCAGTAAGGGGTATTTCCATCCACCCGTAGTTCCTGTAAGGAGTGCTTGGGAATCTTCCATAAGTATGGAGGAAAGGGGACAGGATGTAGGAGTATAACCAGGTTACTCACAGTAGTGACCACCTTACTCCTAGTCCATAGTCCCCTTTCCTCCATACGCCCACCCGCCGTCCCCTCTAATAAGGTTCCTCTGTTATTGCTAATAGGTCTCTGACCTGGCGATAGAAAAGGATTGATGGGCGATGTGCGGGGGCAAGGTGGGCGGGGTTACGGCCGCGTGCCGGGCACCGCGCAAGAAAGAGAGGAAGGACACATTCTTCATAAAAATGTTTGGATGCTTTTTACAAAGTGCTCCGGTCCCGTCCCACAGGATGAAGAGATGTCCCATAAGTATGGGTTAATCTGGCTAGCCTCCCCTTCATCTCCTCATATCGAGTGAGTCTCTCCCCCCTCTCGTCCCTCATGGCCGTGATAACATTCTGTTCCCTACTTCCCCTCAGCAGGCGAGCCAGGAGTGAGTCTGCTTTATTGGCCTTCGCATAAAATTTCTGCCTGACCCGTAGCATTGCCTCTTCCGCCTTTTTGGTCCGCAAGATCCCCAGTTGGCCCTCAGCTAACCTATATTCCCTGTATACCTTCCTCGTGGGTGTCTCCCTCATTCGCCCCCTAGCGGCCTCCACCTCCCTTTCCAACTGTGTTTCCAGTCCCCTCATTTGTTCAGGTTCCCCTGGGCCTCCCTACCCCCCCCCCCCATCTGAGGAGGCACTCGCCTCCTTCCTCCCATCCCCTTCACCCTGCCTCAATCCTCCTGCATGATGGGTCCTGTACTACTTTCCCGTTCGCTATGGCTCCCCCCTCCATCCCCCACCCTGAACCCCCAACTTCGAGTAAGACTGTCCCTATACCCACCCAATCCCCACGGACAAACCTGCCCTCAGTTGTTCCAGAACGTTTTCTACTCCATCCCCCCAGGCGCCCTGTAAAACCCTTGATTCCACCCCCCCGAAGAGCATCTTCTGAGAACATCAAGAACCATGTCACCCGGACCCCCCCCCCCGCTCCGCTGCCTCCCTCCCCTTCTTTGGCCCAGTCCCCCCCCCCACAGCTGGTCCCTTCCTTTTGCCCCGCTCCCCCACCGTGGACCATTCCCATGGTCTGCCTCTTTCCCTTTGACTCCCTCGGGTCGGTGCTCCCCCTTCCTGCCCCCCCATTCTCTAGTTCCAACCGTATTATACTAGCCGCCTCCTGAAGGGTGTCATGAACCGTCGTCTGCACCCCTTCTGGACTTCCTGGTCTCTGACCCATAGGAGATTGAATACAGTGATCCTTCCGTTTCGAGCGGCCATGTTGGAACGCTCCTGATCAGTCTCTAAGTTCCACGCTGCACGCCCTACAAAACAGACATTCCCCCGCGGCTCTGCGCATCTCAACGCTACCGCTTACTGTAGTCGGACGTGTGTTGCCGGAGTTTGTTCGGGGCTCCCTTTTGATACCTTGTTCCCGGTAAACCCCGTCCTTCCTCCCATTCCTCTACCTTATCTTCCTGGATTTCTTCCGCGCTCGGGTCATGGCGTTCCGTGCCTCAGAGTGCAACTTCATTCCTTCCTGGTATCCACCGTGGACTTCTGAATGCTCCCGGAAGCTGGATAGCGAACCTCACGCTGAAATCTGAGGACCAGCGTTCGGGTTTGTAGAAATCCCGGACTGTGAGAAAGAAGACATCCCAGAAGGTTGCAAGCAAACAACAAAAGCAGGTGAGAAGGGGAGAGACTTGTGACAGATTGAGACACCTAAAACACGATACAGACACAGAGATGGAAGCATGCAGGAACTAACCACAGAGGTACAGAACCTTAAGGCTGAGAATGCTGCATTAAAACAGCTAGTTTTGTCACGTGACTCTGCAACTAAAGAAAGCGTGTTATTGGGAGGAATAGTGGACAAGTATGATGGTTCTTCCAAGACTCTCCGTGCCTTCCTTGATTCATGTTTAGTGCACTTCACCTTCAAACCCTACTATTTCTCCACTCCTAGAGCAAATGTGGGCTTTATGATCTCACACCTCACTGGAAATGCTTTGACTTGGGCAACCACCCTGGTCAATTTGGGCGACGCTCTCCTGGATGATTATGATGGGTTTGTGAGTGCTCTAAAGGCCATGTTTGATCGCCCAGAACAGGTGTACAGTGCCCAAGAAAGACTGCTCACTTATGTGACCCGTTTCAAACAGCTTGTGAAGGAAGCAGATTGGTCGCAAGAAGCCAGCTTCACTCTCTTCCGAAGAGGTCTCAATGAATAAATAAAAGATGAGTTAGCTAGGGTAGCTCGCCCAAGCTCCTTCCAGGCTCTTATGGACCTTTCCTTGCAAAAAGACTTCCGAATCCAAGAAAGAAGAGCGGAGAAAAAGAAGTCTAAATCGTTTTTCCAAAAGACCACCACAGAACATCTGCCTAGGTCAGAGCCCACAGTTTCTCCAACCCCGGACCCAGAATCCATGCAACTAGGGGCCTTCCGTGGACCCATTACCCCACAAGAAAGGATGTGACGGATCCACACTGGTCTGTGCATGTATCGCGCCTCCGATAAACACCTCGTGAGAGAATGCCGTATTGCTCCTCCACAGCGTTCAGGACACGCCAGCTCCCGATCCTAGAAGGGGCACAGTTTCGGGAGAGAGATGTTTGCTCCACATCAATTCCATCCTTGAACTCTCCTGGACAAAATAATCTTGTGATTCTACAGGCCTTTCTATCGCCTTCCAATAAAGAATCCTACCCCATCCTGGCATTAGTAGATTGCGGAGCCATGGGCATATTCCTAGATCATGATTGGGTCACTGCTCACAACATTCCACATGAAAGCCGAGAAACAATTCAACCTGTAGAGGCTATTGAAGGTAGACCTCAATCTTCAGGACCCATAACTCTTCAGACTAAAGAGATTCTACTCTCTATAAACCACCATTGAGAGAGGATCAAATTTGACATTATAAAATCAACCCATTATCCGATGGTTCTTGGAATGCCCTGGTTACAAAGGCATAACCCCTACATCAATTGGGCAGCAGAGGTACAGAACCTTAACACTGTATGTCTCACTGCTTATCCCTAGATTCCTTACCGAAGCCTTCTGAAGATTCGCAAGAGAACCAGCAAAATCCAGTCACCGTCTCTAACATCATCCAGATTCCCAGGGCCTACCAAGCCTTTTCTGATATACTCCAAAGACCATCTAAGACATGAAGAGCACGTGAAGACAGTCTTACAACGTCTACGTGAACATAAACTCCTGGCCAAGCCCGAGAAGTGCCTTTTCCATGTATCAACTGTTCACTACCTCGGATTCGTTTTCAGTCCAAAGGGAATTGGAATGGACTCGTCGAAAGTAGACTCCATTTTGTCCTGGCCCATTCCAACTACTGTGAAACTGATTCAATCTTTCCTGGGGCTTGCTAACTTCTATCGGAAATGTATACCAACCTTTTCAGAGATTGTGCATCCTATCGTTACATTGTTAAAAAGGACACCCCCTTCCTGTGGACCTCAGCCCAAGATACGGCGTTTCAACGCTTGAAGTCGGAAGTTCACACAAGCCCCCATTGGAATCTTCAAGTCCTACAATCCCTAGAATGCAGAAACAGTCGTCAAGCCCGTTGGGCCTTCTTTTTGCTCAATACCACTTTCAAATCCATCATGTCCCTGGAACACATAACATTATAGCCGATGCCTTAGCCAGACGTCCAGATTAAGAAACCCTTGAGGATCGGACCTTCCCAAAGATGTTTCCCCAAATAATCTTTGTTGCCCAAGCACTCACCCTCCTGGAGAATATTCGAAGACAAACTCAATCCTCTGAAACCTGGAAGGAGTTTAAGAGAAATAATAAATGGAATCTCACAACAAAGGACGGATAGCTATTCAAGGACAAAAGGTTGGTCATTCCAACTCCTGGACTGAGACAAAGGATCACAAGCCACGATACCTTTCATTCGGGACACTGTGGCATTACCAACACCCTCCATCTAATACAAAGACAGTTTTGGTGGCCGAAGATGAAGGATATCAGGATCCATATCCAGACATGTGCAGTCTGCAATCAGAACAAACATGATAAGAAACCGGCAGGTCTCCTACTCCAACCAACAATACCAACAAGACCCTGTGAAATTAACGCCACAGATTTTATCGTGGAACTACCATCCTCCAGGGGCTACAACTATCATGGTTACTATTGATTTGTTTACTCATATGGCTCATTTTACACCTTTATACAAACTGCCATCCTCATCTGACCTTGCCAGAATCTTCCTGGAACACATATTCCGGCTTCATTGTTAGGGAGAATTCTCTGTTTAGGCTGAATTTCCTAACCTAGTGAGTCCCCCAGCAGCTTTGCTGGATTTTTGGGGTTTATTTTTTTCTCCTGCCAAGAGTGAGACTCTTTTACCCTCACTCTTGGGCATGATTTGAGTGTGTTTCTTTGAATCTAGATGTGTTTAATGGGCCATGGGGTCTTTTACTCCATAGGGTTTCATGTGTTTTTGTGATGTGTGTTACACAGCACCCTCCGTGCAGTAACACAGGGGTGTCATAGTGACCCCCCAGTATAGCCTCCATACCCTGGGACTGACTACTGTCTCCCAGGGCATGTAAAGTCACCATTGACTTTACTAGTCTTAAATTCTGAACAGAACCAGTACATACCATCATATTGTGGATGTACTGGCTGGGGCAATTCGATTGCCCCAGGGTCTGTTAGTTGAGGGGGCACGTCTCCGTCCCCCCTGATCGAGTTTTGGCTGGTGGCAGTGGATACTACTTTTTATATTCAACCGCGAATATTTTCCTATGGGATTTCCCATTGTTTTAGGCTACTATCTTTATTTAATTATTTAAAGGTAGCCTCGAACATACCGCCGGTTTATTTATTAATATTAATTCTCCGGTTGGTATTTTTTGCCAAAACTTGATTCTAAAATGGCGTTTGTGTTCTCTTCTGTGACTCCAACCCAAGTCGAGCCCTTTGTTTCACTTTTTGGCGGGCTTCTCCACAGAAGCCCTCCAAAGTGGTGCCACTATGTCTGGGGTACTTAGGAGGGGTGGAGGGTAATTTAGGCACCCTGGACTGAGTTGTCTAGGCAACTCAAGTCGCACTCCGTCCTGATTGGCCCGAGTGGCCGGCTCACCACTTAGCATGTTTGAGTGTCAACTAGGCTGAGTAAATGGGGGTTTGCTGCAAAAAAGCAGGGCTTTGGGGACTGGAACTTCAGAAGTTGCCACAGGACCTAAGAATCCGACGAGGGAGAAGCTGAGCCAACCTGCCACGACACCACGACCGGTGGAGCCCTGCTGGACCGTCTCACCACTTTTCCCAATGACAGAGGAGATCTCCCGCCGGAGAGTCTTCTTCTTTTGACTGGTGGGGATAACCAGTTTCACCGTCTTTTCGCTTTCCCGACGTATCTCGTGGCCGCCTTGCCCGTGCTAAGCACCCCGGCAACCGGGATACCACGTTTTACCACGACCGCGAAATAAAGGTACCACCTTTTACCGGAAAACTCCGTGGCTGGTTTCTGCCCTGGTAGTGCAACAACCTGCATCTTTCCTCCACGTCGAGATCTTCTCTTCCCCTGGACGACGACGCAACTTGCAACCACTACCAGGAACAACTGCCACCGCTGGAGGATCCTTCCCACTTAAGGTACTGTGTCCCGCCTGGCTTCCCTTGCAACCGACTGTACGGGGTAGATTTAGCCCCCGGCTTTCGAACCTGGGTTAGCCTGGGACACCTTGGCTAAACTTTTCTAAGCCTCTCTAAACTCTTTTCTGAACCCTCTGCAAGACTTTCTAAGCCTAGTGTAACTGTGTGATCTTGGGCGCATTTGTGCTCTGCTCTCTCTAAGAGTGGGCCCAGCCTTTGGACTTTGGCTCACCAGTGACTTTTTGCTCTCTGCCTTGCTAATAGTGTTCCTGAATTGTAGAGTGGTGTAACCCTGCATATTCTGTCTTTTTCCCTCCCTTTTTCCCAACCTTAGTAGAGTGCAATCTTGTTAAGCGCTCACCTCTGTATGAAAATAAGCGGTGTCTTACTGTGATTTTCTAATAAGGGAAAAGGGGTGTATATATCATAATAGTAACTGTGTTTAGAATATTTTACAATAAGAGTGCTGGAGTGTTTCAACTGTGTGTTTATAAATAAATAAATAATTATATACTTTGATACCAAAGCTCTGATCAGTGTTTGCTTGTATTATTGTATCTGAGTGCCTATTGAGTATACTTTGCATACTGCCTAACTCTTCTTGAGGGAAGTCTGACTGCTCAGCCACAGCTACCAGGTAAATCTGGGTGGTACAGACTGCTACCAAGTGGGTTTACTGCTAACACCTGTAGTCTTAAATCTTTTGCAGTGGTCCCTAAGGGAACTGCACAGGTTTCTGCCTAACATTCATGGGCTACCCTCCAAGATCATTTCTGACCGAGGACCCCAGTACATATCTCAGTTTTGGAAGCAATTATGTCGTATTATGGGAATTCAACGTGCCTTGTCTTCAGGTTATCACCCACAAACCAATGGAGCTACTGAACGTGTAAACCAAACTCTTGAACAATACCTTTGTTGCTTCGCTACCAAGTTCCAAGATGATTGGCCACTCTTAATACCTGTGGCCGAATTCGCTTACAACAATTCAGACCATTCAGCTATCAAAACCAGTCCCTTCTTCTGTAGTCAAGGATTCCATCCTTCAGTTCTACCCTCCGTTCTCCCACTCCCTACCACTACAGCAGCAAAGGGCTTTCTTACGAAGAACTTCCCGACCATGGAATCCGCTTTGGCATCGTTACAAGTTGCCTTGGCAACTGTTCAGGTCGCGTAAACGTGCTAGTCAACTCATCGGACGTGCTTCGCTTACACGGAAACCATGCCCCCTTGTTCCTTAAAGCTCTCAGCCGCGGGAACTTCGTTGTTGCTAATTGTACGTTACTACGTGGCTTTTCATAGCCCGCCTACGGCACCGTTTACCTTCTTCGGATACCCTCCGTGAACCTTATTGACTTTGAACTCTCGTTACCAGACCTTGGCTTTGTACTCTGTTCTGCTTTCTTGGATTACCCTACTGACTTGTTGCCACGGCCTTTTCTATTTACATGCAGTTTTCCTTTACTGCCGCAAACCCGCAGGAGCCTCCCCGCACAGCCTTCAGTTCTACTGGCTCTGCGGCACTTCGCTCCCGCTCAAAACTGGACTACAGCTCTCATACAACTTACACTTGCCCGAGCGCCTCTGCTTTCCATCTGAGTTCCGGCTCTACGATTAAGACCTGCTGAGATCTGCTTCGGCGCAACGCTTGGGAATTTCTCTAATAGCCTAAGTGGTATCCTTGTTGGTCCTTTTCTTCCTGTTCTATCTGAAACATTTATTCGGAAGTATAAGTCCCATCCTACCAGTTCTGCATATTAAGGATTTGCCTTTGCTCCAACTACCTGATTAACTGGGTTCGCATCCTGGGAGACTGTTTTTTCTACTGAAGTGCATTCATGAACGCTTTCCAGGACATGCACCAACCCGGCCCTAGTGCGTCCCTCGTGCTGTTCGGGTTGTCCTCCCTATACTAACCTTCCCACTTTATTATTTCATCCTGTCGTTGTCATCCACCATTTGGATTTTGTGTTCCTTAATGAAACTGGTACAGGATTCCCTCTCAGATCTACTCACATACACTACCTCAGGTACCAGCAGTTCTATTGTGTTAAATAGAAATAATTAAAAAACGCAAGGTAGGCATAATACTCGAACCTTTCTGTAGCTCTTGCAGCATTGATCTGGCGGTGCACTCAATCCCGCTCTTTTGCATTATAGAATGCTCTGTCTGTTCTTACATGAATAGCAGAGTGGTACATCGTGAAAAAGAGCCCCTATCTATGTGGAAGCCTGATTCTTTGAAATCAGGGGACCTGGGTTTCTGGAGACTTCTACGGCTCATCCTACATCTCGATCCAGGTTGGGGTCATGTACACCTTCCGGCTCGGTGAGTAACACTACCCCAGTTCCTGCGGTAGATTCCTGGATTGAAACCCTTATTACAGTACACAAAGAAGCTAAGGAACACTTAGAAAGGGCCCAAAGAGATGTTAAACGTTATGCTGACTCCAAAAGAAGACCTGGACCTTCCTACTCTGTAGGTGATAAAGTCTGGTTATCCTTAAAGCTCCTTCCTCGACATCTGCGCCCAAATAAATTGGCTCCCAGGTATTACGGCCCCTTTTCTAAACAAGAAATCGTCAATCCAGTGGCCTTTCGACTCCGACTACTAGAATCCTGGAAAAGGATCCACCCAGTCTTCCATACCTCACTGTTAAAACCATATCTTCAGTCATCTCGAACAGCTCCAAAATCTACTCCAGTGATTGTAAATGACCAACTCGAATACAAGGTTTCCAGACTCTGTGACTCTAGGTACCGACGTGGTCGACTACAATACTTGGTCGAATGGAAAGGATACCCTCCCAGTGAGCGCACCTGGGAACCCATGTCAAACATGAATGCCCCCAGGCTGGTTCGAAGATTCCATCTTATCCATCCGGGCAAGCCAGGAGGAGCTGGGTTTCAGAGGAGGCATACTGTCATGAACCGTCGTTTGCACCCCTTCTGGACTTCCTGGTCCCTGACCCATAGGGGATTGAATACAGTGATCCTTCCAACATGGCCGCTCGAAACGGAACGCTCCTGGTCAGTCTCTACGTTCCACGCTGCGCGTTCTACAATACAGACACGCCCCCGCGGCTCTGCGCATCTCAACGCTACCGTTTACTGTAGTCGGACGTGTGTTGCCAGAGTTTGTTCGGGGCTCCCTTTTGATTCCTTGTTCACGGTTCCTTGAAACCCCGTCCTTCCTCACACTCCTCTACCTCATCTTCCTGGATTTCTTATGCGCTCGGGTCACGGCGTTGCGTGCCTCCGAGTGCAACTTCATTCCTTCCTGGTATCCACCCTGGACTTCTGAACGCTCCCGGAAGCTGGATAGCGAACCTCATGCTGGAATCCGAGGACCAGCGTTCGGGTTTGTACAAATCCCGGACCGTGAGAAAGAAGACATCCCAGAAGGTCGCAAGCAAACAACAAAAGCAGGTGAGAAGGGGAGAGACTTGTGACAGAAGGGTGGTTGCTCGCCTCTGACTCTCCTCCCACTCAAACATCAGCCCAAATGGGAAGGGCCATTTATACTTTATCCCTTTCTTGGTCAACTCCTTCACAACTGGGCCCATGCTCCTCTTTTTCATCAGCGTGATGGCTGCTAAATCCCAGAACAAGGAAATAAGTACCGGTTCGCTCTGCCTTGCTGCTCTCAGCACCGTACCTAGCCATACCTAGCGAAGGTAGCCAACACATCCCGGGGACGGGCGCTAGGTCCTCCCGGGGCCGGCCGGCCTTATGGACCGTGTTCGAGCCCGGGACTCCCCGCCTAGGAGCGCTGCGAAGATCCCCTGGATCTCTTCCTTCAGTTGTTGATCAGTGACAGTCTCCGGCAGCGATTTAATCCCGATGTTCACCCTTCTGGATCTGTTCTCCAGATCCTCCAGCATTGCTTCCATATTCCTTGTTGCCGTGTCCAATCTATCTATAGCCTCGCTGTTTGCCATTGTGTCTCTTTCATACTCCTTTCCAGCAAATCCGTCCTTTCCCCCAGTTGAGCCGTTTCTTGCCGCAGTTCTCCCATCGCCGCGTTGAGGCCAGTCCTCAGCAGCTGGAATTGTTCCTGAAAGGTTTTAGCCAGGGACTCGCTCAGATTGTGCATTCCCCCTCCTCCCTCCCCCGAGGTCTTGGCTCGTCATCTGCGACAGTTCGTCCACTCCTTCCTTGTCCCGTTGCCCTTTCAGTTGGCGCCGCCACCCCTTTACCCGAGTCCCTGCTCTCCATTGCGCGCCAAAGTGTAGGCAAAGTTCCCTGCGGCTCGCCCACGAGGTGACCTGCCTTCCCAGTCCTCCCCTTGGACCTGGAAGACATCTATGGGAGGGCCGCCCCGCGTCTCAGCCATGGCGCCCGCAAATGTCCAGGCCCAAAGCTGTCTTCTCGGTGGCTTGAGGGCCCCTCGCTCCATAGCTGCCGCGTCCTCCTCTCAGCGGGTGGGGGTCCTGGCCACTGGACCAAGTAACACTCCTTCCCCTTCCACCGGTGGACTTCCGCTCACTCCAGCCCTCCGAGTGCGCAAGGCCTCTCCTTTTTTAGCCCCAAGTGTTTGCCACACCTGGTTCAGGGCGTCCCTGCGTGTCCAGTCTGGGCTCAGCCCCCTCCTTACTCCCAGACCCCCAATCTATGGTGGCCCGGGGGTGTGCTCCAACACCAGCCCTTGGGCTCTGGAGCTGGTCCAACACTGAGCCCCTTTCCCTCCTGCGCCGGAAGAGGAACTTATGTGGCCTCTTCCCTGTGCTTTGCTCTGCTGGAGCCCCTCCCTTGTTGGGCCCTGACTGATCCCCGGGCATCTGCTCCTTGCCGCTGCACTGGGACCCGCCGCTCACCAGGGGCCCCCAGTCCTGTCGCCGCCCTTCACACGCCTCCCCAGTGGTTGCTGGTGCCTCCTACTTCAAAGCCGCTCCTCCGGGTGCACCCCCACTCTCCTTCTTTGGACTAGAGTCTGCACATGGCGCCCGCCCCACTGTGTCCTTTTCCGCTCCCCCTTCACCACTTCTAGGCACTCCTCACCTCGCTGTTGCGTCCTGAGGCAAGGCGCCACCACGCCGCTCTCCGCTGGCCTCCTATGCTCAGCTGCCAGGTCTGCGCCTCAAGCCTGGCCGCAGGTCCCTGCAGCCACGCCGGCAAACCGCTCCTTGCGCCAGTCCTCTGCCCGCTCCCTCGGGCACGCGGGCCTCCGGCGCTGTCGCCTCTTACCTCTCCCGCCGATCAGAGCTGCTTCTCTGGAGCCCCTCCGGGTGCCCGCCGGCACTTCGCGGGCTCTCCCCAAAACACTCCCTTTGTCACTGACTCATGCTCCCCCTGGATGGGGGGGGGAGGAGCCTCCTCATTTCGCCAGCCCGCGTCCTGCTGGTCCGCTGATGCTGTCGGGGCTTCAGTGTCGGTCCCACACCAACACCTCCACAAAGTTCCCCAAGAGTTCTCTTACATCCAAAACCGTGCAGTAGCTCTGGGGGGTGGTGGGGCCGCCAGAACAAGGCCTCTGGGTCCTGGAGCATCCGTCAGCACGTCTACTCGGTGCCGGTGGCCATCTTGGAATCCCGACTGTTAAATTTTACTCGGCCTGCCTAATGTGCAACTTGTTACAAATGTTGCCTAAAGAAGGGTTTGGGAGTGTAGTCAAACGCACACTGCCATAATCATATATTGCTGTGATAATTACAGTCACAGAGTAATAGTAACAGATACACATAATGTATAATGTTTGCACGTAGTTGAAAAACATGAGCAAAACATCCAAAGGACCTTTGTTCGTTGCAATAGCAACTCCCATAAACTATTTGACATGTGCAATGATGACATTGCAGTGTATTATGTATGTACCGTTTCTGTTGCCATAGCAACTTCAGAAATGTTTTGCTCATATGTTTTTCAACTACGCATTTTTGTCAGATGGAGTCACATGGCAATTTAGCCTCATTTAATCTTCATTTTCCTTGCGTTATAAATTATTCTTGTTAATCTATCCTAAATAGAGAATTCTTCGTGTTTTTAGGTAACAGACTTTTCAGCTGCATTTTTTTATTTTTTACTTAACAGGCATGACCTCCTGACCCCCGTAACTTTTTTTATTGTTGTTTTGGTCAAGAATTTAATCTGACCTTTCAACATACATATAGAATAAGAAATTACAAACATAACAGAATTAAAATTACAGAACGTAGACCAACATAGATCAGTTACATAATATACATTCTGATTATTTTCCCCTCTTCATTTAAAGTAAAAGAAAAGGAAAATATAATAATTCATATTTGACATTTTCAGATGTTCTCATTACATTCAACCTAAGACAAAAGTGTGTTAATTCAGATTTGATACAGCCTTGGCGTTTGGGCCATGAAACTCAGACTTATTTGTGGGTTTAAGCATCAATCGATTAAGATATTTTACAAGAGCTTATCTTATGCATTCAGAATTTCCCACAAAACAATCTTATCCATAATTCATCCAAATACAGTACATGATTAGTATCAAATACATGTTTAAAATAGAAGATTTGTAAAGACAGTAAAGCTTCACACTCTATTAACAATTTTTTCAAAGTTTCATTGACTTTCGTACAAAAACGACATTGAAGGTTTTCCTTCGAGGTTCTACCCCTTTTAACCATTATTTCTTTTGTATGCCATAAATTTAACCTGAATCTCAGAAAATCAGAGCGTTGAGATGGATTAGGTGATTGAGTCAGATACTTCTCAGTTTGCCCAAGGAGTTTATGAGCAAATGGGTTTTGATTGAATTTTTGCATTGCCAAACATGCAGTTCTTATTTTGATCCAATCATACTTCCAAAGTTTAATTTTTTGATTATTTGGATCCGCTATTAGTAGCTCTCGAGTTAGGTTAGCGCCATTCAGAATTTTATAAGCAAAAGTACGCCAATTCTTTGCAAATATGTCATTAGAATTTAACAGATAATTGGACAGCATAAACAGTAAGCCATTGTTGTTATCTTTCATTATACATTTTCTAAATAGTTGCCAAATTTTCCACTTGTATGTTGCATAAATTGAAAGAAGTCCTAGTTCATGTCTGATGACGCACATGGATTCAGACATGGGTAACATCAAAGACTTCTTCCAATACCAGATTATAAATTTCAACCAATAGGAGTAAGTTTGACTTTTTTTGTCTCCGAGCCGTAAAGTATAGTGGGTATATATTTTGTTTGAAGTACACAATCAAAGAATTAATGTAAAATTTGCAGTACTTTTTGCGAATCAGACTCATTTGAGACAAAGCTGTTTTCTGTTTTAGCAGGAGATGCTCCTCGTATGGTTTATCAGTAATATCATCGACACAAATACCCAGGTAGATGTAAGTGTGCACCACCTTTAGAGCAACATTTTGTAAGCACCATTGCTTGATTTATTTTCTTTTTTGTCTCCCAAACTGAATGACTTGGGTCTTTGTGAGATTAATGCTAATGTGATTTTTGCTGGCATAGATATCTAAGACATTCAGCATATTATGCAGACCAATCAGTGTTTGAGAGATGAGGACCATATCATCAGCGCAAAGAAGCCAGTTGATTCTCGACCCTTGAAGCTTGACAGGATCAGTGATTACACCAGAGAAACCAATACCAACATCCCAGATGAAAGAATTAAATAGGGCAGATGCCAGAAGGCAACCCTTTTTCAGGCCTCGAGCAGTTCTTATCTGGGCAGACAATAGACCAAGATTATTTAGCCTAATTTGAATGGATGTGTTTGAATGAAACGCAACAATCCATTTTAATATGAACCAGGGGCACTTTAGATCTAATAGCTTCTTGAAAAGTAATTCCCTTGCAACAAGGTCAAAAGCTGACTTAAAGTCAACAAAGGCAGCATATGTTGGTTTTTTCTGGTCTTTCCCTTGCATGATGATGGCATTCAAGATCGTTAGGTTAATAGCCGTACCTAGCCCAGGAATGAAGCCCGTTTGACAGGGATCTCGATAATTCAAACTGTCTAACCAATTATTAAATTATTTCAGAATTAACCGAGCAAACATTTTTCCTGGGTAGTCTAGCAGGGCGATTGGTTGATAGGATGAAGGTTGTGTACAATCTCCTTTTTTAAATATGGGAAGGATCACGGATGTTTGCCAAGATGGGGGCAATTTCCCCGATCTCATGATCTCTTTAAAGACAAGATATAATATGTTAGCCCGTATTTCCTTATCCTGTTTGATTTGTGAATTATGGAGACCATCTGGTCCTGCTTCTCTGGAGGTACTCAATTTGGCTATACAGTGTAATATAATCTTCTTGGTCAAAATGTACTTCGTGATCACAACTAACTTTATCCCACTCTAAACCAATATCAGGCAACGGGGAACAATAGATGTTAGTAAAATGCGATTCCCAGTCGCTTTCGGAGATGGAATTGATTTGAACTGTACCTTGGTATTGGTGACATGCAGAATTCAAGAGTACCCAAATGCCCCCTGAGGATTTCAGAATAATTTGTTGCAACATGGCTTCGCCATCACGCTGATATTGAAGCACGCGACGACTAGCTAGCCAACTTTTATAAAAACATTTTTACCGTTTTATTTCTTCTCGGTTAATTGTTGAAAATTCTTCCGGGGCTCTTAAGAAATCATGTGAAAATGTTACTAATTCACTTTTTTTATTTTTTACCTCAATGTCAAAGGTATGCAGGTGTCTTGGGCGAAGACCTGGAACACTTAAGGTTTTAGATGAAAATAGTTGCATGGCATGAATGTAACATGGGCTGTCCTCCACCGTGCAAACACTATAAGCATTAGACAAATTTTGCTTAAGGCAAAGCAACTTAGCTTTTGACCATTTTATGCGATTCCTCGGGTTGTTAACTTGGAGATTCGCAAAATTTAAAATACGAGTTCTAGATCTCATTGTGGGCCATTTACAAGTTGCAACCAATTGACTGTGATCGCTCATTTTTGTGTATGTTATTTTTAAAGAAATGATGTTAGAGAAGAGCTGATCATTAACATATATGTAGTCCAGGGTGGAGTGACTGCACTCATTATGCCAGGTGGCTCCGTGAGGAACATCACCTGGTACTGCACCATTCAACATCACATAATTCCTGTTCTGCATTAACATTAACCAGTGATGCTCATCAGTTGTATGAGATGATGAGGATGTAGAGCTACTTAGTAAGTGCATGTTCAGGTCATCCATTATAAAGACTTCCAATATAGATTTGTCTAAAGAGGGTTGGTCAAGAATGTTATTAAGGTGATCAAAAAATTCATTGGACGATAGGTGTTTCTTGCCCCAATAGATATTAACAATTGCACAAGTAATTGAGCTCCGTTTGAATTTTATAATTTGAAAACAGGGTGAAGGAGATTGGTGCGAGATTATTGCAAAATCTCGGTCTTTTCGAAATGCAGTCACGAGGCCCACCATTGGTCTGCCAGTAAGAGTGGTAATGGCAGGCACCAGGTAGATTTCGTATAAATCCCAGGTCGGGAGAAGACTTAACCAGGTTTCCTGGAGAAAAATGATGTCATATTTTAAAATATGACATTTTATATTGTCATATTGCTCCCTCCAGGAAGGTAAGCCCCCGGGCTGCTTTGCACGTAGGAGTGCATTTACAGGAGCTTTCACTCCACCTGCGGCGGAACGCCGTGTAAATGCAGAATATACCCTCTGCCTCTTGTCATGAACTTGCCATGCTCCAAGTGCCAAGTTACATCTGCTTTGACCCGCATTGTATGTAGCCCACCATTACTCGACACAAGCTTCGTGTGCAATTCGAAGATGGCCGCCCGCTTGCTGCGAGGTACACCTTCTTCACTTTCTTCAATCTGATCCTCCCATGTGCTTCTGATTGGATGCCTGGTGGTTTTTGTGCACGTATTGCGAGCCGGCAGGCGATTCGAGCCGGCCCACAACACTAAGGCATACCAACACCAAGGCTTCTATCCTGCCTGTCCGAAGTCTGTTATGAGCTGTCAGAGCCAGGGGCCACGGACACTGCCCTAGGATCCAGATATTCTCACAGCATGCTTTTGGGTGAGTGTTTACTAAGCACTCTGTAGGCACTTCACTTACCTGTTACATGTACGCCCCTACGTCGGACCACCCTGAACACTTGACTTGCACTGTTGTGCTCTCCGTGCCCAGTTTGGCTGCTTTACATTTTCTATGTTCACTGGTACCGTTGGCTGCCCACTAATTGTATGCACAATAACCACCGTTCTTAAACCAATTGTATAGCCTCTCAGCTCTGTATGCTCTGCATGTTATAGCGTCTTCTAAAAATGTCTTTGCACTACCGGCAAAACGGACCTCTAACTCACTTTTTACCAGGGCCCATCCTCTGTACACCTCCAGTGCACATTTGAGTGCTAACCCCTAGTACTGCTAATCACTGTACCCCCAGTCATTATGCACTTGTTTCTCTGTACCCGTACAACGTACATATACTCATTGCGTCCCCTGCTCACCTGTTTAACTACATTCAGTCATTGGTAGCTATATGCACCCATTGTGCCTGCTCTGTAATTCTATGTCTAACAACGTTTAGTCTCTGCTTAGCATTTGCACCTAGGATGCTGCTTAGGTCTTTTTATGTGTGACCACATTTGGTCTTTGCTAAACACCTGTACTCACCGTGCCGGCCTAGGCCATTACATGTCGAATGTAACAGCTAATCAATATTAGACATTTACAGACTCATCCTGCCGCATTAGGTTGCTAGGTATTATCTGCTGTACTCTTTCCCGGTTTGCCCAGTGTAACTACTAGCTGACTCCCTAGACTACAATGTATAGTGCCCTTAGACCTCACCTGCATTTCCTAGCCTCACACGCCTGCACCTTAAAGTTTACACCGCGGCCTAACCTTCAACTTGCCTCCTACGCACTGCTCACCATCCTTGCCCTATTTGGCCCACAGCTTTACCACACTACTGCCCGACACCTCACACCCTCTTCAACCACAATGCACAAAACCATGCTGCCCACTCCGGTTGCCAACCTACCAGGTGCACCTCTGTCATACGACACAACTCTGGATAATCCATACCTAAATGCACCTGCCCTTTGGCTACAACACTTCACCACCAAACCTGCCCCCAACCAACCATGCCCCTTTAGCACCAGGAATGCCAGGCTTGGCTCTCGCCTTTTCAATAGCAATGCATCAAGTGCCACGCATGAACATACACTGTCTCTTCAGACTACATTAACTTCACCTAACCTCCTGAAGCAACCTTGTGACACTTATGTTAGAAACCAAAGACTAGCTTCCAGATGCCATCAGTGGTCCTATCATATGAGCATCCCTAATATGGAAAAAACCAAAAACACCTCTTCTCCTCTGGCACCAACAACTGTCGCAACCCCCACTGACAACTATCCCAACATCGTGACCAAACTCAAAGGTGCACTTATCAACGCACGCTCTGTCCCTGCCCACGCCTTAGACATCGCCGATTTCATCACGACAGAAAACCTAGACTTCTTAGCTATCACGGAAACCTGGCTGCACGCAGCCTCGGGGCCTGCCCTGACCTTAGCCATCCCTGAGAACTATTCCCTTATTAGATGTGATAGGGACACTAACCAAACTAAAGGGGGCGGATTAGCTTTTATCTTCAAGAGCTTGCTCAATCTTAGAGTGGCCAACACACTGAAACTCCCATCTGCTGAACTACTACCGATTTCTCCCAATCACACAGCCTCAGTGCTTCTCATTTACAGGCCACCCGGCCCCACTTCCACATTTGCTGAGGACATCTCATCCATCTTAGCCACTAGCATTAAGCCAAAATCGCAAATCATCATACTTGGCAACTTCAATCTGGGATACAAGGACTCAAATGACACCAAAGCCAATGACATAGCCACTGTTCTCTCTGACTTTGGTCTCACCCAACATGTGAACGAACCCTCTCATACCAAGGGACATACCCTCGATTGGATCTCAGACATGAACCTCTGTGACACCTTGTGCTTGGTCAGATCACCACAATATAATATTCTCCATTAATTCCAGCCCCCCCATCGACAATCCCAACATTGCACCACCTACCTTTACTCGAAACAAGAAGGATATTACGGTTGAGAAACTACTCCCCCCTTATCCTCCCGTTACTGAACCTGACCTCCTCCACTTGCTCAGACCCTACTGCTCTCGTTGACACCTACAACCGCGCCATGCTAAAAGCCCTTGACACTATTGCCCCTCTCAAACTACGCAAACAAAAACCTTGCAAACATCTTAATTCATGGTTCACCCCTCACCCACGTGAACTACGCAAAGCGAAAAGAAAAGCTGAGTCACATTGGAAAAGCTCACCTACTCTTGCCAATAGAAATAACCTTACAGCCGCCTCCATCACCTACAAAGAAGCTATCCTAACAGCCAAAAAAGAAGTGTACAACATCAGGATCACACAAGCTCAATCCAACACCAAGTTACTCTTCAAGATCCTTCAGGAACTAGAGTCCCCAGTAGCTCCATTGGAGACATGCACCCCGGACGCTGAATGGTGTTCCAATATACAAAAAGCACTACTAAACAAAATTGCCTTGCTCCAAGCTAAAATCAATAGCAAAAAAAGCCTCCTCTTGGATTCAGCGGGTAACCCCCAGTTCTACAATACCCCCGCTCCAAAGCACTCATTCAAACCCTTCTCCTTCTCACCCCTCTCCATCAAGGAAGTTGAAAACATCATTATGAAACTTAAGCCTTCCAACTGCCAAGGAGACGCCTGCCCTGCGCCGGTCGTAAAGGAAGCAGCTCATGACCTCGCACCTTTCATTACCGCCTTTATCAATTCTTCATTCAAATCGGGCACAGTACCCGACAACCTTAAGGATACATGGGTCATCCCCTTAATCAAAAAACCCAACCTTGACCCCAGCAATCCTACTAACTACAGGCCGATCACTACGGTGCCTTACCTACTTAAAATTCTGGATCGTGCAGCCTATCTCCAAATCCAGGATTACCTGGAGACCAACAACTTATTAGGGCTTAGACAATCCGGCTTCCGTCCAAGACATGGTACAGAGACAGCCCTTATCGACTTAAAAACCCAAATCGAGGACTTGAAAGACAAGGGCAAACTAGCTCTCTTGCTCCTTCTTGACCTCTCTGCAGCATTTGATTTAGTCGATCACCAAATCCTCTGCCATCACCTCAAGATAGCCGCCCACTTCTCTGACGCAGCTACTTCCTTGATCAGCTCCTTTCTGGCAAATAGATCTATGAGGGTCTTTTCCTCCTCTGCCGCAGCCGATCCAGCACATGTCCCTTGTGGAGTCCCGCAAGGCTCTTGCGTATCGTCCACATTGTACAACGTGTTCACTAAACCGCTCTTTAATATTCTTGACTATCTGGGTGTCTCTTACACGAATTATGCTGACGACACCCAGATACTCATCCCTATCACTGGCGACTATGTCACCGATGTCAACGCACTCAACTCAGTCTATTCAGTCATCCAGGCCTGGATGGCACACCACGGGCTCTGCCTTAACGATGAGAAAACTGAGTTACTCATCCTAGGCTCTCAGCCCAAACTCACTAAACTTGACCCTAAATATAATTCCTTCATTATCGATGGAAATGTCATTAAAGTCACCAACGTCACGAAAACACTTGGAATCTACCTAGACTTCCCGCTCTCTCTCAACAGACAAACCAATTCATTAGCCTCAGCCTCATCGTACATATGTAAACTCATCACAGCTTGTCGCTCCTTCCTCACTACTGACAATTGCCTGATCCTAGTCAGAACCCTCATCATGTCTAAAATTGACCATTATAACACCCTCTATTTAGGGACTAGTCAAAGAAACCTTGATAAACTTCAGGTCACCCAAAACAATGCCATCAGGGCTGCCCTCAATATCCCTAGGCGCTCACACATTTCTTCCACTAGGCGCAACCTACACTGGCTACCTATTACACTCCGTATTTCACTCAAAACACTTGTTCTAACACACAAAGCACAAAACCATGCTGCACCTGCTTACTTGTCCTCGCGCTTCACACAACATACAGCATCTAGACCACTGAGATCAGCACAGGTGCACACATTAACCATCCCTAGCTTCAAGCTTCAGACAGCTAGGGGCTCGAGTTTCCCAGTCCTGGCTGCTAAATTGTGGAATTTTCTTCCCAATGATCTCAGGAATGTACCAGCCACCCAATCCTTCAAAAACAGAACTAAACGTTGGCTTCATGAACAAGATGCACTGACCTCTGCCTTGTAATTCTCACAGCGGTCACCTGCAATCAGGCCTACCACTGTACATACTGTATATTTGACCTCTCTGCCAGTCCGTGCATTATCTATGATCCCTGGTACTATTCTTGCTGTAAATCTTGTATATATAATGTAATGTAATATTTGAACCTATCTTTGTAACACTCTTCTCTAACTACCTTTCTAAACATGCGCCCTGATGCCCTCGGGCAGGTTGCGCAATGCAAATAAACAAATACAAAAGATCACAATTAATACTGTTGATGAGGTGTTTAAAACCGCTAGTGTTCCAGGAGACCAGGTTGACAAGTTCATTCCTCTAGGATTGTTATGATGGTCGATTACAATCTTGGTTCACCCACGTTTCATAGGAGTTCAATTCTGAGTTTACTTGAGCCATGGTTTTGTCTCCATATATCCTGGATTGAGGCAAGATAGAACTAACTATCATCTGCTCTTTCATTGGAGCATCTTGACTGAGGATAAAACCTAAGTTGTAAAACGCCGTTCGAGCTAACCATAGAGTGTTGAGTATTACACCCGACCGAACATACAAACGAGCCTCGGAAAGGTCTGGCGGGTTAGTAAATTCAACAAGGTCGATATCGGCAGAGGTGAAATCCTCCAGTGCTGTAATCTCTGCACAAATATTTGAAATGCTTGCGCGATTGAAATCATACTTAATGAAAGGATGACCTCGACATTTGATTAATAGTCGATGATGTTTCTTAAATTGCGCTTGGTTCTTAGATGTAGTAAGAGAGGGTCTGGGCTCATTATGGTGTACTAGATTTGAACCCCCCCCATCTAATAATTTATGGGCGCTCATAAGCGCAGTTTCATGGTTTCGACTTGGCAAGGTTGGTCCCTTCAAAAGGGATTTGACATTTGGGTAAGTACTTTGTGTCATATGTGTGGTATCATTAACCGCACCAGGGTGCGATTGCAGCATAATCTGCTTGATGTTTTCGTTTTCCCTATTATAGTTCGCAAATGATGTTCGTATTTCATTGCGAAGCTCCTGCTAAGTACACTCTGTGTCAGATGGTGTTACTACTTGTGGTGATCGAGTGTCAACAGGCAATTTAACTCCTAGTCGTTGAGTGATGTTTACTATGTCAGATGAACAGGGCATCCCTGAAAAACCCAAAGCTTTTGGTGTATTCATCATTTGTTTGGGTAACACAGTGATTTTCGGAGTTGGATTAGAAAAGTGATTTGCAGCTTTCACCGATACCATGCCAAAAGATCATCCAGTGGCTTCTACGGTAAGGACTCTTTTGTTTGACGCTCAATGTCTTGTTTAAACTGTAAGCGTCTTTTTGTCTTCGCTGCCGTGATCAATCTTACAACCTTTTTATGTTAGATGTTAGGGGGCAACCTGTTAGGAGTTTGTGCTGATTTCGATGTCAGAGAACCATTTATAATGCTTGAAACAGCCTGTTTGGAGCTAAGAAACATTGGGGCTAAAGTAGTTGTCGATTTTTGCTCCGAGCTGAGGGTTGTAGTCGATGGATTGTCATCTGTATTTGACAAAGAAGCTTTTTGGGAGTCGTTAACAACAACAATTTCAGAAAGAGGAGCAGATGAGACACGTTTTGAAGAGTCATCAGCAACAACATTAAGGAAATGAGGAAGAGTCACAGGCACAGTTGGTACACAAGACTTTGAAGGAGCTATATCAGTGTGGGTGGTTTGGGTACCTTGATCAATATGGTTAGAAAAGCACTTAGCATCCATTTGTGCCTTCAAGCCTATCTCTCAAATGATATAGTCATGGGATTGTAACATACGATCAGTTTGATGTTGTATTTTGTCATCCAAAGTTTCATATAGCTTGGCCAAAGACAGTAAAGCAGTATTCATAGCATTTAAGGTGTTGTTAAGGGCTGGAGCTTCAGGGAAAGAGAATCTATTGTCTCTATTCAAGGTTTGAGGATCTTGGATGAAATATGGGTAGCCACCAGCAGGATCACGAAACTGAGTACGTCTGGGAGTGGGAGCTACAAAAGATGAAGACCGGTTGGATGTACTAGAGGATTTATCAAACATGACTGGAGATTTATACAGTTTTTGTCTGTCATTATCTTCCGGCTTACTTAAACAGGATTAGACATGACAATCGGAGGAGTCGGCCTGCGAGATTTATCATCTAGTATCAAATCGCCAGTGTTTGAGCAAATATACTGCACATCAGAAGTAGAGGGATCATGAGGAGAGGAAGAATTAAATAACTCAAGAACCTCAGCGTCTATTTCACCCGTTAAAGTATATTTCTCATATTCCTTTCTTAGTAAGTGTTGAGCCTGTACCGAACATAATGGTCGATTTGTCTGTAAAAGTTCAACTGCTGTCTGAAGTGAAGCAGCATTTTCAGGTATTTGAGTGACGCATATCTCACCAGATTTACATGCTAGAGCTATGTAAGCATCAGCAATTTCCTTACTAGACACCATTTCAGGAGTCGCATTTGACACATGAACTGCACTCTGCACTATGGATTCCCTTTGTAATGGTTCAACAGTCAGTGGACACGCTGTTTTTGGCTTTGGAATGGTATTTAGTGTCAAAGGGAGTGCTTTTTGAATCTTTACACCATCAGGGAAACAAAATGAGCGAATATCAACAGTCAAGGAAATTGACCTTTTCTTATTTTCTTGGTTCTCTTTAAGTCTTTTAGCAAGGAGGACTTTGAGATTCCAAGGGAAGAATATCATACGGGCCATTGCCAATTTTTGGCATTCCAGATTTGAATGAAATCATTGATTTAGACATGTCGCATGAGGAAACCATAAATTCAGGTTAAATAACACGTACCTGATAAGTCAAAAATCAGGCGCCTAATGCGTGTGTTAAGGTAACAAAGGTGATGTGACGAGGTCTCAAACCCCACTCGGTACCCTTTGGAGCTATAAAGCCCCGGAAACCAGGACCACTGCAGTGAAATCCTCTCAAAATAAGAAGAACCAGTAGGAGAAAAGAAAGACAAAAAATTTGGGAACAAAAAAACCGGGGTGGCCCGCGCTGCGCACCGCGAACAGCAAACAGTACTTAGCTGTACTTGTGCGCCCGTAACTATCAACTGAATTTCTTATGAATGGGATTTATCTCAATCTTTGTACTTGATTCATCTATATATAATCACACCATTAGGTGAGGCATGAATGATTTTTGATATGCCGTTTTATATGTCTGTACGTTTTATTTGCATTGAAGTCTGATGCCTCGTCTCCGCTCTTTTCTTTGCTCGATCTAGATGCGATTTTCCTAGTTAAAGCATTTTTGAACCGCGATTCCTATTTGCTAATATTTAGCCACGCAACTCTACCTCACGTGCCAACATCTCTTTATAGCATGTCCTTTTTCCCCATTGTCCATGTTGCTGTACTTTGATAACTCAGTGCTTTTTACTTTGGTAAAATGACTTAGCTATCTTTGACATTTTTGCTCATTAGTTACTCGTACTACCGTTTCAAGATATCGGGGTAAGTTTGCATTCATCAAATTGGGTGCATGTTACACTATGCATGCCGTTGAACTACAGGACACACTTGGACAGGTGTGCTCTCTTATTCTTTAACACAACTGTTAGGCAGAAACCTGTGCAGTTCCCTCTGGGACCACTGCAAAAGATTTAAGACTACAGGTGTTTGGCAGTAAACCCACTTGGTAGCAGTCTGTACCACACAGATTCACTTGGTAGCTGTGGCTGAGCAGTCAGACTTCCCTCAAGAAGAGTTAGGCAGTATACAGAATATTCATAATAGGTCAGAAGAACATAGTAGAACAAGTAAACACTGACCAGAGCTTGGTGTAAAAGAGATATAATTATTTATTTAAAACCACATCTGGAAAAACACACAGGCACTAATAGTAAGCAATTCAAAAACACGATCACTAAAAGATATACACTCCCTTAGAAGAATATTAGACAATTCTCAAGTAAAGCCCCACTTATTTTCAGACAGCGGTGAGCGCTTAACGCAGATGGCACTTCGTTTAAAAAGGGAGAGAAAAGCAGAGTATAAATTGAAACAGATCCCAACACTTTCACAAGAACAAAACAAGAGAGGAAGGCAAGTAAAACCGTGAAGTTAGAGTTCAGTAGGCCGGATCCACTTTAAGAGGATCAGAACGAAATGTGTCCAAGGTCACACGGTTGAAGTGCACAAGAGTCTTGCAAAGGTTCAAAAAGAGTTGGACCAAAAGAAAGGGACCAGTTAGAAGGTCAAGGCGGCCAGCCCAGTCCAGAAGGTTAAGGGATTATTATTACCTTGTAGCAATCTTTAGAAAGGGAGGCCTGGCGGACACAGTACCTTAAAGTGGTGAGAATACTGCAGGGGGGGCAGTTGTTCCTGGCAGTGGATGCAAGTCGGTGCTTCGTCCGGGGGAAGAGAGGATCTCGTCGGGGAGGAAGACAGGAGCCCGTTGCACTGCCAGGGAAGAAACCAGCCGTGGAGTTCTCAGGTAAAAGGAGCGGTCCTTTTATTCGCGGTCCAGTGGTAAGTGGCTATCCGGTTGCCGGGGTGCTTGGCACGGGCAATTCGACCACAAGACGTCCTGGGATGCGAGGAAAAGAAGGTAAACTGGTTGTGCCCACCAGTCAGGAGAAGAAGCCTCTCCAGCCGGGAGATCTTCTCTGTCGTCGGAAGTGGTGAGTCGGTTCTGCAGGGCTCCACCGGTGGTGTCGTCGTGGTAGGTCGGCTCAGCTTCTCCCTCGTCGGATTCTCAGGTCCTGTGGCGACTTCTGAAGTTCCAGTCCTCAAAGCCCTGCTTTTATGCAGCATACCCCCATTCACTCAGCCTAGCTGTCAATCAAACATGCTAAGTGGTGAGCCGGCCACTTGGGCCAATCACACGAGAGTGCGACTTGAGTTACCAAGGTAACTCAGTCCAGGGTGCCTAAACCCCCTCCCACACCCCCTGTGGTACCCAGACAGAGTGGCACCACTTTTGGAGGCTTCTGTGGAGAAGCCAGCCAAAAATTGGAACAAAGGGCTCGACTTGGGTTGGAGTCACAGAAGAGAACACAAACGCCATTTTAGAATCGAGTCTTGGCAAAAAATACCAACCGGAAAATTAATATTAATTAAATAAGCCGGCGGTATGTTCGAGGCTATGAGAATTAAATAATTAAAGTTGGTAGCCTCGAACAATGGGAAAATCCCATAGGGAAATATTTGCGGTCGAATATAAAAAGTAGTTTCCACTGCCACCAGCCAAAACTCGATCAGGGGGGACGGAGACGTGCCCCCTCGACTAACAGACCCCGGGGCAATCGAATTGCCCCGACCAGTACGTCCACAATATGATGGTTTGTACTGGTTTCTGCTAATAATTTGGGACTAGTAAAGCCAATGGTGACTTGACATGCCCTGGGAGACAGTAGTCCGTCCCAGGGTATGGAGTCTATGGTGGGGTCACTATGACACCCCTGTGTTACCGCACAGAGGGTGCTGTGTAACACACATAGTAAAAAGACATGAGACCCTATGGAGTAAAGGACCCCATAGCCCATAACACATTAACAGTCAAAGGAACACCATAAATCATGTCCAAGAGTGGGAGAAAAAGAGTCTCACTCTTGGCAGGAGAAAAAAACAAACTCCAGAAATCCAGCAAAGCTGCTAGGGGACTCACTAGGTTAGGAAATTCAGCCTAAAGAGAGAATTCTCCCTAACAACAACCCTTTCCACTATGTGTCTACGACTAATCTTACTCTGTATTCTTAGACCCTTCACCGTCCCTTTTTACCCTATTATGGCCAGCAACTCCCACCACAGGGAGGCTTTACACCTATTAAAAATAGAGAGAGATTTTTACAATGACTGTGGTATCCAGCCTTAAATACTCCCTTTTTACTGATTTCTTTCTGTTTGTCTCCCGCCCAACCCTGAATCCTTCAACTGGTTTTCGGTATGTTACTTTATTATTCCTTATGTTTATACCTTTTTACCTTTTTGTTTCAACTTTGATGCATCATGTTCCTAAACACAGCCTTGAGAACGACCAGCTTGGTTGAAGGCTGTACAGAATCTGATTAAATACATTTGTGCATCTGTTACTATTACTCCGTGACTGTAATTATCGCAGCAATATATGATTATGGCTGTACGTGTTTAACTACACTCCCAAACCCTTCATTAGAACATTATACTAATTCTGAGCCTTGTTAGGGTAGGCTCTGTGGACGTGTACACACAGCAGGCCTTTGGCCTTAGTTACCTTTTTAGGTGGATATTATAGCGCATGGGTATTTTTTGGTCGAACCCTCTACCGTTAATCTAGATTGTTACAAATGTTGCCTTTAGTTCTCGAATCTTGGACTGAATTGAAGACATATCTGAAAGGGACTACAAGAGTCCTTAATATAGCCTTATAGTCCGAGAGAGGGGTTATCACTGGATAATGACCTAGCGCCAAGTTATGGACCGAAGCAGAGCTCAGGGCCACATGTTAGGGAAGAGTCATTATCCCCAAGCAAAAATGACGCCTCCCGATGTCTCTATGGCTATTTGCACATAGTGCTACCAGCAATACATGTTTTGGAATTTTAGTAAAAAATGTTAGTTTAAGACTTGGTAAAAGTAAATAGGCACTCCAGTTTATAAATTTAATGTGATTTAATTTTGCAATATTGTAAGAACATGGTTGTCCTCTTAAATTAAGCATTTTAATTGCAACCTTGGTAGAGTTGAAAAGGGTTAACATGAGCATGCGTTTGGTGTCATGTACAAATAAACGGTTTCTCTATGCGAAAGCAAAAGCATTTTCCCAAGTTTTAGCTTTCTCTTTTAAACATGATGTTGCTGCAACAAAAAAAGTGTTTTGTTTAAAGAAATCTTGCCTTTTAATTGTATTGTTGATTCCAGGTTTGCTTTTAGAGACAGAATGTTCAGATCACAGTCAATACCCGACGTTATTGACTGCAGTCTGAACATTCCGATTGGCTGAGAGAAGGACAATGACAATCTCAATGTGCTTATTTGTAATGTCTTTTCATGTTAATTGTTCACAAACAAAGCAGCAAGGGGCATGTGGAGCCGAGCAATTGAGCATCACATATTAGTTGTTCGTCTCTGGGCAATTATCTCGACAGAAAAGGTAGGAGCACACACCCCGCACAGTGATCGATTTAGGTAGAAGATATTGGGACACAGATTGCTTCGTCGAAGTAGTACGATAGTAAAATTGGAGGAACACCAATTGGCACAGAGCAGTGGAGGAAATCGCAAAGGAGAATGGAAGCGGGTATTGGTAGCTTTCTGAACTGGATGGGCTTTGGGTGCATAATTGTATTTTTATTGTCGAAAGCACAGACCTAGCTCGAGAGTAGCGGAGCGTTGTACAGAGTGTGCTTAGCAGACATTTGGCTGCCATCTTTTAATAGCGGTGCAAGGTATGTATGTCGGTATGTGCGTCCATTGGAATTAGTCCTTGGTCAGGTGTTGTTGAAAGTGCCATGTTTTGAGAGAATTGTGAAATTGGAGAATAGTGGTGGCATTCCGTGCCGACACCGGGATGGAGTTCCAGAGGGTGGGTCCTCTCTTTGCAGACATGTGATTTAAGCCGGTTGGTCGATTTGCTGCGCGAAGAGTGTGTGCCACCAGATATGTGGAGCTAATTAGCCACTGGGTATGCTGTAGTGCTACTCGTGACTGCTTTGTAGGCGATACATGCAGTCTTGAACAGTATCCTGACGTGGAATGGTAGCCAATCTGGTTCACGTAGGATGGGGTAATTCAGTCAACTTTTGGTGCTCCTGTAATAAGACGTACTGCAGCGTGGATGACTGTTTTTTGGGGAGCCAAATGAACAGCTGGGAGCCCTGTGTAAGGAAAGCATGGTATCAAAGTAAGACAGACACAAATGATCACAGTTCAAGGGTGTTCATTGACCGTTATTAGGGTGTGTGACAAATGCTTATTTAAACCTAAAATCTAAGATGGGAGCAAGCTACGGCCATCAAAAAATAATACGGTCCTAGTGGAGTCTATTGCACAGTCTCTAGGTAGCAATGAGAAATGTACTCACTATGGTTGTCTTTGTTTCGTGTAGAGGTAATCCTTCTGTAAGCGTTGTAATCCTTCTGCAGGGTTAAGATATGAATGTCTCCCACAAGATGCTTGGAGGCCAGTGACTGGGTTCTGTGCACCCCGCGGGCAGCACCCACCGGAAACCCTTGTGGGGAAGAAACCCCGGAAAGCCACAGAGAGGTGGTCGTAGTCCTTCACAAAGAAGCTTGGCTGTTAAGTGTCTTTTTCTGTAGTGTAGGTAGTCCTGTCACAGCTGTAATCCTGCAATGGCTGTAGTTCGGTAAAGTTAAGGAAGGCTGCTTGCAGCTGGAAGACAGCAACCGTGAGTGATAAGAGAAACTGGTGTAAAGACGCAGCCGGTGTTGTATGGTATCTTGCATCCCCGTGGTAGCTTGAGCTACAACGACATCACTGGCCAATCCCAGGAAGAGAGCTGTTAGAGGGCGGGCTATCAGGCTGTATTTCCTTATTCTCCAAGTGAGCGTGGCTCCGAAGATTAAGCCCGCAAGCTACCATGGGGATGCAGGACACCATACAACACCGGTATCCCCCTGTCTTCGGCTGTCTAAACACCGGCATAACGCCCGAGTTCCATATTGTCCTGGCAGGGGAGTATCCAGCATTGCAAGAGGGGGTGGGGAAACAGCCACGGTGAAACTCCTGCTACTTTCCCTGGTACGGAATAACAAATATTACAGAACACCGCCACGCTTCTGGGACACGGAAACGGGCATGCGTGGAAGCGATGTCACAATTGACGGCCATGTTAAGGGCAGTCAGATCTGCAGTTCATGCGAGAAGCCATAGAAACACAAAGCAGCGGGCTGTATGTAATTTACCAATGGCAGTCTGGTGACGTTACTAGGGGCGTGGTGGCAAGAAACGAACTTGGGAATGATTTCCTTGTAACAGCAGCACGGGCGAAGATTTGATAGGGTGTCTGTCGCGTGGGTGAGGTACAGTCCGACGTTTCCAACTTCATTATCAGCGGTGGTGGTCACTCCGGTAAGTAGGGATTGTGAAATTGACAAGCCAATGTCGAAGTAGGGTCAGGTCCCCATGTCATGTATTCTTTGACTGTCGGAGTAGTTTCGTTTGTGTGATCTATGCAATATTAACTAGACCCGCGTTGACAATTAGATACCTTTGTACCGTTACAAACGCGGGACTCGACGTTCAAAAACACAAAAGAACGGTTCCTTGCAGCTCGAGAGCTCTTCTAAGTGTTTGAACTTGTTTATGTGTTTAAAAACATGCCTGTTTTTTTTTATTTTTATATGTACCACAGTTATTTTGTGATTCGCATTGGGAGCCCTCTGCTCGTTTATCCTTGTTTTTTCCCCTGAATCCAGGCAGTGTATTATTTCAGGCCAACTCGCTTCCATGCAAAGTTAATTGGATGCATTCTGTTTACGGCTTTGGTAGGCGGTGTTCGGACAGCCGGCCCTCCCGCCCCCTTTAAGTGCTGAGATCTGTTTCAGACAGTTGACCCGCCCAGGCAGCACCAAGTTTCCGTTTAGACAAGTTTTTCTCTCTTACCACCACCCCTTACAACAAGTCCACTACTTGACTGCACTAATTGAAATGCAAAACAGTCCATTCCTCGTCAAAAAGTGTGCCTTTATTTCGGGGGGCGGGGGCGCAAAGAGGAAGTCTTTATCTCTCCCCCTCCCTGTTGTGATATGATATGGTATTTATAACGCGCCTATACCATAGCTCTCAACTCACACGCTTTTGGCGGGTGTCACCCGCCTTGTAAACAGCTGACTCACCCGCCAAGCCTCCTGCACGCCCATTCATTTCAATGGGCCTCTCACCCGCCAAAAATAAAATCGGGTGTTTTCACCCGCCTTTGCGACACAAATGGTTGAGAGCTATGCCTATACACAAGTGTTACAAGGCCTGATGAGGCAAGGGAGGGGGAACAAAGGGGAGACGGACAACGATCCTACTAGGCCAGGTGACATTCAGATCGCGCAAGTGCATGGGAAGGGGAAAGGGAAAAGTGCGGGGGAAGTGCAGTACAAGGGATAGTACAATAAAATAAGATAAATAAAACGGCCAGCAGGTGGCAGTGTATGGTAAGTGTAGAACATAAGTGGTGGTAGGGGGACTGTAAGGATACAGAAAAACATTCCCCAGGTGCAGGGGTTGCCAGGGAGGCAGTGCAGGTGGGTAACTGGCGGGCCTGGGCCCAAGATAGAAGGGAGGCCAGGTATCAAGGGAGGCCAGGTATCCAGTGCAGTATCTGTCAGGAAAATCAACAGGGGAGAGGGGGAGTGAAAGCAGAAGCAAAGAGGAAGGTTTTGAGGTGCTTCCGGAACCGGAGATGGTTCTCCTCAAGTTTCAGGGAGCCAGGAAAGCTGTTCCAGAGGGAGGCCCCTGCGGAAGAGGGAGATCTACCACCAACTTGTTGCTTGGAGAAGCGACTGACCCTGAGGGAGTTGGAGCAGGAAGAGCAGAGAGGTCGAGAAGGAAGATATTTAGGAAGAGAGAGTTGAAGGTATTTTGACCCCAGAAGGCCTTGTGGACAATGCAGAGGGTTTTGAACTTAATCCTCGCAGCCACTGGGAGCCAGTGCAGAGATTTCAGTCCTGGAGAGATAAGATCCCTGGGCTTGAGGCCAAGGACAAGTCTTGCAGTCCTGTTCGGGATAAGTTGCAGAGGGCGGAGAGTAGCAGCACGTAGATTTAGATGGAGGCTGTTAAAATAGTCCAATCTAGAGAGAACCAGAGCTTGGGACACAGTGAGCTTCTGGGGGAAGGGGAGGAAAGGCAGAGTATCCCTGAGGAGGTGCAGTAGGAAGTTTTGACTTTTTTAGAGACCTCAGAAGGAAAGTGTGGAGTCAAAGATGACCCCGAGGTTCTTAGCCTCGAAGGTGGGGGTAGGAGGAGGGCCAAGGGAGGCTGTGCAAAGAGTGAGGGGAAAGGTTGGTGAAGGTCTGCCGATGAGAAGGATCTCTGTCTTGTTGGCATTCAGACAAAGATCATTGGCGGCACACCAATCTTGAATGGCAGTAAGGCAATCGGAGATGGGAGAGGAGGTGGCCGAGGGCAGCCTGAAAATGAGTTGTCGTCAGCATAGCACTGGAAATTTGAGCAGAAAATGGCAATGCAGTGGGCGAGAATTGCCAGGTATTGGTTAAAAAGCTAGGGCGAGAGGTTAGACCCCTGGGGAACACCACAGGTAGAGAGGAAGATAGATGATAGGAAGGACTCAAGTTGGACCTGGGAGGGTCGATCGGAGAGGAAAGAGGTTAGTCAGGCCAGAGCCTGATCAGTGATACCCAGGTTATTACGGAGACGGTTGAGCAGGATGGTATGGTTGACTGTCGAAGGCAGAAGAGAGATCGAGTACGATGAGGACAGACGGAACATTGGAGTCAAGGTTGGAGAGCAGACCTTCACGGATGTTCAGGAGAGCAGTTTCCGTGCTTCTGGCAGTTCTGAAGCCAGACTGATGGTCATGAATACAGCCAACAGAATCGGAATGAAGGTTAAGCTGGGAGATGGCCAGCTTTTCCAGGAGTTTGCCCGGAAAGGGAGTAATGGAAATTGGGCGATAGCAGGACAGGAAGGATCAGCTGTGGGTTTCTTGAGAAGAGGATGCACAATGGAGTGCTACAGAGGGGAGGGGAAGGATCCTGAGGCAAAGGAGTGGTTGCAAAAATCGGCAAGGGCCGGAGCGAGAGTGTCAATGTGGTCCTTGATGGTTTTAGAGGAACAGGGATGAACCTGTTTGTTTATATAAAAAAAAAAGTTATTGGTGATTTAAACACATTCATACAACATATCAACAGTTCCCCCCCCTCCCTCCCTCCTCTCCCCATCCCGGGTTGATTCCTTGGTCTGTTCATGATTGTCACTCCATGCATCACCTCCAGTAGTATATCGCCTGTAATGTTCCAAATAGGACCCTCGTGCTCCCGCCGCTGCCCTCCAATAGTTCTCAGATATCACGTTCTTCCCACTTCCCCCAGATTTTTGTAGCTTTTGCAGGGCACCCCCTTGCCGTGTATATTCTGTGTTCTTTCTTCGCGCATATGTCCATTTCATTGACCCGTTGGGCATTCCGGGGCCCCCCATTTCTGTGCTATGTCCCGCTTTATCAGGCCCATTGCCGTGGAGAGAAAAATACCCTCCCATTTGTTCGAGGTGTTTTCATCTAGAGCGCCCAGTAGCATTATTGCGGGTTCTAGTGTTATTGTACGGCCCAGAGTTCTTGTAAGTAATTGTGAGCATTGTGTCCAGAAGTCCCTGATTTTAGGGCATTCCCAAAGGAGATGAAAAGAGTGCCCTCCTCCCCCCGGCATCTCAGGCAGTTGGGATCTGTTGCCCTTCCCCAACCAAAAAGGGCCACACGGGGGTAGTATACCCTGTGGAGTATCTTGAGCTGTACCAGTCTTATTCTGGAGTCTATTGCGATCTCGCAAGGGTGCATGAGGACCTGAATCCAGTCCTCCGGGTTAATATCCCCAACATCCCGCTCCCATCTAGTTTTGAGGCTGGTCAGCTCCAAAGTAGCAAATGCATTGATGGTCTTGTACAGTATAGTCGTTACCTTGGTGGGGATATGTTGTGTTAACAGGCTACGTTCCAAGGGTGTATAATTTGGTGCGTCGGCAAGTTCTTGCCTGTAACCCCTGAGAGCATGTGTTAGTTGTGTATAGTGATATTATTCCGCTGCCGGGATTCAACATTTCTGTTGGAGCGTTTCAAACGGGAGGATGGTGCCATCCGCGATAACATCTCCCACTGTTGTTATCCCGGCCCTCACCCACTGGGTCCATGTGGCCAGCTTTTTAACCTCCGCCAGCAGATGATTGCTCCATAGTGGTTGTGCTGTGGTGATCCTATTCCCCCCAGCCTATGTGCCTATGGGCCTGCTTCCAGACAATCGTGATATGGGATGAAGTAGTTTGTGCGGGGAGTCTGGATAGGCTTTGGTATATTATTCGGATTGGTGGGGTGTCTTGGGTAATGGGTGATTCCGCTCTGATGTGTGGGAGTTCTGGATCCCCGTGGAGGAGGTCATTGACTATATTCAATTGACTGGCCCAATAGTAGGATCTGAGATGTGGGACTCCCATGCCCCCCTCCCAAACAGAGCGCTGCAGCTTTGCTAGTGCTATTCGAGGCTGTCCCCCCTTCCCTATCAGTTTCCTTAAGAGGCCCTCTACCCGGGTGAACTCGGAGTTCAGTATGGCCAACGGGGCGTTCTGCAGGACGTAGAGGAAACGTGCAAGTGCCATCATCTTAAAGAGGGCTGCTCTCCCCATGAGTGTTAATGGCTGGAGCGTCCAGTGCTGTACATCACCAGCAAAGCGGTCGACCAGCGGTAATGCAGCAGATAGTTTGATAGTGACCCATATGCCCAGGTAGCGAAAACCTTCCCTCTCCACTCGACATGGGGTGTCCCGGGGAATTGCTAGATCGTCACCTTTAACCAGGAAGAGGACTGATTTCCCCCAGTTTACCCTGAGGCCACTGAAATCCCTGTAGGTCATCAGCATTTGGGCTATGATAGGGCATGCATGGTTCGGGTCGCTCAAGTACAACAATAGGTCGTCTGCATAAAGGGAGTTTATCCTCCCGTCCGTTTGGCCATTGGAATCCGGACCATGTAGTTACCTGCCAGAGCCATCGGGCTAGTGGCTCGATTGCCAGGGCGAAGAGAAGGGGGGACAGTGGGCAGCCCTGCCGAGTGCCCCAGCCCAATGGGAAGGTTCTAGAGGTCCAACCGTTTACCCTGTCTGCGGCCAAGGGGGCCACGTATAGAAGTTGAACCCAGCTGAGAAAAGTTTCGCCTATGCCCATACGCCGCATTATTATCCAGAGACTTGCCCATACCACCGAGTCGAACGCTTATCAATTGCAAGTAACGCAAGTGGTGTATTAAGGGATGGGGCCCTTTCCAGTAGCAGGTGTAAATGACGTAGGTTCATTCTGGTCGACCTTTGCGGCATGAAGCCGCATTGATCTTGATGGACCAGTGCTGATATGACAGTTTGGAGCCTGTTGGCCAATACCTTGGCCAGGATTTTAGTTTCACTGTTAATGAGCGATATCGGTCTATACGATTTACACTGGTCGGGAGGTTGTCCCTGTTTGGGAATGACCACGATATTGGCGGTTCGTAGGTCCGGGGGGAGGGCGCCCTGCGTCTTGGCGGCTAGGAACAGATCGCGGAGGGGGGCCGCCATCTTGTTGGTGCCTAACTTCTTCCAGGTCTCGGCCGGGCAGCCATTTGGGCCTGGTGTTTTCCCCGATTGTAACTGGGTCATGGTCTCCGCAATCTCAGCTTCGTCTAGTTCCCGATCTAGGTGTGCTCTTTGGGGTTCCGACAACTGCGGGAGCGTTATCTCTTCCAGAAGAGATGAGTCTGTGGGGGCCGTTGGGGCGGCATAGAGCGAGGCATAAAAGTTGGCAAAAGCCTCCGTTATCTCTGGATCTGTTTGGGCAGGTCGATTTGGGCTGTCCGTGATTAATCTAACATGTCTGTGCCCTACCTCCCGTCACTCCATCCACGCCAATAATTTACCCGCTTTATCTCCCTGTTCGTAAATTCTGTTTTTTGACTCCCTGTGTGCCTGTCTAGCATTATCCAGCGCTGTGTTATGCAGGGTGGCTCTGGCCTTTAATAGGGAGCGGTGTGTTTCTGGGGTAGCGTCGGCTATGTAGCTGGTTTCCCATTTTGCTACCTCAGTCTCCACCTCAGTTACTTTTCTATAATGTTCTCTTCTTTTGTTGCATATCCAGGCCGTCATTTCCCCTCCAAGTACCGCTTTGTGTGCTTCCAAAAGTGTCACTGCGTCCTCCACCGAGCCTGTGTTAATTTCGAAGAATTCGTCTGACTTTACAGTTATATGTTCCACGAATTCAGGGAGGCCCAGGTAGTTGCTGTTTAGTCTCCATGTTTTGGGCGGTAGGGGACGCTCTGTATGGAGCGTTACCTCCAAGGGAGAGTGATCTGATATGCCACGGGGGAGGAGCTCTGCCGCCTTTACCCTATATGCTTCGGGGGTTGGGAGGAAAAAATAGTCTAACCTGGATAGAGATGCGTGTGCTCCCGAGAGGAAGGAGAATCCCTGGTCCGTGGGGTGTAGTTCTCTCCATGCATCGCTCAGACCAAGCGCTGACGCAAAGGTCGCTAGACCCGTGGGCCGGCGCGGATTTCGGTTGCGGATATGGGTCCGGTCGAGTGTGTTACACATAACATCATTAAAACCCCCTCCCAGGACCCACACCTCCGCCTGTTGCGCCATCAGGGCCGTCACCTCCCTCAGGAGAGCCTCCCCCAACCCCGGTGGGGAATATATCGCTAGAATAGCCATTGTCTCCCCCCAGAGTGTACCTCGAATCATCACAAAACGGCCACTGGGGTCCTGCACCACAGTGGGGAGTCGCTTGTGTAGGAGGATCAGGACCCCCCGGGAGCCCATTGTATACCCTGCGTGGTACGCCGCTCGATAGTTGGATCTGCGGAAGAAATGGCAGTTTGAGCCCGCTAAGTGGGTCTCAGTTAGGAGAGCTACATCAGGGTAGCGTCTGTTAAGAAATTGCAGGATCAGTCAGCGTTTTATACTTGTGCCCATACCATTCACATTCCAAGTGAGGAGCTTAAGAGACCTATGGCGTTCACTAGGCATCGATGAGGCTTGTGTATTTTGGCTACCGGGGTCGCTATGGCATTGTGTGGCCATTGCTGTCTAGGGGTTTATAGTATTGTGCTCTGTGGGTGCGGGCTATGTATGATCGTAGGAACATTGTGTTCGCATTTGGTGGGAGCGTGGGTGGCGAGCACTGTGTGTTTGGTGAATTTGCTATGGACGTTTGCATGGTGTGAATTCCTGGAAAAAGATAAACATAATACAACTTCCCTTCCCCATACTCCTCCCCAACAAGAAGTATCTGTCGCCCGAACTCTACTGGCGCTTAAAAACTATGTCGCCAGGTTAACTTAACATGAATTGTTCACTCTACCCCTCCGACTTACTATACCCGTATGGGTCTGTTGTCTCAAGTCCCAAGTCGGGGGCGTAGCGGCTGCCGTTGGCATGGTGTGTTACTGGTGACTGCTTGCGGTTCGTGTGATCCGTTGCAGGGGGACGAGGGTAGCCCGGCATCGATGACACTCCCAGAGGAGTGTTCCTTGTAGGTTGTTGCCGGTAGAAGTGGCCGAGCATTGAGTACGCAGTGAATCGGCCCGTTCCCGTGTCCAGCAGCTGCACCCCTATTTCTCTTAAGTGCTCGTCAGTTATTGGGGTCTCCGTCTGGTTCGATTAGGACCTCCGATCTGGGTTGCTGTGCAGGTCTTTCTCCCCGTGGTCGGGGTCTTGATCTACTTCTGCGATTCTGATTCGGTCCAGTCCCCTCCAATGTGAGTTTCTGGTCATCTCCAGGCCTCCTGCGGGTCATTAAAGTGGACAGTTTTGCCCTCATGCAGGATTTTCAGTTGGGCTGGGAACAGCAGTCCGTATTTCACGTTCATTGAGCGTAGTTTCCTTTTTAGGTGTTCAAAGGATTGCCTGGCCTGTTGGACCTCACGGGTGTAATCTGGAAAAAAGGCAATTCGGGCTCCGTTATATGTCAATGACCCTTTGGTACGGGCCATTTGTAGGATGGCGTCTCTGTCGCTGTAATTAAGCAGCTTTGCGATGATTGTTCCCGGGGGTCGGGCTTCCCGTGGGCATGCGGTGTGCACGCTCCACTGAGAAAAACTTTGAGAAGGTCTTTGTTGCAAAGAGATCCGCAAGCAATTCCTCCAAGAAAAGTTCCACGTTGGGTCCATCTGCACATTCTGGCAGTCCCAGGATGCGAATGTTATTGCGGCAGGACCTTCCCTCTCCCTCATCGATTCGGGCCTCCAGGGTTTTGAGTCGGTTCAACGTTTGCGTGAGCTGTTGGTGCACCCCGCTCAGGTCATCCTCCACTCTGGAGATTCGTTGTTCCGTTTCCCCGGTCCAGGACGAGAGTTTCTGGAGGTCGTGGCGGAGGAAGGAGACTTTGGTGGAGATGGTGTCCATCTTCTGCTCTACCGAGGCGCGCGAGTTTTCGCTGGCAGCCATCACATCCTTTAATGAGAGTGGTTGCTTTGGCGGGGAGGGGGTTACTCTCGAGTCCTCGGTGCTTAATGCCGTGGTTGTGCTTGTGGCGTATTGGTCCATGGTGTATTGGGTCGAGGTTTTCTTGTTCCTTTCCTTGCCCATGGTGTTACTTTACGTGGGTCGTTTATTGCCTGTCTGGAGGAGCCGTTTTTCCACGCCTTATCTCGGGCCTCTACCGTGATCTTGTAGCTCATTTACAGTGTTGTAGTCTCAAGAGTCTTAAGCTGTAGTGTTCTCCCTGAGGTACAGTATGGTTCTGTTCACCGATGAGTTGATCGGGGTATTACCTCGTTTTTTGGTGCGGTTTATCTTAGTAGCTTAATGTAAATCGTTCGTATATACTTCCGTATCAAGGAAGGCCAACTCGCCTGCTCAATTCTCCCCTCGCGCCACCAAGATGGTTCCGTTCCCGTATTGCACAAAGTTCTCGATTATTTCCTCCCCAGGCGACCGCACCGCAGCAGGAGTGTGGTAGGTTGCCCCACCGGGTTGCCAGGTGGCGGATGTCGGGGCCACTGGTGCTCCGGTGATCGGGGGGAGGGTTCACAGGCCCTTCACGTCTGTTCCCGCCGTTCTGGTTTGGTCCTCTTGACTGGGTCGGGCGGTGCTTTCCGCTGTGTCCCGGAGCAGATATCTCGTGTCCTTCCGCTCGTCCTAGAGCCGAATGGTGCTCCGAGGTGCCGCTGCCCGGGAGTGGCGTTGTTACACGGGTCGATTCCGCCGTCGCGTGTGCCGGGGGAGAAAGTCGCACAGTCCGCCCGCCCTCGGCAACAGCAACAGGATATGGTCCACTGCAGTGCGGGGTCTGTGGTTTGTAAGTCGCCCGGCTGCTCCCAGGGTATTTAGCACCGCATCTGCTCCGGCTGTTGGGATTCGCAGCTGCCCATGCTTGTCTTCGTTTTAGTTATTCGCGACTCGGAGGCGGCCATCTTGGTTGTGGCCGCACGATACGTTCTTACAGTTTCCAACGCTGATATCTTGCGTTTTCCAGCGTGGATTCGGCCCTTTTCACGGCTAGGTGCTGCTATGATGTTCCGCTGCCCAAATTTATGGTTTTTTTGCGATTTCACCTTTTCGTAATGCAGGATATTACAGGATTTTTCAGGCGGCCGCGGGAGCGCATTCGAGTCACGTCCTCGTTGCTCGCTCGCTGGCCATGCCCCCCCGGATGAACCTGTTTTGACGAGGCTTTCATAGATCGGACTTGTCTAGCGACCTCATCAGAGGAGAAAATAGGAAAGGACAAGGAGGGGTGGTGAAGGGGGGGGGGGGGGGAGGGATCAGCTAGCACAGACTCGGAGGGCGAGGGAGGGAGGGGGAGGGGAGGAGAGGGTGGACAGGATGCCGTTGGTTTTTTGAGATAAAGTGAGAGGCCAGGGCATTGCAGAGAGCCTGGGAGGCAAGAGGGGTAGAGATTGCAGCAGAGTTGGCCAGCTCCTTGCAGATTTTGAACCGTTCAGCCAAGTTGTTAGGTGCCACAGAGACACAGGCTTAAATGTGGACTCTCTCTTCTTGGTGCAGGCAGAGAGTCGGTATTGCCTTTGGAGCAGGTGACTGGTCAGTTTGTCAGAGGATGAGCAAGAAGCCCTCCATTTCCTCTCTGCCACCCTACACTTATGTTTAAGTGTAGCTAGGTCTGAGTCATACCAGGAATTGCACTTGGCTTTGGACTTCAAGCAGATCCTCATGACAGGGGCAAGAGCATCAAGAGTATCAGAAATAGAAGAGTAGAGTAGGAACAGGGCTATGTCGGGGTGTGAGTCAGCCAGAGGAGGAGAAGGAGGAGGAGGAGGAGGAGGAGGAGGAGGAGGAGGGGAGAGAAGGTGGCAGCGAGCCTCAACTGACACATGCTTCATAGGTCGGATGTCTGAGAAGGTAGGTGGCAGTGTTTGGGTGGGCTTGGCTAGATGGGAAGAGAGATGAGGTGAGAGGAGAGAAGGCAATGGTCACTCCACGAGAGAGGAGTGGTCAGAGGGATAGAGAGAGGGAGGCCAGAGGAGATCAAGACATCAAGTGTGTGTCCTGCAGAGTGTGTCGGCCCAGAGGGGAGGATAGAGAGGGAAAGGGAGTCGCAGAGGTCGCGAAAGAGCAGAGATGAGGGACAGGGAGAAAAGAGGTGGATGTTTAGGTCACCAAGGAGGAGGAGTTTAGTGGTTGAGGCCAGGAGGGAGGAGGAGAGGTCAGCCCACTTAGAGAGAAAAGAGGTGATTTGACCAGGGGGCCGGTAGAGAGTGGCAACAGTGATAGTGACTAGGAGAGATTGAGAGCCTGCAGAGAAGGCATTCGAAAGAGGAGTAGATCTGAGTGGAAATGATAGTGGCAGGAATCCACTCAGGAAAGATCAGGGCTACACCCCCTCCAGGCCAAATGGATCTGGGTGCGGAGAGGATCTTGTAGCCATCACAGAGGAGAGTGTCAAAGCTTGTGACAGAGCTGGCCGTGGACCATGTCTCTGTAAAACGAAGGACATCAAGGTCCAGTTCTTGAAGGAGATGGCAGATGTCAGAAGAGTGTTTGACGGCAGAGCAGGAGTTGAGAGTGGCAAGATGAAGAAGGTTACCGGCCTTAAAGACTTTCTGGGGAGGGGTACAAATCAGAGGTACGCCCTGTGAAGAGGGGCAGAGGAGGGAAGAGTGGGCAACATAGCCGAGGAATGAGAGGAGGGGACAGCCGGAGATGAAAGGAAGTTGATGAAGCGAGGGAACTGCCTATCGAAGAGGAGGAGATTGGCCTGAGGACCTTGGACTATAACGGTGCCATTTAGGTAGACATTACGGATGATTTTGGAAGAGTCGAAAGAAGCCATTGGGACATCCCACGAGTGCCACCATTTATGGGAGAGGAGGAGACCGGACAGAGCAGAGTTCATATGAGCGGTCCATAGATCCGGTGAAGGAACAACAAAGAGGATGTCAGTGAGGGTCTGTCTGGAAGAGGCATTGGTATAGGTATTGGCAATGAGGAGACCAGGGTTGGAAGGCAAGATATCCTTTTAAATTTCTTCTTACCAAACCTAGTGAGAAGGGAAGGATAGTTGATGGAGAAGCAGTTGGAATAGATGGGAGAAACAGAAAGCGCCATGAGTGTGGAGAGAGGGGACAGAAAGCAAGTGCAGCGGTACAGAACAGTCACTGGGCTAGCAGGTTACAATCGATGGACAAGTTAAATGCAGAATACACCCAAGTTTGACTTTGTAGTTAAATGCAGAATGCACCCAAGTTTGACTTTCATAAATGAGGGCCAGGTAGTTAACTAATTGATTGTGGGCATCAAATGGTAAAGGGGAGTACAGAACAGCTTCAAAATGATACATAAAAGAGAAAGCTGAGAGTACCTGCTGATAAAGGAAGTACAGGGAAATCAAGAAGGGCGGAACTAACCCATGCAGAATAAGGTAGGAGAGTCATGGTAGTCCAATAGTCCAGGGGTAGGAGCCTCAGTGAGGGTTGGGCTGTGGCAGAGCACTCTTCTAGCAGCCTGAAAGCGGACAGGAAGCTGACGGGGGCCTTAGAAGTGGGCTTTGAAAGTAGGGAGCCGGCTAAAGCCTGTCGGCCACCAATAGGATACTTTATGGAGCCCAATGACAAATGGGCATGCAGGTAGGCAGATAGCAGGGAAGCACTCAGGCTGCCTTTTCAGGACGAAAAATGCAGCAACCATTATGGAATTACCACGTGTATAATGTTGAAAAAGCACCCCAGTGCAGCAAAATCCAGCACTTGCACCAACACGAAATTGAGGGCCACCAAAGAAAAGATGCAGGAGAGCACAGCAAAAACGGACAGGATGCATGAATTGTGACACGAGGTTGCACGAAAATAAAAATGCTGCTTTTTTTAGTTTTTTTTTTGTAAAACAGAAGCAGAGATGTTGGAATGCTTCTCAGTACAAAGGTGTCCTCCTACCTTTTGTGGAAGAATGGTTTGGCTGCAAGGCACGGCCTCCGGGCGTGCAATCAGGAAGTCAGCTGGGAGCATTTCGCTTTATGCTCAGGAAAAAAGGAATAGGACAGTAGGTTACTGCAACAGGAAGCTAAATTGCCAGAGGGGGTTGGTCCGTCTAAGAACAAGCACCAGTTACCAGGCGGTCTCTATGGCAGACACACCAACGACCTGGGTCACCCACAGGACTGTTCTGTATTGGGCGTCCAGAATGGGCAGACCTCCGGCACAGATGCTTTTTTGCCTAGTCTCCAGCTCCGTCTCTCAACCCGCTATCCCCAAGGTGGCTGTTAGCAGTGTCGAGGAGATTGGATGGGGGCTTGCAGGCTGAAAAGGTTGATTTATGCACCGAAATTAACCCGGTTCTTTGCCTATTGGTCTCATTATATGAGGGCCTGCATTGTGAGACCAAGCACAATACAGCTCTATTGGAATCTTTACTCTTTAAATTTGACAACGGCTAAGTGCACACTGCAGATCGGGAATTGCTTGTGGCCCACAAACCATCAGAACTTGGAGAGAGCCAAGTGCCCAGGACGAAAGCAAACGAGGCAGGCCTTATCCCAGAGTTTTTCGTTTGCCACACTGTTTCCCGGCAGACCTGAGAAGGTGGGATTACAAGCCCCATTGGACTCTGAAGTGGCAAAGGTACGGACTGACTCTAGTGGGGGTATGTTCCCAGGGGCAATTCAATGGGCCAAAAGGGCAATTATGGAAGCCCCTCCTCACTGTGAAACGATGACCGCCTCTATTCAAGAAGCGTCTGATGAGGCTTCCTTAGAAGAGATCTTGGCTTATAGCACCATCGGCCTTGAAGGGTCCCTTGGGAGTGCACAGGGGATCTATGAAGAAAAAACTGCCTAAGTGGCCTACGCAGAAGAAAATGAAAAATATGGTTACAAAAAAAATGGAGTGATGTGGGGGCTAGAAGCAACACCTTATTTGCTCAGACGGCGGTAAAAACAGCATTATCACAACTTAAACAGGTAAATGGAGGTAGGAGTTTGGCTGCTCCTGTGGCTGGATTTGGGAGGAGAGAGAAGGGTAACTGTCCAAACCTGGTTCGAGAACTCTTGCAGGGAACTGCCCAAAATTGAAATCTTGGTGTCATCACTGTTATAAAGTGAATGCGCTATGGGAGAAGGGGATAGCTACTGAAATTTACCATCTGACGGCCTCAAGGAAACGGCAAAGGAAAATCGAAATTGCATCTGGATGGAGCTGTCTGTTGCTGGGGAGGCCTAAACATCTGACTGAGTCCTATGGTGAAGAGATGAGGACCAGCCTTGAGTGGAGTGATCAGAGCCCTGCCTGTCCTCCAAGAGGGTCCTAAAATGCAACTGGCTTTCCTGACTTTAAACAAAGGTTTAAAATGTAATTAGTACCCGGTCGAGGGGTGTGTGGCAGTCTTCCAGCCAATGGGGAGGCTCAGAACGCAGGCGTTACCAGACGGTAATCCCGTCGCTTTGAGCCTCCTCGGGGCTGGTCAGCCGCTATCTCCCCTCGCCAGGGAATCAGGTAGGTATTCTGCTCCACACTCCCCTTCCCCTCCTTCCCCAGCTCTTTGCCCCCACCCCCTTCCCGCCAACCACTTTCCTCCCCTTTTTTAAAATTCCTTTTCGGAAGTGGACGCGCTGGAAACGCTTCTTTTTCCAGCACATCGGTCCACGACACGCCACCATGGAAAGGAAGAATGGACTACGCATAGTCACTTCTACTTACCATGGTGGCCATTTTTATTCGTTTACATTTTTTTTCTATTTTTTGAATGGGCGCCATGGAAAGGGACAACACACTTAAGTTCTCCTGTCCTTGGTGGAATTTTTTTTTCTTTGTTGTGAAACGCATAACTATTAAAATGTGCTTCTAGTACCCCGGTCCAATGGGCCAGGGTACTAATACCAATAATCTGCTTGTCGGGGTGCTGCATTACCTGACTCGGTAATGCCCCCTCGCTCCCCAAGCTCAGGGATTATTTCTTGAGTAGAATTGCGCCATTTGAAACCAAAAGGTAGGGGATTTTGCTTGCCGTTAATCCTTTCCCTTTATAGTGGGTGCGGCAAAACTGTGTAGATCCTTACCATATTTAAATAAAAAAGATTCCCCTTACCAGAACACCACAGGGTGATATATATATATTTTTTTGGTTAAAATTTGAAATTAACAAAGCTCATTCCCATTGTGCGCTGAATAACTAAAGACTGCAACTTAATTGGGTGATCGTAATGGTCCAGCTTCCCCAACACAGGCCTTTAAGTGGAGGGTGGGGTCTGAAATCCAAAATTCTCAAATCATCCTAATTTTTTCTGTCCAGCTTCCCCAGCAGACCTTTCTGCGGGGTGGGTGGGGGGGGTCTGAAAACAAACAGATAAATCACCCTGTTTATTTTAATCCAAAAGTTTGGGTGAAATCATAATTTCTATATGCATTTTGTACCAATGTAATAAGAATTGTGTTTTTCCCAACCAATTTGTGTGATTTATTTTTGTAACAAGAAGTTTAATATGTAATGGCTTGCTGTGAGAGAGCTTTTATTAACCCAAGTTAATATCTGAATGTGGATGAGAACAATCATTACCAGTTATGTATTGGGAGTAAGAAGAACCCTTTTAAAGTCACTGACATTTATAGAGATGAGAGCTCCTATAATCCCCAGGGGATGAAGGTGAGTTCTTAAATATTACCAATTTAGACCTGAAAACCCTTATTCCTCTGTAAAGCCAAAGCCTCATTGAATCCTTTAGGAATTATAAATAAGGAAAGAAATTAACTTGATGTTGATAATCTATTTAGAAAAGCTGATTTTGACATTGTGGACTCAAGTCCCACAATTCCCAAAGTACCCCTAGCCCCATGCATTTTGCAAATAATTTGTTAAAAAATGAAGCTATTAAGAAAGCAAAAACGCTGTTTTCGGCATACTCCCATTTGTTTCTCCTTGGATAAGTCAACGTTTCTACAGCACACTTCAAAAACAGCCGGGCGGAATTGGACCAGGTATGAAAGAACTTCGGCACAGAGTATTGACTCGCTTTGTGGGAGTGTGTCTAGGGTCTAGGGTTATTCCGTCCAGTAGTGGTTAAAATATTTGACTGGGAAGGGGGTGCCTCCCTCTACCAAAATTACAATGCATCAGTGAGGCTGTTCAGAAATAACTGCCGTTTCAAAAAAATAAAAAAAGTTTGCTCTATGCGAGAATTAACCACGGTTATAAAGGGTATAACTGCGGTTTGCCGAAAAATAAAAGTGGAAAAAATGCCATTTGGGGGAGGAAAAAGGACAAAATGGCATCAGACTAGAGGTGGGGAGGGGGAAAGAGGACAGTGGGGGGTGTGGTGGGGAGTGGACTGGGGACCAAGATCCGAGCTCAAACTCTTTGCATATATCGTACCCTGGCTAGTGGGCCCAAAGGAGAGAGGGGGGGAGGTCACGTGTGCATTGGCCACGGCCGAAGGCAGTGCTAGTGGGCCTCAAAGACATGGAAAGTACCTAGTGAGTGTGAAAGAAACCTATTGAGGAAACAAACTTTGGAAATGCCTGTGCCATTTGCAAATAAAAAGAATATGGTATAACAAAACCCTTGTAATTCAATGAAAAAATTTAATCGCAACAAAACACTTGAAATTCTGCGAATGTGGGGAAGTCGTGACCAGCTTAACTGGACACATTCCTGTTGCAAAGCCCATGGCCACATACATATGAAAAGAGAAAGGCAAAAACGATAACCTACAAAATGGCATTATGGGGGACATAGCATTATGGGAATGCGGCCAGTCCTGACTTACCACATCCACTGAATTGCATGGGTTTTGTTGCAATGAATATTTGCATTGTGCATAATTATAAAGATTAAATCTCTTTTTGTGTATGTGTATTAAACATCTTTATGTATTTACATGTTTGGGAACCAAGGTCTCCATATGGAGGCCAGGACAAAGGACTTCCTTCTCTACAATGATGAGTTGAGCTTGCCGGCCATAGCAAGCACATGGAACCGCTTGAAGGATTTTGCTGTGGAAAGGTTGCAGAGGACTGTGGATAACCAGAACAAGTATTTGACCTCATGGAGCCCTGGCCTGGCCACAGCAAACCAAAGATTGCACTGATATACATTATTTTTTTTGCCAAGTTATGGAAGCGAGCAGGACCTTGCGGTTGCCTTGGCTAGGTCGGGGCTTACAAGGTCGAATACTTCTGGTGGTTGGTCCAGTGCACCACAACAAAAAGAATAGTACACAAATTGTCAGTTCAGAACACTGTAAAATACTAACAACCAGTGCAACCTGGTGGCATTATATATTTTTTTTAAACGTTTTATTTGGTTTTTGTGCACAACAAACCACTTAACATGCAATACAACACACAGCGGCGGGAGCGTAGTACAGCCTGTGTGTTGGCGCTCCTTTAAATCTTATCGTGTCTGGTTTTTCCATTCTCTTTTGGTATTTGGGAGGGGGGTTATGAGCTCTTTGCCTGCGTTCAACCTTCGATAAGTCGAAGCTAATGTTGCGCCCCCATTTTTGTTGTAGTTCATGTTTGCGTTGCTCTATTTGCTGGGACTCTCCAAATTGTTCCCGGCACTTGGTACAAACAGCTTCTGCACCATAGTATTCCATGCTGTTATTCTTTCACTGTTTTCATGTGCCCCCCTTTGTAGTTCCATAGTCCATTCCGTCGACTCAGTCAGTGACCACAGTTTCAAGTCTGACCACCATGCCTCAATTGCCGGGCCTGTTTTGGATTTCCAGGCTATCGCTATTCGGCGTTTCACCAAGATTCATTAAGTCCTTCATTTTAGCCAGGTGCACTCTCTGCTTGCCGCCTCTCAGGAGTAGTCCCAGCAAATAGGATTCTGGCTTCTAAGCGTGCATTTGAACACTCCCGTGCAGCAGCTTTTGTCTTGATTTGGTCCCAGAATTGGGCAGACCCAGAACATGTGCAGCATGTCTGCGTCTTCCGCTGCACATCTGGGGCAGGTCTATTTTTGTTGTGCACCCCATCTTGGATATTCTGCTCGGGGGAAGGTCCGCTCTCTGCGTGACGTATAGTTGCGTTTGTTGACATCTCGCATTTCTGGAAACCTTTTTTTATGTACATCAAGGCCCTTGCCCATTCCTCACCTGTAAAAGTTTGAAGTTGCAATTTCCATTTCCTGCGTGCAGGCACTTCTGTGATATTTTGGTTACTCAGGAACAGGTCGTACAGTCTGGACACTTGTGTGTCTTCCTTCCGCCACATCGTACCATGCGTCTAGCGCCTCGTCCATCCCTTCTCCGGTGCGTAGGCTTGGCCACCTTTCGTTCATAGTTTTACCATGCTTTTGTGTAACCTGAATTGTCCTTTTGTGTATATTGTTCTCTTCCATTCACCCACTGCCTCTCCTTCCATAGGTCTCCTACTTGGGCTATTCCTTGGCCTCCCAGTGTCTTCGATATCCCTTAAGTGCTTCTGGTTGGGTGTTTGCTGATCCCGCTAGAGGGACGGACATGTGCTGAACAGGGGTCTGGGCATTTCAGGATTTTCCATGCTCTTCGCCATTTGGAGTGAGGCCCAGAGTAATGAGTGAGAGGAGCGACTGGTGTACAGGGTAGATTTATCCTTGTTGACGGATATGCCCGAGAGCCTAGCGAAATTCCGGCACTACGTCTAGTAAGTGTGGCAGATTGTCTTTCGGGTTATTGACCTACAGGAGCATGTAGTCCACATATAACGATATTAGGTGGGTGGTATTATCTATGCTTTTTCCTGCAGTGCCATATTCCTTCCTGAGTAAGATTGCCAGTGGTTCCAGGGCCAGTGGACAAAGGACTTCCTTCTGTAAAGCATTGGAGACAGCGGGCAGACCTGGTTCGTGCCCCTGTGTATCCTTCATGCTGTCGAGATATGTCTGCCTGTTTTGACCCTAGCTCTGGGTTCCGTGTATATCGGCCTGATCCACCGCAGGAGGTCCGCCCCATCCCAAAATGTTCGAGTACATGCAGGAGCCAATCCCAGTTTACTGAGTCAAAGGCTTTGACCGCGTCTAAGGAGGCAAACATGCTCTCTTCCTGTCTATGATTTGTCTGATCTATGATGTGATGTAATCTCCTTAGATTCCACGTAATGTTGCTTTCCGGGACGTATGCACTAGGGTATGAATTAGCTGTCTGTTATCTAGGGCTGCTATGAGGATCTTGCTATCCTGGTTGATCATAGAGAGTGGTCTGTATGATCCACAATCTATGGGCAATTTTCTGGGTTTTAGAATGGGTATTATTAGTGCTATCTGGGAGTTGACCCTGTGTATGCGCCTCGTCGTAGGTCTCGAGCAGATTGGGCACTATTATTCCTTTGTATTTATTATAAACTCCCCCGGCAGCCCATCCAGCCCCGGGGTCTTGGGCTTTGGAAGGCTTTCAATTACTACTTCTAATTCGTCTACTGCTAGTGAGACATCTAGTATCGCTACCTGTTCACCTGTTAGTTTTGGTAAGTCTATTTGGGTTAGGGTTTCCTGTATTTCCTCCGCACCTTGGTTCACGGAGTACAATTCCTCGTAAAAGCTTGAACACCTGATTTATGTCCTCTTGGGTTCTGATGATTTCCCCCTGTCTTATTCTTGATTGTGTTAATCGGGTCCCTACACCTGGCTTATCTCCCTCGGCATGTCGTTTTTGTATGTATTTCCCATAGTCTAGTCTAGTTTCCCCAGCTTCTCCCAGACGGCAGTACACTGTAGTCTTAGTGATATCAATTCTGCCGGTTCCACCCCAGTTAGTGCTGCTTGTCTCTCTGCCTCCGCTATATCCATTTCTATACCAGACAGTTCCCTTAGCACGCTCCTTTTGAGTCTTCCCATTTTCCCAATCGCTGCTCCCCTGACCCTTACTTTAAAGGCCACAGAGTTCCAGACTTATCTACACTGCCGGTGTTGTGCTGGAAGTATTCTTCTATAACCTTCTGCATGTGTTCTTAGAAGTCAGTGTCCAGTAGTGCTTCCGATCTCAGTCGCCATCTTGGTGTTTGGGCTCCCTTGTTTGGGCATCTCCATGTTTGTCACTAACTGGGCATGGTCCGAAAGGGTCTTTGCCTTAAACTCTATCTGTGAACTCATCCCGGGTTTTCCGCCCCAGTGAAGATGTAGTCTATCCGTGTGTGTGTGCCGTGTGGGGTGCTGTAGAGGGAGTAACCACGGGTTTTGTTCTGTATCTCTCTTCAGTTGTCTACCAGACTTAGCTGGTTTACGAGTGTCAGCAAGGCTTTCGCTGTTGGCGCTGTTTTTTTTAATTTGGTGTGGGTTTAGTGTACAGTTGAAGTACCCTCCCCAGATGTATGCCGCCCCTCTATATGGGGAGAGCTGGGGAGCAAGTGTCCTAAAAAAAACCTGGTAGCAGCATGATACGGTGCGTACGTGTTCACCAAGCACACTTCCCTATTTTCTAGTAGCCCATGCACTATTACAAGCCTTGCTTCCTTATCTTGTTCCACTGTTATTAGCTGAAAGGGGACATTGGCGGCTATCCACGTCAGTTGATCAGTATACTCTTTTTGCCCCCTGCCCCCACGCTTTCTTGCTATCTTGGACTGTTTTTCCTTTGTCGGGTGTGTTTCTTGTAGCCTTGCCACCTTCACTTTTGTTCTGTTTAGTCATGTGTCGTGGCCCTTGCCCCTGGCCCTCACTGGCAAATCGGCCTTCCAGTTAGGGCAAGGTCAAAGGCCTTTAAACCTCATCCAAGACTCTCTTGGAGTCAGTCCTGGCACCTTTGGCGCCAGGCTCATAACCATCATGAAGACCATCATTAGAATGGGACTATTTACTTGGGACTATTTGACTTGGGGGGGATGGGGGTGGTTCAGCCAACATGGAGGCGCACACGTAGCTCAGTTAAAAGGAACTGAGCTATGCGGTCTAGTCTTTTGGGTGTGGCAGGCCTGGGACTATTTTACCTGGACTACTTTACCTGAGACTATTTACACCACACCCAAACAGCAGAACATGCTTTGCATTATTCTGCTGTGGGCAGCATGACGCTCAGTGTCCAGTTCTTTGATGCCAGCTTACCTGAAACCAAGTACCTGCAGAGAGAGAAACACTACGAAACTTACTGGAACAGTTTCCTGTCTTGAATCCATCGCTGACTTCACTTCCACTCTCCTGAAGGTACGAACCCCATCATCCGGCACCGCATGCATCCTGGAATACCATAACCTGGAAAGAGGAGAAAGAAAGACAGCATTAGTAAGCGTTTACTCACGTTTCCTCCCGAATGAAGAAAGCCACACAATTTTTTACCTGGGTAGTCCTCTCCTGGTCAGTATCATTGCTGGAACATTACGGCGCTGGGCGAGGAACATCGCAACCTGCAAGGAGAGAAAAGACACAGGTTAGCAATATAAAAGGTGAAACAGCGCAGCGCTTCGCGTATTACTCACCGGACAGCATCGCCTACTTTCCCATGCTCCTCTTCAAACTGCATGACAACACCAAAATACCTTTCCAGACCTAAAAGGAAAGAAGCAAGACATTATTATTCGAACTAAGAGGAACATACGAACTGCATATAAAGACTGTAAAGCAGCAAACCTACAGAGTTGCAGCAGGCCTGGATTCCCACAGGGGGGCTTGCACCAGTGAAGTAACTTGGTTGCTGCTCGCCCCCCCCACATCTACGTGCCCCTGCCACGAGGAGCAGGACGGAGAATCCACCTTTTACAATATTAAGGTGAGGAGAAAGGCCAAGGGAGGTGGGAAAACAAAGACAATCTGGTATTGAATCCAGCTCTCCTATATTGCAGACCCCTCTTTAACCAGAGGCCTTAACAAGGGACCGGGAGAGGGTTCAAAAGTGTAAATCATCCAACCAGGGGTGGGTGGCGTCCCCATGGATACCAGGTGAACGTAACACCATGCGTACACTCTCAGCCTTTTTACGTAGTTATTCAGTCCCCGTACGTTCCATGTGGCTATACTAATCTCTTCAGGACTTGTCATGACAGCACTTTGTATGGCCTGTTTCTTCCCATGGACCTATCTGTTCCATATGACAACTATTATGCCTACTTCTATTTGGATCCTCGCCTCTTATGCTCTTTGCTCCAGGCTTCGCTTCCATACCCTCTCCGGGCGATAACTAGGGGGGGTCGATTGGATTATGTTGCTTCTGGGCCGTCTGGTGTGGTTTCACTCTCTAGTGTGTGTGCTAGTTTGCTCTGTGCCCTTCAGATTGCTCATTAAGAGTGTTCTCCTGCCTTCTTTCCAACTTTAAACCAACAAACTTGAACTGTTAACAAATGCCCAGCCACCCTCCCTGTGCTCAGGCTCCGCTGCTTCTCTTGCACAGTCCCTGTTTCCTGAGAATGGCCCACCGCAGGGCAATGCTTTCTAACTGGCATTGTAAACTTTCTCAGCGTTCTGGTGGTTGGTCGCTGCAGCAACGGTCGTGGCAGCCCCGGGGCTGCTCCATCTCCATCTCCCCCTTCTTGATCATTCTGGTCTTGGTTCTATATCTTTAACAGCCGTTCTCGTTTCCTCAGGTCTCTGCAAACCTGTTTCCTCAGGTCTCTGCAAACCTGTTTCCTCATGTAGTTATGGGGGTGCGATGCCATTGTCGTTTCTGGCTCCTGGTTGGGGTATGCCCTGCTGATCCATCCAGGCTTGAGCCTCTTCTGTACTCTCTTTTTTTTTTTGAAAATTGACTTTTATTAGGTTTCATTTGTGCATTACGACATTACATTGCATTTATTGATGTGAGTTAACATGAAAAAACCAAACGCAACACACCCCTCCTTTTCCCTCCCTCCACCCCCCTTCAGTTCAAATGTTCGTGGATTAGTTAATTGCTTGCTTAACGGGCTCTTTTAGAAACAGAAGTGTCAATGCACTGTGTGCGTGGCACGTCAAAGTCATGTGGACCAATTAGGCAAAGTTCACATTCGGGTCCGCGGGCCATGGCCCCGTGTCCTTGGGGAGGAGGGGGGTCCCTCAGCTCCCCCACCAAGCCTTAGACCGCTCGGCCGTATTTGTCAAAAAAGGGAAGCCAGATTTCCTCGATGCTGGATTTGGACTCGTCAAGCAGGTGTGTGAGGAACTCCATGTCGTAGATGGCCCTTACTTTGGTCACCCAGGTTTTTTCCCCTGGCATTTTCGGATGTTTCCATTTCTGTGCCAGGCAACATCTGGCTGCTACCAGCATCACCTGAAGCATATGGTCTTGGGTGCCCTCTTGGCCCTCCCCATTGTCAATACCGAAGAGGAGGAGGCAAGGGCAGGAAGCTCGCTCAACCCCATCCACCCCATTAATCCAGGCCCGTACCTTGTCCCAATAATTCTGAACCACTGGGCATCCCCACCACATGTGAATATAGTCTCCTCTTTCTGTCCTACATTTCCAGCAGTGTGGGTCGTATCCTGGCCGCATCCTAGCTATCCTCTGCGGGGGATAGTGCCATCGATGTAGTATCTTGAGGGCCTGATGGTGATACTGGAGGGAAGCTGTGGACCGATTAGCCCGTCTACACATCTCCGTCCATCTTTCGTCATCGATTTCCTCACCTAGGTCCCTACCCCATTGTGTGCGTGCTGGCGGTGGGTCTCTGGGGACAGAGAACAGAAAGAGCTTATAGAGGCGAGAGATTATCCCCTTGGAGCCCTTCGCGGTTAGAAGCCTTTCGAAGTCCGTGAGATCCCTCCTGAGGGTATCGCCCCAAGATGGCTCAGTAAGGACACCTTTGAGCTGGAGATAACGAAAAGGGGAAAGCGTGCCTATTCCCAGGGCTTCCTCAAGGTCATTCAGGGGTAGGAAAGAGCCCCCCCACCCACATTTGGCCAGTCCTACTAAGGCCTGCCTCGAACCATATCTGGTATGCTGCTGGTTCTGCTATTTTGGCCAGGAAAGGAGGGGCCCAAATACAGCTTAAGGGGGAGGGCCATGTTGTGAGCCATCTGTAGTAGCCTCCCTCTTTCCATAGGGACCACAGTACTCTCAGAATCGGATGGTTCAAGACGGTTCTGGGGATCTTATTCCTTGGGACCCAGAGCCATTCCTCTAATGTGACTGGTGCCAGGGGCCTATTGTCCATGGCTACCCACTGTTTTTTCGTTCCCGGTGAGAAGTGATCAACCAGAATCCTTAACTGGGACCCCCTGTAGTATGTCTCCAGGTCGGGGTAACCCACCCCCCCGTCCTCCTTAGCCCTGGTCAATACCTCATATGAGATTCTGTGTTTTTTACCCTGCCAGAGGAAATTAAGGAGGACTCGTTTTGTTTCATCAAAAAAGGCCCTAGGGACCTGCACCGGGAGCATTTGGAAGAGAAACAGGAATTTTGGGAGAATCACCATTTTTATGAGATTAAGGCGTGCCATCCACGAGAGACCCGTTCCCGCCCACCTTTCAATGTCTCTCCTGATTGCTGACCAGAGGGGGGGGGAAGTTGGCCACATACAAGTCCTCAAGGTTGCGTGTGATTTGGACTCCCAAGTAACGAAACCCCTCATCACTCCGTTTGAAGGGGAGGCCCTCCACAAAGGCCATCTCCGGGTCCGATAGATTCCCACCCACGAATGCCACTGATTTGTCTAGGTTGACTTTGTACCCCGATAGTTCTCCATACCGTGTGAGGCCCTGTAACAACCGGGGGATTGTTTGGGACGGTCTGGTGACATAAAGCAGGGCGTCATCCGCAAAAAGGCAGATTTTGCAATGCATGTCCCCCATTTGTACACCCCTGATGGCCATATCATTGCGGATCGAAATTGCCCAGGGTTCCATCACTAATGCGTAAATTAACGGGGATAGGGGGCATCCCTGCCTCGTGCCGCGTTCAAGGGGGAATTCTCTTGATTCCGTTCCGTTTGCCACTACTCTGGCCGAGGGGGAGGAGTAGAGCGCGGATATCCATCCCAACCACCTTGGGCCCATCCCCACAGATATGAGAACCTCCCTCATGAAGGCCCAGCTGACCCTGTCAAAGGCCTTCTCCGCATCGAGAGCCAATAGGAGTGTGCCCTCGTTTCTGGCCTCAGTTGTGGCTAGTATATGAAGTGTTTTCCTTAGATTATCGGAACCCTGTCTGTTAAGGACGAATCCCGCCTGGTCTGGGTGTATCAGGCGTGGGAGGGAATTTTCCAGTCTGGAGGCCAAGATTCTAGCAAAAATCTTGGCATCCAAGTTAAGAAGTGAGATGGGTCTGTAGGATCCACAGACTGCCTGGTCCTTACCGGGTTTAGGTATTACGGTGATGAGGGCCTGTAGGAATGTCGGTGGGATTGTGTCGCTACCCTTAATCTGGTTGAACAGTTTAGCCAGGGGCTTCACTAGGATCGATTGGGTCTGTTTATAAAAATCTGCTGTCTAGCCGTCAAGGCCTGGTGCCTTTCCGGCCTTCAGTCTTTTAATGGCTCCCTCCACCTCTTCTTCTGAGATCTCCCCCTCGAGGGCCTCTAAGTCTTGGTCGGTCAGTTTGGGGAGGGGATGTTCTGCCAGGTAGGAGGCAATATCCTCCTGTGATTCGCCCACTTGCCTGGAATAAAGTTTGCTGTAGTAGTCAGCAAAACATTCCGTTATTTTCTGCCGGTCCCCATGAATTCTGCCTCCCTCGTCGCCCAGCTGGGCAATCCCTCTTTCCGCTCTGCACCCCCGTGACCTCTGTGCCAATAGAGTGCCTACCCTGTCACCCCGTTCATAGTATCTCTGTTTGGTATATCGCATTTTTTTGACAACCTCCCCTATGAGAACCGTATGGAGCTCCTGTCTTTTGCCCTGCATCTCGTCCAGGAGTGCATCCCGGTCAACCCCCGGGGCGCCCAATCTGGCCCGTAGGATCTGTAACTCCGCACGGAGTTTGCTCTCGATCAGGCCCCTCTCCCTTTTACACCTCGAGCCCTCTGCCATAAGGAGACCTCTAAAAGTGGCTTTCCCCGCTTCCCATACCATGGACATGCCCGTCTCCCCGGTGTCGTTTGTCTCAAAGTAGGCCAGCATTTCTTGTTTCATGAAGTCGCGAAATACTGGATCCCTAAGGAGCGTGTCGTTACACCGCCATCGGGATGATCTCGGGGCGATGGGCAGAGACCAGTTAGCCACGAGTAGTTCGTGGTCCGACCACGTTATGGTCTCGACCTTAGGTTGGGTTACCTCCCCGTCCCCTTCCTCTGAGGTCAGCAGAAGGTCGATTCTAGTGTAGGTGCAGTGTGGGGGAGAGAAGAATGTGTAACCACCCTGGGCCGGGTACGCTCTGCGCCAAACGTCCACCCAGTAGTGATCCCTCAGGAGGCTTTGCAAGGCTAGGTTGTCCCTAGTGATCCCCCTGGGTGTCCCTCCCCTGGCGGACCACCAATCCAGTTGGGGGTCAGCTATGAGATTGAAGTCCCCGCCGAGTATCATGGCTCCCTCTGCCCATTCGTCCATGACACCAAAGATCCGCGTGAGGAACTCTACCTGACCCGAGTTGGGTGCGTATACGGTGGCAAGAGTGACTCGTTGCCCCTCGCAAAGCCCTTTGACGCCTAAAAATCGACCTCCAAATCCTCCCTTGATTTCTCCCCCGTGAGTTGGAGAGCCCTTCCCAGGAGAATGCCCACCCCCTCCTTCTTTGAGGTCGAATGTGATGCCCAATAGTTGCTGCCAATATCTTTCCCCTTGATTCTGGACTCTCTCCCTCGCTTATAATGTGTTTCCTGTAGGAATAGGACTGTCAAGTGTTGTTTACGGAACATATTGCCCGTGAGAGACCTTTTATTTTGAGAGTTTAGGCCCTTGACATTCAACGTGCCTATCTTCCCTTCAATCATTGTCATCTTTTCGGGTGTGCGTTATGAACCCCTGGTAGTGTCTGGATTTTAGAGCCCGCTGCCAAGCGAATTTCTGCGGTTTGAACTGACTTTCCCCCTGAACCCCTCTAACTGTCCCATTGTCCCTCCTTCCCCCTTCCCCCCTATTCCAAGCCCCCTCCCTGTTCCCTCCCCCCTCCCGCCCCACCCCTGAAATATAAGGCGTTCGTCCACTTTCCCCAACATGTGTTGGGGTTGGTCAACGAACCACCAAGGACTCTAACCCCAGCCCCGGGGTTTTCGTGTGTTTGGGGAGTCCCATTTCTCGAAATCGATACGGGTCGGCCCCGTCAGATCCTCGGTACAAATAGCCGAGGTAGAATTCTGGAATCCGAAGCCCCCACCCCAGTCACACAAACCATTAACTTGGGCCTCGTGTGTGGGCCAACACAAACAAACAGTTAACTTTCTAACAAACTTTCACCCGCCCCATAGTCCGGCGGGCCAGTCGCAGCACCGACGCGGCGTCCATTCAGGGCACCTCGTGAGCCCAGGGCCTCCAGCGCCCGGACCCCGAGTCAACGCTCACCTTGTGATTTCCTCCACCTCCGATCGAACGATGTTATCATGATTTCGAGTGGTCTGCAGAGTTTGTCGACGGGTGTCTAGTTTTCCGAAACTTCCGGGCCCCCTTGACCTTGGATTTGCCACTGTGATTTCCTAGTCTGTCGGGACCCCTGAGGGGGTCTCGGGATCCTCCATCCTGGGCACCTGAGTGGCCCGCCTGGTCGCCCACCAGATCATCTGTGACCCTCCGAATATCCTCCTCCGACACCAGGTGGTGTTTCTCTCCTAACCATTCAAATTCCAAGTAGAAGGGATGCCCCCAACGATATCGGACCCCTTTTCCCTGCAACCATCTTGTGAGGGTGCCACATTTCCTCCTCATTGACAGGGTAAGGGCCGACAGATCTTGAAAGATAGACACCTTTGAATCGCTGTACTGTATGTTGCCAAGATGTCTCGCTTTCTCTAGAATTTTGACCTTGTCTCTGTAATAATGTAGCCGAACCAAGACCGAGCGTGGGCCCCTGCCCCCTCCCCCAGCTCGGTGCACCCTGTCAAAGTTGATCGTCCCAGCATCCTCTATTCCCAGGGCGATCCTCACAATGTCGTGCACTTTGCCCTCGAGTCCTTGTGCGGATTCGCCCTCGGATTCCACCAGGCCAAAGATGCGCAGGTTGTTCCTTCTCTCCCTGTTCTCCATGTCATCAACCTTAAGCCGAAGTTCTTCCTCTCGTCTTTCCATGTCTCGGAGTCTCATGTCCATTTGGGTTTCAAGGAGTGGAGAGTTGATTATTTTCGACTCCCTCCATTCGGTCTTCTAGGGTGGTGACTTTGGTGGTGAGGTCAGCCAATTTGGCCCCCATGTCAGTCCTCATCCCTCGTATCTCCTCCAGAATCGTTTGGATATTGTTCTGAATGGCCCCCAGGTCTGGGGGTGGGGCAGTGGGGCTACCGGTCGCCATGACACTTTCGTTGGCCACGAATTGGTATTTCTGCAGGTTTTCTTTCCAGCTCATGGAAGGTTCGTGTCGGTTACTTGTCAGCGGGCACCGCCTGTTCGTCAGCCGCGTCCGGGTCAATTAGGGTGTCGGGGGGGGGGGGGGGGGGAGGGGAGGAGATGGGGTGCGTCCCCCGGAGGTGGTTACCTTGTTTGGCTTCGTGGATTAGCCCTGTAGTGGAGGGTTCCCGGTATCTCAGCTGGGGGGGTTCCCAAGGTCTTGCAATGTTTACGATGTGCTCCACGTTCCCCTTGGTGCCCCTTTTACTCCAAACGCCCTCCCAGTGGAGGGGGGTCACAGGGGTGCTGAGTAGGGGTCTTTTCCCTTATGCTTGCCTTTCCTGGTTCCCCAAGCCACGCTGCCGCGGGGATGGTCCCTGTCTCCCTGGTATTTTCCTCAAGTGGGAGCGGTAAGAGGAGGAATGTGTTGGGGGGGGGGGGGGCGCGCTCCCGCTCCGGTCCCCTGGCGCTGCTCCGTGGGCGAATGGGCCCTGGGGCCGTGGAAAGGGCGGGTGGGCCCGGGCCTCCCTGTGACCGAGCGTGCCGGCGGCACCTCGGCTGTCTCGCCTTGGGAGTCCGGGGCGTCAGGCGCGGGGCCCCCGAGCGCCGTGGGCCGTTTCGGTGAGTGCTGTGATGGGAGGGGGGGGCGCGCTCCCGCGTCGGCCCGCCTACAGTGCCGTTGCTCCAAGATCCGGAGGATGGTCCTCTCCGAGCCGGGACCCTATAGCAGGCCGCGCCAGCGGCGCCCCGGCTGCCCCGTCCTGAGTGTCAGAGGCGCCAGGCGCGGAGCACCAGGGCGCAGCGGGCCGCCCCGGCGTGTGCTCCTTGGCCGGGCGGACTCTCTTCGGGTCGGGTCACTGGGTCGTGCGGTAGGCCGCGTAAGGTGTCCAGGGGGGGGCGCCGCGGGCCCACAATCTCGGGCCTATTCGTGAGCGGGGCGGCCCGCGTTGCCTTCTACGTTGCCCCGCGCCATGACGTGGGGGAGGGGCAGCTGGTGCCGCCTCGGTCCGTGTAACTCCGCACAGGAGCGTCGGATCGGGACCGGAGTTGGGTCCAGGTGGGGGCTACAGGCCCCAACGTCTCTTGGTGGGGGTCGCGTGGTTCATGGGACCCTCGTTCCGCTGGTGAGTCACAGTTTACCCGGGGCTGGGTGCAGAGCTCGAAGCTCAGGCGTCCATCCTGCCTGCGCCCCCTGGTGGCCTCCCTCTTCTGTACTCTTAAAGAAGTAGGATCGACCGTTGTGTAGCACTTTTAGTTTGGCAGGGTATAGCAGCATGTATCGTAAGTTTGATTTCCTACGGCGCTCCTTCGTTGGTCCGAACTGTGCTCTTTGCCTTTGTACTAGTAAAGTGTCGTCTGGGTATATTGCCAGCTTTGAGGAGTTCCTGGTAATCACGCCACCATCTCTAGAGAAGGTAAGGATCTTTTCTTGGTCCTTAAAGTTCATAATTTTGGCTATCGTGGGCCTCGGCGGGGCACCTGGAGGGGGCTTTTTGACCAGGGATCTGTGTGCCCTTTCCACTGCAAAGCCCTGTGACAGTGTACCTGCGCCCACCTCTTGCAGTTGTAGATTTTCTATATAGTTCGTGGGGTCTCTGCCCTCCTCTCCCTCAGGTAAACCAACAATGTGGATGTTGTTTCTTCGGGCCCTTCCTTCTGCGTCCTCGACTCTATGCTCCAAGGTTTGTATTCTGCCAAGCTTGTCTGTAATTTGGGATTGGGTGCTTGCAATACTGTTAGTATTATCCTGCACTTGCTGTTCCGCTGTGCCCATTCGGTCCACCCGGACCCTAACATCCTGGCGTAGCAGGCCCACATCCACGATTACTGCGTCCATTTTATGCTCTGGTGCTGTCTTCAGTGCTGCTATCGCCTTTAGGATAGGGCCGTCTTCCTGGCGCCCTGCATGCTGGTCCGATTCCCCTTTTGCCCATGTCTGCTGAAGTGTTGGGGCCATTTTTTGTTCTGTGGAGCGTAGGATTCCATTGCCCTTTCTCCCATGTTGCTTGTCTGGCATGTTGCTCATCTCCCTATTCTTGCTTATGTGCTAGTTGTCGCCGCAGTTGGTCAGGTGCAGTTTGGTCGGATTAGTCCCAGATTTTCTGGGAGCTACGTGGGTGCAGAGCTAGTCTCGAGGTCCTTGTACACTGTGCACCGCCCTGTCTAATGGTCAGGTCTTACAGCCCGGCTTCATGAGTTGGGGGCCCAGGCATGCAGTCACCCAACCTAGTTGTCCTGGCCGAGTCACTGTGCCCTTGATCCCTTACTTTCTTGGGGTCTTAATTCCTTCAGAGGGGCTAGGGGGAAGGGGCTGGTTTTCGCAGGGTCTCTGCACCTTCTCGCTGATGTCGGTGATTTGGTTTCTCCCGATGTTGCTTGCTTGTCAGCCTCTCTCTGCGTCCTCGTCAAGCCAGCCAGTCCCTGTCCGCCGTTGCAAGCTGTCGTGTGCTGGCCTCCCGTTTCAACTAGCAGCGGTTTTCAGTATGGCTGCTCCCGCCGTGCTCTGGCATCTCGTCCTGGAGTTTCTGCGCGAATCGTACCAGTTTTATGGGTATTTCATGTAAGATCTTTCGGGAGCTCTGAGATTGTGCTGCCTAACCGCATGGCCGCCAAGCCACGCCCCCTGCATCCTGGTAATATTTAATCGATTTTGGTGCTGGTGGCAACCTGGTCTGTGCCAAAACTAGTGGACGGATTTCCACATAATAAACAAAGAAACAACTGCACTGCTTGGTTACACCTCTTAAACAAATTTGAAGCAAATCTGTAGGCTGTAGGCTATATGCTTGTTTAATGACTATACAGTTTCATGTGAAAACCAATGCAAAAGTGCATTCCACTGGTGAAGGGGTGTCTTGCTGCTAGCAAGCAGCAGGGTGAAAAAGGGGCCATATGAAGACATGATGTGCTTTCCACATAGTGGATGAGGCAATGGCATGAGGGGCACTACCCATGCCTCTGTAGCCCGCTCCATCTGGCAGCCAGTGGGGATGAAGTTGTACAGGCCACCACAACCTCCAGAGAGGGTAAGCTAAAACAGCCACAGACCCAGGTCAAAAGGAAGTGAGGGTGAGCTGCAAAGGAAGAATCCAAAGGCTACGGGTCAAGTGCTTGACCCAAAACAAGTCGCATTAATGCAAGCTCAAGAGAAGGGACATAAATGATTGTAGAATAAGAGAGATAGAAAGCACCATGAAGATGTGCACATCAGCTTATCAAGGTGCTTGTTTCCTGGGCTTTAAGCTTTGTGGTTGTTCTTTTGCTGTCATAATGGGCTGCTTTGGGTATTTTAATAACGCAATATGCCATAATACTGTACTCTGTCTTGCCATAAAATCCATGGCAGGGCATGTAGTAATGTTGCTCAAGGCTTGATACTGAACTCTGGTGTCTCTGATCTGGTGTATGCTTCAGTGCCCACTAGAGCATCTTGTGGCACCATTACAAAATTGGGAAGTCTACTTTTGATTGTCATTATGTTTAGTTTTGGCTTCAACTGTAACCCGAATTGCATTGCAGTACAGATAGGAGAGGGTGATGGGATGTGAGGCGGTAAACACAGCTGGTGAGTGGTGTGACTTTTTTCCCACCCATTGACCGCCAGGACCTTTTGATATGCCTTTCATTCAGTTACTGATCAGGCACATGGCTTGGTTTTTGTTTGAGCTACAGGGCAATGTTCTGGACCAGCACTACAACTACTCTGGCCCAGTTGGTGTTTTATGAATCCTAGGAACTGTCTGACGAACACGTTGTTGAATGCCACGTAAAAAATAAACAGCCACTGTGAAACCCGAAGCTGTAACACAAGAGCAAGAAACTTCCAAACGTCCACAGGGCTGCAGGAAGCCTCTTCTTCGAAGACTGGGAGAAAATCAGATTTTGAAAGTTGTCAAACTGGCTGAATACCTGGTTGTGATCTTTGTCTGACTTGGCTGCATTATGGTTGTGATCTTTGTACTACCTTGTAAGGCGGTGCTCGTGTGTAATTAGGCTGATAAACGTTCAGTGCTTTTGGGCAGATGAATGAGTCATTTATTGATTTCTTTGTTTCTGCTTTTTGACATCTATTATGAGCAACCGTTATTGTACAAGGCGTGCAGTTAGCGATTCATGTTTTGATGCTGGCTTCTAGTGATTACTCTGCATTAAAACGTTTAAATTGGGCAGCACTTCTGACTGGGCCTTTTTATGTCCTAGCAAAAAGTACCCTTCTTTGAACGGGTTCTGTGGTGTGATAAATCTGAGTGCGTTCTCACATTTAATATGTTTAAGACCCACCCCTCAGGTAACCAAGAGCAGGGTAAGAATTCTGACCTCGGAAGTGAGGCTGTGAAGGGGTACTACTGGGATGGAGAGTCTTTGAAGAACGGAAGTGGGTTGCCCGCAGATGCTGGCATCTCCCTTTTCCTAATCCGAAACTATCCCACCTCCCCTCTACTGTCCTAGGATATCATCACGCATGTCCTACCGTACCCCAAGATCTTCTGTCAAACACTCACACTCGGAGGAAAGCAAGAGAATATAAAAAACCCTTTTCTAATTAGAACTCCGACTTATCCTCCAGTCCCTCTAATATCATAAACTATGAGAAGAACCAATCTTTTCCTTCCCTGTTAACATCATTTACTGAGGGTACCAGAGTGAAAGAACCAATACCAATTTCCTATCCTAAGAACACCCCTAGACCAGAGACATGGTATTTCTCCCCCTGCTCCTTCCTTGACAGTGACCTACCCAACCTCCCACCCCGTTGGCCTTCATAGAATATATTAAGACATACAATCTTCTTTTTCCCAAGTCTCACTCAAGTACTGTGACGAAGAAGAGGAAATCAAGAGGAGTACAGATTTCCTATGAGAAACACCACTATGGTACTGGGACAAATAATATTCACATAGGGCCACATCAACATAGGCCGTGTCCCACTAACAAGGCTAGGCAGGGACAGGCAATTGAAACCATGCCCACCTGCAGCCTATCCAGTCTTAAGCAGAATATAAAAGGAATGCTAGCAATCAGCAAAGAGATAGAGTTGGGAGCAGAGCTGAAGAGCCGTGGCTTCCCTGGACCATCTGGAAGAAACTGGGATGCCGAGGGTCTGAAGAAGCATCTGGGAGAAGCGTAGCCAAAGACCCTGGTTTCCAGCAAAACGGCAAATTCCAAAGAAGGGAGCAGAGAGGCGTGCTGATCCCTTGTTACATTGGTAAAATGACATGCTTGTTCCCCTGGGCCAGGACAGGAAACCAGGAGTGTCTGAGGGGCAAGTAGGGCGACCCTGACGTCAGATAACAAAGACGCTAATCCAAGAACGAAGAAAACCCCACCGGTGAGTGAACACAGTGAGTGCCCGGTGTGTATTGAAGTAAGTGAGCAAGATACAACGTTGCAGCCCGAACGCGTAAGACTGGAGACGTGTCGGGTGAAATTGAATAACGGAATTACAAGGATACATAGTGGCAGAGTGGTCACCTGTATGATTACATGTTCTCAAATGACTCTGTGTAAAGAAAGGAAGTGTCTGCAAAGAGAGGAGCTGTGTGCGGACATGAAAAGAGAGCGAAATGGAGATCCTAAAAAGAGGGACCTGTGTGAGGAAGGAAGTGGGAGCAAAATCCCCACAAGTGATAGAAAAGTGTTCACAACAAAAGAGTGTTGGAAAAGCATTGGGGTGGCCACCAGGCGGGATATTCTAGGAGAACTCTATTAAGGATAAGGCACCTGGTTGTGCGACCTGTAATGGATGGACTGTGCAGTCTGATGACTGCGCCACGACCAGGGGCACCCAATTGAAAGCAAGGAGCTGCATGAGCTAATGGGATGCTGGGTTCACAGAAAGGAGACCCAGAGAAGCCTAAATAACTTGCCAAGAAAAGGTACAGTGAACTTCCTTTTGCCAAGTAAACATTGTGCCAAGTGAACTTTTCTTTGCCAAGTAAAACCTGAGACATGTGGAACTTTATAATTCTCAGTGCCTTAAACTTGGGGAAGGGAGCTGCAGAAAGGCTCAGTTGTCACATTAACTTTATTTTGAACACTGTTGAGTTGACCAAATCCTTCACCCTTTTATTCTGTAGAAGTGGGGACAAGTGTCGGTTTTGACATAGACAGTATTTTGTTTTGGACTGACATATTTAGGCCTCTCTTAGTTTTCTTTACGTCAGGCAACATTCCCATCTTAGAGTTGGGGCAAAAAAGGCGTTTCACTAGTCTTTGTCGTCTCTTGATACCATGCCTGTCTCACAGTGGACAGACATGACAACACTCATCAATTGTTGAAAATCAATGATCCTGTAGGTTGCTGTTTCGATTTGCTTATCGCTTGATGTGCCTTGCACTCTGAAGTAAACTGCACTGAGAATGGGTGTGTGTGGCTGGCAGACATTGTGTGGGGGTGGAAGGTGGGAGTTGGTGTGCTGCTGCATACTTTACCTACTGTGCTCTTTCCCCACATGTTGCTTCACCCTGATGTGGTGCCGTTTTGTTGCAGTGCATTATGGTGCAAATGTCCTAGAAACCGCGCGGTCCATCCATAACCACATTGATGTTTCACCGATTTCAGGCAACCGTCTCAAGTGTTATGTTGCTTAAATCCGGGGGAAAAGGTGCGGTGTCCAAACGTTATGTAGCCAGTCATGTCTGGAGGGTCCTAACGAGTAACTGCAGAATTTGGTGCAATTGGTGAAACTTCGCCATGCCACAAACCCACAACCAAATTTTGACTTGTGCTGAAGTCTAGGGAAAGGGACGTGGGGTTCACATGTCATGTAGCCAGTAATGTCCGCAGCTAACTGCACAAACGGTGAAACGGTGTGGCATTGCATGAGGCACAAGCCTTCACCACAAACCCACAACTGTTATAAATGTAGATATAGGATTCCGTAGTAAAAATCTAGCGAGCAACTGAGCACTGTACGAAAACTGAAGGCAATACAAAGCTATGATGGGACTAGCTGAGAAAAGAAAAAACGCTTATAGGGGAAAGAAGTGTTATTGGGGGGATTGGGTATGCCTTCCAAAGCAAGGTCTTCAATTCCTTCCAAAGTGAAGGAAAAATGGCGCCAGTCTGCTCATAGATATGTTATTTGAGTGCGGCAGGACACGAACTGTTTAATTTCTTTCAATCTGGTGATGGTGTGGCTTCTGGTATTGCAGAGGCTTTTGACGATGGCCAGTTTTTCAGCCAAGTACAATGTTCTATTTGCCATTACCTTGTATGTGCTGCAGACTCGTCGCTCTGAGTGTTGTGGGTGATGTGCTTGTGGTGTTTCTTCTGTCGTGTGATGAGTCAGGCTGTGGCTTGCCGGTGCAGCTGTCTGTAGGACCAGGAAGGAAGTTTTGTGTCCAGTGTGAAGACGGTAACTCCGTTCAAATGAGAGCTGGTGCCAGGTTGTCTGGGTTACCTTTGTAATGTAAATCTTTAAGGACAAGTTGTTGTCGATTATGCTAAGGGATTTGATGACCAGTAGGAGATCACGTCTCCTGCTTGATTGTAAAGATCCAATATTTGATATTGAAGGATCAGAAATGCATGCATTAAAATAAATATTTGCAGCTCCTGAGAATTTACCACCTGTGGCAGTTGGGAGCTAGTACGTAGCATTCCGGTAATCTAATCTCCACACCTGATGCACAAAGTTTATTTTTTTTATAAACCATTTTACACATTTTTATATATGGATTAGTATACTGTGTTTTCCAAATGTGTCCTCGAACCCCCTCCTGCTGACACACATTCTCAAAAACTGATAATGTCACATAGGCATGTTTGAGTGACTCGTTTGTGTGACTCTAGATTTCGTGGAAGTCCAACGTAGCTTTGTTATTGACCTAGCCCAGGGTCTTTTTTAGGCTACAAACAGGAGCTGAGGTGCTCCCAGCAATGTCTTGGAAGTCTTGAATATCAAGTACACATTTTTATGGAGCATTCTAATGTTGGTAAGAAACGCAATAGGCTGACTTCATCTTCTGCGCCATTTGTTCGTAATTAAATGTGGATACTTTATCCAATTGAACAGGATTTTGCAAAGAGCATGCTTAGAAATATAGGAAGCTTTCCCTAGAATGTGGCAACGGCTGCGTACTTTTCTTTTAATATGCATGTATGCACTTGTTTTAGGAAGGTTTTAACCAAGTAATCTTGCATACCCAGCAGTTGGTCGGGCTCTTGGATTTGAAAGATGTTGTATGCTGTATACTATACATTACATGAAGCAGAATATTTCTTGTTTTGGGTCTCGATTGTTTGGAAATTGGGGCTGTTCAGAAATGCTTTTGAGAAACCCTCAATGAAAGCGTTACGTGGATACTCTAAAATGATAGCATTTTCCACTGAACGCAGAAATCTTTACTCTCAATTCTTAAGTCCTGAAAGATAATATTTTGCTGTACTGGACTCCCTTTTTCGAATTAGGTCTTTGGGTGTTGATGACGTGCCACCTATGGCGGCCAAGTCATTGTCCACAGGAGTAGTGGCCTGATTGAGTGGAATATTGGTTAGCCCCCACTTTGGAGGAAACAACTTCTATGTTCTTTTTTTAATTTTTTTTTCTTTTTTTTTTTTTTTACATTTTAGTAGATTTGGCCTTTCCCTTATTACTCCATGGAAATGGATAATAACGAGCCTCTCCCATTGCAAACCTGTGCTGCCTGTAGAGTTGTAGTGCGTGTGCGAAAAATGAGCTAAAACATGGCACCATTGCGTGGCCATTTTGGACATTCACTTCCATTACCACAATGAAAGCCTAAGTTTTCGTGAGCTCAGTAAGTACACATGCATACCTGCAGCGGAGGCAAGGTCACATAATGATGTCAGATGAACCAACTGTGGGGAATAGTTGTTGTATTGTATGCCGAAGTACGAGCCGGAAAGGGAGTCCGAACTTTCTGCAGGTGCAGTGATAAGGAGTACTGGGAAAAGAAGCTAAGGGAAGAGAAGCTGGGTTCTCCCACTTCTAACTGGAATTTTCCACTCTTTGCTCCTTATGCTCAGGACGCTCAGCTGCAGACCCCGTTAGTAGGAGGGATCTCTTTGCCTACCTGCTCTGGGGACTAAGCAGTGTTGTGGTGGCCAAGATGAAGGTGTCTTCTGCAACCATTCTAACAGTGATGCTCTTTTTCTATGTTTTTGTATAATTGACTATATATGGTGTGTGTAGGTATAACGTGCGAATAAAGGGCCTATAACAAGCCATTTTCCTTCTAACTATTGGTCTAAGTGTGATTTCCTGCCTATCTGAGTCCAATAACTTGTTTTGTTAGAGTCTGGGGGGGGCATAAGTTTGAAGTCCCTCCACGTGGCCAAGCAAACATGAGTGTTCTCTCCTGCTGCCTACAAAAGGTTGTGGGAGCAGGCGAAAGTGTCCCTCTCCCCTTGCCATCGGCAGGGGTTCAAGGAGCAAAGTGGTGAGTGGAACACCAGAAAAGTGACCTTTTTATGTTTTCACCTCCAGCCATCCAGATAATTCCCATACCAGTCATTTTTGATCTCTATAAATCGGGAAATGCTCTAACAAAAAGAAACTGAGTGAAAATACTTGCAGCAAAAAATAGGAAACGACAGACCCATGGGTGTGCTCTTTCTGCCCCCGTCCCAACTGCCCCATTTTCATACCACTAGCACAAGCAGCGCAGTTGCACAGGGAAAGGCTTGATTCGTTTTACTGTCTAATCTTAAGAGGAACCTTGGATGCAAGTCTATGTTTCAGTTTATATTAATTACTAGCACAAAGTATGGATTACAAAATATCTGATTTTGAGTTGAAATATATTTTTACATGTCAAAATAATAGATAGTAAAGAAAATTAGACCCCATTCTCAATGGGGCTTAATTTTCTTTACTATCTAACAAATTAAAGTTTTACTCCCAAACATTGTGAGTAAATAACTGGAGTTCAGGTAGCACACATCCTCTGCAACACCAATTTCCATCTGTGTGTAGTCACTGCCCAACTGGATTGACCTCTTTTGATGGATTGACATTAAAAAGCTGGGAACTTGGTGGAGGTAGACGGTAGTGATTGTGTGTTGAGGCAGTGGGGCTGTAGCTTGGTAGTTAATGGAGATGGGGAAAGTGTCTGGACAGTTGATAATACTTGCCAGTGAGGCAAGCTTTGGTGTTTTGACGGCGATCTTTGGCCACGTTGCTGTCTTGTGGCGGGCTTCCATGTTCCTGTGCCAGGAACCTGAGAGGCAGCCTGCATGGCCAACAGAGTAGACTATACAAAAGTAAATGTTTACTTTAACAATGCACTTGTTTCCAAATGTCCTACAGTGTTTGCAGAGACTCACCCAAGTCTCATACCTGCTCAGTGTGAGGCACTGTCGGCCAGCAAGGTTTTAGTCCTATTTCAGATGAAACCATATTGGAATCTATAAGTGTTGCTGGAAACAAGTAGAAGTACACCTAGCTATTTGAAGTATTTGCAGGTTACTTGCAACATAACATGGAACTTTTAAAGTGCTTAGCTCAATAAAAGCTGATTTATGCGAAGCAAATTATTTTAGCAGTTAGGTCATGTCGTACCCCTGCCAGTGTGTGAAGACCATTTTGTTTGAGTTTGCTAGTCAAGGTGAGATTTTGTCTCCATTTTATCCAGTCGTAAAGTCTTTATGTACATATTTATTCCATGCCTTGTTCTAGACCATACATTTTGAATTAACCCACTTTTTAGGTAGACTTGGCGTCTGCAATGTATTTCATAAGTTTTCTGTTTGTTACCTGATGCTAGTGTATTCTCTTCGAAAGGCGTTCTTGGAACTTTTATCCCTTTAAATCCTGCAAGAAAGAGCTGCCATAGGTGCATTGTTTTGAGGCACTGTAAGCAGATGGTCTGGGCATGCTAAAAGAATGTAGGGATTCAAGGAAATAGCCATATTAAACAAACAAAAAATGAAATGCTAGCAAGAGTGATAGGTTCAGAAACAAAACTTTCTGAATTTTTATCATAGTTCATGGTATTCTATTTTCTCATTTTAGTGCCTATCACCCAAGTGCTTTGACTGTACGGTAGCTATGTTTCTCTGAATATACTCTTCGACCAATATTATTGTGAAGTAGGAGTGCTTGACACCAGCAAGGTTTCGGATAAGAGCAGCACTAGCAAAAAGTACCCGTTCCCCCGAACGGGTTCTATGGACCGGCATGACGACACTCGTCAAATCTGTGATCCTGTAGGTCACTGTTTTGATTTATCGCTTGATGTGCCTTGCACTCTGAAGTAAACTGCACTGAGAATGGGTGTGTGTGGCGCGCTGACATACCCCAGAGCAGATGTTGGGTGAGCCGAGAGTTGGTGTGCTGTTGCAACCTGGGACTTACTATGCTCTCTCCCCACATGTTGCCTTAACCAGGCATGGTGCAGTTCATTGCGGTGCAAAAGTCCCAAAAACCGTGCACTAGGGTTGAGGACCAGTCCTCCTACGACCACGTTTATGCTTTCGAGATTTCAGGCAACCGTCTCATGTGTGAAGGTGTTGAAATCCAGGGAAAGGGGAGGTGGGGGTGTCAAAATGTCATATAGCCAGTAATGTCCGGAGGGTCCTAACAGGTGCCCATGCAAAATTTGGTGCAGATTGGTGAAACTGCGTGGAATTATAATATTTTCGTATTTGTATAGCGCTACGAACCCTCCGGCATCTGAGCGCTACTTATTATTACCGACGGTGTGTGGTGCTCATTTATCGACCTCGGAAGGATGAAAGAATGAGTTTGGCCTGGCCAGGATTTTAACCTGCATTGGTAAGCTCTGCATGGATGTCAAAGCGAGCGCTCTACTCGCTGTGCCACTTGACCGGTAATATATTGTATAAGGAGCAACACTTCGAAACCCACACTTTCACTTTTATAAATATATTTCGAATGGATTGTGTCCTCCCACATATTCCTTATACTTGATATTTCCCAATATCCAGATTGCTGCCTCAGCAAATATATTGATTTCTTATTTTTTTATATACATTTCTCTTTTCTTTTTTTTAAAAATTATTATTATTTTTTTTTTTTTAGTAGAGGGCGCTGTGCGCCGTTTCGATGTCCCTCAAATTTCGCCTTCTTGGTGTCGACGTCACCACAGGTATAAGTAGCACACGCAGAGCCCGTTGCTCAGTTGCATTTTTCCATGCTTCAAAGTTTCGGTAACGTAACGCTTAGTTCCTAGTTTCTTACTTCAAATTTCTTTGAGCCATATGGGATCGAAAACTCTAATTTTCAATCATGGCACCGTCTACTCCTCGGTCCGGATTTAAGAAGTGTCATGACTGTGATGCTAAAACGTCTGTGACGGACCCGCACAGGATCTGCTTGTGGTGTCTAGGGTCAGACCATCTGTGTTCGGAGTGTGAGGAATGCTCGTCGATGATGGGCAAGGACTTGAGAGAGCGCAGAGGGAAGTTGGCGAGAGGTAAGCCTAAAAAAAAACCCTGTTACCCTTTCTAAACATAAATCTTCAGATGAGTCGAGACCAACGTCTCCTCGTCGTAAGAGTTCCTGTTCGAGAAGGGGGTTGCATCATTCCTCGTCTTCTAGGCATGGCAAGAAGAAGCGCCACAAGTCGCCCGAACTGGTTGTTTGCCCTTTGAAATCTAGTACCCTGGCTCAGTGGGACGAGTTCAGACTTTGTATGATGAAAACGCAGCCTTGCCCCCTCGACAACACGTAGAGGCGATGCTCCATTCGAAAGGCCTCGGAAGCACAAGAGCCGTGCGTCTTTGGACCCAGCCGTCGAACTTCCTTGGGAGAGATCTCATCCCTCAAGTCGAGACAAAACTTCCTCAAAACATATAAAAATCTACACCGAAGGAAATCTATACAGGTCCGAAGAGTGCGTCTTCGACGCCTTCGGTACAGATGAAGAAGCCATCGACGCCTCTAGTGTCGACCACCACCGCGCCACATGCGTTAATCCCTTCGACACTTTCGTCGAAGATGTTGACGACAACGATGAAGACATCAACGCCATCGTCCATTCCATCGAAGCCATCAACACTTTCGGCTCCTGTTATGACTTCATAACACCTACTTCATATGAAAAGATTTGTACACCACAACCACGTTCGGAATACTTTTAAGACACAATCTTCAATTTATGAAGAACCAGAGGAGTCCTCTGATGAAGAAGTCCCTTTGGGTTGCAGTATGGGACACCGCCTGTGCTGGATGAACTTGTATCTGAAGAATCTCGCACAAAGAATTTGCAAGATTGTCTTCATGAAGCGAGTGGTATTGATATAATTCTCCTGAAATGGATTTTGGAAAGGCAGATCCTGGGGAAGATGCTGAGGTAACGTACAGACTGCTCATGACCAGAGTCATGGAGTATATGGGATGGTCCCACAGGAGGACCCAATTGTCCCTTTCCATCAGGCTTTGCAGAGGAGAGTGACTTCCAATTGGGAAACACCTGAAGTTGTTCCGGCTGTAAATAAGACTAACGGCCAAATACAGAGCTTCATATTCTGACCCTCTGTACCTCTCAAAACATCCTACATCAGAAAGCCTGGTAGTGCAGGCAGCCACTTCCTCAGGTAGACAAAATTCCTATCCCACAATACCGCAGGCTAGAGATGATAAAAGCTATGACTCCATGGCCAAGAAGGTTTTCTCGGCTGGCAGTATGGCTTTACAATCTGCCAATGCTACGTGCATGCTAGCAAGATTTACCCACACCCTTCGGGAGTGCTTTTCTATGGCGAGTGATCATATCCCTGAAGGGGGAGGAACGAGACGGTTTCCTTAACATTGTCAAGGATGAGAAAGACACTATGTGCAAATCCCTCCAGACTAGTCTCGACTGACAGCATCAGCAGAGCTATGGCGGCTAGTACAGTGGTTGCGGAAGTCAGGATTTACCCCAGACGTTCAATCCCGGCTTCTCATCATGCCCTTTGATGGCACACATCTAGTTGGGAATAAAGCTGATGAGTTCGGAGAAGCTGCAAACTTCCATTGGAGCTGAGGCAAACTCCAAACTGCCCCACAGGTGCGCCCAGGAGGGGTAGGTCCTTTTGCTATTATTCCGCATTCGGAAGGGGCAGAGGACAGCCAGCTAAAAGGCGATTTTTTTTTTTATTTTTTTATTTTTTTTAAATGTTTACATTTTTTATTTTATTTTTTCCCCGTGGTGGACGGGGTAGAGGTACTAAGCTGCAACAGCAGGGGCTGCCTTGCGTTCAGCCACTGCGTCAGCTGCTCCAAAACCTCAATGAGGTCTTCGTTCACAAGACTGCAGAAGGAGGCAGGTTGTCACAGCATCTGACAGAATGGCAGGCAATTACTTCAGATGCTTGGGCATTGGAAACAGTTGCCTAAGGTTACTGCCTACCTTTCCTGCAAAAATCTCAGTCTTCCACCGGGGAACAACTCTTTGAAGGTTCCAGATCCGCTCCTTATGCAGGAGATTTTAACCCTGCTGGAGAAGGGTACTATAGAACTAGTACCTGTAGCGGAGGGGAGCAAGGGTTGGTACTCCCCATATTTTCTAATTCCAAAGAAAGACAGAGGACGAAGACCCATATTTGACTTAATTGTCCTCAGGAAGGACAAGTTCAGATGGTATCCCTTTCTCAGATCCTTCAGGTCCTCCAACTCCAGGATTGGATGGTATCATTGGACATCTAGGATGCTTACTTTGATGTGCCAATCCATCTCAAGCACAGACAGTACAAGAGGTTCGCCGTTGCTAATTCTCACTTTTCAGTTTCGGGTTCTGCCATTTGGGCTAACCTCCGCACAAGGGTTTTCACCAAGCTAATGGCGGTTGTGGCAGCAAGTCTCGACCGGGGGGGGGGGGAGGTGTGGGTTGGGGGAGATACGATTGGCTGATCAGGGCCAGTTCCCCAGAACAAGCCCTGGATCCTCTCAGCTATACTTGCCACTCCCTCCACAGGCTGGGCTTCTTCCTCAACTTCAAGAAGTCCCACATGATACCATCACAAAAACTCCAATTCATTGGAGCAGTCCTGGATACATCCCTGGGCAAAGCCTCGCCACCAGAGGTGAGGGCTCAAGACATTCTGCAGATGGTGACCAAATTCCAGAATGCCCAACATCTACCGGACTTTGATTTTCTGAGGTTGCTCAGCCTCATGGCATCCTGCATTTTTCTGGTGCCAGAGCCTTGCCTGAGAGTAAGATATCTCCAAAGGGCTCTCAGAACCCACTGGTCACAGTTCTCAGGAAGTATGTTGGATCTCCTACAAATTCCAAACAGTCTCTCGCTGGACCTTCAGTGGTGGGCCTGTCGGGAGAACATCTTGAAAGGAGGACCTTTTTGGCAACCATGGCCAGAGATAACAGTAGTGACGGACGCCTCACTGGGAGGGGACCCATACCAGCGATTTGACCATCAGCAGTCGTTGGTCTCCATCAGAGTCCAAACTACATATCAACCTTTTGGAGCTGAGGGCAATCAGACTAGCGCTGAAAGCCTTTCTGCTATCTGTACGGGGAAATAATGTCCTGATAATGACAAACAAAAGAGGAGGAAGGTCAGGTTCTCTATCCGGCTATCGGGACTCTCGGCCTCCTCCGCGCGTGGTTTCTGAGAGTCTGAGATGTAAGGATTGGGACCTCCCGATCGACATAATGGAGGCCAGCAATCAAATCTTTATACCGCTGCTGCTAGAATAAGTTCTGCAGCTGGTGTAGAGATAAGAATGTTGACCCTTTTTCATGTAATACACCTACGGAGTTATCTTTTCTATTGAATCTAGCAAATCTGGGGCTCCAGATTGGTACCATCAAGGGATATCTGGCAGCGCTTTCTATTTTGAAGCGCACTTCAGAGGAAGTCTCCTACTTTAAGATTCCTCTGGTAATACAATTCCTAAAGGGGATTAACTGTTTACCCTGCGACCCCCCCCCCCCTTTTCAAGTCCCACTGGGGGATCTCAACTTGCTTTTAAACTTTGTGGGTGCTCCTTTCGAGCCTCTACATTCTTGTCCATTAAGACGCCTTACCTTGATAACCATTTTCTTAGTGGCCATAACATCAGCCCGATGTAACGCTCACCTGATTCCCACGGAGGCGCTGACCCAAACTGGACTGCTACAGTTGCTTCTATGACTATGATGAGGCGTAGAACTCGGAAGATGCTCTGGGCAGGACCTCCGAATATTGACTGTCTGGCTTGTAAGGTGAGTTTTCTGCAGGTGGAAGAAAAAGGGGTAATTACAAGCTGGTTGGATAAGTTCTCCCACCAATCTTCTGCTTTTCCCACTTCTTGGTTCTCGACTGGTCTCCACAAACTCTCACCTTTGGTTTAGTAAAGCCGAGCTCTCCATCCTGCTTCTGGTGCAGGGGCGCGTGGAATCCAGTTACGTCACTGGATGATTTCAGTGTTTAGGCTCAGTGTCCTTTTGTGGCTTGTAATAGTCCTTCAGGTGCCGAGGAGCTGTTGGCGACACCACCACTGCTGTGCAAGAAGAGGCTCGTGAGTATAGAAGATCTGAGGCCGCTTCTGAAGGAGCACCCTTTTATAATGTCCTTTTCTGTCTTTCAGGTGCCGAGATGCTGTGGGTGATGCCGCCGCTGTTGCACGTGCAGTGGCACGTAAGTATAACTGAATTGTGGCCGTTTCCAAATGGGCGCCTCTGATAATGTCTTTTCCTTCCTTTCAGGTGCCGAAATGCTAAGGGCGATGCTGCTGCGCGTGAAGAAGCGCGTAAGTATTACTGAATTGTGGCCACTTCAAAATGGGCACCTCTAATAATGTCTTTTCCTTTCTTTCAGATGCCGAAATGCTGAGGGCGATGCTGCCGCTGCTGCGCGTGAAGAAGCGCGTAAGTATAACTGAGTTGCGAACCCTTCGGCTCGGACACCACTAACAATGTCTTTTGTCTTCCAGGTGCTGGGATGCTGCCGAAGCGAAGGCCGCGGTGAACTCCGGTGTGATCACGGATGGATAAGCTAAGCGAGCGCAGCTGCGAGCGTGTTGCCCGTTTTCTAACCTTATGTCTTTATTTGCAGGTTGTCGGAGACTGGACTCTTGTGGCTGAATTCTGGTGAGTAGATGTTCCTGTGCCTTTTCTTCATCCACAGGTTGCTGCTCGAGAAGCTGAGGGTGTGTCTGGACCTGGAATGCAGGAGCCGACTCGGTGAGCGTCCTGCTGCTGTTGCAGAATAACGCGAAGCACGTGAATTCTATCGGGCGTGGTTTAAATAGTGGAGAAGTGCTTTGGTGTGTATTCTTCCTCCAGCCTCACCCAGGTAAGAAAAGAGTTCCAGTGTCAGAGGATTAGCATCAGCCCCACCCAGGTAAGAAAAGAGTTCCAGTGTCAGAGGATTAGCATCAGCCCCACCCAGGTAAGAAAAGAGTTCCTGTGACAGAGGATTGGTCCCTCCCAGCCAGTGGCTGGGACTTCACCCAGCTTGGATTGTTCTAGGTGAGTATGCAGCATGGTCTGCCACAGGTAAGTCCACCCAATCACTACTGCACACTTTAAGAATATGAGCCCGGCGCCCATGGCGCCGGGACTGTGGTTCCTTATGAGCCTGGCGCCAGAGGCGCCAGGACATGGTCCAAAGGGCCCCTGTAGGGGTCTGCTGGAACCGGGGGTCTGCTGGAACCGGGGGTCTGGGGTCTGGATTATGAGCCTGCTTCTGGGGACACTGGGCCAGTCTTGGCTCCTCGGGAGTAGCGCTCATGACACCCGAAGGGTGAGTGAGCTACAGGCTTTCTTGCAAGCCACCTCATACTATTTTTTATAAAGACAGAATGGTACTAAAGGTGAAGCCTACCTTTCTCCCCAACGTGGTTTCTGAGTTTCAAATTACTCGGAAACTAATATTACCATCTCATTACCTTCCACCACATCTGTGGAAAGAGAAAGAAAGACTTGACCCTAGACGTGCACTGAGTTTTTACATTTCCAGATTGGCAAAACTGCAGCAGAATGACAAGTTATTTGTGGGATACTCTGGTCACAAATTGGGCTAGCCATCACCAAACAAACAATCTCCAGATGGATTATTTGAACTATATCGGAATGTTAAGACTGGCTGGTAAAAACCCTCCAGAACATCTATGGGCTCATTCGACTACAGGTGTTGTACAGCTGCCACATGGTCGTCTGTGCACACCTTTGCTAAATACTACAGTCTAGACTCCTCCATGAGCCAAGATTCTGCTTTTCTGTGCATACATGATCACTTTAAATTTTACTCCCTCCTCCAAATTATGTAAACTGCTTTGGCAGTGTATCAAAGATGAGGAATACGTGGGAGGACACAAAGTTAAGTTCTTTTGACTTAATGTTCCTCCAACGTATTCCTTACCTCCCCTCCCAATCTACCCCAGAGTAAAACTTCTTGCGGTTGCAGTCTGCGCTCCCTCAGGGGGAGTAACCATCAAACACAAGATAGTGCTTCATTCGTCAAAACGGAACTGAGCAACAGGCGCTGTGCGCACTACTTATACCCGTGGTGACGTTGACGCCAACACTGAGGCCTCGGTGGGACATCGACCAGGCATCGACGCATCGCGCCCTATACTGAAAAAAAAAAAAATTCGGAGGTAGCAAGCTGGATATTGGGAAATATCAAAGATAAGGAATACGTGGGAGCAACATCCAGTCGAAAGAAAGTTACAATGGGTAAGTAATTTGTTAATTTTCCCAAAATCCCTTGCTCCATGTATCACCTTCTGCCTCCTCCTGACCTGCTCTGTCTGGAATCTCTAATCAGTTCACGCTTTGGCTATTCTCCACAAATTCCACACTTGTGCATTCTCCATCCTAACCCCTTAACACTTACTTAACCCTTTCAGGCCGTCCATATTTGATTTCCATTTGACTACCCACTGCTCCCTTCTTAACTCCAACAACATCTCCTTTCTGAATTTCTGTCTTCTTGAACTTCCGACACTTATCATACCTTTCCTTGGCTTTCCCTTTCAGGATGATCACACTCCTCCATTTCATCCTCGTCCAGCCTGATCCCTTTTTTTAACTCTTGTTTATTGGTTTTTCAAAACATTGTATAACATTTTGCACCTTTATAACATGTTTTTTACTCAAAGGTCCTTCCTCTTCCAACTCCCCCATTTCCACCCTCCCTAACCCCAACTAGTCAGTTGCTTTACTCCCGACTAATATTTTACATAGGACAATAGGGAGTATACTTATTATTTGTGCATGGCTCTAGTCCTCTTAACACCCCTGATTACTTCCATAGTGTCTTTGAGTCTATGCTACCTCGGAACATGCATCTGCAGGTGTTCAGGGAGGCTTATCGGCAGGCAAGCTAAACAGTGTTTGTATTAACCAGGTTGTTTCATCCTCCGATGGATCATTCCCTCCTGATCATATGGTTTTGTACCACACAGCCGTCTGTGCTGTAGATCGACTTTTAGATCTACCCACCATTTATTTATACACTGACCCGCTTGAGACTTCCACGCTATGGCAATTTTTCTTTTTGCCAGCACCCAAGCCAGATCTAACAGTTTATTTTCCGGCCTGGTCGTTTTAGGATGTGAAAATATGCCCAGGAGACCAGCCTCTGGCGCCCACGTTTATCTAGTTAACCCCCTCCCCCCACCTCCTTAGCCTTAACTCGATTTCTCGCCAGAATACCTGCACCACTGGGCAGCTCTAAAACATTTGCTCCATTCCTGCTCCTCTTTTTCTGCATCGCAGATCTCTCCTCCCCTCTGTCCCTGGGAAGTGTGACAGAATTTGTGGCATCATGTATGCTCTGTGTAATACATAGAATTGTTATTGAGTATGTAAGCTTGTACGTGGAGAATTGATCACCAATTGTAATTATCCATTTGCTTTCCCAGTGTGACCTAATCAATGCCAGGTATGTGGTGTTCATCCCATATATGACTTCTATTGGTATCTGGTGTGAGAGGCCCTTCCCTCTTTAACACCGCCCTGGTCCTAGCCCAGTTCTTCCTACCCAATTGCAAGAGTTCCGGAGGATCCACGATCCTGTGATTCGCTAGCCACAGTGCCTCCTTCGACAGGTAAGGGGAAGTGTGTTTTATGTTTTCATCATTCACCATTCACCAGCCATCTTGCCACATGCTGCAGCTGTCCCGCCAAGTAATAGAGCTCAAAATGCGGAAGTCTCATTTCGCATTTCCGCGTATTCCCTATTCAAAGTGTCCGGTGTTACTCTTACCCCAAATGAACCCACTAATCAGAGTTCAGCTCCCTGGAAAAAGTAGCGTAGTATAAGATATGGGACATTTACAAAGTGATACAGCAAGGGAGGGCGGGGCAACCATCATTATAAGCACAAACATGCCCGTAACCGAAAGAGGTAACTCTTCCAGTATCGACCAGCCTGATCTCCTTCACCATGGAGAGTACACCTTTTTGTTTGTCCCTTCCTTTTTCATCAACTCAAACACCTCACCCGTCACAGCATGTGGGGCATGATTCCATGCTTTCACCCTTTCACACAAATCCTCTTTCCAACTGTAACCACATGCTTCCACAAGTCGTACACCTTCCTTTGGGCATCTATTTCAAGTACCCCATTCATTTGAAGGTGATATAGAGCCATACACTGTGTTTAATTCCATATCTTTCACAATATTTTCTTATCCTTGCCCCTACTAATTGTGGTCCGTTTTCAGTCAAAATACTACTCTGTATGATTTCCCTAGCAAACGTATCCTTTATGACACACTCCTTCGTGTCTTTCACCTCCACCCACCTTGAAACCAGATCCACTAACCTAACATGCTTCCTTGCTTGTGATTCTTTTCCCATATGATTGAGAATATCCAGCGCTACCTCTTCCCACACTCCCTTCGGCTGTTCTGGGATCACCAATGGCTGTTCTCTAACTTGCAGCCCCTTCTTCGATTCTCCACAACCTACACACTTCCTTAGTCTGTTCCCCCCCCCATACCTGTTCAACCTTGGCCACCAGTAGCCTTCAACAATGCTTACATTTTTGTCATTCCTATGTGCCTTTCAAAGGCTGTCAATCAACCTGTCCCTCGGGCCACTTAGTCATAGCGGTACCTGACCTGTACAACAGATTGTTCTCCACACTAAGTTAGTCTCTCGCCTCCCTAAACCTCTTCTGCTCCTTATCCAAGTTGGCCTTCCCACTCACTTCCTTGTCATGTTCACATTCTGCTTCCCATCCACTCCAACCAATGGCTATCCTGAGTAGCATATACTTGCTCATTCCATCTTTCTTCCACATAACTACCCTTCATTGTCACTTCCCCGGCACCACCTCCCCTTCGAATTCATGACATTGTAAGTGAGTTACCCATCTTGCAAGTCTTCTCGACACCTTTTATCCATTTTTCACCCGACACAAAAGTCCTAAATCTCTCTATTGCCCAGACACATCCTAGGGCTTCTTTCTGTATCACAGAGTATCTACTCTTTGCGCATGCCTCAAGAGCTCTGAAAGTTGCAATCACAATTTCTTTCCTATCTTTTCTTATTTGCGACATCGTATTTGCGACAACACAGCTCCAAAATCTGTATTTTAGTGTTAAATTGACCCAATGGCCTAGCTAAATCGATTTCCGCTTTATCCTTTCAAACATTAATAGTTCACAAAACTGTACTAATCCTTTCCTCTTTCCCTGAAAACGTACTAATTTTCTGGTAGAATTCTACCGGAACCAGAAACTACCCGAGTTCCACTTCCGATATCTGCACCTTAAGGTGTTCACCAACCCCTCTTTCGGTCGCACACCCTCCTTTAAAAATTGTATGACCCAGATATTCTTCTACTTCTTTCCTGAAAACACACTTCCTCTTCAGTCAGTTCTCTTTCCCTCAAACCTTATCTAACTCATCATTGTGATATTTCTCAACCCTCCCACTCGCAAGTATGTCACCATGGAAACAATACACATTCTCTACATACTCATATGCTGTGTATGTGTACTTCCTAGACTTGGGATGCAGGTTAACCTGATGATATAATAGTGCCAAATCAGGTTTCGTGAAAATCCTACCATCTCCAATCATACCCGGCATCTCTCCTGTATTCAGTAGGGGGTGGCGTTCCACAATAGCACACTTAACTTTACGCAAAAATGCACACAGTCTCAGATCACCATTTTTATTTTAAGCCTCCACCAAAGGAAATATCCACTCAACACCAGTGCGCTCTATAATAAGTTTTTCTAATTTTCTCAATTCTTTCCCCACTGCAATAGTAACACTGCTCTGCTTGGCTACTACTGGTACCACTCCATACCTCAGTATTATTTTATTTACAATACCTTTCAACTTTCCCACATTGTTTGAGAAAACTTTGGGATATTTCAATACTTCAAGCACCTCGCTACAATAGTCAACTGTTCTCTTGTATTAGTCTAGCCAGATTTTCAACTTCCACTGCTTTTTCCAACTCCACAGAGCCGCACCTTTCTTTTTTTCATAGACTTTACCTTCCACTTCCCTGCCTTTTGAATCCTAAAACGGCATGAAAATATCCTCTATCTCAATTTTGTCCATGTTATTCCCACCTGGACTTATATCTGGTAGGATTAATTCCTCCACTTTTCCTCCTAACACATTATTCGCCATCATGTGCACAATTTTCCGATTTCACCCTTATCGCAGCAAAGGGGCTTTCATCATCACGGTCGTTCCCTTCTCCCACTACACTTAAGGGGCGTATGTCTGCTCTCACGTGTGAAGGCATCATGAAGCAAGACACAGACAACAGACTTAAAGTTCAAATTAAAATGGTTTATTAAATTATGTTGGGATGATTGTGGGATTTCCCTACCTGAACAAAACTACTGAAATTCTGAGTAAGAAAGTTCAAATTAAGTCTGTCTATTTCTAAAACCTTTGGCCTCAAAACTAAAGCTAAGCAATGTGTGGTGGCAATAACAAAAGAAACGGTGATCAAACACAGTTCCAAGCTTCGTCTAGTTTCCTCTTCAGCTCCCCTTCCCCTATTTCGAGAAAGTTCCAATAAAGTCTTGAGATTACCTTTCCGAAGTTAACAGTTCCACAGCTACTTGGGGTTCCCGTCCCCAAGTTCAATGCAATACAGTTCCAAAGAAAAGGGGTCTTGAGGTTCCGTTCTCAAGACAACATTGTAGCTCATCAGGCCTCAGGGATCCCTTCCCCAAGACTCCAACGCATCAAATTATACTTGGTTTCAAACTTCCAATGTTCAACACAACTCCAGGTCAACTTAACGCAATCCAGAAGGATTGCGTCAACAGTTCATGTAAAGTGTTCCTTCATGGTTCGTTTCACAGTATCTTTATCTTTCATCTTTGAGTGTGTCCTGCTGTAGGTGCAGTTGTCAGACCACACGGTCCACCCATCACATGTCACGCAACCAGGAACTCTAGGCTCTTCAACCCACACAGGATCTTCTATATTTGCCCCTGCGTGCAGATTCACATTCACTTACATTCTGTGTCAGCCTCTTGGCCGTATGTGCAGGTTCACACTATCTCGTCTTCTCCTGGTTAGCCCTTGTGGTAAAGCCAATGTGTCACACATCTTCTGCCAATCGTTGGCCTTGCCACATTGTAGTTATTAATAAACTTTACTGGACTTTGGCAATTCACTTCCCCACCTTTCTGTTCTTCTGTCACATTTGCGCTCTTTTAATTGGGCACTTGCCCGTTTGCCTTTCATCATCTCGCAGCTTTGCCCACAACATCTTCAGTTTAGTATTCAATATTTCCTTTGTAAGTGGTCACTATTTGTTTAATATTCAGAAATGTTCACTTCGTTATCCAGCATATGCTCAATCCTCATTATGCCCAATTCTTCGCCGCCTCCTTTTCTCTCCCCTTCCCTGTTAACTACCTCTTTCTGCTCGCTCGCTCTCTACTTCTGCTCAGTTTCGCTGACTGTTGTACCCTCCGGATTTCTAAGGCCCCAGCCTTCCTTGTCAGTCTCCTGCACTTGCCCCCGGGCCTTGCCCTTGCCGCAGCACTCCTGCTCTTCGGTTACAACCCATTAGAGTGGTATCTCTCTGCACTTAACCCATGTTCTGATGGGACTGGGCGCACTTGTCCCTATTGCCCCCTCCCTCCCGCACGCTTCTTCCTGTTCACCTGCATAATCTGAATGTACCATGCCTAGTAAGATCGTTTGTCTTGTCGTCCCTATGTCTTCCCCTCCCATGCATGGTTGCGATTTAAAACACTTGTGTATAAGCGCGTAGTAAATAATCCCTTTTAGATCATTTGACATTCGGTTGTCATATTTATTTTTTAGATACTTTTTATTGGTTTTATACACATAAACGTTCCACCTTACAACTGTGATCAATACCATCAATACACATTTAATTATATATGTGTTTCTATCTCTCCAAAACTCCCCCCCCCCACCTTCCCGGCCCACGTTGCATCGTACTTCCACGCCTCCCTTCCCCTAAAAGCAACTCACTTTGCTACAGTATTGTCTGTCTAATGGTATATTACAAATCCTGAGCACCCTGTCCTGAGACGGCCAGACCAGCTACTAATTGCCTCACATCCACCCTCCTCCTGTTCAGCATTCTTCCCTCTCGCTTCCTGCCACACTAGACTCTGCATTGGCCCATTTTAACAGGTCTCGCCAACAGACTGTCACTGCCGGTCTAGCCTGTCCCTTCCATCCCATTACTATTCTGCGGTTAGCTAGAATGTATGCTAAGTCCTTGAGTTTCTAACATGTTTAGCTCTAGGGAAACCTCCTAGGAGACGAGCATTCGGGGATCCCACATCCAGTGTAATCTCTGCTTTTGCCATTGTCTGGGCTACTACCACCCAAAATCTGCCAATCTCTGCGCATGCCCAGAACATATGTACCAGATCTGCATTTACCTCCCTACACTTCGGGCATGACTGTATGTTTGCTTGATTGGACTTTGCTGTTTTGTTCGGGGTCCGATGCGCTCTGTGGGTAACATACAGCTGGATCTGTTGTAGTTGCGCATTCCTCAACCCCTTCTTGTGGTACCCTATCACCCTTCACATCTCATCCAACATTGGATCCCCCAATTATGCCTCCCAGTTCTGCCTCGTCTGTCCCATTGCTTCCCCAACCCTAGACATCAATAGCTCATATATATATATATATATATATATATATATACACGCGAGAGTTCGTAGTAGGGTACTAAGAACACACCTAAGTTCATATCCAAGTTCCTTGTTAACCAGTCCATTAACCTACCCGCTTTCTTTCAAAACACTTCAAACTCAGCTGAAAAAAACCTCCATACGCTAGATGTGAGGAGGGTGGTTCTTTACTATGTAAATAAAACTGCTCAGAAAAACTGATTTGTCTCCATAGCACCTGGCCGGGGAGATGGGCAGGTTTGGAAAAATGCCATCGCCCGATAGATGGTAAAATGCATACAGCTCTGCTACTCTCTATCAAACAAAACTCTGCCTTTCACACCAAGAGCTCCCTCTACCAGGGGTACAGAAGCTACTTTGGCCTTTATTGCAAACATCCAGCTGAATGCCGTTTGTAAAGCAGCTACATGGAGTTCTATACATACATTTACTCAGAATTACTGCATTGACACATTCTAAAGCAGATTCACAGGTGGGCCAAGCAGTGCTAAAACATCTTTTTGCTGCTGTACCTTCTCACAACCCATCACCGTCTCCAGACACTGCTCTCTAATCGATGCATAGCATGTGATCTAAGCAGATCCACAAGCCTCAGAAATAAGATTAGTGAGTAATGTATTATATATATGATACATTACTCACCGTAATCGTATTTCTGATGCTTGTATCTGCATAGATTCACATGCTGTTCATAGGCCGACATCTAGTGGAAGCTGCGAGTATTAGTTTGTTTTTTGAAACTCGAAAAGGGGCGTCGAACTAGGGTGTGCCAGTAATACTGTCCCTAGTGTGACGTCCACTGTACCCATGATCCCTCACGTGTGTAGGACCCGCTGATTTAGTTCTTTTTTTTCTTTTTTCTTTTTTTTTTTCGCCATACTAGTTGGACGCATGTTGCAGAGTTCCTTTGGCGCTAAGCCGTTCTATAGTTCATTTAACGTTAATACTTCTCCGTTCCCACTTCCGGTGAAGATCGGAGAAATCAACCGCCGAGGACTGCCATGACGGACTCCGGGCCTTGGAAGGCCTCTTGCCTCGGCCCCATACACTAGGGAGAGTGGAGGGTGGTCATATAGGCTCTCTATTCCTGCCCTTTCATAAATATATTTGCCCCGCTGCCATATTGTACCATATGCAGAGTGCTCCATTCAAATTCTGCCCTAAATGCAATAGGAAGTTTCCCTGGGTGGATAAGCCCCTTGGGTGCAATCTGGGTCTCCCACGAGACCACCCCGAGGCTACCTGTCGAGCCTGCAGGCTCTTGAAGCCGAAGAACCTTAAGGACTGCTCAACTAAGTGCTGGGCCCACTACGCCAGGCAACTAGAGGCCATGGACGTAGAAGGGACATTCGGCGATGGCAGCAACGCCGCCGAAATGGATGGCGAGGGTAAAGGGGTGACTTCGGACACCCGCGTGCAGGCCCCCGACCCAGAAGGACTGGCCAGCGGCCACTTTGTGGGAACTACACCCAGCGGCAAAAGCGCTACACATTCTAACACCACTAAATACATCAGCCTTGGCCGTGACTCGACGCGCGTGTCGGGCGATCGGCACCGGATGACGCCACGAGAGCGGTCCAATGAATCTTTGTCCTCTGGGCGGTCCTGTTCGCCTCATTGCAAGGCCCAACCGTCTTCGGTTGAGAAAGGTGTTGCCCGATCAGCAGTCCCCGAGGTTCGGTCGTCTGATGCCGGTACTGCTGGCAACCTCAAGAGGTTAGACGTGATGCGTCTGACCGTACAACCGAGATTCGACGGCCTTCGAATCCTGCCTCAGAAACTCAACGCGAAGCGTCAGACCACTCGAAGGCCCCTAAAAAGTCTGGGAAACACTCCTCTAGCCAGGAGGGAGAGGATAAGCAACAGAAAAAGGCATCTTCGGATCCCCATGTTCATAGGGAGAAGCATAAGGCCCCAAAGGTAACCTGGAAGTATAAAGTTTCGGAACCTACCCCAAAAACAAAGCTAATATCTCCCACTGCTGAAGATATGGGCACTGATGAGGATATGGTAATCGCTCAGCAACCAGTAACTATTCCTAGCTCAAGAGTGGAGCTCAGCAGACATTGACAGGGTCATGACAAGGTTAACGTTCATGGCTAACTTTTATGAAAAAGACCCTAACTACTTTTATAGTTACTCTAACACCCCTCTCACCTCTGCCCCTTCTGGGTCCAAGGTAACACCCGTGTCCTCTCAACCCCCTACTAAGAAACTCTGCTCAGACGCCCCTTTCCAGGGTTTGGTCACAGACCCCTTTGTGGTGGAGCTTTAGTTACCACCCTGATTCCTATTGACAAAGTACACTCGCTGGAACATCAAAAGATCCTCCTTGAGGACATCGCCGTTCTGCTAGCAAAGGACGCCATAGAAGTCGTCCCGGTCAACCAGGTAAACTGGGGTATTTCAACCTACTTCCTTGTGCCAAGATCTGACAATGCGCCCACTATTAGATTTTGCGCCTTGCAAACAAGTATGTCAAGCCACAAAAATTCTGCATGACTACACTGCAAGAGGTAATCCCTCTACTAAAAAGGGGGGATTACATGGCAACATTGGATATGAAAGATGCCTATTTTCATATTTCAATGTTCCCAGCGCACAGAAGATTCTTGGGTTTCAAGATAGCCAACCAGCACTACTAATTCAAGGTGCTGACCTTCAGAATAGCCTCGGCTCCAAGGGTATTCACCAAGGTACTGGCGGTGGTGGCAGCGCAGGGAGGCAGACCCAGTGTACCCTTACCTGGACGACTGGCTCATTACAGGGGAGTTCCCCCCCCCCCCAGCCCCCAATTTGCAGACTAAACATCCAAAAAACCATTGACATCCTCTTCCAATTGGGCTGCTCAATCAAAGAGAAAAAGTGAAGCCTGGTGCCAAGCACCTCAAACCCAGTTCCTAGGAGCTGTCCTAAACACCCAAGAGGGTTCGAAATGTGTTGCTGCAAATTGCTCAATATCAGGCCGGTCGCCAAATAAGGGTGTGCAAAGCTATGCGTTTGGTAGGCATGATGGCGTCTTGCATTTACCTGGTTTCCCACGCGCGCCTGTGCATGCAACCGATGCTGGAATGGTTGGCGAAACAGTGGGCTCGGGCAAGTGGTCAGTGGGACGATCTAGTGGTCGTTTCGCCAACACTAGTACAGAGTCTTTGCTGGTGGACAAGAGAGAATCTTATGAAGGGGAACCCTTGTACGATCCAGAGATACAGGCCGTTGTCACAACCGATGCATCCCTGGCAGGGTGGGGGAGCTCACTACCTTCACCACACAGCGCAGGGTCTCTTGTCTCACACAGTGGCTCAGAACCACATCCACCAGCTAGAACTTCTGGCAGTCTTCAGAGCGCTTCGGGCATTCGAAGCCCTCCTATCCAACCTGTCAGTGCAGATCCTAACAGACAGCACGACTGCAATGTTTTACTTAAAAAAACAAGGGGGCACTCGTTCTCAAAATCTGTCCAAGCTTGCGCTCGCTTTGACATCAGTGCAGAGCCTGCGAACGCAGGTTCGAATCCCGGCAGCGCCAAACTCAGCGTTTCATCCTTCCGAGGTCGATAAATGAGCACCACACACCGTGGGTAATAATAAGCAGCGCTCTGATACCTGAGGGTTCGTAGCGCTATATAAATGCCAAATTATTATTATTATTATTATTATTATTATTATTATTGGAAATGGGCATTCAAACAGAAGATTTACCTGTCATCCCAACATGTTCCGGGGGAACTCAACTCGCTAGCAGACACTCTGAGCAGAGATCCCCCTCCTAGAGGAACACGAGTGGCGACTACACAAAGAGGTCGTAGGAGACCTCTTCTCTCAGTCTCAGTGGGGTTTCCCAACTATAGCCCTATTTGCCACAAGCAAAAACAGGCAATGCCCAAACTTCGCATCCAGGTTCCCCTGGCCAGGCTCCAAGGGGGAACGCTCTATGGATGAATTGGTCCGGGATATTTGCCTATGCTTTTCCACCAACCCCTCTGAGGACCGTGGTGAACAAGATCCACAGGGAACCGATGACGCTCATCCTAGTTACTCCAATGTGGGAGAGACAACCATGGTATCCACACCTGCGCAAACTGGCGGTGTGTGACCCCATCAAACTCCCGTGCGGGTACAACCTACTCTCCTAGCATGAGGGGCTAACAGTGCATCCTTAGCCCAACTCAATGAACTTGGCAGCATGGCTCCTGAAGTCGAAGTTCGGACACCTCAATCTACCCCAGTGATGTATGGATATCTTGAAAGAGTCAAGAAAACCGAACTCTAGGCACTTTTAATATGATCAATGGAAACGATTTGTAATTTGGTGCAAGAATAAGCAAATCAACCCTGTCGATTGTACTCCTTCAAACATTCTAACCTATATGCTCCACTTACTGGATGCAGGGTTAGTGTTTAACTTGCTAAAGGTACACCTGGCGGCTTTGTCAGCCTACACCACTTCCCATAACAAGGTCTCATGGTGGAAGGTACCAGTCATCAAAGCATTAATGGAAGGGGTAAAGAGACTCCACCCTCCAATTTCTAACCCACCGCCAGGTTTGGACCTTAATGTGGTACTCACTAAGCTCATGGGACCACCCTTTGAGCCTATGCACAAGTCTAGTCTTAAACACCTGACTTCTAAAACTGCCTTCTTAGTAGCCATAACCTCCATAAGAAGGGTTGGTGAAATCCAAGCTCTGTCAGTGCAGGATCCTTTCTCTACTATACATAAGGACAAACTAGTTTTACGCACTCACCCCAGGTTCTCACCTAAGTTCATTTCCAAATTCCATGTTAACCAGTCTATTGAGCTGCCAGCTTTCTTCCAGGACCCAAAAGCTCTGCTGATGTAAAACTCCACACACTAGATGTGAGGAGGGCGGTCCTCTACTAAGTAGACAAGACCAGACCGCTAAGAAAAACAGACCAACTGTTTGTCTTCATAGCGCGAGGCAGAGAAGGAGATCGCATCTCTAAGAATGCCATCTCGAAGTGGCTAGTCAGATGTATCTAACTGTGCTATTCCCTTTCAGATAAAACGCTGCCTTTTACGCCAAGGGCCCATTCCACAAGAGGTACTGGAGCCACTCTGGCTTTCCTAGCAAATGGCCCCTTGGACAGTATTTGCAAAGCAGCTACATGGAGCCCAGTTCACACCTTTACTCAGCACTACTGCATTGACACTCATTCCAAGACAGATACGCAAGTGGGACAAGTGGTTCTAAGACATTTGTTCGCTCGTGACCCTTCTCACATCCCACCTCCTTCTTCTAACACTGCTTGCTAATCTATGCACAGCATGTGATCTAAGCAGATTTCACAAACATCAGAAGGGATACATTACTCACTGTAATTGTATTTCTGATGCTTGTATCTGCTTAGATTCACATGCGCCCGCCCTGCCTCCCCTCTGAGAGAAGGCTCATGGAGGCTTGTGGTCTTATCTATCTTATCTGCTTGGATACTCTGTACTCGCGCTACTCCTCGTGCTACCTCATGTCAGAAAAAATCTTTTCTGAGGGTCCAACACGCGTGAGGGATCATGGGTACAGGGGATGTCACACTAGGGATCGTATTACTGGCACAACGCCCTATTCGTCCCTTTTTTGAGTTTCGAAAAACAAACTAATACTCTGCAGCTTCCACTAGATGTCGGCCTATGTACAGCATGTGAATCTAAGCAGATACAAGCATCAGAAATACAATTGCGGTGAAATATATATATATATATATTTTCTCCTCAAAGACCTTGTATGCATGCACAGTATTGACAAATGCCCAGTCTATTATGTCAGTACTTATTTGAGCCGCCTCTGTACACGATACTCGAGATGCTAGGGGCGGGATATCCCTGTAAACGAATCTGTTGCCAACGGATGAAGTGGCACCAATAAAAGAATGACCGTGATTGGAAGTGTAGGGTAGGCCCAAGGTTGGGGGGGGGGGGGGGTTAAGGGAGTTTGGGAGGGAAGATGTTAATTATTTACTTGTATTCGCTTGTGATTATTAAAAGTGTACATGGTTGTGTTTGTTGGTTTGAAATAAATAGAAATTGTTTTTAAAAAAAATGTTTTTGTTTGAGACAGTAGAGAGCTATATATTTAACATCATAAATGTAGATCTAATTATAAATATCAGTGTAGTGTGACTAATCGTATATTTTTGTGTCTGCCCTCTAACCCTACCAGAGAGCTACGACTTTCTGCTCTGTCCACATTCTTTACCTTTAAGTGCAATTTGGCTTCTGTTTCTTGTCAGGTTTGCCACTCTCCCCTTAGGGGTTAGTGGTTATGCAGCCCTCAACAAAAACAGCCCTTGATGTGGGACACTTTTTCTCATAATCGAACCCTAGAATATTAATGGCAAATATGGATATCTTCTAAAATGTTATGCCTTCAATTGTGCAATGCGCTCCCTAAAATACTTGCATTACCACTAATAACAAGTTTCTTTAGGCCCCAAGCGTTCAAATCTACTCACACTTTATAGCTTCCAGCCAGGCGTTTTATTGTAGTGAGTTGACGCACCGATTGGCGAATAACATAGATTGCTTGCATTACTTACCTGTAATCTTCTTTACTCCTAATCCTACTCTTCCTCGTCACAGTACTAGCATATGAGGCTCCGCCTCCCTCTCAAACATTTTTTTTAGTTGTTTTATATTTTTTCTCCGCGGAGCTATAACCTCCTACTTACCCATCATATACCAGTACCAAACTAGTCCGGATCAACATGGGGCCCTTCCACATCATGGGAGGTTGCGGAGGGTCGGCAGTACTATGACTAGTAAGAGTAGGACTAGTAGTATGATGATTAGGAGCATTTCTCCTCGTACTCGCCTATGAGGCATACCTAAGCCAACAAATGGAAGGCCCCAAGAAACAGGAAGTCAGTCAGCAGTAATGCAAAAAACTGTATTTTGAGCAAATAATCCAACATTACAGCTGTGCCACGGACAGTACCCCAAAGGAACCATACCTAGTGTAACCCACATTCAGCCTATAATGTGTATAAATCTCCTACAAAGGAACCCCCCTGTGCAAACGCCCAGGAGGCTACCACGTCCCTGGTGGACCAACCCTGAATACCCAAAGAAACCGGAAGACCAGTTGCCAGGTAAACCATTGTAATCACTGTCCAAATCCACCCACTTATGGACACAACGGAAGCTTTCCTCCCCGCCTCAGCAGCCCCAAACTTCCCCAAAAGGCTATCAGAATGCCTGAGCGCAGCAGTCCTGGCCAAGTACTCCAGGACTACCCTCCAAACATGCAAGGAGTGCCAAGCCATTGTCTCTGGGGTCAGGAAAAAACACCAGGAGGACCACCTCTTGAGACAAGTGAAACTTTGAGGCCACTTTAGGCAAAAACCGGGGGTCACATATCCGGGCAAGGATATGCAAAAAGGTGGGGGCTGCAAAGAAGGACCCTAATGTCCCCCAGACGATGCGCAGGAGAGATGGCAACCAAAAATGCTGTCTTGAGCATAACAGTTTTACATCCACAGAGCCGAGGGGTTCAAACATATCCGATTGGGGGAAACGCAAAACCAGTGGAAGGTTCCAAGAAGGGCAACCTGAACCGAAGGGTGACTGAGAAGAAGGCAAACGCTGAAGTAAACGGCCCACCAGACCCAGATCGAACAATGGAACACCCGTACCTTCAAAAAAGGTCTTCAAAGCAGTCCATTGAGCCCGGAGAGTAGCAACCGCCAAATCTTTATCAAAAAATGGCCTGTAAGAATTGCAACACCCCTGGGATCCCACAACCCCGAGGAGAAACTCCAGCAACTGCACACCAGCGAAGAAAATGGGCCCAATGCCTCTCATAGGCCTTAAGCGTACATGGCCTCCTAGAATGGAGAATGGTTTCCACGACACGGGCAGAAAACCCCAAGGTTAATAACCTTCGCCTTTCAGGAGCCAGGTAGACCTATTGATGATGGGCATGCCGCTGAACCCACCCCCTCCGAAATTGGACAAGGCCAGTTGGGGATTCACCACACATCTTGTCTCCTGAGATCCAGGAGAGATGGGAACCACCTTCTGCAGGGCCAAAAGGGAACCACTAAAATCGCCAGAGACCAGTTTTTGCAAATTTTCTGAACCACTGTGGGAATAGGAGCCGGAGGAGGGAAAGGCATAAGACCCCAAGGCCATTCCATATTCAATGCATCCAGCCGCCTCCCTCTCCCCCCTCACACCCACTTTACTGTAAAGCAGAAGCAAAACCTGGGAACCTTTGCCGAGGAGGTGGACGCAAACAGATCCAATACCAGCGTCCCGAAACAGCGGCAAATCTTTACAAAAACCAAGTCAGACAGAATGAACTGTGGGGAGTCAAACACCCTGCTGAGATGATCCGCCAAAGTATTCTCCACCCCCGAATGTGAAAAGCCTCCAGGGACAACAAATGTCACCCTGCCCAGGACCTGATGCACCCTGCCAGATAAATTACAGGGCCTTCACCTTAAACCCCGCCCGCCACCCCCGATTGTTGATAAGCCATGGCCAAAGAATTGTCGGTAGGAACCAACACCAATCCGCCCTGCAGTAGAGGAGCAAAGTGATGAAGCGCATGAAACCTTGTTGCTAGTTCCCTCCAATTCTAGGAGTGACTGAGGCCACTCCAGACCCCACCTCCCTTGTTCCGGCCAGGACTGCTGGCATCCGTCGTCGGGACCACACTCGGAGGACGATCCAACTGCACACCCCTCAGCAGGGAAGCCTTTCTCATCCACCAACCCGAACCCGAAACTGCGGGAGATGGGAACTGGATGAGTTGAGGGACTGGGAGAAGGGGACCAATGCCGAAGGAGATGTACTACCAGTGGCTGAAGATGGAGATGGGGCCCAGGGAACCAGAAACGCACAAGAAGCCATGTGACCCTGCACCACCAGGAGGTCTCTCGCCGATGTCCACTGGCCTTGAAGGACCTGAGACGAGAGGGGCTAAAGCTGGAGAGCCCTGGCCAGAGGAAGGACTGTCCCACTTTTGGTGCAGAACTTGGCCCCTATGGAGACAAAGTCCTGGGATAGAGACAGCTGAGGGTTGTTCTAGTTTATGAGGAAGCCCCACTCTTACAGTGCCTGACAGACCCGTAGAAGATGGGATAGCAGAGTGGGCCGGCGATCCGCCTTGAGTAACCAATCCAAATAAGGGAACAGCTGTATCCCCTGAAGATGAAGTTGGTCCACCATTGTAAAATCCCTCGGAGCAGACTTCAAGCCAAAAGGAAGGACTTGGAATTGATAGTGGACCACCTCCACTGAGAACTGGAAGAACCGGAGATGAGAAGGATGAATGGGGATATGATAGTAAGCATCTTGGAGATCTAATGAAACCAGCCAATCGCCCCGTCTGACCAGGGGAATAATGATCTGCAAGGTCTCCATCAGAAACCGGACACTTCGCACAGACTTGATGTTTCAGATCCAAAATTCCAACCCCCCCCTCATATTTCGGGACCAGGAAAACTCAAGAGTAGAAGATGAGGCCCTCTTCATCCGCAGGGATGTGCAAAATGGCCCTCTAGGTGAGGGGCTTGTAAATGGCCTCTTGGCCGGATTCCTCTGACCAGGTCTGCCCCTCCTTCTCTTACCCCATCAACCCCTCGTGTGTTCAGGGGGGTTTTAAATCCTGAGTGATGCCAGCTCGTTCAGCATCTGTCACCTTTTTTTTCCCCCTTCCGGATCTCTATCTGCAATGTGGGATATCAACGTCTGCTGCAACTCCTCCAGACAGCAACCAGGACCCCAATCCTGGACATTGCACCAATTCGCTCAACCGTGCCCCAAGCCCCGCTGGATGCCCAGAAGCCCCTTGCCTCACTGACACTCACCGCCCCACAGGAGACCGTAGCACAGAGGATTTTCAGCGTCATCCTCCAGAGCCCTGCTCCGGAAGCCATCAGTTCCTGTCAGACAGGAAAAAAAGAACTTGTCCTTCTTCTCCTCCTTCTCCCCACCATACACTTCCTTCTCCCCACCATACACTTCCACCCTGCCAATTCCCGCATTACCCACCCTAAGGCGATTCTAGATAGTTTTCTCCCCTCGTGCCAACTCTACAACGCCCAAACCTGCACACTGCATACAACTGCTGCCCCTTCAAACTCGTATCTCACCGATCTTGCCACATATCCTTAATCCTGCCACGCACAACCACCTGTACCTCACCGCCACTCAAGGGGACTTCTACATCCACCTCCCCCCCCCTCAGCATGGCCCCATACACAGCCCTGTCCAACAATTCGTTACCCAAAACCCCACAATGACTGGGGGACCCAAGCCAACTCCATCACAGTACCCCTGACAACACTCCTCTAACTGAAGCACCACCATATTAACAGCCTTCAACTCCGCTGTGCAGACGGACACATCATCCGACAACCTAGCCACACAAAACTCCTCTTCCACCCGAAAATAGCAGGCCACACCAACCCTGTTCCTTTCCGGATCCCTGGAATGATCTGTATACAGCTGGGCACCAACTCTGTCTCCCCCCTACCCCCCTCCACATACTGCACCGCCAGATTCTTAATCACTATCGATCACCACTCTTCTTGACCACCAACTTCGCCATATCCAAACAGATAATCGGATCATGCAGCGTTCAAAAAGGCCCCACCACCCTATCCACATCTTCCATCATACACCACTCTTCCACCCCAATTGTTTCACCAACCTGTCCACAAAACTCAAAAGTAGCCACTTTCCTCTCCCACTTCACACTCTTATAGGCATGCATCCAATTAACCACCAGGCACTAATCACAGGATGCAACACACCGAGGGACTTGCATCTCAACCAGTATCTAGCACTCCGCTCCTCCCTTCTCAAATCCAATGGCGACATCCCTGGCAACACTTGCACAGCCTCTGTGGGGGACGACCGAACTGTCCCAGTCACAATAGTCCTCGCCCTTGCCTGGACACCATCCAACACACCCAGCTGAGCCCCACTATAACCTGTCCAAACTCCAGCACACTCCTGACCAACCCCGCATACAACATCCTCATACTCCTCTGCCTTCCACCCCACTCCTGACCGGACACCTCCTTCAACAAATTAAGCCGCCTTTTACATTTCCCCACCGTCCTCTCCACTTGTAACTTCCAAGACAGGTGCTCATCCAAGAGCACACCACAGTATCGAAATTCCGATACCCGGACCAACACAGCCACGCTCTAAGTTCCAAACTGACACCGCTACATCACCTGTTAAACCGCATAGACACCGTTTTGGAGGAGGACATCGTAAAACCCCAATTCTGATGCCACGCTTCATTATTGCCAACGCCTCCTTCCTTGAATCACTCCACCCACCTTATCCCTAACCCAAATCACACCATCTGCATAAAATCCCACCTGACAACCGCACTCCCTAACCTTCTCTGTAAGGCTGTCCACCGCCACAAGAAGCAAGTTGGAGCTCACAACACTACAATGTGGTGTCCCATTCTTCTTCAGAAACTCCCGGGACAAAACATCCCCAACGTGTGCACTAAACACCCTATTCCCCAGAAAATCCTTAACCCAAGAATACATGTTCTCATTTCTCTCGTAGCACGAATAGCAACCCATCCTTCCACAGCATAATGTACGCCTTCTGCATATCAACAAAGATTCCACCCACCATCTTCCGGTAGGACAAGGCCTCTTCCACATCTGTCGTCAAGGCAACCAAAGCGTCTATCACTAACCTAATTTTACAGAACCCATGCTGAATCACTCGCACACTGCCCCTACTCCAAAAAGTGCGCCAAGCGGCCACACACCATTTGTTCCATCACTGTACACAAAACCGAAGTCAAAGCAATGGGCTGATGGGACCAACACAAGCCAGCCGCCTTCCTCCGTTTCTGTATCGGCAGAATGACAGCCCTATTCCACCCACTTGGTAATGTCCCGCTACCCCACACTACAATAAACGGCTGCAACACCTCCAGCCAACAAATATCTGGCAAATGCTGCAAATAAACATAACGCACCCCATCGTCACCTGGACTGCAATCCCGTTACCCATACAGGGCGTCCAATTCTCTAAAGCATTCAGCACACCCTGTTTAACAGCCACAAACTCTGACATCATCCGTCTGGACACCAGAGAATATTTTTCAGTGCTGCGCACACCTGTAAAATACTAGCCCAGTGCCTCCGCTTTACCACCATCTACAACATCACATCCCATAACGGTAATCACCGGAATCCAAGATCCACCCCTCGCCTCCCCGGACATGTGCCGAAAGCTCGCCCACACCTGTGACAAACGTGTCACCAGAGAGTACCACAAAAAGTCCTCCACTAGACCCGCTTATGATACCACCACCCTCTGCACCAGTGTCCTAACCTTTTTATATGCTATAAAGGCTGCCACTGCTTTAGAACGCATGGCCTTCCGCTGCTTCCCCAGTCCGATGACCACCACAGGGCCTCAGGTTTCCAAAAGAGCTTACCCCGGGCCAGGTCCGCCACAACACTCTGAAAGATGCTACCAGAGCCAAATCCAACTCATCCACAGGAGTTGGAACCCCCCCCCCCCCCCCCCCCGGGCAGCACCCACTCCCATCACACCTATGAACCTGCTAAACACCTCCCCAAACTTCACCCAATCAAAATTACGTAAGTTACAAGCCCTTGGGGCAGGACTCGTCGACTTCATCACCCCGACATCTACCTCCACAGAAATAGACCCATGATCACTTCCCACATCCCAATCCAGCCTCAATTTCCACATACACTTGGAGACCAAAGAAGCCGATAACCCATGTCAAATCCAGGCAACACCCGATACCCGTATGAACATCAGGCCTAGTATGCCCTGGCAAGTTCAATAAAACAAGCCTGCAGTCCTCAGCTGGCACTTCGAGACTAGCCCCATTGACATCTCACAGGACTATTCCACAGCGTATTGTGACAATTAAAATCACCACAAAAAATCTACCTGCCACTCTGCCATGTCCCCACATCAAGAGGCCTACATGGATTATAAAAATTCAAAACAACCAACGCACCACCACCCACAAACAACCTCACACCAATCATCTCCAACTTACCACCAAACTCGAACAGAACATTGAATACCAATCTTCACCAAAATGCAGACTCCACCCCCACAACTCGCCACTCTATCCTTCCTTAATCCTATATCCCGTCCCCTTCCCTTTCCTCCATACGTTTGGGCACATTCCGTCCGTCGGGACGGGACCGGAGTACTTTTGAAGCATCAAAAATAACATTTTGTCCTTTATTTCTCAGCATGTGACCGTATGCCCCGTATTCCTGAGCTCTGCCCCGAGCATCACCCTTCAGTCCTTTTCTCCGTGTGGTCGGGGTCCGACGCCCTTGCATTTTAGGGAATATTTTTCTTTTGTTCCCTTGTCCTTCATATTCCTCCTACGGTCCCACAGTCTTCTTTCTTCCATTTATGCTGAGCATCTGGGATTTGTGTCCCGTTCTTTGTGCGAACGTCGTTTCGTGAGGGCGGATTCCCACTCTCTCTGTATGGAGTGCTTGGTCCCAGAACACTGGTGGGACTCTTGCTTCTACTGCGACTCCCTCTCCTTCCGGGCACTCCTTCGTTGACCCGTCGAGTGGGAAGAGGTGTTCCAGCGGTTTCCTCCTCCACATTTACAGCAGCTCATTGAAGAAAAGTGGAAGCAGCCAGCAAGTTCCTTTCTTTTTAGGGCACCCCAGTCAGGGGACTTCTTCATGGGGTCTTCTGGTTCCGGGAGTGGCCCAAGTGGCTCTGGTACCAAGGATCTCCCATTTGGTGTTCCATAAGTGATCTGTCCTGGACGGAATTTCCTCCGGGGTTCCTTGTATGGGGGCTGCCAGGACGGGATCTTTATCCGAGGTTCCCCATCTGGGGGCTAAAATTAAGCCCAGTATTTCTGGGGCTGTTTTCACTGGGGTAATTCCTGAGGTTTCCAAATCCGGAACTAAGTGTACCGAGATTCGTCTCGAGGTTTCCGTTAAGGCGACTAAACGCACTGGGCTTACCCCCGAGGATCCCCAACTTGGAGCTATATCTAAGACCGGCAAGATCGAGGAGCCCCCTCTGAGGGCTCTGGCGACAGGGGGTGACCCTAAGCCTTCCCAAACTCAGGCCTGTGGTCAAACCGGTCCTTTTGAGGAGGGAAAATAGGCAGTTAAACACCTCAAGTCTTCAAGTACTTGCTCTGCCGAGGTTCCCTCACTAAGGGCTAATTCTCTAGCAGACTCTTAGGCGCTCTAGATCTGCTAGCACCAGCTCTGCCAAGGTTCCCTGTCACAGGGCTAAAATGGAACATAAGTCCCCTGATACCCCTGTGGTGACAACAGCCTCACTGACACCTGTACACTGACACCTGTAAAGCAGTTCAACTCAGGCAGTAACAAAATGGCGGTCCAACCCCCGCGGTCTGCGGTGGCTATTTTGACTACCTCTCTCACACCAACGTTCTCAACGGTTGGTACCGAGGGGCCTGTTTTTGTGGCAGAGCAGCCTTTTCCACATCATGTGGCTAATAAGAATCCGTTCCGCCCTCCAATTGATTGGGGTGCTCTGTTTCCACTGCCACACCCAGTCTCGCTCCCATATGTGGATCCAGTTGGTGGAGGCCTGTCTTGGCAACCATCCTCTTGGCAGTCCTGGGGGTATGCCCCTTCAGAGCGGCCTCTACCCACTCCAGTGCCTAGCTCTTCTTCTGAGGATGAGTTTCCTCGGCACGTTTCAGATGCTTATGCACTTTGATCCTATGAAAGCATACTTTAAGGATCTATTCAAGGAAATGTATCCTAATCCACCTGAACCGCAGCCTGCTCTTGCAATTCCTCTGCAGGTCCCAGTAGTACCACCCCCACTTCCAGTGGGTCCCCCACCACCACTGCCTCAACTTTCACCTGTGCTTCCTGTTGCGCAGTCTGGTCTGCCCACAGGGCCTGAGGCACCACGTGCTGTGGATCAGGATTAGGTTCCCACCTCACTGGATGAAGATCAAGCCGATCAGGATAGAGACCACCCGCCCGGCTTGCTAGATATTCCAGTACCCGAACCTCAGGCTCCACAACAAGGTGTACTTTCTGGAGCCTTTACTCTGTTGTCACAGGAGCGCACCAACCTTTTCCTTCAAAAGAATGTCCTGGCTGAAGCCTACAAGGTCTAGGAAACAACCTCATTCTAGGCAGCACCTAAGATTGCTACAAGCTACACGCGTCTGAAGATATATCCTTGACTGCATGTCTACTCCCCTCATCGATGGTAGTGGAAGCAGCTATGCTCCAGTCTAAGCCATCCTCTACATCCTCCATGGCAGTGTCCCAAGTCCTTTCCATTGAGGACAAGATTCTTGACCGCATTGGGGGAAAAAGTATTTTCCAATTCGGCCCTTCAGCTGCGACAGGCTAATACCGAGGTCATCCTGGTGGCTGCTAATCTCAAGCTCTGGAAGGAGCTTTCCGAGTTTCAGGAGTGTATTCCTCCTAACCGGCTCATAGACTTTAAGGGCAGCTTATCCAATGCCAAAGTACTGGCTTAGGACCTGCTGGAGGCCGCGGCCCATCATGTTGACATTTCCCGCTTGGGGCCTTATGGTTGGAGTAGACCTTTCCCACCAAGCGTTGCTGTAATGCTCGAAGTTCTTGAAGGAGGTTTAGGACAAAGTACTTTATCTTCCCTCCGAAGGTAAGGAACTATTCCATTCTTCCACTGATGAGGAGCGCTCAAAAACTAAGGCAAGCAGGCAAACTGCTAAACCATTGTCGGTCCTTGCCAAAACCCCTGCTAAGACAGCTTATACTCGGAGGTCGGGGGTCTCAAACGAGGTCCTTCTCTGGTTTCAGAGGGTTCCAGGACCGCTGGGCAGACGCTCCCACTGGTGGGCCTCACTGCAAGCAGCAAAGGCAACGTGGCCGGTTTTTCTCTCGGTCAACATCCTTCTCTTCAGTTGCTAGCCGTCTCTCTGCCGACCATCTAAATGATGTTTTCCTTCGGTCTCGCAAGACTCCAGTGGAAGGACGTATATCATCTCATCTGGAGGCGTGGTAGACCATCACAGAAGATCACAGATGCCCGATCTTCCTCTGAGGTTCCCCATCTGGGGGCTAAGACTAAGCCCAACACTTCTGAAGCTGCTTCAGCCGGGGTGATCCCTGAGGTTTCTCAGTCTGGGACTAAACGTACCGAGCCTAGTCTCGAGGTTTCCTGTCAAGTGACTAAAAGTACCAGGATAAAACCCTGAGGATCCCCAATCGGGGAGTTCTAGCTACCGGGCGTGACCCTAAGCTTTACCACAAACAATCTTTGTTGTACTGGTCCTGCTGAAGGGGCAAAGAAAGGGAGCAAAGACCCTTAGTCTTCAAGCACCAGCCCTGCTGAGGTTTCCTCACTGAGGGCTAATTCTTCCGCAGAAACCAAAAGGGCTGCAAAGTGCTCCAGGGCTGCTAGGACCGGCACTGCTGAGGTTCCCTGTTAGAGGGCTAATACCGATCCAAACGCCCCTACAGCCCCTGTAGAGACATGGCCTCACTGAAACCTGTGACACAGATCACTTCAGGCAGCGACAAAATCGCATTTCAACCCACAGGGCTGAAGTGCCCATTTTGACAAGCTCTTCTACACCAACGTTCTCAACGGCTGGTACAGAGGGGCTTACCTTTGGGTCAATGTCAGAGTCTTCCTAGTGGAGGACAGAAATGCAGATTTATCAACCACATGCTGCTTTTCCTGAACTCCTCCCTCAGGTCAGCGTGATGGTTCCAGAGTATCCTCGGCCTGATGGCTTCATGTGTCCTAGCCTTACCTCTTGCAGGACTGAAGATGATGAGGCGCACGTAGCTTCTGCTGCAGAGCTGCTGGTCCCAAGCTTTGGACCCAGACTCTAAAAGGATTCCAATACCATCCTTCATAACTGTGGATCTTCAAAGGTGGTCAACCTCCAGGAACCTTTCAGTGGGAACCTCCTTCCAGGAGCTCTTCCCACAGATTATGGTTATAACACACTCCACCCTCCTAGGATGGGGAGCGACGGTGGGTCACCTCGATGTGTTCGATCTGTGGACCCACCAGGAAAAAATATGTCTATCAACTAACTCCTGCAAGTTTATCTGGCATTGAAAGCTTTCCAGCCTTCGATCATCAACGGAGTGGTGCAAATTCGCACTGACTATTCTATAGCTTGTTCCATGTCAAACAGGGGGTTACCAGGGTGCCCCCACTGGTGCATCTAGCTATCCAGATTTGGAATTGGGCAGTCCAATGCAATGTGTGGGGCTGCTTCAACTGGGGTTATTCCCAAGGTTTCCCAGTCTGGGTCTAAATGAACCAAGCCTAGTCTCGAGTTTTCCTGTAAAGTTTGTTTATTTATAAAGTAAATAAAGGCACTAATCCTGAGGATCCTCGAACGGGGGCTATAATGAAAACCAGCAGGATCGTAGGGCCCCATGTAGGGGTTCTGGCTTCCGGATGTGACCCTAAGCTTTCCCACAAATAATCTTGTGGTTGTACCGGGTCCTGCTGAGGGGGCAAAGGAGGACAAGGGCCTGAAGTCTTCAAGCACCAGCCCTGTCGAGGTTCCCCGGCTTAGCTCTATTTCTTCTGCTGAAACTAAAGGGGCTAAAAAGGCGCCCCGGGTCTGCTAGTACCGGCTCTGCCGAGGTTCCCTGTCGGAGGGCTAAAATTCATTACAAAGCCCCTACAATCCCTCTGGTGACATTGGCCTCACTAAAACCTGTGACGCACATTACTTCAGGAGGTGACGAAATGGTGGCTCAATCAACGCGGTCAAAATACAGGAGGCGCGTGAGCCTTCTACAACAAGAGCACAGTACCAAAGTAAATGACTTTCTGTTGACTGTCTTGTGTTTTATGTCGGACCTTGCAGCCTCTAGCATCCACGTCATCACGTGCAGAACATATTTGTCAGCCATTGCAGCTTATCTTTCTACAGATAATTGCTCTTTTTCTCTTCTTTGACAAACCCAGTAATCAAGAGGCATTTCGCTGGCTTCTGCCGGTCAGGCCTCCTCACCCTAAATGGGATCAAAACATGGTCCCTACAGCTTTGTGTCGCAAGCCATTTGAACCAATGGGTTTCTCTCCTGGAAGGTGGCCCTTTTAATTGCAGTAAAATCTGCGAGAAGAATAAGCAAGCTTTAAACTCTGTTGATTTTTCCACCAGGATAAGGTTGTGCTTAGCACTCGCCCTGCTTTCCTTCCAGAAATTCTCGGAGTTCCCCATAAATCAATCAATATCCTTACCGGTTTTCTTTCCAAATCCGGTCTCGGATGCAGAGAGGGTTCTACACATCCGAGCTCTGAAGTTTTCAAGTAAACTTATAAGTTCTTCACAACTCAGTTACTTTTGGTGACCCAAAAGGGAAACTGGCTTCGAAAGCGTCCATCTCACGCTGGATCGCTTCATTCATCTCAGAGGGTTTCACAATTCAAGGTCTTCAGCCCCCACAGGGCGTTCATGCACATTTGGTCTGTGGTAAATCAGCCGCGGTTGCCTTCCAGAAATATGTCCCTTGGGAGTCCATAGCCAAGATTGCTACGTGAGCGTCCCCTTTGGCTTTTTGCAGGCACTATTTTCTTTTTTTTTTTTTTTTTTTTTGGATAAAACATTTTTTATTGTTTTAAGACAACAAACAACAAAACAAAATCAACATAGGGACTGTCATGTCCATTCACTATCAAAAGGTATTCCATATATTGTGCATCTCCAGAGAGCCTTTACATGAGTACTTATATGTATTGTTCGTGCTCGTATTACATGTAGCAGAGAGTCCTAAGTCACCCCATCTTTCCCATATTTTCGAGGCTTTGTTGGGGCAGCCCCTTGCATTGTAGATCCTGCGCTCCATCATGGCGCATGTGTCCATATCCGTTATCTATTGGTCCAGCGTCGGGGGTTCTGGAGCTCCCCATTTCTGCGCTATGTTGCGTTTGATCAGCCCCATTCCTGTGTGTAGAAGCAGTTTCTCCCATTTATTAACATCTATTTCGATGGGTATACCTAGGAGTAAAGCCCTTTGGTCCAGTGGTATGGTCCGGGTCAGGACTCTAGTGAGTTTGTTACAGCATGCAGTCCAAAAGGCCTGTATCCGGGGGCATGTCCATAGAATGTGTATGAAGGTACCTACTTCCTCTCCACATCGAAGACAGTTTGGGTTTGGGGCTCGTTTCCAGCTGTACAAGCGTGTCCTGAGATAGTATACTCGGAGTATTTTTAGCTGTACCAGGCAGAGCCTGGAGGAGATGGCAATCTCACGGGGATGCATGAGCACTTGTATCCAGTCCTCTGGGTCTATTTCCCCCACATCTACTTCCCATTTCGCCTTTAGACTGTTCAATTCGAGGGTTGCAAAGGATGAGATGCATTGTATAGGATGGAAGTGCATTTGTTGGGGATATATGCGGGCAGTATGTTGCGTTCTATAGCAGTGTATTCCGGCACAATAGTGTCTGCTGGTATGTGGGTTTTCAGAGCGTGGGCCAATCGCATATAATGATATCGCTCTGTATTTGGGATTTGGAATTGCGACCGCAGAGCGTCAAATGTGGCCAGTTTCCCGCCTGTAAGAATATTCCCCACCTTCAGGATTCCCGCCCGTACCCATATGGGCCATGGCTCAAATTTCTCTATTTCGGTCAGGTTGCTGTTTTGCCATAGGGGTTGTGCGGTAGTAATTTTGTTTTTCCATCCTACAAACATATGCGCTTGTTTCCAAGCTGTGGTGATGTGAGTTATGTGTTGAGAAGGTCTCAGAGGGGGCTGATGTAGGAGACGAAGTGGGTCTACGTTGTGAATGGAGGCCATCTCGGCCCGTATGTGGGGCAGATCCTGGTCCCCATGGAGGAGGTTGTTAACCACTGCTAATTGTGAAGCCCAATAGTAGGTTTGGAGGCGGGGTACCCCTATCCCCCCCCTTCCCATATCGACCTCCTGGAGCGTGGCTGGTTTCCACCCCATATGAGTTCTATGAGGAGTGTCTCTACCTGATCGAATTCCGAGTTTGGGATCTTGAGAGGGGCATTTTGCAGGATGTAGAGAAATCTTGGGAGGGGTCATCATTATGAAAAGTGTGGCTCTGCCCATAAGAGTCAGAGGGAGGAGTTTCCAATGTTGAACATTGTTAATAAACCGGTTCGTAATCGGTTGGAGATTGTGTTTTATATACCCCGTCAGGTCCTCGGATATCCAGATTCCCAGGTATCGGAAGCCCTGTCGTTCCATCCAGTATGGGCAATCATGCGGGATGGCCTGTTGCCCACCTTTTACCGGGAAAAAAAACGGATTTTCCCCAGTTGAGTCACAGTCCACTAAACCCGCCAAAGCGGATAAGCATCAGCGTCACTCTGGGGCAGGATCGCGTTGGGTCCCCCAGGTATATCAGGAGGTCGTCTGCGTATAGGGATGTCCGGTCTTCGTATCCCTCCGGCCATCTGAACCCTATCCAGTCTGCATTCTGGCGAAGCCACAAAGCAAGCGGCTCTATCGCGAGGGTGAAGAGAAGGGGGGACAGTGGGCAACCTTGTTGGGTGCCCCTACCAAGAGGGAAGGATCGGGATGGCCACCCATTGACCTTCACTTCTGCCTGGATGTTGGTGTATAGCAATCGCACCCAACCCAGAAAGGTCTCCCCAAATCCCATACGCTGCTTGACTTCCCAGAGACTGTCCCATCGGATTGAGTCGAAGGCCTTCTCAAAATCTATTGCCAGTAGGGCCAATGGTCCGTCTATAATGGGAGCGCGTTCTAGTGCCAGATGGAGACGTTGCAGATTCATTCGGGTCGACTTGTGTGGCATAAAGCCGCATTGGTCCGGGTGGACCAGGGTAGTTGCGACCAATTGTAACCGGTTGGCTAGGACCTTGGCGTGAACTTTGGCTTCACTGTTAAACAGAGATATGGGCCTTTAGGAGGCACATTGTTCAGGGGGTTTATCTGGCTTGGGAATGACTACTATGGTTGCCCTGCATAAGTCTGGTGGAAGGGCCTCCTGGTCACGGGCGCGGAGGAACATTCTATGAAGGGGAGGAGGGTGCTATTTTGTCTCCACCTAGTTTTTGCCAGGTTTCTACTGGGAATCCGTTAGGACCTGGTGTTTTCCCTGTCCGTAATTGTGCTATGGCTTCTGTGATTTCCGTGTCCGATACAGCAGCGTCCAATTGTTCCTTTTGTTGTGCTGAGAGGGTTGGGAGTGTGACGTTATCTAGGAGGGTTGGGTCAAGTGGGAGAGTTGGGTCCTGGTATAGGTCCCCATAGAACTCTGGAAAGGCCTCTGCTATTTCAGCGTCCGATTGGCACCTCTTGTCATGTGAAGTGACTATTTCCCAGACATTGTCCCTCATCTCTTTTCTCAAGCCAGGCAAGCATTTTGCCCGCTTTGTCCCAGAGTTCATATATTCTTGGTCTGGAGTGCCAGTGGGCCTGCTTAGCGTTATCCATCACCCTATTCCGGAGGCGCTCTTGGGTGGTTTAAGGGACACGTGAGTCTCGGGGGTGGGGTCAAGAATGTGTTTATTCTCCTAGGTGTTCACTTCCTCTTCGGCTTCTAGTATTTTTTTGGAGCCGTTCTTTCTTTTTGTTTGCCGTCCAGGAGATCACCTCTCCCCTCAGCACTGTTTTGTAGGCTTCCCAAACTGTCACAGGGCTATCGACTGTGTCCTCGTTGAGTTCGAAGTATTCGTTGAACACATCGGTTAGGCGATCGATCAGTTCGGGGAACCCAAGGTAGTAATTATTCAATCTCCATGTTCTAGGGGGGAGGACACCCTGCATACTCAGCTCCATTGTCAGTGGCGAGTGATCCGAGATGCCTCGAGGAAGTATCTCTGCGGACATTACCATGTAAAGGTCGGTGTTCGGGAGGAAGAAGTAGTCAAGCCTGGACATGGAGCCATGGGCTCCCGAGTGGAACGGGTATTCTCTGGTTCCGGGGAGTAGTGCCCGCCCTACATCTTGGAGGCCTAAAGCCGATGTGAAGTTAGCCAACTTTGTAGGGGTGTCTGGATTCCTGTTCCTAAGGTGGGTGCGGTCTGTGTTGTTGCACATTGCGTCATTAAAGTCGCCCCCCTAGGATGTACATGTCTGGTCAATGTTTCCCAATAAGGGTGCTAAGGTCGTTTAGCAGTTCCTGCCCCAGCCCGGGTGGAGAGTAGATTGAAGCGATAGCCAGCTTCTCACCCCAGAGCGTTCCCAGGATGCACACGTATCGACCCCTGGGGTCCTGTTCTATGGTCTGCGGCATGAACGGGGTACGTTTGTGTATAAGAATAAGGGTGCCTCTGGATCCCATTGTGTACCCCGTATGGAATGCGGTCCGATAATTGGTTCTCTGGAAGAAGGAACATTTTGAACCCGCTAGATGTCTGTTATCAGAGCCATGTCGGGGGAGTGTCTATTCAAGAATTGCATGATGAGGCGCCTTTTGATCCCAGAACCCATGCCATTCACATTCCAGGTGAGCAGCTTAAGAGACATAGAACGTTGTATGGGTAGTGTTTGGGCTTGTGTGGATGTCATTTATAGCGGGTGGTAGAGGTTTTCAGGGTGTTGTGACCCCAAAAGAGGGGCAATATTCCTTTAACATGTGTTGTGGGAGTGAGGTTCCTGTTTGGAGTGATACGAGGCGGTCCCTGTGAGGGGTAGTGAATAAATTGTCTTATGAACATGCGATAGTCTGAAACAACAAAAAAAAACCCTGCAAACTTTCCCTTCCCTCCCCCTCTCCCCTCCCACCTCCCCCCTCCGCATACTCCACTCCAACTCGAAGTACCTGTTGTCCCAAAAATGCTGACACTCAAAACTTAGGGTATCAGCTCAAAAGCCAAACCTTTAAGCAGAGCTCAAGGAGAGTGGGGATTCCTAGCGAGGGTTGGGAGGAGCCCATCCCGAGTCCCTTCTCCTGCGCCAGCTGTTGGTCATTCTGGGTTGATTATTTCGTGTGCTGGGGCCAGAGCCCCAGGACCGGCGTGTCTTGTATTGCGGTAGGTCGCCTTCTCCATCTGGTGAAGGCTCGTAGCCTGTTCACCGTTTGTGCTGTTCCGGGCGTCCTGTCCCGCCAATTCTGGATTCGGGGAGGCCCGGCTTGGTCCAGTTCGGGGTCTTCCTTTCTGTCGCCTTGGACCCGTGGTCCAGTCTCCCTCGATATGGGCCTCTGCCCGTTTCCAGGCCTCCTGTGGGTCAGAGAAATGTACTCTGGTTCCCTTGTGATAAATCTTGAGTTGTGCCGGGAAGAGCAGACCATATTTTACGTTCATGTTTGCCAGCTGTTCTTGAGCGGTTCAAACGATTGTCATGCCCGATGTACTTCTCGGGTATAATCAGGGAATATTGCGATTCTCGAGCCATTATGGGTGATCGTCCCTCGTGAGCGCGACATCTGCAGGAGAGCGTCCCTGTCGCGATAGTTTAGAAATCGAGCGATTATCATTCGGGGTGGTGCACCTGGGATCCTTTTGCCCGAGGGCATCCTATGGGCTCTATCCACCGCGAAAAATGTTGAGAAGGAGTGGGGTTCGTAGGTGTCCATAGGCCATTGTTCAAGGAATAGTTCCATGCATTGTCCCTCTTCTCCCTCCGGTAGTCCGAGAATACGCACATTGTTGCGGCGAGACCTTCCCGCTCCCTCGTCCACCCTTGATCCTAGGGTTTTGAGGCAGATTAAGGCTTGTGATAGCTGTCTGTTGATCCTGTTAATGTTGTCCTCTGCCTCTGAGATACGGTGTTCCGCTTCCCCGGTTCTAGAAGTCAACTTCTGTAGGTCGTGGCGCAAGAAGGAGACATCCGCCGTATACTATCCATTTTAATCTCCATTGAGGAGCGGGAACTGGCAATATCCGCCATCGCGTCTCGTAGTGAAAGCTTCTTCCCCCGTGGGGGAATTCGATCGCGTTGGCTGGTCGGTCAGGGCTGGAGTGGTGGCGACTGCAAATTGGTCCATGCTACACTGAGTGGAAGTCTTCATTTGTCTGTCTTTGCCCATCTTTATGGAGGTTGTAATCGGTGTGGGGCTTCCCATTAACCATATTGGGCGTGCCCGTAGTGTCAATTTTATTTGTCCAAGGGTGGCAGGGGTCGATAGTTCTCCCTCCTCTTTCTTTTACTTCCCCCCGGGAGGTCTGCTGGGGTGTGCGCCGCTGCTTCTATGGGGTAGCGTTGTGTGTCTCGGTGGTGGCACCCCGCGGATTTGCCCAAAGATGCGCTGTGTATGGCCTTATACTGTGGCAGGCTAAGTATTTGTATTTGTATTTATTTTATTTATATAGCGCACCAGGCTCAGGGGCAACCGGGCGCATCTCTTAGGTACAACATGATGAAAGCAGACATGGCGGTACTTACGAGGGTTTGCAAGTATAATACAGACTTTACAATCAGTATAAAAATGAGCAGACAACGGCAGAATTTACAGACTTGACATACAAAGTAATAACAATAATAAGGCAGGCAGAATGTAAATACAATGTATGTCAAAGTACTGGATAAGCAGAGAGCCCCGTGTTAGATGTCTTGGGAGGACAGCCAAGCTTTGTTAAGGTGTTTGAATCTCAGGAAGGAGGGTTCCGTTCTCAGCTCATTAGGCAGTGAGTTCCATAGTTTGGCTGCCATGGTGGGGAAGCTGGTGTCATGATGCCTCCCTCCAAGGAGCCAGGTTCGACCCAGCAACCCCAGAGGCAGGCTTCATTTCCCCCAGGGAAGTGCCAGCGGGCCCAAGCTGGAGCCCTTTGGACACAGTCCTGGCGCCTTAGGCGCCAGGCTCATGTTGGATCCCTGTCCTGGCGCCTTACGCGCCAGGCTCATAAAGCTAGACATGTGTTCAAGTGTTTTAGGGTGCACTTACCTGATGCAGACCATGCTGCTACATCCAGGCCCTCTTGAGGCCTGAATGGAAGTACTTTACCTGTGGAACTACTTTCCCCTGGGTGTGGTCGGGGAAGGATACATACCTGATCGGTGGAAGGATACCTGGAACTTCTTCCAAAGCTATTTAAACCACGCCCGATCAGCAACTCACGCTTCGCGTTGTTCTGCTCCTCGCAGCTGGACGCTCACCGTCTCAGCTCCTGCATCTGGACTTCAGCCGCGCCTGTCAGCATCCTGGGTCACCTGCTAAGAGAGAATTGGAGAGAAAGAAGACCTTACCTGCTAAAGCTGCATCACGGAGACTTCTCACCGACGATCCTGAAAGGGAAGACATCATTTTAAAAGCATTTCGCTTCGATCGCTGCAGCGCTGCATTTCACTCACCTTTCCAGGGCATTTCCATCTTCAGCAGCGATCGTCCGGATCCGCAGCCACTTCCCAGAGCCTAGAGAGAAAAAGACAAGAGCACAAGGTGAGAGAAGGAAGGGAATAGGAAAAGCTCAGTTTCCTTCTAAGACTTACCTGTTGGGTCATTCCCATTTCATTTCGGGTCCTGCCGCATCCTGGCATTCCGGACCCCGGCCCCTATGGGGAAAAAAGACAAAGACATTGAATGAGCGAATGCAAAGACATTACCCGAACGCTCATCCAGAACTTACCTGTCATTTACTGGAACTGCACGTTTCACTTCGGGTCGGCGCCATATCTCTGGCATTCCGAACCCCGGCCCCTAAGGGGAAAAAGACATAAGCGTTAGCGCTTGCTGCAATAAGACAAAGAACATTATTATTAAGCTTGAACTTTTGAACTTGCTACATAACTCTTTCAGCGCCTTACCTGAATAGTCAAGCTTATTTGAACTCCCATCAAACCTCAATCCAGTGAAGTAACTGGGGTTCAACGCGCCCCTGCATCAGAAGCAGGATGGAGAACTCATCCTTCCAGACCCTAAGCACGGGGAATCAAGGAAGGGTATCGTGGAGGGTTGGAAGGGAGTGGGAGACTTGAGCATTGTTCCGCCAGTAGGTAATACTCCCTTTTCACGCACAGGGGAATATTCCTGCGAACCAGTGAGGCCATCTTCAGAGTCCTGCGCTTCATCAGCACTCGAAGCCAGACCAGCGCCTCCGTGGGAATCAGGTGAGCGTGACAGCTGGATCCACCTGATCTTTGGAGATTGAATCGTGGAATGACAAGGCAGTTGGCTTGGGCCATTCTGCGGGGTCTAGTGGAACTGTGGAGTGCAAATCTGTTAGCCAGGTAACAAGGAGCTTGATTGTGAAGGCATTTATGGGTGAGTGCTAGAGATTTCAAGGAGATTCGGTGTGAAATGGAGAGCCAGTGAAGGTTACGCCTGGTGTCAGCTATGTGTTGGCGCCTGGGAATGTTAAGGGCCGCTCCAATCGCATTGTTTTGGACAATTTGTAGCTTGTTTAAGTTACAGCGATTAGTGCCTAAGTAGAGGGCGTTGCAGTAATCCACCTTAGATAGTGCCAGGGTTACACAATTGGCTGTAGAGAGGAGAGGGCGACAGGCTGTAATAAGCTTACAGGTATAAGCTGCTGCGGACGAGACTGAATTTGTTTGTCTGGTCAGGAATAGGGTTGAGTCATTGTAAATCCCTAGGGTTTTGGTGTCCTTGGCAGTAGGGATAGTATTCCCATCGATGGTTAAGGACTTGAACGCAGGGTCGAGTTTGGTAAGTTTTTGTGGCGAACCAAGAATGAGGAGCTCTGTCTTCATCATTTAGACAGAGTCCGTGTTGAGCCATCCAAGCTTGGATGACCTGGTAGATGGCATTGATAGCGAGGGAGTCAGTAGTGTAGTCTCCTGTGATCGGGATTAGTATCTGGGTGTCGTCGGCGTAATTGGTGTAAGTGACACCTAGATAGTCCAGAATATCGAAGAGGGGTTTGGTAAACACGTTATACAACGTAGGTGAGACACAGGACCCTTGAGGCACGCCGCAGGGGACAGGTGCAGGTGCGGCGGCTGCTAGTGGAGAGAGCACACGCATTGATCTATTGTCTAAGAAAGAACTAATCCAGGTTGTAGCTTTGTCTGAGAAGTGTGCACCTGATTTGAGGTGGTGACAAAGAATTTCATGATTGACAAGATCAAAGGCCGCCGAGAGGTCCAGAAGAAGTAATAGTGCCAGTTTGCCATTGTCCTTTAGGTCTTCGATCTGAGTTTTTAGATCGATAAGGGCAGTTTCGGTACCGTGACGTGGCCGAGACCCCGATTGCCTAAGACCCAGAAGTTTGTTTGATTCAAGGTAATCTTGAATTTGTAAATAAGCAGCTCGGTCGAGGATTTTTAGAAGAAATGGGACAGTAGTAATTGGCCTGTAGTTTGTCGTTATGCTGGGGTCCAAGGTAGGTTTTTTCAGAAGAGGGATGACCCATGCATCCTTTAGGTTATTAGGTACAATCCCAGAACTGAAGGAAGAGTGAATAAGCGTAGTGATGAATGGTGCTAGGTCATGAGCAGCTTCCTTAATAGTAGACGCAGGACAAAGGTCGCCTTGACAGTTGGATGGTTTAAGGCTAGCGATGATCTTTTCCACTTCAGAAATGGAAAGTGGAGAGAAGCTAAAGGGATACGGGGAATCTGGGATGGAATGGTTGAGGGTAGGTATAAGGTTAGGTTGAGGGTTAGATAGTAGGCTAGTTTGTTTGTTGTTAATTTTAGTTTGGAGAGTGGCGCTCTTACCTAGGAGAGCCTCTTGGATTTTGGTGCTCAAAGCGTTCACAGTTCAACGGCAGTGGTAGTAGTTCCCGACAGCGCCTTTCAGCTGGAGCTCCGTGCCACTTGTTAGTCCTCTTTTCACCAGTTAGTATTTATGGAGCCCCACCACTCCGATGTGTTTCCCCGGAGTGGGAGGGGGTGGCCTTCCCTCCAGCTCCGCTCTCTCCTCTTCCGCGTCTCTCCCGAGGTTGGGCCCAGGGACGCCACCACCAGGTCCAACCAGGAGGATAGTTCAGCGGGTGGGGGGGCCCTTGCCGTGTGTCGCAGTTCCGGACCCGCCTTTCCCTGTTCCACGGGTGCCGGATGACCACCTCCCTGCGTAGGCCCTTCCGAGCCGTCGCCGGAGAGACAAGCGCGCGGCTGTGGCTGTCGTGGGGACCCAGCTCACTCGCTGCGTGTGGTCAAAGGAGGTGCGGGGGGGGTGTGCGTGCCAGCACTGTCGGAGTGTTCTCCCGGCGGGGGTTTTGGTCTCTTACCCTCTGCCTCTCGACTTGTGCGGCCCCGGCAGGGAGTTCGCCTCGGGGGTGCCCTCCGATTCCCGACAGGTCTCCGGTGAGTGGATGTCTGTTGATCCGGCAGTCCGGGGCAGCCTCTAATGCTTCCTTTCTTTTCCGCAGCACAAAGTCGCAGCGATTTCCGGGAGTTGGAAGGGCGCTACAGTCAGGCTGTGGCTGCCATTTTAGGCGTCTAGATGCCGGGGCTCCAGCCCTCGGCGTTCTACCGAATTAATCGGTCGCCTGGCCAGATGGAGATCTTAAATTTGGTCGGGCAGTGCCCTCCGTCTTGCTGAGTCGGTCGAAGTGCTTGGTTGGTTCGTAATCCACCAGAATCAGGATGTTGATGCAGGATTTATTTAGCGCCTGCGGGAGCTCAGCAGGCTCGTGTCCACATCGTTCGCGTGCAGGCCATGCCCCCCAGGCACTATTTTCTTGACCTTAGCTCCTGGGCTGATGCCCAGTTCAGCCAGGCAGTTCTTAAGAACCTGTTCCAATAAGGGAAATTTCCATCCTTCCGTTTCTTTGGTCTGTGCTTGGGATTCTCCCAAATGTATGGAGGAAAAGGGAGGTGACGTAGGAGTAGAACAGTTACTCACCGTAGTAAGACTACAGGTGTTTGGCAGTAAACCCACTTGGTAGCAGTCTGTACCACACAGATTCATTTGGTAACTGTGGCTGAGCAGTCAGACTTCCCTCAAGAAGAGTTGGGCAGTATACAGAGTATTCACAATAGGTCAAGAGCACAAAATAGAACAAGTAAACACTGACCAGGGCTTGGTGTAAAAGAGATATCATTATTTATTTAAAACCACATCTAGGAAAAACACACAGGCACTAGTAGTAAGCAATTCAGAAACACGGTCACTAAAAGATATACACTCCCTTAAAAGAATATTAGACAAGTCTTAAGTAAAGCCCCATTTATTTTCAGACAGCGGTGAGCGCTTAACGTAGATGGCACTCTAATAGTTCGTTTTAAAAAGGGAGAGAAAAGCAGAGAACAAATCGAAACGGATCCCAACACTTTTACAAGAACATAACAAGAGAGGAAGGCAAAGTAAAACCGTGAATTCAGAGTCAGTAGGCCGGATCTGCTTTAAGGGGATCAAAACGAAATGTGTCCAAGGTCACAGGGTTGCAGTGCACAAAAGTCTTGTAATGGTTCAAAAAGGAGTTGGACCAAAGAAAGGGACCAGTTAGAGGGTCAAGGCGGCCAGCCCAGTCCAGAAGGTTAAGGAGTTATTATTACCTTGTAGCAATCTTTAGAAAGGGAGGCCTGGCGGACACGGTACCTTAAAGTGGTGAGAACACTCCAGCGGGGGCAGTTGTTCCTGGCAGCGGATGCAAGTCGGTGCTTCGTCCGGGGGAAGAGATGATCTCGTCGTGGAGGAAGACAGGAGTCTGTTGCACTGCCAGGGAAGAAACCAGCCGCAGAGTTTCTCAGGTAAAAGGAGCGGTCCTTTAGTTTGCGGTCCAGTGGTGAGTGGCTATCCGGCCGCCGGGGTGCTTGGCACGGGCAGTACGACCACAAACCGGGCTGAGGTGCGAAGAAAGAAAGGTAAACTGGTTGTGCCCACCAGTCAGGGGAAGAAGCCTCTCCAGCTGGGAGATCTTCTCTGTCGTCGGGAAGTGGTGAGTCGGTTCCGCAGGGCTTCACCGGTGGTGTCGTCGTGGTAGGTCGGCTCAGCTTCTCCCTCGTCGGATTCTCAGGTCCTGTGGCGACTTCTGAAGTTCCAGTCCTCAAAAGCCCTGCTTTTATGCAGCATACCCCCATTCACTCAGCCTAGCTGTCAATCAAACATGCTAAGTGGTGAGTCGGCCACTTGGGCCAATCACACGAGAGTGCGACTTGAGTTACCAAGGTAACTCAGTCCAGGGTGCCTAAACCCCCTCCCACACCCCCTGTGGTACCCAGACAGAGTGGCACCACTTTTGGAGGCTTCTGTGGAGAAGCCAGCCAAAAAGTGGAACAAAGGGCTCGACTTGGGTTGGAGTCTAAGAAGAGAACACAAACGCCATTTTAGAATCGAGTCTTGGCAAAAAATACCAACCGGCGAATTAATATTAATTAAATAAACCGGCGGTATGTTCGAGGCTATGAGAATTAAATAATTAAAGTTGGTAGCCTCGAACAATGGGAAAATCCCATAGGGAAATATTTGCGGTCGAATATAAAAAGTAGTTTCCACTGCCACCAGCCAAAACTCGATCAGGGGGGACGGAGACGTGCCCCCTCGACTAACAGACCCCGGGGGCAATCGAATTGCCCCGACCAGTACGTCCACAATATGATGGTTTGTACTGGTTTCTGCTAATAATTTGGGACTATTAAAGCCAATGGTGACTTGACATGCCCTGGGAGACAGTAGTCCGTCCCAGGGTATGGAGTCTATGGTGGGGGGGGGTCACTATGACACCCCTGTGTTACCGCACAGAGGGTGCTGTGTAACACACATAGTAAAAACACATGAGACCCTATGGAGTAAAGGACCCCGTAGCCCATAAAACACATTAACAGTCAAAGGAACACCATAAATCATGTCCAAGAGTGGGAGAAAAAGAGTCTCACTCTTGGCAGGAGAAAAAAACAAAACTCCAGAAATCCAGCAAAGCTGCTGGGGGACTCGCTAGGTTAGGAAATTCAGCCTAAAGAGGTAATTCTCCCTAACACTAACTTACTCCTAGTCATAGTCCCCTTTCCTCCTTACGCCGTCCGCCATCCCCTCTTAAGTATCCTCTATTTTGCTAATGGGCCTTCAACTTGTGCGCTAGGAAAGGACTGATGGGTGATGCGCTAGTCTATGGTCACGTGGGGTTGCCCCGCATAAAAAAAAAAAGGACAAAGTTATTTTTGATGCTTCAAAAGTGCTCCTGTCCTCTACCGATGGACTGCATGTCCCCAAAAGTATGGAGGAAAGGGGACTATGGACTAGGAGTAATGTAGTCACTACAGTGAGACACTTTTGTTAATACCCTCTCTCAACCACGTCTCCTGAACACACACGACCTCAACATCACCCACCCTCGACAACTCCTGCCAACAGACTCCTCACATTCCATTGCCACATCCTCAAACCCCTGAACTCTCACGGGAGACATCACCACCGCTCATCAACCTATCCATGATAGTTCCAATCTTCAGGTACATTTTAGTAGACCTCACCACCACCTGCAACTTGTCCCATTTTGGCTGACACTCATCCGTCATATTGATAGTCGCAATAATAAAACACAGCAAATCCGCCATTCCGATAGTAAAAGCCCACCAATTACCCCTCCCCCCCTTCCCCCAAAGGCTGAACCACCTGCTTCACCACTTCAGCAGGACTACCCATCATAACCATCCACACCTTCTGAACTGCTGTAGCATAACTGATGTTATGGCTCACCATTGTATTCACAACCTACCAGGGCTCCACCTGAGTAACGCGCACCCTAAAGGAAGCGAACATGATCCCCCCCCATCACAATTGCAGCACTTTAGCATACACACCGAAACACAATCTTTGATATCATGGGAAACGCCACACTCGCCACACCTCCTCTCCTTCCTACAAGTTCGTGCCACATGGCCATACTACTGACACTCAACCGAAGAGAGCCTGGAACATAAGGCTTCACCCTAAAGCACTGAAACCCCAAATACATGTGCTCCGGCATCTCACACCCCATAAACCGAATAGCCACACTCCTAGAAGTAATGCCTTAATTTGGGCCTTTCCTACCCAACTGCCACACCTCCAAAACACCCAACTCCTGCATGGAACTCAAAATATCTTTGTCATGCACACAGAGAGGTACCCCATAAATCACCTCTTACACACAGCACCACCCTGTTCTGACACAGAAACGGGTTGCCTCCAAAGACTACCCAAACCCAGTTCCTTGTTTCTGGTTGCCTCACCCACAACTTTAACCAACAATCGCCCCCCAATGATCACCTCGACAGACTGCACGGCTCCAATCCCTTTCCGGACACACTCCGACACCACAAAAGGGCTAGCTCCACCAATATCCTGATCAGGCTTTGCAGACTTTATAACCACCTTCCAAACCACTCGGCCTCCATGGGCTCAACCACAGACCCGCACCCACCCACACATTGCTGCCCACCGCCACAACCCTCACCGCCCGCAACCCTCCAATCCACAGGTGGATCCACTACGGAGCAGCGCCCCAGTCATCTCCATGCGACCTCCATCATCTCCCACCAAACCCTCCGCCAGAGACTGCCGACCACCTACCTCACCCATTTCCCTTTCCCACATCACCCTTGTAACCTTTCTTCCCACTTTCAGTCCTATGGGCCCCCTTGCCAGGCACACCACCACCACCAACCACTGCAGCCCCAGGGGTACCCTTACTGCTCGAAACATCACCTCACCGAGGAGCAGGCCTAATGCTGGCTGACACCCCCACCCCCGTACCGCAGCCCACATCCGCCTTCTCCAGAGCAGTCCCATTCCCACGCATACCAGCGGGCAAGGACACCCACCACACAAGTACCAACAACCAACTGCTGTATCACTTTCAACCCCCTCCCGGCACCGAACCCATGCAGCTCCTGCCAGATCAGCTTGCCTATGTGAAAACGCTGCATGCTCTCCGTGACTGTGAGCCTCTCGCGCTGCTCTGCACCCTGTTGAGCCCACCTGTTAGAAACTGTCAACAACTGTATCCGAACTGGTGTATGATGGGTAAGTAGGAGGTTCTACCTCCGGGGGACGGGGGGGAATCCTGAGGGAGGCAGGGCCTCATAGGGGAGTACTGGGACGAGGAAGAGGGACTTGGAGGCAATGCCTCTTAATTGTTTGACACCATGCATCGTGATGGAAAAGGGCTTCAGACACGCCTTCAGTCATTTCACCATTTGACTTTACTTGGATGCCCTTCCATCTGACCGTATGCAGAAAAATGTCTAATGCCGTTAGAAATGACTTGACTGAGCACTCGACAACTGGGAAATTCCATCTTTGTTGATTGGACACTATATGATGTACGAATTACTTAATTTGTGTGGCAAAAAGCCAAGATTTTCCCACCTTTCTATTTATAAACCAGAGAAAGTAGTTATGATGCATACGTCCTTGTATAAGCATGCATGGGCTTGCCATGTCTGGATTGTTGGAATGTGCTCGTACTAATGTATATGTTTTAGGTTGCACTGGTATTCTGTCTGCCAGATGAGTTGGCACAAAAGCACCCTTGCCCTTGAACAAAAACCTATACGCCCCAATCTTTCCCCCCACCCTTTTATTTATTTATTTATTTATTTATTCTTCCTCCTGGAAATTCGTCTGCTAACACTTTGTAATTTTATATTGAACAGTTTTGGGATGGTGTTCTCTATACATAGACACAATATGGAGAACGGTTGTTAGGCAAAGTTTTTCTGGGACCACTACACACACATGAGTACAGGTGTAAGCAAAACCAACCTTTGGTAGAAGTCTGTATCACAGTTTTTCGTAGCGAGCTGAGCAGCCAGGCTCATCTCAAGAGGGAATGTTAGCTGTAATGATGTTACACACAGGTCTACAATCACAAGTATTCAAATACTCTTATACTCAAGGTTTCTTGGTAAAAACGCTTATTAATTTATTACACAGTCAATTAGAAAACCTTCACTAAAGGGTGGCATTCAATATCACACAAATATTCTACATCACTTCACACTACCTGGTTCTGAGGCATTTAAATTACTTTGAAGGAGGAGCAAAATGGCATTCAGAGCATTTGAAGTAGGAGCAAAAAGGCATAAGTTAATAAAACGAATGGTAGTTATTCTTAAATGGTGAAAATAGTTTGAGTTCACCAGAGGAGTTGATCCAATGCAATAGGTTGGCCAGTCAATGGGCTAGAGTCTTGTATCACTAAAAACGGTTCTGGTAGTTAAACAGAAAAGTCTTTGCCATGGTTCTCAGAAGTAGTTCATAGAAGAAAGCTTTATATTTCGGGTCACAAGCTGACTAGGCCTGCAAGTTGCCAAAGTTTCACACACTTTCGCAGTGAGAGGTAAGTTCTCTCGGTCAGGTTTTCACAGTGCCTTATGTTGAAGAAAAAGATGCAGCTGAAGACTTCTGTTCCTGGCAGGTCCTGCAGATCTTGCTGTTCCTGAGCCTCAGTCGTGGGGACAAGAGGGAGGACGTCGGGGGGACTCGTGCACGGGGACTGGTCACAAAGCTGGCAAACTGCCAAATATTCCGGTAGCTGTAGTCAAGCACACAAACTGGTATCCTTCTCCCTGGCTATTCGGTTTCCTGCAGCACTCTGAGGAAAATACATCCAGCTCCGAGAATGGTATCCAGGTGGCTCACGAGTTGATTGTTCCCACCAACTCAAAGGGAGAAGTCGTCCTTGAAGGGTTTCTTTGTCGAGATGAACTTGGCGATTCGGACATGCAGCAGGGCCTCAGCGGGCAAACCAACGGTCCAGGAGTTGCAGCAGCCGTCCTCTTCCAGCTTGTCTTCGGTTCTTTCGTTCCAGTGGTCAACTCTGCCTTCCAAGCCAAGAGACTTGCCTTTTATTTAGTTTTCTCCCTTTCATTCCAGCCTAGCTGCCGCTCACCCTGCAGGGTGGCTTTCCTTGCCGGACAGTCAGCCAATTGCGCCAGAGTGCGTTTGGGTCTCTTGGGGGACTAGGCACAGGGAGTTTCGGGCACTTCCCTCACTTCCTGCCCACCCCAGACACTCTGGGGCCAGAGGCGGTCTTCAGTCCTGAAGCCTGCCAAAGGCGGTCTTCAGTCCTGAAGCCTGCCAAAGGCGTAGGAACAAAGGGACCAAATCTAGTTTGGCGCGCAGGGACAAACTCTGGAAGGACCTTTCCAAAGGAAATGGTGAAAAAAGACGACCGGGACCCGTTTAAACAAAAGAGGCTCAGACGCCATCTTGACAAACATGGCTCCCGCGATTTAACGCTACTGGTGTTCGCAGTCGGGGAAAAATCATTGTAGTTTGTTTGTAAAACCACTGCCACCAGCCATTTTGAGAGGAAAGGGTAGCATTTGATTGCTACATGAGTTTCGAGACATAGGGGATACTAAGTAACCCTTCCAGCACTCTATTGTAAGATAGGTGGTGCTGGGTCTAGGAATTTTAAAAAGACTAGTAAAGTCAATTTAAGTTTACTTTCTCTGGGAAACAGTAGTTTATCTCAGAGAAGGTATTTAAACCTTGGGACAGCCTCAAAGGCTTCCCTATGTCACTGCACTGAGGGTGCTGTGTTACGCATATGAAAAGATGATGCCTATGGAGTTGTCAAACTCCATAATCAAAGCAAACCAGAGTAAAACACACATCTGAGAGAGTGGGGGGAAGAAAGGGTCACCCTCTCAACAGGTAAAACAAGTCCTCAAAATCCAGCAAAGTTGCTGGGGGTCTCTAAGGTAAAGGGAATTAGCACATTTATGAGCATTCTCCCTAACGGTTTCTCATGAAAGCAGTTTTTTCTCACAGCCGAATCTCTGTCGCAAATATGTATATATTCTTAAAAGGTTATGCCTGCAACTGAGCAATGTATTCTTTAGGAGGCTTACGTTTACCACTTATGAACCCAGGTTATTTAGGCACCTGAACATCCACATGTGTGTCCTCTCTTTAGACACTCATGCCACTTTATTTGTTATTTTTATTTTTTTTCTGTGTGTTTTATAGATCTCATTTACTTGTTTGGTGAATAATATGTTGACACAGTACATCTTAAAGGATTGAGGCTTTAGACTTCCTGGGCAGGCAGACCAGTTCAGGAGGCAATGCCTCACAGGGTTGATGGGTGGTGTGAGGTGGGGGAGGGCTAACGTGGGTGAACCAAAGTAAGTGTGCCATTTTACTGTAATATTGAATCATTGGACTTTCTTAACGGTTAGCACTGTTGAAAGTCTTCGAAGGGGTACAAGAAGCCCAATGTCTGGTGGACCTGGCTACGGCTGTTTAATTTTCGTGTCACTTTTGACCCCTGAAACGCGCGTAGGGCCGGAGCATAATCTCTGGCATTCCGGTTGTTCCTTACTCCGCTTCTTACCTGTATGAGATCAAAAAAGTATCATTGGGTTGGACACTATTAAATGGAGAGATGTCATGAAATGCAGGTACCTACTACAAGGCCAGTAGAGCCACGAAAGACAACACTGTTGTCTGGTGTGCAACTGTTTAGCCTTTCTTTGGAGTAAATGAGTTCATTTCAAATGGGTGATATTTAAATAAGGAGACTTCATATCAGGCTGAAGTTAGCCTGATATTTGGAGAGGCTTCTTAACTTGTGTATGACATCTATGTCTGACTAAACCTTTATCTTGCTTTGCGTGAAGAATACCACAGAAGTTGGTTACGTTTCAGAAGAGGATATCCTGATGGGCGACAGTACAATGCCAGTAGGTTTGTGGCGGAGTCTGCACGACAGTTGTGAATTATTCTACCTTTCACCCTTCTTGAAGGTGATGCATGAAAGTGATGCAAGTAACACTAAAATGGGGAGATTTTAGGGCCGCCCCTTATCTCTGAAAGGCATGTAAGTGGGGGCCCTTCACATGTAAGGGGTGCTTGACTGCATTTCACCATTCTTATTCGGATATTGCCGATAAGTGATTCATTTAGAATTTTAAGGGCACATAGAACATTTTTTTTCTTCTTTTCAAGGCACCTTGAAGGCAAATCTGGACTTAATAGGGCAGGGCTTACTTCAAAAAGCAGGGTGCTCTGTCCGGATTGGCAGTTCTAGCTATTTACTGCTACTGACAAAAATGTGAAGACCTCACTCAAGCTTACTAAAAAAGAGGGGGCGGTGTGGAATGTCTATTCAGACAGAAATACAGTAACACTAAAACAGGTTATATCGAATGCTACAGACGAGTCCCTCCTAAAATGCTGGCTGGGCTAGTGTAGGCAATCGGGCCTCTGGTTTACGGGGCTCTGCCCTTCATCCTTTGGATGTTACAATGGACACTAAGGAGGTGGAGATTATCTCAGAAAGGCTGGTAGATCTTACATGGGGTCATTTACATGTCGGATGCGCCTGCCTTCAGTGCTTAACGCTTAACAGCCAACACGAGTACAATTGAGGTGGGTAATATTAAATGGGGGAGGCTTTACTACTGCAGGTTGTGAGGTTCCTGTTGGATTGGGGTAAAATATGTGCCTCACTCAGCTCTTCACCTTTCATAGGCCGATATACTACAGGGGACAAAAATTCAAGTTGCACGCTACTAAACAGTCTATATAAAAAAGAAATCACTTGTCAGCTCAATTCTATACATACCCACACAATTCTCTAATTCGCCAAGAGTCAGATATCACTAGCCAGTGGCTATTGGCAAGTGCAAATTGTGCACCCTTTTAAGTAGAAATGTGTGTGTAGTATTAACAACTTTTATTGAAAGCGTTAAAAAGCAATCCTGTTTACGGTGTGCTCTTTCTTGTTTCTAATGAAATAAATGCATGCTTTTATACTTTACTAAAGGCCTGACATGACAGACTATATCAATACATTAATTTGGTGGTTTGGGAAGTACAGTGGTCAGTTGTTCAGCCTGACCATTGCTCCCTATGTCTATTTTCCCGATCTCCTCCTAATGTGTTACTGTGTTTGGGTATCCTACAGGCCACATAATACTCTTGGTAGGGATATGATCTTTTCATCTAAGCGTTTTAAATTACTTTTCAGTTTGGAAATATTAACACTGGTCTGTTGACTTGACATGCACATCTGTAACTTGCACAATACATGTATCTCTGTAGCAGTCCCTTAACCCTAAGCTGTTTTGATTAATTTCATTTCTTTTCACAGATGAAAATGAAGGCAATTATTAAAAAATGTCTTAGTTGGCATCAGTTATTTTTACATTCATTTTGTCAAGTTAAAAAAAAAACACGTATCAATTTGGATCAGGGCATTTTCAAACGCAATGTTGATTCTACAGCACAGTGGGAAGATAAAAACTCTAATGGTGTAACCCTGTAACCGAAGAGAATGCACAATCCCTCGGGCTTGTAAAAATGTATCTCATATTGCCACTAGAGTATGTGGAGATTGGCATGACCTCATTAAAGTGAACGCAGTTTAATTTGATATGCGTAGTGATCTCTTTTAACCTAGGCATTCAAGGTTGTATTGTTTAGAGCAGGCTTGTCCAACCTTTTTGAATGTGGGGCCGAAGCATTCACTTTTTGTCACCCGGAGGGCCGGCGAGCCAAAAGTGAACACCCTGACCCAAAGCAGTATATTCAAAAGCGATGGTGTGTGACCTTTCACACAATAGCATCAAAGGCATAGCCATGCAGTCCCAAAGATAGCTTTTGGTGTCGGGGGCAGTGATGAAAGGGTAGTTTCTTGTGATTTCTTCCAGTGTGTATGTGTTGATATTTCTCGGAAATAGTCGGGGCGACCGAGCGTAGCGAGGGAGCTATAACAATATAAGGAGGGTTTTGGGGGGGGGGTCCCCCCCCCCCCCCCAAGATTTATTTTCCAAATATGGGGCTGAAATTGTGCATTTTACAGCAGGAAAAGTGACCAAAAAGCCATACGTTTACAATCAGTTCTAAAAGGGAACATGTACATTCCATGTCACTAACAGCAGACAAGAACATTGTAGAACACAGCACATTTTAATGATCAATGTGTCCACAGTGTAACACATTGACATGCTGGTTGTGCCCAAAATATGCCTCTGTAGCAACATGTCTATGCTGGCTGTTACCAATTTAGGCCAGCATTGTCCTCTACAAAGCATGATTGATGCTGCCTGAGCATGTGCAGTGTGCACAATACATATGCCAGTTTATCTCTGTAATACACATTCAATACTTCTGTGGTAATGAAAGAAGCATAATCCAATTCCAGGGGGCACCTGAGGCAGTAAAAGTCCTCCGCCACGGCCCGGTTTATTGGTCGGACCCAACATTGCAGAAATCAATTTATTAATCGTGTCCACGGACCCGACAAACATTGAACAAATAAATAAATGGGGCAGGGGAGCCGACTTATGAATTTCCCGGGTGGTGCCCAAATATAGGAAGTGACATAACCAGCACTTATATGACCGCATTTGCACGTAGTCGCAACTTGGTGCGAGGGGGACGGGGGGGGGGTGCAGAACAGTGGAAACATTGGCTAGCATGTATTGCATATACTAAAGGCAAGTAAGAAGGAGGTTTAAGCCTTCCAGTTGCATCCCAGTAGGCCAATACTGCCCCTACTCAACCCTTCTATAATCATCGAGGTTGTAGTAGCCCTCAAAAGGCAGAGCAATCCTGTGAGTGTGTCAAACCTCAGAGCAAAGACTGTGCGTGTGCCTTGGAGCACAATCTCACTAATTTGGTGCAATTCGCGCAAGTGGGTGCATGGGAATGCCATGCGTGTGTGTGGGCTGCATACCCCGGATCACTTGCTCACTTCTTCACTGTGAAACTCTGTCCAAGGCAGTACTGTCCCAATGGTGAGAACTGTCATATTTTCACATTACCTATGCTTAAGCACTTTGGGTTATTGAATAGTGCTGCTACATTTGGAGTAATTCCATCCCTTTAAATATATTGGCTCTTGTATAACCACAACAGTGTTGATTTATTCTGATGATGATGAAGATGATGTTAGACTTGCTCAATAGTTCTGGTTCTGTATCATTAAATGTACTTCAGATCTTCGGAGTCTCGGGAGAATAGCTCAGGAGCAACACAGGTTTGATCCCGCTACATTATACCTCTACATCTGTGCACCCCTCTTGCCAAGCGGGGTGCACAGATGTACAAATACATCCAACTCAAAACGATTTTTAGAAATTGAGGGACAGACTTGCTTTGCATCTGTGACTCCATTTCTAAAAATCGTTTTGGGTTGGGTGTACTTCTACATCCGTGCACACAGATGTAGAAGTATACCCAAACCAAAACGATTTTTAGAAATTGAGGGACAGATGCAAAACAAGAGCATCTTGCTTTGCATCCGTCCCACGATTTTTAAACATTTTTTACCCGGCTTTTACCCGGGCCGCCAGAGAGAGACGCAGTATGGATGGAACAAAGGACCTTCCATACTGCGTCTCTTCTCTCCGGCCTGGGGGGCCGGAGCACCCGCATACTCTGCGCCCCTGAAACTGGGCTGTGGCCTGTAGCTGCCTCTGGTGCTGGGGGCACAAGAGGCAGTTACAGACCACGGCCCGGTTTATTTATTTATTTGTTCAATGTTTGTCAGGTCCGTGGACCCGATTTAATTTATTTATTTCTGCAATGTTGGGTCCGCCCAGAGGCAGTAACAGTCCACCACCACGGCCCGGTGTATTTCTTTATTTGTTCAATGTTGTCTTTACAGCCTCGCGGGCCACATGAAATGGCTTGGAGGGCCGCATTGTGGCCCGCGGGCTGTATGTTGGACAACCTTGGTTTAGAGGGTAGATGGACTGGAGACTTATTCAATTGGCCTCTGTTAGGCAGAAACCTGTGCAGTTCCCTCTGGGTCCACTGCAAAAAAATTAGGACTACGGGTGTTTGGCAGTAAACCCACTTGGTAGTAGTCTGTACCACACAGATTCACTTGGTAGCTGTGGTTGAGCAGTCAGACTTCCCTCAAGAAGAGTTAGGCAGTATACAGAGTATTCACAATAGGTCAAAAGAACACAATAGAACAAGTAAACACTGACCAGGGCTTGGTGTAAAAAAGAGATAATTATTTATTTAAAACCACATCTAGAAAAACACACAGGCAATAATAGTAAGCAATTCCAAAAACACGGTCACTGAAAGATATACACTCCCTTAGAAGAATATTAGACAAGTCTTAAGTAAAGCCCCACTTATTTTCAGACAGCGGTGAGCGCTTAACGTAGATGGCACTCTAATAATTCGTTTTTAAAAGGGAGAGAAAAACAGAGAATACATTGAAACAGGTCCCAACACTTTTACAAGAACACCACAAGAGAGGAAGGCAAAGTAAAACCGTGAAGTTAGAGTTCAATAGGCTGGATCAACTTTAAGAGGATGAAAACTAAATGTGTCCAAGGTCACACGGTTGCAGTGCACAAGTCTTGTAACGGTTCAAAAAGGAGTTGGACCAAAGAAAGGGACCAGTTAGAGGGTCAAGGCAGCCAGCCCAGTCCAGAAGGTTAAGGGGTTATTATTACCTTGTAGCAATCTTTAGAGGCCTGGCGGACACGGTACCTTAAAGTGGTGAGAATACTCCAGCAGGGGCAGTTGTTCCTGGCAGCGGATGCAAGGCGGTGCTTCATCCGGGGGGTCCGGGGGAAGAGATCTTGTCGGGGAGGAAGACAGGAGTCCGTTGCACTGCCAGGGAAGAAACCAGCCGCAGAGTTTCTCAGGTAAAAGGAGCGGTCCTGCAATTTGCGGTCCAGTGGTAAGTGGCTATCCGGTTGCAGGGGTGCTTGGCACGGGCAATTCGACCACAAGCCTGTCTAGGGTGCGAAGAGAAGGTGAACTGGTTGTGCCCACCAGTCAGGGGAAGAAGCCTCTCCAGCCGAGAGATCTTCTCTGTCGTCAGGAAGTGGTGAGTCGGTTCCGCAGGGCTCCACCGGTGGTGTCGTCGTGGTAGGTTGGCTCAGCTTCTCCCTCGTCGGATTCTCAGGTCCTGTGGCGACTTCTGAAGTTTCAGTCTCCAAAGCCCTGCTTTTATGCAGCATACCCCCATTCACTCAGCCTAGCTGTCACTCAAGCATGCTAAGTGGTGAGCCGGCCGGCTCACCACTTGGGCCAATCACATGAGTGCGACTTGAGTTACCAAGGTAACTCAGTCCAGGGTGCCTAAACCCCCTCCGACACCCCCTGTGGTACCCAGACAGAGTGGCACCACTTTTGGAGGCTTCTGTGGAGAAGCCCGCCAAAAAGTGGAACAAAGGGCTCGACTTGGGTTGGAGTCACAGAAGAGGACACAAACGCCATTTTAGAATCGAGTCCTGGCAAAAAATACCAACCGGCGAATTAATATTAATTAAATAAACCGGCGGTATGTTCGCGGCTATGAGAATTAAATAATTAAAGTTGGTAGCCTCGAACAATGGGAAAATCCCATAGGGATATATTCGCGGTCGAATATAAAAGTAGTATCCACTGCCACCTGCCAAAACTCGATCAGGGGGGACGGAGACGTGCCCCCTCGACTAACAGACCCCGGGGCAATTGAATTGCCCCGACCAGTACGTCCACAATATGATGGTTTGTACTAGTTTCTGTTAATAATTTGGGACTAGTAAAGCCAATGGTGACTTGACATGCCCTGGGAGACAGTAGTCAGTCCCAGGGTATGGAGTCTATGGTGGGGTGTCACTATGACACCCCTGTGTTACTGCACGGAGGGTGCTGTGTAACACACATAGTAAAAACACATGAGACCCTATGGAGTAAAGGACCCCATAGCCCATAAAACACATTAACAGTCAAAGGAACACCATAAATCATGTCCAAGAGTGGGAGAAAAAGAGTCTCACTCTTGGCAGGACAAAAAAAAAAATTCCAGAAATCCAGCAAAGCTGCTGGGGGACTCACTAGGTTAGGACATTCAGCCTAAAGAGAGAATTCTCCCTAACAGCCTCACACCTCGCACTTGTGAATTTGACATTCCTAAGTAGCAATTGTTGTTGCTTGAAGAAAATTCTTAAGAAACCTGCATGAACATTCGTTTTTTTTTTCCATAGTCTTTACTGAGTTAGACAGTCTTGAAGCTGTAAAAAAGACATACTTTATAAAGACGAATATTTAATATGGAAAAAGAGCAATAATATGCACTTCCTCCGGAGACGCTGCTTGCAAGATCCTCGGCAGAATTGCTGAATGAAATTATGCACAGAGGGAAAAAAGGAAATACAAAAAACCTTTAATCCAGGTCACAGGTGAAACAAAATAGACCATGGTACAACACGTTTCACAGCCCTCCGGCTGCTTGATCACGCACAGCATTTATATTTTAGAGGCCACTCCGTAAAACATGGCATGAGCTCTATGGTTGCCATATTCTATTACAGGCCTTTCCTATTTTTGTAACCAGTCCAAACTGCACAGTAGGCTCTTATAGTAACCGTGTCGGCCATATTAACTCGACAGACCAGATTATTGGCAGTGTAAGGAAGCTGGGTAGAGCCATAATGGAATGCTAGTGCTTAGCATTGTTTTCTCTGAGTAGTTGGTGCATTAAAAGACGCCACTATGATTTTAATTTATAATTTTGCAATCATGGTAGCTTCTATAACAACTTGGTTCATTGAACGTGTATCCATCCGTAACAATACCAATGTGTAACCGTTCCTAAATGAGATCATGTATTTCTCAATTGAGTCGTTTCTGACAAAAGGCATTTTTTGGCAACATGCAATAAAGCGCATCGCTGTATCTGCAGAAAACAGAATATATATTCAATAGTGTCTTATAATGTGCTTACTAGGGGTGTAACTGAATAATGTTAGATACCGTGAACAGTTTAATTGAGGCCACATTAGTAAATGCAGCTTTGATGCTGTGACTGCACTTTCTCTGTGATCAGTAGAGTCGGGTTAAAGAGCAGTCGATTTGTAGTTTACCCACCAATTTGAAAAATGGGGGAACTACACATCCCAGAATTCAAAGGGGGGAAGGAACTGGATGTCCTTCTGCTGCTTGTCCACAAAAAACGTTAGCTCTGTAGACTGTATGAACACTGGGCCTATCGGTGCTTTAGGCTCGTATGTAAACTGCCTCCCCCACCCACACAGTCTTATGAGTAGATTTACTCATTGGCACTAGAGTTGTTGCTTCGCTTGATCCTTCACCTGCCTTCTGAATATGGCACTGGACTCAACCAGGCAGGACAGATTCCACATTGAATTTGAAATATCCAGAGCAATGGGGGTGAGATATTTCTCAGGTCTATCCTCGATTTGTGACACCACCCATGAAAGCATTCCTCCATCTCAACTCACATGACAAGGGTCCTAATGGGCTCAGACCTGGGGAAAATGGTGATGTGTTGGTCTAGGCCATATTTTTTAACTTTGTCATTTTCAAAATGTTTTTGTGCCACTATCTTTAAGAAGGTAAATGAACATGTATTGCAAGAAACCAGAAAGAAATCAACTGCGCCCAGTAAACGCTGTCCTGTTAGGATTACATGGTCAGTGGTGACTCCAACATCAGACCTTCATAATACACCAGGCAGATGGTAAATAAGCTATAGTGATTTGATCAATATGCAACCTTTCGGTGAGTGTGTGTTGGCTATTACATTTTGACAAGAAACACAAGGACATGGGCTTTCAGACCTCACATGAGTGACTTTTCTCCCTTTTAATGCAGAGATCTGGGGGCGATTGGAATTGATTATCTGGAGAAAAAAAAAACATTAAGTCTCCCATAGTCAGTTCAAATTGACGTGATTCGTAGAGAACTATCACTATCATCGATCCAAACAGTAGTGGACTTGAAACGGCTTTCCTTATATTGAAAAATAATTATACCAAACGGGCCAAAGGTGTTACTAATCAACAGGGAAATCGTGAACAAACCGCCGCCACAACTTACTTACTGGGTTAGCCACCTTAAGACAACCCTGGCAGATCTGTGCTGCTCTGAAGATCTCATCGCAAATCTGATGCGTGTGAAGGAAAAACTGTTTGTTTTGTGCTGACTGGATTCGAACCTTGGAGAAGGCAAACTCCTCTAAATTGCTCAAGGAGACACTGCAGAGTGCTTTGATGAAGTGCAGCCTTACCTCCTGAAATTTCCAGACCATCGTTACAGGGAAACCTTCATGAGAGCATGTCTTAACTTAATTAAAACAAATGAAATTCTGACCATAAGAGGACTGAATCAGTCGCCCGGCTGTCGATTCTGTAAGAACGAGGCAGCGACAGAATCAATCTATCACATGATGATCTGATGTCCTGCTCTGATAGCCGCGCGACAGCAGTTTCTAACACCTCTCTTCCATTCTTTGCAAACATTGGATGACGACCAACGATGTCTGCTTTGAGTGGAACTTCTACCTTATGGGTGATTGCGGTAGTTGGATTCATTCCGAAAGTTTTTTTCCCATCGATCGCGCAACTCTCCCCAACAACTTGTAAATCAAGGAACCTAAAGACGGAAACCTTTTTAGAACATTTTATTTGATGGGAAAAGGAAACCCAACATCGGGTACATGGATCTATATTTTGTCTTTTTGTAAAAATTGCAATGCAATTAAATTCAAATAAAGAAAAAAATAAAATTAAGCGTTATCAAAGCAAAATTTTTATGACTGATCGCAACAAGCGGTCATGATGCCCATGCCATGTGGTTGCAAAATAATGCAGGTCGAGGACGATTTTCAAAGCGATGACCTGTGACTGAGCAGCAAGCTCATTGCTCAAAATGTGCGTTTTAACACTTCCACTAGTCACTTTCATTCAAGGCGATCAACGAGCGAGAGCCATGAAAGACCAAATCTGCAGCCGCCTTAGGTTCTATCAGGATCAGCTAAAAATGTGCAGAGACAAGTTTCAAAATGCTGACAATTTATGACCTTTAAGAAAATATTTAAGATTAGTTAACTCCATCTGCGATAACCACGATATACCGTCATTTGGCAAGAAGGTTATCATACCGCCATAAAAGTGATACCCCTAGTGCTTACACATGCTAGTAATGGCCGCGGTTTGCTGCTGCATTTTTTACCAATACTATTTAGCGATGCCATGTTTATAATTGGACAATTCAGTCAAATGATTAATAAAGTGCTAGTGCATTACATTCAATAACATCTATGTAGCTTGTGACTGCAGAGTTTCCAATCCAGCTATAAAACAAGGTGCATAGTCCATTACAATACCAAGAAATGTTATGCCTTTGACACTGTTGATCATTCGATACCGCTTAGTCGCCTGAACAAAATTGACAATGTATCGGACCATGCTATGAAATGGCTTGACTCCTTCTTATTAGACCGGCATCAGCAGGTACAAATGGGGTTTGGGGGCTCTTTCAGACCCCCGTCGGTATAGGTTGCAGAGGTCCCACGGGGATCTTACCGGTCACCTCTGCTTTTTAATCTCCTATATGCGACCTTTGATGAATATCCTGAGGGGTCATCGGATTAATTTCATTCTTATGTCGATGACGCCCAGGTTTTCATCAAAATAGAGACTGCTGATGAAACAATTCCTAAGGTCAATCAATGTCTTGATGTCAGCAGATCGGCTGCAATTAAATCCAGCCAAGACCGAGGTTGATCTTTTTGGGCTAAAATGGCTTCTTGCTGCTGGCAAGCGTCCTCCAGAATCACACTTCCTTGGGGATGAACTTAAATTCGCCTCTAAAATAAAAAACTTGGGATGTATGTGGCAGGACAATCTTGGCAGCGACAGTCTGGTCAGTACCATGGTCCAGGCAGTATTTTACTCCTTGCGCCTGCTCCGACAAGTTCTGCCATTATCGCGAGCAGCGACTGGGCTATTGCGGTGGGGTCTGTAGTAAATTTGCATTTAGACTACTGCAACAGCCTCCTTGCTGGAATCCCGGATAAGCAGCGTCTGAGACTGCAAAGGGCCCATAATTATCATTATAAAGAATGCAGCTGTTACATTGATCTGTTTGAGTAGATCTGCCCACCGAACTCTCCACTGGCTGGCAGTGGCTGATAGAATTTTTATTGTTTGTTTGCTAGGTGCTTCTACAATTTAGAATATACTGTTTCTAAGCTCCCAAAGGGCAGGGAGGGAGGGCAGGGAAATAAAACTATGACACAGTATTAAGAGCCGAGTGGGAAGAGGGGCAGGGACGAACCTGCTTTGCCTTGTGAGTATTCAGAAAGTGCAAGTGCAGAAAGGAAGAAGGAAGAAGGGGTTAGTTCTGGGGAGTCCAAGCTCGAGGGTGAGCCATGCACAAAGTACTAAGAATGTTGAGTGCTACACAAGCTGGGCCACAGGATCTAGAAGTGCGAGTCTCCAGGTGTTGCACACTCTCTTGTACACACACTTGACAATACTGCCACTCCTGCCTGTGCTCACCATGCCCAAAACTCTAGAATCACTATAGCTCGCCCCGCTCCCTCTGTCCCATCTCATTTCCCCTTCACCTCTCGGCACTCACGTGGGCCCCCTGATGACTGGCGTGCACATGCACGCCTCAGCCGGAACAGAACGCTCTCCAGGTTGCGTCCTTTCTTGCATTGGCAGCTTCCTTGGCGCCTAGGTTATCGGCGAAACGCTACTGTGCTTCCGCGTCGCGTGACCAGCGCTGTATACTCACGTGACCCGGAAAACCAATCACGTGATGCGGCAGCACGTCATGTGACGGGAAGTAATGCCAGAACCGCAAGTATTTAAACGTGGCTTTCCGTGGACTCGTTGCTTCACAGCTGTTCTTTGCAACCTGTTTGGCGTTACGTGTTCCTTTTGAATTTCTTGACTTTTCTGGATTTTTGACCTCGGCCTGTTTACTTCGCTTGGATTATCTTGCTGGCTTTGTCACTTTGGATTATCCTGTGCATCGAACTTGGAATGTTCTTTGGACTGCAAAACGGATTTCCCTTTTTGCATCTGGCCGTCCTTGGAACTTCTTGCTTCAAGCTTCACAGTATCAAATCACGTTCTTGTCATCAGGTGGTGCTCACACCATTTTTGGTACTACAGTCTATCTGCCCACGTGAGTCCCGGACCCCTACCTCATAGGTTCATTGCCTTTCTCTTGATCCCTCTGGTAAGACCTTTTCACATTGTTTGGTACTGTTATTTGCTTGGTACTTAATCAGTATTTTCTTGCAGCGTATTGGGGTCCCAGAGGTTTGCGGTTCCGGAGTTGACCATCTCCACCTGTGGCCTCAACGGTCGCACAGGGAGTGACTTTGAGTTCTCTCTTTGTGGCATTTGGGGACAGAGGACTCTTCTGCCTACACGACATTCAAGTCTCAACAGACTGTGAAGCCATATTGTCGTATAGGCAATGGAGGGAAATGCTGAAGATCCCATGTCCGCTATAGTCCAAGCCATCACAGTACGACGGGCAGACATGGCTGCCGCTAATACCGTCATCCACCAGCGGCTTGACCACATGCAAAGTATTAGACACGCATTGCGTCCAGACACGGAATTTGGATACACCCTCTGTCTCCCAACCCACGCCACCTCCAGCGCCCCAAAATCCTGTCCCTGTTGTATTGCCTTCCCCGTTCCCTTTAGCCGCTCCTGAAAGATACCATGGAGATACCAGCAAATTACGAACCGTTCTAAATCAGTGCAAGCTGCATTTGTTTTGTGTCGACCCCTTGCCTTGCTAGGTTCCACTACCAAGGCAGCATTCGTCCTTTCTCATCTAGCAGGTACTGCTGCTGCATGGGCCAACCCTCTTTTGGAAAGTGGTAGCCCCACCCTCTATGATTTTGACCTTCTTGTTACGGAAATGTCCAGGGTCTTCGACACCAGACATAAAGTTCAGTCGAGAGACTTGGAGCTCCTGGATCTGAATCAGGGTAAGGGTTCCCATATTGAGTACATAACTTGGTTTAACCAATTGTCCGCTGAAACATCCTGGCCCGAAAGCAAGAAGGCGGTGGTGTTCTATAGAGGTCTCAGTAATCCCATGAAAGACGCCTTGTCAGTGGTCCCTTCACTACCTACTACCTACTGCATTCCATGATTTGGTTGACCTCGCCCTCCAGGTAGATGCACGAAGATCTGAAAGAAGAGCAGAGGCTGGGTTCTCTCACTCAGTCACCCTCTCTACATCACATTCTGCATCTGACACCATCAGAACCCATGCAAATGGGGGGGGGGGGGGAATTAGAAGCCCGATTTCCCCTCTGGAAAGAGAACGTAGGAGGGTGGATAATACTTGTTACTATTGTGGTCTAGTTGGTCATTTTGTGAAGGAGTGCCCATGTCGTCCAAAGACCAAGACTCAGGGTTTTCGGACAGCTCGATATTAGAACCGGGGACGGGATCGAGATATTCTCACCATACCCCAAAGCAGATTCCTGCTTTTGGCCGCATTAGGCTTGTACAAGTACAGGCCACACTTCACCCCACATCTACTGTTACACATCCTGTCACCATTATAATAGACTCAGGGTCAACGGGTAACTGCATTGACATTGCCTTGGCTAACTCTTTAAATCTGGCTCTTTTGACCAAGACTAGACCAGAACCCGTACAGGGAGTGGATGGTACCTCTCTGGTGTCTGGCCCGATTAAACAACAAACAGCACCCATGTTAATGACAATCCAATCCACACACAAAGAAACTATAAGTTTTGACCTCATTGCCATGCCCCAGTTTGGTCTCATATTGGGAATTCCTTGGCTCCAAGAACATAACCCACTCATTGACTGGAAGTTGGGATTGGTTCATTTCGAATCAGAAATTTGTCAAAATCTCTACCTACCTACAGACACAAGCAGTGACAACCCGGCTCAAGCAATTGCTCAGTTAACCGTGTCCAACTCGCAAGAGTCATCCTCAGAACACATAGTGGGGTTGGTAGCCACGAGCATTCCCCCCGAATACCAAGATTTTGCAAATGTGTTTGATCGTGATTCTTCTGAGGTCCTACCACCACATCGCCCATATGACTGCCCCATCGATCTACTCCCTGACATCACGATACCAACAGGATGGATTGATTCCCTCTCACCGTCAGAGGAGTTAGCTCTAAAAGACTATATCCAAAAGGCCCGTCCCTGCGAATTTAAAGGCACTACAATCATTCTTGGGATTCGCAAATTTCTATAGACGTTTCATCTCGGGCTTCTCGTCCATTGTGTCTCCTCCCACTGCCCTGACCAGCCCTCATACACCCTTTTTGTGGACAGACACACACCAAAACGCATTTGAAACATTGAAGACTGCGTTCACTACGGCTCCTGTCCTTCAGCATCCTGATCCAGATCTCCTTTTTATTGTTGAGGCAGATGCCTCTTCTTTTGCTTTAGGTGCAGTCCTTTCACAGACTTGTCGCTCCTCAGGCCGCTTGCACCCGGTCGCTTTCCACTCCTGCAAGTTCACCATCCCTGAAGCACATTATACCGTGACCGAGAAGGAACTACTGGCGGTCATGGATGCTTTTCGTGTTTGGCGGCATCATCTCTTGGGTGCCAAGCATCAGGTCACGGTCTTCACGGATCACCAGAATCTGCAGGATCTAGCTTCCTTAAGATGTCTCAATAGCAGACAAGTGAGGTGGCATCTATTACTTGCGGCATTTGACTTACAGATACGTCATCGCTCTGGGTCGGCTTATGGGAAGGCCGATGCCCTGTCACGGTCTCCTGAGGGAATTTCTTTCCCTGTGTACCCTGACACGCTATTAGACCACACCAAGGTAGTTTGTCTGTGCACACCATCAATGCCCTTGTTGGATGCAGTAAGGAATTGAATTGGCTATCGCTTCATCCTAACGAGTTGTCAGAATGGAATCCGATCATTCATGATGGGCTTTCCTTTGTCTTGAATCGCTTGTTTCTGCCCACTGCAGACACTCGGACTATGGCTCTTGAGTGGTCGCATGACGCCCCTGTGAACGTTCACCCAGGTCAACAACGCACGTTAGCCCTCTTGCAGGTTTGGTGCTGGTGGCCGGGCATGAAAAGGGACGTGGACTCCTACGTCAACACGTGCTCCATATGTACTTAATGTAAGCCCCGTAGGGGACGTCCTCTGGGTTTGTTGCTTCCTCTACCGGTACCCCCTAAGCCTTGGCATACCTTGTCCATGGATTTTATTACAGATCTCCCACGAGTGCAAGGTATTGATACCATATGGGTGGTAGTAGACTTATTTTCCAAGATGGCACGATTCATCCCCTGTAAAGGTATTCCTTCTGCCCCTACCATGGCCAGAATGTTCTTTGACTCTGTGTTTTGCCTATTTGGTCTGCCTTCTGTCTTGGTGTCGGACAGGGGTTCTCAGTTTACCTCACGCTTCTGGCGAGCTTTGACCAAGCTGTTGGGTATCGATGTCCAGTATTCCTCTGCCTATCATCCAGAGACTGATGGTCAGACCGAAAGGGTCAATCGGACTTTGGAACAGTACCTACGGTGTCTGATACTTCAACAACAATCCATCTGGTTGACTACCCTCCGTCACGCTGAATTCGCTTACAACAATGCGGTTCATGCCTCCACTGGTTTCTCCCCCTTTTATGTCTTGTCTGGCCAGCATCCCCGTGTTCTGCCTATACCTGACCTTGCGGCCTCATCCAATCCGGCTGCTACTGCTTGTGTCAGGGATATGTCTGATATTCACGCCCGTACCTCGGCACACCGCCGTGAAGCTCAAGCATCCATGAAATCCCAGGCAGACAAGAAGCGTATGGTAGCTCCTGTTCTTTCAGTGGGTTCTCGTGTTTGGCTCTCTACTCGTCATTTGCGGTTGGTGGGTTGCAGGAAGCTCTTGCCCCGTTTTGTGGGTCCTTATGTAGTGTCTCGGGTGATCAACCCTGTTACTTACCGGCTTGTACTCCCGAGCTCCTGGGGGATTCACCCTGTGTTCCACGTCTCACTCCTCAAGCCTTGTCTGGATCCTTCCCGTCTTCGCGTCTCTGCTGTCCCGGTGTCCCTGTCGGCCCCGGATGTCTACGAGATCTCTGGCATTTTGGACTCTCGTATCTGCCAGGGACGCTTGCAGTACGCTTGCAGCTTGGATATGGTCCGGAGGAGTGGTCTTGGGTCCCTGCTTTTGATGTCCATGCTCCTCGCTTGGTGGCTCGCTTTCACAGGGATCATCCTTCCTGCCCACAAGGTCGCGGGCCTTTGGGGGGGCTCTGTCACACTCTCCTGGACACACACCTGACAATACTGCCACTCCTGCCCGCACTCACCATGCCCAAAACTCTAGAATCACTATAGCTCGCCCCGCTCCCTCTGCCCCATCTCATTGCCCCTTCACATCTCGGCACTCGCGTGGGTCCCCTGATGACTCGCGTGCACTTGCACACCTCAGCCGCAACAGAACGCTCTCCAGGTTGCGTCCTTTCTTGCATTGGCAGCTTCCTTGGCGCCTAGGTTATCGGCGAAACGCTACTATGCTTCCGTGTCGCATGACCAGCGCTGTATACTCACGTGACCGGGAAAACCAATCGCGTGATGCGGCAGCACATCATGTGACGGGAAGTAATGCCAGAACCGCAAGTATTTAAACATGGCTTTCAGTGGACTCGTTGCTTCACAGCTGTTCTTTGAAACCTGTTTGGCGTTACGTGTTCCTTTAGAATTTCTTGACTTTTCTGGAGTTTTGACCTCGGCCTGTTTACTTGGACTTCGCTTGGATTATCTTGCTGGCTTTGTTACTTTGGATTATCCTGTGCATCGAACTTGGACTGTTCTTTGGACTGCAAAACGGATTTCCCTTTTTGCATCTGGCCTTCCTTGGAACTTCTTGCTTCACAGTATCAAATCGCATTCTTGTCATCAGGTGGTGCTCACACCATTTTTGGGACTACAGTCTATCTGCCCACGTGAGTCCCGGACCCCTACCTCATAGGTTCATTGCCTTTCTCCTGATCCCTCTGGTAAGACCTTTTCACATTATTTGGTACTGTCATTTACTGTCATTTGCTTGGTACTTAATCAGTATTTTCTTGCAGCGGATTGGGGTCCCAGAGGTTCGCGGTTCCGGAGTTGACCATCTCCACCTGTGGCCTCAACGGTCGTACAGGGAGTGACTTTGAGTTCTCTCTGTGTGGCATTTGGGGACAGAGGACTCTTCTGCCTACACGACATTCAAGTCTCAACACCAGGGAGGAGGGTGTGCAGATGCAAAGTGCTGTGGATAGACAGGAGCTGGGAGAATCGGTGTGGGCGGTAAAGGCCCAGAAAATGCATAAGGGCCAAGGACACAAATACAGCACCTGTGAGATAAGCAAAGGAGGGAAGGAGGAGGAAACCCTTAAAGAGCTTCTGGTATTTGAAAAGATCCTGCTCAAAGCGTAGGGAGAGGGGGGGGGCTATTCCAAAGGAGGGAACACGCAGAGGAAAGTGAGCGACGCCCCCCCTGCCCTCTTTCTAGCAAAACGCTTTACACACAAGGAGTTGGTGCCAGAGGAGCGAAGTGGTCTAGAGGGAGAGTATTTAGTGAGATAAAGTTGAAGATAGTGTGGTCCCCTGGCCCAGAAAACCTAGTGGATGATGCAGAGGGATTTGAATTTAATCCGTGCTCCAACCCGGGAGCAGTGCAGGAGAGATGCAGTCCCTGGGCTGAAGGCCAAGGATAAGTCTTGCTGCCCTATTCTGTATAAGCTGAATGGGTCGCAGAGTGGAAGAAGGCAGGTTCAGGTGGAGTCTGTTACAGTAGTCCAGCCTAGAGAGAACAAGGGCTCGAGTCACATTGAGCCTCTGAGGGAAAGTTAGAAAAGGTAGAATTCCTTTGAGAAGGAAGAGCTGATAGTTGACTTCGTGGCAATGTCCGAAGTGTGAGGGAGGAAGGCTAGCGAGGAATCGAAGATGACTCCAAGGTTTCTGGCTTCAGTTGAAGGTGTAGGAGGAGAGCCCAAGGAGGAAGGCCAGAATGAGGGGAAGAAGGAGGGAGCAGGAGTATGTGGTCAAAGAGAAGACGGTTGGGTTAAGGACCCTGAACCAGAATGGTGCCAGTGCGATAGACATAAACGAAGCAATGAGAGGATGTGAAGCCAGCCAAGAGGACTTCCCACTTGGTGCCACGTTAATAGAGTGTGAGGAAGGAGAGAGAGTGGAGATGAAATGGGGGGAGATCAAGATCGCCTGCTTGATCTTTAAGTGTGTCCACTAGGTATGATGGGGGAAGACCCCTTCAAGCTCTTAGTCGATATCAACTGACTATGTTGTTACGCTCAGGTGAACAATTGTTGTTGAATATTCCCCGAACTTGCTGTGTTGCAAGGGGAGACAGAAGATTTGCTGTATAAGGCCCTAAGCTCTGGAATAGTATTCCACCAGAAATTGGTACTCTAATCTTTTTTTTTTTTTTATCAGTTTTGAATAGTACTGGAGACTCTTCTTTTTAAATAAATCGGATATCCAGATATTCTCTCTCCATGGTATTTAGCTCTCTCTGACAAACTGACCTTTCTTGTTCAATGTTCTACCGTTTCGTTGCCTTAATATTATCTGCAACTCTATGCAATTTAGATTGTCCTTGTGCACCTTTTATAAATTTTATAAATTTTATATTCATAAAAATCAAATAAAAGTGCATGTAAATCCCGTATTAAAACAGGTAAACCTTGGCTAGCATAGATATGTTTTATCAACCATATCACATCAAAGCAATTTATAAGAGCAAAATATCCAGTTTAGCAATCACATCGTATAAAAGTTCTGATGCATTACAGTCTCAATATACTTAATTATTAAACTGCAAGTGCATAAGAATATCCTATGGAAACAAGTGAGCATTAGCTGGTGTTACAATGTTTCATCAGCGTTATGATTAAAGTGCAAGTGCGTGAACATCATATTGATGGAATTATTCTTCCAAGGGTTGCCCCACATTGTGGTGATAATCCCTCCTACTAAGTGGGAATACAATATATAATCAACAAAAAGGAAGGACCTTAAACACACATTTACAAAACAAAGTGTACCCTTATTTCAAAAGACAGGATCCCTATTCACAGCCTGTACAATCAATATGGGCTGTGCACAATATGATCTATTAGGAAGTTATGTTGTTCAAACATCAAATTGTATTATTCTTTCCCAAGCACAGGTTTCAGAACATAAAAAACATGTATACACACAACATTACAATATACAATGATACAAATACTACATATCAACAACTTCTCAAGTGTGTGCTACTTGATGATACACAGTGGCAAATTAATAGTCCCTATTACACACTGTCAAAACAGCCCGACTTGTATACGTTTGTCCTAAATGGTCAAAATAACTGGACATTCCTCAGGGGCAGAAATGTATCTTGTGCTTCATGTAGATTTCCTTGCCACAGTTTGCTCACTCGTTCATACACAGGATCCCTGCATCTATGGGTACACAGAGACGTACATATCAATATATGGGCATCTACAGTCTTCTTAATAGACCTAGCCTAAACCCTAAAACACCACAAGGCTTGGTAAGTATATAATGAATTATCTACCTGGACCATAGTCTGGAGTGATGAAGATCTTCAGACTAAATGCAATTTCAAATCTTGCTCTTGACCTTACTAGCAGTATGCGTGATTCACCCTAATAGGGAACCTAGAACAAACAAGAAGTACTGTACTTGGACTTCTTCATGGTATTCAGTTACCCAAAGCATCATAAAAGGAGTGGATGAAATAGCCACTCAAATGAGCTTACCCATGTGCGCATGTGCAGCTCAACCCCGAATGGGTTAGAAATGTGAGGTCACAAGAAGATGCTTCAATGCATCTGCGTCAAGTAATCTTCAGATGCTAGGTCAAATCCCACGAAGATGGGTGTTTGAATTCTGAAAGCTGTAACACAGAACCGCTTGTCAGAAAAGCCTAGGAAGACTGGTTTCAAAAAACCAATATCACTGAAACAATAAAGGCAAGGGCACGATGCCATTACCTTACCTTACTGTGCCATTCGGGTGTATTCTAGTGAATCTTGGTAGATGCCAAAAAGGTCAGTAGTTAAGACCATGAACAATAACTTTGGGATCTCATGTGCATCATCTCCCTCTACTTGTGTGGAGTCCAAAGCCTAGGCTAGCAATGAAACAAGGGGGCGGTTTTTTAGCCTGAGGCAGCAAAAGAAAAAGATAAGGAAAAGAGGAAGGAGGTGGACGCAATAGTGTGCCTCCCCCATAGTGACTCTAATCCAACAGTATTCTAGATTACCTCTGCTAGCTGGCAAAAGAAATTAGGGATAACTCCATAGCATAACTCCAATGGGGCATACGAGTGTTATGCTTAATGGAAAAAGTCGTGGCAGTGGTGCAACAGCTTGCGTCGCTTCACTGCGCTACGTGATGGCATACGTCGGCCGTTCAAGTATTGCCGAGCAACCCAGCAGGCTAATCAATACGTGAACGGGACAGCAAACACATATTTTGGAGGCAGAATATTAACAAGCACGCCTACACTAAGCACAGAGTGGCAAATGGCCGCTCATGCCTAGCATAACTCAAATTGCTGTAAAAAAACTGTCGTGCAACAAGAATAATATCTGCTCTACCTCCGATGATGTGGGATGGTTCTTATACACTTGTGCTAAATTGCTAACACCTGTTGGATCATGAACTTGACACATACATCTTACCAGTTAAATGCAGCTGTAGCTACTGATGCCAGTAAGTGTATACCGTGCCTCATAGTCAAGAATATTTAAATATATTTAAATATACATATGTTAACAGACACTCAAGTATATTTACCCTATCATTGGATAGTCAAAATCATGGTGAGTGAGTAATGCCCAAAGAACATTTAAAATCAAACCCTAGGGGCACAATATTACTTGTGTATATTCCATAAGGGTACAGCAGTTTCACACTAGATATAAATACAAAATATCACAATACGAAATATAACATCACTTGATAAAACACCCTTTGGGGTAATACCAGCTATACTGTACTGTGCCGGAAGGGAATGCAAGACTCCACCACAAAGGAGCAAAGAGCTGCGAGATTTATTTAATATTATGCCACTCAATATTTTCATTCAGCCCTGTCACATGGCTGTTAGTCCAAATGAATCAATTTCCTGTTAATTTCTTCCTGAGATTTCCCTTTGACTTTTTTTCAGATACACCATTCAAAATCCATAAGTGAATGGCCCGCTTCACTAAGGGGGCTTTATTGATGCTATTTATTAAGCAGCTCCTGTGCTCGATCATGCAAGTCTTGCACTTTATGTTGGTCTTTGCTATGTACGTCCGTGCACATGGACATTTATTCCTATAAATTACATTATCTGTTTTGCAATTCGTGTGCTCTCTCGATGTCCATTCATGATCTAGGCCCAGATTTAGAGGTCATTTTGTGTTCATTGGCACATCACACATTCTCCGCAAGGGTGCTTTCCCACTACTTGGAGTCCCCATAACGTACGTTGTGTTGCTCTGATTGTTGATGTAATGTATATCATTTTTCATTACCCTATTCCGGATATTGGTGCTCTTTTTAAATGCTACCAAAGGAGGTGAAATACTCGTGATCTTTTTCCAATTCTTACAAATGATATTCTTCACTTTGTCAACACCTTTAACAACCTGTCCTACAAACACCAATGGATCTCATGATTATCTTTGTTTTTCTTTTCAAAAAGGGCTTCTCTGTTTTTGAAGGCACGCTTTACAGATTGATTAACAACTTTGACTGGGTAGCCTCTATTTATCAATTTGTCCATTAATATATTGGCGCCTTCCTCATAGTTGTGTCTAGTGCTGCTATTGCGCTTGAGCCGCAAAAATTGTCCGAAAGGCAAATTGTCGCGCACGTGTTTGGCATGATGGCTCTTAGAAAGCAGGAGCACATTTCTGTCTGTGCTTTTCACAAAAGGTTTTACGCTTAACTGATGGTCTTCATGGTAAATGGTGAGATCCAGATAATTGACCTCAATGGAGCTCATGGATGCAGTAAACTTTAAATATCTGTTTGGTGTATTCAGCCATGTCAGAAAGCTGTTGGCCTCATCAATGGTACCATGCCACACCACGAAAACTTCATCGATATACCTCAACCATCTCAGTATTTGGTTCTTGAAGGGATGGACAGCAGAATAAATCAGTTTGTTCCACCATATCAATTTATAACTTGGCCAGGTTAGGGGCCATGGCTGCACCCATGGCAGTGCCTCCCACTTGTATTGTAATATTGACCCAAAAATTGAAAGAAGTTGTTGCCGAGCTGTTTCCGCACACCAGAAAATGAAATAGTTGCTCACAGGATGATTATCTTCCCATTGCACCAAAGTTTCTTCGACAACTTCTACGGTGGCTCGCTGAGGGATATTTGTGTACAGAGATTGTATATCTAGACACATTAATACGTCTTTGGTAGGATCGAAATGTAATTCTTCAATGTTCAAAATGGCATCCCTGTGTCTTGAACCTACCTTTTCATTTTCATTACTAAGGGACGCAAGTAATAATCCACAAATTTTGACAAAGGTTCCAGGATGGAATTGACACCGGATACTATAGGTCTGCTGGGAGGTTTCTCGATGTCTTTATGGATTTTGGGTAAGATGTAAAAGAAAGGAGTTCTTGCTGTTTCTCTGGTAAGGTACTCTCCTTCTTGTTTGCTGATGAGCTGTAAATCCACTGCTTTATCCACTTCTCTCTTATAAGCCTGGTTAGCCTAGGACTGGGATCTTGATCAATTTTACGGTGGCTGATGTTGTCTGCTAATAATCTGTGACATTCCTCAATATAGTCTTGTTTGTCTAAGATCACAATTGCGCCTCCTTTGTCTGCTTGGCGGATGACAATTTTGTCATTTTTACCGAGGCGTCGCAAAAGATCAATTTCTTTCTGCCTCAAGTTGGAGTTTCTGGGGATGCCTTTCGTCTCAGGTTCAAGAGACTCAGTGGAATGAGCATGATGGGGTGGACAGAAACTCGAGGGGTTTCTCAGACCGCTGAAATTAGTAAGAGGTCTAGAGGGTTGATCTTTGAAAAATTCCATCCTCACAAAAGCATTAAATTCCAATATGAATTCAAATGGATTGTGATATTTTGAAATCACAAAGTTCAACCCTTTGTTGAGGGGCCGTTCACATGAGAACCCAAACTTATTGTTGATGGTCTTCTAACTACTGACCTTTTTGGCATCTACCCAGATTCACTAGAATACACCCGAGTGGCACAGTAAGGTAAGGTAATGCATCGTGCCCTTGCTTTTATTGTTTCAGTGATGTTTTTTGAAAAGTCTTCCTAGACTTTTCTGACAAGCGGTTCTGTGTTACCGCTTTCAGAATTCAAACACCTATCTTCGTGGGATTTGACCTAGCATCTGAAGATTCCTTGACCCAGATGCATTGAAACATCTTCTTGTGGCTTCACATTTCTAACCCTTTCAGGGTTGAGCTGCACATGCGCATATGTGTAAGCTCATATGGCTATTACATCCACTTCTTTTTATGATGCTTTGGGTAATTTGAATACCATGAAGTCGAAGTACATTCCTTGTTGTTTGTTGTAGGTGCCCCAGTTACCCTGCCTTTAATATAGATGGAAATATAATCAAGGTGGTAACCGAGGTAAAAACACTGGGTTTCTACCTTGATTCCACACTATCTCTCAAAAAACAAGTCAATTCCTTGGCCTCCTCCACAGCCTGCACCTGTAAATTTATCAGGGCCTGTAGACCCTACCTCTCAAACCAACTGTATCACACTAGCCAATGCTTTAATAATGTCTAAGTTGGACTATTGCAACACGCTATATGCAGGTGCCAGCAAAACCATCATAAACAAAATGCAAATATTGCAGAACAATGCTCTTAGAGCAGCCTTGGACATACCCAGTAGAGAGCATATATCTGATATCAGGAAAGACCACCACTGGTTAAAAATTAGTGATAGAATTCTCCTTAAAATGGTATCTCTCACCTATAAAGGACTGAACAATACTGCGCCCCCATGTATTTCTGCTAGATTGACCAGAGAATCCCCAGTCACCACACCAGAGCTTCTAACCATCTCTTACTAGAAACTCTCAGATTCAGACTAACCAAAGCGGGTGGAGCTAGCTTCCCTGTCAGAGCTGCTCGTGCCTGGAATGCACTTCCCACTGCATTGAGAGCTGATCAGCCCTACTCTAGATTCAGATGCAACGTGAAAAGCTGGCTCTGGACCAGTGGCGCCCATTAAACTGTTACCCTGCACTGGATCCTGGATTTCCGTTTGTAGCTATCATGATTATCCTGAAACCTGTTCTTCAGACCATCTCTCATCTTTCTTTGTGATGTACCCATATCTCGTATATATGTACTGTAAATAGCGCAATAATTATGTACTGTAACTAATGTATGTAACCAAGTTTAAATATTCTTGTCACTGCTGCACCCGGCTACCCCTGGGTTTGGAGCGCATTATCAAATAATAAACTAAACTATTAGAGCGAATCCTGCATACTGCTAGTAAAGTCAAGAGCAAGATTTTAAATTGCATTTAGTCTGAAGATATTCATCACTCCAGACTATGGTTCAGGTATGTTATTATATACTTACCAAACCTTGTGGTGTTTTAGGGTTTAGGGGTTTTAGGGTTTAGGCCAGGTCTATTAAGAAGACCGTAGATGCCCATATATTGATATGTAAGTCTCTTTGGGTACCAATAGATACAGGAATCCTTGTGTATGAACAAGTGAGGGAACTGTGGTAAGGAAATCTACATGAAGCGCAAGCTACATTTCTGCCCTGAGGAATGTCCAGTTATTTTGAACATTTAGGACAGAAACCTATATAAGTAGGGCTGTTTTGACAGTGTGTAATAGGGACTATTAATTTGCCACTATGTATCATCAACTAGCACACGCTTGAGGTTTTTGATATGTAGTAATTTTATCATTGTATTTTGTAATGGGTGTGTGTAGGTTTTTTATGTTCTGGAACCTGTGCTTGGGAAAGAATAATAAAAGGTTGATGTTCGAACAACATAACTTCCTAATAGATCATATTGTGCGCAGCCCATATTGGGCTGCGCACGATATGAATAGGGACGGCTGTGAATAGGGATCCTGTCTTTTGAACAAAGGGTATACTTTGTTTAATAAATGTGTGTTTGAGGTCCTTCCTTTTTGTTGATTATATGCATCATATTGATGCCATTAGGAATTAGCTGGTATTTTGTATTGTTTGTAATATTAAATACCAGTACCTCCAAATACCATGAACCTACTCATTTAAATAAATATAACCTTTTAATATCGACACTATAAACCCTAAGTAAGCAAAGCAAGGGCAAGAACCAGGTGTCCCCATTCCATATACCTTGTTTGGGACGACTCTTTTGTTTTGGTCCTCGACAGGATTCCGGCAGTGACTTCCGGCTTCTGTAACTACTAATTAACGTGATCCACTTGTTGTTCAAAACGTTGGACTACTCCTTCCGATTTAACTTTGCCCGACACATTGTGGCCATTATTAGTAAACGCATAATGGTTTCACCTACAGAAGGTAGATATGGCGCAGTAGTATGAACAATATTTGGATACGTGTGTGGCTACAGATTTAGAGATCGACCACGCCTTCTTTTATTGAACCACTCTCGTTCTGGACCGAGTAAGCGCTAGTGGCAGACCAAAACACTGATGCAGTTCTTTGTGACATTCCAGTATCATTCGACTCCAGAGACTCCCGACCTCTCTCTTCCCTGATGAATTTCCTAATCAATAATCCAATAACCAAGATGGGAAGAAACATGTCGGTTCTTTGATGGGTCTTCTTTTTTCTTGTCAACTAAGCTGACAATTGTTTCTTCCCAGTTGTGGGACGCCCTATTCCTAGCAGTATAGCAAGATTAACGACTAGTTGTTGAAAATTGTGTTTAAAAAAAAAAAATATATATATATATATATATATTATATTTTTTTGTGTTGAAATTCGTTTTCACGTTTATCTTTTGTCATGTCTATGCATTTTGACATTTTTGACCATTGTATTTTAGGTATGTATGAGTGCAGTATGGATGGAGTATTTGGTGATGTAAATGGGTCTGGTTCAGTTGTTTATGGCATGTTGCTTAGTTAACACTATTGTACAAATCTGAATTATATATTTTTTCTATTTTTCTACTGTTTTTATGATTGATACATTAGAAAATGTGATACATTTTTTCAATGAATTAAGATATCTATTTTTCATATATGTTATGGCAGTGAATTGAATTCTTCTTTCTCTTTCCATTGTTTGACATATGTTTTTATGTATCGCAAGAGAATAGGCTTACTGTAGGCACTGCCACTATTTGGTCTGCTACCTGTACAAGTTTATATATCCCGGCCTTCTAGTTGCTATATATATCTATATATATATATATATATATATATATATATATATATATATATATATATATATATATATATATCCATTCCATATACGACTTAACTTTAAAATGGCCCAGAATTAGTTGCAAATGGGCGCAATCGGCTTGAATTGTACTGCATGACACCCAAATCTACAAGCTTCCTAACCTTTGCTCTGAACATTTCATCCGTTTGAGATCTGCCCTGGCAAGCAGACTATATAGAAAAATGAGCGGCTTTTCTACAAATACATATACAAAAAACACAAACCAAGCACTAAATCAATTGATATGTATAGCAAGAAAAACCTAGAGGAATTTGCCTTCCAAAGGACCGTCTTTTAAAGCTGTATTCCACTTTAAAATCGATACCCAGGAAGCTCAAGTTGATTAAAATAAACTTTGTAGAGGACATCCCTGATGAGAGATCTGCAGCACAGTTCATCCCACTGCTTCAATCTGTCCAAAGGCGCATTCAGCCTTCTCTACTTACGCCCAATCTGACAAGGGCAGTCGACCCATGCATTGGAAAATGTTTAGATCAGACCCATTGTACATTAGGGATCAGCGAAAGCCGGACTGTCTAGTAGTCACCACCACAAGAAAGAGAGCAGGAACACCTTTAGCCTCTGCCGAAGCTGCTCCTGACAAGGAGAGCAAAAAGATATACACCCTATGCAGGAAAGTATTTTCCTCAGCTGCTAATCAAGTGAGGATAGCAAACACTACGCTACTGTCAGTTATAATTGCCACAAGTGGAACGAGATCTCACAGCAAATAGACTTGGTCCCTCGGTACCAGAACCCCTAAAGACACAGCTCTTATAAACAATTGATGAAGGGAGACGAGTAGCAAGCTGCATTCTTAAAAATCACTTGGATGCGGCAGACCATGCCTGGCGAATTGTGGCATAAGGTAACCTCATCAAACGTCATGTATGGCTACGTCCATCTGTTTTCAAGTTGGAGACCCAAGCCATACTTGTGAACATGCCCAATGCGTTATTTGGTAAAGCTGTCGAGGACGCACTGAAGGAGTGCTAAGGTGGAATGCGACAACCTCAAATCCCTGGGACAACTCACACACAGACGCTTTGTGCGTAGAGGAGGTTCAAATACACGCCGTTTTAGAGGATCGAACTCCAGCTGTCCTCAAGCTACAACCAGGGTGGCAGAGTTCATCCTGGGGTTCCTTACAGGGGCAGTCCTCCCAACAAAACTTTCAAAGGGGCCACAGAAGGTCCATAAGTGGAGGCAGATCCCCCTCCTCAAGAGGGGGCTCCACCCCTCCTAACCAATGACCGCCCACTACAGGTACCTCCCATGCCTCTCCAGTAGGAGGTTGTATTTCTCATTTTACCCACGCATGGAAGGGGATCACATCAGACAAGTGGGTACTTTCCACCCTGGCGGGGGCTATTGCATAGAGCTAATAAACACCAGCTTACCACCCGCCAAGACAAACTCTACAGGAAGAATGCATTCTGCTAGAAGATGTCAAAGCACTGCTACTAAAAGACGCCATAGAAATCGTCCCTGGAAAACAAGGTAAACAAGGGTATTTATTCAATGTACTTCCTTGTGTCCGAAGAAAGACCGAACAATACGCCCTCCCCCAGACTTGCGCCCTGCGAACACCTATGTCAAGCCACAAAAATTCTGCATGAGAACGCTACAGGAAAGTAATACCACTGCTAAAACAGGGGGACTACATGGCAACCTTGGACATTAAAAGATGCATACTTTCATATTTCAATGTTCCGAGCGCACAGAAGATTCTGCACTTCAAAATATTGAATCAACACTCCTAGTTCAAGGTGCTACCATTCGCTATAGCCTCCGCTTCAGGGGTATTCACCAAAGTACTAGCAGTAGTGGCAGCACACCTACGCAGAGAATCCCTGTGTACCCTTATCTGGACGTCTGGCTGATAACGGGGGGATTCCCTCAAATTTGCAAGCAAAATACCCTTGGAACAATCTTCTGTTCCAATTGGGATTCTCAATCAATGAGAACAAATAGTCTCGTTCCAAACAAAACACAACAGGTCTTAGGAGCTATCATAAAGACAGAAGAGGGATTGGTCTTCCCGTAAACGGAAAAGTGCAAAACCTACTGCTGCAAATACCTCAGTATCTAGCTGGTCGCCAAATAACTGTACGCAAAGCAAGGTGCTTGCTTGGGATGATGGCTTCATGCATTTATCTTGTTTCGCATGCTCGGTTGCTCATGCGCCTAATGCAAGAGTGGTTACAAAAACAGTGGTCTCAGGCAAGCGGTCAGTGGGACGATCTAGTGGCTGTTTCGCTAACCCTCGTTCAAGTGCTACGCTGGTGGACAAAGGAAAATCTGTTCATTGAAAAACCTTTTCACAACCCTACAGTGCAAGCGATTTGTCACAACAGACACATCACTCTCCGGATGGGGAGCCCATTACCTTCACCACACAGTGCATTGTCTGTGGACCCATATCACAGCCCAAAATCACTTAAACCTTTAAGGCTTGTCCAACATACGGCCCACCAAGCCGTTCTGTGGCCTGTTCATCCATTGCCGTTAGCACACTTTGTCCCTCCCCCCTGGGACCAAAACAGCGTTCTATTGCCTGTCCCCATGCTGGGGAAGGGGGTGGGAGCACCTCGTTGATGTCATTGCGTGACGTTCAGTAGGCACTACTCTAGCAGCCATAATGCTTTACAATCTCTCCTTTAGGCCACGTTTGGAGCCACACTGCTCCTATAACCACTGTTCCAGTTATTCACAGGTAAGGTGACTAAAGTCTGGCTCGCTTTTTTGCTTCCCCTAAATCCTGCAGATGAGTAGAGCTCAGCATTGTCTGCAGCCCGGAGTCGGGGGACAAATTTACCCATGATTAGGGTCTTGTTTGCAGGAAAGCAGGAATTCTGAAGTTAACTTCAAGTACAGGATCGCTAATAACGCAGAGCTGCTAAACTCTGCCATCATTTGCAAAATGCATATTAGCATTTATTATCTTCACTTGGCGAGCAGCTGTAAAAAGGGGGGAGGAACTCCAACTTCTAAATGCGTTTGCCTGGGAGACACTCTTGGCGTCCTTTAAAGGTGATATGTGTGGTAAAGTGCTAGAAAGCCTCTGTGCCCGCTGCTGGGCACCACTTGCTGTTTGCTTTGGATTGGAGAGAGGGCGGGGATATATAACCTCGAGTCAGGACTTTCGTAGCATCTTTTTAAATTTCTGGTGGATCAAGAGGAAAGAAAGTTAGGGAGGACAGGAGCTGGTGTGGACACGCCGCTGTGCAGTAAACTGAGCATGGAGGTGCAAATTCTGTGTTCATGCATGCTTGAATATAAAAACGCACGTACACAGGTGTGTGTGTGTAGATATGTATGCTTGTGTGAGCCTGGGTGTTTGAAAAGATGGGTCTATGTGTGTACTTTATAGGCGCATGTTTGCGTGCGTTTTAAATGATTGTATTGTAACTACATGGTACTATTGCACCACAGTTGACATTGGCCATTACATTTAAAAAAGAAAACCTGTTTTTTGTCTCAACAGGCATAATTTTTTCAAGGCCACCTCCAACTCGATCAGCTAGCTAGCCTCAGCAACACCTTGTCTTTATCCGATACTATCGCTGACCTCCCTCTCTGCCCACCACCAGGTAAGAGAACTATCCTTTTACTCTGGGCTTAACTGCGATAGCACCTAGCTGACAGAGCAACTACTAATTATTCAGTTGTTTCAGCTCCCCTCTGGCTGCCTGCACCGTGAGATTAAAGAGCATTCCTTTTTAGCCATTCTTATTTAAGTAGCAACCCAAGTACACTGCATCGCTATGGTCACTGATTTTCATAATATCTATCTGCCGTGTAGTTATGGTTAAGTTGCTGAACTCATAGGAAGACCACTTTGTCAGCGGCTTATAACTTTGTTCTCCCTGGAGGAATCATCACCAAACTTTGTAAAAACCTGATTTTATTTTATTCTTTAAAAAAGTTTGCCAAGTTGGGGGAAGTTTCCTGCAAGGGGGGGCAACTTATAGGGGAGTTTTCCAAAAATATTTTTTTCTCCATAGACTGAATGGGGAAAAACTGCGCACGGCTACAGGCAGAACGGCTCGACGGATTTTCACCGAATTTGCGGCAGGAGCGGGGGCTTCGGTCATTAAGCGTGCTTTTGTGTGTTTGGTGAAAATCCGACCAGTACTTTTGTTGCAAAGAACTGAAATGTATTTCTAAACAAATTGGTGATATCTGGGTCCGCTCCGCGGACTGAAGTCTCATTGTCCTGCAGTACGCAGTGATGTCGGCAAACATTGGAGGGAGCCAGTGGTTGGCTGGAGGGAAGCGTGCTGTGCGTCAACGTTTTTGGGAAACGCCACCATGGTGTATCGGAGGATAGTGTTGTGGTGTGTGTGACAAGGCTCGAAGCCATTGTGTGCGTGGCTGGGCCTCTTGTACGTAGCAGTGTGCCCACTAAAAGTATATTTGGCTCTGCTCTGCGTCCCATTTCCCTGTTCGCTGCACGGTCAAAATTTTGATTGCACTGCAGTGTGTGGTCACAGGATGTGTGTCAAAAAGTGTTCCATGATGTCGGCATGTTTCGGAGGACAATGCAGTGGCGAAAGGGCCTGAAAAACATAGTGTACGGCATCTGGTGGTGGGAAGAAGGGATGGAAAGGGTGCAGGAGTGAGCTTTATGTGATATATATATCTCATTGGAAGAAGACGGTGATGTGCCAGCGGTATCTGTGCATAATCCGCCAATGCGCGGTTACCTCAACAAGCAACAATCTTGTGTGGTTAATGCAGGTAGCCTTCGTTATGGCATGGCGGCTGCAAAGGGGATTTCTTTCTGTGATGAGTGGTGGCAGGCACATTTGCAGAAGGGAGTGCATTCGACGAGACATGAGGATTTGAACATAGCGTATACTATGGTGTGCTGTGTGAGGTAAGTCTGTAGCCCCTTCGCTGCATGGCTGCAGCCCTAGCACAGAAAAGTATGTCCACTGATTGAAAGTAGGTGCCACATTGTTGCTTTGTGTGGGGGGTTTGGCTGCAGTGCACACAATGTTGGTTGCATGGGTGTGGTGATTGGTAGAACAACCTACTGTTGTCGGTGGAGATGTTGCCGTGAGCAGTCCTGCAGTGTGTCCACTGGGTGCACTAACGGATTAGTGTACATATGGAAGAGGTCACGGTGCAACTGGTTCTTATGTGCTTGCGTAGTGTGTAAGGCACAGATTAGTAAGTGTTGCAGTGCACTAAGCACCATTGGTTCTATGCACGTACTAGAGGGTTTGGGAGCAGGCCCAATGTTGTGAAGATTGTCTTGTTGGCCTGCTTATAATGCTTTGTGATTGGAAGTGGGTAGCAGTGCCAAACACAGCGATATGTTTCCGCATTACTGTAAGTGGAATACGTTTCTTTGCCTCCCTGCTTTATGGTGCAGCATTTGTGTCGAAGTGCTGGTGCATATGTTGCTTTTGTGATTTCTGGCACATGCCTACATGGCTCTGTTATGTTGTGGTGGGTGTGGCCAAGGCCTAGACTGTTGGGTGCATGGCCTTTGGCCATGCACCCAACAGCCTAGGCCTTGGCCACACCCACCATAACATAATACAGTGATGCAGTTTTCACTCTGCATTTGAAGGTGGTGAGTAGCACACAATGGTTGCGGAGGACATTGTACACTTGGTAGAACAGCAGAAGTGAGCTGCTACGCGTACATTAGCATATGGTGTTCATCATTGCCCCTGTTGCGCAATAGGGAGCCACACGTCACCATTTGTGTTGCTATGGTTAGGCCCTTGTAAGACCCTTGCTTGAAGTGTTTTCCTTTCATGGCGCAATGTGTTAAGTCATCAACATCAGAAATTTGCAATATGGACAATGGACACAGCCACTCGTATACCGTTCAGCACAGGTAACGCAACTTCTGATGCTTGTTAATCTGCTTAGAATCACATGCTGTGCATAGTCCGACATCCAGTGGTCACTGCGGAGTATTGCATTTTGTTTTTCGTAGTCGAAAAGGGGACGTCGACATGGGCGTGTCTGTAATACTATCCTTATAGAGACGTGCAGTGTACCCAAAATCCCTCACGCGTCGAGGTCCCTCATATTGTTTTTTTCCGCCCAGAATACTGGTCGCCTTAATGCAGAGCTCGTTGGAGACAAATTGCCAATACCACTTATTCGACCCTTGGTCGTTTTTTGTAAGTTATTGATAATTCCTAACCCTCCTTCGATGGCTAAGCTGTTTCAACGCCGATCAAGATCTTCGGCGGTGATTTTTACGGAGGCGATCCTTCGGCGCTGCCGAACACGTGGCCCGGCCTCGCTGGCCTATATAGTAGGGAGAGTGGGGGTCGTGGGGACACTTCTGTTTCTTTACTAGAATGCTTTTCTCTTTCACCCCCCTTCCGGGTCGTTATCACTTACAACTGTATCCTCCGCTTTAGAGAGGACTCCTTTTAGATTTTGCCTGCGTTGTAACGGCAAATTCACGTGAAAGGATAAGCATAAGCGGTGTAACCGCTGCTTACCCCTCGACCACAACGAGGACGGCTGTGCGGCCTGTAAACTTCGTCGGCCAAAATCTTTAAAGGACCACAGGGTCAAGAGGTGGGCAGCCTACGCTATGTCTAAAGCTGATTCCTCACCCGCCGCCACCGAATGTGACGAGGGGGACAGTGATAACACTACCTCCGTATCAGAGGTTGTTGACCTCTCTAAGGAGCGTTCCCGCTCCTCGGTGTCTGCCCCTGGCCCCGACAAGTTTGGCTTATGCCCTACACCCCGGCGACGCCAACGCACATAGAAAACATAGGGATAAACGCACAACTCACGCCACTCCGACTAAGTCGAAGAAAGCCCTAACGCGAACGCAGACGCCGGGCCTACCGCAGCCTCTGCCGAACGTAAGGGTCGCAAGCCCTCCCCGCAACCGCGACTAGCGACTAGGCCGTCCACAAATAAGGGTGCTACCACCAAAACGCCAGACGCGCCTCGTAAGAGCGCCCGTCGGCGAATATGTCTCAGCACCGCCTAAGACCGTGCGAGACGAACCCTCGACGGAAAGTTTAGTCGTCGAGAGCTTGCCTAGAATAGTCTCCACTGACGCTCAGAGACGGACGGCGAAGGAGTCGCCGAGCCCAGCTCACAAGGCAAGGGAGACGCTGAAACGGATCGAAGGCAGGCAGGAACCTCCCCCTCCATCGAAGGAAAGACCTAGCCCACAAGAAGGTTTCTCAGAGGGCGAAGGGAGTATATCCTCCACGCTATGGGAGAGATCTCGACGGCTACAGACGGAAGAGCTTCCCTTTACGCCTCCAGACCGTTATGGGTTACCCCAGTGGACTTTAGAAAGATTTCAATCTTTTATGGACAAACTAGTTATGTCCACCCCTGAACATGTAACACCCAAGAGATCAAGAGAGATACTTCATGATGACCGCAGGGGCTAAATACTCAAGACTATTTGACCCACTTCAAGAGGAGGTTAATACATATGACCTCACTGAAGAAGACTCTCACTTTCAGGAGGATGGAGAGTTCCTAAATATTGAGGATCAACAAGACCCTGAAGAAGGTTTTGAGGAATACCCAGACATGGGTGGAGGGGGCTTTGAAGAAGACCCAGACGGAGGTGGCTCACAGCCTTGGCAGTCTCCAGGAGCGTCAACAGACTCAGACATTCTGGATCTGTCCTCTCCTCAGACCACACCAGTCAGTAACCCGTCACCTATAGATGACAACCCACTTTCAATGCGCTGCTACGTAAAGCAGCAGCACATTTTGAAATTGATACAGGGGAAATTACTCCAGAAATAGACTTTGTGGAGAAAATCATTAAGGAGAAACCACCTACTAATCGGGCCATTCCCCTTCTCGCCTCAGTCAAGAGACGACTTATTCCATCTTTATCAACACCTGCATTGGTTAGAGGGATCAACCCAAGAATTGAGAAACTTTTTAGTCCCTCGCCCTCGGACACATTATTCATTAAGGGTCACTCAATACCTGATTGCTTGGTAGTAACCACCACAAGGAAAAGGGCAGGGGTTCCGCTATCTACTAGCGAAGCACCCCCAGACAAGGAGGGAAAGAAGCTTTACGTCCTGGGAAAGAGGATTACAGCCTTGGCAGCTTTCTCCACCAGAATTTCCAATAACAATACCTTACTGGCAAGCTACGCTGATGCCCAATGGAGAAAGTTACGCCAAGACCTTGAAGTCCCTGAGCCCTTACAAACTCGTTTGTTAGCCACTGTAACAGAAGGTACTCTGGTTAACCAGAGCATCATTAAGAACACGCTAGATGCTGCTGAGACGGCTGACCGGTCTTTAGTTCAGGGGGTACTTCTCAAGCGTCATGTCTGGCTCAGGAACTCTTTATTTTTTTGTATTTATTTTTTTTATTTTTTTTGTTGAAAATTTGGTTTTATTGGAGTTTTACAATTATGACATAGTTAAAAAAATAATGCAAACATTGGTATATATCAAAGTGAGGTCACAACTACCCCCCCGCCCAACCTCCCACATTTGACCCCTCCTCCCCCCCAACCCATGCCATGGTTTAATGGTCGATAACAACAACAGGGTCCAGCACATCATCTGAAGCTGCAATGCGAGCATAGGGTTGCTTCCGAAAGAAAGACGGTGCTCAAAAAACAAGGTCCAACTTATAAAAGTCACATTTCCTGTAACAATCGATCTCTTCCCACTCCAAAGGATCGCCCCGATAGTATTGTTCCCATCGAGAGGACCGTCTGAGCTGATTACTTATGCCTCAGGCTATTTTCCCATATTTATCAAAAAATGGCAGCCATAGGGCCTCTATGTTAGATTTGGATTCATCAATCAGGTGGGTAAGATACTCCATATCATAGATTGCCCGTGTTTTCGCTACCCACTCCCCCTCCCCAGGAGGTCGGGGTGATTTCCATTTTTGGGCCCAGCAGCATCTAGCTGCGACTAGCATGACCTGCAACATATGGTCATGTTTCACCTTGCGGGCCCCCCTCAACCTCAATGCCGAACACCACCAGCCAGGGGGACAGAGTTCTCACCATTCCGTCTACTCCTCTTATCCATGACAGGACCTCACTCCAGTAGGTCTGTGCCACCTGGCACTTCCACCACATATGGACATAATCCCCCTTTTCAACGTGGCATTTCCAGCAGTGGGGGTTGTAACCTTTTCTCATTCTGGCTATCCTCTGTGGGGGTAGTGCCATCTGTGTATCAACTTCAGGGCCTGGTGGCAGTATTTGGGTGCAGTTGTGGAACGGTGTGCCTGCCTACAAATCTTGGTCCATCTTTTTTCCGTTATGGGGGTGCCTAAGTCCTTCCCCCATTGTACTTGGGAAGATGGGGAGGGGGGTCCCGTGGGGTAGAGAACAACAAAAAGCTATAAAGCCGCGATATCACCCCCTTGGTACCTTTGTGTGTTATGAGGAATTTCTCAAAATCAGTTAGGTCCCGCCTGAGTGTGTCACCCCATCTGCTCTCAGTAAGGGCACCCTTAAGCTGTAGGTATCGAAAAGGGGAGAGGTTAGGGAGTCCCAGGGCATCCTTCAGGTAACCTAGAGATATAAACACCCCATCCACCCAAAGCTGTCCGGCCCTACAAAGACCCACCTTGTACCATTGCTGGAAGGCTAGTGGTTCGTTGATCCCTTCCCAAAGTGGCGGAGCCCAGATGCAGCTCAAAGGTGAGGGCCACATAGTGAGCCATCTTAGGTAACCCCCTTCTTTCCAAATAGACCACAGCACTCCCAAAACTAGATGTTTTAGAACCCTTCTCGGAATAGATGTCTTGGGGACCCATAGCCACTCGTCCAATGTGACCGGTGAGAAGTGTGTGTTATCCAGTGTTACCCATTGTTTCTTTGGGCCAGTCGTCAGATGATCAACAAGGACGCGCAATTGTGACGCCTTATAGTAAGTGTTTAGATCTGGGAAATTAACTCCACCCTCATCCTTGGGTCTAGTTAGAGTGTCATAAGCAATCCTGTGGGATTTACCGGCCCATAGATAGCGGAGAAGGGCCCGCTTGATCTCTAGGAGAAATGAGTTTGGTATCTGGGTTGGCAGCATTTGAAACAGATATAAGAATTTGAGGAGGATTACCATTTTGATGGAGTTAAGGCGAGCCATCCATGAGAGGCCAGATTTTGACCAGCGTCCCAGGTCGTGTTTGATTGACCTCCATAGGGGCGGGTAGTTTACCTTAAAGAGATCTTCTAGGTGTGATGGAATTTGGATCCCCAGGTGAGAGAGTCCCTCTGTTTGTTTACAAAACGGGAGGTTATCGATGTATTGTCCCTCGGTCTCGTTGAGCTGGCCTGCCGGGAAAGCCACTGATTTATCTACGTTGACCTTATAGCCTGCCAGGGTACCATATCGTTCCAGACTATTCAACACCTCTGGGACTGATTGGGATGGTTTAGAGAGGTGCAGGAGGACATCGTCGGCAAACAGGGTTATTTTGTAGTCAGTCCCCCTATTTTAACACCCTGGATCTGATCATTAGTCCTGATTGCTATGTCCCAGGGTTCCATCCCCAGGGACGTATATGAGGGGAGACAGTGGGCATCCCTATCTTGTGCCACTCTCTAAGGGAAAGTACTCAGACTCTCCTCCATTGACCACCACTTTGGCGGAAGGACGGGAGTAAAGGGCCGTCGTCCATCCCCGCCACCTGGGTCCCATCCCCAAGGACGACAGAACCCCCTCCATGAAGGCCCAGCTCACCCTGTCAAACGCCTTCTCCACGTCTAGAGACAAGAGAAGAGCACCATCGGATTTCACTCCATTTGAGCTCAGTATGTGCAGGGTTTTGCGCATGCTGTCTGCTCCTTGTCTATTTACTACAAAGCCTACCTGATCGGGGTGGATCAGTCGGGGGAGACACCTTTCTAGACGTGTCGCCAGGATCCTGGTGAAGATCTTGGCATCTGTGTTCAGAAGCGAGATGGACCTGTATGAGCCACACTCCGCAGGGTCTCTGCCCGGCTTAGGGATAACTGTGATTATGGCCTGCAGGAATGTCGGTGGAATGGTTTCTAAGGTTTTGATTTGGTTAAATAATTTGGTCAGTGGTTGGATTAGTTCGGACTGAAATTGTTTATAGAAGTCCGCTGTGTACCCATCTTCTCCCGGGGTCTTGCCTATTTTAAGCTTTTTGATGGCCTCGTCCACCTCCTCCTCTGTTATCTCCTTGTCTAGTGTCTCCCTCTCTAGGTCTGTGAGCTTGGGTAGGGGGTAGTCTTCAAGATATTTTCGAATTTCATCCAGTGATTCACCCTCTTGTTTAGTGTAAAGGGCCTTCTAGAAGGCCACAAATGATTCGGCTATGTGTTCAGTTTTTATCTGGGCGTTACCCGCCCCGTCCTTGACCTTTTCTATGTGTCTGCCCGCCCTGTTTCCCCTCAGCCTATGTGCCAGAAGAGTTCCAACCCTGTTGCCCCTCTCATAGTATCTCTACTTCGTGCATCTCATTTTTCGAACTACCTCTCCAATCAGGATTGTATGCAGAGCTCGTCTCTTCTCTCTGTTCATTCAGGAGGTTTTCGCGGTCTATGTTTCCCTTGGTGAGCTGTGCCCTCATGGCCCTCAGGTCTTCCCGGATTCTGGATTCTATCCGGGCCCTCTCTTGCTTCTTGCTCTAACCCTCTGCAATGAGGAGACCCCTGAAGGTGGCCTTCGCTGCCTCCCAAACTGTAACCATTGGGACTTCCCCTGTGTCGTTTGATAAGAAGAAGGCTTCTATTTCGTTTTTAAGGAATTCCCTAAACACCTGGTCCCTCATGAGGGTGTCGTTACAGCGCCACCTACGTGATTTCACGGTGGCTTGCAGCCACCATTCCATTACTAGGAGTTCATGATCCGACCAGGTCACAGATTCAACCGTGGGGTTTCCGACCTCTACCCCTCCCTCCTCCGACACCAACAGAAAATCAATTCTGGTATATGTTTGGTGGGGGGGAGAAAAACGTGTACCCCCCAGGGGTTTGCCAGCATTTGTGCCATACGTCAACCCAGTAGTACTCTTGTAGGAGGTCCCTCAGGGCGAGATTATCTTTCGTGGGGGCTTTTGGTCCCGTCCCTTTGGCCGACCACCAGTCAAGATGGGGGTCTGTAATGAGATCGAAGTCTCCGCCCAGGATTGTAGCTCCCTCGGCCCACCCGTCCATGACCCTAAGAACCTTGTGGATAAACTTGACATGGCCGGCGTTGGGCGCGTACAGGGTAGCTAGTGTGACTCGTGTGCCCTGGGCTGACCCCTTGATCGCAAGAAATCGACCTCCAAAGCCCCTTTTCGTCTCTACATCAGTGAGATGCAGCGATTTACCCAAGAGGATACCTACTCCCTCCTTCTTTGTGCGAGGTCCAGAAGTTTCTACCCATCTCCTTTCCTTTCATCGTTGACTCGGGCATCCCTTCTATAGTGGGTTTCTTGTAGGAAGAGGGCCAGTAATTTCTGTTTGCGGAATAAGTTACTTGTGAGAGACCGCTTGTTTTGCGAGTTGAGACCTTTCACGTTGAGCGTACCGATCTGACCTTCAACCATGGTCGTCGCTATCCTTACCCTCTAAAGCCTCAGTGAGTGCCCCCGTTATCATCCGTAGACTTGAACCCCAGAACCATGGCATGGCGTTCCCTATTTCTTTCCCCTTCCCCCTCAAGGTTCCCCATTTCCCTTACCCATTTTGGTAGGCGTCCGTCTCCATCGCCCGACATACATCGGGTTTAGTCAACGAACTACCAGGGCCGCTGCCTGGGCCCCCGAGAGAGAAATAGTGTGGACCGTACCCTCCGGGTTATACCTATAGGAACATTTTACAGGTTTAGTCGGAGTCCAATCCTTCTACAAGACCTCCCCCGCCCCCTATACTCCCGCTGCGTGTCTTGTGTCTCATAGGGGCAGGGTCCCACTGTGAACTAGCTTCCAGTGTGAATTGGGGGGGTTCTCGAAGGTCTCAGGGGGACACACCTGGCCACCTTCTGACAACCGAGAACACCACCACTCCGTGTTTCAGACAGGTGGGACCCGAAACCTTCAACCATCAATTTCGGCATAAGCCTCGCCAACCGTGGCAACATCCCAATACAACATAGAGTGCCCCCCAGAGAGTGCGGGCAAATGCAATACAATACAATAACATCACATTTCTTAACTTTCTCCCCTTCCCTCTTAATCATTCGGATCCATCGCGCAGGCCTTGGCATCAACAAAAGTGGAACAAATGTTTCTCCCCAATTCGCCAACGGCCACGGAGGGCGAGTGAGCGAGTGAACCACAACAGATCGGCACAGCATTCCTTTTAACTTCTCCTCTATCCGATAATCATGCGTGTCCTCCACGTCTCTCCGAGGGGTACCTGGTTTTTCTTAATTTCCGGGTGCCCTTCTCTTTGTGTTTCCCCTGGCCGAGGTCAGGGCCCCGTGGGGCATGGCTCGGGCCTCCGTCAGATCTGCCCTTCTCCCCCGAGGGCCCGGGGGGGACCCAGATCAGCTTGTCGATGCCTCTCTGGATGTTCTCTTCTGTAACGAGCTGAAAGTTTTCCCCTTGCCATTCAAAGGATAGGTAGAATGGGTGTCCCCAGCGGTACCGGACCCCCTTCTCCTGCAACCACCTAGTGATCGGACCGCATTTTTTCCTCATTTGTAGCGTGAGGGCGGATATGTCCTTGTAGATTGCCACCCTGGAGTTGTCGTATTGTATCTCTCTAAGAGTTCTAGCTCTTTCAAGTATTTTTTCTTTGTCTCTGTAATAGTGGAAATTCGCAAGCACGGAGCGTGGGCCCCTACCGCCTCCGCCAGCTCGATGAACCCTATCAATCAGAATGGTTTCCCTAGAGTCAATTCCCAAGACAATCCTAATGATCTCCTGCACTTTGCCCTCCAGGCCGGTCTGGGTCTCCCCATCCACGTCCGTCAGGCCAAAGAATCACAGGTTACATCTCTGTTCACGATTTTCCATGTTTTCCACTTTGAGGCGGAGTTCCCCCTCGCGCCGCTTTATCTCTTTAAACCTTGCCTCCATCTGGGTCTCCAAGAAGACGGTGGACGCCTGGTTATTCTCTTCTACCCCCTCCATTCTGTCCTCCAACGTGGAGACCTTGGTGGTGAGGTCAGCTAGCTTGCCTCCCATGTCCGTTCTCATCCCCCTGATTTCGTCTAGGATTGTCTGGATATTGTTTTGCATGGTGTTCATGTCAGGGGTTGGGGTATGTGGGGAGCTGATCTCCATCTCTTGTTTTCGGGGAGTGAATTGGTATCCTGCCAGGGTTTCTTTCCAACTCATGGGGGTGTCTCCACCTCTAGATCTTCGTGGTTTCCCAGTGTTCCTCGAGGCCTCCCCCCGGTTCCATACCAACTCCCCCCGACGGCCGGTACTCACGGTTACTCCGACGTGGGGCCGGTGGGTGCGTTCAAGGGTCGCCGGGGTGGTAGTCGCTGTGGATGGCAAGTAGTAGGCCCCACGATGGGCCCTGCACTGCGCAGAGGGGCCCAGGCGCGCTCCCGCGTCGGCCCGGGCCTATTAGGTGTAGGCCTCTGAGGGTTGTATCCCTATGGTGGTAGTTGCAAAGATGTTCCCCACTGCCGGGGGGGCGAGAAGAGGAAGGGGTCCTGGCGAGCTCCTGCGACGGGTCGGGATACACAGACGCATGTGCGGCAGGCCGAGGGTGGGCTCGTCGAACGAGGGCTCCGGTCTCCAAGGGGCTCCCACGAGCTTTCAGCGATGCCGGCAGAGGCGCAGGGTCTCGATTCCTCAGATTGATCCCCGCGCAGCGCCCATCTGCGGGGACGAGGGGCCCGGCCACGGAGCTTCACCTCGTGCGCGGCACGGGCCTGGAGGGGGGAGGGGAAGCACGGAAGCTCCAAGCCAAAGATATCGGGGACCCGGGCACCCCCAGAGCTCGGGAAGGTATTGCCGGAATCCCCAGGAGTTCCCCCCCACCTGGATTCAGCCTTCCGCAGTTTACTCCACAAATCTCTCGGGGCTTCAGGGGAGCTGAACGATCAGGCAGCCATCACGCCTGCGCCCCCTGGTGGCCTCCGAACTCTGGTTTTAAGCCAGAAACCCAGGCGTCGCTTATCAACAATCCAATTGAGGGCTCAAACCTGTTTGGTAAGGCGGTGGATGATGCACTGGAGACAGCTAAGAAGGATTTTGATACCCTAAAGGCTCTAGACCCAGATCACAAGGCCTCCCAATAAGCGAGGTTACGGCAACAGATGCTTTTTTCGTGGCCAACGACAAAGCCAACAACAGCAACAAGAACAGTACTCCTCAGCAGGCAACTGGTTCTCCACTCAAGGAACCAGCGGACAATACGCTCAAAGAGGACAAAGTCGTGGCAAGGGAAGAGGTCGGGGCCCCACTCCTAGAGGCTCCCCGGCTACCAACACCAAATGACCCAAAGGTTCGGGTCCCCTCCCATGCATCGCCGCTCATGGGCCGCATAACATCTTTTCTACCAGCATGGGAGGGAATAACAGACTGCTGGGTATTGTCAACCATAGCCCGCGGTTACTGCATAGAAATCAGTCGATCCCCTACGTTCAGACCCCCAAGGGGAAGACGCCTATCACCAGAGCACCTCGCCATCCTTCTTCAAAAAGTCGAACTGCTACTAGAAAAAGGAGCAATAGAGGTCGTGCCTCTATCTCAGTTAACGGAGGGTATTTATTCAGTGCACTTCCTTGTACCCAAAAAGGATTTAACCATGCACCCTGTACTGCGCCCAGCGAACAAATTTGTCAAACCTCAGAAATTTCGTATGGTGACCTTACAGGAGGTAATTCACCTGCTTTCACAGGGAGATTACATGGCAACACTGGACATGAAAGATGCATACTTTCATATTTCAATGTTGCCAGCGCACAGGAAATACCTCAGGTTCATCATAGAGGGTAAACACTACCAGTTCAAAGTGCTACCCTTCGGCATAGCGTCAGCGCCGAGGGTATTCACGAAAGTACTGGCAGTGGCAGCGGCCCACCTGCGCAGGTTGTCCATCCCAGTATACCCTTACCTCGACGATTGCCTCATAACAGGGGATTTCTACAAGACATGCTTCTCAAATACCCAAAAGACTGTAGACCTTTTGTTCCAACTGGGCTTCTCCATCGAGAAGAAGTCCAGCCTAGACCCCAGCCAGGTCAAGCAATTCCTAGGGGCTCCAATTCGAACAAAGGACGGCCTCGTCTTCCCCTCCAACGAGAGGGTCCAAAATATGCTGTTTCAGATCCCTCAATATGTAGCTGGTCGAGAAGTGACGGTACGCAAAGCAATGTGATTGATAGGAATGATGGCGTCCTGTATATATTTGGTACCTCAGGCACGCCTGCGCCTAATGCAAGAGTGGTTCAACAGCCAGTGGTGTCAGGCCAGCGGACAATGGGACGATCTAGTGGTGGTCTGCAGGCCTTGGTTCTCTCGCTGCGGTGGTCGTAGAAGGAAAACCTCGTAATAGGGAAACCATTCGCCACCCCCGCAGGGGAAGCCACTCTAACCACAGACGCATCCCTCACAGGTTGGGGTGCTCCCCTATCTCATCAGACTGAACACAGAGTTTGGACTCCGAGTGTAGCGTCTAAACACATACATTTTCTGGAACTACTGGCGGTCTTCAAGGCACTGAAGGCTTTCCAGGCACACCTTCAAGGGAAGACAGTGATGGTCCTCATGGACAGCACCACAGCCATGTACTACCTGAACAAGCAAGGGGGCACTCACTCTCCAGGACTGTCCAAGCTGTTCCAGAACATCTGGAGGTGGGCTCTCAAACACATGTTCCTGTTATCGCAACATGTACCAGGGGAACTTCGTCTGCTGGCAGACGAACCCAGCAGAGACTTCCCTCTGCCCGCAGAGTACGAATGTCGATTACGAGAAGACTTTGTCTCCGACGTTTTCACACAATGGGGCTTCCCAGAAATAGATCTGTTTGCAACTCTGGAGAACACCCAATGCCAAGATTCCGCCTCCAGTTACCCCCAGAACCGCTCCAAGGGGAACGGTCTCTGGATAACCTGGTCAGGGAAATTTGTTTACGCTTTTCCCCTGACTCCCCTTCTCAACAGGATAGTGCACAAGATGCACCAGGAACCAGTTACCATGATACTAGTGGCCCCAATGTGGGCCCGGCAACCATGGTTCGCTCACCTAATGGAGATGTCACTGTCTCCACCGGTGAAACTACCCTGCCCGTACAACATGTTGTTACAGGACAGGGCCAGAACGCTGCACCCATGCCCACAGACACTGAACTTAGCAGCCTGGCTCCTGAGGTCATAGAATTCGGACATTTGCAACTCCCTCAGAGATGCATGGACATCCTTAAAGAGGCAAGGAAACCGAACACTCGTTACTGCTACTCTAGCAAGTGGAAACTGTTCGTCATCTGGTGTAGGGCTAAAAGCATCAACCCCGTTGACTGCTCTCCCACACAAATTGTTCTTTACCTAACTCACTTATTAGACTCAGGGTTAGTCTTTAATTCTATTAAAGTTCACCTAGCTGCACTTTCCGCATACACCACGTCTCAACGTAAAGTCATGGTAGAAAGTTCCAGTTATCAAAGCCTTCATGGAGGGATTGAAAAGGATCCACCCTCCTATATCTAACCCAGCTCCCGGATGGGACCTAAATGTGGTACTAACCAGGCTTATGGGCTCCCCCTTCGAACCCATGCACAAAGCAACACTTAAGAACCTTACTCTTAAAACTGCTTTCTTAATAGCTATCACCTCCATTAGGAGAGTAAGTGAACTACAAGCGCTCTCTATAGTAGACCCCTTTGTAACAGTTCACAAGGATAAGGTTGTTCTACGCACGCATCCTAGGTTTGCACCGAAATTCATTTATAAATTCCATGTCAACCAGTCTATGGAACTACCAACGTTCTTTCAAAACCCATCAAACTTGGGAGAAAAAAGCCTGCATACACTTGACGTGCGCAGAGCGGTCATGTTTTATAAGGAGAGAACTAGACCACTGAGAAAGACTAATCAGTTCTTTGTCTCGGTGGCAGCAGGAAGAGAAGGGGATGCAGTTTCAAAATCCACTATATCTAGATGGATTGTACAATGCGTCACTCTCTTTCTCTCTTGTAAAGAGAGAACTACCCTTCAAGCCACTATATCTAGATGGATTGTACAATGAGTCACTCTCTTTCTCTCTTGTAAAGAGAGAACTACCCTTCAAGCCAAGAGCACAGTCTACTCGAGGCACTGGGGCTTCCATAGCATTCATTGTAAATATCCCTCTTGAGTCCATTTGCAAAGCGGCAACCTGGAGTTCTGTACACACCTTTACTAAACACTACTGTCTAGATGCCTATTCTAGATCTGATTCCCAGGTGGGACAAGCAGTATTAAGACAGCTTTTCTCTACTGTTCCTTCTCACAACCCACCTCCAACTCCGGGTACTGTGCGCTAGTCTATGCACGGCATGTGATTCTAAGCATATTAACAAGCATCAGAAGACATGCATTACTTACCGTAAAAGCATTTCTGATTATTGTATCTGCTTAGATTCACATGCGCCCACCCTTCCTCCCCGCTCGGATGGAAGGAACATAGACATCTTATTACTTTCACTCTTTTCTGTACTCACTCACGTCCAAGAAGGCTCCCTCAGGGCAGAAAAAATACAGACAGAGGGACCTCGACGCGTGAGGGATTTTGGGTACACTACACGTCACTATAGGGATAGTATTACAGACACGCCTATGTCGACGTCCCCTTTTCGACTACGAAAAACAAAATGCAATGCTCCGCAGTAACCACTGGATGTCGGACTATGTACAGGATTGAATCTAAGCAGATCCAATCATCAGAAATGCTTTTAAGGTAAGTAAAGCATGTCATCATGGAGCCAGGCATGTAAAGATGTGGCCAGGGCGAAAGTTGGCTGGCGCAAATGCGGATAGGTAGTGCATTACACATGACATTGGGAGTAAAACATGGATTGTACTTGGGTGTGGTGCTGTGTGTGGTGAGGCCCTAGCGGTCAGTGATGGTAGAGCAATAGCAGAAGGGGAATACAATGAAGACCACTTGAAATGTATACTGCAGTCCGGTGTGTTGCATGTGCTAATCCCGTAGCCCCTTTGATGAATGGGTAGCCACCTTGCACTGCCATATGTGCCCTGGGGTGAAGTTGGTTTAACATTGTTGCCTTCGGTGTGCAGTTTGTGATCATTGCATAAAATGTTGGTTTCATGGTTGTGGGGATTGGTTGCAATTCGTACACTGTGTAGTCCATGCCTGGACCTGATGGAGTGACAACGACTCTAGTGGGTGCAGTTGTGAAGTAGTGGATGCTTAGAAGTGGCTAGGGGTGACCTGCATGTACCTGGCCACTTGTTCACGTTCAAGACTGTTATGTTGTGCTGGGTGTGGCCAAGGCCTACACTGTTGGGTGTACAGGAAAAGGCCATAGGCCAGGCACCGAAGAGCCTAGGCCTGCACAATAGCACACATCCGGTTTTAAGTATGCATGCCTCCGATGCTGGTGACGTTAAAAAAGAAAAATGGTTCTGCAGGACCTTGTAGACGTGGTAGAACAGCACAAGTGACCTGATATGCGTCCAATACCATATGGTGTAGATTACACCACCTTGGACATTAGGGAGCCACATGGCGCTATTTGCGTTTGGCACGAGTTGCCCTTTGCACCACCCATCCTATGTTACCTTTGTGGCTTGCAGTATGTGGCAAATGTTCCCCTTCATGAGGCCATTATGTTGTGTTGGGTGTGGGTAAGGCCTAGACTATTCGTTACGTGGCCAAAGGTATTAGGCCATTGCCCATTGTCCTGATTCCTCCAAGATGTCAGGCTGGAGCCAGGCCACAATCGCCTACATGGCCCTCAAGGGCCTCTCCATCCCTCCAAAGACCCACTTGGAGTCAGACCTGGCGCTTGTGGCACCAGACTCACTCCCATAGGATAACATTGGGGATTGGAATTGTAGTGCATTGATGGGGACAAGAAGGATGCCCCCACATATTTCGGTTCCCAGAACTGCATGTGCGGTCTAGTCTTTTGGGTGTGGTTCAGCCCAGAGGCACCTGGGATACCCAGAGACTATTTAAGCCACACCAAGGCTGAGAAACATGCTTTGCGTTTTCTGCACCTGCAGCGTGACACTCACCGTGTTTGGATCGGTCTCCAGTAGGCTTGCATCTTTCTTCTGCGCTCTGCTCCTGCAAGAACAAGAACACCGTTAGGAACAGCCTTACCTTGTAGCGCTTCTGCCCATCAGTCATCGCTCCTTCTGTTCCGCGGGCATCTTCGGCGGTGTCATTCCCATCCCGGCATGCCTCTTCCTAAGGAAAAGGGAAAAGAACAGAAAAAAGGCATTAGTAAGCATTCTGCAAATATTTGCATATTTTTAAATACTGTATGAGCTTCAAGTGCTTACCTGAATCCCAGCCACTCTGGGGGAACTCTGACTCCGGAACTTCTCATCCATCTGCAAGAGGGAAAAGACACTCCAGGTTAGTGTCGAAACATCTAGAGGTGCCGCATACCACGCATACCCACCGCATTTGTTCTTCATAACCGGCATCCGCACTTAAACATCGCAACACCTAAAAGACACAGAAAAAGAACTCAGTTCAATGCAAATACGAAAGGGGTGCATCGCGCTCTCACTCCCCTTCAGCGCTACTCATCTCAGCAGCACGCCGCCATCCCCAGACGCCGGCCATCATCTAAGGAAGGAAGGAAGGAAAGGAACGAAGTTAGAGAACTGTTCAAAAGACTCATTATACTTACCTGTCGGACTCTTGCCAGTGAAGTAACTAGGCAGCAACGAGCCCGCATCAATCAACGCGCCCCTGCGCTGACGGCAGGACGGAGAGCACACTATCCAAGAAAACAAGGTGAGCTGTGGATCAAAGGGAAGGGTTGGACCCCGGGGAAGAAGGGGTTCAAGCACACAGAGACAATAGGGAGTTAAACTCTACCAATCCTGTGTTTCAGTCCCAGTCTCCAGTCGAATAGCCTCCAGGGAAGGGTTTGAAGTCGTAAGAGGTCAGAACAGGCTGTGTGACGTCCCCGTGGATACCAGGTGAGCGTTACACCCATGCACCCAAGAGCCTATCCCTTGGCGACAGCCAGCACAGCATAATGCAGCCATGCAGAGTTGCGTCTGCATCTCTGAGAATGGTAACCTTAGGGTTGCAGAGAGCATTTTACATTGGTGGAACAATCAAAGTGAGTGCTATGCGTTTGCGAGCACATGGTCTAGGCAATTGCATGTGTTGCACATTAGGGAGCCATATGTTAGCATTTCCGTTTGCTATGGGATGTCCTTCACAAGCCCCTTGCTTGAGGAAGTTTTTTAACATATTGCGCCATGAAAGGAAGTCCTCAGCATCAGAAAGTTGCAATATGGACAATGTACAGAGCCACTCGCATACCGTTCAGCACAGCCAATGCAACGTCATGGAACCATGCATGCAAAGATGTGGCCAGGGTGAAAGGTGGCAGGCGCAATTGCAGATGGGGAATGCATTACACATGACATGAGGAGTAAAACGTGGGGTGTGCTATGTGTGGTGAGGCCCTAGAGTCTGGAATGCATGGCTGGAAGCCTTACACAAACTGCTATGTGGGTTGCTTGCAACTACTCCTCAGATTGTTACGTTTCGTGTGTGGTTTGAGTTGTGCATGCATTGTTGATTCCATGGGTGTGCTCATTGTTCGCATATAGTACATTTTCCAGTGCATGTCAGAAGCTTATGGAGTGAACAGTTCTGCAGTGTGTACAATGCTCCTGGATGTTGTTCTGAGCCAGAAGCAGGAAGGTGTCTCGTCAACAGAAGCATGTATACTTTTTTGTCTGCTGCTGGGATATTCTTCTGAAACAATGACCTCAGTTGTGGGAATGCTGAATTTTTCCATGCAAATGGCAACTTTGTCGCCCATTGGTAATGTTGTTTTGTTTTCCTGCCTACAAGATGCGGTGAAGAGCTTACTGTAACAATGTTGCACAAAAAAAACACAAAGTCAAATAAAAAGTGAAAAAATTGATGTTTCTCTAGAAGCATCTAAAAAAGAAAAAAAGTATTTCCAGATCCGCCCCTTACAACGTACTCTCCCTACCCTGGTTGCAAGTTATTCCCCCACACTCGCACATAGCACGAAAGACACATCTGGGGATTTTCAGGCTGGCGGCCATGGAAATGGGACTGTGGAGCCACAGGGATTGCGCAACAATGTTTCTGGGCATGGTGTACGCAGAGGACTGTTGTATAGAACTGCTACTGTTACATGGAGAGCGCTTCAATGTCATTGGTAGAAGCGTTTGGAACATTTTAACAATACGCAATGACGGCATGCTGCAAAGAAAAAACTGGAAAGGAAAGAAGGAATGTTTCTGCTTCGTTGGGACATGGCACTCACCGTCTTGGGGAAACGCATGTGCGCATAATCCCGTTTTCTGCTAGCTACCCATGAGATTGGGACAATGTGGACTATCATTGGTGTGAGTCACAGCAAGGGCCGTTCATAATTTTCTTCATTACTGTGCGTACTCAGCCGGACATGGTTGCTATTAGTTGCAGATGCACTGTAGCACAGCAGATTTGGTGCACCATTACTTACAGGGCAAACCTATGTGGCCTGCTACTCTGTTCTGAAAAGCTGCAAACATATTGCACAGCACCTCTGGGGTGTGCCCTTTGTAGAGTTGCTGTGGACAACTGTCACCCGGAAAGCAGGCCTAGAATTGTTGCAAAACATAGATGCATGTGCAACGGCACATTGCGGTGTGTTTGTAAGCGTGTACTTTCTGAAAAACACTCTGTACATTGCTCAACCCTGCACTTTGCCGCTGTTCGAGGGCCCGGCTTCTGTCCCCGAAGTAAGGGCCCATGCGCAGCGTGGGTGCTGTCTCATTGTGATGTTGCCACTGTTCTCCTTTGGGACGGCTGTCCACTGGATGCGTTTTGGGCGGAATACATTGTGCCCATGTGCATGGGTGTCCTAGGCACACCGTTGCCACTTCTCTACTGACTAATAGTGTGGCACACGTGCGCTGACCATTTTGGGAGACGCTGGCTGTTTAATGGGTACAGCAGGTGGGATGTTTATCTTTATAGCTACCTGTACGACGTGGGTGGACACACCAACCAAATTAACGTTCCTCTGCATATGCTGCATGGTGGCAATGTTACCAGGACACCGAGGAACAGATGCACATACGTGTACTTGCACTTCGCACAAACGTCCGCTCCCACACGCATTGATAGGTGGTGGACAACATGTGGACATGCAGAGCCTGCTGGTGGCGTACGGATGCCTCCATTGTCATTGTGGATAGGCCGAACAGCTGCGGTGTCCGTAGGACGCCTACCTTTTTCTTAATTGAGGTCATTGCAATGAAGACTGTGTGCCGCTGATTCAGAACCCCATTTCAGGAAAAACAAATACCACACACACTCAGCAACATTCCCATTACTGTTTACTTGTACACATTCATACACCCCATTAGGAAAGGGAAGGGGTAGCTGAAGTGGCTACTTACTGTGGGGAAATGGGGATTTGCACAACTTGGTTGTGAGGGGAGGAAGAGATTGATGTATCACTGTAACGTCTCCCATGACACGGTTTTTGAGGGGATGGCGGGCTTTGTCATGGGGAAGGAGGACACGTGCAGGTGTACCCGTGCTGTTTTATTTTGTCCATAATATATCCTTGTACGCAACCTTTAAGGCGGCAAAATTGTTCAAAAATGTTTCCACTTTGACTTCCACACTGTCCATTTCCCTATGCACAGTTTCTTTCCTTTCCTATGCCCGTATGCTGTTGTGGAAGGGTTGCTGCTTGTACTTTCTTGCCTTGCTTTCCAATATGCTCTTACCGAAAACAGAATGTTTTTGGTGTACATGCAGCAATATATATTGCATCATTTACGGTTCACACTACTGTGCGTACCAATGGGGTTACGTCATGAGGGAAATTTTCTTCCTGCCACTCTAAGGTGCTTGCCATTGCTGCGTTACAAAAAGACATGTTATGCTTCTGTACTATTGCATACTGCAGCACCTGTGCAATTATTAGACCAAGTTTAGTGTCCTTACTTCATTGTAGTGACGTTCAGGTCTTAACCACTTTCCAGTCGTTACTCTGGCTGTTCGTTCTTTGTTTCCATCTACAGTAGCAGTGCAGTAAGATTGTTGAATGCAGCCATCAGCCATCAGTTCTGTTGTTGATGGATTCCTTTATGGTGTACTCCATATGCCTTTGTCCCGTTTACTTCATAAGTACACAATTTTGAAACCTACTTTTTTTTTTTTCCTTGCAATTCTTCCACATGGCGCTGTTTGTATATGTTCTTTGCGTTTGGTAAGAGAGTGCCTGCCTTCCTCTGCAGGTTGGATGCCATCCGATCTCCGCAAACAGACGAATAGTAGGCGACTGCTGTCGGCATTAACATGGTGCCAGCAGTTTCACTATATTGCACAGTTCTTCTTTACAAACTAAGGGTATCCTGCTAAAATCAATTAAATTCACTGACAAAAACATTGTTAAAGGGACGTTATGGTTAAGTTGCACTAGTAAAAACCTATGCAATTCAATGGACAAAAACGTTGTTACAGGGTGTTATGGTTACAGGTAAAACCGAAAAATTAAGCAACCATAACTCGCGCTTCCACTGTGCACTGCAAGGACTAACACCCATGACATCAAAGATAACATCACAAATTTAATTTATGATATGACTGACATCACATGTGTATATAGCTTTCATAAACAGCTTCCATAAGGAATTGTCATTGTAATGTTGGCAGAACACTATCGGGTATCATTGGAAGAACTATCATGAGATGAATAGTTCAAGGATTGCATTGCTAGAAACGCCATTGCATTAGTGAGTTCTTTCCAGTACATGAGCGCAGTCATGTAGAAACGTAGCAATTGTCTACAGCATGCATCATACAGGTGCAATAATCAAAATCTTCGGATGTTTGTTTATAAAATGATGATTGCTTTCGTTTCAGAGCTTTCTGCAGTGGGACACATCCAATAAGTAGCTACAAATGCCTCTTACTACATTATTGTACTACTATACACAACACATAGAGACCACAATGTATACAAATATGAGATACATAGAGAAAGTAAAGTAAGCAAAAAAGTAGGAGCAACACCAGAAAGTGTTCATACCCTCAATGCTTATGTTCATGCACAGCAATGATTGCTGTGTTTCGGGCTTGCTTCTTCCCTCTATGTATATGCATCTTATGATGTGACTCAACCCTAAGGAAAGTAGTGTTGGAGCATATGAGAAGGGTAAGGTCAACAAATATAGCACCTTTCCCACTTTTAGTTCCTGACTCCCAGTGAAGAAAAGCACCCGATGTACATGTCACTGATCAAAACAAGAGGGAGCCACACATGTAATGTCATCTGTCATGTCTTGAATGACATTTGTGATGTCATCTTTGATGTCATGGGTGTGTTAGTCCTTGCAGTGCACAGTGGTAGCGCGATTTATGGTTGCTTAGCTTACCATAACTGGTGAATTTTGGGGGGGGGGTAGGGTTCGGTTTTAACTGTAACCATAACACCCTGTAATAATGTTTGTCCATTGAATTGCATAGGTTTCTACTAGAGCAACCTAACCATAATGTCTTTTTTTAACGTTTTTGTCAGTGCAGAAAAAGCACATTGAGATGGAATAATTTTGCCCGGGATCACACTGTGACAATTGGGTTAAAAAGCCATAGAGTTTGCAATCCATTTTGTGTGGTTGCATGTGAAAATACCCAATAGATGCAAGTTGCCAACAGGACCACTTTCTATCGCATTTTCATTATTCCTTTGACCGCAACATATGGCAATATATAACACTTTCATGCTGGCTGTGCCCATACATATCCATGCATGCTGCACCAATACATAGTAAAAAGTTACAAATGCAATACCACATTAAGAAAATAGATGTAGGTTGACACCACACATAGGCCAAGGTCGCCACGTAATGAAACATATGTTTACTTTACCCCTGATGCGAAGTAATACATGCCATGTCACAATAAGAATGTACCAGTCACATCTAGGCATTTGAGGCTGCACTTGGCAAATGATTGCAGTACCTTACATCTGATGATGTGCTTGCGTGTGGTGACTCTGTGAGGCATATGAGGCATTTACATGGCATTGCTGAGTCAGGGTGCACTTGGAATATGATGGCTGAACCTGCACATTTCCGGCTAGTCTTTAGTATGCCGGATGTTATGCCTATATTGAAACCACATTATTACTTAATACAACTAAGCTTGAATTGTTTTTAATGTTATGGGACTGTGCCGAGTAGTTTTCATATGACTAAAATTAATCTTGGCTCTATTGGCCACAGGGCCTACCCAACTCTCAATAGATGGCGAATCTTAAGAAAAGAAAAATTGATGTTGAATGTCGAGTTTTCAATGATAGTTGGGCCAAGGATTTCTTTGTGTTTGGAAAAAAACGGGAATATCCTGTGTCTGATTTGCCAGGAAAAAGTAGCTGTCTGCAAGGAATAAAACGCTAAGCGGCATTATATTACAGCACATGCAATTGAATTTGACAACCTGAGGGGCCAGATTAGGATTGATCGGGCAACAATCTTTCTTCAAAACTGCCGAGCAGCAACCAAGATAAGTTACTTGATATCTGAGGCCATAGCTAGGAGAGGGAAGCCATTGTCCAATGGAGAATTTGTTAAAGATTGCTTGAGAATATTTACATCTGTGGCATTCCTTGTCAAACAAGCAATGGTGGAGAAAACTAGTCTCACGTCAGATAATTGCTAGACGAGTAGATGACCTATCATCAAACATTGCAGACACACTGACGATAAAGACTGAGTGCCTGTCAGTTTTACAGCTTGGGGGTGGATGAAGGCACATGTGAGTGAGTGCTGCCCAACTGGCAATCATTGTATGAGGAGTGACCAAACAATTCTGAATTTTTGAGGAACTAATTGACCTATGTCCAATGAAAGACAAAACGGGACAAGACATTTTCAATGAAGTGAAACGTGTCTTGTTGAAATTCAATCTGCCAGAGGACAATCTCTGTGGTCTGGTAACTGATGAGGCCCCTGCTATGATCAGCAAACACAATGGATTTGTCAGTTTGCTGGCATTGAGTTCCCCCAGAATGTCATCACGCATCACTGTATCATTCTCCAGGTACAACTGTGCCTAAAGGCCATGGAGATGACGCATGTGAGAGAAAAGGTTGTTTCTACAGTGAATTTCATGAGGTCAAAAGGGCTTAATCATAGACGGTTCCAAGCATTTCTTGCAGAGATGGGAGCGGACCATGATGATATTTACTTCTGCCAAGTTCGTTTCCTTTGCAGGGCAGCCACACAATCCAGATTCTGGTCACTGCTTATTGAAATTAAAACATTCATGACCAACAAAGGGAAAGATCTTCTTGGATGATGATAGCTGGTTGAATGACTTGACATTTCTTGTTGACATATCTTTCGGACATGAATATAAAACTGAAAGGAAAGGATCAGTTTGTGTACAGTCTGTATGAGATGAAATTGTTTCAGAAACAGCTGGATGAAAAAAAAAATGGCACTCCTTTCACAGTACTGTTAACAAGATTTGCTCAAAGCATCAACCATGGGAAGTATTCTGCGCCGATTGTTAATCTTTTGGATTAATTAAAGAAAATTCAGTAGCACAGTGATGAGCTGAAGAGGTTTGCAGATCCATTTGGTACTACTGTCACCAATGCCCCTGACATGTTCCTAATTGAATTAATTGACATCCAAAATAATGGTGACCTCAAGAGAGCCTTTTCAGAACAGAACCTGCATACATATACATTACAGGGGACACTTTCCCAAATCTGTCAAATCATGCACTTTCTTTCATTGCACTTTTTGGCAGCACGTACGGCTTTGAACAGCTTTTCTCAAGATTGAAGAGCATAAAAACAATAAGATCACTTTTGACCGATGGAAACCTATCTGGAATACTCTGCATTCCCACATCACGTGTGCCAGCAGATATTGAGAGCTTGTGCAAACAAAAACAATGCCAAGTGTCACACTGAAAACAGAGTTAATTGCTGTGTTAGTAGAATTATTGTAGTAGTCTTCATGATGTGTTTTAAACAGCTTGTGTATGTTAGACGTTAGGGTGGGTTTAAGCGTGCTTTTATTAGAGAACTTAAAATGGTTGTATACTTTCTCTTTTTTGCCTTTATGGTGCAAGTTGAATCAGAATGCCCATGATTATGAGCCTGAAGTAATTTTAACTGTGCTGAATGCTTTTTTAAGACTAATATGCGCACGACAGGAGAATTAGCAATCTTGGGCCCATCGAATTTGGAGCAAATTATCCCACTGTTTGGCTTTTGTTTACTTTTCTCTTTTGATTGTGTGATTTAACCTGTTCAGGAAAGGGTATCAACAAGTTACTAATCGTGCAATAAAACATTTTCTTCATACTTTAAGATTGTGCTTATATTGCATTTCTTCAATTAGTTTCACCTTTGGGTGATCGCTTTTCCACATTGTATCTGTTGAATTGGATTATGCTTCTTTCATTAACATAGAAGTAATGAATGTAGAACGGATTGTAAACTATATAACACCTACACACTGAAAGAAATCTCAAGCAACTGACCTTTGATCATTTATGATGGAGGGGCTCCCTTAGATACTTACTGCCCCTGACACCAAAAGCTATCTTTGGGACTACATGGTACATCACTGCCTGTGATGCTATTGTGTCAAAGGTCACACAATATCGCTTTCTAATATGATACTGCTTTGGGTGAGGTTGTGGACTTTTTGGCTTGCCGGCCCACTGTGTGGCAAAGTTAATGCTTCAGCCCCACATTCAAAAAGGTTGGACACGCCTGTGTTAGAGCTACTAGCAGTGCTCCAAGCCCTACAAGCTTTTCAAACAGCACAAGTCCTCAGACAGCACCGCTGCCATGTTTTACATAAACTAGCAGGGAGGCACACACTCAGTCTGTCCAGGCTAGCCCCAACAAAATGTGCACGTGAGCACTCAAGCAGAACATGTTCCTAGTGTCGCAACACGTTCCAGGGGAGCTCAATTCTCTAGCAGACTCACTAAGCGGAAATCCTCTACCTGAAGAGCGCGAGTGGCAGCTCAGCAGAAAAATGTAGACGTATTATATTTTTTTGTGTTTGGCTTTAATAAAAAAAACCTTTTACCAATTGCAGCCAGTGCAGTCAATTAAAATGTTTACTCCAGTACAGGTAAAAGAAAGAAACATCTACAATTGTTATTCATTCCTTATAGTTTGTAGACTCTTTATTATACGTTTCCTTTAAAAAGTGTATCCATGCCAGAATCGGTGATACTCCGTTGCCCCGTGTCAGAAGAATCCACCACTTGTTGGCCGATAACGAAGGTTGGTCGTTGATTAATTTACCCAACATTTTTGTTTTCAGCTCTGTTATATCTGGGCAAAAAAGCATAAAGTGCTGTAAAGTTTCCTTGGAGACCATGTTAGTACACGGTCTACATCTGACATTGTCTTCCTTCTCCTCTGACCTGACTCCCAAGATCTCTCCAGTTTGGCATAAGTTAAGTCAAAAGCGCATAAACTGTGCATGGTAGTGGTCACCTGGGGAATTTTAGCAGGTATTTGGGAAGTGAATTTAGCAAACGAGCTTCAAAGAGGGCTCTTCCATAGAGCTTGAATGTCGACCTATCTTTCTGCGTCCTAATCCAGTCTTGTTCCCACAGCTTACGTTTAACCCTGGTGGGGTTGGATATCAACATTTCCTCTGAGGATTCTAGACTCTATAATCGCAGTCCAGATGTACTTCCATTCTCGCAAGGTGCCTTCCGACCCTTCTAGAAAAGCAGCCTGCAAAAATGTGTAGCCCAAAGGTATTGTTGGTAGAATGCATTTGCGAAAACAAAGCCATGGACTTCTAGACCACCAATGCGTACATGGAGTTTAAACCCAACTCCTTTCTTATAGCCTGGATTGGGATACCTATTGGTAGGTCTACGACCCTTTTACATAAAAAGCCTTCCAAAGCCTACCATACCGTTGCCGGGACGGCAAAGAAAGCTTCAGCACAATAAGTGAGGATAGGCACCACCTTCATGTGATAAAAATATGGGACTGGGTGAAGTGAAAGTACTTTTTTAGGATTATCCGCGCCTGTCCATCTAAGTTCTTGAGCTTGCTTTGGAGGATGGTCCCTCTTGGAGTATCATTTGTGCTAACAAACAAGTAAATTCCCAAGTAAGTCATTGAGTTTACTTTAATTAGCTTCTCGCTGTTCAGGAACCTGGAGTATTTGCAACCCCTCTGCCACTCGATGGTTCCATTATCAATATTTGGGATTTCTTGGCGTTGATCTTGAGTTCATTATCCCCAACATAGACTTGAAGAGCATCCAATTGTCTTTGCAGGCCGATCAGAGTTTGGTCTATGAGAACGGAATCGTCTGCATACAGTCGTCTGTTGCGAGACTCTCCAGCTAATCTGTGGAAAACTTCATAGTCATGATAGGCTTGGAGAGAAGACTGTTCCTGTCCAAACTCTTAAAGGGGTCCCTGTGTATAGATTTTTTATAGCTTCAACCAGGTCATCGGGGCGTTTCCACTCTTCAAGGTTCAACCAGAGTTGTGTGTTCGATCATATCGAAAGCCTGTGCCAGGTCTATGAATGCCAGGTAGAAGTTAGTAGCTTTCTTCTCCTTTGCGCACATGCTTTTAAGATGTTGATCAGAAAGACATTCAAAGCTGTACCCACTCCTTTGACAAAGCCAGATTGTCAGAGTTCCTAGTCTTCATGATCCATCTTGCGAGAGCCTGTAGAATCAATGCCGCAAAGATCTTCTCGGCCACATCGAGGAGGGCTATAGGCCTGCAGTTGGACAGATCCGCCCTGTCCCCCTTTTTAAAAATTGGGACTACAGTTGGTTTTCCACGAGGGTGGTACACGCCTTGACTTTTTGATGTGGTTGGATAGGGCCCACGGGAAGGAGGCCCACTTCTCGGTATCTTTTTTTTTTTTTTTTTAGCATTGCATTTGACATTCTGTCAAATGCCTTCGGCCCTCGAATTGCTGGCTTTGTTTATTAAGTCTAGAATGTCGACTCTGGAGTCGGACATCACATGATACCAGGTTGTTGGTTTGGAATAATTAAGCAAAATGGTCCACCCAGGCATTGGTCGAAACAGCGTTGGTCAATTATGTCGTTAGAGGTGCGCTCAGCACATTCATCTTCCAGATCGCGCTCATTTAAAAAAATGTGACGCAATACTTCTCTGCATGTTTTCAGAGTCTTGCTGCAGCAACTAGTGATTGTCCAATTGCAATGATTTTGCTTTTGTTTCTTGCTGATGAATACTGCAACCTTTGAACCAATCCTCTTGATGTGCCTCGGTGTTGAATTAAGGATCAATTTTCTCCTTGCCACAACTTGGTCATGTGCGTAGAGGCAAGAAGGATATTCTTGGATCTGATTTCCTGAATTCCATGAAGGTCATAAGGAGCTTAGGTTAGTCTAAGGCTTGGTCAGTTGGGGCGATGTATCAGTTCGTAGAAGAGATCTGTAGTACAATTTCTCCTGCTCGGTGATCGCTTGTAGATCAACCTCATTGTGCACCAATCCTAGAGTCGCTGTAGTTTTTTGCCCAGCTGCACTCGTAAGCGGTCGTGCCTCTGTCGGTTGGCACACCTTTCATGACAGAATGCATCTTGCTCTTAAAAATCCTTCAATTGTTTTCCAGATAAAGATTACAGCAATTAACTGTGACACTGCATTAACTTTAATTTTATATGGTTTCATTATGCAGCTAATAAGATTAGGTTTTATGAATCCCAGCTTTATGGAAAGATTAGGCCCTTTTTTTTTTTTTTTTTTTTTTTTTTACAAAGAATAAGAGTAGTTTGAAATCATACCTCCTTGTCAATCATCCCGATTCTGATCTACCACAGCAGCCAGCACAAGGTCTTGTTTGAGTTTATGGGATCACATGTTTTGAGGCCTAGAATCATTTTGACCTGTTTTGGATGCAATTTTTAGTCAACATATTTCATATTTGTTAAGGCTGACAAACGCGTGGCTGCAGTAATTTGTCCTCTTCCTATCCTTTGAATATCTGTACAAATCCTTTACATCCCCTCACGCTATCTCATTTCTAATTATCTACAGACCTCCTGTCCCCCTCTCCTCCTATGATGACCTTGATTATCTTCTTTCCCTCTTCTCTCCCTCCCCCCTCACTGTTCTCAGGGACTTCAACCTTCACCTCCCCTCTTCTCATCAACCTTCCCCTCTTCTTTCTATTCTCGACTCCTGCTTCCTCACTCCCCTCCTTACTTCTCCTACCCACTCCTCTGGATCAACCCTTGATCTTATATTTCTCTTCCTTCTCCTCCTCCCCAGTTTCTACCCTCCCCAACTACCTCTCTAACCATGCCTTTGTCTCCGTCTCCCTCTCTCCCCCCCCTTCCGTCCACTCCCTCCTCTCCCCCCACTTCCTTCTCTCCTGACGGGATCTCCGCAACTTTAGCCCTTCTCTTTTCCTCGACACCTGCTCTGCCTCCCTCCCCCTCTCCGATTTCTCCTCTCTCTCTGCTAACAAAGCTTTATCCTCTGTCCTCTTCTATCTCCTCCAGCCTTGACCAACTTCACCCCTTCTCTTTCCGCCCTACCCGTAAACCCTCCCAACCCTAGCTCTCCCCACACCAGAATGGGGAGCCTTGAGCGACGTTGGCTCGAGCTTCGCTCCCCTACTAATCAATCCTCCTATTTCTCCTACCGCTCTCTTTACGACTCCTGCCTTAACTCCGCTAAGCGCGCGTACTATTCTAACCTCCTTCAATCACAATCCTCCCAACCACGTCGCACCTTTCAGACTCTCTCGTCTTCTCTCCCCACCTATTCCCGACCCCTCCACTAACTCTCCCCTCTTTCCCTCTAACTTTGCTGACTTTTTCTCATCTAAGATACTCATTCTGCGTGAAAACATTCTTCACTTCCCTTCCTACTCTCCTCCTCCCCACTCTCTCCACTCCCTCCTCTTACATGTCTAACTTCTCCCCTGTTACTGCTTCAGACATTTCCCTCCTCTTGTCCAAAACTCGCCCCACTGCTGCTCCCTCTGACCCCCTGCCCACCTCCCGGATTATTAAAATCTACCATCTTCTCATACCTTACATCACCTCCTTCAACATTTGTCTCTCCACTTCCACCTTCCCTTCCTCCTTCAAACATGCTACCATTATCCCTATCCTGAAAAAACCCTCTGCCAACCCTCTCCTTACTTCTAACTTTCATCCAATCTCTCTTCTACCATTCCTTTCCAAGCTTCTTGAACGTTTGGTTTACACTCAACTCTCTGCTTTTAAATCTAATCTCTCACTCCTCCTCCCTCCTCAATCCGGCTTCCGCCCTAAACACTCCACCGAAACTGCCTTCACCTCTTTTCTGAACTCCCTCCTTACTGCTGGCTATTCTAAGCCATCCTCTGTCCTCGTCCTTCTGGATTTGTCTGCTGCCTTTGATACCGTTGATCATCCCATACTCCTTAACACTCTGTCCTCCTTTGGTATCAAAGGCCCTGCTCTCAACTGGTTCTCCTCTTATCTCTCCAACCGTTCTTTTGCTGTCTCTTAGGGCGGCCGTACCTCCTCTACTCTCCCCCTTGACCTCGGTGTTCCCCAAGGCTCTGTACTTGGCCCTTTCCTTTTCTCACTTTACACCTCCCTTCTAGCCCCCATTATCTCCTCCGGCATCTCTCACCATTTCTATGCTGACGACACTCGGCTCTTCCTCGCTTTCTCTTCCTTCACTCCTGACATCCACCTTAATCTCTCTTCCTGTCTTTCAGCTATTAGAAATTGGATGTCATCACACTTTCTCGCCTTCAATACTGATTTTTTTTTTGTAAAGTATTTTATTAGCATTTGTGCAAATACATATGCTTTAATAATTAACAGATATTAACGTAACAAACAGATAACCAATGCAGTCTTCATGTTGCAGTGTGAAGTTCTTGTCAATTTGAGTGAGGAGGGGGCAGGTGTCCAGCGAATCCGACGCCAGAAGGGGTTGGTTTCAAGGGGTTTCCATCTCTCGGGTGGTTCTTCGTCAAATTGCTGTTAGGGGTGCATTCTCAGGGGGGTTTATGGTCCGCGGCGTACTGTGTCGTGCAGCAGAGCTTTCCATGATTCCAGGGTGTCATTAGCATTGTCGCCGCCTGCGTTGATTCCTTCTTGCCAGGCTCTGGTCTCAGCTTCCGTCCATCTTTCTAGGTCTTTGAGCCATCGTTCATGCCTCGGACCCCCCAATGACTTCCAAGCCATTGCTATGGATCTCTTTGTGAGAATGCAGGCTAAGTCCATTAGTTTGAATAGGTGTTTGTACTTGCTCAGTCTGGGATGGGCCCCTAATAAGCATTCTTTTGGGTTCCACTCGTATCTGGTTAGGCCAGCGTTCGTGTAGGTGTTTTTCACCATGCACCAGAATTTTGCCGTTTTGGTGCAAGTCCAGAACATGTGGATCATGTCAGCTTTGTCGTTTCCGCACCAGGGGCATTTTGGGGATACCTGTTTGTTAAAGGTAGCCACTCTCAATGGGGTCATGTACGTTCTATATAAGACGTTCAGCTGGATCTGTTTGAATCTGGTGTTTCTTGACACTTCTTTGGGGTATAGTAATATTCGCTCCCATTCGTTATCTGATAGTGTGATTTCGAACTCGGTTTCCCATTTTTGTCTCGGTGGTGTGCTTTTCGGGTTGGGTCTGTCGATCAGTTTGTTGTATAGGCGGGACACCGGTTTCTAGCGTCAGCTAGGTCATACATTTCCTGGAGGAGGGGATCTGGGGCGGGTTCCTCTGGCCACATTGTCCATTGTTTTTTGGCAGTTGTCTTAAGGCGATGGTACCACAGGAATTGGCTGCTCGCGATTCCTTTGTTTGCTTGTAGCGATTCTAGTTCTCTGAATGTGCCCTCTTCATACATATCGCCCCATGTGTAAATTCTGGCTCTTTCCCAGTTTCTTGCTGTCGCAAGATCTGTCTGTGTTTTGCAGGCATCGGCCAAGATGGGATTGTTGGGAGTGTAGGGGTGTTTCAGTTGTCGGAGGAAGCAGGTTCTAGCCCATATCTGCCTGCCTAGGGTTACTATCATGGGAAAGTCAGATGGTTGTTTCATCGGGTTCCAAAGTATCTCCTTGGGGAATAGCTTAGGGGATGATTGCTGCAGCAGTCCAGATTCAGCAGACGGATCATCGGAGAGCCATTTAGTCACATGACTGAGTTGTGCAGCTAGATAGTATCTTTGAAGGTCTGGTAGTTGTATCCCTCCCTCTTTGTACAGGAGCGTGAGTGTGGCTAAGGAGTTTGTCTGGATGGCCCCCATATGAAGTCCTTGATTAAAGATTCCAGTTTTTTGGAAGAAAGGAGGTCTGATGTAGTAGCAAACATTTACGAAGTAGTATAAGAGTCGGGGGAGGATTATCATTTCTCTCCTTCAATACTGATGTCTTATTCTTTCCTTCCAACACACTTCCCCCTCCATCTCTCCCTCCATTTATTCTCTTTCCTCCTTCTAATCTTCCAATCTCTTCCTCCGCTTGCAATCTTGGCTTTTACTTCGACTCCTCCCTCTCCTTTACCCACCACATTTCCCTTACCTCCTGTGCTTGTCGCCTCCACCTCTTCAATGTTCGTAAAATCCGCTCCTCCCTTACCTTCCATGCCACTAAACTCTTAATCTCTTCCCTAATTTTCTCTTGTCTTTTCTATTGCTCCACTCTCCTCTTTGGCCGCCCTGCCTTTCACCTGGCTCCCCTCAAATCCCTCGATCACTCCGCTATCCGTACCCTTTGCCTTATCTCTCCTCCTGATCCCATTTCCTCTTCGCTTTCTTATCTTGGCTGGCTTCCCTTTCACTCTCAACTTAAATTTATCTTCCTCTGTCTCGTCTTTAAATCTCTTAATGATCTTGCCCCCCCACCTTTCCTCTCTCCTCTCGTTCTATGCTCCCACCCGCCCCCTCAGATCTGCTGATCTCTTCCTACTTACTGTTCCTCCTTCCCCTTTGTGCCTGTTCTCGTTTCCGTTCCTTTCAGCTCCTTGCCTCTCTACACTGGAACACTCTACCTCTCTCTTTCTGGTCCATTTCCTCTTACACCTCCTTCAGTTCTTCCTTGAAAGCTCATCTTCTGCACTCCCCTTCCTCTTAACCTTGATTCCCTCTTACTCTTCCCCAGTTCAGTTTCTCTTTACGTTCTTCTGAAAACTGTTCTATATATTGCTTTTGATGGTTTGTCTCATGTTGTACGATAATGCTTCCATTTTATTGTAATGTATTCTTTTATCATGTAAAGCGCTATATAAACCTAATGAATACAAATACAAATTAGAGGGCTGGTCTTTTGCACCATCTCGGGATAAGATCTGTTTTTGCACATGCTGATTTGAAAATGTGCCTTGTGTAATCTCATTGATTTTGGGCTGAAGAACAGATAATTAGGGGGCCCCCAGGTACCTGGTCACTTGAAAAGTAGAGTTGTTGGTGGCAGAACATCAAATGGGAGGATTTCCGCTATAATAGAATCAAGGCAACAGTTGTCTACCATCTACTCTTGTACTAACGCTTAGCGTTTAGAAATGGGTTCCTGGTGGTTTCATTTCTGTCTTGGTTAAAGGTGGTTGTATATGCATAAAATTGTAAAATATGTGAGTGGGGGGATACAAAGATGGCTGCCAGAATGTGAGGACGCGCTCCTTGGGTCCTCCCTGCAGGCAAACAAAAAGAGAAAATCGTGGCGCATATAAACTTACAGTCACATGAAATAATGCAGCTGGAAAGCACAACATGACCCGGATCAAACATCCGTGAGCTGTAGGTCTGAGGACGTGCCCGGTGTGTGGCGGAGCTCACGTCCCCTCGCAGCAATCCAACGGAGGCCGCAGAAGGAAGCGCGGGGCTCTGAGTAACAACTGCTAGCAACCGACAACACTCGATCGGAGGTATCGTCCAGCTCCCTGGACACGGCCACAGCGGGAGGCAGGGGACCCGAAATTGTGCAGCCGGAAAACACAACACAATCCGGATCGAGCATTTGTGAGGTGTTGGTCTGAGGACGTGGGGTGTGTGTGGCGGAGCCCAAGGTCCGCGTAGCGATCAAGCTTGCATTCAGCGGAGGGGGTGGACATACCCCACTAGAGGCCGTTGAACGAAGCGCAGGGCTACGGAGTAGCAATAACCAGCAACACACGCCAGGGGTACCGGCCCAGCCCCCCAGGACATGGCAACAGTGGGAAGCAGGGGACCCGGGTGCCAGCGGTGGACCCGCCCGGTGACAGCGCGATCGTCGGGAACCGAGGATTTCCCACCCAACAGAGCAGCACGACAGGCCAGGGAGAACGTGCGGAGCACTGGCTACAGCCGGAATCGAGGTACTGGCAGCGGATGCTGGCAAAGCGAAGGGCCCAGGGGTGAGCCAAGCGCCAAGGAAGAGCCCCATGAGCGGAAGGGCCGCGTGGTAGGGGAGGAGGCGAGGCATAACGCTGCGGCTGCCCCCCCCCCCCAGACGAGCAGGGAACCGACGCCGGGCGCATCCAGCGGCTAGTGAACTCACCAGCCTCGGGATTGTGGCTGCCTAGGGACTCCTGGACTCGTGGAGGAGCCCAGGACCCATCCTGGGGAACCCTGCACACACCCGAGGGGGAGCGGTGACGCGGAGGAGGGGGGGCTCGGGGCCAGCCCGGGTGACACCAGACAGCAGCGGAAGCGTCCATCCTGCACTTTCCCAGGTGCTAAGTGAGACCCGGGCTCCGAGGGCAGGACAGCCCATGAGTGGGGCCCTCCCGCAGACCAAAGTAGTACCGGGGCAGGCCTGGGGAGCGCACTGAGGCAATCGGCAGCATCCCTGGAAGCCGAGAGCCTGAGACGCGGAGCCGGGTGCCCTCCCCGCCCAGGGAAAAGCATGGTGAGAGCGGGCCATAAGAAGCACTAGGCCGGTCAGGAGGAGGTGGGAGAGGCTGCCTGAGATGGCATTGGGGTGCCCCCAACGGAGAGAACGCTGACACGGGAACACCGACGGACACGGGGATAAGTCCCCCCCCCCATCCCCCACAGCATCCTGAAAACTGAGGCGTCTCCCAAGACTGGAAATCACCACCGGCCCCGCCGCTGGACGCTCACCTCTAACCCCAAGCTGCACATGAGACCCTGTCCCCCACACTGGCTTGAGAAGTGAGAAGCCCACCCCAAATGGTGGACCAGACCCGAGGACTGCGACTGACATATAATAGCCCGATTACTCAAGCCAAACCCAAAAGAACATTGGCAACAATAGCAACATATACTCCACACTAGGAATAAAGCTTGACGACAGTGGCCAGAGCAACTCAGATGCCAGGCACCAAATCCAAAACGGGCCCAATCCGAGCAAGAACCCCAGCGAGACCCCAGGAAGGGCAAATTGAGAAGTGCTGGCGGCAGAGGCGCCAAACACCCGCAGAATCGCCATCCCCTCCACCGGGCCCGACTCCTGAAATAAAGGACCTCCCAACTAGCATAATGGCAACCAACAAAGATGAACTCTTGAACTGCTTGAAAGGAATGGAGGCCAGAATGACTAAAGCCTTCCATAGTCAAATGGAACAATTAAGGGAGGACTTGAAGTCATCTCTCCAAGAGGTCAATAAAGAAATGGCGGAGATGGGAGAAAGAGTGGACATAGTCGAAAGTGGCCTCTCGAATGTTACGGAAGAAACTAATCAAAACGGCTTGCTACTAGACCAGTTGGCGACCGCAACAAACAATCTAGAACTCCAGGCGGAGGATCTGGAAAATCGCTCAGAGATCCAATATTAGGGTCAAAGGCCTGGTAGAATTGGTGCAGGACAAGGATCTAAAAGATACCATGCAACTCTGCTTTAGCAGCCTGTTAGCAGATATCGAACCGGAGATGATCGGCTTCAACAGGATACACCGCGTGTGCCCAATACGCAATGAACCAGGGTCAAGACCCAGAGATGTCTTGATAGCAATGACATTGTATGGTCTGAAAGAGGAGGTGCTACGGGCGGCAAGGACAAACGGAGACCTTACGATTAATGGGTCCCGCATACAGTTATACCAAGACCTCGCCCGGATCACTGTCCACAAAAGAAGGCTAATGCAACCTGTTATGAATGCCCTTCAAGCACATCAAATCCGATATAGATGGACGCACCCGTTTGGACTGTCGTCTACATGGGAAGGAAAACAAAGGAAAATTGAGAACTGGCAGAGGGTTTCACTCTGCTACACCAGGAGGATGAGCAACCAGAGGCGCCCGTGCGCCCGCGGCCTAACATGACTGGCCCGCCCAGCAAACCATGGGAATGGTTGAGGGAGGTAAGGAAGAACCGGAAGCTCGCAGCCGGCTCTTGACCGGGAACGGAGAGGCCCAACAGATCCGAACTCGGCCCATCACACTGACAATGTGTGAGAAAACTGCACGGCTGAATAGAAGCGCCTGCACGGAGGTAGGAGGTTCTAAATCTTGGAAGCAGTGTCGGGTAATACAACTCCTGACTATTGTGAACTGGGGAAGAGTTAGAGGCCCTAAGCCCGTTGTGACCAGCGGGGGGCCCCTTGGGAGCCCAGGCCTCATGCACTCCCAGGATTGGGGAAAGGGAAGGGGGTGGGTAAGGGAGGCAAAGGGAACGAAGGACAGAAAAGCAAAGAACCCAAAAACCGTGAAGAAAGGTGAGCCATCTCCACAAATGTGTAAACCGGAAGCAAAAACAGGCAGAGCGAGCTATAGCAAACAGAATATGGGGTCCAACAGGCAGATAATCTTCACTGGGGAACTAATGGAGGAAGTGAACATTGTCTCGATTAATGTCCAGGGGCTAAACTCCCCCGCTAAAAGGCGCTCTATCTTAGGCAGACTGGAAGCTATGCAATCAAAGATGGCGATCCTACAGGAGACACATCTGCTCCAGAAAGATGAAAAAAGGATGCAGTGCAGAACATGCCCTCTTAAGTTTTTCGCCTCAAGCCAGACAAAAACAAAAGGGGTGGCAATTCTGTGCAGCAGAGACTTAGGCTTCCACAAACAGCAAACAATGAAGGATCAGGAAGGTAGATACCTGGGGGTAAAGGGTACTGTCAATGGCCAATTGTAAACAATTCTAGCAGTCTACGTCCCCAATGAAAAACAGGACCAGGACATCCCCAAATTACTCCAGAAGGTGGGAGGATGGTGCGATGGCCGAGTGATAATAGGAGGGGATTTTAACTGTGTGATGGACCCACAATTGGATAAAACACGCCCCCCCCCTCCCCTTACACCCTACCCCGGCTGCAGCAGATCAGCGAAACAGATATTGCTAAACATTAAAAAATCATATTACATACATGGGGGGGAGCGAGCAAATATCTAGCAGCCAAACTACGCAAACAGAAGGCGCGCAATCATATTACCTGATTAGGAAATGGTAGTGGGGAACTGCAAACGGGAGACGAAGAGAAACTAGAAACGATGGTCCACTTTCACAAAAATCTGCTGACCAATGAGAACCTGATTACAGCAGAACAAGTGTCTTATTTGTCGGCTATAAAACTGCCACAGATATCGGAACACAAAGCAAAATTGGGGGACCTAATCACAATGCAGGAAGTATGTGATGCGATAGCAGCGCTACCCAGGAGAAAGGCACCAGGCCCAGATGGCTTAGGAAATTGGTTCTACAAAATGTTCCAGGCACAGTTGGCTACCCCCCGCACTTGTCTTTTCAATTTAATCAGGGACAGGGGACCAGTCTCAAAGAACATGGGACACTCGACCACGATATTACCCCTAAAGCTTGGGGAAGATCCAGTAGAATGCACCAGTTACCGGCCCATATCTCTCCTCAATACAGATGCAAAATTGTATGCAAAAATACAGGGCAAATCAGTTGGCGGCAGTACTGCCCGAGATAATACACGAAGACCAGGCAGGATTCGTAAGGGGGAGACGCACTCAGGATAATGTCAGGCGAGTAATTAACATCATAGATTGGGGAGTCAGGGGGGACCAGAAGTTCTCGATCGCCGCGCTAGACGCCACACGGGCATTCGATAGCATAGACTGGGGGTATCTAAGATTGGTGCTGGAGGGCTTCGGTTATGGGCCGACATTCACCAAGATGGTTTTAGCAAACTATCAGCATCCATCTATGCTACTCATAGTGAATGGCCACACCTCAGAAAGAATCAACATCCGGAGAGGTACTCGGCAGGGGTGCCCTCTCTCCCCACTCAAATTTGCCATGGAAATGGAGCCGTTTGCATGCAGAATAAGGGAAGACCCGGGAATTAAAGGGGTGCGCACCAGGGAGCTCCAAAACAAGATGGCCCTCTATGCAGATGCCATTAGGCTCTACATGGCAGACTCAAAACACACATTACCCAGAATAATCAAAGAATTGCAGAAGTTTGAAAAAACATCACGGTTTACAATAAATTACTCAAAATCCAAAGCGCTGAATATAACCGAAGGTAATGGGGACATAGCACGCTTGAAGGAACACTACCCCCTAAAATGGGAAAAGCAGTCCCTGGAATATTTAGGAATCCATACCACTAGAACCATAAAGAATTTGCTCAAGGCAAACATCACACCTCTGTGGAAGAGCCTGCAGGAAGACGTGCAGAGATGGGACGCCCAGGAACTATCATGGTTTGCTAGAATAGCGGCGCTAAAAATGACCTTGCTTCCCAAATTACTGTATGTAGTAAGTTCAACCCCTGTGGTGATTCCCCCCCCCCAAAAAATTTATTCAGGAACTCCAGAAGGCAGTGTTTAAGTTCATATGGGGAAACAAGAAACCGAGGATCCAGAAAAGGATCTTGCAGCGGCCCATGCTTCTTGGAGGGCTGGGAGTTCCAGATATGGGGAGCTAGTTTTTAGCTGCTCTGCTGACTCCAGCATTGAAATGGGCAGGCAGAGACCCTCTTTCAGGGTGGGGGAAAATAGAACAGACCCCGACAGATATCCCATTGGGTATGCTGCCATTCCTAAAGCCAAAAGCCTGAGAAACGGGGGGTATCTTATTAGAGGCCACTAAGACAACACTGCACAGCTGGGATAAGGCTATATTCGGAAGCGGGGTCAAAAAGGTCTGGGCCCACTATCCCCTATCGTGCATAATGCAGACTTCTCGCCAGGGCTTCATAAAATGTTCTGGGAAGGTTGGAGGGAAGCAGACACACTGTCCCTACAAGATATGTACCAGGATGATGCACCACTGACCTTCGAAGCATGCAAACAAAGATTTGGCATAACCGAAAATCACAGATTTAAATATATACAACTGCGTCACTGGATCTCACATCCGGAGGTTAAAAAGGCTGGGTTACGACCCCCAATAGGCTTAGAACTAACAATACGGGAGGGGACAACCGAAAAAGGGATCACTAGACTATACAAGCTACTGGACAAGACGCAAATAGAAGACACCCTCCAATACATGAAAGACTGGGAGCGGGACATAGGGGAGGAGATACAGGAAGAATGGAGTCAAATCTGGAGGAGGGCTCAAACTATCCAAATCCACAGCAATTAAAGAATCGGCATACAAACTCTGTTATCGCTGGTATTTGCCCCCAAGTAGAATACACAAAATGATCCCCACGTATCCTCCAGAATGTTGGCGTCAGTGTGGAGAAAGGGGTGATATGTTTCATATGTGGTGGTCGTGCCCAAGGATAAAAGCGTACTGGAAAGAAATACTGAGCCTTATCAAGGACATAACGGGCGCAGACCTGCCATGGTCCCCAAAAATCATTCTGCTGGGGGCAGTAGCAGAAGGGACATATGCTGCTTCCGGGAACAGAGCGTCCCTCATAACCCACCTACTAGCTGCAGCAAGGATGACAGTGGCCCAACGATGGAAGACAGTGGAAGGCCCTACAGGCCCATGGTGGGGGGTGAAAGTATGGGGAGTCATGGCAATGGAGAACATCTGCATCACAAAATCAGGGACATATTTGAAATTCTTGGCCATATGGGAACCCCTTCAGGACTATGTGGGGGAGAGGTAGACTCAATACTTCAAACCCCGGATTCTCAGAAACATTCACATCAGATAAAGATGACAGAAGCTACGACCGACGGGTAGTCTCATGGAACTGTTCTGGTTACAAACCGAAAAGGGGGTGGGTAGGATGGGTGAGGGTGGGACGGGATGGGAAAAGTATGAAGACAATACTTGATTTGACGATAAGGTTCAAGAGTGATGAATAGGGGGTTCATGAGGATAACAATGTTCGTTACATATGTTGTAATTAAAGACCAATATTGTCTTAATGAAAATAGTTGGTTAAAAAAAAATATATGTGAGTGTGATGGTGTAAGTATTGAACAGCTGAGGGGAATATGCAGACCATGGTGGTACCTCTTTTTATTAAGGCTGGTCGTTTTGGATCCAGGTTAACCTACTTGTGCAGAGGTTTAACTAGAAGCAGCAAGTCCGGTCTGCTCAGCTCAGGGACTCGTGCTCTATTACCACGCCCCTAGGAAGTCGCCCAATGTACCGTGATTAGTCTGTCATAAGGTGTAGATTATTTGATTAAGATTGTGCTTCTCAAGGGCCTGAAGCTAGTTTGTATGCCATGGAGCAACCCAGATGATTCACTGCAATCTGAGAGTTGACTTGGGCTTATGCACTTGTATTTTCTGTTGTAAATGGAATGCTAGAAACCAGCTTTCCAAATTGGTGCCATGTAATGTTTTTTATTGTTTTTTAAGGGGGTGGGAGTGTGGTTGCTACTTTAGGTGTTGAGGGATCCCTACCTGTCTTAATGGAAGAGTTGCAAATTTGAGTTTTGGGCAAAGGAGGAGATGCTTTTAAAGTAGCCGGGCCTTGTTACCTGGATGCTTTTATAGATTTAACTAGGTTGATGATGTCATTTGGTGAAATCTAATTAAAGGTAGAGCGAGACGAGGTTCCTTCTGACTCCTTAACAGGGATGAATTTTGGCATAGTTTGTCCTTTGATAATCTGCGGTTTGGCCTGTGCCCGTTTATCAGCAAAGGGCTTTAAAAAAGGGTAGGGTCTGCGTTGGGCTGCGACAGAGCACTCACTTTATATGAAAACTTCTGATCTGTTCTACACCAGTGGGGCGCACTTCTGGAAAAACATTTCCTTCAATCCTGAAATGACAACCGCCTAAATTATATTTTTGAGGACTGTTTGTCCTCATCTGATTGAGTTTGCTAGCATTTTCGTTTCAGGTTTCTTGTAATTCTCTTTTCGAAATTGAGTTTACCATCAAACCATTTATTCGCCCCTTTCGCTAGAGGATTAGTTTTTTCAGAATATGAAGGGGCACTGTCATTTTTTGGGATCACCATCTCAAAAATGATCACAAGCCTTAGCCCTATGTATTTGTTGCACAACAGCTAAGTGCTCAACTGAGTGCCCTGTGTACATGGGTTTCTGCCACCTGCCCCTGATGTAACCGACTGTAAAAGGTAAATTGGCCCAATCCCTGCCTTCGATGTGAAAAAGATCAGAGGCGTGCATAAGAAAACAGGGTGCCTGGAAGCCTTCATGAAAGCTACGCCTAAATCTTCCAACAGGCAAGCTAGCTCCTCAGAGAGCCCCTGGTGGCAGCGGAGCCCACAGAGCTGAAGATCTGTCTGGTGTGAAGGAGGGTTTCTCCTGTCACTGTAAACTCAACATTACAACAAACACATCCACCATTAATTCTAAGTTGGAGAGCGTGCAGGCGAGGATCACGGAGGTGGAAAACAGGGTGGCCCTTGGCGAGGACGATATAAAAACACTAAAGACCGAGGTCACAGAACTCACCAAGACTGTCGGTGGCCTAAAAGAAGTGTGAAGAATTGGAATGGTGATCTAGCTGGAATAACATTTGCCTACTGGGTGTTCCAGAGGGCCACGTTACTGGGAGCATGGAATCATTTGTAGTGAGCACATTTCTGTTGATCCTGGGCCAACCCCAACTGTCTCCCATGTTCATGGTTGAGCGGGCACATAGATCTCTTCAGCCCGCCCCTAAACCTCAGCCCCCCCCCTAAACCTGGAGCAGCCCCATGGCCGATCATTGCTAGAGTTCTCAACTACAGAGGTTCAATCTTGAGGGCAGCACAGACCAAAGGTGGTGAGCACTGGCTGGGATCTAGTTGAGAAATCTGGGTAGATATGCACTCTTGTCAGCTGTATAACAGGAGCAGAAAACCTTTCTGGGGGCTGTCATGATTCATGCCCGGAGTCGTCATGACCAAACCAGCTTTTCAGCTGGGGCCAGGTTACAGGCTTCCATGGTGGCCTCAAGGGCCACAAAACACCATCAGGGACTCTCTTGGAGCCAGTCCTGGCGCCTTTGACGCCAGGCTCATACTGTTATGTGAAGAACAACATTTGGATTGGGACTTCAGTTAACCTGGAGGCACTCGCATAGCTCAGTTCCACAGAACTGAGCTATGCGGTCTAGTGTTTCGGGTGTGGCCGGGCCTGGGACTACTTTAGTTGCAACTACTTTACTTGGGCTATATAAGCCGCACCCAAACAGCATCACATGCTTTGCGTTATTCTGCTGTTTGCAGCGTAACGCTCACCGTGTCCAGTTCTGATCTCCAGTGTTTCTTGCATCCTGCCACGTGCTGAATCCTGTATCTGGAAGAAGACTAACACCATTATTCAGCGCTTACCTGTAAGTAGCAGCCTGGCTTTGGTCTTGAATCTTCCATCTTCAAACTACCACCGGCTGCTCACCTGAATATATGCGATCTGGGGATTCTGCATCACGACGCCGCATCCATCTTCAGAACTCTGCAGCAACCTGAAAGAGACGAGACATTGTTAGTGAGCACTCGTTCACGGCCACGCAAGGATAACGAAAACCACTTACCAGCTGCAGTCTCTCCTTGATCTCGGAACATCACAGCGGCCCAGAACATCATAAAGGCCTGCAAAGGAAGCGGCACAGGCACAGCTTAGTAAAAAGAAAAGGCAAGAAGGCACCGCGGATTCACTTACCTTGCTGGGATTCTCATCCTATACAGCACGGCAATGCCAAAACCCTCCCAACTCATCTGAGGGAAAGAAACTAGAGGCATTAATAACAAAAAGACTACAACAGTAGTGCCTACCTCATCAAGCAAATTGGAGTCAGAGCAGGCCTGGACCCGAACACGGGGCAACGCACCAGTGAAGCAACTAGGTCGCAGAACACCCACACCTCCTGCACAGAGACGCAGGACAGAGAGCACATGATACCTAATGTTAAGGTGAGGAGAGAGACTAGACTTAAGGGAGGAATTTGAGGCTGAGGGAGGTGGGAATCAATCCAAGAGAGATGTTAGCCTTATCCAGTTCTCCTGTATTGCAGGTGCTCTCCGCGTTCAACACATCATCAAGGGAGAGGGTTCGAGAGTGTTAATCTTCCAGCCAGGGCTGAGTGTCGTTCCTGTGGATATCAGGTGAGTGTAACCGAGCTAAGAAAATGCAGCAAGAGCACTCTATTTCGTATTCAATGCCATATCTGGCGAAATTGCGCCTCGAGTTTTAGAACAAGACATCTTTTCACACTACCCGATTAGCCGCTCTGCTTCATTGAACATAATATCCCTAAATCCGGAACTTGTAATATCTGACTTCAAGACAAGGGCTATACAGGGTTTCGATGACTTCATTGAACGTTAACGGTGCATCTGATTCCACACTAGTATGTCAAGATTCAGACATGGGAGGATCATTGGTAGCGGCGCGCCTGTTATATACAGCTAGCCCCCGAGCTTGGTTGCTTGTTATATTGGTTGAGTTGGAGGGACAGTACACTACTTCGGGTTACACAGTGGTGAGGATGGTGTGGGGGGGATTTGGGAGTAAGGGGAAAAGTTGTTGTACTTGGCAAATGTTTGAAGGGTTTATTAATAGCATAAAGAGTAGGTTGCTCTTAGAGGACCTTAATGGTAGACATGGGTAGAGGAGTAGATGACCGACTATACTACTTTTCAATCGCTGGCGGGGAGGGGGCGGGGGTAGTAAGGCATATGAGTTGGAATATACGGGGATGCTGAAACCCTATCAAAATGCTTAAGTTACTGGCATGGGGCGGATGTCTTATTTCTACAAGAAACACATGCAATTGAACATATTAATTCCCAATTCGCCCGCACATGGGTACTGAACATGGGTACATGAGGTTCTTTCTATACGTCTTACTTCACACATTCTTGGGATGGTGTGGGGGGGATGCGGGGGGTAAAGGGTCGGAGGGTTGTCCTGATACTGATGCATAAAGGAGTACGATTTTAGAATACCTGAACACTGGCAGATCCTATTGGGCGAAATGTGATAGTTCACGGTCATTTGGAGGATATTAAATCCTGCTAGTGAATACAGGTGGCTCTAATACAGATAACAAATTCTACACCGCCATAATAGATATTGGCCACACCTTCCCAATGATAGCAATTGCCTGAACGGTGGGGGGATTTTAACTTGATTTTGGATACTACGTTAGATTGCTCGGGGAGGGTTAGAGGGAGGAAACCCAGAACATTTTCAGGTGCAGTCTGGGTTGTACTAGATGGGATGGCGTACTTTTATTTAACCGATGCCTGGAGGTTGTAGACCAGGAATATATCTACTACTTCAGGGTTCACGATTCGTCCTCCAGGGTCAACTTGTGGCTCTGGTCTCCAGTTCTCATGAGTGGCCACTACTGCACAGATCCTACCGAGGACATACATATTCTGACCATTTCCCTCACCCTTCTTGATCTTTCAATTGCGTAGCAACATAACGCAGGTATTACGTGGCGTTTTAAGCCACTGGCATTACAGGATGTTGATTTTTCACCTACATGACAAAATTAACCCTTTAAAAAAAAAAATGTAGGATTGGCGAAGCAGGCAGCATCCTTGTGGCAGGCATTCATAGCATATTTTGGGGGAATTGCCATGTCTACAGAGTGGGGTGTCCTGAAAATAATATGCATAGATATAAAGAACTGTGAAGATACAATTCGAAAGAATACACCACCCACCCGTCGGAAAACCCACTAAAAAACATCACCCCAGCGTTAATTGAATTTCACGATGAGGCATACAGGAAACTGTAGTTCTTTAGTGTACAGATTGCTGCATGCCAGTACTGGGGGTGGGGGGGGAGCAAGAGGCCAGGGAGAATGCTTGCCCGATTGATCATGTAAGATAAGGGTGGCAGCGGAATCCCGCACATAAGAAATGCTTCCAGAAAGTGGTATACACTGGGATGTAGCTAAACCGTCTTCGCAGACTTCTACACCAATTTATGTTCACAACACATGTGCACAACGTTGGACATTTGCAATTTTCTTGAGGGGTTACCATTGACAGTTCTCTGAAGAGACTAAGTTGCTGCTCGATCAGCCTATTACAAACCTGATATGATTTGGTATTCATAACGTGCCAGTACACAAGTGTTTCTAGGCGCCACAATACGAGGAAGGGGGTTACAGAGGGAAGACGGGACAAGCCATCCTACTAGGCCTTGTCATTTGGATCATGCAAGTGCGACAGCAAAAGTGCAAGGGGAGAGGGGGAAGTGCGGAGAAGAGGATGGGGGGGGGGGGAGTGTAGTCAGGGCGCTATAGCTCTCAGTTCCATACAGGGCTGCGTGGAAGGCAGGGTGCAGTAGGAGTTAGTTACAGCCCCCAAGTACACGGTAGCCCTGGAGGCAGTGCAGGAAGACTGATCATGGAGCGGCCTGGCACCCTGTGAGACTGAGGGTACCCGGCAACCAGCCACGGCAGGCAGGCAGGAAGGTTAGCAAGGAAGAGGGAGAGAGACGGCAGAGGAGAAAAGGAAGGTCTTGAGCAGCTTCTGAAACTTAAGGCGGTCTGGCTCAAGTCTGAGAGGAGTAGGGAGGCCGTTCCAGAGGGAGCCTCCTGCAGAGGAAAGATCTACACCCCGCTCTCAGCTTGGAGAAGAGTCTGACCCTCAGAGTTCGAGGTAGCTGAGGGAAGGAATCTAGAAGGAAGGTATTTAGGCAGAGAGAGTTGGATATAGTGCGTGCCCGACCACAGAAAGCCTTTTTGGATGATGCAGAGGGCTTTGAACTCGATCCTTGCAGCCACCAGGAGCCTGTGCAGAGATTTCAAGGCAGTCCTGTTCTGGATTAAATCTAGAAGTGTAGAGTTGGGCAGCTTGAGAAAGAAGCTGTTGCAGTAGTCCAGTCTGGAGACGGTGAGCTTCTGGGGAAGGCGGGAAAAGGTAGAATACCTCTGAGGAGGTGCAGCGGGAAGTAGGCCGCCTTGGCAAGGTCCGCGATGTGAGGAGAGAGCGAAGTTGAAGATGACCCCAAGGTTTTTAGTCTCCGATGAGTGTTTGGGTAGAGGGCCCTAGGCGGGAGATCAGTGTGCATGAGGAAAAGCAGGAACAGGGGTCCCAACGATAAGAATCTCAACCTTACTGGTGTTCAGGCAGAGATCATTGGATGCACCACAAATTGCGACTAGACCGTCGGGAATGAGCGAGAGAGAAGAGGAGGCTGTGGGAAGCCTGAAAGAGAGCTTTGTGCCATCCGCATAACACTGGAAGTTGGAAGAGAAGGTGGAAATCGGGTGGGCCAAAGGGGCCAAGTAGACATTGAAGAGCCGGAGTGAGAGGATGGAGCCCTGGGGGGACACCACAGGAGAGCTGGAGTCCAGTTTAGCGAGCAGATCTTTAAGGGTGATCAGAAGAGCAGTTGCTGTGCCTCTTGCTGCTCTGAAGCCAGACTGATGGTCATGGAGACAACCAACAGATTCAGTTTGGAGGGTTAGCTGGGAGGTGGGCAGCTTTTCCAGCAGTTTGCGCAGGAAGATTGGGCAATAGTTTGGCGGGCAGGAATGATCGGCAGAAGGCTTTTTTTAGAAGGGGGTGCACAAGGGAGTGCTTGAGGAGAGAGGGGAAAGATCCAGTGGTGAAAGAGTGATTACAGAAATCGGCCAAAGCTGGAGCGAGGAAAGCAATGTGGTCCTTGATAGTTCTGGAAGGGCAGGGGAGCACCTGTTTGGAAGACACTTTTATAGATCGGACTTGTCTAGAAACATCAGGTGTTATCTGAGAGAGAGGGAGGAGAGTAGGCAGAGAGGCGACCAAAGGGGGCCTGAGATCGGTTGAGTGATGGGAAGAGGAAGGTGAGGCTAGGAAGAGGATAGTGAGGACAGGATGCCCTGAGTTTTAGTGGTGAACTGAGACGCCAGAGCCGAGCAGAAGGCCTGGGAGGGAACGGGAGAAGTGGTGACTGCAGTAGGATTGGCCAGCTCCTTCGGCGATGCTGTTAGAGGTGCAGAGACACAGGCTTGAATATGGACCCTCTTCTTGGAGAAGACAGTCTTGATTGCTTTTGAAGCAGGCAGCAGGTTAGTTTGTCAGAAGATGCACCCGATGCCCTCCACTTCCACTCAGCTACCCTGCACTTATGTTTCAGGGCGGCCAAGTCGGAGTCATACCAAGAGTTGCACTTGGCGGTAGGCTTCAGATGGATCCTCATGACCGGGGCTAGGATGTCCAGAGTGTTGTAGATGGAAAGATGCAGGTTGGAGAGGGCTGTGTCAGAGTCAGCCGCAGGAGTAGGAGGAGAGAAAGTGGAGGCAAAGGCGGAGACCACTGACGCTCGCTTCATGGGCCGAATGACCGAGAAGGAAGGTGGCAGTGTTTGGGTGGGCTTTGCCTGGGGAACAGGAAGCTTCAGTGGGAGGAGAGCAGAAAGCGGTCAGTCCAGGAGAGAGTAGTAGTGAGAGGGGTTAGAGTGGGGAATGTCTGAGGAGATGAGAACATCCAGGGTGTCCGGCAGAGTGGTCGGACCAGTTGGTAGTATGTTTGTTTGGTTTGTTTATTTTGTTTGTATACCGCTCCAGACCCGGGAGTAAAAGGTCGCTTAGGATAAGTTACAGGCATAATATATATATAGAGTTTGCAGGAGTACATTAGTAAGGTTAAGTACAGTATATACAGACAAATGTAGTTGAAAACTTGCAGATCAGGCATAGGTGAAGCATGTACAATATATACAGTATGTAGTGGGCTGGGTGTAATTTAAGGTTGGTTTTCAATAAGTAGCCAACCAATGACAAGTTTCCTGAATACCTGGAAGGATTTAGTCGAATTAATGTTCAAAGGCAGAGTGTTCCAGAGTTGAGAGGCGAGGACCGTGAAGCTAGAGCCCCCTCTTTTGGAAGTGAATCTGGGCACAGTGAGGCATAGAGTGTTGGCGGATCTAGTGATTCTAATGGCCAGTTTCATGGTGAACTTGTTACTGAGGTAGGGAGGGGCTAGGTGGTTGAGGGCTTTGTAGGTGAGGCAGAGAGTTTTTAGGTCGATTTATAATTATTATTTTTTTTTTTGTTGAATGGAAATCCATTTGCATGAAATTCTGGTGGCGGATATATGCTCACGTCTAGGAATGTTTAATGCTGCTCGTAGCGCATTATTCTGGAGAACCTGAAGTTTATTGCTAATAGATTCGTTGGCACCTAGGTAGAGGCTGTTAGAATAGTCAAGCTTAGATTGTATAAGCGCTCTAGCCAGCTATTGGTGGATAAGAAAGGTCTACAGGCTCTAATTAATTTCCCTGTGTAGGCGGTAGCTGGGCATCAAGTTAACTTGTTTGGTGAGGTTAGTGTTGGCGTCGAGATAAAAGCCGAGGGTTTTCACATTTTTAGTGACTGGGATAGTGTTGCCGTCAATGATGATGTTGGAATAGTCGGGGCTCACTTTTTGTAGGTTATTAGGTGATCCGACAAGGAGAAGTTCAGTCTTCTCATCATTCAGGCAGAGGCCATTTGTGGCCATCCATGCCTGAATGATGGAGAAGATTTCGTTAATCCTGGTGACCTCAGTATTGTAGTTGCCAGTGATGGTGAGGAGTATCTGGGTGTCATCACGTAGTTAGTGTAGTTGACACCCAGACGGTCCAGTTTGTCAAAGAGGGGTTTTGTAAAGATGTTCTATAAAGTAGGGGAGACACAGGATCCTTGTGGGATACCGCAGGTGGTGGGGTTAGGGTCTGCTGCTGCCACAGAGGAAAAATCCCTTGTGGTTCTGTTGGCCAAGAAGGATTGTATCCACGTGACAGCAGAGGGGGAGACATGGGCAGGAGAAGAGAGGTGGTTAGAGTATTTTATGGTCAACTAGGTCAAAGGCTGCTGAGCGGTCTAGGAGACGTAGGATGGCAACCTTACCTTTTGTCTTTAATGTCATTAATCTGACTTGAGGTCAACAAGGGCGGCTTCAGTTCTGTGTTGAGGTCGAAAGCCAGACTGAAGCAATCCTAACAGTTGGTTGGTCTCGAAGTACTCCTGAATTTGCAAGTAGGCAACTCTGTCCAGGATTTTTAGCAGGAAAGGAACCGTGGTGATAGGCCTGTAATTCGTGGGAATGGCTGGGTTTAGAGATTGTTTTTTTAGGAGAGGGAGAACCCATGATTGTTTCAGGTTGTTGGGCACTGGGCTAGTGGAGAATGATAGGTTTATTAGCTTGGATATGAAGGGGGATGGGTCTCTTGCTGCATCTTTGATGATCTGCAGGGCAACTGTCCCCTTTGCAGTTTGACGGTTTGAGGGATGTTATGATTTTTTGGACTTCCGGTATAGTTACCTTTTTTGAATGTGAAGCCAGAGGTAGTATTAGTGGTGGTAGGTATGCTAGAGGTGGAGGAGTTACTGTTGGAGAGTTGTAATCTTTTGACCTCAATTTTCTTTTGCAGGCCAGTGATTTTGTTAGCAAGGGCATCTTGGATGCTCTTGCACCATGGTTGGTCTTTCACGGATGTGTCCGTCGTTGGGTTAGGATTTTCTAACTCCTTTAGGATGGTGAAGAGTTCTTTAGTATTGGATCCTGCATTGTTTATTCTGATGTTGTAGGCTTCCATCTTAGTGCGGATTATCTCTTTTTTTATAAAGGGAGGAGATATACGTGAGATTGGTTTTGTTTTCCACTGATGGAGTCATTTTCCATAGGGTTTCCATCTTGGCTTTCTTTTTTCTAAGTATTTTAAGTTCAGGTGTGTACCAAGAGTTCAGGTGAGCTCTGGGTTTGCCTTTGCGTAGCTTAAGTGGGGTAACGGCATCAATAGCTTTGGTCATGCCGTCATTGTAATTGTTTACTAGTAGATTGAGGTCATCAGTGTCGGGGAGCATATTTAGGATGGGGAGAAATAGTGGTGTAAGGGTTTCCGCCGTAATGTTACGCTTGTTTCTGGTCAAACAAGCTGGTGCAGGGGGGTACTGTTTATGGTTCTGGTTGTTAATGCTAATGTCAAAAGATGTGAGGGGATGGTCAGTCCATACGAAGGGTTGGGGGGCTTTGCAGATGATATTGCAGTTGTGGGCAACAAGCCAATCAATGGTTCTGCCTTTCTGATGAGTAGGTAGAGTGTTGAGTCAGAGAGGGCATTAGCAAGGGAGGACGCAGGAATGTCGTGAGGGTCGTTGTACCCCAGGTTAAAGTCACCTAATATGATATTTTGTGAGAGAGGCTTGGAATTTCTCGGCTATCGGAGAGGTAATGTCTTCCTCAAAGGTACCTGTGGGACCTGGGGTTCTTTATATTACTTCCAGAGTGATAGTATTCTTAGGTGTAGTTTGTATTTTAATGGTGAGGTGCTCGCATGATTTCAGTTGGAGGGAGGTAATGGATCTAATGTCGAACGAAGATTTAAATATAATAGCTACACCTCCTCGAGCATTAGGTCTGTCGGCCCTGAGGATGGAGTAGTTGTCGGGAACCGCAAGTATTATATAGGGACCTGCTGCATCATGCAACCATGTTTCTGTAGTGGCAAGGAAGTCGATCTGCTGAACGGATGATGTCGGCAATTTCGGTGGGGTGAGCAACAAGGGATCTGACGTTAAGTACGGCACCTTTTAGTGAGGCGGTATTAGCGTTAGTGGTGGTCTTGTTGGTGGCCTTGGTCACGGATGTTGCAGGCAATTTGCTAGATGGGGTGTGGAGTCTGCAACCTAGCCTGTTTCGGGTAATAAGGTTAGGGTTGGCTGTAGGGCGGCATTCTGGTGACTTGGGGGGAGTTAAGGTTGTGTCGGTGGAGTCATCTCTAATGGGGTTAGAGATGTTGGGTAGAGGGTTGTCTGGGGAGGTGCTAGTTTTAGTGGTGTGGGTGGGCCCTGTGGGGGAATGGTGGCAAAGAGGGCAGGAAGGGTGTGGGACAGGGGATGGAGTGGTGTCTTGGGCAGCCGAGTTTGGCTAGTCCATGGCTAAGCGATATGTAGCTGTTCTGCTGCATGGCGTAATGTTGGGCATGACGCAAAAAGGGAACATGAGGATGAGCCAGACGGGCATACTTGAGAGAGAAATGTAGGTTGAGCTGTAGTGCTGTGAAGGTGCCGAGTGCTGTGGGCTGGGCACTTACAGGAGATTAAGCTTAAACATGTGCAACTAAGTTTGTATTTCAACAGAATGGCCAGATTCAATTAGGTTGGTGGTCTAACAAGTAGGCTACTTTTGTTGTGCAGGTGGCATGCATGGATAGGCAGATTCAACGTTTGTTAAAGCATTGCAAAAGCAGACTAAAATCGACTTTGCTAGTATGGTGCAATAATGGGCTAGTTAGATTTTGCTGATAGGCTGCAAGGATAGGCAAATTAAAAATTACTAGAACAGTGCAGAAACAGATTGTTAGCAGATAGGCAATAGTTCAAGATGCACAGGTAAGGCGTTCCTAGATTCGGAATTATGCAGTATGGGTAGGCAATCCGCAGTTCAACATGTAAAGTCAGTGGTACACTTAGGATCGAGATTACAATGAGGCTGTGCGCAAGGGTGTAGGAAGAGTGCAAGCACACGCCATTGGTTGGGTTAAAGGTATGCCTGCCTGCAGATATCAACACGCGGAGTGAGAGCAAGAAAGTATCCACTCAAGCCGATAGTAATTAAACAGTAGTAGATTCTCGCATAACATATAAAGGTTGGCATAAGGCAATGATGTAATGAACATACACAAGAGTATGTTTGAGGTAATTGGTTAGCCTCCAGTCAGCTGTGCAAAGGTGACTGGTGTCTCGCGGCTGGTAGTTCACAGATCCGGCAGGTGGATCGTGCAGCAAGTACAGGTAAGTCACTTCAGATTGCGGGCTGATTCTTATGAGAGGGAGGGCTTGGGGTACAGGGTGTTGAAGCAGTCGGTGGCTGGCCAACAGTCATAGCGTTGGCCTGTTACCAAGGTGGGGGGGCACTGGCAGAGTTTGTGCGAAACAAGCTTGAGTATAATGTGCTGGGGTAGTTTGGGGCAGACATGAGTGTTTCTTAGACCGTACCTTAGAGATGGCTGGGCAGCGTTCCGTGCAGACTTCGGCAGTGACAGGCAAGGACAGGCGATGTGCCTTAGTTCCTGTGCCTTCATTCCGGGGCCCGGCTTTGCCTTCCGGCGATCTGTGATTGGTGTAATAGCTGGGCAAATGACCGATCGGCATGTGGGGCGGGCTGAGGGTGGTTGGTGGGGTTTCGGTCGGATGCCTCAGAAGGTGGCGGACATCTTGTAGAGAGTCAAACCCTTGTGGTTTGTATGGACAGGGAGAGGGTGTCTCAAAGATTGCGGAAGAGCCCAGAAGCTGGGTCAGAGGCATCCAGGTGGATGATGAGATCCCAGAGGAGAAGTTGAGAGGAAGAGAGAAGAGAGTAGAGGTCCTCCCATTCAGAGAGGAAGACTGCGTCCTGGCCCAGTGGCGTGTAGATGGTGGCTACAGTTGGAGAGAGGCCAGGAGAGAGCCTGCAGACCAGGCATCCAAAGGAGGAATAGGCCTGCATGGGAATGATAGATGCATGATCCCATTCAGGAAAGATCAGGGACACTCCACCTCAAGCCTGTACTTTGTAAATATTTGCTGGAGGTTTGGGAAGAGGTGCTAATAGAAAGAATGCTCCCATCCACACTACAATAGACCATAATTTCTGTGCTGCTAAAGCCAAACAAACCATCAAATGAATGAGACTCCTAAAGGCCACCGTCACTCATTAATGTAGATTTTCGCCAATAGACTTATAACGTTCATGTTGCACATAATTCACCCAGATCAGTTGGATTCATTGTGGGTCGTCCACCAGTCTCAATATACAATGATTGTTCAATGTAATGTTAAATGTAATGGCACAGATTGACCCAGATGTTGAAGCAGTGAAAACATTTGACTCCATCTCCTGGCAATTCCTATACGAGGTCCTGGTGAATTGTGGGTTTTGGCCTCGGTTCATCTCATACGTGCACCTGTTGTATACCGCCCCAATGGCAAGAGTTTGGACGAATGGAGTTCTATCAGAACCCCTCAGGATAGGGAGAGGGACCCATCAAAAATGCCCTTTAGTCCTACCCTTATTCACTTTAATTATTTAACCACTGGCTGACATGATCAGATTTAAACATACCAGGAAAGGAATTCGGATTGGTGGGATGCCGAATATTAGATCGCTGTATGCCGATGATGTGTTATGTTAGGAGCCTGCAGGAGAATTTCAGCCCGACTATGCAGGATGTATCCGACTTTGACACGCTGTCTGGTCTGCTAATAAACCGATCCAAGCCTGAACTTTACCCATTGACTGCAAGCCCATCCAAACCCTTGGTAGCAAATGATTTTACTTGGGCTCCAGCTGTAATATCATACCTAGCGTTATGGTTTCAAATGCAAGCGCCTGATTATTTAATGAGAACTATGGGGTCTACTTGGAACTGCCATAAAGTAAAGTACAAAGATCAAAGCTGCTTCCCCTTAAAGTCGCAGGCAAAAGCTCACTCCTGAAAATGGTAGTGCTCCCATAGTTACTATATTTATTCTCCAACATCCCCTCTGGCCCAGTAGCTTTTTTCTTCAAAGACTCTAATTCCCTTGTAATGAAATTTAAGTGCCACTCCGAAGCAGTCTGCTTGAAATGATCACATCTTGCTAAATCATATGAGCAAATCACATGAGCAAGGAGGATTCATGGCCCCAAGCATTCAACTGTATTATATAATAGCACAAGCCCAATATGCAGACTACTGGTATATGGCTGACGATACGCTACCGCATTTATAGATGGAGTAAAAGGAGGTAGCAATAGATGAAATCGTTTCGGGGCTCCTGGCCCTGCCTTAGTTGGCTGAAGGCTTATTTGGTACAGTAATAGCGTGTTAAAAGGTTTTCCACCTACTGCAAGTTCAGGTCCCATAATGTTGGGAAATTCCCCTCTGGAATTGTCGCACATTACCGCCCGCTAACTGCCTCAGGGTAAGTCTTTTTCAAAGAAACAAGCTGGGGGTAGATCTGTCCTTCGGTTGGGTCCTCCCTCTGCAACAGCCTCCCTGCCACTCTGATACTTGAAGAGAACCATCTCCGGTTCCGGAAGCACCTCAAGACCTTTTTGCTTCTGCCTTCGCCCCCCCCCTCTCCCTTGCTGATCGGTTCTCTCTCAGCACTGTGCACCTGGCATACCCTCTGTCTTTCGGTCCCAAGAACCTGCTCACCCAACCGCAATGCCTCCGGGCCACACCTTGCACTCGGGTCGGTATCTGTACCCATACAGCCCCCCCTTTTTTTTCCCTCCTGCACTTTATACTGTGTCTGCTGCCTTAAACCCAGCACTTGCCACTTGCTGGCTGTACTACCACTGTTTGTCTTCTTATTTATTATTAATCTGTTTTCTCCTTTTCTCTGCACTTTCAACTTCTCCCCTCTCCCATGCACTTGCGCGTTCTCAATGTCACTGGGCCTAGTAAGATCGTTGTTTTGTTCTCCCTTGTTGTCCCTCCCCGGTCGCGCACTGAAACACTTGTGTACGAGCGCAATATAAATAAAATATCAATATTACTAAGGATTCAACAATACGACTAAAATGGGTGTGACTCAATTATACCACATTGGGTGACCTGTACACCAGCAGATCATACACTGATATTAGCAACGCCAACCCTTATATATGCCGTAAACCGTTGATGCTACTACAGTATTACAGGTTGTGGTCAGACTTCCAAACCCAATGGTCCGTATTTCCAGAGTAACCACCAGTAAACCCTTGCTTAGTATACACAATGGTGGGGGGGCGGGGGGCAATAGAAAGCTAGTATCTACGCTATAAAAGTTACCATTCAACTTAATACTGAGTTGTATACTCAATATTTGCACTAAATGGGCCAGGGACCTGGGCGCTGTAATCACCAATGACATGGCCGGAGATATGCACACTCACAAAGGAGGTATCCGTTAACTACACGTTCTGGCTCATTCGATTAAAAATCCTCAATAGATGGCACTAAAACCCTGCTAGACTTTGCCTATTTAGCAGAGAAGGCACCAGAGAATGTCCCAGATCTGGGGCTGAGTGAGCCGGGTATATACATATGCTCTGGTCTTGTCCGTATCTGTTTGGCTTTTGTCGAGAGAGATGCAATATACTTGATATCACTGAAGCTTGTATACAACCTTCGCCAGACTTGTTTGTTTGTCAATATGCTATTTGTACGAAGCACACCTGTAGATTGCTTAACTTGAGTTTTTTCCTAACTGCATACTTCAGCGCTGGGCACATCGGAAAGCTCCCACGAAGGATCAGTGGTTGAAAGATGTAGCTTGGGCCAATAACATGGAGGAAACCTAGATGTCTTTAACACCCACTGCCGGTCAACATAAGGATTTATGTTCGCCCTGCAAAATGGATCTCCTTCACAATACTACAGTCACTGAGACCTATTCTTCACCATATTGTGGCAGCAGTCCGGCCCGAGCAATAGGGGTGTACTGTTTCAACTTCACCAATCTCATTACCAATATCCTTTTCCTCTGAGTTAAGAAGACCTGTTTGAACATGCACATAAATGTACACAGTGTGTATTCATCTTGGCTTGCCTGTATGGACTACTATGTGTGTTCTGCCAAGTCCTAAATAAAAGTTTTTTTAAAATAACAAATTTGACAAATACAAATTTGAAGCGTGGATTAATTTGTAGATTATTTTTCCCTGATGGACAAGGTCCGGTCTGAAATGCATTGGCCTTTCGCATCTTAACGCCATAATACATTAAATTGATCACCTCTTTTTTACATTAAGAATTGTGCGAATATTTCATGATTTTAGTACAAGTCTTGTTACTAAATTGTCTGATTAATCAGTTTTGGGGTGTGCAGCCCTCACCGCAGGCTTGGAACCTCGGTCCTTTTCATTTGTAATTGTTGTCACCGATATGATTTTCATGTATGTGTGTATTATATAATTTTTTTTTCAATTTTATTGATTTTGTAAAAGTTCGACAGACAATTGCATTCGAATACTGAGTCGAAAGAAAGATTGTTCACAGCAAGTAACATTTTCATATCGAGCGTATAAAGTCTCTTGGAATCAAATAATTAACCAATAACATCAACAAAACCCACTTTCTTTACCCCCGCCCCCCTCCCACCTCCCCCCTTCACATGTCACCGTCCGGGGATTGAAAACAAATTTAAACATTACCAAAGAACCGCTAATATACTCATGAAATAAGGCAAGTGAGCACAGCATAACGCAAGACAGGCTCCAACAGCAATTGACTAAAATGACACAAAATTCGGCAGTGTTTTGCACACATTCTTTTCATGTAACATATGTAGCACGAAACTCTGACCATGCGTCCTCAACATTGGTACGATCTCCATGTAAGGCTGCAGTCAGGTTTTCCATTCTGTAAATACTCAGAGCAACACCCAGCCACTCGGTCTTGCTAGGGAGTGTGGCTCTTTTCCATACCATGGTAAGACAGGCTCGTGCAGCCATCAACAGACCTAACACCATTTTGGGTGCTTTCATGATCGTGTCCCCCGTTTCAATCAAGCCGAACAAGATCAGCAGTGGTTTTTTCTCTCTTTCGACATCAGCTAGGTCCCTTAATCCAGCTAAGAACCTCTGACCAATAGGCTTGGACCACTGCACATCCCCACCACATATGCCAATAATCAGCCCGCTTCCTGCAGCCCCTCCAGCAGTATGGGCTTACACCTTGATACATTTTGGAAAGCCGAGTTGGGTCATATTGCCATCTATACATTAACTTGATAGCATGTAGTTTATACTGACAAGATATAGATGATTTCGCTGTCGGTCTACATATTTGAAGCCATAACTTCTGTGAAATTTGCCTACCCATATCCGATTCCCATCTGCCTTTGAGTGTCAGGGAGGGTGTAATATCGACCTCAATCAATGCCAGGTACATTGCACTTATCAGATCTCTGGAGCCTGTGCATGTGTCAAGAATTCTCTCGAATGGGGTAAGGTCCTTCTGCAATTGTTCTTTCTAGATCGGCCTTGTCAATACCCCCTTGAGTCTCATGTACAGGAAAACCGAGAGCGAGCCTATGCCAAGCGCCTCCTGAAGTTCCTGAATGGTTATAAAAGAGCCATTTCTCCATAGTTGACCTGCCCTTTCTAGACCAGCCTGGTACCAGGTCTCAAAGCTTCCTGGTTCCGGGATTGCATCTCGGATCCCCGGGGACCATAAGTGGCCCAGAGGAGAGGGCCATGTCGTAACTCCAACCATTTTCTTGCCCGGTTTCCATATTGCCCATATTGTACCTTTAATGGGATGAGATTTGATGCTATTACGTAATTGGGATCAGGCACCCATAGCCATTCGCCCAAAATAAAGGGACGGAGGTGATAGTTATCCAGGGCTATCCACTGTGGCTCTGACTGCTGCCTGACATGTGGAAGGAGGAACCGGCGTTGGGCCGCCCTATAGTATGTTTCGATGTCCGGTAGGCCTACCCCTGCATTATCTTTTCGAAGCTGGAGCAAGGATCTCAGAATTCTAGGCTTTTGGCCGTGCCACAAGAAGGCTAGTAGCAATTTTCTTGTGTTCGGCTAGTATTCTGGGGCATTCTAATGGGAAGCATTTGGAACAAATATAGTATCTTAGGGAGGATCACCATTTTTATGGCATTTAAACAGCCCAGCCAAGAGATGGTGAGCTTGGACCATCTTTTTGAAGGGCAAGTGACAATGGTGGGAAATTGGCTTCATATAGGGATCCTAGGTCCCGAGTAACATTAATACCCAAGTATCGGAGCGTGATGAGACTGACTTTTACTCCTAGGGGGGGCAAAGCGTTCGACCTCAGAGTCTCTACTTTTGTCATTTGGGAGGAGGACAGATTTCGCAGTGTTAATTTTCAGGCCTGCCAACTGATCATATTCTTCAATTATTTCAAGCGCGGCCGGGACAGAATCTAAGGGATCAGTTAAGTGTAATAAGATATCATCGGCATATAGGCCCAGTTTCTATTCTCGATCACCTACTGTGATACCTTTGACTCTATTATCGTGTCTCAATTTTTGAGCTAACGGTTCGAGGGACATTACAAATAATTTCGCTGACAGTGGGCAGCCCTGCTTCGTCTCCCTTTCCAGTGGAAACCATTGTGAGTAACCTCCATTCACCACTACTGAAGTTGTGGGGGAGGTGTACAGCGCTTTGATGACGCGGCGGAGTTTTGGCCCTAACCCGTTCGAGACCAATACCTGTTCTAGAAATTCCCATGACACCCTATCAAAGACCTTCTCGGCATCTAACAAAAGTGACGGGTCCCCTCCCATACCATGTGCCTTGTGGAGTAAGTGAAGTGTTTTTCTCATAGTGTCCACACTCTGTCTCCCAAGAACGAAACCAACTTGGTCAGAATGTATTAACCTAGGGAGGTGCGTTTCAAGCCGGGCCGCAATTACCCTGGCATAAATCTTAGCGTCAATATTGAGGAGAGAAATGGGACGATAAGAGCTGCAGTATTTAGGATCTCTATCCTCCTTCGGAATGACTGCAAGGAGGGCCTGAGAGAAGGATGGAGGAGCGTGACCTGTGTCGAAGATGTGGTTGATCAGAGATGCAAGAAAGGGGGCAATGAGAGTGGAGAATGTCTTGTAGAAACCGGGCGTGAATCCATCATCTCCTGGGGCTTAACCCGTCTTCAAGCGCTTTATGGCTTTTACAACTTCTTCCTCTGTGACTGACATGTCTAGGGAATTGGCCTCCGTGAGTGTAAGTGAGGGGATCCGCACCTCCTTGAGGTACGTGTCTTGCTTCCCACAGGAGGGGGGGGGTCACTTGCATATAGATCTTCATAGAAGAAGGCAAATGCTTCTTGTACGTCATCGGGGGAAGTCACTGTCGTGTCCATGAGGGTGCCATCCGTCCTTTCGAGAAGTTCAACCCGTCTCTCCGCCTTCTGTGCACGGAGACGAGCCGCCAAGAGGGCATCTGCCTTGTCGCCCTTCTCATTAATATTTTTGTTTGTGGTATTTTAGGGTCTGGGCAGTTTTGCCCGCGATAAGTATTTTCAACTCCTCTCTGAGTAGTTTAGCTTCTGCAATATACTTGGGTCTTTCAGATGGGGAGGACTGTGCCAGGCTATGGGCCTTACAGAGCCTTTCCCTAATGCCCTTCTCTATCAAGGCACGTTCTCGTTTTTTTGGGCCCCTTCCCTTATAAGCACCCCCCTCCACGTTGCCTTGGCTGCCCCCCATACGGATGTCTTCCCTACCTCCCCTGTGTCATTAGAAGCGAACTGCTCGATCTCGGTTTCCAAAGCTTCCCTGAAGACCGAGTCCGCCCATAAGGAGTCATTGCATCTCCATTTGGTATTCCGGGGGGCCAGGTCGTTCCAAAGTATATCCACCATAACCATATCATGATCCGTCCAAGCAGAGGGGTATATAGTTGCCGCTTGTAGTGTGTGCAAGAGGCCATCCAAGAGGAAGATGTAATCAAAACGCGTGAGCGTGTCGTGGGGAGGGAGTGGAAGGTGAAGCCTCTGTCCGTCGGGTGCAAGTGGCGCCAACTGTCCACGAGACCATAAAGATTAAGGGTCAGTTTAATGTCCGCCTCGTTCCGCGTGTTGAGTGGATCTGCCACGTCAGCTTTAGTTTGTCTATCCTTTGAACTGTCCATCCACGTGTTAAAATTCCCACCGAGAACTATGTGTCCCTTGGCCATGCTGAAAACCTTCTCACTGATTTTGTGGAGGAACCTATTTTGCCCTTGGTTAGGCGCATAAAGCGTAGCAAGGGTAACTGTTGTGCCCCGTATGCTTCCCACGACTATGAGAGCCCTCCCCTCCCTGTCCATCCATGTCTCAAGAATTGTCATCCAGAGGCCTTTGCGGATTAGGATCCCCACTCCCGCTTTTTTCGAGATACCTGAGCTCCAGAAGGAGGGTCCGATCTCCCGTGCTGGGATCACTCTCTCCTCACCCTTTCGATATCTCGTTTCTTGGAGGAATAGAATATCTATATTTGATCTCCTAAATTCCCTGGCAACCATGGATCTCTTTGTGGGGGAGTTCAAACCCTTGACATTGAGTGTGCAAATGCGTAACGTGTCCTTATAGAGTGTAGGTGCCGTCTTGAGCTTTGGGTAAGTGTATATGCAGCCAGTTCGTCTGCTTCATGGCCCGTGTCATGTTTGATGTTGGTGTGGTTCGTATTCTTCGGAATGGGTCTCAGTTAGTCCTTCGGAGGACAAAAACTGACCTGTCCAGTACGTATAATGTCCCTTTATGTATCCAGATTGTGTTTTCGTGCCCCTCAGGTCTTTGTTGTGACAAAGTATGTGTTTCCCACCCTCACCTCCCCCCCTCCCTTCCCCCCCTAAGTTCGGCGCCCGACCCGTCTGGGTTAACATCACCCAGTCGGTCTCGGACCACCAGTGGAGACCGCGAAACAAGCGGTCCTATCTTAATATAGACATCAATAACGGTGAGCCCCCAACTATGTGCTTGTAACTTATCAACAAACCAAAAACAAAAACTCTGACCCCTCCTCCCCCAAAGGGATCGTTCCAGCATAAGTGTTACCTTGTATCTCTTTCTAGGCATCCTAAACATACATGTTCAAGTTCACCATTCACACGAAATGAGTAACACATTAGACTCTAAAGGTGCGACCAGAGAATCGGGCACATCATTGGTGTATGTTATACAAGAACCCTTCAGTCTGACGCACCCTCATCGCTTCTCTCTGCCTCGGGCAGCGCCCAATCGACCAGCTTCAACCGGATCACTCACCACAGAATTTGTTTGCCCTCAGATGCCTAGCATGCAAGTCTGGTGGCTCGATTAGTGTTCCATGTTCTGTGAATTGTTCATTCTCCTAAATTTCCTGGAGCATTGGATCTGTCTGCGCCGCGGGCCCTTAGTATGCCATTCACCTTCCTCCCTCCTCGACTCTCCATGGGAGGGGCCCTCCTCCTGGGTCCCCAACATGTCAGATATGCAGTCTGCAATGTCCTTTTCCGAAACCAGTTTCACTGTTGAACTCTCCCACTCAAAGGTGAGTGAGAATGGATAACCCCACCGATACCTGGTGCCTTTTATCCTTCAGCATTTTCATAATCGGGGAGCATTTCTTCCTCATTGCGAGCGTGAACGATGATAGTTCTTGTAAAGCGAGATGGTAGCATCGCCGAGAGTAAGCAACGAAGCGTGTCTGGCTTTATCTAAAATCCTGGCTCTGTCCGCATAGTTGTGAAACCTAACCAGGACCGAACGCGGACCTCCCGACCTGCCTCCGGCTCTGTGGATGCGATCAAATTTGGGGTCATCCACATTCTCATCCTTAAAAAGGAGCTTCAGGATGCCGTGCAGGGTCTGTTCCAGGTCTGAATCAGATTCTCCTTCCTTTTCGGGGATGCCGAAGACACGTATGTTATTACGGCGTTCCCTGTTTTCAAGATCGTCAACCTTTAGGCGCAATGCCTCTTCCTTGTGTTCTACTTCCGCAATGTGGTGGTCCATTTGGGCTTCCAACGTATTCAAGGAGGTTTGATTGTGTTCGACCTCCTCCAGCCTGTCCTCCATTTTGTCCATTCTCTGTGTAATTTTGTCGATTTTGCTGCTTATGTCTGCCCTCATGCTTCGCATCTCCGCAAGTAGATCAGCGACATCCGCCTTGGTTGCCGCAGCCTCAGACCCAACAGTCGACATCTTAAGGTCAATGGGGGACTTCACAGTTTCGTGGGTTGGTGTGAACTTGTATTTTGCCAATCTGTCATTATGGTTCATGGGCGGCGGGACCCCGTCGATGAAGTGGGTAGGTCTCAACAATGCGCCAGAGGTCAGCCTCGCCAGAGTGGGCGCTTGAAAGGTATGAGCTTATGTGTGAAAGCAGGATGCCGTGTGAGAATCCAATATCCGATGTTCTCGTTCGCTCGGTATATTTGTCATGATCTCTGCTTCCAAAAGGTCAGGGTTTTCCCAACTCCCTTGGAAGCAGATCCATAACCCAGGTTCCGAGTGCCAACCAGTCCCAATTGGGACCTTTTGGACCCAGTCCTGGCACCAGTGGCACCAGGCTCATAAATATGCCCAGTCCCAGCGCTGGAAGTGCCGGGCTCATAATGCTTGGGTGGACGTACCTGCAGCAGACCATGCTGCTTACTTGCCTGCCAGTTGAGCCTCTGATCCTCTTCTGTTTGGAACTACTTTTCCTGTTGGGTGGGGCAGGAGCCACTCCCTAGATTCAGAACACTGGAACTCTTCTGGAAAGCAGGAACTCTTTTCTTACCTAGGCGTGGCTGTGGAAGGAGACACCTAAGCACTACTGGAGGCTATTTAAACCACACCCGATGGATGAATCTTGCTTTGCGTTATTCTGCATCCTCTGCAGCAGAACGCTCATCGTGTCTTCTGCATCTGATCCTGGGCCTAAGGAAAAAGGCTTACCATCCTGAATCCAGTCTTCAGCAACACCTATAAAGACAAGAAAGAACAGGTTAGCATTACGGTCTTCAGTGACAGCTCTTCACTTACCTGGTCCATCGGCTGTCACCAACGCCTCGCGCTGCATTCCGGCATCTGAAAGACAAAAGCTTACCAACTCTTCGGCGCTGCATCCCGCATCTGAAAGACAAAACAAGGTGCGTTTAAAGACATTGGGGAACTTTAATACTCACGTGCCATTACTCCTTTCCACATCTAACCCAGTGGGTATTCCGGCACCCTGCAGCTGCTCCGAACTTGTACCTGCAAAATAAAAAGACAGTTAGAGCGCGTCGTGAAGCAGGCAACCAGCGCTTACTTACGTGCTTCCAGGCGCTTCTATTCATCACACGGGCTCCATCTTCAACTCACTTCAGCCCGTCATCCGCCATCGCCGGAACCCTGCAAAACAAGAAACATCATTACTAAAGACTTTAAAGACATTAGAATTACTCGAAACTTACCGTTCGTGCAGTAAACGACGGACTGCAGTCCTCTGAAGTCAAGAGGCCTGCTCCCCTTATTCAGTGAAGAAACTGGTTACAGCACCCTGCCCCGAGGCAGATGGAGAGCACGGCGTTCACTTACCTAAGGTGAGAGCGTTAACCTTTGGGGTTCTACAGGAGAAGAGAAAGGGAAGAAGAGAGAGACATTCAATAACCCAGTTCCTTAATCCCATATTTTCTATCTGCAGACATCTTACCCTTCAAGTCAGACATACAGTGCACAGAGGTCCAGCCCAAAGAGCCAGCCGTGTGTTACACATCACCTTTGCAGATACGGTATACGCCCAGTCAAGACCGGCGCCTCTACGGGAATCAGGTGAGCGTTACAGAACGCAAAGCCTACCACAAAACTCCCGTCCAGGCGCTATGGAAACCTCGGATACCGACCAGCTAGCCCAGTTACTTGGGGAACTAAGGGCAGAAGTGCATGCAGCCCGTTAGGAAACGAACGCTCTAAGAAGGGAACTGATTATTTCCAAGGAGCGAACAGATGATCTCGCTAGACAATTGCTACAGTCACAAGCCGGACAGACCCCGTTACCCGCATCTGGGGGAAATCTTCCTTCTACATCCTCTATGAATCCAGTGCAGATCAACCTACCTGGGAATGTACCTCTGGCTCCGCCCGAACGATTTTCTGGTGACCCAAAGAGGTTTGCAGTATTTATCAATCAGTGCCGGTTGCATTTCTTATGCCGGCCAGCAGCCTTTCCAACTGATCAAGCTAAAGTAGCTTTCGTGCTTTCGTACCTTAGTGGCAATGCGGCAGACTGGTCGATCCCTCTAGTAAATCAAGATGATCCGGTCCTCCATGATTTTCAAGCTTTTCAGCTCAGTATGGAAAAACTGTTCGCAAGACATTCACAGGGGCAGGCCTTGGACAATGAGCTTCTTTCGTTGCCACAAGGTAATCAAGACCTTTTGGCTTATATTGCGTCTTTCAACAGACTGATAGTGGAAACTCAATGGCCTGAGGACAAAAGGATTACGCTGTTTTATAGAGGTCTACGTGGAGAGCTCAAAGATGTGTTAGCCCAAGTAGTGAATCCCCCACAAGATTGTTCGGACTATATAGACTTAGTCGTTCAAATAGATCACAGACTGCAGAACAGGAAGGCCGATCGTTCCAAGTTTGATGCTCGAGTATTTTCCAAACCGCCAACTCCTTCCAAAGGAGTAGACTCCGGGGAACCCATGCAAATAGGGGGTCTGAAAGGTCCTCTAACACAAAAGGAGCGGGAAAGGAGAAAACAGTTGCAATTATGCCTCTATTGCGGAAACTCAGGGCACTTTCTTCGAGACTGTCCGGTGAAACCTGCCAAGAAGGCAGTAGGAGCTGCAGTTACCAAAGTTACAAACTCTGAGCAGGGAAACAACCTCGCCCGACAAGAATAGAGGTCCTCTTGCCGAGCGTGAAAACCAGTTCCGTGACCTCGCATTTCGTGATACCTATGGTCCTCATTAGCCCCGATAATCCGGATCGATTACATGCAATTGAAGCTTACGTCGACAGCGGTGCCATCGGCAATTATGTGGATCATGAAATGGTTTTGAGGATGAATCTAACTCTTTGTCCCAAGGCTGTAAAGGACGTCATTACTACGGTGGATGGTACGGAGATAGCCTCCGGGCCAGTAACGCATACCACTCAAGAGGTGACGCTAGTAAGTCAAGATGGACACCATGAGAAGATCGTGTTCGATGTGATCAAGGCCCCTCAGTTTCAGATTATTCTAGGAATACCTTGGTTAGAGAAACACAATCCTCTGATCGATTGGCGAGCAAGAACGGTCCAGTTTCCAGAATGTGTCTCTACTTGTCACCCTCCACCTGGTGTTGCACTGGCAGCAATTTCTTCAGAGACTCCCCAGTTACCTCCCGAATACCTAGAATACCAAGATGTTTTCCGGAAGGATCAGGCTAACTCTCTACCTCCTCATAGGTCTTATGACTGCCAGATAGACCTGATACCTGGATCTACTCCTCCTTGTAGTAGAATTTATGCCCTCACCGAGCCTGAGAACCTTCACCTTCGACAATACCTGGATCAATACCTGGCAAATGGGTTTATTCGTCCTTCCAAATCCCCTGCTTCTTCAGCTTTGTTCTTCGTTCCAAAAAAGGAAGGAGACCTTAGAACTTGTATAGATTATCGCTCCCTGAACCAGATCACCGTTAAGAATAGATATCCGTTACCTTTGATCCCTGAACTCCTGTACCAAGTCAGAAAAGCATGCATATATACAAAGCTGGATCTTAGAGGAGCTTACCACTTGGTACGAGTAAAAGAGGGCGATGAATGGAAGACGGCCTTCCGCACCAAGTATGGACTATTTGAATATCAGGTCATGCCCTTCGGACTTTGCAATGCCCCGGCCGCCTTTCAATATTTTATGAACGATGTCCTCAGAGAGCTCATAGATGTGTGTGTTGTTGTTTACATTGACGACATCCTCGTTTATTCTTCATCAGAATCTGAACATCGGAAACACGTGAAAATGGTCCTCGAAAGATTGCGTCAACACAAACTTTTCGCTAAGTTGGAAAAATGTGTTTTCAACGTGACTGAAGTTGAATTCTTGGGATTCATATTATCACCTGGCGGAGTGCGTATGGATTCAAAGAAGGTCGACGCAGTTCTCAAATGGCCATCACCATCCTCCGTAAAAGGTGTGCAAAGCATGTTAGGCTTCGCTAACTTTTACCGCAGGTTTATCCCCAAATTCTCTCGAATAGTCCAGCCCATCACTGCCTTGTTAAAGAAAAACAAACGTTTTGAATGGTCTACCGAGGCGGAACAAGCTTTCCAGGATTTGAAGACTAAATTTATCTCTGCACCAATCTTAAAACACCCTCGCCCCGAACTCCCCTACATCGTGGAAACTGATGCTTCAAGCCTTGCCATGGGGGCAGTTCTATCACAAAAGGACCCGGTAACCAATCAGTTGCATCCCGTGGCATTTTGGTCCCGCAAATTCTCGCCTCCTGAAATCAATTACACGATTACTGACAAGGAACTTCTGGCTATCAAGTCTGCCTTTAAGGCTTGGCGGCATTATCTGCTGGGGGCCCAACACACCGTTACTGTGATTACGGATCACCGAAACCTGCAATATTTGAAAACCGCAAAAGCCCAATCCTCTAGACAACTCCGCTGGGCATTATTCTTTGCCGAGTTTGACTTCATAATTACCTATCGACCTGGTACAAAGAACGGTAAAGCTGATGCCCTTTCTCGGATGGGAGTGGAAGAACACTTGATCAACCCTAAACCTGGACCAATCATTCCCGAACAAAGAATTCTGGGTGTAATCGCCACAGAATCCATAGAGGAAGTTAAGGATAAGGCCAGGCAACTTGTAACTCCAGCAGACATACTGAATTGGCATCTGCAGGGAAAGGACTTTGCAGTAAAGGACCACTTATTGTATTTCCAAGAACGATTATACCTACCCAGCACAGATTTACAGAAAAAAGTAATCTCTTGTTATCACGATTCTTTAATGGAAGGACATCCCGGTATGGCCAAGACCTCAGAAAAGATCAAGCGCTACTTCTGGTGGCCGTCTTGGAAAAAAGATATCAGAGACTTTATAATGTCCTGTGGATTATGCGCCCAAAACAAGAGTCAAAAGGAAAGACCAGCAGGCCTCTTACGCCCTATTGACATCCCACCTCGCCCTTGGCATACGCTTTCTATGGACTTCATCACCGATCTACCTCCATGCTCCGGATACAATACGATTCTAGTAATCGTGGACTTATTCTCCAAGATGGCGCATTTCATTCCGCTCAAAGGCTTGCCAACAGCAGCAACTCTGGCCCGAGAATTTCTCGAAAACATCGTCCGACTGCACGGTTTTCCTTCGGTTCTAATTTCGGATCGAGGTAGTCAATTCATTTCTCATTTTTGGCGAAGTTGCTGTCGGTCGGCTCAAATTGATGTGAGACTATCGACCAGTCACCATCCTCAGACCGACGGACAAACCGAGAGGACCAATCAAACTCTGGAACAGTATTTACGCTGCATGCTGCAACAAACTGAAAAAACTTGGAAAGACATCCTTTGGATAGCCGAATATGCCTACAATAACTCTGTCCATTCGGGAACTGGGAAAACCCCGTTTTTTCTTTTGTACGGCAGTCACCCTCGAACCTCGGAGTTGGATCCCCTCCAAGATCTTGAAACACCAGCAGTAGACTACCTGCATTCTACAATCACCCAAGCCTTTAAGGAAGCTGTTTCTCACCTTCAAAGGGCTAAAGAACAATACAAGAAAGGAGCAGATCAACATCGTAAGGAAGCCCCTCAATATCAAGTAGGGGATCAAGTCTGGTTATCCACCAAATATCTACCTCTAAAAGGGCCACGCACATTCAACCCAAGATACCTTGGTCCCTATTCCATCACTACCATAGTAAACCCAGTAGCGGTCAAGTTGGACTTGCCCCCGCACATGAAGATACATCCGGTCTTCCACGTCTCTCTATTAAAACCCGTGCAACCTCAAACCCGACTAACTAAATCTCCAAAACCTATCCTAGTTGATGGAGAACTCGAGTTTGAAGTCAAAAGCATTCTGGACTCCAAGATCTCCAAATCTAAACTATTTTACCTCATTGACTGGAAAGGCTACGGCCCCCAAAAGAGATCCTGGGAACCTGCTGAATATGTCCACGCTCCTCGCCTAATCAAAAGATTTCACCGAACATTTCCTGACAAGCCAAAACCCCCAGAGAAGCCCGGTTTGGGAGGGGCCTTGAGGGGGGGTACTGTCATGATCTCTGCTTCCAAAAGGTCAGGGTTTTCCCAACTCCCTTGGAAGCAGATCCATAACCCAGGTTCCGAGTGCCAACCAGTCCCAATTGGGACCTTTTGGACCCAGTCCTGGCACCAGTGGCACCAGGCTCATAAATATGTCCAGTCCCAGCGCTGGAAGCGCCGGGCTCATAATGCTTGGGTGAACTTACCTGCAGCAGACCATGCTGCTTACTTGCCTGCCAGTTGAGCCTCTGATCCTCTTCTGTTTGGAACTACTTTTCCTGTTGGGTGGGGCAGGAGCCACTCCCTAGATTCAGAACACTGGAACTCTTCTGGAAAGCAGGAACTCTTTTCTTACCTAGGTGTGGCTGTGGAAGGAGACACCTAAGCACTACTGGAGGCTATTTAAACCACACCCGATGGATGAATCTTGCTTTGCGTTATTCTGCATCCTCTGCAGCAGAACGCTCATCGTGTCTTCTGCATCTGATCCTGGGCCTAAGGAAAAAGGCTTACCATCCTGAATCCAGTCTTCAGCAACACCTTTAAAGACAAGAAAGAACAGGTTAGCATTACGGTCTTCAGTGACAGCTCTTCACTTACCTGGTCCATCGGCTGTCACCAACGCCTCGCGCTGCATTCCAGCATCTGAAAGACAAAAGCTTACCAACTCTTCGCACGCTCCGGAGGCCTTTGGCGCTGCATCCCGCATCTGAAAGACAAAACAAGGTGCGTTTAAAGACATTGGGGAACTTTAATACTCACGTGCCATTACTCCTTTCCACATCTAACCCAGTGGGTATTCCGGCACCCTGCAGCCGCTCCGAACTTGTACCTGCAAAATAAAAAGACAGTTAGAGCGCATCGTGAAGCAGGCAACAAGCGCTTACTTACGTGCTTCCAGGCGCTTCTATTCATCACACGGGCTCCATCTTCAACTCACTTCAGCCCGTCATCCGCCATCGCCGGAACCCTGCAAAACAAGAAACATCATTACTAAAGACTTTAAAGACATTAGAATTACTCGAAACTTACCGTTCGTGCAGTAAACGACGGACAGCAGTCCTCTGAAGTCAAGAGGCCTGCTCCCCTTATCCAGTGAAGAAACTGGTTACAGCACCCTGCCCCGAGGCAGATGGAGAGCACGGCGTTCACTTACCTAAGGTGAGAGCGTTAACCTTCGGGGTTCTACAGGAGAAGAGAAAGGGAAGAAGAGAGGGACATTCAATAACCCAGTTCCTTAATCCCATATTTTCTATCTGCAGACATCTTACCCTTCAAGTCAGACATACAGTGCACAGAGGTCCAGCCCAAAGAGCCAGCCGTGTGTTACACATCACCTTTGCAGATACGGTATACGCCCAGTCAAGACCGGCGCCTCTACGGGAATCAGGTGAGTGTTACAGTATTGACCTTCAATTCGGGTCGCGGGCAGTCCCCAAGGAAAGGAGTCCACGCACAGCCTCTTCAGGCCACCCTCATGCGCGCGGCCTAGCCCAGGCCCAATGCTCAGTGTAGTTCGTTTCGGTAAGCCTCAGGATTGGAGTGGGGGGCCGAGGAGGGCACACGCCCTGAGAAACAGGGGCCCAACCCTCAGCCCTTTGCTGCCTGGAGAAACCTGCCCAGGGCCTCCTCCCGTATCTCAGTACTCGGAGCACTGCGGTTCTTTCCACGTATGCCACTGGGAGGAGGGCGGATCACAACGGCACCTCAACAGCCCCAGGCCTCACTCACCATTCGATTCATCAGCCGAGTTGGAATCCAAAAGGGGGCTCGGCGCACACGGCGAGCAACTGGAACGAAGAGAGGTAATACCGTGTCTCCGTAGGACAGGGGTGTTTCACGGGCCTGATCCAACGCCTCACGGGATCCGGCGACCAGACGGTCCTCGTCGGGGCCTCAAATTCACGAACTTGGAGGCCGCATCCGCGGGACACCTGGATGGGCCTGCGGGAGGAGTTATGTGTGTACTTTAGAGTGGGCCCCAGCAGCGATGTGGGTTGGAGCGCTCTCCCCGGTGCCGCGCGTATCACGGCTCCGCGTGTGGAGGAGGCACGCAGGCCCCTCCAGCCTTCGTGCGGCGCAGGGGGATTTTTCTCCCTGAAAAAAGCTGTTTTGCTTTGGGTTTTCTCCGGGTGGTACCTGGACACTTCCGATGCTGGTTTTCATCGATGAAGTAGCAGATGGGGGGGTCTCGTGGTGGGGGCTCAGCCCAATTTTCAGGACCCTTGCGCAGAGCCTACACGGAGAGCGATACCATCCGTGCGCCCCCTTGTGGCCAACCCTATATATTTTTTTTTTAACTTAAAATTCTGTTTATTAATTTTCCATCTTCCAACCTACAACAGATATCATTAGAAGAGTACAGAGAAAAAAAGTATATAATGTCGGTACATCTTAATCTCCCCCGTAGAGCGTAATAGAGGGACCCCAAAGTACAAACCTACTATTGTCACCCCAACAATAATGCTGTCACTTCCCCTAAAAGTATCACTGTATGTTAAGCCTATCCCCGTACCCCTAGGCCAACCGGGCCTTTCCCTCCCCCCTTGGATACTAATCATGGATATATGCCTGATTGCGAGGACATAAACCTCTGTGTCTATAGATGCGTGAGTAAGGGTTATGTTAAGATGGCTATAGGGCCCGTAGACCTAGGTTATCAGGTGCAGAGGTACTGGGATTATATAACGCAGTTATGTACGCAGTTATGTCGTCAAGTGAGGCCAGGTCTGGATGGTGGGCGGCGTCACCCCAATCACCCCCCACCGCCCACCCCCCAATGTGGCGACATGCCTCATCAGACCTCTTAGCATTCCTTTACAATCTTGGCCAGCAGATCTTCCACTGTGATTCGGAGGGTGAGGATGTTGCTTTCCAGTGTATGGTCAGAAGTTAGCGGGCAGTGAAAAGTATGGTGCTTATGACCTTACACGTGAGGGTGTCGGGATGCCAGTCCCTATAGCCGGCCTTCAGTAGCATGGAATCAGGGGACATGGAAGCATCAGCGTCTGGGAAGTGTGAGGTCACCTGTCCATGTATCCGTCTTCAATATGTCTTCAGACGTGGGCAGGACCATAATAGATGCCCTATGGTACCCATATCTGTTTACCCACGCCAACACCTGGAGGATGGGGGGGAGAGGAGGGGATCAGGCCCATTTTAAACATTCTGGCCGGGGTGTAATATTTGCGCTGTATTATCTTGAATTTCCCCATTTCTAATGTTTACGGATGTCCCTGATATGGCAGTGAAGTAGTTGTGTATCTCCGGCATTGACGGTGATGCAAACGTCTGTGGACCAGGCCATCGCCAGTGCGCTGTTCCTATCAATATTGGTCGGGATGCTCCTAGTATAAAAGGTGCGGAGGCGAGGGTGAGCGTCTTGTTGCTGTTCCGACTCCAATTCGCATGGAGCAGGGGGGGTTTGCCACAAGACATCGGATGTATGTTGTAGAATCACGACACAAATTGACCTATACTGCAGCCACTGTCCGGCCCTGAGATCTAGCAATCAATGACCAGCCTGGAATGACATTATTTGGGTGCCTTCGCAGAAATCCAAGATCCTAACCTGTGGCCATAGTATGTCCTGTCGAGGGTGAGTCTGTTTGCCCCCAATTGCCAACAGAGTCCTCCTGTTCATCCAAGTGGGTGCCATTTTGACATTGCTTAAGTGTTGGGAGCGTAGTTTGTGCCATTGTACAAGCGTCGGGACCAGTATGATTTGACATGGGGTTGCAGTTGTGTTAATGGGTTGATGGGCGTCTGGGGAGGGAGGGGGCTATCGGGGTTAGTTCAATCCCCTTCCAGTTCTTAACGTCTCCAGCGTTGAGCCATCGTTTTGCCCAGCAGATCTGTACAGCCTGGTAGTAGCTCTTCCACGATGGGAGGGCCAAACCCCTGTCCGCTTTGGCGGCCGTGAGGATAGATTTTCCCCGCCAGATAAACCTGGAGATGGTTATGTCCAGCTCTTTATACATCTTTGGGGTGGGGCTGCAGGGCAGCATCATTGCCAGGTAGATGGGTTTAGGCATGGTGTTCATCATAACTGTGTTCACTCTGCCCCTTGGAAATGGGTGTAGCATTTTCCAGTTTTGCAGGTCAGCCTGGATTCGCTCTATTGTGTGGAGGTAGTTGAGATCCCAGAGGTTCCCAATATGAGTGCTAATTTTAACCCCCACGTGATAGGGTGCCTTTGGAATCGGAAGGGGGCCTCCCCGCCTGGGTCCCAGGGGATATCTTGACATAGCGGGAGGATCTCGGATTTTGCCCAGTTAACTTGATATCCTGCCATTGGGCCAGATTCCCATAGCAGGTGTTGGACTCGCAGGATAGATGTCGTGCTCTTGCCATTATAAAGCAAGAGATTGTCCACGTAGAGGGAGACCCAATGTTCATCTCAACCCTGTAGTAGGCCATCGCAGTGGGGGTCTTTGCAGAACTTGATTGCAACAGGTTCTATAGCTAGGGCATAGATTAAGGGTGAGAGCGGGCAGCCCTGGCATGTACCAGAGTGAAGGCCGAACGGTGCTGACATCGTGCCATTTGTGGTGACCGATTCCGTCGGTTCGGTGTATAAAAGCCAGATCAGATTGATTAGGGCCGGGGTGGGGGGAGCCATATTCTGCCAAAGCCATGAACCTAAAGTCCTATTGGACCTTACCAAATGGCAATAATGTGCAGCAGTCTACGCACGTTATCCCCAGAATGTCTTTTGCTGATAAAACCGTTCTGATCCTCATTAATCACATGCGGGATGACCACACTATTTTTTTTTTTTGCGCTAGGCATTTCGCTAGGATCTTTGCATCGGAGTTTGAACGATATTGGCCGGTATGAGCTACAGTCGTCCGGTGGTCATCCTGTCTTATGAAACACTACTATATTTGGGGCTATCATCGACCGTGGTAGTCAACCCCTGCGCGTTGCTCCAATGAAGACTTCTTCCAGTCTGCGAGCTATATTGTCTGCCATGGTTTCATAGAAATATATCCGGATTCAGTCGGGCCCGGTGGCTTCCCCCGGTGAGACTGAGTGGATAGCTCGATTTATATCGGCCGCCAAGAGGGGGGTCCTCCTGTTGGGCCATGGTAAGTCTGGGCAGTGGGATGGACCTCAAATTCTTGCATCTTCCGGCAAGGGATGTGTTCGGGGGCTGCATACATGTTTGCGTTATATTCAGCGACCCATGCATTGATAGTTCCGTCCTAGGGGGTTCCCACGCCCGTACCGGATTGTGGCGATTACTTGGGCTGCTTGTCGCTGTTTCAGAGTGAGTGCCATTAAGTGTAGCGGTCTGTCATTTTCAAGGTAATATTTTTGGGACAAGCCCGAGTAGGATTTTTGGACTCTGGTGGTTGTTAGCTGTTTAATTTCCAGTCTGATGGATCGCATGCATGAAGGAGTCTGTTGATTAGGTGTGCGTTTGTGATTTCTCGAGTGTAGTGAGATCTATGGTGAATTGCATCTTTCTCTTTCCACTGTTTCAGCTTATACAGCCATCTAGATATGCATTGGCCTCTCACAAAGGCTTTAAATGCGTACCAGCATGCGTGTGTGTCGTATGATTGGGTCAGATTCGCCTCCCAGACCCCTCCATGTCATTCTTAATGTGTTCTGTAAAGTCGGAGTATGACAACGTCCTCATGTTTAGGCGCCAGGGCATCATTTTGCGAGGGGTACCAGGGAGTCACCCGGAGTCGCACAGGGGCATGATCGGAGATGGTGATGGGCAGTATGACGCAGTCGCTCGTCATGTATAGGGCGTTGGTTAGGATGAACCAATAGTCGATCCTGGAGTAGCAGAGGTGACTGTGGGAATAGTAAGTGTAATCCCTGCGGGGCCTGTGCACATGTCTCCAGACATCCCTCCGGCCCGATAACGGTGTACTAAGAGCAGCCTGCTTGTTCCATTTCGCTGGACCAACTATGCCCGTACTTAGGCGGTCTAGAATAGGGTCAATGGCGACATTTAGGCCCCCCCACCCCCACAAAGGATAGATTCCCCAGGAGGTGTGCGCAGGCGGCAAAGGTGTGGGTGTAGAAGGCTGGGGTATCTGATGTGGGGGCATAGATGTTAAGGAAAGTGACAGAGTGGTAGTGTATTTGTCCCCTTATGGCCATGTATCTACCCTCCTTATCTGAGATTGTATTCTGAATTTGAGAGGGACCCGCTTATGAATTAATATGGACACTCCCCGTTTACCATGGTATGGGGCGTGCGCCGCGGCTCCCACCCAGCTGGTTCCAGTTTTTTTGATTGTTTCATTTAGATGCATTTCCTGCAAGTATACAACATCACCCTGGAGAGCCTTTTTATGGAATCCCTGCACGTTAAGGGTTACCAACGTGAGCATAGCCTTCTCTTTGGGGAGAAAACATACCAACATAGACCTCTTTTAGACTTTCTGAAATGACCGTATAGCATGTGGTCCTCGCCTTGTAGTATCCCCCTACCCCTTATAACCGGGACCAAGTCGAACCAAAACACAAACCAAAACTGGTGGGGGTCAACATTCCCCTGCAAAATTGGGATCGACCTGGTCTACCCCAATACATGAAATACTCCTACGTCCCGTCCCCTTTCCTCCATACTTATGGGACATCTCCCCGTCCTGTGGGATGGGTCCGGAGTACTTTGTAAAAAGCATCCATAAATTTTGCTAAAATGTGTCCTTCCTCTCTTTCTTGAGCGAGGCCCGGCACACAGCCGCAACCCCGCCCACCTTGGCTCCGCATCGCCCATCAGTCCTTTTCTCTGCTCGTTCGGGACTGGACGCACTTGCATCCGCAGAAGGTTGTCTTCCCTTTTTCCTCTCTGGATCTCGCTAGCGATCGTGTACTAGTCCATGTTGTTCAAACTAGACTTTCCTGATTGTTCATCATGTCACTGACGCTTCGCGAGGGCGGATCCCCATCCTCTTTGCTTAGAGTGTTTGGGTCCGGATCACCGTTGGGACGCCTGTTTTTACTGTGATTCCCTTTCGGTCCGGGCACTTCAACGTCGGTTGGAGCGGTGGGAGGAGGTGTTCCGGCGAACTCCTTCGCATTTTCAAGCGTTTATCGACGAAAAGAAGAAACGCCCGGTAAGTTCTTTACTTTTCAGAGCACCACGGCCGCGAGACACCTTTCCGGGTTCTTCCCGAGCCGGGAGGGGTGTTAATCGCTCTGTCACTGGGGATTGCCCCGAGGTGCACATTGGGCCTAATAATTGTACCAGAGTTTTCTCTGAGGGTCTCCGTAAGGGGCCTGTGGATACCGGAGTACGCTCCGAGGCCCCTCCTGTGGGGACTGCTTGTAGACCCAGTTCTACTGAGTCGTGGGGTACCGGAGCTTGCTCGGAGGCCATTCAATCGGCTTCCCTCAAAAATAAGACCGGGGTTCGCCCAGAGGCCTCAGTGGGGCTTGGTTCTTCTTTTACCGGCAGTGCCGAGGTCCTTCCTGGGAAGGCTAATTTGGCGATTGGTATGTCGCAGAAACATTCCAGGCTTCATAGTACCGGCTCTGCCGGGGTTCCTTATGTTAAGGCTAAAGTTAAGACCCCTGATCCACTGACGGGGACCCCTGCCTCACTTCCTCACGTGCCGCAGTTCCCCTCAGGTGGTGATAAAATGGCGGCCGTTCCGGCCACGACCGCAGCGGCCATTTTGGGCGCTACCCCTACAACTACGCCATCGGCCTCGGGTGTATGGTTTAGCACTGTGTGTGAACATAGGGTTCCTTGTGCGCATCCTTATCGGCCAGTCTGATTGGAACGTTCGGATGCCCCTTCCGCACAATATTTCATTGCCTGCGGGGTCGGCACCTTTGATTTATGTGGATACGTCGGGTGACGGGCCGGTGTGGCACCCTTCCCCGTTACGTCCCTGGAATTATCCTCCTCATGAGAGGCCCCCTCTGGTTCCAAAACAGTCCCCGAAGGACGCTTTTTTCTGCAAATTTCAGACGCTCATGCCTACCGACCCCATGAGGGAATATTTCAAAGGGCTTTTTAGGGAGATATGTCCGCCCAGGCCTCCGGCTCCACCCGTTCTTCCGGTGGTCCCACCGGCGCCTCCCTTGCCTACAGTGCCTTCCCTGACTCTTCCGCCTTTGCCCCCATTGTCCCCCATTGTCCCCCGTGGACAAGGCAGCACCCGACACGGCTCAGCAGGATCCTGACCTGTCGGATGACGCGCAGGGCGATCAGGACAACGAGGATTTGCCCCGCTCTATTAGAGCTTTCCATGACGGGGTGCTGGACATGTGCTTCTTGGATGTTCCGGTGCCCAAGGCACCCGCTCCGCAGTAGGGCATGCTTTCTGGGGCGTTCACCCTGTCTCCTTTTGGAGCGTACCGGCCTGTTCTTGCAGAAGGACGTTCTGGCCGAGGTCTGTAGGGTTTGGGAAAAGCCACACTCTGGAGTTTTCGTCAATAAGAAAATTGACGTGCGATACAGGCTGCATTCTTCGGAAGAGGTGGCTTTGTCATCTTGTCCGCCCCCCTCCTCCACGGTGGTGGCTGCGGCTACCTTACAGTCCAGGCCTGCAGCATCCTCTTCCACGACGGCTACTCAGGTTCTGGGAAAGGAGGACAAGCTTCTTGACTCCCTTGGGAGGAAGATTTTTGCTAACTCGGCCATGCAGCTCCGGCAGGCCAATGCCGAACTCGTGTTAGCAGGGGCTAATATGCAGATGTGGAAAGGTCTGTCAGAGTTTGAGGAGTTCATTCCGGTCGAAAAGCTGGAGGATTTTAAGGCGGGCTTATCAGACGCCAGGATCTTGGCCCAGGATTTCCTGGAGGCTGCAGATCACCACGTAGACACCTCGGCTCGGGGCCTTATGCTGGTGGTTGATACCTCACGACAGGCGTGGCTACATGCCACCAAGTTTTCAAAGGAAGTACAGGACAAGGTGTTGGACCTTCCGTTTCACAGTAAGGAGCGGTTTCATTCTACAACGGATGTAGAGCTGACTAAGACGAAGGATAGCACGCAGACAGCTAAGTCCTTGTCAGTCCTGGTAAAAACCCCCTTTAAAACCCAGAGACTGCTGTCGCAAAGTGGGCCCTCCTCTGGTTTCAGGGGCTTCCTTGACCGGAAATCTTGCAGAGTGGATACCCCTTTGGGGAATAACCGCCGGAGGCAACAACGGACTCGGTTTTTCTCCCGCTCCTCAGCCTCCCACTCAGGTGGCAATACCACTGAAAAACCTACAACATTAGGGTTCTGCGTGCTCACAAGACCCCGGTGGGAAGACGCATTGCAGACCATCACCGAAGACAGATGGGTCTTGTCTCGCGCGGGCTTCCGCTTACCCCTACCCCACCCTTCAACCTTCCTTTACAGCTGTCGGGATCGCCCACCCTGAATGCAGAGGTGCAGAAGCTTCTGGACCTCAGAGCAGTGGAACCCGTTCCTCTCGGGGAACGAGGGGAGGGCTTCTACTCCCGCTGTTTACGGTGCCCAAACCCAACCAGGCTGGCCTGCACACCATCCTAGACCTTTCCCAGTTCAATCTTTTCCTACCCCAAGAGAAATTCAAGTTGATCACGCCCAGCCAGATACGGTCTTCCTTGCAGATGGGCGATTGGCTCAGCGTGGTGGAACTTCAGGATGTGTACATGCATATTCTGATTTGGAATCCACACAGGGGATATCTCTGTTTCTCTTTGGGAGGGGAGCACTTCCAGTTTCGAGTGCTTCCTTTTGGCCTCAGCTTGGCGCCCTGTGTCTTCACGAAGATTATGTCGGTGATTGCGGCCTATCTTCGTCTGCAGGGTATCCATGTGTATCCGTATTTGGACGACTGGCTCTTACGTAGTTCTTGCACGTTGAGAGCCGCAAGCAATCTGCAGTCTCTCCTACAGCTCCTGTTCCATCTTGAGCTGTCGGTGAACTGGTGGAAATCTTCCATGACGGTCTTGCAGGACTTGATTTTCCTGGATTTTTGCTGGAACACGATCGACTGCAGAGTGTACCTGACCGGGGACAGAATGGCGGATCTGTTAGCCACGTGTCAGAAGGTTGCACAGTCTGAGAGCATGTCGGCCTGGTGGTTACAGAGGCTTCTGGGCCTCGTGCGTGTTGGCTCTTCCTCTTGCTCGTCTAAAGATGAGGCGAACTCAGATGGGTCTTCGGAGTTCTTGGTGTCAGGCTGTGGATCCGGACTCAAAGTTGATAATGATTCCGGCTTACATGAGAGTGGACCTGGAGTGATAGTCGTCTCTCAGCAACCTGTTGGTGGGTGCAGGGTTTCAGGACCCAGCCCCTACGGTGACTGTCACAACAGACTCCTCCCTTCTGGGGTGGGGTGCGACGTTGGATCTTCTTCATGTCTCGGATCTTTGGTCGCCTAAGGATAAGCTCCTCCACATAAATCTGGAGCTTCTGGCGATCTTCTTAGTGCTCAGTGTGTTCAGACCGATCATTGCCAACAAGGTGGTCCGTATACGCACGGACAATGTGGTGTCGATGTATTAAGTCAAGTCAAACATGTTTGTTCGAATTTTTAAAAAAATTCATCAATCAGTTAATAAACAAATACATACAATCAATAAAAATGTGCAATTCCTAAAAACGAATACTTATGAGGGTAAAATGAGACAAACATATAAAATTGACCAATAACAAGTTCACATTCATTAATTCGTAGGATCCTATTTAAGCAGGGGCACAATAAGAATCAGTATGCAAAGTATATCCACTATATAGATGGTTCATAATTTGCTTTCGTCTTCCTGGGGCTTAAGCAAATTTTTCCTAACGTACATTGTTTTTTTAAAAAATGTAAGCAATGCACATGCTGTAAAAACACAGTCAGCACTAAGTAAAAAAATAAGTGCAGCTTTGTGGTGACGTATCTTCGTTTTCCTTAGGGCAGGTAGCAAAGTTTCCCTTTGAATACCTGCGTACCCCGGGCAAAAAAACATAAAATGAACTAAATCTTTCAGCTGATGTCCACAAACTGGACAGCCGGCCCAGTCTTTGGATCCCTTCCACCCAGCTGTAATTGCTTGCAGGCGAAGTGAGTCAAAACGTGCCCTTGTAATAAGCCGCCTATCCTTTTTATAAGGGCTCCATATTAAATAGGGTTGGATCCTAGAGGGCCTACTAATCATAGAGTGGTATTCATCACATTTGTTGCTGTATTCCTGAAGTGTTCTTTTCCTTACTAAGGCCTCTCTGACCACAGTTTTGTAACAAGACCCCTCACTCTTGGTTATGAGTGAGACTGGTGGAAAAAGATCACAAAGGTTGGTCTCCCTGAGAGCATTGGAAATATATGCAAGTAGTGGAATTTTTTGCCAACCCACTTTGCCCACCATGGTTCGAATAATAAAGTGGCACAGGGATGCAAATTCGTTGGCCCACAATCGGATCCAAAATAGGATTGGAGCCAACGCCCATTGATCCTTCCAGAACTCCATTCCCATTTGTCTATGTATGGAGATGCACACTGCTGAGTTTGGGAGCCCCAGCAGTTGTCTGAAGAATTTATTTTCCTTTACTTGTATTTCCCCAACCTTTGTAAAGCCCCATATGGGGGCACCATACATGGCGACGGCCAATGTTTGAGCACCATAAATCTTAGTAATTACTTCTAAGGACTGGCCCTTACATCTCAACATAAAACAAAAGATTCCCCCAATTTGTTGGCTCATTTTGGCCGCTTGTTTATCCACATGGGTTCTACCATTCAGGGCTTCAGAAAAACTGATGCCCAGGTAATCAAAAGCCTTAACACGTGGTATAATTTCTCCGGCACAAAGCATTGGTTTCATCGCCACTGGCCATTTTCTACCCGAACAGACCATCACTGCCGATTTTTTTTTTTTTGGAATTTATTTTTAGACCTAGATTACACATAAAGGTTGTGTATGCGTTAATCAAGGCCTGTAACGCTCTGGGGGTTCTTACTAGCAGGATGGTATTGTCCGCATAAGCTAAGACTGGGAAACCCCGGCCCCCAACACCAAAAAGTCGGCCAAAATAGTGATGAGTTCAGGTAGACCATTAATATAGAGGCAAAAACAGATAGGTGCTAGCACGCAGCCCTGCCGGACACTACACTCCACCCTAAAGCAGGCCGTGCAGTGTCCCCCTAGGCCACTGCATACACACGCCTCGTTATCAGTGTGTAGCTCGACCAATACCTTCAAGATGTTCCCCGGGCATCCCATGGATCCGAGCACGGCCCACAATTTCGCCCTATCTACCTTATCAAAGGCAGTGCTCCGGTCCATAAAGGCCAGATAAACAACCTCTCCCCTGCAAAAAACCGAATTGGCCACTAAAAGATAAAGATTCAGGCTCTGTTCCATTGTGCAGACCCCTGGGCGGAAACCGAATTGAATGTCGGAAAGGATCGTAGCCTCTCCTAACCAAGATTCAATACGGGCCAATAAGATTCTCCCGAAGATCTTAAAGGAAGAGTCTAATAGGGAGATCGGTCTATAGGCACTTGGACTGCCCCTATCTCCTTTTTTAAAGATTGGGACGATACTAGCCCTTTTCCACGACGGTGGATAATTCCCTGATAGCTAGCATACATGCGTTTAATACTACCATGAGTAATGGTGCACACAAGTCCAAAGAGTCTTTAAACAAATCCGAGGGGATCATATCTGGTCCCGGAGCCCTATTATGGGCTTGCAGTTTAATAGCCTTTCTGACCTCCTCGATCTCAAATTTTAGGCCCGAAGCAGCTAGTTCGGCACCAGCTTCTATAACTCCTGCCCCAAACGGGCTGCCAAAATATTTTAACCGGGCCCCCTCCTCCACATAAGTCCCTCTGCCCTGATTAGTCCTACACCCCACAGAATCACCCTTTACAAATTCCCAGAATGCTTTCTGATCTCCACTCTTGACAGCAAATAGGAAGCCCTCCCAGGCCACCCCTTCAATTTCCTGTTTTCTTCTTGTTGTTTCTCCTTTATATGCGGATCTTGCAAGAGCGATCGCCTTTCTGCTACATGTAGGGTCCTTCAGTCTTGACAGTAGAGTTTGTTTGGCCTCTTTACAGGCCCAATCGAGCCATCCCTTCTTGGACATTCTTCCCTTAGCCTTAAAAGTGGTTGTGAATTCTGCTGTGAAAGCGGCCACCATTTCTACAAATTTGGCGACCACCACCCCTGCTGGTAAGTTGTTCCCCAATATATCCAACAATAGGGGTTCCTTTTCCCTTATTACCTTAACATGTAGATCTTCTTCTAGTATGGTCCCCCATTTGATTCTACGAGAGCCAACGGCAGTACCCAATGATGGACACGGGGCAATGACCTTAGGAACCCTAAATCAAAAAAAGGGGGAACCAAGTCTCCCCCTCTTGTGGACCGGTCCATCCAGATTTGGGAATGGGCTGTTCGTCATGGTGTTTGGCTGCTTGCAGTGCACATCCCGGGCCAGCTGAATGTCACAGCGGATGCCCACAGCTGGCGGACATTGGTCAGCTACGAGTGGGAGTTGAAGGCGGAGGTCCTCCATGGATTTTCCTGCGTTGGGGCACACCGGAGGTGGACCTCTTTTCGCTACGGCAGTAAACAAGAAGCTTCTTCAGTATGCCTCCAGAGGGGGGCTGGGAGCCTCCTCTTCGGGGGATGCTCTCGAGATTCCATGGCACAACATGAGAGCTTATGCTTTCCCGCCTCTGCCTCTAGTTCACCAAGCAGTTTGCAAATTGAAGAACTCTGTGAACTGTTCTCTCCTACTCATAGCCCTGTGGTGGCCGGCCAGGTTTTTGTTCTCAGAACTTCAACACCTGTCGGTGTATCCACCGATTGGGGGTCACCGAAAGCCTGATCTTCTTCACCAGGGGGGAACAGCAGCTGTGGCACCCCTCCCCACAATCGTTCAGCTTGGCTGCATGGTGTCAGAGTTCAAGTCTTTAGAACATCTTAACTTGTCTGCGGATAACATGCGTATTATTCAGGCAGCCAGGAAACCCTCGACTAGGGCCCAGTACAGAAGCAAATGGCTCCGGTTCTGTCATTGGTGTTTAAGAAATCAGTTGGACCAAAGGGAGGCTACAATTGACACAGTACTGTCCTTTGTATCCTTCTTAGCAGAGTCGGGTGTCCACATTCTGTCATGCAGAACTTACCTTTCAGCGGTTTCCGCTTACCTTTCTACGGCCCAATGCTCTTACTCTCTGTGTAACCCAGTGGTTAAGAGGCATTTTGCAGGCTTGACATGCCTCTATCCTCCAATTCATAGTGCACACCCGACGTGGGATCTAAATGTGGTCCTCACGGCGTTGTGCCATAAACCTTTCGAACCAATGGCCACGGTGGACCTCAAGTACCTATCCTGGAAAGTGTCTTTTTTTGGTCGCCGTTACGTCAGCAAGGTGGGTGAGTGAGCTCCGGGCCTTGTCGGTGGAGCATCCCTTCTTGGTCTTTCACAAGGATAAGGTGGTCCTATGGACAAATCCTGCTTTCCTGCCAAAGGTGGTATCTGAATTCCATCTGAATCAGTCGATCTCCATGCCGGTCTTTTTTCCGAACCCTGCCTCGGAGGCAGAAAGGGTTCTGCATTGTCTCTATGTCAGAAGGGCTCTTAAGTTCTATCTGGACAGAACATCCGAGCTTAGTTCTTCTCAACTGTTTGTGACCTTTGGTAACCCACAAGGTAGGCAGGCATCTAAGGCGACTATTTCTCAGTGGATTGCCGCCTGTATTACGGAGTCTTTCACCGTCCAAGGGGTGAAGCCTCCTAAAGGCATTCATGCACACCTGGTGAGGGGTAAGGCAACCGCGGTTGCCTTTCAGAAATATGTCCCCTGGGAGACCATCGCTAGGGCAGCTACTTGGGCCTCCACATCTGCTTTTTGTAAGCATTATTGTGTAGACATGAGCTCACTAGCTGATGCTCAGTTTGGTCAGGCTGTGCTGAAGAACCTTTTTCAGTAAGGGGTATTTTCATCCACCCATAGTTCCTGTAAGGAGTGCTTTGGAATCTCCCATAAGTATGGAGGAAAGGGGACGGGACGTAGGAGTATAACCAGGTTACTCACCGTAGTGACCACCTTACTCCTAGTCCATAGTCCCCCTTTCCTCCATGCGCCTGCCCGCCGTCCCCTCTAATAAGGTTCCTCTGTTATTGCTAATAGGTCTTAGACCTGGCGATAGAAAAGGACTGATGGGCGATGTGCGGGGCTGAGCCAACGGGGGCGCGCAAGAGAGAGAGGAAGGACAAATGTTTGCAAAATTTTTGGATGCTTTTTACAAAGTGCTCCGGTCCTGTCCCACAGGACTGAGAGCTGTCCCATAAGTATGGAGTAAAGGGGACTATGGACTAGGAGTAAGGTGGTTACTACGGTGAGTAACCTGGTTAATACAGCCCATGCATGGATCTTCCAGGCGTGGAAAGCATGGTCCGCACCCAGTTCCACACATTCCATATCTCCCCAGTGGGGGGGTGATGTTGTAGCAGTCGACCAGAACGCTTTACCCATATCTGTTCGCTCCATGGATCTTCCCAAGCAATGATTGCCGCAACCTGGGTAGCGTTCCATTCAATATCAGTGACAGTGTATGTATCCGTGTCAATGGCAATGTCATTGTTGAGGGGGGAGCCAGTGTGGCTGCGGGAGCTGGAGCCATGGACGTACCTATGTATTGGTGTCTCTCCCCGCAGGTCTGTGCTAGTCAGGAAGGGCTCGTGCTGAGGAGCTCGATACAGGATGGCATCTGTCTGTGTGTCTAGGACCGGGTGGTGACCCCTATGCTCCTAGGCTTGTTCTGCCCACGTCTGCAATTCATCTCAGGACAGCGTGTTCATTTCGGTGGCCCCTTCCATATATCTGGGCCCTGAAAGCCTCTTCCAGTCCGTTGTCTGCCTTTTTGTCTGGGGGTATCGTTGGTTCGACTTTGGCGGGGATGGTGTCTCCGGTGTCCCCAGAGTTTCTCCATGTGGGAAGTCCGCCATGACCAGGGTTTGCCGCTGCAGTAAGCGCCAAGCATCCTCCGGATCGACCTGTATGCACCACACCGCCGGGAATTTGAGGTCGTGTCCATAGTCCTTTCCTTTTAGCGCTGCGAATATAGGGTTGAAATTCTTCCGGCTGTGGGAGACTTCGGCCGAGTAATCATTAAACAGGCGTATTGGTGCCTCCCCGATTTTCACTTGGCAGACAGTTCTGTATGCTTTCAGGATGGCCCTTTTATGTTGGAAATTCAGGAGCCGGAGAGTCACCCTGTGGCACTCCCCTGGCGCTGGCTTGGGGATTGGTGCCCGGTGGATCCTCTCAATGGTATAGTCCTCGGGGTTCTCTGAGGAGCACATTCTGCAGGAAGTTTTACATTAATGTTTCTAGGTCTGGGCCCTCTGTGTTTTCCGGTAGGCCCACAATCTTGAGGTTGTTCTGCCTCAATCTTTTTTCCTGATCTTCTAGTTTTGCGCCGAGCCATTGTACCTCTCAGATGATCCCGTCCAGCTCCGTTGTTGTCGTTTCATGATTGTCGTCCAGCGAGCTAATGTGCTGCTCATTGTCGGTTGTTCTTTCTGCCTGTCCATTCAGTCTTGTCTGGACATCCTGTAGGTTGTGTTTAATATCCTGGACCGTTGTGTTGGTCTCCTGTGTCCGTTGGCCGATCTTAATTTCCACCAAGATGGCTTGAAACTGCGCCAGGATATCCATTGTGCTCTTGTGCCTCGCAGGGCGGCGTGTTAGAGCATCAATACTGGCTGCATCTGTTGGTATGGCTGTGGACCTGTCCGGCTGTGCCAGTAGCATAGCACTATGTTTGCCCGTTCATGCAGCCCTCATAGCCACTTGAGCGTGTGTCAGTTTCCAGCTGGGGCGCATTATGAAGTAGGGGTTGTCGGGTGCTGATCCGCTGTCTGGAGAGCAGGACCGGGTTTAGGCGCAGAGGGGCTGGTAATTTGGCTTTGGGGTGTGCGAGCTGGTATCGATTGTGCACCCCAAGGTGCAATGGAGGCAATTGTGGCATCAGTTCATATGTGGCGATATAAGGCAATACACTCAGTTCCTCCATCCAGTGTCCCACTCCTGGTGTATGCTGGTGGGACTTTCGGAACCAGCTGAGTTAAAGCTCCATGTTTTCTGGGACCCACCAGCGTAGCCCTGGATACTGGTGCTCCTTGATGGTGTGGTGCAACTTGCCCGATCTCCCCCCAGCCCTAGGGTTTCCACCGAGTCCCAGCCCTGCTCCACTGTCAGTACCAGCTTTTTTGTTGCCAATCCTTTGTTCAATCAGCATGCAGGCCCCCCCGGGCACTCCGCATGGGCCGACTGCCATCCCCGGGGAGGCGTAGCAGATGGGTGCAATCTCCATTCCTTGGTGCGGGCCGGCACACGTGGTGTCGTCCCAGAGGCTGCGTGGGAATGCCTGCTGCGGGCTATCCCTTCAGGGCTGGCGGGTCTCGGGCCGCTAATGCATAGGTTTATGGTGTGAGACGCCCCTGCGAGGCCGTTCTCGCATGGGATGCTGGGGAATGCAAATATGCGCTCCCCCGGAGGAGCCGTTCGCCTCCTGTTATAGCCCCCTGGAATTGGAGCGAGAGTCTCTCAGGCTGTCCCTAACTTCTCTTGCAGGCCCGGCCCTGTCCACAGCACTGGGAACGGGGATCCGTGGCTCACCTTGGCGTTTCCCGGTGGGTGTGCGGTCTATCCGACATGGGTGCATGCTTCATCCGTTGGAGCCACGCCAGTGGTCAGGTCTGCGAGTGCTGAAATTCAGAACAGAGGTTCTGGGGGCATTCTCCTCTCCACTGTCTCACATTGCTGTGCAGGACCTGTGGAGGGAGAGAGTTGCTTGGGCTCTCGAGCCTGCACCCCCCTCCCCCGCCCCCCTCACCAATTTTCATGGTCTTGATAATCTCATTCTTCCAATACATTTCAATGGAGATTAAGGACGGGCCACGATTTGCCCCCGATTTCTCGTGTTATTGAAGCAGTCCTATACATCACAAAAATGTGTATTTAATAATAAGGCCAGGACTGGCAACTTGCAGTTTGACTGCCATGATGTCTTACTTTTTGACTAAACTGTGTAGCACAGTAGTTGTAGGCCAAACCTTCTGGAGACCTGTAGGTTGCCCACCCCTGTTTTAACGTAACAAAGATTTAACGTGGTTTAAAATGGTCTATAAATATCGTTTTTCTTTAAAAAAAAAAAAAAAAAAAGGTATGTCTGCAGTTAGGTTCATTTGGAACCTTTTTATTTTTTTAATGTAAAGCATTTTGTACACTTAAATATTTTTTTTATATCGCATTTCTTGTATACATAATTATTGTGGGGATCGTTTTGTTTAATACTGTTTGTGTACAAATTTAATTGGATACTGGAAACATTATGAATGTTCTATCCAACTGAGAAAAAGTTGCCTATTTGGTTTAAGATGAACTGGGGCTTGAACTCAATTTACAACTGTCCCGTCCCCTTTCCTACATACTTGTGGGACATTCCGTCCATTGGGACGGGACCGGAGCACTTTAAAGCATCAAAGAAATAACTTTTTTGTCTTTCTTTTATTTTTACGCAGTGCCACCGCACGTGACTGTTGCCCCGCCTTCCTGAGCTCTGCCCCGCGCATCGCCCTTCAGTCTCCTTTTCTCTGCGCGGTCAGGGTCGGACGCACTTGCATCTCGGGGAGCTGTTACCTGCTCCGGTTCCACTGTCATCTTTTTTCCATCAATGCCGGAGCGTCTGGGATTCGTGTCCTGTTCATTGTGCAAACGTTGCTTCACTTGGGCGGATTCCCACTCTTTGCCTGGAGTGCTTAGGCCTGGAAGAGTGGGGGCTCAAGCTTCTACTTCGACTCCCTCTCTGTCCGGGCACTCCAGCATTGGCTTGTCAGGTGGGAGGAGGTGTTCCAGCGTATTCCTCCAGCACATTTACAGCAGTTCATTGAAGAAAAAAGGAAATGGCCAGCTAAGTTTGTTCCTTTTTAGGGCACCCCGGCCAGGGGATTTCTTTCCGGGGTCCGGGAGGGGCTCAAGTGGCTGGTTTCTAAAATGCACTCCAGAGTTTCCTCCAAGGTCCCCTGCAAAGGGACTGCCAAGACCGGATCTTCATCCCAGGTTCCCCTTTTGGGGGCTAAAGTTAAGCCCAGTACTTCTGGTGCCGTTGTCACCGGGGTCAGCCCCGAGGTTTTCATGAGGCTTGAGGTTCCTGTCAAGGTGACTAAACATACCAGGGTTACCCTGAGGTTCCCCCTTCTTATGGCTTTATCAAAGACCAGCAAGATTGAGGGGCCACCTTTTGAGGGCTCTGGCTTCAGGGGGTGACTCAGCCTTCCCACACTCAGACCTGTGGTCGAACCGATCCTGCTGAGGGGGCAAATAAGCCGGTTAAACACCTTAAGTCTTCAAGTACGGGCTCTGCTGAGGTTCCCTCACTTGGGGTTAATTCATCGGCAGCCTCTAAGGGGTTGCAGAAACACTCTAGACCTGCTAGAACTGACTCTGCTGAGGCTCCGTGTCACAAGGCTAAAATGGAACAGAAGTCCCCTGATTCGCCTTTGGTGAACACTGCCTCACTGATACCTGTGATGCAGTTCACCTCGGGCGTTAACAAAATAGCAGTCCAACCCCTGCGGTCCACGGTGGCCATTTTGTCTACCTCTCACACCAACGTTCACTATGGCTGGTACTGAGGGGCCTGTTTTTGGGCCAGAGCAGCCAAGTTTTGTGGCTAACAAGAAACCGTTCCGGCTTCCAATGGATTGGCGTGCTCGGACTCCGCTGCCGCAAACCGTCTTGCTCCCTCTCGTGTCCTTTGGTTTACGTGGATCCAGTTGGTGGAGGACCATCTTGGCAACCATCCTCTTTCGGATCCTCGGGGCATGCACCTTCCGAGCGGCCTCTACACACTCCAGCGCCTAGACCTTCTTGAGGGTGCGCTTTTTGGAAAGTTTGAGACACTTATGCATTCTCATCCCATGAAGGCGTACTTTAAGGATTTATTTAAGGAAATGTATCCTATGCCGCCTGAATTGACCCCTGCTCCGGCAATTCCTATGCAGATCCCGGTAGTGCCACCTCCTCCTCCACTTCCTGTGGGTCCTCCTCCTCCACTGCCTCCTGCCCTCGGCCCCTGAGGCACCACGTGCAGCGGATCAGATTTCTGCTTCCACTTCAATGCATGAGGATCAGGCAGACCAGGACAGAGATGACCCGCCCGCTGTATTGGAGCCTTCCACAACTGGGTTTTGGATATGATGGCGGTGCTAGACATCCCAATACCCAGACCCCTGGCACCAAAAGAAGGGGTACTTTCTGGAGCCCTTTACTCTTGTCGACACAGGAGCGCACTGGCCTGTTCTTCAAAAGGATGTCCTAGCCGAAGCCCGTAAGGTCTGGGGAAAAACCTCATTCCGGGCAACCACTACACAAGAAAATTGACGCACACTACAAGCTACATGCATCTGAAGACATATCCTTGTCTGCATGTCCACTCCCCTCATTGTATGTGGTGGCAGCAGCTACGCTCCAGTCGAAGCTGGCCCCTACATCCTCCACTGCAGCATCTCCGATCCTTTCCAAGGAGGACAAGCTTCTTGACGCCATTGGGAAAAGGGTATTTTCTATTTAGACTCTTCAGCTGCATCAGGCTAATACCAAGCTTATTTTTATTTATTTTTTAAATGTTTATTGGTTGAACTTACTGGACAATGTCATTTAACGATTTACATTACATCCCATCATTCGGCTCAACCGCAACAAAAGAGAATGGAAAACAAATTTAAAAGATGTTTACCGTTTCCATATACCTCACCTATTTCGATATTCATTTTAAAATCCAGACATTATTTTTTAAACCCCATTTTACAAAACATTCTCCATTTTGGCACACCATTTGACAAAAATAGTTTTCTAACTGCCTTTATCACTAGGTATGAATGAGTTCTGATACAGACCTTTCTTTTTTTTTTTCCTTTCCAAACAGGGTCTCGAAATATCTAAATTTCTTTTGCGAACAGTTTCCACCCAATCCTGGTCTTGGAATTTTTTACATTTTCATGGGGTTTGAAATTAACTCCTCCCTTTCACCCCGACTCTCTGCAAAGATTCCCTCGATCTTCTCCCTCCATCTTCTAAGAGAAGGGTCAGAAGATTTTTCCATTGAATTGAACATTTCAAAGGGCGTTCCACTTTCAGCCACCCTACATTTTCTGTAAAACGCCATCGATTCCAGAGGGCAATGGACTCCAACTACTGCAGTCTAAGTTTGTGCCTAATTGTAGACCTCACCGGCGAGCTGGGTAATTTCAGAATCATCATGAATACAATTTTTTAAAATGGCTGAGGCCAGGACACAGCCCTGTTTCAGCCCTCTAAAAGTGGGTATCACAACTGATAAAAGGCCGAGCATGGATAATCTGACCATTATAGTTGTGGACGAGTGAAAAGCCTAGATAATGTCACATTAGTTTAACTTGAGAAACAGAATCAAAAGCTGTGTGTAAATCAACAAAAGCAAAATATAACGGTTGTTTTGTTAATTGTGTCTGGGCTTTTAAGGCATTGAGAGTCAGTAAATTCATGTTTGTACCTAAGCCAGCAACAAAACCAGTGTGGCATGGGTCACACTGCTTACAGCTATCAGTCCAGCAAGAAAAGTCTCAATACTAACCGGGCAAAAAGCTTCCCTGGAGCATCAAGCAATGCTATCAGACATTATAGCTAGCGGGGGATTCCCTGTCACCCTTCTTAAAAATTGGAACGAGTAACGATGACTGCCATGAAGTGGGAATTTTCTTGGAAAGAATAATTTGCTGGAATTCGTTGTTTAATATTACAACTCATGAATCTGTTTGTTCGTTTAGCTATGGTAAAAGCTACTCCACCTGGATAGAATATCTTCCTATCAATCTCTAGTGCCTTAACATCGGATACCCTTCGGCATGCTATGAGATACAATAACATGGCTAGTTTGCATGATAGTTGTGAGCGAAAAAGATCCTTGTTTTCTGACCATCCAAGGAAAAGTTGGAAGACCTCCCTGACATCCCACAACACTGTGTATTTCGGCTCCGGTGGCCTCAATTTCATGCCCCTGAGCAGTTGCAGGACTGTGTGGTGTTCGCCTATGGCGTTACCCTCTACTTTGTTGTGACCTGCCGAGATCACTGATCCAAGAACTCCTATCGTCATAAAAGCGCTACCTTCCTGACATTTTTCTGCCAGGAAGTTTAGTACTTGCACTACAGGGGCAGAAACGGGATCCAAACTATGCTCTGAGCAACACTGGGCCCAACCATTCCATGCAGTGTTATAGCTCCTAGTGGTGGAAAGCGCCCAGGAATCTCTGATGCAGTGTGCAGCGAGTTGCGAAATGCCTGACAACTCCCACCTACTCCTGAAACTTTGCAGGCCAATCTGGAAAATCTGTAGAAAGTTCCATCGCAACTGGAAACCAGGGCTGAGATTTCCAGATGGGGAGCACTATTACCAGTTCTGCCTGCTCTCAGCGAACCTTCGCTAACGCTCTCGTGATCATGAGAAACGGAGGGAAGGCGTAGTGAAGCGCTCCGCACCATGGTTGGAGGAAGGCATCCGTGCCAGCTGCACCCGGGTCTATCCTCCAACTGAAATATGTCTGTCTGCGCGTTCAGTCTGGACGCAAACAGATCTATGTCTAAGGGACCCCAGAGATCTTGCAACTTCTTGAACACACTCGGGTGTAGCTTCCAATCGCTGAAATCTACAAGATACCATGAGTTCCAGTTTGCCACTAGTCCCCGGCAGGTATTCTGCTGCGACTATGATCTGATTCTGTAGGCAACAATGCTAGAAGTCCTTCGCTAACCCTGCCAGCGTTTATTATCTTGTTCCACCTTGCTTGTTTATATAACGCACTGCAGAGATATTGTCCATCTTGAGCAGCATGCAACACTTCACTTTGTACTTTGTAAGGGCGCGGACTGCAAATGAACTTGCTAACAGCTTGAGACAATTCATGCGAGGCACAGTTCCTGTTCTGACCACTTCCCTCCTGTCTCCTGGTGCTCGCATCTTTCTCCCCAGCCAGACCTGCTTGCATCTGACTCTATAATGAGGTCTGGGGTGTCCCTGAAGATCGCTCGGCCATTCCAGGCTTCCATATTCTGGAGCCACCAGTGGAGCTCTGTAAGAGTGTCTTGATCTAGGGTCACTAGCTAGTGATAAACAAGCCCTCCCTGCAGATGTCTTATCTTGAGCCTCTGTAGTGCTCGATAGTGGAGCAGGCCTGGAAAAATCGCCTGAATAGAGGCTGCAAGCAGACCCACTACCCTGGCGAGGATCCGAAGCAAAACAATTCTTCTCGTTATCACTAGTCTGAGCTCCTTTTTTATTGCTCTCACCTTGTGATGAGGGAGCTCGAGAGTTGCGTTGATCGTATCTTTATTGAACCCTAGAAATTCTAGATTTTGGACGGGTACTAGCTGGGATTTGTCCAAGTTTACCAAGAATCTGAGAGATGACAAGAGCATGAAGATCCACTGGATGTTCTTGGTGAGTCCCCTTGTCTGGGCCTAGCACGAGAATGTCGTCTAGGTAAATAATCATGCAAATCCCCCTCTCTCTTATGGCCGCAGCTACTTGTCTCATCAGCTTGGTAAACACCCAGGGTGCTGACGCCAGGCCGAACAGAAGACCTGTGAAGTACCATGTCTCTTTGTTCCACCGAAAGCGCAGAAACCTCGGACATTCCTGAGCTATCGGAATCGTAAGGTAAGCGTTCTTGAGATCCAGGCATGCTAACCAGTCTCCTGTACGGAGGTGGTCTCGGAGTAGATGTATACCCTCCATCTTGAAGGGATTGTATACGAGACATTCGTTCAAGTTCTTTAGGTTTATAACAGGTCGTATTTTTGTCCCCTCTGTGTACTAGGAACATGTTGCTGAGGAATCCTGGTCCTCCTTGTCCATCTCGCTCTATAGCGCTTTGTCTACTAATTTGAGCATCTTGTTGCGCAACAACGCTTGACATTTGAATGGGGTAAGGTTCTGAGCTCTGGACGGGGTCCCCTACAAATTCTAGTCTTAGCCCCGCTACTGCTTGCACCACCCATGCATCGCATGACAACGCTTGCCATGCACTTCGAAACTTTAGGCTTCGCCCTCCTACTTGCATGCTTACTGTACTCCCCTCCTGAGGCATTGGGTTGACAATAGGATCCTCTCCCTCAACAACCTCTGGGAAACCTGGATCTGGTCGGGAAGAAGGTATCCTGTTGTTTTCCTTCCCAGTATTGAGCGCGCAGCCCTTGGGGTCTGCGATGGTAGTTGAACAGACCAGACGCACGACCCCTGTGGCGTCCGGTCCCGGAAAAAAACGAGACCTGGAAAGATCGTTTTTATTGAACTCTGGGCTCTCTCCAGCGCTGAATATGCGCCCACAAACTGGGACATCTCTTTTGCGAATGCCTTGCCGAATAACAGGCCCTTGGCACCTTCCCCTGCCTCGTAAGAGGCCAAGTCGCTCAATTTACTGTATATTTTTAATAGATCACCTCTTCTCCTTTCGGACGAGAGTGTACAGTAGGCAAACTGCTCATTGGACCCAGTTGCCAAGGGCGGTAAAGTCCACTGGTGTTCCGGTGTCCTTTGTTTTTATTTTAGCTAATGGACCTGCGATGTCGAGGAATTTGTCTTGGCATCCCCGCCATGCGCTGTCGTCCCCTTTTCTGATATCCCGCGCTGTCTTCATCACAAAAGTGACCATCTTGGGGTCTAGGTCAGGTGTCTGCTAGCTTCCCCGGCAACTCTGGACTCGGGCACTCTGACCGCATACGTGACCGTACTTCTTTATATAGAGGTTTTCTTGTGTGTTAAGCCATGTACGCCGCCACTCTGGGCAACGGCACCCACTCAGAAGACTTCGGGTGCCTGATAGCCTCTGGGTCGAACATATTCGTGGTGTTATCCACATCCTGAGGGTCGACATCCTCCTCGGCCTGCCGACAGGTGTCGTTCTCTTCACCTCACTCATCGTCTGGCATATAACCCTCGTCATTGTACCCTGGATTTTTCACCCCTGGGGTAGTGGGTCTGTCCTGACATTCTTTTCTTTTCCAGGAAGGTTCCCTTTAGCCTAGCGACAGGGTCGCTCCGTCCTTGGGGAGCAGTATCCTCCCTTTCCAAGTTGCTCGGGGGGGGGGTCAGAGTGTTTGCTCTTCCATTCTGCTTTATGCCCCTTAAATTCAACCCCTTCTCTGGGGTGTCTGGCTGACGGTCCTTCTTCGGGACTTTCTGCCCTTCTTTTCCTGGCAAGCTGTGTTTGCTGCTCTGCTATTATAGCCTCTAAAACTTCCAGTCTCTGCGTAATAGGCTGGATTCCATGTGAAACTGCTTTTGTAAGCGAGTCTCCCAGTACCAGTTTAAAACTCTGGGAGAGGTCTGTATCCTGTTGATGAGGACCCTCTTCCCACTCTTCCTCTGACCACTCTGGTGAGGTGGAAGGTGTTACACCGGGGCTCTTGCATTGTGCCATCTCCTGGTGTTGGCAGGGCCAACTTTTGGGCTGTCAGCAGAGGGTGTTGGGCAGCTTAGGCACCTGTCTTTTAGGCTATAAAGCTGACAAGTGACGTATTCTATCTGCTGCTCTTTATGGAAGGATCCTCTTGTAACCCTTCCTTTTTGATTGAATAATCCCCCTTTTTTAAAAAAAATGTATGATGCGTGGTACTGTGAGGCTGTTCACTCTCTCCGCTCCGTGATCGCAATGAAAACTGCGCGCGCGAGCATGAGAGAACTTTAGGGGATGCCGGGAGATTCAGGTCCTCCTGTCCCCTGGGTCCTGCTGCTCGTCGGGTTCGCTGGCGCGACCTTATCACGTAGAGGGGTGGGGTCGGTTGCCTGAGGGGGACGCGTTCGCTCGAGGCACCAGCCCCGCCTCCTCACTAATTCAAATTGAATGGTCTACTCACCTGTGAATCACAATGGAATACGCGGCCCTGTCACGCACGTCTTCCGACGAGTGAGTACAGCTAAATATTGCTGGCACTTGCTCAATTATTCAATATATACTTGCGCTCCCTACACACTCTACAAAAATTCCACTGTTTCTTATAAGTATTATCAATTTAGGCGATTATGGCTATATCAGAAGAATGTGTGGTACTTATCTTTTAGGCAGCAAAAAAGAAAGCAGGACCAGGAGTTGGGGGTTCTTATAGGCTAACCTGCGAGCTGATGGCTGCAGGAGGAGAGGTCAAGACTACCAGACCCCATAGGATCATGGGAGTCTTAGTTTATGTTGGACTCAAAGGAAGAAGATTTTGTTTGGGGACTTGTAAACCACAAATTTGCAGTTTTTTCATGTATGGAGAAAAAAAGCACAAATGTTAGTTTTAAAAGTTGTAAGTTGAAAAGCTATCATGGCAGTAATAAAAGTATTTTTAACAAGAGGTCTAAGGCTACCCCACCTGTCTGGCACTTGGCGATAGTCTTTCACAACACAAAGTTACAGATCATCTGATTTGGTCTGTACATGAAGTAGAGATCACCAAAATTGCATTTACATACATGACATTATTTTCTGGTGTATAATAAAAAAAACTATTCAGGCCGTTATACATGTCTTTACATGTTTAACCCCATAATTTATGGGTGTTTGTACAAATTTTATCATATTAGACATTCATATAATAACAATTTGCAATTGAGTCTTTGCGCAGTGAAAGTTAGTACTGATGGTGACTTAGAATGTGGTTCTCATAACCAAACATCTGTCTAGTCTAGCATAATGTGAGCCTCCTGTCTTGTCATAGAATTACCTCCCCCAGATACACCATAGTTTCTACCACTTCCATCCTCTCCTCGTTTTCTACCCGCCAAGCCTGATCTTTTCTCGGCATCTTGGATCTTTGATTTACTAACATTGACTTTCATATCATTGTCTGCAAGGAACTGCGCAAACCTCTTGATTCGCCTCTGCAAGCCAACTGGGGTGAGGTCCACAAACATTAGGTTGTCCGTATAGAGGACCCAGGGAATGGCAATTCCGTTGAATATAGGTGGAAAGCCCTCACTACTGCCTGCGATTCACCCAGGTCTGAAACGTACAAGCTAAACAGTAGCGGGGCTAAGGCGCAGGTCTGTTTGAAGCCCCGATAAGTCAAGCTCTTTTCAGAGAGAACCCCCTGTGGCTGCAAGTCTAACTTGCACCGATGTGTCCGAGTAAAGTGCACGGATAGCCTCCAATAGGTCCGGTGGGCAATTCCAGTTTTTTTTATAGATCCATGGACTATGTGGATACAGGTCCCTGCTTCAAGTACTGCTTGTTCTAGAGCTCCAATTACAAAGAGATTCAAGGCAGTTCCCACGCCCCTTACTGATCCCGTTTGACAGGGATCCAGCTTTCCCACCTTCATAGCCCACTTTGTCAGATCCCGTAATAAAATTGAGTCGAAGAGTTTCCCCATAGAATCAAGCAGGGCGATCGGTTGATAGTTCAGAGGATCAGCACAATCGCCCTTTTTATAAATGGGGACAATTAGTGCTTCTCACCAAGTGTGTGGAACATGTTTTGTGCAAAGAATCTGGTCAAAAACCAGCATTTCCAGTCGGCTCCACTCCACAGGATTTTCTTTAAGGAGCTGATTAGAAATACCATCTGGCCCTGCAGCTCTTGCAGAACTTAGCCCCTTTATCTTCACCTCCAGATCTTCACTTTCAATTACAATCGCCCATTTATGGGAACTCTCTCTCCCCTCCGTTTTCATTGGATCAGAAAACAGCCTAGACTAGTGGGAATGCCAACTTCACTCACTAACTTGGCCCAACATAAGGCCAGCTCAAAAGGTCACTCCATTATTCAAAAGTTCCCATCGGTCCCTTGTGTTTTTTTTTTTTTTTTTTTTACAGACCTCCTTCAACATCTGCTCTGCCTCGGTCTGCAGTCGTTGGCTTCTAGTAGCTATGAGCCAATTACTAAACTTCTGCTTACAAAGGCGGCCTTTCCAGCTTTAATTTTCCTCAGAGCTGCACACAATTCTTTCTTAGCCCTGCTGACAATTGGATCGTAAGCATGCTTATGAAGTAGCCCCACATTTGTACCTCTCTTCCCTGGATGGGTGGAATCTTTTAGGATCCAGTTATTCAACACAGGCATTCTACCCTTCCACTGCTGCCTCATATTGCTCACATATTGTATGGCTCTCCCTCCTTCCCACCGTAAGCCTATTCCTGGCCCAGGTTATTTCCACCGGATTCATTTTCCTTTTGAGTTTAGGTGTTTCCCTGTTCTTCAACGCAATAGCTACCACATCATGATCACTCGCAAGCTGCTCCACTAGTTCTAATCGTATTCACTATCAATAATGTTGCCTGAAACAAAACAATAGTCCAAGCAGAATCTCTTTTGCCCCTTATCCCATGTATACGCTCCTGGGATATCCCCCAATGGCTGCACATTTAGCATGTGTAGATCCCTAGAGCCTGCTTCAAGAAAGAACTCTAAAGCCCTTCCTTCCAACTCACTCTTTTCGAGGGAGACAGTTCCCATCCAACAGATGGATATTCAAATCCCCACACAAAATCATGGTAGCATTCTCCCATTCAGCCAAGACCTGGTCCACCACATTTGTGACAGATTGAACAAAGTTAACTACTTTGGTTGAGTTGACCCTCCAATAGACATTCATTAAAAGGAGGTGTTATTACCCCATGCCATCCTTGAAAGTTTTAATACTTGGACATAAGGATTAGGGGTTTCATGGTTGACCACCTCAAATTCAGCGTCTACTTTTATCAGGCTCAGCAAGCTCTGAAAATGGCCTCGCCATTACCCCCTTTCCAGCCGGATTCAAAAAAGGTTCATACCCATCACACGAGGGGACTGACCTAAGCCATGTCTCCTGTAGAAAAATTATCATATTTGCCCAGGCCCTGGTAAGCCGTGATTTAAACCCTCTCATATTACATGAGCAGATCCAAGCGATGGGGCCTTCCTCCTTAGGGGCAGTATATTTCTTACAACTACTGACTAGCATGCCAGCCAGCCAGCCAGTCCCAATTTTCTGAATTGCTCCCTGGACCAGGTTTCAGAACATGAGAACTGTTATCCACTGTGAATGTTAGTTTTTGCAGCTCTGTTTTTCCCCAGAGTTGCCTGCTGGGAGGTTTGGCCCGTACTTCATGGCAGAGATGGCCTAACAGGCTTAGAGGCCAGGGTCAACTCTCGCCTTGGCCTTACAGCCTCTATTCCTTTGGCTCCTCCGATTTGTTTCCCCCAGGCCTTCTCCAGTGTATTTTGTCTTTGTAGGCCCGCATACGATGACGGCTCCATTCCAAGGAAGGCTCTGTCATATCCAAGTGGCAGCATTTTCTCACTTAGCAAGAGGAATTACGTTTTTGATCTCCATGGATACTAAGTGGAAAACCACCCAGTCCATCTTTTGCTCTGAGACAAATTCCACCACTCTAATGTCGTCTGAGGAAACAAATCGCAGCCCTGGGATGTATTGAAAAAGTTTCATGACGTTGCTCCGATTTAGAATGGGTGCTTTGGGGCCACTCACAATTTGCTCGAGGTGGATTTTAAAGACTTCCACTTTCAAATATTTGAACCTGACAAGATCTTTTCCGGTTTAGGTTGCTTGCTGGAAATCTGTCTGGTGTTTCCAGGGTGACCCGGCAGATCGCGCTTCTGTTCCATACTGCGGAACGCTTTGTCCCACGCAGTAAAATTTGATTTCTTAGGCACTGTTCCAATGTCCACCCTTGACATTTCCACTTGGTCAGCTTCAACTCGAGTAGACAGTCTTTCAATTTCATCCCATTCTGAGTTAGAGAGGTTGTTCCAATCTTCATCCTCTCCTGTTCAGTGATCTCCACCAGGTCACTGAGACAGGTGTCATTCACTGTTTAATTATTCTCCTCTAGGAGAGCTTCATTCTCCAATGGCAGGATTGGCTCATTCACTTTTTTTGCTACGGCCGCTTGAGACCGCTACAGTTCCTTGCTGGATCTTTTAGGAGATTGGTTCATTGACAGAGGGAGGTGCGGAGGGGTTCTTCTGTTCCAAAGGAAAGCCCTCGAGCCATTTGGTTTATTTTTCTTGTGGGAAATTGTTTTTTACTTTTTGTTCTTTTTAATTTGCTGTTTTTCCTTAGCAACTTTTTTCTCCTCTGCATCTCTACATGAAAAGATAAAAACATGTTTGCTTCCTTTCCTTGAGTGGCCATAGTTGGGTCCGGAGAAGGTGCACCTTCCAACACCATAGGTTCACTTTCTGATAGTCCTTTGGCCAGAGTTGGCCCAGCCAGTCTCTGCTCGCCTTTCCAAGTTGCACGCATCCACTTAGTCTTCAAGGATGGCCTCCATCAATGTAGACTTGTCAGTCGACTCCCTTCTTGCTAAATCGCACAGGTGATTTTGCCATAGGGCAGACTTTTCTGCCTCTTTATTTAGTCGATCTTCCACTTTTGTTGCCAGTCCTTCCAGTGCACCAAGTTTTACCTGGATCATCGCTATCAAGAGTTCCTTGATTTCGCATTCAGTCATTAATCGACTCATATAGTTTAAAACAGCGTCATTGAGATTGAAAGAGAGGCCATGATTAATCTCTGAAGCTCCATCAGGTCGACATTTGTTCCTCAAGTTTGTCCAACTGCACTCTGATTTTCCCAGGCTGAGTCATCCTGGCTGACTTCTGAGTAGTCGATTGATTTTCTGTGGGCAGCATGTGGAAGCAGGGCTTTGGTGATCTGGCCCAGTGCCAGCAAAGGAATACAAAGTCTCCGCTGCATAAGACATCTGCCTCGCCCACTTCACGACTTCTCCTTTGAGCATCACAGTGCATGGTTGGCTGGGAATACGTTGTGTTCAGGTCCTCACGAGACATGTTGGCCTCTAAAGCTGAAAGCGTATCCTGAATAGAGGCCAAGCTTTCTTTTTTTGGCTAGAAATTCTATCCGTTAGCTCTGAGGTCCCGTGATAATTGAGCTGCAATGTTCAGTTTTTGTGGGTCTCCATCTGGGAGGAAGGGCCAATGATCTCCGACTATCTATTATCAGGAACTCTGACTCTGCCTCTTTCCTATTTGAGTTCACAGCTACTAATGGCAGTTTACCTCCTTGGGTTGGCTCCATGCAAATTACTCTGTCCTTGTCATGGCCACTGGTCAAGGGCCATTACCTTCATTCCCTGCAGGGTCCTAATGTCCTGGTGCCTTTGGCGCCAAGCTCATTTAAAATTGTGCTCTGCACACAGTGTGTCTAAGGCACGTGCATCCAGGCCGGGCGCAGCCCTCCAAAGACATTGGAAGCACGTGCAGAAGTCAGAGGGAGTGGCAAGGCGGGGCCTAAAGCGAGTGTCTGGGGCCAGGCTATATTAGCCCACCCCATCCGCATGCTGGCGTTTCGTGTTAGTCTGCTGGAGCAGCGTAACGCTCACCGCAGTCTACAGTGCCTTACCTGTTTCCAGTTCATCACGCTCATCTTCTGTCTCCGGAACTCCATCCTGCAGTTACCGCGCGCACCTTACCTGAGACCAGCCACGCCATCGCTTGAAGCACTGCTACCCAATCCAACTCTGCAGCTACTGTGCGCATCTTACCTGGGGCCAGCCACACCATTGCTCAAAGCACAGCTACCCGATTCCAACTCTGCTGTCATTGAGCGCCTCTTACCTGTCTCCGCTGAAGCAACTCTTGCAGCTTCTTGCATCCTTGCCTGTCACGAACGCCCGACAACACGGGAGTCGTCTTCCGGCTCAGCATCCTCGCGGATCTCACCATCTGGCAGCCGACAGGTGTTCGGAGCATAGCTCGCCATCAAGCACCGTCTGGTTGAACCTGCAAGGGAGACAGAAAGCACAAGGTTAGCAACTGCATAAACGGATAATTCTTGGGCCGCACAACTCACAAACTTGCGCATCATCCAGAAACCCAACTTACTGTGGGCTCTTCTGGATCCCCTTGGCATCGTTCAGAACCATCTTCCTTCACTGCATCTCTGCGTGCCATCTTCATACCTAAAGGGGAAAGAAAGGACATTACAACATTACGGACAATAATCATTGGGATGAAAATCAACACAAAAGATTACGGACAATAATCATTGTTACAAAAACTTACCTCCAAGGCGGGATTGCTCGCAGCCGGTCTTGGCCACCACGCACAAGGACCAGTCATGCAACTTGGTCTGTCTACGGCGCCCCTGCTGAGAGAAAGCAGGACGGAGAGCTCATCCTTATAAAAAAAAAGGTGAGCACATATGGGAAAATGCATGCTTACATCATTCTGGCCCGAAGGGTCCGAGGGGATCGCACTTCCACCGCAGCATTCTAATTGCCTCTTACCTTCTTCCAGCGGGGTAACCAGCAACTCGAGCAGTCTATACTGCTACAGTCGAGGGAAGAGCCCAAATCAGAGGACTCCAATCCAGGGAGGGCTCCAGCCGTGCCCCAACACCCCCGCAGAGACCAGATGAAAGTAAGTCCTCTGTCCAGATCTCAATGGCCAATGTCACCTCTGCCCTTAGATTCACACAATCATTCTCTTCCATTCCTCTCTCTCTCCCTCTCTACTAAAGTCGACCCTGCTGCCATATTGTCTTTCCCAGGCTTCGGATCGTTCCCTTGGTTTCTTCTGTACATCCATGAGGGCTAGCGGAGCCATTATATACTGTCAAAATGGGTGCAGTTATTACTCCAGTTGCCATTTGAGCTGGCGGGTTTTCATTTTCAAGTCAGTGTGACTTGAATTTAGCCTTAAACACCCGTCTAGCAGTGGGTTTACTTAGCCTGTTTTACACAGACTTCCTAGGTAATGGGCGCCCTCTGTAGATCTTCCATGACCCACCTCTGTGTAACGCTCACCTGATTCCCACGGAGGCGCCGACCTGTTCTGGACTGCTATGACCTCTTCTAAGGTGATGCGCAGGACTCGGAAGACGGACTGGACCGGACCCCCAAACCTCGCCTGTCTGGCCCGTAGAAGAATCCTTCTGTAGATGGAAAAGGGGATTAACTGTCTGCTGGATAATGTGTCGGATTCCCCCCCTCTCACACTCTTCAAACCCCCTCCACGATTCCCCGTAGAGTCTCACCTTAGAGTCTGAAAGGACGAGCTCTCCATCCTGCTTCCGATGCAGGGGCGCGTTGATTTCCAGTTACTTCACTGGATCTCTGGTTTGGTGAGTATTCAACTCCGCTTGACTTTTCCGATAGGAGGCCGTAAGTATTCAGTTGCAAAAGTTCAAGCCTTAATTGTCCGTTGTCCTTTTCTCTATTTCAGATGCAGGATGAAGAATCCGCGTTGAGGAATGGATTCGCCGAAGGTAAACTCTGGTGAGTCTTTTTGATGGATGGTTCCCTTAGTGATCTTGCTTTCACCCACTAATGCGTGTGTCTTTTTCCCCCTTAGGGGCCGGGGTACGGAAGTGCCAAAGAAGCGGCACCGACCCGAGGTGCGGAAAGATTGTCCCATCAATAATCAGGTAAGTCTTAAGGTGGAAGAATCAGGCCTTCCTCAATCTGTTCCTTCGCTCACCTTGGTTTTGTCTCTTTTTCTCCTTAGGCGCTGAAAGGCGACGGATGGTGCCAATAGTCGCTGAAGAGCCCGAGGGCACCTCGTGAAGGTGAGTGGAACGTGGCGCTGCAGCGAGCGATGCGCTTCTAAAAATGTCTTTTCTCAGGATCGTCGGAGTGATGGTTCCGGACTGCGGATGGAGGTAGGTAAAGTTCAATTATTCACCTTTCTCTCCTTTCCTTCCTTTTCAGGTGTTCCAGGTTGCAGGCGGGCGTGGCTGGAGCCAGGATGCAGGAGCAGACCCGGTGAGCGTCCAGCTGCTAGATGCAGAGCAACGCGAAGCCTGAGCTGCTATCTGGGCGTGGTTTAAATAGCCCCCAAAGTAGTTCCAGGTAAGTATTCTTCCTCCGCCACGTCCGAGTGGTGAAATAGTCCCATAGGTAAAATAGTCCCTTTCAGACCTCAAAGAGGTCTGGATCCGGCAGCATGGTCTGCATCAGGTAAGTCCATCCAAGCACTCCCATAATGAGCCTGGCGTCTATGGTGCCAGGACTGATGTTGGTGCCAGGACAATGTCCAAAGAGCCCCTATAAGGGGTTGCTGGGTCCCTCCCTGGGGACATGTCTGCTTTCAGGGACGCTGGTCCTGAACTGGCTTCCTGGGAGTAGGCATCATGACACTCTGGATCACCGCCAGACTGTTTCCACGACAGTACTAAGAGCAATCAACAAGTCAGCTGACTTTGTAACTGCTTTAATTTCACCTTATAAATGTGTTTCCAAACTACTAAAAGATTGCGTGGTAAGAGCAGAGCCCAATAAGTCAATCAGCTGCTACCAGTCGCCCCACGCCACATTTATACGTCCGGATGAGGGTTTGTTGGAATGGGACCCAGTCCTTTGACAGCAGTCGCGTATACAGGCTGATTAGAGTACTCACGGCCCAAAAGAGTCTGACAGGCACCGCCAACTGGCACAGGGGAACAAGAGTTGATTCCAGGGTCTTCCGCCACCCAGCCGACCACCGAACACGGAACACTTAACAAAGCACTGTGCAACTAGCTTATCTCGGCAGCTGCTAATGTCAAGCTGTGAAAGGAGCTCGCTGAGTTTCCGGAATGTATTCCTCGTGATGGGCTTTAAGACTTTAAGGGCAGTTTATCTGATGCCATAGTTCTGGCACAGGATCTACTGGAGGCCGCGGGCCATCATGTAGATACGTCAGCTCTGTGCCTTATGGCCAGAGTAGACCCCTCCCGCCAAGCGTGGCTGCATGCTACGAGGCATTCGAAGGAATTTCAGGACCAGGTGCTTGATCTCCCCTTCAAGGGTAAGGAACTGTCCACTCCTCCACTGATGAGGAAGTTACACCAAGGCAAACGCCCAAACTCCCAAGTTATTGTCAGTCATTGCCAAAACCCCAGCAAAGGCACCTTGTACTCGGAGGTCAGGGTGTCAAACAAGGTCCTTCTCTGATTTGAGGCTTTCGGTACCGCTGTGCACACCGGGCAGAGACTCACACTGGTGGCTCTCGCCGTAAACCGCAAAGGCAAGTTTGCCGGTTTTTCTCTGTCACTAGCCTCCTCGTCAGCAACAGGTGGTCTCCCCACCAACAAATCATCTAAATGTTTATCAGTCGCACGAGACTCCGGTGGGAGGACAAATTTCATCTCATCTGGAGGCGTGGCAGACCATCGCAGGAGACGGATGGGTTTTGTCTGCCCGTCGCCAGGGTGGTCTTCCGCTTGCCCCTTCTCCACCCTGTCACCGTCCTCGCCAGCAGACTGGGTCGCCCTCCCTCAGAGCTGAGGTACAGAAACTTCTAGACCTCAGAGCATTGGAACCTGTTCCCTTGCGGGAGCAAGGGGAGGGCTATTGCTCCCATCAGTTTACAGTGCCCAAACCCAACCACGCTGGCCTGCACACTATGCTAAACTTCTCCAAGTTTAATCTCTCTCTACCCCAAGAGACATTCCAGATGATTACGCCCTGCCAGATAGTCCTCTCTCTGGAAGAACGATTGGCTCAGCACAGTAGACCTTCAGGATGCCTACATGCATATTCTGATCTGTAGCCCGCATTGAAAATATCTGCGGTTCTCTGTCGGAATCGAACACTTAGAGTATTGCGTGCTTCCGTTTTGGTCTTTACGAAGATCACAGCGTTCCTCAGGCTGCAGGGAGTTCATATAAATCCAAACTTGGACGATTGGCTCCTGCGCAGTCCTTGCCCCCAGGCCGCTACATCCAATCTTCAGTCACTCCTTCAGCTCCTGTTCCATCTTGGGCTGTCGGTGAACTAGCGGAAATCGTCAGACGGTTGCTCAAGACCTGATCTTTCTGGGTTTCTGTTGGGATACTGTCAGTACCAGAGTGTTCCTGAAGGAGGACAGGATTGCGAACCTTTCGACCACGTGCCAGCTCTTCCTGCAGTCTTCCACATGTCGTGCTGGCAGTTCCAGAGACTCCTGGGCCTCATGGCTTCTTGTGTATTAGCTCTACCTCTTGTACACCTGACAATGAGGCGCACTCAGCTGGCTCTTCGCGGCTGCTGATACCAGGCTACAGATTCAGACTCCAAGATGATTCCATTCACATCCTGCATGACGGCGGTTCTCCAGCATGGGGTCTGGCATGGATTCACATGCTCATGAATATTCCCCGTCAGGCCGAGAATCCTCGGTAAAGAAAAAATCAGTATCAGTTTCGTTTCTGATCTGTCTTTCTAAGTAGTAACCAATCACTGGTCTCTGGGTCATACTGCCCCCAGCCAATGACTGCCATCTCCCTAAGCCCCGCCTCTGGCGGCCATCTTCAGATTTTTACTGCACGCTCAAGTGTTGGGAGTCCTCTTGTTTAGCTGTCGAGCTTTTGCTGCATTTTCACGCTTTTTCAAAGATAATTTCTCATTTTTCGGTCAAATATAGCCTCAAGCTCCACCGTCTCTGCATCCGATTAACGGGTATCCGTGTCAGATTTTTTTCTACGCCCCTCAAGGGTGAAGATTACGTCGAGTTACGCTTCTTGGGGGGATTCCAGAAGTTTCTGCGGCCTACCCGAACATGGCCCAGGAGAAAGGAAGCTCGACGCCCGGAAAGCTGTTCAGGGTTTGCCCTGGATGCCAGCTACAGAATGTGTTCAAGGAGGACGAGCATTCGAAATGTCTCTACTGCCTTCATGAGGACAAAACGCACGTGCAGAAGGACTGTGCGTTTTGCAGTAACATGTCGGAACGGACCATCAGGGACCGACACCTTTGTCTCTCCAACTGGCTGGAAGGAAGGAGTCCGTCAGGTGAGAAGAAGTCAGAGCGGTCTTCGAAGTCCTGTGATGGCACCCTGGCGACGGGGGCCCAACAGAAGACAAAGCACTGCGAGTCTGCGGGCACCAGGAGCTCTGAACGGTCGGGATCTTCGGTTGCCAGGCAGGGCGCGCCTTCCCCGGCACCATCAACCGCGAGCCAACGCTCTGGTTTGCGGAAGAGGAAATCCGAGAACCCGGGTAAGCTTCTGGAGAGGCCCCGGTCGATCTCGAAGGATTTGGCCGAGGGGGAGCGAGGCGGTGACCCTCCCCCCAAGGTGAAGGCCTCAAGCACGCCTAAGGCGGTGAAGGCCTTGATTCACCCGGCCAAGACATCTATCGAGGGAGTCGCGGCGGCCCTGGCGCAGCCTGTGGAGGCTACACCAGTGGAGGCGACCTCGTGGCCCCGAGTCTCCCGGCCTCCGCGGAGGGAAGCCTCTTTCAGACCCATCGAAAAGACCCCCGTGAAGACCCCAGCGGAAAAAGAGGGGGGGGCCGGTGGCCATTGTGGACACGGACACAGCATCCGAGGAGGAGCTGGTAGAAGTCTTGGAGGGCCTCGACGAGGGCATCGAAGAGGCCCGTCCCCACGGGAGGGATCCCGACGAGGGTGATGACGAGCGCGACGGCTGCACCGGCGAGGGTCCTAGTCACCCGTTGCACCTGTTAGGCGGAAACCTGTGCAGTTCCCTCTGGGACCACTGCAAAAGATTTAGGACTACAGGTGTTTGGCAGTAAACCCACTTGGTAGCAGTCTGTACCACACAGATTCACTGTTGGTAGCTGTGGCTGAGCAGTCAGACTTCTCTCAAGAAGAGTTAAGCAGTATGTGGAGTATACAAGATAGGGCAATTCTTCACAGTAAGACAAGCAAACACGCAACGAGACTCAGTGTAAAGATATTAAGGTATTTATTTATAACGGAACATCTATGGAAAACGCTATGGCACTATCACGGCAAACACTTCAATCACAATTACTCTACGAAGAAGAAACTATCAATCCCCCTAACAATATTTCGACAAGTCTAGGTTTTACCAGCACCACTTATTTTCAGACAGAGGTGTATGCCTCAACCTAGATGGCACTCTAATATTAGTTAGGACGGGAGAGAAAAATAGGCAGGTTACGAAATCAACACAGTTCAATACTTCACAGGAAAAATGCAAGGCAAGAAGGCACGAACCACAATAGATCATAAAGTTCAGAGGCCAGGCCCACTCGGAGAGAGGCAAGGCGATATGTCCCAAAAGTCTCTTAGTGGAAATGCGTTCGAGTCTGTGTAGCAAATTGTTATCGGCAGATTGAACTAGTTCAGAACAATACGTGAGAAAGCTTGGAGGCGACCCAACGGAAAGGAGAGGATTAAGACACCTCACTCGAACCGATCGAAAGGGAAGCCAGGCGGACACGGTACCTTGTTGTGGAGGGCAGCTCCGGCGGGGGCAGTTGTTCCTGCTGGTGGATGCACGTCGGGTCTTTGCCAAGAGTAGAGATTATCTCGTCGTCGAAGAAAAGTGAAGTCCGGTGCACCACCAGGTAAGAGACCAGCCGCGGAGTGCTCCGTCACAAGGCACCACCTTTTGGTCGTGGTACAGGGGTAGTGGCTATCGGGTTGCCGAGGTGCTCTGCACGGGCAATTAGACCACTGCGTCCTGAGGCGAATAGAAAGCAAATGGGACTGGTTGTTCCCACCAGCCAGGGGAAGAGACTCTCCGGCAGGGAGATCTCCTCTGTCGTCGGGAAGTGGTGAGTCGGTTCCGCAGGGCTCCACTGGAGGTGTCGTCATGCAGGTCGGCTCAGCGTTACCCTCGTCGGATTCTTAGGTCCTGTGGCGACTTCTGAAGATCCAGTCCCAAAAGCCCTGCTTTTATGCAGAAAACCCGCATTCATTCAGCCTGTCAATCAACACATGCTAAGTGGTGAGCGTGGAGGCTCACCACTTGGGCCAGTCACTCCAGAGTGCGACCGGAGTTGGCAAGGCAACTCGGTCCAGGGTGCCTAAACCCCCTCCCACACCCCTGTGGTAACCCAGACAGAATGGCACCACTTTGGAGGGTCTCTGTACAAAGCCCGCCAAAAGTGGAACAAAGGGCTCAACCTTTGGTTTAGGAGTCACAGAGACGAACACAGACGAACATAACAAGTAGTTTCCACTGCCACCAGCCAAAACTCGACGAGCGGGGACGGGACAGTGCCCCCTCGAATAACAGATCCAGGAGTAATCTAATTACCCCTACTAGTACGTCCACAATAAGATGGTTTGTACTAGTTCTGTTAGTAAATTTAGGTCTAGTAAAGCCAATGGTGACTTTACATGCCCGGGGAGACAGTAGTCAGTCCCCGGGTATGGAGTCTATGGTGGAGGTCCGCTAGGACGCCCCAGTGTTACGGCACGTAGGGTGCGGTGTAACACACATAGAAAAACATATGAGACCCTATGGAGTAAAAGACCCCATAGCCCATAGAACACATTGACATTTAAAGGAATTACCCACATACATGTCCAAGAGTGGGAGGAAAAGAGTCTCACTCTTGGCAGGATGGAAAAAAACAAACTCCAGAAATCCAGCAAAGCTGCTGGGGGACTCACTAGGTTAGGAAATTCAGCCTAAACAGAGAATTCTCCCTAACACCTGTCGTTTCCGGAACTGCAGGATAACTCGGTGGCCATTTTGTTGGCAATACAATCCTTATGTTCGGAGATGAGGACGAGATTGCCCTTACCACCGACGGAGGATCCGGAACCAGAGCCGGGCCCGGCGGGAAGCCCCCCGAACAAGAGAAGACGGATCCATCCAGCCCCGCCTTCTCAGCCCTCGCGGCCTGCTCGGCCTTTACCCACATCCCCCGTCCCTGGGGATGACACGGGAACGGACACGGCCACGACGGGTACCGACGGCGGTGATGACGGGACGGAGCTCCCATCGCCAGCCCGGGCCTCCCGTCCGACGAGATCGGATCTTTCCATACAATGATCACCAGGGCATCCAAGCTTTTTCAGCTCTGCCCCGAAGAGAAGGAAGGTTTCCTTTACCAATGGCGTGCCTCTGCTGGATGACATCTGGGAAGAGGGTCTCCCCCTTCTCAAGAACCCGTCTACGACGCCTGCCAAGAGGGATCGGTACGAGCAGAAGTACCGGGTCCCTGACGCGGCCCCTTTGTACCTTAGGGCACAACGACCCCTGACTCGGTCGTCTCAGCGGCGGCCAAGAAGAAAGCAGGGGGGGGGGGGCTTCGGCTTCAACGTCCCTGCCTGACGGCAAAGGGAAGAAGCTGGACGCAATGGAACGAGTTATCTCATCGGCGGCAACAGCTATTAAGGCGGCCAACGCCCTTGCGATCGTGGCCCGCTACGACAGGGAGTTGTGGTACAAGATCGCCCCCCTGTTGGACTTTCTACCGGATGACAAGAGGGCCGAGGCCCTGGAGATCTAGCAAGAAGGCAAAGTGGCGTCGGACCACGCCATTATGGTGGCAACGGACATTGCCGACACCAGTCTCCGCCAGCTAGGCAACAGCGTTTGCCTTAGACGACGAGGTTGGCTCAAGGCGACGGAGTTCACCCAGGATGTACAAGCCAAGGTGTTGGACATGCCGTTCGATGGGAACAACCTGTTTGGGAAAACGGTGGATGAGTCCCTCCAAGCCATCAAGGCGGATACGGAGACAGCTAGGGCCCTAGGCGTTCTCCGGCAACGAAGGCCGTCCTTTCGGAGCACCAGAGGCAAGCAGGGTGCCTCCAAGGGATTCGGTGGTGGCTCCTACGTACCGCCAAGCGGCCCGCTCCTCGTCACAGGAAGCCTATAGAGAACGAGGTAAGTCGGGTTGGCCCCCCGTCGTCGCCAGGGAGGCCAATGCGGCAAGGCGTCCTCCAAGCAAGATTGAACCGACAGCGGTGTCGGGCCCCCACCGAAGCACCCCGGTGGGGGTCCGGCTGGCGAAGTTCGTCAGCGTGTGGGAGTCCATCTCCACCGACCGTTGGGTGCTGGACGCCCTGGCCCAGGGGCACGTCCGAGAATTTTTAAAAAAGTGCCCCTGCATTCCACCCATGGTCAGGAAGGAAAAGCACGTCCCTCAACTGCTATTGGAGGTAATGGCGTTGCTCTAAAAAGGAGCCATCAAGCTCGTCCTGAAGAGGCTTCGGGGCTCTGGAGTATACTCAAGGTACTTCCTAGTGAAAAAGAAGACGGGAGGATGGCGCCCCATCCTGGACCTGCGACGACTGAATAAGTACATCAAGGCACAGAAGTTCCGGATGGTCACCCTCCAGCACATGCTGGGACAGCTGGAGGAGGGCGATTTTCCTGTCGTCGTTGGATTTGGGGGATGTGTACTTCCACATCCCCATTCTGAAAGGACACCTAAAGTTCCTCAGGTTCGTGGTCCAAGGACGGCACTACCAGTTCAAGGCCCTCCCGTTCGGATTGAAGTCGGCACCCAGGGTGTTCACCAAGTGCCACGCACCGGCGGCGGCGCGGCTGCGCCTGCAGGGGATCCACGTCTACCTTTACCTGGACGACTGGCTCATCCGAGCAAGGACAAGGGAGCTCGCCGTGGATCACACAGCAAAGACCGTCCTACTGCTCACGGACCTGGGATTCGCCATCAACTTTCCCAAATCCCACCTGTTCCCATCGCAAGTCGCACTGTTTCTGGGAGCCAAGCTCGACACAGTGGCGTGTCTGGCCTCGCCGTCGGAGGAAAGGACGAAGGCCATCCTGGGCAAGGAGCAGCGTCTGCTGGCCACGGACGTGGCCAGAGTGAGGTCCATCAAGTCCCTCCTCGGGATGATGTCCTCCTACATATATCTCGTGCGCCTGTGCACGCTTCGGATGCGCCCTCTGCAAGAGTTCCTCGACTCCCGCTGGATCCAAGCGACGGGCAGCTTCGAGGACAGGATCCTGCTCGACGAGACCTTCCGATGAGCGATCCGGTGGTGGGGCAACCACGCTCATCTGACGGCGGGCACAGACTTTCAGACCCCATCCCACCAGATAACGGTGACGACGGATGCCTCCCTGGAAGGGTGGGGAGTGCACACCGGAGAACTTCACGCGAGAGGCCTTTGGCTCCCGGAGGAGAAGACGCTCCACATCAACATCCTGGAGCTCCGTGCAGTGTTCTGGGCCCTCGGGTCCTTTCTCCCGTCCCTCAAGGGCAAGGTGGTGAGAATCTTCACTGACAACACCACCACAATGTTCTACATCCGGAAGCAGGGAGGAACCAGATCCCCAGCCCTCTCCAAAGAAGCCCAAGATCTGTGGCATTGGGCCGTCGCCCAAGGGATATTTCTGGTGCCCTTTCATCTGGCAGGGATAAAGAACACCATCGCCAACTCAGTCAGCAGGGAGCTGCGCTTGTGCCACGAGTGGGAACTATGTCAGGATCAAGTGGATCGACTCTTCTGACGATGGGGCAAACCGCAGCGACCTGTTCGCGACAGCGACGAACTCCAAGTGCCAGAGGTTCGCCAGCAGTCTTCCCCAGCCGAGGAGCATGGGTGATGCTTCCTCGTTCACCTGGCACGGCCTGTTCCTATATGCGTTCCCTCCGTTGCCGTTCCGACTCCTCAACCAGCTCAAGAGGTCCCGGTGCAGGATGATCCTAGTCGCACCGGCTTAGCCAAGGTAGATCTGGTTCCCGGACCTTCTGGACTTGTCACCGTCCCCACCAGTCAAGCTGCCGATGGACGCAGATCTTCTCTCCAGAGAAGGAGGCGCCATACTTCATCACGACCCGGAGTCGCTGAACTTGCAGGCCTGGCTCCTGCAGCACTAGAGTTTGGAGGGTACGATAGCCCGGCTGACTGCACAGAGGTCCTTGCAAAAGCCAGGGTGTCCTCAACTCTCAAGTGCTACGGACACAAGTGGAAGAGGTTCTCTGTCTGGTGCCGTGCACAGATGATTAACCCTCTACGGATTACAGCCCCTCAAGTGCTGCCGTACCTACTGTCGCTGGCTAAGGCTGGACTGGCTCACGCCTCCATCAAGATGCATCTGGCTGCGATCTCCCGATACACCAGAACCACAGGACGGGCGTCCTTGTGGTCACATCGACTGGTGAAGGAATTTATGAAAGGACTGTTCCGATCATTCCCGCCGGTGAAGGCCCCTGCCCCGGCGTGGGAGCTCAACGTGGTGCTAACTAGGCTCATGGGGGGGCCCCATTCGAGCCTATGCATTCAGTGCCGTTGAAGTTTCTGTCGTGGAAGACAGCATTCCTCTTGGCCATCATCTCTGCACGACGAGTGGGAGAGATCTAGGCCCTGTCTTGCAAGCCTCCATACTTGACTTTTCACGACACGAGGGTGGTGCTGAGGACGCACCCCTCCTTCATGCCCAAGGTGCCGTCGGACTTCCACCTCAACGAGCCCTTGGTGTTGCCAATTTTCTTCCCGTCGCCTTCGTCGCCGGCTGAGAGAACTCTGCACTTGCTGGATGTAGCTAGAGCGCTGAAGTTCTACGTGGACCGCACAAAGAGTTTCCGGAAGACATCACAGCTGTTTGTGAACTTTGGACCTGTGAATCAAGGGAAGGCTCTCTCGAAGACTTCCATTTTCAGATGGCTCTCCGGCTGCATCATGCACTGTCACCGGTTGGCAAACCGACCGCTGCCAGGCCGTCCGAGAGCCCATTCAACCAGAGCGATCGCTGCTACTACGGCGTTCCTGTCTGGTGTGCCCCTGCTGGACATCTGCAGGGCTGCTACGTGGAGGTCGACGCACACCTTCACAAGATTCTACTGCGTCGACCGGGATTCCAGTGAGGAGTCCAGGGTCGGCCAAGCGGTGCTGCGCAACCTGTTTGCTTAAGGTGAGCCTGGTGAGGAGGTAAGAACTGCTTAATGTCGAGTTTTGATGTAATGCTTAATGTTGAGCTTTTTTTCCACCTCCCGTTGGTTGTGCATGTGTGTACTATGTATTCTTATATTCATGAGTATGAGAATCCATTCCAGACCCCATGCTGGAGAAGGAACAAGTTACTTACCTGTAACTGTTGTTCTCCAGCCCCTCTACGGCTCTTCACTTGGTCATACTGCTACTTTGCGTGCTACCAAATCTGAAGATTGTTGCCAGAGCCGGGGCTTAGGGAGAGGGCAGTCATTGGCTGCGGAACCCAGAGACCAGTGATTGGTTACTACTGAGAAAGACAGATCAGAAACGAAACTGATACTGATTTTTTCTTTACTGAGGATTCCCGGCCTGACGACGGGGAATATTCATGAGCATGTGAATCCATGCCAGACCCATGCTGGAGACCAACAGTTACAGGTAAGTAACTGTTCCATCTTCAATGGTGGTCGTCCGCCAGCAACCTTTCAGTGGGGACCTCTTTCGAGAAGCCCTGCCCACAAGTAACGGCTACTACTGACTTCTCCCTTCTGGGATGGGGAGTGACACTGCGTCACCTCGAGGTGTCCGATTGGTGGACGCTCCAGGACAAGCGCTTCCATATCAATTACCTAGAGCTCCTGGCAGTTTTTCTGGTGCTCCATGCTTTTTTTTTTAAACTTTAGTTATTGGTTGTGGTACATGTCATTGCAGCAACACTTAAATTACATCTGAACATTATTGGGATGAGTAATTTAGACACACTTCGTATAATACAGGATACATAGTCAATGCCCATCATGCCCTTGTCGGGCTTTGTTCATCTGACACCCTTTCGCATAGATATACCCTGAACGGGCCCCATATATCTTTGGGTCTGCTTGTCCTTGGTAATGTCATCACGTATTGTTCCTCACATTAATTTACGTATGCAAGTTCTTTGAGGTAGTGGTTTACGTGTGGCGCATGTGGGCTCTTCCAGTTTTGAAGCATACACTTCTTGGCCACCATACATGGTACATTAAACAGTCTTCTGGTTACTTCTGCCCTTTTGTCTATGTCCCCAAATAATTATTTCTCTGGGGAGTGAGGTCAGCTGGAACCTGTGTTATCTCCTATATTATCTCGGCTCCCTCCCTCCAAAACCCAGTAATAAGTGCACAGCTCCAGTACATGAGGAATGAGTCAGCCAACGGGTTTCCACATTTCTGGCAGTCACTAGGGCAGTCTTCTGTGAATTTAGCGATTTTTGGCTGGCGTATAGTGGAGTTTATTCAGTAACTTGAACTGGATGAGCCGCAGGCTGGAATTAATAGATACTTTCTTGGACAGCCCACAGTATTTCAACAATTTGTTGTCTTCGATTGAGATCCCCATGTCATTTTCCCAGGAAGCCTTGATTATGTTGAGCAAGGGTGTGTGTGTTTGTATTATCGTGTAAAGTTTAGGGACAATCGTGCCGTACTGAGAGGACAACGATACAAAGCATTCATGTGTTGGGGGCTTATCTGGGAATAGTGGCCACCAAGCCCTAGAAGCCAGCCGCATGCGATGGTATTGGAATATACAAAGCAGTCCCCTTCCCCCAGCACAGCGGTCACAAAATCTTCTTGAGTGACACATATTCCGTTGGGGGACATATGCTGCATCTTTATTTCCCTGTTGGGGTCCCATATCTACTGCATATCTGTATCAAATGAGAGCAAAATACCAGAATAGTTCCAGAGAGGAGCATTGGAGTTATAGGGTGTTTCTAGTTGTAGCCGTTTATAAATTTTAGACCAGGCGTGGACTGTTGTGTTAACTGGGTCAAACTTGCATTCATCTTTATGTTGTGTTTTAAATAGGATAGAACGTAGATCTGTTGGGAGCGCGGTGTGTCGCTCTAAGGGTATATGTGGTGCATTGTCTAGAGGCTCATACCAGTGTTTGGCAAACTGAGCCTGTGCCACCAGGTAGTACAATTCAAAGTCTGGAGCAGCTATGCCGCCTGTGTCATATGGTTCAACCATCTTCTTCCACTTCATCCTGGCCGTACCCCCATTCCAGACAAACGCTATGGCTATGGATCTTAGGGAATCAAAACATTTTCTGCCTGACCATATCGGGATGTTACTAAATATATACAGTAGTTTAGGTAGGATTACCATCTTTAAGATTGCAACCCGGCCAATCAGTGATATAGGGAGTCTGTCCCACAACTGGAGTTTGGTTGAGATCGTACTCAGTTGTTTATGATTATCCGTGTACAAAGAAGTTGTCTTTTGACACGAGGATCCCCAGGTATCTTATTCCTGTGGGTGACCATTTAAGTCTGTATGAATTTGTTGGACATCTAGTGGCGGGAGTCAGGGGAAACATTTTGGATTTAGAGCTGTTGGTTTTATAGCCAGAATACTCTGCAAACTCGTGTATGGTTTCCATTGCAGGGCCTAGATTAACTTCAGGTTTGCGGATGTACAGTAGAGTATCATCTGCATATAGGGATATCGACTGGGTCAATCCCGCTATTCTGATTCCTCTGTTTCTGGTTTTGCCTAATGGCCGCCGCAACCGGCTCTATTGTAAGTGCGAATAGTATGGGGGAGAATGGGCACCCCGTCTGGTACCCCTGCCCAGACTGAAGATATCTGAGTGTTCGGTTGGTCAGTACCCTAGGCACAGGTCCAGCGTACAGTAGATTGACACATTTGTAGGAAATAGGGACCTATGCCAAACTTTTCAAGTATGGCAAATGGGTATTTCCATGACAGTGAGTGAAACGCCTTTTGGGCATCCAGGGAAACCGCCACTGCTTGAGCCTCAGGTTTGATCTGGGCCATGATCCCGAACAGCCTCCGTAGGTTCAATGCAGTTGACCTCGTCGGGATAAAGCCACACTGGTCTGGGTGGACCAGCTGGGACGTGTTGGGCAGAAGTCTCATGGCTAGCAAAGATCTTGGCATGCACAGTTTATTAATGAATGGGGCCTTGGCAGGTGCCTTGACCCACATTTGAACTATTAAGCTACAACATTTGGTGCTGTGGGCTTAGAAAATCCAAGATGGCTGAAAAGCCCACATTTGCGCCAGAATCCAGGAAAACCGTGCAGTTTTGCGCACACCAAAATGGTCACCTGACATGCCACCCACCAGTGCAAGCGTGATGGGCCAGAAGCGTCACGAGCGAAATCAGTGCAAAGGAATATGGTGCTGTTAAAAATCTGTTTTAATTGATGTCAACAATTGCTAAAATCATAGCCACAAAATTACTCTACTGCAGAATCTATAGCAATACACTGTTAGTAAATGCTATCAAGTAAAATCCCTTCTTTTTAAATGTATTCTTTCAAGACAGCTCCCCAAAATGGGTGCAGTACCAGCGCTAGACACTAACCGGCGCTAGCGGTCTAAACTCCGACAGGAGGCTTGTCTTTCAGGAGCTGACAAGGAACCCGAGTTAGCTGGAAACTTCAAAGCCTTGCTGGTTAATGAGAATTCTTAACACCTACTGTTCACAGGCCTGGTTGCATTTTGCTGCCCCCACCAAAAGGAGATCACACCTCTCTGATTGAATCAGGGAAGGGGACTGCAGGAAAACGGAACAATGAACTTTCCTTGGCTGAGGCAGATGCTAAATCGGGGGTCGTAAATGGCTTCCTCTTGGAAGGAAATGGGAGGGGGGCGCTGCCTCTGGGAGCCACCTGAGCTGGAGGCGGGGACAGACAGAAATTCCCCCATGTGCTTTGTAACCTAAACCACACCCATCTGGGCCAGAGCATAATTTTAAAAAGATGGCTAATTCCTAGTACATAACTGTCAAAATTATATAAATAATATAATTCCTGTGATTTTTCTGTGCACATTTTAAGAGGTGTTAGGACTCTGTGGTATGTTCTGGGGAGTAGTAGAGGAAAACGGGGTGTTACTCCGAATGTCTGTATGTTAAAAATCTGACGCTTCATCATCTGATGCCCATATTCCTTGCGCACATTTGTGTAAATTCTGGAACAGTTTAGAGGTTGTGTTCTGGATGAAAAGGGCAGACTTCTGTCAGAAGTGCACACAACATCTTACAAAGACAGGGATCGGATGGTTTGGTGCTACAGAAAATATGTTAACTGGACATATTATAATAGAAAAATTGTACATAGATAAATATGCATTTGGATCAAAAATAGATTTGTGTGCAAAGTGACAAGGGGAGGATCCTCTGACCCATAAAGGTACCTCATCACGATGACACTCCATTTCCTTCCCCCAATCAAAGGAGAGAGGAGAACTTGGCCAATGATAAGTTGAGGGGCAGGCTTAGTTATGCCCACTCACACACCCATTTTCAAAAGACATAAAAAGAGCCACTGAGACCCAGGAAGGGACATTCACTTTCCAATTCAAACTGATTACTTGCAAAGCATTTTGCCGAAACAGACAATATCCAGAAGGACCATATCCAGAACATAGAATCCAAACTTCAGAACTTGTAGCAGAGAGGCCTAGTCCACATGCTGAATCCTTCAGAGGCCTCCGAATCCAGCAACCTAACCAAACTATTCAACAGCCAGGCGAGCTGTTTGATTCTGGCCTAGAACCCTGTGCCAGAAAAACCGAGAAAGCAGAGCTGTATCCAGACCGCCGTGCAATGCCAAGAACTTTTGCCAGAACCAGGGACCAGACCGCTGTGCAGTGCCGAGACCGGAACAAGAGATCCAGAACCGAGACCAGACCAGACCTTGACGGCCTATTTCAAATTTATAGTGTGAGTACTCAGCCAGAACTGTGCAAAACCAATCTCTTAGTCTAAAATAATCCAATTCAAACCATTTTCACCTATTTAGAACTGCATCATAGAAATCGTGTGCTCATTCTGTGATTTCAAACTTGTGAAAGTGTCATTTGCCATTCTAAATCATTATTTAATTTCTGAAAATCTACCTCTACAAAATCGTCCGTATCTTTTGAACCGCGTGTGCTAGGAACGAGATTTAACTTTCATTTTAAGCTAAGAATCTCGGAAAAAGTGCTGCGAATTGAAAACTAGCTCAAACTTCTTCACCTGTAAAAAAAAAAAAAAAAAAGTGTCTTTTGCTTCCATTGCTGAAATCCGTTTTCAACCTGATAATCCCTCATGAATCACTGATAGGGTTGACCTGAACCAATCTTAGGTAGCTATCACCTACCCTGAATCTCCTATAGGGAATTAAAATCATTTTTAGCATATTTTCACTTTGTTGCAAATCACATTTAAAGTATTTTTTGCCTGTGTTTTAAAATCATCCCTGTTGCTATAAGCTTGCTAGAGGAGAACTAGAATTTGTATTGCATTTGATTGTATTCCTGAAAATTGTGTGCTCTCCTTCCATCTCCTTATATTGCATAGGAGGGGTGGGGGGGGAGTGAATTGTCAAAAGAAAAAGTGATCATATTATCTCTTGTGGAAACCATCTCAGTTATTTCTGTGCTGCATTCTTTTCCATCATTGCATTTCCTTGAACCCATAAAAGCATTCTCTGCTACTTTATCCTCTCTATACCAACTCCTAAGTAATTAAAAAAGTGTGCTAGTGTAATATTATCCATTGTTGATCAGTCATATTCATAAGTGTGCTATCAAATATTTATTTATAAAAGTGTGATATATATCTTGTTTAATTTGTAAAATCTTTTAATTTGCAAAACAAACCTACTTCTTGGCTCAGTGAGGTCAGGGGGATTCAAAGAGGGGCATTATACAAGGGTTTATCATCCAGATCTATGAACTTGTCATAAAAATATATAATTAAGGGCTTCCCTTGGGCATCCCACACTCGGCGTTGACTTAGTTGGAGTGCTGAATTGAAGTCGCTTAACATCCTATAGGAGGACATGTCGTGAGACGGCTGTCTGGGTTTGAAAAGCACGGTTATTATGGCCTCTCTCATAGTTTGGCAGAGTTCCCTTTTCATTCGCCTCCTCCCACACCAACACTAATACAGGGGCAAGCTCTGTGATGAGCTCCTTGTACAGTTCTGCTCCCAGACCGTCTGACCCATGTGCCTTTCCGGGAGATAGGGACTTGATTGCTTTAGTGATTTCGTCTAACGTTATTGTGTTTTCAAGGGCCATCCTGCTCTCTAATGGAAGTTTTGGGAGTGTGATAGTATCTAGGTACTTCACCATTTCACTAGTGGGTTTCACATCATGATCGGAATATAATTCTGCGTAAAAATCGGTGAGCTCCCTATTAATACCCTCCTCACTGGTGATCACATTGCCGTTTCTTGCCACTATGCCGGAGATCGGTGCATGGTATCGCTCAGCCTTCAATAGATTTGCAAGAGAGTGGCCTGCTTTATTTCCCTCGCCATATCGGCGCGCCCTGAGGGGGGCCGCCATGTAGAGTAGCTCCCTATTTGCCAGTTTGTTGAAATCTTGTAGACGACCGTTAATGTCTGCAAGAGTCTTTTTGTCTTGAGTAAATACTATACTGTAGTTAGTTCTCTCGGGTGTCTCTCTGCCTCCGCCAACTCAGATCTAACAGACTTCAACAATCCTGTGGATTTAGAAATCAGAATCCCCCTCATCCAAACTTTAAAGGTTTCCTATAGTGTTGCATTCCTGTGCACTGTTCTCCTGTTCTTCTCCAAGAATTCCTCAACCTCAATGTGAAGTGCTTCTGCAACAGTTGGATCTTATCGGGTGGCGTTCTCCATCTCCTCACTGGAGGTTTTACATCATCCAACATTATTTCTAATGATATTGGGGAGTGGTCTAATAGAGTGCTGGGGTGTATCTCGCATTTGTTGATCCCATTGGTGAGGTGAGGGGAGACCAGCCAGTAATCAATGCAAGACTCTGTGTCATGTACAGAGGAGTACAATGTGTATTGCCTCTCTAGTGGGTATAACGTCCTCCAGGCATCGGCCATGGACATTTGTGTTAGGATTTGTTGTATCGTAGCAGCTGCCCTAGTGGGTGCTCTATTTTTACTGGAGGATCGGTCAAGGGAGCCATCCAGAATGGTGTTAAAATCACCCCCCCACATCATACAGTCGCCATCCAGTGGGCCTACCTCATGTGCTATATTTGTATAAAAGTCTGGGTCATCAATATTGGGTCCATTTGTATTTACAAGAACCACTTCCCTCCCTGTAATGCTACCCCATACTATAACATACCGCCCCTGCAGGTCAATTTTGCTCTTGACGAATTTGAAACCCAAGGAGGGATGAACCAATGTGAGAACCCCTCTTGCCTGAGTTGAGTATTCTGTATAGTATCTTTGCTGTCCCCAGTCCCAAAGGGTGCACATGTTTACTTTCTGAAGTGCTTTGTTTCCTGTAACATAACAATTTGGGGGTGATGTCGGGCCACATAAGCTCCAACCCTCCTTGACTTAGCCTGATTGTTAAGCCCGCGGACATTCCATGTAAGGAGTTTAATTTTCAGCCCATTGGACATTGCATTGCCGTGTGCAATATGTATGTTGTATAGTCAATCATATTCATCTCAATTTCCCCCAGGTATGTGTCATTTGAAGCAATGTGTCCACAATTTTTAACCAACTGAACCCTTCCAACTGGGTCCCAGTCCCAACTCTCCACCCCCCCTTCCCTCCTGCATATTAACATGATAAAGCTATCCATCTCCTTTTTGTTTTGTCCCCCACCCCGCATCATCACCCCCAACTTGACAATGCTGCCCCCTGAATCTTAAGAACTCCCCAAAGGGCATCCCCGTAACTTGTGGAAATCTCCTGAGGGTCACTCGTTGCAGCTACATGGCTGCCCTTGATAGAGGCTCACGACTCAGATTCTAATAATTCATCAATTTCAACCAAAGTCTTCCTGTATTATAAAAGGATATAATTCACAACGCATCTCTATCTGTGGGGTCTTGTCTCTCCTCTCCTGGTCGTGGTGGCATATTTTGATCTACTGCCTGGTCTCTGGGGGGCAGAGGGATCGAGGCCTCTACATAGGCCATGGCTTTTGCTGGATTTGCAAAGAAATTTGCTCTTCCTCTGTGTTGAATTCTCATTTTTGCTGGGAAGATGAGGGCGTAGGGAACATGGCGCAATCTGAGTTGTCTCTTGACCGGTTCATATGATCTTCTCTGTATTTGGATATTAGCCGAAAAGTCTGGGTATATGTGCACTCTGTTCTCCTCATAATGCAGCGTGCCTTTTTCTCTGGATAGCCTCAGGATTGTCTCTATCTCTATACCGCCTCGCACGATAATGCACCGTCTCGCATTATCATGCAAGGTGGTGCGCCAGGCCTGGGAGGTGGTGCTAGGGTTCGGTGGGCCCTCTCGACAAGGAAGTGCTCTGAGAAGGATTCCGCGCCGAGCAGGGTTTTCAGAAGGTTTTCCACATGTCCCTCCATCGGGCCTTTACTGAAGGACTCCAACAATCCAGATATTATTCCTCCTGGATCGTGATTGAGATCCTCACACTTGTTTTGGGTTTTTTGTAGGTCTTTTTTAAGTTGCACTATGTCACAGCTGTGTTCGGTTATCATGTCTTCGTTTGTACTAATCCGATTTTCTGCTTCTGTGATGCATGCACTCTCCTGCTCTACCCTTGCCTTCAGGGAGCTGATTGTTGCCACTGTATCATCTAGCTTGATGTTCACTTCTAAAAAGCAGTTTTGTACAATTGTCATTAAGCGATCTTCTCTTCAGTCAGTGGGGGTCTCAGCCTGATTGTCAGACATGTATAGTGTCATCGCACTTGACCCAAGCGGCTGGAGGCTAGCAAAAGAGTCCATCGGGCTGGTTTTCTTGGTTCCTGAACCTTTCTTCTCGTGGTGTCCCATATCGCGCAGCTTTCCACCCAAGAGTGGACTGTTATCCCACGTATTTGTATCAATATAGGCCTATTTCGTTCTGGTGTTCTTGGCACAGTGTAGTTGCTTCCTAAATTTAAGTAGCTGGTTCACACTTTTTTTTCCAATCCCTCAAATCTGCCCCACCCGTCTCCACTGGCGTTGTGCCGCCTGTAACACCCTTGGGGTATTAAGGATTTGGCCTCGCCACAGTTCTTTCAGATGTTATATCAGGTTTTCTCAGTGTTGCATATGGGGGTCTGCTGCAATGTGGGCGGCGATTCGATCTGCGCAGCAGTTTGCACTTGTTCCAAGAGCTAGTGTGTGCTTCTCCCAAGGAGGGCGTCCACCAGTGCTGAACGTTGAAGTGGGATAGAGTTTTAGTAAGGGCACTACGGCAGCTGCTAATGACCGGGCTTCCTTTTGTAACAGTGCTCGGTCTAGGGTGCCCTGGTGGGAGTACCGTTAGGGTGTGGAGGTAAACTGGAGCGCCCCCCTTGTTCTCAGTCTTTTTTGCTTTTACCACGTTGTGTTCCACATTCCTGCCATCCAGAGTTTCACACACCTGGCCGCAGAGGATTTTTGGTGTGGGTGTCAGGCTGTTTCCTTGTATGGTTTGCACCGCTATTACGTTGCTTGTATGGTGCAAGTCACAAGTACTTTATGCAGCGTGTACATATGTTCCATTTGTTACCTCAACACAGTCAATAAGCACCAAATGTCCAGCCTTCAATGTCTAAATCAACCCATTCGCTAGCTCCCACCACTTTCGTGTAGCTTGTTCAGTCCCTTCACTTCCAGTAACGTATGTACCAGCCGAGTCTAGGAAGTCTCGGGTTTCTCCCCGTGACCACAACGGGTAAATATGGCCAAGCACTGCAAAATGTTCGCTCGTCGCAGGATATGAATTATTTACCCTTTGTTGCAGTGGTTTTCAATCCAGCACTCTTCCTGCTGATACGATTTGTTGGGGTTCCTTGTGTGCCGTTGCACGTACCCAGCCAGTTGTTGCTCTCAGCGGCCGCCCTCCTCCTCCTCCTCGGTGAGAGCGGCCGCAGTGCTGTTGTATTGCAGCCGGTGGCGTCTCCAGCAGTGTGGGGCCCCAATGTGTCCCCGGCCGCAGCCCCCTCAGGCCGTGTTCTGTGTTCGTGGAGGACAGCGGGAGGTGCAGAGCATTAGCACCGCCGGGATGTTCTCTTCGGCGCGTGTGTTCACAGCCGCTGCTCCACCTAAGGGTGGACTGTGTTCTCCCACGTATTCATGACTACATAGGACTGTTTCGTCACGTATTCGAAACAATAGTGACCCTTTCATATATTATCTCTGTCTAGCGTACTTCCCGTTGCTGAGATTCATTGGTGTTCCCAGTGCAACGTCCTGAGGATCCGACGGATTGCTGTCCTTGGTTCGGGTAGTCTGCAGGGTCGCTATTCTGTGGCCAATGATGTCGGCCGCTGTACGAGGTCACTTCTTGATCCAGGCCCGCGGCAGCAGTCCTCAGTCTATGTTCTGCGCCCATGGGTTACAGCGGCAGGGGGGAGAGCGGGCAAAGGGCAACCACACAACCGGCAGGGTGCTGCCCCAGTGCGTGTGCTCACAGCCGTATTAATTGAGGCAGCGTTCGGTCTTCGGGTGCCTCAGTGATCTTCCGCACCCACCTCAGGATACCGCCTGTCACCGGGTGTTTGTTGGACGCCGCGGCCGCCGATTCCCCGGAGCACACCCCAGGGATCTCATTAAATGTGTTCGGCCCACCGGGTCGCCGTCGGGCATTCAGCCATTGTATTCTGGTACCGGCCCTCAATGCGTTTTTTTCTTTTTTCCTCCTCCTGCGGAGCATAGCTTTGCTTTGCTCTCCTGTAGGGCGGGATAGACAGCCACTCCAACCGTGAACTCGACCACTGCTGCATTATTATGGGTTTGTTGGCACTGCAGCGTCCTCACGCTACCCCTCCCCCACTCGGCCCTTCACTGGTCTCCACCCTCGGTGTGTCGTGGCTTTTCTATGGCGCTCTCATGCGGCATCTCCCATGCCGTGGTACCGTTGTGGATTCCTGGGCCAATATCTGCGTTGGTTGCCGGTAGATTTTTAGTGTTTTCCGGAGATGTACTATAGATCTTCCGAATTCAGTATCTTGATGTTGCTGATGTCCAGGTGGCCCCTGGAAGGATCAATTTCTGTAAAGGATCTTAGTGGGGTCGGAGCTCTACTCTCGGGCAGCCATTTTCTACGTGCGGTTCAGCGCCCCCCCCCCCCCCCTCCCCCCCCTGGCGCTCAATGCTTTTCAACCCTCTATCACCAACAGTGTGGTTCGAATTTGCATGAACCTTTCCGTAGTGATGTTCTACATCAACAAGCAGGGGGGCACCAAGTCTCTCCTCTGGTGGACCTTGCTATTCGAATTTGGAATTGGACTATCCAACACAATGTCTGGCTCCAAGCTGTGCACATTCCAGGTCACATCAATGTGGCTGCAGACTCCCTCAGCCGCCAATCTACGGCGAGTTACAAGTGGGCGATTAACACCGATGTTCTCCCCAAGATCTTCCAGCAATGGGGTTCTCCAGCGGTGGACCTCTTTGCGACCTCATCGAACTGGAGACGCCCTCTTTATGCTTCCAGGGACGGGCTCGGAGTATCTTCTTTGGGGGACGCAGTCGAGATCCTGTGGGACAACATGAACGCTTACGCTTTTCCTCCTTTGCGGCTGATTCATCGGTCGCTCTGGAAACTCAGGAGTGCCTCTGGCTGCACCCTCCTCTTCATAGCTCCTTGGTGGCCAGCCAGGTTCTGATTTTCGGAACTGCAGCACCCGTCGGTGTGCTCCCCGATCAGGCTGCTGCAGATTCCCAACCTTCTTTACCAGAGCAATCACCAGTTGTGGCATCCCTACCCACAATCCTTCTGCTTGGCGGCCTGGTGCCAGAGTTCCGATCATTAGCGCAGTTCAACCTCTCCGAAGATAACATGCGTATAATTCTACGAGAGCTCAATACAGGAGCAAGTGGTTCTGTTTTTGCCATTGGTGTCTAGCCAAAGAGCTTGATCCCACACAGGCTTCTATTGACTGTCTTGTCTTTTGTATCTGACTTTGTAGCCTCTGGCATCCATGTCTTATGCATGCCCCTCATCCCAAATGGCATCTAAATGTGGTCCTCACCGCTTTGTCATAAGCCTTTTAAACCTATGGCCACTACGAAACTCAAGTACCCTTCTTGGAAGGTGGCTTTTTTGATTGCAGTAACATCTGCAAGACACGTAAGTGAGCTTCAAGTGCTCTCTACCGAACATCCGTTCCTAACTTTACACAAGGATAAGGTTGTGCTTCACACTCGCCCTTCTGTCCTCCCTAAAGTGGTTTCTGATTCCATTTAAACCAGTCAATATCTTTTCCTGGTCTTCTTCCCGAACCTGGTCTCCGATGCCGAGAGGGTTTTACACAACCTAGATGTCAGACGCGCTCTGAAGATTTACCTCAACAGAACAAGCGAACTCAGAAGTTCTTCACAACTCTTTGTATGATGACCCAAAAGGGAAAACGGCCCACAAAATTAAAGACCTTCAGCCCCCAAAGGGAATTCATGCACATCTGGTCCGTGGCAAAGCGGCTCCTCTTGCCTTCCAAAAATACAATCCTTGGGAGTCCATTGCAAGGCGGCTACGTGGGCCTCCCCATCGGCTTTTTGCGGACATTGCCTTAACCTGAGCTCCCGGGCTGATGCTCAATTTGGCATGGCAGTTCTTAAGAATTTGTTCCAATCAGGGAATTTCCATCCACCCGTAATACCTATAGTCGGTGCTTGGAAATCTCGCACAAGTATGGAGGAAAGGGGACGGGACGTAGGAGTATGGCATACTCACCATACTGACTACCTTACTCCTAGTCCCCTTTGCTCCATACGCCCACCCGCTGTGCCCTCTAAGTATCCTCTATTGTTGCTAAATGGTCCTGGACCTGGCGATAGAAAAGAACTGAAGGGCGAAGCGTGGGGTAGAGCTCAGGAAGACAGTCACGTGTGGTGGCCCCGCGTAAAAATAAAAGCACAACATTTTTGATGCTTTAATGTGCTCCAGTCCCGTCCTGATGGACGGAATGTCTCACAAGTATGAAGGAAAGGACTACGGACTAGGAGTAAGGTAGTCACTACAGTGAGTAACTTTGACATTGTTTTGTGGTCTTTGTTTTATCGCACTTCACCAATTGCTTGTTGACTTGTAGTATATGGCAATGTTTACTTTCTACCTTTTTGCCAGGATTCTTAATCCCTGCATTATCGACCTTCAATGTCTAGAGTCTGTATCAGACTTGCTTTTAAAAATGTTTATTATCTTTTGCTTTTTTATTTTAAAGAGAACTGATACTAAACGCCTTCTTTACCCCAAGCTTTAGATTTTTGCACCATTTGATTGACTTTTTCCCTATCACAGAGTTGACCACACATTGGTTCTTGTTTTCGCTTGCACTTGCAACTCTTTTCATGGCTATTACTAACTTTGCAGTCTGTACCTCAGGCTCAGTTTTTGCAGTTGGCCCTCCTTTCTTGCTGGGCTTTGTCTCTTGTTTACACAATACGTGGCCACCAGATCCCATAAATCCTATCACTGGTTGTGCAGCTTAGAATTTGTTATGTAGTGTCGAAGTCTTGCGTCGGCACTTCCCAGGGGTTATCTGCTTTCTGATTTTCACCACCTCCCAGTGTTCAAGTAGTTTCTGGAGGTCTCTTGTTTTGAGTGCTTGTTGGTTCTCACCACCTCTCAGCTTCTATACATTCGGATCACCACAGTGCCTCTTTGAACCATCTCCTTACCAGTCTTGATAGCTGCCTCATTGGGTTTGGTTTCTGCAGCTGGCCTTAGTTGGATGAGGGACTGGAGGGCAAACTTTTGAGTATGACTGACAAATGACTGTTTGCTTCAGCATGCTCCCCACATTTCCAAATATTTGATCTTTTTATCCAAACCCATCTCTCTCTGTCCCTTCGTTTTCTACGGGGTGTGTATAGAAATGCTCAGGATGGCAACTGAAAGGCTTCCCAAATAAAGCAGTCTTATTTCTGTTCTGCTCCTTAACTTCATCGGCTACTTCAACCCCCGGCACCCTCGTCTGATTGGGAAAGTGTCCATGTTGGATGACAGCAGGGAAGATGAGGGAGAGGTGAGGTAAAGGGCTGCAGCACTATTTAATGGACGCAGTCAGTGAATATCGAGCTAGATTTCTTAATTTAGCAGGTCTTGGGTAAGTGGGTTTCCAGAGTGACCTAGAGGTTGTCTTGAGGATTACTGGTAGAGAATGCACTATTCACCACTGACCTGCACTCCTTCCTGCCAAACAGTGGACAAGTCACTCATAAACATACACACTTCTGTTAATGAAGCGCTAAACAAGGAAATAGTGGATTACACGCTACAACCTTTCTTTAACAAGTTCCCCCTCCAGACTGGTCTGTGGTTGCGCACCTCAGTTTTTAGACTGCAGCCTTCTCTCGAAACCTCAACTCTTTAGATATATAGTCAGCATTATGAAAGTGAACTTGACAAATTGCTAAAGGCCACGCATGTGCTGCATCCTTAGATAGCATAGGTGTGATGGGAAAGGTCCATCTCAAGCTCTACATTGGGCTTGATGAAACCACGTCCATCCACAAGCTATTTGCCATTTTTGTTCATTGGTACCATCTTCTTGTAGATTATTTCTGCTCATTATTCTCCAGCATGGGGTCTGGCATGGATTTACATGCTCATGAATATTCCCCGTCCTCAGGCTGGGAATCCTCAGTAAAGAATAAATCGGTATCAGTTTCATTTCTGATCTCTTTCATACTGTCCCCAGCCAATGACTGCCCTCTCCCTAAGCCCCGCCCCTGGCAGCCATCCTCAGATTTTTACCACACGTTCAAGTGTTGGGAGTCCTCGTGCTATAGCTCTCGAGCTTTTACTGCGTTTTGCGCTTTTTCAAAGAGATTTATCTCATTTTTCGGTTTAATCGAGCCTCAAGCTCCACCGTTTCTACTTCCGATCAACGGAGACCCGTTTCGGATTTATCTACGCCCCTCAAGGGTGAAGTTTTCGTCGAGTTACGCTTCTTGGAGGATTCCAGAAGTTTCTGAGGCCTACCTCGTGGACGAGAAGAACATGGCCCAGGAGAAGGGAAGCTCGACTCCCGGCAAACTGATCAGGATCTGCCCTGGATGCAACCTACAAAATGTGTTCAAGGAGGACAAGCATTCGAAATGCCTTTACTGCCTCCACGAGGACAAAACGCACATGGAGAAGGACTGTGCATTTTGCATGAACATGTCGGATCGGACTATGAGGGATCGTCGGACCCGTCTCTCCAACTGGCTGGAAGGCAAGAGCCCAGCAGGTGAGAAGAAGTCCGAGCGGTCTTCTAAGTCCTGTGAGGGCGCCCCGGCGACGGGGGCCCAACAGAAGGCAAAGCACTGCAAGTCCGTGGGCACCGGGAGCGCTGAACGGGCGGGCTCCTCGGCTGCCAGACAGGGCGCACCTTCACTGACGCCATCAACCACAAGCCAACGCTCTGGCTCAGGGAAGAGCATTCCCTGGCTCAGGGAAGAGAAAATCCAAGAACCCGGCTAAGCTTCTGGAGAGGCCCCAGTCGATTTCGAAAGAACCGGCCGATGGGGAGCGAGGCGGTGACCCTCCCCCTAAGGTGAAGGCCTCAAGCGCGCCCAAGGTGGTGAAGGCCTCAAGCGCGCCCAAGGTGGTGAAGGCCTTGATTTCCCCGGCTAAGGCCTCTAGCGAGGGAGTTGCTGCGGCCCTGGCGAAGCCTGTGGAGGCTATCCCAGTGGAGGCGACCTCGGGGCCCAGATTTTCCCTGCCTCGGCAGAGGTAATCCTCTTTTAAGCCCATCGAGAAGACCCCCGTGAAGATCCTGGTGGAAAAAGAGGGGGGGCCGGTGGCCGTTACGGACACAACCTCCGAGGAGGAACTGACTGAGAATTTGGAAGAGGCCCAGTCCCACGGGAGGAATCACGACGAGGGGGACGAGAGCGAGGGTGGCAACGACGACTAGGTTCCCGTGGAGGAACAACCGTCGCTCCCGGCACGCCTGTCGCAACCCGAGCTGCAGGACAACTCGGCGTCCATTTTAACACCTGCCAAGAGGGACCGGTACAAGTAGTAGTACCGGGTCCCCGACGTCGCGCCGTTGTGCCTTAGGGCACAGGCGACCCCGGATTCGGTCGTCTCAGCAGTGGCCAAGAAGAAAGCGGGGGGGGGCATCGGCTTCAACTTCCCCACCAGAAGGCGAGGGAAAGAAGCTGGATGCCGTGGGACGACGAGTCATCTCATCGGCAGCGACGACGATTAAGGCGGCCAACGCCCTACTGATTGTGGCCCGCTATGACAGGGAATTGTGGTACAAGATCACCCCCCTGTTGGACTTCCTCCCGGACGACAAGAGAGCAGAGACCCTGGCGATCCTACAGGAGGGTGAGGTCGCATCGGACTATGCCAGAACTGTGGCCACAGACATTGCTGACACCCGTTTCCGCCAGTTGGTTAAGAGTTTGCCTTCGACGGCGGGGGTGGCTCAAGGCGACGGATTTCCACCAGGACGTGCAAGCCAAGGTTTTGGACATGCCCTTCAACGGGAACAATCTGTTTGGAAAGACAGTGGATGAGTCGCTGCAGGCCATAAAGACCGAAACGGAGACGGCTCGGGCCTTAGGAGTTCTGCAGCAACGGCGGCCGCCCTTTCGGAACTTCAGAGGCAAGCAAGGTGCCTCCAAAGGATTCGGCGGCGGATCCTCGACCTACCGTCAGGCAGCCCGCTCCTCATCGCAAGAAGCCTACAGGGGACGAGGCAAGTCAGGTGGATCTCGCCGTCGTAGCCAGGGAGGCCAAGGAAGCAAGGCTGCTTCCAAGCAAGACTGAACCGGCCGTTGCGTCGGGCCCCCACCGAAGCATCCCGGTGGGAGGCCGGCTGGCGAAGTTTGTCAGCGTGTGGGAGTCCATCTCCACCGACCGTTGGGTGCTGGATGCCCTGGCCCACAGGCACACTCTGGAATTTCTAAACAAGTGCCCCCGAATTCCTCCACTGGCCAGGAAGGAAAACCACATCCATCAACTGCTGTTAAAGGTAAGGGCGATGCTTAAGAAAGTTGACCATCGAGCTCGTCCCAAAGAGGCTCTGGGGCTCCGGAGTATACTCAAGATACTTCCTCGTTAGGAAGAAGACAGGAGGTTGGCTTCCCATCCTGGACTTGCGTCGGCTAAACAAATACATCAAGGCACAGAAGTTCCGGATGGTCACCCTCCAGCAAGAGCTGGGCCAGCTGGAGGAAGGCGACTTCCTATCGTCGTTGGATTTGGAGGATGCATACTTTGACATCCCTGTCCTAAAAGGTCACCGAATGTTTCTCAGGTTCGTAGTCCAAGGGCAGCACTACCAGTTCAAGGCCTTCCCATTCGGATTGAAGTCGGCACCCAGGGTGTTCACCAAATGCCTGGCACCAGTGGCGGCGCGGCTGCGCCTGCAGGGGATCCACGTCTACCCCTACCTGGAATACTGGCTCATCCGAGCAGGGACAAGGGAACTCGCCCTCGAACACCCAGGTCCGGCTGCTCACGGACCTGGGATTCGCCATCAACCTCCCCAAACCCCACCTGGTTCCGTCGCAGGTCGCGCTGTTTCTGGGAGCCAAGCTCAATACAGTGGCGCGACTGGCCTTGCCGTTGGAGGAAAGAACGCAAGCCATCCTGGGCAAGGTACAGGGTCTGCTGGCCAGTGAGGTCCAAGTCCCTTCTCGGGATGATGTCCTCTTGCATCAATCTGGTGCGCCTGTGCAGGCTTCGGATGCGCCCTCTGCAGGAGTTCCTCGACGCACGTTGGATTCAAGTGACGGGCAGCTTCGAGGACAAGATCTCGCTCAACAAAGTATTCCGCCAAGCAATTCGATGGTGGGGCACCCGTGCGCATCTCGTGGCGGGCACAGACTTTCAGACCCAAGCATACCAGGTGACGACGGATGCCTACCTGGAGGGGTGGGGAGCGCACACCGGAGATCTTCACGCGAGAGGCCTGTGGCTCCCGGAGGAGAGGCCGCTCCACATCAACATACTGGAGCTCCGAGCAGTGTTCTGGGCCCTCAAGTCATTCCTCCCGTCCCTCAAGGGCAAGGTGATGAGGATCTTCACCAACAACACCTCCACGATATTCTACATCCAGAAGCAGGGAGGAACCAGATCCCCAGCCCTGTCCAAGGAAGCCCAGGATCTGTGGCACTGGGCCGTTGCCCAAGGGATGTTTCTGGTACCTTTTCATCTAGCAGGGATAAGAAACACCATCGCTGACTCACTCAGCAGGGAGCTGCGCTTGTGCCACGAGTGGGAACTACGCCAGGATAATAATAATTTGGCATTTATATAGTGCTACGAACCCTTAGGTATCTGAGCGCTGCTTATTATTACCCACGGGGTGTGGTGCTCCTTCCTCGACCTCGAAAGGATGAAATGCTGAGTTTGGCCCAGCCAGGATTCGAACCTGCTTTAGCAGGCTCTGCACAGATGTCAAAACGAGCGCTCTACTCGCTGTGCCACTTGACCAGCCGATCAAATGGATCAACTCTTCCGGCGATGGGGCAAACCCCAAATCGACCTGTTCGCGACGGCTACGAACTCCAAGTGCCAGAGGTTCGCCAGCAGGTTTCCCCCAGCCGAGGAGCATGGGAGATGCTTTCTCGTTCCCCTGGGACGGCCTGTTCCTGTATGCATTCCCTCCGTTGCCATTGCTGCTCAGGCTCATCAACTCAAGAGGTCCCGGTGCAGGATGATCCTCGTTGCACCGAGGTGGCCGAGGCAAATATGGTTCCCGGACCTTCTGGACTTGTCAGCGTCCCCACCAGTCAAACTGCCGACAGACGCAGATCTTCTCTCCACAGAAGGAGGCGCCATTCTTCATCACGACCCAGAGTCGCTGAACTTGCAGGCCTGGCTCCTGCAACACTAGAGTTTGGAGGTACGATATCCGGGCTGACTGCAGAGAGGTTCTTGCAAAGGCCACAGCGTCCTCAACTCTCAAGTGCTACGGATACAAATGGAAGAGGTTCTCTGTCTGGTGCCGTGCACAGAAGATTAACCCTCTACGGATTACAGCCCCTCAGGTGCCACCATACTTAATGTCGCTGGCCAAAGCTGGACTAGCTCATGCTTCCATCAAGATACATCTGGCAGCGATTTCCTGATGCACCAGAACTGCAGGACGGTCGTCCCTGTGGTCTCATCACCTGGTGAAGGAGTTTATGAAAGGACTGTTTCGATTGTTGCCGCCGGTGAAGGCTCCAGCACCAGCGTGGGAGCTCGACGTGGTTATGACCAGGCTCATGGGCCCGCCATTCGAGCCCTTGCATTCGGCTCCGTTGAAGTTCCTGTCGTGGAAGACCGCGTTCCTTGTGGCCATCACTTCTGCACGACGCATGGGAGAGATTCAGGCCCTATCCTGCAAGCCTCCATACTTGACTTTCCACGAGACGAGGGTAGTGCTGAGGACACACCCCTCCTTCATGCCCAAGGTGCCGTCGGACTTCCATCTCAAGTCTTTGGTGTTACCAGTCTTTTTCCCATCGCCTTCGTCACCGGCCGAGAGAACTTTGCACTCGCTGGATGTAGCTAGAGTGCTGAAGTTCTACGTGGACCGAAAAGAGTTTTTGGAAGACATCACAGCTGTTTGTGAACTTTGGACCTGTGAACCAAGGGAAGGCTCTCTCAAAGGCATCAATTTCCAGATGGCTCTCCAGCTGCATCGTGCACTGTCATTGGTTGACAAACCGACCGTTACCCGGCCGTCCGGGCCCATTCGACCAGAGCAATCACTGCTATCACGACGTTCTTGTATGGTGTGCCCCTGCTGGACATCTGCAGGGCTGCTACGTGGAGGTGGACGCACACCTTCACGAGATTTTTTTTTTAAAATATATTTTTTATTTTATTCAAACCACACAACAATACAACAGAACATAAATAAACACATTAAACAGCATAAACACCGCAATCCCCGACCCTCCCCCCTATGAGCCTGTATGGTTTTCGCATTCAGTATCCGCTTCGTGCGGCAGGGTATCGCCGTCCTCAGATTCAGCAGGAGACGGCACTGCTCCAAACAGTTCAGCTATCAGTAATTTCCATGCCATGAGGGAGCCCATTTCTTCATCCTCCCCCGCATTACTAGCCTCTTGCCACACCACTGTTTCAGCCTCCGCCCATTTTTGTAGGTCCCTCCACCAGACCTCCACCCGTGGCTTATGACACTCCTTCCATCCCATGGGGATCCTACGTTTCGCAAGCACATATACCAAATCTCTCAGTTTCTCAACATGTTTGAGTTTTCGCGCTCTGGGATACCCCCCCAGCAAGCAGGCCCAGGCCGAATCTACTTTGAGCGTGACACCCTTTCCTGCTAGTTTCTTCGCCACTTCACCCCAGTAACTTGCGATTACTGGGCACGCCCAGAACATGTGCATCATGTCAGCATTCTCCTCGTCACACTTGGGGCACGCCTGGCGTCCAGTGTTCCGAAACTTGGATATTCTCTGGGGGGTCATGTACGCCCTATGTGTTATATATAGCTGTATCTGCTTGAACCTGGCATTTCTCTTCTGTTTCCCATTCCAATCTCAAGTGCACTAGGTCATTCCCGACCTTAGTCATCAACATCTCATACAATCTAGAGACCTCATGTCCGCCCTCCGATGTGTCATATATTAACTCAACCGTAGCATCCGGTTCATCCGCCAGGATAGTTTCAGGCCACCTACTCCGGATCTCCTGCACTACCCTATTATAAGTGACATATTGGCCTCTATGCAATCCCGACGCCTCCTCAAGTTCCTCGAACTCCATAATGGTCCCGTCCTGCCAAATGTCTCCCATAGTGACTAGCCCCACTGACTCCCAGTATGTCCTGATGATCGCCCTCAGCTGCCTGTCTCCCCTCGCCAGTGCGACCAGTGGTATCTGCGGAACACACGGCAATGGGTCCCCCATCATCCGACAGGCTCGGCGCCACATGTTCCGCCCCAAGGCCAGCATTCTAGGATGCTCCCTCATGTTTGCGCTGGCCACCCAGATCATCTCCCGCAGATAAAAGGGGGTACAATCCCTCCCGAGTAGCCTGTGTTCAGGGGTCTCATCATCGGAGAGCCACTTGGCCACATATTGCAGTTGCGCTACCACATAGTAGGCTTCAAAATTCGGCAGTTTAATACCGCCTTTATCGTAGAAGTTCTGCAGCTTCCATAATGCAACTCTGTTCCGGGTACCGTGCCACAGGAATTCCCTGCACATACTGTGCAGCTTTACAAAAAACTTCTTGGGTATCATGTATGGGATGTTGTTGAAGTAATGCAAAAGCCTAGGTAGTACAACCATTTTAAGCATAGCACCCCGGCCCATCATCGCTAATGGCAAGCTCTCCCAGAACCTCATGCATTTCCCGATCTTCCCAATGGCTAGTTCAGTATTGTGCCTATGTTCTTCCTCTATCGTGTGATACACGTCTATTCCCAGGTAGCGGAAAGAGCTCGTCGCCCACGGAATCTGCAACACTGGAAACCTCTCCACAGGAGTCCCCACATAGCTACCCAGCGGAAATAGAGTAGATTTCTGGGGGTTCACCGCTATACCAGACAGCCGGGCATATCTCTCCATCACCTCCAAGACATACCACAGATTTTCTTCCGGGTATCTCAGATATAGTAGCATGTCATCTGCATACAGGGATATAAGGTGACACTCCCCTCCCACCTCGATACCGATCGGGTCATATTGCTGCCGGAGGTAAATTGCTAGGGGTTCCAGGGCCAATATGTACAACATTGGGGACCAGGGGCACCCCTGCCTAGTGCCTCTGCCCAGCTGCCATCTTTCCGACACCACTGCACCCGTGCGGACCCTGGCCAGTTGTGCACTGGCCCACCTAATGTAGCCTGGCCCCACTCCATACCCTCCTAGGGCCGTCAGCAACCACGGCCACTTAAGAGTCAAATGCTTTAACCGCGTCCAATGCCACTATCGCCATTTCACCATCATCACTACACCCCCATTCGACCACCCGGTGGAGGCGTCTGTGGTTGTGAGTGATGTTCCTGTTCGGGACATAGCCCGTTTGGTCAGGGCGGATCAACTGGCCGATCACTCTCCGCATTCTGTTAGCCAGGACAGCTGTCAGGATCTTGCTGTCCTGGTTCAGCATCGACCGGGGCCTGTAGGAGCCGCAACTGTGTCCCGGTTTGTTGGGCTTAGGGAGCGGTATTATAATCGCCTCCCTGAGTGACTCTGGCAACCGTCCTACCTCGAACGCTTCATTAAGCATTTCTAGCATGGGCGGGAGCACCTCCTCTCCATACACTTTATAAAATTCACTAGGGAACCCGTCTGCACCTGGATCCTTGCTGGTGGGTAACTGCCTCACAATCTCCTTCAACTCTTCCAGAGTGATCGGAGCATCCAGCTCCTCTCTCTCCTCGTCACTGACCTTAGGCAGGCCTATATCTTCCAGTACCTCGTCTATCTCCTCCTGGCTGCCCCCCTCACCATCCTCATATAATGCCTTATAGTATTCCACAAATGCCCTATTTACACCTTCTTGGGTGTCCACCTCCTCGCCCTCATCATTGATTACCAATCGAATCGGATATCTTGGGGTTTCGCTCTTGTACAACCACGCTAGAAGTCGGCCCGTTTTGTCTCCTCGCGCATGCTGTCTCTCTATATACTTTTTATAATTTAGGTTACAGAGCCTGTCCCAGTATTCTGCGCACTTCTGTTGTAATTTGGAGACTACCTCCGTATCGATCCCATCACCTTCCAACTCTCTTTCCAGCTCAATCTCAGCTCTATGCAGATCAGCTAGGACTCCACCTATCAGTCCCTTTGACTTTGCAATGGCGATCCCCCGCATTACGACTTTAAAAGCTTCCCATAAAGTACCGGCCGACTTTACACTACCAGTATTTACCTCAAAGTAAGCAATAATCTCCTCCCTTATGTCCTCTCTGAAGACTGGGTCCTTCAGCGCCTACGCCCTGAGGCGCCATGTTGGTATGCGCGCCCTTGGGGGGCAATACTGCCACCACAGGACCAGGGGCGAGTGATCAGAGAGAACTCTCGCTCTGTAGTCTATATGGTCGCACTCCGCAACTACGTCCGGAGTGGCAAAGAAGTAGTCAAGCCTCGTGTGCAGTTGATGCGGAGCCGAATAGTGCGAGTATTGCCTCACGCCTGGGTGTCTCGCTCTCCAGACATCTACCAAGCCAAAGTCCGCTAGCAGCGTCTACAGTACTTTGGCCGCCGGGCTGGGCTTGGCCGTTTTATCATCCGACCTGTCCACCCTAGGATTTAATACACAATTGAAATCCCCACCCCAAATCACCGCACCCCCCACACCGACACTGAGCTTGGTACACAGCGTCCTAAAATATGCCGCCGTGTTTTGGTTGGGAGCATATGTGTTTACAATGCATACTTTGTTCTCGAACAGCCCTCTTACTATGACCAACCTCCCGTCCGCCTCCACAACCTCCTCAGTTAACTTAAATGGGACATGTGGCTCCACCCAAACCAGTACTCCTCTAGCATAGGCAGAGTACGTTGACCCCACCGCTGTCCCTTTCCATTTCCTCCCTACCAACTCCATTTTCTCTCGCGTCAGATGCGTCTCCTGTAGCAAGGCGACGTCTATCTTCTGTCGCTTCAGATACAGCATGACCTTGTTTCGCTTCAAATAACTGTTGAGCCCTCTAACATTCCACGTTAATATCCTAAGGTCCCCCATGGTTCATCAATAGTTTCCCTTCCCCTTTCGAAGCAACCCTCCCCCCCACACCAAGCAGACACCTAATTTTAGTTCCTCCCCCCAGGCTCATATTTAAACTTACACACCCCAAAACCCCAACCCAACCAACTGCCCAGCTCCATCCCTGGATCTCAGGCATCCCCGTGTTTGGTTCTCCCTGGGAAACCCGAGTAGAGAACCCGACAGGGTGTCACCCCACTAACGATGACTAGAATGAACTCTGAATGGGGGTATAAAGAATGGCCCCTGGAGGCTCCTTCCTCTCGCAGCCGTATCCGTGCTCACGGACCATGCTTCCTAACAACTGACACATACATGTTCTCCAACTGCTTCAATGACTATATTCAAGTACCACCGTTCGCAGCCCGACCGGGCCCACAGCGTTACTTATCTCGTCCTACTTCATCTGCCGTCTGGACATCTGGCTCTTGAGGGCAGTTTTGCGCGTCCAGCCACTCCATAGCATCCTCTGGAGTATCAAAGAACAGCATCCTGTTCTTAAAGAAAACCTTTAGCTTGGCCGGGTAGAGCAGCATGTATTTTGTACCCGACTTCCCGCAATCTCCTCTTGACCGATCCAAAGTTCATGCGACTGCGCTGTATCTGCAGGGTATAATCAGGATAGGCAGTTATGTTCGCCGCTCCTCATTTTATGGTTCCTCCCTTGCGGAAGTGTTCAAGGATCCTTTCCCGATCCCGGTAATTGAGGATCTTGGCGATCACCGGCCTGGGCGGATTTCCCGGCGGCGGCTTTCTAGTTAAGGCCCTGTGCGCTCTTTCCACCGCAAAACCCTGCGACAGGGTGCCTCCAGTGATCTCCTGTGGCAGCATATTTTCAATGAACTCCGTAGGGTTGTGACCCTCGGCTCCCTCCGGCAGGCCCACAATACGGATGTTGTTCCTCCGGGCGCGCCCTTCCGCCTCCTCTGCCCTACTCTCCAAGTTGCCCACACGTTGCACCAGGGCATGGAGCTCACGCTTTTGTGTAGCACAGTCTGCCGCAGTAGGGCCCATTTCTTTCTCCAGAGTCTCTGTGCGCTCCGCCAGAGTCTGCACGTCCTGCCTTAGGAGGTTCACGTCTTCCTGCACCGCCCCGACCTGGAGTTTCATTGCGGCCTTCAGTTCCGTCACAGCCAGCTGGAGCTTGGTCTCCCAAGCCACCTTCAGATCCGCGATCGCCGCGAGGACCTCCTGATTCACGCCCCCCGTGGCCATTTCCCTTGCTTGAGATTTGTCTTTACTTCTGGCTCCGTCCGGGCCAGTCGGTGTCTTGGCATATTCGTCGAGCGTGGGCTGTTTATTCTTCGCTCTCAGGAGCTTATTAGACATTTCTTCCGTCAGAGGCAGCCTCCTGTCCGCGCTCGGATCTGCAGCAGGATGTCCCCTTGCACTCTTTTGCTGTCCCTTCGCTATCGTTGCATTCCTGTCACGAGGCTCCTTTGTTCCCTGGCCCCTCCGACCATTCTATCTTCTTCCTCTACCTTTCACAGCCCCATGATAGGCCAGGTTGCGCTTCTCCCTTTGAAAAGTTCTGAGGGCGCACATGTGTTTCCAACAACCACTGGGGTCCTTATCTGCGCCTTAGGCCCTTCGCCCTCCTGCAGTTCCGCCATCCGATACCATATTGCAGGCTCTCACCACCAGCTAAGCCCGGCCTTCACCCCATCTATCTCCAGCTGTATGCTTATTAAGAGCCGGCGTTTGGGCTACGAAAGGTCAGGGGCCCCGCTCCATGTCCAGACGCACACTACTTCCGTAGCCTACAAGTCAGGTTACAAAGTACCTCTTGCCAGTCCCGGCTCCCTTTCGGTTACAAGCTGTCCTCAGCAGCGATGAATCGGGCAGACTGCGCACCCTCCGATCTCGACGCTCTCACACCTGGCCGCTTCGGCGACTCCCGGACTCCGGGGTTGCGTCGCACGGAGCCGCCACACTGCAGAGGTTGCACACCGTGGGCCAAGGGGTGGATACCGGATGTCCTAATGTTCACGACGCACCCGATCCATGCCCCACCAATGCCGCTTTCCTCCGTTGCAACTGCCAGGCGCCCAGGCCAGCCACTCCTTTGTTCCTCGATTATGTGGCGGCGGCCATTTTCTCCTTCGCCGCGCTCTCGCCTCCAGATTTTCTTTTAGCTTCTAGCAGCGCTTTCCCGGTGCGGGCCCGTGTCGAAATGTATCCACACGTGCACCCGAGCTTCATGTACGCGATCCTCTTTGTCACAACTGAATTGCATCGGTCCTTACACGGTTTTCAGTCGGATAATGTGCGGATATGCAGGAGCCCCCGTATGGACACGTCTTTTCACATGGCTTCTTGGCCACGCCACCCACCTTCACGAGATTATACTGCGTCGACCGGGATTCACTGGGAGGAGTCCAGAGTCGGCCAGGCAGTGCTGAGCAACCTGTTCGTTTAAGGTGAGCCTGGTGAGGAGGTAAGAGATGCTTAATGTTGAGCCTTGCTACCTCCTGTGGTTGTGCATGTGTGTACTGCTATGTATTCTTATATTCATGAGCATGTGAATCCTTGCCAGACCTCATTCTGGAGAACGAACAAGTTACTTACCTGTAATTGTTGTTCTCCAGCATGGGTCTGGCATGGATTCACATGCAAACCCTCCCTCCTTCCCCTCTGCGGCTCTTCACTTGGTCATACTGCCACTTTATGTGCTACCAAATCTGAGTATGGCTGCCAGGGGCGGGGCTTGGGGAGAGGGCAGTCATTGGCTGGGGACAGTATGACCCAGAGACCAGTGATTGGTTACTACTAAGAAAGACCAATCAGAAACGAAACTGATACTGATTTTTTTCTTTACCGAGGATTCCCAGCCTGATGACGGGGAATATTCATGAGCATGTGAATCCATGCCAGACCCATGCTGGAGAACAACAGTTAAAGGTAAGTAACTTGTTCCTTCCCTTAAAGGCTACGAGCTGCATGTTAAGTGAAAGGGGTCTGTCTGCTTTTCAAATATTCTCCTATGGTGTGTTCTTGAATTGACTGACTTTCAAAGGGTAGGGTCTTGGTTTATTGAGTTCACCCCGTTGCTTTCCTGGCCCTCTTACAGCTCCTGGGCGTACCTGTCTGCCTTCTCCTTGATTGTACCAACGGTTCCCGGGCAGCTGTGATCTTCCTGGTGACTCCGGTAGCGTCTGGGCTTCCAGCGGGGTCTGCAGCATCTGCCTACTGAGGTCTGCCTTTCGGCTGTGTGCTCCGTCACTGCTGCAGTTCGGTTTGTGTCTGGTTATAGCTCCCGCTTGTCCTCTTCGGGGGACGGCTCTCATTTTCTTGCATCTCCTCTGCATCTGAGCTTGAACTGCCATTGATCTTCCGCGTCTGCTTGTATTTGTGTAGCCAATCACGGCCGCTGGGAACTAGATCGACCGCTCGCTCGATTCCTCGCTAGTAATTCTCCTCCTCATCTTCTCCGTCAAAGTACCATCTTAAGGTTATAGGCACAATACTTTGTATCATCTGTATTTTCATTGTTGGTAGGTAAATCTTTGTCCCAGTATTGGCTTCCAAACTACATGTGCAATTCTCTGTATTAACTGACTTTTCAAAGTTGTTATCCAAGTTGGGATGACTAACTTGGTAGCAACATGATGAAGGAGTTTGACTGATTTGGCAAAAGCATATATTTGCTCCATCTAAGAAAGGAGCAGAAGGTTTCCTCAAAGGTGGTAAAGCAGATTGAAATCGCGTTCCCTGGTAATGGTGGTCGTCCTTAATCCTATAGGGGGGGGCTCCCTCTCAATGAGCTTCTCCCCGGCATACCACCCCCAGTGGGATTACTGTACTAGGGAGGTACTGTCTCAGCCTTATTGGTTCCCCCTTGTAAAGATGGGGCGGCCTCCTCGGATTCATCACAGGACGATAAAAGGTTTGATACCCTAGCTAAGCATTTTCTCAGCCAGCAGTATGGCATTGAAATCCATCCATGCCATGTGTGCATTGGCCACATTTATTTTCCCGTTGTGGCTATGGCTACTGAACACATCCTGAATGGGAAAGAAAGGGAAGGGTTTTTGAGTATTGTAAAGGATGGCAAGGACGCAATGTGCCAGTCACTCCAGTCCGGATTGGATTCTGATGACTGTGTTAGCCAAGCGATGGCAGCCAGTACGGTCTCTCGTAGATTTTGTCTGGCTGTAATCCAGATATCCAAGCAAGGCTATTAAACATGCCTTTTCAACGGCTCCCATTGTTTGGCTCCAAGGCTGATGACAGTTTTGAAAAGCTTCAGTCCTCAATCAGTACCAAAATCGTTGGGCGCAGCAATTCGACAACCGTAACAGACCCATGTGGCTTCTCAAAGTTGGAGGAGTCGGTCCTTTCACTATTTTTCAGTTGGAAGGGCAGTGGGGTCTGAGCATACAAAGTGGCTAGAGGAGATTTCATTCTGATGGACGGGGTGGTAAGCACATCCAAGCAGCTGCAGCCTCTGCACCAAAACCTCTGAGGCCTTGGTCAACAGGACGGTAGTGGGGGAGCAGGCTGTCTCAGCATCTGGAAGAATGGCAGGGCATTACTTCTGATGCTTTGGCTCTTCAAACTGTAGCTCAAAGTTACTGCCTCCCTTTCTTGAGAAGGTCCCCCGATTGTCTAACAGCGAGTCAGTCCTTTAAGGATCTGCTCCTTTTGCAGGAGATTCAAATCCTGCTGGAGTGGTTGCTATAGAGCAAGTGCTGTAGTGGAGAGGAACCAGGGATGGTACTCTCCTTACTTCTTAATACCCAAGAAGGACGGAGGACTGCGAACCATCTTGGACTTGAAACACTTGAGCAAGTTCCTCAGTAAGGACAATCTCGGGATGGTCACTCTTGCTCAGAACCTCCAGCCCTCCAACTCCAGGTTTGGATGTCGTCATTGGACCTTCAGGATGTTTACTTTCATGTGCTTAATCATCCCAAGCACATGAAGTTCCTGTCATGATGCCTACCCCCGAGCATCCGGACCCAGCCCAGCAGCCTCGGGAGCAGGCATCCAGACATTTATTGAGACCCCAGCAGCCCCGGCTGGGGGCTATCTGGATTCAGTCCTGGCGCCTTAGGCACCAGGCTCATAAACATTACTTCCCTCCTGCAGACTATGCTGCAAATGAGTCAAAGCCCACGTGAGGTCTGGATGGGACTATTTTATTACAGGGACTATTTTTTACTCGGGTGTGGTTCTGGGGAACTTACCTGGGACTACTTTGCAGGCTATTTAAACCACGCCCGAACAGCAGCCCATGCTTCGTGATATTCTGCACTTCAGCAGCGTGACGCTCACCGTGCCTGCAGCATCCAGTCCTCTGCCACGCCCGCCTCGAACCTGGACACCATCCTAGAAGAAAGAGAAATAAGAACAAGAACTTACCTTTTAATCTTCATCTGTTCCCGAATTTGCAACACTTCAGAATTGGAAAAGATACGTCGGAAATAGAAGCATCGCTATCAGGCGCGCCGCGCCATACTCGCCAGTCTACATCGCCCCGATTCAGCGCTGCAGCCATCATTTCATCATGGCATCCATGGAACCTGGAAGGGACAAAGAGAACAAGACGCCAGACGCACCTGCCATTGGCTATCCATACCACAAAGAATTGAATATAAAACCATCTCACTCACACACAAATGCCTAGCTAACCAAGCACCCAGATACCTATCCGACAACCTCAAGCACCAAACCCCAGCGCGCCCTACCAGATCAGCTCAAACACACTGCTTAAATATCCCAAGATTTAAGCTCCAAAAAGCAGGTGGCTCCAGCTTCCCCGTGCTTGCCTCCAAACTTTGGAATTCACTTCCACTCGAGCTGAGATCAGAACCGTCCTTTCACAGATTTAGACACAACACCAAAACTTGGCTTCTATCCAAAGAAACTGCCTAGCCCCACCGCACTAGCATGCACCAAGACTGTAAATTTGTAAATATGTAATCAATTTGTACATTTCTGCTGCATTATTCTTGTTGTATTCATTATTCTTGTTGTATTCATCGCAAGCGCCTGGATGCCCTAGGGCCAGGCGGCGCTATACAAATAATAAACTAAACTAAACAATCAAAGCAACCATATTATACTCACCAGAGTTACCGCTCCCCTAGGCATCTTTCATCGGCGTTCCACCTCTTTACCGCCGCACCTGTGGGAGGAAAGAACCCTTGTTAAAGACATTTATTTCGCTTTTACCGGACAACGCTGGGCAATACAGAATCTTACCCACGCACAACCTGCAGCACTTCAGGTGAACTCTTCTCGGATTAAGCTGCAATACAAAAGGGATAAAAATTAGTGAATAACAGACAATTGAACTCTATAGACATTATAGTTACGGCTCCTAGCCATTTACCACGGAGTCCAACATGTCTGGAACTCGCCCAAAATCTTCAAACCAGTGAAGCAACTAGGATTTTACACGGCACTGCGCTCGGTGCAGGATGGAGAGCTCATCATTACAAACAATAAGGTGAGACAACAAAAGGGGAATATCGGGGGTGCTTAGAGGGAACAAATTAAACAAGTGTTTCCTTGCATCCACTGGGTGGCTAATTCCCCTCCTACTGCTTTTAGGAAACTACTTTTACGAATCAAGCAGACGAAGCTAGGAAGGCCGGTCCAGTCAGCCGTCTCTGCACTACGAATAACGCTGGTGGAGACCTTAGCAGTCTTGTTCCGATCGACGCCCCCGTGGGAATCAGGTGAGCGTTACAGTTCCTGAGGTTCGCCATTGGCAGTTCTCATTTTCAATTTCGGGTTCTACCTTCTCGGGCTCACCTCCACCCCAAGGGGTTTCACCAAGTTGATGGAGGTAGTGGCAGCAAATCTGAGGGGAGGGATTCACATCTACCCCTACCTTGCCGATTAGCTGATCAGAGCCTGTTCTCTCTGCCACACTCTACACAAACTGGGCTTCTCCTTCAACTTCAAGAAGTCGCACATGATATTGTCTCAAAGCTTTAATTCATTGGAGCTGTCCTGGAGGCTTCCTCAGAGAAAGCCTTGACACCCGAGGTGACGGCTCAATATATTCAGCAGATGGTCATGAAGTTTCAAAATGCCCAACGTCTCCCGACCTTTTATTTCTAAGGTTGCTCGGTCTGATGGCATCTTGCAATTTTCAGGTGCCAGAGGCCTGTCTGAGAATGAGGTCTCTTCAATGGGCCCTCAGAGCCCAGTGATCAGTTCTCCAGCAGAATGACACCCGAGCAAGGCCATGCAGGATCTCCAGCGGTGGGCCTGCAAGGACAATGTTTTGAAGGGGTAACCCTTTTAGCAACCTTGAGCCGAGATGACAGTATTTATGGACGCCTCTCAAGTTGGAGGGGGGGGGGGGCTCATGCCAACCATCTGGCAATCGGCAGTTGCTGTCTCAATCGGAGTCCAAACTACACATCAACCTTCTGGAGATGGCCGTCCTGCCCTCTTTACGGGGAAAGAATGTCGTGATAATGACGGATAAAACAGTGGCCATGAATTACCTCAACAAGAGTGGATGCAGGGTTACTACTGTACAGAGATGCAATGCAGCTCTGGTTTTGGGCACTACAAGAGGAATCTTTCGTCTCCTCACCTAGCCGGAGAGGAGAAAAAGGCAGCAGATGCTCTGAGGAGGCAGAGCAGTCTCCCACGAGTGGGCGCTAGCGTAGGAAGTCCTTCAAGAGATCTTTGCCCTTTGGGGAACCCCTTAAGTGGATCTGTTCACGACCAGTGTAAACAGGAAGTGCAACCTGCTCTGCTCCAGGGAATTTCCTCGGAGAGGGGTTCTGGGAGATGTGTTCGTAGTGGACTGGGAATTCCCACTCCTGTACGCATTTCCTCCAGTCCCTGTCATTCCTCCTGAGGAAGTTCGGGAAGTCCATAATTTGTCTGGATTGGGTGAGGAGAACGTGGTACCCGGACATTGTGGACATGTCCATCTGCCCTCCAATTCGTCCTACGCAAAGAGGATTTACTCTTGCATGAGGGAGGTTGCCTTCTACACCTGGAAAGCAGGACTCTGAACCTACGAGCCTGGTTAAGATACAAGGATTGGGACCTCCTGGAAGACGTAATGGAGGTGTTGGTTTTGGACCGAAGAGAAGCAACAAAGTCTGTTCCGCTGCTGTTGGAATAGGTTTTGCAGCTGGTGCGGAGCTAAGAATATTCACCCCTTCTCTAGTGATACACTAGTGGTTCTGTCATTCCTGATTCATTTAACCCATCAGGGAGGAGTAAGGGGGGGGTTTACAAAGTTGTGACGGCAAATGGATACTTGACAGCATTGTCTATTTTTAAGCACTAGCAAGAGCAGGGATTGTATTTTAAGGTCCCGGTCGTGAACCAGTTTCTAAAGGGGTTAACTAACGATTTCCCCTGCACTCTATCTTTTTACCAGTCCGGGATATAAATCTGGTGCTAAAGTTTCTTATAGGAGCTCCTTTTTGAGCCTCTCCATTCATGTCCTTTAAGGACACTGATCCTTTTAATGGCTATTACCTCGGCTCGTAGGGCGAGATAGTTGCAAGCCTTACCCTGTGATCCTCAGTTTACCACCTTTTACAAGGAAAAGGTTGTCTTGAAGGTCCGCCCTTCCTTTCTGCCAAAGGTGGTCTCTGAATTTCATTTGGCAGAGAATATTGCGCTTCCTATTTTTTACCCACCTCCGCATCCTTCCAAAGCAGAGGAGAGGCTTCATCGCCTAGTTCCAAAAAGGGCGTTTTTCTAAATCGATAGGCTGGCAAAACTCAGACAGGACATTCCTCTTTTTGTGGGATATGCTGGTCATAAACTGGGTCAAGCTGTAACCAAGCAAACTTTATCTCGCTGGATTATTGTATGCATTTCTTTTTTTTTTCTTTTTTTTTTTAAACTTCTTTTTATTAAGTTTTCAACACAAAGAAAAGGAAAACATTCCCCAACTCCTGCCCGCTGTCATGATCTCTGCTTCCAAAAGATCAGGACTTGCCCGACTCCCTTGGAAGCAGACCCATAACCCCGGTTCCGAGTGCCAGCCAGTCCCAATTGGGACCTTTTGGACCCTGTCCTGGCACCAGTGGCACCAGGCTCATAAAGATGCCCAGTCACAGCGCTGGAAGTGCCGGGCTCATAATGCTTGGGTGGACTTACCTGCAGCAGACCATGCTGCTTACTTACCTGCCAGTTGAACCCCTGATCCTCTTCTGTTTGGGACTACTTTTCCTGTTGGGTGGGGCAGGAGCCACTCCCTAGGTTCAGAACACTGGAACTCTTCTGGAAAGCAGGAACTCTTTTCTTACCTAGGCGTGGCTGTGGAAGGAGACACCTAAGCACTACAGGAGGCTATTTAAACCACACCCGATGGATGAATCTTGCTTTGCGTTATTCTGCATTCTCTGCAGCAGAACGCTCATTGTGTCTTCTGCTTCTGATCCTGGGCCTAAGGGAACAAAGGCTTACCATCCTGGAATCCAGTCTTCAGCAGCACCTGTAAAGACAAAGAAAGAACAGGTTAGCACTACGGTCTTCAGTGGCAGCGCATCTCTTACCTGGTCCATCGGCTGTCACCAACGCCTCGCGCTGCATTCCGGCATCTGAAAGACAAAAAATTTCCAGCTCTTCGCACGCTCCGGAGGCCTTCGGCGCTGCATCCCGCATCTGAAAGACAAAAGAAGGTGCGTTTAAAGACATTGGGCAACTTTATTACTCACGTGCCATTACTCCTTCCCACGCCGAATCCAGTGGGTATTCCAGCACCCTTCAGCTTCTCTAAAGCTCCGAACTTGTACCTGCAAGATAAAAGGGACAGTTAGTGCGCATCGTGAAGCAGGCTACAAGCGCTTACTTACGTGCTTCCAGGCACTTCTATTCCTCACGCGGGTTCGATCCTCAACTCTCATCAGCCCGCCATCGCCGGAACCCTGCAAAACAAGAGATATCATTACAAAAGACTTTTAAGACATTTGAAGTGCCCAGAACTTACCGTTCGTGCAGTTAACGACGGACAGCAGTCCTCTGAGGTCAAGAGGCCTGCACCCTTATCCAGTGAAGAAACTGGTTACGGCACCCTGCCCCGAGGCAGATGGAGAGCTCGGCGTTCACTTACCTAAGGTGAGGGTGTTAACCTTTGGGGTTCTACAGGAGAAGAGAAAGGGAAGAGGAGAGAGGCACCCAATAACCCCAGTTCATTAATCCCATATTTTCTATCTGCAGACATCTTACTCTTCGAGTCAGACATACAGTGCACAGAGGTCCAGCCCAAAGAGCCAACCGTGTGTTACACATCACCTTTGAAGATACGGCATTCACCCAGTCAAGACCGGCGCCTCTGCGGGAATCAGGTGAGCGTTACACCCGCCCTCCCTCCCCCCAAAGGCAGCAGCAGTCTGTCTGTAGCCCATTGGCTTCATGGGCCAGTCCCTTCAAAGCTTGCACTGATATAACCAACAAAACAGTACGCCCCAACGATCCCCCTTCCCCACTTTCCCCCGGGACGGCTCCTTCTTGTCCATGATCCATTACCTCCATGGGTCATTGCCAACACTTAGCACAAGTCTAATAATCGCAAGCGCTGGGGGCGCCACCCAATCAGAAAATCGTCTTTAGGAAAAGCCAGAGTTTCCTCCCAGTCCCTTGCGAAGGACTGTAAATTGTTATCCTTTGCATACATTGCCCATTCGAGTGCGACAATTTCCCAAAGTTTTCGCAGCAAGTCCTGCAATAGAGGGACCTCCTTACTCTTCCACCGCTGTGCTATTACCGTCATAGCTGCGATTATAAGAATTGCCCTTGCTTTCTCCCTGGATTTAGGATCCCTCGCGCTGCTGAGCCGCTCAACGGCCATAATGACCTCCTCAGGAGGTCTGCTACATCCCGGCCCGAAGGCCTGTTCCTGAGCCCGCTGAAGCTCTAACCAGAAGGGCCTAATTTTTGGACATGTCCACCAGATATGCTGCGCCGTGCCCTCCATCCCACAATCTCGCCAACAGTTCCCGGAAGTAGTGGGATAAATCTACCGCAGGTGGGCCGGCGTATAGTGCCACCCGAATAGGATTTTATACCACATCTCCTGTAGCTGAGATGCTTTAACCATCCTGGGAATCTTCCTCCATAATTTTTCCCACTCTTCTCGCTCAATCACCCTTCCCAAGATCTGTTCCCACCTTCCCATGTACGCCCAGGGACTTCTAACAGTAGCTTCATCCAAAATCCTATAAAGATTAGATATTAGACCCTTGGAACCGTCGTTGGACAGAAGGAACCTCTCAAACCTTGTTTTCTCCCTCGTTGCAGCCTCTTTATTCACTGGGTGGAGGACCCAGTCGCGTAGTTTTGCGTATCTGAGTCTTTCTCCCTCCTTTACCCCATACTCCCTCTTACACTCCTCGAAAGAAAGAATCCTCCCCTCCCGAAACATATCGCCGAACCTCTTAAAACCCCCCTCTTGCCATCGCCTAAATGCCCCTCCCTCCATCCCTGGGGTGAAGTCTCCATTGTGAAACAAGGGCGTAAAGGGGGAGGGAAAGGTTGTGATTCCCTTATTCCTCACCAGTTTATCCCAGTTCTCTGCCATCAGTTTCGTAATGGAGCTCTCATATACATGCTTGGTTGGGCCTAAGCTGCTTTGGGAGCCATAAAATTTCCGCCAAACTCTGATGTGCCACTGCTCTATCCATTGCTACCCATTGCTTATCCTGTGAGGCCTCTTCCTCTCGGAGCCAATCCCTAATGACCCGTAACTGCGTTGCCTCGTAATACTGTTGAAAATTTGGTAATGCCAGGCCCCCCTCCCGCCTCAGGGCCGATAACAGATGCCTACTGATTCGTGCTTTTTTCCCTTCCCACAGGAAGTCTCCAGTCACAGACCTCAACTCCCGAAAGAAGCCCCCAGGGATTGCCTTAGGTATAGCTTCATAGAAATATAACAACCGCGGGAGGATCACCATTTTAACTGTGGCTACCCTGCCTAGCCACGAGATCCAGAGGCCCCTCCACTTGCGCAAATCCTGTTTGATATCCTTCAATAATGGTGGGTAGTGAGCTCGGTACCAGCCTCCCAAGGTCGGCGTGATTTTCACTCCTAGGTATTTAATTCCCCCCGGGCTCCAAATGAAAGGAGTAGCTTTCCTCAACAGTTCCCTATCCTCTGCTCCTAGAGTCAAATTCAGGAGTTCCGATTTACCAAAGTTAATCTTAAGACCAGAGACTTCCCAAAATTCTTCCAGTAGTTTCCTGCTTAGCCGAATAGATTCCACTGGTGTCGTTAGGGCTAGTAACATGTCATCGGCAAAAGCAGCCGCTTTTTGTTCCACTCCCCCAAATTGGATACCTTTTTATCCCCTCCGCATCCCTGATCGCTTGCAGTAACGGCTCAAGATAAATTGCGTATAGCATGGGGGACAGGGGGCAGCCCTGTTTAGTACCCCTACTCACTCTGAAGGTTCTAGTCATGGTCCCATTCACCGCTATTCTCATAGTAGCCGTTTGGTAATTGGCCTGTACCATACGCAGAAAGCTCCCCTCAAAACCCATCTTCTGCATCACCATTAACAGAAATGACCACTCCACGCGGTCAAACGCCTTTTCCGCGTCCAAAGATAGGACCGCCGGAGTGTCCGTTCTGTGAGTCTTCTCCACCAAGAGGTCCACGCTCCTGATATTGTCTGTCTGTCGGCCCCTTATGAACCCCGGTTGATTCAGGTGAATTAGGTCCGGAAGAAGGCCCTCCAACCTATTTGTCAAAATCTTTGTGAAGATCTTGGCATCAATGTTAATCAATGCTATTGGTCTGTAAGAGGATCGCTCCTCTGGGTTCTTATTAGGTTTCAAAACAAGGGTCAGTCTAGCCTCTTTCATAGACGGGGATATTTTCCCCTTTATCCGAAATACATTTAAAAAGGTGAGTCGGGTGTGGGACCAATACTGTGTCAAAGGTTTTGTAAAAAGCTGCAGTATAACCGTCAGGGCCTGGAGCCTTATTCAGGGGTAACCCTCTGATCACCTTTGCTACTTCCTCCTCCTTAATCTCCCCGTTTAGCAGATCCGACGCTCCCTTCCAACTCTATTTTATCTAAAAATGCTGACTGCAAACAATCCTGGGGGCCCTGTGACTCATATAGAGACTCCTAAAAGGTCACCAACAACTCCTAGACTTCCCCCTGATTCCGTTAGTCTTTCCCCTGACCCTGTTTGTAGAGCAGTGATTGCGTTTCTGGATTTCGCTCCTCTTAATAAGCGGGCGAGGAGAGTATCTGCCTTATTCGCTTTGGCATAAAATTGCTGTCGGACCCTTAAGAGAGCCCCCTCAGATTTTTTAGTCCAGAGGATTTCCAACTGCCCTAGCGCCCCACAGTACTCCCTCATCGATGCTCTCGTTGGGATCACCCCCGCCTTGCTCCTTGCCCTTTCGACCTCCTCCAGCCGCTTTTCCAGCTCCTTCAATTCCTTCTCCCTATGAGACGCTACCACTATCAATTCCCCCCTTAACGTGGCCTTAAAGGCATCCCATCTTGTCTCTTCCCTCGTGTCTCCTCTTTGGTTGATGGCGAAAACGTCCTTAATTTTATCTTCTATTCCCTGTCTAATTATCGAGTCCCTAAGGAGGTGTCCTGGGTACCTCCCAAGGCCATACCCCTCTTTCCCTATGACCCAGGTCCATTTTCATAGACACCACTTTGTGATCCGCTATAGCTATGGGACGCGTTGCCACCTCCCAACCCACCAGACTCGAGGTTACCCAGATAGTCTATTCTAGATTGGGATCCATGGACCCCTGAAAGGAAAGTGTACCCTTCTCCCCCCCTCTGACTTCCCGCCACACATCTCTCAGCCCAGTACCCCGTATTCTATCTTTTAGATCTGTCGACATCACTGCCCCTCCTCCTCCTACCGGGGACCCCGACCTATCCTGTTCCTTCTCCCAGGCTATGTTAAGATCGCCCAACAGGATGATTGCTCCCTGTGCCTTTTCCTCCAGTATCCCCAAAATGTGTGTCAGAAATTGCTCCTGTCCTGCGTTTGGCGCATACACTACTGCCAAAGTGTACGGGTTGTTCTGATGTACTGTCATGATCTCTGCTTCCAAAAGGTCAGGGTTTTCCCAACTCCCTTGGAAGCAGATCCATAACCCAGGTTCCGAGTGCCAACCAGTCCCAATTGGGACCTTTTGGACCCAGTCCTGGCGCCAGTGGCACCAGGCTCATAAATATGCCCAGTCCCAGCGCTGGAAGCGCCGGGCTCATAATGCTTGGGTGGACTTACCTTCAGCAGACCATGCTGCTTACTTGCCTGCCAGTTGAGCCACTGATCCTCTTCTGTTTGGAACTACTTTTCCTGTTGGGTGGGGCTGGAGCCACTCCCTAGATTCAGAACACTGGAACTCTTCTGGAAGGCAGGAACTCTTTTCTTACCAGGAACTCTTTTCTTACTTAGGCGTGGCTGTGGAAGGAGACACCTAAGCACTACAGGAGGCTATTTAAACCACACCCGGTGGATGAATCTTGCTTTGCGTTATTCTGCAACCTCTGCAGCAGAACACTCATCGTGTCTTCTGCATCCGGTCCTGGGCCTAAGGAAAAAGGCTTACCATCCTGAATCCAGTCTTCAGCAACACCTATAAAGACAAGAAAGAACAGGTTAGCATTCCGGCATCTGAAAGGCAAAGGCTTACCATTCTGAATCCAGTCTTCAGCAACACCTATAAAGACAAGAAAGAACAGGTTAGCATTCCGGCATCTGAAAGACAAAAGTTTACCAACTCTTCGGCGCTGCATCCCGCATCTGAAAGACAAAACAAGGTGCGTTTAAAGACATTGGGGAACTTTAATACTCACGTGCCATTACTCCTTTCCACATCTAATCCAGTGGGTATTCCGGCACCCTGCAGCCGCTCCGAACTCGTACCTGCAAAATAAAAAGACAGTTAGAGCGCATAGTGAAGCAGGCAACAAGCGCTTACTTACGTGCTTCCAGGCGCTTCTATTCATCACACGGGCTCCATCTTCAACTCACTTCAGCCCGTCATCCGCCATCGCCGGAACCCTGCAAAACAAGAGACATCATTACTAAAGACTTTAAAGACATTTGAATGACTCGAAACTTACCGTTCGTGCAGTAAACGACGGACAGCAGTCCTCTGAAGTCAAGAGGCCTGCGCTACCTATCCAGTGAAGAAACTGGTTACAGCACCTTGCCCCGAGGCAGATGGAGAGCTCGGCATTCACTTACCTAAGGTGAGAGCGTTAACCTTTGGGGGTCTACAGGAGAGGAGAAGAGGAAAGAGATAGGGACACCCCAATAACCCCAGTTCATTAACCCCATATTTTTTATCTGCAGACATCTTACTCTACACGTCAGGCATACAGTGCACAGAGGTCCAGCCCAAAGAGCCAACCGGGTGCTACACATCACCTTTGAAGATACGGTAGTCGCCCAGTCAAGACCGGCGCCTCTGCGAGAATCAGGTGAGCGTTACATGTACCCCGAGAACTATTATATACCTACCTTCCTTGTCCCTAATAATTTCAGATGTCCTGAAACCCACTGAGTTTTTGATAGCTAAGGCTACCCCTGCTGATCTACTCCCCCCCCCCCCCCCAACTCCCCGATACCTGTAGTATCAGATCAAACCCCCGCAACTTGAGGCGCCCCTGATCTTTGGTCCTGAGGTGCGTTTCTTGCAATCCCAGAATGTCTGGATTCTCTCTCCTCGTAAATTGCTCTAATTTTTTCCTCTTGAGGGGTGTGTTCAAACCCCTCACATTATGCGTTAGCCACTTCAGAGTGGGTTAGTATACCTCCAATGCTATGTCTCCTGACTTTCCCCCGGGGCCTCCTCTTATTTGGGTGCCCCACCGACAGGGTGGTCCAATTGTCCCCCTTGATCCCTCCCTACCTCTCCTGGCACCGGATAAAATACCCACCCTCCATACCATGGCCCTTGGATGAATCCTCTGCTGGCCCCCGCCACCCCCTGTCCCTCCCCCTCCCCCAGAAGGGCGTGCCCTTCCCGTCTCCCTCTCCCCCCACTTCTCGGATATACCCATCCTCACCGATTCATAGATGGATGCTCACCTCCCTGCCAATTGCCCCCTTTAGTGGCCCACCACCCATATAGCGTTACTACTTAATAGAGGTTTCCTCTTGTGCATCCCCTTCCACCACCCCGGCTCCTTTCTTATTGCTTTCCGTAGTGATTTCAGCACTTGGCTTCATTTTCCTTCTCTTCTCCCCCACTGCCTTGACTTCAAGCCAGCTGTTGCGGTCTCCTTTCTAGATCTCATGGGGGCGTCGTCGTCCAGGTCCAGGCGTAAAGTTCTCTCCCCTCCTGTATTAATGTGCCTCTGAGATCCCTCCCACTCAAACAGTAATCCGAATGGGAAGGTCCACTTGTATTTGACCCCTCTCACGTTTAGGACCTTAAGAACCGGGCCCATCTGGCGCCTCTTCATTAGAGTACTGCTTGCCAAATCCTGAAACAACGCTATGCGATGCTCGTGATACATGATAGGCTCCTGCTTCCTCGCCTCCCGGAGGACTTCCTCCTTTTGAGCGTACCTTGTGAACGCCGCCAGAACATCCCTAGGCCTTGGCTGCACCCCCATTCCCACTGGCCCACTCTGTGGACTCGATCGAGCTCAATCTTATCCGGGGGTGAGATTCCCAGGATCTCTGCAAAAATAGATTGCGTCACCCCTTTTAAGTCCTTATCCTGGACAGTTTCCGGTAGCATTTTGACTCTTATGTAGATTCGACGGGACCTGTTTTGCATGTCCTCTTTTTGAATTTCCAGATTATGCGTAGCCGTGTCAAGCCTTTCAATTGCTTCGCTGTTGGCCGTCACCTCTTCGTCCAATTTTTTCAGACCTCTCTACAGCAAGTCCACCCGCTCGCCCTGCTGTCGCAACTCCCGTTTAATTTCACCTAGGGCCGAATTGAGGTCGGCACAAAGAATCTGGAATTGGTCCTGGAATGTCTTTGCTAAGCTGGTCTGCAGGACGTGCATCTCCCCCCTAAAGTCCTGCCGTGACATCGTGGCCATACTCTGCCCGTCGGGGGGGGGGGTGAAACACTCCTCTCCAGGTCCCCCTTTGCAGTCTTAATTGTCTCCCTCGCTTCCAGGATTGGCCAAATATTAGGGAGGGTACCTGGGGCCGACAATGCTTTCCCACTCTTCCCTTTCACTTTCGCAGCCATGTCCGTGCCCGAGAGGCCCCGCTTGCTCCCCAGGGGGTCTCCAAAACCCTTTTCCCAGCTGTACTTTCTTTGGTGGTCCGTGTCTCTGGCCGCTCAGGTTATTTCTCAGCAGCCCAGTTCCTAGAGCTGCCCAATGGTATGCACTGTTCCAGCGACCGTGTAGGCTCCTCTCCGTGGGGGTAAACCACTCACTCCTGCCTTTCCTCGTAGAGTGGTTCGGAGGTGCCACTGGGGTCTGGGGGGTTATGCTGCTCCCTTGCGCCGCCTGATTGATTCACTTTGCTAACTGGAATCTTACGCTGTGCCCCGATCCAGCTCCAGCGCTTCTGCAATCCCTCTTATTAGGGCTTGCGTTGCTCCTCTATGCCGTTGGGCGGTCGCTGCCCCTGCCAAGGGCGGATCCCGGCGGAATCTGCCCACTGCTCCCCTACGCGCTCCCCCCCCTGCCGTCGCGGGGTACAGACTGCTGGGTACCCGCCCAGCTCCTCAGCACCGTTGGGCGGACGCCTCTCCCGCCAGGGCCAGGCCCCCACAGAGCCAGTTCGTCCGGGCCAAGCGAAGATCCTCCCCAGTACCCCTCGCGACTCCCGATGGAGCCGCCCTGTTGCCTTCCCTGCTCTGCCAGTGCCCGCTCCTTCCCTTTAGACCCCGCTCACCGCCGTCGGGACGGGGGGGGGGTAGACAGCCGGGTCCCCTCCCAGCTCCACCAGGAAGGACATCCCCGTCTCCTTTGCTATCCGTGGGACATGTCCCTCCACGCAGGGCACCCCTCCGCCTGGGTGCCGCAGCCAGCCAGCACCCTCTGCAGGCCTCTCCCGGCGGCAGCATCGCCGCGCTTCCTCGGCTTCTCCTGAGCCAACGGCTCCGACCCCCTCTCCGCCGGCTCTACAGTCTGGGAGCCACCTTCGACCTGCTCCTTCGCTGTGGGTCAGGTGCGCCTCCGCCTCTGCTCCTCCTCCCCCGGTGCCGGTGCTCTGCAAACCGCCGGGCACCGAGTCTCCAGCGGCCGCCGCGAACCTCGGGGCTCCGATCCACCTCAGCCGCATCTGCATCGCGGCTGCCCCTGAAGAGGAACCACTGCTCCGCTCCTTATCCGCTCCGTACTTCAGGGAGCGTGATCAGTATTTACACCCACACCTCACTGCCTTATGTACGGCCTCAACGACTGGGCGGTGGGCTTTCCCCAGTGCCAGGATCCGGGAGCTCCGCTGGCGCGTCTATCCACGGCAAGCGGCCATCTTGAATCCCATTGTATGCATTTCTGAATGCTATAACTTGGTGGACACAGATGCCCCTGCTGGCTTACAAGCTCATCCTACCAGAGGTGTGGCTATTTATTTGGCTTTTCAACAAGGGCTATCAGTGCAGGACATACTGTAGTGCTGCAACTCTGTCTTCTCTTCATACCTTCACAGGGCGTTATCGGCTGGATTATGCATCAGGTCAGGAGGTGAAGTTTGGGAAAGCTCTTTTACAAGGCTTTGAAGAAAAGTAAATTCTCTATCCCCTCCTCCTGCAATGTACGGCTGTGGGAGTCTATTAAAGATGAGGAATAGGTGGGAGGACACAATCCATTTGAAGAACAAATTACTTACCCCTGGTAATGTTCTTTCAACTGAATCGTCCTCTCATGTATTCCTCATCACCCTCCCAACCTGCCCCTCTACCTTTGGGAGAATTTCCAGGTTCACACCTTCCTCTCGTCCAGCGTCTGGTGCATATGAGAGGGAAAAACTAAGAACTGAGGCAACGGGTGCAGTGCATGCTATATATACACCAACGTCGACCTCCTACTCTAGAACAGACAGAGGCCGCGGAGGAACACAGCATCGACAGCGCCCTCTGCCGTGAATTATCTTTCTGAAGAAGCCGACACTGGTTGGGCATATATCAAAGATGAGGACGTGGGACGAATATCCAGTCGCAAGAACATTACCGTTACCATCACCCCATAAGAAACAGCTCCTCCTTTTTAAAACATGAATTTGGTTTGAAATCTTTTTCATCTAGCTGGTTCACATTACCTGTTGTTGTGTGAAAAGTGTTTTAAATGTGCAATACATGCGGGTGGAGGGCGGTTCCTTCAGGCACTACTGCAAGCACAGCATTGCCAACTGTCGTGAAAAGTCGCCATCCTAGTTAATGGGGTAGAGCAAGAACCTACATTTTTAGTTGAAGTGATTACTTTAACTAGTGGGGGTTTAAGCCTTGCAGACTTGGATAACCACTCTATCCACAGCAGCTCCCTGTTGCCCAGATCTTTCCTTAAAACAAAACGGTAAGAACCATTGGGTCAGATTCTATGTTGTAGTAACTGGCTGATGTTGTAGTAACTGGCTGATGTTGTTCACAGGTCAAATGTTATTTATAAGCTAACAAAGTACTATAATGAATGTCTAGTGCTGATTTATCAGTACCTAGCCTGCAAAAAGCATTAGCAAGACGTGGCACTGCAAGAAGATGGGCATCATCAGAGGTTCATCTTCTGTGCTAGGCTTCTGTTATCTCCTGGCTGTGGGGAAGGGATTAGAGACCGACCAGAAGAGTCTTTCCCTCGTTGGGCCCAATGAGGAACATAACACACAGCTCAGTTATCAAAGCTTCCTACAAAAAACATTAGTGATGGCCAGTCTATGATGCACCTAGAACTTGTGCCGCATATGGAGCAACGCAATAATGGCAATTAGAAAAATGTATCTTGTAGCCACTATTTGTCGAAGCAAACGGATTCCACAGAAGGCTACCCTGCTTTTACCCACTCTGGAGGTGGGCACTAAGAGTCAGTACAAAATAGGGCTACTTGACATTGCTAAGCAGACCAACAAGGTCATTGACAATTGTAACACATTTTATTCAAAAAGCACACATTTTATGAGAACTGCCAATGGCGAACCTCAGAAACTTCATGTGCTTGGGATGATTAAGCACACATTTTAAAACACTAAAAGGTAAAACAATACACAAATTCATTATGGTATCCATGATGCACATACTTTAAAAACAAATGATGTTGTTGCTTGTCCTTTACTACTCAAAAACAGTTTTGTTTAATGTGGTGTTAGTAGCGAAAGTGAGAGGACTATTAACCGTAATTATGAAATAGCTGTCTGTTCAGTGTCAACACAGTTGCGTTTCTGGATCTGTGCTCCTTTTCCACTATTACACAACATAATTGTAGTTTATACCTAAGAGCCTTGGACTCCAAAAGGTGTTCTATCCAAGACCATAATGTCATCGGCAAATAGTAATGATGGTATTGATGATTTGCCAATTTTCGGCCAGAAGACACGAAATTGCTTTAGGTGGTCAATTGGATCAGACAAGTATAAATTAAATAGACATTTGGACCAATACGCAACCCTGTTGTTTTACTGCTGTTCCTATATTTCCCATGTCGTCTATCCTAATCTGGACACACGTCCTTTAATGTATTGACACCAGCGGCTTTAGCAGCCCATCTGGGTCCCCCCACTCATATAACCTAGTCCAAAATCGGTTTCGATCGCCTAAGTCAGAGGCATATGATAGATTTAAGAAGCCCATGTATAGAGATTCAAGTTGCTTTCTACATATTGGAGACTGGAGCAGCGTGACCAGTCCATTCGAGATGGTACTGCAGTGCCTGAGGAAACCTGTCTGATATTTATTCGGTTTCCTGCAGGATGCGGTCCACTCTGAAAGGTCCTCTAACAATAATGCTGAACATTATTTTGATGAAGCACCTAGAAGGGCTATTACCCTGTAAATTCCTGGGTTATTACAATCACCCTTCTTATAGTTTGCCACAATTTAACTAGCCTGTCATGAATCTGTAATTTGTTCCCACCTGGAAATGTTTAAAAATAGCTTTTGCAGGGTCCTAGACCACAAAATTTCATCACTTTCTTTTTTTTTTAATTCAATTTTTATTGGTTTTTCAAGAGCAAGAAAAAGCAAACTTATGCATGTAGTATACAGTGGGCACATGCCCATAATGAGTTCAAAACTTAATAGAAACACAAGGCTTTTTCACCCCCCCCCCCCTCAGGAACTCAGAGTCCGCAATTAGTGATTCTTCTCTTCGGGCAGCACCAGCCGGGCCCGGGGCCAACTATATATGGTCGACTCTCCAGATTCCCATGCATAGGGATCCATGCACAAGGTAGTTATGGGACGGGTGGAGACGTCCAGTTACCCTGGAGACTTGTCCTCTGAGTTAACAAACACCTCCATGAAACGCAGCCAGTCGGTTTCAATCTGTACACTAGAGCCATGTATTGCAGCCGTTTGTCCATGAAGTAAATGTCCTTGGCCACTGTCACCCATTCCCTTTGTGTTGGAAGGGGTTGTCTTTTCCATATCCTGGCCGAGCCGCTCTAGCAGCCAGCAATAGGGCGTGTGTCAAGGCTGATACCTTTTCCCAGTGCTCATCTCTATGCTGCAGGCCGAAAATCACCAGTATGGGGTCCAACGGGTAGTCCCCCGCCCCCGCATCCCTGATCCAACTAAGCACCTCGGCCCAATAAGTCTGGACTTTGTGACAGGTCCATCACATATGCCAGTAATTGGCTTTTTCCCCACACCCATGCCAGCACACTGGGGCTACATCTGGAAACATCCTGGAAAGAGTAGTTGGGTCGTACTGCCACCTGTGGAGGAGCTTGACAGCGTGGGACTTACATTGACATGAAATCGACGTCTTGAAGGCCCTAGTGCAGAGTTTCCCCCCAAGACCATCCCCTATGGTGCAGCCTAGAGGATCCCTCTCACATTTTCTTCTGAGGCTCCCAGTGGCTCCCTCTCGGGGAGCCAGGAGGGCCGTGTACAGGAGCGAGATGAGGCCCTTCATTTCCGTATGGGAATCCAGTACTTTTTCCACTGGGGTGAGCCCCCTCTGTAAGCATTCTCTCTAGTTCCTGGATCGGTATGAAAGAGTTAACCCTCACCAGTTGGCCAACCCTACAAAGCCCTGCTTCGAACCAGGACTGGTAATGTTCGTGTCCTGGAATCTCTTCCAGTACTGGTGTGGACCATATGTGACTGAGTGGGGAGGGCCATGTGGTGACTCCATCCTTAAGTCCCTTCCCTGCTAGTGCCTTCCACATAGTTCACATAATGGGGTGATCTTTAATTCTTCTCGGAAGTTTCTTAAGTGGGACCCACAACCATTCCCCCACCGTAACTCGGCTCAGGAAGGAGTTTTCAATGTAGACCCACTGTTTGTTGGGGTCTTCTCTAAGGTGGGGGGGCCAAAACCCTGAGCTGGGCGGCCCTGTGGTACATATTGAGATCTGGGAGGGCCACACCTCTTTCTTTGGGAAGGGTGAGGGTCTCATTCCCTATTCTGGGCTTCTGGCCTTGCCATATAAACTTCAGTATGCGCCTCTTGGCCTCTCCGAGGTATGACACCGGGGCCTCCAGTGGGAGCTTCTGGAAGAGGTAGAGCACTCTGGGGAGCAGGTTCATTTTTATCGCATTTATTCTACCCAACCATGACCTTCCCCCAACCCTCCATTTCCTTAAACAATTTCTCAAACAGAGGGAGGTAGTTTGCCAGACTCTGGTCTTCATTGGGTCTTACGATGTTGATCCCCAGGTATTTTATCCCATCGACGCAGACCTGAAGGCCCAAAGGGGGCAATTCAGGTAAGCACCTATCGGCATCCGAGGCAAATGGGAAGATCATGTACTTGCCGACATTAACTTTAAAACCTGAGAACCTGCCAAACTGGTCGATGATCTGAAGGGCCGCCGGGACTGAACGTGTGGGTTCCCTCAGGTGGAGCAGGATGTCGTCCGCGTACAGGCCGAGTTTAAAGGTACGGTCTCCCACCACTATGCCCCGCACCATGGGAGCGCCTCTCGGGTATTCTGCGAGACGCTCCATGGTCATGGCAAAGAGAAGGGGGGAAAGGGGACAGCCCTGCCTTGTCCCCCTTTTTAGGCCAAAGATGCGAGACAGGCGACCATTGACAGTCACTCTGGCCGAAGGTGACATATATAGGGCTTTGACGGCCCGTCTGATCCCCATTCCAAAGGCCAGCTTTTCTAGGACACCATGTAGGAACCCCCAGTCGACCCGATCAAATGCTTTCTCGGCATCTATGTACACAAGGACTGGGTTCTCACCCATCGGAGCCGCGACCCGCATGAGATGCAGGGTTTTACGCAGGGTGTCGGCTCCCTGTGTTCCCTGTATAAACCCCACCTGGTCTGAGTGGATCAGGTTCGGCATATGGCCGTCCAGCCTCGTGGCAATAATTCTCGTCAACAGCTTCGCATCCACGTTAAGGAGGGAGATAGGTCTATAGGAGCGGCAGTCCGTAGGGTCCTTCCCCTCCTTCGGGATCACCGTTATTAGTGCCTTGCCAAAGGACGGTGGTGCCCTCCCTGTCTGCATTATATTAGAAAATAGACCCGCTAGGAAGCCCGCCAGCAAACCCGAGAAAGCCTTGTAGAAGCCTGCGGTGAATCCATCCTCCCCCGGGGCCCTACTCAGCCCTGAAATTGCTTTCAGCACCTCCTCCTCTGTTATTGGGGCATCTAGGGCCGCAGATTCCCGCATTCCAAGGGTCGGGAGTGAGACCCCATTGAGGTATGCCTCCCGTGCGTCCCTCTCCACTACCCCCTCACTTCCATATAGGGTCTCATAAAAACTTGCGAATTTCTCTGCTATGCCTTCCGGATCCGTACATTCCCCCTCTACATCATCCTCGATTTGTTGGACCCACCTGTCCGCTCTCTGACCTCTGAGTTTGGCCGCCAGCATAGCATCGGCCTTGTCCCCCTTCTCGTAGTACCTCTGACGCAGGTGTTGGAGTCCCGCTACTGTTTTGCCCAATTCTGGATCCCTGAGTTCCTGTCTCTTTTCCCTCGACAGGCCTAGGTCCCTCTCTTTTTCTCCTTCCCCCTTCCCCTCAGATCTTTCTAGGGAGAGTATATCTGACCTCAACCTGTGAGCTAGAAGGGTCCTTTCTCTTTTCTTGGAGGCTTCTTCACTTATCAGCCTACCCCTCCAAGTTGCCTTCGTCGCCTCCCATACGATGTCCCGATCCACTTGGCCCATGCCATTTAGCTCAAAATATTCTCTGATAGCCGAGGACATTTCTTCTCTAAAGACTGCATCCCGGAACAGGAAGTCATTACATTTCCACAAAGATTCCCTGGCCTTTAAGCCAGAGATGCTTAGGTCCGACCAGACCAGACCATATCATGGTCCGACCAACTGACCGGGCGAATATCACACGCGTCTATTCTACTCGTGAACTGGTGACCTGTGAACAGATAGTCAATTCTTGTCCTTGTCCCATGGGCTGCCGAGTAAAAGGTTGTACCCCTTTGCTCTTGGGTGACGTTCCCTCCAAATGTTCACGAGTCCCCTTTCCCACATCAGGTCTCTGAGCCCCCATTCCGGGCCTCCCCCTACACCGCCTGGTTGGGTGGCCCCCCCGCTATGGTCTAAATTCTGGTCTGCCCACATGCTGAGGTCCCCCCCCCCAGTACCAGGAGACCTTCCGCCCTGTGCATCACCTCCCCCATGACCTCGTGGATGAATTCCTTCTGGCCTACATTGGGGCAGTAATGCATACCAAGCAGACTCTGGAGTTGTGGAGATTACCGGATACCATCAGGACCCTCCCAATGTGAAACCTCTGTTAGTTTTTGGTGCCTGTGGATCAGGATCCCAACCCCTGCCTTTTTAGTGGCGCTGGACGCCCAAATTACCTGGCCCACATGCGATCCGGGGATGGCCCTCTCCTCACCCTTCACCAATCTGGTCTCCTGCACGAAGAGGATGTCTGTCCCCCCGTTCTTCATTTCTCGCCCCAGAAGAGAGCGCTTAGTTGGAGAGTTAAGTCCTTTAACGTTGAGTGAGCCAATTCTGATCATCTCGACCCGGCCCTTTCTCTCATGGTCTGCCATTACTCCCAAGCATGGTGTTCATAGGCTTCCCGATTCGGCGGGAGCAGCCCTGTCCCCCGTTGTGGCTGGATCCGAGGAGATCCCCAGAGTTCCTTCCTCCCTTGGCTCATTTTCCACCCTCCCCCCCTCCCTCCCCTGTTTGTGACGCCTGCCAACGGGCAAGCCGCCAAAGCCAGAACATGATTGTGCACCGCAGTTCTCTTGGTCAAAGGAAAATCCTGTCCCCGGCCGGGGGTGTGCCACTAAGGACCTGATGTATCCCAGGAGTTCATAGTCATTTCATTAGTCTCCTCCCGCCTCCGACGGTGGGGTGTTGGGTTTTTTAAATTTCCTCCTGCCCTTTGTTTTCTTCTTTGTCAACCAGGGACCCAACGGTCCCCTCTCCGTTTCCGATCTGGGCTGAGTTCCCGCTCCTTCTCTCTCCTCCGGAGGGTCTCCCTTGAGCGCCTGTAAAACTTGCATAGCCTCCTTACCACTGATCACCCTGTAGTCCACCCCCGCCCGTTCGAAGGATTGGGCGAAAGGGAAGGACCATCTGTATCTCATGTCCTGGCTTGTCAGCCATTGTGTGAGTGGACGGCACTCTCTCCTACGGGTGAGGGTGGAAAGGTCCTGATAAATCTTAATGGTGTCCCCTTCAAAGATGAAGCTCCCCAGCCTCTTTGCCTTCTCCAGTACTTCCATTTTCTCCCTGTAGCGGAGAAACCTCACCACGATGGATCTTGAGCCTCCCCCCGCACCGCCTCCACCTCGGTGCGCCCTTTCCAGCTGGACCTCTTTTCCCCCCTCCAGTGCGAAGAGTTGATTGATTAGGCCCTGGACTTTTCTCCCCACATCCGCGGGCGTCTCCCCTCTCTCCTGAGACACTCCCATGATGCGCAGGTTGTTTCGACGTTCCCTGTTCTCTAGATCTCCCATCTTAAGGATCATGTCCTCTTCTCTCATTTCCAAGTCTGTTAACCTGGCCTCATATTTCATGTCGAGGTGGTCCGCCTGTAGATGGTTGTTTTCCATCCCCTTCATTTTGTCTTCCAGGGTGTCCACTCTCCCCTTGAGGTCTTCAATGGAGGCTTGTATGTCCGTGCGGAGCGCCCTGATCTCCTGGAGGATATCCTTGAGGTCATCCCTAGTCAGTGCTGTCGGGGGGGGTTGGGGCGGGTCCCCCACTGCCGGCATGATGACTCCAGGGCCCTCGGGCTGGGTTGGGGACTGGCGGCGAAACCGCGGGAGAGAACTGATAGCGTCGGAGAGTGAGGTCTGCTCCAGGGTCGGGGGTCGGGCGGGCACCCTGGAGGTGGCGCCGCTGTGCAGGGTCCCCCTGGAAAGTTCTAGAAGCTCAGGTCGGGGATCACGGCCCCTTCTTGTTGTAGGGTGCTGCGGCCACAATGCCAACGCCAACCTGCTTTGCCCCCATTCGGCTCCTCACCTTGTATCGGCGGCTGATTTCGGGCCGAGCCCCTCTGTGGGGCCCGAGAGAAGCGGGCCCGACTTTCTCCGGGTCCTCTTTGGTCCAGGCACCCAGGCTTTCACGTGGGGCGCGGCCGAGGAACGCCTGGATCGGCGCGGGGCAGTCACGTCCACTCTGGTCAGGGACAAGTCCGGGGGGAAGGCCTCGTCTTTCTCCCCCCTGCGTTCTGGTAGCTGGCCCCTGGTGTCTCGCTCCGGGCTGTGGACGAGGGGGTGCCTTCCCCAGCGCCCCGGCTTCCCTGATATTGTGGTGATTGCTGGGGGGGGGGCAGTTCCCGCTCGGCTGGTGGTTCCCGTGTGCCTCCTGGGGGCCCGCTCGGCGAAAGCTCGGAGGTGTCTCCCGCGCTGTAGGCGCCGCTGGCGTTCGGCGGGCTGTGTCTTTCTCTCTCCGTGGTTGCGCCTAGGGAGGCTGGCGTCTCAGGCTGCTGGGCGGGTGGGGCTTCCCACTCACTTTGGGGACTGTGGTCTCCTCTGGGGCTGCTTTAAATCCCGGCCGGGGATCCTCGAAGCACACTAGGCCCCGCGGTGCTGACGGAGCACCAGCTCACAGGTCCGTCATGTTCCGCGCCCCCTGGCGGTCCATTTCATCACTTTTTAAGATCACGTTTGGCATCCCATCCTGACAAGCTCTCCTAAAAGCTTCAGCTTTTCTAACGTCATACATAACTTTGCTCTGGCTAAATGCACCATGCACCCAATTGTGCGTTTAAATTATTTAAATTAAAATGTCTACCAAAATCATCCATCAAAGTTTGATTTTGAGATTCTGAGATTCAGCGATTGTATTCTGTTGGGCGCGAGATAACTTATGGTTTCCCATCTTTGGGCTGTTTATCGACGGCTAAAAAAATATATGGTTTGAACTTGTTAGCAATAGATACCATTCTCTGACTATCCACATTGTCCAAGTTGTGACGGTAAAATATCAGCCAATTAAGATGTCTGCTTCAGTTTCTTAATATGAATTGAGTGCCCGTTGTCTCGTAAATGATATCGCTTGTGTATATCCTAATCCTATTGATGAGTCCTAACACGACAACCAGACCCTGAATTGCTGCCTGTATGCTATATCATTTTAAAAGACAACAGCAGGCATCAAACATAAGCCGCAGGATCTATTTTCCTGCATCCTCTCATTCTGACTTGATTCATTATTTCTTTCAGGAAACAATTAGATTTCATTATAGTTGGTTGTGACCATTTAATCCTATTATCCTTACATTTATGATAAGCCTAGAGGGTCCACCCTTTTCTAGACTATGACCTGTCACTAAGGAGCCCCCTAAAAACCATAAATTCATGATCGCTGGATGAACAAAAGGATGCTGTCATAGACTTAGTTGATAACCAGGCTACTGGATACAATTGTGATCTAAATTTGAACTACTTATACTAGTTTGGCTATCCAGTATATCGCCTTTTATATTTACATTAAGTGTATGAAAGGACCATGAGTTCATAGACTCAGCCCAGCTGTACCCACGTTTGAGGTCTTTTTTTTATCATGATTCTTCCTAAACCCATGCCGCTTATCCCAGCATGGTTTAATACAGTTCAAATCCCCCCATTAACAAGACATTGGCACAACCAAAATGATCATACCAACCCGCCAAGAGAATATGGAGTTCCTCAAAGTAGTCTGGTTGCGTTTGACATTACAGTAAATGTTTGTTTTATCAAGAAGTGTACTGAGTCATTAGATCCTTTCCCATGGCAAGATAAACAAACTGCTAGTGTACACAAGGCTGTCACTTTGCATCTTTCAATTATGAGACAGAAGGAATTCCTTATTGTTGGAAGTCAGTGAACAGAGTGTACTGAGATCACATTACCTGTGAGGATCTTACCATCTCTGTAACCTGCTCATATTAATGTTATTTTACATAGTTAATATGGTGCCACTGGAATCTAGCACAGGGAACCTAGAACCTCTGGAGCTTAGTAGAGGTTCTGGGTTCCAAAGGTGTCAGTTGGCTGGTGCTGGGAGGCTGCTGCCAAGAACCCTGCTTGCTTACAACCAATAAAGGCAATGTTGAATTCCCTTGCGTGTCTCACCACTGTCAACGAGTTAGGTTGCTGGAGACCGCTGCCTTGTTCGACTGAGTGCTCTCCCGTCAGGTCCGATGCTGTATTGGAGGCAGTACTGTGAGCTGCTGTGAGAGGCTGTGATTTCCCGAGTTTCTGCATTGTTCCGAGGCCCTAATTGGCATCTCGTCTTGTGAGGGCACCAGGTGAGAGGAGCTTGTGCGCTTGAATGAGGAAGACGGGGCGCTGCAGTCCCGAAGCATTGCGCGTGCCCAGCGCGGACTGCCATTTGTCTCTCCAGGCAAGGGTAAACCAACGTGCTCTCAGGTCTTAGAGGAAAGCACCCGAGAGCATCGTCCAGCGTGCCACCATTTTGGGACTGCCGCATCAATGCTACGCATGTAAGCATTCCCATGGAGATTGTAAACAAATAACGGACATTAGATACGATGTAGTCATAACGAGCCATGGTCTCGCCACACGCTGTGTGCTCCATCCAGTCACAGAACGGTGATGATGCTCCATGCACGAGAGCCGTAAAGCAAATGAGCAGAAGCAGTAAAGAAAATAGGATCTCTCAAGCATTTAGTGGTTTAAGACGGTAGAAGCAAGACAAAAGAAAAACAAATCCCTTTAATACTGCTCACAGCACAGGCCAAGTGAAAAAATAAAATAAAGCCACTTTAGTATCACTTACAGCACAGGCCAAGGACACACAAGTCCTCCAGCTGACACTGCATGTGTTTCTTGTTAAGGTTGTGGGGACAAGGTTAGTGGGTGTACTCCTTACTGAAGTGCAATGGCTAAGTGCCGGGACCTGTGTTTTTCCTACCGTCGCCTGGTGAAGAAAAAGTTTGGTAGGCTGTTCGGAGAGATGGGTTCACCACATATGTGCTGGCAGTGTTTGGCACTAATTATTCCAATGACAGGAAAGAAGCGTTGCTGTCACATTGCCTTGGGTCAGCTGGTGAAGACATGCTCAAGAAACTGCTGGAACCTGTTGTCCTTGGAGATTTAGGAAAATATAAACAAAGTATAGCTAAACTAGATAGGCATTACGAGGTACAAGACAACCTTATACTTGCTCGCTACTACTTTGCCACCACAGAACAGAAAGTGAGTGAGTCCATTGTAGAATTTATTACAGTATTAGGCGGTTTGGCAGTAGTGTCAATTTACACATTGTCAAGAGGAACACATCAGGGATCAACTGATGATCAAGGTGGAAAGAACGTAATCCATCCTTGACACGAACCATTGAAATTGCGAAGAATATAGAACATACTGAACTCTGCATCAAGAGTTTTTAACCAATAAAGGCCAGGTTGGATTCACCTACGTGTCTCAATGGTGTGATTGGCCTTAACTAACACTTATTAATCCCCCAGATGGCCTTCCCATAGTGCTCCATATTGTTTTTATTTTAAATAAAACAGATCTAAATCCTGCATAGGAGCTTCCTTCTGCCATACCTATTGTAGTTTAAAGATTTCAAATTTCTGTAGCGGGGGTGAATCCTTTTGGGGATTCAAGAACCTCATGAAGCCTCTGCTATAAGAGCACTGACAATAACAAACCGGCTGCAGATGAGGGCTAGGTGGACAAAACCTCCAAAGCAGTCCAGAAGCAATGGTCTGCTTCAGGGATGAGAGATGACAAGAAGTTGAAAGAATCGCAAGGTGATGTTGTACATCAGGCTAATCAAGCTCCAGGTCGTCTATGGGGTGCCCCCAAGATGGATCCTAGGTATTCGCAAAGCAGGAGATGTTATAGGTGTGGTAGTGGCACCCATCTGGCCAATGACAAAATGTGCGGCAATACACATAGTCTGCCGGGAGTGTGGGCTCAAGGAGCATCTCGTCTTGCTGCATAAACTTCAGATCATTTGGGCAAGTGAAGGCGGTGTATGAAAAGGATGAAGGTGAGGATTATGAATGCATGGGTAGAGAAGAGATCAATTCAGTGTAGGCTGTTTCGGGAAAAGTTAAAAGAAGCAAGCCATATGCCTTAGTCTCCATACATGGAATTCAGATAGCCATGCTGATGGACAGTGGTGCTGAGTACACTGTCATGAGTGTACAAGTGTAGAGGAGAGCATTTAATTTGCTGTACACTGCAGGAATCGGTGATTAAAGCAAATGCCTACAGCGATATTCCTATTGACATTGTGGGACAGATCAGTGCCGATTTGATGTTTAAAGGGAGGAAAGCTTTATGCATAGTGTATGTGGCAAGGAAAGGAGGGAAATTGTTGTCCAGGGATGAGCAGGCAGAATTATCAATCTGGATGACGCAGGTCCAATATGAACAAGTTGTGTCCGTTCAAAAAGCCGAAGGTTGCAAGTATACAATGGACATTTCAGAATGGTTTCCGGAAGTATTTGTGAAAAGACTTGACTGCCTCAAGGGTTTTGTGCATTGTATTATTCTCGAGCGGGTAGCTGTTCCAATTTCCTCAAAATTACAGTTGGTTCCTTTGGCTTTGCGCAAGGAAGTTGAAGAGGAGATTACAAGGATGGAAAAAGAAGGAATTTTGGAAAGAGGTGAAGCCTCTGAATGGGTTAAACCGATAGTGACCTACTTGGGTAATGACGTTTCTGGCCAAGGTGTTAGACCCAAGTTTGACACAGTGGAGGTGATCAGAGGAATGTCAGGATGTGGCTTCTTTTCTAGGTCTGGTAGAGTTTTATAGCAAATTCATTGAAAGATTGGCTGATAAAACAAAAAAGATGAGAAGGCTCACAAAAAAGGGCATCATGTTTTGCTGGGACGATGAATGTACTACTGAATTTGAGAAAGTGAAGCAATGCATTGTTGATGCACTGGTTTTGTGGAGGGACGCAAAATATTGATTTATGTGGATGCGAGTGATACTGGCCTAGGGGCTGTTTTTAATGTAAGAGGATAAACGTGAATTGTTAACTATAGCATTTGCCTCTAGGATATTGAAGGAGGCAGGAAAGAAGGTACTCTGGTGGAGAGAGAAGCGTTGGCATGCATGTGGCCAGTGAATACGTTTAAAATGTATGTCAGGGGTTGAAAATGTGTTATGAGGACAGATCATAAACCGCTCATTAACATTTTCAACAAGGGTGGACTGGAAGGCGTGTCAAGGAGGATTACAAAATGGGTCAGCAGCTTACAAGGTTTACAGTTTTGAGTGGAGCATGTTCAAGGAAGGAACAATGTTGTGGCTGTTGCACTTTACAGGACAGCAGTTTGTCATTAGTGGGCAAGTGAGTGTGCTTAGGACTGTGAAGAAGTGGCTGAGATTTCTCAGGTGCAGGAGAGTATCAAGCAAAATGACTGGGATCTGGCATGCACCAGTGATTTTTATCGGGCAGTTCTGGATCTGGTAAGGTTGCATTCATGTGTCAGTGGTGATGAGAGGGTGAGAGAATACAGGAAAGTAAAAAAAATGAATTGTGTGTTAGAGATTCAGATCTATGCAGAGGTTATAGCTTGGTGGTTCCGGAAGACATGAGGAAGGCGGCTATGGAGTTGGGTCACAGAGGCCATTTGGGTTTGGCGAGAACCAAAGCTCTAGTAAGGGCTGACGTTTGGTGGCTGGAAATAGATGAGGAGTTGGAGAATATGGTAAAGGAATGCTTTGATTGTGTGGATGGTGACAAAGGTCTAAGGGTGTGTAAACCAGCCATGGAGGTGAGAGATGGTCCTAAAATGCCTTGGAACGAGATTGCCTTGGATTTATTGGCCCCGTTAAATATTAGAGGGTCCAGAGACCCTCATCCATTGGTAGTTATGAATTTGTCAAAGTGGACAGATGTTTGTGTGCTGAAAGAGGTCACTTCGAGCAGCATAATCGGGTTTCTTGAACCTTTGGCGAGAGGGCTTTCCTCGCAGATGCTTGTCGGACAATGGTCCACACCTAGTGTTGACGGAATTCAGGTCATTTTTGGAGAGGTACAGAATAGAATAGGTGAGGACTGCGCTTTATCATCCCCAGGGTAATGGGTGTGTAGACAAGTTTAACCGATCTTTGATAGATGTTGCCACTGGTGGTGATTGGATACGAGCTGTCGTGGAGAGAACGTTTCAGTACAAGTTGGCACCGCACGCAGTGACTAGAGTGATCCCTTTTGAGTTGCTTCGTGGTAGAAAACCCAACACTCAATTGTGCCTTGGCTGGATGGGCAGATCGAGGTGTGGGCAAGTGGATGTAGAGGGTGTCGGGGAGAGGTTGTTGTTCAGTGGATACATAGCAAAGAAAAGATTTGATCAGAAAATCAGTTTCAGAGAGTTTGTTGTGAGACCAGGTGATGTGATCCAGGTAAAGTTGCCGATCCAAAGTAATGAAGGGTAGTTCCAGATTTTCCAAACCCATGGAGGTTGTGAAGGATTTGGGTGTGTCCGTGCTGGTCAAAGGTGGAGGAGTGTGGAACAAGGAGAGAGTGGCGGTTGTTTGCAAATGGTGTATATATGATTTAGTGGAAGGAAGGAAAGTGTTGGGAGAGAGTGTACTGAGATGGGTCACATTACCTGTGAGGATCTTACCATCTCCGTGAACTGCTCATATTAATGTTATTGTACATAGTTATTATGGTGCCACTCGAATCTAGCACAAGGAACCTAGAACATCGGGGGGTCTGGAGCTTGGTAGCGGCTCTGGGTTCCAAAGGTGTCAGTTGGCTGCTGGGAGGCTGCTGCCAAGAACCCTGCCTGCTTTTAACCAATAAAGGCCAGGTTGGATTCACCTACGTGTCTCAATGGTGTGATTGGCCTTACCTAACACTTATTAATCCCCCAGATGGCCTTCCCATAGTGCTCCATATTTTTATTTTAAATAAAACCACCGATCTAAATCCTGCATAGGAGCTTCCTTCTGCCATACCTATTGTAGTTTAAAGATTTCAAATTTCTGTAGCGGGGGTGAATCCTTTTGGGGATTCAAGAACCTCATGAAGCCTCTGCTGTAAGAGCATTGAACGGACCTCTGCTAGAATTTTTTGTTTGTTTCGTGTCAGGGAAGACTACTCATGACCAGTCTTGCCCCCTGGTATTTGTACCAGCTTTGGTTTTGTCGAAGAGTCTAATCTAGAGCCATCTTGCCTAATCCCACATGTCAGGTGAAATGGCTCTGCACCCTCCCATAATTCATAAAGATCCCACGTTTATTTACACAATCAATTCTAATTAGATTGTACTATGTTGTCCACTAGGGTTTGCTTAAAGGGAAGCTATTCAAAGCCTGATTGCCACTCCCTGATTCAAGAAAATATTGTAGATTAGTGGTGACCTAGTGTGAACCACCCTATCCAATCTATAATCAATTCAATACACTTGGGTGATATCTTGGGACTTGATTAATCCAAGTTGTGGAATGTCGTGAAGTAATGATGAAACAGAACTCTGGTTTAGGATTAGATTCCGAATTTTTGAAAAGGACCATCGGCACCAGTTGATTATGTAGTATATCAGATACTTGAGCGTGCTGCAATGACTGGCCAACAGATGACACAACCTGCCCACTTTATTTTAAGTTTCTTTCTGTTATTAGATGCATTCCCAGATGGTCCTTTTAACTCTCTCCTCGCCCAGTATATTTTGCCTGCTTCATGTCTCACAAGATCTTTGTTGTTAGGCTTTTGGGTGGTTCAGTGTTATGTGGAGATGAAATAGAAAAGGGAGCTTCTTGATTTTCCTGAATTGAATTGTCTATCGAGAGCACTGAACCATCACATGGACTAGAATTCTCCCTTTGATATGCATCACACAAGAGACCATTTGGCCACTTTACAAATGGATTTTACTGAAAAAGAGAGAGTGCTCATCTTTCATGTTTCCTCAGCAACCCATCCTAGGATCCAGCAAAGATGCATCTTGCGGGACCCTTTCGCCTGGCAATATCCTTAATAGTGAAATTTCAGGGACCAGTGATCGAAAAAATGTCCTCATATGTCTCCTTTTAGGCGGGCCAGACGGTGCTCCCTTTTCTCTCTCCCTGACCCCTCCCTCCACCCGGTCCCAGTCTCCGTAGTAGTTTAGAGTTTTCCTGTGGAGCTATAATCTGCGGATCTTCATCAGAAATGTCCAAACCTGCAGTAACCACCTCCATGATTGAATGATTATTCTCAGACAAACTTGCTCGCTGATCAATGATATTAACATGACCATCTGTGAAATGAAGCATTGGCGTGAAGTTCTATTAGCTGAGTATTCTTTTAGCACATGGACTGTATTTTGTTCCAACCTTTGTGTTGTATTTTGAAATTTGTTTTCAATTCTCCATATAAAGCATCATATAGACGGACCAAAGACTAATGTCACGTGGATGGGCAAATTAGTCGTATTGCTTGGTGGAGCTCCTTCTAAGGAGCTATTCAGCAGAGGGGTTTGAACGACATGACTGGTCTCTGCTCAGTTGAAGTGAAGACCTGCAGTGGCATGACCTTTCCTTAGTTGTAGTGTCTGTAACAATCAAACTGTGACTCTCAAGAATTTGCAACTGGCCTGTAGAGAATTGGAATTACTTGAAACGTCTTCCCTGTTTTGCTTAATTGTCTTACTACACAACTGAAGGAAAGATGTTTCCATGTCCACTAATGGGCGATAATTTTCCTGGGTGACAGCGGCTTGCTGGATGCCCACCTTTTTACAGCCAATCCCCCCTGATGTTGAGGACTTCCTTTTGTCTTTTTGTCAATCACTGCAGCCGCTTAAGAATTATATGTGCACTCCATATCTAGATTTGGTTCGGCCAATTATCGTTTCCGATATGAGCAGATTGTTCAGCTCGTGAACTTCCTCTCTTTATTTTGAACACTACGTTCATTGTAGCGAATTGGAGAGGGCACAGCTCAGAGACGTCTTATTACAGGGCAAGAGGGGCACTTGCCCAGGGTCCCCACCTTGGAGGGGGCCCCACAGGGCTGCCTGATCTGAAGTAAGATTCCATTATTCACCAGACTTAAATAGCACACGTTAGGATATTTTATGGCATGCTGCTGAAGCTCTAAACCTATTGCCTTTCTGTTTTGACAAGTACATTCTGCCTTGATCAATTCATCATGTATTGCTTTCTGTGTTTGTCTTATTTGTATTTATATAGTGGCCAACAGCCCATAGGCATTGTGGCACTTGTTACAGAAACATGCTTAGTTACAGAAAATATCACGTCGACATTTGTTACTTAGCGTGAGCAGTTTGTATAAAATATTACATTTGTCCAAGACCATGCTTCCGCCAAGGCAGAGTTACTCCCGACATTATTCAGGATGGCCATGGCGTAGAAAGTTCAGAGTCGTGGGTGGGTACTTGTCTGGCGCTCGAGTTCCAGCTCATAGTGGGCGAGGGTTGCTCGCCTAGAAAGTTTGGTGTTGTGTCTGGATATCGCTGCTCGGCTAGTGCTATATAGCAGCCTGTGATCTCTATGCAAGGATAAGGTGCCGCGGCCTCTGGCAGTCTGGACTGTCGGGCCGTCACATATGTCCTGTATTTTGATCCACTCCCATGTGGTATTCTGTAGTGGATGTAGTGTGGGTGTGCGCTCTGTGAGTAGGCCTTTTATCGATCAACACATGGGTGTTGCTTTGGTGTCTATGCCCCGTTGGGCACGAAGCCTGTGCCACTGGGTTACTCATGGTCCAACTACTGGGTGCGTTCTGAGTCGTTGCGTTCATTTTCCAAGAGGAGTGGCCAAGACATCCAGCGGGGAGGGGGTGGGGGACAACAAAGATTCCATCGCCCTCCAGCTGGATTCATCGCCCGGATTCAGCCAGCGCTTGGCCCAGCAAATCTGGGCTGCCATGTATAGTTCCTCCAGGATGGTAAGGTAAGTCCGCTATCCTGCTTTGAGGCAGTGAGAATCCCAAGTCGTATACGTGCCTTCTTTCCCCGCCAGATGAATTTCGAAAAGGCGGCTTCTACAGTCTTGTACATCGTCAGGCTGGGGTGCAAGGTAACATCATCCCCAGATAGATAAGTTTGGGGATTGAGTTCATTTTGATCACGTTTATTCTACCGGTCATGGATAGGGGCAAGGTGTCCCATTTGGTGAGATTCCCTTGGATCCGCTCGATCGTATGCAGGTAATTCAGATCTCGTAGGTCTTTTGTGTGTGCGCTGATATTAACACCTGGGTATTTAATGTGGCTTGTCTGAAGCCGGAATGGTGTGACCATACCCCCCCCCCCCCTCCCCGGTCCCATGGGATATCTGGTCGGAGTGGCATGATCTCCGATTTGGCCCAGTTGACCCGGTAGCCGGCCATCGGGCCATATTCTTGTAAGCAGGAGCACTCTGGGGGGGGATCCATGGGTGTCCCCTATATATAGGAGGTCATCAGCATATAAGGAGACTGTGTTCTGTGCCTCCTCTCCATAGATCCCGCCACAAGGGATCTGATCGCAGGATCGCGGCCACCGGTTTGATAGACGGGGCATTTAGGTGGGGCGAGAGCGGGCAGCCCTGGCGTGTGCCCGAATACAGGGCAAAGGGGGGGTGGAAGATTCTGGCCATTGGTGGTCACTGTGGCCTCCGGATCTAAGTACAGGAGGCGTATCATGTGTATCAAGGATGGAGGTAACCAAATGCAGCGAGAGCAAGGAACATGAAGTCCCATCAGACTTTATCAAAGGCCTTCTCCTTGTCTATTGTAAGGATTTAATCCCCCTGTTCCGATTCTTCCGCTATGACATGCAGAAGTCGCCGCACATTGTCCCAGAGTGCCTTTTACGAATGAATCCTGTCTGAGCTGCATGGATCAGGTCTGGTAGTACTGTCTCCAGTTTCTGGGCTAAACATTTAGCCAGAATCTTAGCATCTGAATTTATTAGGGAGATGGGTCGGTATGACCCGCATTTGTCGTGGGGCCTCCCTTTTTTGTGAAACACCACTATATTAGCGGTCGCCGGTCGGCATTGACTTTTGAAGATGAGCGGCCGCCTCCGTACACACGGCTTGGAGATCCGAAGCCATGTCGTCGATAAGGGCTTTGTACATGTCTATCGGGATCCCATCGGGGCCCGAGGCTTTTCCTGAATTTAGAGCTTTAATTGCCCGTTGGACATCAGCCACCGTCAGGGGGGTGCTCAGCGCCTCAACTTGGGCTTGGGTGATTCTAGGGAGTTCAAAAATCCTTGTATTGCCTGCAGAGGGAGAGGTTCTGGTTTCGCATAGAGGTGTGAGTAGAACTCTGCGAATCTGGCATTTATACCCTCTTCCCCCACAATTGGATTCCCTTCCCCATCTTGTATTGTTCTGGGTCCAGCTGGAAAATGATTTTTGTGCTCTGGTGGTTGGGATCTCTTTGATATCCGCGCGTGTTTTGCGTAGCAGAGTGAGGGTTTGTTGGTCTGGTGATAATTTGTGTTGTTTTTCCAGAGTCCGCAATGAGTGCATGAGTTTCCCTTCTTGGGTGCGCCATTGCTTCTGCTTGTGTGCCCACCTAGAACTGCACTGGCCTCTCATCTAGGCCTTAAACGCATCCCAACATCAGAGAATTGTGTGGGAGGGGCTGAGGTTGGTGTCCCAGAAAGTTGTCATGTCCCCCACTGAGGTGTTCCACGTAATCGGGATAAAATAGGGCCCTGAGATTAAGCCAGCAGTGTTGCTTTTTTTGTGGTGTGGCAGGGACGGCTAGCCTTATCTTAACCAGTGCATGGTCGGAGAGGGTGGTGGGAAGGATGGCGCATTTATCTATGGTATGTGTCAGTGTACATGGAGTTAACCAATAGTCGATTCTAGAGTAGCTCTGATGTCTGAAGGAGTAAAAAGTGTAGTCTTTGTGGCGACCGTGTTTTTTCTCCATGTGTCTTCTAAGCCCAGATCTGTGAGCAAGACGGGCGGCTGATTTCCGAGGTCTACGAGTGGCCGGTAGGCCGGAGGTTTGCCTGTCTAGATCAGGGTCAAGGGCCATATTTAGGCCCCCCCCCCCCCAATCAGTGAAAGTCTTCTCATATAGGGTGCGCAGTCTGCGAACATGTGTGAAGAAGCGGGGAGAGTCGGTTGTTGGGGCGTATAAGTTGAGGAGTGTGATCGGATTACTGTGTAGCAAACCCTGCACCAGGACGTATCTCCTCTCTTCAGAGATGGTGTTTTGAATTAGAAAGGGGACATGTTTGTGAACCAGAATAGATACCCCTCGTTTGCCCCAATATGGGGCCTGCGCAGCTGCCCCCACCCAGCCCCTTTAAAGTTTCTTGGATTCCCCATCATTGAGGTGGGTCTCCTGGAGGAAGACCATGTCTGCATGGAGGTCCCTAAGGTGGTTCAGTACCCGCCTGCGCTTGATGGGATGACCCAGCCCTTGCACATTCACAATTATCAAAGTGACCTTAGCCATCTATCAGACCCATTGTACTTCACCTTGATGGCCCTCAGAGGATGAGTTAACCCTAATAATCGCCCCGCGCGTTTAACTCCGACTGGGTCAACATCTTCGGTTTCCCAGATATGAATGTCGCTGCTTATATCCCTGGATTCTACTAAACAATAACCATTAACTGAAGCATTCGAGAGAACTGTCTCTCTAAGAACATTGGGGGCAGGGGAACCACGCCCAATACTAGGCCTGTAAGCCCATGCATGGTGACATTGGGTGAGAATTAATGAATTTGCGCTCCTTTCCATGAATGACGAGTATCCCTCCATCATGTGATCAGACTAGAGTGTGACGGTTAGCGTGCCCGCTCCACGTGGTCTGGTCAGCGCCGTGGTTGATTTAGTAGTTGGTAAGAACAGCGGCCACCTTACGGGCTGATCGTCGGTGATGGGGGAGCTCTTCTGAAAGGTGGCACTGGGGGGGTGAAAGCCGCAGACCGTGTAGGCCCGGGCCTCTGCCTTGGAAGTAGTTTGTGCGGCCCCCCCCACCCCCGAGCTGGTGGAAGTGAAGTGGTCGTATATTGAGGGTCAAAGCCTATAATACGTTCTGAGTGTGGATGAAATTGAGCGGGATCCACTGTTGCGTATATGAACTTGTCTTCAGAGACCTACATCATCATACCAGTCACCATGAGGGTGGGGGCTCAGGTATTGGGTGTTTTGCGTCCCCTGTCCGGACCCCTCATGTCCTGTCTCGGTCTTTGCCATCTGTTGCTGTTCTGGGGAAGAGGGGGCTCAGATGAGGTTGCTGTATGGGATGCTAGCGCCACCAATCCAGATTCTCGTGGATGTTCCGTGGTGACTAGGTTCTGGCGCTGCAGCGCCAGGCGTCCTCCGGATCCTCATAATAATGCCATTGTCGGTCAATCTGCACACACCAGACCGCCGGGAACTTCAAGTAGTGTCTCAGTTCGTGGCCTCGCAGCGCCTCAAACAAGGGCTTGAAGCCTCTCCTCTGGCGGGTCACCTCAACGGAATAGTAATTGAAGAGCCGTATGGAGGGCTCCATCGATGTTCACCTGCCCCACCGCTCTGTATGCCTTTTAGAATCGCCACATATGCTGAAAGTTTAGGAGCCTGAGTGTTATTGGTCTAGGACGTTCACTGGTTTGGGGACGGGTGCACAGTGGATTCTTTCTATCGTAAGCTCCCTGGGGTTTTCAATATGTAGAACGTCCTGTAAAAAATTATACATAAAGGTCTCCAGGTCTGGTCTCTCTGCATTCTCCGGGAGTCTGATCAGCCTAAGATTATTGCACCTTGAATGATTTTCTTGGTCTTCCATTTTTGTGCCCAGTTGCTGGACTTCTTTGACTCTGTCTAGTTCGGTGGCATTCGATTCTTGGTTGTCCTCCAGGGAGCTGATACGTTGTTCATTATCAGTTGTCTTTTCTGCTTGAATGGTGAGCCTTGCCTGCACGTCTTGTAAGTCCCGTTTTATGTCCTGGACCGTGGTATTGGTCTCTTGCGTTCTCTGGCCAATAAGCTTAATTTCCGTTAGGATGGCTTGAAGTTGCGCCTGAAAATCCATGGCTGTCCTGTGCCAGGCAGAGCATCGCAGTCTGGCTGTTGAGGTGGTTGCATCTTCTGCCGGTGCCAGTTTCCCGTTTGGTTCCTTTATCATAGCCCCCTAGACGTTATCTGTCGGTGGTGGCCTTTGCTATCCAGGCTGTGGTTATCGCCAGCTACGGGCAGGATTGCGCTATTGTGGGTACTGCGCCTTAACTTCTGCTCCAACCACCACACTGGAAACAGGGGTCCCCTACAATGCCATTGGACCTCGCCGTGCTGGGGCCCCGCCAGTGTCCAACTTCCAGTGGGCGCCGTCCGTGTTATAGGGGCAGTTGCCTTCATTGCCGGTCTCCTCTGTATGAGCTTTGAGGTTTTGATATGCGGTAGTCTTGACCCTTTCCAGGACTAAGGTCCTCCGTCCGGCCCAGGCCGCAGCCACACTATGCGAGTCCAAGCTTCCACAAGGTGTAGGTACTTTGTTTTCTGAGTGGGAATGTCGGGGGCTCGTTAATGCGCCTGGAAATTTGTGACCAGGGTTGGGCGGCGTCATGGCAGGCCCACCCACCCTGGCTAGTGACAGGTGGCAGTTTAAAGGTGCTGTGAAGAGGGGAGCCCCCGAGTTAGAGCAGGCCAAGTCTGCCTACCCGAGTCCCCGGCGGGGGGAGTCTGCGCTGCTGCAGACCGGCCCCTTGGGTCGAATTGTCAGCCGGGGGTAGCAGCCGCACTGCTCTGGGTTGCTTGCAGTTTGTGGCCATGGCAGCTAGGCTTCCTGGGCTATTTTTTGCGTTTTCTGTGCGGGGGGGGCCTGAATGTCCGCTCCTGTGTAAGCCGCCTGCTGGTCTGCGCTGCGGGGAGGGCGGGGAGGGGAGGTGAGGGAAGTCATCTGCATGGACCCCCCCTCACCCTCTTTCCACCCCCGTAGGCCATTCCTCACCCGTTTCTGTTGGTGCAGTTCTAGCGGAGTAGGGCCCGGCCAAAGATCTCACTGTTGGGCGATGTTGGGCAATGCCGCCGGGCTGCCCAAGGCAAGGCCAGGTAACTGTTGTTACATGGCAGCAGGGTTAGGAGAGGGTCAGCAGCCCTCCTACAGGGTCAGCGCCCCTCTCCTCCCCACACATAAGGGAGACAGCAGTGTCTGGCGCAGGAAGGGTGAGGCAATAAAAATACCTCACCCTTCCACGAGGATGTGTGTGCCTTGCACACATGAGAACCAGGCAGGGAACTACAAAGGGATGCCTCCCCACCCCCCACCCGGGGGGGCAGAGGGAGCCCCATTAGTCAGCTGCATGGCTGGCCTGGGAGGTTGGTGCACAGCCCCCCCACACATACTACAAAGACCCAAGGGGTGCCCTGGGTCTTATATAATGAGCTGCTTGTAGCTCCAAAAGCACAAACTGTTTGTGGACCCTGCACAGGGACCCAAACAGGATAGGGAAGTTCTTTGTGGTACTCAGCGTCTTCCTGCTCTTTTTCTTTGTTTGCTGTGCACTCAGCATCTGTGGTGTTCTGCAAGGTGTGTTCGCTGTATACGCGGCGTCACGGCTAACAACTTTAATTGAAGAACCAGACTTTCCCGAGACCTTCGCTCTGCAGGGGAATAAAGAATTGACTTGACAATTTTCGCCTCCCGCTTTGCCTGAGGAGACACGGCGCTGCCCTCGAGGGAAGGCAAACATTTTGGCAGGTCTGGGAAGGTGTGAAGTGCACATCGAACCCCGCGGAGTGAAGTTACTTTGCTACAATTCCAAGTAAGTTTCAGCCGCAGTGCCGGGCATGTGAGCTCAAGGCTCAGAGCAAGTGGGAAGTGACCGCGTAGCGCCGACACCCTCAGTGGGGTGGCACGGCACTGCCCTCGATCCCAATGCACCCCACAGGCTCTCATTCAGACTCTCACGCCTTCCCTGCTACCCTCCTCCCACGGAGCCCAACCCCCTTACCACCCAAATGAGAGGCATGACCAGTTGGATGAGTGGGAGAAAAATTGCCACAGCAAACTTTATTACAACATAAAGTCAGGCGTTCGCTTATAGGTGTTCCGTTTTATACTCGGGATTCTGCGCTGAGAGCAAAGCAACTTTTCCCCCCCGCCCCTTGGGGGACCCGACACAGGCGCCCAGTCCCTTCCTCATCAGTCCCTCTCCACACTTTGGCCGTACTTTATTTTGCAATTTTCTTTTCATTTTCTTTCCCCATCTCTATTAAAGTGCAATTTTCATTCCATGTATTACTTTCTTTTCATTCTCCATTTCCGCTTAGGCTCCTTTTTTAAGGATGCGGTCCGGTCTCCTTTTCCCCCTTTTGCTCCCTTTCCCCTGGATTCCATCTTCCCCTGGTTGGCTCGTTAATCTTTAACTTTCTCTCCTCCACACAGGTACTCCCCTTAGCCCGTCCTGCCAGGGAGCCCCCCTCCCCCTTATGCCAAGACCCCGGGCTGCCCTAGCTCTCCCCGCCTTAGTTGTCCCATCCCCTCCGGCCCCTCTTCCCCATAGCACCCTCCTGTTCTCGAGAGCCCCATCCACCCAGCGCTACCAACCCCCCAGAGCCCCGCAACCTTCTTATCCCCATCCTCTTCCCCTGCCTTTCACTAAAGAGGGGTCCTCCCCAACTATCCCTCCTGCTCCTCCTGGTCCCTACCCCCTGCATTCCAAGGCCCCCCTCCCCCGTGTTTCTTTTAGATCTGCCAGTCTCGAATGCCCCCCTTCTCTTGAACCCCCCCCCCCTTACCAACCCCTAATCACCCATGGGCCCCCTTCCCCTCAGTTTCCAACCTACTTGCCGGAGTCCCATTTACTGTGAAAGCTTTCAATTCACCCCCCTTGCTGACTTCATTGTTGCTCTCCATTTTTTGTTTCCAACGATGCACTTCCCATTTTCCCCACCCACTTTTGGAGTTGGAAGGTCTTCCAAGCCCCCTAACCCTCCCCATTAACATGGGCCTCCCCTGAGTCTAATACTTCTGGGCGCCGTTCATAATAAACTGATGGCTGTGCAGTTCCCCTTGTGGTATCTGCCAGTGCTTTCTAACGGAAACACCATGTAACATCCGCTGGGCTTGTCCACAAGAGACCTGTCGCTGCGACCGGTGTCTGGGCCATGGAGCCTGCTGACGCAGGTTCGGATCCCTTGCCAAGAGAAAACTCAGGATTTGATATTCACGTTGCGGGCATGTTGGCCAAATAAAAGTTGACAAGCCATGGAATGGCAGGACTGGTAGCACAGCAAGTAGAGTACTTGCGTTTGACAGATGTGCGGAGACTGCCAATCTAGTTTTGAATCCCAGCAGGGCCAAACCAAGCTTTTCATCCTTAAACAGATTGCATTTAGAAATATGTTTAGCCCAATTTTGGCATGTCAGGCAGAGTTAGAATGCCCCCCCTTTTGTAAATGAACAAAAACAATTGTTAAAGCACATATTTTGCAGGTTTAACGAACACAGGTTTTTTTATTTTTATTTTATTTTTTCTGTTGAAACACACCATCGTGCTAACAAACCGTTTTTAAACATGTTTGTCCTTTTTATGACACAATGTCATATCGTGCATAGTGGAATGCAATGTCAAATGCAAATGACAAATATTGGCAGATCCAAGAGTCTCACATCACTGGGGACGGTAGGCATATGCATGACAAGGGTAAATAATGGTTTAATATGGTACAAACTGCAGAAATTGCACGAACGCCTGTTGCTAGCTAATGTTGCAGGTGGCTGAAATCCAAACTCTTATACCGCAGATTCTCTAAACAACCTTGCAAGGCAAACTGTTAATTAGACAATGTATCGTGCATGATATGATACAATTTTGAATGAATTAAAGACAAATGCTGGCAACCTACAAGTCTCACACCAGTGAGGATATTGGTAACTAGCATGACAGGGGCAGACAAAGGTTGTAGCTCAGAACTGGCACGAACACCATGCCAGCTAATAAGTATAAAAATACAAACGCTCAGTTGCCACAAATAATTTTACGACAGCCTTCAAGGCAAACTGTTACATTATACGGGGCACAGCGCCAGGCAGTTACCCAAACGGGTGACAAACAAAATCTCAGCATAGAGTTGCACTGCATTAAGGCAGACACCAATATCAGGTTTGCCTAAAATATTGAAAAATGAAAAGTTTTGTTTCTATGCTACAAACAAGACAAATGGCTACCAAACGAAAATCAATGGAACCCAGAAGCATCGGCTTACTGCCCGCATGACACCAAGATAAGCTATTACCACATGAGGGGAGAAAACAATTAGCCCGTGCAACTGTTTCAAAATACAAGCAGCCAAACGAGCTTACCAAGGGTGCATCGGTCACAGACTATAAGAAACATCTACCAAGCCTCTCAGAAATTAATATGGCAAAAGCTCTGAGTTACACCCGGATACGGGGTGCGGCACACCGGTTATCAGGCTTATAAGGGGCAACCAGTCATGAGGGAAAAAACAAACAGTCTTCCCTGTTTTATATGTGGGGTAAAATTGCTGCAACAGTCCCCGGTTACGGATATAGCACAATAACTTCACTAGAAGGGGGGACAACACCGGGTACAGGGCGCCCCAGCGGGAAAACGAAGCATGACCAATAGCGGCAACCCAACCTTCAATAAAAATCGCTAAGGTTTTGTCCAGTAATGCAACTATTGAAGCGGAGGTCAATCAGTAACAACATTCAGCCGGCAAGACACCTCAAGACAATTGAAAGCAATTGAGGACAGTAAATATCTGATATTCGAACAATCACATCAGATCAAATTGCTTGCGCATACACTACAAAGGGGTGACCAGCCATGAACCCAGTACCCCGACTAGCAGAGCTCAGGGCACAGCAAGGTTTGAACATGCCAACCACAAACAAGGGGTAGATCATGGCCCACGTACGGAGTAGCGCACAAAACCTCACTAGAGCGGGGGGGGGCGCAACACCGGGTACAGTGCACCCCCCTAAAAGAAAGCTAGAAGCATGACCAATAGCGGCAACCCAACCTTCACTTAACAACGCTAGGGGGTTGTCCAATAAAGCAACAATTATAACAGGTTTCGATCAGTAGCAGCATGCGGGCGGCAAGCCACCTCAAGACAAATGAAAGCAAAAAGGACAGTACAAATCTGATTTCGAACAAGAATAAGCACATACGGAGCAGGTTCTTGCGCATACACTACAAATGGTGTAATAAGCCATATGACAGGTTTATATCTGCGACTCAGTACCCCGAAACGGGGCACAGCTAGTTTGAACATGCCACTCACAAACAGGGGGTAGATCATGGACAGCACGCAACAAGCTAAAGGTATCACAAACATGGCAGTCTTTCGAATTTCCAATGTGATGGGAAACCACCTGTACAAAAGCTGGCGTAAACATTTTTTGCACACCCGGACAGAGCCGACTATTGCAGTTTGAAGCCGGGCAGAGCCAACATACAAGCCAATGCGTAGCTGCATCAGCCAGAAATAAAGGCCATGAAAAGGGGAACTCGTTGAAGAGATCTCCAACTACAGGCAGCTGTCCAAAACGGAGCTTGCCAAATAATTCTGTGTACACAGAATAAACACAGAATCCTGAACGGGGTTCAAAACAATGAGCAACTAAGGAAAACCTGTACTCAGGGGACTCAGTTGCAACTGCACTACGGAGGTAGTGAAGCATGCAGGACATTTGGGGCTAGCTGCAAGGAGCCAGGTAAGAAGGGGCGATGACACCAAAGTCACCACAGCAAGGTAAGTAAGATAGCGAACAGCGAGCCAGCCCCACAAACGGCTCAGAGAGCTGGAGCAAACAATTAAGACAGGACAAACAATCAAGCAGTCAGGTAACACAGCAAGCGGAACGTTTTTTCGGCTTGCAATCCGCACTGGAGGGTGGTTCCAGAGCCCAGTCTAGGCCATACCAACACAGCTCAACTGCCTCCCCAAGTCCAAGGTCGCAACCCCACCGCATGGCAAACCCTCACAGAAAGACAAAGTGGGCCGTTGGCACAACTAACCCCATCCGGCCACACAGTTTAAAAACTTGGCCGTGTGATATCTCGGCCGCCACCTCTCACAAAGGCAATAAACCCAGTGCCACAGTTCAGGGGCAATATAAATACACATAGCCAAAGTGTGAGCCGAAGGTTTACAACAAACCCAGAAACTAAGAGCCAACAAACGAGAAGTGTTCCAGACCATCACGGCCACCCGCAACATACAGGTAGCATTCGAGCGTTTGACCAGCTTCCAGCGGTTCGGGGTGGCCGAGGCGGGAGAAGAAATAACATCACACAGATAACGGGGCAAACAAACACAACCAGGGGCTGAATAAAAGCCCAGGCTTGCCGCAGGCCAGCTAAGGTAACAGATGATATAGTTCCAAAACTTAATCAACCTGCTCCAAAACGGTACAGCTAGTCAGATAGGGAAGCAAATAGAGCGCTCATTATGACATCAGGGCAGAGCCGGCTGACGCAATTTCAAACCCTGGCAGGGCCAAACTCAGTCTTTCATTTTCCTCCAAGATCGATAAATGAACACCACACAATGTGGGTAGTTAGACGCGAGCAGATGCCAGAGAGTCCGTAGCGCCATATAAATAGCAAAAGCAGAACATGCGAGGCATGTGTTTACAGAACCGTATAGAGACAGACAACAAGAGGGGTAGCGGAAGATACAAGAGAATAAGGCGGATGTTTTAAGACCCAAGGAAAGACCATTAACACACGGGTAGCATCGCAAGTCAGGCACCCAGTACACCAGGATGCCAGAGTCAGGGCGACACAGCCCACAAGGCAGCAAAATACACAGAGGAAAATAGCAGCGAAAAATAGAAGAAGACACAAAGCCAACAACCGAAGGCTGGGGCCTGAAAACTACAAGTAGCACTGAATCCAAAAACGGGTTCTACAAAAATAGGAAGCAGTGAACAAAACACAGCACAACACAACAGGCCGACGCCCGAGGGCGGAGGCCAGAGTGCTGCAAATAGCACAGAACATGAAAACGGGTGCAACGAAATGAGCTGCAGTGGGGAACGAACACCACACAGCACAACAGGCCGATGCCAGAAGGCCGGGGCCAGGATGCTTTACAAAAGTACCAAACCTAAAAAATGGTTCCAACATAGGTCAAAAGCAGTGCGGAATAAAACACCACACAGCACAACAGGCCAACGCAGAAGGCCGGGGTGCTTTAAATGAGCACCGAACCGGAAGACCGGTTCCAACATAAGAAAAAAGCAGTGCAGATAAACACCACACAGCACAACAGGTGAACGCCCGAGAGCGGGGGCCAGAGTGTGCTACAAGTAGCACAGAACCGGGAAACCGGTTCAACAAAATCGGTAAGCAGGGTGGGGAAAAGCTCCACACAGCACAATGCAACAGGCCAACAAACGGCCAAGGGCCAGGGCCAGGGAGCTACAACATAGCTCGGAATCAAAAAGGCAGGTACAATACAATAATTGGTTAACAAACAGGAGCTAACGGGGGTGGACTGTCCCTTAGAAGACCCGGTACATTCCACAAGGGTTACCGATTCTCAGGGTACAGGGGGGAGTTACCCACCCATATAAGATAAAGGTGCCCGGGTCATTGGATTCATTTTCCAGGGTCCGATTTGAGCAATTATACATGAGGCTACCCCACCCTTGTTCGCAAATTCACTCCAGGTGAGTTAAACAAAACACAGCACAGACAAACAGAAACAAGGATAGATAATCAGGCCAACGCCACAAAGGCCGGGGCCAGAAAGCAGTGGGCAAAACTATGGCCAGCACAAGGTGCCGGCTCACAAATAACTACAAACCAAACCCCTACAGGGGCTAACGCCAGGCACGATCAAGGGAATAGCCAAACTAAGGGGAACAGACTATGCAGCTAGGAAAGAACAAGCAACCACTTTTGGGGGAGACCTGGACAGCCGGTAACCCATCCAGGTTGTGGCGGCATGGTCCAAAGGGGGTAATGTCTGGACCTGGTGCCCAAAAGTATGATATTGTTATGAGATTATTGTTTATGTTCCCATAACCATATCTGTAACAATAAAATCCTACGGCCTTTTATTGCCAACACTTGACCATATTGTTGTGGTGTAATATTTTATGGGGAGGGCAAGGGCCGTAAGACATGACACACACACCCCACAACAACTAATGTAAGTCTGCTGCATATGGGTTCAACAGTTATGGGCAATGCCGCCGGGCCGCCCAAGGCAAGGCAACTGTTACATGGCAGCAGGGTTAGGAGAGGGGCAGCAGCCCTCCTACAGGGTCAGCGCCCCTCTCCTCCCCACAGATAAGGGAGACAGCAGTGTCTGGCGCATCAAAGCGCAGGAAGGGTGAGGTAATAAAAATACCTCACCCTTCCACGAGAATATATGTGTGCCTTGCACACATGAGAACCAGGCAGGGAACTACAAAGGGATGCCTTCCTCCTCCCCCCGGGGGCAGAGGGGGCCCCATTAGTTAGCTGCATGGGTGGCCTGGGGGGTTGGTGCACAGCCCCCCCCACACATACTACAAAGACCCAAGGGGTGCCCTGGGTCTTATATAATGAGCTGCTTGCAGCTCCAAAAGCACAAACTGTTTGTGGACCCTGCACAGGGACCCAAACAGAATAGGGAAGTTCGCTGTGCTACTCAGCGTCTTCCTGCTCTTTCTTTTCCACAAACCCCCCCCCCACCCTAGAAAAAGGGGAGAAGAACAATGGAAAGAAACTCGGGACACCCTACGGTGACCACAACAAGTCGTGGGACAAGAAAGGCGGCACGGGCCAGAGGGGGGTAACCTCTGGACCTGGGGCCCAAAAGTATGATATTGTTATGCGATTGTTTATGTTCCCATAACCATATCTGTAACAATAAAATCCTACGGCCTTTTATTGCCAACACTTGACCATATTGTTGTGGTGTAATATTTCATGGGGAGGGCAAGGGCCGTAAGACATGACGCACACACCCCACAACAACTAATGTAAGTCTGCTGCATATGGGTTCAACAGTTAATGGGAGCTGGGTACACCTTGTCCAGTGCCGCGCGCGGGCGGCTGTATGGGAGAGTTGCCAGCTCCCCCTAGTCGAGTGCTGCTGCTGTGGCAGTGGGCCGGGGGCATCTCCATGTGCTGCCGGCTGCTCTGCGCTCCATGCAAGCCCAGCTGGCTGCCGATCGATATACCGCTTATGGCCGGTGCGGCGGCTAGCCGTCGGTTACAGCCGCAAGGCTCCGGCAGAATGCGGAGGCCCAGCTGGACCGCAACGCCACAGACGCCGGGGCGGGCAGAGGAATCGTCCGTATGGTCTCCGTGCCTGCCCCAGTGGACCGCCCCCTGTCCACCCCCGTCGGCGCAGCCCCACCACAGCAAGGCCGCCGGACCGCAGCTCCCATGAGGGTGGGCTCGGCCCCACGCCGTGGCAGAAGGATCTTCTTGTTGAGCGTTGTGTGGGGGTTGGGGTATGCCCCGTCCGTTGCACTACTCGGGCAGCCGCGTGGGAGAGTTGATCGTACCCCCTGTTCATGAGCTGGCTCCGCGGCGGAAGGTCGAAGGCATCCCAGCAGCCGCGGCTCACCTCAACAGTGTCGGCTGGGGGCTGCGTATGATCCGTTTCGTTTTGCTTGCGCCTTTCGCAGGCCATGCCCGCCACTCGCGCTGGAGCAAGTGTTGGCTACGATGTAGGTGGCTGTAGTTTGTCATATGTGTACCCAGCAAGTTCTGGCTTCCATAGAATGTCTTTTCCACTGCCTGCAGGGGGTCAAAGGCTTTTATTTATGCATTGCAGTGGTGGGACAGCACGGAGCCTCACTCTTGATCCCTTAATTCCATTGGTTTGGTGGAGGGGGGGGGCAAAGATGTCCATGCCCACGCCCCCAAAAGTGCTTCAGATGGCCCTGGCACAGCCATATGTTCCTATAAAGGCCACCAAAAGACCCTCGCAGCCCCTTAGACCTTTTACACTTGCTCAGTTAAGTACTATTTTAATGGCATTTAAACAGCCAACATTGGTATATAAGAAAGGATAGGAGCGAGTAGTTACCCTTTTCGTGAGCTCACCATGTGTTACTGTCGTCCTGCCAGACAGCTCCTTGCTGCATTTCGCGGCTCTTTCCGCTCACAAGACAATTTAAACATTACCGGATCGTCTGGCTACGCTTCCCCTGCGTCTTTTGCGCCCTCGCAAGCACTTGGACAGGTTACAAAAAAACACCAGAGGGTCAGGGGAAAGTCTTACACACACCAACAATAATTCCTTTGATCACATTCTCACTGTGACAGACTGGTGAGCGCTGCACTTTGCCCCACTTCAAAAAGCAAAGTTTAAACCATGCACACCTTTTGAACCTAAAAAAGTAGTTTAATATTTCTGCAGAGTAATATCCTAACGAGCAATTGCACAGATATAATTGACCCTGTCCTAAATGCCGTGGGCTTGAGTTTTGGCGACGTTTAAGTAGTTCGAAAACACACACACACTTGAAGGGTGCCCACCAATATCTCAGATCCTTGAAAATCGGCCCAGTTTTGGCTGTTACGTGATGCTGTTAAGTGATGCTGTAAGTGCTACCTATAAGCAGAAACTATTATCGGAAGTAAAGGTAGAAGAGAAATGGTATTAGAGGAGGGGCTTTTGTTTGGCTTTTTATCCTCCACCCACGGCTCATTGGGTATGGTAATCCCTATATCCTTTGCCACCATCCTACGTCTCCTAAACATCTCTCTGAGCCAATACTTTGATTTTGAGTGGACGCTAATGTTATTTCTAGGCAGTCTTGGAATGGTAATGGCTTAATTGCAGCTATTAACCAATGAAAATCTCTTAACCACGTGTGCATCAGCCGTTTGATCTTATAACCATTAGGTATGCCCTTGCATCTGTTCCTTGCATTGAGCTCTGTTTAACGTCTGCATTGGAAAAGCTAACCGTTCCGAGTCATGTGTAGACTTTAGATATGCTTTTGCCAGGCACTGCCATAACAGCCACAGGTAATAATAACATTTGACCGCTCTTTTCCGTTTTATGGCATTTAGTAGCATTATGGTGGTACCTCGAAAATGTCTATTGCATGCCTTTCCGAAAGCCTAAATTGCTCGCTTTGTCTGTGCTTCTTTCTAATTAGCAGTGGTGTAACGGTGGTGCTTGAATGTAATGAGGTTGTAGTGGATATAAAGCCATGTGTTGGCGTTAACAAAATTAGTGTGTGAACATTACTTAAACCACTGTTGCCACTGGTCTGGTTGTTTGTTATCGCTTCTCTTTAGGTAACATTATTGGGTCACATGCTTGTTTAAAATGAATCATGTTTTTCGGTTGTTACCCTTCAGAGCACAGCATCATAAACTATTGCATGCCTCCTTCAATGGTCCCCACAGATTTCTAATGCATAGCTGTAGGAAAACTGCTGTCCTGCGGGCCCATGATCTCACCCGGTTTCCAAACGACGGTGAGATCATCCTTGGAAACAGACTTTTTACCTTTTTTGGCAGATATTAATTCTCTTTCAAGGCTCGACGAGTCATTGTGGGTTGCCTTCCATTTTCTAATGGCCTTGCATATCCTCGAGTTACAACAGTTCTACAATACAATTGCTTTGTTGGTGAGAAATGAATCCAGCGCAGGCTTTCTTTGTAGGATTTAAGGATTTGTTTTAACATAGCAGAAATATTTTAATGCAAATGTTTTTCTAAGATTGTCATGTAGCCATCGATTGCACTTGATGAAGCTTGGTAATAAGTTGTGGGCACCTATATAAGCTATACTCCTACGTCCCGTCCCTTTACCTCCATATTTGTGGATATTCTGTCCATCGCTTGAAGCATAAAAAAAATCTTTTCTTTTTTTTTCACACAGCGCCACAGCACATGACCGCAGCCCTGCCCTCCTGAGCTCCACCCTGCGCATAACCCTTCAGTCCTTTTCTCCACTCGGTCGTGGTCGGACGCACTTGCATCTTACGGAATTTTTTCTTTTTGTTCCCTTATCCTTCATATTCCTGCTCCCGTTCCACGGTCTTCTTTCTTCCGTCTATGCCGGAGCGTCTGGGATTCGTGTCCTGTGCCTTGTGCCAAAGTTGTTTCATGAGGGCTGATCCCCACTCTCTCGCTCTGGAGTGCTTGGGCCCGGAACACCGATGGGACTCTTGCTTCTACTGCGACTCCCTCTCCATCCGGGCACTACAGTGTCGACTTGTCAGGTGGCAGGAGGTATTCCAGGAAATTCCTCCTTTACATTTACAGCATTCCACTTGAAGAAAAAAGGAAGAGGCCGGTAAATTCCTGGGCACCCCGGCCCGGGGACTCCTTCCCGTGGTCTTCTGGTACCGGGAGGGGCCCGAGTGGTTCTGGTACCAGGGTTCTCCCTGAGGTGTCCCGAAAGGGATATAAAGTGGACTCAGGAGTTTCCGCCGAGGTTCCCTGTAAGGGAGCTACCAGGACCGGATCTTCATCCGAGGCTCCCTGTCTAGGGGCTAAGGTTAACCCCAGTACTTCTGGGTCTGTTTTCACCAGGGTAGCTCCCGAGGTTTCCAAATCGGGGAACTAAGTGCAACGAGACTCATCTCGAGGTTCCCGTTAAGGTAACTAAATGCTCCGGGGTTAGCCCCGAGGATCCCTGACTTGGGGCTATATCTAAGACCGGCAAGATCGAGGGGCCTCCTCCAAAGGCTCTGGCTACTGGGGCTGACCCTAAGCCTTCCCACACACAAGCCTGTGGTTTAACCACCTTCTTTGCCCCCTCAGCAGAATCGGTTCAACACCCCAGGTCTTCAAGTACCAGCGCCGCCGAAAGGTTCCCTCACTGAGGGCTAATTCTCCAGCAGATTCTAAATGGTCACAGAAGCACTCTACATCTGCTAGCACCTGCTCTGCTGACTTTCCGTTTCACAGGGCCACAATGGAACATAAGTCCTCTGATATATCTGTGGTGACAACTGACTCCTGTGATGCAGTTCACCTCAGGCAGTAAGAAAATGGCAGTCCAACCGCAGCGGTGTACGGTGGCCATTTTGACAACCTCTCTCCCACCAACGTTCTCAATTGCTGGTTTCGAGGGGCCTTTTTTTGGGGTGGAGCAGCATTTTGCACGTGATGTGGATAATAAGAATCCATTCCGCCTTCCGATGGATTGGCATGCTCGTTGTTCCCTGCCACACCGTCTTGCTCCCTCCTACAACCGCTTCCTTGCTTTACGTGGATCCAGTTGGTGGAGGGCTTTCCTGGCAACCATCCTGTTTGCAATCCTGGGGGTATGCCCCTTCTGAGCGGCTTCTACCCACTCCAGTGCCTAGGCCTTCTTCTGAGGAGCCGTTTTTTGGCAAGTTTCAGATGCTTGCGCACTCTGATCCAATGAAGGCATATTTTAAGGAGCTTTTCAAGGAAATTCATCCTAAGCCACCTGAATCACAACCTGCTCTGGTTACTCCTCCACAGGTCCTGGTAGTGCCACCTCCTCCCCCACTTTCATTGGGGCCACCGCCACCTCCTCTGCCTCCACTTTCACCTGTGCTAAAGGCTCATGTTGCGCATTCAAGTCTGCCCACGGGGTCTGAGGAGCCACGTGCTGCGGATCAGGATTCTGTTCCCGCCGCACTGGATGGACGATAAAGCGGATCAGGATAGCGATGACCTGCCCCGCTCTACTAGAGCCTTTCACGGCCGGGAAGTGGTTTTGATGGCATTGCTAGACATTCCAATACCAGAGCCTCCAGCTCCACAATAAGGTGTACTTTAAGGAGCCTTTACTCTGTCGACACAGGAGCGCACCAGCCCATTCAGTCAAAAGGATATTCTGGCCGAAGCATGCAAGGTCTGAGAAAAATGTCATTCCGGGCAGCACCTTAACAAGAAAATTGACACTCGCTACAAGCTACACGCGTCTGAAGACATGTCCTTGACTGCATGTCCACTCCCCTAATCGATGGTGGTGGCTGCAGCTACTCTCCAGTCCAAGCCGTCCTTCTTCATCCTCCCCTGCAGTGTCCCAAGTCCTTTCCAAGAAGGACCAGCTTCTTGACGCCATTGGGGAAAAAAGTATTTTCCAATTTGGCCCTCCAGCTGCGTCTGGCTAATACCGAGGTCATCCTGACGGCTGCTAATCTCAAACTGTGGAAGGAGCTTGCAGAGTTTCAGGAATGTATTCCTCCCGACAAGCTCAACGACTTTAAGGGAGGCTTATCCGATGCCCAAGTTCTGGCGCAGGACCTGCTGGAGGCCATGGCCCATCCTGTTGACACATCCGTTCAGGGCCTTATGGTTGCAGTAGACAAAACCGGGGCCCCGGGTAGGGGGTTAGGTGTAAAAGGTTGCATCAGTAATAATCTCCCTCGTCCCAGTACTCATTAAAACGAGTGCATCTGGAGTAATATCCCTCAGCAGAGTTGTCCCGCCAAAACTACTGGATGAAAAGATTGCGAGTTGTGCATCAGGAGTAATCTCCCTCGTCCCAGTGACATAGATAAAGTGGTTTACTCTTGTCGGAGGAGGGCAAGAAAGGACTCATCACTCCTTGGAGGAATTGTGGCAAGAGTTGCAACTTACAATGAAAAGTGTTGGTTGAACTTGGGAAGAGACTGGTTTACCAGGAGAAGAGGCATTCTCCTGGTTCTTTCTTCACTGGTACGATCTCCACAAAGAGACTTTGTTACTAGGAGGAGGGAGCCACTATTTTGTTATTTTCTATTTACTAGTGATGGGGTTATATTGGGAGTTTCGGACAGAAGACAGACTTATTGGATACATTCTGATGACTTGCACCCAAAATTGTTATTTCTTAGGTAGGGGAAATCCGAAGTGTTTGGGAGAGTTAGGCCTTTATTTTGTGTTGACAACCCACTTTTTTAACCATGCCAACCTTGTGTCCGACTCCTGCTTCGGCTCCTGCTTCGGACGCCTTGTCACACTACCTTATTTTCTATTACTACTTACGGACTCTACTGTACATATAACCACAAGAACAAAGACTGCCCCTTTTGTACCTGTGGTTCCGGACTTCCTTGCTTGAGGCCTAGCTCAACAGTTACCCTTTTTTAGATTGCTGCATCTGTATATTGTTGGCTTTCCAGATACAAAACAAGCATTAACAACAAATGATGTTCAGCTTCAGTAGATGAACGCTAGAGGTATGTGACGGTAGAGCATGTGGATTAAATGAAAAAGAAATTTAAACCTCTATTAATCTATTGGTAGCCCTTCCATCAAGAGTGAATCTCTCTCTCTCTCTCTCCCCAGTAAATTTGTGCATAACTTTTATACAACAATTTTGGCAACGAGTTTTGACCAGGAAAACCAATTTCCTTAATATTAAGACACCAGTGCTTACTGTTAAGGATTTCAATCCGGCAATACAACCGGGTCTCGTCTAGCATGTAAAGCACAGATGAAATACTTATTTATTATGTCTATAGGTTCAGTATTCCGAGTGATGTACCACTCATATCACACCCGTCTCAAAATACCCCCCAGGTCACAGTGGGCCAGGAATCGGGCTGGTTGGTAAAAGTAAATAGTAAATATGTAAAATTCAAATCACACGTGTGTGCGTGTATGTATGTATGTATGTATGTATATATATATATTTCTGAGGCTTGTGGAATCTGCTTAGATCACATGCTGTGCATAGGCCGACATCTAGTGGAAGCTGCGGAGTATTACAGTTTGTTTTTCGAAACTCGAAAATGGGCGTCGACACAGGCGTGCCAGTAATACTATCCCTAGTGTGACGTCCACTGTACCCAAGATCCCTCACGCGTCTAGGATCCTCAGATTGTTTTTTTCCGCCATACTGGTCGGAAGCATCTTGCGGAGTCCCCTGGCCTTAGCCATACTTTTGCCATATATTGCAAGTTAAAATTATTTATTGACATCCTTCCCCACCCCAACGTCGACCATCGATCTCGACGACGGCTGGAGAAGACATCGACCGTCGGCTGCTGCACGACGGATCTGGGCCTCGGAAGGCCGCTGGCCTCGGCCCGGGCCTAGTAGGCCGCTGGCCTCGGCCCTGCAAGTAGGGAGAGTGGGGGGTGGTACATACTCTTCACTCTTGGTATATAGGTACATATATATTTCCTACACTTATCAGCCCGCTGCCTCAAGGTGCGTATGGAGGGTACCCCTTTCCAATTCTGCCCCAAGTGCAATCGCAAATACCCTTGGGTCGACAGGCACGCCACGTGCAATCTCTGCTTGCCGAGGGACCACCCCGAAGCGAACTGCAGAGCGTGTAGTAGGTTTAAACCTAAAACACTTAAGGACCGTTCGACAAAGCGTTGGGCCCACCACGCCAGGCAGGCAGCCATGGCAGCGGAGGGCGCCTTCAGCGATGGCAGCGACGCCGTACTTTCGGACGGCGAGGGCATTACGGCGTCGAAAGACTGCCGGGCGCAGGTCCCCGACCTCGGAAGGTTGTCCGGCAGGGCGGCTATGGGGAAGACCCCCGGCGACGCAAGCGCTACACCTACACACACTAAGCACAGTAAGTCCAACCAAACCTCGACGACGTCGACTTCTCGGAAAGAGGCACGGATAGAACGGTCCGACTCGGTGTCCTCTGGGCGCTCTCGATCGAGATCGCCTCATGACGCAAGGCAATCATCCACTCTTGCCAAGAGTGCCTCGCTCCCTAGATTAACGGAAGTTCCATCGTCGGAAGACGAAGACGACTTCCACCCCAGGCCGCGCTCCAAGAGACCGAGAGCGCAGTTAACACCAGCGAGGCCCCACGCTCCAAACAGAATACCTCTCCCGACCCTCGGCGCCAGGCGTCGAAAGTCTCTGGGGCCTCTAAGGGGCAGGGAAAACATTTTTCCACGCACGGGGAGGGAGGGAAACAGCGGAAAGCTCAGCCTTCCACTCCTGTAAGACCATCCTTCCACCCCAAGCAGACAGATAAACATAAATCTACTGGGACAGCAACATCCAACAAGGGTACCCTTGATAAGTCCTCTAAGTTGCCTACTAAAGCCATACCCTGTTCCAAAGAATGGTCCAGTGAGGACATAGACAGGGTCATGTCAAGAATGTCTTCCTTAGCGGATTTTTATGACAAAAACCCAGAACATTTCCTTTCGTATGACCCTCAAGGGGCCACACCCTCAGGCTCCTCTGATCCTATCCCCCTAAGTAAAAAGGCCCGGGTCGAAAGACCTGACCCCTTCGAGGTGCAGCCTTACTCTACTCCATACTCTACTCCACACCCCAGATACCAAGGACAACCTTTCCCTGAAGGGGACCAGGAGTTTTCAATTATGGAGGAACGAACCGGGTCTGAATACTATGCGGAGGATGAGGACCTGGAGGAGGTAGAAGATGAGGAAATTTACAGAGTAGATTCCCCGGTAGAGAGCGAAGCCCCAGTTACCGACTCGCCAGTTGATAACCAACCCCTCCTTAATGAAGTTCTTGCTCACGCAGCAGAACATTTTCACATCGACACCCACGGTGTACAGGAGGAAAGGGACTTCGCAGAAGAGTTGGTGGGAGAGAGGAGGCCGGTCGCTCAGACCATCCCTATCCTTAAATCCATCCAACGTAGAATAGATCCATCCCTGGTGAATCCTAACCTCACCAGAGCCGTCAACCCCAGAGTCGAAAAACTTTTTCGGGCAGCCCAGTCTGACCCTCTTTATATAAGAGGTCATCTCAAACCAGACTCCCTAGTGGTTACCAACACTCGGAAGAGGGCTGGGACACCCTTATCGTCGTCAGAAGCTCCTCCCGACAAGGAGAGCAAAAGACTGTACGGGTTTGGCAGGAAGGTAGCCTCAACATCCGCCTACCAAGCAAGGATTGCAAACTCCACCACCCTGTTGGCAAGTTACAACTGCCATCAATGGGAAGAGGTTGCGGCGCTCATAGCCTCTGCTCCTGAACAGTTAAAGGGCCAGTTGGCTCGGATCTCAGCAGAAGGGAGAGCCGTGTCTGGTTGCATTTTGAAAGCAACTTTCGACGCTGCAGACAACGCAGGAAGATTGATAGCAGAAGGTACTGTTATCAAGAGACATGCGTGGTTTCGGCAGTCGGGGTTCAAAACAGAAACACAGGCGTCATTAATAGACAAGCCGGTGGAACCAGATCTATTGTTTGGGAAAGCGGTCAAAGACGCACTTAAAAATGCCAAGGACGAGTACGAGACTCTCAAATCCCTTGGCCAGCTTACCAACAAACCCCCGAACCAGAGGGGGAACAGTAATTTTCGTCGCCCACGCGGCCAAAATTCACAAAGAGGCAACTATGCCCAAGGACAGGGTACACAATGGAACAACCAGCAGTCTACCCAAAGTTACAGTAAAGGTAACAAGAGAGGTCGTGGAAGAGGCAGAGGCAGCCCCAACAAGGGAGGTGGCACGCCTCCGCCAAAGCAGTGACGCTCAGTTCAGGGTCCCTTCTCACGCAACCCCAGTAGGGGGACGCATTTCCAACTTCACCCAGGCTTGGGAAGGGATCACCTCAGACAGATGGGTGCTGTCAACAGTGTCCACAGGATATTGTATAGAATTACTGCAGCGTCCCCGGAACCACCCTCCACGACAAAGAATACACTCCTTAGAACATCAGAAGATCCTTCTCGAGGAGATCGCCATTCTGCTAGAAAAGGACGCGATAGAACTCGTCCCAGGACACCAGGTAAACAAGGGTATCTATTCAACTTACTTCCTTGTGCCAAAGAAAGATTTGACAATGCGCCCAGTATTGGACTTACGGCCTGCCAACAAGTATGTCAAGCCCCAAAAATTCCGTATGACCACGCTACAAGAGGTAATCCCCCTCCTAAAAAAGGGGGACTACATGGCAACCTTGGATATGAAAGATGCCTATTTTCATATTTCCATGCTCCCGGCGCACAGAAAATACTTGCGCTTCAAAGTGGGCAGTCGCCACTACCAATTCAAGGTACTGCCCTTCGGGATCGCTTCAGCACCAAGGGTATTCACCAAGGTACTGGCGGTGGCAGCTGCACACCTACGCAGGGAGGCAATCCCAGTGTACCCTTATCTGGACGACTGGCTCATAACGGGGGAAACCCCAAGAATTTGCAGGTCAAACATTCAGAGGACTATCGACCTCCTCCACGAATTAGGCTTCTCTATCAACGAGAAGAAGTCAAGTCTGGTGCCAAGCACCTCAAAACAGTTCCTAGGAGCAATCCTAGATACTCAGAAAGGGTTGACCTTCCCCTCGGAAGAAAGAATTCGGAATATACTACTGCAAATTCCACATTATCAGTCAGGTCAACAAATAACGGTACGCAAAGCAATGCGGTTACTGGGCATGATGGCGTCATGCATTTACCTGGTCCCCCACGCGCGTCTGCGCATGCGTCCCATGCAGGAATGGTTGGCGAAACAGTGGTCTCAGGCAAGTGGTCAGTGGGACGATCTAGTGGTCGTTTCGCCAACACTCGTACAGAGCTTACACTGGTGGACAAAGGAGAATCTCGCAAGGGGAAAACCCTTTTACGATCCCGAAGTACAAGCAGTGGTAACTACAGATGCTTGCCTGACTGGGTGGGGAGCTCACCATCTCCACCACACAGCTCAGGGTCTCTGGTCTCACTCAGTAGCCAAGAACCACATCAACCTGCTAGAGCTTCTGGCAGTATTCCGAGCGCTTCGGGCGTTCGAGCCCCATCTACTAAACTTGTCGGTGCAGATCCGGACGGACAGCACGACAGCCATGTTCTATCTGAACAAACAAGGAGGGACTCGTTCGCCAAATCTGTCCAAGCTTGCCCAGAAAATCTGGATATGGGCACTCAGACGGAACATCTTCCTATCAGCACAACATGTTCCAGGGGAGCTCAATTCCCTAGCGGATGCCCTAAGCAGAGACTCCCTCCCAGAAGAACACGAATGGGTCCTTCACAGAGATATCATAGAAGATCTCTTCTCTCAGTGGGGTTTCCCCACTATAGACCTATTCGCCACAAGCGAAAACAAACAATGCCCAGGATTTGCATCCAGGTTCCCCCAGCCAGACTCCCAAGGGAACGCCCTGTGGATGAACTGGTCAGGGATGTTTGCATATGCTTTTCCACCAACCCCTCTCATCAGAAAGGTGGTGTACAAGATGAACAAGGAATCGATGACGCTCATCCTAGTTGCTCCCATGTGGGCGAGACAACCATGGTTTCCACACCTACGCAGGATGGCGCTGTGCGAGCCCATCAAACTCCCAGCCTGGTACAACCTACTGTCCCAGCAACAAGGTCTAACAGTGCACCAGGAACCCAACTCAATGAACCTAGCAGCATGGCTCCTGAGGTCATAGAGTTTGGGCATCTCAATTTACCACAGAGGTGTATGGACATCCTAAAAGAATCCAGGAAACCAAACACTAGGCACTGTTACTTTGACAAGTGGAAGAGATTCGTTATTTGGTGCCAAAATAAACAAATCAACCCAGTTGATTGCACTCCTTCCAACGTGGTAACATACATGCTCCACCTGCTGGATGCAGGGTTGGTTTTTAACTCTCTGAAAGTACACCTGGCAGCCCTCTCGGCTTACACCACATCCCATAACAAAGTATCGTGGTGGAAAGTACCAGTAGTTAAAGCCTTCATGGAAGGAGTAAAGAGACTTCACCCTCCTATTTCGAACCCACCGCCAGGATGGGACCTCAATGTGGTGCTAGCTAAGCTCATGGGCCCCCCTTTCGAACCCATGCATAAAAGTAGTCTCAAACACCTGACTTATAAGACGGCCTTCTTAGTAGCCATTACCTCCATAAGAAGGGTCAGTGAAATTCAGGCTCTGTCAGTGCAGGATCCTTTCTTTACTATCCACAAGGACAAACTGGTTTTACGCACACACCCTAGGTTCTCACCTAAATATATATCTAAGTTCCATGTAAACCAGTCCATCGAGCTTCCGGCTTTCTTCCAGAACCCGCAAAGCTCAGCTGAGGTGAAACTACACACCCTTGATGTGCGTAGGGCGGTCCTCTACTATGTAAATAAAACCAGACCGCTAAGGAAAACAGATCAACTGTTTGTCTCCGTAGCTACAGGCAGAGAGGGGGATCGCGTCTCTAAAGGCGCGATCTCGAAGTGGATTATCAACTGTATACAGCTGTGTTACTCTCTTTCTGAAAAAACTCTGCCTGTTACGCCAAGGGCCCATTCTACTAGAGGCATTGGGGCCACTCTGGCTTTCATTGCAAATGTTCCCCTCGACACCATTTGCAAAGCAGCTACTTGGAGCTCTAGTCACACTTTTACTCAGCATTACTGCATTGACACTCATTCCAAGACAGATACACAAGTGGGACAAGCGGTTCTAAGACACCTGTTTGCTCATGACCCTTCTCACATCCCACCTCCTTCTTCTGGTACTGCTCGCTAATCTATGCACAGCATGTGATCTAAGCAGATTCCACAAGCCTCAGAAGGGATACATTACTCACCGTAATCGTATTTCTGATGCTTGTATCTGCTTAGATTCACATGCGACCCACCCTTCCTCCCCTCCGAGAGAGGGCGCATGATTGCTTGTAGTCTTACCTTTCTGTCTATCTGCTTGGATTATCTGTACTCACGCTACTCCTCATGCTTCCTCATGTCAGAAAAAATACAATCTGAGGATCCTAGACGCGTGAGGGATCTTGGGTACAGTGGACGTCACACTAGGGATAGTATAACTGGCACGCCTGTGTCGACGCCCATTTTCGAGTTTCGAAAAACAAACTGTAATACTCCGCAGCTTCCACTAGATGTCGGCCTATGCACAGCATGTGAATCTAAGCAGATACAAGCATCAGAAATACGATTACGGCGAGTAATGTATCCCATATATGCATCACCAAGCAGAATCTCACTCTTGCACAACACTCGGCTTTTGGAGAACTTCAACAATTATCCAATATTGTTATTAAACCAGCCGATAAAGGCTCTAACATTGTGATTCAAGACAGAACGAAGTATGTGGCTGAGGCCAATCGGCAATTGCGTGACCGTTTGTGTTACACCGAGCTTTCCAAAGATCCTTTTTTAGAAATGCGAGCAGAACTTACTGTTCTTTGCACCAAGTGGGCGAGTGAAGACTTATTCGAGGATGATTTGATCAAATCCTCATTCCTGCATGCCATACAATAACCACCATTTATTTTCTTCCCAAAACACACACATCACTTAAATATCCCCCTGGTAGGGCTATTGTTACCTTATGTGGCTCACTATTGGAACATCTGGCTCAATTTACTGACGAAACACTCTTCCCGTTTGTATCAGTGCTGCCATCCTACCTGAGGGATACTAAGGCTTTCTTACAACACCTCACCAATACACCTTGGGAAGAGGGTCTAATTCTGGCTACTCTTGATGTGGTTTCTTTATACACCTCTATTGACCACACTGTTAGAATTAATGCATGTAAATACTATCTGGACACCCGCTCACTTAATTATTTTGGACACAGCTCTATGATTTTGGATATGCTTCTGTTTTGTCTAAATAACAATGTTTTTCTGTTTGAGGGGTCTTTCTTTCGTCAAGTTATGGGGACTGCTATGGGCAGTACATTTGCCCCGTCTTATGCCAATGTCAAAATGGGGTGGTGGGAGGCTATGTTCCTGTCTGACCTACTTTCGTCCAGTTTTCCAACATAGTTTCTTGGAGGCGGTACATTGACGACGTTTTTATTATTAGGAAGGGCTCGGAAAGTGATTGGCTATCATTTGTTAAGAGTATTAACACCAACAAGACCAATCTCAGCTTTACGGAATGCCATAGTCACACTGAAATCATCTATCTGGATGTCATCGTCATGCTTGATAGCTTAGGTATCCATACGGCACTCCACAAGAAACCTTCCAATACTGGTTTGCCCCTTCATGCCAACAGCTGTCACCCTCCTTCATGTAAAAATTCAATTCCGTATGGTGAATTTATCCGTTTTCGCCAGAACTGTACCAACATTGTTTGGTTTGATCATCACTGTGCGTTGGCAGCTGCTGACTTTGTGAAACAAGGGTATGACAAGAGAACCATTGCAATGGCTTATATTAAGGCACGTGGTATGTCCAGAGACAAATTGTTGTATGATATCAACTCTGTTAAATCTATCATCGATGATGAACCCAGACTGATCATTTCGTTTGACACTTCCAATAACATCCGCAAAATTGTGGAGAAACATTGACATGTCCTCACTTTAGACAATGATCTCAGGCCTATATTGTCTAAACGTCCTACTATGACATATAAACGTGTACCCTCCCTCAGAGACCAACTTATTTCCAGTTTCCTGTCCCCAGCAGAAGAAAATCTTTCTGCCATGACCTGGCCCTCTGCCTCTCCTATGGGGTTCACTAAATGCATGAAATGCAAAGCTTGCGCACATGCCACCGTGCTGAAATCATTTGTACACCCTGTCACTAAAATCCACCACAAGATAAAATATTCGATCAATTGTGACACTACCTTTGTGGAGTACGTTCTCTCATGCCCTTGTATGAAATGGTACATTGGGAGTACGACATGCAAACTCAAATTGAGAATTCTTCAACATCTCGGAGCCATTATGAACTCTGATCCTGCATACCCCATGGCCAAACATTTTAAACAGGAACATGAAAACAATTTCAATTTGCTAACATTCTTTGCAGTGGCACATGTGCCCGTTTACCCCAGGGGTGAGGATCGTGCCTTGAAAATAAAACAACTTGAAACAAGATTAATTTTGGACTTTGAAACCAAGTATCCAAAGGGTCACAATGTGGATGAGGAACTGTGTACATTTTTGGGCAGTTAGTTTCCTTCTTTTGTGTTTCTCTTTCTTTTTATCTTGTTCCTTCATGATTGTCTATTTATGACTTCATTTTTATTCCTTAATGGGTTGCTTTAGTCTTGGGTATGATTGTCTTTATTTCTCATCTTTTTCATTTTAATTTCTCACTCATGATCTGGCTGCTTACTTTTGCAATCTGTGGGGAGTGGTATTTATCTCTTCTCTCATGTAGGGGTTTATTTTTGGTTTTCCTACCTTTGTGGCCTCGGCCTGCTGTCTTTCTCTTTTTGTCTCTTGGTGGTCTGCTCTGCCTGCTTCATCCATTGGAGTTTATATTTGTCCAATGTAACTTTACCTTGGTGTTTATATTGCTATGTGTTTACATAACTACAGGGTCATGATAATTGCCATTGAGCCATTTTATTTTCAGGACTGTTCCAGCTACTATGCACTTGCACTTTATTCTGGCCGTGAAAACTTGAGGCCTTGACGACATACTGGTGTTCAGTTGTCTTTCATGCACTTTTTGTGGAACATTACCTGTACCTGTATTATGTATCACATATCTGCTGTGACTCCATTTTAAGAGCAGCGACCACCCCTTACATTAGCTGCCTTGGCTGGCTTTTACAGTGGAATGAATCTTTGCATTATTTTATATTATGAGGTGTGCATCAGTTTTATCATTACTATGTTTTTTTTAAAAAACTTAACGGTTGTGGTACACCACAATGCAACAACACGACATTCCATGCATGTAATAAATGGTTTACTTGCGGTGCCTGTGCACTCTTCCATTTCTGCAGAATGCACTTTTTGGCCGCCGCGCATGCAATGTTAAAGAGCCTTCTGATCACCTCACATCTCTTTCCTATATCCCCAAACAGGTATTTTAATGGTGTGAGGTCTGCCGGTATCTGCGTAACTTCTTCTAGACTTTTTGCCACCTCCCCCCCAGAATACACATGTGTGGGCAGCTCCAATACATATGAAACGAGTCAACCTGATCAGCCCTGTATTTCTGACACCTGCCAGGACTGTTTCGTGTGAATTTCGCAATTTTTTGGGGGGTATAGTGTAGCTTGTTCAACACCTTAAATTGAATCAGCCGGAGGCCCGCGTTCATGGATACCCTCTTGGTCAGTTCACAGTACCTCTCCCAGGATCTGTCAGTAACAGTAGCACCCAAATCCGATTCCCAGGAGGCCTTTATCATGTTTACTGTTGGAGTGTTGGCTTGTACATTCGTGTAAAGTCCCGAGACACTGGTTCCCGATCGGGTGGACAGAGCCACCAGGCACGGGTGTGGTAGGGGCTCATCAGGGAACATGTTGCCCTCTAGCCTTAAATGGCATTCTCATTATGTAATATTGTAATACCATCAACTGATCTCTACCCATCCCGGTTTTCAATTCTTCCAATGTTATAAATTTGCCATTAGGGAATATGTCCTTGATTTTAAATTCTCCCTCCGGGTCCCATGTCTTTTGCACATCTGGATCGTATGTGGGTGCTATACCGGGGAAGTTGCAGAACGGGGCCTCCGAGTAGTATGGTGTCTCCATCCCGAGCCTACGGTAAATCTTGGACCATGCATGCACTGTTGTACTAACTGGGTCGAATGGGCACTCATCCTTGTGTTTTTATTTAAAGATAACTGACCTTAAGTTGGTTGGGCGTGCTGCGTGTATCTCTAGGCAGATGTGGGGTGAGGTGTCTTGCTCATCATACCAGTGTTTAACAAACTGGGCCTGTGCCACTAGGTAATATAATTCAAAATCTGGGGCTGCTATGCCACCTTTGTTCTAGGGTTCGACCATCTTTTCCCACTTCATTTTGGCCGCACCAGGCAAACTCTACTGCCATGAACCTAGTTTATCAAAGAACTACCAGGCCATATCGGGACATTAGTAAATCTATATAATAGCTTGGGGAGAATAACCATTTTCAATACAGCAACCCGGCCGATAAGTGAAATGGGAAGTTTGGCCCAGAAACAGAGTTTAGTGGCAATCGTGTCCAATAGGGAGTCATGGTTGTTTGATAGTAGGGATGCTTTATCTCCTGACACGATAACACCCAGATATCTTATCTTAACAGGGGACCATTGTAGGCCGTGTGTGTTGTCTGGGCATCTAGTGGCAGGGGTTAAGGGAAAGATTTCAGATTTGGAACGGTTGGTTTTCTATCCAGAGTATTCCGCAAACTCATGTACAGTCTCCATCACTGGCCCCAGGTGTCTGGTTCTCGGATATATAACAGAGAGTCATCTGCATATAGAGATATTGATTGGGTCAGGCCCGACATCCATATGCCTCTCTGACTTTGGTGTTCCCTAATGGCTGCTGCGACTGGTTCCATAGTGAGGACGAACAGTATAGGGGAGAACGGGCAACCCTGTCTCGTACCCGTTCCCAGCTGAAACCACTCAGACATGGTGCGATTAGTCAATACCCTAGCCCCCGGGGTTAGTATATAATAACTTAACGCATTGTAGGAAGTATGAGCCTAGTCCAAATCTCTCAAGCACCATGAACAAGTATGTCCATGACACCAAATCAAACGCCTTTTCGGCGTCAAGAGATACGGCCACCGCCTGGGCTTCCGACTTAATCTGGGCCATGATAGCAAACAACCTGCGGAGATTCAGTGCCGTCGATCTGGTGGGGCTAAACCCACATTGGTCCGGGTGCACCAGCACGGGCATGATAGGTAGGAGTCTCGTGGCCAGGATCTTTGCAAATATTTTGGCGTCAGTTTATAAGGTATAGGGGCCAGTATGAGGACATCTCATTCGACGGGCGCCTGGGCTTGAGGAGCACTGTTATTATAGCCTCTCTCATGGATGTTGGGAGTGTCCCCAACTCCATGGCCTCCTCCCACACGGACAGAAGCACCGGGGCCAGCTCTTCGTGGAGTTCCTTGTATAGCTCAGCCCCCAGTCCATCGGAGCCGGGTGCTTTTCCGTTAGCTAGTGATTTTTTTTTTTTTAAACATGTTTTTATTTTCATTTTCAACAACAAGACCATTACAGTATTGGTCACTTCAACAAAAGAAAAAAGAACCCCTGTATTATTTTCATACAACGTATATATAAGGAACATAGAGAGGGGAGAAGTGCAAAGCGATGATAAACTTTGGTCCTGTGTTTCTGAATCCCCTCCCACTCCCTCCCCTGCCTCCCCCCTCCCCCCCTCCACTCGACATTATCGCTTTGTACACAACTCTAAACGAAAAGTCATGACCACTTTGGGCATTACAGCATTGCAAGGGCACTGCAAGTTGCTACTGCAAGAAGGGGGCAAGCCCACACAGGATTTGAAGTATGCAATCGACCAGCGGCGTGGGGCATTGCCCTGGTTCCTTTGCTTGACTGAGATGATAAGCAAATGTTACTAGTCTGTGGGCTCCCAATATGTCGTGTAGTATTCTAGGAAGGGCAACCAAATCATTTCAATGTTTCTGCGAGATTCATTTATTGCTGCCGTTAGGCTTTCCATTTCGTATATTGCGTGGGCCTTTATTAACCATTCTCTCTTCGATGGAAGGACCCTCGATTTCCATTTTACGGTCAGGCACACTCGGGCTGCTAATAGGAGATTGCGTGGTAAGTACATTAGGGATTCGTATGTTTCGTCATCTTCCGATTCTATCCCAAACAAAACTAGTGTGGGCGTTGGGTTTCTCGCTTCCTTTATCTCATCGACCGTTAGGGGCTGATCTAGCAACAGTCTGTGCTCTGTTAGTGTCGGGAGCGTGATGTTGTCTAAGTATTCTCCAATCTCTTTGGGTGTTTTCAGATCATGGTTGGCATACAGGTCTGTGTAGAATTGGGCAAATTCTGTCTTCCTCACTTGTGGTTACCGTACCGTCCCCCGCTACTTTGCTAGAAATCGTGTTATAGTGTCTCTCGGCCTTCAACAAGTTGGCTAGGGTGTGACCCTCCCTGTTCCCCTCGCCATACCGGCGTGCTCTGACTGGGGTTGCCATATACAGCAGCTCCCTAGTGGCCAGTATATTGAATTCCTGTAGGTTACCATTGATGTCCGCCAGGATGCTGTCCTCATGTGCGGCTGTATGCCGCATCTCCAACTCGCCCAACCGCTTCTGTATTTCCGCCATTTCCACCCTGACGGCCCTCAACAGCCCAGTGGACTTGGAGATCAGAATCCCCCTCATCCAGACCTTAAACGTCTCCCATAAGGTTGCAGTTATATTTACTGAGTCTTTGTTTGTTTCAAGGAAGAGCTCTACCTCTATGTGTAGTGTCTCTGCCACTGTGGGGTTCCTAAGAATATCGGGTGGCATTCTCCATCTTCTGACCGGGGGTTTTACATTTCCCAGTGTCATATCTAAAAGGATAGGGGAGTGATCCAATAGGGTACGGGGGAGCATTTCACTACTGTTGATTTGGTTCATAAGAGACGCGGACACCAGCCAGTAATCTATGTGGGACTCGGTGTCCTGCACTGAGGAGTAAAAAGTGTACTGCCTTTTATGGGGCTGTTGTGTTCTCCAGGTGTCCACTAGTGTTAGTTGCAACAGGATTTGTTGTAGGATAACGGCGGTTTTGGTGGGATTTCTGTGTCTGGAGGTGGAGCGGTCTAGGGTGGCATCCAAGATGGTGTCGAAATCCCCCCGCCCCCACACCACTTGTTCGCCACCAGAGAAGCCCATTGCGTGCATTACATTCGTATAGAAGTTAGGATCGTCCACATTCGGACCCTATGTGTTCACTAATATTAATTTTTCCCCAGCGATGTTTCCCCACACTATTACGTAGCGACCAAGTGGGTCTATTTTGCTTTTCCCAAATTGAAACCCAACAGAGGGGTGGATCAGGATGAGTACTCCTCTTGCCTGTGAAGAGTATTCAGTATAGTATCTATGCTGACCCCACCCCTTCAAAAGCTCAGTGTTGACTTTCTGGAGTGCATGAGTTTCTTGCAGCATTACTATCTGGGGATGGTGTCGACTGACATACGTCCCCACCTTGTTTAACTTGGCCCGGTTGTTCAGCCCACGGACATTCCATGTGAGAAATTTTAGTCTCAACCCTCGGGCCGTCACATTAGGATTAGCCATATCTGTATACCCTCATCATGTCTTTTATCTTGCTGTTACTCAGGAGAGTTCCATGTGCTGCACTGTTACCACAATTTTTAACTTGTAGGACTCTTCCAACTGAGTCCCAGCACCACAACACCCCTGATCATTCCCACGTTGCTCAACAGAGCTAAACGCCCTGCAATACTTTAATACCCCACCCACATCATCTTCCCCAACTTGACGATGCTGCCCAGCAATTAACATTCCCTTAAACTGGTGGAGCTTTCCTGAGGGTCACTGGTTGCAGCCATCTGGCTCGCTCTCGATGAAGGCTCGCAGCTCGGTTAATCATAAGTCTTTGTTCAGCCCGTCCACGATACAGAGCTTCCCATTTTCCTCTGGCGGCAGGTAGCTGGCCATCTTTCTCCCTTTCAATCTGTGGGGTCTCGCCTCTCATCTCTCGGTTGTGGTCTTGCATTTTGGTCCACTGCTCGACCTCCAGGGGGCAACGGAATGGAAGCTTCCACATATGTCATGGCTTCTGTGGGTTTCTCGAAGAAGTGAGCCCTTCCCCCATGTTGTATTCTCATCTTCGCCGGGAAGATAAGGGCATAGGGTACATTGCGCATATGTAGCTGCCTTTTCACCCCTTCATAGGATCTCCTTTGTGTTTGCACAGTGGCTGAGAAGTCTGGGTATATGTGGATTCTGTTTTGGTCATGGTGCAGAGTTCCTTTCTCCCTCGACAGTCAGAGTATAGTGTCCCTGACCCTATAATTAAGGAGCCGGGCAATTATAGTTCGAGGGGGAGCTCCTGGTTTTGGGTGCGGTGGGCCCTTTCAATCAAAAAATGTTCCGTGATGGAGTCTGCACCTACGATGTCCTTCAACAGGTTTTCCACTTGTTTTTCCATGGGTCCTTTGCCAAAGTTCTCCGACACCCCAACAATCCGGATGTTGTTCCTCCGGGATCTCGATTTGAGGTCCTCGCACTTGTTTTGAGTTTTGTGTAATTCCGTTTGGAGGTGGGCTATGTCACGACTGTGTTGTGATATCGTATCCTCGCTTGCGCTTATCCTGTTTTCCACCTCTGTAATACGTGCGCTCTTTCTCCACACGTGCCTTCAGGGATCCGATCGTCACCACTATGTCGTCTAGTTTTACATTCACGGCCATGAATCTGTTTTGCACCAGCGTTGCTAGGCGATCTGTCGGGTCATTCTCCTGCCCATCAGGTGTCGATGGTGCCCCTCCAGTCGCCCCATGCAGTTGCAAACTGCCGAAGGTATCCATCCGGCCAATCTTTTTCCCTCCTGCCCCCTTCTCGTTGCATCCCATGTGTTGTGGCTTGCAGTTGGAGGTGGACTGTTCTCCCACGTATTGTCGCCCAATGCACCGCTGTATGGCTCAAGATTGGGGGGGGGGGTTATGTTTCCCTATGCGTCCGCTCCTAGCACATGGTGCGTTGCTTCTGTACCAGGAGTGAGTTTGGCAGTTCTGTGCTGGCGGGAACCCCCCGGCCACCCTCCAGGACTGTGTGCGTGAGGGCCTTGTCAGGACATCCGGCGGGGCGCCCGGAACAATAAGGGTGGCCCGTGGGGGCTGCCCGGCTGTGCCCACGTGGTCTGGGGCTTCAAGGTTGTGGGCGGTTATTCCGCACCTGAGGATTTATGCTTATCGTCCCCGGTAGTAAATGAAGCCTGGTGGGACTCCGATATGTGCCTGCCTTGTTTAGGGTGTTGCAGGGTTGCGGGCAGCCACCTCGCGCCCGAGGATCAGTACTTATTTCCCCGTAGTTGCTGGGGTGCGGCCTAGTGGGCCAAGACAGCAGCCATGGAGCGTGATGCGGGACCCCCCCCCCTCGGCGGTTACCACCATGGGCCGTGCGTTAAAATGGGGCTTCTGCCTCGGCCCGGAGTCACTTACTTGGTATGGGGGGGCCTCCTTCCCCGCGTGTCCTCGGCTCGAGTCCGCACCCCCAATGGAGATCGCGGGCAGCACCGTGCGGAGCCGTGGACCGGGGGTAGGGCCATGCAGCAATCAGTGCCTTCAGCCAGGAGCAGCACGCGGCCTCCGGGTCCCTCTTCCCCGCTCCTTCCTCCTCCCGTCACCTTCCATGGGTCGTGAGGAGCGTTCGCTGGCGCCGCTTCAGTCGTGTCAGGGCGGGGCGGCCACTCGGCTCTCTCCTTGGCCTCAGGATGTTGCAGGCCGCGTGGTGCCCCTCCCCCTGCTCGGCCGTGGAGCCTCCAGGCAGCCACACGGGTGTCTCTCAGCCGGTAATGCCAGAGGCAATATCTCGCCAACGCAGCCACGGTTTTTCAGTTTTTTTCCCAGGTTGTGTCTTTCGCTTTTCCGCCACCAAATTCCAGTTTCTTGTTGGGTCTGGGACGGTTCTGAGAGGATCTATTTCAAATCAGGATTGTGTCCGAGCTGGAGCTCTCCCTCTAGGCAGCCATGCTTGATGTGCGCAACAGCGACCCCTACTATTGTGGGTTTTCCATTTCTTACAACCTTGATTGCAATTAAGTGGTGTAGATTTGAGCATTTTTACATATAGGACTTATTATATTCGGCATGTCCTAGGCACAGGTATGGTTGTCTTTTACTGTGACTCTGCATTTTGAGTCATTATTGTATTGCCCCCAATGGCGGTGATTCCATCGGCATTCTTGCACTAGCACTTTAGTCCTTGCATATTTTTATATAATCTTTGCAGCTACTCTACCTACCTGCTGCCTCATCTGTATTTGGTTGTTATCGTTTGTCCTTATCTTTTGTGCACCTCATATGCTTGTTTATTGCTGCATATAGCTCTGCTTAGTGTAACACTTAATATTTGCTATTCTTCCAAACACCCATTTCCAATATGTAGAACAAAATGTCCTGTTTTATTGTGTGCATGTCTATTTGAAATTCGGGGATTATTCTGCCACATCTTGTTTTATACTTGCTTTCATCGATTACTGTGTATATATAATATTTTGATATGTAGGTGGAGTTCAACACTATACAGATTTTTTTCTTATGCCGTGTTTTAATACATAGTTAGCAGTATATGTGCACTATGCACCTAGTTTATGGTTTTGCCCCTTGACCCATTTCTGCGTAGGTTTGATTTCAGCCTCCAATGTATATTCATGCTCCTGACTCCATTCCATCATGGCTGCCAGTGTGCCCACCACTGCCATGGAATTTTAAGAGTCTGATTGACAGAGTTGTAGGACTGCCTGTATTGTCTATATTTATACCAGATCACCCTTTCGCCCCCCACGTGATCAAGCGCTTAGTGTAGCGCGAAACGCATTGTGTTGCAGGTCGTGCACCACGGCGTCCTGCCTTTGTCTGTATTGGTGTTGCTGCTCATTGTACTGTATACTTTTTTTGTGCAACTTTTTAAACATGAAAAAACATCCGTATTCACTACAGTGTTTTTTTATTATGTCCGCAATTTTTGAGTTTGTTATTGACATCTGGCCCACAGGAGTGCGGTTCGCCTTTTCCTCCTTTCCTTTGGATATACTTTTGAGCAGCACAGAAGATAAAACACAGGGAAAAGACAGTTTTGGTTTGTGAACAGATAGCGCTTAGGTTAAGATTTCCCCCTGCAAAGTTCTTAATTCACACATGAACAATTCTACACAGATGTAAGTGAGCAGCAGGTATTCAGGAATTAACAACAGGATACAGTGTTGGAATATTATCTTCCCTCCCCAAACAAGAGAGAAAACGTTTTTGGAACTTGGACACTTTTAAAATGACAGTTGAAAATGGCTTGGAAAAACAATGAAAAATGTGCAAAAATGCTTAAATTGATATAAATTCCTACGGGAGCAATACTAAACAGATTCTAATCAACATGAGCTCCAAGATGAGCAACAGAACACACTCTAAATCAAAATGGGAGTGTGGAAATACTTTGAAAGAGAAAATGACGTGTGAAACTTTGGCAAAATGCGAATTTGCGCCTAATTTCGGCTATGCAATTTATTATAAAGATAGGTCAAATGTACTGTTCCGCAATGCGGTAGTTAGTTGTGGATGTAGCTAAGGGTCTTGGGTTTAGGTGAGAGTTGAAATTACTTGTCTATCTTTAAAATTGAAGAAGTTATGCAAGTATGAATAAGAGGCGTTTTTGAAAATAAAGACGCGAAAATGAAAACAGAAATCAGTTCTTACAATGACAATTATGCTCTAAACTAGGGTATTCAGGCGGGTTACCAGTTTGAAACACGGTAAGCCCCAGAGTGGACCGCAGAAACCAACCCCAGCACCTCCGTGTCCACCTTGGAGGACTCAGTCGGATTACCCATGGGATGATTTTCAGGGTTTGGGATTTTCACAAGACAAAAGGATTTCCAGAAATGATTACTTTTATACTAAATCAAGGCATGGTTTCAGACTGGTGTGACACTATTAGAAGTTCTTAAGTTAAAGAGAGGATAGGTTGAGATTGGGGTAGGACAAGGCAAATATACTAGGCGTTACTATGATTCCCGTTGATACTGACAGTACACTGTAAATTAAGATTGGACTGACGGGGGTTCTGGCCATCCAGATCGGGTCTACCGACAGCAGGGCACCTCTGGCAGGATGGTCAGCTGGGCGGTTCTGGTCAATTGGACTGGCACCTCAGACTGCATTTGGATTGGATTGGCTCTTCTGGTCACTGGACATGGTAGAGTAGCGGGATGGCGAGTTCAGTAGGCAAGCATGAATGGTAGCAAGCCAGACTGGATCAGCATTCTTCTTTCCTAAAGTTTGGGATGGTTCAAGATTTGGGCCTAGCTGAAGAAGAGTTCAACAATTGCTGGGTCTTGGTTTTGCAAAGTAGTCTGGAACAGAGCGGTGCGCGGAAATCAGGGTGTAGTCAGGAATCAGTGTGTCTGTGTGTGGTGAAGTTCCTATATTTATCATGCCAAGTGACATCACAAAGTTTATCGTAGGGGCAGAATTTCAAACCACACCCCCCACAGCTGTGATAGGTCAGAGGTACTTGCCTCTTTCGGGTTGGAAGTCGGAAAGAGCTGTCATTTTTTTATGATGTGATCTGGGAACTCACACATTGATTTGGACCACAATTTAACTTTTCCACAAATGCACATTTCTATAAGTATGCCCTCTAATGAAATCGGACACATGCGTTACATATTTGATGGGTTATCTTTACATTCAATTCCCATCTCAGTGAGAGCCGTCTTTGTCATTCTGTGGAATTTTGTTAATTTTAATCATAAAGATTTGGCCTAACAATTCCTAATTCAGTACATATCTGTACAGTCCCCCCTAGAACACGGGTATACAATATTAGACTTGCAGCATTAATAGTTTTGGCACAATCAGTGTTTTCGTGTATCTTTGGTTCCTTATGCAGTACAGGGTTCACTTGTGTCTTCAAAGAAAGGGAAGAAAATTAGATTTAAAACTACCAATTTTTAGATTTGTCCTTCGTGATGCACAGTTAAAGGTTTTCAAAACTTAATCACAAATAGGCATTTAAACACCAAAAGTTCTTGGCAGGTTTTTTTTTTCTTGGTAACTTTCCTTTCAACAGGCAATAGCTGTCAAATTCCTTTGATCAGGATGGGGCTCCAGAGGGAAGTTTCCTACCCCTCCCCTAAAGGGATCAGTGCTCAGCCTGCCATTGTCCTTGGTTGGGCCAGAGACGAATGTCTAATCAGTTCATTGTTGTCAATATGCGAGAACCTCCAGCATCAATTAAGCCTTCCTGCTAACAGCAAGGTGTCAACATGAAGTGTCATCTTTCCCAGGCTCGGCACTGTCAAGTCAGAATTAATTATTTAACTACAAACTGGGTTTGGACTTTAAAGAATTACCTACAGCTTTCATTACAACATATAACTTGAACACAGTTTATAGGTAGATTTTGACATTTCAAAAATTGGGCCTTTCCACAAAAACATACTTTTAAAGCGGGCGATTTTGCACTTTCTTCAGGGGAAAAACACCTTTAAACTGAGTCTTTTACATCCAATATCTTATGCAGCACACACACATTTTATGCACCATTATTTCTGTCCTTGAGTGCTGGGATTTGTTTTTCAGTTTGGAGATATGTATCCAGCCTTTGCTTGGAGTTCTCTCTGCACAGCTGAATTTGTTACATGTTGCCATTTTTAGCTGCATTTTTCCCCTTGGAAATGGAACCAAATGTTATTGAGCTGGTTTTTCATAAGATGCATTTCTTAGCTGCTGTCAGTCAATGAGGCCCGACTTGTCTGGCCACACTGGAGGATCTGTAATTCTTTTATTCTCAATGATTCACAGAAAAATGGATGGATCTAGCACCAAAACAGCACTGTGAAGGTTGCAAAAGCTGCATTTTAAAAGGCATTTTCGGTTTTTGGCTCAATTCTGTGGCTTTGCTTCATGTTAACTGTAACAGCACCCACTGGCATTCTCCTGCAGTGAGAATTCTGTTGTCACCCCCACTTTGACTGTGTGGCAGGGGTGTGCAGCCTTTTGTGAGTGTGACCCATGCACAGATTTGCAGATTTTTGTGCGCGTACATGGGTTAGCGCATCCATTTTTGGTTGTTTCTTTCCCCATTTGTAAATTGAGGCAGTGGGGCACATTTAGATGGGTTAAAATATCCCACATTACTTAAACAGACTGTCTGATGCATGCTAGTTTTTACATGCTAATTTCATATGTTAAGACTGTGTTTAATATTTTACTATGGGAGGTTGATTTTGAACGAAGCAAAGGTACAATAGGCGAAAGCACCAACATCCTAAACAAATCTGTGAAAGGCCATACAAATAGTAGAATAGATTGACAAAGTTACTTGCCATAGTGACTACCTTACTCCTAGTCCATACTCTTCTTTCCTCCATACTTGTGGGACATTCTGTCCATCGGGACGGACCTGGAGCACCTTTAAAGCACTGAAACTTTTTTTGTCCTCTTATTTTTAAGGTGGAGACCATACATGAAAATCCTGCTCATGGCGTTAATGCGCTCCATAAGCCTAACATCCTGCTGGCCACTTATACCACTCTCTGTGAAGTAAACTGGTGGGTGAGAGGGCTGGCTCCCAGGGAACCAACCTAGGAATAAAATCTAACATGCAACTGGGCATTCTGGCGAGTGACGCAGTGCCAACTCCTAACTCTGCGGTGCCAACACCAGCCCAAAGGATGAAGAACTCCAATGCAGCCAACAGATGGGGATGCACATGTCCCCTTACAGTCTAACGAGGGTGGCAAACAGTGCTATAGCCCCATCAGAAACAGCAGCACAAAGCCCAGGCCTGAGTCCATATGGCTAAGGCACTGCGGATCCAAAGCCTATTTCAGGAGGGGCATACATTTTATATTAACTGCTCGAGACTGTTGGATCTACTTCATGCAATTGTCCTGCTGCAACACATTAACAGCAACATTAGGATTGTGGATATACGTGAGAGATCATCCTATGCCACATCACATATCCACTTGCATTTAGATGACATCTTGACAGACCTCCAGGAGCAACAAGAGGCAATATATAAAAAGGGGTTTGACTGCTCGGTTATCGAACTGACTGGCATGGCATCAAATACCAGGACGTTGCTGAATTTCCCAGAAAAGATGGTAATTCGAACACAGGGGAGGAAATGGGAGCTGAACCGGTGAAACTCCCGCAGGCCATCACGCACATGGAGCAAATGATTACTAAGCCTTCTAGTAACTCGGCCAGGGTTCTCAGGTCGATGAATCCCACTGGAAGTGGCTGGCGAACTTGGGGATGAGGGGAGCGGAGCATTCTTAACTTTAGTTCCAACCTGCCTTTTTTGAGCCCAAGCTGCAACACCAGAGGACATACTCGCCTGTTCTCTCAGTACGGCTTAGTGGAGTACATTGAAGTGTTGAGTCTTGTCATACTGCAGGAGACCTGGTTGACGGCCCCCTTGGTGGTGGACGGTTGGAACTTTATAACGAGAGAGGCGGAAAAGGGCCCAAGAGGCATCCGAAGTGGGTGCGGGGGAGCATTGCTCTAGGGGTAAAGAATTCTATGGAGCTGGTGGAGGTTAGCTCTCCCTCCAAATATTCTGATGGGGAAAAATGACCTGTTATACGGAATACAGTTCTCTGCCGATAGGAAATGGTCATCATTGTGATTTATGTTCCTCTGTATGAGAAGTGTGGCAGTGACTCCTCAAAGAATTGAGTGATCAGTTGTTTGTGGGCCCTATCATCCAGTGCAGGGACTTCAATGCTGCTATACCACTTTATATTTCCTTGGAGGGAGAACTTCCTGACATTGAGTTGACAGCAAGCAGAGAACATAAATTGAGAACCAACCGCTGGGGACAGAGATCGGCAGGCTTACTTTCTCAATGTCACTTGGCCTAGTAAGATCATTGTCTCTATCCTCCCTCTGTACCCCCTTCCTTGCCTCGTCGCGCCTTGAAACACTTGTGTATAGGCTCGTTACAAATGCCATATATCATATCTTTGTATGGTTTCTCAGCAATGAATGGTGCACGCCCATCAGATACCCCGCCCAATTACACTCGGGTGGGGCATGGGGACAGTAGCACTCTGGACTACATGTTTGTTGCTAACTTTTCTGTGATTGTGCTGGATATGTGTGTATACCCATGCTTGTAGAGTGATCATTTTCCAATTGTGGCACAGTTGGATTTATTAGCAAGGAGCCAGGTGACGAGCAACTTAGTGCCAATAAGGGTCGGAACCACATTACATGGAACAACCACAATTTGGCTTTGGCTATTATGGCCGTGTGAAATGCCTTGGGCACCTATGTACTCTCTGAGGATTGGTCTACCACACAGGGGTTTACCACAGTTTAAGAAAGCAATGGGTATTATTCAGGGGCGCACCCTGACCACTACACAGTCTGTGTGGAGAGTAAGTTCCGGACATGCACACACTAGGCACCATCCATATGACGGAGAAATACGGGCCATAGTAAAGGCAGAAGTGTCTGCAGTTGAGCATAGTGAAGGGATAAGGACTGCCAAAAGCAACTATTACAAATGGTTGGAGAACCATAAGTATGTGGAAGAATGTCTTCAGTGGTGGGAGTTAGTGTGGGACTCCCTCGCAAACAAGACAAACATTTCTGGAGGATCGTAAATGGTAACGAACAGAAAACGAGAATGTTCACAGGGATTTCAGAGCAGGGCTGGGTAAAGCTCACTCGGCAGACCCTTGGCAGTATCCTGCCAGAGGATGCGAGTTGGAGGTTCCCGGTGGCGAATTGAATTTATGGCCTGGGACCAGATGACATCATGGGAATTATTGTAGTTAGTAAGTCCTCCAGGGCACCTGGCCCTGATGGGATCTGCAGCTCACTGTTAAAGGCAGATCCTAGGCCTTGAGTACAGGCTCTCCATCACCTTTTTAGTAGTATCGAGGTTGTTCAGTCGATTCCAAAATCATGGCATGACGGTTTAATTGTCTTATTTGAATTGCACCTTAACCTCATGCTGCTTGTTCTTTGCACAGACATTACATAGTATGTTGGTTTTATGCTGCATGAATGTATGGATGATTTGTGACTTTAATATTCCGCTATATCTAGATTTGATTATTTTTTTTAAAACTGATTTGTGAGCGCTTAATTAATTTTAACTACATCCAGATTTGACTTTAAAAAACTGCAAATTTTTCACAGCTAATGTGCTTGGGAAGTGTGTGAAGTGGGGCAACCCAGACACGCACAGAAAACTCTTGGCACTCTTGGCACTCTTTTCAGCTTTTAAACATTTATCTAACCCAGAATGTATAAATGCCAGTCTACCAGCTTCCACCCAAATGGCCAATGAGTTTAACCTTTTTTTCTAGAACAAAATAAAAATATCAGAGACAGTATTTACATTCAATCTATTGATCCTAGCCCAGAAAAAAAGCTCAAGTGCAAATGGAAATCTTAGGCCCAAAATTCACATTTTCTCCAGTTGCAATTGACGATATTGCCAATTTACTAGGTCAATCCCTCACTTGCCCAATGTTGGGTTCCACCTGACTTAAACAAATCATATCTCACTCCTTTGTTAAAGAAGCCAACATTGGACCATATCACCCATTGCTGGTCTATTATGGCCTGCTAAAATTCTAGAGAAGATCGTTATCAATCAGCTACAGAGCTATGTGGATGATCATAATATCCTGGACTCATTCCATTCGGGATTTAGACCAGGCCACGATACTGAAACAGACCTTGTGGCAGTCTGGTATTTTCTACTGGGGGCCGACGCAGTTGATTTTGAGATCTTAATTTCCAGGCTGTCATCAATAGCACAGGTATCAGATGAAGCCTTGGCATGATTTGTGTCCTTTTTGACTGGCCGTACTCAGCAGGTTAAGATTGGCTCCCATCTTTCGGACTCACTCCCTGTGGTGTATGGGGTCCCTCTGGGATCATCACTGTCCCCGTTGATGTTTAACATTTATATTTGCCCATTATTGAAATAAATTCCGATGTTTTATTACTCATACGCTGATGACACCCAGATGTATGTACGGCTTAAACACCCACTGGAGGCAATTGATCAAGTTCTACTTTGTGCCAACAAAATGAAAATGTGGATGCTGGAAAATAAGCTCCAGTTGAAACCATAAAAAACGGAGATCATTGTTCTTGGTTCTAAGAGATAGGTGGGGAGCATCTTGCAATGTAGTCTGTGTCCAGCCTTGTTTGGGGCCCCTACAAAATTTTCAGATGCAGTTAACAATCTTGGCTGCATCTGGCAATCTAGCATGGACTGTAACCACTGTTAGATCTATGTATTTTCCAACAAACTTATCTAGCCCCTCTCGCCTCTCATTGCAGAAAGACTGTCCAACTGTGGCAGGTATACTCGCAAAATCAAAACTTGACTACAGCAATGCCCTTCTCAAGGGTGTCCAAAAATTTCAAATTAGGTGATTGCAGGATGCACAGAACTCTGCAATCAGGCTGATTTCTTTCATAGCCACGGAAGGCACCTGTCTCTCAATATCGGAAGAGCTTCCATTGGCTCCCAGTTCATCAGTGAAACTTGTTTAAGGTTTTATGTTTGTTTTTTAAGTGCATTCATGGCCTTGCACCAGCCTATTTGACCGCAGAAATTAAAACCTTTTGCACAAACTGATCCCTCTGGTCTGCAGACCAATTCCTTCTGACAGTTCTTTCTGTCAAAACGAAAACGTGGGGTGACCGTCGTTTCTCATCTTTCGGGCCTCAGTCCTGGAACTCACTTCCATTGTACCTTTGACGGACCACGTCCATGCTCACCTTTAGAAAACTACAAAAAACTCCTTTTTATGTAACTGTTTGGCAATTAACCTGAATATGAAGAGATGGCTCAATGTGCTTTTGATCTATTTTAATTTAATATCTGTGCCTAGATGCTAAAATAAAATAAAACAGTGAGTAATGAAAATTGTTTGGTTCTAAACCTGTTTGTCGGGAGAAAATTATAAATGCCAATAAAGATTAGTTAAAAAAAGGGCCAGGCAGGACGATCCTATTAATGATCGCCTCCTTGCCTTGCTGGAAGTGCTAGCAAACATTTTGCTTGTGTCCTTATGAAAGAACTGGAGGACTGGCTGAACGAACTGTTATTATCCCATTTAACCAAACTGGTTTCCAGAAAAACTCAAAACACCCGTACCAACGTCCTGGCACCAGGTACCATAATACAACAAGTAGGAATTAGGAAGCTTCCAGTCTACGCAGCTTTTATCGATTTTAGTGCTGTTTGATACGCTGGACCGTACTAGGCTGTGGCGAAAAATGTTAAGAAGACTAGAGGGTAAGTGTGTTCAACGGGGTCCTTGATCCAGCTCTACCAGTCTAATATTACGTCCATGGTAACCTATGGTGCGGAGGTTTGGTCTCCATCTGGTCTAGATGAGCTAGCCAGATTGGAGAGATGCTTGCTAAGAAGCTTACTGCGCCTGCCTCAATGAACTGTGATCGAGATGATTTATTTGATTCATTTTTTTAATAACGCGCTTCATACCAGAGTTTGGTTTCTTGGCGCAGATCTGGGATTCGAACCTCTGTTGCTCTGCATGGTCTTGCTTCCAAGACCAACATGTTGCCCCTGTTCTATACTCCGAGATGATCCTGCTGGAATTTAATGTGATGCCAATTCAAGGCTGGGTCATCTTTAGCTGCCTGACCACTTTGTGGAAATTGTCTAATGCCTCGGTGGGAACCCTTGGGTCGATGATAATTGAGGCATATAAGCTTCGGCCTCCCTGATGTCTAGTAATGTGGGGAAATTATGCTGTTGGGCTAACAAATGGCTGTCACTGGCTCTGGGAAATTTGCTTGAGAAACCCTTTCTGGTATACAAAAGGATCATGAAAGACATTTTGGTCGCCCATGGCCATGACCAGTATGAGAAAATATGGACTATGAGTCAACTGTGGCAGTAAGGAAATGTGTAGAGGTGACAACATGGAAATGATAATATACCCGAAATGTCTGTTACCTGCTAATTTTGACATGTTAAGAACAATGATGGAGAATTTAGAAGCACGAATTCATTACGAACAGCTTGTGCAAATGTAATATATACTTAGTTTTCTTCTTTTTTGTTAAGTGCGTTTAAATGTATAATTATTATTGTATTGTTTAATATTTACAAGTATTGTAAACGATTCAACTGATTGCATAAAATAAACGTGATAAGCAACGCACGACTTTATTTGTGCGGTTCAGATTACACACTCACCCAATATGGCGATTACCAAAAGGTGTTCTAGAATTCGAATAGGCAATGCATTAGACAAATAAAATGAAGACCGGTTGCTAGGCAACCCCACTATGCAGGACCCAGAACTTAATAGCGTGAACGGGACTGACAGCAGTTCTTAAGAATCTGTTAAAGGTTGAAAGATAGAATTAGTTGTCTAAGCGTGACATCTACGCGAGGCTGAAGTGCAGCAACGCTATTACATCGTTTCGAAAAGGCTAAGCGTTAGACACTGAGACGCGGTACCGCGAGGGAGAGCCTGTGCGATACAGACATCACCAACAGGACGCGGTGCTCCGCCCAGGAGAAAAAGGTTATGCACGGCTCTAGACTCGCCGCTCTCTGACATAGTAGTGTGACTCCCTATACATATGGAAGAAAGTAGTGACTTTGGGTATTTTTATTTTGTTTTCTCTCTCTAGTTTGGTGAATCCCATCAATAATTCTAACAGCTATATGAAGATAGAAGTAGTCATCATATAGAAGCGGGCAGAGTAGTACCGCACAACGGTTTACGTGGACTGAGGTTAGTGAAGTGCCAATAGTCCAAAATAATGTGTTAGTAAATATAAAAAATAATTATTTTTTTTGCATAGAAAGAGAAACTAATTGAGTTTCCTATTTATATTGAATTTTTGTAGAACGATATTCCCACCTGAAGAAGGTCTTACCAAGTGCCCGAAACGCGTAGTGGAAATCCCAGAAGCCCGTTACTAGGGCATCTATACTGGAACAGCAGATACAGGATATCAAAATATTTTTTCTTTGAACACTATATTGTATTGAAGTGGAATTTGGTTTAGTGTGTCACTAAAAAAATGGTATTGTTAAACATTATGTTGAACATGTTAGGATGAAGAAAGAATAACCATGTATAGGATGACACAAGGTTACAACATACACAACACTGAAATTTTGTTGAAGTTTCAAATGAGTGAATTGTTAACTTATTGAGAACTGAGAAAAAAGAGAAAAAATAAAGACATACACTTTGGTGTTTTTTCGTATAAGAAGAATTTTTGTTTATCTGTTAAATTAGTGGAAAAAGTTTGGCTGTGAACCAGCATACAAGTGTGCATCTGTAATGTCTTCCGTTGTAGACGGTTGACCTTCTCTTTTGGCTCATTTTCATTGGTCTGGTAGCACAGACTCCATACAGATTGCACCTAAATAATCTGAAGTATTAGAATTTCATTAACTCATGAGTGCACCTCCTCACCCAAACTCTCTCATGACCAGTATGTTGTCAATTTGAGCACAAAAAATTCCAACTGAATTTGTGACCTGCATAATGACCAAACTGGGATCCCCAACATATATCCAACAACTAATGGGCAACTATTTAGTTTGGAGCTACCTAAAACTAAAACTCCTATGGCTAGAACTAGAGAGATGTTAGGGGCATGGTACAAAGAACTGGAAGACAATAGGGAATGCCGATTATGTGGGGAATTGGAATCGGTGAGACACTTGCTGCATGTGTAGGTCCTTAAAGGATAGTTCCGGGACTTTTTTTTTATTGTCCCTACGGTTCGGCCGTGTTTTTTTAAGCATAACTCGGTAGATCGTAGAAAACTTTCCTATGGACCTTACCCGACTTTTCGTCCATTATCGCAGTCGAAATCAGCCGCCATTTTCTGATAATCCTATCATTTCCCCCCATCGCCCTGGCTCACCTGCTTTTGCGGCACTAAATCAAATCCCCCGCCCCTGAGCCTGACATCAGCAGACGCGTACCGCCCATTTCCCAACGCCAAAGCACGTTTCGTGTCAACAATCGCTGCGCCTCAGCTAATGAAGTGTCGCCATGGAAATGGCAGGACGCCTCTTTCCTCAATAAGTATAAACACACCGTTTCACAACACACAGCAGCAGATTTTCGATTCCATTACTCTCTCTGTGTTACTTTGAGTATTCTGTGACTCGTTTCTGTGCTCTGGTCAGCTACCTTCGCCGCTTCTAGGCCTTGTGAACACCTGTACCATCTCTGTAAATTATTTTACTTTCTTTACCACACAATGGCTACAATAATGCTGTATATGTACGAGCCCGAGTACACCGAGCAAGAACTACTGGAAAGGCAAGCACGCGAAAAAGATGGGGATTCGGACGGCAGTTGGGAGGACCAGTCAACGGATGAAGAGCCTGGACCATGTCGCATGGACGGCGTCTCCACCTGGTGCACGTGCAATCGGTGCGAGCTAATGCCAACTGAGGAGGAGAACTGCTGCTGCCGTGAAAATTCCGGGTGCTTGGCCTACATTTCGGAAGGCGAGCCAAGTCCGCAATGCATCACCGAGCTGCCAGAGTGCAGGGAAGCCTGCCTCTCACGGACCGTGTTGAGGATGATGATGGTGCTTATGCACGAACTTCGCGGCACTGTTCGTCCGCGTAATCCGAGTAACGAGTAAGTATACTCTGGTTTTGATGTCAGTGATGCCACTACTATGTCATGGTCGTCTCCCACATATAAAATTACATCTACATATCATTCGAATGCATGTAAATTGGTTCCATATTGTGCATTCTCTAGATAGAATTTTTTTCAAAGCAGAATGACATTTCTTTACCTGAATCGACAGTGATAAGAAAGTTTTGTCATTTTAATACAGTTTGCATCTTTCATTTTCACAGGTGGTACAGGCTGGTGGCCTATCGTTGCTTCACTTGGTGGCTTCACGGGAGGCTCGGACACCGCGTTCGTAGAGTAATACCTGCCTGTGCGGTACTTGCCATTAGACAACATTTCCCCAGCGACAGTGGACAATACCGCAGATTTTCCCTGGATGTGCTGCAACCGCAACTTTACAATGTGTAATGTTTATTATTTATGTTCAATTGAAATTAAGATCTAAAATAAAACCCAACATATATTTTAACAATGGTTGTTTTGATTTTTTAAATGAATCTAGTGTGTCTCCATTGAATAGTCTTCCTGTGCCTTGTCTTGTCACACCACATGTCTCCGGCCAGCATCCTCCCTCACGCTGGCCGCCCACCTTCAATCCACATAACCGTTGAACCCATATGCAGCAGACATACATATGTTATTTTGCGGGTTGGCATCAAGCCTCCCGGCCTTGCCTCCTCCCCCAAAAATACTTACCACACCACTTTGTTCAAGCGTTGGCAATAAAAGGAAGGCCGTTGGATTTTATTGATACAAAACATGGTTATAGGTAAATAATCAATATGGTTGATCATAATAAATCATCCTTTTGGGCACCGGGTACAGAGATGACCCCCTCTGGCCCGTGCCGCCTTGCCACCACAGGCCAGCCTGCTGCTGACTAACTGCCTAGGGATCCAGGGTCTCCAGGGTGAACTGCACCCATATATTCTCCTGGGAGGGTGAGGTATTTATAAACTCACCCCCCTGCCTTCCATGTACTAGATCCTGCAGCCTGCCTCTTACATGCAGTTAGATGGCCTCTCCTTGGTGAGGCCCTGCGGCAAACGAGTCTTGTCTGCACGACCACCGCCCTAATCCACACCCCCCCGCCCTATCAAAGGCAGTTCGCACCGGGGTACTTGTGCTGCCAAGTGGAGCTGTCAGGGAGCGATAAAGGTCAAGAGGTGCCAAAGACCATGTACACTTCAAAGTGGTCTATAGAGCATGGGTTGTTGTTCCCATGTCTACCTCCAGACCCCGTGTCTCCTGCCAAGCATCCCCCCTCACGCTGGACGGCCCCCTGCAATCCACATAAGTGTGTCTCCATTCACGAGTCTTCCTGTGTCTTGTCTGCACGACCACCGCCCCAATCCACCCCCCGCCCTATCAAAGGCAGTTCGCACCGGGGTACTTGTGCTGCCAAGTGGAGCTGTCAGGGAGCGATAAAGGCCAAGAGGTGCCAAAGACCATGTACACTTCAAAGTGGTCTATAGAGAATGGGTTGTTGTTCCCATGTCTACCTCCAGACCCCGTGTCTCCTGCCAAGCATCCCCCCTCACGTTGGGCGGCCCCCTGCAAACCGCATAATGCCACGACATATACACGTCATTCATTCACAAACAAACCCCTGTTTCGAATTATTTATAACCCACTTCATATTTCTAATGTGAACTTCTTTGCGCTTTGCTAGTCAACCCGTGAAGGTGCTGGTTATCTGCTCTTCGTCTCTGTGAACTTCCGTGACCACTTCGAGGAAACTCGTCAGTTTGCAACCTGTGAACTGCTCCCTGTTCTACGACAAGAAACTACTCTGATCCCTGCATCTAACTGTTTGTTCGTCAAGGTAAGGCCATGTACCATAATCATTTTGCGTCCAATTTCTTTTCGTTCAAGACAGTACATGCAAGGAACTAGTCACATGTTCTGAGTTTACATTGGTATTCATAGAGAATTGTTGATCTTTACTTTTCAGAACTTTCCACAATGCCTGCCTGTTCCATTGGCGGTTGCCCTTCGAAGACCCATAATAAATCTGAAGGTACTATAATGCACGTTTTCCCTAAGACAATAGATCAGATAAGAGAATGGGTCCGATATTGCAGATATCCACCGTCTGAGCTTGAAAGTAGAGTCCTAGAAGTCTTTGCGGACAAGAGGGGTGATCGATACCGCATCTGCATCAGGCACTTTAGCTCAGACATGTAGTCCACATCATTGCTAATAAAGAAGAACACACCGCTAGCGAGGCGAAAATTGCTCTCAACCGCTATTCCCACTCTATTCGTCCACATCCCTCCACTGGTGAGTCAAGTTTACGTATTTATCTCTCGGCCTTGCGGTAGTGTGTAGCATTAGCTAACAATAATTTCCCCATTTATGTATCCACTCAATATGAAGGCGGAAGATTCTCCATCCGTGTCGTTATTGCAGTCATCAGCCACTTCAAGCGCCTATCGGGTAATCTTACTTAGCTATCCTGCTACTGACTTGTTTTAGGCATGTAAATCAATAGTTTTAATTTATCGTGTAATTATTTTACCTAATGGTACACCCTTGTACTCGTCCTCTAGTCTTTGTTTTCAGTTATAATTTTTGTTATCCAAAATAATGCAAGTACTGTCTTTCAGGGAGATGCTGAGGAGTCCAACGTATTGACGACAACCGTTGATGTCACTCAGATGCTCGAGGTACGTTTCCGGACAGTTCCATCGATGGAGATCACCAGATCTTGCATTCTTGTAGCGTGATTGTTACACACAATGTTTCTTTTGTTTTTAGCCATTGATATGTCCTTCTGTCATCGCCCTCCTATGTGTCTTCTTTTTTCAATATTGTGTTCATTACTAATGAAAGTCCTATGTTTCAGGGAGTTGATGGAGCATTAGTCCAAGAAGAAGGGGGAGCATGCAGTTACGGGTCGGCGCAACAGCTTGCAGAAGTGTGCACCGCAGTTACATCGTCCCTTGATGTTCTTATGCATTTCGAGGTATGGATACTGACAGTTCGATCAAGCGAAATCATATGACGTGATTACATCCGCTATACTTCCTTCTTTATTAACGCAAGTACTATGTTTCAGGGAGATGACGGAGCTTCTTCTACAAGAACATCACCCCTAGTAGTTGATGCAGATCTCTGGGTGGTGACACTTCCAACGATCGAGCAAATCGAATCATATTTACATATCCATTATTTATTTTAGACAACTGATCATTTGTGCAGGTCTATTTAGATGAGCCGTTGACGCCTGCACAAAGTTTGTTCTTTTTAACAAAATAGAAAACCATACTAATGAAATTACTGTGTTTCAGGGAGTTACTGAAGCATCATCTTCAATAATATCATCAATGGAAGTCTATGAGGAGCCCGAGGTATGGATCTTGACAGTTCCATCTAACTAGATCAACAATGCGTGAATAATTGTCGTTTAAATGTTCTACACAAAGCGTTCATTCGTGTTTTGCTATTGAGATGTACGTGGGTATTGGTCCCCAAGTACATTTTGTGTTTTCGATATTATTATACATACTAATGAAAGTTCTATGTTTCAGGCAGTCGATGGAGCGTCAGTGCGTGATGGATGTGCTTATCATGAAAATATAGTCGTTGCAGCGCAAGAGGAAGTGGAGACATGCACACACGAGTCGGAGCAACAGCGTCCTGATGTTGAAGTTCGAGGCAAGAAAGTTTCAAGGAAAAGAAAACAAAAGAAGGTTAGTGTCCTGGTCACTATATTATGTTGTTTTTCACTGTTAATAGTTCAATACTGTAAGTTGTGTTTAAACTGAACATCCCTTTTCCAATCTGTCCTCTAGTTGCGAGTGGGTGTACGAACTAGATCTACACAGACAGTGAAGCGAACGAGAGATGTTGCTTGTCAAACCTTTTGGCAGGGACTTGAGACTGGAGATGCATCGTGCCAATGGGAAGAATATGAAGTGATTGACAACGGAGCTATACCACCACCAGCCATTGATAGTGAATGTCCTCCTGGTAGTTCGGATGCAGTCGGAGATCAATTCACAGAATCCACACCCGCAAAAGCTAAGACCGCGAGAAAGTTGAAGAAATTGTTTTATTCACCCATCGCCGGAGAAGGAACAGATGTTGCAATGGAAGAGAATGAAGTGGACGACAATGAAACACCACCAATATCACTGAACATAGCGGAAGACGATATCAGAGATTCTACCTTTCATGTGAGTGACATGTCCTCAACATTACAGGCCGAACCAGCTGGGATGCAGAGTGACAGTATAAGGAAAGAGGCCAAATTCATTGTATTCGATAGTTGTTTGATTGATATTATTATTCGGATGAAATGTGGGCATTCGGTTGGTGGGGAAGTATGTGGGGAGCCATTGATTAATGTGACTCGTGCAATTCGAGGCACTAACCTTAAAATACATGCCACCTGTACAAAATATCATCCTTTCTCATGGTCTGCACAACCCATGCTGGGGCAACTGCCAGCAGGCAATCTACTTTGTGCAGCGGCTGCACTTTTTAGTGGTTCAAGTTTTAAAAAGTTAGTCTTTCTTTCAGTTTGTGGGAATCCATTTCATTGCGAAAACTCAGTTCTACAAATACCAAACCGATTATCTATTTCCAGCCATTAGCGAAGCTTGGAGAATGGAAAAAATGTCTATTGATAGTACATTCGCGGGCAAACGGTTCAGGCTAGCCGGTGATGGACAGTGTGACAGCCCAGGATTTTCAGCCAAGTACTGCACCTACCACTTTCAGGACATGGAAAGTAAGAAAATTGTGAGTTCGGTGGTCGTGCAGGTGTCACAAAGTACATCCTCAGTGGCCATGGAGAAAGTTGGCTTTGTAGCATCATTGCAAGAACTACAATCGCGGGGAATGGTGATCGACCTGATAGCCACGGACAGACACGTTTCAATTGCCAAGACAATGAGAGAAGAGTACAAAAATATAAATCACCAATTTGACGTTTGGCATCTTGCAAAAACAATCAATAAAAAAATGTCGGCTGCAGGTAAAAAAAAAGATATGCAAGGTATTTCACAGTGGTCCAAGTCAATCAGCAACCATCTTTGGTGGAGCTCAAAAACATGTGGAGGGTCGTTGGAAATTCTACTGAAAAAATGGCGGTCAGTAATGCTACACTGTACCAACGTTCACCGTTGGAACACAAACCAACATTTCCACAATTGTGAACATGGCCATTTGTCCACAGAGGAGGCACGGAAGAAGAAGTGGTTGATTCCTTCATCACCCACTCACAAAGCCATTGAAAAGATTGTATTTGATAAAACTATAACAAGAGATTTGAGGGGACCCACGGAATTCTGCCACACAGGAGATTTGGAGGTGTTCCACAATATGTGCCTAAAGTACAGGCCAAAACGATTGCATTTTGGCATGGAGGGCATGATAAATCGGACTCTTCTAGCGGTCTTGGCACATAACCATAATGTTGGCCGTCAACAAAGTAGGACGACCGGAACTTTAGGGACGCTTCGCTACAATAAGGCCTTCACTAAAAGAAGTAAACAATGGGTGATCAAACCAGTGTTTGAGGATATGCAATATGAGTTTATTGAGAGACTTATTGTTGACGTCCTAGATAGGCACATACATGGAGTTGTGAACGAACCTGTGCAGGGGACAACTGCATTGCCACCCAACATTGCCTCTGTTCCATGTCCACCTAAAGAAGAGCTCATTGAGAAATACACATCACGGTTTAAATGATTGTAATTTGATTGTCTGTTCTCTCGAGTCTCCTCATGTCGCAGGCCCATTGAATATGTGTAGCTATGTATTGTGTAAATAAAAGTGATTGCACAGTGTACATGCAATGTGTCTATCCAACCTTGTTCATTTGCGCATTAAATTAAACCAAACAGTAATATAAATCATTTTTCAAAAAATATAGAATGTCTCCGTATTTATGGTTCTCTGGGGCTGCAAAGCACGCAGACAAAATGCAAAGATGGAGTGTAAATTTCAAGTCCTGTGAGATGGCCTTACACTGAATGTAGCTAACTAGGAATGTGTGCTCGTTCAAAGTGAAGGTCAGCTGCTTTTATTTTTTGCTCGGGTGCTGGAATGGCCCACGACTCAGTATAAGGTTCTATTGTTATTTGACCTTGACAGGCCGGGACCATCCCGAAAGACTTCTTTTTGGGGGTGTGGTGCAATAACGTAAGAAACGATAATGAATAAAATTTCAGAAACGATAGCCATTTAATGTTCGTTCATTAGAAGAAATAACGTCGGCATAGAAGGAATGGTATTTCGGGGCTGCCCTACGCACAGAAACAATGGAAAATGCAAATATAATGTAAGTAACTCTTTAGATGAGTTTATACCGCAATTTAAACTTGTTCGTTCTATGTGGCATATTGTTTTGTACCGCGCACTATCTTGAGGAGAACCATCTCCTTTTACGGAAGCACCTCAAAACCTTCCTCTTTGCTTCTGCTTTCTCTCTCCCTCTCCCCTGCTACAACTGGTCCACTGTCTGCGACCTCGGTCCTGGGACCTTCCACTCTCCACCTGCACTGCCTCCCTGTCAACCCCTGCACTGGGGGACTGTCTCAGTATCCTACAGCCCCCCCTTGACGTATAATACCCAGTTGCACTGTCCTAGCTATGAAATAATTTCCCCGACCAAATATATAAAATGAATAATTTTAATAAAGATCTGATGGTGAGACTAATTTCATTTTTTATGTTTTTCAAACAGGTACATCATCCATTATTGCATGTGTCACGAGTACCAGACACCGGCGGATGGGTTTTTTAACCGCCAGTTGCTTCTCCGCGTGAACAACGTTACCACCCTGACCATTTTATGGGACGATCGCCAAGTACAAGTATGCCCTTACACGGTACTAACGGCTAGATGCAACATACAGACTGTTGTGGTGGCCTAGTGCCTCGTTGTTGGAACAGCCATGCGATTATCAGTGCGACCGAAGAGCTTATTTTATCGTAAACCAACACCCTGTGTACTGCACATGAACATCGCTTGCCTCAAGACGAACTATTTTGGATCGAGAGCAAAGAAAAATGCAAATCGCTGAATATTCTCTAAACATTTGATGTCAAATGTACTTTGCCAAATGTACAATCTTGCCGTTTGCTTTTAAACCACAGTTTCATATTCCGAATTGTGGCGCTGTATTGTGAGATGATCTAAGACCCTGTGTACAGCAAAGGAACATCGCGTGCCTCAAAACGAACTTTTTGGAACGTGAGCAAATAAAAATGCAAATCGCTGAATATTCTCAAAACATTTGATGTCAAATAAATGTACTTTACCAAATTTACAATCTTGCGGTTTAATTTAAAATTAGTTTCATATTCCCAATTGTGGCGCGCTGTGTTGTGTGAGCTCATCTGTGTTGATTTCCGGGTTCTGTGTGGAGTCGCGTAGAAGACGCCTGGGCGCATTTGCCTACGCAGCTCAGTCACGTCACGGATAGAGGCAGGGAATATGAATGTTTTGATAAAGTCTGTTTCAGGGGCGGGGGATTTGATTTAGTGCCGCAAAAGCAGGTGAGCCAGGGAGATGGGGGGAAATGATAGGATTATCAGAAAATGGCGGCTGATTTCGAGTGCGTTAATGGACGAAAAGTCGGGTAAGGTCCATAGGAAAGTTTTCTACGATCTACCGAGTTATGCTTAAAAACACATGGCCGAACCGTAGGGACAATAAAAAAAGTCCCGGAACTATCCTTTAAAGGTGCTAAGGGTGGGTGCAATGAGATCAGTGGGAATGAGGAGTACTTTACCGGAACAGTTGCCGTGGAATTCATTTGAGCGGAAATAACCACACTTGTTTTATCGGTTTTGCTATGTTTTTGGAGCGAAATACTGAACATTTCTAACATTTTAACATGATTTGTATGATCCATTTGAGGTATACTGGAATGGTATTTTGGCGGGGATGGGAATTTGACAATCGTTGTGTAAAGTTGAATAAATTATCACAAATAAAAAATAATCCATGAAGGACTACTCGCGTTCTTCAGATCGCATGATTACAGGGTCAGGGCAGAATGGTTTCGCCAAGACCAGCTCATCGCAGGCTTCTATAACGCTTTACTTCATTTGCAGCGAAGACTATCGCCCAATGTAAGTGGTTTAAGCATGGATTGTAGGAGGAATGAAATTGGGAGCAGGCTGGTTGACCGAGTTCTCTGTTGGCATTGGCGGGTGAGCAGTTGAGTGCTACAAGGCTTTGTACCTGAAGGGCACTTCTTTAATCGTTTACATTGATGAAAGATTGCAAGGAAGTTGGATTTGCAAATGGCAGTAGGAGCAGAGGCAAAATTGAAATCTATGGAGTCCAATTGATATGGATCGTTAGATCAGAAAGGAGGACTCAAAAGATTCAGTGTAGCTAATTGAGAAGACATGCCATGGTTGAGAGTATTTCTTGGGAGCTATTCAGAATGTCGGAAGACTGTATGTATTACATAGCCACACAATCCAGGTTTCTTCTACTTAGTATTGTTATTACAGTCCATGGATTAAAAATGCTCACAAAGAGGGCAAAAAAATATTTTTGAACAGGTTATCTCCTTGATGGGCAGAATATGCAGCCCTATTACTCACACCTCAAACACCTCAATCGCGCTGAGATTATGACCAGTTGTGAAATGTTCCCCAACTCTACCATCTGTCGTTTCCCAGGTTTGAAGAGCAGGGCACTCGGTCAGCTGATCATCTGTGTTTATTGTTTCACCATTATTTTCTTCTACACTGTGTGTTCGTCTTAACCATCTTTGAACAGACGTATGGTTGTGCAGCATAGGAAGGAAAGTTGGCAATTGAGTATTTATGAAAATGGCATGAGTCCCAGTGGTGAGCAGATGTGAGCAGTGAAAGAGCTATTACGGTGTTAGAATAACAGTGCTGGAATTAAGGACTTTTCCTTTAAAAAACTGAGTGCAGGCGCGTAGCGCCGCACGTGAGTCCGGGCAGGAGTCCAGTCTATCCACAGTATTGCACCAGGACTGGTCCAGGGCTGCCTGAAATGCCCGGAACCCCAGTGAACCGAGAGCGAGTGATCCGACCGAGCACAAGAGCCAAACCCCTGCATGTAAGGCGGGGGCTCAGACGAATCCAATAACATCAATACCAAAGAAGGTAATCAACCAACAACTCACAAACGTAAAGTAAGCATGGATGAGGGTGAGGTTGCTGGCGGGGATGTGGGAGCGGGAATTGCGATGAAGTCGATTGGATTAGAAAAAGCTGCTTCCCCCGCACACACCAGCCCACATGCACCACAAGTGCCAACTAAACTCCCCTCACGTCCAAAACACTTACTGTTACGATGCGACGGGAACACGTCGCAGGATACAGAGATCGCAAGCGAACCGGAAGTGCAGACGTGGATGTAACTGACACAGAGTTACTGGAACTCGAGTCTCTCTCCGACCGGCTGGAAGGACGGAGGACGAGTCTGAACGGAGAGAGTGAACGCGATAGTGAGTCTCTAGCGAGAATTCCGGTCATTCAATTGGAGAGTGTCACAAATTTTACAAACATTACTAACAAAGGAGCGGGACAAGAACATTCTGGGCGTGCCATTCCAAAAAGCCCAGAAATGATACAAGGAACAGCAAATATTGCATTAGTGCATGAAACAGATGCAACAGTTGCAATAGAGATATCAGACGACGGAGATACACAAGGGCAAACAAATACAACAGACCCACACATCATAAAGAAAACCGGTCCCAACGAAATAAATGACATGCGTTTAAAAAAAATAAACGGAAAAGAACAAAAGGTACAAAATCGACTTAATTCCACCCAAAATACTGCTTCTCAGAAAATTGGTGTAAGGGGAATTGCAGATGAACAAGTCAATGTCATATCTGATGTATCAGAAAATGTAGACACTGAGGGAGGAGACGACGATGAGGATGAAGTATTTAATGACAACTATGGACTAGGAAACCTGGTCCAGAGCGAACCGCACATAGCGTCTTCGACAGTATCAGTTAAGAACAGGGAACAATCAGCAAATCCCAAGATGGACAAAATACATATGTCTACACCAAAAGACACAAATAAGAAAAAAGACCAAAAAAACAATATCATTGAAAATTCCTTGGCTGATGAAACGAGAGAAATAGAGAGAAGATTGAGTTTTAGTAAGAAAATTAACTTGGGAGATCATTGGCTGACTGCCAATTCATCCTGTGGACACAAGAAAATTGAAAAGACCCTAAGACCTAATAGCTCAAAATAAATAACAAATGATATAAACATAAGTGCAAATGGAATTGCATCAAAATCCTTTAAAAAAACAAAATGGCGTTCAAAGGGAAACCGAGTTACCGAACACAGGTAATCTTAATGACTCGGATCACACAAAGGATGAGGAGAGACCAACGGTAGATCAAGAGCTTCCAATAGTTCAAGAAATTCCAAATGAAACGATAGCTTCCGTAGATGCAACAAGATTGCAGCTAGTTAAATCACAACTACCCACGGCAGCAGGGATTCAGAACCACAATAATGGAATGGCAGCACTGTCCATCTCATTAGCACCATACACCAAACTATACGAAACTTTAAATGAAAACGTTAGAGACAACACAAATGTTCTATTAAACATCCAAAACCAAATTTTGGAACTGAATCTCTTTACAACAAAAATTGCAGAAAGACTAGAGCGGGAGGCAGAAGCAGAGGTAACATGGCAAAGAAGGCTATGGGAACTGGCCTCAACCGAACAAGTGAAAAAAAAAAAAACTGATGGGAGATTTCATGGAAACAAAAAAATGGATGAGAAAAACAATGGAAAGAAATGATAGAGGAGTGACTAATGGGCAAAGAACAGACGTAGTCAACCAGCAGTGAGTTGGCGAACATGAAACTAAACCCAAAACGACAAACAAAGAAGAGAACGATAAACACCAAAGAAGACCTAAGCAAGTAACTCCACAGGAAAAAAAATACAATGAGGTTCCCAAGGAAAAAAACTTGCGACAGGTGGGAGTGGATAAGCCTGCCCAACACATTACGATTATTGTCACCAGTGAAAATCAATAAGGGACCCAAACGAAACGGGTAAGGGAGCAAAGTAAGTACTGATGGTACCTACACAGTATTTAAAAAAATAAACTAGTGGAGAAGATGACAAAGGACAGTAATCCTGCATACTCAGGTCGAGATAAACATAAAACTAAAAATGCAGGAAAAGATACAGGAAAAAAGTCAAAGAACATGAAGAATTTCCCCAAAGAAAATTGGAAACGGATCAAGAGCATTCCTATGAAATATTCCAAGTGTTGACCAACAAGGGAAACCAAAAAACACAGTCCGGAAGGCAGAGGTCGCAATCCAACAAAAACATCCATCTCCGCTCTCCAAAATTAGTCAAACAAACCATATTGAGGTGAGCGACGAAGAGCAAGCCGACGATGAAATGGAAGACACCCAGGATTTAATCGATGATGCTTCGTATTACATTGATCAGATCCAGACTTGGCTTGATCTATGTGTTACATCGGACAAGTCATACACCCTTGAGGAGCAAAGAACGAAACAGCCTGCCAGAGAAATATACTTTAATGAACACCCAGATGACGACCAAAAAGATGTGTCCGACTCAGTTATACTACAGTTTAGCACCTTGACAGAGAGGAGAAATGCAATTGAAGAGCAAAAGCCCAGGAGGCATTTAAAAAAGACCACTACGAAAGATTCAACAAGTCATCAATGGAACCCAAGTGGTCCCTCACTACAGCGAAAAGAAACCAGCTAGTAAACAGAAGTCGGCAAAAACAGACAAAATAAAAAAAAAAAACAAATGGAAAGTGAAACTAGAAAGTGTTCACAAAGACGAAACAAACACGAATCTAAATCAAAACAATGTGATATACCTATTAAAGAAAATAACGGCACTTAAGAAAATATCTTCAAACGATATTGCAATAGTTGATTACATGGATGATCAAAGAGTTGATAGGGTGACTCTGCATGTACACGGAAAGAACAAAAACCTTACTAATGCAAAGTAATGATGAAATAAGAGCTTTGGGATATAGACTAAGTGATCACAGACCCCGAGACACAAAAGAAAAAAAGATGCAGAATTGCGACAGAGTGAATGTAAAGAAGTAAAAAAACCCACGTTCAAGAGAGGTAAGAAGCAAAACGCATTCAGAAAAGGAAATGAGACAAGACAAATTTAAGATAAGAATACACAATGTGAAAACAGTAGAGGACAAAGATGACCTAGAACAGCAGCAGAAAAAGAAAAATTCCAAATCGAACGACTGGTCATGGGTCACTAAAACTTGAGCAATGGAAAAGTAAAATTAACAAACAAAAGATGAAGAGGGGGAACACAGCTACCTGATACCATGGAATACAAGGGGCCATGTACATTTTATTAAACAACCCAGACCAAAACGTAAAGAACGCACCCATTCTATGCTTACAGAAAACGTGGCTGATGGAAGCTGCAACCATTGATACGCAAGAGGTGATTTCTAACTCGGCAACCAAAGGACTACAAGGAAGACCATGTTCAGGGCAAATGATCAATCAAATATCAAAATACTTAAGCACGGGAACATCAACCCTTACATTCAGTCGGCCCTAATACAATTGAATGCGAAAAAATGATGATACTTTTATTCTGGCAGTATTCCAATATACATTTTATTCTGGCAGTATTCCAATATACATTTAAGAGCTCGTGAAGATAATGATGGACCTAATAAGAGATGTCCAACAACGAAAAGATAAACCAATACTAATAGTGTGTGGAGACTTAAATATGAACTGCATAGACAATCAGGGAGTACCTTGTCTTAAAAAAGTAAAAGATGGAAATAATAATGCATCGAGGTGGATACAGTTGGCAGAAGCACATAATCGCTTTGTTAAACGGCCAATTAACGGGAGACATCCTGGGGAAACGCACTTGGCTTAAATCAACAATAGACTATATATGGATATCAAAGGATAACCTAGACCAAATTCAGTCTTGAGATTCTTCCACAGCAAAGCAGCGACCATGTTGTAGACATCTATTAACGAAAATCAAATAGAAGAGCAATCATGTCAACTGGAGATAAACCACGCTGGTAACAGAGTGAGATTAAAGAACATCGACGTTCAAAAATTAACGGATGCATATAAAAATGTAAAAAGAGAACCAGGCGACGACACCTCGTACAAATGGTTACTAAACTCATACACAATAAAGAATACGGGTATGAGATTACCATTGCTTGAGCCGAAACATCAATACAGTATACAAGTGGGAACGAGGAAAATTGAAAAAGGACATCACTGAGATTAAAAAAAGTCAAAGATCCATTCGAGAAAACACAACAACTAAAGAGAAAAAAACACAAAAACTGGTTGAGGGAATTAAAAAAACACAGTGAACAAGGGGAAATGATGATTAACGCACTTAGACAACAAACAACAAGAGACTCCATTCACAAACTTTAAATCAACAAAGCGGGATGAATAACTATCACTGAAAGTGAATGGTTTAATCACTATTCGAAAGTCTTCAGAAGTAATGAACCTGGCGTCACACCTATAGTAGGACCGCATGATGTGGATTGGTCCATGAACCTCAACGAATTAGATATGGAAATGGCAATCAAAAAACTAAAGAACACGGGGGCGGCAGGCCCAGACGGACTGACAAATGTAGAACTGAAAAAAGATCCTAAAGTTTGGTCAAAATGTATTCTGGCACTCTTTGAACAAATAGAAATCTGCAAAAAAATCAATCCCAGAATTATGGATATCAAGTACAATCATTCCAATCTTTAAGAACGGGTTGTTAGGCAGAAACCTGTGCAGTTCCCTTGGGGAACACTGCAAAAGATTTAAGACTACAGGTAGAGCAGTAAACCCCTTTGGTAGCAGTCTGTACCACCCAGATTTACCTGGTAGCTGTGGCTGAGCAGTCAGACTTCTCTCAAGAAGAGTTAGGCAGTATGTAAAGTATACACAATATGTACCAAAACACAATAGCACAAGCAAACACTGACCAGAGCTTGGTTTCAAAAGTATATAGTTATTTATTTAAAATACACATAAGTTAAAAACACTCTAGCAAAAATATAGTAAAAGTACTTCAACACAGTTATAATGAAAGTAGATTCAATCCTTTCTCCTATCTAGACAACTCTAGGTAAAACACCACTTAATTAAAACAGAGGTGAGTGCTTAACGTTAGATGACACTCTAGTAGTTTCCAAGAAAGGGAGAGAAAAAGCAGAAATGGGTTAGACACACCACTCTAAGGTCCAGAGCACTTGCAATAGGCTTACAGAAGAATAAAGTCACAGGTGAGCAAAAGTCACTAGGCAGGGCCCACTCTTAGAGTAGCCGGAGCGAAAATGTGCCCAAGATCACACTGTTAGTTAGAGATTCAAAGTCTTGCAAAGAGTCAAAAAGAGGTTAGAGTGGCTCAGAAAGTTTAGCCAAAGTGTCCCAGGCACTCCCAGGTTCGAAAGCCGGGGACTAAATCTACCCCGTACAGTCGGTAGCAAGGGAAGCCAGGCAGAACACAGTACCTTAAGCGGAAAGGATCCTCCAGCGGTGGCAGTTGTTCCAGGCAGTGGCAGCAGGGCTCGACGTCGGTCAGGGGAGAAGAAGTTCTCGCTGAAGAGCAGAAGAAGAGGGTCGTTGCACTGCCCGGGAAGAAACCAGCCGCGGAGTCCTCCGGTTAAAGGGTTGGTGCCGACTTTCGCGGTATGGGGGTAAAGTGTGGTATTCCGGTTGCCGGGGTGCTTGGCACAGGCAAGGCGGCCACGAGATACCTCAAAGAACGGAAAGAAGGCGAAAACTGGTTGTCCCCACCAGTCAAGGGAAGGAGCCACTCCGTTAAGAGTTCTCCTCGGTCGTCGGGAAAAAGTGGTGAGACGGTTCAGCAGGGCTCCACCGGGTGGTGTCGTCGAAGCAGGTCGGCTCAGCTCTTCCCTCGTCGGATTCTTGGTCCTGTGGCGACTTCTGAAGTCCCAGTCCCCAAAGCCCTGCTTTTATGCAGCAAACCCCCATTCACCCAGCCTAGCTGTCACTCAACCATGCTAAGTGGTGAGCCGGGCGGCTCACCACTTGGGCCAATCAGGACGGAGTGCGACTTGAGTTACCAAGGTAACTCAGTCCAGGGTGCCTAAATCCCCCTCCACCCCTCCTAAGTACCCCAGACAGAGTGGCACCACTTTGGAGGGCTTCTGTGGAGAAGCCCGCCAAAAGTGGAACAAAGGGCTCCACTTTGGGTCAGAGTTACAGAGGCGAACACCAACGCCATTTTAGAATCAAGTTTTGGCAAAAAGTCCCAACCGGAGTTATAAAAATAAATATATAAACCGGTGGTATGTTTAAGGCTACCGTAAATAAATAATTAAATGTGTTAGCCTAAAACAATGGGAAATCCCATAGGGAAATATTCGCGGTCGAATATAAAAAGTAGTTTCCACTGCCACCAGCCAAAACTCGATCAGGGGGGACGGAGACGTGCCCCCTCGACTAACAGACCCTGGGGCAATCGAATTGCCCCAGCCAGTACGTCCACAATATGATGGTTTGTACTGGTTCTGTTCAGGATTCAAGACTAGCAAAGTCTTTGGTGACTTTACATGCCCTGGGAGACAGTAGTCAGTCCCAGGGTATGGAGTCTATGTTGGGGAGTCCCTAGGACACCCCTGGGTCACGGCACAGAGGGTGCTGTGTGACCCACATCACAAAAATACATGAGGCCCTATGGAGTAAAAGACCCCATAGCCCATTCAACACAAGGTTTAACCAAGAAAACACACTTCAACATGTCCAAGAGTGAGGGTAAAAGAGTCTCACTCTTGGCAGGAGAAAAAAATTAAACCCCAGAAATCCAGCAAAGCTGCTGGGGGACTCACTAGGTAGGGAAATTCAGCCTAAACAGAGAATTCTCCCTAACACTCGCCCCCCCCAGACTAAGGGACAGGAGGATTTAATCCACTCCTGGATGAACCTCCTACCTCTAGTCGATGATATACATCCTAGAGAGTCCATCAGCATTTTGATGGTGACACCCTGACCTGTGCTCAATGGTGAAATCAAACCCTTGCAGGCAGATTGACCATCTCAATAGTTTTGGATTTTCCCCTTTCATTTGCATTAACCATCTCAAGGGTTGGTGGTCAGTCTGAATAACAAAAGTAGAACCATACAAGTATGGCCTAAACTTCTTCAGTGCCCACACAATAGCAAAGCATTCTCTTTCGATAGTTGCCCACCTTGTCTCAGGATCCTTCAGTTTCCTACTGATGAAGCAAATGGGGTGCTCCCTACCCTTCTCATCCAGTTGGCTTAGAACTGCACCTATACCTACATTGGAAGCATCAGTTTGTACAATGAAAGGTTGGTGGTAGTCAGGAGCTCTCAATACTGGAGCCTGGCAAAGAGCTCTCTTCAGTTTTTCAAAGGCCTGATTGCACTCCTCATTCCATTTCACCTTTTTAGGGAATTTGGGAGAGGAGATTACATTCAGTGGAGAAGCTATGGTCCCATAGTTCTCAATGAAATTCCTGTAATACCCAGTGAGGCCTAGAAAAGCTCTCACTTGGGTTTGAGTAGTTGGTGTTGTCCAATTTTGCACAGCTTCAATCTTGCTGGGCAAAGGCCTTATTTCTCCACCTCCTACCTCATGTCCAAGGTAGACCACTTTACTTTGACCAATCTGGCACTTACTGGCTTTGATTGTCAAATGGGCCTGTTTCAGAGCCTGCAACACATGGCCTAGGTGGTTCACATGTTCTTCCCAGGAGTGGCTGAAGACTGCAATGTCATCCAAGTATGCCATGCAGAAATCTTCCATCCCAGCCAGAACTTGGTTCACCATCCTTTGGAATGTGGCAGGTGCGTTTTTCAGTCCAAAAGGCATGACCTTAAACTGGTACAAGCCAACTGGGGTTGAAAATGCAGTTTTCTCCTTGGCATGGTCTGTCAGGGCTATTTGCCAATAGCCTGACGTCAGGTCAAATGTGCTGAGGTACTTGGCTGCACCAAGTTTATCCACCAACTCATCTGTCCTGGGCAAAGGGTGGGCATCAGTCTTGGTGACTGCATTTAGAGCTCTATAGTCCACACAGAATCTCAAGTCTTTGGATCCTGCCTTTGGTACTAACACAACTGGGCTAGACCATGGACTAGTAGAGGGTCCTATTACCCCGAGATCAAGCATCTTCTTGACCTCTTCTTTGATGTGGGCTCTGATATGTTCTGACATTCTGTATCCTCTGCTTTTGACTGGCAGACAGTCACCAGTGAGTATCTCATGCTGGCCCCAAGGGGTCAAGCCTGGTGACAGTGAGAACAGGGAGGCAAACTGATTTAACATAGATTTGCACTCCTCTTGTTGCTCAGGTGTCAGGTCTGAAGAGAGATTGACTCCTTCAACTTTTTCATCTAAAGGTACACCTCTGAGGAGATCAGGGAGAGATTCACTCTCTTCCTCCTCTGCAGCTGAAGCTAGGAGCAAGGCTCCTACATCAGGTCTGGAGATGTAGGCTTTTAGTCGGTTGGTGTGGAAGACTCTAGGAGCTTCCCTGGGTCTGCCCAGATCCACCAGATAGTTGACCTCTCCAAGTTTTCCCACAACCTTGAAGGGTCCCATCCATTTGTCTTGCAAGGCCCTCTGCCTTGTTGGGAGCATAACTAGAACAAGCTGGTCTTGAGTAAACTCAACCATGTTAGCCTTCTGGTCGTGCCAATGTTTGACCAGGGCTTGACCAGCTTTCAAGTTGTCACTTGCTTCTGCCATCATGTGTGACATTCTCCTCCGGAGACCTATCACATAGTCAGTCACTCTGACTGGCTTGAGGGGAGGAGCACCTTCCAACCCCTCCTTAATCAGGGCCAATGGACCTCTGACTGGATGGCCATAGAGAAGCTCAAAGGGAGAATAACCTACTCCCTCCTGAGGGACTTCTCTATAAGCAAAGAGAAGGCATGGCAGTAGAAGGTCCCACTTTTTCTTAAGGGGTTCTTCCAAAGCACCTATCATGCTCTTCATGGTTCTGTTAAACCTTTCAACCAACCCGTTTGTCTGAGGGTGGTAGGCGGTTGAGAACTTGTAGGTAACTCCACAGGTTTTCCACATGGCCTTCATGTAGTGGGACATAAAGTTTGACCCCCTGTCAGAGATTACCTCCTTAGGAAACCCAACCCTGGTAAAAATACCAAGGAGGGCCTTAGCCACAGCCGGAGCTGTAACAGTCCTCATAGGAATGGCCTCCGGGTACCTAGTAGCATGGTCTACTACAACAAGGATAAACCTGTTGCCTGAGGAGGTTGGAGGATCAAGGGGACCAACAATGTCAATCCCTACCCTCTCAAATGGGACTCCCACAACTGGGAGAGGCACTAAAGGTGCCACATTCTTGGAACCGACCTTACCAGAAGTCTGGCAGGTATGGCAGCTCTTACAATATCTATCTACTTCGGCCCCCATCTTTGGCCAATAAAAGTAGAGTGAGAGCCTTTCCTTGGTCTTCTTGAAACTCAAGTGGCCAGCCAAAGGTATCTCATGGGCTAGTTGTAAGAACTGTTGTCTGTTTTCCTGTGGGACTACAAGGCGTTTGTAGTCTCCAGGTTCAGACTCAGTGGGTTCACTGTAGAAGAGGCCATCTTCCCAGTGCAACCTATACTTCCCAGGCTCTTGCCCATCAGCTTGAGAAGCTGCTTGGTGGCGGAGACCCTCCAGAGTTGGACATTCTCTTTGCCCCTTACGAAAAGCTGCCCTGCTAGGCCCACCTTCTGCCAGTAAAGACTGCAGCTCAGGATGGTCCTCAGGGTCCAAATCTCCAATAAGGTTGGGGCCTCCTTCTAGCTCTTCCTCAGAGTCTAGCTCAACCACACAGGGTTGTACCTCCCTCTCAGCCTCAGCTGGAGGTGGAGTTACAGGTGTAACTTTGGACAACCTAGGGGAAGTCCTTGTTGGAAGCACTGGAGTGCTTGCTGCTGGCTTTTTCCTAGGAGTCTTGGGTTGCCCCTTTGCTCCTGATCTGGTAGTTACTGCAGTAAGTTGCTCCAGTGGTAGAGGAGTGATTTCTGTCATCATCTCCTGAGATAACCCTCTCAGGGTTTTCTCCCTTGCAGGTTTTGTGAGTTCCTGAAACCTTTTGCTAGGAGGTCTGGGGGTATGAGATACAACTCCAAGAGCTTTGAGGTCATTACCCAACAGAACCCTACCTGGCACTTCACATTGTACACTGACAGGTATTTTTACAGCCATATCATTACATTGGATGAGAACTGGTAACTGGGGACACATCTGCACAGGCCCACCAGCTAACTTGGTGAGGCATTTGGGTGCCTTAGCAACATCCTCTGCCTTGAAAAATGATTCATCCACCACAGTTATGCTGGCTCCAGTGTCCCTAATGGCAGGAGTCTCCTGACCATTTACCTGGACACTGTCCTTATAATACTCTTTAGTATTATCTGGGATAGAGTTATAGACATCTAAATTCTGTTGCTCCCACAACCCCAGAGAGACTAAAGAAACACTAGCTGAGACTCCAGTGGGTTCATCAGCTAGTAATAGAAAGTTTCCACTTGCCATGGGTACTTCCTCTTCGGGAGCGAAGGCTAAGGAGGCAAGCTGGACCCCTGAAGGTTTACCCTTACATCTGGGATCTCCTTTCACATGGTCAGTAGCCTTACAAACAAAGCATGAGCCAAAGGCTCGCTGGAATGGAGGCTTGTTCTGACCCCCTTCTGGTCTGGGACCAGAAGGTACACTAGCCTGATTTGGTTTCCCTTGTGGCTTACCCTTATAGTTTTGTTTGGGGCCCTCTTTGGAATTTGTAGTATTAGAATTCTCTTTGGAGTCCTTCTTAGACTGTTTTTCCCCATCCTTCTTCTGAGTTACCCCAGAATCCTTGTGAGTGGCCCTGTTGGCAACCCACAAGTCAGCAGCCTTAGCTAGCTTCCGGGAATCTAATTCCCTGGAATCAGCCAAGTGTTGTCTGAGCTCAGGAGAGCAGGCATCATAAATAGTCTCCAACATAAACAAATTCTTCATACCTTCATAAGTGTTCACCTTGTAACCCTTAATCCATCCCTCTAAGTTTTTCAAACATTCATTCACCCAGGTAGCCCAAGGGGTACCATCATGCTTTTTGAGGCTCCTAAACCTCTTAAGATACTGGGAAGGGGTCTTCCCAAACCTAGCTATCAAAGCTAGTTTCACACATTCATAGTCCTTCCTATCCTCTTCCCCCATCTCCATTACCACATCAGTTGCAACAGGGGGAAGCCTAGAGAACAACCAGGTGAGTAAGTCATTTCCTGTGATGTTCTGGAGCCCATGATTATATTCAAACAGAGACAACCAATCCAACACATCCAACTTAGGCTCATACATACCAACCAATTCTTTAGGCATCCGGGGTCTTTTAGGACTGGAACTTCTAGAGGAGCCAGAGAGAGAAACATTCTCAACAGATAATTTCTTCATTTCTAAGTCATACTTGAGCTCCATTTCCCTTAGCCTTAGTTCTTTGTCAGTTTGAGCATTAAGTTTCTTATACTCCAATTCTAGCTTCATTTTCTCCAGTTCAAAGTACTGAGGACTAAATGTGGGACCTGGTAAAGGTCCAGTAGGTACAGCAGGTAGAGCAGGCAGAGGCCTAGGGGGGACAGTTACAACAGCCTCACCCTCCTCTTCTGACTCTTCCTCAGAAACATCAACATTTTGCTCCATGTTAACTTCAACACTGTCATCTACAGTCGCTGGAGTGGTAGGTTCCTCTGAACCATCACCCAGACTTTGGTTAGCTAACAATCTTTCAATCAGCTCCATTTTCTTGCCCTTAGTCAGGAGATCCTTATGTTTACAGAGCACTCTTAAACAATCAGCAGTTTTGGCTGCAAGGGACTCTTGACTATAGCTTTCTATAACTGACATGTTAGAGGTTTTACTTTTTCAGTGCTAAGCTTTGTGGTTAGTTGCACTAAGGTATCTAAAGCACAATAAAATGTATACTCAATACAAATCCCACCGCTGTACACCAGTGTTAGGCAGAAACCTGTGCAGTTCCCTTGGGGAACACTGCAAAAGATTTAAGACTACAGGTAGAGCAGTAAACCCCTTTGGTAGCAGTCTGTACCACCCAGATTTACCTGGTAGCTGTGGCTGAGCAGTCAGACTTCTCTCAAGAAGAGTTAGGCAGTATGTAAAGTATACACAATATGTACCAAAACACAATAGCACAAGCAAACACTGACCAGAGCTTGGTTTCAAAAGTATATAGTTATTTATTTAAAATACACATAAGTTAAAAACACTCTAGCAAAAATATAGTAAAAGTACTTCAACACAGTTATAATGAAAGTAGATTCAATCCTTTCTCCTATCTAGACAACTCTAGGTAAAACACCACTTAATTAAAACAGAGGTGAGTGCTTAACGTTAGATGACACTCTAGTAGTTTCCAAGAAAGGGAGAGAAAAAGCAGAAATGGGTTAGACACACCACTCTAAGGTCCAGAGCACTTGCAATAGGCTTACAGAAGAATAAAGTCACAGGTGAGCAAAAGTCACTAGGCAGGGCCCACTCTTAGAGTAGCCGGAGCGAAAATGTGCCCAAGATCACACTGTTAGTTAGAGATTCAAAGTCTTGCAAAGAGTCAAAAAGAGGTTAGAGTGGCTCAGAAAGTTTAGCCAAAGTGTCCCAGGCACTCCCAGGTTCGAAAGCCGGGGACTAAATCTACCCCGTACAGTCGGTAGCAAGGGAAGCCAGGCAGAACACAGTACCTTAAGCGGAAAGGATCCTCCAGCGGTGGCAGTTGTTCCAGGCAGTGGCAGCAGGGCTCGACGTCGGTCAGGGGAGAAGAAGTTCTCGCTGAAGAGCAGAAGAAGAGGGTCGTTGCACTGCCCGGGAAGAAACCAGCCGCGGAGTCCTCCGGTTAAAGGGTTGGTGCCGACTTTCGCGGTATGGGGGTAAAGTGTGGTATTCCGGTTGCCGGGGTGCTTGGCACAGGCAAGGCGGCCACGAGATACCTCAAAGAACGGAAAGAAGGCGAAAACTGGTTGTCCCCACCAGTCAAGGGAAGGAGCCACTCCGTTAAGAGTTCTCCTCGGTCGTCGGGAAAAAGTGGTGAGACGGTTCAGCAGGGCTCCACCGGGTGGTGTCGTCGAAGCAGGTCGGCTCAGCTCTTCCCTCGTCGGATTCTTGGTCCTGTGGCGACTTCTGAAGTCCCAGTCCCCAAAGCCCTGCTTTTATGCAGCAAACCCCCATTCACCCAGCCTAGCTGTCACTCAACCATGCTAAGTGGTGAGCCGGGCGGCTCACCACTTGGGCCAATCAGGACGGAGTGCGACTTGAGTTACCAAGGTAACTCAGTCCAGGGTGCCTAAATCCCCCTCCACCCCTCCTAAGTACCCCAGACAGAGTGGCACCACTTTGGAGGGCTTCTGTGGAGAAGCCCGCCAAAAGTGGAACAAAGGGCTCCACTTTGGGTCAGAGTTACAGAGGCGAACACCAACGCCATTTTAGAATCAAGTTTTGGCAAAAAGTCCCAACCGGAGTTATAAAAATAAATATATAAACCGGTGGTATGTTTAAGGCTACCGTAAATAAATAATTAAATGTGTTAGCCTAAAACAATGGGAAATCCCATAGGGAAATATTCGCGGTCGAATATAAAAAGTAGTTTCCACTGCCACCAGCCAAAACTCGATCAGGGGGGACGGAGACGTGCCCCCTCGACTAACAGACCCTGGGGCAATCGAATTGCCCCAGCCAGTACGTCCACAATATGATGGTTTGTACTGGTTCTGTTCAGGATTCAAGACTAGCAAAGTCTTTGGTGACTTTACATGCCCTGGGAGACAGTAGTCAGTCCCAGGGTATGGAGTCTATGTTGGGGAGTCCCTAGGACACCCCTGGGTCACGGCACAGAGGGTGCTGTGTGACCCACATCACAAAAATACATGAGGCCCTATGGAGTAAAAGACCCCATAGCCCATTCAACACAAGGTTTAACCAAGAAAACACACTTCAACATGTCCAAGAGTGAGGGTAAAAGAGTCTCACTCTTGGCAGGAGAAAAAAATTAAACCCCAGAAATCCAGCAAAGCTGCTGGGGGACTCACTAGGTAGGGAAATTCAGCCTAAACAGAGAATTCTCCCTAACACGGGTCGAGAGAAATACCTACTAATTACAGACCAATAACTTTATTGGACGGAATTGGTCAAATCTATGCCACCGTATTGCAAAAGAAACTGACTGAATGGGCAACTTCAAAAAACATCATTGACCCAAGACAAACTGGATTTACAAAGGGTACAGGAACAAACCTCAATTTGTTAATTCTATCGCTGATGAAATGGTACACAACAAAGGCCAAAGAAAATCTTTACCTTACCTTGCCTTCAAAGACCTGAGGCAAGCGTTTGATGGAGTCAACCGCAACAAGCTTTGGGGAAAACTTAAAAAATGGCAGTGCCCAGACTCAATACTACAACCAATAATGGCACTACATAAGAATACTACAACAAGAGTAAGATTAAACACCCAAGGAGCCCTGTCGAAAGAAATAAAAACAAATAGGAGTCAAGCAAGGGTGCCCATTGGCGGCAACGCTCTTCAAACTATACATTGCTGACCTTCAGGAAGAACTGAAACAGATAAATCATCACCCCCAAGTCTAAATAACACAGAGGTTCCGACAATATGTTATGCTGATGACTTGGTGTTTCTTAACCAAACAAATAGGGCTACAACATCTACTAGCCGGTTTACAAATTTACATGGATAACAATGACCTAATAATAAACACTAAAAAATTCAAAATCATAAAAATTGGAGGGAATAAAAGAGTTACAACAAAAGACTTCAAATGGAGAATAGGTTCCCAGACACTGGAAACTGTGAAAGAAATTAGTTACCTGGGAGTACCCTTCAACTCATCGATCTCGGAAGAAAACTGGAAAAGAGATCTTACGACAAAGGTAAAAATGCTGTGTTCACAAGCCAAAATCATAAATGCCCGCTTTGGGAAATTCTCTTTGATACAACAAAAAGTCACGCCAATATAAACCTACGGTGGAGAAGCTGGACTGAACGTAAGCTGGAAGATATGGGATTCACTAGAAAGCACATTTTGGAAATCATTACTAAATGTTCCAAGATGTTTGCCAATTTCTTCAATAAGAGCGGAATTAGGTTTCCAGTCACTGCGTTCGATCATCTGTTGGAAATCATTACTATTACTGAGAAAGATCCTGGTAATAGATGGGATGATTGGTTCCAAAATTCTGACAAGAAGTGGTATAGGTAAAAGTGGGGAACTACGGAACAAATGGAACGAAACTTGGAGTGTGTATTTAGACGACATTAACTGAAATACAACTGAACTAATAGAAAACCCTGAAAGAGTAAAAAGAAAATTAAGATTCCAACTGGATAAAAACAAGAGAAATTAAAATATCATACGAATTAACGAAACGTGGAAAATGCAAGTCTGAAAAGAAATACCTTACCAGAATATCTACGATACTTTCCAAGTAAATTTCACAGACATAAACTTCTCGAGATTCGAATGGATGTATTGCCAACGAATGGCTACCTACATAGTAGAGGAAAGCGCAGAGTGAACAATGGAGACTGCTGTTTTTGTAATGAGAGACACTTATGAGCCAGTGAAACATCTTCTCGTAGAATGTGACGCAGTATCAACAGAAAGATACAAAATATTATCCAAACAGTTAAGACTTTTTAAAACAAGATCGATTGAGGATTGGTGGAAAGAATTCCTGCACGGAAATAACATAAGATTAACATGTGCAGGAATGAACTTTATCGAGAAAATACTGGGAGATCTTGACCAATACGAAAACACAAAAGACAGGACTCAAGGACTCATTGGTTAATAAAAGGAGAAATTAATGTTTTTTGTTATCCTTATGAAAAAGGAGAGGAGTGAAAGTATTTTGTGTAACGTTTTAATTTTCTAAACTAATTCACAATAAAAAAAGGCATGCAGAGTCTTCTGACAACCGATTAAGAGGGGTCCAGTTTTCAACATCACCCCGTCTCCCCCCCACACTCCCCACCCAAAGAAAGCTGAAGTATGTACTCCATGGCTGTTGTGGTAGCTTGGCCTTCATGTCCACAGCAAACCTGAACACTGAGGCCCACTACCAAAGGAGTGTTTTCAGAGTCAGCCAGCAACTTAAATAGAAAATGAAGGCGTTTGAGGGCAATGGGGGAGAGCTTGGTTCCCAGCGCATACATGCTTTGATGCATCGAAGCTCACTTTGCTCATGGCAGTTATTTGACTGCTTCATTTCTTTGGCTGTTTTTGCGAGTTCACAGTTGTCACCTATACAAACCTAGACGGGAATCCGAAATCTCATGAAGACCAGAAAGTCAGTGGCCCTGAATGATCTGAAGAAGGGAAAGCAACTCCTCAGGAGTGGAAAAGATATGGCGTACATGACAACTTATTCCATTAGGGGCATGGCTTGTGAAAATGGAACAATGGTGTTTACTCTGAAACCTGCCACTTATAAGGCTTAAAGTACAGCTGTTTTGCAAACAAAGGCTAGTGAACTCATGGAATCTCCTACTTCAGAAGGGTGGTGAGAGTAAAACCAAACACCAGATTTGAAAAGGACTACAGCAGACGCAGGAATATTCATAAATTGTAAGCAAAGACTGAGATAGTGAAAAAGAATCAGCAAGGTTTTGAAGGTAGGTAATTGACTGACTAAATGGACAATATCTATGCATATATGTAAATAATGAATACATAGGTTGTACCTTTTTGGCATTGAATGTCAAATGTTTGAATATCTTATGTGATTGTTATGTTGGGGTTCTACCTTTGAAATATTGTAATGCTTGGTTATTTGTCTGTTTATTTTTGCATAGGGCATTTCTACATAACGATGACGGATATGATGGATGATTTACATGCAGGGGGTGACGTTACAGATGCCAGAGTGTTTTCTTCCAAGATAAAACCGTAAGTGTTCTATAATGTAATGCATCCTTAAAATTAAGGAATCGCCACAGTGTATCAACTCGGAATATGTTTCATATTAACTTTAAAAGATCAGTTAACCAATTCTGCTTAACTGAATTGAGTTTTCTTATTTGTGCCTTCAGATTTCCAAGAGGTGCTGATTTTAACATTGTGGTATTGATTTATGCACATTTAAGTACGTTTGCACACTTTTTTTTAAAACTAGAACTGTCTTTTTTTAAATTATTTTTTTTATGTTAATGATCGCTACCCTAATGGTCAGATTACAAATGGAGAAACCAAATTGCTGCAGGAAATTAAATTGACTGGAGAAGCTGATTGGAATGCTGCAGAAACCAGCTAATTGACAATCAAGTGATATACCGGAGGGCAACCCCCACCAGGCATAGGAACTGGGGAAAATATGAATACATGGACATAAGTTCCTAGCTGTTTATACGTTTGTAGACATCTCCTTACCTCATTGTGGCCACTGACTGGCTATTGCAGGAGTGCAATCTCTGCATCAACTGTTTAATAGCGGAAACCGTAATTAATCCACATTCCAAAATTGAACAAATCATACACAGAGATGTAGGTCTACTGCTCTTTAATTTTACGGTCAGCCAGAGGGTTCACATTAGAGGAATCGCATTGAATTAATCGCAAACATTCTGTACCTGACGTCATTCATAGAACAATTTTACATATCAAACATCATTCAAATCACTTGTTCAACTAAAATTGTTTTCCTGCAAAGAACAGGACCTTTTGTAGGGCACCCTAAATTAGTTCTGGCATTCTTTCCAGGAACCCGTATTGTGGCTTATTCGTTGGACATTTGTATGGTGCCTATACAGCAGAAAGTGTTTCCAGGTGACAAAAGGGGAGGGGTAACAGGGGAGGATAAAACAAGAAACGGTCGTACTAGGCCTTGTGACATTCGGATCTTGCAAGTGCAGTAAATAAAGTGCAGGGCTGGGGCAGGTTAAGTGCGCAGAGAGGCACTGGTAAGGGTAAAAGTGAGAGGAACAGGGGTGGACCAGACTCGGTAGGCTAGTCACGGAAAAGGTGCCCGAAGGCATGTGCTGGTAATGGGGTACTGCGGAAGACTAAGGAGGAGGGCCTGGACCCTGTAGGACTCAGAGACCAGGCAGCCAATCGTAGCATGGGGGCTGGGGGGCACTAGTGGGTGGGAGAGGGAAGGAGTAGAAAGTCTTGATGAGTTTTCAGAACTCAAGGAGATCCGGCTCAAGTCTGAGATGGGCAGAGAGGCCATTCCAGAGGGAGGCTCCTGCCGAGGAAAGAGATCTACCCCCACACTCTGCTTGGAGGAATGTTTGAGCTGCAGAGAGTTAGAGCTAGAGGACCAAAGGTATTTAGAGAGGGAAAGTTGGGTATAGTATGGTCCCAGGCTCCGGAAAGCATCATGGATGATGTAGAGGCTCTTGAACTTAATCCTTGCATCCACCGGGAGCCAGTGGAGAGATTTGGGTGCTGTAGAGATGTGGCCCCTGGGCTTGAGGCCAAGGATAAGTCTTAGTCCTGTTCTGGATTAGTTGGAGAAGGCGGAAAGAGGCAAATGAAGGAAGAGGTTGTTCCAGTAGTCCAGCTTGGAGAGAACCAGAGCTCTGGAGACATTGAGTTTCTGGGGGAAGGTGAGGAAAGGGAGAATCCCTCTGAGGAGGTAGAGCTGAAAGTGGGCCTTCTTGGCAAGGTCCAAGATGTGAGGTGAGAAGGAGAGAGAGAAGTCAAAGATGACTTCCAGGTTTTTTGCCTCACAAGATGGTGAGGGGAGGGGGGGGGGTCCCAGGAGGGAGGCCAGAGATTATGGGGGAAGGAAGGGGCAGGCGTTCCAATAAGAAGGATCTCGGTCTTACTGGTGTTAAGTCAGAGATCATTAGCAGTGCACCATGCCGAATAGCAGTCAGACAATCTGGAATGAGAGAGGAAATAGAGGAGGGCAGCATGAAGGAAAGCGGTGTGTCATCGGCATAACACTGGACATGAGGGGAGAAGGTGGAGATCAAGTGGGCAGGAGGGACAAGATAAATGTTGAAAAGCCACAGCGAGAGGATAAAACCCTGTGGGAACGCTGCAGGTATAGAGGGAGGTAGAGGAGACACCAGGATCCATTTGAACCTGGGAGTATGGCAGAGATCATTTAAGAGGGTGTCGAAGGCAGAGGACCGATCAGGGAGGATGAGAACAGAAAGAGAGCAGGAGTAGTCATTGGAGAGCAAGTCGTCATGGGTGTTCAGTAGATGAATTTCCGTGTCTCTGGCTGCTGTGATGGTCATGGAGACAGCCAACAGCTTCAGTGTGGTGGGTTATTTGGGAGATGGCCAACTTCTTCAATAGTTTTCCCAAGAAGGAGGTTGTGGAAATAGGGCAGTAGTTGTCGAACAGGAAGGGTCTGCAGACTGCTTCTTTAAGAGGGGGATGCACAAGGGATCCAGTGGCAAAAGAGTGGTTGCAGAACTCTGCCAAAGAGGGTTCGAGGGTGACCATATTGTCCTTGATAGTTCTAGAGGAGAAAGGGAAGCGCCTGTTGGAGGAAACTTTCATAGAGCGAACCGCCTTGGTGACCTCGTCCGGTGCAATGGGTGAGAAGGAGGCGAGTAGGAGGGCCGGAGAGAGAGGGGCAACGGGAGACCTGAGAGCAAGTGGAGGAGGGAGTAAAGAGAAGAGTGAAGACAGGAGGCCATGAGTTTTGGTTGTTAAGTGGGAGGCCAAGGATGTGCAGAGGGCCTGGGATGGAAGAGAAGTGGACTGCAGTAGGAGTCTTAGACTGGTAGACTGGATGGAGAGTCTGTAATGCCTTTGGAGCAGGTGGCAGGCCAGCTTGTGAGGGGATGTGCAAGAAGCCAGGCATTTCTGTTCCTGTCATGACGAATCCTGGTCCAGCGCAGAGGCAGCACAAGCTCCTACCTCCCCTTGGCGGTCTTGGTGCCTGGATCAGTATGCGCATAGGCCTCCGTGACCCCAATGGGGAAAGAGGGTTAGGAACAACGTATTCGATAGGTAGAGTGTTGTAGGAACACCGGAAAGAGGTTTAGGGAGAAGTAATGTATGGGTATGGGGATTGTAGGGAAAACATGCTCCTTGGCTCTTGTCTTGTGAACCTAGTCCAGCTGGCGTTGTGCTGGTACGTTGTGCTGGTGAGGCCTTGCAGCACCTTCACATTCATGCATGCACTCTCATTCACCCTCCCCTATGGAGGTCTTACCACTCAGTTTGACCAGCACTGAGTTACCCCAAATGTGACCTCTTACCAATTGAACACATACAGTGCTTGCTCATTCCCGAACACTGATTCTGGAACTCGGCACCTAAACACTGTACCCCAATATGAGGCAACTTGCTGAGCACCTTACATTAGTGCCCTCTTTCACCAAACATGAAAAAAAAAAAAAATTGGAACATTGGATACCAACTGTACATTGCTGGTCTAGCAGCTAAACCATTAGTCGCTGTGCTGCACAGCGTTCTTGCATATAAAAACTACTTTCACCAAACGTTATAAAATAAACAAAACCAGCACTCGGCTCGGGCTGTTTTCACGTGTTCTGTGATTTGTCCCTGTAACATGCTGTCCCCTGAAGGCCTGTGAGCTGCGTCTGTGACTGTCAAAGGAGAAACAATTGGTGGGCGCTCTGCATTACGAGCGTTACGTTCTTTCAAAAAATCAAGAAGCTACATACATACCAAAACAGTATTTTAACTTTTGCTGCATGCGGTTAATATCCCAGTTTAGTCGCCGTGTTGGCCAGGTCCCCCCTCGTGCCTTCAAAGCATTCAGTCGTCGCGCATGCGCACGAGTCAGGGCGTTGGCCTGGGCATTGCCCAGCAAGTTTGCAGGCTCTGTGTGCCTCTCCAGCATGGGGTCTGGCATGGATTTACATGCTCATGAATATTCCCCGTCAGGCTGGGAATCCTCGGTAAAAGAAAAAATAAGTTTCAGTTTAGTTTGTGAACTCTTTCTGCTAATAACCAATCACTGGTCTCTGGGTCATACTGCCCCCAGCCAATGACTGCCCTCTACCTAAGCCCCTCCTGAGGCAGCCATCTTCAGATTTTTACAGCACGTTCAAGTGTTGGGAGTCCTTGTGCTATAGCTCTTGAGCTTTTACTGCGTGTTGCGTTTTTCTGAGTTTTACTCTCATTTTTCGGTCAATTCGAGCCTCAGGCTCCACTGATTCTTCTTCCAATTAACAGGGACCAGTTTCGGAAATGTATATGCCCCTCAAGGGTGATATTTCGATGAATTTCACTTCTTGGAGGATTCCGGAAGATCTTTGAGGCCTACCCCGCGTGGACATGGCCCAGGACAAAGGAGACTCTATGCCAGTTGGATCCAAGCTGTTTAGGATCTGCCCAGGATGTGGACTGCAGAACATCTTCAAGGAAGATGAACACTCCCGGTGCCTCTACTGCCTGCACTCCGACAAGTCGCACGTGGAGGAGGACTGTGCGTTCTGTAAGAACATGTCCGCCCGGACCATGAAGGACTGTCGTACACGACTCGCTAACTGGCTGGAGGCGTAGAGCCCAGCAGCAGGTGAGAAGAAGTCTGAGCGGTCTTCTAAGACCTTTGAGGGCGCTCCGGAGATGGGGGCCCAACAGAAGGCAAAGCACTGCGAGTCTGCGGGCACCGGGAGCGCCGTTGGTTTGGGGTCTTCGGCTGCCAGGCCGGGCGCAATGTCACCGACGCTGCCAACCATGAGCCAACGCTCCGGCCCGGTGAAAAGGAAGTCGGAGAACCCGGGTAAGCTTCGGGAGAAGCCCCGGTCGATCCTGATGGAGAAAGCCAAGGGGGAGCGAGGCGGTGACCCTCACCCCCCCACAGTGAAGGCTTCCGATGCGCCAAAGGTCGTGAAGGCCCAGATTGACCCGCTAAGGCCTTGAAGGAGTCGTGGCATCCCTGGCGAAGCCCGCAGAGGCGACCCCAGTGGAGACGGCCTCCAGGCCTAGAGTTTCCCTGCCATCCCAGAGGGAATCGTCTTTTCAGCCAAAGTCGAAAAGAATCCCGTGAAGCATCCGGGCCGAGAAGGCGGGGCGCAATAGACCTAGTGACACGGGTACCTCCTCCGAGGACAAACTGTTGGTCGTCAAGGCGGTCCTGGACAAGAGGTTCGACGAGGTCCGGGCCTGCGGGAAGGATCCCGACAAGGCAGACTTGGAGAGCGAGGGTGAAGCTGATGAAGAACGGCAGGTTGACGAGGAACTGGAGGAACCTCTGCCGACACCCCCGTCGCTACCGACACCAACAACGCCGGACAGGTTGGAAGACCTATTGGTGGCACTGCAGACTCTGGACAAGGTTGCTCTTACCGCCAGCTGACGATCCAGCGGCACCTGGACCTTCGGGGAGCCCTCCAGCCAAGCAGAGGAAAGTTCCCCTCCACCCCACCTTTCCATCCTTCACCTCCATCCCCTCCACCGAGGGACCAGGAGACCGCTACGACGGGGACGGATGATGGCGGAGACTACAGAACAGATCTCCCTCGCCCCCTCCCCGTGCTTCCCCGCCCGATGAAATTGGCTCGTTCCATGCCATGATCGCCAGGGCCTCAGCTTTTCCAGCTATGCCCCGAAGAGCAGAAGGAAGGATTCCTTTATCAGTGACGAGAGGCCAAGAGGAAGACCGTACTCTCGGTCCCACTGTTGGACGACATCTGGGACGAGGGACTGACCCTTCTGAAGAACCCGTCCACGGCCCCGGCGAAGAGAGACCGGTATGAGAAGAAGTACCGGGTCCCAGATTCCGCTCCTACGTGCCTCAGGGCGCAGCCGTCACTGGACTCTGTGGTCTCCGCGGCAGCCAAGAAGAAATCAGCAGGGGCGACGGCATCTACTTCCACTTCCCCACTGGACGGCGAGGGGAAGAAGCTGGACGCCATGGGACGACGGGTCATCTTGTCGGCGGCAACGAACATTAAGGCAGCCAACGCTCTCGCTATCGTGGCCTGTTACGATAGGGAGCTGTTTTAAAATCGCCCCCCTCTTGGACTTCCTCCCGGATGACAAGAGAGCGGAGGCCCTCAAAATCCTGCAGGAGGGCGAGGTGGCTTCCGATCAAACCATCACGGTAGCCACGGATATCGCCAACATTGGCTTTTACCAGATGGGCAACAGCGTTTGCCTTTGCCAGCGCGGGTGGCTCCGGGCCACCGATTTGCGTCAGGACATACAGACCAGGGTACTGGACATGCCCTTCGATGGTAACAACCTGTTTGGCAAGGCAGTGGACGAGTCCCTACAGGCCATCAAGGCGGACACAGACGGCCCGTGCCTTGGGCGCTCTTCATCAGCGAAGGCCGTCCTTTCGGACCTCCAGAGGCAAGTCCCAAGGTGCCTCCAAAGGATTCGGCGGCAGCTCTTTGTCATACCGCCAGGCGGCCCGCTCTTCGCAAGAAGCCTACAGAGGCCGCAGCAAGGCCGGTGGACATAGTCGCCAAGGGGGCAAGGCCTCGGCGAAGCAGAACTGACCCGCCCGTGACGTCGGGCCCCCACCAGAGCACCCCGGTGGGAGGCCAGCTGGTGAAATTCATCAGCGCGTGGGAATCCATCTCCACTGACTGTTGGGTGCTGGATGCCCTGGTGCACGGGCACACTCTGGAGTTCCAAAGGAGGTGACCAGACTTTCCACCGGTGGCCAGGAAAGAAGAGCACATCCCACAACTACTTCTGGAGGTACGAGCGATGCTTTGAAAGGGCGCGATAGAACTCGTCCCAAAGAGGCTCCGGAGTATACTCATAGTACTTCCTCGTCCGAAAGGCCTATCCTGGACCTCCGCCGCCACAACAGGTACATAAAATCCCAAAAATTCCGGATGGTCACCCTTCAACACGTGCTGGGACAGCTGGAAGAAGACCACTTCCTGTCGTCGCTGGACCTGGAGGCTGCATACTTCCACATCCCCATACACAAAGGACATCGAAGGTTTCTGCGCTTCGTGGTCCAGGGGAGGTGCTATCAGTTCAAGGCACTTCCCTTTGGTTTGAAGTCGGCGGCAAGGGTCTTCACCAAGAGCCTGGCTCCGGTGGCGGTGCAGCTGCGCCTGCAGGGGATCCACGTTTACCCCTATCTGGACGATTGGCTCATCCGAGCGAAGTCAAGGGAACTCGCCGTCGACCACACAGCGAGGACCGCCGTCCTGCTCACGGAACTGGGGTTCTTGATCAACTTTGCAAAGTCCTGCTTGGTGCCATCACAAGACAGCCTATTCCTAGGGGCCAGGCTCCACACAGTGGCGCGGCTAGCTTCACCGGAGGAGAGGGTAAAGGCCATCCTGGGCAAGGTACAACAGCTGTTGACCATGGAAGTAGCCAGGATAAGGTCCATCAAGTCCCTGCTCGGCATGATGTCATCATGCATCTACCTTGTGCGTCTGTGCAGGTTGCGGATGCAGCCACTGCAAGAATTCCTCGACGCCCGTTGGATACAAGTGGCGGGAAGATTCAAAGACAAGTTCTTCCTCAACAAGACTTTCCGTCAAGCGATCCGATGGTGGGGCACCCGCGCGCCTCTCGCGTGGCCATGGACTTCCAGACCCCAGCCCATCAGGAAATGGTGATGACGGATGCCTCCCTGGAGGGATGGCGCGCGCACACCGGAGATCTCCAAGCAAGAGGCCTTTGGCTCCCGGAGGAGAGGTCCCTGCACATCAACATCCTGGAGATATGGGCAGTGTTCTGGGCCCTAAAGTCCTTCCTTCCGTCCCTCAAGGGCAAGGTGGTACGGGTCTTCACTTGAAACACCACCACAATGTTCTACATCCGGAAGCAGGGGGGCACCAGATCTCCAGATGTTCCAAGGAAGCACAGGATCTGTGGCACTGGGCCGTAGCCCAGGGGATGTTCCTGGTACCCTTTCACCTGACAGGAGTGAAAAACACTGTCGCCGACTCACTCAGCAGGGAGCTGTGCTCTTGCCACGAGTGGGAAATTCGGCAGGATCAAGTAGACCTATTCCGACGGTGGGGCAGTCCCCAGATCCATCTGTTTGCGACGGCAACGAACACCAAGTGCCAGAGGTTCGCCAGCCGGGTTCCCCAGCTGGGGAGCATGGGGGATGCATTCTCCTTCCCCTGGGATGGCATGTTCCTCTATGCATTCCCGCTGTTGCCGCTGCTACTGCGACTCATCAGTCAACTCAGACGATCCCGGTGCAGGATGATCCTTGTTGCACCGGCGTGGCCGAGGCAGATATGGTTCCCGGACTTTCTGGACATCTCAGCGTCCCCTCCAGTCAAGCTTTCGACGGACGTGGATCTTCTCACCAGGGAATGAGGCACGATCCTGCATCACGAACCAGGATCGCTGAACCTGCAGGCCTGGCTCCTGCAGCACTAGAGTTTGGCGGCTACGATATCCCGGCGGACTAAAAGGAGGTATTTGCCAAAGCCAGGGGGCCATCAACTCTTAAGTGCTACGGACATAAGTGGAAGAGGTTCTCTGTCTGGTGCCGTGCACAGAAGATCAACCCTCTACGGATTACGGCCCCTCAAGTGCTGCCGTACTTGCTGTCACTGGCCAAGGCGGGGCTGGCCCATGCCTCCATCAAAATTCATCTGGCGGCTATCTCCCGCTACGCCAGAACTCCGGGGCGGTCGTTGCTGTGGTCCCACCGCCTGGTGAAGGAGTTCATGAAAGGACTGTTCTGCTCGTTCCCGCCGGTGAAGGCTCCGACCGCGGCGTGGGAGCTGAACGTGGTTCTGGCCAGGCTCATGGGTCCTCCATTCGAGCCGTTGCATTCGACACCTCTGAAATTCCTGTCGTGGAAGACAGCGTTTCTTGTGACCATCACCTCCGCATGGCGAGTGGGAGGGATCCAGGCCCTCTTGTGTAAACCGCAGTACCTGACATTACACCAGACGAGGGTAGTGCTGAGGACGCACCCCTCCATGCCCAAGGTGCCGTCGGACTTCCACCTCAACAAGCCCTTGGTGTTGACTGTTTTCTTTCCGTCACCTTCGTCGCCGGCTGAGAAGACTTTGCACTCGCTGGATGTGACTAGAGCGCTGAAGTTCTACGTGGACCGCACAAAGCGTTTCCAGAAGACATCACAGCTGTTTGTGAACTTTGGCCCTGTGAACCAAGGGAAGGCCATCTCCAAGGTTTCCATTTCCAGATGGCTCTCCGGCTGCATTATGCACTGTCCCCGGTTGGCAAACCGAATGTTGCCCGGCCGTCTAAGAGCCCATTCGACCAGAGCGACCGCTGCTACTACGGTGTTCCTGTTTGGTGTGCCCCTGCTGGACATCTACAGGGCGGCTACGCGAGGTCGACGCACACTTTCATGAAATCCTACTGCATCGACCGAGATTCCAGGGAGGAATCCAGAGTTGGCCAAGCAGTGCTGCGCAACCTGTTCGCTTCAAGGTGAGCCTGGTGAGGAGGTAAGAGATGCTTAATGTTGAGTTGTTGAAATGCTCAATGTTGAGCCTTGCCACCTCCTGTGGTTGTGCATGTGTGTACTGCTATGTATTCTTGTATTCATGAGCATGTGAATCCATGCCAGACCCCATGCTGGAGAAGGAACAAGTTACTTACTTGTAACTGTTGTTCTCCAGCATGGGTCTGGCATGGATTCACATGCAAACCCTCCCGCCAACCCCTCTGCGGCTCTTCTCTTGGTCCTACTGCCACTTTACGTGCTACCATATCTGAAGATGGCTGCCAGAGGAGGGGCTTAGGTAGAGGGCAGTCATTGGCTGGGGCAGTATGACCCAGAGACCAGTGATTGTTATTAGTAGAAAGACAGTTCAGAAACAAAACTGATTTTCTTTTACCGAGGATTCCCAGCCAGACAGCGAATATTCATGAGCATGTGAATCCTGGCCAGATCCATGCTGGAGAACAACAGTTACAGGTAAGTAACTTGTTCCTTTTTCAACGTGTAGGAGGCTCCAGGGCTGCTGGGAATTGTAGTCCTTTGCTCAGACTTGTAGTTTCTTTCCCCCTTTTGCCTGGCAGTGGATTCCTTGTGCCTTTTGCCAGCAGATGCCATCCTGCCACACCCGACACCTACAGGAAGGACAAAGGTGGCATCTGCTGAGTGAATAGGCCCCCACAGTGCCTGCTACTAGCTGTTTTCTTTTTGTTTTGCTTTTGATTTACGACAGTTCCGCAACTCTACACTTGATTTGCAGAAAGGCTAGGTTGGATCGTACCAACTGTTGCATTTGGAGGCAGGCTTCATGCGGATCCTCATGGCAGGGGCAAGGATGTTATCCCTGGCTAACCTTCACCTTTCCATCTCCGAGTCCGAATGAGTCGAGAGTAGGGGAAGGGATAAGGGGCGGCAAAGGAAGCTGTTGACACTCCCTTCACAGGTCGGATGGCAGAGAATGCAGGCAGAGGCTTAGCTGGGGAGCCCAGAAGCTACAGGTGAGAGGAGAGCATAATCGGACCAAGAGACTGGTATTGAGAGGGTTAGAGGGAGAAAGGTCCGCTCAGATGAGCGCTCGGCTGAGTGGGTCGGACCGGCGGAAGAATGGTGAGTGGGAAAGAGACCGAGGTTGAGGAAGGGGAGGGCTGCATCTGGGGAATCAAGATGAATATTAAAGTCTCTGAGTAGGAAAAGCTTAGAGGTAGAGGTCAGGAGAGAAGAGATGAGGTTGGCCCACTCCGATACAGAGAGGGAGACCGGCCCCGGGGTCTTGTAGATGGTAGCAAGAGTGATCGATAGGGTAGGGGAGATGCAAAGCTTGCAGACAAGACATTCAAAGGAGGAGTAGGATTTAATGCATATGATGGAAACAGGAATCCATTTAGGGAAGAACAGGGCTGTTGATGCACATTAAATTAGAACCACAATTCTGGTTCCTGGAAACAAACCCAAACTCGTGCCTTAGCAACCAGTTCTGTTGGTTTAGAAAAACATGTTTTGCTTTGGAAGAGGTTTACTGATATTTTTGTCATCTGGACAGGTATCAATGAAGATTTACAAAATGTTACTAACGGGCGCAATAATAGTCCATTTCAAATCGAACTTGCATGTACTACCTGCCAAACCTCTGGAGATTAATATAGTTAATGATTGTTAATGATTTCATCCTCTCTCCTAGCGAGACCCCAAGCACTTTTTGATTGACATTTGGACCCTTTTCCTTGTATCCTGAATGAGTGGAGCATTTTTCCACTCATTCATTCTTATGGGCTCTACCTTTTGGAACTCTGTACCCCGCGTTTTACTTTTTCTGTGGAGTCTACTTTCCTCCATCTCTTAAGGCATCTGTATTTTGCTTTTGCAGCACACAGCTCTTTATGGGAAGTGTTGCTGGGAACCGTTCTCCTTTGAGTTTCACACCTTTCCTTATTTTCTACAGTTCCTAAGGATAGAGAGATATTTTGTATCTCTCCTAAAAAGCTTTGTATTCTGAGAGATTGGCAAACACCACCTTATGTGGAGTGCCAAAGGGGTACTTTGTATTGCCCTACGAATGGATTGTGTCCTCCCATGCATCCCTCATCTTGTGATGTATCCTTCAGCTGAATTCTTTTTCGGCAAATGGCGCTGTGCCTTGATGTGGCCGACTCAATGTCCCTCGAGGGCCTCCGTCTCGTAGTCCACGTCAGTCTGTATATATATTTGCCACGTGAATTACGGCACGCTTCACTTTTTGTGTAAACTTCAAGTTATGGCCTCGTCTTCAGCTCAGACAACCCTGAAGACAGAGTTCAAAACGTGCTGCAATTGTGGGGGTAAGATGTCCCTAACGGACCCCCATCGAGTGTGTCTGTGGTGCCTTGGCGCCGAACATGAAACGGCAGACTGTTAATCCTGTCAGTCGCTGATCAATAAAAAAAAAAGAAAATTACCAGACTTTTGTATACCGCCTATAAGAGAGGAAAGGGAATCTAGCAGTGGGTAGGACCCTTACTAAAACCCCTTTGACACCATAGAGAAAACCGTCATGTCGAGTCGAGAGATTCCTCTCCTTGAAGAAAGAGAAAAAAATGATCGCACTCCAGGAGCGTGTCACACTATTCCTAGTCCTCTTCGATGAAAAGGCATTGCAGGTCGCCCTCTTCGAACTCATCTGATTCCTCTCCGGACAGATGTATAGCCTGTCTTACCAAATCCTTTACTCCAGCTCAGTTGGAATTTTTCAGACAGGCTATGTTAGAAATCTTTGAGAGAGTCACCGACCTCCTCGAACGAAAAAGTGAAAATCCATGCTCCTGTCAAGCCGCATAAGGCAGACAAGGAAAGACCAAAAACTACATTCCATGCGCCCTAGAGCCCGGGAACGTAAGTCGAAGACCCATCGAGACACAAAGAGAAATCGTAGACTTTCGAAGGTCAAGTCCTTCGAGGGCTCGGTCGAAGGCAAAATCGTCAGAAGTAGTCGAACAGACACCCTTGGCATCGACACCGCTGGCGCCTTAAAAGTCAGTCATTGACGCCTTTATCGAAGCCATCGACACCTTTACCTTCAGAGCCAAAAGAAATTGAGAAATCTTATGAGTCATTACTAAAGAAAGATGTCTTTAAGTCCTTATCCTCAATTTGAGCAATAGGAGTCCTCAGATCAAGATTCACCACCATTTGGTTTAGATCGAAGCACAGCTAATTTCCCAGAATGACTGATTTCACATGAATCCAGAGTAAAGGATTAGTATAAAAATGTGCAGTCTGCCAGTGGGGTTGATACTTCACCAAATTGGAATTTGGCAAGCCGGATCAGTCAGACCATATTGATGCATCTTATAGGCATCTGATGACCATGATAACAGAGCTTATGGGATGGAGCAGGCTTGCTCTGCCGTTTGAGCAAGACGACTTATCGGATATCCTGGATAAAGGATCCCATACTTCCTTTTCATGTAGCTCTCCAGGAAACAGTCAAGGCAAATTGGGAGGTTCCAGAAGCGAACCCTGCAGTGAACAAGAATCTCACCAGAAAATATAGGACATCTAGTAGCGACCCTGCCCATTTGTTGAAACATCCTACACCTGAAAGCCTAGTTGTGCAGGCAGCAATGTCAACCTCAAAACAGACTGCGTACTGTAAAGGAGGCATGGTATTACAAGTGAAGAGAGACACAAAAGGTACAATTTGTAAAACCTTTATTAAATTTTCAATGGGGTTGGTGAAACTCCTACTTTGCCCTATAGCTAGGATGGGAGTAGTCTCAACCATCGAATCATAAACAAAATAGGCCTTTTGTCCATCAAATCAAAAAGGCCTATACTAACAAAAACCTAATGCCTGCCCTATATCTAGTACAAAAAAGTGTGAAAAGAAATATATGTATGTAAAGGAAAGTCAGTGTTCAAAGGAATGAATGTGGCTGAGTCAGCTCTCCTTTCCACATTGGACAGCACTGAGTAAGGCTGTCCTTGTCGACGCACTCTGGCTCAGGCTCTTAACACAAAGCAGTTCAAAACGTGGATCGAGGTCCGCCTGGCCTTCCACGTTAAAGTCTTGCTTTCCAATATCCACAAAGACAGTTTAACAAAGTTAACCAACGTCCCCCTCTGTCGGGCTCAGATCTTTCACAGCAAAAGTTTGCAACACTTACAGGGTTTCCCCTTCCCCAAAATGAACTCGTATATCTTTGAGGGGTTCCCTTCCCCTAATTTATTATACTTCTGGTCGCCCTCAGTTGAGCTCAGACTGTTTCCGGATGTCGAAGACTTTCGAATTACATTACATTTGTTATGCGCACTATTGGCCCTCAGGCATAAAGGCGCAGACTAGACAGACAATAAGGAAACTAGGAAGAGACACGAGAAAAAGAAGGAAACCCAGAGTAGTGTAAAACAAGGGTCCCCTGCAAAGCAAGCGAAAACAGGGCATTGCATCATTAAACTGCCTTACTAAGACTCAGGAAGGTACGATTCCCAAGTCCTAGTGAAACCGGATCAAAGAAAAGAAGGTATGTGGGGGGGGTGGTGGAGTGTTTTCATTTCTTTCTTGAATGCTTGGAGGGAGAGAAGGCTCCTTAATCTGACAGGCAATTTGTTCCACAGGGATGATGCCTTCACATTAAATGCCCCATTTTCTGCCTTTGAGGTCTTACGTCTAGGCTGTATTATCAGATTTTGATTTCCTGATCTGAGAGTTTGTTGATTACACTTCTTTTATATGGCTTTGTAGATAAGCAGGCATTACTTGTAGCCTGCATTTGAAAGTAATGACCAGCACTCTAAAAGAGATCTGGGATTCAATGGGAAGCCAGTGAAGAGAGCACCTGGCCTCAGTTACGTGGCTGTGCCTAGGAAGTCTGAGAACTACTCTGACCGCCCAGTTCTGAGCTACCTGCAGCCTGCGCTGTTCTTGCTGACTGATGCCCAACAGTAGACTGCAGCAATAATCCAGCTTTGCTCCAATTATTGCCCTGGCAATTGTCTCTGCAATTTCTTGAGAAATCATGGGCCTCAAGTGAGCCAATAGTGTAATGTAATACACTACTCCTTCATGCTCCGTGTCGAGTCCAGAGTCACCCCCCAAAATGTTTGTTTTAGGTAGAGGAGAGATGTCATCTCCCAGTTTAAAAGAGCTGTAGGCTTGATTCAAACTGTTTAATGCTTTAGAACTACCTACAATCAGCAACTGTCTTGCTTCGATTCAAGGTTACGAAATTATCCAACATCCACCTTTTTGATCAATGCAAAGATTCTATTAACCTCTAACTCATCAGTCTCATGATGTCCGGTTAATGAGATGACACATTGGGTGTCATCTGCATAGTTTGAGATTACGACTCTCTTCCTCTAGCATGAAGAAGGGGGCCATAAACAGATTGTATAGGCAGGGCGACATACTTGCCCCTTGTGGAACCCCATACAGCACTGATAGCGGAGTGGCTTCAGCGGAGGCCGAGCAAACTCTATTGCTTCTCTGCTCCAGAAATGAGGCAACCCACTGGGCTGCCGAGTCAGAGAGGTTTGCTACCTCCTGTAATCTGGGAATAAGAATGGAGTGTTCGATTAAATTGAATGCCGCGGATTGGTCTAATGAGATAATCGGAGACAAACCACTTCTGTCCATTTCTCCCAAAAGTTTAGTTTTCAGCTCTAGAAGAGCAGTTTATGTCACATATTTATTTTTTTCTGACACCTGACTGGTTAAGATGGAGAATAGGATGTAGCTCCAAATGCTCAGCCAACTGACCATAGGCCACCCTGTCCAGAATTTTAAGTAAAAAGGGTGTATTGGAGATGGGGCGAAAATTTTACGGATTATCCATTGCCAAGCCTGGCTTCTTATGAATTGGGGTAACCATCGTAGATTTTAGCTCATCTGGTACATTGCTGTCCTTCAGAGGTGTTTATGAAGGTACACACAGCTTCAATGAGACGCCGAGGGCATGTTTTTATAATCATCGAAGAACAGGCATCTCCTCTGCACTGTGAGGGTTTCATATGCTCGATAATTTTTTTTTCTTTAGTTCACTCTCTGTGATGGGATGAAAATTGAATTGAGGGGTCATGACTGAACCCTTTGTTTAAGTCCTTACTAGAAGGAATGGAGGAGTTCTTTTTTTCTAACATTGTTGTCCGAATTTTATGTAGCTTATTGTGTAAACCTTCTTGTATGAGTTGACACAAATTCTCATAGTTTTTAACTTCAGTGTCTAGTGGAGCGGGAGTAATCTCATGTTCCTTTAGTATCTTAAAGATTTCCCTTGTATTTGATTTTGCCGTGTTGATGCGGTCATTATGAAAGTCTCTCTTTGCCTTGAGAAAGGGCATTTTGTACTCGCCTAGTAAGTTTTTATACCTTGCAAGGAGTGCTGGGTTTTGTTCCTTTTTCCACTCAAAGAAAGCTTTACTAACTTCCGATTTCTTGGTTCTGAGATCGGCAGAGAACCATGCTTTGATGTTATGTTCAGCATCCTTTATCTTTTTTTAACTTGAGCGGCTCCAATTTATCGGATATACAGGTCAGGTTGTTTATCAAGATTACAGCCATGTCCTGGGAAGACATTTCTGTTTGAAAGTTTAAGAGTTTATTATCTAACAGTGAGTCAATGTTCTCAACCGTGATACGTTTAAGATTCTGCGATCATAATTTGGGTTGCTTGATCGGAAGTTTGGTTGGAAAGGGTACATGCAGTTTAAAGTGCACAAAAAAGTGATCAGACCAAGGATATCGACTGGCATCAACCTTGCTGCAATTAATATTAAGACTACCAAGCCAGTCCAAGGTGTGACCGGAGTCGTGGGTTGGGGTTGTCGTAAGTTGGGAGAAACCCAAATTATCTAGTGATTGTTTAAATTCTGTAGCCAAGAGGTCAGTATCTACTCCCAACCAATAATTAAAATCACCAAGGATTAGAAATCTAGACACTGGTTTCATATGAGGTAGTATATATGTACATGGTGCTTCTGCCAGATGTAGTTTAGAGGAAGGTGGTCAGTATATTAGCAGGATATTAATAGTGGATTCAGCATTCATGCCAATTTTCAGGTGTATTGATTCAATACCTTCCAGTATTAATCCTGGCGTTTCCCAGACTGTGAGAGTACTTCACAATTATTGCTACTCCTCTCCCTTCTAATCTATATCTCTGTATCATTACATATCCTGATGCTATAGATGGATTGAGAGATGGGGAGGATGCAATGGTGCCCCAGGTCTCTGGTAAGGCACAGAGATCGAGATGATTTTCCTCAATGTAATTGGAGATCTACATAGAATGTTTGACTAATGATCTTGTGTTAAGTAGCAAGCAACGTAATTCTGACACTGGATTGATGACTTGGGTCAGAGGTGTGGCACGCTGAGAAATATTTTCCGTAACTACAGATTGTTCTACTCCTGAAGCCGGCAACAGATGTTGCTTAGGTTTGATATTAGCAACGTTTATACTCGTGCTACTAAGAAGAGTGGTATTAGAGTTCTGTCTTTCAATTAGAGGTGGGGTATTCCTAATCATCATGTTCTCCTGGACACACTGGTTTACTGGTGCAGAGACTTTAAGTGGCATTGTAAGCATGTCACTACCCTTAGTTTCTAGTGGTTTGTGTACACAGTTGCACGTCTCTTGCTGTACACTTACCTTGGTGTCAAGGAGATGTGCCCTCGTCCTATTGAGCGTTTTTTTTTTGGCTGTGATGGCTCGCCGCAGAACATCCTCAATTGCCATGGTAGCCCCAACTGTGGCAAATGCACCTGGTACGCGTACTTGACGCGGACTGGCGCAGACTGGCCCCAACTCGTTTGCGCCGGGTTTCTAGAGAAGAACCCTTCCGGACTACAATACTTGTGGGGATTGTAGTTCAGTGCAACAATGAAGCGTGCGTGCAGACGTCCACTGAAGGAGTCTGTTTTAACTTGCACCTCTTCTGTTGCCTTACAAGTGTTAGACTGCCTTGCTATTACTATGTGTTCAGTTGTACACAACATGCAGCTAAGCACAGTTATTCTACAAGCAAAAGAAACCTGACCATGAAAACAAACCTAATCAGTATGACGGATTCCAATTGAGAGCACAGCTTTTCTAAAATACAGCACAATTTAAGTTTATGTAAAATGTTTGCTCCGTCTGCTCCCATATAATATCTATCTGTGCATGGGTTTTGTGAAAGACTTGAGCAGGACCACTTCTATTTATTTACAGTATTTGTTATACGCCCAAACCCTGAGGTATCACGTTGTAGGTTACAGTAGGTTTAACGTCTCTGGTTACAGTGAGAAATGTTACACAGCAATAGGCAGATAGAAACAATACATGTGAAAGTGTTTTTAGGTGAGCAGGCAGAAGTCAATTTGCAGAAGATCATCAGCGCAATTCTCTAACCTGCGGAGCAGGGAGGAACTGGGGTTGTGTTGTGTTGTGTTCCTGGTCCGGGTGGTGCAAGTCTTGGCCTAGTCTTCATTGAAAAGCCAGGTTTTAAGGATTTTTTAAAAAAATCTTGGGTGCAGTGGTTCGCTTCTCAATGTCGCGGGGAGTGAGTTCCAGGGATTTGGTGTTAAGACCTGGAAACTCCTCACCCCTGCCCTCGTGAATTTGAAATGTGGGACGCAGAGTTGGGAACTGATAGATCTCAGAGTTCTAGTCGAGGTATTCCACGTCACTGTGTTGGTGAGGTACATAGGGGGCAGTTTTAGCTATACATTTTGTGTGTGATACAAAGAGTTTTGAAGAGTATTCTTGCCTTGATAGGAAGCCATTGGACTTCCCTTCTCGTCTTTGAGATATGGTCAGATTTTTTGATGCCAAGTGCTGCTCTCCGCGCTTTATTTTGTAGGAGTTGTAGTTTCGCGAGTTTGGTGTTGGATGAGCCTAGTAATAGCACATTACAGTAATCTAGTTTAGACAAAATGAATGCACGAGTGAGAGTAATACAATTTTGTGGGGTCAGGAATTGCCGACTTAGAACTATAGGTTTGGCTGTGTATGAGGTGGCTGTTGAGAGAGTATTGATATTCTTGATCAGGGTTAGGTTGGAATCTAGGTAGACACCCCGGGTTTTGACCTGGTTGGAGATTGGAATTCTACTTTCCAGCTTTCAACTCACTCCTGTTAGTTACCCCAGTGCTTTCTGGTCTGGGTAGTTCACTCTTATGTATCAAAGGTCGACGTTCATCCTCTTGCGTTCCCCTTCTCTCGGGGTTACTTTCAATCGCCTTGCTTTTACAGTTCATTCACTTTCTCTTCAGAGACTTTCGAGTGTGCTACGTCCTTTCGCCGGTCCTCCCCGTTACTCAGTATCGCTGACTTTACAGCTGTCAGGATTACAAAGTTCATTCACAGGTCTGCCTTTCCTCGCGTCTCATCAACACGAGTGCGCCTTCAATTTTGCTATCTAATGTTGCCAACTCACCGGCTGTGTGCGTTTCTTTCTAGCCTTTTACTTTCTTCCAATTTGCGAGTCAAGGTTAGTACCACAGGCTTGACCTTGCCTCCCCAACTCTCCATCGGTCCGTTGCTCTGCTCCAGTCGGTTCGTGTTTGCCCTGGAGGTTCTACTCGTGCTGTGTTCCACCTTGCTCAATGTCTCTGTTCTGCCTTTTATCCGTGTGAGGAGAGCTAATTGGGTATGCACTTAGTCAAGTACCTGACTTTGCCTGCACCAATTAGTGGGACATGTCCATGCGATGTATACGAATTAACATTGTTACTCTGTCACCCTCTTCCTCTGCCTAGTGTTTGTGTGGAAAAGAGGATGGGGTAGTTGGGACATCGGGGAAGCCTATGAAATAAAATAGGATGGGTTAGGTGTACGGGAAAGGGGGGAATAACGTGTCTCACTGTATGCTGTCTCACCCCCACTCCCCAAAGACCTCTCACCCACGTGATCCTTCCACACTAGTCCACCCCCAGGAACTGGATCCAAAACTGATAGCCGTGTTCTGGCCACCTGGATGACAAGTCCCCGAGGACTTGAGGGTGAGACACCCTTTGGTTTCTCACAGTACCCTACCATCCCATCAGATAGGGATGATGAGCGTTTTGACGCTTGGGTGAGAATCGTTTTTGCAAGTGAAAGGGGCCAAAGATCATCACCTCGTGGTGGGCGAGGGAGAAGGGCAAAGCCCCCCCTAACCCCCCCCCCCCCCCCAAGCAACGGCTACCTTATCAGCCTCTCCTTTAACCGCCTCAAAACATCTCTGAGGCCTTATCCCACAAGACCCTGATGGGAGGCAAACTTTCACTGCATCTGCAAGAATGGTGTGGCATTACTTAAGATGCGTGGGCATTGGAAACAGTAGTCCAGGGTTACTGCTTCCCCTTTCTAAAAAGACCTCCGGACCATCCACAGGGGAGCCACTCATTCATTGTTCCAGATACGTTCCTTGTGCAGGAAGTATTGAGCTAGAGAAAGATTCTAAAGAACCAGTACCTGCGACGGAGAGGAATAGGTACTGTTCCTCTATTTTCTAATCCCCAAGAAGGATGAAGGATGGAGGATTGAGACCCATTTTGGACTTAACGAAGTTCCTCAGGAAGTTTAAGATGGATTACCCTTTCTCGGATCCTTCAGGCCCTCGAGCTATAGGATTGGATGGTATTAGACCTTCAGGATGTTTGGTTTCATGTGCCGATCCATCATAAGCACAGAAAGTACCTGAGGTTCGCAGTTGGTGGTACACATTATCAGTTTCGAGTTCTACCATTTGGGCTGAACTCCGCCCAAGGGTATTCGCCAAGTTGTTGATGGTGGTGGAATCAAGTCTCAGGAGAGGAGGGGGGGGGTCCACGTCTACCCCTACCTGGGCGATTGATCAGGGCACGTTCTCCCGAACAAGTCCTGGAACATCTCTGCGTCACTTGCCACACTCTCCACAAGCTGGGCTTCTCCCTCCATTACAAGAAGTCCCACATGATAACATCTCAGACTCCAGTTAATCAGAGCAGTCCTGCATACAATCTTGAGAAAAGCCTCGCCACCCAAGGTGAGGGCTCAACAAATTCTGCAGATGGTCACAAAATTCCAAAGTGCCCAGCATTTTACGGCCTTCGACTTTTTGAGGATGCTCGGCCTCATGGCATCCTGCATTCTTCTGGTACCAGAGGTCAATTCTCTGATAAGAAGTCAGACCTACTTCAGGGTCGCACACAATCTCCTGTGTTGGGCCTGCAAGGACAATATTCTGAAGGGAGAACCTTTTTTGGCAACCATGGCCGGAGATAATTGTAGTGACGGACGCCTCACTCACGGGGTGGAGAGCCCACACCAAGGATCTGAGAATCGGCGGTTGTTGGTCTCGATCGGAGTCCAAACTACACATCAATCTTTTGGAGTGGATGGCAATCAGAATGGCACTGAAAGACTTTCTGCCTTCTGTACAGGGAAAAGAATGTCCTGATAATGGCACATCGCAGTGGCCATGTACTACCTCAACAAGAGTTGTAGGGTCACTGCCACTGTGCAGAGAAGCAATGCAGCTCTGGTTCTGGGCAATACATGAAGGAATATCTCTATCAGCAGGGCACATAGCCAGATAGAAGAACATGGCAGTGGGCGCTCTGAGCAGGCATGGCAGTCTCCCACGAGCGGGAACTAGCACAGGAAGTCCTTCAAGAGATCTTCAACGTTTGGGGAACCCTCAAGTGGATCTGTTCGCAGCCCGTGTCAACCAGAAGTGCAAACTGTTCTGCTACAGGGAATTTCCCCCAGCAGGTGCTCTAGGAGATGCATTCGTAGTGGACTGGGAGTTTCGACTGCTGTGCACCTTTCCTCCAGTCCCTGTCATTACTCTTGTGCTCAGGAGGTTGAGACAGTTCATTATCCTAATTGCCCTGAATTGGGCCAGGAGGACGTGGTACCCAGACCTTTTGGACATGTCCTTCTGCCCTCCAATATGTCTCCTGCAAAGAGCGAACCTTCTCTCACGGTGGAGGGTTGGGCTCTCCATTCAGAGGTCAAGACACTCAACCTTCATGTATGGTTTCATTGGTTGAGATAAGGATCGGGACCTCCCAGATGACGTAATGGAGATTTTGCTTTCAGGCAGAAGTCTAGCACCAAAATCCTTGTACCGCTGCTGTTGGAAGAAATTCTCCGGCTGGTGTAGGGAAAAGGATGTGGACCCTTTTATGTGCAGTGCACCTATGGTGTCCTTTTTGTTGCTTTTGACTGATCCGTGGCTCCAGATTGGGACCATTTAAGGGATATTTGGAAGCACTTTCTATCTTTAAGCGCATCTCAGAAGAGGCATCTGATTTTTAAATGCCATTATTCATACAGTTTATTAAGGGACACACTGTTCTCTCCTACACCATTTCAAGTCCCAATTTGGAATCTTAATATGGTATTAAAATTCTTGATGTGCGCTCAGTTTGAGCTACTTCACTCTTGTCCGTTAAGACTGCTTACATTTAAAACCATTCTATTAGTGGCGTTATCAGTCCGCAGGATGAGTGAATTGCAGGCCCTATCTCATAAGCCTCCATTTACCTGTTCTTTTCTTTTTTTTTTTTTTTACAAGGATAATTTGTAATTGTCAGATTTCCATTTGGCCCAGAAGATTGTGCTTCCAACCTTCTACCTGCCACCTCACCCTAGCACGGAATAGGAAAGGTTACATGGACTGGATCCAAGAAGAGCCTTGAGCTTTTACTTTTCTCAAATGATGAAGATACGTCAGCATGAACAATTTTTCAGTGGCTGTACTGACCACAAACTGGGTCTTCCAGTTACTAAACCAACTTTGTCCAGATGGATATTTCTTGCTATTACAGAATGCTACAGATTGGCTGGGAAAGATCCTCCAAAATGCCAGAGGGCTCATTCCACAAGGGGCATGGTAATACTTCCACTCTTCAAAGAGGGGTGCCTATAAAACACATTTGTGTGGCAGCCACTTGGTCGACCATCCACACTTTTACCAAGCATTACTGTGTGGATTCATCCTTTAGCCAGGAACGAGGATTTGGGAAAGCAGTCTTCTACTCGATCCATGTCAAATCTTGAATGTGAAAATTCGTTCTCCAAAAACCTAACACTGCTTTGGGAGTCTAGGACTATCCGCTATGGAATGTCCAGGCATTACACTTTATGCTCTTTCAGAGTCTAGTCTTGTCCAGGTTTGACTGATTTATTTTATTTATGTGTACATTTATAGCAATGTGCAACGCCCATGGGTATCTAGCGCTAGTTACAGGGAGAACAGACATAATTCAGTGCAGGCAGGGCGGGGGGGGGAGTAAAGTCAGTTGAACAGCAGACTTTAAGGTGCTTTCTGAAGACATTGTAGGAAGGTTCTCCACGCAGGTGTGGGGGTGTTCCAGAGAGACGGTGCCCAGACTGGGAAACTGGAGCCACCCTCTTTAGCATGTTTGAACCTTGCGGAGACAAGGTGGTGACTGTAGGCAGCCCTAGTAGATCTTTCTGAGGCGTATTTTTCTTAGATTGTCAGCTAGGTAGCCTGGAGCGCCATTCGACACAGCGGTGGATGAGGGATAGGATTTTGAAGTTGATTCTATTCTTGACTGGGAGCCAGTGGGCTGTTTTCCTGGCATCTGATATGTGGTCTGTTTTCAAATGTCAAGAGCCTCTCTGAACTTGTTCTGGGTTGATGCTGGTAATTCTGCAATAATGAAGGCGTAAAAACAACTGAAGCCAACTGGCGCTGCGCGTGCTATATATAGCGACGGTGATGTCCACTACGAGACAGGGGGGGGGGTGGCCCAAGGGACATAGTCGATCGCATTGACGCACAGTGCCCTCTGCCAAATTCTTTTCCCCAAACAGCTGAAGGATATCCTATCATAAGATGAGGAGTGGGTGCGAGGAACATCCAGTCGAAAGAACATTGCCAGGGGTAAGTAACATGTTATATCTGCTCCTGTGACATTTTAGTCACATAGACAACCTTCTAACTATTGCTGGTGGCAGTGGATGCATTCTACCGACTAGTGTGCTAGTTTTTTTTTTATTTTTTAACTGCAGACTGGATTCACAGTCCCGGGTGTGCACAAAAGGGGCACCTAAGTACTAACCTGGGGGCTTCTTTTTTTTCCATTTCTAGCATGGATATTCTTTGTTAGCCCTTCTTCTACCGTTCTGGGAGGTGGAGGTCTGTGCGAGTGTTTTGCGGTTGGCTGGACCCTTTGGGTGTCCCTGCCTAGGCTCCAGTGTGTCTTGGCAGGCAGGAGTTTTTCACACCCCTGCTCTTTATCTGCCCAAGTGCCTGAAATGAACCAGCTCCCACTGGGGGTCTGGATGTCCTGATTTGACAGCCACCCGCTACTGAGGGTGATTGCAGCGAAGTGTGTGATGAAACTGAATAAAAGGTGAGGGTCCTAAGATGAAAGGCATGCCGACCACTGGAAACTGAATTAATCGAAGATGACCAGAGATGCCTGCTGACCCCTTGCAACACTGTGAAGCAACCACTGCTGTCCTGACCCCGTTTTCTATGCGATAGAGGAACTCCAAAGAGGACTCTTTGCCCTTTGGCTGTTGGGACAAACCAACCCTAAGACGAACTGCAATCTGAGCCATCACCCGAGGCGCTGAGGTGTTCCAGAGCTGCAGACCGCGATTACCAGGAGACCTCCGATCCAATCGTAGTGCATAGTCTTGCCAAGGCCGAATCCGTCCAAGTCTTTGCTGAGCTCCAGGTGAGCCTCCAGAGACACATTCCAACTCATCCAAGTCCCCGCACCAGAGTGCAGGTCTCCAGGAATCGAAGAGGTTTGACTGTGCAAATCGTGTCCTTTGATGCTGCAGAAAAGTTGCAAAAACCGCAGACTGACCGGGGAAGCTGATGAAGTCCTCCCTCGAGACTGCTGCTCATAGATCCCGCCCTTTGTCCTGCCTTTCATCACCAGACTAAGGAATCCAGAGGTCGGGTCCAGCACGGCCACATCGAGAATCCAGCCACAAACATTTCTTCAAACCAGAGGTACTGTGGGGGAAAAAAAAATATTGGTTACCATAATCCGAAAAAATGTCACTCTAGAGCGTTGGAGTTAATAAAGAGGTTGTAAAGTTTACCCCCATCCAACCCATGCTGCAGCTTGTGTCCCTTTAGTGAGTCCTTTAACAGGATCTCCAACATTGGGATAATTTTCCTGCATCTCTAAAACTAGAGTGTAGAAAATATCCACAAGAGTTTGCGTCGTTCTGCTGCTTTGCAAGACTTTGAGCCTCTCCAAACTGCGTTTTAGCTAGGGTTGCGTTTTGGACTTTAAAAGCCTTGATGTACGAAGAAACTGTCTCTAGCCTTAAGCTCTGCTAGTATTTCACCAACCAACTGTTTTCCTGCCTAAAAGTCCTTATCTTGTGGTTTTGCTAACTAAATACAATTACTGTATATCTTTGTGTGTGTGCGAGTGTCAAAATGCTATAACAGTTGTAACCGCAAGCAACTACAAACTAAGCAGTGGCCTTTGAAAAGTATCTACAATTGTGTGTTTTGGTTTAATGTGCTGAGTATTAAGTATATCGTGTATATATTATCTATATTTTAATATACATTTATGTGTAAGTGTTTCTTTGAATTGCATTACAAACTAGGTTTAGTGTACTTAACTACAGCTCACATCTTCCTCCTATAAGCCCGACTGCTCTGCCACTCTACCAGGATTCCATGAGTCGAGCAGACTGATACTAAGAGTTGGGGGGGGGGGGGCTACAAACCATTAGGATATTTTTGTAAAATCTACCTCCAAAGTGGACTTTGGGAAAACTCTCCCAACCATGATCACATAGTCATTAAGACTTACCGGAAAGACACTGAGGTAAATTCAGTTTTACATGCACGAAGTGGACATAAAAGGAGTGTCAGAAGTATTGTCAAGGAGCATAGTGCTGTCCTTCATTCCCCAGCACTTTAGAATCAGGCAAGACTTCTGTTAACTGTTTCCTAAGCACTACAAAAGTCCAGGGGGGAGAAGGGTCATTAAATAAAGATAGGTAGGATTTAACTATAAGGCACAAATAATTATTTAGCTGAATATATTTGTAAAACTGGTACATTGTATTTAGCTTATCTTGAGGCAGGCTCTCTGCCAGAAGGAATGCAGCCTGTGCTAAAAGTAGACTACAGGCATTGCGCCACCGAGGCTAGGTCTCACAGAGCACACGAAGTGGATGAGCAGCTGTTCCTGTCCATCTAAAGCCAATGCAGACTAAGAATGTACGTGCTCAAGCACACAATGCAACATTATGTAAAAATAAGGTGTTTTTTTGTTGTAGAAATTACTGGACTAGATAAAATACAAGAATATGGAGTGAAGTGTTGAGAGAATGGCGGGAAGATGTGTTTATGTATGAATGTTCATAACATTGCAAATGATGCTAAGTAAGAGCTACAATGTATTCCTGCATAGGCAGCATAATGTTATGTAGCTTATCCCAAACGGAACCCAGCCATGCCAGAAGAAAGAACTGCAGCATCCCTTTTAAGGAAGAACCGTTTTGGATGAGCTCTGCCGGTATCCAGTGACCAAGAGTATAAAGGTGCCTGCTTGCCATTTAGTCTACAGGAGGCAGCCAAGGAAGACCGAATGCTGGTCGGAATGGCAGAGTCCTCTGCCATTCCCCCAATCCTCATCTTTGTAAAGATTAAAGTTTGTTATCTCTTGCAAGATAGACTCATGACCTCAGTTCCCTAGAGAGGGGTGCACTTACTTTGGTTGGAGCGTGATCACGGGGTACCCCATTGTATTTAAGGGGTACAAGTATGACCTAACTTTCATAAATAAGATTCCTAAAGGAGAGATGTTAGGAGCCAAACCAAACTGTAGTGACAGCACAAACTTTGAACATGAGATTACTGTGATTGTCATGACCACTATCAGGGGCCACAAGCTGTGCCACAAGAAATCTCCCATAATTCCTCCAAGGGCCTCAAGACTTCTGCAAAAAGGCTCATGGAGCAAATCCTGGCGCATCTGGCACCAAGCTCATGTACTGTAAGGAGATACTTACCAGGCTTACTTTTAATTGACTACATGGGTCTTTAAATCCAACATGGCAGCAACCACACAGCCTAGTTCTTAAGAGCCAAGCCATGCAGTCTAGTGTTTTGGGTGTGGCAGGTCTGGAACTACTTTCCCTGGTACTACTTTACCTGGGCTATATAAACCACACCCTGACTGCAGAACACGCTTTGCGTTATTCTGCCACTCGCAGCAATGACACTCACTGGTCCAGCTCCTGGTCTTCAGCATCTTCCTGTAGTCATGCAAGAACAAGATTATTCCGTCTTACCTGAGAATACACCATCCAGGACTCAGCATCTCAACCGGGCTGCAATCTGTGGAAACCGAGAGAAGAAGAAACATCACTCACCTGTGAGTACTAGCTTAAGGACTTCCGGCAAACTGCTACCACAGCTGCTGCTCGAACATCGCGACCTGCAATAACGAGAAACGGAAAGAACAATATTAGAACGCGCGCGCTTCCAAAACATCGAATTCCATCGTCTCACCTAAATTCCATCGCGCTACGTTGCGCTTCCAGCCGGAGCACCACCACAATATCCTGCAAAGGAAAAGGAGACATATTCAGGTTCGCTTTCAATGTTTAACAACCGCACAGCGCTTTCCTTACCTTAATGGATTCTGGGGGCCAGTTTTTCATCGCGCTCATCCACTCGAAGCTCCACCGCAACCTTTGAGGAGGAGAAGAAGAAAACACAGGTTAGCTTTAAAAGACAATAAAGGTGCTGCGCTTCGCGCTTTCTCTTAGCTAAAAACGTGCCTCTCCATCCGGCACGTCGGCATCAGGACCTTCACACCTGAAAAGAAGGAGATCGACATTAAAGGATTCCAACCATAAACAGAACAAGGATTTACAATTAACAAACCTACCTGCCTATCAGCAGATTCGGGTTCACAGCAGGCCTGGGCCCAAGGAAGGCGCACTGCACCAGTGAAGCAACTCGGGCAGCTCCCCAGCAAACGTCAAGCACCCCTGCACAAGAAACGCAGGACGGATAGCTCACTCTACAAATAACTAAGGTGAGAAAGACCCAGTGGGAAGGGGATTGGTCAGAGGGAGGTGGGAGATTCACCCATTAGAGACAGCACAAATCCTCCCTTCTGTAACTGCAAATTCATTATTCAGCACTGGGCAACTACGCATCCAGGGTTCCAGATCTCGGAGCCTTCCAGACACCCTGGGGATATCTGGTTATCTGGTGAGCGTAACGGCGATTGCTGACAGTTTCAAAGACATAGGTTACAGAAGATGTGACACCTTTGAAAGCAAAGACCAATGATAGGATTACTGCATTAACACCTAAAGCTAAGGGCACTATTCAAACTACCAAAATAGGTTTTTCATTACCAAATTTTCTGCACATAATCGGGAGATTTACAATATACTCAGTAAATATTGGAATGTTTTAACTTTAGATAAAGATCTCATAGACTATATTAAGGACAAACCCTTAATGATTTTCACCAAAGGCAAAAATGTATGTAATTTGGTCAGTCTTATATTTTTTTCTTTTTTGTTTTTAACTTCTCAGTTAGCACACCTGTCACCTGGTTAACTAAACCTACGTGGTTTTTCAAATGTGGCACAAAAGTTTTTATTTTTTATTTTAAGTCTACATATGTGGTGTATTGTATTGTTTGTAAGAAATGTTATATTGGTAGAACGAAATGTGAACTAAGATTTTGAATTTGGGAATATCTCTATCAGAACCAGTTACAGACCATATCCATTTGCTAACCACTGGCTACATGAACTCCAGATCGGAAGACATAAATCTGATTGGTTCTTTGGAATCAAAGTTTAACCATGAGCTAAAATGCGACAATAGAGAAATTAAGAGGCAAAAAGAGGCCAGACTTATTTTTGAATTACAAGCGATCAGAGATGGTCTTAACAATGATAATGAGTTGCATGTATTCATTAATGTGTAATGACTGAATCGTTATGTTGTCTCATGACATTCATTATAATTTTTTGATTGTATTTTAAGTGCAAAAATATAATGATGCTGATGTCTCAGTACCTCATTACCAATCTTAGTATGATTTTAAAACGTTTTATTGGTGTTGCTATTAGTAAACATGGGAAAATGACAGGCAGTAATTTTCTATTCACACTGCCGTGGGTGTTGTCAACCAACCAAACAAATCAGTCAAGATTGTATATGTCCTGACCATTTTTGGAACATCAGCAACATAAAATCTTCCTAATGAGTGCTTGCTTAGCTCTCTCTGTGCATGCATGCTTTATATTAAAGCAATCAGCAATCTACTGAGTTTCACAATCAAATGTATTCCCGCAATATTTACGGTTTGAACCTGTCGACAAAACAAATTCTTTCGCATTTGGTTGGACAATTTTTTATTGGTGAACAGGGTTTATTTTTCCTACTTGGACCACTCGGGAAATATACCAGCTTCATGAATCGCTATGCGTATATGCAGTTTAAGTTTAGATATGACCTTAGATCACTTATATATGCCATATTTATCAATACACATATAAGGAGTTGGAATTTAGACAGGAGTTGAAATTATTTATATAATACAGTACCATGTCATCTTCGTTCAATTTGGCTCTGGGATGTCATTTCAATCTCTTGGTCCGGGCCTGCATATAATTGCATATACAATCCTTTATTTCATTTTAAATCGGGTACAAATTGGTTTAATTTCATAATTTGCATTTAACCATAGATTGGTATAATCCAGAGTCTATGCTTAAGCGGAAGCCCTCTAGACTTACGGGTGAACCCTTTGCTATCACGATATGGCACCGCCTGATTTTGCCATTAATATTTGGTGCCGCCTGACTTATGGCTTTAATCACGGGTCCCCAAGTCTAGGGTTCCTTTCCTAAAGCCCTGCACAGTTCATGTCTCTTGACCTTCAATGACACTCCCAATTTTACTTTATAATCCTGTAGACTTCGTAAATGTTCAAACAGATGCTTTCTTTTAATTCAACGCTTATACCGCACAGCCTTTGTCTCTTGGCTCTTTCCCAAGTCGGGCTACTCAGTATTGGCAGAGTTGTCGTAACACACGGTCCACCCATTACAGGTCACGCAACAGATAACCCTTGGCCTTTTAGGAAACTAGTGGTTTCCCTTGGTTTGTTTCAAAACAAGAGGACGAGTCAGTCGGCGGCCTATGTGCAGTTGTTGAACCACAAGGAACACCCATTACAGGTCACACAACCGATGACTTGGTTATTAACTTGTTTATATTCTCTGCCAACCTGTTTCATATGTGTCCATGTAATGCCACGTTTAAGTTTCTTTGGTTCTCTGTCAAGCCTTTGTCCAACACAAGCTTCTGTGTCAATAATCCGTGTTTGCCGTTTTATTCTCCCTGGCAGTCTCTTGGGCTTTGTCACAACTTGAATATTGCCAGTCTTTTGGCTTTGCCACAACTTGTATTCACTTTATTATGTAGTGTATATCCTCTTCCACCACCTTGCTTTCACATTCTTTCACACTTGATTTCATTTAGTTCATAAGTATTAATTACTGGCTTTCACTTTGTTCATCGATGCTTGTTAACAGTTTTCAATACTTTCACAATAGCACATCACTCACTTTCCACTTGTGCTGTATTAACACATCATTTCCATATATTCTCTTTAGTTTGATATTCAATGTATATTGTTGCATTTCATAAAATACTTGACCACTTGTTTGTGATTCAATGTTCTTTCATTCGGGTTCCAAACGGCATTATTATAAGTTTCAGTTCGATCGATTTTAGCAGATGTCCAATTTCCAATATGGAGCGCCCGGTACAAGTATTCCTTGTCCCTCACTCACTAGGCTTGTCCGCTCTGCCGGGTGTCTTCCTTCTGTTCTCCGACATCCACTTCTCTCCCGGTTACCCATCAGGAGCTCCAGCGAGCAGTACTCACCACCGGTGTAACTTGTGGCAGTGGCCCATGGTTCTTTGCAGTCTTCTGTGTTCCCCCAGCTACAGCTGGGAACACGCGGCATAGGGGACTGCAGGGGCTCCAACCTCCTCCTGGACCGTTCGGGTCGTAGTGCCTCTCATCCCTCGGCTGTCACCAACGCCTCGCACTGCATTCCCGCATCTGAAAGACAAAAGCTTACCAGCTCTTCGCACGCTCCGGAGGCCTTCGGCGCTGCATCCCGCATCTGAAAGACAAAAGAAGGTGCGTTTAAAGACATTGGGCAACTTTATTACTCACGTGCCATTACTCCTTCCCACGCCGAATCCAGTGGGTATTCCAGCACCCTTCAGCTTCTCTAAAGCTCCGAACTTGTACCTGCAAGATAAAAGGGACAGTGAGTGCGCATCGTGAAGCAGGCTACAAGCGCTTACTTACGTGCTTCCAGGCGCTTCTATTCCTCACGCGGGTTCGATCCTCAACTCTCATCAGCCCGCCATCCGCCATCGCCGGAACCCTGCAAAACAAGAGATACCATTACAAAAGACTTTTAAGACATTTGAAGTGCCCAGAACTTACCGTTCGTGCAGTTAACGACGGACAGCAGTCCTCTGAGCTCAAGAGGCCTGCACCCTTATCCAGTGAAGAAACTGGTTACGGCACACTGCCCCGAGGCAGATGGAGAGCTCGGCGTTCACTTACCTAAGGTGAGGGTGTTAACCTTTGGGGTTCTACAGGAGAAGAGAAAGGGAAGAGGAGAGAGGCACCCAATAACCCCAGTTCATTAATCCCATATTTTCTACCTGCAGACATCTTACTCTTCGAGTCAGACATACAGTGCACAGAGGTCCAGCCCAAAGAGCCAACCGTGTGTTTCACATCACCTTTGAAGATACGGCATTCACCCAGTCAAGACCGGCGCCTCTGCGGGAATCAGGTGAGCGTTACACGCAGCTCTTCTCGAGAAGATACAGGGTATCCGTGCCGACATTGGGATACGGATGGACACTTTGGGCAAGCGAGTCAACAAAATCGACGACAGACTGCAGAACCTAGAAAATGACCAAACATCATTGGACATGATGGAGGTACACATTGACATGAGGCTCTCTGAACTTGAAAGGAGGAAATCGGAGATGACACTTAGGATGCATGACTTTGAGAACCATGAAAGACGAAACAACCTCTGTTTCTTTGGGATCCAGGAAAAGGAGGGGGTCATCGGAGGTTAAGCTCTTGTTTGGTGGGACTCCACGGCAGAACCTACTAACAGGGCTCACCGGGCAGGTGGAGGGGGCAGGGACCTGAGATTGGTGCTGGCGTGTTTCCACTACTATGAGGAGAAAACAAGGATCCTTGATAAGGCCAGGAGAGAGGGGCTGGTGTCCCTGGAAGACTCAAAGGTTACTGATTTTCAAGACCTGTCAGCCTTCAGTCTGGCGAGGCCGTGAATGTGTGCCCCCCCTCCTCAGCCGATATGTCTCAATGAGAAGGGTATTCGATATTGCTGGAGTTTTCCATTTCTTTTGAGTATGACGGCCACAAGTAGAATTTTGTTACGGACATGATATCCAGAGGGTCGTGGGCGAGCTGTCTTGGGAAGGAGCCTAGTGCTTTTCTCCATACCCAAGTTTTCCAAGTGCTTTAGAATTAGGCAAGACTTCTGTTAACTGTTTTCTAAGCACTACAAGAGTCCAGGGGGAGGAGGGTCACTAAATAAAGATATTTAGGATTTAAATATAAGGTGAAAATAAATATTTAGTTGAATATATTAGTAAAACTGTTAAAGGGTAGTTGGCTCTGCTTAAAGCACATGTCAAATGCAGCCTGTGCTAAAAATAGACTACATGCATTGAGTGGGGCCCAGCTAGCTCTAGCAGAAAGCATGAGGTAACTCTGCAGCTGTTCCTGTCCATCACAAGCCAATGGAGACTTAAAAAGATTCAGTACGACATACAGAGTACTATGGGAAAACAGGGTTTTTGTAGAAATTACTAGACCAGATCAAATATAATTATGTTGAGTGAAGTATTGAGAGAATGGCGGGAAGATGTGTTTATGTATGAATGTTTATACCATAGCAAATTATGCTAAACAAGAGCGACAAAACTATTACTGCAGACTGCAGAGGCAGCAATTATGTTAAAGTAGTCTGTCCCAAATGGAACCCAGCCATGCCAGAAGGAAGAACTGCAGCATCCCCTGAAAGGCAAGGAGGACAATTTTGAATGAGCTTTGCCGGCATCCAGTAACTAAGTCAAGAGTATTTAAAGCCCAGCACTAGTCTGGGAGCGGTTTAGGGGCAGAATATACCACTCTGGGGCAGAGTTCTTTGCCAATCCTCACTTCTGTACAGATTAAATTTGTTATCTTTTGCAAAATAGACTCATGGCCTTAATTCCCTACAGGGGTGCATTTACTCTGGTGTGAGCGTGATCAGGGGTACCCCAAAATATTTAAGTGGTGCTCCTGTAAGTTGGGGTTCACTTTCAACTGATTGGCCGTTCAAGAGAGCAGCCTTGCGAGGACAAAGGGGAGCAGGCGATATAGAGTGCCAGGCTCCAGAAAGTGAAACAAAAATATAAACCCCCACCCTCCCAAAGGGGGCACTCTTAAAATGCTCTAGGGCGATGTGTTCTGTTGATTGACCTGTTTTCAACATTTCATTGCAAGGCAGGGGAGTGAGCCTAGAGGAGGCGGGGTGGGGTGGGGTGTGCACAGTATGCTACTGCTTTGGGGGGGATGAGGGTGTGGGGGGGACCCTCTTACAAGTTTGAATTCGATGAGTATGGCCCAGTGGTCCGGGCTTTACTGGTGGTTCGGTCCGAAGCCAGTGTTGGTAACTCGGCTGGACAGGACAGGACTGGACGCGCGTGGCGTGGCGTGGCGTGGCGTGGCGTGGCGGCGGGGAGGGTGTAGTAGTCATGTTGTTGTTGGAAGGGCATGGTCAACGGGGGGTGGGAGTGTCAGTTGAGGGGGATAAGGATGAGGGGAAAACTCAATGTTCAGCTTTATCCGCAGGGCGTGGTTGTTTTGCAAATAAACCAAAGCTCAGGTATGATCGCTACAGAAAGTGTGAAGTTTCCCAATGGTAGATATGGATATTGATTTGGTGGTGGGATCTCTCAATGCCCGGGGTTTAAACTAACCCACGAGGCGATCTCTCATTCTTAGGAGCCAAGCTTGACCTGCTCCTGGTGCAGGAAACTCATTGGTCTAGGTGTGGTGGTCCGTGGTTGAAGTCCGGGCACACTGGTGAGGTATTCCACTCCTAAGAAAGGAGGGGTGGCTATAAAAAAGAGGGGTGGCTATAATGGTTTCTGCCAGGCCTGGATTGAGGGTGGACAAGCTCCTCTGTGATGCAGGTGATAGGCACATTGCAGTCAAAGGGTTGCTGAGGGGGATCCCAATCACAAATGTGCCCAGTTAATGCCAGATCGAGTTTTGGGATGCTCTAAAGGAGGAACTAAAATTGTTTGTGGAGGGACACTTGATAATAGGGGGTTACTTTAATATGGTCCTGGATTCTTCTAGGGCTAGGAAAAGGGCGAAAGGGGTTGGGATATCTAATGTGGAGGCTTCCCAGTCCAGTAAGTTCCATGGTATCAACACTGACTTGGGGGGCGGGGGGGAAGCGGGGGGTTTTACTGACGCCATAACGCTGAAGGCGGATGATGTCTCCCAATACTTTCGACTCTCGTGTCCATGACTCCTACTCCAGAATTGCCCTGGTTCTTATAGACTCGTCACTGAAAGGGTTTGTCTCCTCAGTAACTGACCATGATCTTGTTAGGGTGGTATTTGGTGGGGGGGGGGGATGGGCTCTTAGTACACTGGGGAGGTGGACTTGGAAATTGAAGGACAAATGCATAGTTCAAACCCTTGTCACTTACATTTGGGAATATTTTGAGATCATTGATTGGGGAGAGACCAGTGCCCGGTTAGTGTGGGAGGGGTTTAAGTCTACTATTATAGCAGTGTTTATGAAGCTGGGTGCACAGAGAAAGAAGGAAAGGCAAAGGGAAGAGGTGTAGTGCAATCGAGTCTTTACAAATCACGCCTGAAGACTCTATTGATTCAGAATACCGAAGAAGCTCTTATTTTTAAAGCAGAAATACAATGCGAAGGGAGATCAGGTGGATAGAATACTTCTTGGAGGCTATGGGTAGCACAGAAGACTAAATTGGTCCATAAAATCAACAGCCCGGAAGGGGATGGCCTCTTTTGACACAGCAAGGATAGGTGTCATGATGCCTACCTCCAAGGAGCCAGGCCCAGCCCAGCAACCCCAGAGGCAGACATCATTTTCCCCAAGGACGTCTCAGCAGGCCCAAGTTGGGGCCTTTTGGACGCAGTCCTGGCGCCTTTGGCGCCAGGCTCATTCTGGACCCCAGTCCTGGCGCCTTAGGCGCCAGGCTCATGAAGCAAGACATGTGTGTAAGTGTTTTAATGTGCACTTACCTGAAGCAGACCGTGCTGCTACATCCAGGCCCTCTTGAGGACTGAATGGGACTACTTTATCTTTTGGACTACTTTATCACTCGGATGTGGTCTGAGGAAGAATACATATCTGAGTGGAAGGATACATACCTGGAACTACTTTACAGGCTATTTAAACCACACCCGAAGAGCAGCACATGCTTCGCGTTGTTCTGCATCTAGCAGCTGGACGCTCACCGTGTTTGCTCCTGCATTCGGACTTCTGCCACGCCTGCCAGCATCCTGATCACCTACAAAGGAAGAGAAAGAGAGAATAGGTGAAGGAAAAGACTTTACCTGCAAGATCCGCATTCCGGAGTCAGCTCGCCGACGATCCTGCAAAGGAAGACACTTAATTTAAAAGCACATCGCATCGACCGCCGCAGCGCCGCATTCCACTCACCTTCACAGGGCGCCTCCATGTTCAGCAGCGATCACCCGGATTCGCAGCCACGCTTCCACGCCTAGGGAGAAAAAGACAAGAGCAAAGGTGAGAGAGAGAAGGGAATGAGGAAACCTAAACCTCCATGTTAAGACTTACCTGTTGGGTCATTCCCTTTTCATTTCGGGTCCGCGCCGCATCCAGGCGTTTCCGGACCCCGGCCCCTATGGGGAAAAAGACATTAGCGTCAATGAGCGAATGAAAAGACATTACCCAAAAACGCTCATCAAGACTTACCTGATTTCTACAGGGATTGCACCTCGCATCTCGGGTCGGTGCCTTTTCCCCGGCATTCCGTACCCCGGCCCCTATGGGGAAAAGGACATTGACATTAGCATATTGATGCAAGGACAAAAGGGGAACCTTTCAAGGAACTTACCTGGAGGCCAAGCAAGTTTGGTTCTCATAAAACCAAGAATCCAGTGAAGTAACTGGATACCAACGCGCCCCTGCATCAGAAGCAGGAAGGAGAGCTCGCCCTTCAAGACCCTAAGAAGGATACTTTTGCAAGCCGGACAAGCAGGAGTTGGGAGTCCGGTCCAGTCCATCTTCTGAGCCCCGCGCAACACCTTAGAAGAGGTCACAGCAGCACGATCCTGGCCAGCGCCTCCGTGGGAGTCAGGTGAGCGTAACAGAACGCGAAGCCTACCCACAATTTCCCACCCGGGCGCTATGGAGACTTCTGAGACAGACCAGCTGGCCCAGCTGTTGGGGGAATTAATGGCAGAGGTACACTCAGCTCGCCAAGAGACTAATGCCCTCAAAAGAGAACTCATTCTCTCCAAGGAACAAACTGATGACCTGGCCAAACGATTGCTACGTAGTCAGGCTGGACAAATTCCTTTACCTAGTCCCGGGGGAATTTCCACTTCGTTGGGTTCGAGTAACCCTGTTCAGATCAATCTGCCGGGATCCATGCCTTTAGCACCGCCTGAACGTTTTGCGGGGGACCCAAAGAAATATGCCATTTTTATGAACCAATGTCGCTTACATTTTATATGCAGACCAGGAGCCTTCCCTGATGATGGGACCAAAGTGGCCTTCGTGTTATCGTACCTAAGTGGCTGTGCTGCCGATTGGTCTGTTCCCTTGGTGAACCAGAACGATCCAATTCTCCAGGATTTTCAGGGCTTTCAGGCCAGCATGGAAAGGTTGTTCGCTCGACACTCGCAGGGACAGGCCCTTGACAACGAACTGCTATCTCTACGACAAGGTAGTCAAGATCTTTTGTCTTATATAGCCTCCTTTAACAGACTGGTTGTGGAAACCGGATGGCCTGAAAATAAAAGGATCACTTTATTTCACCGGGGTCTGCGCGGAGAGCTAAAAGACATTCTGGCCCAAGTAGTGAATCCACCCCAGGGCTGCGCAGAATATATTGACTTTGTGGTACAACTGGATCACAGACTTCAGAATAGGAAAGCAGATCGGTCCAAGTTTGAAACCCGAGTACCGATCAGAACCCTCGTAAACCCCAGGAATACCGAAGCTTCGGAACCTATGCAAATAGGGGGAGTTAAGGGGCCGTTAACTCAGAAGGAACGCGAGAGAAGGCGACAAAAGCAACTATGCCTCTATTGCGGGGCTTCCGGTCACTTTCTTCGTGATTGTCCGGTAAAACCACCTAGGAAGGTGGTTGGTGCCTCTGACAACAACTTAATGGAACCTGTTTCGGGAAACGACCTGGCTCGACAAGCGTAGAGGTCCGCTTGCCGAGCTTGAAAACGAACTCTCTGACCTCGCATTTTGTCTTGCCAATGGTGCTCGTGGATCCAAAAAAGCCCCAACGGTTGCATGCCATCAAAGCATACGTCGACAGCGGAGCTATCGGAAACTACGTGGACCGCGAATTGGCCTCCAGGATGAACCTTCCTCTGCATCCAAAAATAAACCAGGATGTCATTACTACGGTTGATGGTACCGAAATAGCCTCTGGGCCGGTAACGCATTCCACCACAGAAGTGACACTTGTGAGTCAGGATGGACATCGGGAAGCAATAGTGTTTGATATAATCAAGGCTCCACAATTTCAAGTAATCCTCGGAATTCCTTGGTTAGAAACACACAATCCTCGAATAGACTGGCGAGCAAAGAGAATAACTTTTCCAGATTGTGGTCCCACTTGTTATCCTAGAAATCCAGCTATTGGTTTAGCCACAGTAACCCCCGCCACTGTTCAACTACCGGCAGAATACCTTGAATACCAGGACGTTTTTCAGAAAGAACAGGCTAACACGCTACCCCCTCATCGTTCTTACGATTGCCAGATCGATCTAGTTCCCAATGCTCAACCGCCGTGTAGTAGGATTTATGCTCTCACTGAACCTGAAAACCAGCATTTGCGTCAGTATTTGGATCAGTACCTTGCCAATGGCTTTATTCGCCCATCAAAGTCCCCGGTCTCTTCCGCTTTGTTCTTCGTGCCTAAAAAAGGAGACCTTAGAACTTGTATTGACTACCGCGCTTTAAATCAGATAACGATAAATAATCGTTATCCCCTGCCTCTGATCCCTGAACTTCTTGATCAAGTAAAAGATGCTCGTATATACACCAAGTTAGATCTCCGGGGAGCTTATCACCTAGTGCGAATAAAAGAAGGTGACGAGTGGAAGACAGCTTTCCGCACCAAATACGGGCTCTTCGAATATCAGGTTATGCCCTTCGGTTTGTGCAACGCGCCTGCAGCTTTTCAATTCTTCATGAACGATGTTCTGCGAGAACTTATCGATGTTTGTGTCATGGTATACATCGACTACATCCTGGTGTACTCATCTTCTGAGTCAGATCATCGAAAACATGTTCGAGCAGTTCTAGAGAAATTGCGCCAGCACAAACTATTTGCCAAGCTGGAAAAGTGTGTCTTTGATACCACTGAGGTTGAATTCCTCGGATTTGTTCTGACTCCTAAAGGAATTTGAATGGATTCACGAAAGGTGGACGCCATCCTCAAATGGCCATCTCCCGGTTCAGTGAAAGGGGTTCAGAGTATGCTTGGCTTTGCCAACTTCTATCGAAGATTCATCCCGGAGTTTTCACGAATAGTCCAACCCATTACTGCTCTTTTACGTAAGAATAAACATTTTGAATGGACTCCAGAGGCCGAACAAGCCTTTCAAGACCTAAAGACCAAATTCACTTCCGCACCTGTGTTGAAGCACCCGCGTCCTGATCTCCCGTATATTGTTGAAACTGACGCATCCAGTTTAGCCATGGGAGCTGTCCTGTCGCAAAGGGATCCGAAAACTAACCAGCTACACCCTGTAGCCTTTTGGTCCAGGAAATTCTCAGCTCCTGAAATTAATTACGCAATTACCGACAAAGAGTTACTGGCCATTAAATCTGCTTTTAAGGCTTGGCGTCATTACCTCCTCGGTGCAAGACACACCATCACTGTAATTACGGATCACAGAAATTTGCAGTATTTAAAGACGGCCAAAGCCCAATCTTCACGACAACTTCGATGGGCTTTATTCTTTGCAGAATTTGATTTTATAATTACCTATCGCCCTGGCTGCAAGAATGGCAAAGCGGACGCCTTTTCCCGGATTGGCATGGAAGAACCCAATTTGTGTTTAGAACCTGTGCCGATAATACCTGAACAAAGAATCTTAGGTTTGACTTCATTGCAAACCATCGAGGACGTTGAAACTCGAGTCAAACTACTTTTTGACCCTTCAGCCTTACTGGAATGGACTCAAAAGGGTCCCCACTTCACCGTTAAGGATAACTTACCGTATTTCCAAGAGCGGTTATTTCTGCCAAGTAAGGAATTGCAAGAACTAGTTATTGCTCATTATCATGAATCGTTAATGGAAGGACACCCTGGTATCGCTAAAACGGAAGGAAAGATCAAACGCCAATTCTGGTGGCCTTCTTGGAGAAAAGACATTAAGTCTTTTGTGATGTCTTGCGGAGTTTGCGCCCAAAATAAAGGTCAAAGGAACAGGCCAGCCGGCCTACTTCAACCCTTGGAGATTCCACCGGCACCTTGGCACACCTTGTCTATGGACTTCATTACGGACCTGCCTCCGTGTGGTGGTTACAACACTATCCTAGTAATCGTGGATCTGTTCTCCAAAATGGCCCACTTTATCCCTCTAAAAGGATTGCCTTCAGCTTCCATCCTGGCCAAGGAATTCCTGGAGAATATAGTTCGAATACATGGTTTCCCTTCCGTACTAGTCTCAGATCGTGGAAGTCAATTCATTTCCCATTTCTGGAGGAAGTGTTGCCAACTAGCACAAATAGATGTGCGATTATCCACCAGCCACCACCCCCAGACCGACGGACAAACCGAGAGGACAAATCAGACTCTCGAGCAATATCTTCGGTGCATGTTGCACCAATCCGAGTACAATTGGAAAGACATTCTTTGGATCGCAGAATATGCATACAACAATTCTATGCATTCCGGAACCGGTCAAACTCCTTTTTATACTTTGTATGGTCACCATCCCCGAACCTCTGACCTAGATCCACCTCTGACCCTGGAAATGCCCGCAGTAAATCATCTGCATTCCACAATAACCCGAGCCTTCAAAGAAGCTACAATTCATTTACAGCAAGCCAAGAAAAAGTACAAAGAAAACGCTGATTTGCACCGAAGTAAAACACCTCCTTACCAAGTAGGAGACCAGGTTTGGCTAGCAACTAGACATTTATCTCTCAAGGGCCCACGGACTTTCAAACCCAGATTCATTGGGCCTTACCCCATCAAAGCCATAATCAACCCAGTGGCCTTTAAAATGGATTTGCCTTCCAACATGCGTATTCATCCCGTTTTTCACGCATCACTTTTGAAACCGGTACAACCAGGAACCCGACTGTCCAAGCCTCCAGATCCTATTCAAATTGATGGGGAATTAGAATTCGAAGTGAAAGACATTTTAGACTCCAAAATGTTAAAGTCAAAACTCTTCTATCTTGTTGACTGGAAGGGTTATGGACCTCATGAGAGATCGTGGGAGCCTAGTAACCATATTCACGCACCTCGATTAATACGAAGGTTCCACCGTAGATTCCCGAACAAGCCAAAACCCCCGGAGGAAACAACCTTGGGAGGGGCCTTGTGGGGGGGTACACTGTCATGATGCCTACCTCCAAGGAGCCAGGCCCAGCCCAGCAACCCCAGAGGCAGACATCATTTTCCCCAAGGACGTCTCAGCAGGCCCAAGTTGGGGCCTTTTGGACGGAGTCCTGGCGCCTTTGGCGCCAGGCTCATTCTGGACCCCAGTCCTGGCGCCTTAGGCGCCAGGCTCATAAAGCAAGACATGTGTGTAAGTGTTTTAATGTGCACTTACCTGAAGCAGACCGTGCTGCTACATCCAGGCCCTCTTGAGGACTGAATGGGACTACTTTATCTTTTGGACTACTTTATCACTCGGGTGTGGTCTGAGGAAGAATACATATCTGAGTGGAAGGATACATACCTGGAACTACTTTACAGGCTATTTAAACCACACCCGAAGAGCAGCACATGCTTCGCGGCGTTCTGCATCTAGCAGCTGGACGCTCACCGTGTTTACTCCTGCATTCGGACTTCTGCCACGCCTGCCAGCATCCTGATCACCTACAAAGGAAGAGAAAGAGAAAATAGGAGAAGGAAAAGACTTTACCTGCAAGATCCGCATTCCGGAGTCAGCTCGCCGACGATCCTGCAAAGGAAGACACTTAATTTAAAAGCACATCGCATCGACCGCCGCAGCGCCGCATTCCACTCACCTTCACAGGGCGCCTCCATGTTCAGCAGCGATCACCCGGATTCGCAGCCACGCTTCCACGCCTAGGGAGAAAAAGACCAGAGCAAAGGTGAGAGAGAGAAGGGAATGAGGAAACCTAAACCTCCATGTTAAGACTTACCTGTTGGGTCATTCCCTTTTCATTTCGGGTCCGCGCCGCATCCAGGCGTTTCCGGACCCCGGCCCCTATGGGAAAAAGACATTAGCGTCAATGAGCGAATGAAAAGACATTACCCAAAAACGCTCATCAAGACTTACCTGATTTCTACAGGGATTGCACCTCGCATCTCGGGTCGGTGCCTTTTCCCCGGCATTCCGTACCCCGGCCCCTATGGGGAAAAAGACATTGACATTAGCATATTGATGCAAGGACAAAAGGGGAACCTTTCAAGGAACTTACCTGGAGGCCAAGCAAGTTTGGTTCTCATAAAACCAAGAATCCAGTGAAGTAACTGGATACCAACGCGCCCCTGCATCAGAAGCAGGAAGGAGAGCTCGCCCTTCAAGACCCTAAGAAGGATACTTTTGCAAGCCGGACAAGCAGGAGTTGGGAGTCCGGTCCAGTCCATCTTCTGAGCCCCGCGCAACACCTTAGAAGAGGTCACAGCAGCACGATCCTGGCCAGCGCCTCCGTGGGAGTCAGGTGAGCGTAACAATAGGGGAAGAGTTCCAGAAATGTTGAGGCAGTTGTACATACAGAATTCTCTGGGAATGGTGCGCAGATGTCTCGATTTCTTAACACTCTGCAGATGCTGGGTCTGTCGGAAATCGCGGTGGACAGCATAGAGGGCCCGATATCCCCAGAAGAGGTGGCCATGACGATTTGGGAACTGAAGTCTGGTACTACACCCGGGGACCGTGGATTTTCAGTTAAGTTTTATAAAATGTTTAGATCTCTCCTGCCCCTCATCTGGCCAAGGTTTTTAACACAGTGCTAATGGGTGAAATACTCCCAGATTCTTTGAGTGGCATCATTGTGGTTATTCACAAGCCAGGGATGGACCCGGCAGAGTGGTCTATAATACAGACCTATTTCGCTACTCAATACCGATGACTTGCTAAACTCCTGGAAGGAGGCTTGAGAGATTTCTTCCAACTCTAAGTCACAGTGACCAGGTGGGGTATGTTCATGGAAAGCAGAGCTCCGACAACATTAAGAAGACCATTGATCTGATCCATGTGGCGCAAGATGTTAACGCTGCAGTGATTTCACTGGACTCAGAAAAGGCATTTGACCACGTTGAGTGGCCCTATACTTTGCAGGTCCTGGAGATGTTTAGACTGGGTCTGCACATTCCTCAATGGATTGCGGCTCTGAGACTCCCCGACGGCCCGAGCACTAAGTTAATGGGACTCTATCTGCCTCCTTTCTGTTGACATGGGGAACAAGGTGAGACTGCCCCCTTCCACCCTGCTCTGCCATGTCCCTGAAGCCCTGACAAGTGCGGTCTGTACCAACCCAGCCATCAAGGGTATTTATTGCAGAGAAACGTGTTTCAAGTTGTCCGTATTTGCAGATGATATTCTGGCGTGCCTGGTAAATGTGCATTAGTTGGTCCCAGAGCTCATGTCTCAGATCTCGGTTTTTTGGGCAGTTTTCTGGCTTTAAGATTAACGTGAACAAATCTTGTATTATGCCGACCCGGCTGGTTGGCTCCTGTCTGGCAAACAGTCAATTTTAGGGGGATGAGAGTCAAGAAGGTTAGTATCAAAAATTTGGGGATTCAGTTTCCTAGTGATCAGATCACGTTGTTTGCGTCCAACTATACCCCACTGCTGGCTACTTTGAAGAAGTACTTGGTGAGATGGGTGCCTCAGGTGCTCTCATGGTATGGGTGGATGATCTGTCAAGATGAATGTTCTTCCTTGCCTGCTGTACCTTTTCTTGAGCCTGCCCACAGTGGTACCAGAGGGATGCTTTAGGGAGCTGAAGACCCTCCTCTCCTGGTTCGTTTGGAAAAATAAAGTTTCTAGATTTCAGCATTTGCACTTACATTACACAAGGACTGGGGGGGGGGGGGATTTGCTTACCCTGACTTATATACCTACTGTAAGGCTGCTCAGCTGCGGGTCCTGGAAGAACATTTTAGAGACGACCTGGACAACTATTGGACCTATATTGACGATGTTGCGGTCCATCCTAAAAAAAAATAAGGGATTATCTGTGGTCCCCCTCACAGGTGATGCCCCAGACATTGCGATCTCACCCAAATTTAGGGGTCTTGTGGTCCATATGGAAAGAATCCATCACAAATACATTTTTGTCGTCCTTGCCCTCCCCACTTTCATTGGTGGGGGGTGGACTTCGCTAGACCTACCTAAGTAGGGTTTCCGCCATTCTCGGAAGAGGGGCAGGCCAGTTGTTTTTGGAGGGTGCTTTCATAAGTTATGAAGACCTGGCTGTTGTCTTGGGGCAGAAAGCGTTGCCCATCTTCAAATATCTCAGGTTGAAGGGATTGCTCATGGACAAGAGGTGGGAGGGTAAATTGGCTAGAAAATTGACCGAATTTGAGGGGGTCTTGGCCTCTATAGAGGGTCGTAAGGGAATCCTTTTGTGCCTGTTCAAAGCCATGATTATAGCTGTGGTGGGAGACAGACCGGGCTTGAAGTGCCGCTGGGAGGCCTTGGTGAGGTGTGATATCCTGGAGCAGTCATGGACCAAGATTTTTAGGATTACCTTTCATAGTAACCAGTTTACATCGACTATGGATCACAATTTCAAACTTCTGCACGGGCGGCATAGAGACCCAGGTAGTATCTCTGTGTTTTGGGGCTCCTCCCCTCTTTGTCCTTGTCCGCATGTGGGCAGCAGGCCACGTGGTTCCATATGTGGTGGGAAAGCTCAGTGATGCGGATCTATTGGACAGACTACCTTGGCTGGATGAAGGATGACACTGGTGTCTTGTTAGATCTAGAACCTCTCCATAATTTACTGGAGGTTCCCCCGGCTGATGGGGATGAGCCACGGTTCCCGAGATTATAGGAGGCAATGTTAAGGGCATGTAGGAGTGCAGTAGCACAAAAGTGGAAGTGCCCAGGGCCCTCGGATAGGCTGGTCTGGGAACAGAAACTTAAGGAGATCTATACAAACTGACGGCCATAGTAAATGACCAAGTGGGAGCTTTTCACGAGAAATGGGGTCCATTGATTAGCAAGTGGAAAATGGGCTAAAACGGTTTGGGGGGGTCGCATGGTGGAATTGGGCAGGGGAGTGGTGTATTGTCAGTGGGCTCAGAGATGTCCGGGGGAAGAGGTGTCCCAATGCATGGGAGGGTATACTACCTGATGTCGAGGGTTAGCCCTATATTTGCTGTATTTGATCACGCTTGTTTTATTCGCTAAAGTTGGGTGTACTGTAATTCTATGTTGAATGGATTGTGTACTTCGGAAACTTTTTCGGCAGTGGGCGTCTGGCGTCGGCTCGATGTCCCTGGAAGGCTTCCGTCGAGGGCGACGTCACTGGATGTTAGAAATGGGACGCACGGCGCCTATAGACTCAGTTCCGTTTTTTCCACAAATGTGTTTGCTTTGGAGACTCAGCGCGCTTCGTGTATTCCTCATAAATAGATCTTCTTCGACCCCTCTGACTCTGCAGTCTGGCTTCAAGACTTGCCGTGACCACAAGTCTAAGATGTCGCTTACCGACCCGCATTTGTTTGTGGTGCCTGGGCGAGAGTCACAACACCGACGACTGTTCCAAATGCCACTCGCTGACTGCTAAGGCCTTGCGGGAGCGTAAGGGGAAGCTCCAGGTAGGTAGGCGTTCTAAACCCAGCAAGTCCGGTAAAACTTCTAAGGGGATGTCTACCGACGATTCGAGGGGCTACTCTCCATGTCGGGAGGAGTCCTGGGGATCTCGGTCCTGGAGTGGTTCCCGCCATTCGTCGTCCTCGTCTCGGCATTCCAGGAAGCGCCGTCATCGGTCGCCTTCCCCGTCCTCCTCAGAGGATGGAGCCGTGAGGAAAGTGGCTTGCCCAACTAAGTCTTCGACTCCGGAGGAATGGGCTACCTTCAGGGAGCAGATGCTGGTGATTTTCCAATCCCAAGGCACAGTTCCATCCGCGCCTTCGGAAGAAGCCGCCAAGGAACGGTTTCGATCCGTGGCTCGTGCGCGTTCGAGTCCTCGGCGCGATTCTCATCGGGAACCTTCAATGTCACGTTCGGATAAGGCTCAGGATGGGTCACGAAAGATGTGCTTCCAGGTCTCGGTCCTCGTCCCCAGCGAGACCGCAGAAACCTGGTAAGGCCTCGAAGTCTGCATTGACTCCGAGTCGGTCAGATACGGACGTCGAAGCTTTGCCTTCGTACCAGCCCTCGGCGCCGTTGTCGGCGCTGAAGCTGTCGGCGCTCTAAACTTTGAAGCCGTCAGCGCCTTTTGGTCGGAATTTACCAATGGAGATCCCTGGTACTGTTGATCCTCCAAGGAAGGCTACTTCAAAGTCTGTGATGCCTGTTAAGGAATCAAGACCCTCTTCTGTCCCAAGGCAGCACTTTTAACTCCCTCTGGATGACATCTATGAGGAGGAGGAAAGGTCAGATGTAGATTTTGACCCTGTTGAGCCTGATGTGGCTCCTGTCTTTTCCGGGGACAGTCAATTGAGGAATTAAGGCAATCTCTTCATGATGCCAGTGGCTTGGACACTTCTCCTGAGGTGGAGTTTGGCAGGCCTGAGCCTGGGCCTCATGCTGAGTCGTCCTTCATGAGACTGATGGCTAGGGTCACTGAGTATCTTGATTGGTCCAGTCCTCCTGAAGCTTTTATTCAGGATGATTTAACTGATATTTTGGATGAAGGTCCGTCCTCTGACCCGGTGTTACCTTTTCATTTGACATTGCAGAAAAGGGTGGCGGCTGCTTGGCAGAAATGGTTAACTAAAAAATACTGCCCTACCAGTAGCGACCCCAGTTACATTTCCGCTCACCCCACTCCCGAGAGTTTGGTAGTTCAGGCGGCTACGGCCACCTCGAGGCAGGCGGCGTACCCTACCATCCCTCCTGATAGGGACGACCAATGATTCGACGGTTGGGCATGCAAGGTTTTTTCTGCTGGGAGTATGGCACTGAAAGCGGCCAACTCCACTTGTGCCTTAGCAAGATTTTCACGCACTCTGTGGAACTGTGTTTCGAATGGATTGTGTCCTCCAATGCATTCCACGTCTTTGACATGTAATGTCCACAGCTGTGCACTTCGGAAACTTTTTCGGCAGTGGGCGCCCTGCGTCAATGGCGTTGGGTCCATGTCCCTCGAGGGTGACGTCACAGGATGTTATAAATAGGACGCACAGCGCCCGTAGCCTCAGTTTTCTCTGCAAACGTGTTAACCTTCGTGAGACTCGGCGCGTCTTGTGTGTTTTTCTTCATTGAAGATGTCTTTATCTTCGACCCCCCTCTGACTCCGCGGTCCAGGTTTCAAGACATGACGGGACTGCAAGTCCCAAGATGTCGCTCACAGACCCCCACCACCATTGCTCCAGATAAGATTTTGCGGTGGGAGTATTTTACGCATGATTTTTCAAATTAGAGAGTACATGCCATTTCAAGAGTAAAATGTGTTTTCTCCTCTGCAAGAGAGTAAAACCTATCCGACACATACACCCAATGCATAAGTAAAATCAGACCCGTAGACCAAAAGTGTTGTAGATGAAAGTTCTCTGGCTTGTGCAGAGCCCTTCACTCCACATGCAAACGGCACATCCCGTCTGAGCACATAGTAACAGCACATCACTCCACTTGATAATGGCATGTATCCTCTCTGAACATGCTAACTACGCATCTGCTCTTGACACATACTAACGAGTACAACGCGTACTCTGCACATGGTAAATGCACATCTCCTCCTTTCAGCATTTTCAGACATGTGCTGTTAGCATTTGAAGAGCAAATGTGTGTATTTTGCATGTGTAAATTGCACCTTTACACCGTGTGCATGCTAACAGCACATCTCTATGCATATGCTAATGGCAGACATTGTTTTCACGTATTGATAGAACATGTTCTGTTCAGCAAGCCTGATATTTGCACATGTTGACAGGACATCTCTACCCCCAGTGACCTAAAATCTCTTCTTTGCGCATGCTATTGGCACATCTCTTCTCGTCTGCCAATGGTGCATCTTCTCTGCTCACATACTAGCAGGACAGCTCTCTGTACATGCGTGCTAACTGCCCAAATATGCACAGAGGAGATGTGCATGCCAACGACTCGCCTTATCTCTACGCACATGCTAATGGGACATACCCTCTCTGCATATGCTAACTGCACATACCCTCTCTGCATATGCTAACTGCACATCCCATCCCTGCACGTACTAACTGCACATCCTGTGCAGCAACGGGATGTGCAGTTGGCATGTGCAAACTCCACATCCTGTTTCTGCACATGCTAACGGCACATCTCGGCTCTGCATGCTAATTGCACTTCTGTTCGATGGCACGTGCAAATGACACATCTGGAAATGCAGCCGATTCACAGAAGTGTGCTTCTACAAGTCACGTCCTAGGACAAACGCAAGTTACGCCCGACTGTTCATGTATTCATAATGTAGTGCCTGCGATTAGAAGCACAGGCGCCAAGCACACGACTAGAATTGGGCAGGCATCGCCTTTGTTCTTATGGGAGGTGCTGAGGGTGGGCACCGCATCTTCTCTTTGCTCTTAAAGAGAAGTTTACAGTTCTGGTTCCTGGCCATATATTCCTAAATGAGTCAGTGTTCAGCGTTGCTGGCGATTTAACACAACACTTTAAGCGACAGGAAGTGCACTCTCTGTGGCACCGTGATAGTGTCAGGTAATTGACACGAGGGCCTAATTTAGAAAAGCGTTTTTCAATAGCGCAATCCCATTGGAAAATTCTTTGCAAATCAGGCCCTCGACGCTGAAATCTGTGGAACTTAAGCTGTCAGCCGTGAGGTGCAAAGCTGGAAAGGTAGCTGCCAGGCGAGGCGCCAAGCTGGAAAGGCAGCTCAGCAGGTGGTGTGACTGTTGCTGAGATTCGGTAACACTAAGTTATGGCTTTTCCCCATTTCCTTGGACAATGTTCTGTAAAATACACTGTTTGGACCCTTTATTAAAAACATAAATATTGGGCGGGGGGGGCATCCAGAGTCCCCTCATAAGCTCCATGGTTGGGTGGTGTGCCCCCGCTTTCTCACATTCACAAGCATTTCTGACATATGTTTGCATATCTTCCACAGACATGTACACATGTACAGAAAGATGCCCGAAATGCACTGGAAAACAGGAACGGGTAAATAACCGGTGAGGGTGGGGGGGGCGGTAGGGTCGGGCCTAGGGGTTGGGAAGGAGACGAAAGGGACACAAAGCTAAAAGGGACAAAGAGGGGGGCGAGGATGGAGTGGAATGAAGGGGGATCGGATTAGGCAAAGGAATGTTGCTAAGGAAAGGAAAAGGCGTTGGAAAGTAGAGCAGAACAGATGCAGGACTGGGGCGGGGAGAAAAAGAAAGACAGGTGAACAGTGCAACTAGCTGCATTTCTTTTTTAAAATGAAAGGTTGCATTTCTGCGACATTTGCAACACTTGTTCATGCTTTACCCAACCTTGTGGCCTTGAATAAAACAGATGTTCCCGGTGAATGACTCCCTTTTATGCATGCACACAAATGCCTAGGCAGTGTCCCCTTGATAGCCGCTCTCCCATTTCGGAGCAGGACAATTCTGTGGGGCCAGTTCGGCGCGGGCTGCCGCGCCGAACCAGCCTCGCCAAATCGGCCAGCGCCGAACCGACCGTGCCAAAATGTCCTGCTCCGTGCTTGCTATGCTGCTGATGACAAAAGAAACACTAAAGTGCCATCTAGTGGTGGAAAGTATGTTTTTTTAATGAATAAATAAGGCGTACACGGTACGCATTAGAAAATGAAATCATCCGTATTGGCCAAAACTACATGCGTAAAAAGGCACGATACGTACCTTATCTGGAGGGCTGCCCACCACATTTGCTCATGGTGCCTCGACGAGTTGCACAATACCGACGACTCGAAATGACAGTCGCTGACTGCAAAGGCCTTGAGGGAGCAGAAGGGGAAGCTCCAGGTGGGTAGGGACTCGAAGCCTGTTAAGTCCCGGACTTCCAAGTCCAAGGGGGTTTCCACCGATGACTGGAGTGGTGACTCTACGTGTCGTAAGGAATCCCGGGGTTCTCGGTCCCGAAGTGGTTCCCGCCACTAGTCTTCCTCGTCCCGGCACTTGCGGAAGTGCGGTCACTGGTCGCCTTCCCCGTCGTCCTCAGAGGATGGTGCCTTGAGGAAGGTTAAGTGCCCTACGAAGTCCTCGACTCCGGAGGAATGAGCAGCGTTCAAAAAGTCTTTGATGCCGATTTTTCGATCACAAGTCACGGGTCCGGTCGCACCTTCTGACGAAGCCGACCTGGATCGGTCTCGGTCTTTGGCTCGCACGCCTTTGGGCTCAGGTTCACAATGCGACACACATCGGGAGCTGTCGAGGTCCTGTACGGACAAGGTTTCGAAAGGTCTCAAGAGACGTGTCTCTAGGTCTCGGTCCTCGTCCCCAGCGAGACCCCTGCAACCTATTGAGGGCTCGAGGTCGGTGTCTACTCGTTCGGCCCTGTGTCCGTTAGATTCGGACATCGCCTTTCCGTCAGATCAGCCCACGGCGCCGTCGGCACCTGTGTCGACACCAAAGCCTTCGGCGATCTCGACGTCGAGGATGTCTACGCTCTTGACGTTGAAGCCTTTGGGAATTTTTTTCTCGGAATTTGCCATTGGAATTACCCAGACATTAAGGATCCTCCGAGAAAGTCTACATCAAAGTCAGTGAGGCCGGTTTTGGCCTCCAAGCCCTCTTCTGTCCACAGACCTGGGTTTCAACCCCCTCTGGATGATATTTTTGGTGGGGAGGAAAGGTCTGATGTTGAGGAACCTGGTGACCTTGATGATCTGATTTTTTTTTTTTTTTTCTTTTTTTTTTTCGGGGGACAGTCAGTTGGAGGAGTTGACAGACCCTCCATGATGCAAGTGGACTGGACACTTCCCCGGAAGTGGAGTTTGGTAGACCTGAGCCTGGGGCTCATGCAGAGTCTTCTTATAGGAAACTCATGGCACGAGTCTCAGAGTATCTGGGCTGGTCTAGTCCTCCGGAGGACTTTGTGCAAGATGATCTGATGGACATCTTGGATCAAGGCCTGTCTTCTGACCCTGTTTTGCCTTTTCATTCTACCTAGCAGAAAAGAGTGGCAGCTGCTTGGCAGTCCCTGGAATCTCTTCCGGCTGTAAATAAAAATCTTACTAAAAAATACTGTCCTTCCGTTAGCGACACCAGCTATTTGTTTACTCACCCCACTCCTGAGCGTTTGCTGGTTCAGGCGGCTACAGCCACCTCGAGGCAGGCGGCGTACCCTGCCATCCTTCGGGATAGGGACAAGTGCTTCGACGGTTGGGCACAGGAGTTTTCTGCTGGGAGCATGGCCATGAAATCGGCCAACTCCACTTGTGCCTTGGCAAGGTTTACACACACTCTGTGGACTTGTGTTGCTTTTGCGGCTGAGCCTGAAGAAAGGGATGGTTTCCTTGCTATCGTGCAGGATGGCAAGGATCCCATGTGTGAGGCCCTTCAGTCTGGTTTGGATACGGCTGACAGTGTGAGCCAGTCCATGGCTGCGAGCACCGTTATATGCAGATTTGCGTGGTTGCGGAAGTCTGGATTTGCTCCAGATGTACAAGCCCGTCTTCTGAACATGCTGTTTGATGGCGCTCATTTATTTGGCAGCAAGGCTGATGAGACCGTTGAGAGGTTGCAGACCTCAAAAGCTGCGGCAAAGTCTTTATATGCCGCGGTGCGTCTACCTCGTCCTTTATGCCCTAGGGGATAGCAGTGGAGGGGAGGTTCCTTTCGTTTCTACTCTTCCTTTGGTAGGACGAGAGGGGCCGCCAGTCAAAGGGGCCAGCGAAAAAGTACTTGTGGTGGTCGGGGAAATCGTGGTGCCAAAGCCGCTCAGGCACTGCCACAGCCACTTCCAAACAATCGTGAGGCCATGTCCCATGGTTCGCCGGTTGGGGGCAGACTGTCTCAGCATCTCGAAGAATGGCGGGCCATTACTTCAGATGCGTGGGTTCTGGATACCATAGCCCACGGCTACTGCCTTTCCTTCCTTCAGCAGCCTCACGACAAAACACCAGGGAAACAATCTTTGAAGAGTCTGGATCCGCTCCTTCCGCAGGAAACCCAGCTGGAGAAAGGTGCCATAGAACTGGTGCCTGTAGCGTAGAGGAACAAGGGTTGGTATTCCCCTTATTTTTTGATCCCAAACAAAGACGGGGAATTGAGACCCATCATGGACTTGCGTTGGTTGAACAAACTTCTCAGGATGGTCACTCTTTCTCAAGTTCTCCAGGCCCTTCAACTTGAGGATTGGTTGGTGTCTCTGGACCTCAAGGATGCTTACTTTCATGTGCCGATTCATCCCGCGCACAGAAAGTACCCGAGGTTTGCGGCTGGCGATTCGCACTTTCAGGTCCTGCCGTTCGGATTGACCTCTGCCCCGAGGGTCTTCACCAAGCTCGTGGTGGTGGTGGCAACGTAACTCAGGCAAGGAGGGGATTCCCTTCTACCCCTACCTGGACGACTTGCTGAACCGGGCGCGCTCTCCCGAGCTAGCTTTGGATCATCTCGGTGTCAACGACCACACCCTCCACAGGCTGGGCTTCTCCCTGAATTTAAAGAAGCCGCACCTGACACCTTCCCAACAGCTCCAGTACATCGGGGCTGTGTTGGACACGTCCTTGGCGAAGTGTTCGCCTCCAAGGTAAGGTCTCAGCAAATTGTACAGATGGTGGACAAGTTTCAACATGCCCAGAGTCTCCCGGCTTTCGAGTTCTTAAGGTTGCTCTGCCTCATGGCTTCCTGAATTTTTCTGGTGCCAGAGGCCAGGCTGCGGATGAGATCCCTGCAATGGGTCCTCAAGATGCAGTGGTCGCAGTTCTGCGGCAGGATGACGGACCCTGTTCAGATCCCACGCTCGGTCTCCCAGGACCTTCTGTGGTGGTTGAACGACGGGAACCTGATGAAGGGGGAACCATTTTGGCAACTGTGGCCGGAGGTGACTGTAGTGACGGACGCTTCCATCACAAGATGGGGCGCTCATGCCAACAACTTGACCGCCAACGGTCATTGGTCTCCGAAGTCCAGACTCCACATCAATCTGTTAGAGCTGCGAGCCATCAGGCTAGCCCTGAAGGCTTTTCTGCCCTCGGTACGGGGGAAGAGTGTCTTGGTCATGCCAGACAACACAGTGGCCATGTATTACCTCAACATAAAAGGGGGACAGGGTCACTCCCGTTGAGCAGAGGCAATGCAGCTCTGGTTCTGGGCCATCCAGCAGGAAATTTCGATCTCTGCAGTACATCTGGCCGGCAACGAAAATGCAGCGGCGGACGCTCTGAGCAGGCAGGGCACAGTCTCTCAGGAGTGGGAGTTGGCTCAGGAAGTCCTTCAGGAGATCATCGCCCTTTTTTTTTTTTTTATTTATTGTATATGGTTTACAAGAAACCTTTACAAAAGAATTGTCTTTAAAAGGTAGAAAAACATTCATTACATTTAAATTTCAATTATACAAACAAGTGTTAAAACATAGATCCAATTTCCAGGGACAAATTTAAATTTAGATTTAAAAAGTTCAGTGCAGAGTACACTGCAGCATTAAAGAATATACCGGCAATAAAATTTAAAATTTACAAAATTTTAAAATAGAAAATAAACCTGCAGAGAATAAGAGAAATTTCATAGTCGAGCATAGTCATAACAAGCATAATCATAACAGCGGGGCGTATAAATCTAAAGCTTTGATAAATCCAGCCACAGCAAGTCCATCCTTAATGTTTGAAATAGTGAGACACTGAGACCAGATCAAGTGGGCCTCCCCCATTTGCCCCATTACATTAAAACGACCGAGATATTTGTCCCTTAAAGCTGTCAAAGCAGTGCAGTCTAAAAAGAGATGCCGAGCGGTTTCAATCACCCACGAAGTTTTGCAGAAACGGCAGCTAGGATCTAAATCAGAGAGCTCCTTCCTTTTATGTAAAACTTCCCGAGTGGGGAGGAGATTCCATCTGAGTTTAATGAGAAGGGAGCGATAATATCTGTTGGGGAATTGGTTCAAAATAAAAGACAACAGGCCTCTTTTCTTATGATCAAATTGTAAATCTCTCAGAGAGGGGTACGAATGTAATTTTTCAATAGTGTTACTCCAGTCGTGACAAAAGAGACACTCCTTGACCTTATTCGGATTCGTTAATAGGGTGTCCCTATCGGAGGAAATATCCAACAGGGTCTTGTCACAGAGATCACTAAAAGCGTTGAGATATAGATTCTTGACTAAATGTCCCTGAGAAGAAATCATGTGGCCCACATCAGCATAAAGAGTGTCAGGTTTAGGACAAAGCAAGGCTGAGAAAAGTGAGAGAATCCTCCAGAGAATCCTGGCTCGAAATGAGACTAACCCTAATTCATACCTAATAGCCACTATTGAAATGGAATTTGGCAGTTTTAGAATTTTTCTCCAATAAATACCCTCAAGAGAGTCCCAGAAAATCAAAAGTGCCGAGTAGTGGAATTCCATTCCATACAAAAGTTTTGGAGTAACCTTACCCTTAAAAAAATCTACTACAGGCTTCAGGGAGAACATACCATATTTATTGTCTAGTTTGAGGGATTGGGAGATGAGAGGGAGCAATTTGTGTCTGAGGAATCGTCTAAGTTCGATCGCCGAGGGTCTAGCCAAAATCAAATAACCAAGATAGACGATTTTATTTGCTCTAATTATATTTTCGCCACCTATTTTCCATACTTTGTTATTCCCCATTCTCCCCTTTGAAAAGACCATGGTACGGGTTTTGCTCGGGTTAATCTTGAGGCCATTAAGAATACCGTATTCTTCAAATTTGCATATGAGCCTCTGCAGGCCCACTTTAGTTTTATCAAAAAGAAGAAAGTCGTCGGCATAAGCAAACCATGAGAGCCTCAGATCCCCTAGTTTAGCACTCACCATGCCTGCATTTCTCAGGAAGTCATCAACATCAGCCATATAAAGGGTAAAGAGACAGGGAGCTAACGAGCAACCTTGTCTCACCCCAATACGTGTCCTAATCCTTCTAGAGAGGGTTCCTGCCAAGTCGAGCCTGATGTGGACCCCTGAATTTTCATACATGGCCATGATAAGAGATAAAAGCCCTGCCGGAATGCCCCATTTGGTTAGTTTTTCCCATAGTCTTGACCTGATAACCAGGTCAAAAGCGTTTGACAGGTCAATAGATGCAACATAGAGAGGACCATCATATTTACCCCAGGAAGAGGTCTGTAGGGCGCTGAGAATAAGACCATTGAGATTAGTTGAGTGGCCTGCCCTAAAGCCTGTTTGTTGTTTGGGGAGAATATTATTTTCCCTGATCCAAACATTAAGGTGCGAGAGCAACAGAGAGGCAAAAAGCTTACAATCCGCATCAATAAGCGAGATAGGTCTATAATTTTTGACCTCGTTACGCAGGCCTCTTTTGAAAATTGGAACAATGTGAGCAGTTTGCCAACTAGTGGGTACCTTCCTGGAGTTAACGACATCTTCAACGAGCAAAGAGAGGAGGTTAGCCCAGAGAGCTGGCTCAGCTTTGAATGTGTTGTTAGTAAGGCCGTTAGGCCCAGGAGCCCTAGATTTCTTGGCTTTGGAGATGAGTCCTAGGATTGTCTCGGAGTCAGTCGGAGGCTTCCATAAATCCTTAGAGGGGTTGTTCCCCAGAAGACAGGAAACTGATCTCTCACCCCCAATGTCAAAGAGTTTAGTGTAGTGCTCAACCCATTGAACCTCAAGGATGGGATTTAGCTGGTCGGCGACCGCCGCATTATCTAAGCTAGATACTGTAACCCAAAATGCCCTCAGATCTCGTTTTATAAGCACTGCAAGCATATGATCTGCATCATTTTGTAGCATAGAAGCTTTTCTAGACTTACAATAGTTTTTATATTTTTGGCGGATGGTTTTAATTTTTATATTTTTGTCGGCCCATTCCATATCTAGGGCTTGTACATCTCTAATGAGTTTCTTAGTGAGACTCTTTACATTAGCCAATTCTTGGTCAAATCTATGGAGGTGAGATTTTTTAATAACACCTTTCCTAAGTTGACCGTGAATACTACGCTGTATAGCCGTGAGAAAGCTATCGAAATGAACTGTATTGAAAACTGCCAATTTCCAACAGAAAGAGGTATAGTTAAAAGAAGAGATCAGTTTACGATTCAGTAGGCTGATATTGAGAGGAGTCCAACGAACCCCTGTCCCTTGTCCAAAAGTTTGGAGATGGGTAGGTCCCCCCACGGGCAAAGACTTAGTCGGAAGGAGACAAAGAAATGAGACCCGGAGAATACCATGGTCACTCCATGAATTGAAAGAAACCTCGACATTAGACGAGAAAGGAGTGAGAGAGTGATCTACAAACACGTAGTCTAAGGTAGATATTGATGAAGATCTACGCCATGTGGGTCGAGATAGATTGGTAGCGTCGTAATAACCATTGAGACAAGTAAGACCCACTGAATCCATGGCGAAATTCCAACAACGACCACGTGCGAATTTCATGCCTAGGCGGGAGTCGTCCTCCATCACTAGTCCCAAGTCGTCATATTTGGATTCGGAAGAAATAGAACAATCCGAATTAAGATCACCTGCCAGGATCAGTTTACCCCTGGGATGCACAGATCTCCAGGAAAGAAGGATATCCGTTAACTTTTGCAAAAACGGCTCAAGAGGAGAGATTCCCTTGTGCCAGTATACATTAACCAGAAGTAGAATAACCGTAGGATCAAGAGAGAACACCTCCAGGGCCAGGATACCAAAAGGCATATCCAAAAGCACCTTAGTCCTATAACCCAAAGAAGTTCTTAATCCCATGAGAAGACCCCCCGATGGCCTACCTCCCCGGCTGGGTCTAGCATTTTGAGAAAAGATATTAAACCCATCTAAAATGGGAGTTGAGAGCATCCAGGTTTCTTGGAGAAAGAAACAATGTGAGGCCCTAATCAAAGTAAGTGTCTAAGTTCGTAAAGAGGTGAGAGTTACCTCTAGAATTCCAGGAGAGAAACCCAAAGCTATTCACAGGAAGAGCATCTGGAGGTAGTTCTGGATTAATCAGGAGGTACTCATTTCCACAGACCTGCAGTGACCTGTGCCCAATTGCGAAAGTGTCCATTTGATTTGGGCATAAATTGCCTCCCATGGGGCTGTGGGGTTCTTTCCGGATAATATACCATAGTGAGATTATCCTTATATTTTGCATCCCCTCCATTATAACTGGAGAGCTGAGTGGATTTCAGTAAATTTGCTTCGAAGCCAAGTTGCTTTAACCCTTCCTTATGTCCCATGATCAAATCCAAAACCACTCTTGATTTAAGAATGATATTACTTATATCTACCCGATCATGAATGGGGAAGATAATGCTATCCAAGTCATAGCTAGAGATAAGTGAGAGCGAGGGAAGTTGATGGAAGATCTTTAAAATATTACCACGGTTTAAGCAGATTGGCGTATCTTGGCCCCAGAGGCTGGTAAGTTGTATAATATCCCGAGGAACTTTTGGTTCTGACATATTAGGAAGGGAGTCAGAGATCTTTTTAGTAAACTGAGATAAAAGAATCAACCGCCAAGTCGGGACCCCTAGCACCTCTTAGTATAGTCCTATTTTGAATAGCATTTGGACCCACAGGAAATCTTTCACAGGAATTGAGAGAAGTATTGTAGCGAACAGAATCGAGCCCAGAGGGGGCACCTTCACGGTCCATAATCGGGGCGGCAATAGGCAGACTTGGAAAAGCTGGATTAGAAGGGAGAGGGGCAGAAGAACCCCTCTAGTAGAGCTCCCATATCCCCTTCCCTTGTTATAAGCTCAATACTCACAGGGAGACCCTCAGTGACAGCAGTGAGCGTTGGCTCCAAAGGTAGAGGCGGGGTAGAAGAAGCCCCATCTAGGGGCAGGCATAAATTAGATTTAGGCACTGCCCCACATACAGTTTTAGGAGCCAGTATCTCCCGGAAAAGGTGTTTGACCATATCAATGTTAACCAAGTTTGCTGTAGGCATTGGCCGAGTAGTCTCTGAGTGACTCTGAACTGACCCTGATATACAGTTAGATAAGATAGTCGGGGATACTGCATCAGAGGAGGAATCCTTTGCTTTAACAATAGCATTAGTAGTAAGCACAGTCGAGGCATTAACGGTGGTCGGCTTTGGTAAAGTTGGAGTTGTTGTCAGGGTACCAGAAGCCACAGAGTCCACAACCCCCTCGATATTGGGTCCCATTACTAGGGAAGGACTGTTAGTCGAGAGACCATCAACCACACCATCCGGTAAGGGAGATAGAACTGCTGTAGTGGGAAGTAGGTCAGCTGTGGCTGCAGTAGCCACCGTAATAGGATTAGGGGTCCGAGAAGCCACTGAATCAGCATGATTCCCAGTCCCCTTCGGTACGAGAGTAGTAGATGAGGAAGCCACAGTATTCGCCAAGAAGAGATTTTTAAAAAATTGGTTCGTATAAGAATTTAAATGTTTCACGTTTTTCTGATTTTTAGTTTTCTTCATTTGCTGAGTGATCTTCCTTTTCCTTCCTATACAGGGTGCAACTTTTTGATGTAGGATTTCTTTGATGGGTTCAATGGAGATAGATGAATTCTCTGAAGTCGAAATAGATATGAATTCCAGAGAAGAGGCGATCTGGGGACCCTTGGAGAGATCTGCCAATTCTAAAGACCCTCCCATAAGGGGAGGACCTTGTACAGTAGAATTAGGAAGCGGACCAGCCGCTTCCTCTTGGACTTTCTCCTCCATTGATACCATTGTGAGTTTAGTGTGAGGGGTAGTTAGTACTGGCTTCGATCCAGTGAACTTTCGCAGACCCTCGGAGGTAGTTATCGACATCTTAGCGGGTTGGCTACAAGAATTCAAAACTGGGCCTTGAGGGACCGTAGGACTCTGGCCCTTAACTAAAACTACCTCTTGCATACTTGGCGTGATCACGGTAAATCCTTTATGTACGGTATGGACTTCAGAGGGTAGTTGATTAAGAGGAATAGGGTCATGACCGTGTGTAAGCAGAAGTGGATGTTCTTCCTTTATAATTTTAACTAGCTCTTCAAATCTGTCAAGGCCCTCTAACCTAGAATAAATTTCAGATAAGAGGAGAGAGTGAGATCTGACCTCAGACCATATATTGTCATACAGACTCACAAAGGAACTCGGAACCATATTCAGAGCCGAAATAGTGGGTTGGGAAAGTTTAATTCTTTCATCTGCCTCCTTAAGAGTGTGATGTAAGATCGATTCGCTACCCTGATCCTTTTTTGAGTCTGGGAGTAAACCCCTTTCTTTCAACCAATTTTGTTTCTCTGTGTACTCATCAATAAAATTGATGAGATCAGAAGGAGAGCCTGCAAAGGAATCATCGCAAATTTGCTGGGTGACATTATTTGTATTATTGAAATTGGGGCCCAGGTGACTATCAGCAATTGCCTTGTCTGCACATTCTATAATGCTGATGTCGTCAATATCCTGAGCTGAGGGATCTTCAATCTCCAATTTCTTAACTACATCAACTAGGTTAGTATGATCTAATGAAGACACTGTAGGAAGTGAGTGTAAAGATTTAACAAGGGTACTAGATGTGGACCTCTTTCCAAAGAAGTGTGAAATGTTTTTCCCTTGAATTAGTTTCCCTTGGGTACCCAGATTGGATTTTGTTTTGAGGGTGGGATTCTGGGATTTATTAAATGGAGTTTTGAACAAGGTAGGTATCGATTTCCCTTTAGGCGTGTATGGAATACCAGCCACATTAGTAGACAGATTAACATGGATAGTCGAAGTATGATTAATGGCTCTAATTGCAGAGTTAACCTCGAGTGAAGGTTCAGTGGAAGGAAGAGCAGTGTTCCCATTAACCGTTATCATTGGTAATGCAGAGGCAGTAGCTACAGAGTCAGCCGCCCTAACAGATAAGATAGGCATCCTGGGGTGGGAGTTGGCAGATGTTGAGAGAACAGAATTGACCATATTGTTATTGGAGTAATCCAAATGGCCCTTATCCTTTTGAGGGGTAGCCCCTTTCGCAAGATTAGAGGCTAAGGTAGCTGCTAGGCGTTCTTCCTGTGTGTCTATCGAGATATCATGAGTTCCATTAAAGATGCAGCTATTGTGGACTGCATTGCGGGGTAAACTACCCATAGCATTGAGTACCTCAGACCTATCGCTGACATGAATTTGAGCCTGGGCTAGGGTTTTAAGGAGTAAAGGGTTATAAGGGGCATCTGCTGGAGCATGCTGTAAATTCCCCATTATAGTTGGGGAGGGAACTTCTAACAAAGTAGTAACTGATGAAACAGAGGGTAAATTACCAGTAGCAGACGGAGTCGAGGCCAGTGAGGCCTCCATAGCTGTCTGACTTCGCAGTCCCTTGCGTGTCATTCAGAGAGAACCAGAACCCAGTAGTAAAAAACAGGGGGCTTAAGAATATAACACTAGAGGATTAAGCTAAAAGAAGACTGAAGTTGCAATGATGCCTATTTTATACACCACAGTCAATAAAAATTGAACACAGCAATCTAATAAATGTTACACTGAAAACCAAGGCAACCTCAGCCAAAAAGATAAAAAAAAAAAAAAACTTGTCCCAAAAACACTCTTAGAATAAAAATACAGAAAGAATTGGATCTATGCAGCCTCCCACCCCAAAACAAAATAGTAAACACAGCTGTATTGTGAACTAAGGATGAAATGATCTTAGTCCATGCATAATCAAAAAATATTAATTCAAGCAAAAAGCCACAATTGTCAGAGGAGCCAAGAGGAGCGCTCAGTCTCAGGGTAGGGAACGCCCGACAGCTTGTGGAGCTGCCAGAGTCCGACTCTCCACCCCAGACCCTTAGAGCTGATGAAGTGCTTGGTATGTACTATGCAACGAGATCCAAGTTCAGATTACTCACAGGTCACAGCCAAACAGCACAACAGCGGCTCCAGCCCTTACTGCCTCCAGGGCTTAACGCCGCAAGGGCGGTTGGGCCGTCAATTTGTATCCGGTACCAGTCACGTGATGCGTCACGTGTGCGCAGGAGTCCCCGCCTCCTCCAGGAAGCAGGGGGAGCAGCAAGAGCAGAGCTCGCAGTGCTGCAGGGGAACAGATAAAATGCACGCACGTTGGAACGTTTACACGTTCAGTCCACAAAGCGCTCCTTCAAATGATTTCAGAACACCTTTGGGGAACCCCACAAGTGGATCTCTTCGCCACCAGTGTCAACCGGAAGTGCAAGAGATTGTTCTCAAGGGAATTTCCTCCAAGAGGAGCCTTAGGAGACGTGTTTGTGGTGGATTGGTCATTCCCACTGCTGTACACGTTTCCTCCAGTCCCCATCATTCCTCAAGTGTTGCAGAGGTTAAGGAGGTTCTGTTCCTGCATGATCCTCATTGCTCCGGATTGGGCAAGGAGAGCGTGGTACCCGGACCTTCTGGAAAAGTCCACCTGTCCTCCACACCGCCTTCCCCGCCGAAAGGGTCTGCAGTCCCGCGCGAGGGGGGGTGGGGGGTGGGGGGGGAAGAACTCAGGTTCTCCATCCAGAGGTCAAGACTCTCAACCTTCACGCTTGGTATCTGAAAGGGTAGGTATAAGGATTGGGACCTCCCGGATGATGTAATGGAGGTGTTGCTTTCGGCCAGGCAGCCTGCAACAAAATCCCTGTATTGTTGCCATAAGTTCTGCGACTGGTGCAGGGATCACAATGTTGATCCTTTTCAGTGCTCCATTCTATGCTTTTGTCTTTCTTGCTTTTTCCGTTGGCCCACAGGGGCCTTCAAGTGGGTACCATTAAAGGTTACCTGGCGGCGCTGTCTATCTTTAAGCGCTCGTCTGAATAATGTTCTTGCTTTAAGATTCCTTTTGATTTCTCAGTTTCTTAAAGGACTGACTAATGTATTCCCGCCGTCCCCTTTCCAGATGCCAGTTTGGGATTTGAATTTGCTTTTGAGATTTCTCATGGGTTCTCTGTTTGAACCTTTGCAGTCTTGTCCTTTGAGATTACTGTCCTTCAAGACTGTGTTCTTGGTTGCGGTTACTTCCGCTCGCAGGGTGAGTGAATTGCAGGCACTTTCATCTAAGCCACCCTTTACTGTGTTCCACAAGGATAGGGTTGTACTGAGGGTACGTCCTTCCTTTCTACCTAAGGTAGTGTCTGAATTTCATTTAAGCCAGAAAGTGGTTGTTAGGGAGAATTTTCATACTATGGCTAATTTCCCTTCCTTATAGAGTCCCCCAGCAGATTTGCTGGATTTGAATTGTTTGTTTCTTTTAACCTGCTAAGAGTGAGACTCTTGTTCTCACTCTTAGGCATTTCTGTTGTGTGTTCTAGGCGATTTTTGTGTTTAATGCCTATGGGATTTTCTCTCCCCCATAAGAACCATCTTTATTCACATGTGTCACACAGCACCCTCAGTGCAGTGACACAGGGGTGTCGTAGCGACCCCCAAACATAGACTCCATACCCTGGGACTCACTACTGTCTCCCAGGGCATGTAAAGTCCCCATTGACTTTACTAGTCAATTTTTATGAACTTAACCAGTACAACCCATCTTACTATGGAGGTCTGGAAGGGGTTAATAGTTTTTCCCCTATGTTCATTTTCGAGGGGGTACCTTAAAGTCCTTTTCTCTAAAGTTTCTGGCTGGTGGCAGTGGTTACTACCATAAATATTCAACCGCAAATATTTCTCTATGGGATTTTCCCACTGTTCTAGGCTACCACTTTTTCTGACAGCCTCCAACATACCGCTGGTGCATTTTAATTTTAACTTTGCTCTGGTAGGTTTTATTTGCCAGAACTTTAATAGAACTTCTTTCTGGTGTCTTTCTCTACGATCCTAACCCAGGTCGGGGATCCTTTGTTCGTCCGTTTGGCGGGCTTCTGCCCAGAAGCCCTCCTTCCGGCGCCACTGAGTCTGGGGTGGGTCCATTGTGTGGGAGGGGGAGTAGGACCCCTGGACAGGGTTGCCTCAGCAACCCATGTCGCACTCTATCCTGAAAGGCTGGAGGGTCTCCCGCCAAGATGACCACTCCACTGTGTGAGTGACAGCTAGGCTGTATGAATGGGGATCTTTTTGCATAAAAGCAGGGTCCTGAGGACTGGAAGGGCAAGACGTTACCACTGGAACTACAGAACCGAAGAGCAGAGAAGCCAAAGACACCTGCAACGACTACCACCACCGGTGAAGCCCTGCTGCAGCGTCTTGCCACTTTTCTCCACACGACGAGAGATCTTCATCTGAAAGAGCCTTCTTCCCTTAAGCTGGTGTAGCCAACCAGTTTGCCAATCGCCTTCCCGAACCTGCTGTGGTCGAATCGCCAGTGCCCTGTACTTGAAGACCGATAGCCAGGCAGCTATCAACCCGGACCGCGATTAAAAGGAGCGTACCTTTTAAACCTTGTTTGGCAGCACCGCGGCTGGTTTCATCCCTGGGTAGTGCAGTACCTCGAACCTTCCTCCACGACAAGAGCCTCTCTTCCTCTGCTGGATCACCCGAACTGCAGGAACTACCAGGAACATCCGCCACCGCAGGAGCCACTTCTTCATTTTAAAGGTACATTGTTCCGCCAGGCCGCCCTTTCTTCGTGGTAGTGCTAAAGGTGTTTTAAATCCTTTTTCTACCTGTTGGGTTGGCCGCCCCTCTCTCTTAACATTGTCTTTCGCTTTCTGCATCCACCTTTTCAACATCGTTAACCAAAGACTTGACTGCAGCAACAAGAACATTTTGCTCCTGGGCCCTTGCCCTGTACCATTAACTCTGGCACAGGCCTACTGACTCTGGTCACCTTTGTTAGACCTGCTTTCTCGAGATTGATTCTCCATTCGAACTGTGTGGTGCAACCCTTTCTTAGAACTACCCTTTCCTTCCCACTACATAATCATTGTGAAATGTCATTTTGCTCAGTTTTCCTTTGAAGTATTGCCTATACTGATGCACTGTCTTGCTGAACTGGTTCACAACTGATGGAAAGTGTTGCTAGGGTGTATAAGAACCTATTTCTAGATAACTTGTGTTTTCACTGTGCCGTTTAACTCAGTTTTCACTCTGGTTCACTTGGTCTACAATGTATATAGAGAGTGTGTATATTTTTCTATTGACTTAATTTAACTTGCTTGATACGTGTGATACATGGGTTTTCTTAGAAGTGTATAAAATAAATATAAATCTACTTTTTAACTACAAAGCTTTGGTTAGCGTTTCCTTGTGCCATAGTACAGTAGGCCTATTGTGTAAACCATGAATACAGCTCATCTCCCTCTTTAGGTAAGTCTGACTGCTCAGCCACAGCTACCAACTAAATCTTTGTGGTACAGACTGATACCAAAGGGGATTTGTTGCTCTCACCAGTAGTCCTAATCTGGTGTAGTGCTCCCTAAGGGGAACTGCGCTGGATTCTGCCTAACTGTGGTTCTTCCTTCTTTAATTGCATTTACTGCATTCTGTAATTATGTGATTACTTAATTTGAAAACACCATGCATGAGTTCTCACGCAGAGAAGCCTTTCTATATTGATAGGAATGGGTAATCACTATGGTATTGAAGTAAATGATATTTTGTTTTGTAAAATTATCATTCAATAATTATAGATTACCTTATGTTCTAGATTCACTGCACCTGATGAAGGGAAGTGTTCCCGAAACGTGTTGTACCAACTTATTTGCAAATATAAAGAACTGCTACTTAAGGACTAGTTTTGATTGAATCTTTTGTTTATGAATGTTTACACTATCATTTATACACACGAATTGTGATACTGTTCACTGGCTGATTTCCAGCACAAAGGTGTGCAGGGGACGGGAGTGCCTGAGATTATTCGGATAACCTGTTGTACTCTGTTCATATCCTACTCCGTGTCAGGGTAGTGCTACCTCCCCCACGCACCCAAATTCTTGTTTAAAATTGGATTAGCTTTCTACTCATTTCATAAGTACTAGGTGTGCCACTATACAACACTTGTATGTTAGTAATCTTCATTCTATGTCAAGACTGTAGGCGAGCATTATGCTTGTTCAAAGCTATATATCACTGTTGCAACAATCTCAGACACTGGCTTAAAATAAAAGGTCTTAAACGTAGTATCAGAAGACCAATAAGCCGGCTTCATAATGTCCTGTAAAGACACTCCTGGTTCATATGCTCTGGATGCCATAGCGCCTCTAGCTGAATGTGTGCGAAGCACACTGAACTCTATACCAGCCAATTGCATGACTTCCCTGACCCACCTGACAGTCGTGGCGGAGGCCGCCGCGTATTAGGGTTTCCTACGCGCAATGAGCAACTGGGTCAGACCTCGCGGCCGAACACTAGCCATCGCCGCCTCATAATCTTTAATGCACATCGCCACATAGAGCATGCGCTTATCTGGGAAATAAGGATACACGATCACTTTGGAAGTAGCTAAACTGAACGCTACTCCTTCTGGAGAGAAAATCTTTTTGTCTAGCTCCAGCGCTTTCACATCTGATACCCTCCTACAGGCTACTAGACAGAGCAACATTTCTAACTTCCCCGATAGTCCTGACATTGACAGCCCACTGTGTTTGGCCAGCAAACAAATAAGGGAAGCACTTCTACATCCCATAAAACTGGAGGCTTAGGCAGCTTCACACCTCTCAAAAACCACACCACTGCAGGGTGTTGCACTATTGGCTTTCTGTCCACTTTCTCGTGCCTGGCTGATATTGCTGACCTGTAAACTCTGAGCGTCCTGAAGGTGTGCCTGTCTTGTGACCAGTCGGGTAAATAAATTGAGGACCTGTACTACAGGTGCTGAAATGGGATGAATACCTTGTTGGCTGCACCAGCTCTCCCATTTGTCCCATGCAACGCCATATCTCTAAAGTGTGAAGGGGACCCATGAGTCCCTGATGAATTCAGCTGCGAAATTCCTGGCAGTTCCCATCTCTTCCTGAAACCCTGCACACTAATAGCTGCAGACTCTTTGAGTCGATAAGCAGGTGTGTTGGGCCGGCCAGGTTCCACAGAAGGTCCCACCTGAACGGAATCATCCTCGGAAAATCAGGGGAAAGTTCCATCACTACTGGAAACCACACCTGGGATTTCCACAACGGCATTACCACTACTACTTCTACCTCTTCCCTCCGAACTTTCGCTAATAATCTCATCAACATGATGAAGAAGGGAAAGGTGTAATGGACTACCCCAGTCCAACTGTTAACAAAAGTGTCCATTTCCAAAGCTCCAGGATTTATCCTCCAAGTGAAGTATTTGGGAGTCTGAGCGTTCAATCTGGACGCAAAGAGATCGATGTCGAATGGCCCCCACTTCTCCTTCAGCTTCATAATGACTGATGGATGTAACTTCCAGTCGCTGGAGTCTACGAGATGGCGTGAGTTCCAGTCCGCCACCATGTGTTGCTCTCCCGGCAGATACTCTACCGTCTGGCGCGTTGTGTATAGGCGCATTATAAATGCCACATCATATCACTGTTTCTCTCTAGGCAATGATGCCAAAGGTTTTTCGCTAACTCGGGACAACATTTTCGACTTCATACCTCCCAGCTGGTTTATGTGCCAGACCGCTGAGATGTTGTCCATCTTCAGCAGAATGTAGCAATTGACTTTGTCCTTGGCAAAGGTGCGAACTGTGAAGGAGCCAGCTGGCAGCTCCAGACAATTTATGTGCAGCTGTAATTCTTCTTCGGACGACTTGCGTCCTGTCTGTGCAGAATCACCTGGCACCCCAACTGGCCCTGCACACATCTAATTCTATCACTGGCTCTGGACCATCGCCGAGAATAGTCCAGCAGTTCCACGCTTTCATATTCTGCAACCACTGCTCTAGCTTTGACCGTGCATCTTCGTCCATTGGGACTGACTGGTGGTATCCGACACCCCCCTGTAGGTGCCTGGTCTTTTACCTCTGTAAGGCCCAGTAATGCAACAGCCCCGGAAAAATCGCCTGAATTGACGCTGCCATAAGACCCACTACTCTGGTCAGATTGCAAATCTAAATATTCCTCTCCCTGTTCGCAGTCATCAGCTCTTTCTTGATGGCCTTCAGCTTTTGCGCAGGCAGCTCGAGGTCCATCACAAACCCAAAGAACTCCATCCTCTGCCTGGGTTTTAGCTCTGATTTTTCTAGATTGAACAGAAACCCGAGGCAAGTGATCAGAGTGCAAATCCAGCGTACCTGCTCCTGAAGCACAGCGCTGTCCTGTGCTTGGATGAGAATATCGTCCAGTTAGATGATAATTTTGATCCGCCAACTCCCTTTTTCGGATGGCCAGCAGCCTAATCAATTTTGTAAATGCTCAAGGCACCAAGGCCAATCCAAATAGTAGGCACCTTAATTGCCAACTTTCTCAGTTCCAACGGAAACAAAGGAACCTCTGGTGCTCTGTCGCTATCGGAATGGTAAAGTAGGCATCCTTCAGATCCAACCTTGCCAACCAGTCTCCCCGTCCCCTCCATCTTTAAATGTTTTATATCAGCCATCCGTTCAGCTCCTTCAAATTGATTACAGGCTTAGCTTTCCTGTGCACCAGAAACCTATTGCTGTAAAAACCCGGCTCCTTAGTGTACAGCGCTCTATCGCTCCCTTTCTTGCTAGACTGCAACTCTGCTTGCAATAAACTAATTTCCTCTTGCGCTTTATGGATCGGCTAGCGCTCTGCGCAGGTATGCCTACGAATTCTAGGCGCAAACCTGTCACTGCTTGTAGCACCCAGGAATTACTCGATAATTCTTGCCATTTGTTTAGAAACAAGGTTGTCCTGCCCCCTACTGCGGGAAGGTCTCCGCTCTGCACACTTACTTCCTGAGGCACTCTGTTGTCTTAAGGTGCTTCTCCCTCTGTGCCCTCTGGAGTGTCTGGTCCTTGCCAGGGGAGTGGGTAAGGGAGTCGGGGAGGCGTTGCACCCCATTCGCATGAGTTTGCGCCTCTACAGGCTCCTCCGTATCCTTGGCCCTTCATTTCAGGTCCATAGTTTTGGCTAGCGGTCCTGCCAGGGCCAGAACCTTGTTCTGGCAGCCCTTCCAGGCTCGATCTACGGCCTTCCGAATGACTCAACATCTTTGTGACAAAGGTCACTATTTTGGAGTCTATTTCTGGAGTGTCCTTGACTTTGCCTGGCAAGTCCAGCCTAGGACGTTCAGCTCTCATGCAGAAGCGCACCTCCCGGTCTAGCATCTTTCGGATTCAGTGCGCTATGTAGAGAGCCACCTTGGGCGAGGGCACCGCCTTCGTTGACTTGGGCTGCCTGATGACTTCCGGGTCCAACATATCGACTGCTGTCATCCTTCTCTGCTGAGGTATTTTTAGTTGAGTGCTTTTGTGACACCTGCTGGTCTATAAATGCATCCTTGTCATCAGACGAGTATCTGCCGTCGTCTTCGCCTGTGTTAGCTGCCTCTGGGGTAGGGGTTAATAGGTGCCGCACCGTTGTCTTTTGTAAAAATGCATTCTTCAATTTACTGAAGGCGTCGAGTGTTAGGGAGAATTCTCATAAAACTGCTAATTCCCTTCACCTTAGAGACCCCCAGCAACTTTGCTGGATTTTGAGGTGTTGTTTTTTTTTACCTGGAAAGTGTGAGCCTTTTTTCCCACTCTGGTATTTTGATGTGCGTTTTACATTTGTGTTCTTTGATTATGGAGTTTTAGACCACTCCGTAGGCATCATCTTTTCATGTGTGTTACACAGCACCTTCAGTGCAGTGACACAGAGATGTCTTTTTAGACTTCCCAAAGGTTTAAATACCTTCTCTGGGATAAACTACTGTTTCCCAGAGAATGTAAAGTGAAATTGAGTCCTTGTTTGTGTGCTTTGGCGGGCTTCAGGACTGATGTCTCTGGCGTCTGAGTGTCTGGGGGGGGGCAGGAAGTGAGGGCAGGAAGTGAGGGCGGTGCCTGAACCTCCCCGTGCTTAGTCTCCTAGGAGACCCAAATGCACTCTGGCGTGATTGGCTGGCTGACTGTCTGGCAAGGACAGCCACCCTGCTGGGCGAGGGACAGCTAGGCTGGAATGAAAGGGAGAAAACTGTTTAAAAGGTGAGTCTCTTGGACTGGAAAGCAGAGTTGACCACTGGAACGAAAGAACCGAAGACGAGCTGGAAGAGGAGGGCTGCTGCAACTCCTGGACCGTTGGTTTGCCCGGTGAAGCCCTGCTGCAGGTCCGAATTGCCAAACTCCATTCGACAGAGAAGCTCCTTCAAGGCCTGCTTCTTCCTTTGAGTTGGTGGGACCAATCAACGCATAAGACACCGGGATGGCATTCTCAAGGCTGGTTAGGATTAACCAGGGAGAGGGACACCAGTTTGTGTTCTTGAATCTACAGCTACTGGAACTGAAGTGACTCAATGTTTTCTTTCTTCAACAATCCTGTGCAATGCAGGAGTCCCCCTGACATCCTCCCTCTTGTGCCCACTAATGAGGCTCAGGAACAGGGAGATCTACAGGACCTGCCAGGAACCACGACTTCAGCAACATTTGTTTTTTTCATACAAAGGTACTGTGCCAACCTGATTGAGAGAACGCCACTCTTGCAGTGAAAGTTTGTGAAACGTTCCCAACTTGCAGGCCTAATCGGCTTGTGACCCGACAAATGATCCTTTTTCGTCTAAACTACTTCTGAGAACTTTTGCAAAGACTTTACCGTTTGATAACAGAACTGCCCTTTCCTATCCAGAACACTAGCCCATTGACTTTGGCCTGGCCTATGGACTTGAATTGAACTCCTCTGGTGAATTGAAACTATTTGCACTGCCTAGAAAGTATATGTGATCTATTCTACTTACTTTTGTCCTTTTTGCTCACTGATAAGTAACTGAACTGCCATTTGGCTCCTATTTCAAGGGAGCTCAAACTGTCTCAGAAGCTTCGTTTTGTATTGAAGTGTAGGGGTATATAATATTAAGTTGCCTTCTTTACTGAAAGGTTTTCTAAATGATTTTGTAATAAATTACTAAGTGTTTTTACCAAGAAACCTTGAGGATTGAAATTCCTCTTGTGGTATCGGGTAATAAAATTGCGGCAAAAAATGTTGCTGGTAAAAAAAACTTGCAGCAAAAAGGTGTACCCAATTATACCATTTAAGGGGAGCAGGGGTTGCAGGGGTGTCCCCCGCTCCCTTTAAATGGTATAATGGGTCCGGGGGTTGCAGGGGTGTCCCCCCGCATCCTTTACATGATTGGCGCAAAAATCCACTGCATTTTTGCCACAATATTTCGTATTCACAGCCATTTTTGCCGCGATTTTAAGACGTGGAACCCTACTTGTACTGCTCACATTCACTCTTGAGATAAGCCTGGCTGCTCAGCTCGCTACCAAAAACTGTGTGGTACAGACTTCTACCAAAGGTTGGTTTGGCCAACACCTGTAGTCCTAATTGTGGGTTGTGGTTCTGCCTAACCTTGACCACCTCACGGGGCTCATTGTTATCCTCCTCCAACTCCAGAGTTGGGGTGTCTGGCAGATGTACCCTCTCCTGGGCTGTTTGCCCTTCTCCTCCTGTGCCCTTCGACACCTGTACTTTTGGCTAAGATGGGCTCAAGAACTGCTAGTCGTTCTTGAATTGGTTTCACCCCTTGGAAAACTGCCATTACTAGAGTGACTGGGGATTTTCTTAAAGCTCAGTGACAAATCTGTCCGCATCTGGGACGTCCTCCATCCATTCTTCCTCACTCCGGGGGATGCTCCTAGACGCCATGGCCCACTCAGGTTGATGCACAATGCGTTTGAACTCAGCAAGCTGCTGCTAAACTTCATAGTTAGGAGTGCCAGGTGTAGTGTACTGCTTGTTGAACTAAATAGAGCCAACCTTGTGCTTGAACTCAGCAAGCTGCTCTGAGGGCCATCTGCTCTTGCAGAACACTCTGCTTGTTAAGGTGGTGTCTCTACACTAGCGTGTCAATTCGAACGATGCACTGATATTCGTTTGACAGTAAACAGTACTAATAGCCACTCGTTTTTCACGTGTAAAGTCCTCGAAACAGTAAGCGTCCTGCTGACTTGGTGTTGTAGCAGGGAAGCTGCTGTGGCATATGCTCATCGTTCTGCAATGTATAGAGTGAGATTTCCTGGCAACTTGCAAGATGAATTTCCCACATTAATTGAAAGCGTGCGCGCTATATCAAGTTAGTCAAATACACATTCAAACATCAACATAGAGAGAACCCAATACCCCACTTATCTGTGAATGAGCAGCTAAAGGAAAGAGGAAGAGGGACCCAGGCAGGATGTGGGTCATAATGGAACCATGATTGTTGGAAGTTGGAACACACGGGACTACAGAAAGCAAGGGACTTGTGGGGTTTTGTAGTCCCTTGAACTTTTATTTTGTTAGACGTAAACACGTAAATGATTTTAGAAATTGTAATGTTTTTGTTTGAAGAGTCTAAATAGCCAATGTATATTCAAATAATTTCACACTTCATTACAGTTTCTAAAATGGGCAATTCTCATTGATGAAAACTAAATGCAAAGCCTCTAAACTAATACAACACAAAGTACTATTGAACACGTAGGTAGTTTTGCAGCAAAGGCTAACCAGCCTTACGAGGAGATGGTAACAAAGAATTTCTTTTTTCTAATAATATTGGGTCCTGTAATCACAGAACTTGGAAAGCTGGAAAATAGGTTGACTTTGTCGGGATGATGGAGACTGGTATAATCATTGCAATATTTTGCCGGAGTTGAGGTGGATTTCTTTTTTTAAATTATTTTATTGCTTCTAGTGCTATTAAAGATTTCTCTTGGAGCAACTTTTCCTCCATATTCTATGGATTACCACATTTTGTTGCTTTTATTTTTATACCATGTCCTAACTTTTTGCAATGAAGTGAGCCTTTTGCTTGCTTGTTATGGGGAAACTGACTAGTGCTTCAAACTGTCAGTACTGGGAAACTGATATGTCAATTAAATGCGCCTGTACACAACTGCTTCTAGATGCGTTTCCCTTTCCCTTTTTCTTTTTACATGTCATCTATTTTGGATAACTTTGTCATGTGGCACACAGCACCTTACAGTGCAGTGCAATGGGGATACTTTTGTATCGCCCTAGACTACACTCAGAGGATTCTTTGGTTACTTTTAAATGTGCCTAAAGACAAGCTGGTGGCAGCAGTTACTTTTTCACTATTTGTACTGTATTTTATTTTAGGTCTCTCGCGTTAACCACGTTTGGCTACTAACTTTGGCTAGTGTCCTAACATAGCCGTGCCACAAGGGTTTTCGTTTGTTTTTTGCCCATTTTGTCTTTTAGCCTTCTCCTGCCTTGCCAAGTCAGGGAAATCCTTTTACGGTCCTGCATTTGCCCGGGATGGTGCTTTTAGTTGGCTAGTTGTGAAGAATCCTGCAGATCCCTCACTGAAACCCTTTCTAAAGTCACTGAGGGTCAATGAGTTGCTCGCCATTCATGACTGCAGCATGGAGTAAATCCTATTGATTGCCTGATAGTCTTGATCATAATCGTTGGACAATTTTAAAAAGATTTGAGAATCGTCGACGTAATTGGTGTAAGTTACGCCGACACCATCTAACAAATCAAAGAGGCCTGGTATAAATCTAAAAAAAGAATTGGGGATAAACATGATCCCTGGGGGACGCTACAGTCGACATTCACTGGACAAGCATAGAAATATAACCCAACTAGCCTCCTCTTGTATCTTGTGTTGCATGAGTGCCTGTATATGTTGTCTGATTCAATTGCTGTGCGAGTTAACCCTGCATGATGATAAAATGTTGGTGCCTGTGAGTGAATGTTACATTAGGGTCAGTTGGGACCTTAGCTGTTATGCCTGATTTATGGGTGGTTGGTGTGCTCTTTTGTCTCATTTTAAACTGTAACTGGAGCTTCGCACGTGCAGTATGAATAAAGCAATGTGCTTTTATAATTGCTTGCTCCCTGCCTGTTTTTGTGCTGAGCATGCAACTTATGAAACACAACACCCTCTCCAGATATCAGGTGCTCATTAGTAGCCCCCTAGTACTTTAATTTGGCACTGGTCACCAAAGGGGTTGGTTGCCACTTTTTCATCATAGGACTTAACGTTTCAATTGTTTACCTGACTTACTTAAACTACAATCGCTCCAAGTTTACAGATTTATTTGAAATGTTTCTTGCCTTAAACATTCCAGTACTTCCATTTAGTGCTCTTCGCCCGCTGATGAACTGGATTTTGCTCAATACATGACCTAGAGAATGTTGCACCATTTCTCAGCATGGGGTCGGGCATGGATTCACATGCTCATGAATATTCCCTGTCAGGCCGGGAATCCTCGGTATAGAAAAAAATCAGTATCAGTTTTGTTTCTGATCTGTCTTTCTTAGTAGTAACCAATCGCTGGTGTCTGGGTCATACTGCCCCCAGCCAATGACTGCCCTCTGGCAGCCATCCTCAGATTTTTACCGCACGTTCAAGTGTTGGGAGTCCTCGTGCTGTAGCTCTCGAGCTTTTGCTGCGTTTTTGCGCTTTTTCAGGAGTTTTTTCTAATTTTTCGGTTAAATGGAGCCTCAAGCTCCACCGTTTCTACATCCGATCAACGGGGATCCGTTCAAGGGTGAAGTTTTCGTCGAGTTGCGCTTTTGGAGGATTCCAGAAGTTCCGAGGCCTACCCCGGACATGGCCCAGGAGAAAGGAAGCTTGACGCCCGGGAAGCTGTTCAGGACCTGCCCTGGATGCCAGCTTCAGAATGTTTTCAAGGAGGATGAGCATTCGTTATGCCTCTACTGTCTCCATGAGGACAAGACGCACACGGAGAAGGACTGTGAGTTTTGTGGGAACATGTTGGAGCGGACCATGAAGGATCGCCACCTCCGTCTCGCCAACTGGCTGGAAGGGAAGAGCCCATCAGGCGAGAAGAAGAAAAAGAAGTCTGAGCGGTCTTCTAAGTCCTGTGAGGGCGCCCCGGCGACAGAGGCCCAACAAAAGGCTAAGCACTGCGAGTCCGCGGGCACCGGGAGCGCCGAACGGTCGGGCTCCTTGGCTGCCAGGCAGGGCGCATCCTCCCCGGCGCCATCAACCACGAGCCAACGCTCTGGCTCGGGTAAGAGGAAGTCCGAGAACCCGGCGAAGCTTCTGGAGAGGCCCCGGTCGATCTCGAAGATTCCAGCAGAGGGGGAGTGAGGCTTGGACCCTTCCCCCAAGGTGAAGGCCCCGGGCGTCCAAAAGGTGACGATGGCCTTAATTCACCCTGCTAAGACCTCGATTGAGGATGTCGCCGCGGCCCTGGCTCAGCCTGTAGAGGCTACACCAGTGGAGGCGCCCTCAGGACCCAGAGTTTCCCTGCCACCGCGGAGGGAGTCGTCTTTCAGGCCCATTGAGAAGACCCCCACAAAGTCCTCTTTGGAAAAGGTGGGGGAGGGGCTGGTGGCCATTGTGGATACAGACACAACCTCTGAAGAAGAGCTCATCGAAGTCGTGGAAGAGGCCCAGCCCATCGGGAGGGATCCCGACGAGGGCGACGACGAGAGCGACGGTGTCGCCGACAAGGCTCCTCAAGAGCCCTCACGCCCGTCGTTTCCGGTGCCGCAGGACACTGCGGCGGCCATTTTGTCAGCGATTCAGTCCTTCTGCTCGGAGATAAGGACAAGGTTGCCCCTTCCCCCGACGGAGGTACCTGAGCCAGACCCGATGGGGGAACCGGAGCCAGGACCTTCGGAAAGTCCACCGCATAAGAGGATGACGCATCCTACGCCACCTCTCCCACCTCTGCGGCCTGCTCTGCCTTCCCCCGGTCTACTACCCACGGGGATGATACAGGCACGGACACGGCTACGACAGGTACAGATGACGACGGGACGTGTCCCCCGTCACCCCCTGCTCGGGCATCCCCGCCCAACGAGATTGGATCCTTTCATGCCATGATTTCCAGGGAATCCAAGCTTTTCCAGCTCTGCCCAGAAGAGAAGAAGGGTTCCTTTACCAACGGCGCGAGGCTAAAAGGAAGACGGTCCTTGCCTTACCGCTTCTTGATGACATCTGGGATGAGAGGCTCGCCCTCCTCAAGAACCCTGCCACGGCAAAGAGGGACCGGTACGAGAAGAAGTACCGGGTCCCCGACGCTGCCCCCTTGTGCCTTCGGGCACAACCTTCCCCGGATACGGTCGTCTCGGCGGCTGAAAAGAAGAAAGCTGGGGGGGCATCGGCCTCGACATCAACTTCCCCGCCGGACGGCGCGGGCAGGAAGTTGGACACGATGGGACGACGCATCATCTCATCCGCAGCGACGACTATCAAGGCGGCCAACGCCCTGGATATCGTAGCCCGCTACGACAGGGAGTTGTGGTTCATAATAGCCCCTCTGTTAGACTTCCTTCCGGATGCCAAAAGGGCTGAGGCCCTTGAAATCCTACAGTTGGGTGAGATTGCTTCGGACCACGCCATCATGGTGGCAACGGACATCGCCGACACCGGTTTCCGTCAGTTGGGCAATGGCGTTTGCTTGAGACGACGAGGATGGCTCAAGGCCACGGATTTCCGCCAGGACGTACAAACCAAGGTGTTGGACATGCCCTTCGACGGGAACAACCTGTTTGGGAAGGCGGTTGATGAGTCCCTTCAGGCCATCAAGACAGACACAGAGACTGCCCGGGCACTGGGAGTGCTCCAACGACGACGGCCGTCCTTTCGGAGCTCTGGAGGCAGACAAGGTGCCTCCAAGGGATCCGGCAGTGGCTCCTCCGCATACCACCAAGCGGCAAGATCTTCGTCCCAGGAAGCCTACAGGGGACGCGGCAAGTCAGGTGGTGCCCGTCGTCGTCGACAGGGAGGTCAAGGAGGCAAGGCGGCCTCCAAACAAGATTGAACTGACCGTGGGGTCGGGCCCCCGCCGAAGCACCCCGGTGGGAGGCCGGCTGGCGAGGTTCGTCAGCGTGTGGGAGTCCATCTCCACCGACCATTGGGTGCTGGATGCCCTGGCCCAAGGGCACGCCCTCGAGTTTCAGAAGAGGTGCCCTCGCGTTCCACCCGTGGCCAGGAAGGAAAATCACGTCCCTCAACTACTGTTGGAAGTAAGGGCAATGCTCAAGAAGGGTGCCATCGAGCAAGTCCCAAAGAGGCTTTGGGGCTCCGGAGTTTACTCAAGGTACTTCCTCGTAAAAAAGAAGACCGGAGGATGGCGCCCCATCCTGGACCTACGACGACTGAACAAGTACATCAAGGCGCAGAAGTTCCGTATGGTCACCCTCCAGCACGTGCTGGGACAGCTGGAGGAGGGCGATTTCCTGTCGTCGTTGGACTTGGAGGATGCATACTTCCACATCCCCATTCTAAAAAGACACCGAAAGTTCCTCAGGTTCGTGGTCCAAGGGCGGCACTACCAGTTCAAGGCCCTCCCGTTCGGATTGAAGTCAGCACCCAGGGTGTTCACCAAGTGCCTCGCACCGGTGGCGGCGCGGCTGCGCCTACAGGGGATCCACATCTACCCCTACCTGGACGACTGGCTCATCCGGGCAAGGACGAGGGAGCTCGCCGTGGACCACACTGCGAAGACCGTCCAGATGCTCACGGACCTGGGATTCTCCATCAACTTTCCAAAATCCCACCTGGTTCCGTCGCAAGTGGCCCTGTTTCTGGGAGCCAAGCTCGACACAGTGGCGCGGCTGGTCTCGCCGTCGGAGAAAAGGACCAGGACCATTCTGGGCAAGGTGCAGCATCTGCTGGCCACAGACATGGCCAGGGTAAGATCCATCAAGTCCCTCCTCCGGAGGATGTCCTCCTGCATTTATCTGGTGTGCCTTTGCAGGCTTCGGAAGAGCCCCTTACAAGAGTTCCCCCACGCCCGCTGGATCCAGTCGACGGGCAGCTTCGAGGACAGGATGCCTCTCAACGAGACGTTCCGTCGGGCGATCCGGTGGTGGGGTTCCAGCTCCCATCTGTCGGCGGGCACAGACTTTCAGATCCCAGCTCACCAGGTGACGGTGACGACGGACGCCTCCCTGGAAGGTTGGGGAGCGCACTCCGGAGATCTTCATGCGAGAGGCCTTTGGCTCCCGGAGGAGAAGTCACTCCACATCAACATTTTGGAGCTCTGCGCAGTGTTCTGGGCCCTCAGGTCCTTTCTCCCGTCCCTCAAGGGCAAGGTGGTGAGGTTCTTCACCGACAACACCACCACGATGTTCCACATCCGGAAGCAGGGCGGAACCAGGTCCCCGGCCCTATCCAAGGAAGCCCAGGATCTGTGGCATTGGGCCGTCGCCCAACGAATGTTTCTGGTGCCTCTTCATCTGGCAGGAATAAAAAACACGATCGCGGACTCACTCAGCAGGGAGCTCTGCTCGTGCCACGAGTGGGAACTACGCAAGGATCAAGTGGATCGACTCTTCCGACGATGGGGCGAACCCCAAATCGATCTCTTCGCGACGGCGACGAATTCCAAGTGCCGGAGGTTCGCCCAGCAGGTTCCCCCAGCCGAGGAGCATGGGCGATGCTTTCTCGTTCCCCTGGGACGGCCTATTTCTTTATGCATTCCCTCCGCTGCCGTTGCTGTTCCGGCCCATCAACCAGCTCAAGAGGTCCCGGTGCAGGATGATCCTCGTCGCACTGGCGTGGCCGAGACCGATCTGGTTCCCGGACCTTCAGGACTTGTCAACGTCCACACCAGTCAAGCTGCCGACGGACGCAGACCTTCTCTCCAGAGAAGAGGCGCCATTCTTCACCACAACCCGGAGTCGCTGAACTTGCAGGCCTGGGTCCTGCAGCACTATAGTTTGGAGGGTACAACACCTCGGCCGACTGCAGAGAGGGTCTTGTAAAGGCCAGGGCGTCCTCAACTCTCAAGTGCTATGGACATAAATGGAAGAGGTTCTCTGTCTGGTGCCGTGCACAGAAGATTAACCCTCTGCGGATTACGGCCCCTCAAGGACTGCCGTACCTACTGTCGCTGGCCAAAGCTGGACTGGCTCACGCCTCCATCAAAATACATCTGGCTGCAATCTCCCGATATACCAGGACTGCGGGACGGGCGTCCTTGTGGTCTCATCGCCTGGTGAAAGAATTCATGAAGGGACTGTTCCGATCATTTCCGCCGGTGAAGGCTCCTGCCCCGGCGTGGGAGCTTAATGTGGTGCTGACCAGGCTCATGGGGGCCCCATTCGAGCCTATGCATTCGGCACCTCTGAAGTTCCTGTCATGGAAGACCGCTTTCCTCGTGGCCATCACCTCCGCACGACGAGTGGGAGAGATCCAAGCCCTATCTTGCAAGCCTCCATACTTGACTTTTCATGACACGAGGGTGGTGCTGAGGACGCACCCCTCCTTTATGCCCAAGGTGCCGTCGGACTTCCACCTCAACAAGCCCTTGGTGTTGCCAGTTTTGTCGCCGGCCGAGAGGACTTTGCACTCGCTGGATGTAGCTAGAGCGCTGAAGTTCTACGTGGACCGCACAAAGAGTTTTCGGAAGAAGTCACAGCTGTTTGTGAACTTTGGGGACTGTGAATCAAGGGAAGGCTCTCTCGAAGACTTCCATTTCCAGATGGCTCTCCGGCTGCATCATGCACCGCCACCGGTTGGCGAACTGACCGCTGCCCGGCCGTCCGAGAGCCCATTCGACCAGAGCGATTGCTGCTACCACGGCGTTCCTGTCTGGTGTGCCCCTGCTAGACATCTGCAGGGCTGCGGCGTGGAGGACCAAGATTCTACTGCGTCGATCGGGACTCCAGGGAGGAGTCCAGGGTCGGCCAAGCAGTGCTGCGCAACCTGTTCGCCTAAGGTGAGCCTGGTGAGGAGGTAAGAGATGCTTAATGTTGAGTTGTTGTATTGCTTAATGTTGAGCCTGTTGCCACCTCCTGTGGTTGTGCATGTGTGTACTGCTATGTATTCTCTTATTCATGAGCATGTGAATCCATGCCAGACCCCATGCTGGAGAAGGAACAAGTTACTTACCTGTAACTGTTGTTCTCCAGCATGGGTCTGGCATGGATTCACATGCGAACCCTCCCGCCTACCCCTCTGCGGCTCTTCACTTGGTCATACTGCCACTTGGCGTGCTACCAAATCTGAGGATGGCTGCCAGAGGCGGGGCTTTGTGAGAAGGCAGTCATTGGCTGGGGGCAGTATGACCCAGAGACCAGTGATTGGTTACTACTGAGAAAGACAGATCAGAAACAAAACTGATACTGATTTATTTCTCTACCGAGGATTCCCAGCCTGACGACGGGGAATATTCATGAGCATGTGAATCCATGCCTGACCCATGCTGGAGAACAACAGTTACAGGTAAGTAACCTGTTCCATAGCTGCACTGTTTTATTGTACTACATGTAAACCTGCATGAATGCTGTCAGGAAAGTATTAGACTCCTGTTTATAAAGGACTAGGCATTTGAGTATTTCTTGCCAGTTTTTTGATTTGTGCAGACGTGTAATTGTAAAAAGAAAGGCCACATCAACTGGTTGGTATAGACTACTCTACTGCTGTGATCTACTAATGCCTCTGCCCTTCATTGTCAGAGTACCCACTTTACCAGATCCAAGGCAGCAGCGTCTTCCTTAGTCAGACAAGAGGTGCTTTTGTGGAGCTATCAAGGTTGTCTTTGACCCTCTATTTAGAAGTCTGTGTTCTTAATCTTCATAGCAACTGCTGCCTCCGTTTTTCTTTCTTGATTTAATCGGTTTGTAAAGAACAATTGTTGCTATTATAACGTTAGTGGTGTTCCACGTATTCACCTCGAAAGGATGAAGGCCAAGTACCTTTTATCAAGATTCTGACCTGTGAACTGCACGTTTATCACAGATTACAGCAGTGAGTTTTAAACTCAGTGAGCTATCTGACCTGTTTAGTTGCCACTGAGCTACACTACCCATCCCCAAGATGTATGTGGCCTTGTGCCCTAAAGTTTACCAAAGTTCCATATAGTTTGTGAGAAGGGGGAAAATTGGTGTAGGGCTTCTGGGGTCCAAGTGGTAGAGGACAGGTTGTTCTAACTAACAAAAGTGTCCCCAACTTTCGGAGTGCTTGCACAAGCAAGCCACAGCAAAGCTAAACTGTTGTAAATGTTTCTATAAGTTATCAAACTTAAAAAATTGAGTTTAGGGGTTCAGGTAAATATTGTTCTAATTCACCACCGTACTCCGATTCTTCTTAGCACTTGGCAGGTCTTCTGAAGAGGGTCCAAGGTTGCTTTTCCCGCTGTCTGCTTCAGCACTTGATGCCCGAGCACTTTTCCTGTTGGTAAAAATGCTGGCGCAAGGTCTTCAGGATGGAGAATGCAGAAGAACTCGATGCAGGGTATGTCTTTGCACAGGACTGGACATGGGGGAGTGGGGGGGAGTAGTTTTGATTGACTGACATTAATGCACAGCGACGCAGGACGACACACATGCCGTGGTCAGACTTCGCCTCCTATCCCGTGTCCCTGTGATGCTGGAACCACAACATTTGGCAGAGGTGAGTCTTGTAGCACAAACTGGCGATTTCCCCCAAGTTCCAGGCCGCAACTTGGAAATAATAACATCTGCAGCAGGGTAGCCCAAACTCTAAACTGGTCAGCCACTGGGTGTCAGGAATCAGGGTAAGGACATGCACTCACAAGGGAACGTCTGTGCCAGGTGTTATCGAGCTAAAAACACAGAGCATACACCCATTGGAAACTATACATGCTCTTTACTCTCAAGACGCTCACCATTCCTGTCTCAGTAAAAGTTGTCATGGCGATAGGGTATGCTTTCTCAGCTAAGTCATTCACATGGAAGTGGTTCAACAGCCGTGGGTTGCATTACAGACGCGCACGTGGGGCTACTTTAACCCGCCCCAACTGCTGACGGGCACTTAGGATTGAATTACAGACCCGTCTTGCTTTTCGCTACCTGAATCGTCTTAGTGCCTTGAAGTTCTGTATTCCCATGCCTTGGTTGTTACTACATCCTCATTTACTGGTTTACGTATCCTGTCCCTTCGACCTCCTTGCCTCCCGTTTTGGTGTCCTTGAACCTTTTGTCCTTCCCCTTTTTGAAGCGGACTTCCTCTGTTTATGCATTCCTGTCCTGCTCTGCCTGCACGTTGCCAGACCCAGAAAGCCTCACAGACTCCCTCCTGCTAGTCGTTTGGATATTGACTCTGCCCGCACGTTGCCGCTCCCGGAAAACCTCACAGACTCTCTCCTGTTCTCCCAACACTGGATAAAACACACTGTACATCCACCTGGTACTTCCCCCTGCTTGGAACTTTACTAGCCCCTGGACTAGAGACAATTGCTGCCAAGTGCTACCTAGGCGTCCTCGTTCCTTCGGGCTACGTTGGTGGAACTGGAACTTACCTAGGCATCCTCGTGCCGTCTGCGTAGGATATCTGTATTACTTTTCCTGCTATCATCTCTTCCTACCAGAACTGTGTGAAGCCACTTGAGAACATTTTCATCTGTCCTTAGAGTGGTGTTACGATTACAGGCTCTGTCTTGTTTAGTTTCTTAACTACCTATCATTTGCGTTAAAATCCAGTATTGGGGACATTCCATCTTTGCCCAATCTTGGTTCCATTTCTGTACTCCATCCAGGTTGTTCTTCCTACATTGGGGGTATTGGGTTTCAGCATACAATCTAAGGATACTGATTGTGTTTCATTTGTAGTTTCTACAGCCGGTGAGTCGTGGACGTGTCTCCTCTTCCAACTGCTAGACCTCTGTCTGTCTTTTGTCTCGAGCAGCAGAGAGTTACAACAGTAGGAAGAATTCTTCAGCTACTGTTAGGGCTATCTGGACTTAATCTCCCACCCAAGTGGATTCCCTTTTGTTATTTGGGTCTTGACACTTGGTAGTCCAGGGGCACTTCTTAGCAGTACTCCGAACTGAAGTTGAGAATGTATGTTCCCTCCATTCCAAGGGTCGCAGCTCCTTAGCAGGACTGCTGGAGATCTTCAACAAGACAGAGCTCTACCAGGAGAGCAGCAGAAGTTGGTCACCAGGCCTTTTTCTAATAGGTCCCCGACCTCCTTGCAGCTGGATGGGATACTGGACTCCTTCGCTTTGTTCCAGAATCTCTCTAGAGTGGGTGCAGGGGATCCTCTTCTTATCCAGAAAGAAGCCATCATAGAGAGACAGACCGAGACACACCCACACACACCCACACATTTCACTGGCCATCCATATAAGGATTTTCCTGGGTTAGTGACAAGGTGACCAAGGGACAAACAAAATACCTCATGGCATGGCATGGCTAGGTTTGGCCACTAGCCACAGTTAGTGGCCAAACACAGTAAATGCAGTAAGGCTAAAACGAAATAGACTAATAAAATAGCAAAAAGTAACTACCACCAGCTTGTTTCTCTGGCACACCAGAAGTAACCATAAATCCTCTGAATGTGTTAGTCTAGGGCAAAACAAAAATGGGTAGCTCCTTGTACTGCATTGTAATATGCGTTGTACAATGATGAAAAGTTACCCAAGTGATAACATACCAAAAGTGGCATCAAAGTAACAAAAAGAAGGGAAACAATAATTCCAGTACTGATACCCTGAAGGACATGTCAGTTTCCCCATGACAGTTGTGCAAAAGCCAGTGTAGTGGTGATGAAGGCTTCAATGCACAGCAAAAAGAGCATATTTGTTTAAAAAAAAATAAAAACAAAAGGTTTGGGGTGCATTATAAATGGAGGGAAAGGTGCTGCAAAAAAATCTTTTTTAACAGTGAGACCAGTTAGGTCTTAATACCTGTGTTTTACGTTTCAGGAGGTATCCAATAAATACCTATCGCTTCCCAACTGCTGTAAAAGACTTGTCTGTCAGATTTGACAAAAAAGTGTTGCACAATCTATACCATCGGATGCAATACTTAGTAATACTTGTTCATCAAGGATGCAATACTTAGTATGGTTTAGTCTGGGTCCATTCAGTGAGGGCATATCATTTTAAACAACGGTTGTGTTTAACTGAAGCACAGATCCAAGTGAAGAATCAGATGGTTTGTTAGGTTTACCTTTTCCATGTCGCTGTCTATTGTCTTTTTTTTTGTGAGATCCGTACCAAGCATAATGCATTTGGATGGATCGATTGCTTTGCCGTACCAACCCACACCTCGAAATACATTCATTGCAAAGTTTTCATAGATGGAAAAATTCTGAGGCATAATGTGATCTTTCATCCACTTCAAGGTGAATGTAATCTTATGAAGAAAATGTTCTAGTCTTGTTTTATTGTCTGCTCGAAGTGCTGCTTTGCTGCTATACAACTCTACTCCTGTTGATCCAGGAAAAGTAATTTACTCTGTGGACAGTGTGTTGTAACGTTATTACGTTAGTTCCACCCACCCGCATTCACTTCCTAATAAATACAAGAACGTGCGCACAATCGCGTGTGTGCAACGGGAAGTGCTCGGAAGTGCAGTTTTGCTGCCTCACTCTGCAGCAAGCTGTATCCTTTGCTGTTACTGGTGATTTAAATAACCTTTGAGGGTGTAAGCTAGTTTTTTTGTTTCAATTGTTTTAACTTGCCCGACACTTGTTACAAGGAGTGGTGTTTAATTACACACTAGGCTAACGTTACTCTGCGCTACATGCGAGGTGGTCCTTTCTCGTTGAAAACAGTCATGCCTGTTCACATGGTTGTAACGCGTGCTTCAGTATTACTTGAGTCTACCCCAGAGAAGTCGTCACCTGCCAATGCGAGTACAAGAAAACGAACTGGCAAGCTTATCCCCACGCCCGACAAGAACGCGGCTGGGGACATTCAAGACTTTTATCAACCACGCTCTAAAACGGTCGAGACTTCTTGCAAAGATACTAACTTAAAGCTGCCTTTGCCTGCCGATTCTACACCAATGATGCACCTAGAGTCATGTATCGTAAATATGCCTAACTCTTCTCTCACAGATACACTAATTCTATCGGGTGCCTGTGTTCCTCCAGTGTCTCCTTATACTGAGTTACTTGTTGATTTAACCAGTCTGGTGAATATTCAACTTGTGCCACTACCTGTCTCCCTTAGCAATACCTTGTTGCCGACTGAGATTATTGTTGTTTATACTGTAGTGTAGCCTTATTTAAATGCGACAAAGATAGAAAAAATTGGAAACAATAGACAAATGGAAAAAATGGTAAAAAATGGAAAACTTGAAAAAATGGAAAAAAATCTGATCCAATGTGATCAGATCTGCTATTTCGAAGGGATTGTGTCCTCCGACGTATTCCTTATCTTGATAGATTCCCTCCCAGCTTGCTGGCCTCGGGCATTTTTTCAGTAGAGGGTGCTGCGTGTCGACGTCCCTCGAGCTGGTGTCCCTCGACAGCCACCGTCTCGACGCCGACCTCACTGTGCGTATAAATAGACTTGCACAGCGTCCGTTGCTCAGTTCCGTTTTTCCGTGCTTTGTGGGCCTTGGAATCGTGCTGCTCAGCTCTTTCTTCAAGTAGTTTCTACTTATTCGTTGAATATATAATCTTTTATCGATGGCTTCCTCTTCCGAACCGTCGACCCCACAGTCCGGCTTCAAAAAGTGTTGTGATTGTGGGAAGAAAATGTTGTTGACGGATCCTCACAGGATCTGTTTGTGGTGCCTGGGATTGGAGCATCACTGTTCAGAATGCGAGGACTGCATGTCCATGACGGCGAAAGCCTTGAAGGAGCGTAAGGGGAAGCTAGAAAGAGGTAAGACTCTTAAAACTTCTACTCCTTCGAAAGTTTCCTTGGCAGAGTCGAGACATACGTCTCCTTGCCGTCACAGGAAATATTCCCGTTCAAGGTCTCGAAGCGGTTCCCATTAGTCTTCGAGATCTAAACACTCGAAAAAGAGGTGTCGTAGATCTCCCCCTTCTTCGTCGTCTTCCACTTCCCCGGAAAGGGTCACCTGCCCCACGAAACACAGCTCTCCAGCTAAGTGGGAGGAATTCCGTAACAAAATGCTTAGCGTCTTCGAGAAAGCGGCCTCGACCCCTCGGAGACAGCTAGAGGTGGTACCCTGGGTGAAAGACCCGAAAAATCGAAACGCTGCGAGTCGTTGCACCTGTCGAATGAAACTGCCCGAGAGCGTCATGAACCCTCGAGCAAAGGCAGTAAGACCGCGTCATCGACGCCGTCGTCGAAGGTCCCTTCGACTCATTAATCTGCATCATCGACGCCTCTATGGAAGGGCCCGTCGACACACATCAGTCGAATCAGCGCTGTCTTAGACGTCCGACACCTGTAAAGGACAGACCTACTGCTGTTACCACATCTCAGTCAGTAGAAGTACTTAGGGCTTCAACCATGACCTCGAATGTCATCAATAACCTCGACGACTCCGAGTAGGACCTTATCCTCTCGGGTTCTTTGCGGCACCTTCATACTTTTTAAACACCTTTTTCGTTTCATCGAAGCCTTTGACTTCTGCGTCAACAACTTTGTTTTCTCAACCTCTGACTACAAGCTTGGCCCCCTCTGCTCTAGAAATGGGGTTTAAACCATACCCTAGATCTGATTTATTTTAGAGCTTTGTCCTCTATATATGAGGAAGGGGAGGATTCCGATCATGAGACCTTTTGGGTTACAAAGGACCACAACACCCATTCCTGAGGAATTTATCTCAGAAGAGAACAGATTAAAGGATCTTCAAGACTCCTTACATGAGGCAAGTGGTTTAGATACTTCTCCTGAAGTAGAATTTGCTAAACCAGACCCTGGGGAACCTGCTGAGACCCCTTATAGGGTTCTGATGGCCAGAATAATAGAGTTCATGGGGTGGTCTACACCTTCACCTTCTTTTCAGCAGGATGACTTTACTGACATGCTAGTCAAGGGTCCACAGGAAGATTCTGTTCCCTTTCATTCTGCATTACATAGAGACATTTCTGCTAATTGGGAAACTCCTGGAGTAATCCCGGCAGTTAACAAAAAACTATCTGCCAAACAGAGTATCTGTCGCAGACCCTGAATATTTAAGCAAGCATCCAACTCCAGAGAGTTTGGTTGTACAAGCAGCAACTTCTTCGAAGAGTAGATCTGCATATCCTACTATTCCACAGGACAGGGATGATAAAAGGTTTGACGCTATGTCAAAAAAGTATTTTCGGCATGTAGCATGGCGCTTAAAGCTATTAACGCCACTTGCACGCTTGCAAGATTCAGCCCTACACTTTGGGAGTGTGCTTCATCTGCGGCTGACTGTCTCCTGGAAGGACAGGAAAGTGAAGCATTTTTAAACATCATTGAAAATGGGAAAGATGCAATGTGCGAGTCCCTTCAAACTGGCATTGATTCTGACAGTATCAGCAGGGCCATGGCGGCTAGTACTACAATCCGCAGATATGCGTGGTCGCGAAAGTCTGGATTTGCTCCATATGTATAGGCCAGACTTTTGAATATGCCCTTTGACGGCATCTCTTTGTTTGGTAAAAAAAGGCTGATGACAGCCTGGAGAAGTTGGACATCTAAGGCAGCGGCGAAATCTCTTGGAGCTGCAATCCGTCAGACCCCAAATCGCCCCTCAGGACCCCCTTGAGGCGTAGGTCCTTTTGCTTTTACTCCGCATTCGGAAAAGGCAGAGGACAGCCAGCTCAAAGGGGCCAAAAACGATTCACCTGTGGTGGACTGGTTAAAGGTGCAAAAGCCGCAGCAGCAGGTGCCTCTTTACCCTCAGCATCTGCGCCAGCCGCCTCTAAACCCCTGAGGTCTCTCCCCACAAGACACCAGTAGGGGGCAGGTTAACTCAACATCTGGCGTAATGGCAGGCTATTATGTCAGATGCTTGGGCATTGGAGACAGTTGCCCAAGGTTACTGCCTGCCTTTCCTACACACCCCTCAGAGTCATCCACCGGGCAACAACTCTTTGAAGTTTCCAGATCCGCTCCTTCTGCAGGAGATTCTAGACCTGCTAGAGAAAGGTGCCATAGAACCGGTACCTGTAGCGGAGAGGAACAAGGGTTGGTATTCCCCCTATTTCCTAGTACCGAAGGAGGACGGAGGACTGAGACCCATCTTGGACTTGCGAGAATTGAACAAATTCCTCAGGAAAGACAAGTTCAAGATGGTAACTTTCTGATCCTTCAGGCCCTCCAGCTTCAGGACTGGTTGGTATCTCTAGATCTTCAGGATACTTATTTCCATGTGCCAATCCATCTCAAACACAGGAAAAACCTGAGGTTCGCAATTGGCAACTCTCACTATCAATTTCGAGTTCTGCTATTTGGGCTGACCTCCGCCCGAGGGTCTTCACCAAGCTAATGTCGGTAGTGGCTGCAAATCTAAGGAGGGAAGGGGATCCACGTCTACCCTTACCTGGACGATTGGTTGATCAGAGCAGCATCTTCGGAACAAGCTTGGATCCAACTAGATCATGTCTGCGACTTTCTTCACAAACTGGGCTTCTCCCTCAATTTAAAGAAGTCACAGATGATACCGTCACAGACTCCAGTTCATTGGAGCAGTCCTGGACTTCAGTGGTGGGCCTGTCGGGAGAACATCTTGAAAGGGGAACAGTTTTGGCAACCATGGCCGGAGATAACGGTAGTCACGGATGCCTCACTCACGGGGTGGTTGAGCCCATACCAACGACTTGACCATCAGCGGTCGTTTGTCTCCATCGGAGTCCAGACTACACATCAACCTGTTGGAGCTCAGAGCAATCAGACTAGCGCTGAAAGCTTTTCTGCCATCAGTACAGGGAAAGAATGTCCTGATAATGACAGACAATACAGTGGCATTGCACTACCTCAACAAAAGAGGAGGCGTAGGGTCACTGCCACTTTGCAGAGAGGCAATGCAGCTTTGATTTTGGGCAATTCAGGAAGGAATCTCTCTATCGGCAGTTCACCTAGCCAGAGAGAAGAACTTAACAGCGGACGCTCTGAGCAGGCAGAGCAGTCTCCCACGAGTAGGAGCTAGCTCAGGAAGTCCTTCAGGAGATGTTCACCCTTTGGGGAACCCCTCAAGTGGATCTGTTCGCCACCAGCATCAACAGGAAGTGCGATCAGTTTTGTTCAAGGGAATTTCCCCAGAGAGGAGCTCTAGGGGATGCGTTTGTAGTGGACTAGGAGTTTCCACTTCTGTACGCGTTTCCTCCACTCCCTGTCATTCCTCAAATGAGCAGGAGGTTGAGAAGATTCCGGAAATCCATGATCCTAATTGCCCTGGATTGGTCCAGGAGAACGTGGTACCCGGACCTTCTGGACATGTCCATCTGTCCTCCGATTCATCTTCAGCAAAGAGAGGACCTTCTCTCGCAGAAGGGAGGTCAGGTTCTCCATCCAGACATCAGAACGCTCAACCTTCACGCTTGGTTTCTGAAAGGTTGAGATGCAAGGAATGGGACCTTCCAGATGACGTCATGGAGGTGTTGCTTTCGGCTAGGAGGCCAGCAACAAAGACTTTATACCGCTGCCGTTGGAACAGATTTTGCAGCTGGTGTAGAGAAGAGAATATCGATCCCATTTCATGCGGTACACCAATGTTGTTATCTTTTTTGCTCTATTTGTCGAATTCAGGTCTCCAAGTTGGTACGATCAAAGGCTACCTCGCAGCGTTGTCAATCTTCAAGCGCACTGCGGAGGAGCCATCATATTTCAAACTTCCCCTAGTGATTCAATTCCTGAAGGGATTAACTAATGTTTATCCCCCAAAGCCTTTGCAAGTTCCCTTATGGGATTTAAATCTAGTATTACACTTCCTAATGGGTAGTCCTTTTGAATCACTCCATTCTTGTTCATTAAGATTTCTCACCCTTAAAACTGTCCTACTAGTGGCTTTAACATCTGCCAGAAGAGTGAGCGAATTACAAGCTCTATCTTGCAAACCTCCTCATACTATTTTTCACAAAGACATGGTTGTCTTACAAGTGAAGCCTAGTTTCCTCCCAAAGGTGGTCTCTGAATTCCACATCACTCAGCAGATAACCTTACCTTCATTCTAGCCTCCTCCCCATCCAGGGAAAGAGGAAGAGAGGCTACATAGGCTGGATTCAAGGCGTGCCTTGAGCTTTTATATCAGCAGACTCGCTAGGATAAGGCAAGCAGACCGGCTATTTATAGGTTATGCAGGACACAATTTAGGACTGCCAATCACAAAACAGACCATTTCAAGATGGTTACAAATTGGCAGGGAAAGAGCCCCCTCAATATCTTAGGGCCCATTCAACCAGGGTTATCACAGCCTCTTCGGCCTTCCAAAGAGGGGTACCGATTTGGGACATATGTGCAGCTGCAACATGGTCGTCCGCACATACCTTTACAAAATTCTACAATCTGGATTCCTCCTCTAACCAGGAGACAAGATTTGGCAAAGCTGTGTTACGCTCTGTACATTCTTGAAGGGAAATATTCCAATTTTACTCCCACCTCAGTTTATACACCACTGCTATGGGAGTCTATCAAGATAAGGAATACGTCGGAGGACACAATCCCTTCGAAGAACAAGTTACTTCTTACCTTTTTAACGTTCTTCTGATGGGATGTTCCTCCGACGTATTCCTCATCGCCCCTCTCATCCATCCCCACAGTAAAACTTCCCTTGTAGTTGTAGCTTACGCTCCTTCAAGGTCAATAACCATTTCATGCACAGCAAATTTTCAAGCTTCAAAGCGGAACGGAGCAACGGACGCTGCGCGAGTCTTTTTATACGCACCGTGATGTCGGCGCCGAGACGGTGGCTGTCGAAGGACATCAGCTCGAGGGACGTCGATGCACAGCGCCCTCTACTGAAAAAAATTCCGAGGCCAGCAAGCTGGGAGGTAATCTATCAAGATAAGGAATACGTCGGAGGAACATCCCATCGAAAGAATGTTAGAAGGTAAGAAGTAACTTGTTCTTCTGTGGCGCGCGCCACTAGGGATCTAGCATTAATTAGTGTGCCCTTGATAGTAGTATGATTGGTATCATAAGTCACACCATTACGTTTTCTCTGGCCTTGCCTGTTTTCAGGTGTAGACCTGGAGGGGTGGTAGTGTCCAGCATTTTGCTTTTATAGAAGGTTTTGGTATTAGAATTGTTCCCCATACTGGTAGAATTTGTTTTAATAAGGGTGTTTGTCAGTGGTTTATGGAGTCTGGTTAGTCTAGCCCGAAACCTAGAGTTTCTGGCTGTAGGAGAGTGTTAGGGAGAATTCTCTGTTTAGGCTGAATTTCCCTACCTAGTGAGTCCCCCAGCGGCTTTGCTGGATTTCTGGGGTTTAATTTTTTTCTCCTGCCAAGAGTGAGACTCTTTTACCCTCACTCTTGGACATGTTGAAGTGTGTTTTCTTGGTTAAACCTTGTGTTGAATGGGCTATGGGGTCTCTTACTCCATAGGGCCTCATGTATTTTTGTGATGTGGGTCACACAGCACCCTCTGTGCCGTGACCCAGGGGTGTCCTAGGGACTCCCCAACATAGACTCCATACCCTGGGACTGACTACTGTCTCCCAGGGCATGTAAAGTCACCAAAGACTTTGCTAGTCTTGAATCCTGAACAGAACCAGTACAAACCATCATATTGTGGACGTACTGGCTGGGGCAATTCGATTGCCCCAGGGTCTGTTAGTCGAGGGGGCACGTCTCCGTCCCCCCTGATCGAGTTTTGGCTGGTGGCAGTGGAAACTACTTTTTATATTCGACCGCGAATATTTCCCTATGGGATTTCCCATTGTTTTAGGCTAACACATTTAATTATTTATTTACGGTAGCCTTAAACATACCGCCGGTTTATATATTTATTTTTATAACTCCGGTTGGGACTTTTTGCCAAAACTTGATTCTAAAATGGCGTTGGTGTTCGCCTCTGTAACTCTGACCCAAAGTGGAGCCCTTTGTTCCACTTTTGGCGGGCTTCTCCACAGAAGCCCTCCAAAGTGGTGCCACTCTGTCTGGGGTACTTAGGAGGGGGGGAGGGGGATTTAGGCACCCTGGACTGAGTTACCTTGGTAACTCAAGTCGCACTCCGTCCTGATTGGCCCAAGTGGTGAGCCGCCCGGCTCACCACTTAGCATGTTTGAGTGACAGCTAGGCTGGGTGAATGGGGGTTTGCTGCATAAAAGCAGGGCTTTGGGGACTGGGACTTCAGAAGTCGCCACAGGACCAAGAATCCGACGAGGGAAGAGCTGAGCCGACCTGCTTCGACGACACCACCCGGTGGAGCCCTGCTGAACCGTCTCACCACTTTTTCCCGACGACCGAGGAGAACTCTTAACGGAGTGGCTCCTTCCCTTGACTGGTGGGGACAACCAGTTTTCGCCTTCTTTCCGTTCTTTGAGGTATCTCGTGGCCGCCTTGCCTGTGCCAAGCACCCCGGCAACCGGAATACCACACTTTACCCCCATACCGCGAAAGTCGGTACCAACCCTTTAACCGGAGGACTCCGCGGCTGGTTTCTTCCCGGGCAGTGCAACGACCCTCTTCTTCTGCTCTTCAGCGAGAACTTCTTCTCCCCTGACCGACGTCGAGCCCTGCTGCCACTGCCTGGAACAACTGCCACCGCTGGAGGATCCTTTCCGCTTAAGGTACTGTGTTCTGCCTGGCTTCCCTTGCTACCGACTGTACGGGGTAGATTTAGTCCCCGGCTTTCGAACCTGGGAGTGCCTGGGACACTTTGGCTAAACTTTCTGAGCCACTCTAACCTCTTTTTGACTCTTTGCAAGACTTTGAATCTCTAACTAACAGTGTGATCTTGGGCACATTTTCGCTCCGGCTACTCTAAGAGTGGGCCCTGCCTAGTGACTTTTGCTCACCTGTGACTTTATTCTTCTTTAAGCCTATTGCAAGTGCTCTGGACCTTAGAGTGGTGTGTCTAACCCATTTCTGCTTTTTCTCTCCCTTTCTTGGAAACTACTAGAGTGTCATCTAACGTTAAGCACTCACCTCTGTTTTAATTAAGTGGTGTTTACTTAGAGTTGTCTAGATAGGAGAAAGGATTGAATCTACTTTCATTATAACTGTGTTGAAGTGCTTTTACTATATTTTTGCTAGAGTGTTTTTAACTTATGTGTATTTTAAATAAATAACTATATACTTTTGAAACCAAGCTCTGGTCAGTGTTTGCTTGTGCTATTGTGTTTTGGTACATATTGTGTATACTTTACATACTGCCTAACTCTTCTTGAGAGAAGTCTGACTGCTCAGCCACAGCTACCAGGTAAATCTGGGTGGTACAGACTGCTACCAAAGGGGTTTACTGCTCTACCTGTAGTCTTAAATCTTTTGCAGTGTTCCCCAAGGGAACTGCACAGGTTTCTGCCTAACACTGGTGTACAGCGGTGGGATTTGTATTGAGTATACATTTTATTGTGCTTTAGATACCTTAGTGCAACTAACCACAAAGCTTAGCACTGAAAAAGTAAAACCTCTAACATGTCAGTTATAGAAAGCTATAGTCAAGAGTCCCTTGCAGCCAAAACTGCTGATTGTTTAAGAGTGCTCTGTAAACATAAGGATCTCCTGACTAAGGGCAAGAAAATGGAGCTGATTGAAAGATTGTTAGCTAACCAAAGTCTGGGTGATGGTTCAGAGGAACCTACCACTCCAGCAACTGTAGATGACAGTGTTGAAGTTAACATGGAACAAAATGTTGATGTTTCTGAGGAAGAGTCAGAAGAGGAGGGTGAGGCTGTTGTAACTGTCCCCCCTAGGCCTCTGCCTGCTCTACCTGCTGTGCCTACTGGACCTTTACCAGGTCCCACATTTAGTCCTCAGTACTTTGAACTAGAGAAAATGAAGCTAGAATTGGAGTATAAGAAACTGAATGCTCAAACTGACAAAGAACTAAGGCTAAGGGAAATGGAGCTCAAGTATGACTTAGAAATGAAGAAATTATCTGTTGAGAATGTTTCTCTCTCTGGCTCCTCTAGAAGTTCCAGTCCTAAAAGACCCCGGATGCCTAAAGAATTGGTTGGTATGTATGAGCCTAAGTTGGATGTGTTGGATTGGTTGTCTCTGTTTGAATATAATCATGGGCTCCAGAACATCACAGGAAATGACTTACTCACCTGGTTGTTCTCTAGGCTTCCCCCTGTTGCAACTGATGTGGTAATGGAGATGGGGGAGGAGGATAGGAAGGACTATGAATGTGTGAAACTAGCTTTGATAGCTAGGTTTGGGAAGACCCCTTCCCAGTATCTTAAGAGGTTTAGGAGCCTCAAAAAGCATGATGGTACCCCTTGGGCTACCTGGGTGAATGAATGTTTGAAAAACTTAGAGGGATGGATTAAGGGTTACAAGGTGAACACTTATGAAGGTATGAAGAATTTGTTTATGTTGGAGACTATTTATGATGCCTGCTCTCCTGAGCTCAGACAACACTTGGCTGATTCCAGGGAATTAGATTCCCGGAGGCTAGCTAAGGCTGCTGACTTGTGGGTTGCCAACAGGGCCACTCACAAGGATTCTGGGGTAACTCAGAAGAAGGATGGGGAAAAACAGTCTAAGAAGGACTCCAAAGAGAATTCTAATACTACAAATTCCAAAGAGGGCCCCAAACAAAACTATAAGGGTAAGCCACAAGGGAAACCAAATCAGGCTAGTGTACCTTCTGGTCCCAGACCAGAAGGAGGTCAGAACAAGCCTCCATTCCAGCGAGCCTTTGGCTCATGCTTTGTTTGTAAGGCTACTGACCATGTGAAAGGAGATCCCAGATGTAAGGGTAAACCTTCAGGGGTCCAGCTTGCCTCCTTAGCCTTCGCTCCAGAAGAGGAAGTACCCATGGCAAGTGGAAACTTTCTATTACTAGCTGATGAACCCACTGGAGTCTCAGCTAGTGTTTCTTTAGTCTCTCTGGGGTTGTGGGAGCAACAGAATTTAGATGTCTATAACTCTATCCCAGATAATACTAAAGAGTATTATAAGGACAGTGTCCAGGTGAATGGTCAGGAGACTCCTGCCATTAGGGACACTGGAGCCAGCATAACTGTGGTGGATGAATCATTTTTCAAGGCAGAGGATGTTGCTAAGGCACCCAAATGCCTCACCAAGTTAGCTGGTGGGCCTGTGCAGATGTGTCCCCAGTTACCAGTTCTCATCCAATGTAATGATATGGCTGTAAAAATACCTGTCAGTGTACAATGTGAAGTGCCAGGTAGGGTTCTGTTGGGTAATGACCTCAAAGCTCTTGGAGTTGTATCTCATACCCCCAGACCTCCTAGCAAAAGGTTTCAGGAACTCACAAAACCTGCAAGGGAGAAAACCCTGAGAGGGTTATCTCAGGAGATGATGACAGAAATCACTCCTCTACCACTGGAGCAACTTACTGCAGTAACTACCAGATCAGGAGCAAAGGGGCAACCCAAGACTCCTAGGAAAAAGCCAGCAGCAAGCACTCCAGTGCTTCCAACAAGGACTTCCCCTAGGTTGTCCAAAGTTACACCTGTAACTCCACCTCCAGCTGAGGCTGAGAGGGAGGTACAACCCTGTGTGGTTGAGCTAGACTCTGAGGAAGAGCTAGAAGGAGGCCCCAACCTTATTGGAGATTTGGACCCTGAGGACCATCCTGAGCTGCAGTCTTTACTGGCAGAAGGTGGGCCTAGCAGGGCAGCTTTTCGTAAGGGGCAAAGAGAATGTCCAACTCTGGAGGGTCTCCGCCACCAGGCAGCTTCTCAAGCTGATGGGCAAGAGCCTGGGAAGTATAGGTTGCACTGGGAAGATGGCCTCTTCTACAGTGAACCCACTGAGTCTGAACCTGGAGACTACAAACGCCTTGTAGTCCCACAGGAAAACAGACAACAGTTCTTACAACTAGCCCATGAGATACCTTTGGCTGGCCACTTGAGTTTCAAGAAGACCAAGGAAAGGCTCTCACTCTACTTTTATTGGCCAAAGATGGGGGCCGAAGTAGATAGATATTGTAAGAGCTGCCATACCTGCCAGACTTCTGGTAAGGTTGGTTCCAAGAATGTGGCACCTTTAGTGCCTCTCCCAGTTGTGGGAGTCCCATTTGAGAGGGTAGGGATTGACATTGTTGGTCCCCTTGATCCTCCAACCTCCTCAGGCAACAGGTTTATCCTTGTTGTAGTAGACCATGCTACTAGGTACCCGGAGGCCATTCCTATGAGGACTGTTACAGCTCCGGCTGTGGCTAAGGCCCTCCTTGGTATTTTTACCAGGGTTGGGTTTCCTAAGGAGGTAATCTCTGACAGGGGGTCAAACTTTATGTCCCACTACATGAAGGCCATGTGGAAAACCTGTGGAGTTACCTACAAGTTCTCAACCGCCTACCACCCTCAGACAAACGGGTTGGTTGAAAGGTTTAACAGAACCATGAAGAGCATGATAGGTGCTTTGGAAGAACCCCTTAAGAAAAAGTGGGACCTTCTACTGCCATGCCTTCTCTTTGCTTATAGAGAAGTCCCTCAGGAGGGAGTAGGTTATTCTCCCTTTGAGCTTCTCTATGGCCATCCAGTCAGAGGTCCATTGGCCCTGATTAAGGAGGGGTTGGAAGGTGCTCCTCCCCTCAAGCCAGTCAGAGTGACTGACTATGTGATAGGTCTCCGGAGGAGAATGTCACACATGATGGCAGAAGCAAGTGACAACTTGAAAGCTGGTCAAGCCCTGGTCAAACATTGGCACGACCAGAAGGCTAACATGGTTGAGTTTACTCAAGACCAGCTTGTTCTAGTTATGCTCCCAACAAGGCAGAGGGCCTTGCAAGACAAATGGATGGGACCCTTCAAGGTTGTGGGAAAACTTGGAGAGGTCAACTATCTGGTGGATCTGGGCAGACCCAGGGAAGCTCCTAGAGTCTTCCACACCAACCGACTAAAAGCCTACATCTCCAGACCTGATGTAGGAGCCTTGCTCCTAGCTTCAGCTGCAGAGGAGGAAGAGAGTGAATCTCTCCCTGATCTCCTCAGAGGTGTACCTTTAGATGAAAAAGTTGAAGGAGTCAATCTCTCTTCAGACCTGACACCTGAGCAACAAGAGGAGTGCAAATCTATGTTAAATCAGTTTGCCTCCCTGTTCTCACTGTCACCAGGCTTGACCCCTTGGGGCCAGCATGAGATACTCACTGGTGACTGTCTGCCAGTCAAAAGCAGAGGATACAGAATGTCAGAACATATCAGAGCCCACATCAAAGGAGAGGTCAAGAAGATGCTTGATCTCGGGGTAATAGAACCCTCTACTAGTCCATGGTCTAGCCCAGTTGTGTTAGTACCAAAGGCAGGATCCAAAGACTTGAGATTCTGTGTGGACTATAGAGCTCTAAATGCAGTCACCAAGACTGATGCCCACCCTTTGCCCAGGACAGATGAGTTGGTGGATAAACTTGGTGCAGCCAAGTACCTCAGCACATTTGACCTGACGTCAGGCTATTGGCAAATAGCCCTGACAGACCATGCCAAGGAGAAAACTGCATTTTCAACCCCAGTTGGCTTGTACCAGTTTAAGGTCATGCCTTTTGGACTGAAAAATGCACCTGCCACATTCCAAAGGATGGTAAACCAAGTTCTGGCTGGGATGGAAGATTTCTGCATGGCATACTTGGATGACATTGCAGTCTTCAGCCACTCCTGGGAAGAACATGTGAACCACCTAGGACATGTGTTGCAGGCTCTGAAACAGGCCCATTTGACAATCAAAGCCAGTAAGTGCCAGATTGGTCAAAGTAAAGTGGTCTACCTTGGACATGAGGTAGGAGGTGGAGAAATAAGGCCTTTGCCCAGCAAGATTGAAGCTGTGCAAAATTGGACAACACCAACTACTCAAACCCAAGTGAGAGCTTTTCTAGGCCTCACTGGGTATTACAGGAATTTCATTGAGAACTATGGGACCATAGCTTCTCCACTGAATGTAATCTCCTCTCCCAAATTCCCTAAAAAGGTAAAATGGAATGAGGAGTGCAATCAGGCCTTTGAAAAACTGAAGAGAGCTCTTTGCCAGGCTCCAGTATTGAGAGCTCCTGACTACCACCAACCTTTCATTGTACAAACTGATGCTTCCAATGTAGGTATAGGTGCAGTTCTAAGCCAACTGGATGAGAAGGGTAGGGAGCACCCCATTTGCTTCATCAGTAGGAAACTGAAGGATCCTGAGACAAGGTGGGCAACTATCGAAAGAGAATGCTTTGCTATTGTGTGGGCACTGAAGAAGTTTAGGCCATACTTGTATGGTTCTACTTTTGTTATTCAGACTGACCACCAACCCTTGAGATGGTTAATGCAAATGAAAGGGGAAAATCCAAAACTATTGAGATGGTCAATCTGCCTGCAAGGGTTTGATTTCACCATTGAGCACAGGTCAGGGTGTCACCATCAAAATGCTGATGGACTCTCTAGGATGTATATCATCGACTAGAGGTATGAGGTTCATCCAGGAGTGGATTAAATCCTCCTGTCCCTTAGTCTGGGGGGGGCGAGTGTTAGGGAGAATTCTCTGTTTAGGCTGAATTTCCCTACCTAGTGAGTCCCCCAGCGGCTTTGCTGGATTTCTGGGGTTTAATTTTTTTCTCCTGCCAAGAGTGAGACTCTTTTACCCTCACTCTTGGACATGTTGAAGTGTGTTTTCTTGGTTAAACCTTGTGTTGAATGGGCTATGGGGTCTCTTACTCCATAGGGCCTCATGTATTTTTGTGATGTGGGTCACACAGCACCCTCTGTGCCGTGACCCAGGGGTGTCCTAGGGACTCCCCAACATAGACTCCATACCCTGGGACTGACTACTGTCTCCCAGGGCATGTAAAGTCACCAAAGACTTTGCTAGTCTTGAATCCTGAACAGAACCAGTACAAACCATCATATTGTGGACGTACTGGCTGGGGCAATTCGATTGCCCCAGGGTCTGTTAGTCGAGGGGGCACGTCTCCGTCCCCCCTGATCGAGTTTTGGCTGGTGGCAGTGGAAACTACTTTTTATATTCGACCGCGAATATTTCCCTATGGGATTTCCCATTGTTTTAGGCTAACACATTTAATTATTTATTTACGGTAGCCTTAAACATACCGCCGGTTTATATATTTATTTTTATAACTCCGGTTGGGACTTTTTGCCAAAACTTGATTCTAAAATGGCGTTGGTGTTCGCCTCTGTAACTCTGACCCAAAGTGGAGCCCTTTGTTCCACTTTTGGCGGGCTTCTCCACAGAAGCCCTCCAAAGTGGTGCCACTCTGTCTGGGGTACTTAGGAGGGGGGGAGGGGGATTTAGGCACCCTGGACTGAGTTACCTTGGTAACTCAAGTCGCACTCCGTCCTGATTGGCCCAAGTGGTGAGCCGCCCGGCTCACCACTTAGCATGTTTGAGTGACAGCTAGGCTGGGTGAATGGGGGTTTGCTGCATAAAAGCAGGGCTTTGGGGACTGGGACTTCAGAAGTCGCCACAGGACCAAGAATCCGACGAGGGAAGAGCTGAGCCGACCTGCTTCGACGACACCACCCGGTGGAGCCCTGCTGAACCGTCTCACCACTTTTTCCCGACGACCGAGGAGAACTCTTAACGGAGTGGCTCCTTCCCTTGACTGGTGGGGACAACCAGTTTTCGCCTTCTTTCCGTTCTTTGAGGTATCTCGTGGCCGCCTTGCCTGTGCCAAGCACCCCGGCAACCGGAATACCACACTTTACCCCCATACCGCGAAAGTCGGTACCAACCCTTTAACCGGAGGACTCCGCGGCTGGTTTCTTCCCGGGCAGTGCAACGACCCTCTTCTTCTGCTCTTCAGCGAGAACTTCTTCTCCCCTGACCGACGTCGAGCCCTGCTGCCACTGCCTGGAACAACTGCCACCGCTGGAGGATCCTTTCCGCTTAAGGTACTGTGTTCTGCCTGGCTTCCCTTGCTACCGACTGTACGGGGTAGATTTAGTCCCCGGCTTTCGAACCTGGGAGTGCCTGGGACACTTTGGCTAAACTTTCTGAGCCACTCTAACCTCTTTTTGACTCTTTGCAAGACTTTGAATCTCTAACTAACAGTGTGATCTTGGGCACATTTTCGCTCCGGCTACTCTAAGAGTGGGCCCTGCCTAGTGACTTTTGCTCACCTGTGACTTTATTCTTCTTTAAGCCTATTGCAAGTGCTCTGGACCTTAGAGTGGTGTGTCTAACCCATTTCTGCTTTTTCTCTCCCTTTCTTGGAAACTACTAGAGTGTCATCTAACGTTAAGCACTCACCTCTGTTTTAATTAAGTGGTGTTTACTTAGAGTTGTCTAGATAGGAGAAAGGATTGAATCTACTTTCATTATAACTGTGTTGAAGTGCTTTTACTATATTTTTGCTAGAGTGTTTTTAACTTATGTGTATTTTAAATAAATAACTATATACTTTTGAAACCAAGCTCTGGTCAGTGTTTGCTTGTGCTATTGTGTTTTGGTACATATTGTGTATACTTTACATACTGCCTAACTCTTCTTGAGAGAAGTCTGACTGCTCAGCCACAGCTACCAGGTAAATCTGGGTGGTACAGACTGCTACCAAAGGGGTTTACTGCTCTACCTGTAGTCTTAAATCTTTTGCAGTGTTCCCCAAGGGAACTGCACAGGTTTCTGCCTAACAGAGAGCATGGTAGATTTGTTTTCCTGGTAGGTAGATGGTCTTTAAGTTAGGGGGTGGTAGATGATTAGGACCCGTGACGCTAGAGCATTCTGGGGAAGTGTGCAGGGTCATGAGATTTGGAGAAGGTGACAAACTGTGAAGTTGGTCTATTACTGGCAGATTGTCGCATTTAATCTGAAGGCAGGTTATGGGAGCTTTATTTACTATCCTAGTCTTGCTCTCATTGTTGGCCATGGAGGTCCTAGCGTAGTCTAGGGCCAGTACAAACACTTGTGTGCCTACAGCCAATAAGGCATACAGTCCTAGTAACAGAAAATGGGGAAGGTACATTTTGCTACTAGTGTGCCGCATTAGTTAACTAAGGCACAGTAGTTAAGCATAGGATGGACAGTGTTGCTCCACTTAAGATGAGAAAAAGCTAACTTAAAGCTCATCTGAACGCATGTTTCACCCCCCACTTAAAATCTGAGAACTCAAAAAAGAAAACTAGAAACCCTATGTAAACTCCCGACTGAGGAAAACAAAACCAATTTGATCAATCTAGCCACCATCTACAAAAAGGAAATGATACGCACCAAACTAGAATCCTATAATGAGAGGATTAATAAAGCCAGATCAAGCACCAAGGAATTGTTCACCATTCTAAGAGAAATGGAACACCCATCCCCTAAACAGACTAGTGCCTGATGGACAAAATCTGGTGCACGAATATTCAGAACGTCCTAGTGAATAAAACCGCTCTCCTCCAAAGGAAGATTGCAAATAAAAAAGCGAATCTACCTATCATAGGTAAGCATAACGCAGCCACAGGTTCTTCCAGTAAACCACTACACTACTTCGGCTTCTCAAGTCTCCACTCATGAGGTTGAAAAAAATCATCTACTCCCTCAAACCATCAAGGTGTCGAGCAGACAGCTGTCTGGCAGAGATAACTAACGATGCTGCTAAAGACCTCGCGCCATTCATAACTAAATTAACTCCTCATTCACCTCTGGCACTGTTCCCATTAACCTAAAGGAGTCCTGGGTTTTACCCCTCCTGAAAAACGATCACTGGACACCTCAATCTCTACCAACTATAGGCCGATTACCACCGTACCATTCTTACTTAAGATCCTGGACAAAGTGGTGTACATCCAAATACAGGAGTACCTAGAGAACAACCACCTCCTTGGTGCCCGCCAATCCGGATTTAGACCACGCCACGGCACTAAGACAGCTCTCGTTGATCTAAAAACACAGATCGACGAACTCCAGCATAAAGGAAAAACAGCATTGCTACTACTTCTTGATCTCTCAGCTGCCTTCGACCTGTTGGATCACCAAGTACTTTGCAAACACCTTGCCACGGCGGCGCATTTCTCACAAGAAGCGATCACTGTGATTACATTTTTTAGATAACAGGACTAAGTCTTCTCTCCACTAGCAGCTGCGGATCCGATACCAATAACCTGTAGTGTGCCACAAGGTTCTTGCGTATCTCCCACAATGTATAATATAGTCACAAAGCCATTGTTCGACCTAGACCATCTGGGTGTCACCTACACTAACTATGCAGATTACACCCAGATCCTCATACCCCTCACAGGAGAGTATGACAAGGACTTTGCCTTGGTGAATAAAATATACCTTATCATCCAGGCCTGGATGGCCGTACAAGGCATAGGCCTGAACGAAGATAAGACTGAGCTCCTAATACTTGGAACCACAGCCAACCTTAACAAACTGAGCCTGAACTATTCTGCCTGCAATATCGACTGTAACACCATAAAGTGGTAAAAGATGTAAAAACATTAGGTTTTTTAACTTGACTCCGTTCACATTTAATAAACAAGTCAACGCCTTGGCGTCCTCCACAGCTTACGCTTGTAAGTTGATCAGAGCCTTGTAAACCATCCTTGTCCAAAGAAAGTTGCACAATCTTAGCCAGTCTTATCCTCTCCAAGCTGGATTATTGTAACGCTTTGTACTTTGGGCGGGGGGGGGGGTGGTCAGGGTGGGCAAGTTAACACATCACTAACAAAATCCACATTTTGCAAAACCACGCTCGCCGAGCTGCTCATGGCATACCTAGGAAAGAACACATCTTACATCTGAGGAACATCTGAGGAGGCAGAACAAATGGCTTTCCACGAAGGACAAAATCTTGCTTAAAACACTATCACTGATGCAGAAATGTATTAATCTTGCAGCCCCCATCTACCTCGCTGAGAGAATCACTAAAATATCTTCATCACGACCTTCAAGAACAATCAACTCAACTCATCTTGTCTGGTCGTACCTAGATTTAGACAAAAAAAAAGCAGTAGGAAGCAGTTTCCCTTTTATGGCAGCACAAGCATGAAACGCCTTACCTCACTCATTGAGAGCCAACCAACCATTCTTCATGTTCTGACGTATGGCTGGTTACGAAATTACACAACTGGATAGTTCTAGTCAGAGACAGATGAGAAGTTCTGTCCTCTCTACTCTGCCTAGCAACCTCTCCCTGACCACCCATTTATTCTATACGACACACCGGTCACTTATGTATATATTCGCTCACCTTATCTTGTATTATTCACTGTATCTGTTCTATATTTTGCATCTACTGTAAATAAGTTGAATGTATACCTGTCACCTACTTGCGAAAGGCGCACAGTTACCTCTGGGTTGGGTGCGCCATATAGATAAACACACGCAATCTAAGTCGGTAAACAAACACCACTGCTTCGTATTAAAATGTCGACCGGCACCCTATGATTTAAGTAGAACAAGTGTATTAGCCATTTTCGAAGACATCAGGACTCTGCAGGATGTTACCTCTGTGGATATCGCTCAAGTAGAATTTTCTAATGATGACGATGATCTGTCTGTGGTAAGAGTATGCCTGACTCTTGTGAATCTTGTGAGAAATGTGATCTGGCAGGCAAGAATGGAGTTGTTTTCTTTGGGTTTTGTTTTAGTACAGGACCCTCTGATGCTCAACGGTGAAAAATATAGTAATCAACTGCAGATGTCAAAAATTGAACTACCTATCGGAGACCCAAGCATTTATAATCGTATTCAAAACCCCAGAAGACGCGGCTGTGCAAGTCGGGCCCTGCTTGCATAGCAATAGAATCTTGATGCTGTAACTAACTGAAATAAACAAGGTAGTGTCTCTTGTGAGTTGGAATATGGATCTTCCCATTTATTTGGCCCGAGCGCTGGTGTCATTTCATCCTTTGACATAATAGCATTGCAGGAAACGTGGCTGACTGAACAGCCAGTGTGGAATAATTGCAACATTATTCTGCAGCCAGCCAAATCAACCACTAAAGACCGTCCCTCATCAGGCTTACTGGTAGCTGTTGCAATTAGCAAAGGTTATGAAATGCATCCATGGCTGCTCCAAACTTTTACCTACAGATGGCTAAAATTAAATATCAGGGTGGCGTGATCGCTCTAGTTAACATCTATCCATATCTGATGAAAAATTCTTTGGTGTCCTGGAACAGCTATTAAATATCGCTTCACAAACGCCTGAAAATACTAATACTCATTCTAGTTGGCGATTTAAATTTACAGTGCCTGTCGCGATGTGGAGTAAAACAACTCCACTTGCCTGAGGTGGTTGTCCCTCATGAAAGAATGACAATTATGATGCTCAACGGCTCTCACGTGGGTGATATCCCTCCTCAGAGGACATGGTGCCAAGAGTGAATCCATCATTGATTACATTTTCGTAAAATTCGAGATAATTGAACAGTTCAACAGTGACCATGAACTGTTATCCGTACAGTGGTCCTGTGAGACAGTTACACCAAATTCCACACAATTGTTATCAATCGATCCTGACCATCAACAATTCGAGAACTCTCTTCCATTGGAATGAGCAAACTTTATCACGCTTTAACAAACATCTTGAGCGAGTCCTCACAGGCTGTTTGGACAGGCGAGCCATATACTTCTACTCTGCAGCTATTCAAGCTCCACGCTAGCTCAGCAACCCATTATTATCAGCCTAAACATGACTCTGATCCTGATGTTCAAGCAAGTAAAGCAGATTTACGCAAGCAGAGAAAACTAGCGCTGCAACTTCCTTCAGCTGAAAGATCAAGACATTCAATCACTAAAATGTAAATACACTAATTGGTTGCGTTCGCATAAAGCATATTTACACCAATGTGATGGTGAAGCCATTTTAAAAGCGATGTACTCTAAAAACACATATCGGAGTTGGACTTTTCTTACCATAGCCAAGCATTTGAAACAATTGGCAGTACAAATCAATGGGGTCCTGGAGTGTGAATGGATTGCATATTACTCCAAGATGTATGAACATCCCGGCGTCCACTCGCTACCAAATATTATGAGAAATTCTAGTTTTGCAGAACTATAAATATTGGAGGAAGATGTTCAATATGAGATCGCAAAATCTAGCAGTTCAAGGGCTTCTGGTCCAAAATGGGCTGATCAATATGATGTCCAAGCAACATCCCCAGTTTTGGGCTAGGACCCTCTTTAACATCTTCCAAAGAATATTGAACTCTAATGTAATTCCTGACTCGTGGTGTCGCTCAGCAATTGTGCCCATTTTCAAGAAGGGTGATCGGTCCTGTCCTTCCAACTACAGACCGATCGGCCTTCTTGATGCTCCAGGAAACATTTTCTCCTGTTTCATCCTAAGAGATTTCAACAAATGGGCCATCCAGCACTCCCAGGGAGACTCCTTTCAGTCCGGCTTTATCACAGGAATGGGTACCGCTATCAATCTGCTGACATATCCATAATTTCTCACTTTGCGCCCATGAAATAACCCTTGTACTTTGTTTTTGTTGACCTGCGCGCAGCCTTTGATTCAGTGTCTCGAGATCTGTTAATCGAAAAATTGCTTTGCGCTGGTTGTCCTACCTACATTGTAGCTCTCATTAAGGCACTATATGCTAACACTAAATTGAGGTCAGACTAAACTTGGAAGGAAGTTTGTCACCTTATATTGATGCAAGCAGAGGTCTGAGACAGGGTCGTATCCTTGCCTCAGCCCTCGTTTTAATTTCTTTATCTCTGACATTCAACGGGCTTTCGAAGAAATAACATTTGACGCCCAAAAATTGGCTGCTCAACCCATACCCGCTTTATTGTATGCAGATGATTTGGTTTTAATATCACAAACGCAGCAGGGCTTATATTTGCCAGATGTTCTAGCAGCGTAGGTCCAGAATAATTTGCTTACTAATAATCTGGACAAAACCAAAGTTATGACCTGCAACAGTCTCAAAAAGCGCAGTACGAAAGGAACTAGATGGGTTTTACAAGGCAAAGATCTGGAATGTGTTCATCCGTGCACATCTGGGGGTGCCCATCGCAGATCATAATGATGATAAAGTTCACTTTGCATGTTTGGAAGCAAAACTAAGTCCATCTCCCAAGCCAGTATTATTCAAAATAAATATGGAAAGTTTTCATTGACACCTGCTCTTAAGTTTTATCAACAAAAGGTCACACCAATATTGTACGGCTCTGAGACAAAGAATACGATATCAGAATTGGTGTGGCCTAAGTTTGAGGGCAAATTTTGGAGGCGACTTTTGAATCTGCCTAGTTGTGTTCCTGTAGCTTGGATTAAAAATGCGATGGGTCTGATGACATTGCATGCGAGCTACTTATGGCAAGTGACTGCTTTGTTTATAAAATGTATCTTGGCTTCAGAGTCAACAATGCTAATAGGCATATTGTCCAGACATGTCTTCTCATGTAAAGATTTGTTCATGCAAAAATGAAGAATTGTGGTAGTACAAGCGTTAGCAGATGCTAATGCCATTCTTGGTTATCTCCTACAGAACCCAGCCAGGGTGACAACCAAATTGTTTCAGCATGACTGGATTAAGACGAGAGAGAAATGCATGTGCTTCCGAGACTTTAGAGACAATACTTTTCACCACAAAAGATTGTGTTTTAGAACCGCACCTGAAAAAATCTCCCTCACCATCACACAGAACAGATTTTTTACGATTAAGGTTTAACATATGGTTAATCCAGGATATAGAGGCCAAATGCAAAATTATTCAGCAGCAAGATAATGTGTGTCCCTTTTGCAAAGTTGTTGGGCAGGCTGAAACCTTACGACATTGTGACGCCTTAAGATCTAGTTGCATCCAATATTTAAAAACATCTGTAAGAGAGTATAAAGGCTTGTCCCCAGCTCTGTTATGGCAATTGATATTCTGTGGAAAGATAACATCACTCAGACTTGGGGCAATTGTTTTTTTTGCATGCATTGAAATTGAAAGAAACTTATATGGATATCTGAATGAGGAATGAGTATCCTCATTTAATAATGTATGCAGATCGCGCTTTCCTCTTGAGCTGTTAACATGATGGAATACAGATGTTAGTAACTAAGAAATGTGATAACCATCAAACTAATGGAGCATTGTATCTAACTTGAAATGCGTACAATGGGTTTGATTAATATGCAGAATTGTAATCAGTTATTGTTGATGTAAAGCGGAATTGTATGACTGATTTAATTGATTTTATGTTCGGACATAATGTATTTTATCATTTGTTTTATATTTTTAAATTGTTCTTGAGTTAATGTGTTAAATATTGCAAAGTTAATGTAAATCCGTGAAATCGATTTAAAAAAAGAAATTAAAAAATTGACTAACACCGTATTAACGCACAATGCCCTCTTTCTATGCAGCGGTAAGAGTTCAAACAGTGGTGGTTCAATGGAAGTGGATGCAAAGCCAGATGACCATTCATTTGAGTATAAAATGGATTTACCAGAGAAGAGTTGGTGTTATATAATAAACAACAAGAACTTCCATCCTTCAAGTGGTAAGTTGCATATGAAATGGGGGCACAATGCAAAAGCCTCTACAATGAGGTAAATAGTTGCAAAAGGATGCACTGGCACAGTTGGCAGATTTTGGAACTTTTTTTTTGTATAGTTCTTGTCCTCCCATTGCAGTCCAGGGTGTACACATCTGAAATGCATTTACTTGGCATTAGACGAGATCGTCTAAAGGTTGAATTGACACAAATTTGATTTGTGGGCTGCAATGACGAGGCTTCATCCTGCGTTGCAGAGAAAATGATGGATGGGGTGGGAGTTTTATGGCAAATACAGTGCTATCAGACCATGCCAGTCAGATGGAACATTGAGATACACGCTCTCCTCTGATATCCTTGCGCAGCCTGCTGTGGCTGTTTCGAATCCCAGTAGGGTCAACTTAGCCTTTTATCCTCTGAGGTCGAATGTAGCCATCACCTTATGGGATGAAGCAGACACAAATGGTCATCAAGAAAAAAAACATAAATTAAAAAAAAACAAAACGCAATCCCACCCCCTACGAACTCCCACTGCCTCATTTTATTAGTACAAAGTTTTGCAGCAATAGTCCATTTGGTATCCCATTCTCCAAAGTAACAAAGGGGCGTTCAATCCCTTTCCTTTCACCGATCAACCAGATCAAAACACCAATAAGGCTGACACCATCCCATCCGCCCACAGACGGTTAATCATACTTATGAGTACGAGGTTTATGTCACTGAGGACGGGGAACCTCAGACGAGCCCGCTAGGGCTTATACACTGGACGAAATTGGCTCTTTCCACTCCATCTCAAAGGCATCCAAACTCTTCAGTCTGTTGGAAGAAAAGGAGGGTTTCCTTTTTCAGCGACCTGAGTCCTACAGGAAAACCGTTGTTGGATGGCTTTTGGGAGGAGGGATTGGCCCTTATGGAAACTTTAGCACCACGCCATCAAAGCGGGACAGGCTGGAGAAGAAATACCGGGTCCCGGACTCGGCATCCATGTGTTTCGGGTCACGGCCTTCTCCGGACTCTGGTGTCTGCTGCCACCATGAAGCACTAGTTGAATCCCTTGTCTTCGTCCATGGTGTCCCTGGCCCAGGCAGGCAAGAAGCTTGATGCAGTGGGCAGGGACATCATCTACACTGCAGCCTCAACCATCAAGGCTGCAATCCCCTTGCCATCCTGTCTCGCAACAACAGGGTGCTTTGGTGCAAGCTCGAGCCAATACTAGATTTCCTTCCTGATGACAAGAAGGCTGAGGCTCTGGCCCTATTCCAGGACGGTGCAGTGGATTTGGATCACGCCATTACTGTGGCGCTGGACATAGTGGACTCAGGATTCCGCCAGATGGGGAGTGGTGTGGCCCTTCGGTGCCAGATGTAGCTGAAGGCCATGAACTGTGGCGCGGACGTGCAGTCCAAGGTTGTGAACCTGCATTTTGATGGAGACAACTGTTGGTAAGATTTTCATTTCAAATCTGCCTGACTTTTTACTGGACTTTGTGATCATTTATCCCTTATTCCTTGGTGAGTGGGAATCACCCCACCCTCCCACCTAGTCTTTTACTCATGTTATTGGTGACTTTATGTCCCCCCCACCAACCCCCCCCTCCTTAGTGTGTGATTGCAGTTGGTTTCCTATAACTTTGGACTGACTAAAGTACTATGGCAGCACCCAACATTTAAATGTAGTGGCTTCCTTTTAATTCTCTTATTATTTCTTGGGTGAACTACTGTTCCCAAGAAGTAAAGCAGGATTCCCATCCCCCTTTACATTTATTTCAATGAGCCAGCACACCCCACCTTATGTGGGGGCAGGAGGGCACAATGTATCCCCCATCTTCCTTACCTGGTAAAATTTTTGTTACATTTACAAGTTAACTTGAATGGCTGGTCACAGTGAAACTACTTTTACGACTTTTGGTCATTACCCACAGGCTGTCAAATCAGTCTCTGTAATGCACTAGAGGGGTCACAATTTGGCTAAAATGGTGGGCTCCTTCTTTTTTCACATTTTCTTGTTTGCTTGTTATTTCCTAGGTGCTGCTCTGCCATGACCTCTGTTAGAATTTGGTCTTCGGCGGAAATCCTTTGTGTTCCTCGCAGAGGCTCCACAGTGTCTGAGAAGGCAGGAAGCGAGGGAGGAGTCCAATACTCTACAGACCTTTTTGTCTTTCGTCTGTCCTGAAAGGAACCAGTTCCCACTACAGCGAGACCACCCCTTTATGTAAACTGCAGGGAGAGTTTGCAGAGGTTGTGCTGTAGTTCCTGTTGATTGTGGAAACTGCTGAAGTTGACCACTGGAGATGAATTTGAAGAGTAAGATGAAGAAAAGACGTCTGTAGTGATTTCCAGCGACCAGACAGCCTGCTGTGTAACCGGAGCCTGATGCAACCCTTCTTTCCAATCGACTTGGGCGTCCCGAAAAGGATGGCTCGGTTAGGGAGAATTCTCTGTAAGTCTAATTTCCCAAACCTAGTGAGTCCCCCAGCAGCTTTGCTGGATTTTTGGGGTTTATTTTTTTCTCTCCTGCTAAGAGTGAGATTCTTTTGCTCCCACTCTTAGACATGATTTGAGGTGTTCCTTTAACTTTCCATGTGTTTTATGGGCTATGGGGTCGTTTACTCCATAGGGTCTCATGTGTTTTTTTGATGTGGGTTACACAGCACCCTCCGTGCCGTAACCCAGGGGTGTCGTAACGACCCCCCAACATAGACTCCATACCCTGGGACTGACTACTGTCTCCCAGGGCATGTAAAGTCACCATTGGCTTTGCTAGTCCCAAATTATGAACAGAAACCAGTACAAACCATCATATTGTGGACGTACTGGTCGGGGCAATTCGATTACCCCAGGGTCTGTTGTTCGAGGGGGCACGTCTCCTTCCCCCCCTGATCGAGTTTTGGCTGGTGGCAGTGGATACTACTTTTTATATTCAACCGCAAATATATCTCTATGGGATTTTCGCATTGTTCGAGGCTACCAACTTTAATTATTTAATTCTTATAGCCTCGAACATACCGCCGGTTTATTTATTTAATATTAATTTGCCGGTTGGTATTTTTTGCCAGAACTCGATTCTAAAATGGCGTTTGTGTTCTCTTCTGTGACTCCAACCCAAGTCGAGCCCTTTGTTCCACTTTTTGGCTGGCTTCTCCACAGAAGCCTCCAAAAGTGGTGCCACTCTGTCTGGGTACCACAGGGGGAGGGGGTTTAGGCACCCTGGACTGAGTTACCTTGGTAACTCAAGTCGCACTCTTGTGTGATTGGCCCAAGTGGTGAGCCGGTCGGCTCACCACTTAGCATGTTTGATTGACAGCCAGGCTGAGTGAATGGGGGTGTGCTGCATAAAAGCAGGGCTTTGGGGACTGGAACTTCAGACGTCGCCACTGGACCTAATGAATCTGAGGAGGGAGAAGCTGAGCCGGCCTGAAACGACGACACCACTAGTAGAGCCCTGCTGAACCGTCTCACCACTTTACCCAACGACAGAGGAGATCTCCAGCCCGGAGAGTCTTCTTCCTTCAACTGGTGGGGATAACCAGTCTACCTTCTTTTCGCCTTGCTGGAGCATCTCGTGGCCGCCTTGCCTGTGCCAAGCACCCCGGCAACCGGGATACCACGTTTTCACCATTACCGCGAACCGAAAGGGTAGTACCTTTGTACCAGAGAACTCTGCGGCTGGTTTCTTCCCTGGCAGTGCAACGACCTTCATCTTCCCTCCACGACGAGATCTTCTCTTCCTCTGGACGACGCTGCGACTTGCACCCGCTGCCAGGAACAACTGCCCCCGCTGGAGGATCCTCTCCATTTAAGGTACCGTGTTCTGCCTGGCTTCCCTTGCAACCGATTGAACGGGGTGTATTAAATCCTCGTCTCTCGAACCTGGGTTAGCCTGGGACACCTTAGCTAACTTTTCTGAACTGAACTAAACCTTTTTCGAACTACCTCCACAAACTTCGAAGACTCTGTGTAACTGTCTGATCTTGGGCATCTTCCGCCTGGCTCCCTTGAAAGTGGGCCTGGCACCTAAACTTCCTTGCTCACCAGTAGACTGTGCCTTCCTAACTTGCTGTGGTTCTTTAAAAAAGTGTTTTGTGTGCGTGCTTCCATAATTCTGCTTTTCCCTCCCTTTTTATTTAACTTGTTGGAGTGCCATCGAACGTTTAATGCTCACCTCTGTCTGGAAATAAGTGGTGTTAACTAAGACTTGTCCAACAAGTAATCAGGGATGTACATATGATAATAGTGATTGTGTTTTGAACTTATCTTACCAATTTAGTGCTAGTGTGTTTTATAAGTGTGTGTTAAATAATTATATACTTTTACACCCAAGCTCTGGTCAGTGTTTGCTTATTCTACTGTATTTCTGTACCTATTTTGTATGCTATGTATACTGCCTAACTCTTCTTGAGGGAAGTCTGACTGCTCAGCCACAGCTACCAAGTGAATCTGTGTGGTACAGACTGCTACCAAGTGGGTTTACTGCCAAACACCTGTAGTCTTAAATCTTTTGCAGTGATCCCTAAGGGAACTGCACAGGTTTCTGCCTAACAGGCTCCTACCCAGACGATTGTGAGACCCACAAGTCACATGAGGACCTGCACAATGAGCCATCCCTTGATGTGCTGTGACCTTCCTGGGCTGCAAAACGCCAATAACAGGGGATCTCAAGCCCGAGTGCAGTGCATGGTCTTCTGAATCCCGCTGAAAAATTGGACTCTTTCTGGACCTCCCGAGACACGATTTGAATCCCTGACGTCCCCTCACCAGAGTGCAGGACAGAGAAAGTGATGAGAATACCGACCAGCGAAATTGGTTATTCATCTGGCTCCTGTAAAAAAGCACCAAACCCACAAAGCCGAGAGAAACTGTGAAGAATCCTTTGGTGAAAGCCTCCAGACCAAGAAACTTGAGACCGGGTCCTGTGCTGCTGTCATGCGCCCCCTTTGGCGGGTTTGGGATCGCTGGAGACTATCCCGCCATTGATTGTTCTGCCATGTTCCTTCCCATTCTCCCTGCAATGGTCTAGTTGTCCCTGGCAATGGCCGTCGCCGGGAGCTCTTAGCCATTTGGCTCCCGGCACTCGCGGCGTTGCAACTGTTGGACTCCTCTTTTGGTTGCTTTACTCTAGTGTTTCTCTTTTGCTCTGCTGAGCGTCCTTTCTTTTCCCATGCCCCTCTGGGCTATCTGGCTCTCCCTCTGGCTCTTCCTTCTTTGCCCTGGCTCTCTCCCGCACGTCTCTTCGTGCGCCCGACTTTTGCTGGTTTACCTGAGTCTTGCTTCCAGTCCTCCTACGGCTTCTCGCTGCTTACCTGTACTCGGCTCCCTTCCTTTGGAACTTGCATCTGCTGCCGCTTGTACGGCTCCTGCCCTCCGGCGGTTCTACTTCCCGGGCTGGAAAATCGAAGAATTTCATCCTCTATGAAGTCGCTCTACAGCCTGCTGAAGTCTCTGGTTGTATTTGGTCATCCCAGGACTTCTGCTGGGGTTTTTTGCCGTCCTTGGCTATCGTGGGACTGGCGCTGCTGGTCTTCTGATACTCGGGACACAGTGGCTTCGTCCCGCGGTAGACCGTATCTCTTCAAAAAGAAATCCTGACTAAAGCAGGCTGAAGGAAAGAAGCCCTCCTTCAAGGAGCAAAGCAGCTCAGGTGAGGAAGGTTACTTGAGCCCAGAGTTTGATAGTGAAACCGGCAGATTGGACAGTTTGCAACACAGAAGACCCTCACTAAGGCGACTGCTGAGCAAGTACAGGAGTTGGTGGCAGCAGTTCAGTCATTAACTCTGGAAATTCAGAACCTGAAGACCAAGAATGCGGTTCTCTGCCAACTGGCTTCATACAGGGATCAGCACTCAGGGGTCCCCCTCCGTCCCCCTATGGCTCATCAGGGAATTTTGACAGCTCCCCACAGCGTCTGAAGGGGTTCAGGAGTTCATAGATGCTTGCAAGGTGCATTTTGCCTTTCGGGTCACTACTTATGCCTCTGACCTCAGCCTTGTTGGCTTTATAGTTTCAAACTTGGTGGGAAATGCTTTTGCCTGAGCTACCCCTCTGGTGACCCTGTCCTGAGAGATTTCGGTGCCTTCCTTGCGGCGCTCAAACATACCTTTGAGCGGCCAGAAGTCTTGTTTTCCGCATGTGAAGATCTATTGGATGTACAACAAGGGCAAATGGATCTGCTATCCTACATTACCCTGTTCAAGCGCTTAGCCCTCGAAGCTGGTTGGCCGGAACAGGCCCAGTTTACTATCTTCCGAAGAGGGCTCAAAGAAGAAATTGAAGATGAGCTGTCCAGGATTTCTCGTCCCGCTTCATTCTCAGAATTGGTGTCTACAGCCCTCCAAATCGAATTTCCCTTGGGCGAATGCCGGAAGGAAAGGAAGAAAGGTCGGGGTTCCAACTGGTCACCGGCTCCTCCCGGTCTCGGCTCCGGAAACTACGAAGCCTATGCCTAGGGAAGAACCGATGCAGATCAGAATCACTCAAGCCCCACTCACACCCGAGGAGAGGAAGCGGAGGAGGGATTCAGGACTGTGCTCCGTACTGTGGCTCTGGAGCCCATTTACTCAGACTGCCCAGAAGTACCTCCCAGACGCCAGGGAAACTGGCGACCTCGGGCCTAAGAAGGACCAGGGTCCGAGGTGGAGTTAATCGTCCCTATGTTTCTTTGGCCGTGAATCCCTCGCAAATCGCAGAGGATTCTCGGCTCATGGTGTCTCTATCCAGATAACCTGGAGAGAGAAGACAGCCGGAAGTCTTGTCCTTATAGATTGTGGAGCAGCGGGCAATTTTTGTGGATACCCTGTGGGCTACCAAGATGGGTTTTCTCCGGGTGCCCAACAAGGAGGATCAGAAGGTAGAGTGGGTGGATGGCACTCCTCTCGGTTCGGGCCCCATAACTCACTCAACAGAGAACGTTCAAGTTCGGATTCAGCACCATACGGAATACATGACATTCGACATCATCGGAGCAGCCCACTTCCCTGTCATATTAGGAATTGCCTGGTTACGAAGACACAACCCTACCATCGACTTGGCCAAGAACCATCTGAGTTTCCATACTGCAAACAGACGTGTCTTCAAACATTGCACTACCAACCAGCCATCCTTTCTCCAGCGGATTCAGGCGTTTGCACCGTCCATTGCATACCAGCCATGGGTCAAGAGTTCAACGAAGTGTTTGCCAGAAGAGAAATTCATGAACTCCCGCCTCACCGCCCTGGGGACTGTGCCATTGACCTCTTGGAGAACACTTTGGTGCCGTTCGGGCACATGTTTTCACTCTCTTAGGGAGAAGGAAGTGCTCCGTCAGTATCTTGATGCCAACCTAAAGAACGGTCTCATACAGCCTTCCAAGTCCCCAGCTGGCGCCTCTTTGTTTTTCATTGCTAAACGCGACTCTCCTGAACTTTGACCTAGTATCGATTATCACGGATTAAACCAGGTGAAGATCAGAGATCGGTATCCGATGCCCCTTATCGCAGACATCATAGAGGCAGTACAAGGTGCTACTGTTTTCTCGAAGTTGGATCTCAAGAACGTGTACCATCTGTTGGGCATTCGAAAGGGAGACAAGTGACAAACTCCTTTTTGGACACCTTACGGGCACTACGAATACCGGGTCATGCCCTTTGGCCTGGTGAATGCCCCGGCGTTTTTTCAAAGGTTCATGGACCATACTTTCTCTGATCGCTTGTTTCATTCAGTCATTATATATCTGGACGATATTTTGGTGTACTCGTCGACCCTTCAGGAGCACTTTCAACACCTCAGTTCAGTTCTCCAGATGCTACACGACAACTGTCTTCTGGTCAAACCCGAGAAGTGTCTGTTTCAGGTCACCTCTGTGCCATACTTAGGATTCATCCTGTCAGAAGAAGGTATTAGAATGGACCCAAGGATGGGTCTCGGCAGTCCTGAGCTGGCCAACTCCCACTTCCATCAAAAATGGACAACGATTCTTGGGACTTTCCAACTTCTATCGTAAATTCATTCCTGATTTTTCTCATACTGTTCTCCCCATCACTCCCCTGCTGAAGAAGGCTAACCAACCTTTCCGTTGGACAGCTGAGGCCGACTCAGCTTTGCAACTTCTCAAGGAGAAGTTTAGTTCTGAACCCATCCTACGCCAAACAGACCAGACCAGACCAAGGACTTTGTTGTGGAAGCAGATGCCTCTGCAAATGCCATAGAAGCCATACTACTGCAAGAGCATGAAGGTAACGGACATCCAGTTGTATACCTTTTGAAGACTCTCACCGCTATCCAGTGCAACTATTCTGTCATAGAGAGGGAGCTCCTGGCCCTGAAGGTAGCCTGCGAAGAGTGGAGGCATCTCCTCCAAGGGGGTAACCAGCAATTTGTCATCCGGACTGACCATAAGAATCTCAAGGCCATACAAAACATGGAATGTGTCAATGCTCGCCAGGTCCGGTGGGCCTATTTCTTCTCTCAGTATGACTTTGTACTTACCTACATTCCAGGTAGTCAGAATATCAATGCTGATACCCTTTCACGCAGGTGTTCCTCTGAACACCCAGCGGCTGGCAAAATAGAAAGACTGCTGCGAGGGAAGAAAGTGGTCTCGACAGTATCCTCATTTCACACATGGGGTACACTGCTGTGTTACTTGGGAATTCTGATGGTACCAGAATGCCTCTCTCGATTAGTGCTGCGATTGTCTCATAAATGCCTTCATCGGCTTACTTAGGGGATACTGTTTCACTCTTGACAAAATCGCTCCTGGCTTGAATTTGATATTCACTCTCCCTATGCTCTTTAAGCAACCCACGTCATAAGGACTTGTGGTCCACAAACTGCTGGGTACTTTGGCCATGTCCTCCCAGAAGGAGGGTGGCACCTCCATCGCCATCCTCTGTGGCACTTCCCTGTAGTATATCTGTAACCAGTACATTGCACTCATCTCGAACACCATCTCTAGTTCTTGTCTCTCCTCCTTAAATAGTTCATCTGTCACTGTGGTCAGCCTGCACCCTTCAAGTGTAATTATTGCTCTCCATGCCCGCCCTGTCATCCATCCCGTGCACTGCAATCCAATCCTCTCTTGCCACCACTGCCTCTATTTCTATGGGCACTATTGTTCCTTCTGGCTCGTCCAAGGGCGTTTCTGGCCTAAATAGGTACTCGTTTGGAACTCAACACATTTTCCCTGCAATGCCTGGCAGCCATGCAATGGCAATGGCGGTCCCATACTGGAACATCTCTGGATCCACTGGCGCCCTCTCTGTACTGTCCGTCCATAATATGTTTGGACAATCTGCCTTACATTAGCATGTGTATGCCTGGTGTTGAGCTCACTATGCCCTTGTCTGTGAATGAGATGATCAGCCCTTGTCTGTGAATGAGATGATCATGTTTAGTCTGCTCATAATGTCCCGTCCCAGTATGTTAACGGGTGTCTGTCGAGAGAAAGTAAAGGCAATGATAAATCATGATTCTATAGATAGTGACATATTATCTGCAAAAGGAACCACTTCCCAAGCCCCAGAGAATCCTTGAGTGTTCATAGCATCGCGTGACAACGTAAATGCTCCTTCCCTAATGCATGACCTAGTCGCCTCTGTGTCGACCAGAAAGGAAAATGTTTTGTCACCCATCGCCACCCCTTTGTGAGGTTCCTCCTCAGGGTTGGGTGTGATCAACAGGATGGGGACACATCCAAATTCTTCTGTGGGCTATGCTATTGAGGGTATAGGGACAACCCATTCACTGTAAAGGGGTTGTTCCCTACCATGGAACTCTTCAGTTCTCGGACGGGTACTGTCACAACTGTGTCAACGTGTGCGTCATTCTGTATCTGTGCTCATTGTTGTGTATTATCTCAAATCTGTGGTGCCTGTAGATACTGTGATACTAGTGCAGGCATCTGTGGTACTTAAATCTGTGCTAGTGGTGCTTGTGGCATCTATTGATATGTGCCACGCATCTGCCCTTGTGGTGGCTGGTCCTGTGCGTAATATTCATCCTGATCCCCTTGATATGGCTGCTGGCCTGGGCCTTACCAATTCTGTTGCGTCCCTTTGAACCAACATACCCTTGAGATGTGCCCTACTGATAAGAAATCACCCTGGAATTGCACTTTGTTCTTCTATGAATATGGAATACAATGCCATCTGGAGAAAAGGCTCTGCCTGCTAAATCTAGAGCTCTAATGTTTGAGACTCTCCTGCAGGATACCAAGCAGAGTAGAGTAGTGAGTTCACCAGATAGGGCCGTACGTGATAGTTCTTCGTTACAAGGCCATGACAAAAAAAGGTTCAGTACTTTATTAACGTCCCAAAGCTTGTCATAGCGAGCTGAAGGTGGGACAGTAAGCCCTACACCCTTGAGCATCCTGCAAACGAGGTGGTGTTCTCCTGCCGGTACTCCTTGGATAAGGTTGTGACCTGCGGAAATTGCTGAAACATAGGCGTTCACAGTCCTGTAGGCGAGCCCTCTTTCCACTAGGGATGCTAGAAAATTCAAAATCTCTTCTACAGGTGCTGAAATTGGATGTAATCCTTTCTCCCGACACCAGGAGCTCCAGATGCTCCAAGAGGTGGAATATCTCTTCCGGGTAGTAGGAGCCCAGCTCTCTTTGATAAGGTTGATCGCTTTGTGAGACATGCCTGGGACTCTCCATCTTGACCTGAAATCCTCCAGGCCGCTAAAGTCAGAGATCTGCTGAGGAGGAGAGAATGACGCTGACCTGATGGATCTAATAGGAGATCCGGAAACCGGGGTAGTAGGATTGGAGAATCCGAAGAAAGTTCCAGAAGAACTGGATACCAGGTATGAGATGTCCAGACCAGCGCTATAAGGATCAGATTTGCATGCTCCTGATGGGCCTTCGCCAGGGTCCTCGCTATCATAGTGAAAGGAGGAAAGGCATACAGTATTCCCTGGGACCATGACTGCAGGAATGCGTCTGTTGCTGCTGCTGCCGGGTCCGGCCTCCAGCTGTAGAACGTTGGTAGTTGGGAGTTGATTCTGGAAGCAAAGAGGTCTATGGACATAGGACCCCAGATCTCCTGAAGGCGGAGGAAAGCCTCTCTGTTGATTCTCCAATCGCTGTAATCTGTCGAGTGGCGGGAGTACCAGTCCGCTACTACATTTGAGAGGCCGGGAAGGTACTCCGCTGTAACTGAAATCTGATGATCCAGACAGAAATGCCAGAAGTCCTTGGCAGAAGGCTAATTCTGCTAGGGGTCTCGACTTGGTGCCGCCCAGATGGTTGATGTATCTTCCCGCTGAGATGTTCTCCAACTTTAGTAAAATACAGCAACTCGCTCTGTCTTTGGCAAAAGAGCGCAGTGCAAAGGCACCTGCAAGAAGCTCTAGACAATTGATCTGAAGGTCCAGCTCTTGAGGGGACCAAGTCCCTCCCGTGGCTACGGAACCGCATCTCGCTCCCCAACCGGAGCGACTGGTATCCGACTTGATAATATCTGGAGCGGAGCCGAAGATGGCTCTGCTGTTCCAGGCTTCCATGTGAGTGAGCCACCATTTGAGCTCTGTCCTCGCTTGAGGAGACAGTGTCAGGAGTTGAGAATAAGAAAGGCTTCTCCTTAAGTGTTGGCCTTTTAGTCTTTGCAGTTCTCGATAGTGTAGAGGGCCGGGAAATATTGCTTGAATGGAAGATGAAAGTAGTCCTATCACTCTTGCTAGTTCTCGAAGAGAGAACATGTTCTTCTGTAAGAGTCTGCGTATCTCTCTTTTGGTAGAGTGAATCTTGGCTGATGGGAGTCAAAGTTGAGAATTATGTGTATCCAGTATGAATCCCAGAAATTCCATATTTTGGGATGGAAGTAGAACTGACTTCTCCCAGTTTATAAGAAAACCGAGGTCATGTAGCAAGTTTATTGCCAGTTCGGTTTGTTTCTGAACTAACTCCTGTGAGTGGGCCATGAAAATAATGTCGTCTAGATAAACTATGAGACGGACACCTTGCTCTCTTAATTGAGCTACTACGGGTCTTAAGAGTTTGGTGAAGACCCAAGGTGCCGAAGAGAGTCCAAAGAGGAGACTTGTGAATTCCCAATCTCGATTTCTCCAAGAGAATCTGAGGTAACTGATGTGTACTTGATGAATCGGCACTGCGAGGTAAGCGTCTTTTAAGTCTAGGCGCATAAGCCAGTCGTTCGGTCTCAGAAGATCTCTGAGCATGTGTATACCTTCCATTTTGAAATGGCGGTAAAGGATGAATTCGTTGAGCGCTCTGAGGTTTGTGACTGGACGCACTTTTTGCTTCCTGCGTACCAGAAATATGGGACTGAAGAAGCCTCCCTGACTTGCGCAGGGGCGAATCGCTTGCTTCTGATGGAGACTGAGTATTTCGCTGTCTAAGGCGGTTTGATCTGGTAGAGACATTACTATGGGAGTGGGGCGACATGTCTGAATGGGCTGCGTGAAAAACTCTAGGCGCAGACCCCGAGCTGTGTCCCTTACCCAGGCGTCTCCCGATAAGGTATCCCAAGCATTTGCAAACCACCTTAACCTCCCTCCTATAGGTGTTAGTGGCGCTGTTATCAGTACACTGACCTGTAGATTGTTGTTGGGCTGGATATCTAGCCGCTCTCCTCCAGGGACGCCCTCTTCCACGACCTCTGGAGGGGAAGAAAGTGTCAGGGCGTTCTTGCCAGGAATTATGCTGGCCTCTGGATTGTTGAGGTCTCTTGTCGAAGATGTAACGGCCGGAAGAGCAACCTCTTCCTCGTCCGGCCCTGGAGAAAACCTTGGTTGCAAATACTCTTTTTATTGAAGCCTGTGCTTTGTCCAATGCCGTGAATGTCCCGACTAATTTTGTGATCTCTGAAAAGTTGGCCTTGCGCAGTTGGGCCGGATTCTGTGTCTGCCAGTTCGATTAACTTGGCATCTATTTTGTATAGGATGCCTTTCTGTCGTTCTGTTGAGATAGCGCAACTGGTGTTTCCCAAGAGGCAAATAGCTCTCTGGACACAACTGGACAGTATTACTGGGTCGATGGGATCCGAGGAGGTGATGGCTGCATTCACAAGATCGGAGATTTTGGCAAGTAAACCTGCTATGTCCAGTACTTTATCCTGGCAGGCCTTCCAGGTGCGATCAATACCCTTCCTAGGGTCTTTAACATTTTTACCTAGAAAGGTAATCATTTTAGAACCATGCTCTGGAGTCAGAGCTACTTTATCCGCAATGTCTGGTCGTGGACATTCAGCACGTAGTCTGGCCCCGACTACTTTGTCAAGTGCCTTGCGCAGCCTAAGGTGGATGTAACTCGATGTCTTGGAGGATGGTTCCCAGTCGGTGGACCTGGGGTGTATTAAGTCTTCCGGGGTAAACCTACCTTCTGTAGAAGGTTTGGTCCCGGTTGTGTATTAGGGATGGGGTCTGCCGCAATCCCTGACACAAAGGGTTTTGAACCCTCTAAATGAAATTCCTCATCTGAAGAGTGGGAAAGATCAGCGTTGTAGACGCTCCTATTATGATCTTCTTCTTCGGAGCCCTGTCCATATCCCTCCGGGCTTGAGGGTCTATTTCCCCTGATTTCCTCCTCGGGGTAAGAGGGTTGATGGGAAGGTGGTTGCATTCCTATTCATGAAGGCTTGTTTCAGCCTTGAGAAGGCGTCCGTTACGGCAGCTGTGGCATTAGATGGCTGGCTCGGGGTGGGTCGTAGAGCTTTTACTCTTGCGAGCCGGTGTACATCCCCCTTCGGTAAGGTGCTTCCTTTTCTGTGTTCTCTTCCTCCCAGGAGGGGAGGTTCCTCTGAAATGCTCCTCCATAGTGTCTAGGCGATTTTGTATGGGAATGAGCATATCCGTTACAGCTTTCTTAATACTGGTCTCCACTGAGGATCCCAGAACCTTCTGTAAACTATTAGCCATTGCCACTTCATCTATGTAGCGGTGATCTCCCTCAGACTCAGACCAAGCCTGATCTGATTGATTGAGTACTGTTCTGCCATTATAAAATAAATGCACCTTACTCACACTTCTTTTCTGTGCTTCTGAGCGCCTTCTCTCACTGCCCAGTAATCTTATGTCAGTTCAGCTTTGTAATTGTTCTTAATATGCTGAATAGGAGATTTCTTTCTCATTTATTTTTTTTTTAAATATGGAAATTTGGATTAAAATATGTATTCGTTCACTCGCGTGGGTTCTTTGATCTATCTGCGGTGAAAAAACGCAAAAAGAAACACTTGTTCTTGTCTGAGGAAGGATTCCGGCACTCGAGCTGCAAGAAGCCGTTATACTATAACGATCATGCACACTCGAGCACCAGAATGCAGAGGAAAGGACCAGGAGAGCAGGAGCTCCCCTGGCGGCCTGCAGGCAGTGCAGCGTGTTCCGGCTAGGCTGCGCCGGCCCCCCAGTGCTTCAGGAGCGCAACGAAGCTGCCGGGAAGCCGGCGCTAGTCCGCCGAGGGATCCGCTCGACGAGCGGATCAAATAACAGCTGATCAGCTGTGACCACGTGAAGCAGAGCTTCACATTAAGCGGTCTCCGAGGCCAGAGGACTGGCATCGGAGCGCAACAGCAATAAAAGTACAAATTTCTTTTTTTTTTAAATATTGAAAGTAAATTCGTATAAGCCCATAACCATGCAGCAAATATAAATTGTGAAATTTTGCAACGTTAACTTTAAATTATAAAATCATGACATAAGCAGTGCTAAACATGTAGTACGTCTCTTGCTGTGAGCAGCAAAGAAAGAGGAAGTGTCATCAGGTTTAGGACTGTTTATGCAGGGGATCTGAACTACTATTGGTGAACTAGGTCACGTGTTGGTGGCCTCTAAATGAACTGGAGCTAAGCTCCCTGGGAAATGTAGTTCCTTCAGAGACTTACCTTTTATGTTATGATGTTACTGTTATACTACTGTTATATTGCTATGCTTAATATATATATTTGGTGCACCTGTCTTTCTGCACATTACTCATGGCACATTTGGTGCACAAATATCTTGCTGCTGAGCTTTTTCTTTATTGTTGAATAAAAGAAAGAGAAGCATAATGGGAGCCTCGGTCTTGACATAGAATTGCAGAAGTCAGTAGTAACACATAACGTTGCAAGCCAGGATACAAGATGAAGATGGGAACAGCATGATTCAGGGCCACCATGAGTAGAAGATGCAAAGGAAGTCCAGCATGAGAGTTGAGAAAGGGTGACGCACCGTGAATGAATAAAGATCATTAAAATCAAATCCTGCATTGGCCGCAAGACGGTGATGGTGAAACCAGAATGTATCAGGACAGACTCCTGCCGAAGTAGGCTTGAGGACGTTGAGGGGGGGAGCAGGGTAGGAGAATCGAGCAAAACAGGCAACACCTGTGCGCGAGAATGGTGGGGGCACAAGGGAACATCACGGGGGGGATCAGAGGGGCTTGGGATGGCCTGGTGGGACAGAAGGAGTAACACAAGTTGCTGCATGCTTACTTGCTGCTTGAGCAGTGGGTCAGGCCCTGGGTCCTCCTGGTCCAAACAGGAATTGCCCTTTTCTTCGTCTGACCCAGGAAGGCACCAGGTGGGCAGGGCTTAGGCCAGGTGACCTCGATCCACTTGCACCTGCTCCCTATCTGCAAAGCACACCACCGGTAGACCCGTGCAGACGGCGCTAGATGTAGCTCCCACGTCTCCCCCAAGCAGGTTTACTGCACTTTAATGCCATAGTGGCCAGAAAGACAGCCACTGCTCCAATACACAAGAAAGCGACCACCTGACGCCCAGTATGGCAACCACGGGCAAGGCACTGGTGCACACAGAGGCTGCTGGCCTGGCACTGCCTGGGCTGGGCCAGGGAGACGAGTGACATCAAAGTGTTCTGGACACGAGACCGTCGTGACTGGACCAGCTCCCACACGCCCAGGCTCAGCGCAAGCCCTGCATGTGTGCAAGGATGCTGACAGCGCCCTGGGCAGCGAGGCAGTAAGGGCATCTATGTGAATGCTGCCTCCTCCTTGTGTGTCCTTCTGGTCAGTCTCACTTGTCTGTCCCCTCGGTTGCCCTCAATTCCTGGGCATACATCTATTGGTTCTAGAGTGGGTACTCTCCTGTTGTCGTCATACACTCGAGTTAACCGTCCCCTTGAACAAGCTATGGCTGTCTCCCCTCTCCTTCGTCCTGGGAGGCCCCTTAATCTGTTGATATATACGTGTTGTGTGAAGTGCAAAGGTTGTCCGTCTGCTATACCTGCTCTTCTGAACTGGCCCCTCCTTCCCCCAATTGTATGTCCCCGTCCCCATAGACTGTAATTGATACTGTTACCCCCACCCCACTCTCGTCTTCTGTACTTGTCGCCATTGTCGTATCCTGTGTCCATCTTGCTACAAAAGTCAACAGCAAACTCTGTCTCCTCGATGTTAAGTCTGTGTTGGGTTCATACTGAGATCGATGTCTCTTAAATCGTACTTGCTACCTCCCGCCCAGGCCCCCAGGCCAGCTCCTCCTTCCTCAGTTGCGCTCCTGCCCGGAGAGTTGGTGTTGTCAGGCTCTGTCCGACTGTCCTGTCCCCTATCTAGTGCTACTTGTGTCTTTTCTTCTTATTGCTCGCTTGTCATCCTCCCTATGCGCTCGTTCCCTTGCCAGCCTGTCCAACTGTAACTTCCTCTGCTCCCTCTCTGCTAACTTGCGTTTTTCTTGCACTATCTAGCCGTCTTTCTGCCTTCCCAGCTTCCTTTCCCCCCCTCATCTCTTTCCGCCCGCTTCTGTTCCTTGAGATCTCTCTCGATCCTTTCTTCCCGCTCTTTCCATGCATTCCTTCTCTTCCTCCCTTCTTCGTTCCCTATCCTCCCTTTCCAACTTCTTCCCTCCTTCTCTCTAATCTCACCTCCCTGTCCTTCTCCTTCCTATCCTCCTCGTCCATTATTTCTGCCCAATCTGTTGTCGCTGCTGCTCTTCAGGCGGTCTATTGCGTTGGTCGCCCCTTCTGACTCTCCCTTTGTCTTCCCTTGAAGTTTCAAGAGTACCTGTGCTGCTATCCATTCGTTTGTGGTTATGCCCTCGAGCCCCTCCTTCGCACCCTGCTGCGCCACACTGCTCGCCTCTGGGGCACTAGCTGGCTGTCCTCTTTCGTATATGGTGGCGGTTTATAGGTTTTATTAGAATACCCCTCTGCAGCCCTTAGTTTCCTCATTGGATACATTCCCTGTTCATCTTCTGTATGATCGGACGCTACACTCGGAGGGGTGCAATCTAGGTTAGCTCTCTAGCTAACCCTCACAGGGACTTGGTCATCTATGACCCGACCTAAAACGCCCAACCCACAGGAATACCACTATTTACATATCTTCTCTCATCCAAGCCCTCAAGTCAATAGTCTAGGTTATTCACCAGAACCTTTTACCTCTAAGACCGAATGTGCCCTAAGCATAGAAAACGGACTTCTACCTGCGCTCCCGTCCCTACTCACTTTGACCATACTAGACCATACTCAATACCCTCCCTCGCACCACAGTTGCCGTTGGACTGGGTCAATACTTGCACTTCATTGTTTTTTTTTTTTTTTATTTATTTGTATTTATCCAGAATCTGGATTTAACAAAAGATCAGTTTCCTCTGCTTAGATGATTGCGTTCGGTGGCGTACTCTGTGTGCACTGCAATAGGGCATTCTGTAGAATTTTTGCTGCTGCAATCGACCAGTTTGTTTTTTGTCCGCTAATTAGGCGGTTCCACCATGTTTCCTCTTCGCTTTCAGTGTATAGTTCGAGGAGCGGGTGAAGGTATAGAAGACGAAACTGGTGCATCGCTGGACACACCAGTAACAAATGCCTTACTGTTTCTGAGTCAGCTTTACATAGACGGCAGCTTTTTGAGGTCGAATAACCTCTTGCAAACAGAATCTCGTTTGTGTGTAGCAGGTTTAAGCGAGCTCTTAGAAGAAAATGCTGCATTGATTTATTTGGAAATCTTCTGAGTAACTGGGTTGTCTCATTTAGCTTCTTTGGTTCTTGAGGGAAGGTGGTCAAGGTCTTGTTTCTTTTGGCTTTCTCCTCGGTGTTGATCCAGTCAGCCTCTTCCAGTTTTTTTTTATCTTGTTTGGATTCGTGATAAGGTCTTCATTTGTACACGCAATTTGGGTCAGCTTTGATTTTATTTGTTCAGCCCAATTCAGAATCATACTGCAAGCGCCTGTCTTAATCTCCAAGTCTATTAGTTTATAAAGAGGTGGCGCGTCGGGAAGGATTGTTTTTCTGAACAAGGATACGCTTGCCAATTCCACTATCGTGCTTAGTGAGACGAGGCCAAGTTCTCGTCTCATTGCCTCCATCTGGATTGATTTTGGCAGGTTTAGTACTGATTTCCAAAAGTGACCCTCGAGTTTTTTCATATTGTGTTTGGGACCAATGGCATCGCGGCTGCTCTGTATGTCAGGGCCGGGACAACTTTGGCTTTGTAGAATGTTGTTGTCGGAATCAGGGAGAAGCGACCAAATTTCTTATCCAGCAATCTGGCTTGGGAGGTCAGGGATCGTGCTTTCTTCCAGAGTTCTTTTTGCATCGCTGATTCTGTGAGAGTGCTGTCTATTATTACACCCAGATATCTGAAGTTTTTTACTGTTTCCACATTGACTTTTTCAAGGTTCCAGTTGAATTCTTTCGATCTTTTGATTTTTTTTCCCAGTATGAGCACTTTTGTTTTTGCTTTGTTTCTGATTACGTTGGCCTGGTTGATAAACTCTGCTAAATCATTCATTTGTCTCTGGAGACCAATTTCTGTTCTTTCCAGCAGGGTGATATCATCGGCGTATAGCATTCGCGAGACTGGTGTGTTGCCAATTTTCGGAGGAAACGATCGAGTCTTCTTACTTGCTTCTTTTATGTCGCCCAGGAAAGCTATAAATAGTTCGGGGGCCAAAGGGCACCCCTTTTTCACTCCTCGGTTGTTAGAGATCTCTTCCGAGAGTAGGCCCTGTTGGTCTAGTTTGACCCTCATGGTTGTTCCTTTGTGGAGAGCTATTATTGGAGCAAGGATGTTCGGTGGACAGTCCCATGTTTTTAACTTCTCCCATAGCATTTCTCTTTCCACCATATCAAATGCTTGCGATAGGTCTATGAAAGCGAGAAAAGTTCTCGAGGATCCTTGCAGAGTCTTACTTTTGGTTATGCTAAGTAGCATGATGTTTACTGTGGCCGTTAGGTTTTTTTTTAATCCTGCTTGAAATGGATCAGCGCAGGGGGTGCTCTTTGCCCAATTTTGAAATCTTTTTAGGAGCAGGGAGCAGTATATTTTTCCAATTGTGTCCAACAAGGCAATTGGCCTGTAGTTATGTGGATCCGACTTTGCGCCTTTTTTGTAGATGGGAACCACTATATCTGAGGTCCAGGACCTCGGGATGGATCTGGTGTTTGAACATTTACTGAGCACCTGCCTTATGAAAGGCACCCAGTTTTCGGAGTATGTTTTCAGATCGGTGTTTGTGATCCCGTCTGGACCGGGTGCTCTGGAAGCTTTTAGTTTTCTCAACGAGTCGTGGATATCTTCTTTGTCGGACACATCTATCCACTCTGTTTCGGTTTCCTCATGGTTTATAGGGTTCGCCTTTGATGGTGCTTGAAACAGGTCAGTGAAGTGCGTTATCCAGTTTTCTTCGCTTACTGCGTTACAAGGGGTATTCGAGTTTGTCGTGCACACTTGGTTCAGCAGTTTCCAAAAGTCTCTGGCATATTTTCCCGCCCCTTTTTTCAGCATTGGTTCAGAGTCCTTTTGATACAGATTTATTCGATGGTTTTTTATCCAGGCTTTGTATTTTTTCGTTTCTGCTTTCAGTTCTTCTTGCAGTGCTTTCGAGTTGTTGATTTTCGTCCACCTTTTTAACTTTCGTATTATAGCCCTTCTAGCCACCACCTGTTTATCAAATTGGTGCGATTTGGCCAAGTCCGTCCCCCGTTTCTTGTTCAAGATGATTTTAAAAGGGCTTAGCAGGGGTTGGTAATCTATTGTTGAGTTGCAGATAGTGTATTTCGAAGTTAGTTGGTCGATTCTTTCTTCTGTTAGCCTTAGGCGAGTTCCTTGATTGTTACTTTCGACCATATGCCTCATCCGAATTTTGTTTTTACAGCTGGAGTTCCACGTTGCTTGTAGTAAGTTATGGTCGCTTGCTTCTGTTTTAATCGCCTCGAATGAGGACATCACTTTCTGCATTTCTGCAGATGTGAAGATGTAGTCTATTGTCGCAGACTTTTTCATTCTTTCCCACGTCGGAGGTCTATTTGTAGCAGGAAAGTCCTTAGCCATGTTGGTGAACCCTCTTGAAGCCATAAGATCATTCCATTGGGCTCCTCTTTCTTCCTTTGTGCTCTTCCTTATAGACTCTCTCGTCCATTCCCTTCGGGTCTGACAGTTGGCGTTTAAGTCTCCGCAGATTATTATGTGAACTGTGTTTTCCTCCACAAATATGGTATCTATAGATTTTTCGATCAGTTTGAGGAACTTTACATCAGAGATTACTAGGGAATTGCAGTATACAACAATCACTGCAAGCTTGGCCTTCTGGGGGTCTTCCTTTGCTTGTTTTCTTGACGCACGGGGGTTGGCCCATTCCAAGGACGCTACCAAATGGTGTTTGGATGATTCCAGAACATTCGTAATGCTGATTCCTCTCCCTGCACGAACCGCTAATAGAATTCCAGACGATGGCCTGCCCAAGCGACTTTTCACTGCCGGGGAGAGAACAATTTCAAAACCGTCCAGAGACGGAACCTCCGTAAGCCAGGTTTCTTGTAGGGCCAAGATGTCAAACTGCCCTAAGTTGATTCCTCCTTTTTGTGTTAAGTGTTTGAACCCACACGTATTCCATGAACCCAGTTTTAGGGTAGTTTTGTTTGCTTTGTCCATGTTGTCTCGGGGCAGCTGTTTAGGCCCTGCTGGTTGCTATTTTTGTGGTGGTTTGAGAAGGGCTTTCGGTAGCCAGGACCACAGCTGGTTCCTTATACTTTGGCTATCCTGGGATCCAAGAGGCGCACTGGTTCTTTGTTGGATGGATTTCTGAGTCGTCAATTTCCCTGACGCATTCGGGTCGCGGGGAAAAGTAGGGGAGGTTATCTGCCACTTTTGCTCCTTCATCTTTTCTTTTCCCTCTCTTGTTTCATTTTCTCTTCCCTCCGCATGGGTGGTGGGTTCACGGTCTCGTTCTCTCCTCGAATTTTGCCTGGGTGTTTCGTGCAGTACGTGATCCCTTAGGTTTTCAAAGTTGTTTCTTTCGTGGTTTGAAGTTTGATGTCAATTTAGCGGAGACGCTCGCTTCTGTTTTCTCCAACGCGGGGTGCGAGACAGGGCCTCGTAGTCCCGTCTCTTCGGTTCTGAGGGATCTTCGGGTTTCGAGTGCGGGTTTCTAATCGTTTCTCTCTCCCTTGATGCTACACTGTTGGTCTCCGACCAATTTAGTATCCTGATTCCAGATTTATGTAGTTCTCTCCGGGTGTCCTCAAGGTCTTTAATCACGAATGACGCTTTTAGATGCAAGTAAGCTGTTGCTGTTGATTTTTTGTGATACAGTTCAACCAGTGCCAGGTCATCTGACCTCAGATTTTTTAGCGTGGTTGTTTTACCGAAGATTCTGAGTATCGTGTTTCTGTTCAAAGTTATGTGCTCTGTGTTCCTGGATTTTTGTTCCAGTTTGTAGATTGTTGCTTTTGACTCTTGTCTGTATTTTTTCTGTCTTTTGAGAGAGTTGAATTCTGTCAGCCTTCTCTGGTCTCCTGGTCGTTCACGTGACCTTGGGCTATTTCCCACTCCTCGTTATTTTTGTTTTCTCCACGGGGAAAACTTATTTTTTTCCTAATGACTGTTTCCAATGACTCAATTCCTTTGATCCTCCCCAGGTCCTTCTAACTGTTGTCGGTGCTTTGCTCAAGGGCAGATGGTGCCTGGGTGTTGTTTGCCCTCTTTCCCCTGCCAGTCGGTTTGGGGGCGAGTTTCTTTTGTCTGAAGTTTTGATTGTCGATTTGATTGCTTACGTCCGGTGTGTCTAGATGCTGAGAAATATTCATAGCGGTCTTGTCCCTTAGAAAGTCGTCCACTGATTTTGGTGAAATTGGTAGTGGCTGAGTGTCATACGTTTTTTCATTGGCCAGGGAAGATTTGAGACTTGTTCCACTGTCTGGAGTTTGTTGCAGAGCGCTCTCCTCTAGGTTTTTCCGTCTCTTTCCTCGAGTTGGTCCCGGCGGGGGTTCCGAGTGTTAGGACTATTTCTTTTTGGTCCGCTCTACGGGTTGTTGTATTTGCAGACATTGACTTTAGTGGAGTAGCCGGCGTTGGGTCCCTTGAGATGTTGGTGCCTTCTGCTGACCCTTTGGGGACTTTTGATGCCGATGTCGGAAACGGGCAAGGTTTTGGTTTAGGGGGAAAAGTGGAGAAGAGCGCAAAGTGGCCCTCCTGGGTTCGATTTAAGGAAGAAGACAAATTTTCTCCCGTAGACATCGGATGGCAGCAGGGTTCAGTTTGGGTAGCTTTGTTTCTTCTTGAGGTAAGCGCTGCAGGTTCTAGGATTTGTCCCTCCATTTCCTGTCCCCTTGATGCTGGGAAGCTATCTGTTGAGCCCTTTGGCTTTTCGAGTGGACGTGTTCCCCGTGCTGTAATGTATCCTTCAAGGAATAGCAGCTTAGTGTGTGTCATTGCTAAAAGCGTAGTCTGATCTTTCAGCGAGTCACTCAGTGCTTCATAGAGTTTGCAAAAGGGGGCGAGCGCTATTGTTATTGCTGACATAAAAGCCAGAGTGTCGTGTTTTTTCCCAGGAGTCTCGTTTTTACTAGGGGCAGAAGCCTCACTGCTCCTTCTGACTATGTTTGGGGTTACGAGGGTCTCGTCCAATGTTAATTGTTGAGGCAGGTTATGTGCCTTGTGTGAGCGTGGATTTGACAAATTCTGGTGAGCGGCCTTCTTTAGTTTATCATTGGGTGAAGTCTGTGTATTGGAGTTTGCTCCCTTAGTCTGTGTCCGAGCGGCCACTGGACTTGGGGGCATTGCTTCCTTCTGTGGCTCAGTTCCGGATTTGTTACTGTTCTCTGGTTCTGACCCTTTTGAGTTTGTAGTGAATCTGACAGTTGGGCTCATAATTCCAGGGATTGTCCGCTCATAGATTTCCGGGCTTTGTATTGTTTTCGATAGGTTTGATGTCCGGGCGATTTTGTCACTCCGTAGTTCTGTTCCCAAGGCGTCTGCTGGTGTGTCACTTGTATTGTCGTGACTGCCAATAGGCAGAGCCCTCTTCATTTTTCGAGGAGTTGTGGTGACGAGGGTGCCGTTCCGATGCAGCCCCTCTATTTCGCTGGCTTGCTGCTCTGGAGTGGCAGAGCTGCCTGCTGCACTTACTGCCGTGGGTCCCTTAAGGATAGTCCCCAGCCCAGTTTCGTGGTTGGTGGATATCGGTATAGGTTCCCGGTTCTCGAGGTGTAGGAAGGCCGGAGGGTTTTCTCGCCCTGCAGGTTTCCCATTTGCCGAGTCTTCTTCTGTTTTTCTCGTCTTGGGAGTTGGAGCTAGGTCAGTGAGTACTTATAGGATGTCTGCGTCAGAGATTTCGTCGTCGATGACGAGTTTTCTTTTGCCCAGGCGGTTGAAGAAGTCTTTTACCGACATGCCCAGGTTATTTTTGCACGTCGTAGTTACTAGTCCCCTCTTTCTTGCTTTGTTGATGATGATTGAATTTTTTTTGTTGTTGTTGTTGTGAACTTTTCATGTTTAGCTCATGCAGTTGTGCACTTGGGGATGTTTCTTCGTTTTTTGACGTTACACTTCTTTTTTATTTTGTTTTTTTTGCGGATTTTGTTTGTGCGCAACGAGCCATCTTTCTGTTTGAGAGGTATGGTCACTCTTACAGAGGGTGTTGTGGGTGGAACGGGGCTATTGTGTGTCTCCGTGTCTGCCCATTCCTCGTCCGATATTGAAGGGGGCGAGCTGTTTGCTTCCCACGTCTCTCTGAGGCTGTGGTTTGTTGATGTAGTTCTGAGTCTCACCACTGGGGGAGCCTCGCCGAGTGGCTCCCGGAACGTTCCCTCGGTTACCCGCTCTAGTCCGCTCTCCGCCGGGGGCGGTCGTTGGAGTGGGCGCTCCTCCTCGCATACCGCTAGACTAACACAGCGCTCAGACCGTTCCTCGGCCCCAGGCACCTTAGCCCCTGCTGGCAGACCCACGGAAGGGATTCCCGGAAAGCAGGTAGGAGCCGCCTTGTCTGACACTGTGGGCGAGATTCTGTGAGCCAGGGGGCCGCCCTGTTTTTGACTCCCGCGACTACATACGCCGCTCTCCCCTTCTTCGTCTTCCGCCTCCCCCGACCGCCCTTCGGCCGGCAGTGGGGGGCGGGCGACGGTCACGGGGAGAGCTGGCGGATTCTGCTGCTCGGGCGAGCCCGATGGAAGAGGCTTGCAGTCTTCATTGGGTCTGTGGTAAGCCGCCCTGATTTGGGCGCGAAGGTGCACGGAATTCGGGTTGCTCCCTGAGAATTCAGTGCTGTCATGGCCCTTTAGGGCTGTGGAGATGATTGGTTGTGGACCGGCGGAATCAGTTACGCCTTGGAGCATGTGTCCGAAGCCCCCCTCTAAGAGTTCCGCTGCTCGAAGAGGGGGAGCGGGCTCAGAAGTAGAGTTCCAAACTGTAGTCCCGCCCGAGGGGTTGGCCCTGTTTTGGGCAAGCGGTCTTGGAAAAATGTGGGGGGATTGGGTGCTTGGCCCCCCAGGCACTGGGCTGAGTTCGCCTTTTGTGATGTTTGATGGTTTAGAGCTTCGTAAAAGTCTCTTCATCCCCTCTCCCGTCCTAGAGTGGGTCTGTTGAGGGTCGGCTAGCTGCTGTGTAGCAGGATCCATCCCTTCCCTGCGGGATTCGCCGGGACTGCAAGGACTGCGACTCCCTCAGCGACTGGCTCCACGGCCGCTCCGCGGCTGGAGGGTGGTTTTGTAGAACTTCCCCCTTCAGTAAAGGGTGTAGAAAGACTGGAAACAGGACCAGAATGGAGGGTAGACTGCAAGGACTGCGACTCCCTCAGCGACTGGCTCCGCGGCTGGAGGGTGGTTTTGTAGAACTTCCCCCTTCAGTAAAGGGTGTAGAAAGACTGGAAACAGGACCAGAATGGAGGGTAGACTGCAAGGACTGCGACTCCCTCAGCGACTGGCTCCGCGGCCGCTCTGCGGCTGGAGGGTGGTTTTGTAGAACTTCCCCCTTCAGTAAAGGGTCTAGAAAGACTGGAAACAGGACCAGAATGGAGGGTAGACTGCGAGGACTGCGACTCCCTCAGCGACTGGCTCCGCGGCCGCTCCGCGGCTGGAGGGTGGTTTTGTAGAACTTCCCCCTTCAGTAAAGGGTGTAGAAAGACTGGAAACAGGACCAGAATGGAGGGTAGACTGCAAGGACTGCGACTCCCTCAGCGACTCATTGTTTGCTAGCGCTGCTCGGCTGCCGGCTCCTCGTCAAGACGCTCTCCTCCCCGTCTTGGTCTGCCTGGACAGCTCGCCTACTTCGGGCAGGATGATTTACAAGGAGCTCCTGATGACCTGTACACGGGCATGTTTTCCTGTCTTTCTAAATATGCAAGGGTCCTGCAGCCTCTCAGGTTCAGCGGCGAAGGAGATGACCTGGTGCCGGGCAAGCGCAGCCAACCATGCCTCTGCTACCAACTTATTGGGATAAACTCCCAGGTATACCAGAGAGCCACTAGGAGTTTGCATACTCTCGGAAGGCACAACACCTTCCTCAGGACAAACGGAGGACTCGTCCACAGCAAGTTCAAACTGCAGGTTTTTTACAAACAAAACCAACAGGGATCAGCACAGAGCACGAGAAATCCATGCACGTCTCAACTTCAAAATTACATCACTGCTTCATCATTACTTGGGCTTTTCTCCAAAAACCTGTTGACCTTCCTTATTGGGTGCTGAGTAGGCTACTACCTATAAGGGATACTATACATGTTCTACTTGCATGTCGGGTAGCTGGCCAGGTCCACCCCCAAGTCACCATCTATAACCATGTTGCAGTGTGGTGGGCTTACCATTGGTTCTGACCAGTTGCTACCACCCATATGATACTGAACTGTGGTTGGCTAGAGCTGATGTCCCCAGGCCTGGGATCCGCAAAGGTTCTCAGCTATCTGTGTATCTTTTCAAGGTAATAAGAATGACTGTGTATACATTGTAACTTGTCTGTGTACCACCTTAGTCTGAGAGTGCTCTTTTGCTCGCTGTAACACTTGTCTCATATTTTAGCATATTTGTTGCAGTCTTCTGTCTGGTAGCCTGATATCAGCTCTTTCCCAATGCTGGTCACTGTTCATTGTCTTTTTCGGCCAGGTCACGTGTTCTGAGACCACGAACTTCAGCTGTGCAGCTCTGAATTATGAGGCATTCGTATTTACTGCAGCTGGTGCCTTTGTCGTCTAGGGAATGGAATGTCATCCGTATCGTGTGGCCTTGGCTGCGGGTCCTGTCTCACACGTCTAGCTCTCTGTCCAGCCTGAATTCAGCTCAGCTCTTGTTGTGAGGCCTGTGGCCTGCTGTCATTTTCCTAAACCATTATAATGTGGTTTCTACAATATCCATGCTAAACTATATTCTCCATCGGTTAGTCACGCTCTGCTCTGTCAGGTACAATAGGTGCTCCTGCAGTTCCATAGGGTTATTTGCTTGTAAGCTTCTGCAAACCTTGCTCAGATTCTCTTGCTTCTTGCGCTTTCTGCGTTGCTGCGTTTAGCTAATGGCAAAAATAATAAAGCAATGACTGTATGTGTCTGACCTCTAACTATAGAACTGTATGCTCGTGTTCATGTATTCGAGTGTGTGTTTATGTCCCGGAGTGTGGATGGCACGTGTGCTTCATTTCTAACGCTGCCAAGTCATGGTGTTTCTAACATCGGAAATCATGACTCTTCGGTGCGCTTAGTCGAGATAGTCAATGGAGGTGTCTTTTGTCATAGCCTGGGGCTCCTCGTCCACTCTGGGGTAATTCGTACTGCATCTGGTCTGTAGGGCTGGTTGTGGGCGTATGGCTGGCTGAGGGGCTATCTCTCGACATACTTGTCAACCATTGGTCCGTTGGGAATTCGTCCAACATAGAAAGGGTGATTGCAGTGTTTCCTGGCCTTCTTCCACGTCAGGAATTTTGTAGGAGGGGGTAGGCTTCCCTATCCCGCTTCAGGCGGCGATTGAGGGCGCTTGCCCAAATACATTTTTGTGTTGTACGTGTTTTAAGAACCTGGTAAGTATCGACAGTCGAAATAGACTTGTTATTATGGGAGATGCAACTCTTACACCTACGCAGAACATTGCCAGGCTATACAACTAAGATAAAACAGTATCACGAAGAGTGACTTAAAGATAAAACGAATAAAGTACAATTGCCATGGCCTCCAGGAGGTTTTTCTTCAAAAATAGTATTGCGACATATGACAACGTATTTTCATGCTACATACAAGGGGGGAAAAAATGGCAGAAAAAGTTAGCCATTTTAGAATTGTGGAAAATGTATCGGAACGAGAAGGAAGACCCAGCAGACAAGGAGTGGATGCTTAATCAGCATAAGGAGAAGGATGTATCTCACTCTGCTCCTCTCACTCCTCCCAAAACTAATAGCGTCATGGAAGAGAAACAGGGAATTTATCCCTTAAAGGAACTGAAGGCAGCGGAGGGGTATGTTAATACAGTATATGCACCTCCCGCTTACAGCGAAGACCGTATGGAAGAAAGTAAGGTTAAGGCGCAAAAACATATATCGACATACAATGAATATAAGGAGCGTAACGAGCGAAGGGGTAAACAGATAGAAATGGGGGAGGAAACAGGAGAAAAAAGGAGCCCAAGGACAGATTCATGGAAGGGATCATAGTGCAAAACTATTGGATGGGAGGACAGATAGTTCTTAAGTTAGATGGGAAGGGCATCGACAGCTTTGGAGAGAAGGAACAAGACCGAGTATACAAAGAGGAGCAAGAGAGAGGAAACTAAGGGAAGAACGGAGAAGGTATGAGTAAAAGAAAGAATCGATAATCGTAGAAGCTCTGAGAATTAAAGAACATAGGTTGCAAAAAAGGAGAGAGGAAGAAGAGAATGGAGGAATGAAGAAAGAAGAGGAAATGAGAAGGACCAGGGAGCATAAGGACGATGAAATTGGCTATTTGGTTAACTAGTGTATGGTGCCATTTGAAGCAAGAGAACGGTGGGAAGAGAGGGTCACAGCAGCCCCAGAGGGATCTGCAGGGAATACCAAGAATACAGGCATGGGTTGATGAGAACGGGGTAGAAGACTGGGAAAAGGATTGGAGATCTACATAGACAAATGAGGGACAAGGATGGTTACAAAACTAAGGGAAATGAAGGGTCATTGCCGGAAGGAGCAGGAAGCAGATTGGGGAACACAGTGGCAGATGAGCATAGGGCATTATCCTTAGCGGGTTGGATCTTGATGATGAGGAAAGGGACGATAGTCCTACAACTTGGTGTATAATGATGTCGGACGAAGAGATGGAACAAAACGACAAGGCACAAAGAGAAGGTGCATGCAGTTTTTCAATCAACACAAGCATGGAAAAAGGGGTAAAATGGTCCGATTTAGAAGAGCGTGAAGAAAAAACACTGGAACCAACACCATATTCTGAATGACCAGCAAAATAGTGCAGTGCAGGGCATACATCCTTACCATATGCGAGCCAATTAAGGTCACTGCCAGGCCGAAGGCAGACAGGTGAAACTAGCCCCAATTGGAGAATGAAGAGTGTAGGTGGGGATGATTATGGACGAGGGCCCATTATTAGAGAAAAGGGGAGGAGGATCACAATATATTCAGTGGCCACAGATGGATAAGGAACATTTTAAGTGTAAATTGTCTAGTTTGATGGCAGGTGCCGCAAAATAGATTTAGGAGTTAGAACTGTTGGGGAGAATTTGCATTTCTGTGCCAATTCCCTTTAACCTTGGAGATGCCCAGCTCTCTTGCTGGACTCCGCTTTTAAATGTTTACTCCTGAGTGGGTGGGACCTTATTTTCACTCACTGTTGTTTGCCTGACTATGATTTTCTATGTTCCTTACTGTTTTATGTAGTCTGGAAAACTCTATAGGCATCTGCTTTTGCTTTGTGACGCACAGCACCGTTTGTGCAGTGCCACTGAGAAGTCCCTTGGACTTCTCTTAATGTGTAACTACATTTTCTTGGGTGAACTTCTGTTCCCAAGAATAGTAAGATGACCCCTGTCTTATTTACCATTCCTTTATGGGTCCAGCCCACACCACCCTATATGGAGTGCTGGGGAGGGGGGTTACATAGTAACTCATCTAGCCCATTCCTCATGTAACATTTTTTTTTTGTTACACTAACTCACTAGAATGGCTGGTGGCAGTGGTTTCTTTTTGACTATCTAGTGACCTGTATCTGCAGGCTGATGCCTTGGCTGCAGTGCTGCACCCAAGGGTGACGATTTTCTCAAAATGGCCCTGGTCGGTTTTTTTCTTCTGGGCTTTTACTCTGTTTGCATCAGGTTGGAGTCCTTTGTGTGATTTGCCTTTGGCGGGCTTCAGCCCTGAAGCCCACCCAGGCTCCAATGTGTCTGGAAAGTGAGGGAGGGTCCCGAAACGTCCTTGTCCTTTAGGTGTGCCTGAGTGAAACCAGTTTCAATTGGCAGACATCCCCCTTGCTGTGTGATTGACAACCTAGGGTTGTGAATGAATGGGAACTTGCATAAAAAGCGAGGTTTTTGGGACCAAAATCATAGTCGACCACTGGAGGACACCATCTGAAGCAGAAGATGTGAGTAGACACCAGCAGCACCCTCCTGGACTGAAAAGTACCTGGTGAAGCCCTGCAGCTGTGCTGACTGCGAATCGACAGGGGAGACCCGTAAAGAGCGACCTCCTGTAGGCTGGTGGGACCACCTAGCCTCGAGACAAACTATTTTGGCGCAACTCCCAACTTGCTGTGATTTTCCAAGGCTACAGAAGCCCAATACCCGGGGTACCTCAACCACTTGTGAGTGCATTGTCTTCCAAAGTCCGAATCCGGCCAGATCTTCGTGGGCATCCAGAGGACCCTACAGAAGCAAGAGATCCACGTTCAGAGTCCCCTCACCAGAGTCCAGGACTGAGGGATCAAGGAAATCCTAACTGAAGCTTTTCGTTCTTCTTTGGCACTGAGAAAAATGTGCAAAAACCACAAAGAGCCGCTGAATCAATGGAAATCCATCCCTGCTGAGTCTCTCTCGCGTGCTGTCGCAGGAGCCCGCCAGACGTCCTCCCTTTCGTCACCACGACCAAGGACCAGGAACAAGGGTCTACTGTAGTACATCTTGAAGGCATCCAGCTGTAACAACTTAATTTCAAAACTACTGTGGGGCTTGGGGTACATTATCCTTTTGCCATTTGGGGTGATTCCTATCTTTGGGAATGCGATTTAACCCTACATTAAGTTCACCTCAACTTACCTGAATTGGCCTTACAGCTTGTGCTTTGTAAAGGTGACTCCTCTTGAGTTGCTGTGATTTCTCTTTAGAACACTGACTATTTAAGAACTTTTTTCCAAGAAGAGCATCAGAATTTTGACTTTGCCCATTGACTTTGGCTGTTCAGGCTCCCTAAAGGCCTCCTTCTGAAACTATTGGCTTTGGCAGTGCTTGTTCCCTTACAGGATTTAAATGTTGAACACTTTAATGCTGGGATAATAGACTGCCTGCATCCATTTAGGATAATCTAACAACCTATCAGGCTGTTCTGATCTAACCCTTCCTTCAAAACTCAACATTGCAAAGGTGATACTATATAAATGCTATACTGACCTCAAATGAAATCCCCCTCCAGGTGCTGGAACATGTGTAACATATGAATGAATTGCTCACCTGCTTTATTGTTCACTTTTGAATTGAATCCTAATTTGGGATTAATGTTACAGCTAATTACTGCTTTTTAAAGAATGCGTTAAATCTATTTGTGTATAAATAAATGAATTATTATATAACTTTGTGTGTAAGTGTTTAATTGGATACGATTTAATGATTTCATTGTATGCAGCTCTACAGCTCCCATTACCCCTCTTAAGATAAGCTTGGCTGCTCAGTCACACTACCAACTTGTGTAGTACGGGCCTATATTAAAGGTGGGTTACCTAATACCAAGAGAAGTCTTTTGTAGGCCCACACCAGTTGGACTGCACTAATTCTTGCCTAACAGGATCAAATGACTACAGGAATTGACGGCCATTCTAGGGGAGAGAGCTGATGACATTTGGAAGTGAGCAGGGTATGCAAGTGTAACACAAAACACGACACATGACGGAGTGCCATTTAAGAACTGTAGAGCAGACCTGGAGAGCGCTTAGAGTACAGTATCCCGACACCTCAGACATGGGTGCAATTATGACTATGTGTTAGGCAGAATTGCAGGCAGTACTCTCTGAGAACACCACACACAATTGGGACTACAGGTGTAAGCAAAAACCAACCTTTGGTATAAGTCAGTACCACACACTTTTGGTAGGGAGCTGAGCAGCCAGGCTCATCTCAAGAGGGAATGTGAGCAGGAGAAGAAGTTACACAGCAGTATCACAATCACTAGTTCAAGTAGACCCTCTCAAGGTGTCTTGGTAAAAAGTACTTAAAAATGTATTTAAGGTAATTTGGAAAACATTCACTAGTAGAAATCAACTATATTAAACACCAATATACTACAGCACAAAACTCTTAAGTTGTAGGGACAGTTTGAGCTCCCCTGAAAAATGAGCCACATGGCACTTCAGTACTTTTAAATAGGAATTAAAAGGCAGAGATTTGTACAAGGGGTTAGAAAACACTTCTTTCAGATAATGCAAAGGTTCAATGTACCAGGAGGGTCAGTTCAATTCGATGGGCCAGGCCAAAGTCAATAGTCTAGTGTTCTTGGATAGGACAGCACAGTTCTGGTACAGATGGAGAAGTCTTTGTACAAGTTTTTAGAAGTAGTTTAGATGAAAGCGAATGATCTGCTGGGTCACAAGCTGATTAGGCCTGCAAGTTGGAAAAGTTTCACAGACTTTCACCGCAAGAGTTGGGATCTCTCAACCGGATGGCACAGTACCTTAAAGTGAAGCAAATAGATGTAGCTGAAGATGTTGGTTCCTGGCAGTTCCTGCAGATCTCGCTGTTCCTAAGCCTCTGTCTTGGGGACAAGCGGGAGGACGTCAGGGGACTCCTGCACTGCACGGGATCCTCATTGGAGCAACCAAAATTATGTCACTTCAGCTCCAGTAGCTGTGGCTTCCAAACACAAACTGGTGTCCTCCTCCCTGGTTAACCTTAACCAGCTCTGAGAATGGTATCCAGGCGTTTGCTGAGTTGATTGGTCCCACCAACTCAAAGGAAGAAGCCGTCCTTGAAGGAGCTTCTCTGTCGAATGGAGATCTGGCGATTCAGAGGTGCAGCAGGGTTCTTCCACTGGGCAAACCAACGGTCCAGTGGTTGCAGCAGCTGTTGTCTTCCAGCTCGTCTTCGGTTCTTTCGTTCCAGTGTTCGACTCTGCCTTCCAGTCCTGGAGACTCGCCTTTTAAACAGTTTTCTCTCATTCATTCCAGCCTAGCTGTCACTCACCCAGCAGGGTGGCTGTCCTTGACGGACAGTCAGCCAGCCAATCACGCCAAAGTGCATTTAGGTCTCCTAGGAGACTAAGCAAAGGGAGTTTCGGGCACCTCCCTCACTTCATGCCCACCCCAGACACTCGGCCGCCATGGGCGGACTTCACTTCTGAAGCCCACCAAAGGCTCACGGACAAAGGGACCAAACCTGGTTTGGCGCGCAGAGTTAAACACCAGAAGGACCTTTCCACAAAAACGGCGAAAAAAAGATGACCGGAGTGCGTTTTTACAGAGCGGTCTTGGGCGCCATATTGAAAAACATGGCGGCCCCGATTTTTAGCTACCGTTGTTTGCGGTCTGGAAACATTATGGTAGTTCATTATAAAACTACTGCCACCAGCCGTTTCATGATATGATAGGTTATTTATGACACACTTAATGCCCAGAGGTTTCTAAGCGCGGACCTGGGGATCGCACCTGCGTTGCTCCATGTCTTTTTGCTTCCAAGGCGAGCACGTTGCCACTGAGCTATCCTCCCAAGACAATTTCAGTAGGAAAGGGTAGCTTTTGACAGCTACAAGAGTGTTTAGAGATAGGGGATACTAAGTAACCCCTCCAGCACTCTATAGAGAGATAGTGTGTGCTGGGTCTATGAATTTAAAAAGACTAGTGAAGTCAATTTAACTTTACATTCTCTGGGGAACAGTAGTTCATCCCAGAGAAGGTATTTGAACCTTGGGAAGTCTGTGTGACACAAGAATAAAAAGATGATGCCTATGGAGTTATCTAAAACGCCTTAACCAAAGAACACAAGAGTAAAACACACATCAAAATACATGAGTGTGGGGAAAAAAGGCTCACACTCTCTCCAGGGAAAGAAAACAAGTCCTCAAAATCCAGCAAAGTTGCTGGGGGTCTCTAACGTGGAGGTAATTGGCACATTTCTGAGAATTCTCCCTAACACTGACTATTATGGCAATCTGGTAAAGGGTCTTTGCCTTTCCCTGCCTCTATAATGACCAGTTTCTCATCTGTGTCCCTCAATGCTCCTATTTAATTGCGAGTGGCCACCTTCTTTAATTTGGCTGCTAACAATTTATTAGCTTTATTCCCTCTAGAATAAAAGAATTGCTATGTCCGAATTATCGATTGGGTGGCTTTCCCCATCAGGTGTGCCTCTAAGGCAGTGGTCTTCAGACTTTTTAGGCCTGGGCGCCCCCACCCCTAAGCAAAATATGGACAGGCCGGGTGCCCCCCAAAATGCCAAATGGACAGTAAGCCCAAATGGGTATGAACTATTGCACTCTCATTGCACCCTACTCGCAGTATATTCCCTGGGCTCCCCCACATGCTCCCATTAGTCTCTGGGCCCATTTGTTTAACAATTGGGGGGGTTTCACCCCGAGACCCCCTCCCTCAGCCCCCAACACCACCTCCTTCCTTTCCCAAGACCCCCATTACACACACAAAAATACACACTAACACGTACACCCAACAAGCACGCATACATGTACTTCCCCGTTCTCCCTCTTGTGGTCTTCCTGGTGTACCTTTCGGCCACTGCGCGCACTTGTGTGCGTCGCCTGGGCTGGCAGTTCGATGTAGAAAGACTGCTCTGTGCGTTCACACAGCAGTCTTTCTAAATCGGCTTTTTTTAACTTTTTTTTTTTTTTAAAGGTCATATGACCTAATACCCCCAGGGCCAGTGGCGTCTGGTGAATTTTTTGAGTGGAGAGGCATACATATTTCCCCCAGATATGCCCCAGCAACTGAGTGTAGCGAGGGACCCCAAACCAATCAATGGGGGTTCGGGGGATTTCCCCCCGTGAATTATTTTTAAATAATGGTTTAAAATGTTGCATTTTAGAGCATTTATAAAAAAAAAATTGGGTATAAAGCCAATCAGTTTGCAATTAGTGCTGAGGGGCCCATGGGGCAGGCATGATATAAGACACCATCCCTGGGCTCCAGAGCACCTCCGAAGAAGAGCTGATTTTAGCAGGTGGGTAGGGCGATAGTGCAACAAAAGCATTTTTAAAATGCCTTTGTTGAACAACCCTCCTTCCCTCTCTACCGCCCACTCTCCAAAAACATCTCAACAGATGCACTTGGCTTCTACCCTCATCCTGAAGTTTCCTTCTCAGCGCTCCCAACAGGAATCGGGAAGCAAGAGCTTCCTGGTTCCTGCACATGCGTGCAGGGGCCTGCGCATGGGTGCTGAAATGCCCTGCTTCAGGCTGCTCTGTCCGTTAGTGCGAGGAGGCACACGAGCTCCCACTCGCACATATAGACAATCGGTTCCCCAGTCAGCATTTCCAATGAGCTATGCAAGGCTGGCAAAGAAAAACGCCTCCAGCCTTGCATGGCTCAGTGAGCATGTGCGGCTGGGGAACTGAAGTGTGAAAGGGAAACGGTGTTTCCCTTTGACAGTTCAGCTAGCCCAGGAGCACTCCCTAAACTGGAAAAAGCAGCTGAGGAGAGTGTTCAATGTTTCACTGGGCTGGCTCCTCGACTCCTCCAATTATGGGGGAGGGGGCACTGGGTCGACGCCCCCTCACCCATTATGGATGAGCTGCTGGGCTCGGACTGCCCAATAGGGCAACAGGGCAATGCCCAAACCCAAAATGCTAGTTTTCTGGTAAAAATAGCCACTTTTCTGGCCAATTTGGGCCAGTTTGAGTTATTTAACTATGCAGCTAGTAGTTTTGACCATTAGTGCTGATCTTTAAATACTGTAATTTGCTTACATTTCAACAAAAAGCACCTTCTTGGGAACTATTCAAAGTCTGTCACTAAATGAAAGAATTGCCATTTGCAACTGTGGGCCACTTTTTCATTGATGTCCGAGACAGTTTTATGCTCCAGTCCAATCCTGTGAGCCGCCCCTTCCCAGTTCCTGTTTTTGTAGTTTTTTTTTTTTTAACATTTTCAGGCTGGGGTCCCATGCCCCCTTGCGCCCCCAGGAATGCGGCCATGCCCCCCGGGGTGGTGAGCCCCACATTTTAAATATCTTTGCTCTGAGGCTTGCCGGGAATACCCTGAGGTATCTTAAGGACCGCCGACTAACCTGCTCTATATGTTTCCTCTTTATCTTGGACTATTCCTTCCAGCATGGCGTGTTGCTGTTAATGGGCCTTCCCCCAAGCTACTGATTGTTCAATAATGACCCCCCGAAGAACCGCTTTCCCGTCATCCCATATTGTCCGAGAGTCCAGTTCACCACTGTCCGTATTCTGGAAATAATACATTATAGCTTCTTCTATGTGGGCCCTCAGGGCTAGATCAGTCATTATAGCGTCATTAAGCCTCCAGGGGAGCCTATGCTGCGGGGTGGTCTGGACCCAGACTAGTGCTATCCCAAGGGGGGAATGATCTAACAGAGCCCTTGGTAGAATGTCTTTCCCCTTAACTACCGGGATGAAAATGTTGGAAACCAAAAACATCCAGCGTAGGAAAGCCTTTATGGCCAGCCAAATAGAAAGTTTAATCCCTTTCTCCTGATGGAAGAAGGGCCATGCCTCTATCAACGAGTGTTGTCGCAATAATGTTGTGGCGTTTCATGTAGGGTAAGAGTAGGGGCCTTCCTTGTCTCCCAACACCCTCAAGGGCACACCTTTGCAGAATATGATGGCAACCCCCCTTGCTTTTTAGGGCTACCATTGGTGAAATACACCTTCAGGTATAGTATATTACACAGCTGCCTCTCATCCCCTACCAACAGGTGGGTCTCCTGCAAGAAAACCAGGGCAGCGTCCAAAGAGGAGAGTCACTGCATTAATGCCTTATGTTTCACTGGCTCAAATGAACCTCCCGTGACCTGTTGATGGGCACCATTCCCAATGCCAGCCTGGCTAGGCCTGGGGATTGGCCTTGCTCTGGACCGTCATATAAGTGCAGCATCGTGGTTATTGATTGATTGAAGACCATTCTGACATTCACATCTGTGCCTGAAATCACGGAACGTAGACTAGGGCATGGCTCCTATGATGTTGGTCTCTGCAGCTCCCGGCACTTATCAGCCTGTAGGTAGATCATGGCGCTGACTAGGCTGCCATGATTACCTCTATTTCATGTCTGCAAAGAGCCCTGTCAGCATTGTGACCAAGGCGAAGGGGCAGTCTCTTGCAATCTTAAGGAGCTCTTTGACCCCTTTAGCCTCAAAACCTGTTTCTTTCGCTGGTTACAGTAAACACAATTGGGTTTTGAGGAGACCCTGGCTCTCAAAGAGCACAAGTGAAGAATGCAATTAAGGTAATGTCGAGTGAAAAATCTCTTTGGATAGATTTGATAGAAACTGACAGTAAACCTGCCCTCCAGCCTACATTCTTGCAGAAATCTCCCCTTTATAATGTTTGAGACCTTGATTGCATGTTTCTCCAACAAAGGTAAGGACCTAGCACTTTTCAGCTCTGATTGGCCAACATTTTTGCTCAGCATAGACCTCAAGATACTGGCCTTTGTGCCACACGCAAATTGGATGCATTTGCGCCCCCACATCCTACCAAAGGAAACATTGGCTTCATTTGTTGGAGACAACAGTTTGACAATAGGAGAACCATGATGCACGTTTGTCTCATGCTGCACTAGTGGTAGTAGGGCTAGGATGTATTGAGGGGGGACATCTGCTGAGATTGGCCTATGCAGCGGACTACACAGGGTTGACCAATATCCACACTGCTGTTATTACTGTGTACGTAAAGGCATTTAAATAAGGGAATGTAGAGTTCAATACCTAATGACTTTCCAATGGTCTTCTGTCTGACTAATCACTTGTTTGTCCTTGGATGAAACCTTCAAGGAAATAGGACTTCACGGCACACTGGCATGTTTGGAAGTTCTACTATGCCAAGAAGCCTTTACTGTTTTTCATAGGTGGAAAGAGATCAAGGAGTTTGATACTCTTGCTACCTGTGAAATGATTCAGAAAAAGTCCTGCCTCAAATACCAAGAGATTAGGACCTATATAAATAGTAGGAGTTTAATCTAATTAACCTTTTGGTCATCTGCTCTGACTTTTCTTTCTTTTCATTTCTTTTAGTGTGCATCAGTTTCGGTCTTTCGGGAGGTTTGCATCACGTTTTCAATTTGTCCTGATGAGCTGAAGGAAAGGCAGGTGATGTCTGTCTGCTTGAAGAGGAGGGTAGTGAGCCTGCTGAGAATGTTTGTAAACATATAATGGATGACCTTCGACCATACTGGGTATGCATGGGGAATTGTGCGACTGCCTCCTACACATTAGCGACTTACTCTGATGTCCCTAAGAAAATGGTTCCCAGGTTGGCTGTGACCCACCCTAGTCTTGGAATATTGCAGAGGGTTTGCATGAACGATTAAGTTAGGAGTCTCTCATCTTTGCTATCCCCTTGAGTTCCCTGTTGGACCTTCCTATTGAAGTGGGGAAAGTAGATGTCTCTCTGACTCAGATAAATGTTTGATGTTGGTCTGGAGCAAGTAGATCAGTTACTGAATAAAGGGATGTTTTTGCTGCTCATTGACTATAGTTATAAGCGTTATGCTTTTTGAAACCATGATCAACATCACTTCTAGGAAGGATATAATTTCAAAACTTGAAAGCCATTGTGAGACAGGCATGGTATCAAGAGATGACGGACAACAGATTTCCAAGTATCGGGATGGTATAGCGCCTAACTTGCCCTATAACTATGGTGGGGACTTCCCTACCTAAAGAAAACTAAGCAAAGTCTGTTTCTGTAAGTCCAAACCAAAATATGTGTCCAAAACATATGCTTGCCCTCACATCTAGAAATAAACAGGGTGTGGGTTCTTCTTAATCAGCAAAATAGTGCTCAAAAGTAAAGTCTCAGCTGTTGTTAGTTTAAAGTTTTTGGATTCGCTATCCCAAGTTCAATACAGTTCCAATAGCTGTTTGCCTTACCAATGTTTAACCAGGTCTTGAGGTTCCCTTCCGCAAGACAATACTTGCAGTTCCTCAAATCACAGGGTTCCTTTCCCAAGACTTCAACAAAGCACTCGTACTGGTTTTCAGTCTTTCAATGTTCAACATAAAATAGATCCACTTGGCCTTTCTTATGGTTTGCTTTAACAGTTCACTCACAGTATTCCTTATCTTTTGATATTCACTGTTTAGGGCTCACTGGTCTAGGTGCAGTTATCAGACCACCCGGTCGACCAGTCACAGGTCACGCAACCAGGAACCCCTGCCATGTACAGATTCATATTTACTGAGTATCTCTTTATGGATCTCGTGGTTCTGTGTGCAATTCAACTCTTTCCTGTCTTCTTTTTAGCCTCTGGACTTTGTCACCATCTGTTAGACGTCTTGCTACATTATATCCATTCACAAAGTTCACTTTATAGGGTCTTCTCCATGCCCTACTTTTCCTTTGTGTAGTTCAAGCTCACTTTCGCTTATTTCACGTTTTCACTCAGTTCAATATTAGATATAGTTTCATTGTATTACAGCTCTTTTAAATGTCCTCAAGATGAAATATGCTTAATAAGCAGGGGGAGCGTCCCAACCCCTCTTGTTTCTCCAAGTATTTTCAAGATTCACTAAACAAAGTTCCTTGGTTTCACAAGCTTCTCAAAGCAAAAGTTCCTTTCCTTCAATAGCATCTTGATCATTTATCTTTCCAATTCATACTCTTGTTTCCTTTTATATGGACCAGGTTAAAGGCATGGTCTAATAAAAATTTGTATTGTCCCTACTTGTCGGCCATGTTTTTTTAAGCCTAAGTGGCTCGATTTTAGAAAACTTTCCTATGGACCTTACCCGAGTTTTCGTCCATTAAATGCACGCGAAAACAGGCACCAGGGAGCTGCCATTTTGTGATAATCCTATCACTTGCCGCATCGCCCTGGCTGACCTGCTTCTGCGGCACTAAATCAAATCCCCCGCCCCTGAGCCTGACATTATCAAAATATTCATATTCCCCGCCTCTCTCCGTGACGTTACTGTGCTGCGTAGGCAAACGCGCCCAGTCATCTTCTACGCGACTCCACACAGAACCCGGAAACCAACACAGACATCTCACAACACAGCGCGCCACAATTCGGAATATGAAACTGAAAATCAAACAGCAACACGGTACATTTGGTAAAGTACATTTATTTGACATTAAATGTTTACAGAATATTCAGCAATTGCCATATGAACTCCAAAGCCATTTATTTTCTTTTATCTGTATCCGCAAATCCGTATAAGTTTATATTGAGTCACGCGCTGTTCCTTTATGGTACACAGGGTGTTGGTTTTCGTTAAAAGAAGCACTTTGGAAGCACGGTGAACCGCAAGGCTGTTCCATCAACTAGGCACTAGTCCATCGTAAAGGTTGATATGTTGCTTCTAGCCACTAGTACAGCGTAAGGGCATGTGGGCCCTTGGCGATCGTCCCATAAAATTGTCAGTACGCTCCAGTTGGTCACACGAAGCTGCAGGTGTCTGTTGAAAAAACCATCTGCCGGTGTCTCAAACCGATGACAGTAGCAGAACGGGATCAAATACCTGTTATGAAAACAAAAAAATGATTTTATTTATTACGGCCGATCAGAAACTATTTGCTCGCAAGGATAGTTCAATGGAGTATGTTCGGCTCTAAAATCAATGCGAAAAGTAACGAAATAAATCGAGGCCAACACACAATGAGAAATGACAGTTTGTCTACATGCGTGTGGAATGATATGATATATGATATGGCATTTGTAACACGCCTATACACAAGTGTTTCAAGGCGCTACGAGGCAGGGGGGGGGAACAAGGGCAGACGGACAACGATCCTACTAGGCCAGGGGTCTTTCAGATCGCGCAAGGGGAAAGAGAGAGGGGGTAAAAGTGCTGTACATGGTTAGTAGAATACAAGATAAATAGGGCCTGCTGGTGGCAAGTACAAGGTAAATGCCGGGAGAAGGGGCTGAAGGATACAGAGACAGTCCCGTAGTGCAGGTAGGCAGTGCAGGGAAAAGTGGCTGGGCCAAGGACCGAGATCGGGGAGACCTGTGCACCTGCATGCCCATGTGCCCACTACGAACACGTTTTCCTTGCTTTTCCTAGCTCTTCATTCATTCATTTATTCATGCATCCATTCATTAATTCTTCATTCCGGTATAAAAGCGTCTAAAGATTTACTCACATTATATTTGAAATTTCCATTGTGTCTCTGCGTAATGCAGTCTGTAAATCCGACAGTGCTCTTCACAACGATTTTTCGTATACTGAACTAAAATGAAACTCGGTAGTTCTCCAGCATGGGGTCTGGCATGGATTCACATGGATATTCCCCGTCGTCAGGCCGGGAATCCTCGGTATAGAAAAAAATCAGTATCAGTTTCGTTTCTGATCTCTTTCTCAGTAGTAACCAATCACTGGTCTCTGGGTCATACTGCCCCCAGCCAATGACTGCCCTCTCCCTAAGCCCCGCCCCTGGCAGCCATCCTCAGATTTTTACCACACGTTCAAGTGTTGGGAGTCCTTGTGCTGTAGCTCTCGAGCTTTTTCTGCGTTTTCGTGCTTTTTTCAGGAGATTTTCTCATTTTTTCGGTCAAATAGAGCCTCAAGCTCCACCGTGTCTACATCCGATCAACGGGGATCCGTTTCGGAGTTTCTACGCCCCTCAAGGGTGAAGATTTCATCGAGTTACGCTTTTGGAGGATTCCAGAAGTTCCGAGGCCTACCCTGGTCATGACCCAGGAGAAAGGGAGCTCGACGCCCGGGAAGCTGTTCAGGACCTGCCCTGGATGCTAGCTTCAGCACGTTTTCAAGGAGGACGAGCATTCGTTATGCCTCTACTGTCTCCATGAGGACAAGACGCACAAGGAAAAGGACTGCGCGTTTTGTGGTAACATGTCGGAGCTGACCATGAAAGATCGCCACCTCCGTCTCGCCAACTGGCTGGAAGGGAAGAGCCCGTCGGGCGAGAAGAAGAAAATGAAGTCAGAGCGGTCTTCTAAGTCCTGTGAGGGCGCCCCGGCGACGGGGGCCCAACAAAAGGCTAAGCACCGTGAGTCCACGGGCACCGGGAGCGCCGAACGGTCGGGCTCCTTGGCTGCCAGGCAGGGCGCATCCTCCCCGGCGCCATCAACCACGAGCCAACGCTCTGGCTCGGGTAAGAGGAAGTCTGAGAACCCGGTGAAGCTCCTGGAGAGGCCCCGGTCGATATCGAAGATTCCGGCAGAGGGGGAGCGAGGCTCGGACCCTCCCCCCAAGGTGAAGGCCCCAGGCGTACAGAAGGTGACGTTGGCCTTAATTCACCCTGCTAAGACCTCGATTGAGGATGTCGCAGCGGCCCTGGCTCAGCCTGTGGAGGCGCCCTCAGGTACCAGTCTCCCTGCCACCGCAGAGGGAGTCGTCTTTCAGGCCCATCGAGAAGACCCCCACGAAGTCCTCGTTTGAAAGGGTGGGGGGAAGGGCTGGTGGCCATCGTGGATACGGACACGACCTCTGAAGAGGAGCTCATCCAAGTCGTGGAAGAGGCCCAGCCCATCGGGAGGGATCCCGACGAGGGCGACGACGAGAGCGACGGTGTCGCAGACGAGGCTCCTCAAGAGCCCTTGCTCCCGTCGTTTCCGGCCCCGCAGGACACCTCGGCGTCCATTTTGGCAGCCATCCAGTCCTTATGCTCGGAGATGAGGACTAGGTTGCCCCTTCCCCCGACAGAGGTACCTGAGCCAGACCCGATGGGGGAACCAGAGCCAGGACCTTCGGAGAGCCCACCACTTAAGAGGAGGACGACGCATCCTAGGCCTCCTCTCCTGCCTCTGCACCCTTCTCTGCCTTCCCCCCGGTCCATTACCCACGGGGATGATACAGGCATGGACACGACTACGACGGGTTCCGATGACGACGGAGGCGACGACGGGACATGTCCCCCGTCACCCCCTGCTCGGGCGTCCCCGCCCGACGAGATTGTATCCTTCCATGCTATGATTTCCAGGGCATCCGCGCTCTTCCAGCTCTGCCCTGAAGAAAAGAAGGAAGGGTTCCTTTACCAACGGCGCGAGGCTAAAAGGAAGACGGTCCTCGCTGTACCACTTCTTGATGACATCTGGGATGAGGGGCTCGCCCTCCTCAAGAACCCTGCCACGGCTCCTGCGAAGAGGGACCGGTATGGGAAGAAGTACCGGGTCCCCGACGCTGCCCCCTTGTGCCTTAGGGCTCAACCTACACCGGATTCGGTCGTTTCGGCGGCGGCCAAGAAGAAAGCGGGGGGGGGACATCGGCCTCGACTTCAACCTCCCCGCCGGACGGCGAGGGTAGGAAGCTGGATGCGATGCGAGGATGGGTCATCTCATCTGCAGCGACGACCATCAAGGCGGCCAACGCCCTGGCCATCGTAGCCTGCTACGACAGGGAGTTGTGGTTCAAGATTGCCCCTCTGTTGGACTTCCTTCCGGACGCCAAGAGGGCTGAGGCCCTGGAAATCTTACAGGAAGGTGAGATTGCCTCGGACCACGCCATTACGGTGACTACGGACATCGCTGACACCGGTTGGGCAACGGCGTTTGCCTGAGACTACGAGGATGGTTTAAGGCGACAGATTTCCGCCAGGACGTACAGACCAAGGTTTTGGACATGCCCTTCGATGGGAGCAACCTTTTTGGCAAGGCGGTTGATGAGTCCCTTCAGGCGATCAAGATGGACACGGAGACGGCCCGTGCACTGGGTGTGCTCCAACAGCGACGGCCGTCCTTTCGGAGCTCCGGAGGCAGACAGAGTGCCTCCAAGGGAGCCGGCAGCAGCTCCTCTACGTACCGTCAAGCGGCAAGATCTTCGTCGCAGGAGGCAAGCCAGGTGGATCCCGCCGTCGTCGCCTAGGTGGTCAAGGAGGCAAAGCGGCCTCCAAGCAAGATTGAACCGACAGTCGGGTCAGGCCCCCGCCGAAGCACCCCGGTGGGAGGTCGGCTGACGAAGTTCGTCGGCGTGTGGGAGGCCATCTCCACCGACCGCTGGGTGCTGGACGCCCTGACCCTGGGGCACGCCCTCGAGTTCCAGATGAAGTGCCCCCCCGCATTCCTCCCGTGGCCAGGAAGGAAAATCACGTCCCTCAACTGCTGTTGGAAGTAAGGGCGATGCTCAGGAAAGGTGCCATCGAGCTTGTTCCAAAGAGGCTTTGGGGCTCCGGCGTTTACTCAAGATACTTCCTCGTAAAGAAGAAGACAGGAGGATGGCGTCCCATCCTGGACCTGCGACGACTGAACAAATACATCAAGGCACAGAAGTTCCGGATGGTCACCCTCCAGCACGTGCTGGGACAGCTGGAGGAGGGCGATTTCCTGTCGTCGTTGGACTTGGAGGATGCATACTTCTACATCCCTATTCTAAAGAGACACCGAAAGTTCCTCAGGTTCGTGGTCAAAGGGCGACACTACCAGTTCAAGGCCCTCCCGTTCGGATTAAAATCGGCGCCCAGGGTGTTCACCAAGTGCCTAGCACTGATGGCGGCGCAGTTGCGCCTGCAGGGGATCCACGTCTACCCCTACCTGGACGACTGGCTCATGCGAGCAAGGACAAGGGAGCTCGCCGTGGAACACACTGCGAAGACCGTCCAGCTGCTCACAGACCTGGGGTTCTCCATCAACTTTCCAAAATCCCACCTGATCCCTTCGCAAGTCGCCCTGTTTCTGGGAGCACAGCTTGACACAGTGGCGCAGCGGGCCTCAACGTCGGAGGAAAGGATAAGGACCATCCTGGGAAAGGTGCAACGTCTGCTGGCCACGGACGTGGCCAGAGTGAGGTCTATCAAGTCCCTCCTCGGAATGTCGTCGTCCTGCATTTATCTGATGCGCCACTGCAGACTTCGGATGCGGCCCTTGCAAGAATTCCTCAGCGCCCACTGGATCCAGCCGACGGGCAGCTTCGAGGGCAGGATCCTGCTCGACGAAGCGTTCCGTCAGGCGATACGATGGTGGGGTATCCGCTCTCATCTGACGGCGGGAACAGGTTTCCTAGCCCCGGCCCACCAGGTGACAGTGACGACGGATGCCTCCCTGGAAGGTTGGGGGAGCGTGCACCGGGGGTCTCCACGCGAGAGGCCTTTGGCTCCTTGAGGAGAAGACACTCCATATCAACATCTTGGAGCTCCGTGCAGTGTTCTGGGCGCTCAGGTCCTTCCTTCCGTCCCTCAAGGGCAAGGTGGTGAGGATCTTCACCGACAACACCACCACAAAGTTTTACATTCGGAAGCAGGGCGGAACCAGATCCCCTGCCCTATCCAAGGAAGCCCAGGATCTGTGGCATTGGGCCGTCGCCCAAGCGATGTTTCTGGTACCCTTTAATTTGGCAGGGATAAAAAACACCATTGCCGATTCACTCAGCAGAGAGCTGCGCTCGTGCCACGAGTGGGAACTGCGCCAGGATCAAGTGGACCAACTCTTCCGACGATGGGGCGAACCCCATATCGATCTCTTTGCGACGGCGGCGAACTCCAAGTGCCGGAGGTTCGCCAGCAGGTTTCCCCAACCGAGGAACATGGGCGATGCTTTTTCGTTTCCCTGGGACGGCCTGTTCCTTTATGCGTTCCCGCCGTTGCTACTCCGGCTCGTCAACCAGCTCAAGAAGTCCCGGTGCAGGATGATCCTCGTCGCACCGGCGTGGCTGAGGCAGATCTGGTTCCCGGACCTTCTGGACTTGTCAGCGTCCACACCAGTCAAGCTGCCGACGGGCGCGGATCTACTCTCCAGAGAAGGAGGTGCCATTCTCCATCACGACCCACAGTCGCTGAACTTGCAGGCCTGGCTCCTGCAGCACTAGAGTTTGGAGGATATGACATCCCAGCCGACTGCAGAGAGGTTCTTGCGAAGGCCAGGGCATCCTCAACTCTCAAGTGCTACGGACACAAATGGAAGCGGTTCTCTGTCTGGTGCCGTGCACAGAAGATTAACCCTTTGCGGATTACGGCCCCTCAAGTATTGCCGTACCCATTGTCTTTGGCCAAGGCTGGCCTATCTCACGCTTCCATCAAGGTACATCTGGCTGCCGTCTCACGTTACACCAGAACTACAGGACGGGCGTCCTTGTGGTCTCATCGACTGGTGAAGGAATTTATGAAAGGACTGTTCCGATCATTCCCGCCGGTGAAGGCCCCTGCCCCGGCGTGGGAACTCAACGTGGTGCTAACTAGGCTCATGGGGGGGCCCCATTCGAGCCTATGCATTCAGTGCCGTTGAAGTTTCTGTCGTGGAAGACAGCATTCCTCGTGGCCATCACCTCTGCACGACGAGTGGGAGAGATCTAGGCCCTGTCTTGCAAGCCTCCATACTTGACTTTTCACGACACGAGGGTGATGCTGAGGACGCACCCCTCCTTCATGCCCAAGGAGCCGTCGGACTTCCACCTCAACGAGCCCTTGGTGTTGCCAATTTTCTTCCCGTCGCCTTCGTCGCCGGCTGAGAGGACTCTGCACTCGCTGGATGTAGCTAAAGCGCTGAAGTTCTACTTGGACCGCACAAAGAGTTTCCGGAAGACATCACAGCTGTTTGTGAACTTTGGACCTGTGAATCAAGGGAAGGCTCTCTCGAAGACTTCCATTTCCAGATGGCTCTCCGGCTGCATCATGCACTGTCACCGGTTGGCAAACCGACCGTTGCCAGGCCGTCCGAGGGCCCATTCGACCAGAGCGATCGCTGCTACTACGGCGTTCCTGTCTGGTGTGCCCCTGCTCGACATTTGCAGGGCTGCTACGTGGAGGTCGACGCACACCTTCACGAGATTCTACTGCGTCGACCGGGATTCCAGGGAGGAGTCCAGAGTCGGCCAGGCAGTGCTGCGCAACCTGTTCGCCTAAGGTGAGCCTGGTGAGGAGGTAAGAGTTGCTTAATGTTGAGTTGTATTGCTTGATGTTGAGCCTTTTGCCACCTCCCGTGGTTGTGCATGTGTATACTGCTATGTATTCTTATATTCATGAGCATGTGAATCTATGCCAGACCCCATGCTGGAGAAGCAACAAGTTACTTACCTGTAACTGTTGTTCTCCAGCATGGGTCTGGCATGGATTCACATGCAAACCCTCCCGCCTACCCCTCTGCGGCTCTTCATTTGGTCATACTGCCACTTCACGTGCTACCAAATCTGAGGATGGCTGCCAGGGGCAGGGCTTAGGGAGAGGGCAGTCATTGGCTGGGGGCAGTATGACCCAGAGACCAGTGATTGGTTACTACTGAGAAAGACAGATCAGAAACGAAACTGATTTTTTTCTATACCGAGGATTCCCGGCCTGACGACGGGGAATATTCATGAGCATGTGAATCCATGCCAGACCCATGCTGGAGAACAGTTACAGGTAAGTAACTTGTTCCTTTCTGAATTTTCTGCCTTATCGTCTCTTATGTTATTGCGCACCCCCTTCAAATGAAGTTCTTTCGGCATGGTCCCTGTCTCAAGGTCAAAAAACAATAGCCCCTTATACTTCCAGTGCGACTTGTGGGCCTCTTCTGGGCGCGAGCTGAAAATCAAAGCCGCTGTCCTTCGCATTCTTTATTTGCAACATCCCGTAGTAAAGGCATCTGTGAGAACTTGAAGTTAGAATCCCTCTATGTAGTGCGCCACAATGTGCAAATGCGAATTGGCTTCTCTCCCAAATGCCACGGCCCGCTTGGCACGTTCTAAGGGCCCCAATTTTGTCCCCGTTGTCTGCGAGCTTTGCAGCCCCAAAGAATCATAACTATGGAGACATTTAATTTTTGGCGGAAGGTCAGGGAAAGTATAAAGTACCACAGGAGTTGAGTTAAAAGTGAGATTTATTGTTTTTGTTTTATTATTTGCAATACGCAAGCCTCCCCTCCGTTAACAGTGCGCAACATTTTCATGAGATGAGACATGAGAAAAATATATACATACACATATGAGGTGAATAGAGAGAATTCAAAGATGCCACCCAGCTTGTTCGCCACCCATGATGGTGAAGGTAGGGGTTAGGGTTACAGGTACACTGTACAATAACATTTATTTACAAAAAGACAATCGTATTGCAATTATTTAAACCGGGATTTGTACTACACAACCAGCTGTGCTTCGGGTGGACATGGCACAGTTGCAATGTTCGGTGGCAATGGATCACTGCTCTGCACAGAAACGTCCAAAATTCCATATCTGTGCTTCTCTAACACAGCAACAATAAAGCCTTTCACAAAGTCAAACGGCATTTCATCATAGACTGGTTTGATCACCCATTGCTTACTTCGTTTTGGAAACACCTTAGTTTAGCGAGGCATCCTTACTTTACCCCTAGTTCTAGATTGTTCACGTCCGACATTGCTGTTATGGGCCAAGACCGCTAATAGAGTGCGGTGTTTCATGCCCCGAAAGCTAAAATGGAAGCGCTTTGGCCTGTACTTTAGGCACATATTGTGGAAAACCTCCAAATCTCCTGTGTGACAGAATTCTGTCGGTCCTCTCAAATCTCTTGATAGAGTTTTGTCGAAAACAATCTTCTCAATGGCTTTGTGTGTCGGTGAAATGGAATCAACCACTTCTTCTTCCTTGCCTCCTCTGGGGACAAAGGGTCATGTTCACATTGGTGGAAATGTAGGTTTTCTGACCAGCGGTGAACGTTGGTACAGTGGTGCATCAGTGACCGCCATTTTTCAAGTAGTATTTCCACTGACCCTTCACAAGTTTTTGAGCTCCACCAAAGATGGTTGGTGATAGACTGGGACCACTGCAAAATACTTTCAAAACCTTTTTTTTTTCCCTGCAGCCGAGATTTTCTTACTGATTGATTTAGCAAGATGCCATACGTCAAATTGATGATTAATAAGCGGGAACTGCTCTCTCATTGCCTTGGCAATTGAAACGTGTCTGTCCTTGGCTATGAGGTCGATGTGCATTCCCCTTGATTGTAGATATTCCACTGATTTTATAAATCCTAGTTTCTCCATGGCCACTGAGGATGTACATTGTGTTACCTCCACGACCACCAAACTCACAATTTTCTTACTATCCACGTCCTGAAAGTGGTAGGTGCAGTACTTGGCAGAAAATCCAGGGCTGTCGCACTGTCCTTCGCCGGCTAGCCTGAAACGTTTCCCTTCTAATGTACTTGCTAGAGACAATTGTTCAATTTTCCAAGCATCACTAATGGCCGGAAACAGATAATCACGTTGGTATATGTAGTACAACGATTTAGAAATGAAATGGAGTCCCACAAACTGAAAGAAAGCCTCGAACTTTCTAAAACTGGAGCCACTAAAAAGTGATGCAGCTGCACACAGTAGATTGCCTGCTGGCATTTTCCCGAGCATCGTTTGTGCAGACCATGAGAACCTATGATTTAATCGACAGGCGGCATTTATTTTGACGTTACTACCTTTTTCTTTGACGTGTCACATTAATCAATGGCTTCCCACATACTTTCCCTCTAACTGAATGCCCGCATTTCCCCATACTTATAATATCCATCAAACAACTGTTGAATACAATGTATTTGCTCTCTTTCATTAGACTGTCATCCTGCGTCAACGTTGTTTCGGCCTGTGACGTTGCGGAGATTTCAACACATTGGAAAGTAATATCGCTGCTATCAAGTTCTGATGCGTCTATAGATGCTGCGGCTGGTTCATTCTCTGTCATTTCGACATCTATTACTTTAACATTGATGGGAGAACATAACAATGTTGACAGGTTTTTTGGTGGCAAATTTTTGGCGGGTGTAGATTGTGTGAATTGATCTGCAACTACTTCTGAGCTATCTTCAATACATTCAATATCATCTTCTTGTGGTGGTGCGGTCGCACTGTAGCAATGGTCCAATGCAACTTTGCTGTATTCTCCAAACATAGTTATTCATGTTCTGGCCATTGGACATGAGCATCTCGAGGCTGAACACGCCTCGCCTCAATTAATAGTTCCTCCATAGTGTACACGGTCTGGCAATCCACATCTCTCATTCGCTTCACTGTCTGTTTATGTATAGTTCTGACACCCACGGGTAACTGGAGGAGAGATTGGAAAAGGGATGTTCAGTTTAAACACAAGATAAAGTGTAGTACAATTGACTGGAAAAAAACATAAAATAGTCCCCAGCACAAACATTTTTTTAAAGTTAGGAACTGTTTGTAACTAACCTTTTTTTGTTTTTTTTTCTTTGCAACTTTTTTGACTCGACCTTCAACATCTGCACGCTATAGCTCCGATTCGTTTCCGCATGTCCTCCCTTCCTCTTGCGCTGCAACGACTATATTTTCTGTATCCGCATAGACAGCACGGAATGAGGCTCCATCGTCTCCCTGAAACATAGTACTTTCATTACTATGTATCAAAATATTGTTAGCATAAAACACACGTGAGGACGAACACACAGGTACAACTCAATAGCCAAACACGATTTAAACATTGTGTGCAACAATCAAACGACAAGTATTTGACCTGCTATGATCTATTTCGATGGAACTGTCAGTATCCATACCTCTGGCTCTGCATGGACTGACATGAATGGTTGTATTGGAGAGGAGGCATCAGCATCTCCCTGAAACACAGTACTTGCATTAGTATGGTTTTCAATATTGGAAACATAACACACACTTGGGGTCGACGGCACAGGTACATATAAAGAGATAACCACAAATGATGCATTGTCTAAAACAATCAAGGAAAATATAAATATGCAGATTTAATCGACTTATTTCTCCGATTTCTTTACATCTGCATCATCAAAATGGGATGTTGTGATTGTAGTGGAAGCTCCGTCGTCTCCCTGAAACACAGCACTTGCGTTAATAGGGAAGAAGGTATAGCAAATGGAATCACGTTATATGATCACGCATGATGGAGCTGTCAGTATCCATACCTCGTGCTGCTGAAGAATATCTATGGATGTTGCAAATGTAGTGCCCATGTGAGCGAAGGGCGTGTGACTAGAAAGCAACTGCTGTTTTGCTGTGGCTGCATTTGTATCCATTCCCCTGCCTTACCTCGAGGATCTGAGGACCGCAGGAGACCGAAGGAGAACGAAGCGCCGTCGCGCTGAGAAGCCCCGCCCCCTCCTCTGTGGCCCGCCCAGGCAGGAAGTGTGCCTACATTAGAGCAACCCAGGCACCCTTGCGGCGCTAAGCCCATGTGAGCGAAGGGCGTGTGACTAGAAAGCAACTGCTGTTTTGCTGTGGCTGCATTTGTATCCATTCCCCTGCCTTACCTCGAGGATCTGAGGACCGCAGGAGACCGAAGGAGAACGAAGCGCCGTCGCGCTGAGAAGCCCCGCCCCCTCCTCTGTGGCCCGCCCAGGCAGGAAGTGTGCCTACATTAGAGCAACCCAGGCACCCTTGCGGCGCTAAGCCCATGTGAGGGAAGGGCGTGTGACTAGAAAGCAACTGCTGTTTTGCTGTGGCTGCATTTGTATCCATTCCCCTGCCTTACCTCGAGGATCTGAGGACCGCAGGAGACCGAAGGAGAACGAAGCGCCGTCGCGCTGAGAAGCCCCGCCCCCTCCTCTGTGGCCCGCCCAGGCAGGAAGTGTGCCTACATTAGAGCAACCCAGGCACCCTTGCGGCGCTAAGCCCATGTGAGCGAAGGGCGTGTGACTAGAAAGCAACTGCTGTTTTGCTGTTTGGCTGCTTGCTGCGGCCGCGGATACTGAGTTGTGGCGTACGGCCGAGCCTGAGGAAATCCGAGCTCCTCGTGCCCTACTAACCGGACCAAGTGTGCGTGGCCCGCTACTATTGGTGTCATGTCTTCGACTGCCGATAAAGGGAAAAGTGGTAGTGTCTCCATGAAAACTCGTGCCCAAAGAAAGCAGAGGCTGGAGTCGCCTGAAAATTGTTTACAGACTCCTGCTGAGCTGCAACAGTCACCAAGGCGCCTCCCAAGTGAAATCATGAACACAGCGACGCAAAGATCAAGCCACCAAGTAAGTGAAGATGGGTCCACTGTGTCCTATTCGTATGACTTTAATTATACCATGAGAACAGGGGCCCTAAGCCAGGAAAGAGTAGCGATCCGCCCTTCCCCCTCTCACATAATTATATCTGCAACGCCTGTCTGTCCTACTCAGGCAATGACGTCTGGCTGTCACACAGAAAGCGTGCATAGAGACGACATGACAGCTGCTCCTTGTCCTGTTCCTGAGGCTCCGAGCGAATCCTGTAAGGCCACGACCTCAGCGCCGACGGCAGAGTTAGATATGGGTGTTAATGCCGAGAGTGAAAGTGCAACGCAAACTGCTTTGCCCATGATTACGACCCCGCCATTGACAGGGACCACTCCTGGTCACAAGGAGCTCTCACCTCGACACACAGGAAGTAACCCCATTAGCCGGAGCCTTTGCAGCGCGGCGTGGCCAGTGCCCCTTCACCTGCTCTCAAACGAACTAGCAGTCCAGCCAGGCAATGTAGTCCTTGACAGCGCAAGCCCGAGCAAAAATGAAGCCACGAGTGGTGTTTCGCCTCGGCTGAGGTTCTACAGCGCCCTTGACAAATTGGTACCCTCTCCAATAAAACTGTATAGCGGGCTCTCTGAAGGCGAATTCCACGACCCCCCATCTACGACTATGGGCAGGGCGGAACCTGAGCATGGTGCGCGCCCAGAAGCCTGCAATACGCCGTTACATGGCGAAGGGGTGTGGTCCAATTTAAAGTGTTTGGATACCAAAACTGACTCACAACGCAGAAACTCACTGGATCTGGTTAACAAACTGCTAACAGACCTTAAACAAATCAATCAAGTGAGAAATAACACTTCGACCTCAAATGATATAGCTAACGGAGGACATGAGCCTAGGACAGAGGCACATGACTCGTTATCCAGCGCACATGATAGGGCGTTGAGCAACCTCGATAATCGCCAACACGTCCACCAAATTGGGCCGTCAAAAAGAAGAAGAGCCGATTCGAGCATTTCCCCGAGCTTCCAATGCTCACAGAGGAAGATTCCGAAACAAGGGGTTGCCGCTCTGGCCCAACCCTCGGCCAGGCTGAACGCCAAAATATGTCACGAAGCCGTAGGCTCACCGAAAGCCCATGACTGCTACGTATCCTCAAGTGACACTTTATCCTCGGACTCATCCATTATGGATCGCCCATATCCGAAAATTAGGCGATTCCCTTTGAGCAGAAAGCGCAAGGTGGACCATGAGAAAGAATGTAACAGCACTACGAGTCAAACGCCATATATGCCTGGCATTCAATCCACTATTCTATCATCCATGACCTTATCCCTCGCACCATTCCTTAAAATGTACGAACATCTAAACGAGAACATAAAAGACCTGTTAGTGGTTGTAGCAGGCTTGCAGTCCAAATTGGAAACCTTTGAAAACACGCATATGCTGCACATGGCCGCGGTGTTGAACACTAACAATAAGGCAGAGATGGCGTTGGGATCTCTGATGGATGTTAACAAAAATGCAAACTTGGACAAAAAATTATTGGCTGAAGTCGCAAAACAAGCTCTTAACATCTTCCAACAAAAATGCGAGAATAGATCCAGAACTGAGTCCGTAGACGCGAGAGGTATCGTGGCACCCTTGTGCTGTCACTCTACAGAGCTCGGCCATACAAATAGGTTGGCCGTGAACAGAGGCGTGGCGGAGGAACTTAAAGCCCTCCCTGATCCAACACACCAGCTGTGCTCTACCTCTCACGACAACAATGACATTGAAATCGTCCCCTCGAGTTGTACCCGTGTGTCTTCCACTCTAGTGCCTGACAACACTATCAACACTCCTAGAGTTCAATTGTCAGTGGAAACTCCCCTTATGGACTTAACCAACACAAATAACCTGCCACACTTCAAAGACATTTTGTTGGTAAGCCAATCTGTGGAGAACTTGGCCCTCCTGGACCCGCAAACGGCCACCTCGTCTGATCAAATTCATGGTCCAAATCAAAATCAAGGTCCAAACTTTACAGACGAACCGATTGCAGTCTCATACAAAGAGACAACTGATGTGTCCCCTCAAATTTTTGACATATTCAAAGCCAATAAGGCCTCCGCCCCAATCGATACAACAGTAAAGATCTGTAAGGGAAAGGGGCCTCAAAAGAAATCGAAGAACCTACCATCAAAAAAATCAAGACGTGGCAATGATTCTAGAAAATTTCTGAGAAACATTAAAACTGTGAATGTTACTGTAAATCGAACAATTACGAAAGAACACAACGGAGCTGTTGGCTCCGAGAACAACACAGCAGTAATCGAGCTTGATCAACCCAGTAGCAGCATCGCAAATTCGTGCGACATCTCTGAAACCCTGCTCAACATGTCAGTATACGGAGACGCTGAGGCGGAAGCCCAGGGTGCGCGTGTTGAAGCGACTCCTACGGTTGGTGCCATCCCCACAGTGTTTAAGCCCGTTAGTACTGGACCCCCAATGGACCAAAACAATTCTAAAGATCTGTCGCAGATGTCATCAGGTACAGACAGGCCTCCTTCGGATGACAGTGTCGCTCCTATCAAGACCTCTATCCAGTACGCCAACGTGTGTCAAAATGCGCCAAGCTCCCAATCCGACAGAGTGGTCACACTACTTGAAGTAACGCAGGCGGTGACTCCTCTGCCCCACGGATTAGTCAGTCAACCAAAGGTGTTCCTGACCTTGGAAGAAAAACGCCGCAACACTATGGCCTCAGCAAAAGACCGTGTTTGCCAACACACTGTGTATGGTGCCTCGGAAGAGCCGGCCTATGTCAATAAAACCTCTACAACCAGGCCTGCAGGACGGGCGCGTACACCTGAGCCCTCACAAGGTACCAAAGTTCATCTACCACCGCAGCCAAAAAACAATAGAAGTTTGCAAATAGCCTCCACAGCCAATAAAAACCCGTCTATTTATCGCAAACAAGGCTGCCTGTCAGGTAACGCCGCGTCGCTTCATCAAGTGCTCCTAGAACGTATAGACTCAACTGACGATTTAATTTTAAATCGGCACAACGTTCTGTGGCTATGCCACCTGGTACCGACCCTCAGAAATATTGAATCTGAGGATCTCAAAATTGTGGAATTCATAAACGACAACAAAAATGATGCCGTGGTACTACACTTACAATCGAAGCTGATAGCTGACACTCTTCTTCAAGCAGCTCCGGTTCTCATGTCTTTGGGCTTCGACATATCCCTAGCACCAACGCACGATAAAGAAAACCCGATACAAGATGATTTCATTCTACATAAAACGGACGAAAAAAACCAAGTGCGTAAATCTCCCATAAGGTCTACTGCAACACTAACACCTTCTGCACCCCTTACCACCGGTCCAGAAATCTCACTTGCAGCAAGAAGCATAGACTGTCTCAAGATTACAATACAAGGAGCGGCCCAAGCGAAGACCAATGGGGTATTAACTACCCAATGCTCGTCTGAGGCGTTGGACGTTAATGATTGGTCGTGGGTCGCTGCCTCGCTAAGCTCAAAGAAATCATGTTAACGCCAGGATCCTAAGGACCGTTTGACACACTCTAGGCTCCTGGAACACCAGGGGCTTTAGCCACTTGTTTAACGTCTCGTGGTCTGACGGGTTGGACATTATCTGTCTACAGGAGACATGGATATGTGAAAGTCCTATTATGGAAGACTTTGAAATTGCTTTTAATCCTGCCATTAAGCAGAACAAAGGAAGACCCATGGCTGGTCTTGTGGTTGCCGTCAGGATCGCCTCAGGCTACAGAATCATGAATTGTGCAAACATCTCTCCCTTCATTCAGGTGGTCACGGTCAGCTTGGCGGACGCCGAACATGTAATGGCTTCCAACCTCTGTATTATCAATATTTATTGGAACCATAAGGCCACTGAGGCTAAACACTTCATTGATGAGATAACATCAGTCATTGACGACCTTTTAGTGAAAGAGCCCACACAAGACTTAATCATCTGTGGGGACCTCAACATTGACTGCATTAACCATCTAAACACCTCCGGTCATAAAAAGATCGTAAACAAGCGTGAACAAGAAGTAACAACGCAATGGCGTATGGAAATGGACCTTCGAGAGATAACGTCCCTTAACGGGCAAACGACCGGAGACATACCAGCGGCCCCTACCTGGAGAAGAGGAGAGACAAAATCAACCTTGGATTACATTCTAGTATCTAGCAACCTTCATAAGAAAATCAGCAGTCTCGTGGTAGTGTACATGACCCACAGTGACCACGACATGGTAACCCTGACGTTCTCTGCTGAAGCCTATACATGCCAAGCCTCTTGGCCCCACGCTGTCAGGACTGGATCTGGCCGCATTCGGCTAAACCTGGACTCTAATGACATGGATCAGATTGTGTCGTCCTTCAAAGCATCAGGAATGGTCGAGTACGCACACACCCTGACTCAATACCAAGAAGTGAAGAACAAAATAAGACATACTCAATTCACAGAAAAACACAAATTTGATCTTGCGGTTCTCCAACGTAAAAGGCTTCTTCGTCGTGAACTGAGACATAGAGGGAACTTAAATTCCAGTGACTCCACCACCCAAATATGCAAGATCAAACAGGGATATAAGAACTGGTTGAAGTCACATAAATCGATTATGCTCCAGAACGACGCTGAGCTCATGATGTCCAAGATGAAGAGTACAAACTCAGCCGATTATTGGCGACTCATTAATGACAACCTGACTCCACAACATGCCCTCCAGGCAAACTTAGTCTTAGAGGCCGAATGGGTAGATTTCTACTCCGACCTCTTTCAGAAGACCAAACATTCCACCGTTTGGGTTCCGCCAAATATAACTCAATGGGACATCGTCTTTTACTTCGACGACATCGTGAGAGTCATAAAGAACTTGCATGCCTCTAGGGCCCCTGGCCCGGATGGACTCACGAATTTTACGCTCAAACAGCACCCAGAAGAATGGGCAGCCTTCTGTGAGACGTTATTTAACAGGATCCTCAAGAGTCGTAAGACCCCGGCCTCATGGAAATCGGCTGTGATTATACCCATCTTCAAAAAAGGAGACCGCAGAAACCCCAAAAATTATAGACCCATTGCCCTACTTGACGTCCTAGGGAAAGTGTATGCCTCCCTCCTCCAGCAACAACTCCTTGAATGGTCCGCCAAGTCTAATCGGGTCGACCCAAGACAGACTGGCTTCGTCAAGGGCGTGGGGTGCGGTGTCAACTTACTCCTATTAAATCTATTGAAAATGGAAGCTCTTCGAGTAAACTCCAAGGTCTACCTTGCACTAGTTGACCTATCGCAGGCATTCGATAGTATCAACAGAGAATTACTTTGGGAAAAGATGAGCAAGTGGAACTGTCCACCAAGCCTGTTAGCTGCCATCGCGGAACTCCACACAGACACCTCCATTAAAATTAGACTAGACTTAAAGGGAACTCTAACAGCTCCTATTGAGACATCAAGAGGTGTCAAACAAGGCTGTCCTCTGGCGGCAACAATCTTTAACTTGTTCATCTCTGACCTCAAAGACTCCATGATTGGCTTAGTTACGTTTCCACCCAAAATCCACGGCTTGCATGTTGACTACTTAGTCTACGCGGATGACATCATTCTCCTGGATTCCACACCGATAGGTCTCCAACGCAAACTCATCGCTGTGGAAAAATACCTGACAGAGAACTGCTTAAATATCAACAAAGGCAAATGTGAAATCATGGTATTCGAGAACCTGCGTGGAGCAAAAAATAACAAGAAAAAATTCACCTGGTACTTGGGTAAAGATCCAATCACGATCGTGCCAAATACAACATATCTAGGTATGAGATTAAGCGCAAGCAGAAATGACGCGCCCTGGCTGGAATCTGTAAAATGCAAATGTCGGACGCTGGCTTGCCAAGCGTCATTAATTAACAAAAGATTTGGCAAATTCTCCTTAAAGCCTACGATAAATTTCTTTCAGCAGAAAGTAGTTCCGTCCCTGATCTATGGTGGTGAAAACGCGTTTGGATGTGGGAACGAAATATGGAATTCACTGGAAAACATCTTTTGGTCCAAAGTTCTACACCTACCTAAAGGGACCCCAACATCATGTGTAAGGTATGAGCTTGGATACATTTCGATGCAAGCCAGGGTTGCTTGGAACCTCCTAAGTCTGTTCAGAAAAACTAAAGTGTCCAATCCAAAGCCACAAATTGAAATTCTTCACAATTCAGACATCAAGAAAACATCCACTATCTTGTCTCAATGGAATGAGTTGTGCCATGATGTCTTGATTAATTATGACATCTCAATCCAAATGTTAATAGAAAACCCTGATGCTGCGAAAGTGAAATTGTGGAGAAATGACTGGATACACACTTGTAAACAAAGATCGACTTCGCGCACAACCCGGGAAGCCCCTCCTGAGGCAAGAGCGTATGGCACCACTCCGACCTACTTGTCTTACTTCCCGGACGCATGGTCGAGAAAGCTATACCTACAGTTTAGGCTGAATGTTCTTCCGACCAAAGAGCGCCTTTGTTTTTGGAACCTGGCATTGGCTCCGGACCCCATGTGTCGTCTGTGTAAAACTGAACATGAAACACTCAAGCATTTGACGATGAATTGTCCTGGTCTAGTGAAAGAAAGGAACATTCTCTTCGGGCCTGTGACAAAGAACTATCAGTGCCTGTCCAGAGACGACTGGTGGAAAGCCCTCTTTGTAGAAACTAAAAGGCCACTGCTACACGCATTAGTCATCTTTCTTCGAGCTGTGAAAAATCGATTGGACAGCCTCGTGTTATCTTAGCCGGAGGAGTTATCCGACACACAACTTGGCAATCTTGTACACAGTCCCGAGGCTACGCAAATGAAACAATGAGATGCGGTTTCATGCTGGTTGTAAAAATCTTAAATGTGTCTTTGCTTCTTTTTTAAAGGTTTAGAAAATAAACCATATAAAATAAAAAAAAAAAAAAAAAAAAAATGTAGTGCACACTTCCGAAAGCTGTTGCGCCGATTCGTATACGCATGGTCCCGCTTCCACTTCCCCTGGAATTACTTGAATGTCAGGCTCTGCATCAAGTGCAGGGGTTGACGCTCCATCAACTGCCTGAAACATAGTACTTGCATTAGTGAGGATTACAATAGTGAAAACATAATACACACCTGGGGTCGACAGCACAGGTACATATCAAAGGCTAACCACTAATGAAACATTGTGTAGAACAATCAAACGACAAGAATTCCAGCTCTGATGATGACGCTCGATGGAGCTGTCAGTATCCATACCTCCTGCTGGTGAAGAACATCTAGAAATGCTGTAGATGTGGCGGACGCTTCAGCATCTCCCTGAAAGACGGTACTTGCATTAGTATGGATAACACTAATTATAACTGAAAACAAACACCAGTGGACGATAACTAAGGTGTATATCAATTGGAAAGCACTAACCAAACATTTGGTGAAATAATTACACGATAGAATAAAACTATTACTTGACATGCATAAAACAAGTCTGTAGCAGATTAGCCTAGTAAGATTACCTGATACGCGCTAGAAGTGGTTGATAACTGCGACCACGTCAAGGATGTAGAATGTTCTTGCTTCAGATTCAAGGGATAGTCAAGAAGTTGTAAAGGTAAAGTAATGATTGATAATGAAATGCCAATATTAAAAATAGCCATGTAAGGCGACAGAATACTTGAAAAATGCTCAATACAGCACAGTTCCCTGTTCCCATATATATATATACATTTTGTTTATGGGTTATGAAATCGAAAAAGAATATATTGATAAATGTCATTATTCAAAAAGCTATACACTCATATCAATATCGAAATTATTACAAGGGATAGAACACCTACAATATCAATTAATCCATTCGGCTACCTACACACTACCGCAAGGCCTAAAGCTAAATCCGGACACTTGACTCACCGGTGGCGGAATGTGGACGAATAGAGTGGGAATAGCGTTTTCGAGCAATTTCCGTGTCGTACGCCATTTATTCTTCTTTGTTACCCAAGATGTTGTGTACATGTCCAAGGAAAAGTGCCGGCTGCAGATGCGGTATCTATCACCCCTCTTGTCCTGCAAGACTTGTTGGACTCTACTTTCCAGCTCATCCAGTGGATATCCGCAATGTCTGACCCATTCTCTTATTCGATCAACAGTTTTCGGGAATACATGCATTGTAGTGCCTTCAGATTTCGCATGGGTCTTCGAAGGGCAACCGCTAATCGAACAGGCAGGCATTGTTGATAAATCTGAAATGTAAATATCGACATTATTATACAATCTTCATGAATAAAGATTTGATACAAAAGTAAATGAATCATACAATGATCAATGCAAGGTTTGTTTTGGTCGCAGGAACTATACCAGTTCATTATGTGCGGCTTAGTATTTGCATAAGTTGCAGAAATGTATAAATGATGTGACTAAAATCTGAACCTGTGACTCGCCCCTTGGATGTTCTGTCTTGCACGAGAAGGAAACATGCTTACATTATAGACTGGACCCCCGAAGGATGCAATTCGATGACAATAGACAAAGATGAAAATAAATAGATCTATTGATAGCATAGCAATGGAAACTCAAGTCAGTAGCAATAAAACCAATGAACATAGCACTATTGTGTACTCTACTCGCAAATAGATAGAAATTTAAAAATCTGCGAAATATGACTAGGATACATGGCCTTACCTTGACCAACAAACAGTTGGATTCAGCAAGCAGAGCAGTATGTTGCAGGAGAATAGGTGGGTGGCCACAGGTAGCACACTGATGGGTTTGCTCTAAGCGGTCACAGAAGTTCACCGATAGCACGACGACGAGCAGATTAGCGTAGATCTCAGTGGTTGCCAGGTAGCACATACAGGAGTTGACTTGCAAAGCACAAAGATGTTCTAATGAGACATATCAAGTGGTTTGTAAAGTATTAGAAACAGGGGTGTGTTTGTGAATGAATGACGTATGTATGTCGTGCTCTTGGGGGGGGCGGCCTGCTTGAAGGGGAGGCCTGGGTGGAGACACGGGGTCTGAGGAGGCCATGTGAGCGATGGCCCCTGGGCGTGGGATACCTTTTGAAGTGTACATGCTGTTTGGCACGTTGGCCGTTTGCACCCGTGACAGCCCCCCATGCCAGCGCTCATCCCCGGGTGCGAAACGCCTTTGATAGAGGGGGTGGGATGGATGGGCCTGGGGCGTGCAGATAAGGCACAGGAAGACTGCTGAATGGAGACACACTTATGTGGATTGCAGGGGGGCGGCCTGCTTCAAGGGGAGACATGGCTGGAGACACGGGGTCTGAGGAGGCCATGTGAGCGATGGCCCCTGGGCGTGGGATACCTTTTGAAGTGTACATGTTGTTTGGCACCTTGGCCGTTCGCCCCCCAGACAGCCCCACATGCCAGCGCTCATCCACGGGTGCGAACTGCCTTTGATAGTATATCGTTGCTTATCAATAACAAATGCCACATACCGGAGATTCTTGTGAGCACAGACCCACACTTCAACCGGTGTATTATAGTGGTCAAGACCCTTAACCTAAGGCCTGTATAATCCAATGGTAATTGTTAGTATAGATATATGTGTGACTTTTATAGAGACATAACCTACTGAAAGACTTTGAACAAGTGTTATTTAGTGCATGCATTATCGAGAATATTTTATGTTAGCTTAGATAGTGACCACCCTGCTTCACAGCAACCAGACCTTCACCCATTCGGAGCACAGATGTCTGACGTCCTTGAATGGAGACACTTGATTCATTAAAAAAATCGAAACAACCGTTGTTAAAATATATGTGGTGTTTTATTTTGTATCTTATTTTCATGACACAAAAATACAAGACTTTAAAGATTATACAGGTCAGGTTGCAGCACAGCGAGAGAAAATCCCCTGTACTGACCGCTGTCACTTGAACGTTTCTCTTATGGCACGAACGGCACAGGCGGGTATCACTCTTCGAACGCGATGGCCAAGCCTCCCGTGGAGCCACCATGTAAAGGAACGATAGGCCACCAGCCTGTACCACCTGTGAAAAGGAATGAAACAAACTCTTTTTAAATGACCAAGAGAAGTTTAATAAACGTTTGTTGTCAATGACAATTCTTGTAACTAATGGCATTCTGCACGGACAAATGCTATCTAGACAATGCACACTATTGAACGACTTTCATGCGTTACTATGATATGAATATATAATTTTGGATATAGTAGAAGAACATGAAATAGGAGCGGCATGACAAGCAGAGTATACTTACTCGTTACTCGGATTACGAGGACGAACAGTTGCGCGAAGTTCATGCATAAGCACCATCATTATTCTCAACACGGCCCGTGTGAGGCAGGCTGCCCTGAAGTCTGGCAGCTCGGTGATGCATTGCGGTCGTGGCTCGCCTTCCGAAATGTAGGCCAGGAATCCCAAGTCTTCTTGGCAGCAGCAGTTCTCGTCCTCGGTTGGCGTTAGCTCGCACCGATTGCATGTGCACCAGGTGGAGACGCCGTCCATGCGATTAGGCCCGGGCTCTTCATCTGTTGAATCGTCCTCCCAACTGCCGTCCAGATCCCCATCGTTTTCGCGTGCCTCCCTTTCCAGTAGTTCCTCCTCGGTATACTCGGGCTCGTACATGTAGAGCATTATTGTAGCCATTGTGTGGTAAACAAAGTAAAATAATTTACAGAGATGGTACAGGTGTTCACATAAGCTACAAGCGGCAAAGGTAGCTGACCAGAGCACAGAAACGAGTCACAGAATACTCAAAGTAACAGAGAGAGGAATGGAATCGAAAATCTGCTGCTGTGTGTTGGGAAACGGTCTGTTTATACTTATTGAGGAAAGAGGCATCCTGCCATTTCCATGGCGACACGTCATTAGCTGAGGCGCAGCGATTGTTGACACGAGACGTGCTTTGGCGTTGGGAAATGGGCGGTACGAGTCTGCTGATGACAGGCTCAGGGGATTTGATTTAGTGCCGCAGAAGCAGGTCAGCCAGGGCGATGCGCAAGTGATAGGATTATCGCAAAATGGCAGCTCCCTGGTGCCTGTTTTCGCGTGCGTTTAATGGACGAAAACCCGGGTAAGGTCCATAGGAAAGTTTTCTAAAATCGAGCCACTTAGGCTTAAAAAAACATGGCCGACCCATAGGGACAATAAAAACTTTTACTAGACCATGCCTTTAAGCTTTCCATGGTATTCTCCTGTTGGGAAACATATCCACTGTTGCTTTAATAACATAGATCACCATAAGCTCCCCAGTATACTCTCCTGCTGGGAAGCTTATCCACCATTGCTTTAAACATAGAGATTTGGCATACGCTTCCCAGTGCACTCTCCTTTACTGTGTTGATTTGGTTCTGGTCAGTGCTGGTTTATTTTGGTTCTTGACAATACTTGCACACACGATTTCTCAGAATGTCATTTGCTTTCTTCTAGCAATGCTTACTTGACTTGTGGCAATACCTGCTCTCTTTTTGTCCTAGGTGTAATTCTGGTATTCTGTGAGATTGGCATCATGGAAGGAGATGTAGACTACAGATTCAATGTGTAGGAAAAGGATTTTTTATTTAAAGAAAAGTTCAGGATGCAGTGAAGCCTATCTTGCCCTATCCTAAGGTGGGACTTCCCTACCTAAATAAACTAAGGAAAGTCTATGTTCAACTGAAAAGTCTGTCCATGTCCAAAACCTATACTTGCCCTCACAACTAAGCTAGAACAATGTATAGGGATGTCAACCAAACCAAAACGGTGTTCCAAACAAAGTCCTGACCTATTTCCAGTTCAGGCTTATTCTTCAGCTCACCCTCTCCCCCCTCCATGTCAATAAGTTCACAATTTTCAATTTACCTTTGTTTGGACTGGAAGAAATACAGTTCCATGCTTTTGGGAATGTCAGGATGCCCTTCCCCAAGTTCAACACAGTTCCAGGGCAATACGTCTTGGTGTTCCTTTCCCCAAGTTTAACATCAAAAGGATAACATAAAGAACTATCTTGAAGCTTTGGCTTTCCACTTGATTTCCACAATTCGTTATAACTCAGGGCTCCCTTCCCCAAGTATGGTATTTACCAGTAGTTGGTTTCCTTCTTTCACCAGGGAAAACTTCCTTGTTGGCATATATGGGTTCTCTGTCTTGGTGCAGTTTTAGACCACATGGCCCACCCATTACAGGTCACGCAACCAGATACCTGGTGTTAGGGCGAATTCTCAGAAATTTGCTAATGCCTCTCTAGCTATAGACCGCCAGCTCTTTTGCTGAACTCTAGGACTTTTGTGTTTTTACCTGGAGACAGTGAGACCCTTTTTTCCCACTCTCGCATGTATTTTAATGTGATTTTGAACACTGTGTTTCGTATGGATTGTGTCCGCCCACGTATTCCTCATCTTAGATGTTAGATATTCGTATCTACTCCTACGTCCCGTCCCCTTTCCTCCATACTTATGGGACATCTATCCGTCCTGTGGGACGGGACCGGAGCGCTTTGGAAAAGTATCAAAAAAATGTTTGTCCTTCCTCTCTTTCTACGCGGGGCCCGGCACACGGCCGTAACCCCGCCCATCTCGGCTCCGCCCTGCGAATCGCTCCTCAGTCCTTTTCTATGCTTGATCGGGACTGTACGCGCTTGCATTCTCGGAAGATCTTCTTCCCTTTTTTTCCCTCCTCTCTGGCTCTCGCTAGCGATCGTGTACTAGACTGTCGTTCAAACTAGATTTCCCAGATTGTTCGTGTCACCGTCGCTTCGAGAGGGCGGATCCCCATCCTCTTTGTTTAGAGTGCGTATGGGAGTGAGGGGTCCTCAGGCCCCCTCGCATCGTACGCTCCTCAGTACAAGGCTTGGACCACGTGCCTCCGGTAGTGGGATTGCCCCTTGCCCTTATATAAAGTTAACCACGGTTGACTGCTACATAGATGGGACTACTGAACAGGACACGGGGCATCCATCTTTTGTGCCCCCTTTCGACTCCATCTTGGGTAACCAAGCCTCACTGCGATAGTACAGCAAAGCTCAGCTCCCCTTCCACCGCAGCAGCCAAGGACAGAGACACACACACAAGGCGCGCAGGCAGCTGGCTGGCCCCCACCCTTGCACTCCCCCTGTGAAGGAAAGCTCTGCGCTTCCATTCTCACGCTGAAGCTGGAGAAAGTTGCAACAATCAATATGCTACAGTTTTCTTCCTCTGAGATCACTGTTCGTCTGAGAACCGGCATGTGAACCAGGATGAGCTAAGCACTTTCTGCTCGATTCGTCCTCATAAACGTGCCGGCCACCCACCCCCATTAGAAAAATGTATTGCCATCCTGACCCTGCACCGACTGTAAGGTATTTCTTTCAAGTGCCAGACCCTCGCCTGTGCTGCGAAACCCACCCAACACACCCACTACTAACCTTAAGCATTTTTATTACTATATATGTTTTTACTTTTACTAATGAGTTTGAAACCTAAGAAAAGATGCGAAACACAGCCCGATTCTTCTACATACGCAATAAAGGTCAAGGCCTTCAATTAAAGCCACAAATGACCCAATTGTGCTGACAATAATCATTGTGTGTGACTTATGTAGAAATGTGACGAGTAGCATAAAATGTTTTAAATAATTTGTTATTTAGTGTGTAACATATTAGCTTAGGTAGTGACCACAGTGACCGGACCCTGACCTGCATGGAGCACAAGATGTTTGACGTCCGTCAGCTACTCAGCCAACCAGGAGGAAGAGATGCTACCCACACCTACAGCACCACACCGTCTGGCCAATCGGGTCCATTTAGCATTTTTTGTTAGTTACTTTGGCTAGTATATATATGAATGAGATTTAAGGGAAGAGGTAGAGTGTTTTGGGTTATTTCATAGCTGGAGAAATAAACCATCCTTTGAACTCTTGCAGCCGGGTCTCAGTGCCTCCTTCCCTGACAAAGGGTTGTGTCTACTATTTCATTTTTTCTCTCACACGTAGTAAGACGGGGAAAGACACCTACAAGTGTTTGGGTCCGGATCTCCGTTGGGACTCCTGTTTTTACTACGACTCCCTTTCGGTCCGGGCACTTCATCGGTTGGAGCAGTGGGAGGAGCTGTTTCAACGGACTCCTCCCTTGCATTTTCAAGCGTTTATCGAGAAAAAGAAAAAACGCCCGGTAAGTTCTTTACTTTTCAGAGCACCCCGGCCGAGAGATACCTTTCCAGGCTCTTCCCGAGCCGGGAGGAGCATTGATCGCTCTGTCACCGGGGTTTGCCCCAAGGTGCCTTCTGGGCCTAATCATTTTACCAGAGTTTTCTCCGAGGGTCTCTGTAAGGGGCCTGTGGATACCGGAGCACACTCCGAGGCCCCTCCTGTGGGGGCTGCCTGTAGACCCTGTTCTACTGAGTCGTGAGGTACCGGAGCTCGCTCTGAGGCCTTGTTATCGGCTTCCCTCAAAAGTGCCGGGGTGCGCCCCGAGGCCTCGGCTGGGCTTGGTGTTACCGAACAGAGGTTCTAGGCTCACACCAGTACGGCCGTTACCGGACCTGGGTCCGAGGTCCCTTGTGCAGAGGCTAAAGCAACCAACATTTCTGAGAGGCCCGCCAAGGCCTTATTGGTGGAAGTTGTTCCTCACCATTCCCGCTCTTGTGGCGACACCAGAACTGTTGAGGGGGAAAGGAGTGGAAGTTCTTCCTTTACCGGCAGAGCCGAGGTCCTTCCTGTGAAGGCTAGTTGGGTTATTGGTATGTCGCAGAAACATTCCAGGCCTCATAGTACCGGCTCGGCCGAGGTTCCTTATGTAAAGGTTAAGATTAAGACCCCTGACCCACCGATGGGGACCCCTGCCTCACTTCCGCACGTGCCGCAGTTCCCTTCAGGTGATGGCAAAATGGCGGCTGTTCCCGCCACAACCACGGCGGCCATTTTGGGTGCTCATCCTACAACAACGCCATCGGCCTCAGGTGTAGGAGTTGGTTCCGTGGGTGAACATAAAATTCCTTGTGCGCATCCGTTTCATCCACTTTGATTGGAATGGCCGGATGCCCCTTCCGCATAATGTTCCGTTGCCTGTGTGTTCGGCACCTTTGATTTTTGTGGACACGTCGGGGGATGGTCCCATGTGGCAACCCTCCCCTCTGCGTCCCTGGAATTATCCTCCTCATGAGAGGCCTTCTCCGGCAGTTCCAGAACTATCTCCGGAGGATGCCTTTTTCGGCAAATTTCAGACGCTAATGTGTAACAACCCCATGAGAGAGTATTTCAAGGGTCTTTTTCGGGAGATATGCCCGCCTGCGCCTCCGGCTCCACCCGTTCCACCAGTGGTTCCACCGGCGCCGCCCTTGCCTACGGTGCCTCCACCAACCCTTCCGCCCTTGCCCCCATTGTCTCCAGTGGACAAGACGGTGCCTGACACAGTTCAGCAGGATCCTGACCTGTCGGATGATGCGCAGGGCGAGCAGGACAGCAAAGACCAGACCCGCTCTATCGGAGACTTTCACTGGACATGATGTGCCTTTTGGATGTTCCAGTGCCCGAGGCACCCGCTGCTCAGGAGGGTGTGCTTTCGGGGGCTTTCACCTTGTCTCCTTCGGAGCGCACCGGCCTGTTCTTGCAGAAGGATGTTTTGGCCGAGGTCTGCAGGGTCTGGGAAAAGCCACACCCTGGACTTTTCGTCAATAAGAAAATTGACACGCGTTACAGGCTGCATTCTTCGGAAGAGGTGGCCCTGTCATCTTGTCCGCCCCCCCTCCTCCACAGTGGTGGCCGCGGCCACTTTGCAGTCCAGGCCTGCAGCGTCCTCTTCTACGACAGCGACTCAGGTTCTGGGTAAAGAGGACAAACTCCTGGACTCCCTTGGGAGGAAGATTTTCGCTAACTCGGCCTTGCAGCCCCGGCAGGCCAACGCGGAACTGGTGTTAGCGGGGGCGAACATGAAGATGTGGAAAGGTCTGTCAGAGTTCAAAGAGTTCCTTCTGTTCGAGAAGCTTGAAGACTTTGGGACGAGTTTATCTGACGCCCGAGTCTTGGCCCAGGATCTGCTCTGGGCCTTATGCTGGGTGTTCACACCTCTCAACATGCGTGGTTGCATGCCACCAAGTTTTCAAAGAAGGTACAGGACAAGGTGTTAGACCTGCCATTTGACCGTAAGGAGCTTTTTCATTCCATAACAAATGTGGAGCTCACCAAAACAAAGGACAGCTCCCAGACAGCTAAGTCCTTGTCATTACTGGTGTAACGCTCACCTGATTCCCACGGAGGCGCGGGTCTTGGCAGGAAGCTGTCTGTGACTCGAAAAGTGATGTGCAGGACTCGATTGGCTTCTGGGGTCGAACCTCTTCGCACTGTGTGTCGGACTCGAAGAGTGAGGTTTCTGCAGGTGAAAGAATATGGGGGTTAATGGTCTGGGTAGCTGAATGTCCCTCTCTCCCTCTCTTCCCAGCTTTTTCGTAGAGCCCCCAGGTCAACGTGCTCACCTTATATAGGTGAATGCTGGGCTCTCCATCTGCGTCTGGTGCAGGGTGCCGTTGCCAGTTCCTTCACTGGTGAAACATAGGCCTCTTGAATTCAGAGGATGGTTACCGTCGTTGTCTGCACGAGCGGTGAGTTTCTGGACACCTTTTGTCTGTATAGTCTTTAAATGCGTGGCACGTTTATATGCAGACTCTATATAATGCTTTTCCCTTATGTATTGCAGGGCTCTTGAGATGGAAGATGAAGTAAAGCGCCTGGAAGTTTGTAAGTATGGCAAGCGCTCTAATTGTCTCTTTCCTTGCAGCTTAGTTCGTGTTAAAGAGACGCCAGAGTATTTGCAGGCGTTGTATTGCGACGAGCGGATGGACGTAAGTAAATACCTGCTTAATGTCTTTTCTTTTGCCTTTCAGATGTTGGTTTGCAGCGCCGGAGTCCGCGGAATGCCAGTAAGTTGTTAACGATGCTTTGTCTTTACAGGCGGCGATGCAGAACGAAGAAATCCGGAATCCACAGCGTGCCGGTAAGTATGGCAATACTTTTGCCTTTGCAGGTGGAGATGCGGCGTGACGAAGCGGCCGCAGCCGATGGATCAGGTGAGTAGGTGCTGCGTGTAAAGTTCGCCTTGCTAACCTGTTGTTTCTGTTCTTTGCAGGTGCCGATGATGTCTGGATACTGAAATGGTAAGTAGATTCTTGCAGGTCCAGGATCAGAAGAAGAAAAGCCGGAGCAGACTCGGTGAGCGTTCTGCTGCAGATGCAGAATAACGCGAAGCACGCTTCATCTATCGGGTGTGGGTTAAATAGCCTTGGGGTGATGAGGCGTCTTCTTTCACAGCCCCGCCTAGGTAAGAAAAGAGTTCCAGTTTCCAGAAGAGTTCCAGTGCTGTATCCAGGGCGTGGAGCTGCCCCACCCAGGTAAGAAAGTAGTCCCTGTTCTTAGATAGCTTCTAAGTGACTGGTAAGTAAGCAGCATGGTCTGCTGCAGGTACGTCCACCCAAGCATCCTTACACCTATTATGAGCCCGGCGCTTCCACTGCCGGGACCAATGGTTTTGATGAGCCTGGTGCCACCGGCGCCAGGACAAGGTCCAAAAGGTCCCAGTGGGGACCGGCTGGTGCCTAGGATTAGGGTTAGGGGCCTGCTTCCAAGGACGTTCGGCTGGTCCTGGCTCCTTGGAAGCAGTGATCATGACAACTGGTTAAAACCCCTTTCAGGTCCCAGAGACCGTTGTCGCAGAGCCGGCCCTCCTCTGGATTCAGGGGCTTCCTAGACCGGAAATCCCGCAGAGTAGATACCCCTTTGGGTAATAACCGCCGGAGGCAGCAACGGACTTGGTTTTTCTCCCGCTCCTCAGCCTCCTCTGCAGGTAGTACCACCACTGAAAAGCCTGCCGAATGAGCGTTTTCCTCGCTCGCACGAGACCCCGATGGGAGGACGCATTGCGTCTCATTAGGAGGCGTGGCAGACCATCACCGAGGACAGGTGGGTCTTGTCAGTCGCTCGGGCGGGCTTCCGCTTACCCCTACCCCACCCTTCAACCCTCCTTTCCAGCTTTCGGGATCGCCCTCCCTAAAAGCCTAGGTGCAGCAACTGCTGGTCCTCAGAGATGCAGAACCTGTTCCCTTTGGGGAACGAGGGGAGGGCTTCTACTCCCGGCTGTTTACGGTGCCCAAACCCAACCAGGCTGGCCTGTGCACCATCCTAGACCTTTCCCAGTTCAATCTTTTCCTACCCCAAGAGAAATTCAAGATCACGCCTGGCCAGATACGGTCTTCCCTGCAGGTGGGCGATTGGCTCAGCGTGTTGGATCTTCAGGATGCCTACATGCATATCCTGTTCTGAGGTCCACACAGGAGATATCTCCGTTTCTCTGTGGGAGAGGAGCATTTCCAGTTTCGAGTGCATCCTTTTGGCCTAAGTTCGGCACCGCGTGTCTTTGCAAAGATGATTTCGGTGATCGCAGCCTATCTTCGTCTGCAGGGTACTCATGTATATCCGTATTTGGACGACTGGCTCTTGCGCAGCCCTTGTCCGTTGAAAGCTGCCTGCAACCTTCAGTCTCTCCTCCAGCTCCTGTTCCACCTCGGGCTGTCGCTGACCTGGCGGAAATCTTCAATGACGGTCTCTCAGGACTTGATCTTACTGGGTTTTCGCTGGAACACGATCGACTGCAGAATGTACCTGAACGGGGACAGAATGGCGGATCTGTTGGCCACATGTCAGATGTTTGGGCAGTCGGTGAGCATGCCTGGTGGTTCCAGAGGCTTCTGGGCCTCATGGCTTCGGCGTTTTGGCACTTCCTCTTGCTCTCCTGAAGATGAGGCGGACTTGGATGACTCTTCGAGTTCTCGGCTTCAGGCTGTGGATCCGGACTCCCAAGTTGATAAAGATTCCGGCTTCCATGAGAGCGGACCTGGACTGGTGGTCGTCTCTCAGCCACCTGTCGGTGGGGGCATGATTTCAGGACCCAGCCCCGACGGTAATGGTTGTGACGGATTCCTCCCTTCTCGGGTGGGATGCGACGTTGGATCTTCTTCAGGTCTTGGATCTTTGGTCGCCTCAGGACAAGCTCCTCCACATAAATCATCTGGAGCTCCTGGCGATCTTCCTCGCGCTCAAGGCATTCAGACCAGCCGTAGCCACCAAGGTGGTCCGGATTTGCACGGACAATGCAGTGTCGAGGTTTTACATCAACAAGCAAGGGGGCACCAAGTCTCCCCCGCTCGTGGAAATGTCCATCCAGATTTGGGAGTGGGCGGTTCAGCATGGAGTTTGGCTACTTGCAGTACACATTCCGGGCCAGCTGAATGTCACGGCAGATGCCCTCAGCCGGCGGACGATGGTCAGCTACGAGTGGGAACTGAAGGCGGAGGTCCTCTCATGGATTTTCCTGCGTTGGGGCACTCCAGAAGTGGACCTCTTTTCTACGGCGGCAAACAAGAAGCTTCCTCTTTATGCCTCCATAAAAGGACTGGGAGCCTCCTCTCTGGGGGATGCTTTTCGAAATTCCATGGCACAACATGAGGGTTTATGCCTTCCCGCCTCTGCCTCTAGTTCATCGGACGATTTGCAAATTGAAGAACTCTGCGAACTGTTCTCTTCTGCTCATTGCTCCGTGGTGGTCGGCCAGGTTTTGGTTATCAGAACTTCAACACCTTTCAGTGTATCCGCCGATCAAGTTACCGGTGACCGCTGATCTTCTTCACCAGGGGGAATAACAACTGTGGCACCCCTCCCAACAATCGCTCAGCTTGGCGGTGTGGTGCCTGAGTTCAGGTCTTTAGAACATCTTGTCCTGTCTGCGGATAACATGCGCATTATCCAGGCAGCCAGGAAACCTTCGACTAGGTCCCAGTACAAAAGCAAATGGCTTAGGTTCTGTCATTGGTGTTTAGACAAGCAAATGGACCCGAGGCGGGCTACGATTGACACGGTACTGTCCTTCGTATCTCACCTACCAGAGTCGAGAGTTCATGTTCTATCATGTAGAACTTATCTTTTGGCGTTTCCGCCTATCTATCTACAGACCAATGTTCTTACTCTGTCTAATCTAGTGGTTAAGAGACATTTTGCAGGCTTGACGCGCCTTTTTCCCGCAATTCGCAGTCCGCACCCGGCGTGGGATCTAAATGTGGTCCTGACGGCGTTGTGCCATAAGCCTTTCGAACCAATGGCCACGGTGGATCTCAAGCACCTCTCATGGAAGGTGTCCTTTTTGGTGGCTGTCACTTCGACAAGGGGCGTGAGTGAAATCCAAGCTTTGTCGGTGGAACATCCCTTCTTGGTTTTTCACAAGGAAAAGGTGGTCCTACAGACAAACCCCGCTTTCTTGCCAAAGGTGGTTTGGAGTTCCATCTAAACCAGTCTATTTCCTTGCCGGTCTTTTTCCCGAACCCCGCTTCAGAGGCGGAAAGGGTTCTACACTGACTGGATGTTAGAAGGGCTCTTAACTTCTATCTTGACGGGACTTCCGATTTTAGGAGCTCTTCTCAACTATTCGTCACCTTTGGTAATCCACAAGGTAAGCATGCGTCTAATGCGACCATCTCCCGATGGATCGCGGCCTGTATTACGGAGTCTTACACCGTTCAAGGGTTGAAGCCTCCTGTAGATATTCATGCACACCTGGTGCGGGGCAAGGCAGCCGCAGTGGCCTTTCAGAAATTTCCCCTGGGAGACCATTGCAAAGGCAGCTACTTAGGCCTCCCCATCGGCTTTTTGTAAACATTGTCTAGACCTGAGTTCAAGAGCTGATGCCCAGTTTGGTCAGGCTGTGCTGAAGAACCTTTTTCAGTAAGGGGTCTTTTCCATCCACCCATAGTTCCTGTAAGGAGTGCTTGGGAATCTCCCATAAGTATGGAGGAAAGGGGATGGGACGTAGGAGTATAACCAGGTTACTCACCATAGTGACCACCTTACTCCTAGTCCATAGTCCCCTTTCCTCCATACGCCCGCCGTCCCCTCTAATAAGGTTCCTCTGTTATTGCTAAAAGGTCTTCGACCTGGCGATAGAAAAGGACTGATGGGCGATGCGCCGGGTGGATCAGAGATGGGCGGGGTTACGGCCGCGTGCCGGGCCCCGCGTAGAAAGAGAGGAAGGACTAAAAATAAATTGAAATTTTTGGATGCTTTTGCAAAGCGCTCCGGTCCCCTCCCACAGGACGGAGAGATGTCCCATAAGTATGGAGGAAAGGGGACTATGGACTAGGAGTAAGGTGGTCACTACGGTGAGTAACCTGGTCAATCAGCTTTGCTGCTTTGGAAAAAGAATGTCCACACCAGAGGGCGCTGTGCTCAATGTCATGGCGTCGATGTTCCTTGAGGGCTGCCATAGTGTCAACGTCAACCGTAGTATAAATGGCTTGAGCCGCTCCCGTTGGCTTCAGTTCCGTTTTTCCAAAAGCTTTCGCTCCGTGTGTATGAAAATGGCGCTTCAGTCTTTCGAGAGGTCTTCCTCATCTAATCCTTATACCCCTCAAACTGGCTTCAAAAAGTGCCAGAATTGCAGGAAGAAAATGTCTATAACTGACCCCCGTAGAGTTCATCTGGTGCCCGGGTCCTGACTATCGAGTTGACGACTGTGGTTCCTGTCAAGCTATGACTGGCAAAGCTCTCAAGGAACGATTAGGTAAATTGGCGGTGGCAGAGGAATTTCCAAAGGCCTCTTCGAAGAAAAATAAAGGCTCTGCAGAGTCTAGAGAGGAGTCCCGACGTAAGTCGAAGAAATCTAGGTCGAGGAGTCAGTCAAGAAAATCTTCTTCAAAGAAGGCGAAGAAGAGGCGTCACTGTCTCCTCCTTCGTCTTCTGATACAGGGGTTATCACTTGTCCATCAAGCATGATTCCCCTAGAAAATGGGAGGCTTTTAATGAAGCAAATCTTTGAGAATGCGGCCCTGACCCCCTCGAAATTGCATGAAGACGATGCCCCATGCTCATTCCAAGGATGACTGAGGAAGGTCGGAGACGAGATGCTCTAAATCTGGCAAGAAAGTATAGAGGGTGTCGAGAGAATCCTCTCTGATACCTCATAAAAAGAGCAAGACAGGCCTATCGGTGCATAAACCGAAGGCGACACCAGACAAAATGGGGTCTGGTTCCAAACTGTCATCGAAATCTGTGTCGAAGGTTTCTTCGCCTCTGTCGAAGACTTACTAGACACCAGTGTCAAAGGCTCTGTCGAAACCATCCTCTGTGGCACTTCTATCTAAAGCTCCTTCGACCTTTTCGAAGCCAGCGTCGACAACATCAACATCAGCGCCTTTGTCGAGGGCAACATTCATTCCGGCCTCATTATCGATGCCTTTGGCAAAACCAAGGTCGATGACCTTAGAAGCCACGGGTAAGATTTTTCCCACTGTGCCAAGAAAATACTTTTTCAAGTCTATGGCCCCTATTTATGAGGAGGACCAATCCTCGGAGGAGGAGATTTCCCCTTTTTCGGATAATATATGGTACAAAGAATGCTCCCGAGGAACTAAATGACCCTCAGTCCAAAATGTCTGACCTCTGACTGTCTCCAAACAGCTAGTGGTATAGACAAGTCACCTGAATTGGAATTCAACAAACCTGACCCAGCTGATCATGCAGACTCAGCATATAGAAATATTATGAATAGGGTGGTGAAGTTCATGGGGTGGAACAGAAATTCACCCACCTACGAACAAGATGACATGACTGACATTCTCAGTCAAGGTCCTCAAAAGGATCCTGTCTTCCTTTTCACACAGCAGAGAGGAAGGTTATGGCTGCATGGGCAACCCCAGAAACCAGCGATGAACAAAAATGTTGCTAGGAAATATAGACCTTCATCCTCTGACCCTGACTATTTAACTAAGCATCCTACACCTGAAAGCTTAGTAGTCCAGGCAGCTACATCCACTAGACAATCTGCATACCCCTCTATTCCCTGAGATAGGGACGATAAGAGTGACTTGCACCCTTACAAGATTCACATACACCCTGTGGGATTGTATTCGTGTGGCGGCTGAACACCTTCCTTAGGGCGTGGAACAAGACCGATTTGTTGCGGTTGCGAAAGATGGAAAGTAGGCTATGGGGAATGCCTCCCGTCAGGACTGGGCACTGCTGACAGCATCAGCAGGTCCATGGCGTCTAGCACAGTGCTATGCAGGTTTGCGTGGCTGAGAAAATCGGGCTTTGCACCGGATATGCAGGCCAGACTTCTCAATATGCCATTTGACGGCTTGAGGTTGTTCAGCTGCAAGGCTGATGACAGTTTGGAGAAGCTGCAGACCTCTAAGGCAGCAGCTAAGTCTCTTGGCGCCTCCATACGTCAACCTCGGCAACACTCCTACTCACACTCTTCTTCCTAGAGGGGTCGTCCTTTTTTCGTCGTCGTTCCTCATTTGGAAGAGGAAGAGGACAGGCTAGTCAAAGAAAATGTCCTCTGGGTGGATGAGGAAAAGGTGCTAGATAAGCCCCAGCAGCGCATCTGTCCCCTCAGCCGCTGCTGCAGCCGCCGCAAAGCCACTCTGAGGCCTTGACCCACAAGACCTCGGCGGCAGGATCTATCAGCATCTGAACAAATGGCGAGGCATTACTTCAGATGCTTGGGCACTGGAAACAGTGACTCAAGGTTACTGTCTTCCTTTTCAGAAAAGGCCTCAGGACCATCCAACAACTGCCAAAATTCCAGATCCGCTCCTGTTGCAGGAAATGTTAACCCTGCTAGAGAAAGATGCAATAGAACATGAACCTGTAGTGTAGAGGAACAATGGTTTGTATTCCCCTCATCCCAAAGAAGGATGGAGGATTGAGACCCATCATGGACTAAAACTTGAACAAGTTCCTCAGGAAGGACCAGTTCAAGATGGGTAACCTTTTCTCAGATCCTTCAGACTCTCCAACAAGATTGGTTGGTATCATTGGACCTTCAGGATGCTCACTTTTATGTGCCAATCCATCTCAAGCACAGGAAGTACCTGAGGTTCGTGGTTGGCAGTTCTCACTATTCGTTTTGCGTTCTGCCATTCGGGCTGACCTCCGCCCAAGGGTTTTCACGAAGCTGATGGCGGTAGTGGCAGCGAGTCTCAGGAGAGAGGGGGATTCACGTCTACCCTTACCTGGACGATTCGTTAATCAGGGCACGTTCACCCAAACAGGCTCAGGAACATCTTAGCATTACCTGCCACTTCTTACACAGACTGGGCTTCTCCCTCAATTAAAAGAAGTCAAATCTGATACCAATCCAAAGACTCCAATTCATCGGATCAGTCCTGGATACTTCATTGGGGAAAGCCTCGCCTCCTGAGGTGAGAGCTCATCACATTCTACAGATGGTAACTAAGTTCCAGAATGCCCAGCATCTGCCGGCCTTCGATTTTCTGAGGTTACTTGGCCTCATGGCATCCTGTATTTTTCTTGTGCCAGAGGCCAGATTGAGAATGAGATCCCTTCAATGGGCCATTAGGACTCAATGGTCCCAATTTTTGGCAAATGTCAGATCTTTTCCAAGTTCCTGCCAGGGTGGCTCAAGATCTTCTATGGTGGGCTTGCAAGGACAATATTCTCAAGGGAGCATCTTTTTGGTAACCATACCTTCGATTAACAGTAGTGACGGACGCCCCACTCAAAGGTTGGGGAGCTCACACCAAAGAGCTGACAATCTGTGTTCTTTTGTCTCCATTGGAGTCCAAACTACACATTAATCTTTTGGAGCTGAGGGCAATCAGACTAGCGCTGAAGGACTTTCTGCCCTCTGTACGGGGAAAGAATGTCCTGATAATGACGGACAACAGTGGCCATGTACTACCTCAACAAGAGCGGAGGCGTAGGGTCACTACCACTGTGCAGAGAGGCAATGCAGTTCTGGTTCTAGGCAATACAAGAAGGCATCTCTGTCGGCAGTTCACTTACCCGGAGAGCAGAACACTGCGGTGGATGCTCTGAGCAGTCAGAGCACAGTCTCCCACAAGTGGGAACTAGCTCAGGAAGTCCTTCAAGAGATCTTCACCCTTTGGGGAACCCCACAAGTGGATCGTGTTGGTGAGAATTCCCAAAAATGTGTTAATTCCCTTCACCTTAGAGACCCCCAGCCACTTTGCTGGATTTTGAGGACTTGATTTTTTTACCTGGAGTGTGACCCTTCTTTTCCTACTCTCTCATGTATTTTGAATGCGTTCTACTCTTGAGTTATTTGATTATGGAGTTTGACAACTCCAAAGGCATCATCTTTTCATGTGTGTCACACAGCACCCTCAGTGCAGTGGCACAGGGAAACCTTTCAGGCTTTCCCAAGGTTTAAATACCTTCTCTGGGATAAACTACTGTTTCCCAGAGAATGTAAAGTGAGTGCTGGAGGGGTTACTTAGTATCCCCTATGTCTAGAAACTCATGAAGCAGTCAAATGCTACCCTTTCCTCTCAATGGCTGGTGGCAGTGGTTTTACAACGAACTACCATGATGTTTCCTGACCGCGAACACCAGTAGTGTTCAATCACGGGAGCCATGTTTTTCAAGATGGCTTCTGAGCCCCTTTTGTTTAAAAAGGTCCCGGTCTTCTTTTTTCGCCATTTCTTTGTGGAAAGGTCCTTCTAGAGTTTTGCTCTGCACGCCAAACCAGGTTTTGTCCCTTTGTGTCATCGCCTTTGGTGGGCTTCAGGACCGAAGACCGCCTCTGGCGCCCGAGTATCTGGGGTGGGCAGGAAGTGAGGGAGGTGCCCAAAACTCCCTGTGCTTAGTCTCCTAGGAGACCCCAATGCACACTGGCATGATTGACTGGCTGACTTTCCGGCAAGGACAGCCACCCTGCTGGGTGAGTGGCAGCTAGGCTGGAATGAATGGGAGCAAACTGGATAAAAGGCTAGTCTCTTGGCTTGGAAGGCAGAGAATTTATAATAATTTATAATAAACCGGCGGTATCTTTAACATTGCACCAAAAAGTGGTGCATAAAATCAATGGGAAATCCCATTGGGAAATATTCCTGTGGAATATTTCCGTGGTATCCACTGCCACCAGCCAGAAACTCGGCGAGGGGGGACGGGACAGTACCCCCTCGACAACAGACCCAGGGGCAATCTAATTGCCCCTACCAGTACTTCCACAGTATGATGGTTTGTACTGGTTAAGTGCCTAAGTTAAGACTAGTAAAGTCAATGGTGACTTTACAGACCCAGGGAGACAGTAGTCAGTCCCAGGGTGTGGAGTCTATGTTTGGGGGTCACTATGACACCCCTGTGTTACTGCACTGAGGGTGCTGTGTAACAAACATTCAAAAACCAATGATAGCCTATGGGGAAAAAATACCCCATAGCCCATAAGCACATAGCAAGTCACAGAAACACTCTCGTCATGTCCAAGAGTGAGGGTAAAAGAGTCTCACCCTTGGCAGGAGAAATAAATAAACCCCAAAAATCCAGCAAAGCTGCTGGGGGACTCACTAGGTTAGGAAATTCAGCCTAAACAGAGAATTCTCCCTAACAGAAGTTGTTTACTTGTAACTACTGTGGTGTGCATTTACTGCGGCCTGCGTTCGCAGCTGCAGTGAAGCACCCAAGGGTGCCATTTGCCCCGGTCTTTTTTTCGCCATTTCTCTGTGTAAAGGTCCTTCTTGAGATGTACTCTGCACGCCAAACCAGGTTTGGTCCCTTTGTTCGCTTTGCCTTTGGCGGGATTCACGAGTGAAGCCTGCCTCTGCCTCCAGGGTGTCTGGTGGGGGCAGGGAGTGAGGGAGGTGCCCGAAACTCCGTGCTTAATTTCCTAGGAGACCGCAATGCACTCTGAGGTGATTGGCCGGCTGGCTGTCCGGCAAGGACAGCCACCCTGCTGGGTGACTGACAGCTAGGCGGGAATGAATGGGAGAATCCTGCATAAAAGGTGAGGCTTTTTTGCTTGGAGTCGACCACTGGGCGAAGGAATCCAAAGAAGAACTAAGAGGACGCCTGCTGCAACTCCTGGACCGTTGGTTTGACCGGTGAAGCCCTGCAGATGTGCTGAAACTCCAAATTCGTATAGACAGAGAACCCCTTGCAAGGACTACTTCTCCCCTTGAGTTGGTGGGACCAATCAACTCCAAAAGTAAGCCACCTGGACATCCTCTCGAAGCTGGTTGCAATTCCACTGCAGTTGCTGGCAAAGAGCTCCAGGAAGATCCTCCGGACTCCCAGGAAGCACGACTGACCTAGCCTGAGCCACTTCAACAGAGTGCTGGACCCCAGACACAAGGAAAGGCCATCTCGACAGCCAGGAACTGCGGTGGTGCTGTTTGTGGTAGACGCAAGGAGCTGAAACACCAAAGTGCCACTTGTTTGAAGATTGCCGGTTATCGTCGGTGACCGTCCCATTGCAGTGCAGGAGTTCCCAGAAGCCTCCCTCTTGTCCCCACGACTGAGGCACAGGAAAACCAGGATCTGCAGAGCTGCACAGGAACAGAAGTCATCCGCTGCATTTTTCTTCCAACTAAAAGTACTGCATCTTCTACTACTCACAAGTCTTAACAGCTTGTGGCCCTACATTGATTCTTCTTTTTCTGCAAAGACTTCTGAAAACATTGTGCAAAGACTTTACTTACTTGCCTGCAAGAAGTGCCTCAGCTCACATAGACATTTCCCCATTGACTTTGGCTTAGCCTGTTTCACTAAATGACTCTTCTCTCCTCTGACATGGTGTTGCACCTATCCTTCCAGGAAGGGGTTAACTTACTCTGCATTGGGGGCTGGGGGTCCAAAAGTATTTGCCTGCTTAAGAATATTTGTGATATCTTGTTTGTTCTAATAACCTTTTCTTTGACACCCAGCTCAGTACTATTCTAAATGCCAACAGTAATATATCAATGTCCACAGTTTCCTAGCTACTAAGGTCACCTTAGGGTGTAGGAAGTCTGTGTGCCATCCCCAATGGGTGTTTGCTGATTTAGAAACTACGATTGTGTATTTTGAAGGTATTTGTGTGTTGCTATTATATTGCTCCCTTCTGAAGAAGGCTTAGTCAAATGACGGATAAATAAATGTTTTATCAAGAAACCTTGAGTATAAGTTTTTATTTGGATACTTGTCGCAGTGAATCTTTGTGTAAACTCTCTACAGCTCACATTGACCATTCTTGAGATACGCCTGCCTGCTCAGCCATACTACCATTCTGTGTAGTTCAGACTTGTACCAAAGGTTGGGTCCTATTGCCAGGAGGCTAAGGTTGTTGTAGTGCACCCAAAGGGTACTACCCCAAATCTTTACCTAACACCTGACATTCGCTTTCCACAGTTGTTTTATTTAACACGCAATAGTTCTCTGGTCTTGGCGAAGTTTCAGACCACACAGTCCACCCATTACAGGTCACGATACCAGGAACTTCCAGGTCTCCTTGTAAAGTTCAATATTCAGCCAAACAAGTAGTTTCTTAAAAGCAGCTTCACAATTTTAACATATGAGTGGTTTCTCAATCTTGATTCCACTTATATTCAGAGTCCTTCATTCAATTTAGCTTTCTATTTGGTTTCAGTTCTTTGTTAAATAAATGCAGTTTATCTTATTTCATTCATTCAGTTTTCCATAAATGCTGCTTTCACTTAAATAAATGTACCCATTTCGTTCTGTTTGGTATTCAATAAAGGTATTTCTGCTTGTTTCATTCAGTTCGATGTTCAAATAAAGGCAACTTTGCTTATTTCATTGACCGCTACTGCATTCACTGTCTTCTTTGAGCGCCCCAGTGATTGAAGTATCACCAACACTGATGCTCCTTTTCCCAGCTTCTATCCCTTCGCAGTAAATACTGTTCGCTGGGTGCTCACTTGACACACACCGTCTCTCGTGCGCAGCTTCACCTCCTCTCTCCGGCAGCGCCTGCTGCCTGCCTTCCCGTCTATGGGATCTTCGTCCTGCATCAGCAATCCAGCAGGACTCCCAGAGTCTCGTTCGGCATACTGGCATCTCTGCTTCTCTCAGTCCCACACGGCCCCTTCTGCTTCCTTTTTCTCTGCTTTACTCTTCTGCCCCTTGTGCTTCAGTGGTCCACCTCTGGTCCACCTCTCGTACACATGTGGTCCGGTAACGGGCTGCTGGTGTGTTCCATTAATTACTGTTGCCTGGCTCTCATTACCAGCACATGACTGACCTCCATGCAACTTCCCCTTCCCAGTACCTAAGTGGTGAGAGTAAGTGTTGTCTATTACTGTTGCCTTTTTCCACGTCTCGTTACTTGAATGGGGAAAGGGTGTAATCTTCATAACCCAGTTGTTCCTTCCTCTTCTCAGTGTTATGCATCCCAAGAGGGGAATGAAGGGGCACAGTCTTACAATGACCCATAAAGGTCGTGGGAAGGTTAGAATGGTTTTCATGAGGATAAGTGGGATACCATGTCTCGCCTAAAGGGATCTCACTCCCAATCCCAAAGGACCCTCCACCTAGGTGATCCTCCCTCGCTAGTCCACCCCCAGGGCCAGGATCCAATAGCGATGGGCTTCCCCTAGCCTCGTCCATAGAGGATTCAAGCGGAGTAGGAGTGAGAAAGACTCTTGGGTTTCTCAAAATGCTTTCTGGCTCTCTACATACCGTCGCAACATGTCTCAGAATCCCCCCGACCTCCTGGGTGGACTCACCAGACTTCCAGCATGATTAGCAACGGCTATGGGAAACCGGAGCCTCTCTCCGGTTGTCTTTCTCCTCTTGGAGGCTTCCCCTTTAACAGGGGAGCTCCACCAACTCAGCCTTTGCCAACGAGCGGTTGCATGTGTTACCAAAGCTGTTTTTTTGTTCTCCACGCTTCCACTTCTTCGAACCACATCGGGACGTCCTCCCGCCTCTTGCTCCTGGTTGCCTCTGCTTGCTCAGCACACCAGCATTGGGCTCTCCTCTCCAGAACTGCTTCCATGGCTGCTACGACTGCGGTAGTTTTCCCAGCTGCTCTTTCGAATGGATTGTCCTCCCACGTATTCCTCCTCTTACGAGATTTCCATATCCAGATTCAGCTGCTTCCAAATATTTTTCCAGCAGAGGGAGTTGTGCAAATATGTCGGTCGACTCGATGTCCTTCGAAGGCCTTCGTCTCATATCGATGTCAAGGTCGTCGATGGAATAAAGCGCACGCGGCGACCGTTGGCTACAGTTCTGTTTTTCCGCGAAGGTTATCGTTCGGATACGGTACACTTTGTTTCCCTATCGAGTCTTTGAGTATATTATTGAAAATGGCATGGTCTGTGTCAACACCGACATCAGGGTTTAAGAAGTGCAAAGATTGTGGGGCAAACATGTCCCTTACAGACCCCAATAGGGTCCGTCTGTGGTGCCACTGTTACTCACGTTACCTTTGACTGTAAAGACTGCCTATCAATGACAGTGAAAGCCCTGAAAGAGCGAAGAGGAAAAGTAGCAGGTAAGTCAAAATCCCTTTCGACCCTGTCCAAAAAAGTGTCTTTAGACGAGTCGAGAAATGTTCCTCCTTGTCTTAAAAAGACAGAGATCGAGATCACGCAGTGTGTCTCGCCACTCGTCATCTTCACAATGGTCGAGGAAAAGGCACCATAGGCCGCCGTCTTCGCTCCAGCTAAGTGGGAGTAGTTCAGAGTGAAAATGATGCAAGTTTTTGAGAATGCGGCCTTGACCCCCTCAAACTCATGAAAGCCATGCCCAGGTCGAAAAACTTGATTGATTTAAAAAATAAAAAAGGCAAGTACTGTCCGCCTTTGGGATGGGAAGACATAGACAAATCTCCTCGAGAGCGGTCGAATGATCCCTCGAGTTGAGATAAATCCTCCTCGAGGAAAAAGTAATCAACGCAATCGGTGCCGAAAGACTCCTCATCAGACCATGACAGGTCCTCGAGGCCAAAGGCGTTGGACAACTCCTCAACGTAGACTGTCGTAGATTTTGGCGCCATCATTGACACCATCGAGGATCACAGAAAAGGTGTATACACCTTACTCTTACGTCACGTCCCCTTTCCTCCATACTGTATGGGCGTCCCTTCCAAGGGACGGGCGACGGAACCCTTTTCACCAGAAAAAACGTCTTCCCCTTTAAATTTAGAGGCGTGTGGGGGAGCGTCCCAGGGAGCATGCACTGCCCTGACTCTGCCCTCCGGCACCACAGCTCAGTCCCCTTTTCCGCGTCGACGGGAACGGGCAGAATTCACCAGCGCTCCTGGGTTTGGCTTCGGCCATGTAATTCCATGCACGGATACTTCTTTGTCTTTTGTGTCTTATCTATCATTCAGGTACTCGATCCTCAGGCGTCCCGCTCTTCCCCGGCGCATGTCGACTTCTACAGGGTTCAGCAGGTGTCCATCCTGCAATGGGCTCTTCCCAACTTCAGACCCCCACGCCCTCTGCCTACGTTGCCTTGGCCCAGACCACGGTTGGCAATCCTATTTGGCATGTGACTCGCTGTCCTCGAAGGTGCTGAAGAACAGACTAGCCAGGTGGAGGGAGCTCTTCCAGAGGTCGCCTCCAGAGGATCTCAAGACTTTGTGAAACATTGAACCAGGCCCAAGGTAGGGCCGATATTTTCCAGCACACCCAGCAAGGGAGACTCCTTCCCAGGGACTCTACCGCGTGGTAGGGACCGGCCAGGTCCTTCTAAAGGCACGTGCACCAAGGCTGCTACAGCTACCGGCCTTCGGGTCGAGTGATCCTCCCGGGCGCAGTGTTGAGGGACCGGAAGGTTCTTGTACTGGGCCTACACACGAGGGGCTACGTCCTTTTACCGGCACTATGGCCCAGGGGCTACACCCTAACACTGGAAATATGTTTGAGGGGGCGCCTAAATGCAGCTGTACTGACCCCTGGGTCAGGGGTGTCACACCTACCGGGTCGAGGAGCAGGATAGGCCTCGTGAGCCACACGCAAGAGTCTTGGACGAGGCCGAGCACCACGTCACAGGCACGTGGCAGGCAGCTCGACAAAATGGCCGCTGCGCCAGAAAGAGGCACCCGTCCGATGCCCTTCCACAAATTCGGCGAAGAAAGAGTGTCAAAGTGGGACTGGCCTCAACCAGGTATGTGGCCTACAGTCTACCCTTCATTTGCGCAGGGCAGCTTTCCTTTGAGTGCATATGGACAGGATACATAGCGGCTCCAGCAGCCCCCCCCCCGCAACCCTGTCAGTACCCCCTGCCACATCTTTGGCCAGTGAGGAGGTGCTCTTCATGAAGTTTCTCGGCCTCATGAGGTCTCCTCAGATCGGAGTATCATCCAAGACGCCATCAGGGAAGTCATCCCCGCCATGCTAGCGGCACCACAGACTCCTCCATCAGGCCCCCAGGCCCCGGTGCAGCTGCCTACTCCACAACCAAATCCGCAACCTCTGCCACCTCCTCAGCCTGTGGCTGCGGTCCCTGTACCCCAGCCTCCAGCGCCATCCACTCCTCCACAAGATCCTCCAGATCCAAAGGACGAGGAGGAGGATCCGGACATGCCATCTTCTGCCAGGGCCTTCCACGAACGTCTTGCTGGCCTGGCGGAGTACCTGGACCTCCCCAACCCGAGGTCGAACAGCCAGCAGAGGGGGTTCTGTCTGAAGTCCTCACGAGACGCCCCTCTGCCAACACAGCGATTCCACTGCAAACCAATGTAGTCTCCATGGCCAAGAAGGGTTGGCTCAAACCTCACTTGGTCCAGCCGGTCAATCGACGCCTGGGCGCCAAGTACAGGCAGATGGAGGGGGATACACTCTTGCTCTCGACCCATCCTCAGCCACACTCCTCGGTGATCGCTGCAGCATCCCTATACTCCAAGCCTCAGTTGTCCTCCGCCTCCTTCTCTGCGACGCTGCTAGGCAAGGAGAAGATCTACTCTAACGCCTCCTTGCACCTGCGTCTGGCCAACGCAGATGCCATGCTGGCTGCCGCCAACCAATGGTTATGGCGGGAAATTGCGGACTTCCCCCACCCAGTGCCATCAGGCGGGCCAGCGGAAGCCAAGCTTGTGACGCATGACCTCATGGAATCCACAGTGGCTCATATCGATAACTCAGGCCGTGCCATCTGCATTGCCACGGACATAAGGAGAGCAGCCTGGCTCTGGGCAACGAAATTCAACCTGGATGTCCAGGAGCGCATTCTAGATCTACCGTCCGAGGTGGGGCTGGGGGGTGGAGACCTCTTCCACTCCTCTACGGACGAAGAGCTGGACAAAAAGAACAACATCTCACAAATTGCTAAGTCTTTATCCATTCTTACAAAGACCATGCCCAAATCGTAGCAGCGCTCGGAAAAGTGTTGTACGTATGGAGGGTTCCGCCAGTTCCAGGAACGCAGATCCAGGCAGACGGACGGCTCGCCGTCTCGGAACCGGTGCAAACCACAAAAAAGGGGTGGGGGTAAGGGCTTTTTACAGTCCCCCTCGGCCTCCAAGGGAAAGAAGGCATGACACGCCCCGTCGGGTCCAGGTGTCTACGGTGGGGGGCAGGCTTGCTCTCCATGCACAATTCTGGCACCAGAATGTCGCGGACCCCTGGATCCTCTGTAGTATCCACGGGGTACCACCTTCCTATCCCAGCCTCTCCTCCCTTCTCCACTCCCACAGGTTGGGACAGCAACTCTTGTGGCAGAGATATGGTGGCTCGTAGAGAGCCAGACAGTGGAGGAAGCCCCAGCCTCCCAGCGAGGCTTTGGCTTCTACTCCAAGATTTTCGCCATTCAGAAGAAAAACCAGGCGGGCCTGAGAGTTGTGCTGGACCTTTCCACCCTCAACTTCTCCCTACCTCTGCAAAATTTCAAGATGGTTACGCCAGCTTTTATAGCGGAGACATTGTGCAAGGGAGACTGGATGTGCTCCCTGGACCTGAAGGACGCATACGTACATGTCCCGATTTGGCAGCCCCATCGTTCTTTCCTACGATTCAGCATCATGGGCTACCATTTCCAATACAAGGTCCTTCCATTTAGCCTCAACTTCTCCAGCATGGGGTCTGGCAAGGATTCACATGCTCATGAATATTCCCCGTCGTCAGGCTGGGAATCCTCGGTAAAGAAAAAATCAGTTTGTTTCATTTCTAAACTGTCTTACTACTAGTAACCAATCACTGGTCTCTGGGTCATACTGCCCCCAGCCAATGACTGACCTCTACCTAAGCCCCTCCTCTGGCAGCCATCTTTAGATGTTTACCGCACGTTCAAGTGTTGGGAGTCCTCGTGCTGTAGCTCTCAAGCTTTTACTGCGTTTGCGTTTTTTTGAAGTTTACTCTTATATTTTCAGTCAATCGAGCCTCAAGCTCCGACTTTACTTCCGATCAATGGGGGCCCATCTTTGGAATTTTCTACGCCCCTCAAGGGCATTTTTTCGTTGTTTTCCACTTCTCAGAGGATTCCAGAAGATCTGTGAGGCCTACTGTTAGGCAGAAACCTGTGCAGTTCCCTCTGGGACCACTGTAAATGATTTAAGACTACAGGCGTTTGGCAGTAAACCCACTTGGTAGCAGTCTGTACCACACAGATTCACTTGGTAGCTGTGGCTGAGCAGTCAGACTTCCCTCAAGAAGAGTTAGGCAGTATAGAGAGTATTCACAATAGGTCAAAAGAACACAGTAGAACAAGTAAACACTGACCAGGGCTTGGTGTAAAAGAGATATAATTATTTATTTTAAACCACATCTTGAAAAACACACAGGCACTAATAGTAAGCAATTCAAAAACACGGTCACTAAAAGATATACACTCCCTTAGAAGAATATTAGCCAAGTCTTAAGTAAAGCCCCACTATTTCCAGACAGCAGAGAGCGCTTAACGCAGATGGTACTCTAATAATTTGTTTCAAAAGGGAGAGAAAAGCAGAGAATAAATTGAAACAGATCCCAACACTTTTACAAGAACAAAACAAGAGAGGAAGGCAAAGTAAAACCGTGAAGTTAGAGTTCAGTAGGCCGGATCCACTTTAAGAGGATCAAACGAAATGTGTCCAAGGTCACACGGTTGCAGTGCACAAGAGTCTTGCAAAGGTTCAAAAAGAGTTGGACCAAAAGAAAGGGACCAGTTAGAAGGTCAAGGCGGCCAGCCCAGTCCAGAAGGTTAAGGGGTTATTATTACCTTGTAGCAATCTTTAGAAAGGGAGGCCTGGCGGACACGGTACCTTAAAGTGGTGAGAATACTCCAGCGGGGGCAGTTGTTCCTGGCAGCGGATGCAAGTCGGTGCTTTGTCCGGGGGAAGAGGGGATCTCGTCGGGGAGGAAGACAGGAGTCCGTTGCACTGCCAGGGAAGAAACCAGCCGCGGAGTTCAGGTAAAAGGAGCGGTTCTTTAGTTCGCGGTCCAGTGGTAAATGGCTATCCGGTTGCCGGGGTGCTTAGCATGAGCAATTCGACCACAAGCCGGGCTGGGGTGCGAAGAGAAGAAGGTAAAACTGATTGTGCCCACCAGTCAGGGCAAGAAGCCTCTCCAGCCGGGAGATCTTCTCTGTCGCCGGGAAGTGGTGAGTCGGTTCCGCAGGGCTCCACCGGTGGTGTCGTCGTGGTAGGTCGGCTCAGCTTCTCCCTCGTCGGATTCTCCGGTCCTGTGGCGACTTCTGAAGTTCCAGTCCCCAAAGCCCTGCTTTTATGCAGCACATCCCCATTCACTCAGCCTAGCTGTCAATCAAACATGCTAAGGGGTGAGCCGGCCGGCTCACCACTTGGGCCAATCACACAAGAGGGCGACTTGAGTTACCAAGGTAACTCAGTCCAGGGTGCCTAAACCCCCTTCCCACACCCCCTGTGGTACCCAGACAGAGTGGCACCACTTTTGGAGGCTTCTGTGGAGAAGCCCGCCAAAATGTGGAACAAAGGGCTCAACTTGGGTTGGAGTCACAGAAGAGAACACAAACGCCATTTTAGAATCTAGTCCTGGCAAAAAATACCAACCGGCGAATTAATATTAATTAAATAAACTGGCGGCATGTTCGAGGCTATGAGAATTAAATAATTAAAGTTGGTAGCCTCGAACAATGGGAAAATCCCATAGGGATATATTCGCGGTCAAATATAAAAAGTAGTATCCACTGCCACCATCCAAAACTCAATCAGGGGGGACGGGGACGTGCCCCCTCGACTAACAGACCCCAGGGCAATCGAATTGCCCCGACCAGTATGTCCACAATATGATGGTTTGTACTGGTTTCTGTTAATAATTTGGGACTAGTAAAGCCAATGGCGACTTTACATGCCCTGGGAGACAGTAGTCAGTCCCAGGGTATGGAGTCTATGGTGAGGTGTCACTATGACAGCCCTGTGTTACTGCACGGGGGGTGCTGTGTAACACACATAGTAAAAACACATGGGACCCTATGGAGTAAAGGACCCCATAGCCCATAAAACACGTTAACAGTCAAAGGAACACCATAAATCATGTCCAAGAGTGGGAGAAAGAGTCTCGTTCTTGGCAGGAGAGAGAAGAAAAAAAAAAACTCCAGAAATCCAGCAAAGCTGCTGGGGGACTCACTAGGTTAGGAAATTCAGCCTAAAGAGGGAATTCTCCCTAACACCTACCCTGTGCCGACATAGCCCAGGACAAGGGAAGCATGACGCCTGTTCGATCCAAGCTGTTCAGGAGCTGCCCTGGCTGCGGACTTCAGAACGTCTTTGAGGATGAGCACTCTCGGTGCCTCTACTGCCTTCACGACAACAAATTGCACGTGGAGAAGGACTGTGCGTTTTGTAAGAACATGTCCGAACGGCACCGGGAGCGCCGATCGGTCGGGCTCTTCGGCTGCCAGGCAGGCTGCACTATCACTGATGCCACGATCCAACGCTCTGGCTCGGTGAAGAGGAAGTCGGAGAACCTGGGTAAGCTTCGGTCGATCCCGACGGAGACAGCCGAGGGGGAGCAAGGCGGTGAGCCTCCCCCAAGGTGAAGGACTCGGGCACGCACAAGATCGTGAAGGCCATGATTCACCTGGCTAAGGCCTCGATTGAGGGAGTTGTGGCGGCCCTGGCGAAACCTCCGGAGGCGACTTCAGGGGCTAGAGGTTCCCTGCCACCCAGGTGGGAATCACCTTTTCTGACTATCGAGAAGACCCCTGTGAAACCCCAGCAGGAGAAACAGTGGGGGGGGGGCAGGGTAGCCATAACGGACACGGATACCACCTCTGAGGATGAGTTGGCGAGTGTCCAAAGGATCCTGGACAAGAAGTTCGAGGAATCCAGGGCCCACGGAAGTATCCCGACGAGGCAGATGAGAGCAACAGGCAGGCTGACAAGGAAAATAGGGCCGCGACAACAGTCTGTCCTGTTGCAGCCGGTGCCCGTACCACAGAACAATTCAGGGGTTATCTTGATGGCTATACAGACCCTGTGTGCGGAGATAAGGATAAGGATGCCCTTACCCCCCACCGACGACCCATCAGTGCCTGGCCCGTCGGGGAGCCCGCCTAGCAAGCGGAGACAAGTCCATCCTCCACCCCGCTTCCAGCCTTCACCCCCCATCCCCTCCACCGAGGGATGAGACGGGAACAGAGACGGCAATGTCTGGGTTGGACAACAGTGGTGACGACGGAATGGACCTCCACTCACCACTTGCTCGGGCCCCCACAACCCCCCTTGACGAAATTGGCTCCTTCCACGCCATGATCGCCAGGGCGTCTGAGCTCTTCCAGCTCTGCCCCGAAGAACAGAATGAAGGTTTCCTCTACCAACGACGGGAGGCCAAGAGGAAGACTGTCCTCTCAGTCCCGTTACTGGACGACATCTGGGAGCAGGGGCTGGCACTCCTGGAGAACCCGGCCACGGCTCCTGCTAAGAGAGACCGGTACGAGAAGAAGTACCGTGTCCCGGCTCCGCCCCTATGTGCCTTAGGCCACAGCTGTCCCCGGATTCAGTGGTCTCACCGGCAGCCAAGAAGAAAGCGGCGGGGGCGACGGCTTCAACATCCCTGCCGGACGGCGAGGGGAAGAAATTGGACGCCATGGGACGTCGGGGTCATCTCAACGGCGACACCGATTAAAGCGGCCAACGCCCTCGCGATTGTGGCATGCTAGGACAGGGAACTGTGGTTCGAGATCGCTCTCTTACTGGACTTCCTCCCGGACGACAAGAGGGCTGAGGCCCTGGAAATCCTACAGGAAGGGGAAGTGGTGTCGGACCACGCCATTACGGTGGCCACGGACATCGCCGACACCGGTTTTCGTCAGATGGGCAATGGCGTTTGCCTTTGCCGGCGCAGTTGGCTCAAGACCAGCGACTTCCGCCAGGACGTGCAGACCAGGGTTCTGGACATGCCCTTCAACGGGAACAACCTGTTCAGCAAGGCGGACACCGAGACGGCTCGGGCCTTGGGTGTTCTTCAATGACGACGACCGTCCTTTTGGAACGCCGGAGGCAAGCAAGGTGCCTCCAAAGAATTCGGCGGCGGTTCCTCGTCATACCGCCAAGCGACCCGCTCCTTGTCGCAGGAGGCCTACAGAGGATGCAGCAAGACAGGAGGATCCCGTCAAGGAGGCCAAGGCGGCAAGGCCGCGATGAAACAGGATTGAACCGGCCGTGGTGTCGGGCCCCCACCTGAGCACCCCGGTGGGAGACCGGCTGCCGAAATTCATCAGCGTGTGGAAGTCCATCTCCACCGACCGTTGGGTGCTGAATTCCCTGGCCCACGGGCACACCCTGGAATTTCAAGAGGTGTCCCCGTATTCCACCCGTGGCCAGGAATGACCTTCGTCGTCTAAACAAGTACATCAAGTCCCAGAAGTTCCGGATGGTCACCCTCCAGCACGTGCTGGGACAGCTGGAGGAAGGCGACTTCCTATCATTGCTGGACTTGGAGGATGCCTACTTCCACATCACCATTCTAAAAAGACATCGAAAATTCCTGCGATTTGTGGTCCAAGGGCGACACTATCAGTTCAAGTCCCTTCCCTTCGGATTTAAGTCAGCGCCCAGAGTGTTTACCAAGTGCCTAGCACCAGTGGCTGGGCCTGCAGGGGATCCGCATCTACCCCTACCTGGACGATTGGCTCATCCGAGCAAGGTCAAGAGAACTTGCCGTCGATCACACAGCGAAGACTGTCCAACTGCTCACGGATCTAGGATTCTCGATCAACGAAATCCCACTTGGTACCATCGCAAGTCGCCCTGTTCCTGAGAGCCAGGCTCGACACAGTGGCGCGATTGGCTTCGCTGTCGGAGGAAAGGACCAAGGCCATCCTGGGCAAGGTACAACGGCTGTTAACCATGGACGTGGCCAGGGTGAGGTCCATCAAGTCCCTACTCGGCATGATGTCCTCGTGCATCCACCTCGTGAGCCTATGCAGGCTGCGGATGCGGCCTCTGCAGGAGTTCCTCGACGCCCGTTGTATGCAAGCGGCGGGCAGCTTCGAAGACAGGATCTCTCTCAACGAGACTTTGCACCCAAGCGCATCTGCCGGCGGGCATGGACTTCCAGACCCTGGCACATCAGCAAACAGTGACGGACGTCTCTCTGGAGAGATGGTGAGCGCACACCGGAGATCTCCACGCAAGAGGCCTTTGGCTCCTGGAGGAGAGGTCACTACACATCAATGTCCTGGAGCTCTGAGCCGTGTTCTGGGCACTCGGGTAGTTCCTTCGTCCCTCAAGGGCAAGGTGGAAAGGGTCTTCACTGACAACACCACCACGATGTTGTACATCCGGAAGCAGGGGGGCACCTGATCCCCATCCCTATCCGGAAGCGCAGGGTCTGTGGCACTGGGCCGTCGCACAAGGGATGTTTCTGGTACCCTTCCATCTGGCAGGAATCAAGAACACCATCACCGACTCACTCAGCAGGGTGCTGCGCTCGTGCCGCGAGTGGGAGCTGCGGCAGGATCAAGTGGATCTCCTATTCCGACGATGGGGCATTCCCCAGATCGACCTTTTCGTGACGGCGATGAATACCAAGTGCCGGAGGTTCGCCAGCAGGTTTCCCCAGCTGGGGAGCATGGGCGATGCCTTCTCATTCCCCTGGGACGGCCTGTTCCTGTATGCGTTCCCTCTCGTGTCGTTGCGACTCATCAGTCAACTCAGACGGTCCCGGTGCAGGATGATCCTCGTCGCACCGGCGTGGCTGAGGAAGATTTGGTTCCCGGACCTTCTGGATATGTCAGCGTTCCCCCACCCCCAGTCAAACTGCCGACAGACGCGGATCTTATCGCCAGGGAAGGATGCGCCATCCTCCACCACGACCCGGGGTCACTGAACCAGCAGGCCTGGCTCTTGCAGCACTAGATTTCAGAGGATCTGATACCTCGGCGGACTGCAAGGAGGTGCCTGCAAAGGCCAGGGCGTCCTCCACTCTCAAGTGCTATGGACACAAATGGAAGAGGTTCTCTGTCTGGTGCCGTGCACAGAAGATTAACCCTCTGCAGATTACGGCCCCTCAGGTGCTGCCGTACTTGCGATCGGGAGAGATCCAGGCCCTCTCCTGTAAACCTCCATACCTGACATTCCGCGAGACGAGGGTGGTGCTTAGGATGCACCCCTCCTTCATGCCCAAGGTGCCGTTGGACTTTCACCTCAACAAGCCCATGGTGATACTCATTTTCTTCCGGTCGCCTTCGTCGCCGGCTGAGAGGACTTTGTACTCGCTGGATGTGGCTACAGCGCTGAAGTTCTACGTGGACCGCACGAAGAGTTTTCGGAAGACATCACAGATGTTTGTGAACTTTGGACCTGTGAACCAAGGGAAGGCCCTCTCGAAGGCTTCCATTTCCAGATGGCTCTCCGGCTGCATCATGCACTGTCAGCAGTTGGCAAACCGACCGTTGCCTTGCCGTCCGAGAGCCCATTCAACCAGAGCAATCGCTCCTACCACGGCGTTCCTGTCTGGTGTGCCCCTGCTCGAAATCTGCAGGGCTGCTACGTGGATGTCGACGCACACCTTTTCACAAGATTTTACTGTGTCGACCGGGATTCCAGGGAGGAGTCCGGAGTCGGCCATGCAGTGCTGCACAACCTGTTCGCTTGAAGGTGAGCCTAGTGAGGAGGTAAGAGATGTTTAATGTTGAGTTGTTGAAATGCTTAATGTTAAGCTTTGCCACCTCCCGTGGTTGTGCATGTGTGTACTGCTATGTATTCTTGTATTCATGAGCATGTGAATCCATGCCAGACCCCATGCTGGAGAAGGAAGAAGTTACTTACCTTTAACTGTTGTTCTCCAGCATGGGTCTGGCATGGATTCACATGTGAACCCTCCATCCAACCCCTCTGCGACTCTTCTCTTGGTCCTACTGCCACTTTACGTGATACCAAATCTGAAGATGGCTGCTGGAGGAGGGGCTTAGGTAGAGGGCAGTCATTAGATGGGGGCAGTATGACCCAGGGACCAGTAATTGGTTATTAGTAGAAAGACAGTTCAGAAACTAAACTAAAACTGATTTTTTTTCTTTACTGAGGATTCCCAGCCTGACTACGGGGACTATTCATGAGCATGTGAATCCATGCCAGACCCATGCTGGAGAACAACAGTTACAGGTAAGTAACTTGTTCTATACATGCTTTAAAACTGAACTGAACCCAACGGTCGCTGCGTGTGCTTTATACAATCGATGACGTCGACATCGAGACGGAGGCCTCCGAGGGATGTCGATCAACGCGCAGCACCCTCTGCTGGAAAACCTTTCCAAAGCAGCTGAAACTGGATATGAAAATATCATAAGCGGAGAAATACGTGGAAGGTACATCCAGTCGAAAGAACGTTACCAGTTGGTAAGTAACTTGTTCTTCTCTCCATGTGGGGCCCCTTTTAAATGTCCTGGCACTGGGGAGATTTGACAAAACACTATACTGCTCAGTCACTCTGAGTCTCTTGTCTATCAATGTTCTCTTGCTCTTGGTATACATTAATGTCTGCATGTATTGATCCTGTTCACCTCTTCTTCGTCCCAGTACTTTACTGGGGCATATTATGTGACATTTGGGAAAAATAGGGAACAAATTGGTAATATTCTATAAAGATATGGGGAAAGGAGCTTTATTTATGAAAGGGAGAAGGGGGATGCCATGTTTCATTAAAGTGTGTTTTCTCCCCAATCCCCAAGGACCCTCCACTCAGGTGATCCTCCCTCCCTTCTGTACCTCCAGGATTGGGAACTTAAAGCGATGGTCCTTTTCTGGCCCCCTGGGTAAAGGATCACTGGGGAGTTGAGGTGAGAATACCCTTAGGTTTCTATTCACTTGCAGATATGCCTTGAGCAATGAGTTTTCAGAGGGGTTAAGAAAGAGACTTACACATGGACATCCCAGACGCTGTTAGGAAAGATTTCTCTTTGGGCAACTCCCCTGCCTTCTTCCCCCCCACCCCCCCTTATTCTATGGACCCCAAACATTTTGCTTTTATTTTTTAACCTGTCCTTTTGCTTCACTTCCCCTGGCCTTTTGCTCATTTTATTATGGGGAAACTGATCAGTCCTTCATACTATCAGTATTGGGAAACTGGTTCCCTTTTGTCTTTAGAACTTTTAAGGTTTTTTTTAAAATATATTTTTTGCGTTTTGCATAACAAAGCAACCATAACAACCCTAATTACTCCTACGTCCCGTCCCCTTTCCTCCATACTTACGGGACATCTCTCCGTCCTGTGGGACGGGACCACAGCACTTTGTAAAAAGCATCCAAAAAAATGTTTTAACAAATGTGTTCTTCCTCTCTTTCTGTGCGGGGCCCGGCACGCGGCCGTAACCCCGCCCACCTTGGCTCCGCCCTGCGTATCGCCCATCAGTCCTTTTCTCCGCTCGTTCGGGACTGGACGCACTTGCATCCTCGGAAGGTTTTCTTCCCTTTCTCCTCTCTGGCTCTCGCTAGCGATCGTGTACTAGTCTGTCTGTCGTTCAAACTTGACTTTCCAGACTGTTCATCATGTCACCGTCGTTTTGCGAGGGAGGATCCCCATCCTCTTTGCTTCGAGTGCTTGTGTCCGGATCACCATTGGGATTCCTGTTTTTACTGCGACTCCCTTTCGGTCCGGGCACTTCAACGTCGGTTGGAGCGGTGGGAGGAGGTGTTCTGACAAACTCCTCCTTCACATTTTCAGGCGTTCATCGACGAAAAGAAAAAACGCCCAGTAAGTTCTTTACTTTTCAGAGCACCCCGGCCGGGGGATCCCTTTCCAGGTTCCTCTCGGGCCGGGAGGGGCGTTGATCGCTCTGTCACCGGGGTTCGCCCCAAGGTGCCAGTTGGCCTAATAATTAGACCAGAGTTTTCTCTGAGGGTCTCGTAAGGGGCCTGTGGATACCGGAGCACGCTCCTAGGCCCCTCCTGTGGGGGCTGTTTGTGGACCCAGTTCTACTGAGTCGTGGGGTACCGGAGCTCGCTCTGAGGCCTCTCTGTCGGCTTCCCTCAAAAATAAGACTGGGGTGCGCCCCGAGACCTTGGGTGGGCTTGCTGTCACCAAATGGATGTTCAAGGCCCGCGCAGATAAGGCTGTTACTGGACCTGGGTCCGAGGTCCCTCATCCAGAGGCTAAAGCTAGCAACAGTTCTGAGAGGCCTGGCAAGGCCTTGTCAGTGAAAGCTGTTTCTTGCCGTTCCCGCTCTTGCGGCGACACCAGACCTGTTGAGGGGGCTAAGAAGCAAAGTTCTTCTTTTACCGGCAGTGCCGAGGTCCTTCCTTCGAAGGCTAATTTGGCGGTTGGTATGTCACAAATACATTCCAGGTCTCACAGTACCGGCTCTGCCGAGGTCCCTTATGTTAAGGCTAAAGTTAAGACCCCTGATCCATGGACGGGGACCCCTGCCTCACTTCCTCACGTGCCGTAGTTCCCCTCAGATGAGGACAAAATGGCGCCGGTTTCCGCCACGACCGCGTCGGGCATTTTGGGTGCTACCCCTACAACTACGCCACTGGCCTCAGGTGTAGGGCTTGGTCCCTTGGGTGAACATAGAGTCCCTTTTTGCGCATCCTTATCGGCCAGTTTACGACTGGAACGCTCGGATGCCTCTTCCGCACAATGTTTCGTTGCCTGCAGGGTCGGCACCGTTGATTTATGTGGCTACGTCGGTGGAGGGGCCAGTGTGGCACCCTTCCCCGTTACGTCCCTGGATTTGTCCACCTCATGAGAGGCCTCCTCAGGTTCCGAAAGGACGTTTTTTCCGGTAAATTTCAAAAGCTTATGCGTACCGACCCCATGAGGGAGTATTTCAAAGGGCTCTTTAGGGAGATATGTCCGCCCGTGCCTCCGGCTCCACCTGGTCCTCCGGTGGTTCCGCCGGTGCCTCCCTTGCCTACGGTGCCTTCCTCTACTCTTCCGCCTTTGCCTCCATTGTCCCCTGTGGACAAGGCAGCGCCTGACACGGCTCAGCAGGATCCTGACCTTTCGGATGACGCGCAAGGCGATCAGGACAGCGAGGACCTTCCCCGCTCTCAGAGCTTTTCATGACCGGGTACTGGACATGATGAACTTCTTAGATGTTCCAGTGCCCGAGGCACCCGCTCCGCAGGAGGGCGTGCTTTCTGGGGCGTTTACCCTGTCTACCTTGTAGCGTACCGGCCTGTTCTTGCAGAAGGATGTTCTGGCTGAGGTCCTCAGTCTGGGAAAAGCCACACTCTGGACCTTTTGTCAATAAGAAAATTGACGCGAGATACAGGCTGCATTCTTCGGAAGAGGTGGCCCTGTCGTCTTGTCCGCCCCCCTCCTCCACAGTAGTGGCTGCGGCCACTTTGCAGTCCAGGCCTGCAGCATCCTCTTCCACGACGGCTACTCAGGTTCTGGGAAAGGAGGACAAGCTCCTCGACTCCCTCGGGAGGAAAATCTTTGCCAACTCGGCCTGCAGCTCAGGCAGGCCAACGCTGAATTGATATTAGCGGGAGCTAACATGCGGATGTGGAAAGGTCTGTCGGAGTTTGAGGAGTTTATCCCGGTCGAGAAGCTGGAAGACTTTAAAGGAGGCCTATCCGATGCCAGGGTCTTGGCCAGGATCTCCTGGAGGCTGCGTCTCATCACGTAGACACCTCGACTCAGGGCCTTATGCTGGGGGTTGATACCTCACGGCAGACGTGGCTGCATGCAACTAAATTCTCAAAAGAAGTGCAGGACAAGGTGTTGGATTTTCTGTTCGATGGGAAGGAGCTCTTTCATTCTACAACAGATGTAGAGCTAACCAAGACGAAGGCTAGCACTCGGACAGCTAAGTCCTTGTCTGACCTGGTCAAGGCTCCTTTCAAAACCCAGAGACCGTTGTCGCAAAGTCGACCTTCCTCTGGCTTTAGGGCCTTCCTCGACTGAAATTCTCGCAAAGTGGATACCCCTGCGGGGAACAACCGCCATAGGCAACAACGGATGCGGTTTTTCTCCCGCTCCTCAGCCTCCTCCTCAGATTCAGGTGGCACCGCCACTGATAAACCGACTAAATGAGGGTTTTCCACACTCGCACGAGACCCCGGTGGGAGGACGCATTGCGTCTCATTGAGAGGTGTGGCAGACCATCACAGAAGACAGATGGGTCTTGTCAGTCGCTCGGGTGGGCTTCTGCTTACCTCTACCTCCTACCCCGCCTCTCAACCCTCCTTTTCAGCTGTTGGGCTTGCCCTCCCTCAAAGCCGAAGTTAAGAAACTTCGGGACCTCAGAGCTGTGGAACCCATTCCCCTTGGGGAGCGAGGGGAGGGCTTTTACTCCTGGCTGTTTACAGTGCCCAAACCCAACCAGGCTGGCCTGCGCACCATCCTAGACCTTTCCCAGTTCAATCTTTTCCTACCCCAAGAGAAATTCAAGATGATCACGCCCAGCCAGATACTCTTCCTTGCAGATGGCCGATGGGCTCAGCATGGTGGATCTTCAGGATACGTACATGCATATCCTGATTTGGAACACACACAGGAGATATCTCCGCTTCTCTTTGGGAGAGCAGCACTTCCAGTTTCGAGTGTTTCCTTTTGGCCTCAGCTCGGCGCCGCGTGTCTTCACAAAGATGTCGGTGATTGCGGCCCATCTTCGTCTCCAGGGTCTCCAGGGTAGTCATGTGTATCCATATTTGGACGACTGGCTCTTAGACAGCCCTTGTCCGCTGGCAGCAGCCGGCAATCTCCAGTCTCTCCTTCAGCTCCTGTTCGATCTTGGGCTGTCGGTGAACTGGCGGAAATCTTCCATGATGGTCTCTCAGGACCTGATTTTTCCTGGGTTTTCGCTGGAACACGATCGACTGCAGAGTGTACCTGACCGGGGAATGGCGGATCTGTTAGCCACGTGTCAGATGTTTGCGCAGTCGGAGAGCATGACGGCCTGGTGGTTCCAGAGGCTTCTGGGCCTCATGGCCTCGTGTGTGCTGGCTCTTCCTCTTGCTCATCTCAAGATGAGACGGACGCAGATGGCTCTTCGGAGTGCCTGGCGTCAGGTGGTGGACCCGGATTCCAAGCTGATGATGATTCCGGGTTCCATGAGAGTGGACCTGAAATGGTCATCTCTCAGCAACCTGTCGGTGTGTGCGGGTTTTCAGGACCCAGCTCCTACGGTGACGATCACGACGGACTCCTCCCTCTTGGGGTGGGGTGCGACGTTAGATCTTCTACAAGTATCGGACCTCTGGTCGCCTCAGGACAAGCTCCTGCACATAAATCATTTGGAGCTTCTGGAGATCTTTCTAGCGCTCAAGGCGTTCAGACCGGTCATTGCCAACAAGGTGGTCCGCATACGCACGGACAATGTGGTGTCAATGTATTACATCAACAAGCAAGGGGGAACGAAGTCCCCCCCCCTCCTTGTGGAACTGTCCATCCAGATTTGGGAGTGGGCTGTGCTTAATGGTGTCTGGCTGCTTGCAGTACACATTCCGGGCCAGCTGAATGTCACAGCGGATGTCCTCAGCCATTAGACAGTGGCCAGCTACGAGTGGGAGTTGAAGGCAGAGGTCCTCACATGGATCTTCTTGCGTTGGGGCACACCAGAGGTGGATCTCTTCGCTACGCCAGTGAACAGGAAGCTTCCTCGGTATGCTTCCAGAGGGGGGCTGGGAGCCTCCTCTCTGGGGGATGCTCTCGAGATTCCATTGCACAACATGAGAGCTTATGCCTTCCCGCCTCTGCCTCTAGTCCACCGAGCAATTTGGAAGCTGAAGAACTCGGTGAACTGCTCCCTTCTACTCATAGCCCCCTGGTGGCCGGCCAGGTTTTGGTTCTCAGAACTTCAACACCTGTCGGTGTATCCGCCGATCAGGCTACCAGTGATCCCCGATCTTCATCAGGGGGAGCAGCAGATATGGCACCCCTCCCCACAATCGCTCAGCTTGGCGGCATGGTGCCTGAGTTCAGGTCTTTGGAGCATCCTAACTTGTCTACGGATAACATGCATATTATCCAGGCAGCCAGGAAACCCTCGACCAGGTCCCAATACAAGAGTAAATGGCTCAGGTTCTGTCATTGGTGTTTGGGAAAGCAGTTGGACCCAAGGGTGGCTATGATTGACACTGTGCTGTCCTTCGTGTCCTCGCTAGCAGAGCTGGGTGTTCACGTTCTGTCCTGCAGAACCTACCTTTCAGCGGACTCCGCTTATCTTTCTACAGACCAATGTTCCTATTCTCTGAGTAACTCAGTCGTGAAGAGGCATTTTGCAGGCTTGACACGCCTCTACCCTCCAGTTCGTAGTCCGCACCCGCCGTGGGACCTAAATGTAGTCCTGACGGCGCTGTGCCATAAGCCTTTTGAACCCATGGCCACGGTGGACCTCAAGTACCTATCATGGAAAGTGTCCTTTCTGGTCGCTGTTACCTCAGCAAGGCGAGTGAGTGAGCTCCAGGCCTTGTCAGTGGAGCATCCCTTCTTGGTTTTTCACAAGGACAAGGTGGTCCTACGGACAAACCCTGCCTTTCTACTGAAGGTGGTAACTGAATTCCATCTGAATCAGTCGATTTCCCTGCCGGTCTTTTTTCCGAACCCTACCTCAGAGGCGGAAAGGGTTCTGCACTGTCTTGATGTCAGAAGGGCTCTTAAGTTCTACCTTGACAGGACTTCCGAGCTTAGGAGTTCTTCTCAGCTTTTTGTGACTTTCGGTAACCCTCAGGGTAAACAGGCATCAAAGGCGACTATTTCTCGGTGGATCACCGCCTGCATTACGGAGTCTTTTACCATCTAAGGGCTGAAACCTCCTAAAGGTATTCATGCACACCTGGTGCTGGGTAAGGCAGCTGCGGTTGCTTTTCAGAAGTATGTTCCCTGGGAGTCCATCACTAGGGCAGCTACTTTGGCCTCCCCATCTGCTTTTTGTCAGCATTATTGTTTTGACATGAGCTTGAGAGCTGATGCTCAGTTTGGTCAAGCTGTGCTGAAGAACCTTTTTCAATGAGGGGTATTGCCATCCACCCGTAGTTCCAGTTAGGACAGCTTTGGAATCTCCCATAAGTATGGAGGAAAGGGGACGGGACGTAGGAGTATAACCAGGTTACTCACCGTAGTGACCACCTTACTCCTAGTCCATACTCCCCTTTCCTCCATACGCCTGCCCGCCGTCCCCTCTAATAAGGTTCCTCTGTTATTGCTAATAGGTCTCTGACCTGGCGATAGAAAAGGACTGATGGGCGATGCGTGGGGCGGAGCCAAGGTGGGCAGGGTTACAGCCGCATGCCGGGCCCTGCGCAGAAAGAGAGGAAGGACACATTTTTGAAAATAAAAAGTTGATGCTTTTTACAAAGTGCTCCCGTCGTCCCACAGGATGGAGAGATGTCCCATAAGTATGGAGGAAAGGGGACTATGGACTAGGAGTAAGGTGGTCACTACGGTGAGTAACCTGCTTATTCACCCACATTCCTCCTTCCCCTCCCTCCCCATATGTTCCCTTCCGTGTTGCATGTTATAACTCCCATGTTGTTCCCCATCTTCCCTTCCCCCCTAACTCAGGCAATGGTCCAACACATCGAGGAGAGTGATCCACCAGGTACAGTGTTCTCTTCAGGTCTAGTCGGTCCCCTGACCGGGCCTTGGTCTTTGACAATTCATCTGAGTTTTAAAACGTTCATGGGGAGGTCATCCGGTGGCGTCTGTAAATCGTCAAGAAGATTCCCCCACTGTAGTGTTAGGATTTCTGTGTCCTCTCCTGCCCTTCTCTCTAATTATAGATAATCCACTGCTGCCCACTTTTAGTATGTCCTGGGGTCCTTTGCTGTAATTGCGGTCCAGTAAGATTTTTCCATTTGATTGTCATGCGGCGGGCTGCCAGAGATATCAAAAATGTTGCTATGCGGTTGGTTTGTCTTCTTTCCCACCTGGGAGGAGACCCAATAAGCAGACCAGAGGTGTGCATTCCAATTGTGTCTGCCTAACAGGGTGTTGACTTTCTTCATCACCTCCTGCCAGTAGCCTTCTATAAGTGGATACGTCCACACAATATGCCAGAAATTCGCACCTTCGCCTCCACATCTCAACCAATTATGTGGCAGCTTTTTGTCTATCATGTTTAACTTTTGTGGTATCATGGGGGGTACAATATCGAACTGTATTAATTTAAATCTAGCATTTCTTGAAGTCTTAAAGCTCCTCGTGCAAACCGTTTCCCCCCAATTGTTTCTTCCAAATCCTGTCCCCATTTTTCATTAACTAGCAGGAGGGGCTGTTTCTCGCTTACTTGTATTGCTGCATATAATCGTGTAACTGCACATCTCTCTAATCCCATTGTAAGGATAGTTCAGAGTACCAGGGAGACGGGGGCTCCTCTGGTATAGAGTCCCGTGTGGCAGCCATAGTTCTCGTCAATAGTGCTAAAATCAAAAATTGCCATTTGACATCTGGAATTTCTGTGTTCGGTGTGTAAACATCCATTACCTACCCCCTTCGAACATATCTCGCAGGGTGCCAAGGCCAACCCTCTCTAATTTGTTGGAGCCTATGTCATTCAAACCCCTTCCAAATTCTGGGAGGGGCTGCAGTGGCATTTCCAAGCAATAACCCTTTCCCATTTTCAACCTACGACATGCCCTCCTCCATACCTGTTGTACTACAGTTGTGTTTCCTGTTGCTGTGGGATCCTTCCCTTTTCCCAACAACTCCTCCATCCCGGTATATTTCCGGAGTGGGCCAAACAAAGACCTATCTATCCCAGCCGCCCGGCATCCCATTTCGTCTCGTGCTGTAGCCGTGCAGCAATGTAGTAACATTGCAAGTTGGGCAAAGAGTCCCCTGTCTGTCTCCTTTGCAGCGTGTCTAGGGAATACTCTTCTCCTCCCTCACGCCTATAGGAACCCAGATACCATACTATACAGTTGTTTAAAAAGGGGGTTCTGGAACAAGTGTGTTATGTTTGAGAATGGGTATAAGAATCTGGATAGGATGACCATTTTAAAGATCGCTATTTTCCCCCATGAGCGATAGGGGAAACTTATTCCAAAACTTGATCTTATCTTCTAGTTCCGTGATAGCCGTCCCCACGTTGTGTTGGAATACGTCTGGTGCAGTGTCAAATATCTGTATACACAGATATTTGAATGATTCCGTTTCTCATCTTAGTCCCACGTCCGGTAGGTCTTCCCGGGCCCTCCCCTGCATCGACCACATGGGAAAGGCTTTTGATTTTTCTTTATTAATGTTGAATCTCGACCACCGTCCCATGTTGTAGATCTTTCCCTGGTTTTTCTAGTATTATTGCTTCCCTCATGGATTCGGTTAGTGTCCCTTCCTGGAAGGCCACTTCATACACTTTCTTCAGTTTGGGGATTAATAAGTCTGCATAAGCCTTGTAAAATTCCATCGGGAGTCAATCTCTTCCTGTTGATTTCCCAGTATTCATGGAGGGTATAGGCCCCTGAATGTCCCCTTCCGTGATTGGGCTTTCTAATTCTTCTATTGCTGTAACTGTGAGCGTCGGTAGTCAGGCTTGACCTAGGATGTCTGACATGACCTCAGTGTCTAATGGGCCCCTGCTTGTATACAACTATGTAGTATTTGTGAAACTCTGTTTATACTTTCTTGCGCAAGTACCTCCTCCCCATTATCTATGATAATTTGGGTAATGATAGTGTCTGGGTTTGCCCTTCTGAGAAGCCAGGCCAGTAATTTACCTGCCTTGTCTCCTTCCCTTTGTATCCGCTGGACGTAGTGCGCATAGTCCTGTCTTCCCCAACTTCTCCTGAACCTCCACCCACCTCTCTTTCTTCCGCTCCACAGAGGATCCCCTTTGCCAAATCCCCCCTCAAATTTTTGTATGTTGTTTGCCGCCTTTTTAGGTGGGGCACCAATTCCGTATGTGATCGCCATACATTGACCTCTAATGGTCACCTTGATTGCGTCCCATAATATGCCATAATCCTGTACCGAATACTCATTTTGCATTTTGTTGGAAAATGTTATTTCATCGCCTCTCCCCTGAGTTTCCATGTTGGTATCGTCCCTCTCATCCTCCCCAGTTTAGTGTAGTGCGTAATGGAGCATCGTCTGAAATATTCTTCCCCACGTATTCGTTTTCACCATAGTGTGTGAATTGGGTCTTCCCCACGAGGAAGATATCAAAACGGGAGTGAGTACCATGCAGGTGTGAAAAAACGATTACCCCACTCTTGTGCCCCTTCTACCTCCACAGGTCTATCAAGGCTAAGTCTAACATCACCTTATGGAGTGATTGCGTTGCCAGAGGTTTATGCGATACTACTACTACTCCTCCTCCTCCTCCTCCTCCTGACCTTTCCAGAAACGGATGCGGCGAGCAGTTAAAGTCCCCTCCCCATATCGTTTCTCTATGCACGTGAGCTAGTAACAGTGTCACCACCCCTGGGAAATATTTGTATCTACATTCGGGGCATAGGAATTGATGTTATCCTCCCTCCCTTCTATTTTACCTAGAAGCAGGAGTGTCCTTCCCTCTTCATCCCAGAGGATCTGGGAAACTTGTAGCGGGACCCCCCTGGCAATCCATTTCAGAACGCCTCTAGAGAATGTGTAACATTGAGCCATACATCTACCTTCCCTTAGCTGCTTTCACTTTGCTGAATACTGCCTTTGTCGAATGCGTTTGTTGCAGCAGTGCAATTTTAACCTTCCACTGCTTCAGTAGGCCCAGTATTTCCCTATGCTTTTTTGGCTGGTCCAATCCCTCGCACATTCCACGTAACTATTGTCAGCTTCCCGATTGTGGTTGTGAGTCTTCCTCCTCCTCCCTGTTCTTCCTTCCTGTTTCACAACTTGTCTCTGTCCTCCTCAAGCTAAGCATTGCCCTGAGTGGTAAACTGCATTCCCCAGTCCTTTTACTTTTTTAGGTAACTTTTCAACAGTGCACACAGCATCTTACAGTGCAATGTGGTTACTTTTGTATCGCCCTAGTCTTTTACACTCTGGATTCTTGGTTACTTCTATATGTGCCTAACGACAAGCTGGTGGCAGCAGATAGTTTTACCATTTTTGCATTATTTTTAGTCTGCACATTTGCATTTACTGTGTCTAGCTACTAAACGTGCTAGTAGACTAACATGGCTGTGCCACAAGATTGTTTGCTAGTCTTTTGCCCCTATTGTTGTTTGGACTTCTTCCTCCCTTCTCAGGTGAGGAAATCCCTTATATTATCATGATAGGGGGTGAGGCGCGCACTCCAATTCCTGGCCAATATACTACCTGAAGAAAGAAAAAATATATAACTGGGTTAAATCCCTAAAGTGTCCAATTCACTGGGTTAGATCCCAATTGTTGCCAAAATGTTCACAGGGTTGGATCCCTTGTGCTGCTGTTCTCCTCCTCCTAGCGCTTTCGTGTCCCAACACTCTTCAGGGAGGCTGTGATGCCTTGCTTTTCAGGTGAATCCAATTAATTTGCTAATGCAGTCTCTAAGGATTATGGGAGCTGTAGTGAAAAAATGTTGTTCAGGTGACCAAGGAAAGACTCCCCTCCAGGAGCACACATCTTACCCTTAGCAGGGGGATGGGGGAAAACCATAACTATGGTTCTCCACTGTAGGGCAAAATATCCCCGGTGCTGCAGCCTCTGGAGTTATATTCTCATTTAATCACCTGGGAAAGCTGCTGCTTTCGTGGTCTACTGCTGGCCTGGTGTGTGGACTCGGGAGGTGGGTGGGACTGGCTAGTCCCACTCCACGTCTTTGGTGCCGGAGTCTGGGTGTGGGGTATGAGTGAAACCCACAGTGGTCCCTGATTTGGACCACTGATGGCTTTTTGAATGGTGCAGATCCTTACCATTGGTGGTTTTACTTCCAGATGGAATTTAGGATGAGGACTCCTGCAGCCATTTCTTCAGATCAGCGCTGGAGCAACGTATCCTGTGTAGAAGAGCAACTGACTTAAGATTCGTGGATGACTCCTGAAGAGGCCTGGCATCACTTCCTGCGTTTGACGCAGTGAAGCCCTACTTGGCTACCTGATATGCGAAGGCCCTGAGCGGTGCTTCAACCCAGTCTCGTAGCTTTCTCGAGCATCCAGTCATTCGGAGCCTTCGGAAGTGTCCCTGGACCACCCGGTGGACTGAACAGCTCTCCAGTGGGCTACCTCGGTAGAATCGTCGCCGTTCTGCATTCGTTGTCAGTTATTCCATTCCATCACTTTTGATTGTTTGATCTAAAAGTTTGTATGTGAAAGATAGGAATAATATTTTACTGTTAGGCAGAATCCTGTGCAGTTCCCTTAGAGAGCACTACAGAAGATTAGGACTACAGGTGAGAGCGATAAATCCCCTTTGGTATCAAATCCCCTATGATTTTGTTGGTAGCTGTGGCTGAGCAGTCACACTTATCTCAAGAGGGAGATGAGCAGTATTCAGGGTTTACACAATAGGCCTTCAGTACTATGGAACAAGGAAACACTGACCAAAGCTTTGTAGCAAAAAGAATATATATATATTTCTGAGGCTTGTGGAATCTGCTTATCACATGCTGTGCATAGGCCGACATCTAGTGGAAGCTGCGGAGTATTCGTTTGTTTTTCGAAACTCGAAAATGGGCGTCGACACAGGGCGTGCCAGTAATACTATCCCTAGTGTGACGTCCACTGTACCCAAGATCCCTCACGCGTCTAGGATCCTCAGAATGTTTTTTTCCGCCATACTGGTCGGAAGCATCTTGTGGAGTCCCATGCCTTAGCCATACTTTTGCTAAAATATTAATTTATTTACATCCTTCCCCATCCCAATGTCGAACTTCGACATTCGAACTTCGACACTCGACGCCGGCTGGAGAAGAAATCGACCGTCGGCTGCTGCACGACGGATTTGGGCCTCGGAAGGCTTCTGGCCTCGGCCCTGCAAGAAGGGAGAGTGGGGGGTTGTACATACTCTACACTCTTGGTATATAGGTACACCTTATACATTTCCTACACTTAACAGCCCGCTGCCTCAAGGTGCGTATGGAGGGTACCCCTTTTCAATTCTGCCCCAAGTGCAATCGCAAATACCCTTGGGTCGACAGGCACGCCACGTGCAATCTCTGCTTACCGAGGGACCACCCCGAAGCGAACTGCAGAGCGTGTAGTAGGTTTAAACCTAAGACACTTAAGGACCGTTCGACGAAGCGTTGGGCCCACCACGCCAGGCAAGCGGCCAAGGCAGCGGAGGGCGCATTCAGCGACGGCAGCGAAGCCGTACCTACGGACGGCGAGGGCATTACGGTGTCGAAAGACAGCCGAGCGCAAGTCCCCGACCTCGGAAGGTCGTCCGGCAGGGCGGCTATGGGGAAGACCCCCGGCGACACAAGCGCTTCACACACCACACACACTAAACACACAAAGTCCAACCGAGACTCGACGACGTCGAGTTCTCGGAAAGGGGCACAAACGGAACAGTCCGATTCGGTGTCCTCTGGGCGTTCTCGATCGAGATCGCCGCATGACTCCAGGCAATCATCCACTCTTGCCAAGAGTGCCTCGCTCCCTAGGCTAACAGAAGTTTGATCGTCGGAGGACGAAGACGACTTCCACCCCCAGGCCGCGCTCCAGGAGTCGGAGCCCGCAGACAAAATCAGCGAGGCCCCACGCTCGAAGGACATGGACCCTACCCCCGATCCTAGACGCCAGGCGTCGAAAACCTCCGGAGCCACAAAAGGACAGGGAAAACATTTCTCCACTCACGGGGAGGGGGGAAAACAGCAGAAGAAGCAGCCTTTGCACTCTTCCACACCTGTGAAACCCACCACTCCCCCTAAACAGACAGACAAGACCAGGTCTGCTGATATGTCTAAAACCAGCAAATCTACTCTAGATAAATCCCTGAGACTTGCTGAGAGAGTCATTCCCAGTTCCAAAAAATGGTCCAGTGAAGACATAGATAGGGTCATGTCAAGGATGTCTTCTTTGGCTGATTTTTACGATAAAAATCCAGACCATTTCCTTTCGTATGATCTACAAGGGGCGACACCCGCAGGCTCTAATGATCCTATCCCCCCGAGTAAGAAGCCCCGGTTTGAAACACCGATGAGGTCTACAGACCCCTTCGAGGTACAACCATACTCAAGACCATACTCGCTGTATCAAGGCGAGGCTTCCTTTGGTGAGGAGCAAGAATTTGGCATGGTAGAAGAACAAACCGGGACGGGATACTATGGGGATGATGAGGACCAAGAAGAGGTAGAGGAAGACCCTGAAACCTACAGAGTAGATTCCCCGGTAGAAAACGAAGCCCCGGTTACCGACTCCCCTGTCGATAACCAACCCCTCCTAAACGAGGTTCTCGCACGTGCAGCAGAACATTTCCATATTGACACCCACGGTGTCTAGGAGGAGAGGGACTTCGCAGAGGAGTTAGTGGGAGAATGGAGGCCTGTTGCCCAGACCATCCCGATCCTTAAGTCCATTCAGCGAAGAATAGACCCGTCCCTGGTGAACCCGAACCTCACCAGAGCAGTCAGTCCCAGGGTTGAAAACCTTTTCAGGGCAGCCCATTCTAACCCTCTCTACATAAGAGGACATCTGAAGCCAGACTCCCTAGTTGTCACTAACACTCGTAAGAGGGCTGGAACACCCTTGTCATCGTCCGAAGCTCCTCCCGACAAGGGGAGCAAAAATCTATATGGTTTCGGCAGGAAAGTAGCCTCAACGTCCGCCTATCAAGCAAGGATTGCAAACTCCACCACCCTGTTGGCCAGCTACAACTGCCATCAGTGGGAAGAAGTCGCGGCACTCGTAGCCTCTGCTCCTGAACCTTTAAAGGGCCAGTTAGCTCGGATTTCCGCAGAGGGTAGAGCCGTGTCTGGTTGTATTTTGAAAGCAACCTTTGACGCTGCGGACAACGCAGGCAGATTGATAGCAGAAGGCACTGTTATCAAGAGACATGCGTGGTTACGGCAGTCTGGTTTTAAGGCAGAACCCCAGGCATCATTGCTGGACAAACCGGTGGAAGCCGATCTGTTTGGTAAGGCGGTCGAAGACGCACTTAAGAATGCCAAGGACGAATACGAGACACTCAAGTCCCTTGGCCAGTTAACCAATAAACCCCTTAACCAGAGAGGGAGTAGTAATTTTTGTCGCCCACGCAGCCAAAATTCCCAGAGAGGATCTAACTATTCCCAGGGGCAGGGTACACAGTGGAACAACAGCAACAGTCTACCCAGGGTTACGGCAGGGGTAATAGGAGAGGTTGGGGTAAAGGCAGAGGCAGCCCCAGCAAGGGAGGTGGCACGCCTCCACCAAAGCAGTGACGCTCAGTTCAGGGTCCCTTCTCACGCAACCCCAGTAGGGGGGACGCATTTCCAACTTCACCCAGGCTTGGGAAGGGATCACATCAGACAGATGGGTGCTGTCAACAGTATCCACAGGGTACTGTATAGAACTACTGCAGCGTCCCCGGAACCATCCTCCACGACAAAGAGTACACTCTTTAGAACATCAGACGATTCTCCTCGAGGAGATCGCCATTCTGCTAGAAAAGGGCGCGATAGAACTCGTCCCGGGACACCAGGTAAACAAGGGTATTTATTCAACTTACTTCCTTGTGCCAAAGAAAGATTTGACGATGCGCCCAGTATTGGACTTACGGCCTGCCAACAAGTATGTCAAGCCCCAAAAGTTTCGTATGACTACGCTACAAGAGGTAATCCCCCTTCTAAAAAAGGGGGATTACATGGCAACCTTGGATATGAAAGATGCTTATTTTCATTTTTCCATGTTACCAGCGCACAGAAGGTACTTGCGCTTCAAGGTGGACAGTCGACACTACCAATTCAAGGTACTGCCCTTTGGGATAGCTTCAGCACCAAGGGTATTCACCAAGGTACTGGCGGTGGCGGCTGCACACCTACGCAGGGAGGCAATCCCAGTGTACCCTTATCTGGACGACTGGCTCATAACGGGGGAAACCCCAGTAATTTGCAGGACAAACATTCAAAGAACTATCGACCTCCTCCACGAGTTAGGCTTCTCAATCAACGAGAAAAAGTCAAGCCTGGTGCCAAGCACCTCCAAACAGTTCCTAGGAGCAATCCTAGATACTCAAGAGGGGTTGACCTTTCCTTCAGAGGAAAGAATTCGGAATATACTACTGCAAATTCCGCATTATCAGTCCGGTCGCCAAATAACGGTACGCATGATGGCGTCATGTATTTACCTGGTCCCCCACGCGCGCCTGCGCATGCGTCCCATGCAGGAATGGTTGGCGAAACAGTGGTCTCAGGCAAGTGGTCGGTGGGACGATCTAGTGGTTGTTTCGCCAACACTAGTACAAAGCCTTCACTGGTGGACAAGAGAGAATCACACAGGGGAAACCCTTTTACGATCCCGAAGTACAGGCAGTAGTCACTACCGATGCATGTCTGACGGGGTGGGGAGCTCACCATCTCCACCACAAAGCTCAGGGTCTCTGGTCTCCCTCAGTGGCCAAGAACCACATCAACCTGCTAGAGCTTCTGGCAGTATTCCCCACCTACTAAACCTGTCAGTGCAAATCCGGACGGACAGCACAACAGCCATGTTCTACCAGAACAAGCAAAGAGGGACTCGTTCGCCAAATCTGTCCAAGCTTGCCCAGAAAATCTGGATATGGGCACTCAGACAGAACATATTCCTGTCATCACAACATGTTCCAGGGGAGCTCAATTCCCTAGCAGATGCTCTGAGCAGAGACTCCCTCCCAGAGGAACACAAATGGGTTCTACACAGAGAGGTCGTAGAATATATCTTCTCTCAGTGGGGTTTCCCCACTATAGACTTATTCGCCACAAGCGAAAACAGACAATGCCCAGGATTTGCATCCAGGTTCCCCCAACCAGACTCCCAGGGGAACGCCCTGTGGATGAACTGGTCAGGGATGTTTGCGTACGCTTTTCCACCAACTCCTCTCATCAGGAAAGTGGTGAACAAGATGAACAGAGAATCGATGACACTAGTCCTAGTTGCTCCCATGTGTGCAAGACAACCGTGGTTCCCACACCTACGCAAGATGGCGGTGTGCGAGCCCATCAAACTTCCAGCCTGGTACAACCTACTGTCCCAGCACCAAGGTCAAACAGTGCACCAGCAACCCAACTCAATGAACCTGGCAGCATGGCTCCTGAGGTCATAGAGTTTGGACATCTCAATTTACCACAGAGGTGTATTGACATCCTAAAGGAATCTAGGAAACCAAACACAAGGCACTGTTACTTTGACAAGTGGAAGAGGTTCGTTATCTGGTGCTAGAGTAAACAAATCAACCCTGTTGATTGCACTCCTTCCACTATTGTTACATACATGCTCCACCTGCTAGATGCAGGATTGGTTTTTAACTCACTGAAAGTACACCTGGCAGCCCTGTCGGCATACACCACTTCCCATAGCAAGGTCTTGTGGTGGAAAGTACCAGTAGTTAAAGCCTTCATGGAAGGAGTAAAGAGACTTCACCCTCCTATTTCAAACCCACCACCAGGGTGGGACCTTAATGTGGTGCTAGCCAAGCTCATGGGACCCCCTTTCGAGCCCATGCATAAAAGCAGTCTCAAACACCTGACTTATAAAACGGCCTTCTTAGTAGCTATTACTTCTATAAGAAGGGTCAGTGAAATTCAGGCTCTGTCAGTGCAGGATCCCTTCTTCACTGTCCATAAAGACAAACTGGTTTTACGCACACACGCTAGGTTCTCACCTACGTTTATATCCAAATTCCATGTAAACCAGTCCATCAAGCTTCCGGCTTTCTTCCAGGACCCTCAAAGCTCGGCTGAGGTGAAACTACACACCCTAGATGTGCTTAGGGCGGTACTCTACTATGTAAATAAAACCAGACCGCTAAGAAAAACAGATCAACTATTTGTCTCCGTAGCTTCAGGCAGAGAAGGGGAACGCGTCTCTAAAGGTGCCATCTCGAAGTGGATTATTAACTGTATCCAGCTGTGTTACTCACTCTCTGAAAGAACTCTGCCTTTCACGCCAAGAGCCCACTCTACTAGAGGCATTGGGGCCACTCTGGCTTTCATTGCAAATGTACCACTTGACACCATTTGCAAAGCAGCTACTTGGAGCCCTATTCACACTTTTACTCAGCATTACTGCATTGACACCCATTCCAAGGCAGATACACAAGTGGGACAAGCGGTTCTAAGACATTTATTTGCTCATGACCCTTCTCACATCCCACCTCCTTCTTCAGGTACTGCTTGCTAATCTATGCACAGCATGTGATCTAAGCAGATGCCACAAGCCTCAGAAGGGATACATTATTCACCGTAATCGTATTTCTGATGCTTGTATCTGCTTAGATTCACATGCGACCCACCCTTCCTCCCCTCTGAGAGAAGGCGCATGATTGCTTGTAGTCTTACCTTTCTATCTATCTGCTTGGATTATCTGTACTCACGCTACTCTTCATGCTACCTCATGTCAGAAAAAATACAATCTGAGGATCCTAGACGCGTGAGGGATCTTGGGTACAGTGGACGTCATACTAGGGATAGTATTACTGGCATGCCCTGTGTCGACGCCCATTTTCGAGTTTCGAAAAACAAACTGTAATACTCCGCAGCTTCCACTAGATGTCGGCCTATGCACAGCATGTGAATCTAAGCAGATACATACAAGCATCAGAAATACGATTACAGTGAGTAATGTATTATATATATATATATATATATATATATATATTTGATACACTTCTAGTTAAACACATCTATCACAGTTCTTAAGCAAGTTAAATTTGGTCAAAGAAAGTATACACAACTCCCTAGTTAAATTGTAGACAAGTTTGAGTAAGAGTGAAAACTGAGCAAAACGGCACAGTGAAAACCAAACACAAATGGCACTCTAGCAATTTCTCACAAGGGAGGGAAAGCACAAGTTATACAGAAATATCTTCTTACACACCCTAGCAACACTTCCCATAAGTTTGTGAACCAGTTTAAGCAAAGTAGTGCATCAGTATAGAAAATACTTAAATGAAAACTGAGCAAAAATGTTTAAAAGTGGAGAGAAAAGTGTGGTTATAAGAAGTAGGTGCACTAACACAGTTCTAGTTGAGAAGCAATCTAGAGAAGGCAGTTCTAACAAAGTTAGCCAGAGTCAGTAGGCCTGTGCCAGAGTTGGTGGTACAGGACAAGGGCCCAGGAGCAAACATGTTCTTGTAGCTGCTGTCAAGTCTTTGGTTAACGATTTTGAAAAGGTGGATGCAGAAGGTGAAAGACAATGTTGCGAGAGAGGGGCGGCCAACCCAACAGGTAGGTAAAGGATCTAAAACACCTTTAGCTCTACCACGGAGAAAGGGCGGCCTGGCGGAACAATGTACCTTTAAAATGAAGTGGCTCTTGCGGTGGCGGTTGTTCCTGGTAGTGCCTGCAGTTCGGGGGATCCAACAGAGGAAGAGAGGCTCTCGTCGTGGAGGAAGGTTCCAGTTACTGCACTACCCAGGGATGAAACAAGCTGCGGTGCTGCCCGACTAATAAAAGGTACGCTCCTTTAAATTGCGGTCCGGGTGGACTGGTGCCTGGCTATCCGGCCTCCGAGTACAGGGTACTGGCGATTCGACCAAGGCAGGTCCGGGAATGCGATTAGCAAACTGGTTGGCCCCACCAGCTCAAGGGAAGAAAGCTCTTGCAGATGATCTTCTCTCGTTGTGTGGAGAAAAGTGGTGAGACGCTGCAGTAGGGCTTCACCTGTGGTTCAGTCATTGCAGATGTCTTTGGCTTCTCTACTCTTCGGCTTCTTAGTTCCAGTGGCAACGTCTTGCTCTTCCAGTCCTCAAGACCCTGCTTTTATGCAAAAGATCCCCATTCATACAGCCTAGCTGTCACTCACACAGTGGAGTGGTCATCTTGGCGGGAGACCCTCCAGCCTATCAGGATAGAGTGTGACATGGGTTGCTGAGGCACCCTGTCCAGGGGTCCTACTCCCCCCCTCCCACACAATGGACCCACCCCAGACTCAGTTGCGCCGAAGGAGGGCTTCTTGGCAGAAGCCCGCCAAAAGGATGAACAAAGTATCCCGACCTGGGTTAGGAGTTTAGAGAGACACGAGAAAGAATTTATATTAGAGTTCTGGCAAATAAAACCTACCGGAGTAAAGTTAATATTAAAATACACCGGCGGTATGTTAGAGGCTGTCAGAAAATGTGGTAGCCTCGAACGATGGGAAAATCCCATAGGAAAATATTTGCGGCCGAATATTTAGAGTATTAGCCACTGCCACCAGCCAGAAACATTTGAGCGAGGGACTGTACGGTACCCTCTCGAAACTGAACATAAGGGAAAAACTATTAACCCTTTCCAGTACCTCCATAGTAAGATGGGTTGTACTGGTTTAGTTCATAAAAATTGACTAGTAAAGTCAATTGGGACTGTACATGCCCTGGGAGACGGTAGTCCTTCCCAGGGTATGGCGTCTGTTTGGGGGTCGCTACGAAACCCCTGTGTCACTGCACGGAGGGTGCTGTGTAACACATGTGAATTAAGATGGTTCCTATGGAGGTGAGAAACACCCCATAGACATTAAACACAAAAATATCCTAGAACACACACAGCAAAAATGCCTAAGAGTGGGAAAGAGTCTCAATCTTAGCAGGAGAAAAGAACAAACCTTTCAAATCCAGCAAAGCTGCTGGGGGACTCTATAGGTAAGGGAAATTAGCCATAGAATGCAAATTCTCCCTAATATTTACATACCTGTAACTTGTTGAATATGTTCCGGTACATTTTCGCCACCACAAGAACTCTTCCTAAATCTATCCCCTCTCCTAAGACGAAGCTTTGTGACTTTTGGGCACAAGACCTCCGTGCACCACATGGATTGCACTTCCAAAGTTCTGGTATCATTCTTGTGAACTGGCTTTATTCTACTGCATCGCTACTTACTTTTAGTTGTCCAAGTTATTGCATGCGTTCCTATAAACCTAAAGGTGATGGTATATATGTTTGATGATTGAGTATTGTCTGATATTACTACCTGCTTGTTTAATTTCCTAGTGTGTTTTTGTGCCTAAAATAAATATAGTAGTTGCCTGTCTAAATTGAATTATTGTGTGCTTCATTGTGTGGACCCTTGACTCGCCTCACTTTCTCCTGAGACTAAGCCTGGACCACTCTCCACGGTTAACTTGATTGGGTTTGGCTATCCTCAGAGTTCCCCTGTTCACTGTAACTAGGGTGACCTCCTAAAATCTGTCCACCGGGCCAGATTCTAGAAATTCATCTTCTCACAAGCTATGAGATCAAGATCTTCACCCTCACTTTCCTTGATTTTTATGCACGACGTATCCCCAAATCTCTCAATTTACCATAGGTAGTAGACTAATAGCAAAAAGAATGCCCCAGACAAATGCACTTGGTTCCAGGAGGTATGGGACATTTTTAGGTTAGGGAAACTGTGTATGGTACATCTTACACATCCCGGGGGAATTTTTGGAAATGTGTGTCTGGACTCTGGCCTCCTTCCTTATTCTGTAAGGCTATTTGCATGGAAATGTTGGTTGCGGGAGGTTTAAAATGCCCACCCATTGGATAGTGAACAGGGTTACGCATAGTTTAACAGTTCCTTTCTCGTGCTTATGTTACCACTCGTTTTGCCTATTTCTCTGTCCTCCTTTAACATGGCTGGTCATTTTATTCTTTCTTTGTGTCAAGGGTGTTCATGTTCTAAATGATTTTACTAGTTGGCAAGATGACATCCCTGTTGTAATTTGCAATGGTTCATATTGCTTTATGGAGGCAATTATTTTTGATGCGTGTAATGTGGAACCGTAAGTTTAAAGTAAAAATACATTTGGTGTTTTTGTTATTTTTCATAGGAATGGGCTATCGGTCGGGTACAGATATGGATGCTGCAAACCTCAGGAAGACATTTGCTGCCTTGGGATTTGAAGTAAAAATCTTTAATGACAAAACATGCAAAGAAATCTTTGATATTCTTAAGAATGGTAAGTTAAAATGTAGAGTAGCAAGGAATGCTTTTATAATTGCAATAAACTAGTAAGACTTTCCACCACATTTATTTATCTAGCAATTTTCAGAGTGGGCTGTATTGTGCTGTGGAAGTTACCAATTGGATCTAGGAACACAGACCACAAATTATGCTTAGCGTCCTTTCGTACAACGTGTAAGAGGTTTGTAATTAAGGCTCAAGGTGCATATTTTCCCTCTGTTTACAAAGTGATAAGTTCAGGTTCTGGAAAAAAACTCTAGGAGCTCTACCATACAAAAAAATGAATGCCTGAATACGTTGATTTGTTAATACCATGCCTGCATAGTGATTTGTAAATCTGAACCTTTCATTGTTCCCAAGATCCTTAAAATATATAGTTAAGACGCAATTTGTGAGAGTCATTTTTGAAACTACAGGAATGTATTATTGAGCACATAAGCAGTTTTGTTTTTGGCAATGCATTCAAAGAAATGTTTTTTGACTGGCTACATTGACTTGTTTCTAGGCGCATGGCAATCATCCTCCAAATTAATAATTTTAGGGTAGTCGAAGTGATTAGTGTTTTGTGAAGCTTTTCGGAAGAAACTGTGTTGGACATAATCTGATCTGTGGAGCAGCAAGTTGATTCTTTACGGTGAGGGCCTGAATAGCAAAGTTTGTCACAGCATCAAATTAGTTTTGGGGCGGGGGCTGCTGAGCAGATGTTGGTTGGTCGACCTGAATGGGCTTTAAGCAAAGCTTTTTAAACTAATCTAGCAGGAAGTTAACCAATGACATTCATTATATTCTGGGGATTTACTAGCTGGCATTCAGGCAGGCTATACTGTCCTAGCCAATGCCAATTTTAGAGTGTATCAAGCTGTCAATGGTAGCACTTTCAAGTTTGAGCTATCTGGAGATTGCAAAGTTTGGTTGATGAGCTGCTTGTTTAGAAGGTCTTTACCAGGTTAGAAAATTAACTTTCTAGTTTAGTAAAGACAGTTGGCTAGTGGAAGATGTTGGGGCTTGTGTTGTTGTCTTAGTAACAGTACCTCACTTTTTCCTCCTTTTAAGCCTACATAGTCTGCTCTCCATTCTATCTTAAATATTACTGTTGTGGCTACTGCTAAGAAGGCCTCTTGGGCCTTCGTATGCACAAGTAAATATACTTATCTTCTGCATACTAACTAAAAGTATCCTTTATGCTTTGGAACTTTGGATATAGGGAGGGGAAGACCTAGTAGTGGAACGACTACAGGTGACTGCAGTGGAATGCAGTTTGATTCTGTTCCTTGGTCGAAATTGTCCAGTTTGAGGCACCGGCTGCAGTGAATACGGTCAGTGAGGGGGGATATAGATGTCCATACTGAAGGTTACAGATGGGTGGAGCCACGATACCATATAAAGAATTTATTTAATGCTTTGAGACCCGCAGCTTTTTAAAGAAAATCATGAATGTGTAGACTAAAGTGAACCGTCGGATACACAATATTGTGTCAGACATTCTTTTACTATTTTCTTACACTGAGGTTCTTACTTTCTATTTTTACTATTTTCTTACACAGAGCTCCATAAAATGTACAATCTGACTGTATGTACAGATTTCTGTAGGACTTAGAGGACATTTAATCAGCAAATTAACTACTATGAATCTATATCACCCTGTAGTAATACTGCATTGAGCTTTGAAAAGCAAGGATATAATAAGGGATGGAGGTTCAATTTATGTAAGGGTAGTAATTTGTTGCTAAATCTGTGTCAGTTGTGGTTCATTTTAAAATGCATGAGAACCTACTTAAAATGTCAGTAGGCACCATTTGAAAGCAGGGTTTTAATGTCTACATTAGAGCCAAGTCTCCTGGGGCGTCATCGTAGTATGGAGGGGAAAGTGAGCACTTCTGCTATGTTATCGTGCATTTGTATAGTGCCTTTATACCATTAGTATGATCTCAAAGCGATGTGGGTTGAACGCCCTCAGGGACAGTAGTCCAGGTCAGTGGAGAAAGTAGGGTAGTATATAGTGCATGAGTGCACTCAGTATGAGGGCAGACAGTGCTGTGAGTAGCTGCATTCTAATGCTAGACATGGTGTGATGGTTGTGAGATCAGGTGAGTGTGTGCAGCAAGGCCACTGACCTCAGAGTCTGCATTCTGGCGGTGATGGAGCTTGTGTATGCGATTGTGTGCAGCTAGGCTGTTTATTTGTGTTCTTATTTTTTCATGGGGTATAGCTGCATTCTAAGGACTGTTGAGATGTTCATGGAGGTGTGTAGGTATGTGTGCAGCTATACCGAATTGATCAAGGGGTATAGCTGCATTCTATTGTTTCTTGGTGTAGAGGAGGGAGGGAGAGAGAGAGCATATCAGTATTTGTGTCTGTGTGAATTTGTTGGACACCCCTATTCCTGATTACTTCCACTGCTCACTGAGGTGAATGTATCTGTTCTGGAGGATTGGTTCTCCGAGAGGAATTTTCTGTCTAGTTTGAAGTTTGTTCTGATTACCAGGCTTTCCCTGCTTGGCCGTGTCAGGTTGCCCTGCTCCTAATCTTCATAGGGTTAAGCGAATACAGGTCTATGTTCGTCCCTGGTCTTGTTAAGTCTGTGAGTGTTGATTGGATGATGCCTACTCGTTGTGCAGTTACATCCAGTTTTGTTCTAGCAGGCCTACGAATACGAACTAGATTCGATGATTGGTGTTCAGTCGTATCAAGAACCAGCAACAGCTACTGTGGTCATCCCTGTGTCTTGTTAGGTCTGCAGATTTCTTCTCGGATGACATCATCTTAGTGTGCATTTACTTCAGTTCTGTTCTATCAGGAGTACAAGTACATCCTAGGTAAGGAGACTGGTACTCAGTGAGCCCGAAGGTCAAGCGACTGATCAGGCTGTGACGTTAGTGATATGTCTAACTGGAATTATTATGCAGCGGGGGTTCGAGTGTTCCTTATACGGTGTGTGGTTAATGTTGATGACAGGCGGCCGCACTGCAGTGTCTTTTGCAGGAGCTTGCAGTTGGGGAGAATTCTCAAAAATGTGCTAGTTGCCTTCACCTTGGAGACCCCCAGCAACTTTGCTGGATTTTGAGGACTTGTTTTTTTATACCTGTATCGAGTGTGACACTTTTTCCCCACTCTCTCATGTATGATATGTGTTTTACCTTTGTGTTTTCTTTGGTTATGGAATCTAACCAACTCCATAGGCATCATCTTTTTACAATTATGTCACAAAGCACCTTCAGTGTAGTGACGCAGGGAAGCCTTTCAGGCTTTCCCAAGGTTTAAATACGTTCTCTGGGATAAACTACTGTTTCCCAGAGTAAGTAAAGTTAAATTGCCGGTCCGATACCGCAGCGATTAGAGCGCTCACTTTGACATTTGTGCAGAGCCTGCTGACGCAGGTTCATATCCCGGCAGGGCCAAACTCAGCCTTTCATCCTTCCGAGGTCGATAAATGAGCACCACAGACCGTGGTTAATAATAAGCAGTGCTCGGATACCTCAGGGTTTGTAGCGCTATATAAATGCTAAACTATTATTATTTATTATTATTAGTCTTTTAAATTCCTAGACCCAGCACACCCTATCTTACAATAGAGTGCTGGAGGGGTTACTTAGTATCCCCTGTGTCTAGATACTCATGTAGCAGTCAAACTCTTTCCTCTCAGAATGGCTGGTGGCAGTGGTTTTACAACGAACTACCATGATTTTTCCAGACCGCAAGCTATTCGTAGATCCGGTAACGTTAAATCGCGTGAGCCATGTTTTTCAAGATGGCACCAAAGCCTCCTTAAAACAGGTCCTGGTCTTCTTTTTTTGTCATTTCTTTGCAGAAAGGTCCTTTTAGAGTTTTTCTCTGCACACCAAACCAGGTTTGGTCTCTTTGTTCATTCGCCTTTGGCGGGCTTCAGGAGTGAAACCCGCCTCTGGCGCCAGAGTGTCTGGGGTAGGCAGGAAGTGTGGGAGGTGCCCGAAACTCTGTGCTTAGTCTCCTAGGAGACCCAAATGCACTCTGTCGTGATTGCCTGTCTGACTGTTCCCTGCTGGGTGAGTGGCAGCTAGCCTGGAATGAATGGGAGAGAACTGAATAAAAAGCGAGTCTCTTGGCTTGGACGGCAGTCGACCACTGGAAGGAAGGAACCGAAGAAGACCTTAAAGAGGACGGCTGCTGCAACTCCTGGACCGTTGGTTAGCCCGGTGAAGCCCTGCTGCAGGTTTGAATCGCCAAGTTCGCATCGACAGAGAAGCCCTGCAAGGACAACTTCTTGCTTTGAGTTGGTAGGACCAATCAACTCCCAAGTAAGCCACCTGTACACCCATCTCGGAGCTAATTGCATTTCCTCAGAGTGCTGCAGGAAACCGTAGAGCCAGGGAAAGGGACACCAGATTGTGTGTGTTACTTATAAACTGTCCTAAAGCGTTTGGAAGATCCTCCGGACTCGCACGACGTCGGACCAACCAAGCCCGACCCCTCCGCACCCCCCAGCAGAGTGTGGGACCTCAGAAGCAAGGACAGTCCACCTTGACAGCCAGGACCAGCGTTGTTAACAGTGCGGTAGCCGAAACAGGAAACCGCCACTGAAATTGAAGTTTGCCAATCACAAGCTTTTGACCAATCCAGTGCAGTGCAGGAGTCCCCCGATGTCCTCCCTCTTGTCCCCACGACTGGGGCCCAGGAACAGCGAGATCTGCAGGAACTGCTAGGAAAAGAAGTCATCGGCTGCATATTTTTCTTGATTGTAAGGTACTGTAAAAAAAGACTGAGAACTTGCCTCTCTCAGTGAAAGTGCTTGAAACTTTTGCAACTCGCAGGCCTTGTTACCCAACATGATTCCTATTTTTACAAACTACTTCCAAGAACTTGTGCAGAGACTTTTCCGTTTACTTACCAGAACTGTTTTATCCTATTCAAGACTTTAGCCCATTGACTTTGGCGTAGCCTATTGAATTGAATTGACTCGTCTGGTGAACTCAAAATATTTGCACTGTCTAAGAATAATTGTAACCTTTTATATTCTAATAACCTTTGCCTTTTACTCCTCTTGAAAAGTATTCTGAATGCCAACAGTAAAATCTTAATGTCCCAGCACCCTTGTTACTGTTGGGGAGAATTCTCATTCTATGGCTAATTTCCCTTACCTATAGAGTCCGCCAGCAGCTTTACTGGATTTGAAGGGCTTGTATTTTTCTCCTGCTAAGAGTGAGACTCTTTTTCCCCACTCTTAGGCATTTTTGCTATGTGTTCTAGGCTATTTTTGTGTTTAATGTGTCTTGGGTTTTCTTTCACCTCCATAGGAACCATCTTTATTCACATGTGTTACACAGCACCCTCCGTGCAGTGACACAGGGTTGTCGTTGCGACCCCCAAACGTAGACTCCATACCCTGGGACTGACTACGGTCTCCCAGGACATGTAAAGTCCCAATTGACTTTACTAGTCAATTTTTTATGAACTAAACCAGTACAAACCATCCTACAATGGAGGTACTGGAAAGGGTTAATAGTTTTTCCCTTATTTTCAGTTTCGAGAGGGTACCGTACAGCCCCTCTCTCAAAAGTTTCTGGCTGGTGGCAGTGGTTACTACCGTAAATATTCGACCGCAAATATTTTCCTATGGGATTTTCCCATTGTTCGAGGCTACACATTTTCTGACAGCCTCTAACATACCGCCGGTGTATTTTAATATTAACTTTACTCCGGTAGGTTTTATTTGCCAGAACTTTAATATAACTTGTTTCTCGTGTCTTTCTATAAACTCCTAACCCAGGTCGGGGATCCTTTGTTTGTCCTTTTGGCGGGCTTGTGCCAAGAAGCCCGCCTTTCGGCACCACCGTGTCTGGGGTGGGTCCATTGTGTGGGAGGGGGAGTAGGAGCCCTGGACAGGGTTGCCTCAGCAACCCATGTCGCACTCTATCCTGATAGGTTTGGGGGGGGGGGGGGGGGGGTCTTCCGCCAAGATGACTACTCCACTGTGTGAGTGACAGCTAGGCTGTATGAATGGGGATCTTTTTGCATAAAAGCGCTGTCCTGAGGACTGGAAGAGCAAGACGTCGCCACTGGATCTAAGAAGCCCGAAGAGGAGAGAAGCCAAAGACATCTGCAACGACTGAACCACCGGTGAAGCCCTGCTGCAGCGTCTCACCACTTTTCTCCACACGACGAGAGAAGATCTTCATCTGCAAGAGCCTTCTTCCCTTGAGCTGGTGGGGCCAACCAGTTTGCCAATCGCATTCCCGGACCTGCCTTGGTTGAATCGCCAGTACCCTGTACTCTGAGGCCGGATAGCCAGGCACCAGTCCACCCGGACCGCGATTTAAAGGAGCGTACCTTTTATTCGTCTGGCAGCACCACGGCTGGTTTCATCCCTGGGTAGTGCAGTAACTCGAACCTTCCTCCATGATGAGAGCCTCTCTTCCTCTGCAGGAACTACCAGGAACAACCGCCACCGCAGGAGCCACTTCTTCATTTTAAAGGTACATTGTTCCGCAAGGCCGCCCTTTCTTCGCGGTAGAGCTAAAGGTGTTTTAAATCCTTTACCTACCTGTTGGGTTGGCCGCCTGTCTCTCTTAACATTGTCTTTCACCTTCTGCATCCACCTTTTCAAAATCGTTAATCAAAGGCTTGACTGCAGATACAAGAACATTTTGCTCCTGGACCACTGACTCTGGCTAAATTTGTTAGAACTGCCTTCTCTAGATTGCTTCTCAACTAGAACTGTGTTGGTGCACCTACTTCTTATAACCACCCTTTCCTTCCCACATTTAATCCTTGTAAATGCCATTTTGCTCAGTTTTCATTTAAGTATTTTCTATACTGATGCACTTCCTTGCTTAAACTGGTTCACAAACTTATGTGAAGTGTTGCTAGGGTGTGTAAGAAGATATTTCTGTATAACTTGTGCTTTCCCTCCCTTGTGAGAAATTGCTAGAGTACCCCTTGTGTGTGGTTTTCACTGTGCCGTTTTGCTCAGTTTTCACTCTGATTCACTTGGTCTACAATTTAACTAGGGAGTGTGTATTTTTCTTTGGCTGACTTTAACTTGCTTGAGGACTGTGATAAATGTGTTTACTAGAAGTGTATAAAATAGATATATACTTTTTTTACTACAAAGCTTTGGTCAGTGTTTCCTTGTTCCATAGTACTATAGGCCTATTGTGTAAACCCTGAATACTGCTCATCTCTCTCTTGAGATAAGTCTGACTGCTCAGCCACAGCTACCATCTAAATCTTGTGGTACAGACTGATACCAAAGGGGATTTATTGCTCTCACCTGTAGTCCTAATCTTCTGTAGTGCTCCCTAAGGGAACTGCACAGGATTCTGCCTAACAGTTACTAAAGTTAGGTGTAGATTGTGTCTGTGGGCCACCCCCAAAAGGGTCTTGTCTGATTCAGAAACCTAGAGTGTACAGTATTGAAGTATATTTGTGTTACTATATGATTGCCTCCTTCTATTGAATGTTTTATAACTGATAAACTCTTACACAAGGTTTCTTTGATTAATTTATTTGAACACCTGTGATTGTAGACCTCTGTGTAACATCATTACTGCTCACATTCCCCTCTTGAGAGTAGCCTGGCTATTCAGCACGCTACCAAAACTGTGTAGTACAGACTTATACCAAAGGTTGGTTTGCTTACACCTGTAGTCATAGTTGTGTGTAGTGTTCCCAGAGGGTACTGCATACAAACTTTGCCTAACACTTGCCTTGCCAGATTCCGTGCCCGCTTAAGAGCGTATTCCCTTGAGGTGGAACAGAGTAAGTCTGTATCTGAGGCTAGGTTATAAATGATGGAGGGCCCATTTTACAGGTCCACGTAAATGTTCATAGCGGGTAGATGGGTATTCCTGACATAGTGTATGGTTTGGATTGTAGAATTATATTGAAACATTGTCCCTTCCGAGAGCAAGAGTGCTAGAGCTCATCTAATTGGAGGGCGTAATGCATATCTGCAAGAGACCAAGAGAATGTCCAACAAAGCATACTTGATACTGCACCCTGGGTAAGGGAGTTTATGGCATTATTTCCTATGCAGATCAGGGTAACCTGACTTGATCAGTGACCACCTTGTGTACCCAGAGGAAGTCCTGATCTGGCCCGTCGTAATGTTTGAAAACATCTGGGATTGTCGTTCTGCGCATTAATTTCCAGACAGGTAAGATTGACACAGATTAACAAGAGCAGGCCCAATCGTATTGATTAAACATAGGTGCTATTACACTCTGGGTTTGTAGTTCTGCACATAAATTCCCGGATAAGTAGGAATGGCAGATGTTGACCTCTCCGGACTGATACGCAGTGCACACTTGGAGGAAGATGATGATCACTCAGTCGTAGCGAAGAACAAAAGTGCTGTTAGGGCTTGAGTTTGGAGTCAGAGTATTATTTTCCAGGAAGAACAGTTGCAGATAAGCATCCTCTTGTCTTAGAGCGTGGTGCGTGTCTGGTCAACGATAATGAGCGAGCACAGTCAATAGCGTAAGAGCATTGTCTCGGGTTAGGAGTTGTAGGCACAGTTTCCATGTCACGACTGTTTTTAACTTCTTGTGTTGATGTGGTCTCAGCGAATTCTAGCCATTGGTGGTGGGTCGAGTGGCCGAGAGCGGCCCCTTACATGATTTGTAAAGAGCTAGGTTTTGAGTTATTTTCCGGAAAGCCATCTAGTCTTAGCTGTGTTGAACATGGGGAGGCAGTGAGTTCCATAGTGTTGGTGCCAGGGTGGAGTAGGCGGACCCTCCATCCTGGTTGAATTGGAGGCGGAACTGGTAGGAGGAGGGCCGTGCTTGGCCTTAGTGTGCAGGCTGGGAGAAAAGGCATCTTTTTTCTTAGGTATATGGGGCCGGCTTTGTGCACCGCTCTGTGAGTAATGCACAGAATTTGAAAGGTGGCCCATAGTCCAATTAGGAGCCAGAGAAGGGTACGGAGAGCAGTTGAGATGTGATCCCTGCGTCCCAGTGCCAGAAGCAGACTGGCAGCCATCTTTTGTACTCGTTGAAGTTTAATTGTTAGGTTGGTGCACCCAGGTAGATGGAGTTCGCATAGTCTTGTCTTGTCTGGACATGACAACAGACATGATTGCATCCAGTTGATAAGGGTAGGCGAGTTAAGGGAAGATGCGCCTCAGAAGCCTAAAGTGGTAATGAGAGGATTTGGATGCATTATTGATGTGGGCAGACATGGTTAGGTCAAAGTCCATTGTGCAGCCAAGGTTTTTGTCAGTGGTGGAGGTGGGATGGGGTGCGGATGCCGAGGGTTGGTGACTATGGCAGCGTTTGCGGGAATAGAGCTGTATTGCTGCACACCATGATCTCCTTTTTCCCTGGGTTCAGAAGGAGATGGTTACTTGTCATCCATAAGTCAATATCTGGAGCTCGATATGGGAATTCTCAGGATGAATTGTGCCGTCTGCATAGTTGTAGCAAGTGAGGTTGTGAGAGTGGATGATCCCTGGCAGAAGTGTCCTGTAAATGTTGAAGAGAAGGGGTGAGAGGCGGGCGCCTTGGGATACTCCAGTGTTCACTGGGTGTGCAGTGGAGAGGAAAGGGGGAGGTGAAGTACAATTGCTGTGCATCCTTCAAAGTCTGCCGAGACTTAGAGGTCATCCCAGATCGAGATCAGTGCGTTTTCTGTTCTGTGGCGTGGACGGAAGCCTGATTGTGCGGGGACTAGGTTGTTGTTGGAATCCACAAAATGGTTGAGCTGAGAGTATGCAGAGCGGTCAATGAACTTTGCCCAGAATTTGGTGTTGGAGATGGTCCTATAATTGATTGATTGGTTGAAGAGGGTCGGGGGATGCTTTCTTCAGAAGGGGTTTGACATGTGCTATTTTGAAAGGCTCTGGGAAGACGCCGGAGGTGAGGAGTCCTTAAGTATGGACCTTGCCAGTTTTCCCGCACAGGTGGAGGTGAAGATTTCTTTGAGGCAGGACAAGGGTCAAGGGTCAGATGGTAGTTTGATGAATTCCTCGCTCGAAATAGGGTTGAAAGAGCAGAAAGAAGGGGTTTCAGCATGGAGGGTGGTGGATTCTTGAACAGTGGGTGTTGGGTTGGGGGTGAGATTGGAAAGTTTGACATTAAGGGTGGCCGTCCTGTATAGGGCTGTTTTGTGGAAGTGTTCAGAGAGGGAGCTGCAGAGCGTTTGCGTGGAGGTGGTCGGGGCAGAGGTGCAAGAAGGCTTCAAGAATTCTGTGTTGATCCTGGAGCTCTTTGTGGCTGCTACGGCAGCTCCAGGATTCCTTTATTGTAATATGCTTTTTTTGGCCTTTCGGATCTCAGATGTTTAGTTTTGGGGATGGTGGGTGAACATTGACTTACTTGGAGGGGTTCTGGAGGCTCGCCAGTTGCACTCCCATGAGCGATGTTTGGGTTTTGGATGCCTTCAGATGCAGAATGAAACACTTGGGGAGGGGGGGGGTTGGTCCTTTGCTGGAGGGAGCGGAATTGGTGGGGGTTAGAGAAAGGAGTGTCATTAAGCAGGAGTCAAAGGATTGGATGGGTATATAGCAGGGCTTCAACCAGGTCAGGTAGTACCTTGACCTTGTTCCAGCATTTGAGATCACTTGGCGGGTCAGGGGGAGGCCTTGGGAGGCGGGTGCAGTATCTAGACAAAGGTATGGCTGAGTGGTATGCCCAGATGATGGGGTTTATGGGTGGATGGTCAGAGGAGGTGAAAATCGCATCAAGGGTGTGGCCTGCAATGTTGGTGGGTCCTGTGGTATGCCGGGACAGGTTGAGTGCCTCTAAACTATTGACCAGGGGTTGAGTCATGGAGTTGTTGGGCATGTAAAACCAGATGTTAAAGTTCCCCAGTAAGGTGAGTGCTGGGTGGTTAACTAGTGTGGTTGCTAGTGAGTCGCAGAGGCTGTTGGCGAAATATCTCGTATGCAGGTTGCCTGTAGATGAGTAGGAAGCTGTGTGAGAGAGTGGGCAGCAGAGCGTTTGACTAGAAGGGATTTGCAGTTAGCTGTGCAGGGCTGAGTCTCGGTGGGTGAGAATGAAATCTCAGGTTTGTGGAGGATGGCTACTCTGCCTCCTCTGGAAGGTCTGTTGTGGGAGATGAGCGAGTAGGCGGAAGGAAATGCTTTGTGTGTGACTGGTTTGAAATTGTCCAAGAACCATGTTTCGGTGATAAAATGAGATCAGGATTGTCAGAGTTTCGGAGGTCAAAAATGCTGTATCTGTTTTTGGCCATGGAACGGCATTGAAAAGGAGGCAGGTGACTTGATGGGAAATGGCAGGGGGCAAGAGGGGGCTGTTTTCTCAGGTGTCCAGGGCTGGAAGGACTTGGTTGGTCAGAGTTGCTGGTGGGCAGGTGTAGGTCACATTGGAGTACAGTGTGGACAGTAGGATCATGTCAGGTTGTGTAACTGGAGGGAAGGTGTTGGTTGGGGTTGAGGGATTCTGTCTTCAAAGAGGGAAATGTGGGGCATGAATGACTGGGTGGTCCTGACAGAGGGGCTAGGAAAGGTGAGGTGGGTGGATTGATGCAGGGGTGGTGAGGCATGAAGAGTAGAGAGCGAGGGGCAGTCTCTGCCTCTGAGATTTGTGTGTTTGGGTGTAAGAGGTGTGTGCAAGAGGGTGGGGGTATGAGTGGAAGGGTTGAAACAATGGTTCTGGAAATGACAAGACGTGCCATGCTGACTGAGGCAAGAGGGGTGGTTGGGGGCGGTCTGGTGTAGGAGGTCGGGGGGTGTGGAGTTGAGGAGTATGTATGTAGGAGGGGGAGTGGGTCGGGCAATTGAAGTGGAGGTTGGGCCAGATGGGGCAGAGGTGGGGAGTGGTGTGGGTGGGTTATGGCTGTCAATGCATCGCTGGGGTTTCTTGGAAGTGGGGTTGGGGGGGAGGGTGGGTGAGTGTGGGATGGGTCAGAAATGCATGCTAGAGAAGGTATAAGTACTGGGGTGGAGGAAGTGGGCGTGGATTTTTGGTATGAAGAGGAGCTCCCCTTGTATGAGTGTTTCACAAAGTGTGATGCGTGGAGGTCCTTGGGGTGCTGGCTAAATCAGAGAGGGATGGGAGCGGGGGGTTCCTGAGGTGGAGGGAGAGTTCCTGAAGGGTGGCAAAGGGGTTGTGTTGGTGGGAGGTGGTTGTGTTGTTTGGAGCACCAGAGGGCTCCTCTGGTTTCAGAGTTGGGCGGTGGGCAGTGTGTAGAAGTGGTAAGGTGTAAGTCTTCCTGATGGGTTGTCGGGAGAATTGGAATGGGTGTCGGGAGAGGGTGGGTGGAGTTGTTCGGGTGAGGTGCAGGGTAGGGGTGATTCTTGATGTGCCAGAGAGCTCCTCTGTTCTGAGTTGGAGGGGTGTGGTGAGAGGAGGTGGGGTTGGTCAAAGTGTAAGTTTCAAGTGAAAGGGTTGGAGATGAAAAGGTTTTGCGGCGTGCAAGAAGGGTTCGTGAAAGAGGGTGCAAGGGTGAAGGAGGTAGAGCGGATGGGGTGCTTCTTGGACTGCCAGCGAGTTCCTCTTGTTTGTGGGTCAGAAGGCGTGTGGTGAGTGGCTGTGACTCTGCGTGAGTGGGGTGCTGATGGACCAGAATTATGAGGGGGGGTTGCGGGGGTCTTGGTTGTAGTGGTGTCCAGGTCAAGTTAAAATGAGCCATCATGGTCATATAAGGGAGCACTGCAGCAAGTGGGAAACGCTCAAGTCTGAGACACCTGCAGTAGGTAAAACAGTTTGATGTGAGCTACCTGGTTAGTGGGGGAAAACACCCAAATCTAAAACACAGCAGTAGGATAAAATAGATTTGAGATACCTGGCTAGTCGGAGAAGCGGCTGTTGGGCAGAATCCAGTGCATTTCCCTTAGGGAGCACTACATGTGAGAGCAATAAATCCCCTTTGGTATCAGTCTGTACCACAAAGATTTAGTTGGTAGCTGTGGCTGAGCAGTCAGACTTATCTCAAGAGGGAGATGAGCAGTATTCAGGGTTTACACAATAGGCCTACTGTACTATGGCACAAGGAAACACTGACCAAAGCTTTGTAGTTAAAAAGTATATATATATTTATTTTATACACTTCTAAGAAAACCCATGTATCACAAGTATCAAGCAAGTTAAATTAAGGCAATAGAAAAATATACACACTCCCTATATAAATTGTAGACCATGTGAACCAGAGTGAAAACGGAGCAAAACGGCACAGTGACAACTCCACACAAGGGATCCTCTAACAATTTCTCACAAGGGAGGGAAAACGCAAGTTATCTAGAAATAGGTTCTTATACACCCTAGCAACACTTCCCATCAGTTGTGAACCATTTCAGCAAGACAGTGCATCAGTATAGGCAATACTTCAAATGAAAACTGAGCAAAATGACATTTCACAATGATTATGCAGTGGGAAGGAAAGGGTAGTCATAAGAAAGGGTTGCACCACACAGTTCGAATGGAGAATCAATCTCGAGAAAGCAGGTCTAACAAATGTGACCAGAGTCAGTAGGCCTGTGCCAGAGTCAGTGGTACAGGGCAAGGGCCCAGCAGCAAAATGTTCTTGTTGCTGCAGTCAAGTCTTTGGCTAACGATGTTGAAAAGGTGGATGCAGAAAGTGAAAGACAATGTTGAGAGAGGGGCGGCCAACCCAACAGGTAGAAAAAGGATTTAAATCACCTTTAGCACTAGCGCGAAGAGAGGGCAGCCTGGCGGAACAATGTACCTGTAAAATGAAGTGGCTCCTGCGGTGATGGTTGTTCCTGGTAGGTCCTGCAGTTTGGGTGATCCAGCAGAGGAAGAGAGGGTCTCGTTGTGGAGGAAGGTTCGAGGTACTGCACTACCCAGGGGTGAAACCAGCCGCGGTGCTGCCAAACTGTTACGCTCACCTGGTTCCCACAGGGGCGTCGATCAGACCCGGGCAGCTGCGGTCTCCACCAACGTGATGCGTAGTGAAGAGATGACAGTCTGGACTGGCCCGCCTAATCTTGTCTGCTGGACTCGTAGAAGTATTCTGCTGCAAGTGGAGAAAGGGATTTAGCCACCTGTGGACTTTAGTAATGGCCCCCCCAACTGTTCTCGTTCTCGCCACTAATCATCTCCGATATCCCCTCTTGGTAACCTCACCTTATGTTTTTAAATGATGAACTCTCCATCCTGCATGGCATGAAGGGGCGCGTAGATACCAGTTATTTTACTGGTTTGAAGGTACTGGAGGAGTTCTGGAGGAATATTGACTCCAGTGTCTATAAAGTTCAAAGAGTTCAATATGTTTGATGTTCACTCTTGTTCCATTCCCTCGTTAGGTTGCAGCTGGGTCCAAAAGAATATTGCCTGGAGGCAGCTGATGGCGTTCAGGTAAGAGTCTGTATTACCAAACACTGTCCGGTAAAAGTTGCATGAGTTTAACTTGCTGTTTTCTCTCCCTTTATAGGTGCGGCATAAAAAGATGGGGCGAATTAAAGGATAATACCGCCGGTGTTAAAGCAGGTAAGCCTATGGTGGCAAAGAGATTGTCTTTGTCGGTTTTCGCGGCTCACCTTGTTATTCCTTTTGTTTTCCCCCCAGGTGCTGGGTTTCGACGAAGAAAATGGAGGCAGCGCCCAGTTGAAAGATGCGGTGGACTGGTGAGTATAACGTGGCGCTGCTGCTGGCGAAGCGACGAGTGCTGAAATAATGTCCTTTCCAGGCTCGGAGATGTGCTGGGTCCGGAATCAGCTAAGGAATCAAATAATGTCCGTGATCTAACCTCTTCTCCTTTCTTTTCCTTTTGTCTAGGTGCTCCGGATTCGAGGCGGGCGTGGCAGAAGACTGGATGCTGACTTGCAGACACGATGAGCGTTGCGCTGCTGGATGCAGAATAACACAAAGCTTGAGCTGCAGTTCGGGCGTGTTTTAAATAGCCTGCAAAGTAGTCCCAGGTAAGAAGTTCCCCAGAACCACACCCGAGTAAAAAATAGTCCCTGTAATAAAATAGTCCCATCCAGGCCTCACGTTGGCTTGGACTCATTTGCAGCATGGTCTGCATAAGGTAAGTAAAGTCTATGAGCCTGGCGCCTATGGCGCCAGGACTTAATCCAAACAGCCCCCAGCTGGGGCTGTTGGGGTTTTAATGAGTATCTGGATGCCAGCTCCCGGGGCTGATGGACTCGATCCGGATGCCCGGGGTAGGCATCATGACAGCACTACCCCCCTGCCTCCCTCCCCCCCTCCTAAAGTTGTTCTTCCCCTTGGCCCTGGCTTGTCTGCGAAGTCCCGATGGAATTTTTTCAACAATCGAGGAGCATGAACGTGGTCACTAGGTTCCCATGACCTTTCTTGTGGTGCGTAACCCTTCCAGTGGATTAAATAAAAAAAGTCTTGATTTAACCATTTTAGAGTCCAGGATGTTTTTTACCTCGAATTCAGATTCTCCATCTATTAGGATGGGGTCAGGTGGTTTGGTTAATCTTGTCCCGGGTTGAACTGGTTTTAGAAGTGAAACATGAAAGACAGGATGAATCCGCAAATTAGAGGGTAATTCTAATTTGACAGTCACCGGGTTGATAATGGCCTTAATGGTGTAATGTCCCAAATATCTAGGATTAAAAGTCCGAGTTCCTTTCAGAGGTATATGTCTTGTAGCCAGCCAAACGTGGTCTCCGATTCGATATGGTGGGGTCTCACTTCTATGTTGATCAGCATTTTTCTTGTATTTCTCTTTTGCTTGTTTCAAATGTTTTATTGCCTCTTTTAAAGCTTGTGTAATAGTAGAATGCAGATGAGTTACTGCCGGCATTTCTAAATGCTGGGGCGAATCGAGTTCTGAGCTTCGAGGATGATGTCCATATATGGTATAAAAGGGTCTTTGTCCGGTTCCTGAATGTACAGTTATTGTATGCGTATTCAGAAATCCATAAAATGTCCTTCCAATTACTTTCGGTTTGGTGGAGCATACAACGTAGGTATTGTTCAAGAGTCTGGTTGGTTCTCTCCGTCTGACCATTGGTTTGGGGATAGTGACTGATTGATAACCTTACGTCGGTTTGTGCCAATTGACAACACTTCTGCCAAAATTGCGAAATGAACTGACTACCTTGGTCAGAGATCAATACGGAAGGAAATCCATGTATTCGAACAATATTTTCGAGAAATTCCTTGGCCAAGATTGAAGCAGAAGGTAATCCTTTTAAAGGAATAAAGTGGGCCATCTTGGAGAAAAGATCCACAATAACTAGAATGGTGTTGAATCCATTACATGGCTATAGATCTGTAATACTGTCTAAAGACAGTGTGCCATGGTATGGGTGGAATATCTAAAGGTTGTAAAAGACCAGCTGGTTTCTTCTTTTGACTTTCGTTCTGGGCGCAGATGCCACAAGACAGTACAAATGACTTTACATCTTTTCGCCAGGTGGGCCACCAGAATTGTCTTTTAATATTAGCTTCAATTTTTGCAATACCTGGGTGCCCTTCCATCAGAGCTTCATGGTAATTGGAGATGACTTGTTCTTGTAGTTCCTTGTGTAGTAGAAATAGACACCCTTGATAGTAAGGTAGGTCATTGACAACTGAATAATCTGGGCCCTTTTTAACCCAGTCCTGCAGGGCTGCTGAATCGAAAAGTTGTTGGATCTTTAAATGAATATCTTCTAAGGTCTGTAGAGTAGTTATCCCAAGAATTCTTTGTTCAGGAATTATAGGCACCGTTTCCGGGTTTGAATATGCTTCTCCCATCCCAATTTGGGATAAAGCGTCTGCCTTACCATTCTTACAACCTGGTCGATAAGTGATCACGAATTCGGCAAGGAATAAGGCCCATCGAAGTTGACGCGATGATTGGGCCTTGGCTGTTTTTAAATACTGCAGGTTCCTGTGATCGGTGATTACAGTAATGGTATGCCTGGCACCGAGAAGATAATGCCGCCAAGCCTTGAAGGCGGATTTGATGGCTAACAACTCTTTAACGGTAACCGCATAGTTTAATTCGAGGGCCGAGAATTTTCTGGACCAAAATGCTACTGGATGAAATTGACCGGTTTCCGGATCTTTCTGGGACAGGACAGCCCCCATGGCTAAACTGGATGCATCGGTTTCAACTATGTATGGGAGCTCGGGGCGTGGATGCTTTAAGACAGGTGCCGGCGTAAATTTCAATTTCAGTTCTTGGAAGGCTTTTTCAGCCTCTTCGGTCCACAAGAAGCGTTTGTTTTTTCGCAAAAGTGCTGTGATGGGGTGTACAACATATGAGAAGTCGGGAATAAATCTGCGGTAGAAATGAGCAAATCCAAGCATGCTTTGCACCCCTTTAACTGAACTGGGTGATGGCCACTTGAGAATTGCGTCCACCTTTCGAGAGTCCATTCGGACTCCTTTTGGAGTCAGGATAAATCCAAGGAATTCAACTTCTGTAGCATGAAAAACACATTTTTCCAATTTTGCATATAACTTGTGCTGGTGTAGTTTCTCAAGGACTGCACGAACGTGCTTAACATGGTCTGATTCTGAGGAGGAGTACACTAGAATATCGTCTATGTATACGACAACACAGACGTCAATGAGTTCACGAAGGACATTGTTCATAAAATACTGGAAGGCTGCTGGTGCATTGCACAACCCGAAGGGCATCACCTGATATTCGAATATTCCGTACTTGGTGCGAAAAGTGGTCTTCCATTCGTCGCCCTTCTTTACACGTACCAGATGATATGCCCCTCAGAGATCTAATTTAGTGTAGATGCAAGCATCCTTTACTTGGTCTAGTAGTTCGGGGATCAAAGGCAATGGATATCGGTTCTTCACCGTGATCTGGTTTAATGCGCGGTAGTCTGTGCACGTTCTGAGGTCACCTTCCTTTTTGGGCACGAAGAATAAAGCTGAAGATGCGGGGGACTTAGATGGACGAATGAAGCCATTAGCAAGGTATTGGTCCAAGTATTGTCGTAGGTGACGGTTTTCGGGTTCCGTAAGGGCATAGATACTACTGCATGGAGGTTGTGCACCGGGTATGAGGTCGATTTGACAATCATGATCTATGAGGTGGTAAGGTGTTTGCCTGTTCTTTTTGGGAAACATCCTGGAATTCTTGATATTCCTGAGGTAACTGCATGACTGGATTAGCGACTGTGGCCATGCTTTTGTTCAAGGTTTCAGTGTCATCTCTGTGGTGGAATGAGTTACAGGCCCAGAGGCAATTTCAGTTCCATCGACTGTGGTGATCACATCAAAGTGGTCTTTTTGCAGAGAGGTAGATTCATCCTAGAAGCCAATTCGTGGTCCACATAGTTTCCTACGGCCCTGCTATCAATGTATGCCCTAAGTGCGTGCATACGTGATGGCTGCCTTGGATCAATAAGGACCAATTGGTATGATTAGGTGCGAGGTCTGAGTGTCCTTCTTTAAGCTCGGCAAGCGGACCTCTACGCTTGTCGAGCGTGGTCGTTTCCCGAATCAGGCTCTGTTTGATTTCTATCAGGAACTCTGACTACTTTCTTGGATGGTTTTATAGGGCAATCCCGTAGAAAATGTCCTGAGGCCCCACAGTACAGACACAACTGCATCTGTCGTCTCCTTTCTCTTTCTTTTTGAGTTAAGGGTCCCTTAACCCCCCAATCTGCATTGGTTCTGATGCATCTGTTCCTTTGGGAGTAACATTGGGTTTAACCAATACCCGATTCTCGAACTTAGCTCGATCAGCTTTTCTATTCTGAAGTCGGTTTTTTAGCTGGACCACTAAGTCTATATATTGTGCGCAATCCTGAGGTGAGTTCACAACTTGGGCCAAAACATCTTTGAGTTCACCCCGAAGTCCACGATGAAATAATGTAATTCGCTTTACCTCTGGCCATCCGGTTTCCACCATCAACCTATTGAAGGTTGCGATATAAGTTAGCAGGTCCTGGTTTCCTTGTAGGGATAGAAGTTCGTTATCCAGGGCCTGTCCCTGTGAATGTCTGGCGAATAGTCTTTCCATGCTCAATTGAAAAATCCCGAAGAAGAGGGTCATCCTGGTTGACTAATGGAATTGACCAATCCGCTGCGCTGCCACTAAGGTATGACAGTACAAAGGCTACTTTGGCTTGGTCGTTTGGAAAAGCTCCTGGTCTGCATAAAAAGTGCAAGCAGAATTGGTTCATGAACACGGCAAACCTTTTCGGGTCCCCAGCAAAGCGTTCGGGTGGAGCTAAAGGAATGCTCCCTGGTAGAACCACTTGCACAGGGCTGCTCGATGAAACGGGGGTTGAATTCCCCCCCAAGTCCAGGTAGTGGTGTTTTCCCAGCTTGGTTTTGCAGCAGTCTGGCAAGATCATCAGTGCGCTCCTTTGACGCAATCAGTTCTCTCCTGGGGGCATTAGAACTTCTGCCCTAAATTGGGCTAGTTGGTCGGTTTCTGAGGTCTCCATTATGCCCGGGTGGGGATTTGTAGATAGGCTTCTTCTGTTACGCTCACCTGGTTCCCACGGGGGCTTCGATCGGACCCGGACAGCTGCGGTCTCCACCAGCATGATGCGTAGTGAAGAGATGACAGTTTGGACTGGCCCGCCTAATCTTGTCTGCTGGACTCGTAGAAGTATTCTCCTGCAAGTGGAGGAAGGGATTTAGCCACCCGTGCACTTTAGTGATGGCCCCCCCAACTGTACTCGTTCTCCCCACTAATCACCTCCGATATCCCCTCTTGGTAACCTCACCTTATGTTTTTAAATGAGCTCTCCATCCTGCATGACATGCAGGGGAGCGTAGATACCAGTTATTTCACTGGTTTGAAGGTACTGGAGGAGTTCCGGAGGAATATTGACTCCAGTGTCTATAAAGTTCAAAGAGTTCAATATGTCTGATGTTCACTCTTGTTCCATTCCCTCGTTAGGTTGCATCTGGGTCCAAAAGAATATTGCCTGGAGGCAGCTGATGGCGTTCAGGTAAGAGACTGTATTACCAAACACTGTGCGGTAATAGTTGCATGAGTTTAACTTGCTGTTTTCTCTCCCTTTATAGGTGAGGCATAGAAAGATGCTGCGAATTAAAGGATAATACCTCCTGTGGTAAAGCAGGTAAGCCTATGGTGGCAAAGAGATTGTCTTTGTCGGTTTTCTCGGCTCACCTTGTTATTCCTTTTGTTTTCCCCCCAGGTGCTGGGTTTCGACGAAGAAAATGATGGAGGCAGCGCCGAGTTGACAGATGCGGTGGACTGGTGAGTATAACGCGGCACTGCTGCTGGCGAAGCGACGTGTGCTGAAATAATGTCCTTTCCAGGCTCGGAGATGTGCTGGGTCCGGAATCAGGTAAGGAATCAAATAATGTCTGTGATCTAACCTCTTCTCCTTTCTTTTCCTTTTGTCTAGGAGCTCCGGATTCAAGGCGGGCGTGACAGAAGACTGGATGCTGACTTGCAGACACGATGAGCGTTACGCTGCTGGATGCAGAATAACACGAAGCATTAGCTGCAGTTCGGGCATGGTTTAAATAGCCTGCAAAGTAGTCCCAGGTAAGAAGTTCCCCAGAACCACACCGGAGTAAAAAATAGTCCCTGTAATAAAATAGTCCCATCCAGGCCTCACGTTGGCTTGGACTCATTTGCAGCATGGTCTGCATAAGGTAAGTAAAGTCTATGAGCCTGGCGCCTATGGCGCCAGGACTGATTTCTATGATGAGCCTGGCGCCTAATGCGCCAGGACTGAATCCAAACAGCCCCCAGCTGGGGCTGTTGGGGTTTTAATGAGTATCTGTATGCCTGCTCCTGGGGCTGATGGACTCGATCTGGATGCCCGGGGGTAGGCATCATGACACAAACGAGGTTTAAAAGGTACGCTCCTTTTAATTGCGGTCCGGGTCGATAGCTGCCTGGCTATCTGGTCTCCAAGTGCAGGGCACTGGCGATTCAACCACAGCAGGTTCGGGAAGGCGATTGGCAAAGTGGTTGGCCCCACCAGCTTAAGGGAAGAAGGCTCTTTCAGATGGTCTTCTCTCGTCGTGTGGAGAAAAGTGGTGAGACGCTGCAGCAGGGCTTCACTGGTTGTGGTAGTCGTTGCAGGTGTCTTTGGCTTCTCTCCTCTTCGGTTCCGTAGTTCCAGTGGTGACGTCTTGCTCTTCCAGTCCTCAGGACACTGCTTTTATGCAAAAAGATCCCCATTCATACAGCCTAGCTGTCACTCACACAGTGGAGTGGTCGTCTTGGCGGGAGACCCTCTGGCCTATCAGGATAGAGTGTGACATGGGTTGCTGAGGCAACCCTGTCCAGGGGTCCTACTCCCCCTCCCACACAATGTACCCGCCCCAGACTCAGTGGCACCGGAAGGAGGGCTTCTGGGCTGAAGCCCACCAAACAGACGAACAAAGGATCTCCGACCTGCGTTAGGATCGTAGAGAAAGACACGAGAAAGATGTTATATTAAAGTTCTGGAAAATAAAACCTACCGGAGCAAAGTTAATATTAAAATGCACCGGCGGTATATTAGAGGCTGTCAGAAAAAGTGGTAGCCTCGAACAGTGGGAAAATCCCATAGAGAAATATTTGCGGTTGAATATTTATGGTAGTGACCACTGCCACCAGCCAGAAACTTTAGAGAGAGGGACTTTAAGGTGCCCCCTCGAAAATGAACATAGGGGAAAAACTATTAACCCCTTCCAGTACCTCCATAGTAAGATGGGTTGTACTGGTTAAGTTCATAAAAATTGACTAGTAAAGTCAATGGGGACTTTACATGCCCTGGGAGACAGTAGTCAGACCCAGGGTATGGAGTCTGTTTGGGGGTCGCTACGACACCCCTGTGTCACTGCACTGAGGGTGCTGTGTAACACATGTGAATAAAGATGGTTCCTTTGGGGAGAGAACATCCCATAGGCATTAAACCCAAAAATAGCCTAGAACACACATAGCAGAAATGCCTAAGAGTGGGAAAAAGAAACAAACCCTTCAAATCCAGCAAAGCTGCTGGGGGACTCTATATGTAAGGGAAATTTGCCATAGTATGAGAATTCTCCCTAACAGCGGCCAAACCGGACACAACAGCAGCAGGCAGTAAACAACTACATGTGAGATACCTGGATAGCGGGTAAAAGCCTACATTTGAGACAACAGCAGCATGTAACAAGCAGCTAGATGTGAGATACCTGAATAGTGTGAGAAAATGCTTAACTTTATGATGTAGCGGTAAATGGATAAATAACTACAATCCGGAAACAGCAGTGAATCATGCGCTATTATCTAGCTGGCTGACATGGGTGTGCAATGTTTTGTAGGGTAATCAGAGTGGAAGGCTTTTTTAATGGAGTACTGCAATTTCTGTACTCCCCACCCGACCACCCTTACCTTATCTGACACTGCTGGTTGACTGCTGCTACTGGCTTCACAGGCGAACATGGGCAAACACGGCCTGGGTCTGCTTCTGCAGGAGCTACCCTGGTCTTTGGCCCTTAGCCGATGACTGTAATAGAGAAAGTCGATTTTATTTACATTTACAAGTCTGGAACTGACATGGTTGTACCAAGCCACTCTTTCCCCTAACCCAACTTGCTTCCTGAGTCTGCAGTCCTTGAAGGGGTTGGGTTCAATTTCCAAGGACTGGGATGTGGGAGGGTACCTCTGATACCCCCCCTTTTTTCCCCTCTTCACAGTACCTATTTCCATGCCCACCAGAGAACCTACAACTCATCCCCCTTCAACCCTACACTTTCTTGGGAGTTCTGTTTTCAGGGGTTAGGACCCTAGCCATTTTAGTTCCTCAAAATAAAAATTCCCTTTTTTGCTTGCACTGCCCAGCCACATGCCTACCCCCAGGTGCCATCCTCATGCCATCATCTCACATTTTCTGCCTGTCCTTTGCGCTGCAGCGGCGGGACTAGAGGCACCAGCATGATGAGTTTTTCAAGTTTCCTTTCCCTTTCGTTTTTCCTCATTCGGCCTTGGGCTTCATGCCAGAGTAGTCTCCTGCTTATGCTGGGTAAAGCCAGATTCTCCTACCCTGCGGGCAAGAGGTTCCTTTGCTTGGAGTACTTTAGCAAAAAGCACCGCTGCTGGTTCACTGATGCACTTTTGATTTTGAACTTCAGGTTTCTGTGCTGTGGCTGCAGGAGACACACTTGCTCCCCGTGGACGAGCGCAGGCTGCAACACCTAGCCTTCCCCATGCAATTTTTTTGCATCCAGCAGAACTAAAAAGAAGGGAGTGGGCATATTGATTGCTAAAAGGGTACGCTTCGAGAAGCGCTTCATAAAAAGGGCCCTGGAGGGCCTGGTACCTTATGACAAACAAGACCGTTTCTTGTTGGGGTTGTTGCCCAAAATCGCAGGATGGAGCAGATCCTCATAGGGAGGGATTTCAACTGTTATGGATGCTGCCATGGACAAGACCCTCCCGGCCATTCCTAATGACAATACACATAGACCAGCCTTACCAGAGAACTGCACCTGATGGAAACTTGGCATTTATTTCGCCCGTTAGACAAAGCTTACACCCATTATTCAGCCGCACACAAAGGTCTCTCACGGATCGATATGGTGCTGGTCTCAGACACTTTGGTTTCACAAATGACAGGGTTGGAAATAGGGGTGCGCTGCCTGTCAGACCATGCAACAGTCTCCCTTACATTGCAGCTGATGACCCCGCTCTGGCAAACCCGTAGGCCTTGGCGCTTGAATGAAATAGTCTTAAAAGATCAGGTCCTCAGGTCAGAAATAGAATTGGTCTTAAAACTACTTTAAAGAAAACATCACACAAGCGGTCGATTGGGGTGCAATTTGGGATGCAGGTAAAGCTGTGGTTAGAGGGGAGTTTATCGCTCACACGGCTAACTACTTTAAAAGGAAAGAGAGAGTGAGGCAGGAACTGGAGGTCGAACTATCAGCGGCTGAAACACGCTATAGGGATAAAGGATCACGAAGGGCTTGGCGGGAACTGAAAAAGGCTAGGGCAGCCCTAGAAACGCACCTTGCAAATGAATCGCCACAGCTCCTCCTGTGCACCAAACAAATGTACTATATAAAAGAGGACAAGGCTAATCGCCTCCTGGCGGCCAAACTGTGAAAACAGAGTCCGTAATCATATCAGCTTAAACACCCAGAGGGAACACTGATTAGGGTGTAGAAGGAGGTAATTGAAATTGTGTACTCGTTCTACACGGATAACCTGAAGGGGGGAAAACCTAGAGAGAGGCGCAAGTTGAATTTCTGGGGCAGGTCACACTGCCACGAATTACAGACACGGACAGACAGATGTTGGAAGCGCCAATATCGATCGATCGGAGGAGGACGAGGAGGTGGGGAAAGTAATCTACGCCCTGAAGGAGCATAAATCCTTGCAACACATATTACAAGACATTCCAGTCCATTCTGGTGGGTCCCTTAACGTAGCTCTTCAACCACATTAGGGATACAGGGCAGGCTTCCGGGGATATGGGTTCGAATTGTCCCATGCCAGAATGGGAGAAGCGCTTTCCTCTTAAGTGGGATCAACAGTCCATTAAATACCTGGGAATACAGCTGACCTCTTCGTAAGGGAGGCTTTATGGGGCAAATATTCCAGTTATGTTGAAAACATTGCCAGAGGAGCTTAAACGATGGGATATGCAGGCGCGATCTTGGTTTTCACGTATAGCCGCAGGCCGGATGTCCCTTCTCCCTAAGTTCCTATATGTGGTGGGAGCTCTCCCAATACTTCTCCCGGGCCCAGCAATCAAAACCCTACAAAGAGAGGTCATGACGTTCATCTGGAAGGGGAAGAAGCCCAGGAAGTCACTGTTCAGGCCACAAGCACTCGGGTGGGGGGAATAGACGGGTGCTGGGGGTACCAGACTTCGGCAGGTACCTAGGAGCGCACATGCTGCAGTGGGCCTCTGGGGAAAACCGAAACCGATGGGCGGCTCTGGAAAGGGAAGAAACTACGATCCCCCTAGAGTGTCTGGGATTCTTAGCGCCACGACATAGGGGAAGCAGTTGAGAGTTGTTGGAAACGACGAAGGTCACTCTATGGTACTGGAATAAAGCCCTGAGGGGAAAGGGTTGAAGACTGGTGGAGGCCCACTCGCACCGGTAGCCCACAACCCGGATTTCACACCGGGCAGGCAACACAACTTCTGGGCACACTGGGGAGGTGGGGCAACCCTGACATTGTGGGATTTTTACACTGAGGGGACTCCCGTGACGTTCCAAGACTGTAGAGGTAAATTCCAGATTCCCGACAGTGAGCTATTCCGATATGTTCAAGTCAGACATTGGATAACAAACACAAGTAAAAGAGGGGGCGCTACGGGTCCCCAGTGGTCTGGAACTCACTGTAAAAGAAGGGGTATCATAGAAAGGGTTGTCCAGATTATATCAATTATTATATGGGGATGTGGGATATTTTTACCCATGCCAATGCGCCCCACTGCACCCCCTTGCCAGTGGGGAAACAATCAGCCAAAAATGGATGTGCTAACCCTTGTGCGCGCCAACTCTGCAAAACTGCGCATGGTTCATAAATCACAAACGGGCCACACAGTCAAAGTTGATGGCCAAACAGAACGCACTGCAGGAGAATGCCAGTGGGTGCTGTACATGTAACATGAAGCAAGGCCAAAGAAGTGCCTCTAAAATGCAGCTTTCCCAATCAATTGCAACCTTCAAAGTGCTGTTTTGGTGCTCAATTCAGTCATTTTCCAAGTGAACCATTGAAATGAAGTGTGCTGAAACCACAGATCATCCAGTGCAGCCAGAGAAAACCAGGCCTCACTGACCGACCGAAGCTAAGAAAGGTATTTTATGAAACGCCAGTCCAGCAACAATTTGTTTTCAGTTACACAGGAAAAATGCAGATAAAAGTGGCAACATATCAATTTCAGCTGTGCAGAGAAGGCTCCAAGCATAAGCTGAATACTTCCAGATTGCAGAAAATTTACAGCACTCAAAGACGGAATAATGCTGAGTTGAATGTGTGTGCTGCATAAGAAAATAAGATGTAAAAACCCACTTTAAAGGTGTTTCTTTTTCCTGAAGAAATTGCAAAATTCGCCTATTGAAAGCATGTTTTTGAAGGGCTTAATTCTTTAAAATATCCAAAATCCCTTTTAAACTGTGCTTATTTTGTATGTTTTAAAGGAAAGACCTTGGTGAATTTTAAAATAACCCAGTTTGGAGTTCAGTAAATACTTAATTCTGACCTGACAGTGCCCAGCCTGGGAAAGATGACACTTCAGTTGACACTCCCTTGCTACAGGAAGCCTTAATGGATGGTTGAGGTTCCCACATATTGACAACAAAGAGCACAGCAGACTTTTGTCTCTGGCTGAGCCAAGGACAATGGCAGGCTCCCTACTGACCTCTACAGGGGATCTTCCCTCTCAAGGAAGAGGACACCTCCCTGATCAAAGGAATGTGACAGATGTTACCTGTGAAAGGGAAGTTACAAAGGAAAAAACAAACTGCCAAGAAATTTCGGTGTGTAAATCCTTATTTGTGATTAAGTTTGAAACTCTAACTGTGCAACCTGAAGGAGGATAAATCTAAAAATTGGTAGATGTTAACCTAATTTTAGGCCCTTGCTTTGAAGACATTAATGAACCCTCTACCACCTAAGGAACCAAAGTTACAGGAAAACCCTAATTGTAGCAAAACTATTAATGCTGCAAGTCTTAAGATTGTATATTCATGCTTCAGTGGTAATCACCCAGAAATGTACTGAATTAGAAATTATTAGTCCAAACTGTTATGATTCAAATTGATAAAATTCCATAGAATGACAGACAGCTCTCACAGAGACGGGGTTTGAATGTGAAAATAACCCATCAAATATGCAATGTATGTGTCTGAATTTATTAGGGGACATCATTTTAGAAATGTAAATGTTTACAAAAAAGTTTTGGTCAAAATCAATGTGGGAGTTACTAAATCCCACCATAAAGATGACGGCTCTTTTCTGACTGCCAACCAGAACAAGGCAAGTGCCTTTGGCCACTCACAGCCGTGGGGGTGCGGTTTGAAATTCTGCCCACACCATAAACTTTTTTTTTTAAAGTTTTTATTATTTTGAAAACAAATAAACAATACAAACCAAACTTGCAGCATTATTTACAACAGACTGGTGAACATCAATTAATGCACATTACTGCTCCTCAAATCCCTCCCCCCTCAAGAGCTTGTTTGCGTTTCTCGTTCTGTATCTGCTGCGTGTGGCCGGGTATCGCTTCCTTCCGAAGCTGCAGAATCCATTATTGTGCCGAACAGTCCTGTTATTAACACTCTCCATGCCATCAGGTTACCCACTTCTTCTTCCCCACACTTGCTACATGCCTCCTGCCATACTACCGTTTCAGCCTCCGCCCATTTTTGCAAATCCCGCCACCATACCTCAACCTGTGGCCTGTGGCACTGCTTCCAGACCATGGCAATCCTTCTCCTTGCAAGCACATATGCCAGGTCCCTCAATTTCCCAACATGTTTAGTATTCCGTGGTCTGGGAAACCCTGCCAACAGGCAGGCCCAGGCTGTATCTATGTTGAGCGTGACCCCTTTATCAACTAGTTTTTGCGCCACCTCCCCCCCAAAAACCTTCAATCAGTGGGCAAGACCAGAACATGTGTGTCATGCCAGCGTCGTCTTCATCGCATTTTGGGCATGCTTGCCTTCCTGCGTTTACAAACTTAGATATTCTCTTCGGGGTCATATAGGCTCTATGTGTTATGTATAACTGTATCTGCTGCAATCTGGCGTTTCTGGACACCTTCTTGTGGTATCCCATAGCACGCTCCCACATCCCATTGGTCATCTGTGCCCCCACCTCCGCTTCCCAGTCCAGCCTCAAATGAGTCAAATCCTTCCCCACCCGGGTCATCACCATCTCATACAATCTAGAGATCTCATGCCCTCCTTCTGATATGTCATATATTGTTCCCATTATGTCGTCTGGCTCCTCCGCCAGTACAGTCTCTGGCCAGGTTTTACGAATAATCTGCACTAGCCTAAGATTCGTGACATATTGGCCTCTATGCAAGCCTGCCTCTTCTCCCAGTTCTTCGAAATCCTTAAAGATCCCCTCTTGCCATACATCTCCCAATGTGACCAGCCCGACCGATTCTCAATAGGTCCTGATTATCATTCTGAGTTGGTTGTCTCCCCCAGCCAAGGCGACCAGCAGCACCTGTGGGGAACACGGGTACAGGTTCTCCATCAGTCGACATACTCTGCGCCACATCTTCCACCCAAGCAACAACATACCCGGGCGTTCTTTCATTTCCATTTTAGGCACCCAGAAAATCTCCTCTAAGTAAAACGGAGTGCAGTCCTGTCCAAACAGCCTAAATTCAGGAGTTACCTCATCAGAAAGCCATTTAGTTACATATTGCAACTGACCAGCTACATAATAGGCCTAAAAATTTGGCAGCTTAATGCCCCCTCTATCGTGGAAGTTCTGCAGCTTCCATAGCGCCACTCTATTGCGAGTGCCATGCCATAGGAAGTCTCTGCACATGCTATTCAGTTTGACAAAAAACTTTTTGGGTATCAAGTATGGTATATTACTGGAGAAATGTAACAGCCTGGGCAGGACCACCATTTTGAGCATCGCCCCCCGCCCCATCATGGCCAGCAGCAACTTCTCCCAAAACTTCATACTTGTTCGGATTTTTCCCACAGCCACCTCGGTATTATGCAAGTGCTCCTCCTCCACCGTATGGTACACATCTATTCCGAGGTAGTGGAAGGAATCAACCGCCCATGGTATGGACAACACCGGCAACCGCTCCAGAGGGGCTCCTCTGTAGCTCCCCAATGGGAACATGCTCGATTTTTGGGGGTTCACCGCTATGCCGGACAGTTCTGCATATCTTTCCATAACCTCTAGAATATATTGAAGATTTTCCTCCGGATATTTCAAGTATAGTAGTAAATCGTCAGCATACAAGGATATTAGATGTTTCTCTCCCCCTACCTCAATACCAACCATGTCATATTGTTGTCTGAGGTACACTGCCAGGGGCTCCAGGGCTAGAATGTATAACATCGGGGACCAGGGGCACCCTTGTCTGGTGCCCCTACTGAGTTGCCATTTCTCAGATATCAATGATCCTGTGCGCACCCTGGCCAGTGGTTCACTGTATAGTAATTTTGCCCACCTAACACAGCCCGGCCCCATCCCGTATTCTTCCAGGGCCTCCAGCAACCATGGCCACCTCACTGAGTCAAAAGCTTTGACTGCATCTAGGGACACCACCGCCATTTCCCCCTCGCTCCTGTTTCCCTCTTCAATCACCCGGTGGAGTCGCCTATGGTTGTGGGTTATATTTCTGCTGGGCACATAACCTGTCTGGTCCGGGTTTATCAGTTTGCTAATAACTCTACGCAGCCTATTGGCCAGGACCGCCGTCAATATCTTGCTATCCTGGTTCAACATTGACAAAGGCCTATAGGAGCCGCAGCTATGCCCCGGCTTGTTGGGCTTAGGAAGCGGCACAATTAACGCTTCTCTAAGCGATTCCGGCAGCCGGCCCATCTCAAAAGACTCATTGAGCATCTCTAGCATAGGGGGGAGTACTTCCTCTCTATATGTTTTATAAAACTCGCCAGGGAATCCGTCCGCGCCCGGGGTCTTACAGGTGGGTAGCTGCTTCACCACCTCCTCCAATTCCTCTAAGGTAATCGGTGCGTCTAGCTCCTCCCTTTCTTCAGCACTAATCTTAGGTAATTCCATGTCTTTTAGAGTTTCTCTAATCTCCTCTCCATTGTTCCCTCTTCTGTCCTCATATAATGTCCTATAATAGTCTAAGAATGCCTCGTTGACTCCCTCTTGGGTGTCAACCACCTCCCCGTCTTCTCTAGTTATCGTCCTGATCGGGGACCTGGGGGTTTCGCTCTTATATAACCACGCCAACAAGCGGCCAGTTTTATCCCCACCTGCATGTTGCCTCTCCAAATACTTCTTATAGTTAAGGTTGCAGAGCCTTTCCCAAAGCTCTGCACACCTCTGCTGAAGTTCAAGTACAAGTTCCGCATCCCCTCCCGCCCTGTTGCTTTCCCGTTCCAGTTTCTCTTCCGCTTCCTCTAGCTCCGTTAGGACCCCACCCTGTAGGCCTTTTGATTTAGCAATAGCAGCACCCCGCAATACCACCTTAAAGGCTTCCCAGAGCGTGCACGCTGAGTCCACGCTGCCTGTGTTTACCTCGAAGTACTGTGTGATCGCATCCCTGATATCTTCCCTGAAGACCGGGTCCCGGAGCGCCTCCGCCCAGAGGCGCCATGTCGGTATCCGTGCCCTGGGGCGTCGGTACTGCCAACTCAGAACCAGAGGCGAGTGGTCCAACAGGACCCTCGCTCTATAGTCTATTTGGGTGGTCTCTATCACCACATCTGGCGTGGCAAAAAAGTAATCAAGTCTCGTGTGCAGTTGCTGCGGAGCTGAGTAATGCGAGTACTGTGTTTCATTAGGGTGTTTCAGCCTCCAAACATCTGCCAACCCGAAGTCGTCTAGTAATGTCTGCAATACCCTGGCTGCTGGGGTGGGCCTATCAATCTTATCAGATCTGTCTGCCTTTGGGTTGAGCACGCAGTTGAAATCCCCTGCCCAGATAACCGCTCCTCCCATACACGCGCCCAGATGAGTACACAGGGTTCTAAAATATGCCGCAGTATTTTGGTTGGGGGCATACGTATTTATAATGCACACCTCTCTTTTCTCCACCAAAGCCTTTAATATGACCAACCTCCCATCCGTGTCCACCACTTCTTGTGTAAGTTGGAGCGGAACGTGCAGTGCCACCCAGACGAGCACTCCCCTAGCGTAGGCAGAATACGGAGAGCCTACTACAGTACCTCTCCACTTCTTCCCCACCAGTTCCAGTTTATGCCGGGTCAAATGTGTTTCCTGCAACAACGCAATATCAATCTTCTGTCTTTTCAAGTACATCATGATTTTGTTTCTCTTTAAGTAACTGTTGAGTCCCCTGACATTCCATGTTACGATCTTAAGGTCCCCCATGGCTCCTGAGTGTCCTTTTGCCTTTCGTGTAGCGAATCCCCCCTGCCCACGTGATACAGATACAGCTCTCCATCTTTACTTGTAGCTTCTTGTACCAGCTCAAACTGTCCATAACTATGTACACAACAAATTCACAACTTCCCTCCCCTCCCTCCACCCGTCCCTTCCCCAACACCACACACCCCAACTGCTGCCCAGCTCCATACTCTGAACTCAGGCACCCCCACATCTAGCCCTGCAAGCACCAAACAATGCACAGCGCTCAGTAGGGTGAAGTCGCCCTAATGGCCACTTAACTAAGATTATTGTGGGGTAAAGAGATCCGCTCTGTAAGGCTCCCATGACTTCAATAATAATTACAGTGCTCATAACATCTAGTGCAATAGTCTGACCTTCTCTACTGAAGGCTGTGCAAATGACTATATTCAAGTCCCACGGGTCCGTGCCGCGCCATCTTGTGGCACCTTCCTCGTGCATTACTCATCTCTTCCGTGCTCTCTCTCCGTCCGAACTTCTGACTCCTGGGGACATCCCTGCGCATCGAGCCATCCCATGGCATCCTCCGGGGTCTCAAAAAACAAAGCTTTGTGTTTATGTATAACTTTCAATTTTGCCGGATACAGTAACATGTATTTGTGGCCCGCCTCTCTGTCTCCTCTTTACCGTCCCAAAGTTCATGCGGCTACGCTGCACAGACAGGGTATAGTCCGGGTAGGCCGTGATGTTTGCCGCTCCTCGTATAATCGTTCCTCCCTTGCTGAAGTGGTCCAATATCCTCTCCCGGTCCCGGTAATGAACAATTTTGGCTATCACCGGCCTAGGCAGGTTTCCTGGCGGCGGCCTCCTTGTTAGAGCTCTATGTGCCCTTTCCACCGTAAATCCTTGAGATAGGGCTCCTCCGGGTATCTCTTGCAGTAGCATGGACTCAATAAACTCCGCGGGATCGTGGCCCTCCAATCCCTCTGGCAGGCCCACGATGCGGATGTTTCGTCGGGCACGTCCTTCCGCCTCCTCCGCTCTGCTCTCCAAGTTGCCCACTCTCTGTATCAGGGCATGCAATTCGGCCTTATGGGAGGCAAAATCTGCGGTATTCGGGCTAACTTACTTCACAAGGGACTCCGTGCGCTCCGCCAAGGCCCTGACACCCTGTCGGAGTAGATTAACATCCTCCTGCACCTCTCCGACCTTAAGGTCCAGTGCCGTTTTCATTTCAGTGACGGCTAATTCGAGTTTAGATTCCCAGGCTGCCTTTAGGTCTGCAATCGCAGCTAGGACTTCTTGGTTAGCGCCCGTTGTCGTCATGCTGCCTGCAGGCAGCTTATCCTTGCTCTTGGTATTGTCTTGACCAGGGGACGTCTTAGCGAAGTCGTCCAGGGTGGGCTGTTTCGCCTTCGGCCTCACCGTTCTATTCGACATGACCCAGAGGACCTGTGTTCTGCACAGATGACAACTGCGCACCCAGTACGCCTCTTTCGCTCGATCACCGTGCGGCCTGCTCCTTCCTTTGTTCGGGACATTGGTCGGCCATTTTGTGTCGTCTTTTGTCTCCGGCGCTCCTTATCCTTTCCGCACAGATCTCTGCCGCCATTCTTCCTACACCTTCCAAAAGTTCACTAAGCGTGGCTCAATCATTCACACACCGACATGTGTATTTTCAGCAGTCTTCGGCCCATCGTTGCGCACTTTTACGCCCGGATCATTTCAGGATCTCGGGAGCTCCTCCAGATCACGTCCTCCTACATGGCCCTCGTAGCCACGCCCCCCCCACACCATAAACCTTGATGTCATTTGGTAGGATAAATATAGCAACTTCACCACACATGTACACACTGCTTCCTGAACACATCCAGATTTCTGTGCATCGCTTTGTTCCAGAACTCTTCATCTTGCAGCTGATTCCAGACTTCTTTGCAGAATCCAAGCCTTAGCATTGCTGAACTCTTTTTAGCTAGACCCAAATTCAACCATCCCAAACTTAACAGAATTTAATTCTGATCCACTCTGGCTTGCTACCATTAAGGCTTCCCTGCTGAAACTTGCATCCTGCTAATCTGCCGTGTCCAGTGACCAGAAGGGCCAATTCATTCCAAATCCAGTTGAGGTGCTGTCCAAATTGACCAGAACCGCCCAGCTGACTGATCCCTCCAGAAGTGCCCTGCTGCTGGTAGAACCGATCCGATGGCCATAACCCTGACGGTCCAATCTTAATTACAGTGGACTGTAAGTATCAACAGGACTAACAGTGACCCATAGTATATTTGCCTTGTCTTATCCCAATCTCAACCCATCCCATCTTTAACTTCAGAACCTCTAATATTGTCAGAACTATTCTTGCGCTGATGTTTTCTCATTTGCCTCATTAAACCATAACCCATTAGTGATTCGGATTAAGTAAAGTAATTCCCATACAAAATGGAAACTAGAGTATCACACGTGAAGAGTTACGAGCGGCCATGAGTAACCGTGGAGATTCACGGGTGGCATTCTCTTTTTCATAGTCATTAATATAGTGTAAAAAAACCAATCTGTCATTTTTAAAACTGAATTTCTGCCTTTCTCTGTGGCTATTTTTCCAAAACGCCTGTTAGTAAAACTTCCATAACTTCTTCAATTTTATAGATAGAAACCTAATTTCAACTCTCACTGATACCTAAGACCCTTGGCTACATGCACAACCAAACCTGTATTTGACCCGTTTTAATCAAAAATCGCATGGTGAAAATTTGCCGCGAATTTACATCTTTACAAAAGTTCCCACATGTCTTTTTCCCATTCAAAGTGTTTCTTAAACTCCCATTATGATCTAAAGTGTGTACTGTTGCGTATCTTGCAGCTCATGTATGTTAGGACTTGTGCTTTCATAAGAATTTCTATCCATTTGAGCGTTTTTGCCTACTTTGTATTGTGTAGCATAAAAGTTTTTCCAAAAACGGTTTTCTCTCTTGTTTGGGGAGGGAAGATTGCATTCAAACTCTAGACATTGTCTTTCATTCCTGAATACCTGCTGCTTACTGACATCTGTGTAGGATTGCTCATTTGTGCCTTAAAGAACTTTGCAGGGGGAAATATTAACCTAAACGCTATCTGTTCACAAACCAAAACTGCTCTTTTTCCTGTGTTTTCTATTCTACATTATAAGTGAATTCAATTGCTTTACTTATTTTTGAATTGTATTGTCACTGCTTGGTGATTGCTGCTATACATCACCTGGCTACATACATCAAATATAGGCTTTCAAAAATGTAGGAAATGTAAGGCCTGTCTGTTTGCTGAGAATGTCTCCAGTTATGTTCACCCTATTTTGGCCAAAAGTATTCCCATCACATCGCGAATCACCTGTGACACTGAGTACGTTGTTTATGTGCTCGCGTGTCCATGTGGTAAGTGGTACGTTGGGAGTACCATAGGAAGACTTAAGCTGCGGATGTTGCAGCATATTCGAGCTATTAAAAATGTTGATGCATCATATCCTATGGCCTTACACTTTAAAGAAGTACATGATGGTAAGCTAGATGGCTTGACATATTTTGGCATTCACATTATAGCCAAACACCCCAGGGGTGGAAATAGAGAATTGGCACTGAGACAGTTGGAAACTAAATGCATTCTTGATCTTGACACGAAGAAACCAAGAGGTCATAACTTGGATGAAGAACTTCATACCTTTCTAGGGACCTAATGACAATACTTATCTTCCCTCAATGATGTTATCAAGAGTTATATAGTTGCTCTTCCCCCCCTTTTTTGGCATGTACAAAAGATAAACCTTCCATTCTGTCTTACCTACACCGCGGAAACCTGTACATGCCAGTGGTCCTTGTGCTTCCCCTTAGGGTTTGAGGTTATGTTTGATTCCGCACTGCTTTAATTTAGGGGCACCCCCCCTTTTTTGGGTTTATTATATAGATTATTCTATAGGGCTCATTTGAGTACGTATTCTTTCTCCCTACCCCTAGTACAGCAGAGGATATATTTTTGTTTTTAGAAATGTGATGTATTGTTTTTCATCATACCTTTTTCTAATTTTGTTTCATGAAAGTGCGCCTAGGTTTCATACATAATTGGGTATCCTTTATCCAGTCTCTGTTTTGTTATCCCCTTTCTTTTCTTGCCTTTTTATATATCTCGTTTGCACCTAACAAATGATTATCTGAATTGTAGACACATAATTATTATATGCTGTGCAAGTATGTTGCTTTCCACTATGCTGACTGTGTGAAATATTTTTAAAGATTAAATCTCTGGTTTAATGTGTATATTGAAATTAATTTTTTGCTATTTTGCACAAGTTGAATGTTTACGGGCACTATGCACTTTACATTAGGCACTTGGCACTTTATGCAAGACATGCACTTGGCACTTTACAGCAACAAGGCAACTAGCACTTTAGAGATCAGGACTAGTTCATTAGGAACCATGCTTTAAGGTTGGTGTAGTCCTATAATTTTGCATAGGGCAATACACCCAACTCTATTAAGTCACACAGCATATGTTTAATTGAGAATTGCATGTAACATTGTTTGTGTATTTCTTTGCCTACAATGAAATATAATAATGGGTCTTTCTAGCAAGACATTAAGCTATGGCAGTAAAATGACATATACACATGGGGTGTTGAATGAGTATATATCTTGGAGGTTGCTACTAATAGTTATGTAAGCGAAACGAGAATTATTATATGCATTTTGGGTTTTAACATGCTCTTAATATGTTTTTTCTCCCATTTGGAACGTGACGCACTAAGTGCTAATTATCCATTTGGTTATGTAAATTATATTATGTGAGATGCTCGATAACTGTCCATTTCGGTTTAACGACTGAGCAAGAGTTAATCATGCATGTTTTATCGCTGAGAAAGTGAATTCATATACTAAGTAGCATTTGAAATGTGCTCCAACATTGTGGTAATCACTGAGCTTCTTTATACATTCAAAGATGTCTGCCACTGAAATGCAATTCAACCACAGTGTTTGAAAGGGATACTTTCTATCTGACACAGAGATCAAAGAGACTAAGTACCCTTTTTAAAGTCACCTTGTTTATGTTTGCACTTTCTAACGTGATCAAGCGGTCTGTGTACCGTGAAACGCGTCGTTTTCTGGTTCTTTTTCCTTACCATGCTGACATAAAGAATAAAGCATTGTCAGTCTGGATTAACATTGATGTGTTTTTACCTCTTTGTAGAGAGCTACTCAGGCATTCTCTACTGTTCTTGGGAGTGCATTTCCGCTGACTTTTTTCCCGGTTCGATCCAGGATCTGGGAATTGTTTTTTTCTTCAAATATATATATATATTTCTGAGGCTTGTGGAATCTGCTTAGATCACATGCTGTGCATAGGCCGACATCTAGTGGAAGCTGCGGAGTATTACAGTTTGTTTTTCGAAACTTGAAAATGGGCGTCGACACAGGCGTGCCAGTAATACTATCCCTAGTGTGACGTCCACTGTACCCAAGATCCCTCACGCGTCTAGGATCCTCAGTTTTTTTCCGCCATACTGGTCGGAAGCATCTTGCGGAGTCCCCTGGCCTTAGCCATACTTTTACTATTATATTGCAATTTAAAATTATTTATTGACATCCTTCCCCACCCCAACGTCGACCATCGATCTCGACGACGGCTGGAGAAGACATCGACCGTCGGCTGCTGCACGACGGATCTGGGCCTCGGAAGGCCGCTGGCCTCGGCCCGGGCCTAGTAGGCCGCTGGCCTCGGCCCTGCAAGTAGGGAGAGTGGGGGGTGGTACATACTCTTCACTCTTGGTATATAGGTACATATATATTTCCTACACTTATCAGCCCGCTGCCTCAAGGTGCGTATGGAGGGTACCCCTTTCACATTCTGCCCCAAGTGCAATCGAAAAAACCCTTGGGTCGACAGGCACGCCGCGTGCAATCACTGCTTGCCGAGGGACCACCCCGAAGCGAACTGCAGAGCGTGTAGTAGGTTTAAACCTAAAACACTTAAGGACCGTTCGACAAAGCGTTGGGCCCACCACGCCAGGCAGGCAGCCATGGCAGCGGAGGGCGCCTTCAGCGATGGCAGCGACGCCGTACTTTCGGACGGCGAGGCCATTACGGCGTCGAAAGACTGCCGAGCGCAGGTCCCCGACCTCGGAAGGTTGTCCGGCAGGGCGGCTATGGGGAAGACCCCCGGCGACGCAAGCGCTACACCTACACACACTAAGCACACTAAGTCCAACCGAACCTCGACGACGTCGACTTCTCGGAAAGAGGCACGGATAGAACGGTCCGACTCGGTGTCCTCTGGGCGCTCTCGATCGAGATCGCCTCATGACGCAAGGCAATCATCCACTCTTGCCAAGAGTGCCTCGCTCCCTATATTAACGGAAGTTCCATCGTCGGAAGACGAAGACGACTTCCACCCCCAGGCTGCGCTCCAAGAGACCGAGAGCGCAGTTAACACCAGCGAGGCCCCACGCTCCAAACAGAATACCTCTCCCGACCCTCGGCGCCAGGCGTCGAAAGTCTCTGGGGCCTCTAAGGGGCAGAGAAAACATTTTTCCACGCAAGGGGAGGGAGGGAAACAGCGGAAAGCTCAGCCTTCCACTCCTGTAAGACCATCCTTCCACCCCAAGCAGACAGATAAACATAAATCTACTGGGACAGCAACATCCAGCAAGGGTACCCTTGATAAGTCCTCTAAGTTGCCTACTAAAGCCATACCCTGTTCCAAAGAATGGTCCAGTGAGGACATAGACAGGGTCATGTCAAGAATGTCTTCCTTAGCTGATTTTTATGACAAAAACCCAGAACATTTCCTTTCGTATGACCCTCAAGGGGCCACACCCTCAGGCTCCTCTGATCCTATCCCCCTAAGTAAAAAGGCCCGGGTCGAAAGACCTGACCCCTTCGAGGTGCAGCCTTACTCTACTCCATACTCTACTCCACACCCCAGATACCAAGGACAACCTTTCCCTGAAGGGGACCAGGAGTTTTCAATTATGGAGGAACGAACCGGGTCTGAATACTATGCGGAGGATGAGGACCTGGAGGAGGTAGAAGATGAGGAAATTTACAGAGTAGATTCCCCGGTAGAGAGCGAAGCCCCAGTTACCGACTCGCCAGTTGATAACCAGCCCCTCCTTAATGAAGTTCTTGCTCGCGCAGCAGAACATTTTCACATCGACACCCACGGTGTACAGGAGGAAAGGGACTTCGCAGAAGAGTTGGTGGGAGAGAGGAGGCCGGTCGCTCAGACCATCCCTATCCTTAAATCCATCCAACGTAGAATCGATCCATCCCTGGTGAATCCTAACCTCACCAGAGCCGTCAACCCCAGAGTCGAAAAACTTTTTCGGGCAGCCCAGTCTGACCCTCTTTATATAAGAGGTCATCTTAAACCAGACTCCCTAGTGGTTACCAACACTCGGAAGAGGGCTGGGACACCCTTATCGTCGTCGGAAGCTCCTCCCGACAAGGAGAGCAGAAGACTGTACGGGTTTGGCAGGAAGGTAGCCTCAACGTCCGCCTACCAAGCAAGGATTGCTAACTCCACCACCCTGTTGGCAAGTTACAACTGCCATCAATGGGAAGAGGTCGCGGCGCTCATAGCCTCTGCTCCTGAACCGTTAAAGGGCCAGTGTGCTCGGATCTCGGCAGAAGGGAGAGCCGTGTCTGGTTGCATTTTAAAAGCAACTTTCGACGCTGCAGACAACGCAGGAAGATTGATAGCAGAAGGTACTGTTATCAAGAGACATGCGTGGTTACGGCAGTCGGGGTTCAAGACAGAAACACAGGCGTCATTAATAGACAAGCCGGTGGAACCAGATCTATTGTTTGGGAAAGCGGTCGAAGACGCACTTAAAAATGCCAAGGACGAGTACGAGACTCTCAAATCCCTTGGCCAGCTTACCAACAAACCCCCGAACCAGAGGGGGAACAATAATTTTCGTCGCCCACGCGGCCAAAATTCACATAGAGGCAACTACGCCCAAGGACAGGGTACACAATGGAACAACAACCAGCAGTCTACCCAAAGTTACAGTAAAGGTAACAAGAGAGGTCGTGGAAGAGGCAGAGGCAGCCCCAACAAGGGAGGTGGCACGCCTCCGCCAAAGCAGTGACGCTCAGTTCAGGGTCCCTTCTCACGCAACCCCAGTAGGGGGACGCATTTCCAACTTCACCCAGGCTTGGGAAGGGATCACCTCAGACAGATGGGTGCTGTCAACAGTGTCCGCAGGATATTGTATAGAATTACTGCAGCGTCCCCGGAACCACCCTCCACGACAAAGAATACACTCCTTAGAACATCAGAAGATCCTTCTCGAGGAGATCGCCATTCTGCTAGAAAAGGACGCGATAGAACTCGTCCCAGGACACCAGGTAAACAAGGGTATCTATTCAACTTACTTCCTTGTGCCAAAGAAAGATTTGACAATGCGCCCAGTATTGGACTTACGGCCTGCCAACAAGTATGTCAAGCCCCAAAAATTCCGTATGACCACGCTACAAGAGGTAATCCCCCTCCTAAAAAAGGGGGATTACATGGCAACCTTGGATATGAAAGATGCCTATTTTCATATTTCCATGCTCCCAGCGCACAGAAAATACTTGCGCTTCAAGGTGGACAGTCGCCACTACCAATTCAAGGTACTGCCCTTCGGGATAGCTTCAGCACCAAGGGTATTCACCAAGGTACTGGCGGTGGCAGCTGCACACCTACGCAGGGAGGCAATCCCTGTATACCCTTATCTGGACGACTGGCTCATAACGGGGGAAACCCCAGGAATTTGCAGGTCAAACATTCAGAGGACTATCGACCTCCTCCACGAATTAGGCTTCTCTATCAACGAGAAGAAGTCAAGTCTGGTGCCAAGCACCTCAAAACAGTTCCTAGGAGCAATCCTAGATACTCAGAAAGGGTTGACCTTCCCTTCGGAAGAGAGAATTCGGAATATACTACTGCAAATTCCACATTATCAGTCAGGTCAACAAATAACGGTACGCAAAGCAATGCGGTTACTGGGCATGATGGCGTCATGCATTTACCTGGTCCCCCACGCGCGTCTGCGCATGCGTCCCATGCAGGAATGGTTGGCGAAACAGTGGTCTCAGGCAAGTGGTCAGTGGGACGATCTAGTGGTCGTTTCGCCAACACTCGTACAGAGCTTACACTGGTGGACAAGAGAGAATCTCGCAGGGGGAAAACCCTTTTACGATCCCGAAGTACAGGCAGTGGTGACTACAGATGCATGCCTGACTGGGTGGGGAGCTCACCATCTCCACCACACAGCTCAGGGTCTCTGGTCTCACTCAGTAGCCAAGAACCACATCAACCTGCTAGAGCTTCTGGCAGTATTCCGAGCGCTTCAGGCGTTCGAGCCCCATCTGCTAAACTTGTCGGTGCAGATCCAGACGGACAGCACGACAGCCATGTTCTATCTGAACAAACAAGGAGGGACTCGTTCGCCAAATCTGTCCAAGCTTGCCCAGAAAATCTGGATATGGGCACTCAGACGGAACATCTTCCTGTCATCACAACATGTTCCAGGGGAGCTCAATTCCCTAGCGGATGCCCTAAGCAGAGACTCCCTCCCAAAAGAACACGATTGGGTCCTTCACAGAGATAGCGTAGAAGATCTCTTCTCTCAGTGGGGTTTCCCCACTATAGACCTATTCGCCACAAGCGGAAACAAACAATGCCCAGGATTTGCATCCAGGTTCCCCCAGCCAGACTCCCAAGGGAACGCCCTGTGGATGAACTGGTCAGGGATGTTTGCGTACGCTTTTCCACCAACTCCTCTCATCAGGAAGGTGGTGTACAAGATGAACAAGGAATCGATGACGCTCATCCTAGTTGCTCCCATGTGGGCGAGACAACCATGGTTTCCACACCTACGCAGGATGGCGGTGTGCGAGCCCATCAAACTCCCAGCCTGGTACAACCTACTGTCCCAGCAACAAGGTCAAACAGTGCACCAGGAACCCAACTCAATGAACCTGGCAGCATGGCTCCTGAGGTCATAGAGTTTGGGCATCTCAATTTACCACAGAGGTGTATGGACATCCTAAAAGAATCCAGGAAACCAAACACAAGGCACTGTTACTTTGACAAGTGGAAGAGATTCGTTATTTGGTGCCAGAATAAACAAATCAACCCAGTTGACTGCACTCCTTCCAACGTTGTAACATACATGCTCCACCTGCTGGACCCAGGTTTGGTTTTTATCTCTCTGAAAGTACACCTGGCAGCCCTCTCGGCTTACACCACATCCCATAACAAAGTATCGTGGTGGAAAGTACCAGTAGTTAAAGCCTTCATGGAAGGAGTAAAGAGACTTCACCCTCCTATTTCGAACCCACCGCCAGGATTGGGACCTCAATGTGGTGCTAGCTAAGCTCATGGGCCCCCCTTTCGAACCCATGCATAAAAGTAGTCTCAAACACCTGACTTATAAAACGGCCTTCTTAGTAGCCATTACCTCTATAAGAAGGGTCAGTGAAATTCAGGCTCTGTCAGTGCAGGATCCTTTCTTTACTATCCACAAGGACAAACTGGTTTTACGCACACACCCTAGGTTCTCACCTAAATTTATATCTAAGTTCCATGTAAACCAGTCCATCGAGCTTCCGGCTTTCTTCCAAAACCCGCAAAGCTCAGCTGAGGTGAAACTACACACCCTTGATGTGCGTAGGGCGGTCCTCTACTATGTAAATAAAACCAGACCGCTAAGGAAAACAGATCAACTGTTTGTCTCCGTAGCTACAGGCAGAGAGGGGGATCGCGTCTCTAAAGGTGCGATCTCGAAGTGGATTATCAACTGTATACAGCTGTGTTACTCTCTTTCTGAAAAAACTCTGCCTGTTACGCCAAGGGCCCATTCTACTAGAGGCATTGGGGCCACTCTGGCTTTCATTGCAAATGTTCCCCTCGACACCATTTGCAAAGCAGCTACTTGGAGCTCTATTCACACTTTTACTCAGCATTACTGCATTGACACTCATTCCAAGACAGATACACAAGTGGGACAAGCGGTTCTAAGACACCTGTTTGCTCATGACCCTTCTCACATCCCACCTCCTTCTTCTGGTACTGCTCGCTAATCTATGCACAGCATGTGATCTAAGCAGATTCCACAAGCCTCAGAAGGGATACATTACTCACCGTAATCGTATTTCTGATGCTTGTATCTGCTTAGATTCACATGCGACCCACCCTTCCTCCCCTCCGAGAGAAGGCGCATGATTGCTTGTAGTCTTACCTTTCTGTCTATCTGCTTGGATTATCTGTACTCGCGCTACTCCTCATGCTTCCTCATGTCAGAAAAAATACAATCTGAGGATCCTAGACGCGTGAGGGATCTTGGGTACAGTGGACGTCACACTAGGGATAGTATTACTGGCACGCCTGTGTCGACGCCCATTTTCAAGTTTCGAAAAACAAACTGTAATACTCCGCAGCTTCCACTAGATGTCGGCCTATGCACAGCATGTGAATCTAAGCAGATACAAGCATCAGAAATACGATTACGGTGAGTAATGTATCCCATATATATATATATTTCTGATGCTTGTTAATCTGCTTCGAATCACATGCTGTGCATATGGTCTGACATCCAGTGGTAACTGCAGAGTATTGCATCTTGTCTTTCGGGGACCGAAAGGGGACGTCGACATAGGCATGTCTGTAACACTATCCCTATCGTGACGTGTAGTGTACCCAAAATCCCTCACGTGCCGAGGTCCCTCAGATTGTTTTTTTCCGCCCAGATAACTGGTCGCCCTTAGCAGAGCTCTTACTAGAGACATTGTTTATCTTATTACCCGTGTAATTACTTCGCCCAAAGAACATCTTCGACAGAAGACTTCGGGGGATTCGTCTGCGGCTGTGGATTTCGGCTCCTAAGATCCGGCGGCCGGATTTTCCACGTGGTCGGGCCGACCTATATAGTAGGGAGAGTGGGGTCGAGGTGGCCATATTGTCAAAGTATGTCTTTCCTCCTTTCCCCTCTATTCCCTTCTGGTCTGGTCATCCTTCCCTTCAGCTATGGAAAGGACTCCTTTTAGATTCTGCCCTAAGTGTAGAGTCAGATATCCTTGGAAGGACGAACACAGCACGTGTAACGCACGTCTTCCCCCTAAAGCACGACGAGAAGCAGTGTGCGGCGTGCAAGCTCCTTCGGCCTAAGACTCTTGGGGAGTGCTGTTTAAAGCAGTGGGCTGTGTACGGTATGTCACGCGTGGAACCCCCTTCCCCCACCCCCTGAAAGTGACAGGGGTACTTCGGATGACCAAAAATCCGTTACGGATGTTATAGACCATGAGGCTGATGCTTTTAGGTCCGCCGCGCCCGTCCCTGACCCCTTGAGGCTTGGCTCTGGTCTTGCTACGAGGACAACACCCGGCGACAGCGGCATACAAGCGCATCGCACTAAGCACACAACCCCTACACCGATTTCGACGTCTTTGTCGAAAAAGGCCAAAGCGCCAACAGGGCCGCCGAAAACTTCGCCGGTTCCCTCGGATCGTTCAGATCCAAAGCCTTCCCCGCATCCACAGCAGCGTCTTGCGACTGGGCTCTCTAAGTCAATTAATGGCGCTACTTTGAAAACTACACGCGTTGAAGCACGGGAGCCCGACGCTTCGACAGTCTCTAAGGCCGCGGTAGGCCCGAAAACTACGGCTAGGCCTCTACCCGAAAAACCTACCGCTAGGCCCTGTAGCGCCACGGAAGGTACTGCACCTGCCGATAAATCATCGGAGCCATTGTCTCACTACGATTTGGCATCTATCGTAAGCAGCATCGAAAGAATTACGGCGGCAGTGGATCTTACACCGGTTCTGCCTAAGGTTATGGGACAAGCCGCGGAAAATGTTTAGACGGATTGGGTTCCCGATTCTGAGGACGCTTACGAAGATAGTCGAGAGCCTCTCTCCGACACCCTAAGGGACTCCTTTCGATGCTGTAGAGCGGAGAACGTAGTTTCACCTTGTGCCGGCCCGTTTGGGTCCTCTAAATGGACTACAGAAAAATTCGAAAGGGTGTATGGATCGGCTGGAGCAGATTATCCGTTTTTCTGATCATCCTCCCCCCGAAAAAGGCTTGGGTAGACCCTAACCTTCAGATTTTCCAACAGGAAGACGTGGTCCAGATGGACACATATAGAGACATTTATGATGCAGAAGAAGCTGCTTTTCTGCAAAACTATGAGGAAGAACAGGATACTGCGGACAACTGGGAGGAAACCCAGCAGGAAGGTCAGGACCCATGGACACAGCAATATCAGGACTCTGATGTTTTGTGCCTAGACTCTCCTTCGTCCACCCCAGCTCGCCAGGCCTCTCCAGTTTCCAGGCAACATGAGCATCAGGCAGAGGTGTTACTAAAAAAAAAAGGCCCAAAATCCAAAGAAGAATACTGAGATGGAACATAAGATCCCAGAGCTTACTAGAAGTTCTTCTTGTGAGAGTCTTCTCGAGGTAGAACTGACTACACACACAGCGAGCTACGCACAATCGATCCTACCTAGAGGGTGTGTCCAAAGACCAAAGATAAAGGTGCTATTGGCACTATGAAAGAGGAACTGAAATCACGAATTTATAGAACTTTTGGAAGCAAATGGTATCATTGGCCCTAAAGATGGACTGGCGTAAAGTCTGAAACGCGTTGGCAATACATTGAAATATCCTGATGCTATTTTGGATTGGTGACTTTGAACCAAAGAACTTTATCATATTATTTGATTTTGTTATTATCACATACAGGGAAAAGGGACTTTGCAAATGCAAATTTATGTGCAAATCTATGTGTGAAACAAAACACAAATTGTGAATGTACTAAAACAAATTTTGTGAGACAAACCAACTATGGTGGGGCTTTGATTATGTTCACTAAAAAAGGTTTTGTAAAATTATACACTTTGGTTGATTAAAATAACCCACTTAGGGTTTTCTGACTCTCTATGGTGTAAATTATTGTATGAAGGAATTGTTCGTTACATTTTGTGAACTGAATTAAGTGCATTACAAACAATTAGTTGTCAATCTATAAGTTAACTAGAGGGTATACACCTATCTTAACTTCATTGAACATTTGTATTTTGAAATCCTAAAATAAGCCTTTATAATAATACGCTAAACTTTGAACAGCAAGCAGTGGGATCTGTATTAGACCCCACATGCCGGCAACATTAATGTTTTTGGGATTGAACTCCCCTTGGAGTGCACTAAGGGTTGGCATGTAGCAATACATGCCCTCTTCCCTAGTCTTTCTCCTGTGGACGACCAGATGGCATTCAACACCATGTCGAAAAAAGCAGCTGAATACTTTCCACCCAAGAGGCGGTACCTGAGCAGGATTTTGTGGAGGATATCATTAAGGAGAAACCTCCAGCAAGCCAATCCCTCCCCCTCCTTAACGCTGTTAAGAGAAGGGTAGCACCCTCTTTGGTGACGCCAGCTCAAACACGGGCTGTGAACCCAAGCGTCGAAAAAGTATTTCGTCCTTCCCCTTCCAACCCTCTCTACATCAAGGGACACACCATCTCAGATTCACTGGTAGTGCCTACCACTCAAAGGAGGGCAGGAGTACCCCTTGCCATGGGGGAATCACCGCTGGACAAGGAATCTAAGCGGCTGTATGCCCTTGGCAAACGTGTCACGTCAGCGGCTGCATACACTATACTGGTTGCTAATAATACAACTCTGTTAGCACGTTATGCTGATGCCCAATGGAACTTGATCCAGGAAGGCCTCCAAGAGGTCCCCGAACCCGCCAAGTCAAAGCTTCTCTCCATTATAATGGAAGGAAGACCAGTTAATCAGAATGTGGTCAAGAACACCCTGGATACTGCGGTAACTGCAGGCAGGTCGCTTGCTCAAGGGACCCTTCTGAAAAGACACGCTTGGTTGCGTACATCAGGATTCAAACCTGAGACTCAGGCCTCCCTCAATAAACCCATCGAGGAGACCAACCTCTTCGGGAAAGCGGTAGACGAGGCTTTGGAAACATCCAAGAAGGAGTATGAGACTCTAAAGTCCTTGCAACAAATTACGCAGAAACCCTCCTCCCAGAGGTGTAATAACTCTCGGCGGTCCTTTCGAATGCAGGCCTGTGCTGGTCAAAGCAACTACGGCACGGGTAGCTTCAACACAGGACAAACATCTGGAAGCCACACTTACTATCCTTCAAGGGGTCAGAAACGAGGAAAAGGTAGAGGCAGAGGCCCCAATCCCAGAGGAGGCACAGCCTCTGGTCAGAAATGACCACCAAGTCCAGATCCCCTCCTATGTCACCCCGGTCGGGGGGCGATTAACATCTTTCCTCATGGCATGGGAGGGGATAACTTCAGACCAGCGGGTTTTAAAGACTGTCGCCCACGGGTACTGCGTGGAATTCGCCCAACCTCCACAGTTCAGACCGCCGCGCTCACAGCGCCTTTCACCGGACCATCTAGAGATCCTGATCCAAAAGGTGGAAGCACTGCTGGGAAAGGACGCCATAGAAGCCGTCCCTATTCTTCAGGTAAACAAGGGTATTTATTCAGTGTACTTCCTTGTACCCAAAAAGGATCTGACCATGCGCCCTGTTCTAGACCTGTGCCCAGTGAACAAGTTTATAAAACCCCAGAAGTTTTGCATGGTAACACTGCAGGAGGTGATCCCCTTGCTGAAACGAGGGGATTTCATGGCAACATTGGACATGAAAGATGCATACTTTCATATTACAATGTTGCCAGCGCACAGGAAATATCTAAGGTTCATGATCCAAGACAAGCATTATCAATGCAAAGTACTCCCCTTCGGCATCGCCTCAGCGCCAAGGTTGTTTACCAAGGTCCTCGCAGTGGCAGCAGCACACCTGCGCAGACTATTAGTCCCAGTTTACCCTTACCTCGATGACTGGCTCATCATAGGGGCCTCGTTCGACGCTTGTTTTTTTCGAACACCCAAAAAACAGTAGATCTCCTCCTCAGCCTGGGTTTCTCAATCAACGAAAAGAAATCCAGTTTAGTCCCAAGCCAAATAAAACAATTTCTGGGAGCTCTAATTCGGACGGTAGACGGTCTCGTCTTCCCCTCCAACGAGAGGGTTCACAACATGCTTTTTCAGATCGCTCAATATGTAGGCAGTCGGGAGGTGACGGTGCGCAAGGCCATGCGCTTGCTGGGAATGATGGCATCCTGCATATACTTGGTACCCCACGCGCGGCTGCGCATGCGTCCCATGAAAGAGTGGCTCAACAGCCAGTGGTGTCAGGCCAGCGGACAACGGGAAGATCTGGTAGTTGTCTCGCCAGCCCTCGTTCTCTCTGCAGTGGTGGTCAAGTGAAAACCTCTTGAAGGGGAAGACCTTCACCACCCTGCAGTGGAAGCCACTCTCACGACGGACGCATCGCTCATGGGATGGGGAGCTCTTCTGCTTCAACAGACAGCGCACAGAGTTTGGTCTCCTGAAGTAGCGTACAACCATATAAACTTACTGGAGTGATAGCGGTGTTCAAGGCTTTGAAAGCCTTTCAGGTGCAACTGCAAGGGAAGACAGTGTTGATTCTAACAGACAGCCCTACAGCGATGTACTACCTGAACAAACAGAGGGGCACTCACTCTCCAGGGCTATCCAAGCTGTCCCAAAACATTTGGATATGGGCTCTCAAACACAAGATGTTTATGTTGTCCCAACATGTTCCAGGGGAACTCAATCTTCTGGCAGACGTACTCAGCAGAGATTTCCCTTTGCCCGAAGAATAAGAGTGGCGGCTGCACGAAGACATTGTGTCCAACATCTTCGCAGAATGGGGTTTCCCAGAGATCGACCTTTTTGCTACTCAGAACACCCAATGCCAAGAATACGCCTCCAGGTACCCCCAGAACCGATCCAAGGGGAACGGTCTCTGGATAACATGGTCGGGGAAATTTGTCTACGCTTTTCCCCCCCGCGACTCCCCTTCTCAACAAGATAGTGCACAAGATGAACCAGTTACCATGATACTGGTGGCCCCCATGTGGGCCCGCCAACCCTGGTTCGCTCACCTGATGGAAATGTCCCTCTCCCCACCAGTCAAACTACCCTGTCCGTACAACATGTTGTCTCAGGACAGGGGAGAGACCCTACACCCATGCCCACAAACTCTGAACTTGGTGGCCTGGCTCCTGAAGTCATAGAGTTTGGGCACCTGCAACTCCCTCAGAGGTGCATAGACATACTCAGAGAAGCGAGAAAGCCTAATACACGTTATTGCTATGACAGCAAATGGAAACGTTTTGTTATCTGGTGCAACTCCAAGGGCGTCATTCCCATCGACTGTTTACCCTCACGCATTGTGCTGTATCTAACCCATCTGTTAGACACTGGGTTGGTCTTCAGTTCCCTAAAGATTCATCTGGCTGCTCTATTAGCCTACACCACACCACAACTAAAAGTATTGTGGTGGAAAATACCAGTGATTAAAGCCGTTATGGAAGGGGTTAAGAGGATTTACCCTCCCATTTCTCATCCAGCCCTGGGATGGGATCTGAATCTGATTTTTACCCGGCTCATCCCCCTTTGTGCCTATGCATAAAGCAGGTCTAAAAGACCTGACTAATAACACAGCCTTCCTAGTGGCTATCACTTCTATCAGAAGGGTTCGCAAACTACAGGCTTTCTGTCCCAGACCCCTTTTGTCACAGTCCATAAAGATAAGGTAGTTCTGCGCACACACCCCAGGTTTGCGCCTAAATTCATCTCCAAGTTCCATGTGAACCAATCTATCGAACTACCTACTTTCTTCCAGAACCCTACTACCATGGCCGAAAGAAGCCTTCACACGCTAGACGGGCACAGGGCAGTCATGTTTGACCTGGAAAGAACTAAACCACTTAGGAAAACGAAACAATTCTTCGTTTCAGTGGCAGCTGGTAGAGAAGGGGATCCTGTTTCTAAATAAGCTATCTCAAGGTGGATTGTCAAATGCATCACACTGTTTCTCTCTTGCTAAGAGAGAACAGCCCTTCAAGCCTAGAGCACATTCTACTAGGGGGGGGCACTGGGGCATCCATAGCATTCATTGCAAATGTTCCTCTTGAGTCCATTTGCAAAGCGTCAACCTGGAGTTCTCTACACACCTTTGCAAAACACTATTGCCTAGACACTCATTCTAGGTCTGATTCTCAGGTGGGACAAGCAGTATTAAGAGATATTTTCTCTACTGTTCCTTCTCACAACCCACCTCCAACTCTGGGTACTGCTTGCTAGTCTATGCACAGCATGTGATTCTAAGCAGATTAACAAGCATCAGAAGACATGCATTACTCACGGTAATAGCATTTCTGATGATTGTATCTGCTTAGATTCACATGAACCCTCCCTACTCGCCACCCCCCCCCCCCCAACCCACCCCCTTCCGGTTTGGAAGGAACATAGACGTCTTACTACTTTCTCTCTCTTTCACGTACTCGCTCACTATAGCCTTGGGCCCCCTCATGGAAGAAAAAGTACAATCAGAGGGACCTCGGCGCGTGAGGGTTTTTGGGTACACTACACGATAGGGATAGTGTTACAGACACGCCTATGCCGGCGTCCCATTTCGGTCCCCGAAAGACGAGATGCAATACTCCGCGGTTACCACTGGATGTCGGATCATATGCACAGCATGTGAATCTAAGCAGATACAATCATCAGAAATGCTATTACGGTGAGTAATGCATGTCTTATGTCCGTGATGGATCTGGCGGACAGTTTAAGGCAAGTTCTTTGCACCTTGCATTATATTTGGTTTGTCATTTGTAGTTTCTTGGTTGAGCAAGATTTCCACGTGAAGGCCACGAGGTTGTGATTGCTTGCTACCTCAAACAAAACAGCTTGGGATGCTAGTGACCTTGTTCAAAAAGTGTGGTCTATGTCTGCGTAGGAGTTGTCCCTTTCCCACATTGGGACCCGGGCTAGATGGCAAAATAGGTCTCTTGAGAACATCAGATCTGACCACTTTGCTCCTCTTTTCTCTTTGGAGTTTAGGAAGCCTCCACGTTGTCTTGTCTTCATGACGGCATGTTGCGTTTAAATCTCTGCATATGATCACGTAGGAAACCTGATGTTCCATATAGGCTTCGTCAATGGCCTCTTCAATCATGGAGAGAAAGGTTTTGTCGTCCATGGTTTGTGGGTTCCAGTAAGTATTAATAATGATCATAGGGGTTGATGAGATCTTATCTGTTTCGCTTCTGTATCGTTCCCAGCGTAATAAGGTAGCCAGTAGGTACAGGTTTGTAATCAGCATTCTTTGAGGTTGCAGCCCGCTTCCCGAGCGTATCGCTGTAATTAAACCTGAAAACAGACGCCCTTGGGCCCCTTTGTTTGCCGGGACAAAGAATAAGTTGTAGCCATCCATCGCAGGTTTGTCCTTCATCCAAGAGTCCTGTATGCAAAGTATGTCGAAGATTCCCAGATTTAAGCCGCCTTCCTTAGTAAGATGGTGGAAGCTCTGTGTGTTCCAGGACCCCAGACTCCGCACCCCTGACACTGGATTTTGTCGTGTAGTTATGTCTTCTATTCCAGAACCAGTGGGAGGCCAGACGCATTGCTCCTGTTTCCGATTAGCAGTTAGCTCCTTCGGGAGCCAGGACCAGAGCTGAAGAAGGGGGGCCTGCTTTGAATTTTCTTGAGGTGTGATCTTGTCAATTTGAGGGACTTGCACTATGGTTCGCTGGATTTTATCCAACGGGCCTTGCGGGAATCTGCCTATCCCCAGGGGGTCCTTGTAAGTTACCCTCTCGATGATCTTATCCCCCGTACGGTGTTTACTGGGTGCGGACCCAGGGCCCAGACGGGAGCTGGTTGTTGTTTCCCCGGGAAAGGCATCGACTGCCCTTTTGGTCCGTTTTTCTTGAGCGTTACCTGCATCAGTCTTCTTCGACGTAGATTTGTGGTGGCTGTATTCTGAGTTTATGTGGCGTTAGTCTCTTTGCCTTGCGTCCCCATAGGGTGCCGTTGCGGAAGAGGGAGAGCCTCTGTCGACTATTTCTAGAAGATCAAATCCCATTCACAAAGTTTTCCACTGCCTCGCCAATCATAGTCTTCACTACAGATGAGGTTATGTGGAGATATGCAGTAGCTTTTGATCCTTCGTGTATTGGCTCAACCAGTTTGAGGTCCTCAGTTCTTAGCAAACACAGATTAGGAATACATTGAAGCAAGTCGAGGCCTGATCTTCGATTTAAGATAATGTATTCCTTGTCAAGGAGTTGTTCCAGCTTGAACGTCCGTTTTGTTTTAGGTAGATTGCGGTTGCTTTGGTTTGGTGGGAGCTCGTTTTGGCTAGATGGTTACTCTGCTGGTGCCTGGACGAGTTGGAGGGCCGACAGTCGAGGGTAAACTGTGGACTCTTTTTCTCTTTTCAGTTCATGCCTCGATGAGCAGTGCCTCTCAGCCTTGTATCTATCGTCCGAATAGGCCTGTTGTAAGTACCGATCTCTAGCTTCTGGCCTGGACCACCTTGACGCGTGTTGAGGAGACAGCCGCTTTGCTACCAGGCCCCAGGTGGGTTTGGCGATTAGTTTCTTACAGTGGTTCTCCAGGGTCTGAAAGTGTGCGGTTTCTTCCGGGCTGTATGCCACGTTTGGGGTAGTTCTGGAAGGTCTGGGTAAGTTGTCGTCCTGATCGATAACTCCTCCATCAATAATCGCTGGTTGTGGTTCTTGAACCTCTTCCTCAGAATGGAGTTGTTCGCTTAGATTAATTAGATCGACTGCCATAAAGTCTTCAGCAGATCTTGGGGATTGTGGGGGCTGCTGTGTTCCCTCACTTTTTTTTTTCTAGGGTTTTTCGTCCCACCCTTGTTTGCACTAGTTTCACTGCCTGGGGCGCTTTCCGAAGTTTTTGAAGAAGATAGCCAGTTTTGAGCCCCCTCCTCCCTCTATATTAGAGTGTTCCTCGTCGGAGAGAGAGGGCTGTGTTCTTACTGTTTGGTCCTTTGATTTCAAAGCGTCAAAGATTGCAAAGTCTTTGTTGGTAGATTCTTTAGAAGCCATGTTGGTGCTAGGTGTTTCAGGCAGAGCTGGCAAAATGAGGATCACCTCATTGTTGATTGCTCTGTTGGTGCGTCCTCCCTCAGGCTTTTTCCGTTTGTTTAGGGACAAATGTCCCTTCATGCTATTTTTCCCTTTGTTTGCGAAGTCGGCAGCTGGGCCTCCGGGACAAATGAAGTCTGGGTGCTTGTTTCATGAGTTGTAGGGGGCTTGTTTCTGGCAGGGTCAGGAGGTTCAGTTTCTGCTTGAATTATCTCTTTGGAGGGATCACGGACATCCGACCCCACATTTACCAGGCGTGTATTCATGGCATTTATATAGCCTTCTAGGAAGATTAGTTTGCTGTTCATCATTGCTGAGATTGATGTGTGGTCTTTCAGAGTGTCAATGATAGACTCATACAGTTTGCAAAAAGGAACGAGGGCGATAGTTACCACAGACATTAGACAGGAGATCGGATTTCTTTCCTGGCAAGTCTTTTAGTGTATTAGATGGTTGCTCGCTCAGCTGTCTGTTTCTAGGTGGAGAGTAGTGGGATCGAGGTGCCCTAGGAGTTTTCAGTACTGGGGATGACCCCGGTCCCAAAGCAGTGTCTGGGAGAAAAAGACCACCAGTTTCAGAATGCGATCTTAAGGTCTTTCCGACCGTTGCAAGAGTGTGCTCTAGATGGTTAGGCGGTGGCAGATGTTCGCCCACATATCCAAAGTGCATGTCAGCTTGAGGCCAGGGGCGGGGGGGAGGGGACTGTTTTCCTTTGAGCTGTCTTTTTAGGAGGTGGCAATACATTTGGAGGTTTCTTTAGGGCTTCCCCTCCCGACCCACCGCCCACCTGCTTTGGCATCCCCTCTACTCCCGAACTGACTGGAGCTGGTTTAGGGATTGATTGAGAACCGGACAAGTCAAGAGGGTGAATGGTAGGCGGAGAGGCGGGGGAAGTATCTTGTGAAGAGGAAGAGTTGCCCAAAGTCGCGGTCAAAGGCGCCACCCCTGGTTTTTTGGTTGCTACCCCTTTCCTCTTCAGCCTGCAGAGAAGATTTAGTTGTCTGCGCTGGGGTTTTCGAAGGAGGGCACAGCGACCCAAAGTGCCACCTGATCGAGGGGGAATAGAAGTCCAAGCCCCCGGACCTGGAAGACGCAGCAGGAGTCGCACTGCCACCTTGTAATGAAGCTTCAGGGAGATCTTGTGGAGAAGGTGTCTGATCTAGAACCACACTCCAAATTTCTGCGTCCGATTCTCTGGTTCTGGGTGCTTTCTTTTTGATTGTTTGGCAAAGAAGTTAATTGGAGATGTTGATGGCAGAGAGCTCCGTGCCTCTCATTTCATTAAGGCCGTCTGTTCCTCCTTCCGGCTCGCGTTAAGTGGTAGAGTTCTTGGCATCGTGCTTGGGGGGGGGGGTGCTTTCTTCCCTGTTTTTTGTCTGAGATGGGCGCATCAAATTCTCCGGGCAGGAGCTTTTTTTAGCTTCTGCATCCATCGGTTTTCCGATGAGTACGGGGGTTTCTTTGGGCTGACAGGATCATTGGCGTTTTGTGGCTCTTCGGGAGATCTACTCCCCGAGGTTTCAAACCCGTCTGTAATGGCTGGTTGATCCGAGATAAGGTCAGGGTTATCAGACTCGCGCAGGGGGTCAAGGAGACCGCTAGAGAGCGGGCTTGCATGAATCAGAATGGGTACCACTATTCGATTTGGAGTCTGAAGGGACTGCTCCGAGGACGGAGTCTCCGCCCCTGTGCTGGCAGCCGTCTCCGAATTGGAGGGCAGAGGCGGGGCAATGCATAGTCTCCGGGGAGGGTGCTTGCACTCTTCACTCGCTGAAGCATGGGGGCACCAGCGCGCGCAGGACCCCCCCGAACCAAACAACCTGGCCACCTGCCCCCCACCCCCTCCTTAACTGGTCCGGCCGGCACAGCCCCTCCTCCGAGGTGTGCAACCGGCCCCACCAACTGCAGGGAGGAGTGGGGGAGAAGGGGAGGAATGGTCAGACAGGCACCAGTAGGCCAGCCAGATGGAATTGGCTCAGAGAGTGAACAGGATTACGGGGCGGGCGGGTCCTCGGACACTTCCACGATCGGAGCCTCCGAAATGCAGGAAGTCCCTGCCCCCAGACCGGGGGGGAGGGGACGCTGGTGACTGGTCCATTTACTCCTTTCTGCGCTTCCGTGAGCTCCGCAGGCGGCGTCCCTCTTCCTCCAGCGGGGGACTTGCGGCAGTCAGAAGCTTCCACGGATCTGTTTCACTGCGGGCGGCCAGCGCTGCCATAGACTGCAGAGACTGCTACTCTGCAGATACTCTGTGGCCGCTCCGCGGGATGAGAGGGGTTTTGTCAAAGGTCCAGCCCTCTATGCAGTAAAGCTGGTAGAAAGACTTCCAGTAGCAGCAGTAACAGCAACACACGTAGGGAGGACTGCAGAGACTGCTACTCTGCAGCTTAATTAAACAAACTCTACAGTCTCATTTGTACATATTATACCCATCCCAGGAAACCTTATGTGGAGTTTGTAGATTTTGAAAGCTGCTTCAAAGAGAAAAAAAGGCAAACATAAATTACCTGGACTACTTAGTAAAGATTCCCAGCTTTCACCAGTTTTCGGGAAAGCAACACCTTCTATAAAAATAAAAGAACACAACAACCTGTGAGAAAATGTAATAAAAAAAAAAAAATTGTGAAGGTTCTGCGTGTAAAATCATAGAAACATGGATACCTGGGTAAATCTTGAGAGAGAATACCAGTCTTAAAAAATGGTCTCAAACCTGCATCAACTTCTAAAAAAATAAAAATAAAAAAAAATAAAAGTGAATAATGTACATTAAGAGTAATGGTAGATGGAAGGATATGCCCTCCCTTAACGATCATCTATGCGTGAAAAAAGAATTGTGAAATAACTTTCCAATCTCAAAGAAAAAGTCCTATGCAAGCCCAAAGAAATCAATAGGAACACAGTAACAGAACTTCAACCGAGTGTCTACCGTTCTTTTATCGCCCGTAAATTAGTATAAATGTAAGCAACCCACAATCACGTGATAATGGGCAACCAGCTTCTTTTGTGTGGCAAAGCGCTCGTGACTTCTTGGAGACTGCTGAGTTGTTCCACGTAAATTCACATTACATTGCCAATGATGCTCAGCCATACAGATGTAGAAATTAATGAAGTATTACACGCCCCTATTCTAGAAACGCCTGTGCTTTTGCTGGAGCATGATGCACTCATGGGCCTTCAACTTCTCCAACCACATAAGTAAATTAATAAGTAGCATTGCAGGCACTTTTTACAATATCTGGTGGAGGGGGTAGTACACAAAGCAAATTTTGACCAACCTAATGCCAATACAACAGCCTCTTGGAATGGCACTAAAACATGATGGTGCAGTAACACTAACTGCTTTACTTCTATGGGAATAGATGTCAGACTGAACTATTACATTACAAATCTACCCTTATGGTGTCTAGAGTAAACCATTTTGCACCCCTGTGCAGTCTATATGCCATCATTGTATGCATCTCCAACATGTCGAACACATTTACAGGACTAATGCTGCCTTGGACCTGCTTGTGCATTATTTGTTCCGTTTTGTTGCTATAAGGTAGACACATGTGCTACATAAACCACGGCATGTGTGCCGTGATTATTTTCCTTTCAGAAATCTATCTTGAAGTGAAATCTTACGGTGAAAAATCATTCTCTCACCTGCAAGACCTCCTTTTTTTTCCTTTTTTTTCCTTTTCCTGCTAGACTGTTCTACTTCTGATGCATAGCTTTTTCATTGTTAACTCACTCCTAGACCTTTCAGATCTTATCCTAGCATTTCTTGTCCTTGCTGATGCTTTTATTTTCTTCAGAGACCTTGGCATTTGCATTATCCCAGAGCATTTCCAGCAGGACAGCAGATCTGCCACCTTCAACAGTATAGTTACTTCTTCTGTAGAGGTGTTGTTTTCTGACCTTGTTGTCACCCCTTTCTTCTTGGAGGATTTCACTGTTCTCTGTAGCCCTGGTCTTCAGACATGCACTACCAGCCCCCCAGAAACCTCTTATCAAGCTCAGCTCTCATCCTGTCTATTCCACTGCACCACTCCACCAGATTTGGGGGCTCAACTTTCTCTTTCCTAGCGATAACCATCTGGAACATTCTTCCTCTGCATATGAGCTGTCTCCTGAGGCAGTGCCGGCTGCGTTCATGGCATCACCGGGCCTTCTCCATACACCTGACAGTGATGATTGTGATTGCGGCGGCCCAGACTGCACACATTTTCATACACCTATCGCAACCCTGCCTTTCCTTAAGCGACACTAGCTGATTCACAGCACTCGCATTTGTACTGTCACAGGATTGATGAACGACTCCACCTGACAAACTGACAGAAAAGGGGCTTATCACAACAGTAGTAGAAGCACGGTGGTGTGATAGAACTAATGCCACCTCCACTCCAATCATACACCTAATCCACCTAGTAGAACCTGGAAACACAATCTGTGCGCCTCCTGTCGCGATTAGTTGGACAATAGACTGTTGTTGCTAACTGTTTTTATGACAGCTGCAAAACCGTACAGCAGAAGGCAAATACCTGAGCGGGTGCCCTAACATCAAAGCACCTTAATGGCAGCAAGGTACGTATAATACACCACTCCAATGGTCGCAGGCATGGCTAACCGCACACATCATTATACAGCAAGGACTATGACAAAAATTTGGTTCTGCTGTTCACATAAATTCTCTGTGTACTTGCACCAGACTAAGCCTCAACACCTTTGACTGCAGAATGCAGCGCAGTCCTATGATAAATTCGGGCACGCCAAGCACATAGCGAGTCTCTAGCACTAAAGCCGCCCCTACTCTTCTCAGCACCAATCCACATGCCTGACTACATGGGTTGCTTTTCTACCGAAGCCTGGCCAGCCCTGCTAAGCCTTTTTTGGCCAAATGCACCCACAAATCATAATCGTGCCAAGGACTTCCACTTGGACTTCGGTAATCCAAGGGTGTTCCCGCTAACAGCGCATTGCGCCTATAATACTGGTAAAAGTGGTGCTATATAAATGACAAGTACAATACATGGAATCCACAGGCGTGGCAATGTGTTATTCCTTTCTCCACGCCTTAGCCTCATCTGGGCCTGTTCTTGTCCACACCCCTGCTGCGACAGGTTGCTTTTGTGGTAAGCGCCCAGTCTTCTGTATTCATGTTTGCTCCATTTCTGGGGCCTATTTTCAGCTCATCTAGATCCAGCAAATAGGGACCCATTCTGGGATTGCCCAGTATTGCATGTGTCAGTATTTAGGAGCCGCCATTTCGACTGGGATGTTGTCAAAGTATTTGAGCATCTCCTAGATGTTAAAGATGATGGTTTCTGTCCTCTGGGAGATCTGTATCCCGAATTGATAATTGTGTAACGGGGGATAGGTGTCCATGTTCTTAAAATAAGCGCGAGTATCTTCTCCATGATCTTTGCTTCAGTAGTTGGGTTACAAATAGTGGAGGAGGGATTTTCCACAATATTCTGGTCCGGATTAGGTTTTTTAAGGAGAGACACATGCAGTGTGTTTAAGAATTGTGGACACTCATCCTGCCTGGGGGATGCATGGCTAGAGGTGCTGGGTTGAGATGAGAGCACGGATACCTAAGGAAAACATGGATTTTGAGGGTAAAGAGTAAATTCACTCCCAACCTGTAACACTTGCACTCATACAGTCTGATCTCATTCATAAAGAAATCAGCGCTCTAAAGAAAGACCAAAAGGCTGGAAGGGAAACTAGCAAACCCCTACACTTCTCATTACTTAATACCAGATCTATGGTAAAATACTCTGAGGCAATTGCTGATTGTATCCTAGAAAGGAACTTCGATTTCTGCACCCTGACTGAGACCTGGTTGCATGAGGCAGCAGGCCCATCATTAACGCTGGCAACCCCCATAGGCTACACAGCTCTTTGCACCAATAGGATGCATAAGAGCGGAGGTGGTGTTGCGATCATATATAAAAGTATGGAAACACGATCTACAAAGCACAGAGGGATGCGAGACTTTGTGTGTAAAGATTAGAACAGATCCAAATACTGCATTCGACATCCTGCTATTATATCGCCCCCCAGACATCGTGCCAGACTTTTTAGTACATATCAATAGCTTGATCCTAGCACAAGTTAAGACCCATGGTAAATGGATTATACTGGGAGACTTAAATCTTTGCAAGGATGACATAAAAGACAAAACCGCCAAAGAACTTGTCAGATTTACGGAAACTCTCGGTTTTATTCACCATATTCATACCCCTACACACATTAAAGGTAACATGCTAGATTGGGTTTTCTCAACTAATGTGGGAATTGGCACACCCAATATATCAGAATGTTCTTGGTCGGATCATTTGTTTGAGTTTGATGTGGAAAGGCCAACTCAAACTAAGTTGGAACCCTCTACGCATGACTGGATTAACTCTAGAAACATGAAGAAGGTGACACAAGAGGCCATGCAGGAGTGGTTAACCCCCATTATCCAAAAAGAGACCCGCCCCCCCCAATGACAGGAGTCGAAGAATTAACCGACAACTTATTGGACGCGTTAACACATGCCATGGAGGTTCAAGCACCCCTGAAAAAGCGTAAGGTTATTAACCATATAAAGAATAGTTGGTTCACGGATAACCTCAAACAACTGAGAATTCTAAAGAGAAACGTCTTCTATAAATGGAGGATGACAAACTCACATATGCAGATGCTGCTCTTATTTTAAAAAGAGCTGTAATCAGTGCAAAAAAAGTTATCATATGAAGCACGAATTCTCGAGGCCCAATATGATACAAAGGAAATTGTTTCCATCTTGCGAGAACTGAAAAAAACAGAGTCCATTCACCAAGTTAAATTAGATAAAAACCAAGCTTTGTGTACTACTATTCAACAGGCTATGATGGATAAGACCACAAAAATAAGAGGGTATTGAAAAAAACAAAAAAGAGTCAGACATTGCGAATGCTATAGATGGGGTTCGAACTACGAATAAGAAACAAATTATTCCGAAATTCAACTTCAAGAAAATAACGGAGGACGATCTTAGGATCGTGCTTGCCAAACTGAAGCCATCGGCGTGTAAATGCGATCAATTCCCAGCAGTATCCTACAAAGCATGCTCAGAGTTACTTATTGGTTCCCTTACAAAAATCATAAATGCTTCATTTAGAGAGGGCATAGTTCCCAGTAGGCTTAAAGGGTCATGGATCACCCCACACTTAAACATTTTTTTTTTTTAAACCGGACTTCGACCTAGGAGAGGCAAAGAACTACCGCCCTATTACTAACTCCCCTTTTATCTTAAAGATCATGGATAGAGTGGCCTATAACCAACTGGCAGCTTTTACTAATGAACATACTATACTCAATAATGGACAGTCAGGCTTCCGCCCAGGTTACAGTACGGAGTCAGCCCTGCTGGAACTAAAATCTATCATGACTAAAATCAATGAAGGTTCCGCAATGTTTCTGATGTCCTTAGACCTCACAGCGGCATTCAATTTGGTGGACCACCAACTTCTTGTTAATCGATTGGAGGAAAGAGCTAATTTTAGTACCAATGCTAAGAACTGGATGCTATCCTTCCTATGCTCAAGAACTATCAGAGTCTGCAGTAAACAAACGCAGGCAAACCCAGTTATCATGAATTATGGTGTACCTCAGGGCGCAGCCCTATCACAAATTGTATATAATGATTACCCAGGCTTATTGCGCTGGTAGTTTTGATTCTATTAAAGACACGGAGGCAGGCATTATGCTTAACTCTTTATTACTACTTCCACCAGCAGCCACTTTTCAAAACACACACTGTTCTTTTTTTTTTTTGTTTTTTTAAACATGAAAACACCAAGAAAAAACAGATAAAAAAAAAACTACTATGACCTGGGACTACCACTGCCCATCATTCCCCAGTGTTCTGGCAGTTTCCAAACTCAGTCTTAAGCACCAATTCCGTGCCACCACAGTCTATCCCTCACTTCCTGCTTTTTCCTCTTCCTCTTTCTTTGATGCTCAGACGATAAAACCACTGATAACTTCTTTCAACTTCTGCAGCCAAATTGGACTTCGTAAGAACTCAAAGCCACTTTACACCAACTCCAACAGATCTGAACTTTGTCCTCTTCAACTGCTCTTAGCTTCATCTCCTGAAACCCAAAACGAAAATCACATTATCAGGGTGGAAGTATGCAGAATAGAAACATAATGATATACAATCCATAATACATATAAACATTATATACATGATATTATATACATATTATCCCTCCCTGCGTACCAGGGCGGGATAATGCTCGCCTCCGTGTCTTTAATAGAATCAAGACTACCAGCGCAATGAGCCTGGGTAATCTTCATTCTATGACAAGACCGGAGGCGAGATATTATGCTTGTTCAAAACTTTCCAAGACCACTTTAGCCACAGGCTTAAAGTAGAAAGTCTTAAATGTGGATTCTGAGGACCAATGTGCGGCTTTTAATATATCCTTCAAAGAAGCGCCTGCTGCAAAGGCTTTGGAAGCCATCGCTCCTCTAACCAAATTTGCTCCGAAAATACTCGGGTCTACTCCAGCCCAACACATTACTTCTCTCACCCACCTTGCTATGGTAGCAGTCGCTATAGCATGAAAAGGTTTCCTATGCGCAATTAACAGCTGATGCACCCCTGCGGGTCTCGCACTCTGTCGCTCTCTCATACTCTTTAATGCAACGAGCTACACACAATTTGGGCTCTTCCGGGAAAATAAGGATACGAAATGGCCTTGGAATCGCTCTTAGTTCTTTGAACTATTTGGAAAGCTATACCTTCCGGATAGAATACTTTCCAGTCAATTTCCAACGCTTTCACATCGGATACTCTCCTACAAGACACTAAACACAACATCGCTAACTTGCCTGACAACTTTTGCTTTGACAAAAACTCATTATCTGGCCACTGTTTGACTAATCGAAAAACCATCTCAACATCCCACAAAACGGAATACCTTGGAATCGGCGGTCTGCGCATTTTAACACCCTTCAAAAGTCTAACCACCGCCTGGTGCTCTCCAATAAGCCGACCTTCTTAAAGCTCGTACCCTGCTGACATTGCTGATCTATACACCCCCAGAGTACGAAAAGCCTTTCCTCCAGAGGACATCTCTAAGAAATTCAACACATAAACTACAGGTGCTGAAATGGGATGAACACGTTTGTTTACACCATTCTTGCCACTTTATCCAAGCGGCGTCATAGCTCCTAATAGTGGAGGGGGGACCATGAATCTTTGATACAATCTGCACCTTCTTTCGAAAGGCCTGGCAAATCCCATCGTCTCCTGAAATCCTGCATGCTAACAGCTGCAGAACTCCTGACTGTACTAAAGGGTGTATCTGACCTCTCGGATCGCACAGTAGGTCCGCTTCCCAAGGAATCAGTACCGGAAAATCCGAAGAAAGTTCCATCAATGTCGGAAACCATGCTTGTGATTTCCAGAGCAGCACTACTATCACCAACTCTGCTCGCTCTCGATGTACCTTTGCCAGCGTCCTCATCAACATCATGAATGGGGGAAAGGCATACTGAAGTGCACCCGTCCAGCTTTGCAGAAATGCATCTGTCCCCAAAGCTCAGGGATCCATCCTCCAACTGTAATACTTTGCTACTTGTGCATTCTGTCTGGATGAAAAAAGTTCCACTTCTGACCCCACAGCTCATGTAAACGTGCGAAAACTCGCCTGGACAAGATCCAATCGCTGGAATCCCTTAGATACCTGGAGTTCCAGTCTGCAATCGCGTTTTGCTTCCCTGGTAGATACTCTGCCGCTATCATTAGTTTTCTCTGCAGGCAATAATGCCAAAAACCTTTTGCTATCTCTGCTTACTTCTCCGACCTCGTTCCTCCCAACTTGTTTAAATAGCGCACTGCTGATATATTGTCCATTCTCAGCAGGATGCAACAATTCACTCGATCCTTGGCAAACGCCTGAACAGCAAAAGACCCTGCCAGAAGCTCTAGACAATTGATATGAAGTTTCAACTCTTCCTCCGACCACTGTCCTCCTGTCTGAAGATGACCACACTTGGCTCCCCAGCCCCATCTGCTGGCATCTGATTCTATCACTAAGCCTGGTACATCTCCGAAGATGGCCCTGCCATTCCAGGCTTGCATGTTCCGAAGCCACCACTGCAACTCTAGTCTGCCTTCTTCGTCCAGCGGTACTAATTGATGATGCCGCACCCCACCTTGCAGGTGTCTGATCTTCAACCTCTGAAGCGCTCTATAATGCAGAGACCCCGGGAAGATAGCCTGAATCGATGCTGCTAACAAACCTACAATCCTTGCTAGGCTTCGAAGTGAAATGTGAGGCTTCCCTAGCGCTACTTTCAATTCCTTCTTTATACGCTTTATCTTCAGTTGGGGTAATTAAAACATGACATTCCTGGTGTCCACTATGAACCCTAGAAACTCTATCCGCTGTTGCAGACGGAGTTCCGGTTTCTCCCGGTTGTTCAGAAAACCGAGAGATGAAATCAGATTGCTCACCCAGCTCACTTGCTCCTGCAAGACCGATCTGAGCGAGGATTGGTATATCGTCTAGATATATAATCCTCCTTATACCTCTGCTCCTGATAGCCTCTGCCACTGGCCTCATCACTTTCGTGAAAGCCCAAGGAGCCGATGCTAGACCAAAGGGCAGACATGCGAAACGCCAACTTAGCCCTTTCCAAAGAAACCTGAGATAATCCCTGAACTCCTGCGAAATCGGAATGGTTAGGTAGGCATCTTTCAAATCCAAGCTCGCCACAGCATATCCCTCAAAAGATGGATGCCTTCCATCTTGAAATGCCTGTAAACCAAACCAACGGTTCAGTTCTTTTAAATTGCTCACTGGCCTCGACTTCCCTTTCCTGTGAACCAGGAACATATTGTTGTAAAACCCCAGATTCTCCCTGGGACACCTCTCGATCGGCCCTTTCTCTGCCAGCGCCAGAAGCTCTTTCTCTAAAAGCACACTTTCCTCTGCTGCCATCCTGAGACCTACTGGGATCTGTCTCTGATGCGGTAGAGCTACAAAATCTAAATTTGGACCTACCACCGCTTGCAATACCCAAGCATCACCTGATAATGCGCGCCACGCACTCAAATGCAACGCTGTCCGCCACCCTACCCCGGGGTAACACTCTCCCTGCACACTTACCAGCGGGGGCACTCTGTTGGCGCAAATTCCTTCGACCTCTTCTACCACGAATCCTCTCCCTCTGGTCGGGAAAAAGGAATCTTGCTGTCGATTCTCCCAGTATGTTGCTCTGGGTCCTTGAGGTCGCCTTGCAATGAATCGACCGGTCGCTCAACCTCTCTGTCGGCCGGTCCTCGCAAAAACACGTCTGGGAAAAATGTTACGGATGGAGGATTGCACTTTTTCTAAAGCAGTAGTTCCCACAAATCGGGACATCTCTTTGATGAAAGCCTCACCAAACAGCAGACCTTTGGCTGCCTCTCCAGCCTCATACCCTGCGAGGTCCCCCAATTTATTGTCCATTTTTAACAGTAAACTGCGACGTCTGTCCGCAGACAGGGCACAACTAGCGTTCCCCAGAAAGCATACAGCTCTCTGCACCCAGCTGGCTAACCTCTGAGGGTGCACCGGCTCTCCGGTGTGTTTAGCCCTTTCCGCTAAATCCATTATTTTAGCAATGGGACCCGCTATATCCAAAACTTTATCCTGACAGGCTTTCCAAGCTCTGTCCACTCCTCACCTAACTTCCTTCGAGGCTTTGGTAACAAAAGTGACCATTTTGACGTCCAGCTCCAGGGTCTCCATTACTTTGCCTGGCAGCTCCGGTCTGGGGCATTCCGCCCTCATCCTAAATCTCACTTCCCTCTCCAGGGGCTTGCGAATTCTCTGCGCCATGTACTGGGCGACCTTAGGAGAAGGCAGCCACTCCGATGATTTCGGGTGTCTGATACTATCTGGATCAAACATATCATCCAGGTCATCTTACGGGCCCTTGCCCTCCTTGTCCACTCTGTCTTCCTCCACGAGACTCTCTTCGACCTCGTCCTCTTCTTGAGAATATTCCTCGCCTTCTTCGGCATCCCCTGTATTTGCCACCCCTGGGGCAGGGGGTCTGAGGTTCGGCACAGCCGCCCTTCCCAGAAACGCTGCCTTCAGCTTATCGAAGGGACCGGCAACCTCCCGGGGCTTAATCAGGACCCCCGTCTCATGACCCAGTGGTTTGGGGGGGGGTTAGAAGAGCGGGGACTCTTACGTGTCTTGTCCACCCCCTTCTGTGCTGGCCCTATCTTCCTATGAGGGCCTTGTGAAGTACCCTCACCAGGGCTGAGCTCTCAATCTCTTTTGTGAAGCTTTCCCAGCCAAAAGGGTCTCCAGTGCCTCTAGGCGCTCCTTGATGGGTCTGACACCTTGGGACACTGCAACAGACAGTGAATCCCCCAAAACTCTTTTTAAACTCAGAGACAAATCTCTGTCTCCCTCCCACTCCTCATCACTGTAGTCCGGAGTGGGGTTTCCCTCTTCCATTGTAAGTAAGGGAAAAGAGCTGCAATCCCTCTTCACGCTTCCTTTTACTCTATAGCTCCACACTTTATTTTTTTTTTTTTGTACTTATGTGTGCCTTAAGTGCCAATGCCAGAGCAGAGGGCAAGCTGAGAGGCTCTGCGCGACTTATTTATCCCCTGCAGGAGGAATCGTGGACCAAAGATCTCTTCCGTGCCAGCACAGAGAAATTTGCAATAATTTTCACAATATTGAGCGCACTGCGCATGCGCGCTCCGTCATGCTTCTCACGTGATCGGCACAACTACGGGTCCCTTTCTCAAACTTCTACGCGGCCGGGAATCCTCCTCAACCTCGCCGGAGAGCTCCGGTCGCCCGGAGCGAGCAAGATAACTCGCGGCCCCGGAGCTCTCCGGATACTACTGCGTTCCGCTAGAAACTCGGATGCAAACGCGAATGATCAAGCCCACTCCTCACGGTGCTAACTCACGGTAACCCAGCAAAACTAGCACAAATTCGTATGATTGCTATTATTTACCAACACTATTAGAGAGAATCTATCTGACAATAAACCCCTCAGACAAACTTTCACCCAAACACAAATGAGCCACAAGAGCTAGAAGTAAAGGTGACTTATCTGCTGAGGAAGCAGCAAAGGAGGAAGAGGCAAAAGCAGAAAGTGAGGCATAGACTGTGGTGGCACGGGATTGGTGCTTGGAAACTACCAGAACACTGGGGTCTGATGGGTAGTGATAGTCCCAGGTCAGAGTAGTTTTTTTCTGATCTGTTTTTTCTTGGCGTTTTCATGATTAAAAAAAAAATGAACAGAATGTGTGTTTTGAAAAGTGGCTGAAGTAGTAATAAAGAGTTGAGCATTATGCTCGCCTCCGGTCTTGTCATAGAATCTGTTTAAAGTCGCCTTGTTTGACAATCTGGAAAATAGGAACATATGCTTTTCGAATTATGCTGATGATTCACAGTGTCTTATTACTTTATCCGGAAACTATGACCAGGACGTAGCGATCGTAGCAGAAATATGATTTCATCCATGCCGTTCGCATCCATCTGAATGGATGGATGCGAACGGCATGGCCCTGAATCCAGGAAAAACAGAGCTGATGCTGATCGGTTCGAAACAAAGGTTGGATAAATTGACATTAGACTACCAAACTTTTAGTATCGATAACCTGTCATCTAAGTTAAGGAGAAAATAAAAAACCTTGGAGGTACATTTGAGCAATCGCCAAGTATGTCAACCCATGTAAATAACCTAATTTCCTCGTCGGCATACTGTATTCGACTCCTGGCACACATAAGACCATTCCTGTCACAAGCAGGATGTGAAACCATTGCGAGAGCCATTATATGTTCAGAACTGGATTATTGAAGCTCTACTTTTTGGTAGAAACAAAACTGAACAAACTGCAGGTAGTCCAGAACAGCTCTATAAGAGCACTTATGGATCTAAGAAAATATGCCCATGTTTCAGAGATAGGTAAACTGCATTGGCTGCCCATAGAGCAGAGGGTGATTTTTAGACTCCTAACTATCACGTTTAAAGCTCTGTCCGGTGATGCACCTTCTTACATAGCTAATAGGCTAAAACCTAAGCTAATAAAACGGTCACTCCGCTCAAACGGAGATCGAAACCTTCAAGTTCTAAAACCTCCTTAGAACTTAAAGTGTGCGTTCTGGTCTAACGCCCCCGCTATATGGAATACCTTGCCATCCAATATAAAAAACTGTGGCTCAATGGGAGAATTTAAAAATAAACGCAAGACACCTCTTTAGATAATTAGCCTCTTAAGCTATCTGCTTGAAATCTCCACTCTAATCATCTGCGCCCATATGCCTCCGGGCCACTTTGTTTGTGCATAATAAAAAAAAATAATAATGGGTTTCTCTGGGTATTCCAGGAATTTGTATAGGTTACTACATTGATGAGTGCCACCTTTTGATATAATGTAGAATGATGAGGGAATTGCGTGTAGGAGGTATTCGGAGATGGGTGACGGGGGGGGGGGGGGATAGATGAGTAAATTCCATTCTTGACTAGTTAAGATGAATAATGTATTTCACTTGAATCTGAATTCTGTACTTTTCTGTTTTATGATTTGTCTGACTATTTTGCTGTTCTGCCTTTTTATTTTTGTTTGTGTTGCTTTACTTTTGTTGTTTTTAGTTCATTGTTAAATGAGCTTTGTTTACTTTCTTCTTGTGGTTTTTACTGGAACAGGTATCCAAGTACTCCCACATCTGATATGGACTGGTGGTATAACAGATGAAAGTTCATGATTGCTTCTGGTGCTTGCTTTTGGATCTACAGTCGAGACGTTTTGCAAGATTATTTTAGTGCTAGACATTTTTCTGTGATTTCCAAAGACAATTGGAAGAAAACTGTGGGAAAATGAAAGAGCTTTTAATCATGCATTGTCTGGATTTTTGAACAGTAATATAATGATGTACCTTTTATTGTATTCGATTTCAACTGATTGCTCTACAGAAATTGTTGTGTAAAATATTGCTGCTTTTCAGTCTCTCAACAGGATCACAGCAAGAAAAGTTGTTTTGTTTGCATAATGTTGAGCCATGGCGAGGAAGGTACAATATTTGGAACAGACACCTCAATTCCATTGAAAAATCTAACCGTGCTTTTCAGGGGAGACAAGTGCAAGAGTCTAATCGGGAAGCCAAAGCTTTTCTTCATACAGGTACAGTGAAACTTTATCAGGACTCCAACCGAAGACTAGTACTTGGCATATTTTCTTTTCAATTTGATTGTGGTTCATTTTAATTGACATCTCTGAAATGGCCTTAGTGCTGCATGTGATGCTCACTCAACACTTTATACTGTTTTTGATGTATTATATGGTGGAATTTATTTCTGCCTATTTTATATCTTTTACCACACAAAATGTTAACTATTTATGCTATGTTACTTACCTGTTATTACCTGGATCTGTGGGCAATATAGAAGCTATGTACCCAGAAGCCGGACTTATGGGACCAGAGTGAGCAAGGGTGCATAAGGAGGGTTGGGGAACATAAGATCTTGTATTGGCCAGCAGCTCCCTGCAATATCACTAGTAGCATCCGGCTGCAGTGTAGCATGCCGAGACCCCGGCCTACCAAGCCCGGCTGAAGCACCCCGCCGACCAGGGGCAGTTTATGATATCAACATAGATATTACCTGCTGCCTCAATGGTGGCTAGAGTCCTTTTTGCCATTAAAGCCGGTCAAGTGGCACAGTGAGTAAAGCGCTCGCTTTGACACCCGTGCAAAGCTTGCTAGCGCAGGTCCGAATCCCGGCAAGGCCAAACTCAGCCTTTCATCCTTCCGAGGTCGATAAATGAGCACCACACATCGTGGGTAATAATAAGCAGCGCTCAGATACCTGAGGGTTCGTAGCGCTATATAAATGCCAAATAATAATTATTATTAAGAGAAACCCATACCGACCCTTGAGCAGGAGAGAAGAGTCCCATCTTTGCTCAAGCTCAGAGTCATTTTAAAGTTAAATGAGTGGGCCTCAGGTTTTCCCTTTATCATAGCATTTGAACAATGTGAAACACAAAACCTGTTATGTATTCACGGATGAAGCTATTTTCAACCAACTGTTGAACATAACCTAATGCAAATAGAGGCAGAAAGGCAGAGGGAAAACAAACCACATAAGCAAAGTTCAAGAAATCGCAGATTAGCACCACTTCTGCACTGTTTGTACAAAATTATAACAACTTTATTTACAAGCTCACAAAACAGAATTTCACTAAAACTGAATCCACTGAATGGATGTGTAAATAGTTCATTATAGCCATCAAGGCATCAGAATGGCCATGCATACAGGAACACAAAGCATAATATCACATCAATGAATGCAAGTCCAGAGCAGCATAGAAAATGAAGGCAAAAACATGACATTCAAAATAAAAGCATACAACCCCTTCCTTTTTCTCTCTGCCTCCAGCATCCAGGGCCAGGTCTAGGGATGCAAGAGGTTTTTAGAAGTTCTCAACCAAGGAAATTCTCTTCTTAACGAACATCACTAGGTCACCTATACAACCACACTTCATACCTCACGGCAAACACATGGGACTTGTTGATGCAGTATATTCACTAGAATCCTACTTTTTCATGTTCGATGTATTCTTGTTGTTAAACTGTAAAGCGCTTTGGATTAAAGCGCTATATAAAAACAATAAATACAAAGAACAATATTCCCTGAGCACATGGACAACAAACCTTTGGAATATGAGATCTCCCTCTCATGCAAATTGGTTTACAACCTCTTAAGCGCAGGCGGAGCATCCTGCCGTCCAGGCGACCAGATAGCAATAGATATTACCTGCAACGCTAGTTGAGGTTATGATGCTCCCTTTCGCTAACTAGGAGAAGCTGATCTCCTGAGCCAGGAGAGAAGAGGTTTCTCCCTCTATTCAACGGTAGCTGTGATCGGACCTAATGCAGAGCGGAGAGGAGGCACGAAAACATAGTACCAACCATGCCACGCTTTAGGTTAGTTTCAACACATCTCTGATAAGCATAGCATTATCCCCGCATCCACAGGGAGACGAGAAAAACAACCTCGGTTTGTATAACGATAAGCCCACTTTATTTACATTTGTCACAACAGTATCCCTCAAATTCTCACTAGCCTTCATGAGTTCCACCTAAAACCGAACCACTGAATGAGCATAACCTATTTTCTTACATGTGTAACCAACTACTTGAACCACAAAATACATCTCCCTAATAATAACTTCAATAAACTAGCATTGACAGTTTACTAGTACGTACATCTCAACTGTTTGTAGGGAGAATCACTTAACTTTTGAAAGGTTCCTTCTAATACAATTCAAAGCATCAAATTGTTCATAAACCTGAAGAGCAAGTCACAGGCCATCACAATTCAAATGAATTCAAAGCAAAGTCAGAATTAAATAATTAGTTCAAAACCATGACATTCAAAATAAAAGCATAAAGCATACGACCGCTTTCTCTCTCGCCTGCTTCCGGCATCCGCTCAGAACTAGGCTAAGAAAGGGTTTTTAGAAGGCTCTCTACTGTGGAAATCTCCTTATCTAATCGCCAATGAGTATTTTCCGTCCGACTACTCAAGCTGTACACCTGGGTCTCTCGTCCCCCTCTAGGCTATATTCCATAGGCGCATGCATAAGCAATATTGCCCAAGCGCATATATCAACAAGCTTCACGAATATGACCCCACTCTGGCTTTCTTACTGTTCACTTTCCAAGGTTCTCACGTGACTGGCAACATGCATCAGCAAGCTATGTAATGGGCATTGAGCAGGATTCTAGCTGCTTGGTATAATAACACCCTTTTTACAACAATTGTAATGCATATATGTTGCAGGCTGAAACTGCTATGCTGCCTTCAATGAGCTACATTATTAAATAAATGCTAACTCAAAATCGCATCACTCAGTGTTTGTGGGATAACTTCAGAAAGCATCATTACTCTGTGTAGATGGTGCTTCCCACTACACGTCTAATTACTCCTATAGGAACCTCCTGTTTATTAAAGCGTTTTTAAGTAGATTAGGCACATCAATGCACTACAGTCCAAATTGACGTCAGGCACATATCACAATGATACTTCTACTACCTACACCAGCAACATGGTAGGATATGTCTTCACAGGATTGATATTACTTTTAAAACACCAGAAATTACTTTCTTACTCCATTCAGGTTGCACAATTCTATCTCTAGAGCCAACACTATAATGGTCTAATATGGACAGTCAGGATTAATCAATCTGTGACTTTCCTCCGCCTTTTTACCTCTGCACGGCAGAATGGACAAAATACCATGACACCGAACTATCCTGCTGTCCCCTTCCCTAGGTCATTATGTGAGTTACTAGAATCTTCAGCAAGATGTGTAATCTGCATTGAGCAGAATAATTTAAGCGGCTAAAAATGAAATGCCTTCTACTCTGGCCCAGTGAATAGTAGACATGTTCTATACCTACACAGGGATTTCTGAAATACACTCCCTTATCACAAATAAAATACATCTATAGGTCGCTGACTGAGCTGCTTAGTGCCTTACTACCTTCAATACGCTGAATGGTTAGATAAATGCTAACTCAGATGCACATACCTCTGAGTTTGAAACATACCATTCTCCAGCATGGATTCACATGCTCATGAATATTCCCCGTCGTCAGGCTGGGAATCCTCGGTAAAGAAAAAATCGGTTTCAGTTTAGTTTCTGAACCGTCTTTCTACTAATAACCAATCACTGGTCTCTGGGTCATACTGCCTTCTACCTAAGCCATCTTCAGATTTTTACCGCACATTCAAGTGTTGGGAGTCCTTGTGCTGTAGCTCTCGAGCTATTACTGCATATTGCGTTTTTTCGAAGAGTTTACTGTTATTTTTTCGGTCAATTCGAGCCTCAAGCTCCACCAATTCTACTTCCGATCAACGGGGACCCGTTTCGGAATTTTCTCTGCCCCTCAAGGGTGAATTTTCATCGATTTATACTTCGTGGAGGATTCTGGAAGACCTTTGAGGCCTACCCCGCATCGGAGTTGCCCCAGGATAAGGGAGTTTCGATACCTACTGTTCAGGAACTGCCCAGGATGTGGATTACAGAATGTCTTCAAGGAAGATGAGCACTCCCGGTGCCTCTGCTGCCTTCACGTCGACAAGTTGCATGTGGAGGAGGACTGCACGTTCTGTATCAACATGTCCGCCCGGACAATGGAGGACCGTCGTACTCGGCTCACCAACTGGCTGGAGGGGAAGAGCCCAGCAGCAGGTTAGAAGAGGAAGTTTGAGCAGTCTTTTGGGAGACGCCCCGGTCGATCCCGACAGAGAAAGCCAATTGGGCGGGGGGGCGAGGTTGTGCCCCCGCCCCCCAAGGTGAAGGCCTCAGACACGCCCAAGGTCATGAAGGCCCCGATTCACCCGGCAAAGGCGTTGATTGAAGGAGTCGTGGCGGCCCTGGCGAAGCTTGCGGAGGCTAACCCAGTGGTGACGACTTCCGGGCCTAGGGTTTCCCTGCCCAGGAGGGAAACATCTTTCAGCCTATCGAGAAGACCCCCGTGAAACCCCGGGACGAGAAAGTGGGGGGGGGGCACGGTAGCTCCAACAGACACAGATACCACCTCCGAGGATAAGCTGGCTGGCGTCAAAGTTATCCTGGACAAGAAGTTCGAGGAGGTAAAGACCTGCGGGAAGGATCCTGACGAGGCGGACGAAGAGAGCGACGGTGGAGCCGATGAGGAGCTGGCGGCCGTGGAGGAAACCGAGAACCCCGCTCCCCAGCCGTCGCTCCCGTCGCAACCGATGCCTACACCACAGGACAATTCAGGAGCAATCTTGATGGCTTTGCGGACCCTGTGTACGGAGATGAGGACAAGGCTGCCCTTACCCCCAACGGACGATCCAGCGGCGCCTGGACCGTCGGGGAGCCCACCAAGTAAGCAGAGGCGTATCCAGCCTCCCCCTTCTTTCCAGCCTTCCCCTTCTTTCCAGCCTTCACCTCCATCCCCTCCAGCGAAGGATGAGACTGGAATGGAGACGGCGACGACGGGGACGGACAACGGTGGTGATGACGGGACATCACCCCCTGCACAGGCCTTCTCTCACCAGCCCCCCCCCCCCCCCACACCCCGACGAAATTGTCTCCTTCCACGCCAGGGCATCGGAGCTTTTCCAGCTATGCCCCGAAGAGCAGAAGGAAGGTTTCCTCTACAAGCGACGGGAGGCCAAGAGGAAGACCACCCTCTCAGTACCGTTGCTGGACGACATCTGGGACGGAGAACTGTCCCTACTGAAGAACCCATCCACGGCGTCTGCAATGAGGGACCAGTACAAGAAGTAGTACCGGCTCCCAGACTCCGCTCCTACGTGCCTCAGAGCACAACCGTCCGTGGATTCGGTCATCTCAGCGGCGGCCAAGAAGAAATCGGCAGGGGCGATGGCATCAACTTCCACTTCCCCACCGCATGGCGAGTGGAAGAAGCTGGACGCCATGGGGCGACGGGTCATCTCGTCGGCAGCGATGACCATCAAGGTGGCCAACACGCTCGTGATCGTGGCACGCTACGACAGGGAGCTGTAGTTCAAGATCGCTCACCTCCTGGACTTCTGGACTTCCTCCCAGACAAGAGGGCGGAAGCCCTTGAAATCCTGCAGGAAGGCGAGGCCGTATCGGACCACGCCATCACGGTAGCCATGGACATCGCCGACACCAGCTTTCGCCAGATGGGCAACGGCGTTTACCTGCGCTAGTGCGGTTGGCTCAAGGCCACCGAATTCCGTCGGGACGTACAGACCAGGGTACTGGACATGCCCTTCGACGGAGACAACCTTTTCGGGAAAGCGGTGGATGAGTTGCTACAGGCCATCAAAGCTGACACCGAGACGACCCGTGCCCTAGGCACTCTTCATCGACAACGGCCGTCCTTTCGGACCTCCGGAGGCAAGTCCCAAAGTGCCTCCAAAGGATTTGGTGGCGGTTCATCGTCGGTACCCCCAAGCTGCCTGTTCCTCATCGCAGGAAGCCTACAGAGGCCGCAGCTAGACCGGTGGATACCATCACCAAGGAGCCCACGGTGGCAAGGCCTTGGCGAAACAGGATTGAACTGGCCGGGATGTCGGGCCCCCACCTAAGCACCCCGGTGGGAGGCCGGCTGGCGAACTTCGTCGGCGTGTGGGAGTCCATCTCCACCGACAGTTGGGTGCTGGATGCCCTGGCCCACAGGCACACTAGTTTCAAGGAAAGTGCCCCCATTGCCCTCCTTTGGCCAGGAAAGAAAACCATGTTCCACAGCTTCTTCTAGAGGTACGAGCCATGCTGAGAAAGGGCATGATGGAACTCGTCCCAAAGAGGCTCCGGGGCTTGAGTATACTCGCGGTACTTCCTCGTCCGAAAGAAGACCAGTGGCTGGCGACCCATCCTGGTCTTTCGGCGTCTCAACAAATACATCAAGGCCCAGAAGTTCCGGATGGTTTCCCTTCAGCACCTGCTGGGACAGCTGGCGGAAGACGATTTCCTATTGTCGCTGGACTTGGAGGACGCTTACTTTCACATCCCCATACACAAAGGACATCGAAATTTCCTACGTTTCGTGGTCCAGGAGCGGCACTACCAGTTCAAGGCCCTGCCCTTTGGGTTGAAGTCGGCCCCAAGGGTCTTTAATAAGTGCCTGGCACCAGTGGCTGCGCCTGCAGGGGATCCACGTGTACCCATACCTGGACGATTGGCTCATCCGAGCAAGGCAAAGAGAACTCTCCGTCGACCACACAACGAAGACCGTCTGCCTGCTCACGGAACTGGGATTCTCGATCAACTTTGCGAAGTCCCACTTGGTAACGTCGCAGGACGCCCTGTTCCTGGGAGCCAGACTCGACACAGTGGCACGGTTGGCTTCACCGTCGGAGGAGAGGACGAATGCCATCCTGGACAAGGTACAATGGCTGTTGACCATGGAAGTGGCCAGGGTGAGGTCCATCAAGTCCCTGCTCGACATGTCATCTTACATCTACCTCGTGAGCCTGTGCAGGCTGCGGATACGACCGCTGCAGGAATTCCTCGACGCCCATTGGATGCAAGTGGCGGGGAGCTTCAAAGACAAGATCTCCCTCAACGAGACTTTCCGTCAAGCGATCCGGTGGTGGGGATGGACTCTGTCGAGCATCTCGCGGTGGGCATGGACTTCCAGACCCCAACGCACCAGGAAACGGTAATGACGGACGCCTCCCTGGAGGGATGGGGAGCGCACACCAGAGATCTCCTTGCAAGAGGCCTTTGGCTACTGGAGGAGAGGTCCCTGCACATCAATGTCCTGGAGCTCTGGGCCGTGTTCTGCGCCCTCAGGTCTTTCCTTCCGTCCCTTAAGGGAAAAGCGGTACGGATCTTCACCGACAACACCACCGCGATGTTCTACATCAGGAAGCAGGGGGGGCAACATATCCCCAGCCCTCTCCAGGGAAGCGCAGGATCTGTGGCACTGGGCCATTGCCCAGGGGATGTTTCTGGTACCTTTTCATCTGGCAGGAGTGAAAAACACTGTCGCCGACTTGCTCAGCAGGGAGCTGCGCTCTTGCCACGAGGGGGAGCTTTGGCAGGATCAAGTGGATCTCCTAATCTGACGATGGGGCAGTCCCCAGATCCACTTGTTTGCGACAGCGGTGAACACCAAGTGCCGGAGGTTCGCCAGCAGGTTTCCCCAGCCGGGGAGCATGGGCGATGCATTCTCCTTCCCTTGGGACGGCCTGTTCCTTTACGCGTTCCCTCTGTTGCTTCTGCGACTCACCCGTCAACTCAGACGGTCCCGGTGCAGGATGATCTTCGTCGCACCGATGTGGCTGAGCCAGATATGGTTCCCGGACCTTCTGGATTTGTCAGCGTCCCTGCCCCCCCCCCCCCTGTCAAACTGCCGACGGACACGGATCTTCTCGCCAGGGAAGGAGGCGCCGTCCTACACCACGATCCGGGATCGCTGAACCTGCAGGCCTGGCTCCTGCAGCATTAGAGTTCGGAGGCTACAATATCCCAGCGGACTGCAAGGAGGTACTTGCAAAGGCCAAGGCATCCTCGACTCTTAAGTGCTATGGACATAAGTGGAAGAGATTCGCTGTCTGGTGCCGTGCACACAAGATCAACCCTTTATGGATTATGGCCCGTCAAGTTCTACCATACTTGCTGTCGCTGGCCAAAGCGGGGCTCGCACATGCCTCCAAGATCCACCTGGCAGCTGTCTGCCGCTACAACATAACTCCGGGGCGGTTCTCGCTGTGGTCTTGGCGCCTGGTAAAGAAGTTCATGAAAGGACTGTTCCGCTCGTTCCTGCCGGTGAAGGCCTCAGCCCCGGCGTGGGAGCTCAACGTGGTGCTGACCAGGCTCCTGGGTCCCCCATTCGAGTCCTTGCATTCGGCACCGCTGAAGTTCCTATCGTGGAAGACCGCGTTTCTTGTGGCCGTTACCTCTGCACGACGAGTGGGAGAGATCAAGGCCCTCTCCTGTAAACCTCCATACCTGACATTCCACGAGATGAGTATAGTGCTGAGGACGCACCCCTCCTTCATGCCCAAGGTGCCGTCGGACTTCCAGCTCAACGAACCCTTGGTGTTGCCTGTTTTCTTCCCGTCGTCTTTGTCGCCGGCCGAAAGGACTTTGCACTCGCTGGATGTGGCTAGAGCGCTGAGGTTTTACGTGGACCGCACAAAGTGTTTTCGGAAGATGTCACAACTTTTTGTGAACTTTGGACCTGTCAATCAGGGAAAGGCTCTCTCAAAGGCCTCCATTTCCAGATGGCTCTCCGGGTGTATCATGTACTGTCATCGGTTGGCAAACCGACCGCTGCCTGGCCGTCCGAGAGCCCATTCCACCAGAGCGATCGCAGCTACCACGGCGTTCCTATCTGGTGTGCCCTTGCTGGACATCTGCAAGGCTGCTACGTGGAGGTCGACGCACACCTTCACGAAATTCTACTGCATCGATCGGGATTCCAGGGAGGAGTCCAGGGTCGGCCAAGCAGTGCTGCGCAATCTGTTCGCCTAAGGTGAGCCTGGTGAGGAGGTAAGAATTGCTTAATGTTGAGTTTGATGTAATTCTTAATGTTGAGCCTTTGCCACCTCCCGTGGTTGTGCATGTGTGTACTGCTATGTATTCTTTATTCATGAGCATGTGAATCCATGCCAGACCCCATGCTGGAGAAGGAACAAGTTACTTACCTGTAACTGTTGTTCTCCAGCATGGGTCTGGCATGGATTCACATGCGAACCCTCCCGCCTACCCCTCTGCGGCTCTTCACTTGGTCATACTGCCACTTCACGTGCTACCAAATCTGAAGATGGCAGCCAGAGGCGGGGCTTAGGTAGAGGGCAGTCATTGGCTGTGGTCAGTATGACGCAGAGATCAGTGATTGGTTACTGCTACGAAAGACAGATCAGAAACGAAACTGATACTGATTTTTTCTTTACCGAGGATTCCCAGCCTGACGACGGGGAATATTCATGAGCATGTGAATCCATGCCAGACCCATGCTGGAGAACAACAGTTACAGGTAAGTAACTTGTTCCTTACTCATCCCCTCTTGACAGGCTCATCATATCCCGTAACGTGTCACAGTGCACGCAGAAAATTCAGACACTAGTGGCTAAACGCTACATTTAGTTACACATTCAGAAATACCTTTAAAATGCGCAAAAATACTCTGTCTCATGACCAGATGCCTATTTTTTTAATGTAAAAGAAAAACAGGACAGAATAACTGGAGTGCACAGGTATTAATGGGTTTTAGACCTGCATCAATGGCATGTATTCAGAAGGCAACAAATCGGCCCGTAATGGGAAGAATGGGACCAGAGGTTAACTTCAGAGATTTGTAACTTGCATTGCAGTTTGATGTGGCTGTTTTGATCAAGATTGCATAGAGTAAGGGGGTGCTGTTGCACGGTGAGCGGATGAGGACGTGAGCCTCTGCGGCTCCGCTGGGACCGCTGACATCCTGGTCTTAAAATACTGGTTCCTGAAGGAATATTTGGCAATCCTTGTTATACGGTGATCGTGGAACCCATTGCTGACATCCAGCTCTAATTTCCAAAGAAATGTAGACCAGGATACCCTGCAAGATCACAAGTTGTGGACCCTGCCTGGCACCATTTTTGGACACAGACCTGATGGCCTTTGGTGACTGCTTGATAACACCCAACTGGAGACAGAGGCTTGGTAGTGGCCGGGGGGGTCACTGCATCTGCAGACTAGCCGAGTGGAAGCAACTGGCCCGGGAGGTACTCAGCGGGAGGAAAACCCCCCCCACCCCCCCACCCAAGTGGGAGACGGGCTTTGGGGAGTGCAGTGCCTCGCAGTTGGAGTCCTGCCCTCCGTTGAAAGTGGGGGATCTGTGTTGTGCCAGATCATGGCTGGGTCCCGGGACCTGAACAAAGTGAAGATCAGCAGCAACTACATGCAGCGGGCACTGGGGCAATCACTGGGTTTGGAGGTCTGCACACCTGACGTGGCCTGGAACAGAAGTCATCGGGAGGAGGGCCGAACAGTGACACCCTTTGTGAGAGCCGGGCTGTGGGGGTTGCCAAGCCCTGCCAGATGAACACCACAGCATGGGAGGCCCGGAAAGTGAGTAACCGGACACGTCTGGTGGGAGGGTGGCGGCGACTGTTCCCGGGACGGGCAGCACGGAGGAGCAGGACCAAGGATTCACATATTGAGAGGCCCAGCAATTCTGAGCCATTCTGCAAACATCACACCTCACAGACCGGCACCCGCAGGGCCGCACAACCCACTAGTAGGACCGTCTGGAAAGTACGTGCGTGTCTAGACATACTGGGAGACAGGGGCCGAGAGATTACCTGAGAGGCGCTGATCCGTTGATTAACAAGCCAGCTGTGGTGGTGCTCGGCAGTCAGGGAGAAGACCCATCATTGCTGCTGAGCGGACCAAAGCGAACTTACCAAGGGTCCGTATATCCTAGAAAAGAGAAGGCTGCATATACATACTGTCTCGGACCACTTGTTGCGCCAAAGCATTTGCTGTGTCCCACAAGCAAAACTGTGGAACATCGCCAGTGCGGCACGACTGTGGTGGCCTGAGCCTGCACGGGAGTGGTGGCCGTGCAGCACTGACGACCGGGTTGAGAGGACTGGGACCCGGTCCTTGGTCTTCTGCGGCATGACCTGCATAGATGATCCTCTCGCATGGGGGAAGCTGAACAGCGAATATCTGACACTGAAGATACCATGAAGACCATGGAGTGCCAAATGTCAAAGGTGGTGCAGCGCCTCCAGTTGGTGGAGGGCCCAGTTGACAAAGGGGCAAGGCCGCTCTCGCCGTAAAAGCGTTTGTATTCTGGGGCTCCTTGAAAAATCGGAGGGTCCCAGCCTGGAACTTTTTCTCAAACAATGGCTGGTTGACCTGATGGCGCCGAAGCAGTTCCACATTTTTTTGATTGAAACAGCTTGTCGAATGTCCACTGGAAGGCCTGTACCGGGGGCTGCTCCACGCACAGTGATTGCAAAATTGTTTAACTACAGGGAGGCGTGACTTCAGATGGCCCAAGCAATGGGGCTGATCACCTATAACAGCTCCCAAATTGCATTCTTCACAGACTTACACGAGAGAGGTGCAACAAGCTACAGTCCTTTGATCCATTGAAGGGGCGGCTGCAAAATATTGGTGTTAAATATGGACTACTGTTCCCGGCCCAGCTTAAAATATATCACAATGGGTTCCCCCGCCTCTCCCCCTCGAGGCCTGGACATGGGTTGAAGAACACCTGAGGGCCCAGGAAGGCCCCCGACTGAAGCGGGAACAGTTGCACTCTACGGACACGGCCTCTGCCGCCCCCCTGGATCAATACATAATCTGGGCATCGATCCAGACTGAGCAGAGGATGCCCAACCCTTGCATGAAAATGGATGAGCACGTTGAAGTCACCACAGGTTAAGTCCCGTATTACGATTGCCTGTATCGCTACCCCTCAGGTTCATCTCCTGAAGCCCACAGCGATGGCAAAGCCTAGTTACCAGCAAACGTGACCCCCCCCCTCTGCTCCCACCTTCCTTTTGTTCCCCTTTTCTTGTTCTATTTGGAGTTCCAGAGTTGGGACTGGCCATGTTTGGGCGACGGGTACTTCGTGCTGTGGTGGAGTATGGGGGTGAGGGGAGTTTGGGACGTTTGGGTTATAGTTTGTATGGATTGGGTTATTGCGCCTAAATGCGATCATTATACAAGGCAGGTGCTCCTAGATATTTCAACATCAAGCTGTTTGCATATCTAACTGGTCAGTTATCTAAGTTCATAGGGCCAGGGGAGAAGAGAGATCTCTCAAGCTTCTCACATGGAATGTCAACGACCTTGGCTCCGGCATTAAAAGGAGGTTGGTCCTGTTGTTGCCCTACTCACCAATATATGGCTGGGTCGACATGTACACTTTTTCGCAGAACACATTACAAGACCTCATTACACTTGGGCTTCTCCATGAAGGCCAGGGTATTAATACTGCTTCATAAGCGCCTCCCCTCAGAATGTGGATAGTACAACAGGACTCCTGGTGTAGATTTGTCTTGCTGACGGGCAAAGTATGGGACATGACTCTTGGTATCAGGGCAGTTTATGCCCCTCCACCCCTCTCTGCAGAACTATGCTCACTGATAGTCAGGCTTTACTCTCAAACCACCAGGTGAACCTGTGGGTCCTTGGTGGTAACTTCAATGGCGTCATGGATGTGGCATTGGATCACACACCAGCAGGGGAGTCATCCAAACATTCCTACCAAACTAGTGCCCTCTACTTCGGCGTTGGGTCTTTTTGTCGCTTGGTAAGATTTGCACCCACATGAGATGTGTGGGTAATCGTTTCACTCAGGGGGCCACCCTCTTTCTCCTGCGGCAGGACGCACAAAAAGTGATGGCTGCACGCTACCTGGCCCGCGGGGTCTTTGACCACTCGCCACTGGTGATAGAGGTCAAAAGCAACACAGCAAGGCCTGCCCAAACTGGCATCTGAACGGTTATTATTTGGGATACCATGATTTTGTGGACCATGTTCAGTCCGGGACCACTGAATACTTTGACATCAATGATGGTTTGGTGGACAGCCCAGTGACACTGTGGGAGGGATAGAAGACGGTCATCCGAGGGGAAATGATCTTGCCGGTTGCGGCCCGAAGGAAGGCCCAGCTCCAGCAGGTTAGGGAGGATGAGGCTGGGAGGCGGGAGGCAAAAGGCAGAGTATTTGACCCTAGGCTCTTCCGAAACGCATTGGTCGCTTCTCGCGGCCAGTCCACTTTGCAATATCTCCATGGATAACGCCAGGCAGGCCCATTGGGAAATACGCACTCGCATTTATGAATCTGGTGCTAAGGCGGGTCAAATGTTGGCCTGGCTTGAGAGGAGGGATGAAGGGCACCGGCATTTGCGGGAGCTGTGGAATAGCATGGGGAGATGGTGAGGACGGATGATGGTAAAGCAGAGGCATTTGCTGACTACTACGCAGAGCTCTATCAGAGTCCTTGCGGGCCTCGAGGTGCCACCACACTCGTCAACTTGACGCTCCCCCAGCTGACGGAGGCCCACCGCCTGCAGTTGGAAGCTGATATCACTCGGGATGAAATTGACAATGCTATCACCCAACTTAATTCGGTTACAACTGCACTGATCCAATCATGGGGTGGTTTTATTGTTACTTAATTATAATTTTTTTCTTTAGCAGATGGCAAGATTGGTAGAGCCAGTTCAACTGAATAGAAGCTTTTTCAATTTTTTTCTTGACGTTAGTTGATTTTGCTTCTCTTGGATCTAAGGGTAGTTTGTTCCATGCTAGTTGGGCTGCTAGGCTAAAGGCTCCATTAAGAGCTTTTCTGGATTTACAGTGGCAAGTTTTTAGTTGGGGTGTATTATTAGACCTTTGCTGTCTCAGTTTTTTTTCTCTCAATGATGCATTCCTGTACGCTGGCATTCTTCCTAGTGTGCATTTATGCATAATTAAAAGAATTCTGAATTGGACCCTAGCTTTTACAGGCAACCAGTGTAGTTCATGCATTGCATCTGAAACATGGTCCCTCCACTTCAAATTCGTAATTACCCTGACCACCCCATTTTTAATAACTTGCAGGCTGTTGATTTCAGATTGGGCAATAACGGTCAGGAGGCTACTGCAGTAGTTGATTTTGGAGCCTATTATCGCTCTAGCAATCGTTTCTGGTTGCATTGTGTTATGAACGGACGGAGGTGTGTAAGCAATTTTATGTAATATTTTGAGGCATAGACCAAAATGGCTCACTTGTGCCCTCATAGACTTCTATCCAGAGTTATGGCTAGTGTTTTGACTTTAAGTACTTCTATCTTATGATTAGCAATAGTGAAGCTGTTAAACAGAGGGTCAGGTTGAGCAAGTTTGTTTTCCGTACCAACCACCATGAGCTTCGTTTTTTTCGTTAAGCACCATGCCATTTTGAACCATCCAAGTGTGGATGAGATCGTATGCTTGATTTATGCGACTTTCATCTATAATATGACAGCCGGATATTGGGATAATACATTGTGTATTGTCTGCATAGTTTGTAAAGGTGATATTATTTTGGACCATCATATCTAAAAAAGGGACCATAAAAAAGTTATATGGGGGTAGGCGAGGTAAAGGCACTGTGTGGGACTCCAAATAATAGTGTTGCTGGTTTTGTTTGTGCTTCCCCACTGGTCACTCTGCATTGTTGCTCACTTAAGGAGGAGCCTATCCACAGTGTCGCTTGATCAGAGAATATGGCAACATTTTTTAACCTGGTGGCCAAGATGTCATGGTCCACCAGGTCAAAATCAGCTGACAGGTCCAAGATCATCAGTAGTGAGATCTGACGGTTGCCCATTCTTTACAATAATTTGGACTTCTGGTCCAGGAGGGCTGTCTCAATTCCATGATATCGCCTGAAACCTGATTGTAATTTATTGAGGATGGGATCGTCAATATGTCGCGCGATTTGATCATAGACCACCCTATCCAATATTTTGAGGAGGAAGGGAGTGTTGGTTATTGGTCTGTACTTGGTTGGGGTTATGGGACAGAACCCTGTTTTTTTCATGAGTGGTGTAATCCACGCTTGTTTAAGCTTTTGGGGACATGATTTTCCTTAAATGATTTTATGAATCTGGTGAGTGTCGGCAGGATAATATCTGGGCATTCTTTGATAATCATGGCCGAGCATGGGTCTCCTTTACAGCTAGTGACCTTGAGTTTCCTAATGACCTCTGCTAGCTCTGCCTCTGAGATAGGCGAGAAGCGAAAATGCAGTGGATTACTCTTACTCCTACGTTCCGTCCCCTTCCATCCATACTTTTGGGACATTCTGTCCAGTGGGACAGGATTGGTGCACTTTTGTAAAAAAAAGCATCAAATTGAAAAATGTGTTCTCCTCTTTATACGCGGGGTACCGCACGTGGCCGTAACACCGCCCTCCTGGGCTCTGCATCACCCTTCAGTCCTTTTCTCTGCGTGATCGGGGCTGGATGCACTTGCATCACCGGAAAGACATTTTTCTTCTTTCCGATGTCGTCGTCCTGCTCCGGTTCTGCGGTCGCATAGTCCTCAGTCTATGCTGGATCGTTTGGGATTTGTATCTTGTTCCTCTTGCGAACGTCTTTCGCTAGGGCGGATCCCCATTCTCTGTTTGGAGTGTCTTGGACCGAATCACTGTTGGGACTCGTGTTTCTACTGCGACTCCCTTTTGGTCCGGGCACTTCAATGTACTCCATTGACGGAAAGAAGAGATAAGTTCCTTACTTTTCAAGGGACCCCGGCCGGGGGACTCCTTCCCGGGGTCCTCCAGGTCCGTGAGGAGCTTTAAGAGCTCTGCTACCAGGGTTTCCCCTGAGGTGCCTCGCAAGCTCAATAGGCGTACCAGGGGTTGTCTCCAAAGGTTCCTGCGAGGGGCCTCGCGACACCGGATTACGATCGGAGGTTCACCAATCAGGTGCTAATAGTCAGCCCAGTCCTTCTGAGACGTTGGGTACCGGTGTTCGCTCCGAGGTCTCCTTGTCTGGAGCTTCCCATACAAACACCAGGGTGTGCCCTGAGGCCTCCGTTGAGGCTTTCTGTACCAAACCACGGTTCAAGGCCCCTCTCAGTGGAGTTGTTCAGACTGGACTCCGTTCCGAAGTTCCTCTTTTTGAGGCTAAGGTGTGAACCGACAGAACTGAGAGACCTGTCAAGGTCTTGTCTGTGAGGTGGATTCCTCAACATTCCCGCGCTCGCAGTGATACCGGTTCTGTTGAGGGGGCAAAAGGAGAGGTCTCTGACCGTAACTCCTCTGTTACTGGCTTTGCCAGGGTTCCTCTCTTGGAGGCTAATTCAAGGGGCAGGATGTCCAGTAAACATCTGAGGCCCCATAGTACCGGCTCTGCCGAGGATCCTTGTGTCAAGGCTGAAGTTCCGATCAAGTCCCCTGACCAGTCTATGGAGATGCCTGCCTCATCCACACATGTGACTCAGTTCTCCTCAGATGTTAACAAAATGGCGGGCCTTCCCACGTGGTCTATGGCAGCCATTTTGGATTCTTCCCTTACACCCACGCTATCGACGGCGGGTGCTAGGAACCTTCTTTTTGGTGAACCACCTTTTCCACGGGTCAGTGCGAACCCGTTCCGCCCTTCTTATGACTGGTGCACTCGGATGCCACTACTGCATGCGGTCCCGTTCCTTGCAGCCTCTTCATCAGAGGATGCTTTTTTCGTGAAGTTTCAGAGACTTATGCACTCTGACTCTGAGGGAGTACTTTAAGGGCCTTTCTTGTAGCTCTGTCACCAGGGTTGACCGTGAGGTGCCCCAAGGGCCTAACAGGCATACTGGAGATTCCTCTGAGGGTTCTGACGGAACTGCCAGTACCTGACATTGTTCCGAGGTTCACCATCACTGTGCTAAAGTTAAGCCCAGTTCGGCTGGGTGCTGGGAAACCAGGGTTCACCCTGAGGTCTGAGTTTCTGAAGCTTTCCCCGCTGTAACCAGGTTGAAACCTGAGGTTCCTCTTGTGGAGGCTAAAGTCTATATCGACAGATCTGAGAGGCCTTCTCAGAGGGTCTTCTCGGTGAGGTATTGTCTTCAACCGACCCACGCTCAGGGTCGTGGTGGTACCGTTTCTGTTGAGGGGGCAAAGAGGGCATTCCCTCTGGTACCGGCTTGTCGGAGGTACCTCAGTTGGAGGCTAATTTTTAGACTGGTTCGAAGATGTCAACTAAACATTCGAGACCACCCAGTACCGGCTCTACCGAGGAGCCTTGTAAGACCAAAGTGTTAAGTCTCCTGACTCTCCTGAGGAGGCAATTGCCTCAGCTACGCATGTGACGCAGTTCTCTTCAGGTGATGACAAAATGGCGGCCTAACCTGCGTGGCCTACGGTGGCCATTTTGGATACCTCCCTTACACCTACGTTCACAAAGTCTGGTGCTGGGAGCATTCGTTTCAGCAATATTAACCTGTTCCGCCCTTCTTTGACCGGCATGCGTGGGCGCCGCTGCCTTCTACTGTCTCGTTCCCTCCTGCCTTTGCTCCACTGATCTATGTGGACCCGGCTGGTGGTGGACCCTCCTGGCAATCGTCCTCCTTGTGTTCAGGGGGCGTAGGTCCCTTACGAGTGGTTTCTTCTTCTTCGACACCTAAGCCCTCGGCTGAGGATGAGTTTTTTGGGAAGTTTCAGATGCTCCTGCACTCTGACCCTATGTGGACTTTTTTCAAGCATCTTTTCATTCCTGTTCCACCCCGGCCCTGGCTGCTCTGATTCGGTTTTTCTTTTAAAACCTGAGGCGGTAGGCGTGGAGGACCAGTCTTCTGTTCCCGCCTCGTTGGGATGAGCCTTAAGCGAATGAGGACAGCGATGAGCAGCCCCGCTCGGTGAGAGGATTCCATGAGTGGGAGGGGCTTGTGTAGCTCTGTTACCAGGGATTTCCCTGAGGTGTCTCAAGGGCCTAAAAGGCGCACCAGAGTGTTCTCTGAAGGTCCCTCTGAGGACCTGCCAAAACCGGACGTGGTTACGAGTTTCACCATTTGGGTGCTAAGGTTCAGCTCATTTCGTCTTTGGCTCTGGATACTGGGGTTCACCCTGAGGTCTCCATTTCTGGAGCTTTCCTCATTGATACCGGTGTATGCCCTGAGGTCTCGGTTTCTGGTGCTTGTCACACCAAGCCACGGCTCGAGGCACCTCTTGAGGGAGCAATATGTCCCAGGTTAAAACTCAAAGTTCCTCTAAATACAGTACCGACGGAGTCGAGGGATCCTCTAAGGGTCCTGTTAGTAGGGTACATTCCTCAACCATCCCACACTCGGGGTTGTGGTGGTACCGATTCTGTTGAGGGGGCAAAGAAGGTGATCAGCAACAGGCCTTCCAGTACCGGCTCTGCCGAGGTTCCTGCATTGGAGGCTAATTCTGGGTCAGTTCCTAGGATGTCCACTAAACATCCTAGATCTGCCAGCACCGGCTCAGCCGAGGATACTGGTTTCAAGGCGAAGGGTTTCTTAAGTCCCCTGACTCCCCTGAGGGGCCAGTTGCCTCATTTTCTCCTATGACGCAGTTCTCTTCAGGTGTTGATAAATGGCGGCCCAACCTCCTTGGTCCACGGCAGCCATTTTTGGATACCTCCCTTACACCAACTTTCATGACGACTGGTGCTGGGAGCGTTCCTTTTGGGGCTGAGCAGCTTTTCCACGCAATGTGGACAACAAAGACCCGTTTGTCGGTCCTGGTGACAGCTTCATCTAAGGCCCCTTTTACACAGAGGTGAGGGTCCCAGACTCGGTCCTTCTCTGGGATCAGGGTCTTTCAGGATCGCTGTGCGCGCCAATCTCAAACTCCTGTTGGTAGCCCCGCCTTAAGTGGCAGCAGCAAGGTGGTTGGTTTTTCTCTCGGCCATCAGCCTCCTCTACAGGGACAGGTAATCTCCCTGCTGACAAATCACCAAATATTTATTTGTTGGTCACACTACACTTCAGTGGGAGGACAAATTCCCCTCTCATGTGGAGGCGTGGCAAACCCTCAATCAAGACTGTGTGGTTTGTCCATTGTTTAAGCGTGTTTTTGCTCACCCTTTCCTCCTACTCCACCCTTCAAAACTCTCTTCCGACAGATCGGGATGCCCTGCCTCAGAGCAGAGGTACAAAAACTTCTATGCCTCAGAGCGGTGGAACCTGTTCCCCCTCATGGAGCAAAGGAGGGGCTAGTACTGCTGTTCTTCAGTGATCAACCAGGCTGGCCTGCGCACTATCTTCAATCTTTCCGAGAGAAATTCAAGTTGATCACGCCCTGCCAAATAAAGTCCTCTCTTCGGAAGGGCGATTGGCTCAGTGTGGTGGTCTTCCAGGATGCGTAAATGCACACTCTGACTGGGAGCCTGCATATGAAATATCTGCGGTTCTCCGTGGGAGCAGAACACTTCAGATTTGGGTACTCCTTTTGGTCTCGGCTCAGCGAGATGCACCGTAAACTCTTGAGGGGCCCTGCAGCAGTCTCCCAATACCGGATCTTCTTCCAAGGCTCCCCATTTGGGGCGAAGGCTGACCCAGTTCTGCTGTGGCTTTGGATACCAGAGTTAGCCCTGAGGCTTCTCCATCTGGAGCTAACTGTACCGAGTCTGGGCTCGAGGCCCCTCTCAAGGTAGCTATATGCTTGGGGCTAAATCGGTCACCAACAGAATTGGGAGTCCCTCATCGAGGCTCCTGGTTGTAAGGTATTTCCCTAAGCCTTTCCGCGTGTGCGGTTGTGGTGATACCAGTTCTGTTGAGGGGCGAAAGAAGACGGTTACTTACCACAGACCTTCCAGTACCGGCTCTGCCGAGGATATTCCACTAGGGGTTAATTCTGGGGAAGCCCCTGACGTGTCGAGTAAACACCCTAGATTTGCCAGTACTGGCTCTGCCGAGGTTCCTTGTTTCAAGGCTAGGATGGCACGTAAGGCCCCTGACTCCCCTGGGAGACTATTGCTCCACTTGCTCCTGTGACGCAGTTCGCTCCTGGTGTGTGATAATGGCAGGCCACAGTGGCCATTTTGAATACCTCCCTTAAAGCGAGGTTTTACATCAACAAGCAGGGCGACAGACTCTCCTCTCCTTGTGGATCTTGTCATACAAATTTGGGCTGGACCATCCAGTATATTGTTTGGCTCCAGGCTCCACACATCCTGGGTCACCTCAATGTGACCGCAGATTAATTAAGTAGCCAGTCTGCATCGGTTATGAGTGTGAGATGAACAGCAATATCATCTCCAACTTTTTCCAGCAATGGGGCACGCCAGAGGGGATCCTCCTTTGCAACTTGTGGCTCAACATGAAAGCTTATGCTTTCCCCTGGGGCGTGGCTTGGAGCCGATGGAGGGCAGAAGCTGATCTGCCGGGCTCCGGCCGAGACGCCGCTTCCTGATCCTTTTTCTCCGGTACAAGAGTGGTTGCAGCCAGCGGAAAAGCACGCATCGGTGGGGGAAGTGCTCCCCATTAGGAATTACTCGAGTGTTGGAATTTTCGGAGCCCCCGTGAGGAAGAGCGGGCTCCGGATCCCACCCTCCCCTCCGCCGCGCATTGATCCAAGATGGCGCCTGGCACAGCTTCACGCAGCCCCTGAACCAGCGTCCCCTGACGGAGCGCTTTGGGGATCGGCAACAAGGCCGGGGGGGGCGACCCCTGTCTGAGACTGGTTCGGAATCGACACAGGCCCCCGGGCCCCTGACTCCGTTACCCCTGGGCTGGCCCAATTTATGCAACGCGGACTACAACTAGAACCACGTGGATGGCATCACATAAGAAATTCGCCACCTTTGAGAAGCAGCACCCCGCCCCACGGCCATCACCCGAACGACCTGATTCCAGCCGAAGCACTCGGGGGCCCTGAAACTCAAGGTGCGTGAGCCAACATAATACCCTTTGGTGGGCCCCTGACCACCACCGCACCCTTGGGCCGCCCCACTTGGCTCCCCGACTCGGCGATCTACGTCCTGCGGCTTCAAGATGGCCACCAAGAACAAGAGCAGGGCCGCCACCATGGTCTCCTTTGTCTCGACCAAGGCGAAGACCTCCACCCAGTCCAGACCTAGCCTCTCCGAAAACACTCATCCGAACGAAGGGGAGGTCAACGACAATCGCTCTCAGATATTGGATGCCATTTCCTCACTGAGAACCCACATTGACTCCAAGATTGATGAGTTCAAAATAGACATACAACTCATCCGCCAAGATGCCCGCAACTTGACGGAGAGGGTAACGACCGTCGAGAATTCCACGACGGAGCTGTCCGGGGCCACCACAACCCTGAAGTCCGAAGTCTCCGATCTGAAGAGGAGGGTCGCCTTCCTGGAGGAAAGGGCGGAGGAAGCCGAAGGACGGGCCAGACGGGGGAACATCAGGATCCTGGGTATCCCGGAGGGAACAGAGGGCCTAAACACCACATCCTATGTCGAAACCCTTCTGCTACAAGAGATCGGGGCCGGAAAACTAACCCAAGGCTTTGCGGTCGAAAGGGCACATAGATCCCTCCAGAGACGTCCTCCCCCCGGCTCGCGTCCACGGCCAATAATAGCCAAAATATTGAATTTTCAAGATAGAGAAACCATCCTACGGCACTCCAGGGAAGCAGGTCCCATTGAAAGGGGGGACTCAAAAATTACTATTTACCCCGACTACACCCAGAAAGTGCAGAGGGAAAGGAACTCATTCGTCCCGATCAAGGCGAAGCTTCGCCAACTGGACATTAAATACAGGCTACTGTACCCCGCGCGCCTGAGAGTTGTTTATAATGGGCGAGCGATATTTCTCGAAAACCCGGAGGCGGCCAATATGTGGCTAGAAGATAATAACCTAGCCGATGGCAAGGATCCTCCTCGGAATGACGATTAAGTCCCGAGTCTCCTCGCACCACCACTAACCGGACCCCAGCAGGTAATCCAAACAACAGTTTAACTTACGGAAGCGGCCCTCGCACGGCCCTGCCGCCTCGCACCAACCCTACCCCCAGCAGAAAATCCAATTGGGCCAGTTCACCGCCCGACCCAGCTCACGCCCGATTCCCGGATGGGTTCAGACGGCTCGAGAGCGCCTGAGCACCGCGACAGTGTTGTAGTCGCTGGGCGCACCAGTTTGTGTTATGTTATTAGTTTAGTTGGTTTTGCAGTCTACGAATCACCAATGTTGGTAAAGTACAAGATGGTGGCAGGTTACGACACAAGACTTCATGAACCAGGGGCCCCCCGCCCGCAGAACGCCACCTGTGGTTCGTTGTGCCACCGGGCCAGCGGGCCAGAACTCCAAGACGAATTCAGAACACCGATCCGATGGCGTCGCAACTTGTTGTGATGACATGGAATGTGAGGGGAATGGCTTCATACCTCAGAAGGAACCGCGTACAGTCCTACCTCAGGAGGAAGAAGGTCTCGATTGCGCTATTACAAGAGACCCACCTTACAGCGGACTCCATGTCTAAGTTAACAGATCGATGGGATGGGACCACGAGGGGGTCTCCTTACTCCAAATATGCGAGAGGCGTACTGATATGGGTGAACCCGAATGTGCCTTTCCAGCTAGAAGGCTGGGATTCTGACAAGGAAGGGAGATATACATCAATGTGGGGCACCATAGAACAAACCCCAGTATGCTTCATTAACACATACTTTCCGCAGCATGGAATCCCGTCATACTTAAGCACGTTGAGTGCTAGACTGGCACAACACCGAGGCAGGACCTTTGTGTGGGGGGGAGACTTCAACTGCGTCATGGACTTAAGCAAGGACAGATCGCGCCCTCCTCCTCAGCCAAGCAATCCCGCATCCACCTCCTTGACGGAAACACTTGACCAGCTCAACCTGGTAGACATCTGGAGAGTGCAACATCCAGAGGCCAGAATTTACTCACACTACTCAGCTCCACATGGCGTCCACACAAGGATCGACTACTTGTTTGTTGATAAGGAACAATCTCCACTGGCCACATCCACTGAATATTTGGGGAGATCGATCTCCGACCACTCCCCGCTCGCCATGCATTGGCAGCTGCGTGGACCCAAACCTCCAATTCCCATGTGGAGGATGCCTACAGCAGCGTTGGATGATCCAGAGTTCAGAGAGGACCTTGCTGAGAAGCTAGAGGAATATGTCGAAATCAATAAGGGATCGGTGGCTACCTGGTCCACACTGTGGGAGGCCATGAAGGTGGTTACCAGGGGAGAAATCATTTCAAGAGCGGGCGGAACCCGCAGACAACTACAGTCCTCTCTTGAGGCCCAGGAATTAGAGATCGCAAGACTAGAGCCCGCCCCTGACATTTCCCCAGAGTCCGAGAAGATCCTTAAAACAGCCCGTATAAAATGTCAGGAATCATGGGTCAGACTGGAGAAATTTGACTTCGCAACACATACCGCCAGATCCCACAGCGAGTCTGACAAACCCGGCAGATTGCTTGCCTGGCTCTGCAAGCGGGAACACCCCAAACACCTGCCAACGGAGATAAAGGACGAAAAAGGAGTAACACACAAGACGCAGATGGAGATCAACGAGACTTTTGCTAAGTTCTACTCCAAATTGTATGCCCACGAGTCCCCAGGTGCCCGCCGCAGAATTAATCGAAACATTGGAGGAGATAGGCCTCCCTCAAATCTCCAGCGAGCAGAGGGAGGAACTGGACTCGGAAATCACTTCCGAAGATGTGACAGCGGCCATCAGATCGCTCGCTAATGGCAAAGCCCCCGGCAGTGATGGTCTCCCGCCCGAATTCTACAAGACCTACGAACCCATTCTCACCCCCATCCTGCATGAAGTTTATCAAGAAGCCTACACAAATGGCATCCTGCCCAACACCATGAAAGAGACCATAATTATTCCAATGCTCAAGCCGCACAAGTCACCCACCGATTGCGATTCTTATCGACCTTTGGCCATGCTGAATTACGACAGCAAGATCCTCACTTCTATATTAGCCAACAGACTCGCCAGAGTGGTAGGATCCATAATTCACGAAGATCAAAATGGATTCGTCCCAGGACGCAACACCACGGCCAACCTCAGGAGACTACAACACATCATGGCCGAAACCCACGACCGAGAGGAGGACCTGGCGATACTGTCACTTGATGCCATCAAGGCCTTTGACTCTATCTATTGGGAGTGGCTTGTGGAGGTTTTGAGGGGCTTCGGCTTTGGTGCGGGCTTCATCAGATGGATCCAGGTACTTTATAATTCAATGGCAAGGGTTAAAACCGGCAGAATTGTCTCGGGATCCTGGGCAATACAAAGGGGCACGAGACAGGGGTGCCCACTCTCGCCCATGCTGTATATATTGGGCCTAGAACCAATAGCCATATACTTTCGCCAACAGTTTTTTGATGCGGGCATTAAAGTGGGCAACGTTTACAACATAATTTCATTATACGCGGATGATGTACTTCTCTACTTGAGGAACCCTGAGCTCAACGCACCCACAATGCTAGAAGTTCTCGACAATTATGCAAAGTACTCAGGGATACGATTCAGCAGACACAAATCAACTGCATTCCCCCTAGCTAGCCTGAGGGGCATTGCAGTAGACGACCTCCCGCCTATCGGAATACAGTGGCAACCTGACAAGTTCCGGTACCTGGGAATCAATGTGGGTCACACCCCGCTACTCACACACGAACATAACACTATAGCAGCAGTCACCGGCCTTCGGCGTTCAATCAAATTTTGGTCCAAACTACCACTGTCAATGGTGGGTAGAGCGGCGATTGCCAAAATGATAATCCTTCCTCGATTCCTGTACTTCTTTGCCACTACGTTCGCCCGCCTTTCTTCAAGACACTAGAGGCCATCATCAAGGACTTCTTGTGGGGTCCGCGCAGACACAAGCTCACACTGGCCACGCTGTCTCTCCCACATAAGGAAGGCGGAATAAAACTCCCAGACCTTCACCTTTACTACTTGGCGGCCCAGCTCAGTCACATTACGAAGTGGCTGTCTGATGACACATCGGCCGAACTGGAACTACTCAGGCAGTCTTCCACAAACTTAATCCCCAAAGAAACTCTATGGTTTCCCCCTCGGCTACCTCCCGAAACTCCGCTGATTGTCAAGCTGGGCAGGCAGATATGGGCCAGGGCCTGTCACATAAGGCAAGTGAAACATCCGTACTCACCGGATAACCTCATAATGGTGGATGTGTGCAAATCGGAGGCGGAACTTCCCACTCCCAGGAGATGGGAGGAAGCAGGCATATATACATGGGGAGACATGTTCACTGATGGGGAATTCAGGGACTTCGAGTCGTTACAGAACATTGAAGGACTATCCAAGGGCCAGTTCCTCTGGTACCACAGGATCAAACAGATCGCTAAGAAGCAGTGGAACAGCTGGCCGGAAGAGCCCACCCCAGACCCACTGCTACAGGAAATGCATGACCTCTCAGATGGATGGAGACCAGTTTCCAGACTTTACAACAGACTCATAGACAAGCCTAACCCCAAAGGTCAGGCACTGAAGGCGAAATGGGAGGCAGATCTTGAATCACCACTTACTGACAAGGAATGGGAGAGAGCACTGATCTACCCCAAGAAAGTGTCCCGGAATTCCAGATTCGGACAAATACAGCTGAATGTCCTTTACCGGACATATATGACTCCCCACAGGATTGCCTCATTCAACCCGAAAATACCCCCGACGTGCCCATGGTGCGGAAATGACAAGGCAGACATGATCCACATGTTCTGGTCCTGCATCAAAGTGAAATCACTCTGGTTCAAAGCCAAACAATCCTGCGCAGAAGCTGGCATGGTAAGATACGACTGGACGCCCGGAGAGTGCCTACTAGGTATATATCCTAGACCGGGCAAATTTAAACATTTGGTGAAACTAATGGACATCTCATGCATTTTGGTCAAGAGAACAATAGCGATGGCCTGGAAGACTCCAGCGGGCCCCAGCCATGCTCGGTGGCTGAGCGAACTGGCGAGATGGACGATTGCTGAAACCAGGGCCTGGCAAAACGGGATCACAACCAGCGGAGAAGCCACAAGTGGACCCCTGGACTCCTGGAAAGCCCTCCTGAGTGACATGCGCTTCAAGGCAGACTATAAGCCTCCCTGAGGGACTGTAGCGTCCTACAACACCCGATTTTTCATACTGATACAGAGATGGAATTACCCAAATCCGTTTCCCTCGCTTCCTGTAACATCGGAACTATAATTTTTACTTGCCACCAAACATCTCATAATTAACGCTACATGTAGACTGCTGTTGTTTTGGTTGTTCTCACGTTACTTTTTTTGTTGTATCGTTTCTTTATTACCACACTTGTAAGTTTGTAATGTTTCTCACTTTCTTGAAAAAACCAATAAAATACTTTACAAAAAAAATGCTTTCCCCTCATTGCCTCCTATCTATTGGTCGCTATGTAAGCATATCGAACCATTGCCAAAGCAGCTACGTGGGCTTTCCCACTAGCTTTTGGTAAGCATTACTGCTTAGACCTGGGCTCCAGAGCCGATGCTCAATTCAGCCAGGCTGTTCTTAACCTTTTTAAGTAGGAGGTTCCATCCACCTGTATTTCCTGTGAGGAGTGCTTGGTAATCTCCCAAAAATATGGAGGAAAGGGGACGGGACGTAGGAGTATAACAGTTACTCACCGTAGTGACTACCTTACTCTTAGTCCATAGTCCCCTTTTTTCCTCCTTACACCCGCCCGCCGTTCCCTCTAATAAGTAGCCTCTATTATTGCTTAAAGATCTCAGACCTGGTGATAGAAAAGGACTAAAGGGGACGACGCGTGGGGCGTAGCTCAGGAGGGCGGGGTTACGGCCATGTGCAGTACCCCGCCTAAAAAGAGGATGACACATTTTTCAATTTGATGCTTTATTACAAAAGTGCTCCGGTCCTGTCCCACTGGACGGAATGTCCCAAAAGTATGGAGGAAAGGGGATTATGGACTAAGAGTAAGATGGTCACTACGGTGAGTAACTGTTATTATTTGTGATCTGTGTATGGTCACTATTTCCCTGCTTATTGAGAGTAGCTGTTTTTTTGCCTCTATACCCTTTTTGATTAGTTTGTTTCTTTGCGATAGATTCTTGGATCGAGGTTCACCAGGCTTCATATTTCACTATAGGTTCATTGTTGGAGCCCTTAGGGATTTTCTGCTCCCTAAGAATTTTAAATAATTCTTTAGTATCAGAGGTTGACCTTGCAATTCTGTCATTAAAGGATTCTTTCTTGGCTTGTAAAATTGCCATTGTGTAGGTCCTTGCTGACTTTTTGTAGAGTTGTAGATCTGAAATCTCCTGACCCTTCCTCCATGCATAGAAATGCTTTATTTTGTCCGTTTTAAGGTCCTGGATCTCTGCAGAGAACCATTTGTTACATTTAAAATCCCTCTTGGCAGTGTTTCCTTTTTATAGAGGCTACGGTTTCCGAAATATCGTGAAAAGTACTAAGGAGATTTCCAAGATGGCCGCCGGCAGCGATTAGACGTGCCGACGGCGGCTCCCGCACCTCGAGACCTCCATCGGGTATCCACCACCCCCTGAGGACATTTTGCAGCAGTGGAGGAAGTGTGCGGCTCTGGGAGCCCGGGCGGCCAGGCGAGGCTGATCCTCGGGTACCGCGGACCCGGAGTTTTACCCGCGGCGGAGGAGGCCTGTTCAGGCAGGCTGCGGGCGGGTGTATCGGCCCACGAAGAGGGGCGCGGGTGGAGGACTTTGGCCCGGCGAGGGGAGACGGGCCTGGCGGCGGCTGCTCGTTGGGGGGCGGTCCGACACCCTGAGGAGGAGAGCTGGGGCTCCGAGCGGAGGACGCGGGAGGCTACGGGCTGTCTTGCTGGAGCCACGCCCCCGGATCATGTGCGGCGGGAGCCGCTGGTGGACTGGTTGCGTGGCGGCTCCCTGAGGAGCGGGAGAGGGGCCTCCCGGCCCACGACAAGGTGGTGAGGAGCGGGCAAGTCCCCGGGCAGGGGGCCCGAGGACGGGAGGCGCCCCCCCTGGCTTGATTGGAACCACTGGGCGGAGGCTCGGTCCCGGTGCTGGCGTTGGGGGGGCCTCAGGGGGGCTGCTGGTTGACCGGGCCCCTCCCCCCCCATCCCAAAGGGGGTGAAAGCAGCAACAGGGGAGGTGGGACCTCCCTGGCATCGCGGTCTGTGGTTGCCCCTCTCCGTGGGGTTGGTGGTGGTGGGCGGCCCCCCGCAGCGCCCGGTCGAGGAGCGGTGGGCGTGCTGGGGGGTGCTGTCCTGCTTACCCCAATTCCTAGGTCTTTCAGGCCCCCAAGAGAGACCTAATGCCCTCGAGATCCAGGGGTAGGGCCCCGCGCACCAGACAGAGAGAGGGAGACCCTCTGAGCACCCTCCCCGCCTTGTGGTCTGCAGCAATGGAAGTCAAAGGCAGCAGCGGTGAAGACATTGAGTGCCACGTGGCATCTAGGGCACCCGGAGAGGCTGAAGACCGGGAGCCCCTGACAAGGGGGGACCCTCAAGGGTGAGATGCATGCCCTAGGAGAAACCCTTGCTAAAGCCTTCCAAGACCAGTTCCAGTTGCTGAGGTCGGACTTAAATATGGCCCTCGGGGAGCTGAAACAGGAGGTTGCTCAGTTATGTGAGAGAACTGACATACTGGAAAGGGGCCTGCAGGAATTGGAAAGAGATGGCACGGCCAACGGAGAAGCGATTTATCGTCTGGACCTAGCGACCAGCAATTTGGAAAGCCAACTGGAGGACTTGGAAAATAGGTCCAGACGGGTCAATATAAAAGTGAAACTCCTTCCTGAGTCTGTAACGGACAGGGACTTGAGGGAGTAGTGCAGGGAATCTTTATGGACCTGTTGGGAGGAGAAGACCGCGAGGCTATAGAGCTTGACAGGGTGCATAGGGTGGGCTGGCCTCTCCGCGGCCCTGGTTCCAAGCCACGAGACGTTTTGGCTGCATTCGCACGGTACGCCCAAAAAGAGGCAGTTCTACGGGCGGCAAGGCTTCGCGAACCATTGCAATACAAGGGCCAGGAGATCTCTCGGTTTCAAGATTTGGCTAACAGTACATTGGTGAAAAGGAGGGCAATGCGCCCGGTTCTTAGAGTTCTTTCGAGGAAGAGTGTCAAATATAAGTGGCCCTTCCCGTTTGGGCTGGTGTTTGAATGGGAGGGCGCCCAAAGAAGGGCCACCAGTGTACAGGAGGCGGCGAACATTATCCACCTGGACCTTGGGGACTTGGAGGGGGAAACTGGAGGTGTCCGGTCTGCTCCAGGAGACGGAGCCAGACCGTGGGTATGGTCTACGGTGGGCTCCGACGCAAAGAAGAAGACGCCGCGGAAGCGTCCACAGGAGGGGAGAGAAGTCTGCCCAGGGAGGAGATGAGGGTCGGTGTTCGGACCGGGGGGGTTCCTGCTGATACGGTTTGAATTGAATCTTAAAAGGGGGGTGGTGGGACAATGGGCTATCAACAGATTCGGGGAGGGGGCGGGGTTGCACTTCTTGGATCACGCAAGGACGAAGGAGTCCGGAGAATGGGGGGGGGGGGGATGTGGGATGCCTTCCAAGTTGGGGTTCGGAGGGCTGGGGAGCGGGCAGGTGAGGGGTGCCCGGTGTGGGATAGGGGAGGGGGGATGGGACAGGGGGGAGCGGGGGGGGTGGGTGGTTACAGCACATGTCAAGGATGCGTCACCCTAAGAGCCCGGCAGTTAGAGAGCCGTCCTGTGGGGAGGTGTGGGGCTGGAGGGGAGCCCCCAGGGCGGGTAGTAGGAGGGGAACTCTGACGGGGCGGTCTATTGATACCCCGGAATGTAGGCTGCTGATGGCCCGATATGCCCAGTTGACACTTTCAAGTGGCAAACACATAATGTGAGGGGACTCAATTCCCCCCTCAAACGTACAAAGTTGGAGCATTTCGTTAGATCCCACAATCCGGATGTGCTGGCCCTGCAGGAGACCCATTTGAGAAAGCGAGATCAAGCCCAGTTGCGACTCAAGGGTTATCCCCTGATCTAGTTCGTGTCGGGCCCCACGAAGAGGGGGGGGTGTGGCCCTCGCCTTTGGAAGGGGTACGGATTTTCAGCTTCAGGAGGTTCTGCGGGATACCAATGGGAGATACGTGGTGGTAAGGGGGACCATAATGGGCTCGAGCTACACTATTGGGTCAATATATGCGCCAAATGTGGGCCAAGACCAGTTCTTGCGGGACGTCCTAAACACCATCGAGAATTTTGCTAGGGGCCAAGTGGTTCTGATGGTGAACTTGAAGCTTGTCTTCTGCGGGGGCAAAGGGAGAGCTGGGTAATCACCGCACTTAAAGACCAGGGTGGTAGGCGTTTGACCCGGGCTGGCGAAATAAGGGAGAGATTTGTGGAATTCTATGAGGCCCTGTATTCCTCAGAGCCCCTCCCTTCACTTACAGGAAGATTTTTTGGAGAATTTACCAATTCCGCAGGTCTCTAGGGAAGTGGCAGAGGAACTGGGCCGCCCCATTCTGGAGGACGAGGTGAGAGCAATTATTGCTGCTCTGCCCCGTAATAAGGCGCCGGGCCCCGATGGCTATCCGGCCTCCTTCTATAAGACGTTCTCCCACCTTTTGGTCCCACAGTTGACCCAGCTTTTTAATTCGTTTAGCTCAGAGGGCAGAATTTCCCGGACGATGGAGAAGGCTAAGATCACCCTTATCCATAAGGCAGGGAAAGACCCGGAGGACTGTACTTCTTAACGCCCTATTGCCCTTATGAACACCGAAGCCAAAGTCTTTACTAAGATTCTGGCTCGGCGTCTGGAAAAACATCTTCCACCTCTGATCCACCAGGATATCGGGTTTTGTTGTGGGTCGACAAACAGCGGATAACATCAGGAGGGTGGCTCACCTGGTTGAGAAAGAAATCCCGTAAAACGAAAACCCCGGCGATCCTCTTGGCGCTGGACGCCGAGAAGGCTTTTGACTGGGTTGAGTGGTCCTTCTTATTCCGGGTTATGGAGAAGAAGGGGTTCGGGGAGGGCTTTATTGACTTGGTTGCCCCTAATTATAAAAATCACGCATATTGATCAACGGAGAGGTGTCCAGACCTTTTAGGCTCCAGAGGGGGACGAAACAGGGATGTCCCCTCTCCCCATTGCTATTTGCCATATATCTAGAACCCCTCCTATTAGCTATCTGCCAGTCAACGGAGATCAAGGGAATCCCATTCGGTGGAGTGCAACACAAAGTAGCGGCCTTCGCCGATGATATGCTGCTCACACTTACTAATCCGAGAGAGTCCCTCCCAGCCTGCATAGCTTTGTTAACCTCCTTTGGCGGGATATCAGGCCTGCGGGTTAACTTCCAGAAATCGGAACTGATGAATCTCTCCCTGGGGGAAGGGGAGGCGAGGGTGGTCAGAGATCTGTCCTCTTTCAAGTGGAGCCCCTCTGGGCTGCGGTATTTGGGAGTAAGGATCACCCCCTCATTAGCGGATTGGTATGGAGCAAACTATGAACCGATTCTCCCAGCAATCCAGAAAGATTTACGGAGGTGGGGGGCCCTTCCAGTCTCCTGGTTGGGCAGGGGGGCGGTACTCAGGATGGTGATACTACCTCAGGTGCTCTACCTTTTCCAGGCCATTCCCTTGAGAGTGCCGGAGAACTTCTTCAGGAGATTGGATAGAATGGTCAGAGACTTTGTCTGGGGGGGGGAGGAGATCTCGTGTGTCTAGGCAGCTGCTCACTGCCTCTAGAGATGGAGGAGGCTTGGCCTTCCCCGACTTCCGCCGCTATCACGATGCGGCTCAGCTCAGAATACTTAGAGAATGGTTTTCGAACGAGTACCTGAAACATTGGGTGAGGATGGACAGGGCGGTGGCTCGGCATCACTTGGGGGGAGGTCCTCTGGCTCCCGCGACGGTTACGACCCTCCCATATTTATCTGAGCGACATCACGAAAAGTGTAGCTGAGTCCTGGGATCGGTCGGTGTTAAGATGGGGGATCACAACTTTTCCCTCGCCATTTACCCCTATCTTCCGAAACGGGGACTTTACTCCTGGGATGGAGAGGGGAGCTTTCTTGGCTTGGGAGGAGGGGGGGTGTAGGACCCTGAGGGACATGTTTATCGGGAAAAGGGTGAAAACATTTGTGGAATGTAAAAAAGAGTTTGGTTTGGGGGAAAGTGAGCGACATCGGTATTTTCAAATTAGGCACTGGGTTATGTCTCCGACTATAAGGCAAGCGGCGACCAGAGATCTAACCCACTTTGAAAGATTCCTAACAACCCATGAGGGCACAAAGGGGCTGATCTCCGATCTATACAAACAACTCAAGAGAGGTAAACCGGTCACCAACTGGGCCTACATGGCAAATTGGGAGAAGATCTCAGGGGTACGCATGGAGCAAGCCGATTGGGAGAGATTATGGGCGCGGATCCCTAAGCTTACGAAGGCAATTCAGGTTCGGGAGGTGTGGTACAAATGCTTGGTGGGATGGCACTATACTCCTGCCCGTCTTCATGCAATGAACCCTGCCGCTTCGGGGGAATGCTGGAGAGGGTGTGGGGAGCATGGCACGGCCTCACATATCTGGTGGGATTGCCCCGTTATTCAGCCATTCTGGGACGATCTTATGAAGACGTCCACTCAGACTTTGGGAGGAGGAGCCCTCCGAAACCCGCGAGAGCTATTGCTGGGGAGGAGTGGGCTAGGGGACGGGGTGGGGGCGGATGAGGCAGGACGCGGCTGCAGCAAAGCATCGGCGATATTCATCTTGGCGGCCTTGTCCCTCATCACACAAAAGTGGAAGGGGCCCGTGATCCCGACTGAACAGGAGTGGCTGAGAAAGCTCTGGGATATAGTCTCGCTGGAGTGGGCCTCTTATGCTGCGGAAAACAAACTGGGGTCTTTCTACGCAGACTGGGGGGAGACTCTGGAATTCCTAAGAGGAGACTTTAGAGCACAATGGTGTCCGCAGAGACTTAAACTATTGGACTTGTACAGTTAAGCAAGGGTCAGGGGGAGAAGGGAATGGGATGAGGCGTTTTAGGTGCTGTACCACTGGGGGGGGGGGTTAAGGAGGGGAGGGTTTAGTTCTATAATCGATGTGTTGATGTTACTCTTTGTGTTCATATATGCTTGCTGATTTTCCTCTTTTTCCTGAAAACGAATAAAAAAGTTTTTAAAAAAAAGTACTAAGGAAAGAGTTGGTCATCTCATCCAAAGTTTCTGAAAGCACAATTTCTGATGCTAGAGATATAATCCATGGTTTAAGGTTTACTGCAGTTAGCTTTTTGTCATTTCTAACTAGCTTCAACGTCTTTTTTTTATCAATTTTCACAGAGAAATGTTGGGTGGTAATATAGAGATAGATGCAAAAATGGTCTGACCTTGGGCAGGGTAGAACCTCTGAGTCTGACATCATGATTATTATGGGCTGCCACCCAATCCAGGGTGTGCCCTTTTATGTGCGTCAGAGATCTAACTTTGTTGAAAACCGAGATGGCACAATGCAGCTTCTAAAGAACCCACTGTCGTATCTGCCTCAAGGCAGTGCATTATATGTCGATACATTTTAAGACAGGTACTCCCTTATATCCCTGAGGAAGATCATGCTGCAGTGGTGGGTGCCTAAACTAATGCACACCTGGATTATTGTAACAGCCAATTGACCAGTATTCCCTCCAAACAAATGCTGAGACTTCAAAAAGCCCAAAATGCGGCTATTAGGGTGATTTGTAAGTTGGGCAAAACTGCCCATGTCTCACCTTGTCGCTGTGCCCTACATTGGCTTGCGGTTGAAGATCGTATCAGATTTAAGGTGGCATGACTTATTTTTAAATGCATAAATGGGCTGGCCCCAGCATATTTGAGTGACCTGATTCGACTATCAACCTACGAGATCTCTGCAATCTAGTGACTGTCTTGTTTTGGTAATTCCTCACTCAGTTTATTTAACAAGATTTGTCTTCGGCCCAAAACATTGAAACTCGCACCCAATTTAAATCGGGGGGCCTTAAATCTTTGTGTAAGTTTCGCAGAGCTCTACAGACCTTCCTGTTTAAGTAACTCTGCTTCATATGTTGTTTTTGCTGCATTCCCCATGGGCTGGTGCTGCCTTGCATACTTATGTTATTTCATCTGCGCTGCTATACGGTTTGGCCCTTTTTTGACAGAAGGGTAGCTTGGGATTCAGTGTCCATTAGTGGCAGGCAAAATTGTACATTGCCCCTGTATTGGGACTGGGGCATAGAATCTTCCCTCCCTTTCCTCAAGGGGGCAAAGATAATGTACATTTTTGGACAACTGGTGGGTTAGTTTCTTGGTTATGGATACTTACAGAGGTGATTTGGGCAGGATTCTGTTTGGGCTCTTGGGAATCTGGAAGGAAAAGGTGACAGCTAGATATGGGGGGAAAGTTTTAGGTTCCCCTGGTTCTGATTCTGGGCTGCCCCCCCCACCCCTTTTTGGAGGCAGTCACCAGGATGGGTTTGAACCAGGGGGTTTTCTTGCTGGTGATTGAGTACTGATGATGGGCGGTTTCAACTTGGTCCCCACATCTACCCAGTCTGGATTTGGATCCTTTGGGACCCATTTTTCTTTGGGAGGAGTTCCCCCATCCCTGAAGAAGATAATTTTCCCAGGATCCTCTGAGGATCCCTCTCCTTCAAATCCTTCAAACTGGAAGATGTGTACCTCCTCCTCAAAATGGGTCTTTTGAGGTTCTTTATGGGTTGCAGATTGTCGTGGCAGGAGATTTTGCTTCCGGTTCAGGGCCTTTTCACAAGTGGGCAAGGAAGCTTCCTCTAAGGCTTTACACCCCCCTTCCCCTTGTGCCTCCTCCCTGGGAACCGGTGGGTTGACGGAGTTCTTCCGTCGCTCACCAGATCCTGGATTTGAGGCATTCTGAGCAGCCATGCTCATCTGGGGTTCTGTTGAGCCCTCAGCATGCGACCCAGATCCTGTGCCATGCTCTGGACCTGTCGCTCTAGTTGTGATACCCGCTCTGGCTGGTACGGGGTCCTCATGTCTCCACTGGGTTGATCCCGGGAAGGGTAGCTATCCCTTCTCACAAAATATCCCGTGTTAGGGAAGTTTGGGTACCCCTCCACCCTTGGCCTCCTGTCATGATGCCTACCCCCGGGCATCCGGATCAAGCCCATTAGCCTCGGGAGCAGGCATCCAGATATTTATTAAAACCCCAGCAGCCCCGGCTGGGGGCTGTCTGGGTTCAGTCCTGGCACCATAGGCGCCAGGCTCATAGACATTACTTACCTCATGCAGACCATGCTGCAAATGAATCCAAGCCAACGTGAGGCATGGATGGGACTATTTTACTACAGGGACTATTTTTTACTTGGGTGTGGTTCTGGGGAACGTCTTACCTGGGACTACTTTGGAGGCTATTTAAACCACACCCGAACAGCAGCACACGCTTCGCGTTATTCTGCACTCAGCAGCGTAACGCTCACCGTGCCTGCAAGTCAGCTTCCAGTCTTCTGCCACACCCATCTTGAATCCGGAGCTCCTATAAGAAGAGGAAAAAACAGGCAAGGTTGGAAAACGAACATTATTTCAGTTCCTCCCCTGATTCCGGATCATCACGTCTCCGAACCTGGAAAGAACGTTATTGCTGCACGCGTCGCATCGCCAGCTGCAACGCCGCGCCATACTCGCCAGTCCTCACAGCATGTTTCGATTTGGCGCTGCCTCCATCATTTCTTCGCCGAACTCCGGCACCTAGGGGACAAAAAGAAACAACAAGGTGAGCCGAGAGAGCCAACAAATACAATCTCTTTTACCACCATATACTTACCTGATTTACCACCGGAGGCATTATTCTTTAACTCTCCACATCCTCATACGCCACACCTGTAAACGGAGAGCAAACAAAACGTCAAATACATGCATCATTTTACCGGACAGCGTCGGGTAATACAGACTCTTACCTGCACGCCATCAGCTGCCACGAGACCAACTTCTCTCAGACTCAGCTTCAAGATAAGATAGGAATGGGACAAGAGTGAACATCGGACATATTGAACTCTATGAACTGTATACTTACTGGTCTTCGTCAGAAACCTCAGAGTCAATACTCATCCGTAACTCTCCCAACGTCTTCGAACCAGTGAAGTAACTGGTATCTACGCGTCCCTGCAATCCACGCAGGATGGCGAGCTCATCTTTCAAGAATATAAGGTGGAATTACTGAAAGGGAATTTCGGAGGGGATTAGTGGGGAAAACAGCGGGGTGCCGTCGCTAGAATCCAGGGGTGGCTAAACTCCTCTCTCCACTTGCAGGAGAATACTTCTACGGGTCAAGCAGATGAGATTAGGAGAGCCAGTCCAGTCTGTCATCTCTGCACTACGCATCACGTTGGTGGAGACCGCAGCTGTCCGGGTCCGACCGACGCCCCTGTGGGAGCCAGTTGAGCGTAACAGAACGTGAAGCCTTTCTACAAATCCCCACCCGGGCATTATGGAAACCTCAGTAACCGACCAACTGGCCCAATTATTGGGGGAACTTAGAGCGGAAGTGCACTCCGCTTGCCAAGAGACTAATGCCCTCAGGAGAGAACTGATTTTCTCAAAGGAGCACACTGATGATCTTGCTAGGCGACTGCTGCAAAACCAACCTGGGGGGGGGGGAATCCAACTCCTGTTTCATCGAGCAATCCTGTGCAAGTGGTTTTACCAGGGGTTATTCTTTTAGCTCCACCTGAACGTTTCGCTGGGGGCCCAAAAAGGTAAGCCGTGTTTATGAACCAATGCCGCTTGCACTTTTTATGCAGACCTGGAGCTTTTCCAAATGACTAAGCCAAAGTAGCCTTTGTATTATCATATTTGAGTGGCAGTGCTGCTGATTGGTCAATTCCACTAGTCAACCAGGATGACCCTCTTTTCGGGATTTTCAGGGTTTTCAATTGAGCATGGAAAGACTATTCGCCAGACATTCACCGGGACAGGCCCTGGATAACGAACTGTTATCCCTACGACAAGGTAACCAGGATCTGCTAACCTATATCGCAACCTTCAATAGGTTGGTGGTGGAAACCGGATGGCCAGAGGTAAAACGAATTGCATTATTTCATCGTGGACTTCGGGGAGAACTCAGATGTTTTTGCCCAAATTGTGAACCCACCTCAGGATTGCGCAGAATATATAGATTTAGTGGTCCAGTTAGACCACCGACTTCAGAATAGAAAGTCTGATCGAGATAAGTTCGAGAATCGGGTATTGATTAAACCCAACGTTACCCCCAAAGGAACAGATGCATCAGAACCTATGCAGATCGGGGGGGGGGGTTAAAGGACCCTTAACTCAAAAGGAAAGCGAAAGGAGACGGCAGATGAAATTGTGTCTGTACTGTGGAACCTCAGGACATTTTCTACGGGATTGCCCTATAAAACCACCCAAGAAAGTGGTCGGAGTTGCTGACAAAAGCCAAATAGAGCCTGATTCCGGAAACGACCACGCCCGACAAGCTTAGAGGTCCGCTTGCCGAGCTTAAAGAAGAAGAAAAAGGAACAAACCAAACTGACTACCCCTCTCTCTACGGCCTGTCGATAACACAGGTGAAAGTGCAATAGAACTGTTTTATATTTTTACAGTCCCACAGACCTTTAGTGAGCCAGTTATGTGACTGAGTCCGATGGATACAAAATTGTAAATCACTTTAATGGTTACATAAAACCTTGACATAAAAACAATCCTTGGATAATTCATTCATCCATCACACCTTTCATTCCAATTCATATATTATATGGACTAGGGGTTAAACAGTTTACAATTTTTTAAGCATATTGGCTGTTTACAGTATGCATGACAACAGAAAACACATTGGAATTTCCTTTAAGTCGACATATGTTTCGGCCCTTCTTTCAAGTACCATCGTAGTCTGCGATGGTCAATATGGTGGGTATTGGGCCATCTTCAGGACAATCGTGCTTATATTGAACTTTAATTTCATTCCCCTTTTCCTCATAGAAAACGACGAATCTATGGTCGACTTGTATTATTGCAGACCTTGGAGCTGTAGATGCCGGATATCTTTCGTATTTTCCAGTATCTGGAACCGAATGTAGAAAGGGAGTGGTTGACTCTTCAGAAGGCTTTATTTTCTTTCCTTGCGATCTCTCTAGGTAACCGCGCGTACGACTAAGAGGACGCCGCCGTGTTACAGCTCGACACCGCCGACGAAAGCACAGGCAAGTTACCGGATGTCGTGGATGACACCAAATCAAACTAACAACAGCGGATCACGAGAGATCGCAAGGAAAGAAAATAAAGCCTTCTGAAGAGTCAACCACTCCCTTTCTACATTCGGTTCCAGATACTGGAAAATACGAAAGATATCCGGCATCTACAGCTCCAAGGTCTGCAATAATACAAGTCGACCATAGATTCGTCGTTTTCTATGAGGAAAAGGGGAATGAAATTAAAGTTCAATATAAGCACGATTGTCCTGAAGATGGCCCAATACCCACCATATTGACCATCGCAGACTACGATGGTACTTGAAAGAAGGGCCGAAACATATGTCGACTTAAAGGAAATTCCAATGTGTTTTCTGTTGTCATGCATACTGTAAACAGCCAATATGCTTAAAAAATTGTAAACTGTTTAACCCCTAGTCCATATAATATATGAATTGGAATGAAAGGTGTGATGGATGAATGAATTATCCAAGGATTGTTTTTATGTCAAGGTTTTATGTAACCATTAAAGTGATTTACAATTTTGTATCCATCGGACTCAGTCACATAACTGGCTCACTAAAGGTCTGTGGGACTGTAAAAATATAAAACAGTTCTATTGCACTTTCACCCGTGTTATCGACAGGCCGTAGAGAGAGGGGTAGTCAGTTTGGTTTGTTCCTTTTTCTTTTCAATAAACCTCCCTGTTTACATATCTGACCCCCCGAGAACAAAAAATTTTGGGAGGACCCATTTATATTTCTTCCCGAGCTTAAAGAAGGACACTCAGACCTCGCACCTAATCAAACCAATGGTCCTTATTGATCCAAGGCAGCCATCACGTATGCACGCAGTAAGGGCATACATTGATAGCGGGGCCGTCGGAAAATATATGGACCACGAATTGGCTTCAAGGATGAATCTACCTCTTTGCAAAAAGACCACTTTGGATGTCATCACCACAGTCGATGGAACTGAAATTGCCTCTGGGTCTGTAACTCATTCCACTACAGAGTCACACTGTTGGGTCAAGATGGGCATCGAGAGACTATTGTGTTTGATTTAATCAAAGCCCCTCAGTTACAAATAATACTGGGGATCCCATGGTTGGAAACACATAATCCTTGTATTGATTGGCGAGAAAAGAGAATAACCTTCCCAGATTGTGTGCACACCTGTTACCCGGAAAAAACCTTGAAAAAAGGCCTGGCCATAGTCACTAATCCAATCGTGCAGTTACCTCCAGAATATCAAGAATTTCAGGATGTTTTTCAAAAAGAGCAGGCAAACACATTACCACCTCACAGATCATACGATTGTCAAATCGACCTCTTACCCGGTGCACAACCCCCATGCAGTAGAATCTACGCCCTTACGGAACCCAAAAATCTTCACCTACGACAATACTTGGACCAATACATTGCTAATGGCTTTATTCATCCCTCCAAGTCTCCTGCATCCTCACCTTTATTCTTCGTGCCAAAAAAGGAAGGTGACCTTAGAACGTGCATAGATTACCGCACATTAAATCAGATTACGGTAAAAAACGATACCCATTGCCTCTGATCCCTAAATTACTAGACCAAGTAAAGGATGCTTGTATTTACGCTAAATTAGATCTGGAGGGGCATATCATCTGGTACGTGTAAAGAAAGGCGATGAATGGAAGACTGCCTTTTGCACCAAGTACAGATTATTAGAATATCAGGTGATGCCCTTCGGGTTGTGCAATGCACCAGCAGCCTTCCAGTATTTTATGAACGATGTCCTTCGAGAACTCATTGACGTCTGTGTTGTCGTGTACTCCTCCTCAGAATCGGACCATGTTAAGCACGTTCGTTCAGTCCTTGAGAAACTACGCCAGCACAAGTTATATGCAAAATTGGAAAAATGTGTTTTTCATGCTGCAGAAGTTGAATTCCTTGGATTTATCCTGACTCTAAAAGGAGTCTGAATGGACTCTCGAAAGGTGGATGCAATTCTCAAGTGGCCATCACCCAGTTCAGTTAAAGGGGTGCAAAGCATGCTTGGATTTGCTAATTTCTACCGCAGATTTATTCCTGACTTCTCACGTGATGTACACTCCATCACAGCACTTTTGCTAAAAAACAAACACTTCTTGTGGACCGAAGAGGCTGAAAAAGCCTTCTAAGAGCTGAAATTGAAATTCACATCGGCACCTGTCTTAAAGCATCCATGCCCGAGCTTCCATACATAGTTGAAACCGATGCATCCAGTTTAGCCATGGGGGCTGTCCTGTCCCAGAAGGATCCTGAAACCGGTCAGCTTCATCCAGTAGCATTTTGGTCCAGAAAGTTCTCGGCACCCGAGTTAAACTATGCGGTTACCGATAAAGAGTTGTTAGCCATCAAATCCGCCTTCAAAGCTTTGGCGGCATTATCTTCTCGGTGCCAGGCATACCATTACTGTAATCAGCGATCACAGGAATTTGCAGTATTTACAAACAGCCAAGGCCCAATCATCGCGTCAACTTCAATGGGCATTATTCTTTGCCGAATTCGATTTCGTGATCACTTATCGACCAGGTTGTAAAAATGGCAAGGCAGATGCCTTATCCCGAATAGGGATGGGAAAAGCATATTCGAACCCGGAACCGGTGCCTATAATTCCAGAACAAAGAATTCTTGGTATAACTACTCTTCAGACTCTAGAAGATATTCATTTAAAAATCCAACAACTTTTCGATCCAGTAGCCCTGCAGGACTGGGTAAAGAAAGGCCAAGATTATTCAGTCATCAATGACCTACCTTACTATCAAGGACGTCTATTTCTACCACACAAGGAACTACAAGAACTAGCCATCTCCACTTATCATGACGCCCTTATGGAAGGACACCCAGGTATCGCAAAAACTGAAGCTAAAATTAAAAGACAATTCTGGTGGCCCACCTGGCGAAAAGACGTAAAGTCATTTGTGAAGTCTTGTGGTATCTGCGCCCAAAACAAAAGTCAGAAGAAAAAACCAGCTGACCTTTTACAACCTTTGGATATTCCACCTACACCATGGCACATCTTGTCTTTAGACTTTATTACAGATCTACCTCCATGTAATGGATTTAACACCATTCTAGTTATTGTGGATCTTTTTTCCAAGATGGCCCACTTTATTCCTTTAAAAGGATTACCTTCCGCTTCAATTTTGGCCAAGGAATTTCTCAAAAACATTGTTCGAATACATGGATTTCCTTCCGTATTGGTCTCTGATCGAGGTAGTCAATTCATTTTGCAATTTTGGAAGAAATGCTGTCAATTGGCACAAATCGATGTAAGGTTATCAACCAGTCACCATCCCCAAACCGATGGTCAGACGGAGAGGACCAACCAGATTCTTGAACAATACCTACGTTGTATGCTACACCAAACCGAAGCAATTGGAAGGATATTTTATGGATTTCTGAATACGCATACAATAACTCTGTACATTCAGGAACCGGACAAAGCCCCTTTTATACCATATATGGACATCATCCTCGAACCTCAGAACTCGATTCGCCTCAACACTTAGAAATGCCTGCAGTGACTCATCTGCACCGCCTAAACACGATCTTAAACCATTCAGCTTCTCTCCCCTCTCTATTAAGGAAGTAGAAAGCATCATAACTAAACCCAAACCCTCCAACTGCCAAGGTGATGCATGCCCTGCCGTCGTCATTAAGGAGGCCGCACCTGAGCTTGCCCCATTTATTACCTGTTTCATAAATGCTTCCTTTGAATCTAGCACTGTGCCTGACAACCTCAAGGATGCTTGGGGCATACCATTAATTAAAAAACCTAATCTGGACCCCAGCAATCCTTCAAACTACAGGCCCATCACCACCGTGCCTTACCTGTTCAAAATCCTCGATCGCGCAGCCTATCTCCAAATCCAGGAGTATCTCGAACGCAACAATCTTCTAGGGCTTAGACAATCTGGTTTCCTTCCCAGGCATGGCACTGAGACAGCGTTACTAGATCTAAAAACCCAAATCGAGGACCTGAAAGACAAGGGCAAAATGGCGCTCCTGCTCCTCCTTGATCTTTCAGCAGCCTTTGATTTGGTTGACCAGCAAATCCTCTGTCACCATCTCAAAATTGCCGCCCACTTCTCGGACGCAGCTACTTCCTGGATTAGCTCATTCCTTGCTAACAGAACCATGAGGGTTTTCTCTCCACTAGCAGCGGCCGACCCATCCCACGTCCCTTGTGGAGTCCCTCAAGGATCTTGTGTATCTCCCACACTTTATAACGTGTTTACTAAACCACTCTTTGATATCCTTGATTATCTGGGTGTCTCATACACTAATTATGCAGATGACACCCAGATACTCATCCCTATCACTGGTGATTTTGTAACCGACTCAAAATCTCTTAATTCAGTCTACACCATCATCCAGGCCTGGATGGCTAATCATGGGCTCTGCCTTAACGACGAAAAAACGGAGTTAATCATCCTGGGCTCCCAAACTAAACTCTCGAAACTCGACGCCAACTACAAATCCTTCACTATTGATGGGAATGACATCAAAGTGGCTAATGTCACCAAAACTCTAGGAATTTACCTCGACTCCACCCTGTCCCTCACTCGACAAACTAATGCAGTTGTCTCTGAATCTTCCTACACTTGTAAATTGATTACAGCCTGCAGGCCATTCCTGACTCCGGACAATTGCCTGACACTTGCTAGAACCCTCATCCTATCGAAAATCGACTATTGTAACGCCCTCTACCTTGGGACCAGCGAAAGAAACCTGGACAAACTCCAGATCACGCAAAACAACGCCATAAGGGCAGCACTCAACATACCTAGACGGAATCGCATCTCCACTACTAGACGCAACATTCAGTGGTTACCTATCTCTCACCGCATTTCACTCAAATCACTTGTGCTTACCCACAAGGCACAGAACAACGCAGCTTCTGCCTACCTAGTATCACACTTCTCTCAACACACAGTCACCAGACCACTGAGATCCGCCCAGGTTCACACACTGGACATCCCCAGCTTCAAACTACGCTCTGCTGGAGGGTCGAGTTTCCCGGTCCTTGCTGCCAAGCTCTGGAACTCACTTCCCAATGCCCTAAGGAACATTCCGCACTGCCACGCCTTTAAAGCCAAAACTAAACTTTGGTTACTGGAACAAGATACCTCAGCCTCCATTCCTGCATCCATCTGCTGCTAGTGCTGTTTTCTGCACGGCTGACTGCACCCTGTGACTCCTGCACTCATATTTGCCTAACGTTTATAGGTTCGCCACCCTGGCGATTCTGTTGTAACGTAAACTGACTTGTTGTAAATATATCCTGTAACTTATAACTGCATACAGCTTGTACCTTCTCCTGTAACCAGGTACCTCTTCATTGTTGTTACTATCACTGTTACTATCACCTGTAATTTTATACTGTATCACCCCCTCTGTAACCCGTAACTTCCCCTCTGTAACCTGTAACTTCCCCTAAACATGCGCCCGCAAGCCTCTGGGCAGGGCGCGCAATACAAATAAATAAAATACAAATACAAATTACACAAGCCTTTAAGGAGGCAACAGAACATTTGAAACAAGCAAAAGAGAAATACAAGAAAAATGCTGATCAACATAGAAGTGAAACTCCACAATACCAGATTGGAGATCAAGTTTGGCTGGGTACAAAACACATACCTCTGAAGGGAACTCGGACTTTCAATCCTAGATATTTGGGACCTTACACCATTAAGGCCATTATCAACCCGGTGGCCGTCAAATTGGAATTGCCCTCTAAAATGCAGATTCATCCTGTCTTTCATGTTTCACTTCTAAAACCAGTTCAACCCGGGACAAGATTAACCAAACCACCTGACCCCATCCTAATAGATGGAGAACCTGAATTCGAGGTAAAAAATATCCTGGACTCTAAGATGGTTAAATCAAGATTTTTTTTATTTAATCGGCTGGAAGGGTTACGGACCACAAGAAAGGTCATGGGAGCCTAGTGACCATGTTCATACACCTCGGTTGGTGAAGAAATTCCATTGGAACTTCCCAGACAAACCAGGACCAAGGGGAAGAACAACTTTAGGAGGGGCCTTGGGGGGGTGTAGGGGGGAGGGGGGAGTGCTGTCATGATGCCTACCCCCGGGCATCCGGATGAAGCCCATCAGCAAGCAGGCATCCAGATATTTATTAAAACCCCAGCAGCCCCGGCTGGGGGCTGTCTGGGTTCAGTCCTGGCGCCTTAGGCACCAGGCTCATAGACATTACTTACCTCATGCAGACCATGCTGCAAATGAATCCAAGCCAACGTGAGGCCTGGATGGGACTATTTTACTACAGGGACTATTTTTTACTCGGGTGTGGCTCTGGGGAACTTCTTACCTGGGACTACTTTGGAGGCCATTTAAACCAAGCCCGAACAGCAGCACACGCTTCGCATTATTCTGCACTCAGAAGCGTAACGCTCACCGTGCCTGCAAGTCAGCTTCCAGTCTTCTGCCACGTCCGTCTTGAATCCGGAGCTCCTAGAAGAAGAGGAAAGAAGAGGCAAGGTTAGAAAACGAACATTATTTCAGTTTCTCACCTGACTCCGGATCCATCACGTCTCCGAACCTGGAAAGAACGTTATTTATGCACGCGTCGCATCGCCAGCTGCAGCGCCGCGCCATACTCGCCAGTCCTCACAGCATCTTTCGATTCGGCGCTGCCTCCATCATTTCTTCGCCGAACTCCGGCACCTAGGGGACAAAAAGAAACAACAAGGTGAGCCGAGAGAGCCAACAAATACAATCTCTTTTACCACCATAGACTTACCTGATTTACCACCGGAGGCATTATTCTTTAACTCTCCACATCCTCATACACTGCACCTGTAAAAGGAGAGAAAACAACACATCAAATACATGCATCATTTTACCTTACAGCGTTGGGTAATACAGACTCTTACCTGCACGCCATCAGCTGCCACGAGACCAACTTCTCTCGGAATCAGCTGCAAGATAAGATAGGAATGGGACGAGAGTGAACATCGGACATATTGAACTCTATGAACTGTATACTTACTGGTCCTCGTCAGGAACCTCAGAGTCAATACTCATCCGGAACTCTCCCAACGCCTTCGAAACAGTGAAGTAACTGGTATCTACGCGCCCCTGCAATCCACGCAGGATGGAGAGCTCATCTTTCAAGAATATAAGGTGAGATTACTGAAAGGGAATTTCAGAAGGGGATTAGTGGGGAGAACAGCGGGGTGCAATCGCTAGAATCCACGGGTGGCTAAACTCCTCTCTCCACTTGGAGGAGAATACTTCTACGGGTCAAGCAGACGAGATTAGGAGGGCCAGTCCAGTCTGTCATCTCTGCACTGCGCATCACGTTGGTGGAGACCGCAGCTGTCTGGGTCTGACCGACGCCCCTGTGGGAGCCAGGTGAGCGTAACACCTCCCCTCTCCCGGATTGGGCTGTCTGGGCTCAGGAAAGTGGGGAAAGAAGGATGGGTTGTTTTGGGGGTTGAAATTTGGCGGGTACCTAGGAAATTCCGTCCAGTATTTGGGAGATTACTGCCCTCCTGGGGGGAGTGAGGAGGGAAGTTCCCTGTGTTTCCTGCTGTTTGGTTGGGTCCTCCCCCGCCGACCCCCCCTTGGGCTGGAGGAGTCCACACATAACCCAGGATGGTTCTATTCCCCTTGTAGCGAGGGCTGATGTAATCAGGGGAGTTAGGGAGTTAGGGATCCCATTTGTGGGGTTGCCTCCCTGGCTCCCTGTTTGGGATTGTCCCGAGGGCCTGCTGGGTTTGGGGTTGTTTTGATTCTGTGTCAGAAAGTTTTTAGGCCCCCCATCTCTAAATCTAAAATCGGGGCAACCTTCACCTCCTCCACTTTAGCAGCAGCATGGGTGTTGGTTGTTTTAGGGCTTTTTCCACTATTTTTATTTTCCAATGGCTTTTGCACCTCATAAATGCACGTGGCTTGTTCGATGACCCAGTCTAGTGATCTTTTGTCATGAAAGTCCCTCACTAGCGGGGTCCTAATATATTTAGGGAGAGCATGAAAGAAAGTGTTTACAAATTATTTGTCAGTGCGCACCCTTCTAGTGGTCTGCGCAAAGGCACGTTTTAACGCTTGAGCAAATTCTTGTGGGGCCTGGTCTTCCCCACATTGGAAGTTGTAGGCTGCCTTGCGAGCCTCCCGAGGATTCCTGTGAATAGAAAAATGTTTTAGGATGCCCCCCCCCTATAGGTGGACCATCTGGAATGATTCTGATCCTCCAGCCCAGCAAAGAAGCTGGAGTACTCGGGAGAATATGTCCACTTCACATACTGAATACAGCTTTGGCTGTCCTTCAGATGGAAAGGGTCCATCATCTGTTCAAATAACTCCAAGTGTTCCCAACCCGAATATTTTGCATTCTTATGATAGGGCGTGATGATGCTCCTAATGGCTTGTATTTGTTTCAGGGGATCCTTGAGTAAGGCCCTCTTGACCTTGTTAGCTTTTTTAGTTCGGGTGACCCTGGTCCATTCATCCTCTGACTCGGAGGCACTGCTACCAGAGGTGGCTGTCTGATCATCTAGGCTCTCCCGGATTCTGCGAGCTTGGGAATGGCTGGCAGAATGTGGGGGCCTACTTTCTTGGATCCTGTGGCGCTCAGAAGTCTTCTGATTCTTCCTTGCTCCCAGGATTGGCTGAGTACCCCCCCCCCCCCCCCACTGTCCTAGCTGGGAAGAGCTTTTCAGGATGCCCTTAGTGGGCATACGCTCATGGAGTTCCCCACTAAATTTTACCATCTTATCTCTGGCAAAGTTATATTTCTGATGGTCCACTTCTCTGATATTCTTCTCTCATTGGAGTCTCCCTGATCGGAGAAGATGGCCCTAGTACTTGGGAACCCATACATAGATCCCGCCCATCCATTTCTGGGAGGCGCTGACCTATGAGCCCCATATTTCCCCTCAGGTTGAAGTCTGCCATCCCCGTGGCCCTTGGCTCATGTGCGCCAGTGGACATGGGGGTGGCAGTCTATGGAGTTGAAGAGATGAGTCTCTGGTACCAGGGTTCCTGAGATTATGCTCAGGTGTTTCCCTCTCCCAGCGGACTCATCTCTCTCAGGCCCTACTCCCTGTTTCCATGCAAGAATCTGACACTTTTGTTCTTCTATCAAGGCTTTACTGGTCTCTATTAATTGTTCCTGCATGGCCACCTGTTTATGGAGCCTGTCATTTTTCTCACAGAGAGCCTCATTGTCTCTCTGTGTTTCCTGTCTAATTTTGGAGTATTGGGCCAATTTTTTCTGCAGGAAGGTTACCTCCCGAGTCTGATCCTTACTGGCCTGGTCATTCTTTGCTAGAGCATCCTCCACCCTCCTGGTGTGCTCTAACAGTTTTGTGTAGTCTTTTTGGAGATCACCCAGTCCCTGAAGGGCCAGGTGATTTTCTTCCACCTTGTTTTTTAAATAGTTGGCTTCTTGGCATAAGGTGTCCCTTTCCTGAATGAAGGTACCCCTCTGTGCAGCCAGGTTGTCCCTTTGTTTTTTGAATGCGCCAGCTTTCTGGCACTCTTCATCAAATTCAGTTTGGGAGTCAAGGTCTTTGAGAATTAATGTAGTATTTTCTTCTTTTACTTGGTCTAGGCGGCTTTGCAGGGTGACTACCTGCTCTGCGCAGGCTCTATTAAGATGCTATTGCTGTTCCAGCTTTTGTTGGCTCTGTAGTAGAGAGTCCAAACTTTCTTGGCACTCTTTCTGCAGCGCCAGTACTTTGGTATCCTGCTCTACCTTCTCTTGCTTCAGGATATCCAGATCTCCTTTTACTTTTACCAGGTACTGTCTGATTTCATTCTCTGATTCTTGGCTCTTTTGTAGCCTTTGCTCTGCAGAGTCCAAATCAGTTTGGGTTTTTTCTAATAATTGTCCTTGCCTGTTTGCCAGATCTAGGTTTTCGGCATATTTTTCCTGTATTGCTCCAATGTGGAGGTACAGATATGCTGCTATTTTGGCAATTTTACTTTGCTCTTCTTTTACCTTGGGGGCCATGTACAATTCACTAAGTGCCATGTGTAATGGACCCTTATCCTGCCATATATCTAATCCTGTGGCAGTGGCTTGTTCTTTGACTTCCTGCAACCAAACATTCTGATCCTGCTCTGTCCATTCACCACTGACAAATAATTTGTGCAGTAGGTGTTCTTTTGCCATATTAATTTCTACTGGGGTCGCCATTCCGGAAATATTAATTTCCTTCTGACTTACATGAGTTATTCTATTTTTGCAAAACACCCCAACTCCTTAGAGCGTTTCTATTGAAGGGTGTTTTCACAGTGTGGTAGCCCAACAGGGTTTATGTACCCCGTCAGTTAGCACACTGTATTAGACTGTCACAAGTGGTATGTCTAATTCAGATGAGCAAAAACAATGCAGCACAGAAATGATCCTTTTGGGTATGTTCAATCAAATGGCAATGTGGTTACTATTTCCCCCTGCAGACCTCTCAACCCCCCCATATGCAATATAAAGAGATAGGAGAGAAAACCGGTTTCAGGAATGCAGAATTCAAACAAAATGTCAATCCCAATTTCCCCCCCAGCAACACAAAAGAGAAGCAGAATTGATTGGGAAACTGTTAAAAATGGTTTTAAATTTATCTGGAGAATGGATTGGATAAAACGCTAAATGGGGTTTAAATTGTTGAAATTGTTTAAATTCTAATGGGAGCCGCTTTATATCGTTGCAGACAAACACTAGCAATGCTTTGAGAGTTAGAAACAATGGGAAATCTTAAAACTGAGGTCAGGTGCATTGGAAAGCTGTTTTACACGTGATCGATTTTGGCAAAACGAAAATTTGCTGCAAACTTTTCTGTGCGCACTAATCGCGATTGCGGGAAAACTATAGGGATTTTAGTTTGGTTTCTGGTTCTATGGAAAGCTGAGAATGTTAGCTACAAGCAGAAGTTTAGATTCTGTTTCATGCATAAAAATTGAAGAAATTATGACGTTTTAGTGGAGGTCGTTTTTCTGAGATAGGCGAAAGAATGGGAAAACAGGGATGCGCTTTTAAAAGACAAATGGGATTTCTTTACACTAGGGAGGACTATGAAGAAGCAAATGCTACACGGGAGCTCAGCCACTTGATCAAGGCAACTGCCAGCCGAGACACTTGCCTTCTTCGGCGCAAAGATATTCTTAACAATATTAGTACAGAAGGAATATAGGATAAGATTGAACTTTTTTTTAATTGCCTGAAATTTCCAACAATATCAGGTTTCTAAAAACAAAATAGGATGGATTTAGATAGGGATTGTACTATGAATAGCACATATGCTAGTGACACAGTTCTACACTATGGATACTCACTATATATGTTTTGAACAGAACTGTCAGGGATTCAGGTCAGGGATTCTAGGATTCTGCTGGGCACACTGGACTGGAAAGCAAGGCGCTCTGGTCTGCACAGCACAGCGCGACTGGACTGGGTCTGCAATGGCTCTCTGGTCACAGCACAAGATTGGGTTTAATCTGCCCTTCTGGTTCTGAAGATAATTATTTAGCAGGCAGCAGTTGCAGCACAGCCTGGCTGTTTGATGTTCCCCCTTAAGTTTGTGGGATGGGTTCTGGAAGTTGCGGCCTGCAATGAGCCTTTCTGCTTGCAAAGTTCTGGAGTCTGGAGCAAGGTAGATGGATGGTCCTCTCGCAGGGTGCTCTGCCAGCAATCGGTTAGTGGGTGAATCTGTGTGTCTTTCTAAGTCCTCAGCTGTCTCTATTTATGCATATGGTAAAGGGATGTATGTGCTGATTTATCCTAAGCACACCCCCTAGGTGGGCTATTGGCTAAAGTCTCCTCTCTCCCTTGATTGGAGGAGAAAACAGGGTGTCATCATGATGATGTGGGTTTGAGGCAGAAAATCCTCCCCTTGCCTTGTGAACATAGAATCTACTTTTAGTACCATACATATTTACATATGTGCAATCTTTATAACAATAACATATCTAGATCACATATTTTGTGGAGCAAATACTCTTCCAAGCCTCGTCGCTGTAGGATCTTGGGTCTGGATTTGACAGAATTTCGCACTTTTTGTCCGGAACACATGGTCCAATTTCAGAGCAACAAATGTGCGCATTGTATATGAGCATAAGCGTGTGAAGTTTCATGCTTTTGACATAAATACATTTGCTGCAAAACACAAATTTCCACTGTGACTTCCCAGAACATAGTTCTGGCATCTCTTAAAACGTGCAGCCAAAAATCACATTAACAATGCTGTTATTTCTATAATTTTTACAATTGTGCACAGTCATTTATCAGTCTTTTTAAAAATATGCTTTCTGTCCTTGTGAATCCACAAATGTGTGTCTGTCCCCGCCTCCTCCTGGCAGGTCTGAAGCAATCTCTGCACGCCTCCTTCTGGGAGAGGCCGTTTATGACTCTTCACACTCTGCATATCCTTTCAGCCAGAGGAAGTCCATTGTCCTCTCCTGCTGCAGCCCAAGATCTCCTCCCCTGATCTAATCCTCACAGAAGTGAGATTTCCTGGCCTTGGTGAAGCAGAAGGGAGATGCCTTTTGTGGGGGAAAAGCTGTGGAACTGGGTTGATGGCTTTTAGGCAGTCTGAATTGAAATATCATTTTGTTACATTTTTTTTTCTTGATTTAAATAAACTTGCAATTTTCAAACAAGCAACTACACACTTATTTCAGCTTCTAAACCATGGGATTTAAAAAGTTACAACCTAGGTTCCTCTAAATAACAGGTCACTTAGTTTTCAGGCATTTGATTTCAGTTGCACAAGTTTAAACCTTCTGATGCAAAGCTGTCATACAGGCGGCCGCTGGTACTGCGCCCAGATTTTGACAGATTTCACAGGCAGGCACATTTTTACTGTGAATATTTTGATGAGGGATTCCGCTTTTCATGACATTGTATGTTCATAATCATTTGTTGAATGAAGTGACTAGTAATACCCAGCAAGAATATTGGATGTTTTCTGGTGTTTTGGACCGGCATTCTGTAGTTTCAGCAACCAAGAAAAAGGATTTAAAGGCAAGCTTCTGGATTTCTTTCAGCAAAGCACTGCTTTTCATGCAGTCTCCATTTTTTACTTGTTGGGCAGCACAGTGACATGTTTCAGCAGCAAGGTCTCCGTTTCACCACTGACAACATGCATGGTAGATTCGGCAGTCATCTTTTCGTGTTGCAAAGCGCAATTTCCCTAGGTTTTGGCGCGCACAGGGGTTTTGCAGCCATTTTGATAATTCTTGCACCATCAGCAGACACGGATGTCGCAGTGCAGAGCATAAGTGGGTTAAAACATCCCACAATACGTGAACCACAAGTGCCGTTCGCTACAGACTTTGGAAAAGCATTTGCTTCGGTGGTGTGGGCCAGAATATGGGAAATCATGGGCAGAATGGGATTCAGGGACAACTTTGTGGCTTGTGTCTGCCTTTTATATGAGTCGCCGGTAGCGGAGGTTAGAGTGAACGGCAGATCACAAGGACCTTCCTGCTAGAGTGGGGTACACGCCAAGGATGCCCACTGTCCCCCCTACTATTCACAATCACCATTGAACCCATTGTCGTGCAGCTTTGCCAAGATGTGTCATGGACAGGTTTTCGTTGGCCAATGGGGTGGGAAGACAAAGTGTCACTGTATGCAGATTACTTACTTTGTATACTTGGGCCAGCCCGCCCATTCCTGCCCCATCGTGACACAATGGTTGCAAGAATGAGACATTTATCGGGTTACGATCAAATTGGGGCAAATCCGTACTCGTTCCAGTTCAGGCAGCCGAACGAACGATTTTTTATTTTTTTTAATTATTATTTTATTTATTTTTTCTCCAAACCCCCTGCCCCCCAACTCCCACCCCCAAACTGCCCATACCGAGTAGAAAAGGGGGCTTTCGGTACCTGGGCATCCATGTCGATGTTGACCACAGGCAGGGATGTCCAACACTGGAAATCTCTCCTGTTATCCCTGTTGGGGAAGGCCACCCTTTTAAAAATGTTGCCATTGCCACGTTTCCTATAAATCATTCAGAATTCCCCCTGGCAGATCCCTGATCTTGAGTTCAAGAGGATAGCCTCCACCCTTGGAACTTTTATGGGTAGGGGGTGCACAACCGCGGATTGCCCTGACCACGCTACAAAGGTTGGTCTGGGCGGGAGGGATCGGATTACCACATGTCCGGTGCTACTACTGGGCGAGTCTAATGGCAAGTTATAAATTACTTGCTACACGGCGAGCCAACTTTGCCCCATATCTGAGCAGAAAAGATGGCACTAGAAGGTGTGACTCCACTTTGTTATCTGTACCGACAGTCCCAACGGACTTCCCCTCCATCTAGAACACAGCACATAGTACAGGTGTGGAGGGCAGCTCATAACTACTTTGGGTGGGAGGATACAATAACCCTGCTCCAACCTCTCTGGGGGAATTCCCTGTTGCCTGAAATGAACAAACTGCTGGTACTTTCAGGATGGGTGGACGCAGGCATCAAAACCATTGGTGACCTGATGGGAGGGGGTATCGCTTCTTCTTTTGCTACATTACACCAAGGGTTTGGCTCGTCTGTCACAGAGCAATACTGCTATTTGCAAATATTGGACGCACTTCGCACACAACTCACAAACAAGACCGACATACTGCAGTGCTCCCCTCTCGAAAAGGAATGTTCTGCTAGAACACATAACCACCAAGGTTACCCCCACCCTATACCAGGCCATAAATGCTTTCGCAACTCCAGAGCTTTCTAACCTTAAGGCAAAATGGGAGGCAGAGGTGGGACCCCCACGCCCCGGGAAGTAGCAATATCTTGTCTACAATAACTGGATACGTTATGAATGTGAATATATTAGTGGCAAGTTATACATTTGGCATAATACATATTGAGTATCGTCTCGTAGGTTTTTGAAGTGACATTGGAGATGCAATTGTTGTGACCTTAAGTGCAAAGGTTAGTGACTACTTTGACGTTGTTTTTTGTATTGACTCTGCAAGAGTAGTTGGTTGAGTAGGAGTAGTGTTAATTTCTTTTTTGGGATTTTTTAGGAAGACCATATGTTAGAGCCCTGAAGGGATAGGGTAGATGCGAAACTCGATGGAAAAGTGGAAAGGAACATGTATTTGTTTTCCACAAACAAATCTGTAATACCACAAATCGATTGAGCTGTCTTTGCTTTTGGCCTGTCAATATGATGGGGACATGACAGGTTACTGCCAAAAAGAACATCCAAATGGTTGTCTTGCACCTGTGAAATATTTTTCCACTGCACTTTCCACATTTCTCTTTCACTCCCAGGCGTATGGCGTTCGACTTGGTGGTGTTCCCCACCAGCCCTTTCCTAATCAAGAATATCAAACCAACTAGAGCAACTGATTAGTGAGCAGTTAGCACTATCATCCGCATGTAACTGGATTGGGATACTTGATGACCACAGTGAGGAATAGCCAGAGTAATCACAATAAGAATGCCATTTAGAGCTATTATGTATATGCAGTTTGACCAAGGGTACAGATAAGGCAAATTGCTGGTGCATTCCTTTCTAGATTTAAAAGTATTGAAAACGTCCCCATTAGCTTTCTCACAAACACGCTCTTGTCTGTGTGCAGTTCAATCATTACCAGTAGAATTTATCTGCGATGCCATGCAAATAAATTTTACTTTTATTGTTTATCTTGTATGTGGAAGGTTTGACGTTGGGTAAAAAGTGTGCCCAATTATCTTTGTTGCTCTTGGTAGTTGCTGGATGAGTTGCTTTTTGGTGCAATTGTTTGGAGTGAGGGGCATAATAGCGCAGGGGGAGGGGGGTCTTTCACTCTAATAGATTGGAATCCCCTCCAATGAGAACAGTGTTGGCATTTAAGCATGTGTAGGAATCTATATTTGAAGTTGTTTATTATGTTTTGCGTTTTCCTTTTCAATTAAACGGGTTGATAGTTTCAGGTTTTCAGTAAATTATTCCTGTTCTATGAAATGGTATTGGCAAAATATGTACTATTCGTTTTTTTAAAATTTTAGTTTGTGGCATGAAGGGTTTGTAAAACACTGGAAAGTTAACATTAATATCACTTACAGCATATCAATGTGTTTTGGATTATTTTTTTAGGCTTGCAGGGGGACAGAGTTGGATTCAGGAATTGAGGCAGATAGTGGCAGTGACTCATCCGATCAGCAGCGAATACCCGTGGAGGCCGACTTTCTTTATGCATATTCAACAGTTCCTGGTAAGCACGAATGGTCTCTGCATTTCAGAATGTTTGGGAGTGCCCAAAGTGACAAACATTTTGGGATCGTTTGTGGTTTCATGCAGAAGGGTTATGCCCTAGAAATTGGAATGGGTTGCACCTAACGGTACAGCAGGCTGCAAAATAAACTTTATACCCCAGGGTATAAACTTTGAATCCAGTCCAATCTAAAAAAACAAGGAAGCTTGTTAGCTTCAGGATGCCCCTGGTATTGTGCTATCACTATTCATAACGCACACTCATGTGCGTATCTGCATTGCATGTAACTTTAGCTCTCTGTAGCTTTCATATCTATTAGATTTAGTTTAGGATCTGATTTCCATATGTGAAGGTGTGGGGAAGATAAATGCTTAGCTGTATTTTTTTTTCTCCATTCCTGTCAGGATAGCACACAGTTGTATTTCACAGCCAAAGTGTTAAGGCTGGTCTCTGAAAAGCAGCTTCAGAGTGCAGAAAGTAGAATAACCCCATGCACCCTTGTAGCATGCAAGATGTTTGTAGAGTGAATGTTGAGGCATAGTTTACGTAAGCCTTAATTAAAATGGTGAGCGGCGGAGGGAGCTTTGGTGCAACAGCATTAGAAGGCAGACACTGTAGTGGGTGGCACAGGTGGACAAAATAAATCTGCCTAAATTGACCTTTAGTGCCAAATAAAACACAGTGCGAAAATTACATCTACATCTGCTGAAGATCTAGTAGGTGGGTGTTTATACCCCGGTCACACCAAGAAATAATGTCAGAGATCACGAAGTAACTACCCAAAACTATGGTTTTCTAGAGTAGAGTATTTCCAGACTAAACTGGTTGAACGGACTGGCCAACCCAGGATATTGTAAATGCACTTCAGAGAAACAAAGGACAATGTAGTCAAGGCAACCGCAGCAATACAGTGGATACAGTTATGAGAACACTGGAGGACAAAGGAGGAATAACGTGCAAATACTTGGCCTAAGAGAAGGAGCTTAAAAGGAGCCATGGCGTATCCTAAGAAGCTAATCCTACAGCTGCTCGGTCACCATATTTTATTGTAGAAAGAGTTCCTAGTCGGCAGATTAGGGGAATATACCCTGTTTTAGGGATCACATAGTTCCTCTGCTCATATTGACTGTTTTAACGTCAGACAAGTTATTTGAGCGGACTAAACATTGTGAAAAATTGCGATGCACGCTGCTGGATTTTAACTTCTCTGCTGTAGGCCTTTACCCAGGGAAAGGCTTTCCTAGGGGCAGACAATTCTGGGAAGAAGACTATCACAAAGGGCAGAGTATTGCAAAGGGCGGAGTCTCCCACAGGGAAAGTATTGCAGGGTATTTCAGGGGCTGCTTGTGCAGGGCTTTCCTGCGATGGAGGCTTCATAGTGCTAAAACTGTGTAATGGCTAGGTCTCACAATGGTAGATTCAGAGTAGTAGGTCCTCAGTGTCGGGACTCATGGACACTGGAACCCGTGACAGTGGTGCCTCAAAGTGGCAAATGCCTTGTGGTTGTAGCTTCACAGTGACTAAGACCTACATTGTCAAGGCCTCATAATGGCAATGGATTCACAGTGGCGAAAGCTTCTCTGTTGTGGTTGTTTTTTCGTTTTAAGGCCCTGTGGTGGGGTGAACCTCCCTTCACAGTGGTATAGTTTGGATCAGGACTCAGTGACAAACTGCGGAAGTGGCAGAACCTCACAGTGGCAAAATTCAGGTGAGTGGTAGCATTCAAAGTACAAAACCTCAGTGGTAACAATAATTTGAACATATGCTTTCATCTCTTACCTTTCCTCCCTGTGATCTTAAGGTTGGTGGGGGCTATAGTGCAGGGCTGGGTGCCATGCAAATCGGGAATTGCTCTTATCCTGTGCCCTTAGCAAGCTGCCTGGGCAGGTCCAAGAGGAGTGTTGGTCGGCTTATGTGACCGCCAGCAGCACCAGTCTGCCTGCGGGAATGTCGGGAGGTAGGCTTGGGGACTTGGTAGGGAGGAGGCTTTGGGAGACAGTTTAGACCTCCTTTGCTTACCAGGGGTCGGTGTCGCACTGCTTTGCGGTGGGAAGCAAGTATACCTGATACTCCTATGTCCCGTCCCCTTTCCTGCATCATTTTAGGACATTCCGTCCTGTGGGACGGGACCAGAGCACTTATTGTAAAAAAGCATCAAATTGAAAAATATGTTCTTCTCTTTTTACGCGGTGTACCGGACGCGGCCATAACCCTGCCCTCCTTAGCTCTGCCTCGCGCATCGCCCTTCAGTCCTTTTCTCTGCGTGGTCGGGGCTGGATGCACTTGCATCAGCGGGAAGACTTTTTTCTTTTCCCGTTGTCCTTCTCTCCTGCTTTGGTTCTGCAGTCGCAAAGTCCTCCGTCTATGCCGGATCGTTTGGGATTTGTCACTTGTTCATCTTGCGAATGTCGCTTCGCTAGGGCGGATCCCCATTCTCTGTTTGGAGTGTCTGGGACCGGATCACCGTTAGGACTCATGTTTCGAAGGGATTGTGTCCTCCGACGTATTCCGTATCTTGATAGATTAAATTCCAGCTTGCTGGCCTCGGAAATTATTTCAGTAGAGGGCGCTGCGTGTCGACATCCTTCGAGCTGATGTCCCTCGACAGCCACCGTCTCGGCACTGACGTCATCATGCGTATAAATGGACTTGCGCAGCGACCGTTGCTCAGTTCCGTTTTTCCGTGCTTCGTGGGCCTCGGAATCGTGTTGCTCGGTTCTTTCTTCAAGTAGTTTCTACTTATTCCTCGAATATATCATCTTTATTCGATGGCTTCCTCATCCGAACCGTCAACCCCACAGTCCGGCTTCAAAAAGTGTTGATTGTGGGAAGAAAATGTTGTTGACGGATCCTCACAGGATCTGTTTGTGGTGCCTGGGATCGGAGCATCACTGTTCAGAATGCGAGGACTGCATGTCCATGACGGTGAAAGCCTTGAAGGAGCGTAAGGGGAAGCTAGAAAGAGTTAAGACTCTTAAAACTTCTACTCCTTCGAAAGTTTCCTCGGCAGAGTCGAGACATTTGTCTCCTCGCCGTCACAGGAAACATTCCCGTTCAAGGTCTCGAAGCGGTTCCCATCAGTCTTCGAGATCTAAACACTCGAAAAAGAGGCATCGTAGATCTCCCTCTTCTTTGTCTTCCATTTCCCCGGAAAGGGTCACCTGCCCCACGAAACACAGCTCTCCAGCTAAGTGGGAGGAATTCCGTAAAAAAAATGCTTAGCGTCTTCGACCCCCTCGGAGACGGCTAAAGGTGATACCCTGGGTGAAAGACCCGAAAAATCGAAATGCTGCGAGTCGTTGCACCCGGGGAAGGAAACTGCCCGAGAGCGTCATGAACCCTCGAGCAAAGGCAGTAAGACCGCGCCATTGACGCCGTCATCGAAGGTTCCTTTGACTCATAAATATGCGTCATCGATGCCTCAATCGAAGGGCCCGTCGACACACAAATCAGTCGAATCGACACCGTCTTCGACGCCGATGTCGACACCGATAAAGAACAGACCTACTGCTGTTAGCACATCTCAGTCAGTAGAAGTACCGAGGGCTTCGACCATGACCTCGAATGTCATCGATAACCTCGACGACTCATAGTAGGATTCCGATCCTCTTGGGTTCTTTGAGGTCCCTTCATACTTTTTCGGTTTCATCGAAGCCTTTGACTTCCACGTCGACAACTTTGAAGTTTTCTCAACCTGTGACTACAAGTTTGGCCCCTTCTGCTCTAGAAATGGGTTTTAAACCATACCCTAGATATGATTATTTTAGAGCTTTGTCCTCTATATATGAGGAAGGGGAGGATTCCGATCATGAGAGACCTTTTGGGTTGCAAAGGACCACAACACCTATTCCTGAGGAATTAATCTCAGAAGAGAACAGGTTAAAGGATCTTCAAGACTCCTTACATGAGACAAGTGGTTTAGATACTTCTCCTGAAGTAGAATTCGCTAAACCAGACCCTGGGGAACATGCTGAGACCCCTTATAGGGTTCTAATGGCCAGAATAGTAGAGTTCATGGGGTGGTCTACACCTTCACCTTCTTTTCAGCAGGATGACCTTACTGACATCCTAGATAAGGGTCCACAGGAATATCATGTTGTTCCCTTTCATTCTGCACTACAGAGAAAAATGTCTAATTGGGAAACTCCTTAAGTAATCCCGGCCATCTGCCAAATACAGAGTATCTGTCTCAGACCCTGAATATTTGAGCAAGCATCCAACTCCAGGAATTGGTTGTACAAGCAGCAACTTCATCGAACAGTAGATCTGCATATCCTACTATTCCACAGGACAGGGATGATAAAGGGTTTGATGCTATGTCAAAAAAAGTATTTTCGGCATGTAGCATGGCACTTAAATCTATTAACGCCACTTGCACGCTTGCAAGATTCAGCCATACACTTTGGGGGTGTGCTTCATCTGCGGCTGACTGTCTCCCAGAAGGAGAGGAAAGAAAAGCATTTTTAAACATCATTAAAGATGGGAAAGATGCAATGTGTGAGTCCCTTCAAACTGGCATTGATTCTGCTGACCGTATCAGCAGGGCCATGACGGCTAGTACTACAATCTGCAGATATGCGTGGTTGCGAAAGTCTGGATTTGCTCCAGATGTACAGGCCAGACTTTTGAATATGCCCTTTGATGGCACGTCTTTCTTTGGTAAAAAGGCTGATGACAGCCTGGAAAAGTTAGACATCTAAGGCAGCAGCGAAATCTCTTGGAGCTGCAATCCGTCAGACCCCGAATCGCCCCTCAGGAACCTCCTGGAGGGGTAGGTTCTTTTGCTTTTACTCCGCATTCGGAAAAGGCAGAGGACAGCCAGCTCAAAGGGGCCAAAAACGATTCATCCGTGGTGGACGTGTTAAAGGTACAAAAGCTGCAGCAGCAGGTGCCTCTTTACCCTCGGCATCTGCGTCAGCCGCCTCTAAACCCCTCTGAGGTCTCTCCCCACAAGATACCAGTAGGGGGCAGGTTAACTCAACATAGGAATGGCAGGCTATTGCGTCAGATGCTTGGGCATTGGAGACAGTTGCCCAAGGTTACTGCCTGCCTTTCCTACAGTCAGCCACCGGGGAACAACTCTTTGAAGTTTCCAGATCCACTCTCCTTCTGCAGGAGATTTTAGACCTGCTAGAGAAAGGTGCCATAGAACCGGTACCTGTAGTGGAGAGGAACAAGGGTTGGTATTCCCCCTACTTCCTAGTACCGAAGAAGGACGGAGGACTGAGACCCATCTTGGACTTGCGAGAATTGAACAAATTCCTCAGGAAAGACAAGTTCAAGATGGTAACTTTCTCAGATCCTTCAGGCCCTCCAGCTTCAGGACTGGTTGGTATCTCTAGATCTTCAGGATGCTTATTTCCATGTGCCAATCCATCTCAAATGCAGGAAATACCTGAGGTTCGCAATTGGCAACTCACTATCAATTTCGAGTTCTGCCATTTGGGCTGACCTCCGCCCCGAGGGTCTTCACCAAGCTAATGTCGGTAGTGGCTGCAAGTCTAAGGAGGGAAGGGATCCACATCTACCCTTACCTGGACGATTGGTTGATTAGAGCAGTATCTTCGGAACAAGCTCAGATCCAACTAGATTATGTCTGCCACTTCCTTCACAAACTGAGCTTCTCCCTCCAATTTAAAGAAGTCACAGATGATACCGTCACAGAGACTCCAGTTCATTGGAGCAGTCCTGGACACTTCCCTGGGAAAAGCCTCGCCACCAGAGGTGAGGGCTCAAGATATTCTACAGATGGTCACCAAATTTCAAAATGCCCAACGTCTACCAGCCTTCGACTTTTTGAGGTTGCTCGGCCTCATGGCATCCTGCATCTTCCTAGTGCCAGAGGCTCACCTGGGAATGAGATCCCTCCAGTGGGCTCTAAGAACCCAATGGTCACAATTCTCAGGGAGACTGGCAGATCTCCTTCAAATCCCAGACAGAATAGCTCAAGACCTTCAGTGGTGGGCCTGTCGGGAGAACACCTTGAAAGTCTAACAGTTTTGGCAACCATGGCCGGAGATAACAGTAGTCGCAGATGCCTCACTCATGGGGTGGGGAGCCCATACCAAAGACTTGACCATCAGCGGTCGTTGGTCTCCATCGGAGTCCAGACTACACATAAACCTATTGGAGCTGAGAGCAATCAGACTAGCGCTGAAAGCTTTTCTGCCATCAGTACAGGGAAAGAATGTCCTGATAATGACGTACAATACAGTGGCCCATGCACTACCTCAACACAAGAGGAGGCGTAGGGTCACTGCCACTGTGCAGACAGGCAATGCAGCTCTGGTTTTGGGCAATTCAGGAAGGAATCTCTCTATCGGCAGTTCACCTTGAAGAACTTGACAGCGGACGCTCTGAGCAGGCAGAACAGTCTCCGACGAGTGGGAGCTAGCTCAGGAAGTCCTTCAGGAGATGTTCACCCTTTGGGGAACCCCTCAATTGGATCTGTTTGCCACCAGCATCAACAGGAAGTGCGATCAGTTTTGCTCAAGAGAATTTCCCCCGAGAGGAGCGTTTGTAGTGGACTGGGAGTTTCCACTTCTGTACACGTTTCCTCCACTCCCCGTCATTCCTCAAATGATCAGGAGGTTGAGAAGATTCCAGAAATCCATGATCCTAATTGCCCCGCATTGTCCATCTGTCCTCCGATTCGTTTTCCGCAAAGAGAGGACCTTTTCCGCAGAAGGGAGGTCAGGTTCTCCATCCAGACATCAGAACACTCAACCTTCACGCTTGGTTTCTGAAAGGTTGAGATACAAGGATTGGGACTTTCCGGATGACGTCATGGATGTGTTGCTTTCGGCTAGGAGACCAGCAACAAAGACTTCATACCGCTGCCATTGGAACAGATTTTGCAGCTGGTGTAGAGAAGAGAATATCGATCCCTTTTCATGCAGTACACCAATGGTGTTATCTTTTTTGCTCTATTTGGCGAATTCAGGTCTCCAAGTTGGTACGATCAAGGGCTAACTCGCAGCGTTGTCAATCTTCAAGCGCACTGCGGAGGAGGCATCATATTTCAAACTACCCCTAGTGATCCAATTCCTGGAGGGATTAACTAATGTCTACCCCCCAAAGCCTTTTCAAGTTCCCTTATGGGATTTAAATCTAGTTTTAAACTTCCTAATGGGTACTCCTTTTGAACCACTCCATTCTTGTTCGTTAAGATTTCTCACACAAAACTGTCCTACTAGTGGCTTTAACATCTGCCAGAAGAGTGAGCGAATTACAAGCTCGATCTTGCAAACCTCCTCATACTACTTTTCACAAAGACAAGGTTGTCTTACAAATGAAGCCTAGTTTCCTCCCAAACGTGGTCTCTGAATTCCACATCACTCAGAAGATAACCTTGCCTTCATTCTATCCTCCTCCCCATCCAGGGAAAGAGGAAGAGAGGCAACATAGGCTGGATCCAAGGCGTGCCTTTAGCTTTTATATCAGCAGACTTGCTAGGATAAGGCAAGCAGATCAGCTGTTTATAGGTTATGCAGGACACAAATTAGGGCTGCCAATCACAAAACAGACCATTTCAAGATGGATTATATTAGCCATTCTAGAATGCTACAAATTGGCAGGGAAAGAGCCCCCCTCAACATCTTAGGGCTCATTGAACCAGGGGTATCAGCAACTTCGGCCCTCCATATAGGGGTACCCATTCGGGACTTATGTGCAGCTGCCACATGGTCGTCCGCACATACCTTTACAAAATTCTACAATCTGGATTCCTCCTCTAGCCAGGAGACAAGATTTGGCAAAGCTGTGTTACATTCTGTACATTCTTGAAGGGAAATATTCCAATTTTACTCCTACCTCCGTTTGTACACCACTGCTATGGGAGTCTATCAAGATAAGGAATACGTCGGAGGACACAATCCCTTCGAAAAACAAGTTACTTCTTACCTTGTAACGTTCTTTTGATGGGATGTTCCTCCGACGTATTCCTTATCGCCCCTCCCATCCATCCCTGCAGTAAAACTTCCCTTGTAGTTGCAGTTTACGCTCCTTCAAGGTCAATAACCAATTCATGCACAACTAAATTTTCAAGCTTCAAAACGGAACTGAGCAACGGTCGCTGCGCGAGTCCATTTATACGCATGATGACGTCGGCGCCGAGATGGTGGCTGTCAAGGGACATCAGCTCGAAGGACGTTGCGCCCTCTACTGAAAAAATTTCCGAGGGCAGCAAGCTGGAATGTAATCTATCAAGATAAGGAATATGTCAGAGGAACATCCCATCGAAAGAACGTTACAAGGTAAGAAATAACTTGTTCTTCTACTGCGATTCCCTCTCGGTCCGGGCACTTCAGCGTCGTCTTCGTCGGTGGGAGGAGATCTTCCAGAATTCTTCCATTGCATTTTCCACTCTTCGATGGAAAGAAGATGCCCGGTAAGTTCCTTACTTTTCAGGGCATCCCGGCCGCCGGACTCTTTCCCGGGGACCTCCAGGTCCGAGACGGGCTTCAAAAGCTATGCTACCAGGGTTTCTCCTGAGGTGCCTCGCAGGCCTAATAGGCATACCAGGGTTTTCTCCGAGGGTTCCTGCAAGGGGCCTGCCGATACCAGATCACGGTCCGAGGTTCACCATTTAGGTGCTAATAGCCAGCCTAGTCGTGCTGAGGCATTGGGTACCGGAGTTCACTCCGAGATCTCCTTGTCTGGAGCTTCCCACAGACACCGGGGTGCGCCCTGAGACCTCCGTTGAGGCTTTCTGTGCCGAACCATGGTTCGAAGCCCCTGTCGGGGAGCTATAAAGACCAGACTCTGTTCCGAGGTTCCTCTCATCGAGGCTAAGGTGTGTACCAACAGAACTGAGAGACCTGTTCAGGTCTTGTCTGTGAGGTGGATTCCTCAAGTTTCCCGCGCTCAGCTTGGCCGAGGTTCCTTTCTTGGAGGCTAACTCAAAGGGTCACGACAGAATGTCCAGTAAACATCCTAGACACCATAGTACTGGCTCTGCCGAGGATCCTTGTGTCAAGGCTGAAGTTCCGATCAAGTCCCCTGACCAGTCTGTGGAGTCACCTGCCTCATCCACACATGTGATGCAGTTCTCCTCAGATGCTCACAAAATGGCGGTCCTTCCCGCGTGGACTACGGTGGCCATTTTGGATTCTTCCCTCACACCCACGCTATCGACGGCGGGTGCTGGTAGCCTTCTTTTTATTGGTGGACAACCTTGTCCACAGGACGGTGTGAATCCGTTCCGCCCTTCCTATGACTGGCGCGCTTGGATGTCACTACCGCATACGGTCTTGCTTACTCCTGCTTCTGCCCCACTGGTCTATGTAGACCCTGTTGGTGGCGGGCCCTCTTGGCAGCCTTCCTCATTACATTCGTATGGGTATGCCCCTCGTGAGCGGCCTCTGCCCATCCCGGTTCCTAAAGTTTCAGCACAGGATGCCTTTTTAGGGGAAGTTTCAGAGTCTTATGAACACTGTTCTCCAGCATGGGGTCTGGCATGGATTCACATGCTAATGAATATTCCCTGTCAGGCTGGGAATCCTCGCTAAAGAAAAAAATCAGCATCCGTTTTGTTTCTGATCTGTCTTTCTTAGTAATAACCAATCACTGGTCTCTGGGTCATACTGTCCCCAGCCAATGACTGCCCTCTCCCTAAGCCCTACCCCTGGCAGCCATCCTCAGATTTTTACTGCATGTTCAAGTGTTGGGAGTCCTCGTGCTATGGCTCTCGAGCTTTTACTGCGTTTTGCGCTTTTTCAAAAAGATTTCTCACTTTTCGGTTTAATCAAGCCTCAAGCGCCACCGTTTCTACTTCCGTCAACGGGGACCCGTTTCGGATTTATTTACGCCCCTCAAGGGTGACATTTTTTGTCGAGTTACGCTTCTCGGAGGATTCTATAAGTTTGACGCCTACCTTGCGGACGAGAAGAACATGGCCCAGGAGAATGGAAGCTCGACTCCCGGCAAACTGTTCAGGATCTGCCCTGGATGCAACCTACAAAATGTGTTCAAGGAGGACGAGCATTCGAAATGCCTTTACTGCCTCCACGAGGACAAAACGCATGTGGAGAAGGACTCTGCGTTTTGCATGAACATGTCGGATCGGACTATGACGGATCGTCGGACCCGTCCCTCCAACTGGCTGGAAGGCAAGAGCCCAGCAGGTGAGAAGTCGTCCGAGCGGTCTTCTAAATCCTGTGAGGGCACCCCGGCGACAGGAGCCCAACAGAAGGCACAGCCCTGCAAGTCTGCGGGCATCGGGAGTGCCGAACGGTCGGGCTCCTCGGCTGCCAGGCAGGGCGCACCTTCACCGACGCCATCAGCCGCGAGCCAACGCTCTGGCTCGGGGAAGAGAAAATCCGAGAACCCGGCTAAGCTTATGGAGAGGCCCTGGTCGATCTCGAAGGAACCGGCCGAGGGGGAAGGTGAAGGCCTCAAACGCGTCCAAGGTGGTGAAGGCTTGATTCACCCGGCAAAGGCCTCTATCGAGGGAGTCGCTGCGGCCCTGGCGAAGCCTGTGGAGGCTATCCCAGTGGAGGCGACCTCGGGGCCCAGAGTGTCCCTGCCTCCGCGGAGGGAATCCTCTTTTAAGCCCATCGAGACGACCCCCGTGAAGACCCCGGTGGAAAAAGAGGGGGGGGTGGTGGCCGTTACGGACACAACCTCCGAGGAGGAACTGACCGAGAATTTGGAAGAGGCCCGGTCCTACGGGAGGAATCCGGACGAGGGGGGCGACGAGGGGGGCGACGAGAGCAAGGGTGGCAACGACGACGAGGTTCCCGTGGGTGAGGAGCAACCGTCGTGCCGGTCACGCCTGTCGCAGCCTGAGCCGCAGGACAACTCGGCAGCCATTTTGACGGCAATCCAAGCCTTATGCACGGAGATAAGGACGAGACTGCCGCTACCCCCCGACGGATGACCCAGCTGAACCGGGTCTGTCAGGAAGCCCTAAACAAGAGTAGGAGAATTCATCCAGTGCCCTTTCAGCCCTAACTGCCTTCGAGCCTTTGTCGCCTTCCCCAGTCCCGAGGGACGACACGGGAGCAGGCACGGCCACGACGGGGACGGATGATGATGACGACGGGACTGGCCTCCCATCTCCTATTCCTCGGGCGTCCCTGCCCGACGAGATTGGTTCCTTCCACGCCATGATTGCCAGGGCATCTGAGCTTTTTCAGCTCTGCCCCGAAGAAAAGAAGGAAGGCTTCCTCTACCAACGGCGCAAGGCCACAACGAGGACGACGGTCCTCGCGGTGCCGTTGCTGGATAACATCTGGGACGAGGGACTTGCCCTCCTCAAGAACCCGTCCACGACACCTGCCAAGAGGGACCATTACCAGAAGTAGTACCGGGTCCCAAACGCCGCCCCGTTGTGCCTAAGGGCACAGCCGACTCCGGATTCGGTCGTCTCAGCAGCGGCCAAGAAGAAAGCGGGGAGGGGGGAAGCATCGGCTTCGTCTTCAACTTCCCCACCGGACAGCGAGGGAAAGAAGCTGGACGCCATGGGACGAGTCATCTCGTCGGCGACGACGATTAAGGCGGCCAACGCCCTAGCGATTGTGGCCCGCTACGACAGGGAACTGTGGTACAAGATCGCCCCCCCCCTTGTTGGACTTCCTCCGGGGCGACAAGAGGGCAGAGGCCCTGGCGATCCTACAGGAGGGTGAGGTGGCATCGGACCACGCCATAACTGTGGCCACGGACATTGCCGACACTGGTTTCCGCCAGTTGGGCAACAGCGTTTGCCTTCGACGGCGGGGGTGGCTCAAGGCGACGGATTTCCGCCAGGACGTGCAAGCCAAGGTTTTGGACATGCCCTTCAACGGGAACAATCTGTTTGGAAAGACTGTGGATGAGTCGCTGCAGGCCATCAAGACCGACACGGAGACGGCTCGGGCCTTGGGAGTTCTGCAGCAACGGTGGCCGCCCTTTCGGAACTCCGGGGGCAAGCAAGGTGCCTCCAAAGGATTTGGCTGCGGCTCCTCGACCTACCATCAGGTGGCCCGCTCCTCATCGCAAGAAGCCTACAGGGGACGAAGCAAGTCAGGTGGATCTCGCCGTCGTCACCAAGGAGTCCAAGGAGGCAAGGCTGCTTCCAAGCAAGACTGAACCGCCCGTTTTGTCGGGCCCCCACCGAAGCACCCCGGTGGGAGGCCGGCTGGCGAAGTTTGTCAGCGTGTGGAAGTCCATCTCTACCGACCGTTGGGTGCTGGATGCCCTGGCCCACGGGCACACTCTGGAATTTCTGAAGTGCCCCCGAATTTCTCCAGTGGCCAGGAAGGAAAACCATGTCCCTCAACTGCTGTTAGAGGTAAGGGCGATGCTCAAAGGAGCCATCAAGCTCATCCCAAACAGGCTCCGGAGTATACTCAAGATACTTCCTCATCAGGAAGAAGACAGGAGGTTGGCGTCCCATCCTGGACTTGCGTCGGCTAAACAAATACATCAAGGTACATAAGTTCCGGATGGTCACCCTCCAGCAGGTGCTGGGCCAGCTGGAGGAAGGTGACTTCCTATGGTCGTAGGATTTGGAGGATGTGTACTTTCACATCCCCATCCTAATAGGACACCGAAAGTTTCTCAGGTTCGTAGTCCAAGGGTGGCACTACCAGTTCAAGGCCCTCCCGTTCGGATTGAAGTCGGCACCCAGGGTGTTCACCAAGTGCCTAGCACCAGTGGTGGCGCGGCTTCGCCTGCAGGGGATCCACGTATACCCCAACCTGGACAACTGGCTCATCCGAGCAGGGACAAGGGAACTCGCCGTCTAACACACAGCAAAGACCGTCCGGCTGCTCACGGACCTGGGATTCTCCATCAACTTCCCCAAATCCCACCTTGTTCCGTCGCAGGCTGCGCTGTTTCTGGGAGCCAAGCTCGATACAGTGGCGCTATTGGCCTCGCCGTTGGAGGAAAGAACGCAGGCCATCCTGGGCAAGGTACAGCGTCTGCTGGCCACGGACGTGGCCAGAGTGAGGTCCATCAAGTCCCTTCTCGGGATGATGTCCTCTTGCATCTATCTGGTGCAACTGTGCAGGCTTCCGATGCGCCCTCTGCAGGAGTTCCTTGACGCCCGTTGGATGCAAACGACGGGCAGCTTTGAGGACAAGATCTCGCTCAACGAAGTATTCCGCTAAGCAATTCGATGGTGAGGCACCCGTGCGCATCTCGTGGCGGACACAGACTTTTAGACCCCAGCATACCAGGTGGCGGTGACGACGGATGCCTCTTGGAGGGGTGGGGAGCGCACACCGGAGATCTTCACGCGAGAGGCCTGTGGCTCCCGGAGGAGAGGCCGCTCCACATCAACATACTGGAGCTCTGAGCAGTGTTCTGGGCCCTCAAGTCATTCCTCCCGTCCCTCAAGGGCAAGGTGGTGAGGATCTTCATCGACAACACCACCACAATGTTCATCTGGAGGCAGAGAGGAACCAGATCCCCAGACCTGTCCAAGGAAGCCCAGGATCTATGGCACTGGGCCGTTGCCCAGGGGATGTTTCTTGTACCTTTTCATCTAGAAGGGATAAAAAACACCATCGCCGACTCACTCAGCAGGGAGCTGCGCTCGTGCCACGAGTGGGAACTACGCCAGGATCAACTCTTTCGGCGATGGGGCAAACCCCAAATCGACCTGTTTGCGACGACGATGAACTCCAAGTGCCAGAGGTTCGGCAGCAGGTTCCCCCAGCCGAGGAGCATGGGCAATGCTTTCTCGTTTCCCTGGGATGGCCTGTTCCTGTATGCGTTCCCTCCGTTGCCGTTGCTGCTCAGGCTAATCAACCAACTGAAGAGGTCCCGGTGCAGGATGATCCTCGTCGCACCGAGGTGGCCGAGACAGATATGGTTTCCGGACCTTCTGGGCTTGTCAGCGTCCCCACCAGTCAAACCGTCGACAGACGCAGACCTTCTCTCCAGAGAAGGAGGCGCCATTCTTCATCAAGACCCAGAGTCGCTGAAGTTGCAGGCCTGGCTCCTGCAGCACTAGAGTTTGGAGGGTACGATATCCCGGCTGACTGCAGAGAGGTTATTGCAAAGGCCAGGGCGTCCTCAACTCTCAAGTGCTACGGACACAAGTGGAAGAGGTTCTCTATATGGTGCTGTGCGCAGAAGATTAACCTTCTACGGATTACAGCCCTCAAGTGCTTCCATACTTACTTTCGCTGGCCAAAGCTGGACTAGCTCATGCTTCCATCAAGATACATCTGGCAGTGATTTCCCGATACACCAGAACTGCAGGACGGTCGTCCCTGTGGTCTCATCGCCTGGTGAAGGAGTTTATGAAAGAACTGTTTCGATCGTTCCCGCCGGTGAAGGCTCCAGCCCCTGCGCGGGAGCTCAATGTGGTGCTGACCAGGCTCATGGGCCCGCCATTTGAGCCCTTGCATTTGGCCCGTTGAAGTTCCTGTCGTGGAAGACAGCGTTCCGTGTGGCCATCACCTCTGCACGACGCGTGGGTGAGATTCAGGCCCTATCCTGCAAGCCTCCATACTTGACTTTCCACAGGACGAGGGTAGTGCTGAGGATGCACCCCTCCTTCATGCCCAAGGTGCCGTCAGACTTCCATCTCAACGAGCCCTTGGTGTTACCAGTCTTTTTCCCGTCGACTTTGTCGCCGGCCGAGAGGACTTTGCATTCGCTGGACATAGCTAGAGCGCTTAAGTTCTACGTGGACCGAACGAAGAGTTTTCGGAAGACATCACAGCTGTTTGTGAACTTTGGACCTGTGAACCAAGGGAAGGCTCTCTCGAAGGCTTCCATTTCCAAATGGCTCTCTGGCTGCATCATGCACTGTCATCGGTTGGCAAACCGACCGTTGCCGGGCCGTCCGAGGGCCCATTCGACCAGAGCGATCGCTGCTACCACGGCGTTCTTGTCTGGTGTGCCCCTGCTGGACATCTGCAGGGCTGCTACGTGGAGGTCGACGCACACCTTCACGAGATTCTACTGCGTCGACCGGGATTCCAGGGAGGAGTCCAGAGTCGGCCAGGAGGTGCTGCGCATCCTGTTGGCTTAAGGTGAGCCTGGTTAGAGATGCTTAATGTTGAGTTTTATGTAATGCTTAATGCTGAGCCTTGCCACCTCCCGTGGTTGTGCATGTGTGTACTGCTATGTATTCTTATATTCATGAGCATGTGAATCCATGCCAGACCCCATGCTGGAGAAGGAACAAGTTACTTACCTGTAACTGTTGTTCTCCAGCATCGGTCTGGCATGGATTCGCATGTGAACCACCCCCCCACCCCCCCCCCCCCCCCCCTCTCTGCGGCTCTTCACTTGGTCATACTGCCACTTTACATGCTACCAAATCTGAGGATGGCTGCCAGGGGCGGGGCTTAGGGAGTGGGCAGTCATTGGCCGGGAACAGTATGACCCAGAGACCATTGATTGGTTACTACTAAGAAAGACAGATCAGAAACAACACTGATACTGATTTTCTCTTTACCGAGGATTCCCAGCCTGACGACGGGGAATATTCTTGAGCATGTGAATCCATGCCAGACCTCTGCTGGAGAACAACAGTTACAAGTAAGTAACTTGTTCCATCCCATGAGGGAGTACTTTAAAGGCCTTTTTAGGGATATCTGCCCTCTGGTGCCGCTTACTGCCGCAGAAGTTCCAGTGACGGCACCTGTCACTCCGGCAGCGGTACCAACTCTATCTCCCGGCCTGCTTCCACCTCTTCTGCCTCTGCCTCCGTTGTCTTTGGTTGACCAGACTCCAGCAGAGCGAGACATCAATTTGACGCTAGTCGCATCGCAACCAGCGGATCCTGATGTTCTGGACAACCCTCAAGCAGACCAGGAAGTGAGGACCAGCCCCGCTCTGACAGAGCATTCCATGTCCGGGTTCAGGACATGTCACTCCTTGACCTACCAGTACCTGAGGCACCTGCTCTGCAGGAGGGGGTGCTTTCGGGGGCGCTCACCTTGTCTCTACAGGAGCGCACCGGCCTGTTCCTTCAGAAGGACGTTCTGGCTGAGGCCCGCAAAGTCTGGGATAAACCCCACACTGGGCTACATATAAAAGAGATTTGACACCTGTTACAGGCTTAACACCTCCGAAGAAGAAGCCTTAGCGTCCTGTCCGCTCCCTTACTCAACAGTGCTTGCGGCTGCCACTCTGCGATCCAAGCCGGCCTCTGCGACTTCTGCTGCCGCAGCTCAAGTTATGACCAAGGAAGACCAGTTGCTAGAGTCCTTGGTCAAGAAAGTGTTTGCCAACTCGGCGCTGCAATTGCGTCAGGCTAACGCGGAACTCATTTTGGTGGCAGCAAATATGAAACTGTGGAGGGATTTGGCGGACTTCCAGGAATTCATTCCTGGGGACAGGCTGGAAGACTTTAAAGGTGGGCTGTCAGATGGCAGGGTATTGGTGCAGGATATGCTGGAGACTGCTGCGCACCATGTCAACACCTCAGCTCGAGGCCTCATGTTGGGGGCGGACACCTTATCAAATTTGGCTTCATGCAACAAAGTTTTCGAAGGAGGTCAGGATAAAATTCTGGCCTACCTTTTGATGGCAAAGAGTTGTTTCATTCTTCAACGGATGACGAGTTTACAGAGACTAAGGTGAGCACGCACTGCCAAGTCTCTGTCTGTGCTAGTGAAGCCCCCAGTGAACGCTCCGAGATCTGGATTCCTGAACGCTCCGAGATCTGGATTCCAGTCTCGGTCCTCCTCAGGCTTCAGAGGGTTCCAGGACCGCAGGTCTCGTAGGACTGATCCACCTAGACGTAACTCCCATTGGAGACAGCAACAAGGTTGGTTTCTCTCTCGGTCTTCAACCTCCTCTTCAGGGACAGGTAGTCTCTCTGCTGAGAAGTCTGCAAAATTATATTTTTTGGTGCTCGCACGAGACTCCGGTGGGAGGATGAATGTCGTCTCATCTGGAGGCGTGGCAAACCATTACCGAAGACCGGTGGGTTTTGTCCATTGCTCGGGCGGGCTTCCACTTGCCCCTCCCGCCTACCCCACCCTTCAATCCTCCCTTTCAGCAGTTGGGGACGCCCTCCCCCAGAGCTGAGGTCCAGAAGCTTCTAGAGCTCAAGGCGGTGGAACCCGTTCCCCTAGTGCAGGGGTCTGCAACCTTTGGCTCCCAGATGTGTTTGGACTACCATTCCCATCCGGCCTGTACAGCATAGTAGTGGAACGAGGGGAGGGCTTCTACTCTCGTCTGTTTACGGTGCCCAAACCCAACCAGGCTGGCCTGTGCACCATTCTAGACCTTTCCCAGTTCAACCTTTCCCTTCGCCAAGAGAAATTCAAGATGATCACGCCCTGCCAAATAAAGTCCTTTCTTCAGAAGGGTGACTGGCTCAGCGTTGTGGACCTTCAGGATGCGTATATACATATCATGATCTGGAGCCCGCATCAGAAATATCTGTCGTTCTCCCTGGGAGAGGAGCACTTCCAATTCTGAGTGCTCCCTTTTGGTCCCAGCTCAGCGCTGCGTGTCTTCACGAAGATGTCGGTCATCGCAGCTTTTCTACGGCTACATGATATTCATGTGTATACATATTTGGACGACTGGCTTCTGCGGAGTCCTTGTCCAGTGAAAGCCTCGAGCAATCTTCAGTCTCTCCTTCAGCTCCTGTTCGGTCTTGGGCTGTCGGTGAACTGACGGAAATCCTCCATGACTATCTCTCAGGACCTGATATTCCTGGGTTTCCGTTGGAACACGATAGACTGCAGAGTGTACTTGACTGTGGACAGGATGGCGTATCTGTTAACTACGTGTCAAGTTTTCATTCAGTCAGAGAGCATGTCGGCCTGGTGGTTCCAGAGGCTTCTAGGCCTCATGGCCTTGCGTGTGCTTGCTCTTCCCCTTGCTCGTCTCAAAATGTGACTCGCGCAGATGGCTCTTTGGAGTTCCTGGCTTCAGGCAGTGGACCCGGACACCAAAACGATTCCGGTCCCACCCTTCATGATGACAGATCGCCTATGGTGGTCATCTTCCAGCAATCTGTCGGTGGGTGCTCCTTTTCAGGAGCCCTCCCTTCAAACGACCATTATGACGGACTCCTCCCTTATCGGGTGGGGTGCGACGATGGATCCTCTTCAAGTTTTCGACCTGCAGTCGCCACAGGACAGACAATTTCACATAAATTATCTTGAGCTTCTGGTGATTTTCTTGGAGCTCAAAGCTTTCAAGCCAGTGATTGTGAACAAAGTGGTCCGCATCCCCCTTGTAGATCTAGCCATTCAGATTTGAGAATGGGCCATTCAGCACAGTCTTTGTCTGCTGGCTGTGCACATTTCTGGGCCAGCTGAAAGTAACTGCAGACTCTCTCAGCCAGCGAGCTGTGGTCCGCTACGAGTGGGAGCTGAACACGGAGATCCTCCTCAACCTTTTTCGCCATTTGGGGCACTCCAGAACTGGACTTCTTTGCGACGTCATCAAACAGGAAACTTCCTCTATGATTCCAGGAAAGGGCTTGGAGCTTCTTCCCTGGGGGATGCTCTCGAGATTCTGTGGCACAACATGAGGGCCTACGCCTTCCTGCCTCTTCCTCCGATTCACCGGGCACTATGCAAGTTCAGGAACACAACGAATTGCACTCTCCTGTTCATAGCCCCATGGTGGCCAGCCAGATTCTCGTTTTCGGAGCTTCAGCATCTGTCAGTCTGCTCACCGATCAGGCTTCTGCTGATTCCCGACCAGCTGCACCAGAGCGATCAGCAGATGTGGCACCCCTCCCCACAATCATTCAGCTTGGCGGCCTTGTGCCAGAGTTCAATTCTTTAGTAAGTTTCAACTTGTCAGCGGATAATATGCGTATTATCCAAGCAGCTAGAAAACCTGCAAGGTCTCAGTATAGGAGCAAATGGCTTTGTTTCTGTCACTGGTGTTTAGCAAAGCGGCTGAACCCCAGAGAAGCTACCATCGACACGGTCCTGTCATTCGTTTCTCATCTGGCAACTTCAGGCATACATGTTTTGTAGGACTTATTAGTCTGCTATCGCTGCTTACCTGTCCACAGACTCTTGCTGTTTTTCATTGACAAACCCTGTCATTAAAAGACAGTTTGCAGGTATATTGCATCTTTATCCACCTGTGCAAAACCCGCATCCAAAGTGGGAACTGAATGTGGCCCTCACTGCCTTATGCCATAAACCTTTTGAGCCCATGGCTACGGTGGACTTGAAGTTAATTTCGTGGAAAATGGCTTTTCTGATTGCGGTGACTTCGGCAAGGCGTGTATGCAAGCTTCAGGCCTGGTCTGTAGAACATCCATTCCTCACCTTTCTCAAGGTTAAGGAATGCTTCGTTCCTTCCAAAGGTGGTATCTCATTTTCATCTGAACCAGTCTATTTCCTTACCCGTTTTCTTTCCAGACCCGGCCTCAGATGCTGAGAGGGTATTGCATAATTTGGATGTTAGACGAGCGCTAAAGTTTCTTTGGACGGAACATCTAAACTGAGGAGCTCTTCCCAGCTCTTTGTGACCTTTGGAGACCCGAAAGGAAAGCCGGACTCGAAAGCAACTATCTCCCGATGGATTGCTTCCTGTATTCTGGAGGCGTATACCGTTCAGGACCTTCAGCCTCCAAAGGGAATTCTAGCCCATCTTGTGCGGGGCAAGGCGGCTGCCGTTGCCTTCCAGAAATATGTTCCCTGGGAAACCATTGCTAGAGCAGCTACGTGGCCTTCCCCATCAGCTTTTTGTAATCATTACTGCTTAGACCTGCGCTCCAGAGCCGATGCTCAGTTTGGGCAGGCGGTTCATAAAAACCTCTTTCAGTAAAGGAGTTCCATCCACCTGTTTTCCTTTTTGAGGAGTGCTTGGTAATCTCCCAAAAGTATGGAGGAAAGGGGACGGGACGTAGGAGTATAACAAAGTTACTCACCATAGTGACTACCTTACTCCTAGTCCATAGTCCCCTTTCCTCCATGCGCCCGCCGTCCCCTCTAATAAGTATCCTCTATTATTGCTTAAATGGTCTCTGACCATGCGATAGAAAAAGACTGAAGGGCGATGTGCGGGGCGGAGGTAAGGAGGGCGGGGTTAAGGCTGCGTGCTGTACCCCGTGTAAAAAGAGGACACATTTTTCAATTTGATACTTTTTTACATAAAGTGCTCCGGTCCCGTCCCACAGACAGCATGTCCCAAAAGTATGGTGGAAAGGGGACTATGGACTAGGAGTTGGGTAGTCACTACGGGGAGTAACTTTGTTAATCGTCTACACAACTCCATATCCGGAGGATTTTCAGCGCACTCATCTTACACCCGACTGTATTGCATGCAAACATTTAAAGACCCAGAACAAGCATTTGACTTGGTTGACTGGCACTGCCTGTGGGCAGCACAGCAGTGATATGGCTTTGGCTGTGCCATACTCTGATGGATCAAACTGCTGCATTCGACACAGAGCGCAAGTGTGGTGACATTTCAGAACACAGGCTACGAGGCATGGGTGTGTTCTGTTCTCTATCCGCGTTATTTTCAGTACCAATAGTCATTCTAGATTGATTTGCGAAGGCACCTAGATTAAGATGGCTTATACTAGCTAGGCCCTATGAACAGGGAGGACTACAGATAACAAATTTGTGAGACTGCTGCCTAGAACACTGATTTAAAAGATATTTCCCACGTTAAGAGGGAGCAAAAATGGATTTACCCCCTGGCATTGAACACAATTGTAGTTGGCAGACTGAACAAGTTACCTGCCAGTCTGTCTAGTGCACAATACCTACTTGGCATGGAACTCTATAGGTAGACTAATCAAAGATGAGCACCTTCCCGCAACAGCTGCCTAACCCTATCTAGAAAACACTTTCAGTGCTGATGTGAAGAAAGCATGGCAATTGGAAGGTATTCATACTTGCCACCGTATGTTGACAGACTGAGCGCTGACATCATTAGATAATATCTTACTCAAAATGAGACGCACACACAGTATGCAGAATGAGTACAATCCTGAGATGATACTGGCCCAAATGCCCTAGGCCTTTCACCACAGTACATTATTTTATTGTTTAAAGTGCAGACCTAGCTAGAGTGTAGCGGGGTGATGTACAGGGTGTGGGTAGCCAGCGTTGGGGCTGGCGTCTATTAACAGTAGCACAGTACTGTGAGTTTCAGATCGGTGTCCATTGGGATTAGGCCTTGTACATTGGTACATACTGTAGCTACTGCAGATACGAGCAGTAAACTAATTTCACGTATTCGAAGCTGCAAGTTAGTAAACCCAGTGAAGTAAGCACAGTGATATGTAAATAAAGACTTGATATGCAATAAGAGTTGGATTTGGATCAATTATATAATGTGATAAGTCATTTATAACGCACCTGTACACGTTTTTCTAGGCGCGACAAGACAAGGGAGGGTAGACTGATGCAGGACAAAACAAATGATCTTACTAGGCCTTGTGTCATTCAGATTGTGCAAGTGCTCGGCGGAGGGAAAAGTGCTGTTGAGGACAGGGTAGGGGAGCGTGCAGTGGCAAGAAAGCGTTAAGTGCTCCCATGGTGGTGGCTCAGTAAGTGCATAGAGGTAGTGGACTGTAGGGTTGCAGATTACAGTTCCTAAGTGGGTGGGAGGCCCGGAGGCAGTTCCAAGGGGATACTGGTCTCAGGTAGTGCAGGACCATGGTGTCTGTGAGGTTGTGGGGGGCCATGTAACCAGTTAGCAAAGCAGACCGCAGCATCATCAGGGGAGAGAGAGAGAGAGAGAGAGAGAGAGAGAGATGGAGCAGAAGCAAAAAAGGTGGTTTTGAGTTGGTTCTGGAACCTTAGGTGATCCTGCTCCGGTTTCAGAGGGTCAGGGAGGCTATTCCAGAGGGAGGCCCCAGCTGAGGACCGATATCTATCCCCCACTCTCTGCCTGGAGAAGCGTTGGACTCTTGGATAGTTGGAGGTGGATGAGCGAGGGCTCAAGAAGGCAGATTCTTAGGGAAGAGAGTTGGATGTAGCGTGGTCCCCAGCCCCAGAAAGCCTTGTGGTTGATGCAGTCTTGCAGTCCTGTTCTGGATTAGTTGCAAAGGGTGAAGACTAGAGGCAGGCAGATTTAGAAAGCGGCTGTTGCAGTAGTCCAGCCTAGAGAGAACCAAGGCTCTGGACATAATGAGCTTCTGGGGGGGAAAAGTGAGAAAAGGATGAATACCTCTGAGGAGGTGCAGCTGGTAGTGTGACTTCTTAGCGATGTCGGAGATGTGAGAAGAGAGGGAGGAGTCGAAGATGACTCCAAGGTTCTTAGTCTCGCAGGAAGGTGCAGGTGGAGGGCCCAGTGTGGGCGGCACAAGTGCAAGAGAGAAAGCGGGCGCTGGGGTCCCAATGAGAAGGATCTAAGTCTTACTGCCATTAAGGCAGAGATCGTTGGAGGCACACCATTCCTGAATCGCGGATAGACTGTCGGGAATGAGAGAAAGCTCAGAGGCAGCTGAGGGGACCCTGAAGAAGAGCTGGGTGTCATCCGCATAACACTGAAAGTTGGAACAGACGGTAGAAATGCAGTCGGCAAGAGGAGCCAAGTAATGGTTGAAGAGCCAGGGTGAGAGGTTGGAGCCCTCAGGAACACCACAAGTAGAGAGAAAGGTGGGACAGAGAAAGGTCCCAATTTGGACCTGGGACAGTCGATTGGCGAGAAAGGAGGTCAACCCTGCAAGGACCTCACCATGATGCCCAGGTTGTCAAGGAGACGATTGATCAGGATGATGCGGTTGACCATATCTAAAGCAGAGGATAGCTCAAGGAGAATGAGACTGACGGAAGGAAGGTTGGAATCGAGATTAGAGAACAGGTCTTCACGGGTGTTCAGGAGATCTGTTTTTAAAGCCAAACTGGTGGTCATGGAGACAGCCAACAGATTCAGTATGGAACGTAAGCTGGGAGATGGCCAGCTTTTCCAGGAGTTTGCCCAGGAAAGGCGTGATGGAGATCGGACAGTAGTTTGCTGCAGAGGAAGGATCGGCAGAGGGCTTCTTGAGGAGGGGTGTACAAGGGGGTGCTTAAGTGAGAAGGGAAGGTTTCAGTGGCAAGAGTGATTACAGAAATCGGCCAAGGCTGGAGCGAGGGTGTTGATGTGGTCCTTGATGGTTCTGGAAGAGCAGGGGAGCACCTGCTTTGACAAGACTTGCATAGATCAGACATGTCTAGCAACATCGTCTGGGTGAACAAAGAGCAGGAGGATAAATATGCTCGCTCACCCGCAGTAGATCACTTAACCCTAGACTATGCTTTATACACTTTTACCATATGGCATGGACTTGTGACCACACTCAAGAATACTGGAATGAGCTAATGGGTACTATGGGACTAATAGTAGGTCATAATATTCCTGTGTTACCAGTTGCATTTTTACTCTTCCTCTTTCCAGACCAACCAGAGTTAAATGCCAAATCTGTTCACCTAGTGTTTGCACGACAAAGATATACCTACACTGGATGAAGAGTATCCCATCTACTAAGGCACAATGATGAATGTTCGTTCTATGGACTAGTGAAAGTGAAATAGTTTCTGATGTTTGCTAATCTGCTTAGAATCACATGCTGTGCATATGGTCCGACGTCCAGTGGTAACTGCGGGGTATTGCATCTTGTCTTTCGAGAATCGAAAGGGGACGTCGACATGGGCGTACCTGTAACACTATCCCTACGTGATGTGTAGTGTACCCAAGATCCCTCACGTGTCTGTCCCTCAGATTGTTTTTTCCACCCAACATACTGGTCGCTTTATGTGGAGCTATTCAAAGACATTGCATATTGTCCCCTTGACCTTTGGTCGAATAGTTATATAAAATAATTCAGATCACCCTATCCGTCCCTTATTTCGACGCCTGTTCCAGATCTCCGCCGAAGACCATCAGAACTTCGACAGACGGCGATCCAGTCGGTGCTGCCGACCACGTGGCCGGGCCTTCCGCCGGCCTACACAGTAGGGAGAGTGGGGTCGGGGTAGACATTTCTGTACAATTTGAGAAAGCCTTTCCCTTTCCTTCCTTTTTCCCTTTTGGTCTTCGTCACTCTACTCGTCCTCAGCTATGGAGAGGACTCCATTTATGTTTTGACCCATTTGTAAGGGCAAATTTCCCTGGAAAGATGAGCACAAACGGTGTAACCGTTGCTTGCCCCTTGATCACAACAAAGTAGGATACACGGCTTGTAAGCTCCTCCGTGCTAAGACATTAAAGGAGCGCAAAGTCAAGCGGTGGGCGGCCTACGGGATGGCGAAGGCCGAGTTCACTCCTGCTGCCGCAGCCACCGAATGTGACGATGGCTAGAGTGACAATCAGACCTCCGAACCGGAGGTCATTGACTTTTTCGACGGAATGCTCTCGTTCCGCATGGTCTGTCCCCAGCCCCGCCAGGCACGGCTCAGGCACTGCTATGGGGAAGTCGCACCCGGGCGACAAAGACGAACATTTACACAGCACTAAACACACAACCCCAAGTCAATCTTAGGGCAAGTTGAAGAAAACTTCAGCGACCGGGCCATCAAAATCAAAGGGCGCTACCTCTAATATACCAGGTTCCGTCGAGACGCATCACAAGAAGGTGTCCGGCGACGACAGGGTTCCGGTTCTGCCGAAGAAGGCGGCCGCTGAGGACAAGACCCCGGCACCACTGCAAAAGGCTGCTGCTGAAGACGAGGCCCCGGCACAGCCGAAAGACTCCTTCACAATCGCAGTCTGAAGCTATGTGCCTCCCGTCTGTGGAGGATGTCGCCGACAGCTTAGCAAGGATTGTTTCTGCCAATTCTCAGTCAAAGGATTCTTCAAGGCCTAAGGAAAATTTCAAGGACACGCCGAGATCCAAGGATGGCGTTAGGGGTGTACTGGAACCCTTCCATAAGCCGAAAGAGAAGCACAGGGACGTCCCACCTCTGTCGATACCCCAGGAGGAGTTCTGAGGACGTTTTACGACAGAAGAGCGTTTTCAAGACCCTTTTCCACCTTTAGACCATTCTAGATCTTCTGTTTGGACTAGAGAGAAATTTGAAAACTGCATGGAAAGGCTGGACAAGTTTGTTTCCCGTTCAGAACAACCCACACCAAGAAGGCCACGGGATGAGAGCCCTTTGGACCCTGTAGCAAAATTCCCAAGGCTCTTTGACCCCTCTCTGGAAGAGGATATATAAAACTATGACCTAACTGAAGAAGACATTCCTGCAGACACTCAGGGTGAGGATCAATTCACCAATCCTGAGGACATGCATGCTCCCATAGAGGGCTGGGAGGAGAACCCGGACATGGGTGACCCTCAACCATGGCAGTCTCCAGATCCACAAGATCTGGATGCCCTATCTTTGGATTTCCCCCAGACCACCCCCACTAGACAACCCTCGCCAGTGGGGGATCAATTGATGTTTGTCATGCTGTGTAAAGCAGCTGAACACTTTAAGATTACCACAGATGAAGCGGTCCCTGAAACTGAATTTGTGGAGGACATCCTCAGAGAAGCCACCGGCCAGCCAGGCTATTCCTCTCCTCAATTCAATTAAGAAACATCTGGCTCCCTCCTTAACACATGCTCTCACAAGAGGTGTTAAGCCAAGAATAGAAAAACTTGCTTCCTTCTCTCTCGGACCCTCTGTATATCACAGGTCACTCCACCCCAGGCAGTCTGGTGGTGACAACTACAAGAAAGAGGGCAGGGGTCCCTCTGTCAACCGGCGAGGCACCCCCTTATATGGAAGGTAAGACTTTACGTCCTTTGGAAGAGGGTCACGGCCACATCAGCGTTTTCAACACGTATTCCCAACACGACCTTATTGGCCAGTTACGCGGATGCTCAATGGGTCTTACTACAAGAAGGCCTACAGGAGGTTCCCGAACCACTACGAACTCGTCTCCTGACCACAGTCACCAAGGGCAGACAAGTGAACCAAAGCATACTTAAGAACACTTTGGATTCTGCCGTGACGGCTGGTCGATCCCTGGCTCAGGGCACACTCCTGAAGAGACATGCGTGGCTACGGAACTCTGGATTCAAGCCAGAGACGCAAGCATCACTTATAAATAAACCTGTGGAAGAATCTAACCTGTTTGGGAAAGCGGTCGGCGAGGCCCTCGAGACTGCAAAAAAAGGAGCATGACACCCTAAAAACTCTAGACCAAATTACACAGAGACCCTCTACAAGACGAGGATCTGGGTCCAGACGGATTTTTCGTGGCCAACGCTTCCCTCAGCAACAATTCTCTTCCCGAAACAATTGTAACTCTCCACAGGGAACCAGCGGATACACCACCCCGTATCCCCAAAGTGGTCAGCGTCGTGGAAAAGGAAGGGGCCAGAACCCTACCCCAAGAGGCTCTCCGGCCTCAGGTTCAAAATGACCCGAAGATTTGGGTCCCCTCCCAGGCCTCCCCGGTCGGGGCCGGCTATCATCGTCCCTTCAGGCATTGGAGGGGATAACTACAGACCAGTGAGTGCTAAGACCGTAGCCCACGGGTACTGTATAGAGTTCAACCGGTCCCCCAACATTCAGACCTCCACGAGCAAGACGACTGACACCAGACCATCTTTGCATACTTCAGGAAGTCGAGACACTACAAGAGAAAGGAGCCATAGAAATCGTACCTCTGTCACAGGTAAAAGAAGGTATTTATTCAGTGTATTTCCTTGTACCCAAAAAAGGATCTAACCATGCGCCCTGTTTCAGATCTGCGCCCAGCGAACAAAATGTGTAAAGCCACAGAAGTTCTGCATGGTCACTCTGCAGGAAGTAATTCCCCTGCTATCACAGGGGGATTACATGGCAACACTGGACATGAAAGATGCATACTTTCATATTTAAATGTTGCCAGCGCACAGAAAATACCTCAGATTTATGATACAAGACGAGCATTATCAGTTCAAGGTACTACCCTTCGGCATATCATCTGCACCAAGGATATTTAGAAAGATACTAGCGGTGGCAGCAGCACATCTGCGCAGGCAATCCATCCCGGTCTATCCTTAACTCGACGACTGGCTCATAACAGGGGACTGTTACGAAACATGTCTGTCAAATACCCAAAAGACGATGGATTTTTTATTCACTCTGGAATTCTCTTTTAACAAGAAAAAATCCAGCCTAGACCCCAGTCAGATCAAACAGTTCCTAGGGGCTCTAATTCGTACAAAGGACAGCCTCATCTTCCCCTCCAACGAGCGGGTTCAAAACATGTTGTTTCAAATCCCTCAGTATGTAGCCAGTCGAGAGGTGACGTTATGCAAGGCTATGGCATCATGTATCTACTTGGTGCCTCACGCGCGCTTGCGCCCAATGCAGGAGTGGCTCAGCAGCCAGTGGTATCAGGCCAGCGGACAGTGGGACGATCTAGTGGTTCTTGCCGGCCCTCGTCCTCTCGCTGCAACCTCGGGACAACCTCTTGAAGGTGAAATCCTTCACCACCCCCGCAGTGGAAGCCACTCTAACTACAGACACATCTCTCACAGGGTGGGGAGCTCACCTGCTTCAACAAACAGCGCACAGAGTTTGGTCGTCAGCCATCGCATCCAACCACATAAACCTGTTGGAACTGTTGGCAGTGTTCAAAGCACTAAAAGCTTTCCAGACACAACTGCAGGGGAAGACGGTCCTGATCCTCACAGACAGCACCACGGCCATGTACTATCTGGACAAACAAGGGGGCACTCGCTCTCCAGGGCTGTCCAAACTGTCCCAGAACATTTGGGAAGTGGGCTCTCAAACGCAACATGTTCCTGTTATCGCATGTTCCAGGGGAACTCAAGCTTCATAGCAGACTTACTCAGGAGCGATTACACGGAGCCATCGTCGCCAACGTTTTTGCAGAATGGGGCTTCCCGCTCCAAGGGGAACGGTTCTGGGGGTACCTGGTCAGGGAAATTTGTTTACACCCCCCCACTCCCCTTCTTGGTTATGATGATACTAGTGGGCCGCCAACCCTGATGGTGAAGTCCCTATCTCCTCCAGTCAAACTGCCTTGCCCGTACAACATGTTGTCGCAAGACAGAGGGGAGACGCTTCACCCATGCCCGCAGTCATTGAATTTAGCGGCCTGGCTCCTGAGGTCATAGAGTTTGGGCACCTGCAGTTCCCTCAGAAATGTATGGACATTCTCAGGGAGGCAAAAAAACTGAACACTAGATATTGCTATTCCAGTAAATGGAAACGGTTTGTCATCTGGTGCAACTCAAAGAGCATTAACCTGATTAACTGCTCTCCCACACAGATTGTTTTGTACCTAACTCATCTACTTGACTCAGGCCTGGTCTTTAACTCTCTAAAGGTTCACTTAGCTGCGCTTTCAGCCTACACTACATCACAAAAGAAAGTGTCATGGTGTAAGATACCAGTTATTAAAGCTTTCATGGAGGGAGTGGAAAGAATTCACCCTCCCATTTGTAACCCTGCTCCCGGATGGGACCAAAACGTGGTGTTGACTAGGCTTATGGGGGCTCCTTTCGAGCCCTTGTACAAAGCAAGTCTTAAAGATCTCTCCAATAAGACTGCTTTTTTAATAGCTATTACCTCCATTAGGAGAGTAAGTGAACTACAAGCGCTCTGTCCTAGATCCCTTAGTAACAGTTCACAAAGATAAGGTGGTTCTACGCACTCTCCTAAATTAATTTCAAAGTTCCATGTGAACCAATCTATAGAACTACCAATGTTCTTCAAAATCCTTCTAGTGTGTGCAGGGTTTTCTCTCCCATGCTTGATGTACGCAGAGCTGTCATTTTCTACATGGAAAGAACTCAACAACTAAGAAAAACGAATCAGTTTTTCATTTCAGTGGCGGCAGGAAGAGAAGGAGACGCAGTCTCCAAATCCACTATCTCTAGGTGGATTGTCAAATGCATCAGACTCTGCTACAGTCTTGCTAAGAGAGAGCTGCCCTTCAAGCCTAGAGCACATTCTACTCGAGGCACTGGGGCTTCCATAGCATTCATTGCAAATGTTCCCCTTGAGTCCATTTGCAAAGCGGCAACCTGGAGTTCTGTACACACCTTTACAAAACACTATTGCCTAGACACTCATTCTAGGTCTGATTCTCAGGTGGGACAGGCAGTACTAAGACATCTTTTCACTACTATTCCTTCTCACAATCCACCTCCAACTCCGGGTACTGCTCGCTAGTCTATGCACAGCATATGATACTAAGCAGATGAACAAACATCAGAAGATATGCATTACTTACTGTAAAAGCATTTGTGGTGATTGTATCTGCTTAGATTTACATACGCCCACCCTTCCTCACCGCTCGGATGGAAGGAACATAGACGTTTTACCAGTTTCTCTCTTTTCTGTACTCACTCACGCTAGTCATAAGGCTCCCTCCCAGCAGAAAAAATACAATCGGAGGGACCTCGATGCCTGAGGGATCTTGGGTACACTACATGTCACGTAGGGATAGTGTTACAGGCACACCCATGTCGACGTCCCCTTTCGATTCTCGAAAGACAAGATACAATACTCTGCGGTTAACACTGGACGTCGGACCATATGCACAGCATGCAAATCTAAGCAGATACAACCATGAGAAATGCTTTTACGGTAAGTACTCTGTACTCTTTGCAACCGTGGATGTCGACTTAAATCTATAGCGACAGAATTCCGCACATATTTGAATATGTGAAGACGTAGAGCTTCCAGTACAATGATGCACCTCATTCCTTCTTTGAAGTTAGGGTTGCCCTTCTGTGCAAGTAATGCAAGTGGTAAGCTGTTACCCTCTCTATCTGCTTACAGTTCTTTGATCAGTTCTTTGGCAAGGGTCACAGTCTAGAGGCAATCAAAACACTGGTGAGCATTGTAATACATGGTTTGAAGAATTGTTTGACTTGTTGAATGTGATGATTTCCTCAAAATTAATAAACTTTTTTTAAAAACCTTGTCCAGGGGAAATGGTATAGATTATACTGTATGTGAGGGGTGTGGCATTGGAGGATGAGAAAAATATTGCTTTAGTTTTAGGAATTTAGCATTATTGCTCTGCCAATCCATGTAAGGAAAGATTTGGCAACCATATCTTATTAAAGATGAAAATTAACAGTATTGCTTGCATGCCATTTGATTTTAATCCTTCCCCAAGTCTAGCTTCAGTTCACATGGGCCCCCCCCCCCCTCCCAAGCATTTCTGGGCATTCTTAATCGCGAACCATCTGTAAGAGGAAAAGGGAGCTCTCACTTTGCACATAGCATTAAATTGTATTACAGTGCCACGTGACTTTAAAAAAAGATTCCCAATTGCAGATGTCCCGTTCAAGACCCCTTCCATAAATGTTGTATTAAATGGCAGCCTCTATTGAAATTTGACCAACTGCTAAATAAACCCAATTCCAGGGTTGGTTTTGGTTATGTTTCTAGGAGTGCAGCTATGCCGCTACAGGGGTCTTTGGACAAAAACAATGTTTCAGACTTCTTGGGGTTGTCGTGCACAGTTTGCAGAGTTTAATTTAACTTCCCCAATTGACGCATTGCATGGTTCAATTAAATTATTGCGAAGGGTAGGATTATTGCCAGTGATCCAGCCTTAAACTATTTTGCAATGCACAAGTGATGTGTGCAGGGGTGAGACAGAATGGGGCCAACTAATACCAGTACTTGAAGAGTCTTTTCTCATACGATTGCATGCATTTTAAGAAAATACAATATAGTTAATAAAAGTTGCCAGTTCCACAAATCACACTGTTCAGGTGGTTTTACTATTTGATTGTGATGATAGCTACCCCAATAAGTACAGGCTGCAGGTTCCAGAGATGAGTAAAGACAAGTTTCTCCCCCAGTCTCGCCCCTCTAGGAGAGGCCCAGAGGGGATCCTTGACCAGAACACCACCAATCTTAGTTGGACAAGGGGAGCGATAGGGTGCGGACTTAATGGCCATGCACGCCTAGGGTGGAAAAGGGGGTGGGAGCAGCAGAAAAAGGTATGCTAACTTAACCCCTTACTCAGATTATTCCAGGAACTACTTCAGGAGTTCCTTGATCCACTGGGCCCACTTATGTGAGGTGTGGACAAGGAAGGTCACTTTCAGCTTCCGGATTGGGTCTGGCTAATACATGGTTTTGACCCCAGTGATACGGTCCAGAAGACTGGACAGTTGGGCACCCTTGGTATGATAGGATGCAGATCTCCACAGAACAGCCAACCTCAGGAGACTTCAGAAGACAAAGAAGGTGGTATTTTGCGCGAGTCACCACGGTCAGGTGGCGAGAGGCAATCTTTGTGTGACAAAGGAACAGGCCGTGCATAGCTTATCCGAAGTGTGGGAAGTGAAACTGCAGGGGAAGGCATCTGAAAATCGACAAAGTTCCAAGGATGAACTCGGAACGGCGACTGCTGCAATGAGGTAGCCCAGAAGGGAGCTGGTCAGTCCACTGGGTGGTCCGCTGACACTTCAGAAGGCTCAGCAGGCACGGAATACATGGGGATACAATATATGACAAGGAGCAAACCAGTTTTTGTTATGGCTCTAAATCTGGGTAACGCTGGAGGTAATTGCATATAAAAGGGCCATTTATGGGGTGCTTAATTCGGTAAAAGGTTCGCAGCGGCCATTGGCAAGACATATTTGTTCCACTTTACGAGTGCTCTGCTGGAAGCATCTTTGGGAGAAGCCAGAAATCATAAAGCATGGCCATATTCAGAGGATGAAGGTTGCTTAATGAATACGAGAAGATATATTGTCTATAGGTTGTGGCCATACTATATTTGATAACTATATGGCAGTGGAACAAGATTGTGGAATACAGTGCTACCTAACCACTCGAACGTTTTCCTCAGACTCTCCCATATTTGAAAGTGCATTTAGATTTTTACCAAGGACTCAATTTCCAGAAAATTGATATTCCCATAATACTTCATCTTGCCCATTGTGCCAATTCCCCACTGAAGATATTATGCATTTTCTTAATTTAGACCCCCTTACCTGCATAGATAAGATGACTAAGACTTTTTCCAGTATTTGAACAGCTGTTACTGTAAAGGGGGTCACTGAATCTTTGTCAAGATTCTACAAAATCAGACGTGACTGCTGCAGTTACTATGTACCTGTATTTACATGTTAATTATGTACCACAAGCTTTGCTTGACTAATACTTTTATATTGTTTTTTTTTTTCATTTTGATTTATTAAGTAGAACTTGTACAGTTATGGACACATTAAATTAGTGGAGATGATTGTATTTTTAAACGTTTGGATTATATGTATTTATGGTGTATAAAAAAACACCATTAAAATATCAGTATCAGTTCGTTTCTGATCTGTCTTTCTTAGTAGTAACCAATCACTGCAAGATCTTCGTCCCAGGAAGCCTACAGGGGACGCGGCAAGTCAGGTGGTGCCCGTCGTCGTCGACAAGGAGGTTAAAGAGGCAAGGCGGCCTCCAAACAAGATTGAACCGACCGTGGGGTCGGGCCCCCGCCGAAGCACCCTGGTGGGAGGCCGGCCGGCGAGATTCGTCAGCGTGTGGGAGTCCATCTCCACCGACCGTTGGGTGCTGGACGCCCTGGCCCAAGGGCATGCCCTCGAGTTTCAGAAGAAGTGCCCTTGCGTTGCACCCGTGGCCAGGAAGGAAAATCGCATCCCTCAACTACTGTTGGAAGTAAGGGCGATGCTCGAGAAGGGTGCCATCGAGCTCGTCCCAAAGAGGCTTCGGGGCTCCGGAGTTTACTCAAGGTACTTCCTCGTAAAAAAGAAGACAGGAGGATGGCGCCCCATTCTGGACCTAGGACGACTGAACAAGTACATCAAGGCACATAAGTTCCGTATGGTCACCCTCCAGCATGTGCTGGGACAGCTGGAGGAGGGCGATTTCCTGTCGTCGTTGGACTTGGAAGATGCCTACTTCCACATCCCCATTCTAAAAAGACACCGAAAGTTCCTCAGGTTCGTGGTCCAAGGGCGGCACTACCAGTTCAAGGCCCTCCCGTTCGGATTAAAGTTGGCACCCAGGGTGTTCACCAAGTGCCTCGCACCGGTGGCGGCGCGGCTGCGCCTACAGGGGATCCACGTCTACCCCTACCTGGACGACTGGCTCCTCCGGCAAGGACAAGGGAGCTCGCCGTGGAGCACACTGCGAAGACCGTCCAGCTGCTCACGGACCTGGGATTCTCCATCAACTTTCCAAAATCCCACCTGGTACCGTCGCAAGTGGCCCTGTTTCTGGGAGCCAAGCTCGACACAGTGGCGCGGCTGGCCTCGCCGTCGGAGGAAAGGACCAGGACCATTCTGGGCAAGGTGCAGCGTCTGCTGGCCACGGACATGACCAGGGTAAGATCTATCAAGTCCCTCCTCGGGATGATGTCCTCCTGCATTTATCTGGTGCGCCTTTGCAGGCTTCGGATGAGACCCTTACAGGAGTTCCTCGACGCCCGCTGGATCCAGTCGACGGGCAGCTTCGAGGACAGGATCCCTCTCAACGAGACGTTCCGTCAGGCGATCTGGTGGTGGGGTACCCGCTCCCATCTGTCGGCGGGCACAGACTTTCAGACCCCAGCTCACCAGGTGACGGTGACGACGGACGCCTCCCTGGAAGGTTGGGGAGCACACTCCGGAGATTTTCACGCGAGAGGCCTTTGGCTCCCGGAGGCGAAGTCTCTCCACATCAACATCTTGGAGCTGCGCGCAGTGTTCTGGGCCCTCAGGTCTTTTCTGCCGTCCCTCAAGGGCAAGGTGGTGAGGATCTTCACCGACAAGACCACCACGATGTTCTACATCCGGAAGCAGGGCGGAACCAGGTCCCCGGCCCTATCCAAGGAAGCCCAAAATCTGTGGCATTGGGCCGTCGCCCAAGGGATGTTTCTGGTGCCTCTTCATCTGGCAGGAATAAAAAACACGATCGCCGACTCACTCAGCAGGGAGCTGCGCTCGTGCCACGAGTGGGAACTACGCCAGGATCAAGTGGATCGACTCGACGATGGGGCGAACCCCAAATCGATCTCTTCGCGACGGCGACGAATTCCAAGTGCCGGAGGTTCGCCAGCAGGTTCCCCCAGCTGAGGCGCATGGGCGATGCTTTCTCGTTCCCCTGGTACGGCCTGTTTCTTTATGCGTTCCCTCCGCTGCCGTTGCTGCTCCGGCTCATCAACCAGCTCAAGAGGTCCCGGTGCAGGATGATCCTCGGTGCACCGGCGTGGCCGAGACAGATCTGGCTCCCGGACCTTCTGGACTTGTCAACGTCCCCACCAGTCAAGCTGCCAACGGACGCAGACCTTCTCTCCAGAGAAGGAGGCGCCATTCTTCACCACAACCCGGAGTCGCTGAACTTGCAGGCCTGGCTCCTGCAGCACTAGAGTTTGGAGGGTACGACATCCCGGCCGACTGCAGAGGTTCTTGCAAAGGCCAGGGCGTCCTCAACTCTCAAGTGCTACGGACATAAATGGAAGAGGTTCTCTGTCGGGTGCCGTGCACAGAAGATTAACCCTCTGCGGATTACGGCCCCTCAAGTATTGCCGTATCTACTGTCGCTGGCCAAAGCTGGACTGGCTCACGCCTCCATCAAAATACATCTGGCTGCAATCTCCCGATATACCAGGACGACGGGACGGGCGTCCTTGTGGTCTCATCGCCTGGTGAAAGAATTCATGAAGGGACTATTGCGATCATTCCCGCCGGTGAAGGCTCCTGCCCTGGCGTGGGAGTTTAATGTGGTGCTGACCAAGCTCATGGGGGGCCCCATTCGAGCCTATGCATTCGGGGCCTTTGAAGTTCCTGTCATGGGAGACAGCTTTCCTCGTGGCCATCACCTCCGCACGACAAGTGGGAGAGATCCAGGCCCTATCTTGCAAGCCTCCACACTTGACTTTTCATGACACGAGGGTGGTGCTGAGGACACACCCATCCTTTATGCCCAAGGTGCCGTCGGACTTCCCCCTCAACGAGCCCTTGGTGTTGCCAGTTTTCTTCCCGTCGCCTTTGTCGCCGGCCGAGAGGACTTTGCACTCGCTGGATGTAGCTAGAGCGCTGAAGTTCTACGTGGACCGCACAAAGAGTTTTCGGAAGACGTCACAGCTGTTTGTGAACTTTGGGGACTGTGAATCAAGGGAAGGCTCTCTCGAAGACTTCCATTTCCAGATGGCTCTCCGGCTGCATCATGCACTGTCACCGGTTGGCAAACCGACAGCTGCCCGGCCCTCCGAGAGCCCATTCGACCAGAGCGATTGCTGCTACCACAGCGTTCCTGTCTGGTGTGCCCCTGCTGGACATCTGCAGGGCTGCGACGTGGAGGTCGACGCACACCTTCACAAGATTCTACTGCGTCGATCGGGACTCTAGGGAGGAGTCCAGGGTCGGCCAAGCAGTGCTGCGCAACCTGTTCGCCTAAGGTGAGCCTGGTGAGGAGGTAAGAGTTGCTTAATGTTGAGTTGTTGTATTGCTTAATGTTGAACCTGTTGCCACCTCCCGTGGTTGTGCATGTGTGTACTGCTATGTATTCTTGTATTCATGAGCATGTGAATCCATGCCAGACCCCATGCTGGAGAAGGAACAAGTTACTTACCTGTAACTGTTGTTCTCCAGCATGGGTCTGGCATGGATTCACATGCGAGCCCTCCCGCCTACCCCTCTGCGGCTCTTCACTTGGTCATACTGCCACTTTACGTGCTACCAAATCTGAGGATGGCTGCCGGAGGCGGGGCTTAGGGAGAGGGCAGTCATTGGCTGGGGGCAGTATTACCCAGAGACCAGTGATTGGTTACTACTAAGAAAGACAGTTCAGAAACGAAACTGATACCTATTTTTTTCTATACGGAGGATTCCCGGCCTGACGACGGGGAATATTCATGAGCATGTGAATCCATGCCAGACCCATGCTGGAGAACAACAGTTACAGGTAAGTAACTTGTTCCTTATGGTGTATGTAGTGATGTTTTTATAGTTGTATTTGTGATTCTTTTATGGAATCTTTCAGAATAAGGCTATAAAGAAAAATTTGGCAAATCCATCCCTGAGAGGGTGGGAAGAAGGCCAAAATACAAGAATGCCAAAGGTCAGGCGAAAACGGCACAGCCAGTTTAGAGAGTATGGTGCACTGAAAGGCATTATGCAGAAAAATGCAAAGTGCATGCGCGGATATATAAACGCAATAGAAAGATATCTGCTGTCACCAGCCTGTTTTGGACACATCATGCAAGTAACCGTAAAGTTGCAAAAGAAAAACCTAAAGGGATACAAATGATCCCTACCCCATCTTACTGTAAGGTGTGTAGTGTAAAACAAACAAGGAATTTCACAATGGACTCATGGCTATAAGGTCTGATCAGTGCCGCCAAAATAGATGAGCTTAGCAGGGAAAGGCTTCACTTACCTCCAAAAGTCAAGAAATGGCTTACACTCTTGGTGAAGCCCGAACTAAAGTATAGCTGGCACAGACCTCTAAAAGCTGTGTATGGTAAAAAATTACCCCACACCAAAAAATAGGATTGACTGATTGGGGATGAACCAGTACCTCATACGAGGTAAAAAGGAACGCAATAGCAGACGGGTCATCAGAATTCCCTCTGGTGACCACAAAGTGCAAGGAACGTAAAGATGGAAGAAATCAAAAGGTTGAGGGGCTCCCCAATGTTCCCACAGAATACCCAAAATACAAATTCTGGCTTAACACTGATGATAGCTGCAACCGATGGACATTCTGAAGCAAGACTTGATTCAAGTTTAATCAGAGGACAATGAAGGTTACTACCGGAGATTGACAAAGACCACATTTTGAGTAAGAGTTGGATGGTTGACCTAAAACTGTTGCAAAAAGTAGTGCACTTAAGTGCAGCCTCATATATAGTATTGAATGTACTCTTACATAACCTGTAGTAGATTAGGAAGTGAAGTGGTTCACAGCCAACATTATTTCTGCCGAAGAATGTAGCATGCTGGTGCACGTCTCCAATTTCCTCATTGATATCATGTTGGTTTTGTGTCAAGTTTATGTGCAACACTGTTGTGTGTAATAGTCTCACCTGTTAGTTACAGAGATCTGACGTTGCAAAACTGTTGCAATAAGTCCCAAAGTGAATCAATTGGTAGTTCACGTTTGAATTTTGTGTTTGAGAAACCGATTTTATCTTGATACCTTGGTGGCTAGAAGTCTTGTATAAAGAAACAGACTTTTGCAAAAAGCTTGATTAAATTAGCAAACCCCAAAAAAGTAGATTAATGGTACAGGCGCCGAATGAACAATGGCAATTTGGTTTCAATTGACAGCAAATGAGACGACACGAATGGTGGTAGAAATAGGGAAATCTGTTTGCAGTCATTGTACCAGATAATAATACTCCCACTTGAATGTATACGTCTCCATAGTAAACTGTGTCTTTGTTCTATCTGTAGGGTACTACTCGTGGAGGAACACGGTGAACGGCTCCTGGTTTATCCAGTCTCTTTGCGATACGCTGAAGGAGCATGGTGAGACGCTGGAGATCATGAGCATACTGACCCGTGTAAATCGTAAAGTGGCTTATCAGTTCGAGTCCTCGTCAGCGATCCCAAGCTTTGATGGCAAAAAGCAGGTCCCTTGCATCGTCTCCATGCTCACCAAGGAACTCTACTTCAGTGCAAAGCATCGCAGTTTATGAGGAAAAACGAGCCCTGCCTTAAAATCGGGTTTTACGTCTGAATTGAATCGCATGCCTAAAATATGAAGTACTTTTATACAGCTCTTACTTGAATTTTTCAAATGGGCGTTATTAACATTATTTATTTTATGCCTCTTGTGTATGATATATGTAATGTAAAAGAGTGCAGTAGGTTGGTTGCACGTTTAAACACATGATGTGAATTTTGGCATGTAAATTCCGTTTGTAATGGAGCGCAGAAATGTTTCTGGTGCATGTGGTGATAGGCGCCAAAAAAAATATATAGCAATCTGTCTATTAAGAGCAGTTAATGTTTAGAGCTGGGTGAATTGGGGTTTCTTGATACGGATTTGGATGATCATGCAGTGAATTGCGGCATCCTGTTCATTATGGTGCGCCTTTTAAAGAGGCAATGTGCTTGGAAGACATTGCATGTTCGTGTTCCGTAGCTGTGTGTGGATTATTGGACAGTGTAAAATGTATGTGGAATGCCTTTTATTACAATGTGTATACTTTAAAATGAAAAAAGGTACAAGATTGTTCATCATGTTTTGAGTTAGTCTAATCAATGGAAAAAGAACTGAAACCTTTAGTGTGCTTTTTTTTTTTTTTTAAACAAAATTGTATCAAAATATTTGTCTAGTAAATCTGGGGGACTGCCTTTTTAAAATGTTTTCTATTGGTGGGGGACATTTTGATTTCCTTCATATTAATCTTCATGCATAGGCACATCGTTTTAAACTTGTCTTCATGTTTTATATGGCGCTTTGACAAAAAACGTTTGGGAACTGTTGGGATTAAAAAAGGACACCACTTTGTGCCTACCTAACATGCATTACTGCCTCGTTACTACTTTGCACCATGTGTAGGGATGGAACATGGGTCGGACTGGGCCATAAAATTGTCTCGGGCACCAATGAAAGTGGCCCACAGTTGCAAATGGCTATTCATTCCTTTTGTGACACTGTTTGAATAATAACCAAGGAGGAGTATTTTGATAAAATGTGATGCAAATTGTGCATTTTAAAGAATATTTATTCAACAACACTGGTCAAAACTACTAGCCACTTAGTGAAGTAACTCCTCAAACTGGCCCACACCAGCATGTGTGTTTTCGGTTCGGCCCTGGGCCTATTGCCATATAGGCCAGTCCGAGCCTGGATGGAACACAGATTATATCCCTGGCATTGCAAAACATGTGGGGGTCTGGTGACTGCGTCTGTCCTGCATTTCCGCCATGCATGTCCCTGGCTCAATTTATCCGTTTCCTCCATCCTTTTCCTTTCATGGTGAGGTGCTGAATCTGGATTTTTTTTAATAAACTTCTTTTTCTCCAAGGTTTGCAATTTTTAAAATGTGTTTTATTGTGCATAGGTTTACACTTAAACCTTTCACAAATACCACCACAGAATTTTACGCTCCATATAACCAGCTAAAACAAACATTGAAAAAAAACACATTCAAAACCCTGATTACTCCTACGACCCAACCAGAGCATCAATTTTATACCAAATTTATATGTAAAAATGCTAATGTAATGGCTAACGAGATCTGCTGGGCATTACGAATTAGATTCCAGAACTCGTCTGCAAACTACACTTCTGCTAAACAAATGTCCTTAGCCAGTGTTCTCTCAGTACAGACACTTAATCCCCAGATGTTTTAACGTTTCTATGTCAGCATTACAAAACCGGCACTTTCCTACCTCAGGGTCTTATTTCTAGCCCCTAAAGTTTAATTTGTTAAAAACAGATTACATTTGAGTCTCAAACAGTTTATTGCAAGGATTTAACCCTTCTCCCTTTTTGAAAGCTATTATAATATTCACACCTTTCCATGACCACAGAACATATTGTTCACACACAAATAGAGCTGGAAATACGGTGGCCCACAAAATCGGACAAGATTTAAAAAAATCGCATTTGCCAGGCCAATTGGCCCAAGGAACCCTGGAAGGTTTACAGTTTTTAATAATTGTAATATCTTCAGCTGTAAACAAACTCCATCTACTATTATTCTCCTTTGTTGCTGTAATTTCCGAGTCTAATAGCCTTCTATTCAAATTGGAAAAATGCTCCACCCAAACTGCTTCAGCAATGGGCTGACCTTGCAGGGATTTCTGTAAGCCTGGCCTTTTAATCATATCCGAATCTCGATGATACATTAGAAAATCTGTGCTTTCAGACAGTTTTTATAACTGTTTCAACCTTTTGCATCTCAATTCTCCATTTTGTCTTGTCTGGTTTATTTATATTTCTGATGCTTTGCCACATCTCCCTCTTTTTCCTTTTGTATACTGTCATCCAAACTGTGGCTATACGGACCTCTCTTAACTTCATTCCTGGACTTTCTGTCCAAAGATACACCTTGCAATAACTCCTGCACTGCATTGGTGCTTTTATACAGATTTATTAGCTTGACGTCAACCCTAGTGAACACTGATTTCATAGTTTTTTCATTAAGGTGACCCGCCAAAGCTTTTTTTTCCAAACCACAGTACAATCTCTTATCGAATTCCACCGGCACCTTGACTGTCTTGGCAGGCCTACGGTTTGTTAAAATTGTGGTTTCTAGGCTTAACGAACAATGATGTCCTTTTTTTTTTAAAACGTATTTTATTGGTTTTGATAGAAAAAAGAAAAAGAAAACGTGCAATACAACAAGAAATCAACATTGGTTTGAACTGGGGAGGAGACGGTGAGGGGGAAACAAGGGGGGGGGAACAAACAAATCAACAACAGTCTTCATGTTGTAGCAAACTTACAGTGGACGGGTGGGTTAGGGGCAATGACCCAAAGTTTCAGGAAGCAAGAGGGGTCAAACACAGGGGTGGTTCCACCAATGCCGGCATCCGAGCAGTGTCAATGCAGTGGTGTGGGACTTCAGGGGGGTTTGTAGTCAGCGCTGAAGCGTATGTCTCTGAGGAGGGCCTTCCATGATTCCAAAGTGCCACCTTCGGTTTCGCCACTGTTCGTGATTCCTTCCTGCCAGGCCCTGGTTTCAGCTGTTGTCCATCTCTCGAGTTCTTTGAGCCATCTCTCTTGCCTGGGGCCCGACGGCGTCTTCCAGGCCATCGCTATTGTTCTTTTAGCCAGGATACATGAGATGTCCATTAATTTAACAGCGTGCTTGGATTTGCTAGGTCTGGGGTAGGTCCCCAGGAGGCACTCGCCAGGAGTCCATTCGTATCTTGTCATTCCGGCGTCCATGCAGGTCTGTTTGGCCTTGGACCACAGTGCCATCGCCTTGGTGCAGGTCCAGAACATGTGAATCACATCTGCTTTATCATTCCCGCACCAGGGGCATGCAGGGGAGGATGTCTTATTGAAGGAGGCAACCCTATGTGGGGTCATGTATGTCCTGTAAAGAACGTTCAATTGGATCTGGCCAAACCTGGTGTTCCTGGATACTTTTTTGGGAAATATCAGCGCTCTTTCCCATTCTTTATCTGAAATCGGGGTCTCAAGGTCCGCCTCCCATTTTGTCCTCAGATCTTCGCATTTAGGGTTGGTTTTATCACATAGTCTGCTGTAAAGCCTGGAGACAGGTCTCCAGCCGTCCGAGAGGTCATGCATCTCTTGTAGCAGAGGGTCAGGGGAGGGCTCCTCCGGCCATCCGGTCCATTGTTTCTTAGCAGTTTGTTTGAGGCGATGGTACCAGAGGAACTGGCCCGGGGGAATTCCATCGGCAGCCTTAAGAGATTCGAAATCCCTGAATTCTCCCTCCTCATACATGTCGCTCCATGTGTAAATGCCGGCCTCTTCCCACCTCCTTGCCGTAGAGATGTCTGCAGCCGTTCGACAGGTGTCTGCTAGGATGGGATTGTCCGGAGAGTATGGGTGTCGTATTCGCCTGATGCAGCAGGACCTGGCCCATATCTTTCTTCCCAGGTCAATCACCATGGAGGGGACCGGGGGTTGCCATGTAGGGTGCCATAGGATCTCCTTGGGGATCACATTGTCCAAGGGTTGCCTCAGCAGTTCGGTCTCTGCTGAAGGCTCATCCGAGAGCCATCTCGTTATGTGACTCAGCTGGGCAGCCAGGTAGTACAACTGGAGATCCGGTAACTTTATTCCGCCTTCTTTGTGTGGGAGAGAGAGGACGGACAGCGACAGTTTATGCCTGTGTGGGCCCCAAAGGAAGTCCCTGATGATGGCCTCCAGCTTCTTGAAGAAGGACGGTCTAATGTAATGGCAAATGTTTACGAAGAAATACAGGAATCGGGGGAGTACGATCATCTTGACAATCGCTGCCCTGCCCACCATGGCCAATGGGAGCTTGGACCAAAACTTTATAGAACTTCGGAGACTCGTGATGGCGGCCTCGGTGTTGTGTTCATGCATGAGTAGCGGGGTGTGGCTTATGTTGATCCCCAAATAACGGAACTGGACCAGTTGCCAGCTTATTCCTATCTCTGGGAGATTGTTTTCCGGAATGTTGCGTAAGCCCGCCAAGGGGAAGGCAGAGGACTTATTCCTACTAAAGCGGATCCCTGAGTACTTCGCATAGTTGTCCAGTATCTCCAACGCGGTTGGCGCGTTAACTTCGGGGGAGCTTAGGTAAAGAAGGACGTCGTCTGCATACAAGGATATTATGTGGTGTGCATTGCCCACCTTAATGCCAGCATCGAAAAGCTGCTGCCTGAAGTATAATGCAATCGGTTCCAGGCCCAGTATGTACAGCATGGGTGATAACGGGCAGCCCTGCCTTGTTCCCCTTTGTATATCCCAAGCCGCTGAAACCACTCTTCCCGTTCTTACTCTCGCCGTCGGGGAATTGTAGAGGACCTCAACCCACCTGATGAAGCCCCCTCCAAAGCCAAATCTTCTCAGGACCTCCCTGATCCACTCCCAGTATATGGAGTCGAAGGCCTTGATGGCGTCGAGCGACAACACCGCCAGGTCCTCGTCCCTGTCATATGTTTCGGCCATTACATGCTGCAACCTCCGGAGGTTAGCAGTGGTGTTGCGCCCAGGAACGAATCCGTTCTGATCTTCGTGAACGATGGAACCCACCACCCTGGCTAGCTTGCGGGCCAATATGGATGTGAGGATCTTGGCATCGTAGTTTAGCATAGCCAGAGGGCGATAGGACTCACAGTCGGTGGGCGATTTGTGTGGCTTGAGCATGGGGACTATTATGGTTTCCTTCATGGTGTTGGGGAGAATCCCATCCGTGTGTGCCTCCTGGTAGACCTCGTGGAGAACTGGGGCAAGGATGGACTCATACGCTTTATAGAACTCAGGTGGGAGGCCGTCACTGCCAGGGGCTTTGTTGTTGGAGAGGGACCTGATTGCCCCTTGAACGTCCTCAAGAGTGATCTCGGTTTCCAGCTCCTCTCTCTGCTCGAGCGAAATGTGGGGAAGTTCTATCTCCTCGAGTGTGTCTATGATGTCTGCAGCAGGAATCTGGGTCTTGTGGGTATACAGTTCTGTGTAGAATTTAGCAAAGGCTTCATTGATCCCTAGCTGAGTCGAGTGGGATGACCCATTAGCGTCCCGTATCTCCACTGGGAGATGTTTGGGGTGTTCCCGTTTGCAGAGCCATGCTAGTAGTCTTCCCGGTTTGTCCGATTCTTTATGAGATCTGGCGGTGTGCGTGGCGAAATCAAATTTTTCCAGTCTTTCCCATGCCTGCTGACATTCTGTGCGGGCTTCCTTCAGCTTGGTCTCTGTCTCCATAGAGTTGTCGCATGTGGACTCCAGTCGGGAGATCTCAGCTTCCTGTGCTTCCAGGGTTCTCCGCAACTGCCTGCGAGTTCCGCCGGCTCTCGATATGATTTCGCCTCTGGTCACCACCTTCATTGCTTCCCATAATGTGCCCCAGGAGGGGACCGAACCGATGTTGTTCTCCAAGTATTCTTCCAATTTTTCGGCAAGGGTTTCCCTGAACTCGAGGTCCGCAAGTGCCGCGGTCGGCATCCTCCACATGGGGATCGGGGGTCTGGGGCCTCTCATTTGCCATAACATGGTCAGTGGGGAGTGGTCGGAGATCGTCCGCCCCAGGTATTCTGTGGTTGCTATGTGTGGGGTAAGTTCCTTATTGATGAACAGATAGTCAATTCTTGTGTGAACTCCGTGTGGAGCTGAGTAGTGGGAGTAGGACCTGTCGGTCGGATGGTGTTCCCTCCAGATGTCCACTAAGTTGAGTTGCTCCAGAGTTTCCCTCAAGGCACCGGATGTGAGGCTGCTCGGGCGTGGGGGGGGCAGCGATCTGTCTGCACTCGTGTCAGCAACACAGTTGAAGTCCCCTCCCCATATGAAGGTGCGGTCCCGGTACCGAGTCAGCTTCGTTATCAATGTGGCGAGGTACGCCGATATCCCGTGATGAGGGAAGTAAGAGTTGATGAAGCAGACTGGGGTTTGTTCCAATGTGCCCCAAATCGCTGTGAATCTCCCTTCTTTATCTTGTTCACTTCCCTCCATCTGGAAGGGGACGTCCGGGCTTATCCATATTAGCACCCCTCTGGCGTATTTAGAGTAGGGGGACCCTCTAACAGTCCCAGCCCATCGGTCTGCAATTTTAGACATGGCCTCCGTCGTGAGGTGAGTCTCTTGAAGGAGTGCAATGGAGATTTTCTTCCTCCTGAGGTAGGACTGTATACGATTGCGCCTGAGGTATGAGCCCATGCCCCGCACATTCCAGGTCATTACAGTAAGCTGTGCCGCCATCCGGTTCGAGTTTCAGATTTGGTGTGGGACTCTGGGGTCCGACTCCACTTTAGTCTTGTTCGGGTGGGCTGCAGGGGGGATACCACTGCATTTCGTTCATCGGTGTCATGTCCCAGACCCATCTCGGTCTGCGTTGGCAAAAGAGGCATGAAGACTGTACAACTAATAAAACTAACAACAAAACTTAAACTGGTGCGCCCAGCAACTACAACATTGTCGCGGTGCTCAGGCGCTCTCGAGCCGTCGGAGCCCATCCGGGAGTCGGGCGCGAGCTGGGTCAGGCGGGTGCCCAGACCGGGTAAATACTACGCTGGGGGTGGGGCAAGGGCCTGGCGGCAGAGCCGAACGAGGCCGTTTCCAAGTGAAAAAACTGTAGTTGGATTATCTTCTGTATTCCGGTCTCACGTGCGATGTTTCTTACATGGGGGTCGCTGGGGGGTTAGGTCTCAGTCTGTGAGTTGTCCTTGCCATCCGCCAGGTTATTATCCTCAAGCCACATGTTGGCCGCATCTGGGTTCTCGAGAAATACCACTCTCTCCTTGTAGACAACCCTTAGGCGCGATGGATAAAGTAGTCTATATTTTAGGTTCAGTTGTCGGAGCCGGGCTTTTATCGGGACAAATGAGTTCCGCTCTCTTTGTACCTTCTGCGTGTAGTCCGGATAAATGGAGATTTTGGAGTCTCCTCGCTCGATGGGGCCCCCCTCCCTGGATCGCCGTAAGATAGTTTCTCTGTCCTGAAAGTTCAGTATCTTAGCGATTATGGGTCTGGGGTGCGATCCGGGGGGAGGGCGCCTCTGAAGGGATCTGTGGGCCCTTTCGACAGAGAATCCCTGGGTCAATTTGCCGGCCCCTATTTCTTGTAGCAGAAGGGTTTCGACGAAGGATGTGGTATTTACTCCCTCGTTCCCCTCCGGGACCCCCAGGATCCTGATGTTGCTCCGTCTGGCCCGACCTTCGGCCTCCTCCGCCTTTTCCTCCAAAAAGGTGACTTTCCTCTTCAGGAGGACAACTTCGGACTTTATGGCTGTGATGGCCGTGGAGGCTTCCTCTGCCGACTGTTCAACGGTCGCGACCCTCTCCGTTAAGTTGCGAGCGTCTTGGCGGATCAGTTGAATATCGACTTTGAATTCGTCGATCTTGGAGTCTATATGCGTCTTTAGCGAGGCTATAGCATCAAGTATCTGAGAGTGGTTATCGGCCGCCACCTCTTCGCTCGACTGGGCAACTTCAGAGGAGCTGGCCTTGGATTGAGTGGGGGTCTTCGCCCTGGTGGAAACAAAGGAGTCCATGGTGGCGGCTCTGGTCTTGTTCTTGGCGGCCATCTTGGGGCGATGGTTGCGGGTGTTTTAGGCCTCAAAAGTTAGTTCACTTGTGAGATCACTGGTGGGGCCCTTCACCTGGCCAAATATCGGGCCGTGAGCTGTGGTCTGCCCCCGTGTGTGATGGTGTGGTCCGTAGAGGTGGTCTCTAGAAGAGCGGAGCCTCTCTTTTGCTGCTGCCTCTCCCCGCCGGGCTCTGGAATCCGTTGGGGGAGGGGGTACCCCTCGCAGGCACCGCTATGCTGTGCGGGGCGCCATCTTGGATCCAGTAAGAACGGGAGGGGGGGAGAACCGATTCAGGGCCACCGGAGTCTCAGGGGGGTCCAATTTGGTGGGCCCAACAACTATTCAGGTGCAGGGCTGCTTCGCCCAACCGCTCGTTCCTTTTCAGAAGTCGGGGTCGCACGCGAGCCGGAGAAAAAGGATCAGGAAACGGCGTCTCGGCCGGAGCTCGGCGGATCAGCTACCGCTCGCCATCGGCGCCAAGCCACGCCCCCCGAACAATGATGTCCTTGTGCTCAGATTGTAAAATTCGAGCAACTATTGTATATTGTCCTAGACACAAACAAATAGTCCAAGGTGGAAAATGAAGAGTTATGCCAAGTGAAATGCGGTGGACAGTCCCCTTCCATTTCCATCGGACCAATTATAAAGGACTAATTCATTGCTTTCAATTCTTAATGGATGATATCACCCTGTATTTAGCATGGAGAAAAGAAAACGAACAGGGGGCATGCGCATGCCTGTTCCACTCTGGGTCCAAGCATTCACTATTAAAGTACCCTAGTGCAAAAACATAGCCTCACCACCTTCAGACCACTCCACTAACATATCAGATAGGACTATCATGAATGCTGTAACTTTCTTAGGATTTAAATACACATCAATAAACAATGTTGGGGTTCAATTATTTACTCTTTCTCAAAACTCAATTTGACTGATAATATATCCTGGTGCTCCATATCCCATTGCTCCACTGTCACTCCGATATAATTTCGAACAGTGCAGAGTAGGCCCCCAAATGGTCTCCCCATAAATCCTCTTTGCGCCCTGACATGCCAAATAGTAAAGCCATCTATGATCGGAGCAACCAACAACAAGGTTTCTTTCAAGCAAATAGTAGAGTGCTTAGCTCCCTGCCACTTTTAAAGAAAGTAATCATCCGGTGTCCCTAGTATTCCAAGAGGCCAGACTTAAACAATGCTCCTCTTGCTCTCATTTTTTAAGTGACCCCTCTGTCTTGCTCCTATGCAAAATATTTAGGATTGGCGACCCAGTCCGCTATTTGGTACTTTGGTCATTCACCATTTGATGGAATATCTTCTCTCTGTACTGATTTCCCATCAACAAGTACTTATCAGTGAGTCCACAAACTCTTGCATATACCCACCGTTCTCCATTTATGATGCTACCTGATGCTCACAACCCCTGCTTCTTTCACCTGTGGTCTGGAAGATGACGTAATCGAATGATGGAAATGCTTGCGCTTCTTCTAGTACCATATTTCGAACCGAATTGGAATTGAAATATAACCGCACTAAATCAGTGCGATGATCATACACAAATTCCACTTGAGCTATATCTGCTGAACTAATTAAGCGAAGCCTGGGTATCTCATATGTGCCAGAACATTTTGTCGATTTAGCAGAATGCTAATGTCCTCAAACAAGAATCCGTATACACCACATACAGATTAGGAGGGCTGACTCTCGAGCTCTGGGCTCTCTTAACTTCCTTCTCCCCATAAGCCGACAATCGTAGATATACTTTCTGCTTCTGCTGATTAGTCACATTTGTATATACTCTCTTGAATCCCACAGCTGGCCTTAAAGTAATAACATTACAGTTTGAAACACAGTCTGCATTCTTCATGTCAGCAATGCCCGCCATGTCTGCTCGTCTAATCTCCTTTTTAGAGCCCACAACTCCCCCTTCTTATTTGGCCCAACAACATCGGACCCCCTTCACCTCGCCACCCAACAACATAGTTCGACCCTAAATTCGTTATTAACGTCTGTCTTTTTTCCTCCAATGTACAGAATATTGGTGAAGCTTGGAAAATCACTCCTCGGAAGACCTCAGGCCTGGACACACTCTGTACCCCTCACACTGCGCTTCTGCCCAATACCCTCCTCTGAAAAGGGCACCACATCCTACGATCTAGGTGAGGATATCATCTCAGCATCGGGGTGTTCAGTTAAGATACTGAAATTCAGATCAGATTTCTCCACACCCTGGATAGAAACCATTGGCTTCAAGAACTGCTTTATTGGGTGTTTGCCGTCCAATGGATTAACTTTCTTGTTACTCCCTTTCGTCTCACGCTTTTTCTTCCCAGGCAGCCCACTAATCTGTGGGCTATCCTCCGGAATCGACACATTTCCTACTGGCAAATGGGCCTCCTTCTCAAGGACTTCAGCGTTGTTAATCCCTGACAAGCCATGCTTTAATCTCCTCAGGAATGTACAGGAGCCCTTATTTCCATTATTCCTCATGTTCTTAGATTTCTTTTTGGCCAGTGGAGCTAGTGACTCTCTCTCAGAACTTGGGGCAGATACTTCCACTGCAATCCCTCATGTTTCTCTCAGCCTCACTGCTCAATATGGCAACACTTAAGTTCATAGTCGCTACCACAATAATCAATGCCTCCTGTTCCCCTTGCTCAACAGTTGTCGCATTTCCTAGCCCCTCGCCTGGCTCTCGTTAGTTGTTTTAAACACCTACTTTTTCTCACTTGATTTGGCAAAGGTAAAACCTTCCAAGAAGTATAATTTTGCTACTATCGTTGGCAGTGAGGACTCTTGTGCTTTAAAGTTTTCCTATATTATTTCATACAGTGTGGCAAGTAGTGTTAATGCAAAGTTCAAGGAATACATTGCCAATGCTGAGTCAGGGTTGCCCGTACCAATATCAGGCACTGGATTACTTGACAGTCTGCGTAGGGAAAGGCTGATATGACAAAGCCGAAGGCTCAAATCTTTCAGATTTCAGATGCATAAAATGATGGCAAGCGCAACAGTCTACCACGGTGGCCCAACTTCAGGCCTCAAGAGCCGGATCCATGTCGGATTTTGAGGATACCCCTCAATATTCATGAGATATTTGGATGCAATGATTCTAAATGTATGCACATTTTTGCTCATGAATATTCATCAGGGCTAACCTGAAAACATGTCAGGTTTCCGGCCCTCGAGGCCTGAAGTTGGACAACCGTAGATGCTTTTGCATTTTCTTGTGTCAACCCCTGTATGGAATTATTTACCATTTGGGCCTTTCCATACATCTACAGCAACTCCCCTTCACCCTGCTCCTTCATAGCTCCTACTTGTGGAATGATTACTGGCTCATCAGGCACCCCTTCCAGTATAGTGGAATCGCCAACTAGTTGTCTGCTTGCCCCTTCCAGGCCCACAAGCACAGTCCGCAATACTTTAATCGGCAAACACCAAACCAGCGTTCTGCGTGGGGGAAAACTCCCTTGAATCTCCCGGGGAGGTGAGTTAGCCAAGATCAGTCAGGTTTGCCCCTAGTTGGGCCTCCGTTAAGTCAACCAACTGCTAAGACTCTGCTTCACCATGTGTAAGTGTACATAAAGGACCACCCTCGCCAGAGCCCCACACTTACGATGGCAGTGCTAATCTTCCTGCATGTCAATCCACTCTGCTTAGCACTCCACGCCCCGCGTAAGCTTTCCACCAAGACTGGTGTAGTATAAGGGGTCCTCTCCTGCAACGCCAACTGTCAGATTTGTTCCGTTAGCACTCAGTCCAGAAACATGCTGCTGACTCCCAATCAGCTCCACTCCGTTTGCAAGTCTAGAATTTTATGGGTGTGCACTTCGGTGTAATAGTGCTTTCTCTATTTCGTTGATAATTGCAGTCTTTGGGCACACTGAATCCTGGTTTGCATATCTTTCACCTCTAACCTCGTCCTTTTTCTTTGTCCACTTTGCCTCTGCATCTTTGCCTTAGCTCTTCCATCCCAAACAGACTGTTGCCCACCTACTCACTGCTGGCTGTACTTTTCAACTGTACTCACTTGACTTCACTGCACCTACCCACGCTTACAGTTGCCTTGATCACCCCTACATCCTGATCATTGCATACCTACCCACCAATAGCTCTAGCTCTTCTTCCCGCCACCATCACCTACCAAAAGCGACCCATTGCTACCAGCCCTAACTCTCTTGCCTTCCCTAGCCACTCCAGTTCCTGCACCACCCTACCACTACCAGGCCCCAGCAGCTGCCCTTTTCCAGGAAACTTCCTTGTTGGAACATAATACAATACATCCAACCCCCCTCTAACCCTTCTCCCCACCTACATGTTGTACCACCCCAGTGGGATGATGGCCAAGGACAAACAAATGAATGCAGCATGTACTCTACTGATGAGTTGCTTTCAGAAATGCTGACAAAACAATGCACAGCCCCCTTTCTTTCGACTACAAGCCTCGCCGCTGGACTGCTTCTACAACACATTGTACCCCACCATCAAAGCACATGCCTCCTTCTCTCACCCCACCCTACACTATTACATGCTCTGGACTACGCTGTCTATTTCCCCTTCAACCCTATCCTCCCTTTCACCACCACAAGTGGACCAGATGAATGCTAAAGCAAGAACAAGTGCAGTGGGTATGCACTTGGCTCTTTGCCAACACACCACTCCCTAACTCTGAACCCGTAATGTCTCCATCACAGTGCCCCTTCTCAAAACTCTCATGCCATCCTTCTCTAATTTCTCTGATTTTCATTATCATCTTTCTCTCGCCTGATAATCCTTGTGCATTTTCATCTCCCCCACAGCTACATCCAGCCCCCCTCCATGTGATATTTCAACCTTATTTTCACCTCTAGCCACTGTGCTTTGTGACGGGTCGGAAGAGGGAGTCAGACACGTTAAAGACATTTTGAGGATCCTTTTTATTTAAACTATGAAAAAGGCCATCTTTCCCTATCGCTAAAGGGATTACCCTGCCTATCAAAATGACTAAATTCGCTAGTCTGTCGTTGGGAGTCAAAAATGAATGTTCTCGATCCAAACCTAACTCTACCTGGCAGTACACTAATATGAACAACTAAAAATAGGCCAAAAGCATCTCCCAGTCCTTTCTTGTGTCCTTGTATTCTCTTTATAGAAATGTCTCTTTCAAGCATACGTTTCTTAAGACCATTTTCTTAGATATTCTCTTGATATTTGCTTTCTGGGCTCGTGTAGCTCTTCCAAAACATTCCTGGAACTTGTACTCTTTAGTGATAAGCTTATGACAGCTTTCCTTGAGACACTCACATTCTTGTCTCTGGTCGTATATCTCTTGCAAGTCATAAATTATGACTTTATCCAACTTTAATCTCCCCCTCCCCTGAGCTCTGTATTGGGTTGTCACGACTCTTATATGGTTCACTTGACTGTATTATCTCACAACACATATTACATGTTTTTGTGGTGTTATCTACACTCTTCCACCCTGTACTCATGGGGCCTTTCCCCTTCTCCCCAGGGTATTTGTTTCCAGTCTCTTTACTTACCATACAGGGTTATTCATCACACTCTTTTTTTTTTTTTAGCTCTCACCACCAGCTTGGTGGGTTTGTTTGTATCTCATCTGTAGGATTGGGATGAGTTTCTCTACTCGTGGTCATCACGCCACCACCTCGCATGGCACTACTTCTCCATCTACTAATGGTTTTCCTGTTGTTGGACTCGCTGACCCTCTGGCATTTCAAGTTGGCGTTCTTTGCCTTTCCGAAAGTGGCAGGCTCCGTGGCTTGCTTCTGCTCAGTCTCACCAAGGCGTGCTTACGTCGGGGGCGGAGGGGCAATACGGCAGAGTTTCCTGGATGATCATGCAGTGAATTGCGGCATCCTGTTAATAATGGTGCGCCTTTTAAAGAGGCAATGTGCTTGGAAGACATTGCATGTTCGTGTTCCGTAGCTGTGTGTGGACTATTGCTATTGGACTGTGTAAAATGTATGTGGAATGCCTTTTATTACAATGTGTATACTTTAAAATGAAAAAGTTACAAGATTGTTCATCATGTTTTGAGTTAGTCTAATCAATGGAAAAAGAACTGAAACCTTTATTGTGCTTTTTTTTTAAAGAAAATTGTATCAAAATATTTGTCTGGTAAATCTGTGGGACTGCCTTTTTAAAATGTTTTCTATTGGTGGGGGACATTTTAATTTCCTTCATATTAAGCTTCATGCATGGGCACATCGTTTTAAATTTGTCTTCATGTTTTAAATGGCGCTTTGACAAAGAACGTTTAGGAACTGTTGGGATTAAAAAAGGACACCACTTTGTGCCTACCTAACATGCATTACTGCCTCATTACTTCTTTGCACCACGTGTGGGGATGGAACCAGGGTCGGACTGGGCCATAAAATTGTCTCGGGCACCAATGAAAGTGGCCCACAGTTGCAAATGGCTATTCATTCCTTTTGTGACACTGTTTGAATAGTACCCAAGGAGGAGTTTTTTGATAAAATGTGATGCAAATTGTGCATTTTGAAGAATATTTATTCAACAACACTGGTCAAAACTACAAGCCATCTAGTGAAGTAACTCCTCAAACTGGCCCACTTAGACAAAAAACTGGCCCACACCAACATTTGTGTTTTTGGTTCGGCCCAGGGCCTATTGCCCTAAAGGCCAGTCCGAGCCTGGATGGAACACAGATTATATCCATGGCATTGCAAAACATGTGGGGGTCTGGTGACTGTGTGTCTGTTCTGCATTTTCCGCTCTGGATGTCCCTGGCTCAAGGCGTGCTTATGTCGGGGGGGCAGAGGGGCAATACGGAGGACTTTCATCTTTGCACCATAAACTCTCTCCTCGTAATCCACTCATCCCAGTTAAATACATATCTCTTCTTAAAGAAACATGTTTTCCTTTTGATGAATGGTTTGCTTCAGCATTGCATGCAGCCATATGTAAGGAAGACACATTCTTCATTGCCGGCAGTCCCTTATATGCCAATATGATGCTTGGTCTGGGGAGTTCTTCATGGGAACAATGTTTTTTATCCCCTAAGGGGAGTCACTCCCAGTGAGGTTCCACTTGTCCAGACCCGCTATGGAGGGTCTTGTGGATCAGGCTCACCTCCCTAGTCTCAAAGGGGGTTGCTCCCCCCTTGGGGAGAAGGGACAAATACCCTTGATTTGTCACAGCTTCCTTGTTCAAACTCATTCCTATTCATGCTGTCCAGTCAAGCATACCACTGACTCTGCCTGCTCACCACCATCCTTCCACTTCCTGCTCCCCTCTTAAACTCATTCTTCTCTTACCTCCCTCTTTCTCCCGGTCTGTTTCTCCTAGTCCCACCCAGGTCTGAGAACTTGGCCAGTGTACTCCTCATCTACCCCTACAAACACAGCCTACAATCCACACTGCCATGTATACCCCACCACCAACATTCCTGTTGTCCTAGTCCTGAAACTTTGCCCCCACTACCATTCACTCCCAACCCCACTCATTGCATTCCTTTCTCTGTGATTTCCCCATCCGTCCATCCTCCACACCCTCATGCCTGCTGGACCATTCATCATTATCCACACTGCAGCTAGCATTTCACCTGCACCTCACTTCACCTCCTGCCTATTTGACCCCTTCAAGTTATATTTGTTCCTGCTCCATAAGCAGGAACAGAGGGCCTTACCTGCCATCCCAGCAGATTGACATCCCCCACCCTTCTATCCCTTGTAGAAAGCCAATGCTCCCTTGATAACCTGCCCCCAGGACAATGGCCCACCCAAGTGCCTTTGCTGTTAAATGGGGCCAATTGGTATTCACCCCCTTGCAGTGCTAGACCCATGTAGAGAACGGTCTACCCCCACTCTCCTCAGTTCACAATCTTTGGCCACAAGTTGGGTTCCTTGGAACAGCCATCCCCACTCTCCAGCTGCGAGGAACCTGGTGATGTCACTACTGCCATATAACCAGACATATACTTGCATTTCTCCTAAGGGCTGGGTTGCAACACCTGGCCCTAATGCAGCAGTGTTTAGCCCAAGCTAACCACTTGTCTCCTCTTTGTTTAACCCGGTGTGCTCCACTTAGTACCCCTTTTGGCTGGGTAGTAACAAATGCCCTCAAACCCTTTTCTCCCTATGGAGTCCTTCTTGTGCTTGACCCTTTGCATGGTGCCCTCTCTGCCACCTGATCTGACAGCAGCCTCCTACTTACTATATCCCCTGCTACCCCCTCTGGTCAATGCCTACACCATTTTCTCATCCAATGGCGGTTTGGTGCAGGCATGCATTAGAAATCCACAGGTCACTTTCCAAGAAAACCCTCAGCCCTCATGAAACCTGAACGCTAGGCAGTGATTGTGCACAAGGCCATTCCAAGCTGCCTTTGGCGTCCTTCAGTGCTATGGCTCCACATATATCAGGATTTCTAACTAAATGTTAGACTTAATGGTTTAATACCTTTAAAACAAGAACCACTTCCTAGAACATAAATGAGGCTCCCTTACCCCCGCTTAAGCATAGAACGTCCTTGAGGAAGGTTTCAAAGCTGGTATCCAAGTTTTGCAACCCTTCTGTGATTATCTGACTCACTTCAGAGCTTTGGATTAGCACAAGAGTATCTCAACGAAAGTGGCCTCTCCCATGATCCATGCATACCTCCCACTCCACCCCTTTCCAGGAACTGGTCTTTTGGAGCAGTAAAGTGGGTACCCTGCAAAACATTGCTCACTGGAGCCTGCACACAGTTCTTATAACCACTTGGCGTTGGTTTCAATGTATTACAATCTTCTAAAGAACTATTCACAATTTTTTCGGCTGCTACCTCTGCTAAACAGACTCATACAATTCCCTTAAGAAAGAAAACAAAAAATCGACCAAATCAGCATATTCCCTCCTCGATCGCTAAATCATTCTTGAAAGGGCTAAAGCTACCTGCCAAAAATAAAATGACCATAGCTGCTAAAGTAGTACGGGATAAATATGCAAAAATCGCTGCCGAGAAAAACCTAAAAGGGCTTGTAAATGTACAACCTTCAGTTGAACACTCGCCCTTAAATAACATTGTGGCCTTGATTGACAATGAATCTGCTGTAATTGATAATCACCCGAAATTAATCACTGCTCCAAGAGTGAACGATCTATTGGATGCTGAATTGTGTTTAAAACGTGCAGAGTTGCGCAAAGAAATAGACCTTTATCTAGACGCTAAAGGCCTTAAACCTCCTCTAGCTGAATCTAATATCATTGATGGATCTAAATTTAAAGATAGTTCTCTTTCTCAAATTGGAGCAAATAAGCCATCTCAACATAGATTGCCTTCTTCAATAAAATCTGTACCACAGCTGCCTTCCCTTCCTTTCTTGGCAGTTGCGAATAAAATGGATCAATGTAATTTATCCTCTATGCCTCCAACCTTAGATTGTATCATAGCTTCAGCCATTGAACAATACATGTTAAAATATCACCAGACTTCTGGTAATAGTGCTGTTACATGTGATGAAGGCGGGCAGAAATTACCTTTATCTACTAATACTTCGAATCTAAACCAAACTGTATTTGCTGCTTCTAATTTAAAGCAAATTCCGTTTGGCCTTACTGAACAGGTAAGCTCCCATGCGATACCCACTACGAATTCGGAGAGTACTCAAAATAGACAGAAAAAACCTGATGTAAAGAAAAATCTCCATTCACTAATTATTAAATGTAGGCCTTTGCCATATCATTCATATGATTTGAATCGTGCTAGCCTTTTAGCCATTTTTGGTGATATATATGCATTGGAGGATATTAATTTGGGTGACATTGAACAAGTTGAATTTTTAAATAATAACGACCTGTCTTCAGTGCGGCTCTGGTTCCGCTCAAGAGTGGTTTTAAATACTCTTTGGGCCGCTCGCTCAGCCTTGTGGGATCTGGGTTTTGATCTAGCTATTGACCATCAAAGAAGCTCTGCTATTTCAGTTCCATGTAAAGATGCACAAGTAACATTGGGCGCCTCTACTAAAGCGGATTTGAGTAGTTCACAATGCAAACAGTGTAAATGTCGGTGTTCTGCCTCTCAAGCTTAACGTCTCCCCTAGTAAGCAACTCTCATTATTAAGCTGAAATACTAGAGGCTTCAAACATCTTCTTTCTGATGCTGCTATTAAATTAAGAGAGTACAATTTTATATTACTACAGGAAACATGGCTAACTAACTGCCCGTCGTGGGATGGTTATTATCCCATCCTAAATCCTGCTATTTCTGCTACTAAAGGTCGCCCAATGTCTGGTCTGTTGATGATGTTGAAAACAACTCCATCCATGAGTGTCATCTCACATGAAATCTTGACCCCGTATATCCAGCTAGCTCAACTATCAATTGACGATTGTCAGTATTCTCTGATTAATACATTTTGGAATCCAGCTGCTTTCTCCACCGATTCCTACTTGCGCTCTCTTGAGCGCTTATGGGAAAAAATATACCAATACAAGAAACAAATGCACATAATTCTAGCTGGAGATTTAAATCTCCATTGTTTAAATAATAGCAAAGTATTATCTGACGATCGAGTACGAAGCTGGAATGCGTTTATACAATCGAAAGATATGTTCATGGTAAATGGATCATTTCCTGAGGACTCTCCTCCCCACCCGACATGGAAAAGGGGTAGTTCTGTGGCTACCATTGACTTAATTTATGTTAGCCGTTCATTGTTCTATCTCCTGAAGGGGTTTCAGGTTTTGCCATCTTCGGCTAGTGATCATAATATGCTACATCTCCACTTGCCACTGAACTCTGGTGATCAAGGAATTGCTCCACGTGTGTCTTCTATAACAATGGAAGGTACTATTGATGTGAATCCTGGTCGAAACCGCTTACGATGGACCAGTACCAAACTATTGCATTTTACAGATTGTCTTAAAATATCATGTAAAACCTCGCTAAATTATTGGAATTTTGATATTGATTACACAAAACTAATGTATCAATTTGCCGATTCTACTAAGATAACAAGATCTTCAGTTACAGCACATTCTTACAATCAAGATATGCAGAAAGCGAAAGCTCTATTTCGAAAAAATAAGAAAGCGGTCCAATCTTTACCAGTTGATCAGCGCTGGGCTGCTCTTAAAGCAATTAAAACCAAACATAGGAATTGGAGAAGAACTTATTGTTCGCTATTATATCAAAAAGATGGTGAGGCAATGTTGGTTAAAGTGTTGACAAAAAACTCTGCAGGATGTTGGTCATTAATAACAGACACATATAACACCACTCAATGCCAAATGCAGATTAATGATGTTGCTTCTTCCATATGGATCTCCCATTTTTCTGGTCTTTATGCTCTTCTCCCTTCTACTAATTGCGTACCTTCTGTAAAACTTGAGGGTTCCTTCTCAATAGCTTTTACAATAGACGATATTCTTTATCTTATCCACAAAGCTAGTAGATCCCGTGCTCCAGGCCCAGATGGGCTTTCTAATGCCATGCTAAAAGGATTTCCGGATTTATGGGCTCCCATCCTGTTTGAAATCTTCTCTCAAGTTGTAATTACCCAAAAGATCCCTAAATCGTGGTGTACCTCGTTGATTGTACCCATTTATAAAAAAGGCGATAGACAAAACCCCGCAAATTATAGGCCAATCGCCTTATTAGATGTTACAGGTAAAATCTTTGCTTCACTAATTCTAAGAAATCTCCAACAATGGATCAACTCATCGAACATGAGAGAAAGGTTTCAGACAGGATTTGTGGCTGGTAAGGGAACGGCTATAAATATTGTCTCCTTGACTGCAATCAAGGCTCTCTGCTGTCAGCAAAGGCAACCGTTATTCGTTGCCTTTGTAGACTTCAAGGAAGCATTCGATTCTATAGACCGCAATCTAATGCTGCAGAAACTGCTGCTATTGGGCTGCCCTTATTCACTGGTCAAATTAATTTCTATCTTTCATGAAAATACATCAGTTCATATCCGTCTTACTCGCGATGGAATGCTAACCCCTCCCATCTCAACATATCGAGGACTAAAGCAGGGATGCATCCTGGCAGCTACTTTATTTCACCTATTTATCCTTGATATGGGTGAAAAATTCCCCATACTAGATCAAGAACAGATACCATGGATCCTTTATGCAGACGATCTTGTTCTATTGTCAAAAACTCCGGCAGGTTTGCAACATTTGATTAATGGGTTATCGGAGTATACTGTAGAAAATGCCATGGCTATAAACTTAACGAAAACTCAAATTATGATGTGCCAAAATCGTAAAATGACAAAATACTCTCAATTCAAATGGTATATAAAAAAGGAGCAAATTTTCTCAACTTCAATATATAGATACTTGGGTATTATGATCAGCCAGGGTAACAATGATAAAGTGTTTCAAAAAGAACTTGACTTGAAACTGCAAACCCTAATCTCCCAATCTAGGGTTATTTTATATAAGTTTGGAAAGTTTACGTGCAATCATATAATATCATTTTTTTCCATGAAAGTAAAACCCATTATCTCGTATGGCTCTGAAGCTGTATCGATGTTGCCCCGTTTAGTGTGGGATCGATTACAGGGTAAATATTGGCGCTCAATTTTTAATTTGCCTACTTGTGTCCCCATTGCAATGATTTGTTTTGAATTAAGGCTGCTATCGTTATACATGGAAATTGATAGCTCTGTTGAGAAAATGCATCCTGTCATTACCATGTGTAGATATATCCTGTATTTTGGGTAAATATCTACTATACTCAGATCATCAATACCCAAAATGCTGGTTAAATACAGCTATAAATATTCTTTCTGATGCGGACATCTCTTTAGATACTTTAATCCACAATCCAACGCAAGCTAAAATTAAACTGTATTGGCAAGATTGGATATATACCTTGGAAAAATGTTCCCTCTCTAAAGACTGGAACATTGCCCAGTTTGGCCACAAAAAAAATTTAGAGTTGTAGAATCTTATATCTTAAAATATCCATCTCCAAAATTTAGAGATGACTACATTCGTTTTCGTCTAAATTTGTGGCATACAAAGGATATTTTATTTAGGCGAAAACTAATAGATGCCAGTGAGAACATCTGTCGATTTTGTAAGGACCCTGATACCGCAGAAACGTTGAAACATGTCATCGCCTACTGTCCTGCATTATATGCTATACGTCGTAAATACTATTGACATTGCTTTAAAGCGCAAATGATAACCGATATGGAAGAATTATGGCTACTGATTTTTGGTGCAAAGAGAATGTCAATTAGATTAGCAACAACAGGTTTTTTAAATGAATTATACCCAAAGTAATTGTGAATGCTTTTATGAGGGGAAGGTGATGGAAAGGGAAGAGAGAGAGGAGGAGAAAGGAAAGAGGAAGAAAAAAGGAAAAAGGAAAAAAAAAAATGCTGCTATTAAGGTTTTATATATATTGGGTGCCAGGTGTAAAATATTGAAATGGGTTATATACTGATGAATTGAATTGTAATATGTTTATGATGTTTTTAATCATTTTTGTAATTATTGAAAGGTTGTTTCATACAGCCAAACAATAAAAAAAAAAAAAAAATTGTGAACTACTTTTTTCAGCACAGATTGTGCTGTCAGAATACAAATTCTGATGCCAAGCCCTGTCTCAAGAAAACCCTTACAACCTTAAGAAATGTGGAGCTGTTGCCAACTCCTGCCACACAACCAAACTGGAGGACTGGGCATCTCACTGTGGAGTGCTTGAGCCCTTTGAAAACCACAACCTACTTGGCACGCCCCAGGGGGTGGGACGGAAATGTCACTGATGTTCCTTCGTGTTGATGCTAAGCGAGTGAGGGCACTGATACTTTTGCACCTCACTGTAGTCTTCAAGACCAATGGCCACTCTCTCCTAGACACCAGGCTCCTCCAGATTGGAGCCTGTGAAACAGAGCTTCCCTGGATCTTGCTTCTTCACAGTGTATTTCTCCCCCGCCCTTTCTGTCCCAACCCCACCCCTTAACCTTTGGTGTCCTGCATTGCGCCTCTGCTGCATGTTCCAACTTCGTTCGGGTTATTTGTCTCTAGGTGCCCAACGACTGAATGGCCTTTGACAATTGCATTGTACATTTGCATTTGGGCCATTGGCCTCTGGTCACTACCTGGTGTCCTTTGCCTGCTATCTCTCAAATCTAGTGGAGAAGTGCTGCAAGGCCCCAGCTCGATCGTGACTCAAGGAACCACATCATTGAAGCACAGTGATGCTACTTGTGGCAGACGGTCGCTATACAAGACCACTTGCATTACCCTGGCACTGTACAGTCTACACTAGCCACCCAACAATTGGAAATTGCCTTCAAGCTTCTATGCAGCTCACCTTGTGTAGCTCAGAGGATGGCAAGAATTCGCAGAGGAAAAGCTGGAGGTATTTGTGTGCATATGTTTTTGTAAAGTGTGCACCTAGTCTGGAGGGCTGGTGAGGCGGGATCTGGAGAAATTGATCAGACTGTCTGATGGTCTAATGGTTGGGTTGCTAGCACAGGTCTACGTTCCTAGGTGAAGACCACAGATTGGCCATGGGGCTGCAACCTACGTTCGTAGATAAACGTTTACCAAGAGACTCCTGCAGTCCTCATTACAAGGACTAAGAGGGATTTGAGAACTCTAACATAAAATGACTGGATTGGGGGAATTTTATCACCCAGCACTGCATTGCAGCCCCTATTCCCATAACACACAGATCAACTGTAAATGCACATTGAACAAACCACAATAGACGGCACACAAGACGTTTACCACAACATAAGTAACGCAATGCTCCTAAAATGTTTCACAATATCCAAATAATTTCCCACAATGCATATACTGCTACACATGCACATACTGCGACTTAATGCATATAAACACAAAACTTCACTGCACCCCACACATCTACAAAACATTGCACACATGCCACTAAACACCTTGCACATATTGCACTACATGCAGTGCGCGTTACACTAAACCACACAACACATACCGTCATATACCACATAAGGCATTTAGAACACTGTTCACACCTTCACCTGCTCCCATCGATAAATGACCCATAAGGGATGCACTCAGTAGACACAAACATTAAAGCATGAGCATTTTAGTTCCTCTGCACTCTTCTCAATGCCCTGTGGGGGGGGCATGTGGGTGGGGGCACTACCTTATACTACATACATACTCAGTTTCTATAACCCAACACCTGCTAATCATATGGTCCATGGAGCACCTCTTCTGTTACGATGGGTGGAAGAGAGGGGTAAGATAGCCAGTGGAGTAGGGATACTCGGAGGGGGGGCGGGCTATGGTGGACTGGTAAGCTATGGCATGCTTGGCTTGGGTATGGTATGCTTTGATGACAGTGGAGGAAGGGTGCACTGGTGGATAGAGCGGCTGAGAGAAGCTTGAACACTGTGGCAGATGCCCAGTGGAGTGGGTGACGAGCTGGAGAAGGGAAGCCAAGTTCTTGCGAATTAAGCAAGAGCAGCATAAAAGAAGCCAGAGATGGAGGGTGATCATCTTGTCAGTCTAAAGTTACGGTGCTCTTGGACAGTTTGCAGGCAGTGGAGCTGGAATGGTCAGTTAAAAAGGGGGGCAGTTTCAAGTAGGGTGGTTTGACTTGAGAATCATAATTCTGTTGGAGGTTTTGGTGGGAGCACAATGGTTAATGTGTTTTGCCACAGAAAGGTGGGCAGGGGAATGAAAGAAGTGCTCAGGTTTGTTGATTTTGAAAAACATGTTCTGAGTGAGTTGTGACAGAGGATGGGACTGCACATCTGCTTGGTGAGATGATGCCTTGAATCTCAAACTGCTTATTGTGGCTCCACAACGGCAGGTTTTGAATCACTCAGTCAAGCACTATCACTCAGTCAAGTACTGCCTTAGACTGTCTGAAGGACCTGCACCTAACTGGACCCTCTTCTACTACGGACTGAATTTAAAGGACTTTTATGGCCTTAACAGAGAATGTGGGGGTATTTGAGTGTCCATGCCAGTTGAGCTAGAAGGGAGTAATTCAACAAAGCAGGCATTAGTCGGGAACTACTTGAATACACTAGGAAGAGAGCTGGGGGCTACAGTGTCCCCACCCCAGGCCATCAAGTTAGTACAACCGACCCATCCCGCTACTATGTCCCCTAATGTGTGAGTTAATCATATAATTAATGCATAGTCCTCTGCAAATACAATCTGATCGTTAGCTGCCTTGCCACAGTAGGCCATTTATGTTCTTTTTAAAAGAAAATGATTCTGTTTTCATATAGGCAATATAGATTGGATCAAAGTTCACATTTTCAAGCTGTCGTGAGAAGTGACAGTTGATCACGGAAAGACATCCAGAGGATACAATTTGAAAATAGGTATCGAGGGATTTTATTAAACCTGATACAATTTAAATATGACCTGTAGACCCCGAACACAAACGTTTCAAGAAATGAGGAATGGGGGCTGAGCAGACAGGACCATTTCAGATACCTACAACTTAGACACGCACTTGCACAATCTAGCATGATAGAAAGTAGGCGTTCGGTGAGTGAGCAGCACTCGCATAGAAGCAAAAGTAGTGCAGAGAACGGTTTTGAATACCAAACTATTGCTAAACAGCAGAAGCAACACTTGCAAGTCAATAAATGTGATTCACAACTTACTCTTAAATACTAAACTGTTGCAGAGCAGCAAAAGCAGCACTCGTGTGTGAGTGAAAGTGATTCCCAAGTTAATTCTGAAAATCAATCTAGGAAAAGGTAGCAAAAAACTAGTGTATCAAAGCCAAATGACTGTAACCTTAAAAGGGTGACTCTGTGGAAAACCCAGCAACCTGAGCAGGCAACTTTAAGAGTTAATATCAAAGAGTATTACCCAAGTCAAGAGAGACTGAAACCAAGGCAGACATAATCTAGCTAAAATTGCCAACAGCAGAAGGGGGCTAATGCAAGGTCTAGGAGTTCTGAAACTGATTGCCTATATTGTATACAACATATGGTGCAAGTTGGGATAAACACACATTGCTACAACCAGGGGAGAGGCGGGTAGAGACTCTATGCCCATCAGTCTTTGGTTCCGTGTTCAGTGGGGAAACAAGAGTGGCAAAAAGGCTGCTCTTCTGGAAAAAGATACCCAGAAGGAGAGGAGCATCATAAGCAGGCCAGGTGGATGTTGAAGGAGTTCTACAAGGTGGTCCTGACAGTGACACTTTGTTGCAGAGAAGTTGCATTTCATTAAGTTGTCAGAGTGGCAAATCATTCTGATCAAGACTGTCATTGTTGCTATTGAGGAACTGACCACCTGTTTAAGAAAGAGCCTTATATCTTCTGTGCTGGAACTTTTTGTTGACAAGTTGAGGTTGCATCGAACTGTATTGGAACTTTGTTATAAATCAGCATTTCCTTGTGTTCTTTTCTTGAACTGTGAAGCAAAATCACATTTAAACCCAGGGAATAGGAGTTTGCCCAGGTTAAGAAGAGAGACTATGGTTACATTGTGAATTCAATCATCATTGTTTTGAACTGCTGTGCATTTCCTTGTCTGTTTGTTATATGTATAAGTGTGAGGCACAGATATCCTTTGTTAGCGTTTCCTTTAGTTTATTTTATGCAGGAAAATCCTCGTCGGGGTAAGGATAGTGAGGCGTTCATCCAACCTTATAATAAAATGGCATTCGTTGAGAAAACTTCACAACGTGGTCCGCCTCACATTTCTGACTCCTCACAGGTCTTAGAATGATTCCAGCAGAGTTGCCATGTTGAAAGTTCACCTATCTTCATTCAGTTTCAAAACGGTGGAATGTATCACTCCAATGGAAAAAACAGACTCTCTTATTGTTCTTAAAAATCAAGCACAAGGTTACCTACTGTGTGGGAGTGACGGGCCAATGGGCCCCTCTCTACCAGCACTTCTCAGTACAAAACTTGGACCAATTGCCTCTAGTGGTGGGTACGCCCCTCGCCCTTATGCGATACTAACTTTTGGTTATATTTGCGTAGATGGGACCACCGAACAGGACACAGGGCATCCATTTTCTGTACCCCCTTTCGACTCCATCTTGGTAACTAGGCCTCACTGCGATAGTACAAAAGGCATCTCTCCCTTTTGCCCGCCGCTGTAGCTCGGAGCACATGGCCCCCACCCTCGTCCCCACTCCAACTGGAAAACTCTGCGGCTCCATTCTCACGCTGAGGCCGGAGCTGCTTGCAACAAATAATAAATGTAACACATCCCTTTTCCTCTGAGATCACTGTCCTGCATGTGAACCAACATGAGCCAAGCACATAGCTCGTCCATCTCCACAAAAGTGTCCTTGCCCTCTTACCCTCGCCAGTCGAAACTTATTGCCATTCTAACCCTGTGTCCTTGCAAGGCATCCCTTTCATGTGCCAGACTGCCAACCTCGCTATGAAGCCCACCTAACAGACCCCCAACTAACATTAGACCCCTGTGCAGTATATCGTGCCCAATACTAACAAGTGCCACATACCTGAGATTCTTGTGAGACTAACCCTATAGTTCAATGACAGTATTATAGTGGTCAAGACCCTTAAACCTGTGACCTGTGTAACCCAAATGTGTAGATGGTATAAACCCTTGAGTGATTTGTATAACGACATGATACACTACTGAGAGTCTTTTGATCAACTGTTATTTAATGCATGCATTACTCAGAATGTATTTTCTTAGCTTAGTGACCACCGTGTCTCACAGCGACCTGACCACCCATCCGGAGCACAAATGTTTGACGTCAATCCTCCCGCCAACCAAGCAACCAACCCGGAGGAAGAGATGATGCCCACACCTAAGTCACCACCGGCTGACCAATCCTGGTCCAACGTAGCATCATATGTTAAAAATGTAGATGTACTATATAAATGTGCTGTAACCTTGATGTGGTCCGAGTGCTCTGAGATTTAGATAAACTTTCCTCAACCTCTCGAAGCCTGCGCTTTTGTGCCTTATTCCCTGCCCAGGGAGTGTATGTTTTATTCATTTTTACACGTGTGAGTCAGGGTGGGCACAAACACTACCTTGATTTGTTATACAATGCACAGACTACGGTCTGTTGCAAAGCGAGGCGCCAAACCAAGACAAATGTCAAGTTCCATAGCAAAACATCTTTTTGGTAAAGAGCCATCTTAACCTCAGCTATAAAGGGAAAACAAGGAAGAACTGGAGGTCTTCGGGCATAAAAGAAATTTGAGATGAAATTCACTACCTCATGATTTGAGACTGAAGTATATGAAATAAAAAAAGAATGGGGTGAGTAGTTATTTGCAAGAAAAAGGACGTCTGAAAGTTTGGCACAGAAAAACAAAAAGAAAATGTTTTTGAAAGACAGGTTGTCTCAACCTGTAAAGCCTGTGGCAGCGGGTGTTATTGGTTAATTATGCCACTTCAGAGAACTAACATTTTGGGTCTAGGAACTGCAGAAGAAAATGTAAGGGGGATAGTCGGACCCCATAAACAACCTATGACTTGAATAGGTCTTGGATCATGGGAAACGAAAAACTGTCAAGGGCTCATTCTCACTCCTGCTCCCAGGGGTGCCCTTTCTGTTTTCAGATGATCTTGTAGCCCTGCTTTTCTGTCACGTGTAAGCCATAGCCAGAGTATTGGATATTCCAGTGGCCCCACTTTCCTGGAGATCTTCAGACTGGTTCTTATTCATGAAGGTACCCATGGCTCCTCTCCCAGAAGATGTTGTCCCTGGGCCTACTCCATGTATGTCCCTGTGCCATTCACTTAACAGTAGTGAAGTGGCTGTGAGAGGAGCTCAAAGAAAGAAGTGCCCAGTGCGTGTTGGCATCCCATCCATCTTTGCTGGTTGTCATGATGTGTTGCATGTCTTTGTTTCCAGAGCACCCTGACTGGGTCCACCTTTGCCCTTGAAGGAGTTGGCGCCCTGCTCCAGGAGGAGCTGCAGCCTGGGAGGAAGCTGAACTGCGTGGCAGGCTATGATCAAGATAGCTACTGGGCAATCATTGAATCGTGGGAGTGGTGGTGCCTGCGCTGCAGACATTACTCTATTGTGCCTGCTGGATAAACTACAGTCTCCCAGATCTTGTGCCTGCCATCTTCCTCTTTGGCTCGAGAGTGTCCAAGCCTTAGACATTACTGTTCTCCAGCATTGGATCTTTCATGGATTCACATGCTGTGAATATTTCCCTGTCGTCCTGCTGGGAAACCTCGGTAACTTTAACTTTGCGTTTTCCTATGGAAAACTTTGACACTTTAGTTTCCTATCACTGTCCTTTTTGGGTGCTTTAGACCCCACCAATAGGACATCTAGTATAAATAGCCCCGCCCCCACGGCTTCCCTTCAGATTTCAACCGTCTCCAAACTTTTGGGATCACCTTGTGTTTCTTCGTGTTTTTGCACGTGCATTTGGTTCGTGGGCTAGGATGTCATTGGTAGCCCAGAAGAAGTCTCTTTTTTGGCCTTGTGCTACTTGCGGCAAGAAGGTGTACGAAGGCGATGGTCATATGGACTGTCTTTACTGTCTCTACCCACATCACTCGGCGGATGCCTGCGAGATGTGTCGGGGGGGGGGGGTTTTGCAGAAGATCTTAAAGACCATAATCGACGGCTCATATGTTGGCTTAATGAGGGCACGTACCCGGCTTCGGAGGTGGGTTTGGCCTGGGGTAACCAGTCTTCAGGAAGAGCGGAGAAATCCGCGGAGCAAAGACTGAGCAGCGTTGGTGGAACCCCCTGCTAAGAAGCATCGGGCAGCGTTGACTGCGTCGGAGTTGGGGAAAGGCAGCAAGTCTTTATCTAGGCCGCATCATTCGAAGGCGAGTTGCTCCTCGTTGTCCAAGCATGGTCGGCCGGACAAATCCAAGGGGTCTGGTGGTAGGCCTGAGAAGTCTTCGGTGTCGGAGAAAGACCTGGCGAAACAGATGGAGTCTTCGAAGCACTTGTCTTCCAGGGACCATCAGAAGTCTTCGTCCAGTCGGGAGTCTTCGAAGCACCCATCCGGTTCTTCTCAAAAATCTGTGTCTCCGTTGAAATCGAAGCCAGGGGACGTGGTTCCGACGACAAGCTCGTCAACGGTAGTGCTGCAATCTACAGTCCCATCGTTGGCAGTGGGGTGGTTGGCGCCGTCCACGACTGACGGGCGGTGGGCCACTGCTGTTGTCATCACAGATGGAATCGGAAGGGTTGTTGTTGACGGGTGGGGCATGGCAGTCTGCCGCCTTTGAGTTCATCCTTCCTGAGAACATTTTGCAGCAAGATCCAGCTAAGTTTTCTGTTTCTTCGGGGGAGGAGGAGGAAGAGGAGCCGGTGTTTGGCCCGTCGGATCTGAGTCTGCAGAGTTGGACACCTTTGACGTCGAGTGGGGTGGGGGCTGGGCCACCCCTTTAATCGTTGGTTAACCCGCAATCTTTGCTGTCATTGCAAGTGCTATCTACGCTTCAGTCTTTGTTGGGGCAACTTGATGCAAGGTTGCTGCCTCCTCCGAGTCTGGCGGTGCTGGTGGTCGGGGGGTTGCCTGGTGAGGTGCCTAGGAAGTCTCCTCCGGCACGGTTGCCATTGCCGGTGGGGTTGGGCCGTCCACGGTCTCATCCTGAAGAAGGCGAGATACCTGAATCGACCCAGAATGTTCCGCGGGACAACTTGTCTACTGTGTCATTGTGGCCGACGAGGTAGAGCAGCCCTTTAGTCCTGCACAACCATCACCTCCGGATGATATTGGGGGGGTTCCACGCCATGTTGAAAGTGTGTCTGAAGTTTGGGCTGGTACCTGAAGAGGAACAGAAGGACTGCTTCCTCTTCGACCATATGGGCAAGCGGAGGAGGGCAGTCTTCTCTGTGTTAATTCTTGACCATGTGTGTCAGGAGGGCCTGTGCACGATGCCCCACCTGTTTTCAGGGCCGGCCGTGAAAGGTCGCCTTGAAAAGAAATGTGAGTCTACCCCTAGATGCCTGGTGTCGCAGCCCGAGTCCGTGGTATTGACGGTGGCTAGTTGTAAGGCCAGGAGCCAACATAAATGTGATACGCCTCTGGACAGTGAGGCCAGGAAGCAGGACACCTTTGGAAAGCAGGTCTTGACGGTAGGGGCTACGACTGTGAAGGCTGCAAATTCCTTGGCGATTATGGCCAGATATGATTGTGAAATGTGGCATCGGCTGGCCCCGATTCCTGAAAATCTGCCAGAGCAACACCGAAAGGAGGCAATGCTGTTGGTTCGGGAGGGGGAGGAGGCCACCAACCACAGCATCAATATTGCTGTGGACCTGGCGGAATCAAGTTTTAAGCAGATTAATAATGGGGTGGTGCTCCGACGGCAGGCCTGGTTGAAGTGCAGACGTTTGCCCGGAGGTCCAATATAAGGTCATCGACATGCCCTGCGAAGGCGAACACTTGTTCGGTGGGAAAATTAATGAGGCCCTAAAAGGGATGAAAGGATACGGAAACCGCTAAATCCCTGGGTTCCTTGCAAGGTGGTCACTCTTTTCACTCCTTTCGAGCCTTTCATGGAGCCTTGGGGAATGCCCTGTTCATTTCCGCAAGAGATCGAGGATACAGGCGCTCCAGCTACCGTCTCAGGGTTATCAGTGATTAGTCCAGTCGGCTCAGAAGGGCCAGGACACGCTCAGCTAAATAAAGGTTTGCAGTCCTCGGCGACGAAGAGATGGCAAACAAAAGCTCAACAATGACTGCCATATGGACAATCTGCTGGGGGGGCATGGTCGCCATCCATGTTGACGAGTGGCGAAAGATAACATCAGATCGCTGGGTGTTGGACATGGTGCGTCTTGGCCACTCATTGGAGTTCCAGCGTCCTCCGGTCGCTATTCCGCCGGTGCAGGTGCTGCAGCCGCATCTTCCAATCCTGCGGCAGGCGGTGGTTCTCATGCTAGAGAAAGGGGTGATAGCACCAGTTCAGGTTGCAGAACGGGGCCTAGGGGTTTACTCCCGGTATTTTGTCGTCAAAAACCCCAACTGCAAGTGGAAGCCTATTCTAGATCTTCGGGCGTTGAACAAGAGTGTTCAACGGCTGAAGTTCAAGATGCTCACCCTTCAATATGTCATCCGTTCAGTGCAGTTGGGCGAGTTCCTGGAGTCGTTGGATCTGCAGGATGCCTATTTTCACATCCCTATGAGGCGGAAGCACCTCAAGTTCCTGCGTTTTGTGGTTGGAGACGAACACTTATCAGTTCGGGTCCTCCTGTTTGGCCTGAAGTCGTCCCCCAGGACGTTCAAGAAGTGTCTGGCCCCGGTTGCGGCCTTCCTCCGGAGGGAGGGTCATCATGTGTACCCCTACCTGGACGATTGGTTGGTGAGGGGTTCGCGCAGGAAAGGGCATGAGTCTCTCATGGCGACTATGCGGCTTTTGCAACGGCTGGGATTCGCCGTCAACTTCGACAAATCATATTTGACGCTGTCCAGAGAGTTGGTGTATGTCGGGGCACAGTTTCTTACCTGGAACAATCTGGTAAAGCCTTCCAACGAGCATGTGCAAGAGTTGCAGGCCAAGACAGGCGAGTGGAAAGGGGGAGCAGTGGTCTCTGTCCGAGGTTAGATGACATCGTTGGGAGCCATGGTGTCCTGTATCCCTCTTATTCCCAATTGCCGCCTGTTCATGAGGCCAGTGCAGCAGTTCCTAGCGGACAGATGGTCGCATGGTCGAGGAGTGTGGTCGGACAAATTGGTCGACGACGGCTTGGTGGACTCCCTTCGCTGGTGGACATGCACAAGCAATCTTGTAAGGGGCATGCCCTTGCTGGAACTGGAGTTCAAGTTTACGATCGTAGCAGATACTTCCCAGGTAGTGGGTGGCACACCTTGACAAGTCACAGGTGCAGGGCCTGTGGTCTCGGGTTGAGACTGTTAAATATCAATGTGCTCGAGTTGAGGGCGGAGTACTGGGCCCTGAAGTCGTTTCTTCCGCGGTTCAGCGGTGAGGGTGCTCACGGACAATACCACCACAATATTCTATTTAAGGAGACACGGGGGGGGGGGGGCACACATTCCAGAGTCCTGTCAAAGGAGACGCAAGATGTTTGGCATTGGTCTCTAGCTCAAGGAATCTGCATTGTCGGTTTCTACCTGCTTGGCGTTCTGCATGGTCAAGCGGATGAACTCAGCAGGGACGCCAGTCAGCTGCATGAGTGGAGGCTGAAGGAGAAGCAGGTGTCAAGCATCTTCCGGCGATGGGGTCATCCTCCGTTGGATCTGTTTGCTACGAGGGAAAACAAGTAGGGTCTGGAGTTTGCCAGCAGAGGGGCTCCGCCCGAGTCTTTGGGGGGGATGCGTTTTCGTTCCTGTGGACTGGCCTCTTCGCGTATGAGTTTCCTCTGTTCACCCTTGTTCAGAGGACCATCCAGTGGATTCAGAAGTACCAGTGACGGGTGATTCTGATGGCTCTGTTCTGGCCCAGGCAGACGTGGTTTTCAGATCTCCTTCATCTGGTGGTGGAAGAGCCGGTTCGGTTGGGAGCTGATCCGGATCTCCTGTCTCAGGATGACGGCAGAGTGTGGCATCATGATCCAGCGTGTCTCAGCCTGCCGGCATGGCTCCTGACCACTCAGAGTTCGGTCGTCTAGGAATATCGAGAGAGTGTCAACGGATCTTCGAGGCAGCGAGGGTGCCTTCTAAGAATGTCTTGTATGGTCATAAATGAACTAGATTCTGTGAATGGTGTAAGGGTCATCCGGAGGTTGAGCCTTTGGACGTTTCCCCGGCTCAGGTTCTCCTGTATTTGTTGCACCTGGTGGAAGGGGGACCTGGCGTTGTCATCCATTAAGGTGCATTTGGCAGCGATTTCTAGGTTCACGAGAAAGGGTCCTTCTGCTCCTCTATTTAGTGATCGCTTGGTGAAACATTTTCTGAAGGGGTTGTTTCAGACATTTCCTCTGGTGAAGAAGTTTGCACCGGTGTGGAGCCTTAATATAGTCCTTTCGGTTTTGATGAAACCTCCTTTCGAACCCATGTTGATGGCTTCCTTGATGTTCCTCTCATGGAAGGTGGCATTTCTAGTGGCGATTACCTCGACCAGGCGGGTGTCAGAGTTGCGAGCACTGGTCATTGACCCGCCTTACCTAAGGTTTATGAAGGACAAGGTTCTCCTGGCCACTAACCCACACTTTATCCCGAAAGTGCTGTTGGCATTTCACAAACTTGCCTCTATTGCTTTACCCTCGTTCTTTGCAAATGCATCCACGCCAGCGGAAAGGGCCCTGCATTCTCTGGACGTTAAGAGGGCCCTAAAGTTTTATCTGAATCGCACACACGACTTCAGGAAGTCACAGCAGCTGTTTGTGGCGTATGGGCCATACAGCAAGGGGCAGGCCATCTCCAAGCAAGGACTTTCCCCGCTGGGTTTTCTCTACAAATCCGTTTTCACACAAAAGCTGGCAAGCCTTTGAGGGGTGCTCCGAAGGCTCATTCTACGCGTCCCCGGCATCGTCAGCGGTGTTGTGGTGTGGGATACCACTGGTGGACATTTGCCAGGCAGCCTCTGTTAAAGATAATTCTTTTAGAAAGGCTAATTTCCCAAACCTACAGAGTCCCCCAGCAGCTTTGCTGGATTTTTCTTTTTTTTCTTTTCTCCTGCTAAGAGTGAGACTCTTTTGTTCCCACTCTTAGGCATGATTTGAGGTATGTCTTTGACTTGGTATGTGCTTATGGTCTATGGGGTCTTTTACTCCATAGGGTATCATCTGTTTTTGTGTATGTTACATAGCACCCTAAGTGCAGTAACACAGGGGTGTCATAGTGACCCCCAAACATAGACTCCATACCCTGGGACTGACTTTCTCCCAGGGCAGGTAAAGTCACCATTGACTTTACTAGTCCAAAATTGTGAACAGAACCAGTACAAACCATCATATTGTGGAAGTACTGAAAAGGGTTATTTCGATTGCCCCTGGGTCTGTTTTCAAGGGGGCACTGTCCAGTCCCCCCTTGTCGAGTTTCTGGCTGGTGGCAGTGGTTACCGCACAAAATATTCCACCAGAATATTTCCTATGGGATTTTCCCATTTATTTTAAACGCACCACTTTTTTGATAATTTGTAAAGATACCGCTGTTTTTTTTAATTAATATAAAATCGCCGGTTGGGTCTTTTCGCCAGAACTCTTTTACAAAATGGTGTATGTGCCCGTCTCTGTAACTCCAACCAGGTCGGGCCCTTTGTTCCACTTTTTGGCGGGCTTCTCCACAGAAGCCCTCCAACTGGTGCCACTCTGTCTGGGATTCACAGGCTGTGCGGGTGGGGGAACTGGCACCCTGGACTGCGTTCCCTTAGCAACCCAAGTCACACTGTTCTGATTGGCCCAGTGGTGAGCCGCCCGGCTCACCACTTAGCATGTATGAGTGACAGCTAGGCTGTTGAATGGGGATTTTTCTGCATAAAAGCAGGGCTTTTGGGACTGGAACTTCAGAAGTCGCCACTGGACCTGTGAAATCCGAAGAGGGGAGAAGCTGAGCCATCTGCAACAACGACACCAACGGTGGAGCCCTGCTGCAATGACCTCACCACTTACCCGACGACAAGAGAGGATCTTCTGCTGCAAGAGTCTTCTCCCTCTGAGCTGGTGGGAACAACCAGTTCAACATTCGCCTTCCAAGACATCCCTTGGTCGAATCGCCAGTGCCAAGCACCCGACGGCCGGATAGCCAAGCTTCAGTCCACCGGGACCGTAAATAAAAGGAACCCACCTTTTTAACCAATCGAGCAACTCCGCAGCTGGTCTCATCCCTGGGCAGTGCAACGACTCCATGTTTTCTCCTCGACGAGATCTTCTCCTTCCCTGGTCGAAACCACGAACTGCACCTGCTGCCAGGAACAACTGCCAACGCTGGAGCTTCCTCACTTTTAAAGGTACTGTGTTCCCCCTGGCCTCCCTTTCCACGGATTGCTAAAGGTGACCCTTAATTCCTTGGCTTTCCAACTGGGTTGGCCCCCAGACCTTCTAACTTTATCTTTCGCATCAAACCAACCTCTTTTGAACATTTTTGCAAAGACTTGAGTGCGTTTTTAAACTGTGTGATCTTGGGCAAAGTGGTCTTGGCCTATGAACTTTGGCTCTACAGTAGACTCTGCCTTCACTAGCTTGCTCTGGTTTTAGAAATGTGTTGGGAACTGGTTTTTATTTTCATGACCTGTCTTTTTCTCTCCCTCTAACTTAATTATTGGAGTGCCATCTGAGTTAAGCGCTCGCATCTGTTTTACAAATAGTGGTGTTTTGACCTAGACTTGCCTAATAATTATTAAGGGAGGTGTGTATACTTTTTCTGATTGTGTTTGGGCTTGCTTTGATCTATAGTGCTTAGTGTATTTCCTAAAGTGTGTTTTAAATAAATAATTATATACTTTTGATACCAAGCTCTGGTCAGTGTTTGATTGCTCCACTGTGTTTTTGGCCCTTTTGTGTATCCTCTGTATACTGCCCTACTCATCTTGAGAGAAGTCTGACTGCTCAGCCACAACTACCAGGTAAATCTGGGTGGTAGACTGCTACCAATTGGGTTTACTGCTTACTCCTGTAGTCTTAATCTTTTTTGCAGTGTTCCCCAAGGGAACTGCACAGGATTCTGCCCAACGGCCTCCTGGGCGGTGCCTCATACCTTCACCAGGCTTTACTGTCTGGGGCAGCAACATGTGGAAGATGTATAGGTAGGGCGTGCAGTCCTCCAACGCCCGTTTCAATAAGGTAGGCCCACAGCTTCGGGGTGTTTTCTATTTACTATATCACTTGCTGGGTTTGTTGTCTCAGGTATGTGATTTAATACGGTTTGTTGGTTTGCCTGTGTCACACTGCCACACATTGGCTTTACTACTATATAATCTATTCACAGCATGTGAATCCATGAAAGATCCAATTCTGGAGAAGGGAGTAGTTTCTTACCTGTAACTCCATTTCTCCAGCGTTGGTATCTTTCATGGATTCACATGCGCCCGCCGGCCGCCCCTGCAGGCAAACCTGGGTTCGGGTTCCCTCTACTTTGGAGGTTAAAATCTGAAGGGAAGCTGCGGGGGTTGGGCTATTTATACCAGACATCCTATTGGTGGGGCCTAAAGCACCCAAAAAGGACGTTTATAGGACACTAAAGTGTTGAAGTTTTCCATAGGAAAATGCTAAATTTAAAGTAAAGTTACCAAGGTTTCCCAGTTGACGACTGGGAAATATTCACAGCATGTGAATCCATGAAAGATACCAACGCTGGAGAAATGGAGTTACAGGTAAGAAACTACTCCCTTACATGTTTCACAAGATTGGAGACTTCCAGGAATGGGGTTGACTGCCGCAAAATAATCTCTCCCAGTCTCTAAAATGCAGCTGAACTAGTTTATGACAACCGCATCTGGTCAGTGTCATTCATCTGTATTTGTTTCAACTGTTTGTTGTCCTTGCTGTAGCTCAAAAACTAGTTATTAGTGACTCTTTGCTTGTTCCTGGACTGGGACACCATTTGGGTCCAAAGCTTGCTGAACAGCCACCAAGGCCTACAGTTGCTGCTTTGCTGTCTCGCTTGAAGCCCATCCTTACCTCTTTCCAGGACATCTCTTGTCGAAAGATTACACTGCTGTGCCTATGATCCATAACACACAAAAACTATAGGAGTACTGAAATAAATGTTAGAAGAGCCAACCTGGTAATGACATTTAAGATGAATCCCTGTTCCAGTATTTAACAATGTGTAGTATGTAGGGATAAATGCCATCAAACTCAAAAAGGGGGTATGTTTATGTAAGGTTACAGGTGGCCATGCCCCCTCTTGACCTGACCTTGACCAAAGGATATGTCATTAGTCCTGCCGATTCTTCAAGGACATTTTTTTTTTAAATTAGAGGAGTCGATTAAGGTCGTGCCACACCTCAGTTATCAAGGTTATGGCAGCCCCCCAAGACATCAAGGTCACAGCCCCTCCCTTCTTCCGCAAAGCTGTGGTAGGTGTGATCAAGATGAACACCCCATGCCAATCAGCAGCTGTAGTGTAAGGCTCTTCTGGGCATGTAGGGGCAAAGAGGAGGATCTGTTACGCGGTGAGTGGAGGGAGGATTAGCCAAACTGACCAATTGGCAGCTAGACCATGGTTGGGCATGTTGGGGGTGAGGGGAGATGAGAAAAGGCTTTGACCTTTTTGTTGGAGTTTTGCACATCAAAACTTGAAATATGTTTGACGCAACTCACAAAAAAAAAATGCACTCAAAATTCAGGATCCGCCTCATACCAAGAACTCATTGGGGCATAGTAACACCTTCCACTTCTCCAAAATGACCACCCTGGAAGTAGAAAAAGTTATCCTGTCGCTTAAACCTTCAAACTGTAAAGGTGACATCTGCCCAGCACAGCTGATAAAAGACGCTGCCAGAGAATTATCCCCCTTTATTGCTAAACTGATCAACGCTTCCTTCGCTTCAGGTACGATCCCGGCCAACCTTAAACAGTCCTGGGTTCTCCCTCTCCTAAAGAAGCAGACATTAGACCCTCTCATCCCTACTAACTACCGCCCTATCACGACGGTACCGTTTCTCCTTAAGATTCTGGATAAAGCTGCCTATATCCAAATTCAAAGGCACCTGGAACTACACAACCTATTAGGAGAAAGACAATCGGGCTTCCGACCCCTACACGGAACAGAAACTGCCCTTATAGACTTGAAGTCCCAAATCAATGAGCTAAGAGACAAAGGGAGAACAGTACTCCTACTACTCCTGGACCTCTCAGCGGCCTTTGATTTGGTGGATCACAGAGTCCTCTGTAGCCACCTGGACTCCGCCGCTCATTTCTCGGCAGAAGCTATTGGATGGATCAAGTCCTTCCTGAGCGAGAGAACGATGCGAGTCTTCTCTCCCTCCGCGGAGGCAGATCCCACCCCGATCTCGTGTGGTGTCCCTCAGGGCTCCTGCGTATCCCCAACTCTATACAACATTTTCACCAAGCCATTGTTCGACGATCTGGATCATCTTGGTATCACCTATACTAACTACGCAGATGATACACAGATCCTCCTCCCGCTTTCTGGGGATCATGCTAAGGACACGGAATTGGTGAACAAGGTATACCTTATCATCCAGGCATGGATGGCCACTCACGGCCTTTGTCTAAACGATGATAAGACAGAGTTGATCATCTTAGGTACCCGAGCCAATATCAAAAAACTAGGACAGGAATTTGCCTCCTTCAACATAGACGGGAACATCATCCAAGTATCCAAGGATGTTAAAACCCTGGGATTCTATCTTGATTCTACCCTATCTTTTAACAAACAGCTAAAATCCCTTGCCTCCTCCACGGCCTACACGTGCAAACTGATTAGAGCCAGTAAACCTTTCCTCTCCAACAAGAGTTGTCTAATCCTGGCCAGAGCCTTAATTCTTTCCAGAGTAGATTATTGTAATGCCCTATACTCTGGAGCTAATAAAAAAATAACCCAGAGACTACAAACATTACAAAATAATGCCTTGAGAGCGGCACTAGGCATTAACAAACAGTCCCATATCTCGTCCACCAGACGACATCACAACTGGCTGTCTACAGAGAACAAAATAAAACTCAAGATGCTATCCTTGACCCACAAAGCCCTCAATAACTCTGCCCCTAGTTACTTGTCTGACAAACTCCATAGGAGAACATCTTCCAGACCCACCAGAGCTGGTAACTTCAACTGTTTGACAATACCGAACTTTAGACTGAACACTATCGGAGGAAACAGTTTCCCAGTAAAGGCGGCTAAAACTTGGAATTCTCTACCACAAGACCTGAGAGCAGACATGCCCTACCGTTGCTTCAGGAAAAAAGTTATTCAACTCCTCACCTCGACTGACCCTTGCTGACCGGGGGCTCCTACTTCCTACGAACATCTTGACCCCCTTGAACTTGTATACTTGCTGTAATTACTGTATGCCTGATCTGTCTAACCCAATGTAATTTTAATGTACATTTTGCCATGATGTAACCTGTAAGTTTCGTATTTCCTTGCCACTGCGCCCTGTTACCCCTGGGTCTGGCGCGCATAAAAAGTGAATAAAAAAAACAAACAAACAAACAAACTCAAAAGATGTTTAAGAAAAAAGTTGTTGTCCAAAAAATGTTTTACCAGATTTTATTTGCTTTCAAAAAGAAAACAAATACGCAGTAAAAACAAGCCCTTTTATGCACAAGGGTGGATGCATCAAGAAAACAGCACAGTTTAAAAACATAAGTCTTCATTGATGTTCAACACACTTTATCATGTACAGACTGTCATCTTGGCAAAAGTATTTATTTTAAAGTTTTATGTACACAAGGTGCAAGATATATTGAAATAGTGCAAATATTTAATCAAATTGTAATTGTTTATTTGTAAAGCTCCGATACACAAGTGAAGTGCTTCAAAGCGGGAAGGGAACAAGGGAATACTGTTGTCATTCTTAGGCCTTGAAGATTCCGACTGATCTAACAATAGCTAGCATACTAAGCCAGAGGCATATTTACTAGTGAAGTGCTTGACAAAGAGTAAGGGGAAAAGGGGGCAGTGGAGAGTGAGAGGAGCATACAGATCAATAAACTACAGTACTGGCATGGCGACATTTCGGGTTGCTTGGTAGTTGGTCATCCAATGCGCCTATGCATGAGTATTTCAAGCATGACCAAGCTAGGGAGGGGAGACAGAGGGAGGACCGGACAGACTGACTTGCAATGCCTAGAACATTCAAGGTCGTGCATGGGTGCATAACATGAAGTACGAGGGACGGGGACAAGTGCGCCCAGTCCAGCAGGGGCCTGGGTTGAGTGCAGAGTGGTTGCCCCCTTCATGGAGCATATTGCAGTAGTGCCAGGCAGAGTGCAGAGGCAAGTGCAGGACTGGTGGGGTAGCCGGATACCTCTGAGACTCTGGAGGTGCACAGGCGACCAGTCAGCTAACTGAGCAGGTTGGGGAAGAGAAGGGAAGGAAATGAGGAGAAAGGAGGTTAGGTTAGCAGGGGAGAGGGAGATAGGAGGAAGAGGTAGGTCTTGAAGAGTTTCCAGAATTTAAGGAGGTCTGGCTCAAAACTGAAAGAGGTAGGTAGGCTGTTCCAGAGGGAGGCACCTGTGGAGCATAAGGATCTACCCCCAAATCTCTGTTTGTAGAAATGGCTCATGAACAGAGTGTTGGAGGAGGTAGAACGGAGGGCTGTAGAAGGAGAGCATTTGGGAAGAGAGCGTTGTAGATAGTAAGGGCCCTGGCCCAGAAAGCCTTGTGGACTATGCAGAGGGACTTGAACTTGATCCTTGCAGCCACAGGGAGTCAGTAGAGTGATTTCAGCTCCAAAGAGATGCGGTCCCTGGGCTTGAGGCCAAGGATAAGTCTTGTGTTTTGGGGGGCGTGGCTACATAGCCATGCAATAGGACGTAATTCCTGTGGCTTCTGTGATCCTTAAATTATTTTATGCTGAACATATGGATTATGCAAGCATATCAGTCGGTGAGCGCAGCACTGGATGTAGGAAATCGGCGAGCGCAGCTGAGGTCTACAGAAAGCCCTATTTACAACGTTTTAGCCGTTCGAAGTTTGGAACCCAGTTCCGTGGATAAAATAATCAAGATGGTGGCTGGAGACAAAGGAAAGGCAGCGCAGAACTGTAAGCTGGAGGCATAACGCACCTCGACAGATGGTAACCCAAAGGACGGTAGAGCGGCGAGAGAGGCCCAAGACTGGCCTTGAGACCAGAAGCAACGAGTATTTATGAAACACCCAGATGCTTGACACAGCGGCACAGAGAGATAGAGCACTTGTTCGTGCTGGGATCCGGGAGGCGCCTGACACAGATGACCAGAGGTTGGATCGAAGTAGCGGAGCCGTGCAAATACAGATGAAAATGCACTACACATCCAACTTCAGTGCACCAAGCGGCTGGCAGCGGCAGCTTAATAAAGGACATGCACAAGAGGGATAAAAGGCCTTATCATAGGAGCCGCGGTGCAACAATCACAGCGGCTGTGCAGGACGATGGACACGATCGGCGAAAGCGAAGTGCACTGGAGAAGCAAATTCTCATGGCGATCGACCTGTGGGACAGAAAAATGGCAGTGCGCAGACCGGAGTGTTGAGAGTCAGACTAGGCTCATCAGCAGCCCAGCTGCTGTCCGGGTGGAAAGAGGCGCCATGGCAAGAAAGGTGCATTATGAACGTGCAGAGACCAATCCGTTTCACAGGAAGCTGCAAGTGATGGTGATAAGGCCATGATATAAGCGGGGTCAAGGAATTCGGAAAGGCCAGAGATGGGCCGCAAACGAGGCCTATGCTGCTGGGGGTCTGATAGACTGCATCGAACGAGGCACCCTGATTCATCGCTGCAACAAGCTGGTGAGGGATAGTGAGGCGATCGCTCGCTGGTGTACCGGGCATTGCTCACCGGACTACGTACACGGTAGAAGCACCCAAGCATGTGTACTGGGCTGGTTTAACTGGGAGTGAGTCCTGAAGCATGACTCCTAGTAGACACCCGACCTCCCCTTTGGGACTCATACCTGCGCCTTGAAGGCGCGTACACATAAAAGCATAATCTGTTCACTGGTGTGGATTTTAGATAACATTACTCTGCCGCTAGATTGGGCGGACCGCAGGGGGAGCTGGCCCCGGCTGCTGAGAAGGCGCGGACCGCGCTGGAAGCAGGCCCTGAGAGTGTGTTGGCCGCCTGCGATGACAGCAAAGGTGTTACGCTCACCTGATATCCACGGGGACGCCACATGATGCTGGATGGAGGTGGTGTGCTGTCCTGGGCCCCTTGCTTGGTTGTATGTTGGCTGGTGGACAGGTCCTATGACAGGAGAATGGGGGGTTTAGATACTGAGCCTGTGATGGGGGTTCCCACCTCCCACTGACCAAGTCCCTTCCCTTAGGGTTATGCATCACCTTATTTTCTTTTGCATGAAACTCTCCGTCCTGCGTCTCCGTGTTGAGGGCGTTCTGAGGGACTAATTACTTCACTGGTCCTGTGCCCTTGTGTTGGGTCCAGTCCGGCTGTGACACCGACTTGTTTAATGTGCTCAGGTGAGTGTTTTTAGTCTTTGTTCCCTCTCCTGTCTTCTTTTCTTTCCCTGTGCTTTTCTGTGTTCTTTTTCCCTTTGCTCTTAATATCTTTCTGTCTTCACAGAGATTGTTGCTGTTGCGGAGCCACAGCGCCGGATGGTTAAGGCTGAGGTAAGTAGTTTAGTGCGAAACGTGGCGCTGCACAACGTGACCGAGTTTGCTAACCTGTATTCCTTTCTCTTTTCACGCAGGAGATCCGGAATGCAGTTCGTTCGGTGACTGGAAATGCAGGTAAGTGGTTAATGTTGTTTTGCGTGTTTTTTCAGTCACCGTTGCAGATTAGTGTAGCGCGATGTTGGAACCCACTGTTAATATTGTCCTTTACCTTGCAGGTTGCAGAGCACTCCGGAGATGGTGAAGCCACTGATCGCGGATGGATCAAGAAGCTGTTACTCATAGGTAATTGTTCCTAGCTAATGCTGTTCTTGCAGGCCGCAGAGCGCTCCGGAGATGGGTGAGCCACTGAGCGCGGATGGATGTTGGAGCTGCTACTCACAGGTAAGTGTTTCTTGATAATGCTGTTCTTGTTCTGGCAGCTTGCCGGTGGAATCCAGGGGTGATGTTGCAGATTCAAGCCAGATTTCAAGGAAAAGCAGATGAGCTGGAGCTGGACACGGTGAGCATTACGCTGCAGGAGTGCAGAATAACGCGAAGCGTGAATCCCAGTTCGGGCGTGGCTTATATAGCCAGCCACACCTGAAGATTCGACCACACCCAAAACACTAGCATGCATGCTTCATTTCATGGAACTGAGCTGCAGGAAGGGCCTCCATGTTGGATGATTAAGGCCCAAAGTGGGCTTGCCTTATTCTTGATAATGACCCTGGCGCCAAAGGCACCAGGACTGTCTCCAGGTCTACTGTTGATGGGTTCTTAAGCCCCTTAGAGTCACTGTGGTGGGCTGTAGCAACTGAGGGGGTCAGGGATAGGGGTCATGACAAAAGGAAGCCGAGCTTCTAATCACGGAAGCGTAACAAAAACATAACACCGCTCATACTACACAGTGTGACCCAAAAGGCAGGCCTACCTCCAAAGCATCTTGTGCCACATATGACGTCTGAGTGGCCCAAACAGGAAATCTAGGTTGTACTGCTTCTCCTGATTGACCAAGTGGCCAGTGTGAAATGCAATAGTCCAAAGTAAGGCGTGCGGCACCCATGAGGCCCTTTACTAGGAACTGTCCCAGGTTGCAATAAGAGATCCAGGAAGCACAGTCCTAAACAGCGGGCAGCCAACAATAGAGGAGCTAATTGGCGCTTCTGGCATTTGCCAGAGGGTTTCAAGCATAGTGCTGCTTCCCTGCTTCTAACAACTGATGTTGTCGGGTATTGATCTTTGGAGGCTATTTTCAGACTATTCATCTGCAGACACCGCGAATCAGGGTGGATGCAGAGCAGTGGGTCCAAGTGGACAAGGTCTGAAGATTTGTGTATTGCCGATACTGGTCTTGAAGTTACAAGTAGCACCTAGCAGGTACGCCAGGTACTCCAAGAAGCAAGCGGTGGGAGCGTGACAAAACTTGCCTGTACTAATAGATCGAGAAGCAGTGGAATCGACACGCCTGGGAAGCATAATCAAAGCATGGGTGTGGTTACACGAGAAGTCAATAAATCATGGTATCTAAAACTGAAAAGAGCAAGGAAAAACAGCTCACATTGGAGGCATGCACCAAGACTGTGCTCCTTGCGGAGAGCCCTGCCCATGCACCCTCCGCACCTCAAAGGGAGCAGAAGCTTGTGGAAGGAGATCAACAGATTCTTGCGGCCGTAGCATCTCTGAAGGAGTCTCTGGAGACTAAAATAGACGCCATCAGCATTGATGTGAACTTGCTCAGACAAGATGCGAGGGCGCTCGCCTTAGACACCACGGAAGAAGTCAGGATACTGCAACAACAAGTGTGTAATTTGGAAGACAGAGCTGAGGATACAGAAGGCAGGGCTAGACGCACTAATGTAAGAATAATTGGGATCCCGGAAGGTGAGGGAGCAAACCCGACTGAGTACATAGAGACCCTGATGCAGCAAGAAATTGGTCCAGGTGCCCTCAGTCACGGCTTCACAGTAGAAAGGGCGCATAGGCCGCTGACGAGGAAACATCTGCAAGGATCCCCGCCTAGGCTAATAATAGCCTGGATTCTGAACTACCATTATAGGGAAACAATCCTCAAGCACTTGCGCAAAGGTGGGGCGATCCTGTGAGCGTCTGCCACGATAACCGCATATCCAGACTATAACTTGCAGATTCAGAAGCAACGAATTAGCTATATAGCGGTCAAGAGGAGGCTACGAGCAGCTAATCTGAAGTACATGTTGTATCCGGCTAAACCGAAAGTGATTTACAAAGGCCGCGCAATCTTCTTTGGTAACCCAAAGGAGGCACATAAATGGATGGATACGCAAAATATGCCAACCCTGAGGAGAAGCCGATCCAAGTAGTCTGGAGTAATCTCATGCAGGAGAACATAACAATTACAGGACTGCAGAAGCCTGAAACCAAAAGCCTCAGGAAACAAATGTTAAATCCAGGAGCCAACACTGTGGTGCTTACTTGGGTTTGCACGGATACTAGCGGTTACATATCTGCCTACTGCGCTGTGCCTTATGCACCAGGATCGGACACTGGGATGGAGGTGAGAAGTGGGGGGGGCCTGAGCACAAGGCACTGAGCGGGGCTATCGTTGGGGGAAGGGGGGGTGGGTGTTGGGGTAGTTAAAGGGGAGTTAGCCTATGGACCACATGGAATATGCTGAACTTGAATGTTGGAAGGATGTCAGAATTTTTCAATGTGATGGGGGAACTTAAAATAGTAACCTGGAACATTAGAGGCCTCAACAGTTACATTCAACTTAATAGGATTATGATTCACCCAAGGCGTCAGAAAATTGACATTGCACTCTTGCAAGAAACGCACCTCACAAAAGAGAAACAGACAGCTCTGGCTAAAAAATGGAGAGGCACAACGCTGGGCTTGTCATATTCTGCTAATGCTAGGGGCGTAATAATATGGGTCTTAGGGAGAATTATCTTATAAGGCTAATTTCCCCAACCTAGTTAGTCCCCCAGCAGCTTTGCTGGATTTTTGGGGTTTGTTTTTTTCTCCTGCTAAGAGTGAGACTCTCTTCCTCCCACTCTTAGGCATGATTTGAGGTATGTCTCTGACTTTGTGTGTGCTTATGGGCTATGGGGTCTTTTACTCCATAGGGTATCATCTGTTTTTGTGTATGTGTTACATAGCACCCTAAGTGCAGTAACACAGGGGTGTCATAGTGACCCCCAAACATAGACTCCATACCCTGGGACTGACTTTCTCCCAGGGCAGGTAAAGTCACCATTGACTTTACTAGTCCAAAATTGTGAACAGAACCAGTACAAACCATCATATTGTGGAAGTACTGAAAAGGGTTATTTTGATTGCCCCTGGGTCTGTTTTCAAGGGGGCACTGTCCAGTCCCCCCTTGTCGATTTTCTGGCTGGTGGCAGTGGTTACCACGCAAAATGTTACACTGGAATATGTCCTATGGGATTTTCCCATTGATTTTAAGCGCACCACTTGTTGGTGCAATGTTTAAGATACTGCTGGTTTATTTATTTAATATTAAATCAACGGTTGGGTCTTTTTGCCAGAACTCTTTTCTAAAATGGCGTTCGTGTCCGTCTCTGTAACTCTAACCAAGGTCGAGTCCTTTGTTCCACTTTTTGGCAGGCTTCTCCACAGAAGCCCTCCAAATGGTGCCAGTCTGTCTGGGTTCCACAGGATGTGTGAGGAGGGGAATTGTCACCCTGGACTCTGTTGCCTTAGCAACCTCAGTCGCACTCTGTTCTGATTGGCCCAGTGGTGAGCTGCCCGGCTCACCACTTAGCATGTGTGAGTGACAGCTAGGCTGTTGAATGGGGGTTTTTCTGCATAAAAGCAGGGCCTTTGGGACTGGAACTTCAGAAGTCGTCACAGGACCCAAGAATCCGAAGAGGGAAGAAGCTGAGCCATCTGCAACGACCACACCACAGGTGGAGCCCTGCTGCAACGAACTCGCCACTTTCCCAACTACTAGTCTTCTTCCTCTGAGCTGGTGGGACCAACCAGTTCGCCCCTTTCGCCTTCCAAAGACGTCTCTTGGTCGAATCGCCCGTGCCAAGCACCCCTGCGGCCGGATAGCCAAGCTTCACCACTTTGACCGCAAATAAAAGGAACTCACCTTTTAACCGACGAATACCGCGGCTGGTTTCATCCCTGTGCAGTGCAACGACTCCAGGTTTCCTCCTCCACGAGATCCTCTCTTCCCCTGGTCGAAACAATGAACTGCAACCACTGCCAGGAACAAATGCCACCGCTTGAGCTTCCTCTCTCTTTAAGGTACTGTGTCCTGCCTGGCCTCCCTTTCTTCGGTTTGCCCAAGGTGACCCTTAAATCCTTGGCTTTCCAACTGGGTTGGCCCCAGACCTTCTAACTTTATCTTCATGAATCGCCCCAACCTCTTTTGAACATTCTGCAAAGACTTTTAGTGCATTTTAAACTGTGTGATCTTGGACACATTTCGCTTTGCTCCATTTAAAGTGCGCCTGGCCTATGAACTTTGGCTCTACAGTGTATACTGCCTTTTCTCCCTTGCTGAGAACTCCTAAAAGTGTTGGGACCTGTTTTATTTCTATGCTCTGCCTTTTCTCTCCCTTTAACTTAACTATTGGAGTGCCATCTAGGTTACGCGCTCGCATCTGTTTTAACAAATCGTGGTGTTTTAACTCTGACTTGTCTAATAGTTATCAAGGGAGGTGTGTATACTTTACCTGACTGTGTTTTAACTTGCTTTTGATTTAGAGTGCTAGTGTATTGCCTTAAGTGTGTTTTAAATAAATAATTATATACTTTTGATACAAAGCTCTGGTCAGTTTTTGTTTGCTCTACTGTGTTTTTAGCCCTATTGTGTATACTCTATATACTGCCCTATTCTTCTTGAGAGAAGTCTGACTGCTCAGCCATAGCTACCAGGTAAATCTGGGTGGTACAGACTGCTACCAATTGGGTTTACTGCTTACTTCTGTAGTCTTAATCTTCTTGCATTGGTCCCCAAGGGAACTGCACAGGATTCTGCCTAACAATGGGTGGCACCGTCAGTTCCTTTGAGAGTGCTTGACACGTTCCACGATAAAGAGGTGAGGATGTTTGTATTGCGGGGCCGGTTCGAGCACAGGGAATTTTGGATTGTAAATACATACCCACCAAACCAAGAGACTGCAGCTTATTTTCACACGTTATATCCACTAAGTCCACACAGAGATGGCACATTGATATGGGGAGGGGATTTTAATTGTACGCTTAACCCTACACTAGACAGATCAGATGATAAATTTACACAACCGCCCCCTCTGCTAAAGCCTTGTGCACAGTATTGCAAGCATTTAGACTCTCAGATACAATGGCGGACTCTACACCTGCATGCCCGCGGATATTCGCATTATACTGCTCCCAAATAGGAATATCACTTGCAATCTGCGATGATTGCAGCATGTCATTGACCAAACCCAAGACAGCACCCAGTTTATGGCAGTGGCCTTGCAAAATGCAGTCAAGGCATTCGACTCGGTCAAATGGCCATGGCTACTAGCAGTGTTAAGAAGTTTCGGCATAGGCCCCACGTATATTAAATGGGTTAAACTACTGTACAGTAACCCTGTAGCGAGAGTCAAAACAGGCACCACGATATCGGAACAATGGAGGTTAAGTAAAGGGACGATACAAGGCTGTCCTTGGTCCCCTATGTTATTTATTCTGGCCTTAGAGCTGCTGGTGGTATACTTACTGGAGGAATACCACGAGGCAGGCATATGTATATGGGGTAGCACACACCAGGTCTCCCTATATGCAGATGATATGCTTCTTTACCTAGAACAACCGGAGACTAACCTACAATACATATTAGATGTGTTTGAGCGCTATGCCGACCAGTCTGGGATTAAAATAAATGCAGAGAACTCATGTTTATTCCCCCTCGCAGGGTTTAGAGGTAGACCGCGGAGTACATTACCAGAGTTACTGATAAAATGGGAAAGGGACACGTTCAAATATCCGGGGATAGACCTCTTCCACAACCCTAAAGTAGAACATGCGCAGAACACTTCAAGAGTGGTAAATAAAATGGAGAACTCCATGAAATTCTGGGTCAAGCTGCCGCTTTCACTAATGGGCATGGCCGCGTTGCTGAAAATGGTGGCGCTTCTGAGGCTGCTGCACTATTTCACAAACGTTCCATAGAACGTCCTCAGAGCCTTCGTTAGGACAACGAGCGCCACCTGCCGAAGCTTCCTTTGGCATAACTCAAGATGTAGAATGTCGCTAGCGAAATTGCAAAGACCATACGAACAAGGAGGGATAAAAGTGCCGGATTTGGAAGGGTATTTTGTAGCGTGCCAATTGCAGTTTACCACGTACTGGTTGTCAGACGAACAGACCCAAATTACTGAGTTACTACAACCAGAATGCACCCCATTCTTTCTAAAAGAGATGGTGTGGACCACGATACCATGTGACCCCAAACCCCTCTGTTTCTGAGGCTAGGCATGATGTATATTTATATTTAAGATTTATGAAGCGCTACTAAGGCCCAAGGGCGTCTAGGCGCTGACAGGTGCGAGTGGGGCAGGCTCGGAGAACTAAATGCCAACAGATTAGCAGGAAGAAAAGAAACAGTTAAACAGATGAGTTTTCAAGACTCTCCTAAAAAAAAAAAAAAAAGGTACCCGGACAGAGTTCTATGGTCAACATGGAGAGCATTCCACAAGCTGGATGCCAACACAGAAAAAGATGGACCACACAGACGTTTCCAACAAAATTTGGGGACCTTAAGGAGCTGATGCGAATTTGAGTGCAAATGTCTTACTGGACAGTATTTTTCCAATTTATTTTTCAAAAAGTGGGGCCAGCTTCATAGAAGGGTTGATGGACTACACATAGAGTCTTGAACTCTATGCGGGTGGCCAAAGGAAGCCAATGCAGATGGAATAGCAATGGCAAGGATGGCGTCAGGTGGGGGGGCCCCAAGTGCCAGACGAGCCGCAGCACTCTGCAGATCTTGCATTTGCTGAATCTGATACTTGGGCTGGCCCAAGTAGATGCCATTACAATAGTCTAATGAACTGATTACAGTGGACGTCACCAGGGTTATTCAATTTTTGGCGGGGAGCGGGCGAGACTTTTCCTGAGAGACTTCAGTCTCCCAAACCCTGCACTACGGATAGTGGAAATCTGGGCTTCTCGGGACCCGTTGGGGAGAAGTTTGACTCCAAGACTCTTGACAGAGGCACAGGGGCCAAGGGAGTCCGCCCAGTAAAGAGAGGTCCGAAGATGGTCTCTCTCTTGATGGCCCACCACCAGCACCTCTGTCTTACTGCCATTCAATTGCAGCCACTTGGCTGCCATCCAGATTCCCACTTTCTCGAGGCAGTCTGGTAACCTTTCAGGCGGAGCAGTCTGCGGGGAGTCAAGATGGAATATGAGCTGTGTATCATCTGCATAGGAGTAAAAAAGTACTCCACATGCAGTCATAAGATCAGCCAAAAGCCGCACATACAAGTTGAAGAGAAAGGAAGAGAGAGACGACCCCTGCGCAACTCCACAAAGTAGCTCTACCCGAGAAGAGTGACATGCCTGAAAAGAGACAGTATGAGAACGGCCTGTCAAAAAGGAACGAAACCAGGCAAGAATAGATCATGAAATGCCTGCCTGCTCAAGCCTGGACAGAAGAATCTCATTCTCCACAGTATCAAAGAAAGCAGAGAGATCAAGGAGAATGAGGACTCCAGTCTCTCTGTGGTCCTGAAGCAATGCAAGGTCATCGAACATGAAGATCATCACGGATTCCGTCCCCATCTTGGGGCGAAATCCGGATTGAGACGGGTGAAGACAGTTATTTTCCTCCAGGAACAAAGAGACCTGAGGAGCAATCACTGCCTCCATCAGCTCCATAATGGCAGGAAACAAGGAAATGGGCCTGTAATTCGCTGGTACTTCAGGGTCCAAGTTGGCTTTCTTCAATAGGGGGAGAACCACAGCAGGTTCCAACTCGGGAAGAACCACCCCCATAAAAAGCGTATTGAACTGCTTCAAATAACATACCCATAACTCATTTGGGCAGAACTTTTAAAATGTGTAAAGGAACAGCATCCAGTGGGGAGGCAGATTTCAAACTAAAAAGCGCTAATACCCTCATCTGTGATAGAGAGCTTGTCAAAACTATCCATCGGGGGGTGGAGGGGGTGTCCAAGAGGCCTCTGGTATCCTGAGTCAGAGCAGCCGCCGCCTCCAATTGGCGATTGCCAATAGCGGTGCGAATGTCGGCAATCTTTTCCTGAAAAAAGTCACTGATCTCATCACACTGAATCTGAGCATCAGGTTGCCTAGCAGAGCTACCAGTGAAATACACTGATAGTTCTTTAGCTACTTTAAAGAGTTCTCTAGAGGCACAAAGGGGCCTCAGTGATCCTAATAGCATAATGTTTCGATTTTGCCACGCAATTCAACTGATGATAGCAGAAAACAGCTTGTTTATAAGATTCACAAGAAGCTACATATTAGGTCAGATGCCATTTTCTTTCCACACGTCTACAAGCTTGATGCTGGGCTCTCAGCTTGGGCCATACCATGGCTCAGATGGTTTAGTGCGACAGAAACAAGAGCGCAATGGGGCTACTTTGTCAGCCACAACTTCCAAAGCAGACAATAATGATGAGCAAGGATCCAGGCCTTGCTCCCTGAGAAGCTGATGTTCCTCACACAAAGCCTCAGTAATACCCGCCACATCAACTTTATGCCATTTCCTGCAAAGTTGTAGCCCGTGAGAGGGCTTAGAGCGGCAGGGAGTGACCTGGATCAGAAAAGGGACCAAAAAGTGGTCAGGCCAGGTTATTGGCAATGGAGCACAACTGGAAACCCGTCCCAAACGAGTAGCCACCTGGTATATAACTGGGAGAGGAAAGTACAAACACTTTTGAATTGAGAGAACCTACAAGGTCACGGGAGCCTGAGAATCCTGAACGAACAGACCCCGTATGTAGCTGGGGAAGAAAAGTATGAACACTTTGAGTTGAGAAAACATACATGGTTGCGAGAGCCAGACTGGCTCGAATGGCCGAGCGCTCAATGTAAAGGACCACATGAGAAACGTTGTATACAGGTTGGAAGAATTGCTTAAATGTGAATGGGCAAGTGACCTTGTGGATCTGAGGAACAGGGGCACCCTCTTTGTATCCAAGTTGGAAAAGTCAACAAGGTAGCAAAAGCCTGAGTAGTTGAACAGTGCAGGGGCCCTATGTGAGCCAAGTTCACTTGAATATTACCTCTGTGCATCCATGTTGGGGAAACCAACTAGTTTATAAGAATCTAAGATCCCAAAAGGGACAAGAACCCTGTGTAAATCAAAGCGAACTGAAGAAGAATTCTTTGCATCCAAGCCAGAGAAACTGGCGAGATTATGGAAATGTGAGGAACTCAAGTGAGCAAATATCCTATACAAAGCTAATATCAAACCAGGAGCAAGTCTCCCAGAGAGCCAGAAGACTATGGGGAGTATCTGATCTGACTAGTTCCCACAAAACTTTGCAAAAGAAGCAACAGTTATTAAATAACCTTTTTGTTTTGGCAATCGAGATCTAAGGCAAGACTGGATTTGATTGAACTATTTAATTTGATCCTTTGAAGACTTTGCTGTGTTGTGCCAGGCAGAAGTCTAACCCTGAGACTGTGTCACGGGTTCCACTTTTCTGCTTGTTTTCTAAGGTGGTAGGGCCAGTTAGGAGGTAGGATTTGGGCCATGGACTTTTATTGTGATAGGGACCCTCAGTTTTAGTTTAATAGGCAGGGAACTTCCTTCATAGAAATAGGGTTAGTCGGGCATTTTCCTTTTTAGTTAAATAAAGAATTGTTGAACATGTCAAGTTTTCCGACTCCTCCATCTCCACGCTATGCAGAGTTAGCAAGTCCAGTTTTAAATTGTCCAGGTTTTCGCGGTCGGTGATTTTACCCACCACTGTGTAAGGCACATTGAGTACAGTAGTGGCCTTCATAAATAAATCTCAACTCCACACTAAATCAAAGAGGTTGGAATGTGTTTGACCTCGGTACACAAACGCTCCTTTGTCAGTACATAAAACCACATCTTTGTTTCCTCCCAACAAGGTCAACAATAGTTCAGCATTATTTCTTATAATGGGGGTTGATATTTTCCAGCACCTCACAAGCGTGTGCATCAATGTTTGCAGGTGGTGGTGTTGGTGCATAGGGTGTGCAGGGATTTTAAATCTCTAGGTTGATAAATCGGGGTACTTCAGGGGTTGAACGCTCTAGATTTTTCAACTGTCTAAGAACCAGGTACTGCTTCTCTGCATACTCCATTAACGCTGTGTTAAAAGACCAGCAATTAGTGGGATAGCTATGCCCAGCAGTCTATAAAGACCCCAGACTGTTTTTACCAATTTATTGTAGATTTAGGAGTGGTTCTTTTGTTGCCGAGTTACTGGATTACCTCTTTTCCTTTTCAAAGTCTAACTGTTTGGAGGATAGGGGTACATTGCCTTTAAGAATATTGAGGGAGATCTCAGCAATGACGTTCACCAAGTCATCAGTGGTAGTCAAGTTTTCTCTGCTGCGGAGAAGCTGTGACCAGGATGCCTAAAACACCTGTTTCCCTATAGACGCCCCAACATGTTAGGAAAGGGAAGGCGTCACTCATGAATGATGCATCTATGTATGGATGTTCTGCTTTTATACCCAGCCCCTAGTTTCTTCAAGATGTATACCAGATGAATGTCTGGAGGCTAAAGCCTCTTTCACAGCCTGTAATTCTGTAGAGTGTTTCCTTTTAAATCAACAAAAAGAGAGCCGTAGGGCATTTTGGTGGAATCCTCAAAAGCTTCTAAAAAGTTAAGTTTATGCGGGCACATCTTTCTACCCAGCACTCTGATCTGTAATTTATTGCAGGGGTTCTTAAATAATACGATATATGAGGCGTTCAGGTTCATTGAGGTAGAACAACATCCCTTCTGAAATTAGGTTTTGTGATACGTGGTGTGATGAATCAGAAATGGGACTGACACGAGGGGTTAATGGTTTTGGTCAAATAAAAGGGGGTGGGGAGATCCCTCTCTGTCCCTGCACTAGAGGTCTTTCCCTACCTAAAACTAAAACTGAAGGTATGTCAAGGTCAGAATGTCCAAAGTGAAACCGTCCTGTGTCCAAAGTTCTATTCTGGCCCTCACACACTAACAAAATAAACTCTTAAGGTGAAAGAGATAATGGGCCTCATTACGTGTCGGGCGGTCCGGAAATAACAGTGGCGGTAAACCCGCCGCCACTGTTAATTCCTGACAGCCCGATCTCGAGTCCTGCAGGCGGGAGGTGGAAACACCAGCACCATCACGAGATGGTGCCGGTTTTTCCACTTCCCCATTCCCATTGAGTCCTATGGGACTCAATGGGAATGTGGATTTACCGAATTCCGCCTCCGGAATTCCCGGGACACCAGGGTCGTAATGCCCTGGTAATTCTGGGAGTCATGGAGGCGGAATGGTAATGCGAGTCCGGCGGTAACCGAGCCGGAAAAACCAGCTGGTTGCTGCCGGACTCGTAATGAGGCCCAATGTCTTTGGCCTTGCGTGATGAATACATGTTCAAAAAGGAAAAGGTAGAACTCCAACACAAAAGTTCCGGAATTTTAGCGTTCCTTATCCCAGAACGTGGTTCAGTTCCCCAGGATTTCTCTTCCCTCTGTTGTAGATTAAAATATATCAGTTTCTTGAGTTTCTCTCATTCCACAACACAATTGATACACAAAACAATTTAGCTCTTTGGCTTTTTCTTGTCAGAATATCTGGTGTACTCTCCTGCCAGGTTTTACTCTTCTCGTCTTGGTTTCCCACAACCTTTTTACTAGTCCTGATTTTATCCTTCATAGGACACCTTTTACATAAGGTGTTTCCTATACACTCTTCAGTTTGTCCTTGCTTGATATACTCTCCTGCCAGGACTTTCTCAAATGCGTTCATTTGCAACTTTCACTTGCCTGGTGCACTCTTCTTCCAGGGCTTTTCTCGTGTAGACTCTGCACACACTCCCAAAAGTATGATTTTCTTATGTTTGCTTTATCTGACACTGTGTTTGCCTGGTATATTGTGTTGCCAGGGCTTTTCTCATATGTGTATTGCATACACTCCCTGCTTTGAAAATCCATGCTGTTTCTTCTGTTTTCCACTTTTATATGTTAAAGGTTCCTATACTGTGCACTGTTGCCAACTGTGTGGTTTCTTGGTGCTCTGGCGGATCTGTAAAAAAAGAGGGGGTGTAAGTTAATAGGACTGAGCAGGAGAAAGAGCAAGCAAGCAGTGATGTGATGTTGGCAGCTTTCATTCAGTTAACACCGTTCGCTGAGCGTAGGTCTGTTTTTCAGTTGGTAGCTGCCATGTGGTGTTGGGGGAGGCTATGTGTGGTTTGTTTCGTTGTTGTGGTCTAGTGAAGTGTGCGGTTTGTTGTGCTGTAGAGGTATGGTTGTGTTAATTCAGAGTTTGAGAAGTGTATGCAGAAAGATGAGTTTTTAGTAGGGTTGGTTAGTGGCAGTACCCTATCCTACCCCCTCTGTTTTGATTGATTGGGGTCCATATCCCTTCCCCGGTCATACAGTCTGGTGTTCTACAATTACCACTCCTATGTTGTGTGCAGAAGTGTGGTCCTCAATAGGGTTATTCAGTGGCAGTACCTTTTCTACCCCCAGTGTTCAGACTAAGTGCTGCTGATAGCCCTTTCCCTTTAGTATATTTTGGTGTGCAGCAATTTCCATCCGCACAGTTCCTCCAGGGGGGCATGTGTTCCCTTTGCCCTGTGGTCCATCAGTTCTGAGTTCGGGACACCTCATTCTCCCCTTTTTTTTAAAAAAGATCCAAGGCCCTATATCTGTGGTCCAATTAAGTTGGACCCATCTATTTCCCCTGTTTCCTGTTTGACCCTCTATGGGGATGGGTACACCTTGGTCTCCCTCCCATTCAGATGCCTCTCTTCTTCCCTGCACTCCATTCCAACCTACTCCCCAGTCCTTTTCAGTTGTGCATTCTTTTCATGGTGTGTGGGTGTTGTTAATTTTTTTTTCGTCCCGTTCGCAGTTGAAGAGCAGGTTTTTAGAAGTTTTATGAATTTTTTATGGTCCTTCATAGTTTGTATATCTCTGGGGAGGGAATTCCAAAGTGTTACGGTTAAGCAAGCGAATGCTGATCAAGTGTTCTCTTCATGTATGGTTTAGGTCCTAGGCAGATGTCATCTCTGGATTTGAGTGTTCTAGTCGGCTGGTAGATGGTGATTTTCGTTTGTATAAATTTCCCTCCTAGGCCTTGGATTGCTGTGTTATGCGCATTGTTTTGACGGTATTAGTTTTTTGACTGGGAGCCAATGTAGCATGCTTAGCGCTGGAATGATGTGGTCCCTTTGTGAGAGTTTGAGAAGTCTGGCAGCAGCGTTTTGCGTACGTTGCAAATGATAGGGCTGGAATGCAGCCCTATGGCGGTTCCTCCTGTAGTTAAGCTACGTAAAGGTGATAGACTTGGTGAGAACCACAACAGTGGGGGTGCTGGGAACTGGAGTAGGAAGGCGAGGGAGGGGTGTTAATGAAGCTCACTCGGAATGGCTGGCAAACCTGGTAGAGCAGAGGGGAGGGGGGGTGCTTTCCCTAACAATCAAGGACCGATACCTCTTCTTTTGCTAATTTGGAATATGCGTGAACACTCGCTTTCTGTTGCCCAGGATGGACTCCTGGAGCACATTGATGACATTGGTATCATTGTGCTCTGGGAGACATGGCACACTGTTTCGCTGTTGATAGATGGGTGGCACATACTGTCTTCCTTGGCTACTCAAGACCGAAGGGTGGCCCCAAGGGTGGCTTAGTATTAGGTGTAAAAAACATCATAGGAGTATTGGAAAACCCGAGAGGAACTGAATATGTTGTTGCAGGCAGGATTGCCATTCCACATGGGCCTGGCATGCCAACACGTACGGGATGTAACCATCATTAATGTTTATGACCCCCCTCCCCCCACTTACAAGCGTCAACACGAGGGGATTCTAAAATTGTTGAAGTGTTAGTAAATAACTTGCCGGTTAGCACCACAATTTTGATTTGTGGGGACCTGAATTCCAGAATCCCCTCGGACTTGGAGAAGCAGGAAGGGGGGACAAATGTCGACACCTGTGATGAGTGACAGCTTGGTAAAGTGTTCTCGGTGAAAGATGAGTTAGGTGAGGCTACTGTACTCTGCTGGGTTCGTTATGGCTAATGGAGCATTTCCCTCCGACTCGCTCTCCAGGACACTTGTGTTGGGCATCATTGCAGTAGTATTATAGATTATATTTTCTGCTCTGGCCGTCCACACTTAGATAGAATTGTGAATACTAGCATGTCCACACTTAGATAGAATTGTGAATATTGGCATGGCCACGCTTAGATGGAATTGTGAATGTTGGCATGTCCAGACTTGGATAGAATTGTGAATACTAGCATCTAAGTCCACACTTGGATGGAGTTGTGAATGTTGGCCTGCGTCGAATCTGGATGGGACTTTGAATGCTGGCATGTTCGGACTTAGAATTGTGAATATTGGCATGTCCAGACTTGGATAGAATCTGTGAATATTAGCATCTAAGTCCACACTTGGATAGAATTGTGAACATTGGCCTGCGGACTTTGAATGTTAGCATGCCCGCACTCGGGTGAAACATGAATGTTAGCATGGCCACACTTAGATAGTATTGTGAATATTAGCATGTCCACACCTGGATAGAGTTGTGAATATTAGCCTGCGTCACATCTAGATAGGACTTTGAATATTAGCAGGTCCAGACTTAGATAGAATTGTGAATATTAGCATGTCCACACTTATAATCGTGATTACTAGCATGTCCAGACTTGGATAGAACTGTGAATGTTGGCATACTAAAGGTCAGGTAACCCACTAACCAATATAAGCTCAAACTCTCCATACTTATCTCACTCAAAAACTCACACAACCATCTCTCGCACAACAAGCCGCATGCACTTCACAACACTGCAACAACACATAAGCCTTAGCAACAGCACACGCGGACTGACACCGATCCAATACTCGCACCAAAGCTCAATATCTGGTGTATACCGAGCTGAGGCTGCCAACAGAACACCACTCCTCTTACTATCCTACTCCCTCTTCGCCTTACTAACCCATCCCACCTCATCATTTACAGATCCACCAGAGCGCCTGGGGACCAATTCCGTTGGTGACGGTGCGCGGTACAAATACCTTTAACATTTAAGAAGATGATCTGTTGCATACTAAAACTGTAAATATCCATATGGGATTGCTTTATAGCTGTGTGTATACTCTTTTATGGAAAACTTGTGCTGCAGAGGTGGTGCAGTCTTGCAGTGTGTCTTCACGTCCCCTGTCAGAACTAGTCTTTTTGCCCTTTTCATTTTTCCTATGGGCGGATTCTTGTAAAAAGCCTAACCAGACCGCGCGGCCGCCGCAGAGCTGCTGCAGAGGTGGTGCAGTCTCGCAGTCTGGCTGCAGAAAATGATGCACGAGGTAAGAGGAAGCCTCTCAAAGCCAACTATTCCCCTTCCTCTCCCCCGCTACATTCCCCACATACACCTTTTTCTGTGGAGGTTCCGGGGCTCACCGTCATGGGCCAGGTGGCGGGTGCGGGCGATGGACTGGTAGTTCAAGATTCGCAGGGAGAGGGAGTTGGGAGTAAGCTGGAGGCGGGGGAGGAGCAAATGGGAGTCCGCTCAACCAGCTGACAATGGAGGGTGATTGACAACAACGTAAGTCGGCGGCAGGAGTAAAGGAAAGTGACTTTTCCGGTGAAACAGCGTGGGGTGAAAAAACAAGTGCAATAAACCCTGTTTCTAACAAAGGAGCTCAACAGTGAGCAGAAATCGTGAACAATAATTCTCCATCAGGAAGGAAAGAAGAAAGTGCCACCAAGAGCGCAGCACTGTCAAATTCAGTTGAGCTAACACAGACCTCCAAATCGGCGCAAAAGTTCCAAGTAGAAGTACACCGAGTCATATCTATGAAGGAATTATCAAGTCCCCAGTATGAGACAGATGGCTCAAATGACTGATTTATCTGACTCAATTGAGGGCAGCATACTGGATGGACTCAACTGATGGCAGCATACTGGATGGGGCTGTGGACACCTCCAATGCGTTCTGTGATCAGTACGAAGGACAAAGGGAAAACTAACCAAGCAACAGCGATAATGCAAATCAGGGAAATCAAAGGGTGACCACAGGAAAAGTCATTGTAACTAAAGGAAAGCCACAAGAACAAATCAGCCAGATGAACCAGGACAACCTAGTGAAATGCAGTGTCTGAAAATTGGCAAGGCAAAAAGCAAAGGAAACTGCCCAACTAAGAGCATTACCGGTTAAAGATTCACCAACGAAGAAAAAAATCATATAAAAATGCAAAAACCCGGCTAAAACTAGAGAAAGCAAATAAACCAAGAAAAACATTTTCAGCCAAAAACTTTTGTATAAATGTTTTAGAGAATTTTTTCAGTAAAATAGGAAGAGAACTTCCACCGGGCCCAGGCGAATTGTCTGGTGCTGAGATTTTGGAAGGGATAGAACCAAGGTCATTAGAAAAGCAGTCTCGTCTGCCAAGGTTCCACGAAACTGCGCTGGTGCGGGTTTCTTCTACACCAATGAGATGGCATTTTGGTAAACCAAAGACGCCAGTAAGTTTACTATTAAGTGGAGTGTCATCAGGGGATGGTGCAGTAAGGACACTTATAGAGATAACGGGACCCAGCCTGTCAAAGGTACTTGCAACAACTCAAAACGTCACAGAGGAGAACTCCACAAAGGAGCCTACACAGAGAAACATGCAGCCACCTGATGGCACAAAACAGCGAAAAGTTGTCTTGGCTATGCAATTAGATACTCCTGAGACAAATAAACTCAAGAGCAAACCAGTAATTCAGACTGAAAGGACTGTGGAGTGCAAAACCAACAAACCATCGATCCCCTTATCATGTTCAGTGGCTGCACAACACATTTTGGAAACCACTCCCTTAAAATACCCAAAGCCACTGACTCTATCTCGTAACCAAAAGACCAATGATGCCCCACAGACACCTGGGAAAAACTCCATAAAAAAAACGAGACTTTTTGCTATCATTTCAGCGGTCACGATCGCCTTGGCCCCTTTTGGCAAGCTGTACGAGTCCCTTAATGAAACTCTCAAGGAACATACCTCAATGATGGCTCTTATGCACACAAAACTGATGCATCTAGAAGGGTACATACTTGCAACAAAGGCCTGAAAGTCCAATAAAAGAGACCAAGGAACCATGACAACACATCCTAAAGACTCTGACAACCTGAACCCCACTATTTCTGTCCCAATTTTTCAGTTTACGAAGAGCTCCATCACAACAGGTACTCAAACAGAAGAAAAGGAGAAAACTGTAGTACAAAAAAGAGTGGAGTTTGGATCAGAGAAAGGGGGCAAAACAGAGAAAAAAGCAAGTGACAAAGACCAACAAGGGTCTACCAACACACTGGAAGTGATCTGAGCTCGATCAACCACAAAGTCAAGCAGGGAAAGGAAGACTTACGGACGTATAAGAACGGAAAAGGATCCATGCTTAAAGTCACGTGACCCGTTCAACCAGATTACCCGATTTAGTAAAGAAGATCCATTCAATTTTGGGCTGAAGTCACTCAAGATTTCGCAAGAGACAACTTTCCTAGATCTTCCTACCTGTAGTAAGAAAAAGAGTGGCGCCAATATTTGACAAAAGGAAGATCGTAAAAGGGGCACATCGGTTGTGTGAAGCCAAAGAAGTAAACTATAATGAGAAAGGACAAACCATACCGGAACACCTGGATGAAGTAGGCAGTATCCTGAACCTTTTGGATGTGAGCCAATATACCATAGAATGTTCAGAATCCAAACTAGTGACACCTGCAACTCTCAAAAGAAAAGTATGCTTCACTGAAAGGACACCTCCACCGTCAGATCAACAACAGGAGAGGCTGCAAAATGAAGAGGTTTCACCAATCTTCATAACCATGCAGGAAAAATGTGAGAAACTACATCGGGACCAGAAGCTGGTAGAAACGGAGCTACGCTCCCGACAGATCAATAATAAAACACAATTGGGTCAGAACCAAACAGCGAGAGAGAATCTTCAGAAATGCAAAGAAGCACAGGACTTGACTAAGTGAATCAGAACAAATGAAAACTCAAAATATAACAAAAACGGTTTCGAAAGCGACAGTTCGTGAGACTGCAAACCACAATTGTCAGTCACTGCCACGAACATCAACTTGACATACAAGAGAGTCAGCACTGTTTACTCATAAAAGTCGAGCGACTCGAACTTTAAAACTAGAAAGAATCCTGGACAAGGGTGATGGTCTTATGCTGAACAGAAGGACCATATTGAATCTGTTTGGCCACATATTGAATTCAGGATCATTGCACACCGAGGCCTTAAAAATAATTGAATTTGCACAAAGAAGGCAAGCAGAAAGGGTCTATCTGCACACAACCTCGCCAACAACCAAAAGCATGTTACTTAATATTGCAGAAAAATTACAAAGGCTGGGGTATGACTTAAGAGAGTCCACTGTGGAAGAGAGAGGAATGGAGTTTCAGAGCAACCTAACAGAGATGAAAGATCGACAGGCAACTAAATCTAGTGGCCTCAAAACCCAATCAATCAGGAATGTTGTGACTCTGACAAATCAGGCAGCACGCTCACAACACTATAAACCAGCTTCTCAAACATGGAATGTTAAATCTACAAGAGAGGTAATTAGTGAGGGTACAGGACATTACAAGAGCAATTACAGAGAAAAGGATTGTTTCCTGATGGCAAAAAACAACGAAGAACTGTCGGAAGATGGGAGAGACCGGGACCGAGAACCACAGGGTCCCTCATTTAAACATCAATCCGTGGTCAACCAAGGAAAGTTGTATGAAGCATCCACACAAGAAAAGGGGTTGAGAAGAAGATTCTGGGAGGATAAGTCACAAGAAACCCTTAGAGATGCTTTGGTTGAGGAAAGAACATCGAATGGCCCAGCGCTTTCCCTTAAGATGACTTTCAAATCAGGTAGAGAACAAACTCATAAAAAGGAGGTGCAGGAATCATCTAAAAAAGAAGATTGGAGATGGATATCGAAGGCCCTTGTGAAATCTCGGCTGTCATAGCCACCTACGGTATCTCATCAGGAAACAAAGAAAAGATCACCCAGAATCAACCAAGGCCATACTAGATACCCAAGAGGGGGTGAACAGGGGTTTCCATGAATTCTATGAACAGTTTCATAGCGATGCAGGAGGGAGGAGGGGTTGCAGAGAGTGAGATAGTAGAAACACTAGAGGATATTGGTCTACCAAAATTAAGTGCAGAAGAGCGAGAGGACCTGGATCCCCCAATTACATTGGAAGAATTAGAAGCAGTGGTTGTGCAACTACCTACCAGCACAACCCCGGGTACTGATGGCCTCCCTAGTGAGTTCTACAAAATGTATAAGAAAGAAGTGCTCCCTCTGATGCTGGCAATGTTGAACAAAGCATTTGAAACAGGAAAATTGCCAGAATCCCTGAGAGGCAATTATTATCCCACTCCCCAAACCCAATAAGCCAAGCATGGACTGTGGGTCGTATAGACCGCTGTCGATGCTGAATCAAGACAGTAAGATTCTCACAGCGGTGTTGGCAAATAGAATGAGACGCGTCATAAACAAATTGATCCATCCTGATCAGACCGAATATGTCCCACACAGGAGCATATCCGACAACCTCAGATAGCTCCACCGGATCATAGAGCATACAGAAGGAGACTCGAGCGAGATTGCAATTATATCACTGGACGCAGTGAAGGCCTTTAAATCCGTCAAATGGCCTTGGCTGATGGCAGCCCTGAAAGACTATGGGATGGGGCCCGGGTATCTGAAGTGGGTGAAATTATTATACAGTTCACCGTTAGCCAGACTCAAGATGGGAGCGGTCATCTCGGAGAGGTGGCAACTCCGCAGGGGCACCAGACAGGGATGCCCTTGGTCCCTGATGCTGTACCTTCTAGCATTAGAACCCCATGTGATATACCGGAGACAACAATGTGAGGTGGTAGGGATCTACACAAAAGGGGGACCACACTTGATTTCATTATATGCAGATGATATGTTGTTGTTCTTGAGGTACCCTGAAGAAAATCTGCAATACATCCTGGAGGTAATTGAGCGATTTGCGTTGCTCTCTGGTATTGCAGTTAATCCTAAGAAATTGTGTATATTCCCCTTGGGAAGATATATAGGAGTCCTGAAGGAACAGCTACCGGTCTTGCAAATACCCTGGGAGACTAGCACTTTTAGATATTTGGGGATTGACATCTATCACAAGGTGGAATCGGAACATAAATACAACACTGAGAAAGCGGTTGCGAACATCGAGAATAGCATGAGGTTCTGGACTAAGCTCCCCTTGGCCATGATGGTAGTATTGCCCAGGCTATTACATTTTTTTGGGAACATACCATATGTGATACCCACGCGGTTTTTCACCAGACTCCATAGTATATGCAGGGGCGTCATCTGGCATGGAACTAGGAACAGAATAGCCCTGTGGAAATTACAAAACACGTACGACAAAGGGGGTATATAACTGCCTAACTTTGAGACCTATTACCTGGCAAGTCAACTACAATATATGGGTAAGTGGCTAACTGTAGACTTGATTTCAGAATCCAGATTGTTGAGATCAGAATGTGCCACGGTTCTTCTGTGAGAACTGATATGGCTGCCCAAACCTGAGCTAAAAGGGCGACCGAGGATGTTGAAACTGGGATGGGAAATGTGGCGAAAGGCTTGCCGGGCCATGGAAAACCTGACTCTGTGTTCTCCGCAAATGCCGTTAGTGGCATTGACCGGGGGAGAGGTGCAGCTGAGGAGGATGATTCGTAGGCATTGGGAACCTGTGGGAATTGCAACTATGGGAGATGTCTGGCAAGATGGAGTAATAAAGGGTTTGGAAGTGCTGGTAGAGGAAACGGGTTTACACACGGGGCAGTACATTACCTACACCAGATTGGTAAGGGGGGTTGAGAGAGACATGGTCTGAAATTGTGTTGGAAGACCAACCTGACACAGCCATTAACACAATATATGATGTCGCAGAGGGAGGGGATGGGGTTTCCCGAATCTATGAGCTACTGATGACCAGGGTGGGAAAGGAAGTATCCCAGTTAAGACAGGACTGGGAAGAGGACGCAGGGGAACCCATGAGTGACGGGTTATGGGTGCGGGTTCAAGGGTACCACAAAAAAGTGTCTAGGAATGTGAGTCTAAACAAATACAGCTGTATTTAACCCACAGGGCATACATGACCCCCCGGAAGATAGCTCGGTTCAAGAGCGCAGAATGACAAACGCGGGGAGGAAAACGCTGGGATGATGCATATGTTCTGGGCATGTCCAGAAATTAGAAGCAGAAACCCTGACGGCATGGTAACACCTAGTAGCTACACTGTTGGGGTCTGTTCACTGCTACCCAAGTGATTGTGAAACTTCTGAGGATTCGGATGGGGAAATGTCCTGGAAAAATTGGAAAGCTGAGCGTGAAGTGAAGTAAGCTTGAGTTGGGGGGAGGGTACAGGGATAGTAGTAGATGTTCAACAATGTATACATGATGTTAAAATATTATGATAGGTATTGTTGGATTTTTTAAATGTTGATTGTTTGTTGTAAAACCAATAAAAACATTTAAAAAAAAAAAGAATCAACCAAGGCCCAAGGAACAAAGTCATCAGGTTGGCGTCTTGGAATACATGGGGGTTTGCACATCTAACCTCAAGTGACGTAAACCTTGGTGCCTATGACTTAATTTGCCTCCAAGAGACATGGCTAGTAAAGAAACCTTGCTTGGACGGGTATGAACTATCTGTTGCCTTGCCATCAAGAGGGTGTAAAGGGCGCCCCATGGCTGGTCTACTAATTGCCCTAGGAGCAGGATCGGGAATGTCGGTAGAATTGGTTGTACATGCTGACACCTCATTCTTGGCAATCTTAGTAAATTGGCAAAACACTCCTTGGGTCATAGGGGAGGGGAGGAACAGTATTATGTTAATAATCAACTGCTATTGGAACCCGCAGTTGATGACAAACTCCTCCTTTACCAAAACGGCCATTGACATCTTGGACAATGCAATTATTGACAACACAGTAGACCACGTTCTAATATGCGGGGATCTTAAAGCCACGTGCATAAAAACAGAGGGGAATTCGAAACGACGAAACCCGGTGACACCTCAAGAATTAAGAGGAAACTTGTGGATGCCACTGTTGAGATCGAGAGACATGTTGATCCTGGAATGGATGAACGCCAAGTCTAAGACCATAACCCCGATTTGGGAAAGAGGGGCCCAATTGGCAAACCTGGATAATATGTTTGTCTCGAGGGAGTTATATCAAGTGATAACATTTGAGACTATCAAAACTTTAAATAGTGACCACAATCTATTAACAGCAGAGTGGTGTGCTGGAAGACCATTAACAAATAGTATCATAGAGGTCGAAGTTGAAGAAAACAACAGGGACACTTGTCTCAAAATCAAAGCCAGAGACATTCAATCGTTAACCTATGCTTACAATGAGTGGACAGACTGCAAGGGTAATAAGGTAGTCAACCTACACATGGATTACAGACCTCTATTAGACTGTTTCGCCACAGAAAAGAGGCGGTGGAATAAACCCAGAGTTGACTAAACATCACTGTTATGACCAACTGTTAGTCAATAAGCGAAGAGACCAACGCAGAATTTAAGAGCTGCAGCCAAATCGGGATGCGAGACCTTAAAAGAAAAAGTACGTATCGCGACTCAAACTTATAAATCCTGGATACGTAATCGGAGAAGAATCCTAGTGCAAAAGGACTTGGAGAACATGCTTAGGACTCTCTCAAAACGAAACTCCAAAGACTTCTGGGCATTAATTGGACCACTTGCAATCACAACGTTAGGATCACAACAAAATTACATTTGTGAAGCGAGATGAAAGGAGCACTTTTCCAAACTTTATGAAGAGTGAAACCCTAGTGCCTACCCAAACCCCTCTAAACTTAAGAGAGATTGGAGTCCGGAACCAGACATGGACGAAATACAAGAAAAAATAAAGAAACTGAATGTGTCGAGAGCTCCTGGTCCGGACGGGCTGTCTAACCAAATGCTCAAATCAAGTCCTGAGGAGTGGGCCATTTTCATTCATACAGTATTCAGAAAAGTGTTGCAACAGTGTCGAATCCCAGTATCTTGGAAGTCAGCAACGATAGTTCAGATTTTCAAAAAAGGGAACAAGGAAGATCCGGAGAACTATCAACCCATCTCGCTATTAGATGTTAAAGGGAAGATTTTTGTCACTTTTCTGTTAAAAAAACTGCAAAAATTGATAGTTGAATCTAATTGGTCAGACCGGTTTCAGACTGGTTTTGTTAGGAACGTTGGAACCCAAGCAAACATCATGTTGTTGAGCATCCTAAAGGCGAACGCTACCCAGAATAGCAAATGGCTATTTATAGCCTATGTTGACCTGGTACAAGCCTTTGACCGGGTCAACAGAAAGCGCCTGTGGCAAAAACTAGAGGCCAGAGACTGTCCATCAAACATCATGGACGCCCTGATCGACCTGCACTCCGAGACAAAAATCAAAGTGCATCTAATCCGGGCGGGCCTCCTAACATCTGAAATCCAAACTTACAGTGGAGTAAAACAGGGATGCCCGTTGGCGCCAGCTATCTATAACTTCTATATATCGGACATACCAGATTTCAAATCGTCATCAAGAACCTTTCCTCCGTCAATTGGTAAAGTCAAGGTGTCAAGATTACTTTATGCTGACGATACAATATTGATAGATCAAACAGAAATAGGCCTCCAAAGACAACTGGACAGACTACAAAGATACGGCGTACAAAACCACCTCAAAATCAATCAAGAAAAGACAAAGGACATGGTCTTACATAATGGAAAGAAACGTAGAAATACATTTTCATGGAATCTGCGATTGGCAAACATAGAGGGTGTGGACACATACAAATATCTGTGTGTGATGTTCAACAACAGCGCCAGCGAGAAACCTGCGCAAGACGCATTATTGTTAAAAGCCAAAACCTTGGCAACGCAGGCCAAGCTGATGGACAGGAAGTTTAGAAGATTCTCAAAAGCGGCTCTCATTCATTTTTACAGAGGAAAAGTAGTCCCAGCTTTTATATGCGGAGCTGAAGCCATGCCAAATCTTCCTCATAAAATGTGGCCCAAACTAGAAGGACTCTTTTGGCGAAAAACCTTAATTCTATCTAAATCGACACCTATAACACAAATACGAAGAGAAATTAGCCTCTCGTCCTTAGCCATACTAGTAGAATGGAACAGCCTGGCCTTGTTGAGAAAGATCTTGCTGCCTGAAGTCCACCCCATTTTTAAGGTACTGTCTGAGGAAGCAACGAAAAATTCAGATAACATGCTGACAAAATGGATAAGGGACCAGAAAACGATCCTGGAGGACCTTAGTTGTTCAAAATTTAACAGGAGTAAAAAAGAAGCTCCTAGAGAAAGACTGGATTGTCACGTTGGAGGGAGAGGCAGCTAGTAGACTATAAGAGACCTGCCCACGGGTGAAACAAAACGAATTCAACTGCGTAGCTACCTAACAAAATTCCCTGATAGAGCATACAGGGAGATGTTTATGAGAATGAGGCTCAATCAGATCGAGACCAATGAAATAAACGCAATTAGTGGAAAATCTGAAACAAATCTGTCAATTTGGCCAAAACTGCAATCCACCTGAAAAAACTCAAGCATCTATTAGCCACTTGCAAGAGGCTAAGGGAAATAAGAAGAAAGTGCTTACTTCCCTTAAAAGAAAACTACAGGACTCTTGAGGAAGACGACATCTGGAAAACCTTGATCAATGGGGAAAACACCACATGGGTCATAGCGGCGGTCTCAATGGTTTGAACCATCTTCCCATATTTGAAACAGTTTGTCTCAAATGAGGCGACAGAACCAACCATCACTGGTTGAAGCAAAGGACAATGTCTACATCTGTTCATTAATCACCGGCAGAATCAACTATGAAAGAGTGGGAGTGTAATGAATGGAGGATATAGGAGGCTCACATAGCTATTGAGCCTATACATTGTCAAGTTAAACTCATTTTAACTTTAATTGATTGCAATTGAACTTACTTGATCTAACTTCATTAGTCACTTATGGATCCATCCAAGCATTCCTTGCACTCATTTACCCTTTCACTCATCCATTCACTCATTCTTTCATTAATTTTATCTTCTTCATTCATTCATTCCTTCACTCATTCATGTTTTCATCTACTCACTCTTTCTACCTCTTCAATTGCTTTATTCACTTTTTCATCTGCGTCATTCACTTCTCTACATTACTCACATATGTTTTCATCCATTCATTTATTTATTGCTGCATTTTGTAAAAATTGTTAATTCAATTAAAAAATCAAATTGTTCTGTTGTAAACTACAATTGTTTCTGAACTCTAACAAGTTTTCAATAGCTATAGAATTTGTGGCCATTTGTTTTAAGCTATCAAAGTTTACTTTAATGTTGTTAGTCATTTAAAGTAACCCCTTTTAATCTTCATACAAGTCTTTCCCACTGAAGTATCATAGGCATAGGCCTTTGGGCACAGCAAGACAAATTCAGCAATGTGCTCTTTAGAGGATAGCTTGTTTGTGAAATCCCCAAGATAGTCATCTAAACGGGGCGTAGTCAACCCTTGGCAGCCACAAAAATCAGTCGTGATCATGATATAGACAATGGTACTGAAGTTTATCTATGACATCATAAAGTCCTAAGCGTGTATATGTGGTTGTGAAGCACCCTATGAATATGTTGACGTTGGACGTTTTTGGTCTTGCTTTAGAATACTTCCAACATACACACAGTCTCATAGTCTGGTATTGCAACTGCATACGTTGTAGGACAAATCATCCACAAACGTGTCTCGAATCTTGGGATCATTTATAATGGTGTTTTGCAAGTTACTTCTTTGAGCACATTTTCATCACAAAGAATTAAGTCACAGTTTGGCGAGCATACGCTTGGTGGGGTTCAATTGTATCTTTTCTGGCCTTAAAAGTACACCCTCTTTTCATAGTATTTTTAAATGTACAGAGCTTTCGTGATGTCATTAATACTGCAATCGGGAAACTCTGAGGCTTCTTGCTTTTCGCGAATGTGCAGTTTAATATTCACCAATCTTTACCAAAGAGATTTTCTCAAAATGCTAAATATCATCAACCTTCTTCATTTTGTAGCCTTTCTTTAGGGCTACCTGTCTATGACCTCACTGTTGTCTCTGGAGATGATGGACACTGGCCATTCCCATCTCAAGATGGCAGCCGCACCCGATGCTTCACACCTTACCAAGATGCCCCTGCATCATACTGCGTATGCCCACGCCAAGACAGTCGCTGATGCCGCTGACCGAGAGGAGCCCGCTGTCACACTCACCTGTGTCTATGCAGGAGCGATGGGTAAGCCTCCTTTGACATGAGATTTCACTTCCCCTGTTTCGCCAGGAGGAACATCTGTCAAATACAAGATGTACACTCAGACCAGAATTCACCTGTTTTCCCCTGGGCCGTTCCCTTCTTTCTCTTTGTGCTGTGATGTCCCTTAAGGGCTTACCTTGAGTTTTAGTAAGGAGTGCACTCCATCCTTCACTTGCAGGGGCACGATTCACTCGTAGAGGCGGTGCCAATATCTGTTGGCTGAGTTCTGATGCCACATGCTGTTATGTGCCTTCACAACGAGGCAGAGTGTCCAATGTGCCAGTTTCTTCTCTAGCTAAATAGTCCTTCCACAAAGTGAAGGTTGCGCGGTGGATGTTGAGGGTCTGAAATTGTCCCTATTGTCCTTATTTGCCAAGGTATGTTTTGGGTGAGTAGCAGTGCGTGTAGAAGTCAGCCGCTGGTAGGTATGCGCAGCGTCACTGGTTTGAGCGCACCTGGTAATGGCTCTCCTTTCCCTTGCAGGAATGGTTTATGGAGTGCTAGCGCCTCGAGACTGGGTTCAGCGCTTCTGAAGAATTGGTGGTCTGGTAAGTAGAAACTGTGGTGAGTATGCACAGCGTTATTGGAGAGTGCGCCGTGAATAATGTCTCCAGGTTATTGGAGCGAGCGCAATGAATAATGTCTCTTCTTTCTTTTGCAGGGCTTGGAGCGATCGGACCACTGACCTGCATTCCAGCATAGTGTTACGCTCACCTGGCTCCCACAGGGGCGTCGGTCGGACCTGGACAGTTGTGGTCTCCACCCATGTGATGTGTAGTGCAGCGATGACTGACTGGATCTGCCCTCCTAATCTTGTCTGCTTAGCCCGTAGAAATATTCCCCTGCAAGTGGAGAGATGGATTTAGCCACTTGTGGATTCAAGTGATGGGACCCCCACGGTCCTCCCCAACTAATCGCCTCCGAAATGCCCTCACAGCAATCTCACCTTATATTCTTGAAAGATGAGCTCTCCATCCTGTGTGGATTTGCAGGGGCGCGTCGATTCCAGTTATTTCACTGGTTTGAAGGCTCGGGAGAGTTCCGGAGAGTATTGACTCTGAGGTTCCTGGTGAGGACCAGTAAGTATTAAGTTCATAGAGTTCAATATGACCGATGTTCACTCTTGTTCCCCCCTTCCTTTCTTGTCTTGCAGCTGGCTCGTGAAAAGATGCTCTTGTGGCAGCTGGTGGCGCTCAGGTAAGAGTCTGTATTACCCGGCGCTGTCCGGTAAATGTTGCACGAGGAAAACGTGTTGTTTTGTCTCTCTTTACAGATGCAGCACGTGAAAATATGGAGAGTCACAAAAGGAGGCCTCTGGTGGTAAATCAGGTAAGTCTATGGTGGTAAGAATTATATTTGTTGGTTCCCTTGGCTCACCTTGTGGTTTTCTTTTGTCTCCTAGGTACCGAAGTTCGGCGAAGAAATGATGGAGGCAGCGCCGACCCCGAAGGATGCTGTGAAGACTGGTGAGTATGGCGCGGCGCTGCAGCTGGAGGTGCGGCGCGTGCAGAAATGGTGTTCTTTACAGGTCCGGAGACCAGATGGATCCAGAATCAGGTGTGGAATAAAAATAATTTTGTTTTCTAACCTTGTCCCTTTCTTTCCTCTTTTTTTTGGAGCTCCGGATTCGAGGCGGGCGTTGCAGAAGACTGGATGCAGGCTGCAGGCACGGTAAGTGTTACGCTGCTGGATGCAGAATAACGCGAAGCGTGTGTTGCTGGTCGGGTGTGGTTTAAATAGCCTCAAAAGTAGTCCCAGGTAAGAAGTCCCTAGAACCACACCCAAGTAAAAAATAGTCCCTGTAGAAAAATAGTCCCTTTCAGGCTTCATGTTGGATTGGAGTCATTTGCAGCATGGTCTGCCTGAGGTAAGTAATGACTATGAGCCTGGCGCCTTAGGCGCCAGGACTGATTCCTACTATGAGCCTGGCGCCAGGACTGAACCCAGATAGCCCCTAGCCGGGTCTGCTGAGGTTTTACTAAATGTCTAGATGCCTGATCCCGGGGCTGATGGGCTTGGTCCGGATGCCTGGAGGTAGGCATCATGACACGTAGCGAGAAGATTCGGTGAGTATGCGCAGCGTTCTGGAAGTGCGCGTGCTAACAAAGTTCTTCTTTGTGCTTACAGGTGCCGGTGTAGGATTCTCCTCTTGACCGGAGAACGCTGCGGCGTGGAGAAAGCATGAGGGTAGAACCGGAGCAGGTAAGCAGAAGCAGGATGATCTGGAGCAGGTAAGCAGAAGCGGGATGATCCGGAGAAGGTAAGCTGAAGCAGGGTGTGATCTGAAGCACGGTGAGTGTGTTGCTGATGCAGCTCACAGTAAGCAACATGAAGCACTGGAAGGATCTTGAGTGTGGCTGATATAGCAGCCACACCCAAACACTAGAGAGCTCATGAATTGTCATGCACTTCCTGTTTGGCAACAGGAAGTGGTAACCAGGACGTAACTACAAACACCAGGAAGGAATGAAAATAAGGTATCTGCTATGGGCTTTTTGTGTGCCTATGCCAGACCTGCCAAGCCTCCACCCAACTTGCCCCAACTACCTGCCTGGTACCCATGACAGTCTTCCCCCTCAAGACCCCTCCCAATGGTGTGTGTATGGTTTTTGGTTTATCCGGATAGTCCCGATGGAATTTCCGCACCAATAGAGAGGCATGCACGTGTATTCTGGGTTCCCATGATCTTTCCTGGGGTCTGTACCCCCTCCAATCAATTAAGTAATACAGGGTCTTTCATACTAGTTAAGAATCTAATATGTTCTTTACCTCATATTCTGGCGCTCCTTCCCCCACTTGTATGGGTGCGGGAGGTGTGGAAGCTCGAGTTCCTGGGTGTGCTGGTTTTAATAGTGACACATGAAATATGGGATGTATACGCATGTGTTGAGGTAACGCCAGTCTCATGGCTGCTGGATTAATCACTGCCTCAATAGTATATGGGCCAATGTATCTAGGCTGAATTATTTTGGGGCCTTTTAAAGCAATGTGTCTAGTTGCCAGTCAGACCAAATCTCCCACTTGATAATCTGGGGCTTTTCGTCGATGGCGGTCAGCGTTCCTTTTGTGTTTCTTTGGCTTGCTATAGGTTCTTACTGGCCTCCCTGGCTGCTTTCATGATGCTGGCATGCAGGTTCTTTACTGCGGGCATCTTAATGTTCTCTGGTGGGTCGTAGACAGATGCTCTGGGGTTTCGACCATATATAGTGAAGAAAGGTGTTGCTTGGGTTGATGGGTGTGTTGAACTGTTGTAGGCATACTCTGCCATCCATAGTATTTATGTCCAGCTTTGGCTTGTTTGGTGTAATAGACCGTGCAAATACTGTTCCATGGTCTGGTTTGTGCGCTCGGTTTGGCCGTCCGTTTGAGAATGGTGACTAGTAGACAGACGGATTTCTACTCTTGCCAAGGCACAACATTTCTTCCAAAAACGAGATACAAATTGGCTGCCCCTGTGATTACGGTGGGGAATCCGTGTAACTTGACGATCCGGTCTAGAAAAACCTGCACCAAAGTCTAAGCAGAGGGAATACCTTTCAGAGTTATGAAATGGGCCATCTTGGAGAAGAGGTCAACTACTACGAGGATGGTATTATAACCTGAGCTAGGAGGTAAGTCAGTGACAAAGTCCATTGAGACTGTGTGTCAGTGTGCTGGTGGAATGGTGATTGGCTGAAGGAGGCCGGCTGGTTTTTGCCTGGATGTCTTGTGTTGTGCGCACACACCTCATAAGTACCTATGTAGGTAGCAATATCCTCACACCAAGTTGGCCACCAATAAGGTTTGCTTACTTTCTTCATGGTTTTGGATATACCTGGATGGGCTTCTAATAGCAAGTCGTGATAGTCCGATATAATTGTTTGTTGCAGATCTTTAATTGGAACGTAGAGACGTATTTGGTAATATGGTAGTTTGTCTTGAATGGTGAACTGATCTCCCTTCGAGTCCCAAGCCTGTAGGTCTTTTTCAGACATATTTTATTTTATTGTTTCCTGCAGTGTGTTTAACTGAGATGGGCTCATGCAGAAGCTGAGTATTTTATGGCTGGATATGATCTCCACCAGATTAGGGGCATTGTAAACTTCCTCTCCTGTGCGAATGCGGGATAACGCATCCGCTTTCCCGTTCTTAACTCCGGGACGGTAGGTGATCACAAAGTCGTATTCCATTAAGGATAGGGCCCAACTGAGTTGTCTTAAAGACTGAGCTTTTGCTGAGCGTAAGTATTGCAAGTTCCGATGATCTGTTATTATTGTGATGGTGTGTTTTGCTCCCAGCAAGTAATATCAACATTCGCACAGTGCGCTCTTGGTTGCTAGGAGTTCTTTCTCAGAAATTGCATAGTTTAATTCTGCTGGGGAGAATTTTCTTGACCAAAAGGCAATGGGATGAAGGCATCAGGTTTTGGGATTTTGTTGAGACAATACAGCCCCCATGGCAATGCTTGAAGCGTCCGTTTCTACAATGTACAGTAAATCAGGCTGTGTGTGTTGCAGTATTGGGGCTGAGGTACATTTTTCTTTGAGGGCTCGGAAGGCTTCTTCCGCCGCTGTTGTCCATTCGAACTTTCGATGTTTGCGCAGCAAGGACGTTATTGGGTGTACAATATGTGAGAGCCCTGGTATGAACCGTCGGTAGAAATTCGCAAAACCTAGGAAACTCTGCCCTCCCTTTACAGACGTGGGTGAGGACCAGGTGAGGATTGCCTCCACTTTTCTATTGTTCATCTTGATTCCCTGCAGGGTCAGTCCGTATCCCAGAAACTCCACCTCGGTGACGTGGAAAGAACATTTTTCAAGTTTTGCGTACAGTTGGTTTTCACGCAGCTTGCGAAGTACTGCTCGCACATGGGTTACGTGTTCTTGGGGGGTGGTGGAGTAAATCAGAATGTCATCGATGTAGACGACTGCGCAGACATCGAGGAGTTCCCGTAACACATCATTCATAAAATGCCGGAACGCAGCCGGGGTGTTGCAAAGCCCAAAGGGCATGACCTGGTATTCGTACAAGCCAAAGCGGGTACAGAATGCAGTCTTCCACTCGTCCCCTTTCTTCATGCATACCAGGTGCTATGCGCCACATAAGTCTAACTTTGTGAAGATCTTCGCTTGTCTCACCTGGTCTGAGTACTGGTATCAGAGGTAATGGGTACTTTATTTTTTATGGTGACTTGATTTAGGGCCCAGTAATCAATACACGTTCTTAAATCCCCCTCTTTCTTCGGTACAAAGAAAAGTACGGAGGCGGCTGGTGACTTAGATGGCCTAATGAAACTGTTGGCCAGGTATTGGTCCAAGTAGGTCCGTAGATGAGTGTTTTCTTCCTCTGTTAATGCATAAATACAGCTGCACGGTACTTGTGACCCTGGTAGCAGATCGATCTGGCAGTCATAAACTCGATGTGGTGGTAGCGTATTAGCTTGCTCCTTCGCAAATACATCCTGGAACTCCTGGTATTCCACTGACAAGGTTCCCACCAACCCTAAACCTGCTATCCTTTCCTGAGAAGCTAACAATGGGCCTCATTGGATCCCTTTGTTGTCGTAGCAAGAGGTGCATTCCATGGAAAAGAGTAGGATTCGAGTTCGCCAGTCTATCTTTGGATTGTGCGTCTCTAGCCACGGTATCCCAAGAATCAGCTGGAATTGGGGCGCAGCGATCAGGTCGAATCTTATACTTTCCCTATGGCCATCTTGGCAGATTAAGGTGAGAGTGGAAGTACACTGTGTTACTGGTCCCGAAAGGAGTTGCGTGTCATCCACATCTGTCACACTTTCTACGGTGTCCTTACTGTGGAATGCCAATCCCAGGTTTTTTTTGGTGTTTATATCCAAGTAGTTTCCAATAGCCCCACTGTCTATGAAAGTCTTGAGGGCATGTATTCGGGTGGGCTGAGAAGGATCTACCAGAACCACAGGAATACTGAAATGTGAGATCTGAGTGCTCCGTTCCTGGCTCGACAGACCGATCTCTACATCTGCCAGGCATTGGAGTTTTCCGCTTCAGTGTCTTCCCTTGTGTTATCTAGTACCCCCATTGTCTTCCGTGGAGGTTTAACTGTGCAGTTCCGGAGGAAGTGACCCGATTGGCCGCTATACAAGCAAAGCTTTTCCTGACGCCTCCGTTCTCTCTCTGCTTTGGTGAGTGGTCCCCTGAGGACACCCAATTGCATGGGCTCTGAGTGTGTTTCAGAGGCCTGGCGATTGGACGCTTCTTTTGGTTGGACATACACTGGTCTATGTTCTGATCTGGTTCGATCGGCCTTGCGATCCTGTAACCGGTGGTCAAGTTGCATCATTAAATCAATGTATTCACTAAAATCTTCGGGAGGAATAACTACTTGTGCCAGGACATCTTTTAATTCTCCTCTCAGACCTCGATACAACAATGTGATACTTTTTTCTTCTGGCCAACCTGATTCGGCTATTAGACGATTGAATGTGGAGATATATGAAAGAAGATCCTGACCACCCTGTCGCAGAGAGAGCAACTCATCATCCAAGGCTGACCTCGAGTCCGATGGGCAAACCGTTTTTCCAGTTCACGCTGAAAACCTGGGTAATTCCTCAGTAAAGGGTTGTCCCTAAGCACTAACGGGACAGACCAGTGTGCCGCGTGCCCTCCTAGATAGGAGAGGACGAAGGCTACTTTAGCTTGGTCGTTCTGAAAGGAATCTGGTTTGCATATGAAGTGTAGGCGGCATTGATTCATGAACGCTCCAAATTTCTTGGGATCCCCAGAGAAGCGTTCCAGGGGTGCTAAAGGGATATTGACTGGAAGTAATTCCTGGACGGGTGTGACTACTGGTGCCACAATTGGCTGCCCCTGCGGGGCTCCACCTGGTAGGGGTGCCAGACCAGCTTGGGTCTGTAAGAGCCGTCTTGCCAAGTCATCTTTTTTATCCCTGTTGACTACCAGTTCGCGCCTTAACCCTTTAAGTGCCATGGGTATTTCCCCCCAGTGCCAGGGCCTTTTTTGGTGATTTCGATATGTGGCCATTCAATGCCTTGTAACTTTTTTGTTACATGAGATATCTCGGCCAAATTTGGCTCCTTTTTTTCCCACATGTAGGCGGTCGTTACGCCACCCAGGAATCCTAGGTTACTGTAGGGGGGTGAGAGAAAATAAGCAAAAAGGGGGAAAATTGTGGGTTTTTTCAAAAATGCCAATAAAATGATGTTCAAAGAAGCCTGTGTTTTTTTCCTTGTAAGAGCTAGGAACAAATGGTTTGCTGTGCTGAATTCCCCTATTTCCTGGCAATCAAGAACAGGTTGAGTAGAAATGACAACAAATTATTTTGATGTGGTTATCAACTGTTTTGTGAGAGGTAGGAGATTTTGGCCATTTTTGTCAATTGGACATGCATGGACGGAATGGAAGAAAAGGGTAAGAAAGCCGAATTGGAGGTCAGAAAGGCATATATTTCTGAAAAGCAGATGAAATTCCAAGTTTGTGAAGGGGTAATTTGCGTAGGTCAGGCAAACACTAGGCAGGGAAAAATGCCATAGATTGGGGGAAAAGCGGGAAAATGACCGAAAAAAAAGGTATGTGTTGGACATGGTTGGCTTGGTACAACAATGGCTTCTATGAATTTTGAGAAAAGCAATGCTCCACTACATTCCCCCGACTCTTGCAGTTAGGAAAGCACACATTATTTGTAGTGTTTTTACAAAACAAGCAATACCACAAGCCAAACACTGAGCCATGGTACACAGGAGTTTTACGCTCACGGCCTGAACAGGCGCACTTTGCATGTCTAAATCGGGAAAACCAATGTGGTGAGGAACGGCAAGCACACTTTTTTTGAAAGAGCACAGGCAGACCTTTTCAAGGGTAGGTGACGTGTGCAGGTTACAAAAGTGTATGGTGCCTAAAGCAGCGACTAAATGTAGGTGACATTTGGGAAATGAAAGGGTTGTGTGACAAAGGGCACCAGCAAATGGGTCAAAACGTTATGAAAACCACACAAAAATGTTATACCTTCCCGCATTCTCACAGGTGTGCCGATGAAAACGGTACCTCACATGTGTGGGTGCACCTACCTGGGCACCAAGGGGAAAGCCTAAACATAAATAACCCCAAGTCTGTTTTCACACCTAAATTTCACACTTTCTCCAGACAAGCGCAACATACAGATATGGGCCTTGGGTGTCCAAGCCATCAAGGAAAACAGAGAACCCCATGCATTTCCAAAAAGAGGACACCCGTGGGAATCCGCAGAGGTTGATTTGTGCAAATCGGCCCAGAATTTATTACCCAGACACCCCCGCAAAGTCCGAAATGTGGGGGAAAAACACATTTTTCACACATTTCACTCGGCTCACCCATCGAAACACGCCGCCAACAACACATGGCCTACCATCCGTATTCCCACAGGTGTCCCGATCAAAACGGTACCTCACATGTGTGGGTGCACCTACCTGGGCGCCAAGGGGAAAGCCTAAAACACAGGTAACCCCAAGTCTGTTTCGACACCTGAATTTTACACTTTCTCCAGACAAGCGCAACATACAGATATGGGCCTCGGGTGTCCAAGCCACTAAGGAAAACAGGGAACCCCATGCATTTCTGAAAAGAGGACACCCGTGGGAATCCGCAGAGGTATGATTTGTGCAAATCGGCCCAGAATTTATTACCCAGACACCCCTGCAAAGTCCGAAATGTGGGGGAAAAAATGCATTTTCCGCACATTTCACTTGGCTCACCCATCGAAACAAGCCGCCAAGAATACATGGCCTACCGTCCCGCGTTCCCACAGGTGTCCCGATCAAAACGGTACCTCACATGTGTGGGTGCACCTACCTGGGTGCCAAGGGGAAAGCCTAAAACACAGGTAACTCCAAGTCTGTTTCGACACCTGAATTTGACACTTTCTCCAGACAAGCGCAACATACAGATATGGGCCTCGGGTGTCCAAGCCACCAAGGAAAACGGGGAACCCCATGCATTTCTGAAAAGAGGACACCCGTGGGAGTCCGCAGAGATCTGCCTTGTGCAAATTGGTCCAGTTTTTATTAGCCACAGTGTGATATTTGGTGGGGAAAAAACACAACGTTTACTTTGTCTGGGGTTCTGGGTAATAAATCATGGGCCGCTTCATGCAAGTCAGACCTCTGTGTCCTCTTTTGGGAAATGTATGGGGTTCCCTGTTTTCTTTGCTGGCTTCGACACCCTAGGCCCAAATCGGTAGGTTGCCCACATGAACAAATTGTGCTGTGGCGAAAGGCTTGGGGTTACCAGCAGGTTACCCTTTTCCTTTTGCACCCCCGATAGGTGCACCCACACATGTGAGGTACCTTTTTCATCGGGACACCTGTGAGAACGCGAGAAGGTATGACATCTGTTGATGGCGACGTGTTTCGGTGAGTGGAAACAGGGAAATGTCTCTGAAATTGGCTGGAAATTAAGACAATTCTCCAGCATTGGATCTTTCATGGATTCACATGCTTAGAATATTCCCCGTCGTCAGACTGGGACCCCTCGGTACACATATATAGCCTTTTTCAAAGGAAACTTTCGACACTTTTGTGTCCTATCTATGTCCTTCTAGGACCCGCCTACGCATGCTCCGCAGGCCGTGCTAGTATAAGAGGCCCGCCCCCGCGGCTCCACTTCAGATTTCAACCGTCTCCAAAGTAGTGGGATCTCCTCGTGTTGTCCTACTGTTTTGTACTAGGTTGCGTCATTGGATTTTGAGTAATAATGTCCTCTGTGTCAGGTAAAGCGCTGTTCCGTCCATGCGCGACATGCGGCTTAAAAAAGGTTTACGAGGCGGACGGACATATGGACTGCATATATTGCCTCCACCCTCACCATTCGGCGGATACCTGTGACATATGCAAGGGGTTTTCTCAAAAAACCCTCAAAGACCGGAACCGACGCCTGGTGGCATGGCTGAATGATGGAGCGGGGGCATACCCCCCCTCGGAGGTGGGCACAACAAAGTCGGCGAAAACATCGCGCTGAGCGGCCTCGTCGGAACCGCCGGCGAAGAAATCTAGACCGTCAGAAAAAGAGTCGTCTGGAAGTCACTCCACTAGAGACTCCTCGGCAAAGAAATCATCCTCATCAAAAAAGCATGAGAAGGAAAGGAAATCCTCCTCTGGCGATCATCACAGATCGACCACGAGTCGAGAGTCGAGTAAAAGCGGGCACAGTGTGGAGAAGGCGGGACCGCCAAAACCACCTGCTAAGTCTTCGTCGTCGACGACGGTCCAGTCATCGACCGCCTCCCTACCACTTGCACAGGGGGCATCCACCGTCCCGTCGACTAGGGCGTCGTCGACGGGGATCCTACAGGAGGCCTGGAGGCCTGAAGTCTTTGACCCGACCCCCCCGGAGCCTTTGCTACAAGAACAAGCTATGTTGCTGTCCTCGGAGGACGAGAACGAGAGAGTTGCTGGCCCAGCAGACCTAGGGCTACGAGCGGCTGACAAGTCGTCGACGAGGGCCTCCGTTACACCGGTATCTGCCCCTCTCCTCAATCCTCAATCGGTTTTGTCGTTGGATATTCTGTCCACGCTTCAGTCCTTGTTGCAGTCGTTGGACCAGCGACTACCCCAGGCAAGCCTGCCACAGTCACTCGTCAACGAGCCGGGCCCGTCCTGTCAACCGACGCACCCACGCACGCCAATCTCAACACTGGCACAGGAGGAAGGTGAGCTGCCAGATTCGGAGTCCGACAGGGGGGCCATGTCGGATATCTCATTATCCCCCTCCAGGGATCCTACCTGGGAGTCAGAGGCGGAGTTGGAAAACCCCAGAAGCACAGCTCACCCGTCCCCTCCGGACGACATCGCGTCATTCCATTCTATGATGGAGAAGGCATGCAAAGAATTTGGTCTGTCCCAAGAAGAACAGAAAAAGGATTGTTTTTTGTTCGACCACATGGGCAAGAGAAGGAGGTCGGTGTTCTCGATACCAATACTGGACCATGTATGGAAAGAGGGGTTGCAGACAATGAGACACCCATTCTCAGAACCAGCAGTGAAAGGACGCCTAGAAAAAAAGTTTAAGGCTCCAGAGTCTACCCCCAAGTGTTTATCCTCCCAACCAACACCGGACTCGGTGGTGTCGGTGGCAGCAGCGAGGAAGGCAAAGGCACAGCACAAGTGCACGACTCCTCCTGAGAACGAGGCGAGACGCCAAGATGCCTTTGGCAAGAAAGTGCTCTCCGTGGGAGCGACCACAGTAAAGGCCGCAAACTCTCTGGCAATTGTGGCCAGATACGATAGGGAGATGTGGCACAGATTAGCTCCGCTGCTTGATCATCTTCCAGAAGAACAGAGGAAGGCGGCGATGCTACTGGTCCGAGAGGGTGAGGAAGCCTCAAATCACGCAATAAACATCGCGGTGGATCTCGCTGAGTCAGGCTTCAAGCAAGTCAACAATGGGGTGGTATTGCGTCGACAGTCATGGCTTAAGTGTACCTACTTCAGGCCAGAGGTGCAATACAAGGTCTTAGATATGCCCTTTGAGGGAGACCTTCTTTTCGGCGAGAAGGTGGACGAGGCCCTAAAAGGGATGAAAGAAGATTCGGACACGGCACGTTCATTGGGTGCCCTCCAGAGTGGCAGAAGTTACAAGTCTTTTCGTCCCTTTAGAGGGGCTTCAGGTAATTCGAGATTCTCTTCTGGAGACAGATCCTTTGCCAGATCGGTTTACCCCTCCCAGGGATACCGACGTGCCTCACAATCGGCTAACCGTCGACGAAACTTCCAGTCTTCCAGAAAACGACCATCATACCCATCGTCGTCAAGAGACAAGCAAAATAAAGATCAGCAGTGATATACCACGCACCGTTCTGGGGGGAAGAGTCTCAGCATATGTCGACGAATGGGAAAGGATAACGACGGACCAATGGGTGTTATACACCATAAGAAACGGACACTCTCTGCAATTCAAACACAACCCTCCGCAAATTCCACCTGCGTTCACCGCTCAGTCCCATATGAAGGTACTGCAACAAGAGGTTACACTCATGTTAGCGAAGGGCGTGATAGAATTAGTTCCAACATCACAGAGAGGTCAAGGAGTCTACTCAAGATACTTCGTCCTAAAAAAGCCGAACGGCAAATGGCGTCCCATTCTAGACTTACGCGATCTCAACAAGTCCTTAAAGAGCCTAAAATTCAAGATGCTCACTCTGCAGGAAGTGATCCGCGCAGTTCAAAAGGGAGATTTCGTGGCGTCCCTGGATTTACAGGACGCGTATTTCCATATTCCAATGTGTCGGAAACACAGGAAATTCCTACGTTTTGTAATGGGGCGAACTCGCTACCAATTCACGGTTCTTCCTTTCGGGCTCAAGACCTCCCCCAGAACGTTCACAAAATGCCTGGCTCCAGTGGCTGCCTGGCTAAGGAAGCAAAGCCACCATGTATACCCATACCTCGACGACTGGCTGGTAAGGGGATCCTCCCCAGCGTCGACCAACACAAGTCTGCAAGCCACCAGGCAGCTTCTACAACGACTAGGATTCGCCATAAACTTCGAGAAATCCTCTCTGCGGCCATCGAGAGCGCTGGTATTCTTGGGGGCACAGATCGAGACTCAGTTAGGGCTGGTGAAACCTTCCCTCAACAGGACCTCAAGACTCATTCAACAAGCGGCCCGGCTACGGCGGAACACCAGGATCTCAGTGAGAAAGTATGTTTCGGTCCTGGGGGCCATGGCATCCTGCATCCATCTGGTGAGAAACTGTCGACTATTCATGAGGCCAGTCCAAGAATTCCTCGCGGACCGATCGACACAGGCTCAGGGATCGTGGTCGGACAGGATAACCGTCGACGACGACAAGCTACGTCGGACCCTCCAGTGGTGGCAGAGTTCCCACAATCTGAGCAACGGTGTGCCCCTACAGGGGCCGGAGTTTCAGAGCACCATAGTTACGGATGCGTCCCTAACCAGATGGGGAGCGCACATGGGTGCTCTCCAAACGCAAGGTCGCTGGTCTCCAACGCAGTCACTCCTACACATAAACGTACTGGAACTCAGAGCGGTACGATGGGCTTTGAAGGCGTTCCTACCACACATCAAGAGTTCGCGAGTGCGAATACTGACCGACAATACAACAGCCATGTTTTATCTGAGGAAACAAGGAGGGACACGATCGAGGACTCTTTCCATTGAAGCCCAGAAAACATGGCATTGGGCATCGAAACACGAAATTTCCCTCGTGGCTCATCACCTTCCAGGAGTGAGGAACGGCCAAGCCGACTCCCTCAGCAGTAGCATGGCCCAGATACACGAGTGGGAAGTGGACACAGGTCACTTGAGGAAAGTGTTCGAAAAATGGGGTCACCCCCCTCTGGACGCCTTCGCGACCAAAGACAACAAGAAATGCGAGCAATTTGCAAGCAGATGGCCCCAAGAGGGATCGGTGGGGGAGGCGTTCTCCTTCCCATGGACGGACATGTTCCTCTATGCTTTCCCCCCCGTTTCCCCTCATACGGAAAACAATACAGTGGATACACAGATACAATTGCCGGGTGATTCTAGTGACACCATACTGGCCGAGGCAACCGTGGTTCTCAGACCTCCTCCATCTATCGCTGGAACATCCCATAGCGTTTCCGAAAGTCCCGTACCTTCTATCCCGGGACAGAGGCACGGTGTGGCATCACGACCCGGACAGTCTCAACCTTACGTCCTGGCTCCTGACTTCTCGGAGTTCGGCGCCTTAGACATTTCAGAGGATTGCCAAAAAATTCTACAAGCGGCTAGAGCCCCTTCTACTAACAAATCTTACTCCTATAAGTGGCAGAGATTCTGTGAATGGTGTAGAGGACAACGGGGCCTACAACCATTGTTGGTGACGCTGGAACAAGTTCTACCTTACCTGCTCCTCTTGGCAGAAAAGGGATTGTCCCCCTCGTCGATAAAGGTACACCTGGCAGCCATCTCGAGGTTCACAAAGAAGAGGCAGTCGTCTCCTCTATTCAGTGACAGACTGGTAAAACACTTCATGCAGGGTTTATTTCGAGCCTTTCCCCCGGTGAAATGTTTTGCCCCGACGTGGAGCCTCAACACAGTGTTGGCAGGCTTGATGAAACCGCCTTTCGAGCCTATGGCCACGTCCGACATAAAATTCATTTCGTGGAAGTTGGCATTCCTGATAGCTATCACATCAGCCAGACGTATCTCGGAACTACAAGCGCTGGTCGTGGACCCGCCCTACCTAAGATTCTTTAAGGACAAGGTAGTCCTGGCAACTAACCCTATGTTCGTCCCGAAGGTTCCGACGGTATACCACAAACGCTCATCCGTGGTTCTGCCTACTTTCTTCGCCACTCCATCATCGGCAGCAGAAAAAACTCTTCATACCCTGGACGTTAAGAGGGCCCTGAAATTTTACCTACATCGTACACAAGACATCAAGGCTACTCGGCAACTGTTCGTCGCATATGGTCCGTCGACGAGAAGACAAGCAATCTCTAAACAGGGACTGGCTAGATGGGTCTCGTCGACGATTGCTTTTTGACACTCTAAGGCCGGAAGGCCACTGCAAGGACATCCTAGAGCTCATTCTACAAGGTCGATGTCCTCCTCAACAGCGTTATGGGCTGGGATTCCGCTGACGGACATATGCCAAGCGGCGGCATGGTCAGTGCCCCACATGTTTACCCGCCACTACTGCCTTGCCAGGCAGCATGCAGACGAGGTGCAGATGGGAAGAGCTGTCCTGCGCCATTTGTTCTAGTAAGGTAAGCTCTTCCCTGTGGGGATTCGGTTATCTACCCTCTTAAGGGCGATATACTTTATGTGGGCAATGTTATATGACTTAACTTATCCCTACGGGAGATATGCATTGTGTAGTAGGGTGAGGATATATATTGTTACATTACATTCTCACCGCCGTCTCAAGCGTTACTGCTATACAATCTATTCTAAGCATGTGAATCCATGAAAGATCCAATGCTGGAGAAGGGAATAGTTTCTTACCTGTAACTCCATTTCTCCAGCATTGGTATCTTTCATGGATTCACATGCGCCCGCCAACCTCCCCGTATGTAATGTATGTGATAAATTTAACCCTTCCTACTTTGGAGGGGCCGAAATCTGAAGGGGAGCCGCGGGGGCGGGCCTCTTATACTAGCACGGCCTGCGGAGCATACGTAGGCGGGTCCTAGAAGGACGTAGATAGGACACAAAAGTGTCGAAAGTTTCCTTTGAAAAAGGCTATATATGTGTACCGAGGGGTCCCAGTCTGACGACAGGGAATATTCTAAGCATGTGAAACCATGAAAGATACCAATGCTGGAGAAATGGAGTTACAGGTAAGAAACTATTCCCTTCTCAAACATTTTGCTCTGGCCACCCACAGAAACACACAGCCAACAAAACATGGCCTACCTTCCCGTGTCCCCACACATGCCCCGATGAAAACGGCACCTCACATGTGTGGGTGCACATACCGGGGGCGCCAAAGGAAAAGGGTAACCCACTGGTAACCCCAAACCTTTCGGCACATCCCATTTTGTTCATTTGGGAAACCTACAGATTTGGGCCTAGGGTGTCGAAGCCAGCAAGGAAAACAGGGAACCCCATGCATTTCCCAAAAGAGGACACCCGTGGGAATCCACAGAGGTCTGCCTTGCGCAAATTGGCCCAGTTTTTATTTGCCACAATCCCTGACAAAGTGTGATATTTGGTGGGGAAAAAACACAACTTTCTCTTTGTCTGGGGTTCTGGGTAATAAATCCTGGGCCGATTCGCGCAAGTCAGACCTCTGTGATTCCCACGGGTGTCCTCTTTTGGGAAATGCATGGGGTTCCCTGTTTTTTTGCTGGCTTTGACACCCTAGGCCCAAATCTGTAGGTTGCCCACATGAACAAATGTCATGATTCCTGCCCCTCCTGTCCCCAGCCCTCCAAGATGTCAGGCTGGAGCCAGGCCACGATCACCTACATGGCCCTCAAGGGCCTCTCCATCCCTCCAAAGACCCTCTTGGAGTCAGACTTGGTGCTTGTGGCACCAGACTCACTCACTCCCATAGGATAACATTGGGGATTGGACTTGTAGTGCATTGATGGGGACAAGATGGATGCCCCCACATATTTCGGTTACCAGAACTGCATGTGCAGACTAGTCTTTTGGGTGTGGTTCAGCCCAGAGACACCTGGGATACCCAGAGACTTTTTAAGCCACGCCCAGGCTGAGAAACATGCTTTGTGTTTTCTGCATCTGCAGCGTGACACTCACCGTGTTCGGATCGGTCTCCAGTAGGCCTGCATTTTTCTTCTGCGCTCAGCTCCTGCAAGAACAAGAACACTGTTAGGAACAGCCTTACCTTGCGGGGCTTCTGCCTATCATTCATCGCTCCTTCTGTTCTGCGGGCATCTTCGGCGGTGCCATTCCCATCCCGGCACGCCGCTTCCTAGGGAAAAGAACAGAAAAAAAGGCATTAGTAAGCATTCAGCAAATCTTCGCTTATTTTTAAAGACTGCACGAGCTTCAAACGCTTACCTGAATCTCAGCCGCTTTGGGGGAACTCTGTCTCCGGAACTTCTCATCCATCTGCAAGAGGGAAAGACACTCCAGATTAGCGTGGAAACATCTAGAGGCGCTGCATATCACGCTTACTTACCGCATTTCTTCTTCATAAACGGCATCCACGCTGAAAACGTTGCGGCACCTAAAAGACACAGAAAAAGATCTCAGTTCAATACAAATACAAAAGGGTCGCATCGCGCTCTCACTCACCTTCAGCGCTACTCATCTCAGCAGCACGTCGCCATCCCCGGACACCGGCCATCATCTAAGGAAGAAAAGGAACGAAGTTGGAGAACTGTTCAAAAGACTCATTATACTTACCTGTCAGACTCTTGCCAGTGAAGTAACTAGGCAGCAACGAGCCTGCATCAATCAACGCGCCCCTGCGCTGAAAGCAGGACGGAGAGCAAACTTTCCAAGAAAACAAGGTGAGCTGTGGATTAAAGGGAAGGGTTGGACCCCGGTGAAGAAGGGGTTCGAGCACACAGAGAGAATAGGGAGTTAAACTCTACCAACCCTGTGTTTCAGGCCCAGTCTCCAGTCGAGTAGACTCCAGGGAAGGATTTGAGGTCGTAAGAGGTCAGAACAGGCTGAGTGATGTCCCTGTGGATACCAGGTCAGCGTTACAGAACACAAAGCCTCACATCAAAATCCACCTGGGCGTCATGGAAACGTCAGAAACCGACCAGTTAGCCCACATGTTGAGGCAGCTACGTTCCGAAGTACATGCAGCCAGGCAGGAGACCAACACCCTGAGGAGAGAGCTGATAGTAGCCAAAGAACGCACTGATGATTTAAACTGGCAACTTCTCCAGTCACAAACAGGGCATGCACCATTGCCGGGAAGCGTGCCCTCGATGCCAGCACCATCAGCCAATCCCGTTCAGATATCCCTTCCTGGGGCAGTTCCCTTCCCCCCAAGTCACAAACGGATCAATGGTGGTCCAGTGGGTTGCTGGTCACGGATCGAGCGCTCTGCGCTGATCCGTGACCAGCAATGCCTCATATATGTGTTGTCCTTGGAAAGGGGAGAACCTCCCCTTTCCAAGGACACCACTTTTTCCTCTATCCCTGGTGGGCTAGTGGGCCCCAGGGCCCCAAACCCCCTCCCATCTCCCCCATCCCTCGAATTTTTATTTTTATTTTTTTATTTTCACCCCTGGGGGCAGTGATCATCTGCCCCCAGGGTCTCTGGCGCTGTGGCCCCATGCTTTGGGGCCACAGGGGGAAAGGGGCCGCTTACCTAGTAAGCAGTCCCCCTCCCCCCACGTCACAAACGTGACTGTATTGATCCGGTGACATTGCTGCCCTGTGCCCAATCCGCTGGCAGCAATGCCACACAATGGGTATCGTTGCAAAGGGGAGAATCTCCCCTTTCCAACGATACCCATCTCGATCTCTGGCTTGAAATACAGCCCGGAGATCGAGGTGGAGAAAGGTAAACACTCACCTTCTGTCTTCAACGCAGCAGCCCGAAATGGCTGCTGTGGTGAAAATTACTTTCAATTTCACACCGACGTGCTTTCCGCACGCCGAGATGAAACTGAAGGTAATCCGGCCCCTGGCAGTGAGGGGGGACCTCCCCCTCACATAGACCGGGTCTTGGATTACAGTTTTTGCAGGGATCGCTCAAAACAAGGTGCCAAAAAGGACGAGCTATCTCGTCCTTGGCACTGCGTATGCACTTCCAAGGATGAGATACCTCGTCCTTGGCATTTAAAGGGTTAAGGCATTCGCCTCAGAGCAGGCTGCATGCACCTCGGCCCGTAGTTCGCCTAACAATAGGGAAAGCTGGTATACCTCTGAGGTTTCCATCGCTCAGGCAGAGGTATTGAGGAGAGCTTCGTGTTCTGTCACACTCACCTGTGGCTCTGCAGGAGCGATGGATAAGTCTCCTTTGACCCGAGATTTCACTTCCCCTGTTTCGCCCGGAGGAGCACCTGTCAAATACAAGATGTACACTCAGACCAGAATTCACCTGTTTTCCCCTGGGCCCTTCCCTTCTCTCTCTTTGTGCTGTGATGTCCCTTAAGGGCTTACCTTGAGTTTTAGTAAGGTGTGCACTCCATCCTGCACTCGCAGGGGCGCGATTCACTCGTAGAGGTGGTGCCAATATCTGTTGTCTGAGTTCTGATGCCACACGCTGTTATGTGCCTTCACAGCGAGGCAGAGTGTCCAATGGGCCAGTTTCTTCACTAGCTAAATAGTCCCTCCACAAAGTGAATGTTACGCGGTGGATGTTGAGTGTCCGGAATTGTCTGTATTGTCCTTATTTGCCAAGGTATGTTTTCGGTGAGTAGCGCTGCGTGTAGAAGTCAGTCGCTGGTAGGTATGCGCAGCGTCACTGGTTCGAGCGCACCTGGTAATGTCTCTCCTTTCCCTTGCAGGAATGGTTTATGGAGTGCTAGCGTCTCGAGACTGGGTTCAGCGCTTCTGGAGACTTGGTGGTCTGGTAAGTAGAAACTGAGGTGAATATACACAGCGTTATTGGAGAGTGCGCCGTGAATAATGTCTCTGCATTATTGGAGCGAGCGCAATGAATAATGTCTCTTCTTTCTTTTGCAGGGCTTTGAGCGATCGGACAATTGACCTGTATTCCAGCGTAGCGAGAAGATTCAGTGAGTATGTGCAGCGTTATGGAAGTGCGCGCGCTAACAAAGTTCTTCTTTGTGCTTACAGGTGCCAGTGTAGGATTCTCCTCTTGACCGGAGAAGGCTGCAGTGTGGAGAAAGTACGAGGGTAGAACCGAAGCAGGTAAGCAGAAGCGGGATGATCCAGAGCAGGTAAGCAGAGCAGGATGATCCGGAGCAGGTAAGCAGTAGCAATATGATCCGGAGCAGGTAAACTGAAGCAGGATGATCCGCAGCAGGTAAGCTGAAGCAGGGTGATCTCAAGCACGGTGAGTGTGTTGATGATGCAGCTCACAGTAAGCAACACAAAGCACTGGAAGGATCTTTGACATGCAATTCCTGTTTGGCAACAGGAAGTGGTAACCAGGAAGTAACTACAAACACCAAGAAGGAATGAAAAGAAGGTATCTGCTATGGGTTTTTTGTGTGCCTATGCCAGGCATGCCAAGCCTCCACCCAACTTGCCCCAACTACCTGCCTGGTACCCATGACACCCACAGCTACAAGAATACTTGCAGCCAGTAAGTGAACATGTCACAACTTACCACCTAGTTGCACCAATGCTCTTCTGTGTTCCTTTCCCTTGCCTTTCTTATTCTGTATTTCTGGGTCCACTCGTGTTCCTCTGTTGTAGTCCTAGTGCCCTTTCCTCTGCGTTCATCTTAGACTTCCCTCAGAGCCAATTTTCCCTTCCATCGCCTCCAGAGGACCAGAGGTTTTTCCTCCCTTGTGGAGTTTTTGCCGTTAGAGTAGCAACCCTTCGGGGAGCCACTCTCTCTGTCACCATCAGAGATTGAGGCCGCTGCTTGGAGGGACCAACCCTATCTCTTCCCTGCGAGAGCTCCATAGACCACACAGGTAAGGTGAATCACTGAGAGATTGAGACACCAAAGAGAAAAAAGAAAGCATGGACCACATAGAGGAACGGGTAGCTCCAATCCAAAATCTGACCACTGAGGTGCAAACCTTGAAAAATAAAAAAAACTGTTTTGCGACAAGCCCTCTTGACCCAAGGTGCTTTAACTATGGGGTCTCTGTCAGGGGAGGGGCGGGGGTCTGTCCATAAAGAAGGGGGGGTGTTTGAGGCAAAAAAACCTTGGCATCATCTTCGACTCCACTCTTCTCCCCACACATCACAGACCTTGCCAAGAAGGCCCACTTCCAGCTGCACCTCCTCAGAGGTATCCTACCTTTTCTTACCTTCCCCCACAAGCTCACTGTCTCTAGAGCTCTGGTTCACTCCAGGCTGGACTACTGCAACAGCCTCTTTCTCAATCTTCCTAACTCTACTCTTTGCCCGCTTCAACTAATCCAGAACAGGACTGCAAGACTTATCCTTGGACTCAATCCTAGGGACAGCATCTTCAGCTGAAATCTCTTCACTGGCTCCCTGTGGCTGCGAGGATCAAGTTCAAGACCCTCTGCATCATCCACAAGGCTTTATGGGGCTGTGGTCCCCTCTTTATCCAACACAATCTTCCTAAATACCTTCCTTCTAGAGCCCTCCGCTCAGCTGCCTCAAACTAGCTGTGGATCAGACACATCTCCAAACAGAGAATGGGGGGGGATAGATCTCTCCTCTGCAGGTGCCTTCCACTGTAATGGCCTCCCTGCCGCTCTGACATGAGCCGGATCAGCTATAGTTTCCGGAAGCTGCTCAAGACATTCCTCTTCTTTCTTCTCTCTTCATTTCCCCTGCTAATCTACCTGTCTGCTCGCCCTGACTGGTGGCGTGATTGCCCTCAGTCACACAGTGTGTTCCCCCTCAAACCCCTGGAACAGTCACCCTGCACTGCCTTCTGGCCTACCTAGCCGTTCGGGCCTGGGACTGCACCCGTGTAGTCCTCTGCCGTCCCTGCACTTACTCAGAGCCCTGACTGCCCTTCCCCTCGTACCACTTTGCTGCACTTCTCCCCACACTCTCTCCCCTTCACTTCTCATTGCACATGCACGATCTGAATGTCACAAGGCCTAGTAAGATCGTTTGTCGTGTCATTCCTCAGTCTCCCCTCTTTGTCTTGTGGTGCCTAGAAACACTTTTATAAATTATAAATACCAAATCATATCATAGATAAATATCACGCGACTCCAAAAAAAGTGGAGTTCCTAGATGCCTGCACAGTGGTTTGTTCCTTCAAACAAGCCTTGTTTCAAACAGACAGGTCAAACGTTGGTGATGCACATGACTAGCAGCACTTTAGCCTGGATTACTCTGCTTGCCGCCACAGATGACCCCGCTTCTAAACTACTAGGGAGGGTTTGCTGCGGCATTCAAGGCAACTTTCAATTGACCAGACTTAAAACACACCTCCCAAGAAAGACTATTGGACTTATATCAAGGTAGCCTGAATGTGCTTACATGCACAACCATATCTAAGCAATTGGCACAAGAAACAGTATGGCCAGAAGATGCTTGTTTTATTCCTTATCAAAGAGCCCTTACTAAAGACTTAAAGTACTAACTGGCCCGGTCTCTAGGCCTTCTTTGTTTGTTCAATTGATCAAGCTTGTCTTACAGACAGATTTCCGACTACAGGAATGGAAGATGGAGAGATGAAAGAATATAACTGGTTTACCTCGAGTCTTGCTTTCCACAGCACCTGAATCCCTGCCTCTGTCATTAGGAGAAGCACCCAAACCTATGAAGATGGAGGCTGCCAGGGAACCACTTTCCGAAGAAGAGAGAAAAGGAAGAAGATATAAATTACTGTTTTATGTATTGTGCTTCCTACTCTTACTTGTTTAGACACTGTCCGTTGGCTCCACCGTGGAACCCAAGAAATGCCAGCTCCTGACTTTAGATGGAACCCAGGTCAGGGAAAGGAAAGAATATCCCTCCATTGAATCATCAGAAACGATTCACGCAACCCACTCAAATGGTTCCGCTTTATTGGTACTTAAGGTTCTGCTGCAGCCCAAAGTAAGTTAAGTGTTAGATGTCCCCACCTTGCTGGATTTAGGTACAGCAAGGGTGATCATGAATCATGGGTGGGTGACCCAGATTGGGATTTCCATTTGCTTTGTCTCTGGAAGATGTCGATGGAAGTGGACCCATCGTGGAAAACAGTCGCCTTGTAGATGCATATCAGCCAGGACTTGGAAAAGAAAGCCTTTGATATTATCAGGGCAGACCATTTGTCAATAATTTTGGGCATTCGCTGGTTGTCCCTGCAGAACCCAAATATTAATTAGACGATGCAAAGGATTGGGGTATGAATATTGCACCTCCAGCTGTCTTACCACTAACACTTGTCCTAGGAAGGCAAACAAGGAAGAACAGACTGCCTCTGCATCCAACAGCATACCCCTGTTGTGTATCATAACCAAGAAATATGCCTCCTATCAGAAGGAATCCTCCAAGACTCTTCCTCTTCACAGGCCCGAAGACTGCATCATCGAATTCCATCCTACCATCACTGTCCCTTTCAGCAGGATGTTTATCCTTTTCTCTTTGGAGACGGTGGTATTGAAGAATTACCTTTGAGAGAATCTTGAAGGGTTTCATCAGAGAATCCACCTCCTCGGGAGGACTGTCTTTATTTTTTATACTGAAAAAAGATACTACAGAACTAAGACCCTGTCTTTACTACTGTGGTTTGAACCGTATATACCTGAAGGACAAGTATCCCTTACCCTTATTACCAGATGTGCTAGAAGCTGTTCATGGCGCGCACCTCTTAACTAAGTTAGATCTCAGAGGTGCATACCACCACCTTATTAAGATCGAAGAATCCGGTGAGTGGAAGACTGCTTTTTAGAACACCTTTTGGCCACTATGAACATTAGGATGCCTGTGGATATTCTTTGGTTATTTTTATTTTTTGTAAAGTATTTTATTGTCATTTGCTTATAGGCATACAATTAGGTCTTATCATATAATTTGCTTTAGGCATAGAAAAATGTCTTTTCATTTTTTGTAAATAACAACAATTAACAAATAACAACGAAATAAACAATTAACCAGAACTGTCTTCAGGCTATAGTGTGTTATATCTGTTCTTCATTATGGGCGGAGGGCGTAGAGGACTAGCAGTTCGGGTATTGGGAGGTCCTGTGGGGTTTACCACTGATGGTTTGGTTGAGTATTTCTTCAAACTTATTGGGAGGGGTGTGCGAATCATGGAGGCTTGTGGTCAGCAGTGAAGTGTATATCCCTCAGGAGGGCTTTCCATGATTCGAGTGTGTCATTTGTGCTTTCTTCTCCTACAGTGGGCTCTTCCTGCCAGGCCTTGGTTTCAGCTTCTGTCCATCTCTCCAACTCTCTGATCCAGCGTTCGTGTCTCGGGCCCCCTGGTGATTTCCACGCCATTGCGATAGTTCTCTTTGCCAGGATGCAGGATATGTCCATCAGTTTGACGATGTGTTTATACTTGCTTATTCTGTGATGTGTGCCTAGTAGGCACTCTTTCGGGACCCAGTTGTATCTGGTTATCCCGGCATCTGTGCAGGTTTGTTTTACCTTGGCCCAAATGTTCGGCGTCCTGCTACAAGTCCAGAGCATGAGGATCAGATCCGCCTGGTCATTAGCACACCAAGGGCACTATGAGGAGGCCTGTTTGTTAAAGCTGGCCACTCTCTGTGGGGTCATGTAGGTCCTATGTAGGACGTTTAGTTGTATTTGCCTAAATCTAATGTTCCTGGACACTTCTTTGGGATACAGTAATGCTCTCTCCCACTCTTCCTCGGTCAGCGTAATTTCCAAGTCCGTTTCCCATTTGTCCTTCAGTGCTGCTCTTCTGGGGTTGGGTTTGTCCATCAGTCGGCTGTACAGCCGGGCCACCCATTTCCAGCCATCTGTGAGGTCGTGCATCTCCTGTAGGAGAGGGTCTGGGGTGGGTTCCTCAGGCCATTCATTCCATTTCTTCTTGGCAATATGTTTGACTCGTTGGTACCACAAGAACTGGCCACTCGGGAGTCCCTCCTTGTAGCGATTCGAAGTCCCTGAATTTGCCGTCCTCAAACATGTCTCCCCATGTGTAGATCCCAAAACTTTCCGAGCTTCTCATCACTGGGCGGTCTGTCGAGTTTTGCACGCGTCTGCCAGTATGGGGATGTTGGGCGAACAGGGTGCTTCGTAGAGCAGGTTTTGGACCATATCTGCCTGCCTAGTTTTGCGATCATAGGGGCATCTTGCGTTTGGATCGTTGGGTTCCATAGTATCTCCTTAGGGAACAGCGAGTAAGGTGTTTGTCGCAGTAATTCAATCTCGGCGGTTGGTCTGGGAGCCATCACGTGGCTGAGCTGCGCCACCAAGTAGTACATCTGGAGGTCAGGGAGTTGAATCCCTCCTTCTTTGCATGGTAGTGTAAGGATTGCTAGGGGAAGTTTGTGCCTGGATGGTCCCCATAGAAAGTCCTTAATTAGTACCTCTAGATTCCTGAAGAAGGGCGGTCTAATGTAGTGGCAGATATTTACAAAGTAATACAGGAGTCATGGGAGGACTATCATTTTGACAATAGATGCTCTGCCCATCATCGAGAGTGGGAGCTTTGACCAAAATTTCATGGATTTACGCAGCCCTCTCATTACAACTTCTGTGTTACATTCATGCGTAAGCTCTGAAGTGTGCTTTATATTGACCCCTAAGTATCGGAACATTTCGGGCTGCCACTTTATCGTGATTTCAGGTAGGTCAGTTTCCTCCAAGTCCCTGAGTCTGGCCAGTGGAAATGCTCAGGATTTCTGCTTGCTGAATCGGATCCCCGGGTAGCGTGCATAGTTGTCGAGAATGTCTAATGCAACCTGTGCGTTGATTTGTGGGTCTTTCAGGTATAGAAGTACGTCATCAGCGTACAATGATATTATAGAGTGCTCGTTGCCCAGTTTTATACCTGTATCAAATACTGCTTTCTAAAGTAAATAGCTATCGGCTCGAGACCTGAGATGTATAACATCGGTGATAGCGAGCATCCCTGCCTGGTTCCTCTCTGTATCGCCCAGGGTTTTGACACCGTGCCACCAGTTTGCACTCTGGCTACAGGCGCGTTGTATAGTACCTTGACCCATCTCACAAAGCCTTCTCTGAAACCAAATTCCCGCAGGACTTCGACCAGCCACTCCCAAAATATGGAATCGAATGCCTTGATGGCATCTAGCAAGAGCACTGCCAGGTCTTCATCTCTTGTGAGGGTTTCCGCCATGATGTGTTGAAGCCTCCTCAGATTGGCTGTGGTGTTGCGTCCTGGAACGAAACCATTCTGGTCTCCATGGACTAGGGTTCCCACCACCCTCGCAAGCCTTTTGGCCAGTATAGTAGTTAGGATCTTACTATCATAATTCAACATCGCTAATGGGAGATAGGAATCACAATCGCTGGCTGGTTTGTTTAGTTTAAGCATAGGGATTATGATGGTTTCCTTCATGGTGTTGGGCAGGATCCCAGTCTCGTATGCCTCCAGGAAAACCGTGTGCAATATTGGGGTTAGAGTTGCTTCATAGGCTTTATAGAATTCAGCTGGCAGGCCGTCGCTGCCGGGGGCTTTACACGTGGCAAGTGATCTGATTGCTTCCGTCACGTCTTCCGAAGTTATCCCTTCGTCTAGTGCCTCCCTTTGTTCGGTGGTCAGTTTCGGAAGCCCTATTTCTTCTAGGGTGGCCTTGATTTCCTCCCTGGGTACCTGTTTGTTGTGGGCATATAATTTGGAGTAGAATTCCGCAAATGTGTTATTGATCTCTTGTTGCATCCTGTACGTTCTTCCGCTTTCATCTGTGATTTCGGTTGGGAGGTGTCTTGGATGTTCCCGCTTATACAGCCAGGCCAGCAGTCTGCCTGGCTTGTCAGCTTCTTTGTGTGCCCTGGCGGTGTATGTTGCAAAGTCAAACTTGGCTTGTCTTTCCCAGGCCGATTGGCATTCTTCTCTGATTTCCTTCAGCTTCGCCTCCGCCTCTACTGTGGCGTTGGTGTTGGCTTCCAGGTGTGTTATTTCCGCTTCCTTTTCCTCTAGTTCTCTTTTCAGTTGCTTCCGGAAGCCTCCCACTCCTGCTATAGCTTCTCCTCGTGTCACCTCTTTCATAGCTTCCCATAGTGTGCCCCAGCTTGCCACAGTGCCTTTGTTGGTATCTACGTATTCCTCCAGCTTGGTACCGAGATCCTCACTGAACTCATAGTCGGTGAGTGCTGAGGTGGGAATTCTCCACATCGGGATCGGCAGCCTAGGCCCCTTGAGTTTCCACTGCATGAGTCGGGGTGAGTGATCAGAGATCGACCTGCCTAGGTATGCTGTGGACTCTGCTAGCGGAAGTTGTTCTCTGTCGATGAACAGGTAGTCTATCCTCGTTTGTATCTTATGCGGGGATGAGTAATAGGAGTAACTTCTCTCTGTGGGGTGGTGCTCTCTCCAGATGTCTATCAAGTTCAAGTGCTCAATTGTTTTGTTCAGAGCTTGTGTGGCGGCGTTACTTGGTTTTTGGGGGGCTCAGATCTGTTGGTGGTTCCGTTTCTGACACAATTGAAGTTGCCTCCCCATATGAAAGTTCCTTCTCGGTGGTGTGCTATCTTAGCATATAGTGTGTTAAGATGGGTGGGTATTCCATGCTGTGGAAAGTAGGAGTTCACCAAGCATACTTTGGTGTGTTCCACATTATTAGGTACCTGCCTTCCTTGTCGGCCTCTAATCCCAATAGTTGGAATGGTACGTTGGGGTTCACCCATGTAAAGACTCCTTGTGCGTATTTGGAGTAAGGCGCCCCTCTTCCAAGTCCGCCCCATTGTTCGGATAGTTTGGACGTGGTTTCTTACATGAGGTGGGTCTCTTGGAGCATTGCAATCGAGACTTTCTTTCTGCGGAGATAGGATTGAATGCGATTCCTACGTAGATACGAACGTATCCCCCTCACATTCCATGTCATCACCTTAAGTTGTGTTGCCATTTTGTAGGTGCAATGGGTTTATTATTTTGGTCCACGTCGGTGTTTCAGGGTGGTCTCCGCTTCCAGGTGGAGGGTCTCTCATTTAGGTTCCCAAGTCTTTATGGTTTTGGGTCTTGAGGTTGTCCTACCCTTCGCCTCTCTGATTTTTGTGGTTCGAAGACTGTGTAACAAACAAAACAATTAACGTAACTGGAACTGGTGCGCCCAGCGACTGCATTTTTCTTGCGGTGCTCAGGGGCTCTCGCACCGTCTGGACCCATCTCGGGTATCGGGAACGAGCGGGGTCGTACAGGCAACTGGCCTGTACTGGTCTGTTCGTGGGGGTTGTGCTGTGTACTTGGTGGGAGGCCGAGTGAGGGCCGTATCCATTTAGCAATCTTGTTTTGAAAATGGCGTTCATGGTTTGTGGTTGCATTTTGTTTGCAATGGGAGTGCGGGTTAGATGGTGGACGCTCATCTCCTATGTTGCTTTGTGTTTTCACCTCAGCCGCCTTCTTGGGGAGGAGTATCTTTGCCATCTGCCAGGTTATTATGTTCCATCCACATAGTGGCGGCTGCCGGAGTCTCTAGGAATATCGCACAACCTTTGAAAATGACTTTCAATCTCGATGGGTAAAGTAGCATATATTTCAAATGTAGTTGTCGGAGCCTTGCTTTAATTGGCACAAATGAGTTTCTCGCCCTTTGAACATTTGGCGTGTAATCAGGGTAAATGGCAATTTTGGAGTTGTCATGTTCTATGATTCCTCCCTCCCTGGAATATTTCAGAATGGTTTCTCTGTCATGAAAATTAAGTATCTTGGTGATTATGGGGCGAGGGTGTGAGACTGGCGGCGGTTTGTTCTGGAGGGACCTATGTGCCCTTTCTACTGCAAAGCCTTGTGTTAGTTTCTCCACGCCTATCTCCTGTTGTAGCAGGGCCTCTATGTAGGCAGTTGGGTTCGAGCCTTCGGTTCCTTCTGGCACCTCTAGTATTCTGACATTGCCCCGTCTGGCACGCCCTTCTGCCTCCTCGGATCGTGCCTCAAGTTTGGGCACTTTCTTTTCTAGGTCTGCCACTCTAGCCTTCAGGTCTGTGGTGTCTTCTGCTGTTTCTTGTAGAGTTGTCTCAGCGTTAGGTTCCGGGCATCCTGGCGCATAAGTTGCATGTCAGCCTTGACTTCATCGATTTTTGTGTCTATAAATGTTCGTAATACTGCTATAGCATCCAGCACTTGGCTGTCTTTAGATTCCCCATCTTTTAACTGCAAAAGTTCGGGAGTTGAGGAGGGGGATTGAGTTGGGGCCTGTGTCTTGGTAGTGACATACATGTCCATGGTGGATGACTTCCCCTTACTTCTGGAGGACATGGTGGGGTTTCAGCAGTTTGATGCACAGTTTGGTTCGGAAGCAGTGTGCTCTGGTTTTCAGTACTATCCTGTGCTCAGGATTTCAGGTCTTGGCGTATGTCTCTGGCCTAATTTGGTGGAGGCCTTTACTTGTATAGGGACCAATCTTACTGCCCTCTGGCTCCGGTGGTTCAGTGTTTTGGGTGTTAGTCTCACCCAGTGCCTCAGTGTGCTGCGTGGAGCTCCCTTTGTGAGGACCTGGTGCTCGCCTGTGGCCGCTCAGGGCCTAATATCTATGTTTCCTGGTTAATTTTGGGGGGGGGGTCTCTTCAGCACAGATGGTGCGTGCCAAGGCTTTAACAGGTATGGTTGTCCCAGCGCCTCTGCCGTCCGTGTGCCCGCCCCGCAGCCCTTCTCACCTTGGGTGTGATTGTGGTCTCCTCACCAGGGGCGGATGGCTCGCAGACTGTGTAGAAGGGGATGCCTCCGTTCGCTTATCGGGGCTAGTTTGTGCCGCAGGATCAGCTTCCCCACAGTACTGAAGGGTGCATCCATCCTCTCCGCGGTGCACCTTGTCTCAGGTGGAGCTCTCGCTTGCGGTCTTCCGCAGCTCCGGGCGGAGTCGCGGGTGTGTGTTCCTGATGATCTCTGGTGCAGGAGTTGGTCTTTCGTCCTCCGGGTCGGGTACTCGGTGCCTCCTCGTTCACTGGCAGGGTTCCTTGAAGTCGGGTGCCGGCGGGAGTCTTTTCCTACTCCCGGGGCAGGGTGGACTACCCTCTGGCTTCGGCGGCTCCCCTGGGTCTATTGCTGGTGTCCGCCTCTTGAGGTGGAGGCGGCAGGCGATTCAAGCTTGGACGGCGCCAATTTTAGGGAACGGCCGCCATCTTGGATGCGTCCCGGGGGAGTGAGGGGGGGGATCGGTTCAAGTGGGATTGCTCGTCCTCAACGGGTCCGATTCCTTTGCTAATTTACAGCACCGTGACAGGCGCCGCTTCCGACATCCCCGTAGCTATATTTTTCACTTGATGATGTTCTTTCTACTATCGAAAAAGGATCAGAATACGGCGCCTCTGAGCTCCAGGCCACGCCCCCTGGGTATTCTTTGGTTATATAGTGAAATGATTGTGTTCAAAGATCAAAAATTCTCAATGCTGGTGTGATCATTCAAAAGTTCAAGAACCAAAGTCATAAAATGATTTGATCAAAATTCTACAAAAGTATAATCATTTATTCTTGAATCAGAGGCCAGCCTAAGCTTGAGTTCATATAGGGTTAAACTGCCAATGCATTTTGGAGTAACATAAATCCCAGTTCTATTGTCAACAATATATTCAGAATTCAACGTTCAGAATGAAAACATGTAAAAGCAATTACATACCGCAATGATCCATGTGTCATAACGGTGCCCCCACCCCCCCCCCCCCAAAAAAACACTATAAGAGAAAAAAGAAATAAAGCAAAATATGTAATAGCAGGTCTCAAAACTATTGAGAACAACCTTATATTGTAAATGAATTGCCACTTTACCTCAATTGTCAATAAGTAGCGTGTGACTGGCCAGAGTGTTTTTAAAAAGTTGCACTGCACCAAGGCACATATTAGAAGTATGTGAATTTTCTGTTCGCCTATTACAGGACTGCGTTACTTCCTGATGGTGTTTATGTATAGCTAAAGAATCGCTTACCTATGTGTTTGTTCTAAAACTTGCAGTGATCGCGCGCATCCAATTGTAAGTTTTCAAGTTGTTCATCAAACGAGTCTCCGGCTATTAAAATAAAACACGTTTTTCTACTCTTTCACAGACAGAGGAACGGCAGCGGTTAAGGAGGCTCGTTAAGAGGCATACTTTTGCAAAACACGAGCATGTAAAGCAGCATATCTGAATAGTTTCATTTTATTAATAGCCGGAGACTCGTTGGATGAATAACTTGAAAACGTTCAATTGGATGTGCATGGCCGCGCCACGAATCCTGCAATTTTTAGAACAAACTCTTGGGTAAGCGATTCTTTATCTATTATTAACAGCATCAGGGAGGTAACACAGTCCTGTAATAGGCGAACAGAAAATTCACATACTTCTAATATGTGTCTTTGTGCAGTGCAACTTTTTAAAAACACTCTGGCCAGTCACACGCTACTGATTGACAATTGAGGTAAAGTGGCAATTAATTTACAATATAAGGTTGTTCTCAATAGTTTTGAGACCTGCTATTACATATTTTGCTTGATTTCGTTTTTCTATTATTATGGTTTTTTGGGGCACCGTTATGACACATGGACCCTTGCGGTATGTAATTGCGTTTACATGTTTTCATTCTGCACGTTGAATTCGGAATATATTGTTGCGAATATATTGTTGACAAGGGAACTGGTGTTTATGTTGTATCAAATCTAGGGTTACGCCCTGATGAAGGAGTTTTGGAACTCAAGCTTAGGCTGGCCTCTGATTCAAGAATACATTATTATACTTCTGAAGAATTTTGATGAAATCATTTTATGACTTTGGTTCTTGAACTTTTGAATGATCACACCAGCATTGAGAAGTTTTGATCTTTGAACACAATCAATACACTATATAACCAAAGAATATCCACAGTAGCCCCCTTAAGGGTACAGTTTGTGAGCTACTGATTAGCTGGATGTTTTCACCCAGCTTCCAGCTTTGCTGTTATTTGTGGTATGTCAGGCCAAGTTATTTCTATGGATCCCAGAAAGATCAAGGCTATAATGGATTGGAAAGCTCCCAATACCGTCAATGAGGTAAAAATATTTCTTGGGCTGGCCAATTTCTATCGTAAATTCATCCCTGATTTTTCATTTAAAGTGCTACCATTAACTAATCTGTTAAACATAACAGATTTGCCTGAAATGTGGACACCAAAAGAGCATTTCAAGGTTTGAAGGACCGTTTAATGTCAGCTTCTGCTAGAGCATTGGGAGCAGTGTTCGAGCAGACACTAGAAGACCAAGAGGAACATCCCATAGCTTTTTTCTCTAAAACATTAACAGACTCTGCAAAGAATAACTCTGTATTGAAGAAAGAATTACTGGCAATAAAACTGGTATGTACAGAAAGGCAGCAGCACCTCCTCTTAGGAGCTCAGAAGCCCACAGAGATACGAACAGATCATAGATATCTGCAATTGCTACAGTCCTTTGAATGTCATAACAATCGACAGGCTCTATGGCCTATTCCCTCCCCCTTGCCTCCCAAAACCAATTTACGATGACCTACATCATCCCTGGCACTTGAAACGTGGTTGCAGACATACTCTCCCAATGGGGATGGAGCCCTGTGGAAACAAACCTAGAAACAGAAAAGATGTTTCCACCTCCTTTATCATGAATGTAGAAACCTTTTTCCAAAGGATCCATTCGACACTAACACGTGAACCAGCAGGGGAATCCTTTTGCAAACGATGGAAACTCTTGAATAAGGAAGGCCTACTTTTCTGGGATTTAGACGATCTACCTCTCCACAATCCCCTATCGTAGATAAGGTATGGCTGTCTGTCCTTATATGTACCATTTCCCTTAATTTTTTTATTTAATTCATTTGTAACATGCTGGGACAAGGGCCGTAGGGCATAGAGCACAAACGGGACAGACAAAACACACATAAAGGGGAAGTCATCAGGCATTGATCTTCATCTTAAAGAGTCAGGCAAAGAATGGTTTATTCGAACATAAGACTTTTAAGCTTGCGTTTGAAGGACAACAGTGAGGAGCAGGACCACAGGCCCGGTGGAAGAGCATTCCAGGGGTGAGGAGCGGTCATTGGGAAGCATCCTTCTGATACAAATTACAATTTGGCCATAGGAACTAGCAGGAGACCAACATTGTTGGATCTTTGGGTATGTCTAACATGGAGCCAGTCCAGCGGAGAAAAAAGATACTTCGGGCTTTTCCCAAAGAGACAGGAGTGCGCTATGCAAAGAGTATGAAACATTACTTGTTTCCTTATGGGCAACCAATACAGCGATTCTTCTAGCCGTTGAAACATGGTCACATTTCTGCAATCCAAAGGCCACTCTGACTGCGTTGTTTTGAACCTCCTGAAGGCGATTGAATTCTCCCTGAACTAGCGATTGCAATAGGCTTGAGCAGTAGTCCAGACCCTATAGTAGCTTGAGCCCCTGTGGCACAGCTATAAGGTGTTAGAAATGGTCTAATAAGTGCCAAAAGCTTCGGATAGGAGGAGCATGACACTAGATGACTCACATGGGCTTTCATGCTCAGCTCTTGGTCTAGGATGACACCCAAAGTCTTGACTTTAGGGAGAGTTTTGAGTACGCAATCAGCCACTTTGAAAGATTCGAAAGGTGGGTCTAAATTGCAAAGCCTGTATATTGTGCCCAAAATAATGATTTTGGTTTTTGAGTTATTCAATGCAAGCCCATTTAAAAACATCCAACTGCATATATAGCTATATGTCATGTTGATTGTTTCAGAGTCCTGCGCATGATCACCCGTGAGAGGGATAAGACACTGGGTGGCATATGCATGGTTATTCCCTTTGAGTCCAGCACCTTGAACAGTGGTAAAGTGAAGATGTTAAACAAAGTGGGTGACATACACGATCCCTGTGGAACACCACAGGAAAGCACAAAGCCTACTGCAGTCGCCTCCGCACTGTACACCATGGTTGTTCGATCAGTCAGGAATGACAGCACGCAACTTGCGGCTTCTTTGGAGAAAGCAGCAGATTCTTAAAGCCTAGTTACTAGTAAGGCATGATCAGCCAGATCAAATGCCGCTGTTGGGTCCAAAAGCATAAGGAGGGTGGTCTGACTTTTATCAATGTATTCCAGGATGTTAGTTTTCAGGTCCAGACTCAGTGCTATGATGACTTCTGGGGCCTAAGATGTTATACCAGCCTAAAATGGCTTGGATTTGTTGGTGTGCAATTTTGTCCAGGATTTTCAACAGAAAAGGCGTGTGGGTAATGGGGTGGTAATTGCCAGCCACGATAGGATCCAAAGATGGTTTCTTCAACAAAGGGGCAATCCAGTATTGTTTAATGGATGATGGAACATGGCCTTCCTTAAATGGAAGATTGACAAACTTGGTGATCAAAGGAGTAAGGATGTTAGCGCAAGATATGACAATGTTGGCACATATGATTTCTCCTTGGTACTTGGGTGCTTTCAAAATAGACAAGATCATCAATCCAGTAGCCTTTATAGACTTCAACTTCAACGTATCTGGAAACGTATCCCTCCGATGTTCCATGCCTCTTTGCTGAAACCATACCTTCCAGGAAACTACCTTCATGAACATAGGAGCAAGCCCCCCTCCAGTCATCAGAGAACAGGAGTATGAAGTACAGCAGATTCATGACTCCAGATATCACCAAGGAGTACCACAATATTTGATGAAATGGAAACGATATGCTCGATGTAAGCGAACATGGGAATCTGCCTCATGTCTGTGCACTGTGCCGTGATGAAGTAAGGTGGCTGACAAGGTGGTATCATTTTGGCTGTATACTTTTATTCAAATAAAGAAAAGAACCTGTCTCTTCCCATTTCTAGAGAGGGTTTTCCCAACCTCCATACAGAATAAATCGGGTGCTCATCAGGATGCAAGTCAAAAAATCAATATACCGTCCTCTGTCCAAACCAACTACTCTATCCCTACCACTAACAAATCAACCAAGAAAAAAAGGTTCAATGAACTTCATATCCAAGCCACCAGGTGAATGGCTCCCTTCTCCTGGTGAAACAATCTGTTTTAGGCTGACATAACAGCAGTCTCGTGTACCAGGGTCTGGTCTATCTGGAAGAGTTTTGGAGACTGTTCCTTAATATACCTTTGCACAAGTCTTTAGAAGTCGCTTTACTTCCTCCCAAGGATTTGCAAACAATAGACTTAAGACTTTATCAACTCTTCTTATTGCTGGCGCTTTGTCAGGATTTTTTTATATCTTGACTATTGGGGAGATTACTCCCTGACAGTTCTTGGTCCTTTTGGTATCTTTCACATATGTTGGGTTTCCCACTGTGACGAGGGAGTTCACTCCTAATGCACTCTTGAGATTTACAGTTTTTCGTGTCACCCCTGTTACACAGGAGATCCCTCCTGAGGAATATTTGACTCTTGGTTCTCTGGGTATCACTACTGTTATGAGGGAGATCGCTCCCAAGGAATACTTGACTCTTCAGGCTCCCTGGACCTCACCTGTCTTTCCTGCAACTCCTGTTACTTGTATCTGGGGAGCGCTACCAGTTTGTCCTGGGGTCTCAGGTCGCTGTTGGTTCTGCAAGTTTTCAGCGCATATTCCTGATTTCCTCCTCTTTGGTCTGGGCAGCTCCACAGAGTCCTTGCTGTGGCCTCAGTGTGTTTTATGGACCACACAGATGACCTAGGAGAGGCCACACCACTGCTGGATTCTTTCTGCTTCTGCAACGAGTCTGGTTTACTCCAGCTCGTGTGGTTCCTTTCAGGTCGTTCCGAGACCGACTGTTTTTAGATGCTTTGGCCAGCATGGGTTTGAATTTTCCAGGCCCTGCAGGACGGATGCCAGCTTCCCTTGCTGCTCTTCCTGCTCCCGAACACCTCTAGTCCTTCCCCTGTCTTTACTTTAGATTGCTGGCTTGCCCCAGCGTAACATCAATGCCTTTGAAGTTATCTTCATGCCTCTTAGTGGCCACCTCGTCACAGTTCTTTGGTAATCCCTTCTAGTGTTCTGTATGTTTCTTTGGTTCTTCTTCATCTCAGTCCTATTTGGTCCTACAGATGCGATAGTAGAGACTTCACAATAACAAACAGTAGTAGTTTCAGGTTGGGGGGGAAGAAGGAGCGAATAGGGCCCCATGGCTTTTGGGAACAAGGGTTCAGGGAGGTCTTTCACAGGATGGGCGTCCTTATCCCCATGAAGGGAGTCTCTCTCTATGGAGTCCTACCGCTTTTTACCACCCCTAAGGTGACTATTGGGTAGTAGCCTTACCTCCCTAGCCTCTGGGGAGAAATAGCGAGAGCCTGTGAATCGTTGCAGAACCCCTTTTGGGATGGAGATTTCACCTGCGATATCCATGGAAACTGAGTAACCCTGCAGCTGGGCAGTTGTATGGTGTCAGATTCTGAACTCTGATGAATCCTGCGGAATCCTCCCAAAAACCCTACCTAAAGTCTCCTCCCAGGTGGCCAAGGGAAGGCAGCCGCTATCTGATCCTAACTCTGGGGTGGTATTAGCCATGAGTTTAACATGGGAGGAAAATTATGTATTTCCAGAATGTTTAATGTCCTGCTGTCAGAGTAAGGTTTCTGTACATTTATCTAACCCTTATATGGGCAGTAAAACTCCATATGATCCACATAAGGGAAGATATAAAAAGCAAGACAATGAGACCTTAAAAGGTGCTTCTCCTTTAATATTGGACCAACTATTAATCTTTCCTGAATCCCTTACTAAAGGAAATCAACTAGTTAAACAGAAAGATGCTATTTGTAGAATTAATAGAAAGGAGACCAGTGGGCCTTCAAGCACCATAATTCCCCAATTACTGGGACGAGGAAGAGAAAATTAGAGGCAGGAAGCTGCAGTGTGTACAGTTAATTGATGTTAATGGCCCACACCTGAGACGTACTGGAAAGTATTTAAACCCCCATCAGGTGCAGGCCAGTAGAAGCCATTGGAGGCAGAGTAGTAGTGGGAGCTGTGAGCGGCAGTCATTGAAGGCAGAAGATGCTGCGACCACCGCCGTTGTGTTTACAAAGTTGGGTCCTGAGAGAGTCCTCCGAGCTGAAGCTCTGAGCTGCAGAGGTCATGCAGCGGGAATTGGTAGATAAGACCATTTCAGACGAGAGAGAGAGAGACTCTAAATTGCTAGTTCACTCCTGGTGGCTGGTGTGCACCGGAGGGTCAACTGAGCAAACCAAGCTCCTTTTCCAGACAACGTGAACCGCGGAAGAGCAACCAAAGCGGGCAGTAGTGCTGGAACTAAGAGAAGAAGCAGAGGCAGCATTGTGCACAGGATTTCAGGGATGCTCTGTGTTAGCTGCGTAGTTGTAGCAGGTAAGATTATGGGAGGGGATGAGTGCGGGCAAAGGGTTTAGATAGATGTTTAAGAGCTGGGGAATAGGTATGCTCCTTGTGGGACTCCTTTTGTTACTGGACGTGAGGTGGAGGTGAACGGATGGAGGAGCATGATTTATGAGCGATTAGATATGAAAGAGGAGATCCAACAGAGGGCAGTGTCTTTGATTCCTAGTGTTTGTAGCCTGTCTAGTAGGATGCTGTGATTGATGGTATTGAAGGCGGCAGAGAGGTCAAGAAGGATGAGTACAGAGCAGCCTTCTGCATCAGCTGTTCTTTTCAGGTCGCCCCAGATGGACACTAGGGAGGATTTTGTTCCTGTAAGAGGTCTGAAGCCAGATTGCACAGGGTCCAGATAGTTGTTCGCTACGGTGAAAAGGCAAATCTGCTTGTATGCTGTGTGGTCCATGAGTATGGCCATGAAGCGGGTGTTGGAGATTTGCCGGTAGTTCTGGGGGAGGAGTGGGTCGAGTGTAGGTTTTTTGAGGAGGGGTTTGATGTAGGAGGTTTTTAGGGCTTCCGGGAAGGATCCTGAAGTTAGGGAGTGGTTGAGGATTGATCGTGCAATATTGCCTGCACAGGTATTTGTATTTGAATTTTATTGAATTTATATAGCCCTTTAATCCAAAGTGCTTTACATGAGAACAAGCAAAAATACAACAAGCATAAGATGGCAATTGAATCACAACCTCGAAAACCGTATAAGGAACAATTTACAATATTGCTGAGGTGAGGAGGGAGTGGAGAGGGTCAGAGGTGTGAGAGGGAATGGGAGGTATTGGTGGAGGTAAAAGCGGAAGTAAGAGGGAAGGCGAGAAGGTGTGTGGAAGAAGAGAGGAAAGAGTAAGACTAGATAAGAGCCTGAGGTGGGTTAGAAGGGAGTAGAGAGGATGGAGAGGGTAAGGAAGAGCAGGAGTAAGAGGTGAGGAATGTGGTGGGAGAAGTAGGAGGGGAAGCGAAGGGTGTTAGGGAGGGGAGTGGAAAAGATAAGATTTTAGAGAAGAGCAAAAGGAAGGATAGGAGGGAGAAGAGGTGATGTGGAGCGGGAGGCGGTTCCAGTGGAAGGGAGCGAGGAGTTGGAAAGAGCGGAAGCGTGAGGGGGCACAGGGTGGTGGAGGAAGAGAGAGTAGGAAAAGATTAGCAGAGCGGAGAGAACGAGAAGGGGTATAGAAAGAAAGAAGGTTGAGGCTAGGATGTTTTTGAGGAGGGTTAAAGGGCGGGGGCCCTCAGGGGAGCCTGAAGGGCAGCTTTGTGCTAGGAGCGAGAGGAACTCCTGGTGTGAGATGGGAGAGAAAGAGGTGAAGGTTTGTATCGAAGGGGGGTTTTGATGTGAGTCGGGCTGTGTGTGAGTAGGGGGCAAGGGCATTTGTTCCAATCTAGAGATTATTGCAGAGTGTCATTAGTGACATTGTGGAAGTGTACTGATAAGGTGTCACATAGGGATTGGGAGATGGCGGGGGGTTAGAGTAGGCTGGGGAGTTGAATTCAGAAATTATTCTATGCAGTACCTTGCCGGGTTGCAAGCGGTTAAGATTCTGTTCCCATAGAATGCTTTATTTTTTCAGATTTCCACTCTGTATGCTCTGGTTAGTCTTGCTAGGGTGGTTTTGTTCTGGACGTAGGGATGGTTCTCCAGATCTGTTCCAGACGGTGCTTGAGGGTTTGTAGTTATTTGAGTTTGGCGGTGAAACCCTTGGGTGTTGGTCCTGATCTCCGAGAGGTCTGTTTTGATGGAGTGAGGGGTGTAAGGGTGTTCGAGTGCCAGAGGTCGAAGATTTTGATGGGGGGTGGTCCTTCCTGGAGAGAAAGTGTAGGGAGAGAGGAGAGCAGGGAGTTTCCTAGATCTGGGGTGATAACGTGTTCCATAGCGGAGTGAGAGTTGTGGGGGTTGGTGGTGGTTGTGCGTGGCCTTGGGCCACTGTGGTCAGTGCTACACTGAAGAAAATTGCTGAGTGATCAGTCCATGATAGGGGGCATGGGGGCAGTGTGCATATTTTTGTAGTGCTGATGATTGCATTGAGGGTGTGTCCTCCCGTGTGAGTGGGTGGGGAGATGTTTTCCATCAGGTTGAGTGCTTCTAGGTTGTCTGTGAGAGATCAGGTCATAGGGTTTGAGGGTGAGTCAAACCAGATGCTGAAATCCCCTAGGATGGTAAGTATTGGATGGAGGTTGAGGTTGGTTGTCAGAGCTTCGCAAAGCATGTCTGCAAGGTTTTTGTTGTAGTCAGGGGGTCTGTAGATGAGTAGGAAGCTGTGCGAGATGGACGGTGAGAGTTGGAGTTTTACCAGAAGGGATTCATAGTCCGTGGTGTTGGTTGAGGTGTCCTTAATTATTAGTGGGAATTGGTTTGTGTCATGAGCACTGCTCCTGAGAAGCCAAGTCAAGCCCAGCATCCCCGGAAGCAGGCTCACGACCCTCGTCCCCGGCTCCAGCAAACCCCTATTGGGGCCCTTTGGACCATGTCCTGGCGCCTCTGGCGCCAGGCTCATAAGGAACCTCAGTCCCGGCGCCAGGGGCGCCGGGCTCATAATTCTTGCAAAGGTGCTTGGGTGGACCTACCTGTAGCAGACCATGCTGCATACTCACCTTTGCAAATGCTGGCAGGATGAAGTCCCCAGCCTTCTGCTGGGAGGAACTATTCCCTGAACTGGGACTACTTTCTTACCTGGTTGGGGCTGGTGCCACTCCTTAGCTCTGGAACACAGGAACTCTTTTACCTGGGCGAGGCTGAGGAAGAAGACACCCAATCACTCCAACACTATTTAAACCACACCCGATTGGGAAAACGTGCTTCGCGTTATTCTGCATCTGCAGCAGGACGCTCACCGAGTCAGCTCCAGCATTCCAGTGACATCTCCAGCTTCAGCTCAGCAACCTGTGGAAGAAAGACACGAGAACTATACTTACCATCCAGGAATCCAGACACCGGCAGAACCTGCAAGCAAAAGAAACATAAGGTTAGCAAGTTGCAACACGTTCGCAGCCGCACTCGCTTACCTGATCCATCTGTGCTTTCACGGATTCTTCGCGGCCTTCTCTTCAGCTGCCTAACGGCACCTGTAAAGACAAAGAACATTGTTAAGTAGGAATCGGGTGAAGGCGGCCGCATTTACTTTTCTTACCTGCTTTTGTGCGCGTATTACGATCTCTTCAACCGCAGCAGCCCGGCTCCTGAAAACAAGAAAAGACATTATTTAAGTGCCATTAAAGACTGCAAGAAAGCCTAACACTTACGTGTTTCTAAACGCCCGCAAGGTCCCGACAACTGCAAATAAGAATAGAACATTATTAGAGGTCACAGATCATTAGACTCACGTACTTCGCACGTGCAACGGCAACGGACGAAAAACGCCCGCGACATCTCAAGACCTGAAAATAGAAAACAAGGGACATTATTGAGGTGTCATTGAAATTCCCATACCTACGTACAACCGCACGTGTCGCGCTCTGTGACCACGCCCTCAGCATCCAGGCACCTGAAAAAGACAATGCAAAGACTTCATTAAAGGTGCCCATCTCTTCAAGACTATAAACTCTTTATACCTACTGGCATCCGCTCGTGCAGTAACGGCGGCATCACCTTTTGGCATCCCAGCACCTGTGCCACTTCTAAGGCCACAAAAGACTTTGAGGACCTCCAGTGACGTAACTGGAACCCACGCACCCCTGCATAAGTCGCAGGATGGAGAGCCCGGCATTTATAGGCCTAAGGTGAGAGCTCACCAGGACATTGGACTTTCGGAGAGTTGGCGATTAGTGAGGAGGAAGTCCAGCCAAACCGTCATTAACCCTTTTTTCTTCCGCCTGCAGAAACCTTACCCTGCAAGCCAGACGGTCAATAAGAGGAAGCCCAGTCCAGAGAGTCATCCGAGCTCTACGCTTCTCAATTGAAGAGACTATAACAGTTCAGCCGGGACCAGCGCCTCCGTGGGAATCAGGTGAGCGTTACAGTTTGTGTAGTAGTGCAAGTCCTCCACCCCTTGGCGATCTGTTCAGGACAGTAAGGTTGTAACCGGGTGGGAAGGCCTTGTGCGCAGTGGGCTCGTAATCGTCCGAAAACCAGTTCTCTGTGATGAAAAGGACATCCAGACTTTCTTCTGTGATGAGGTCAAAGATGTGAAATTTATTTTTGGAGACTGACCTGGCACTGATGAGGTTGGAAGAGAATTGGTGTTGTATGCTTGCTAGTGCTGCACGGGTGGGGTTGGGAATGGAAGGAGGAGCTGAAGTGAAGGGGGTGTCATGATCTCTGCTTCCAAAAGATCAGGACTTGCCCGACTCCCTTGGAAGCAGACCCATAACCCCGGTTCCGAGTGCCAGCCAGTCCCAATTGGGACCTTTTGGACCCTGTCCTGGCGCCAGTGGCACCAGGCTCATAAAGATGCCCAGTCCCAGCGCTGTAAGCGCCGGGCTCATAATGCTTGGGTGGACTTACCTGCAGCAGACCATGCTGCTTACTTACCTGCCAGTTGAACCCCTGATCCTCTTCTGTTTGGGACTACTTTTCCTGTTGGGTGGGGCAGGAGCCACTCCCTAGGTTCAGAACACTGGAACTCTTCTGGAAAGCAGGAACTCTTTTCTTACCTAGGCGTGGCTGTGGAAGGGGACACCTAAGCACTACAGGAGGCTATTTAAACCACACCCGATGGATGAATCTTGCTTTGCGTTACTCTGCATTCTCTGCAGCAGAACGCTCATCGTGTCTTCTGCTTCTGATCCTGGGCCTAAGGGAACAAAGGCTTACCATCCTGGAATCCAGTCTTCAGCAGCACCTGTAAAGACAAAGAAAGAACAGGTTAGCACTACGGTCTTCAGTGGCAGCGCATCTCTTACCTGGTCCATCGGCTGTCACCAACGCCTCGCGCTGCATTCCGGCATCTGAAAGACAAAGGCTTACCTACTCTTCGCATGCTCCGGAGGTCTTCGCACTGCATTCCGGCATCTGAAAGACAAAAGCTTACCAGCTCTTCGCACGCTCCGGAGGCCTTCGGCGCTGCATCCCGCATCTGAAAGATAAAAGAAGGTGCGTTTAAAGACATTGGGCAACTTTATTACTCACGTGCCATTACTCCTTCCCACACCGAATCCAGTGGGTATTCCAGCACCCTTCAGCTTCTCTAAAGCTCCGAACTTGTACCTGCAAGATAAAAGGGACAGTTAGTGCGCATCGTGAAGCAGGCTACAAGCGCTTACTTACGTGCTTCCAGGCGCTTCTATTCCTCACGCGGGTTCGATCCTCAACTCTCATCAGCCCGCCATCCGCCATCGCCGGAACCCTGCAAAACAAGAGATATCATTACAAAAGACTTTTAAGACATTTGAAGTGCCCAGAACTTACCGTTCGTGCAGTTAACGACGGACAGCAGTCCTCTGAGGTCAAGAGGCCTGCACCCTTATCCAGTGAAGAAACTGGTTACGGCACCCTGCCCCGAGGCAGATGGAGAGCTCGGCGTTCACTTACCTAAGGTGAGGGCGTTAACCTTTGGGGTTCTACAGGAGAAGAGAAAGGGAAGGGGAGAGAGGCACCCAATAACCCCAGTTCATTAATCCCATATTTTCTATCTGCAGACATCTTACTCTTCGAGTCAGACATACAGTGCACAGAGGTCCAGCCCAAAGAGCCAACCGTGTGTTACACATCACCTTTGAAGATACGGCATTCACCCAGTCAAGACCGGCGCCTCTGCGGGAATCAGGTGAGCGTTACAGGGGGGTGGTTGGCGGTTGGGGAAAGAGGGTGGTTGCAGTGGTTAGGGGCAAAGAGGTGGGCAGTGGAGGGTGAGGGGAGGAGATGTAGTGGAGTGGACGTGGACCAGCGGAGATGGGAGAAGAAGGAAATAGTGTTAGGACCGGGTTGGGTATCGGTTGGGGGTTTGGGCCCTATAGTTTGGTGGCAGGGTTTGGGATTGGAGCTGGAGAATGAGTGATGCTTGGAGGGGCTTGAGGTGGCCTTGGTCTGGGCCTTTCCTTGACTTTCTGGCGGTCTATGGGGTGTGGGTGAGAGTGAGGGGGTGGGGGAGCTGTGGAGTTTGGGGTTTTGGCTAGGGCTGCTCTTTCTGCGCTAAGAGAGGGGAAGCATGAGTTGGGAGTGCTATGTTGTTCTGGAGACGTGTGAGCAGAGGGTGCATGTGAGTAGTTAGCGGTGGGTGGGGTGGGAGGTTGTTTTACCTGGGTCGGCGGCTGGTCTGGTATGTTCCGGGGGACAGTGTTTTCTGCTCCCTCTCTCCATCTTGCTGCTCCTGATTGAGCGGAGCAAGATCTACATGGGGGTATAGAGGGCCAGGGAGAGGGGGGAGTTGCACCGGTGAGATGGGGGAAAGAGAAGATGTTTACCTTGGGGTTCAGGAGGGTAGGCGCGGGTCTGCGAGACGAGGTGGAGGGTTGGGACGATGGGCTGTTCATTGGTGGTTGTTTGCCGATTAAACTTTCATACTATACTGCCGTTTGTTACATAGCCACCACAATAAAACTGAATGAAAAAAAGTTCATAAATAGCCACAAAGAAAGACAAATCGGGTCCGGATAGCAAAGTCTGTTGAACATGAAGAGGGATCTGTTTGTGCTGTACCTGGGCCATGAGCGCTGTGGAGAATCCTGTGGATCCCCCACTAAAACCCTGCCTAAAGTCTCCTCTCAGGTGGCCAGGAGAGGGCAGATGCTTTCTGATCCCAATTCTGGGGATGGTGTACTGTGGGAGGATTACCTGGGTGGAGACAAGGCCCAGAGTAGGGGGATGATTTCACAGGGTGAGACATGGTATCGCGCCTCGGATACTGGTAAGATCATTCTGAGAGGTTATAGCATCTTGCCATTCAGATTAATTTCAGTCTATGGTTAAAATCAAGCTAGTAAAACGTAGGATTAAAATGTCTAAAGTTACTACCTCTCCAGAACCATTCTTTTTTACCCCTAAAATCGCATATCCTCCTCCATGTCAAAAGTATACCAAGAGGAATGACAAACATGTAACCTTTCCTGTCCCATCTGTCTCTCAAAAGGTAAAACCTTGTAACGCCTCTTTCAATAATATCAAGGGAGGAAAAACCATCCTTAAAACTTTTAAAGAAGAAAACTGAACTTTTCTAAGATGGACTGCATGTCCTAGAATCCTTCAGGGACTGTGACAAAGAAGAGGGCTGAGGAGGCCTGCAGGAGCCAAGGAGAGGCAGGTAGGCATAATAGCTTTTGGCAAGGTCAGGCAATTAGTCTTAACGGCCTGTATCTGAAGCCAATTAACCGACGAGAAGGGCATAAAAGGCTGCAGCAGGAAGGAGCAGTAGAAAAAAGCTGCAGCAGGAGCTGGAAGGTCGGCAGTGGCAGAAGAAGCTGAGCATGAGGCTGGCAGTTCACAGGGAATTTTGACCACAGAAGGGACGGCAGAGCAGAGGAAGAGCAGATTTCACCTGCAGGCTCCGAGTTGATCCTGTGCTCACAAACCCTGTTTGGCTGCGCCAGCATTGGAAGAGACTGGGAGAAACGGGCAGTCTTTTCAGGTTCGCCGAATTGCTGTGAATGCAGAGCTGAAGTCTTTCCTCCACTCAAGACCCGTGTGCAGAAGCAAGCCGAGGGAAGCTGGAGAGAGGAAGGCTCTCCATTAAAGAGGCTGGATCTGAGACACTAGTGCAGCACAGGGGTGTGGGTCCCAAGAGTACCTGTAGCAGCAGAAGAAATCAAGCTGGGAAGCAGAAGCAGCCGCTCTGATTGTGGAGTCGGTAAAGGGAGCTTCTTTCTCCAAATCATGAGGAATATCTCGCTGGTAACTGTAACCAGCTTAATTTATACTCGTGTACACATAAAAGCGAGTAAAGGTTGTTTGCAGAAGTGGGAAGTGGTAGTTCAATATCAAAACGAAATTGTGTGCCTAATTTTGTTGCTACTAAGAAACTTGCTTTTTGTAACATATAGAACACTGATGTAAAAGTCGTAGAAGTGGCTGAAGTTAAAAAAAGAACATGTATTACCCAAGCCAGTAGACCAAACCCTGTCAAAGGGAAAACAGCTCATTTAAGAACTGAACAGCATTTTCTGTATTTTATTATTTTATTTTTATTAAGGATTTAGGCAACAACTTAAACATATCAAAAACAAGACATGGAATTTAAGATCAACATAAACCTATTCCCCCTTCCCTCCCCCCAATATTCCAACAACAAGCATTACGTTGCCCCCCCTACCATCTTTCCCTCTTTGAATGGTCTCTTCGATCGCATATATCACCATCTCAGTCTTCCAGTTGTGGCGTGTGGTCGGATTGAACCTTTGGTATTCGTCCATGGCCGAGGCCACCTTGTGGGGCAATATCTAGTATACATTGTGGGTTGACTTGGGTTAGCTCCATCCCAGATGCGAGTGGGAGCCCTCCTGCTGTGAGCATCCAAATAGTGAGGTCCAAGCCAATACATTTTATAGCATACATACTTCTACCAGTTGGCCAAATATTTAGCCCTGAATTCACCCCACAACAGTTCGTATGGAGCCGTTTTCCCATTAAGTGCTGCAGTTATCCTTTCCATTATACATATGTTAATGGCAACCTTAATCCATTAATTCTTTCCAGGTATCTTAATCCCTTTCCCTTGCATCACAAGGCAGGCCCGTGCGGCTAACAGGAGGGGGACGGCCAATCCTGTCAATCTCCTGAATTCACCTTCAAACTCTTCCATCCCAAATAGTACAAGAAAGGGTCCATTGGTACGTTGGATCCTGTCCAGTTCCCTAATCCAACCCAGAACTTCACCCCAAAACACCTTGATCCGGGGGCAACCCCACCACATGTGCCAGTAATCAGCCCTCTCTCCACACTGGCGCCAGTTTTGCCATCTGTGTAGGAGCTTGATGCATGCAGTTTGTATTGGCTTGCAATCGACGTCTGCAGTTTCCCTTTACATATTCTCCCCCAGAGGTCAGGGTCTATTTCTAATCCGAAGTCCCTCTCCCATTTTGGCCTCAGATTTTCAGTCGACCCCCCTCCCGCATCCACCAGTGCTCTGTACATGGTGGAGATCAGGCCCTTTGGACCTCTCCATTTATCCAAGAGCTCCCCAGAGGGCGTAAGGTCTCTCTGAATCTTCTCCTTCCATTTCTCTCTCATGAAGATCCCTTTTAGCTGAAGGAAGGAAAAGAGTATTAATGGGCCTATTCCGAATGCCTCCTCTAGGTCTGTAATCGTGATGAAATTCCCCGCCCTCCAGAGTTGGCCCACTCTCTCCAGCCCTGCTACAAACCAAGACTGGAACCGTTCGTGGTTGGGGATAGCCTTCCGAACCCAAGGCGCCCAGATTTGACTCAATGGGGATGGCCAAGAGGTGATCCCTCGCATGTCTCCAAATCTCTCATATAGTGCCCAATATCGGGTGGCCCTAACTCTGCGTGTAAGCTTACTTCTCAAGACCCATAGCCATTCTGCAACTGTGGCTGGAGTGAGACTAAGATTATCCAAGTTAATCCACTGAAGTTCCCTCTGCCCTCTCAGGTGCGGGATAAGGACCCTTAACTGTGCAGCTTCATAATACTTCGGAATTATTAGGCAGCCTCCCCCCTCTGTCTTTGGGCAACGTAAGGACCTCGTATGATACCCTGGCCTTCTTTCCCTTCCATAAGAACTTCAGGAATGCCCCCTTAACCTCTCGGAAGAAGGGCTCCGGAAGGCGAATCGGGAGCATATGAAACGGGTACAAGAATCTGGGCAAACACACCATCTTCACAGTGTTAAGTCTCCCATGCCAGGATATGGTTAGTTTCTCCCATTTTTCCAGGTCAGCCCAAATGCCTGCTAGAAGGGGAGAGAAGTTGGCATCAAACAATGTGTTTATATCCCTTGTGAGATTTATTCCCAAACATCGTAGGGTGTCTCCCCCCCAACGTAAGACCCAATGGGGCAAATCTGTTTGCCTCTTCCTGTCCAAGTTTCTGCAGCAGAAATAAAATTGATGTAGCCCTATTGATCTTAAAGCCGGATAGCGCCCCATACTGTTCCATCAGTTGGATTCCCCAAGGTACGGATGTGAGGGGGTTCTTTATGTGTAGCAACAGATCGTCAGCGTATAGGGTTACCTTGTATTCCACACCTCCTACCATGAGCCCTTCTACCTGGTGGCCTCATCTAAATCTGTGGGCCAGGGGTTCAAGGGAGAGGGTGAACAATATTGGCGAGAGGGAGTAACCCTGTCACATCCCCCTTCTTATGTCGAACCATCCGGAATAATCCCCATTGACACCTACCGACACTCTGGGGGAAGTATAAACTGCAATTACCCCCTTCTAAACCTAGTGCCCAGTCCCACTTTGCCCATGTCCCTTTCCAGGAAGCTCCATTCCACTCTATCGAACGCCTTTTCTGCGTCCACGGAGAGAAGGGTTCGGGTCGCCCCCCACGTCCTGTGATTTGGGAATTAAATGCAATGTTTTCCACATCGTGTTGGCACCCTGCCTCCCCGTGATAAATCCGAACTGGTCAGCGTGTGTCAGATGGGGCATGTATGTTTCGGGTTTCGCCGCCAGCACCCTTGTATAAATCTTGGCATCAATATTTAATAGCGATATGTGGCGGTAGGAACCGCACTTCTTGGGGTCACTACGTTCCTTAGGGATCACTGTGAGGAGTGCTCGCGAGAATGAGTCTGGGGCGTCACCCGTCTCCAAATATCATAAAAAAGTTCCACCATAAATGTGAGGAGGGATGAAAGGAATGACTTATAAAAGCCATCTGTGTAACCGTCTTCTCCCTGTGCCTTCCCTAAGGGTATTCTGTTCACTGCCCGTTTAATTTCCTCAGCCGTGATTGGGGCGTTCAATACATCAGCTTCCTCTTGGGAGAGTCTAAGTATGCATCTATTCCGGTACACCCCGGGCCAGTCCTGATTTATATAGGGCCTCGTAGAATGTCGTGCAAACCTTTGGGATTCCCCCTATCTCTCCAACTTGAGCACCTCCTTCCTCCTCTATGGACGCCACCCATCTATCTGCCCGCTGTCCCCTTAACCTCGCGGTCAACAGTTCATCCGCCTTCTCTACTTCTCATAGGGCTTTTGTTTGAGAAACTGTAGTTTCCGCACTATATGGCCTTCCTCTAGGAGTCGCAGCTCCTCTCTCTTACGTCTGGCCTCCTGGACCTTATTCGCCCTCTGCTCAGCGGCGTTCCTCGCCTCGCTATTCAGTAGGGCTATCTCCTCCCTCAGTCGGCTTTCTATAAGAGCCTGCTCTCTCTTTTCCTGGCCCCCTCCCTGATCAGGACCCCGCGCCATGTCATCGTCCCCTTATCCCACACTGTCATCTGCGCGACCTCTTCCATATTATTCGATTTAAAGTACTCCCTTATTTCCCCCTCCATCTCTGTTCGGAAGACTGGGTCCTTCCACAATACTCATTACATTTCCATTTCGAACCCTTGTGTGGGAGACCGGTCCAATCTAGGTCAATTGTCACCATATTGTGGTCTGACCATATGATCGGGGAGATCTCCGAGCCCATCGCCACATCCCACAGGCCGTACGTGGCATACAGGTAATCGATCCTGGTGAAAGTGCTGTGTGGCGCTGAGTAAAAGGTGGACCCTTTCTCATTTGGGTGGAAACTCTGCCATGCGTCCCGCAGCCCATAGACCTCCAACATGTCCTTGACCTCCAACATGTCCTATTACCCAAAAATGGATCCTGTTACTCCACAAACCATAATATAAAAAGTAATAAAAATATATATATCACCATGTGGTTCTCTACTTCCTTCATCAAACCAAACTCTCCTCATCACAGATACATATTCCCTCTCCTTTACACTTCCCAAAACTCATACTTCCCCCTCATACCTCACTTATTTTTCTCCGAAAGGGGGTGCACTTACATCTGCGTGTTCACCCGAAGTCCTCCGTCACAGGGTCCCGTCATTTGACTGCACAATCCGGGGACAGTGCCCCGCTCCAAAGAACAGACAGGAATTCTGATAACACGGCTCCTGTAGACCTCTCAAAGGTTGTGCATAAGGGGAGACTGGTCACTGCTGGTGGGGGCGGCCTCTCCGGATGTGCGGCCAGGAACCCTCCATCTTCACAGGGCTCACTGGGATTACATCAGGGTCACCAAAAACGTAGTGCAACTCCAGCGATCAGACCAAAAAAATACAACCTGCTAGGGAAAAAAGCTAGGTGCACCCTTTTGCAAGAAAGACAAGACCTTTATTTTGTATGCAAAAGAAAAAGGCGACATTGTATTACACATCCACTGCCAAAGAGCTCTCTGACATCTTTCGTACAAGATTCAAGTTATAAACGCACACATCTTCACTCATGACACACTCGATATAAAGTGTTAATCCCCCACCCTCATTGGCTGATGCCTATATACATGCTAACAATTACATATAGCCCATGCGCCAATTGGCTCCGCTGTCTTCTCGCTCCTCTTCACCACACGTGAGTAACGTCCTTGTCCATCATGGAATGCTGAAAAGCAATTGGTTAACATCAACTAGCACCACCCTACCTTGGATCCTAACCACGTGACATGCACCTGGTTATCAATGTGAACTCAGTGGGCAACTTGGAGTTATGGCTTGTTCCTTGTGAACAAAGCAGCCCTTTTCTCTTCCCAGACACGTTGGAAAACCCATCATGCCCTCCCCTCTATATGGGCATCATTCTTAGCTCTCCTTGGCACAAAACATAGATCATGTCGTTCTCTGCTTTGCCCTTTATCAGTTCCCCTCCCCAAGGGTGAACATAATGCCCCACTAATCAATTCAGTTCACAAAGGATTTAAAGCCCATTTCCCTGCACATCTGGTAGTTCAAATAGAGTGATCATCATTCTGGCAGGGTGCTAGTGTCTTAAATCTTGGTTTATGTGTTGGCATCCCAAGACCTCTGCCTTTGCTCCCAGGAATATGACCTTGGTACTAGGCTGCAGCCCTTCACTTCTTCGGCTGCGCACATTCCTAACTAATTAGTTCAAAGGCCTATAGTTCTAAGGCCTAACTGATGTCGGGCATATGCATGTTACTTTTTTTAAAAAATTGTTTTTAGTGCACATGCACCCTTACAAATATAAATATGTTCCTTTGCCGTGCCTAGGAATCGGGATGCAACAGTGAGGCGAGGGAGAAGGCCTCGTTCTGCATTTCTTTGAAAAAACGGCCTGCGAGGATTCAGGCCTACTAGTTAGTTCAGGTTATAACTGTTGTGTATATGTATACTACATCCTACGTAATTCAGTTGCACTACTAATGAATAACTTCCCCTTGTAAAATTTCCCACTCCCGCCTATTATCCCTACCCATCACACCCTCCCTCCCCCCTACACCGTCCCGTTCTCATTTCCACATGATATTTTTTTTGCAGTCTAGATCGTCTTGGAGGGGCGGTGGTCTGGACGTGCATCCCAACAGTTGCTAATATTGGTGCACTGCTGAGTTCTATTTTTACGTCTTCAAAACATTTTGCCATCTCCTCTGTCCATGTAAGTGTTCCTTTTATTTTCTATGCTTCCTTGAGTGCTTGCAATAGGTGGTCTGCCAAATGTTGAGTGATCTAACACCCATGTACGGCAATAATTGCATAGGCCTAGGAATTGCTGCATTCCTCTGATTGTTTTAGGCTATGGTGTGTTCCTCACTGCTGTGGCCGTGTCTGGGCTTATCTTTCTCCCTGCTGATGATGTGATCTGTCCCAGGTACACCACTTCTTTCTGGCAATTTTGTAGTTTGTCTCTATCCACCTTGTACCCTTTGTCTGCAAGTATTGTCAGGAGTTGTACTGTGTACTTTCTGCACTGTTCCTCCGTTGTGCTGCACACTAATAAGTCGTCTACACATAGTATAGGACTGCATATTGATGTTTCCTAAGTCCATCTGAAGGACCCTGTCAAAAACACTGGAGGATTTGCAGTACCCTTGGTGTGCTGGAATCTCTTCCCGTAATATGAAAATGCTGTCAAGTATTGGGAGCCTGGATGCAGTGGTATTGTGAAGAAGGCATTTTTTAGATCCATCACCAAAAGGTAAACTGCATCAGCAGGTATGTTGCACAATATTGATGCAGGGTTTGGCACTAGCGGACATTCGGCTTCCACTATTTCATTTAGAGGGCTGAGATCCTGTATGAATCTCCATGATGATCCCTTTGCTTTCTCCATGGGAGTATATGACTGTGTTGCATGGTGAGTCTGATGGTACTATGATACCTTCATCGAGTAGTGCTTTGATTGTGTCATATATTCCCTCATCTGCTTCTTTGGACAATGGATATTGCTTTACTCTGGGGAGTATGGCACCTGGTTTTAGTTTGATTTTAACTGCTCCTATGCTGGTCAGTCGCCCTACTTCATGTTGGTCACTGGTCCATAGGCGACTAGGTACTTGGGCTAAGTCCTTGTGTATCGGCAATGGTGTTGCTGCAGCTGTCAGTATTGCCTTTGGTACTTCCCTATGCTATATCACCATGTGACAGGGTATGCTGATTTCAAAAACTATTTCTCAATCTGTATCCATATTTGCAAATAGTTATTTGTCAGCGACTTCGCTCAATGGCAATGTGCGGTCTATGCATAGTACTTTTCTCCACTCCATCCCTTCTTCATCTATGCTCGATATAATGACTGTGTCTTTCCTCAACCAACCAATCAAAATGGTCACTGCATGTGTGTTACGCTCACCTGGTTCCCACAGGGGCGTCGATCGGACCCGGACAGCTGCGGTCTCCACCAACCTGATGCGTAGTGAAGAGATGACAGTCTGGACTGGCCCGCCTAATCTTGTCTGCTGGACTCGTAGAAGTATTCTCCTACAAGTGGAGAAAGGGATTTAGCCACCCGTGGACTTTAGTGATGGCCCCCCCAACAGTTCTCGTTCTCCCCACTAATCACCTCCGATATTCCCTTTTGGTAACCACACCTTATGTTTTTAAATGATGAGCTCTCCATCCTGCATGGCATGCAAGGGCGCGTAGATACCAGTTCCTTCACTGGGTTGAAGGTACTGGAGGAGTTCCGGAGGAATATTGACTCCAGTGTCTATAAAGTTCAAAGAGTTCAATATGTCCAATGTTCACTCTTGTTCCATTCCCTCGTTAGGTTGCAGCTGGGTCCAAAAGAATATTGCCTGGAGGCAGCTGATGGCATTCAGGTAAGAGTCTGTATTACCAAACACTGTCCGATAAAAGTTGCATGAGTTTAACTTGCTGTTTTCTCTCCCTTTATAGGTGCGGCATAGGAAGATGCGGCGAATTAAAGAATAATACCTCCGGTGGTAAAGCAGGTAAGCCTATGGTGGCAAAGAGATTGTCCTTGTTGGTTTTCTCGGCTCACCTTGTTATTCCTTTTGTTTTCCCCCCAGGTGCTGGCTTTTGATGAAGAAAATGATGGAGGCAGCGCCGAGTCGAAAGATGCGGTGGACTGGTGAGTATAACTCAGCGCTGCTCCTGGCGAAGCAACGCGTGCTGAAATAATGTCCTTTCCAGGCTCAGAGATGTGCTAGGTCCGGAATCAGGTAAGGAATCAAATAATGTCTGTGATCTAACCTCTTCTCCTTTCTTTGCCTTTTGTCTAGGAGCTCCGGATTCGAGGCGGGCGTGGCAGAAGATTGGATGCTGACTTGCAGACACGGTGAGCGTCATGCTGCTGGATGCAGAATAACGCAAAGCATGGGCTGCTGTTCGGGCATGGTTTAAATAGCCTGCAAAGTAGTCCAAGGTAAGAAGTTCCCCAGAACCACAACCAAGTGAAAAATAGTCCCTGCAATAAAATAGTCCCATCATACTCACGTTGGCTTGGACTCATTTGCAGCATATGGCGCCAGGACTGATTTCTATGATGAGCCTGGCCCCTGAGGCGCCAGGACTGAATTCAAACAGCCCCCAGCTGGGGCTGTTGGGGTTTTAATGAGTATCTGGATGCCTGCTCCCGGGGCTGATGGACTCGATCTGGATGCCCGGGGGTAGGCATCATGACAGCACTCCCCCCCCAAGGCCCCTCCTAAAGTTGTTCTTCCCCTTGGCCCTGGCTTGTCTGGAAAGTCCCGATTGAATTTTTTCACCAATCGAGGAGCATGAACGTGGTCATTAGGTTCCCATGACCTTTCTTGTGGTCTGTAACCCTTCCAGTCGATTAAATAAAAAAGTCTTGATTTAACCATTTTAGAGTCCAGGATGTTTTTTACCTCGAATTCAGGTTCTCCATCTATTAGGATGGGGTCAGGTGGTTTGGTTAATCTTGTCCCGGGTTGAACTGGTTTTAGAAGTGAAACATGAAAGACAGGATGAATCTGCATATTAGAGGGTAATTCTAATTTGACGGCCGCCGGGTTGATAATGGCATTAATGGTGTAAGGTCCCAAATATCTAGGATTAAAAGTCTGAGTTCCTTTCAGAAGAATATGTCTTGTAGCCAGCCAAACTTGGTCTCCGATTCGATATGGTGGGGTCTCACTTCTATGTTGATCAGCATTTTTCTTGTATTTCTCTTTTGCTTGTTTCAAATGTTTTGTTGCCTCTTTAAAGGCTTGTGTATTAGTAGAATGCAGATGAGTTACTGCCGGCATTTCTAAATGCTGGGGCGAATCGAGTTCTGAGGTTCGAGGATGATGTCCATATATGGTATAAAAGGGGCTTTGTCTGGTCCCTGAATGTACAGAGTTATTGTATGCGCATTCAGAAATCCATAAAATGTCCTTCCAATTACCTTTGGTTTGGTGGAGCATACAACGTAGGTATTGTTCAAGATTCTGGTTGGTTCTCTCCGTCTGACCATCGGTTTAGGGATGGTGACTGGTTGATAACCTTACGTCGATTTGTGCCAATTGACAACACTTCTGCCAAAATTGTGAAATGAACTGCCTCGGTCAGAGATCAATACGGAAGGAAATCCATGTATTCGAACAATATTTTCGAGAAATTCCTTGGCCAAGATTGAAGCAGAAGGTAATCCTTTTAAAGGAATAAAGTGGGCCATCTTGGAAAAAAGATCCACAATAACTAGAATGGTGTTGAATCCATTACATGGCAGTAGCTCTGTAATAAAGTCTAAAGACAAAGTGTGCCATGGTGTGGGTGGAATATCTAATGGTTGTAAAAGACCAGCTGGTTTTTCTTTTGGCTTTTGTTCTGGGCGCAGATGCCACAAGACAGTACAAATGACTTTACACCTTTTCGCCAGGTGGGCCACCAGAATTGTCTTTTAATTTTAGCTTCAGTTTTTGCAATACCTGGGTGCCCTTCCATCAGAGCTTCATGGTAATTGGAGATGACTTGGTCTTGTAGTTCCTTGTGTGGTAGAAATAGACGCCCTTGATAGTAAGGTAGGTCAATGACAACTGAATAATCTTGGCCCTTTTTAACCCAGTCCTGCAGGGCTGCTGAATCGAAAAGTTGTTGGATCTTTAAATGAATATCTTCTAAGGTCTGTAGAGTAGTTATCCCAAGAATTCTTTGTTCAGGAATTATAGGCACCGGTTCCGGGTTCGAATATGCTTCTCCCATCCCGATTGGGGATAAAGCGTCTGCCTTACCATTCTTACAACCTGGTCGGTAAGTGATCAAGAAATTGAATTCGGCAAGGAATAAGGCCCATCGAAGTTGACGCGATGATTGGGGCTTGGCTGTTTTTAAATACTGCAAGTTCCTGTGATTGGTGATTACAGTAATGGTATGCCTGGCACCAAGAAGATAATGCCGCCAAGCCTTGAAGGCGGATTTGATGGCTAACAACTCTTTATCGGTAACCGCATAGTTTAATTTGGGGGCCGAGAATTTTCTGGACCAAAATGCTACTGGATGAAGTTGACCGGTTTCTGGATCCTTCTGGGACAGGACACCCCCCATGGCTAAACTGGATGCATTGGTTTCAACTATGTATGGGAGCTCAGGGCGTGGATGCTTTAAGACAGGTGCTGACGTGAATTTCAATTTCAGTTCTTGGAAGGCTTTTTCAGCCTCTTCGGTCCACAAAAAGCGTTTGTTTTTTCACAAAAGTGCTGTGATGGGGTGTACAACATATGAGAAGTCAGGAATAAATCTGCGGTAGAAATTAGCAAATCCAAGCATGCTTTGCACCCCTTTAACTGAACTGGGTGATGGCCACTTGAGAATTGCGTCCACCTTTCGAGAGTCCATTCGGACACCTTTTGGAGTCAGGATAAATCCAAGGAATTCAACTTCTGTAGCATGAAAAACACATTTTTCCAATTTTGCATATAACTTGTACTGGCGTAGTTTCTCAAGGACTGCACGAACATGCTTAACATGGTCTGATTCTGAGGAGGAGTACACTAGAATATCATCTATGTATACGACAACACAGACGTCAATGAGTTCACGAAGGACATCGTTCATAAAATACTGGAAGGCTGCTGGTGCATTGCACAACCCGAAGGGCATCACCTGATATTCGAATAATCCGTACTTGGTGAGAAAAGCAGTCTTCCATTCATCGCCCTTCTTTACACGTACCAGATGATATGCCCCTCGGAGATCTAATTTAGTGTAGATGCAAGCATCCTTTACTTGGTCTAGTAGTTCGGGGATCAGAGGCAATGGATATCGGTTCTTCACCGTGATCTGGTTTAATGCGCGGTAGTCTATGTATGTTCTGAGGTCACCTTCCTTTTTGGGCACGAAGAATAAAGCTGAAGATGCAGGCGACTTAGATGGACGAATGAAGCCATTAGCAAGGTATTGGTCCAAGTATTGTCGTAGGTGATGGTTTTCGGGTTCCGTAAGGGCGTCGATTCTACTGCATGGAGGTTGTGCACCGGGTATGAGGTCGATTTGACACTCGTATGATCTATGAGGTGGTAAGGTGTTTGCCTGTTCTTTTTGGAAAACATCCTGGAATTCTTGATATTCCTGAGGTAACTGCATGACTGGATTAGCGACTGTGGCCAGGCTTTTGTTCAAAGTTTTTTCCGGGTAACGGGAGTGCGCACACTCCGGGAAGGTTACTCTCTTCTCTCGCCAATCAATACAAGGATTATGTGTTTCCAAGCAAGGTATCCCCAGTATTATTTGGAACTGCGGGGCGTTGATTAAGTCAAACACAATAGTCTCTCGATGCCCATCTTGACCCAACAGTGTCATCTCTGTGGCGGAATGAGTTACAGGCACAGAGGCAATTTCAGTTCCATTGACTGTGGTGATAACATCCGAAGTGGTCTTTATGCAGAGAGGTAGATTCATCCTAGAAGCCAATTCGTGGTCCACACAGTTTCCTACGGCCCCGCTATCAATGTATGCCCTAACTGCGTGCATACGTGATGGCTGCCTTGGATCAATAAGGACCATTGGTATGATAAATAATGTCTGTAATCTAACCTCTTCTCCTTTCTTTGCCTTTTGACTAGGAGCTCCGGATTCGAGGCGGGCGTGGCAGAAGACTGGATGCTGACTTGCAGGCACGGTGAGTGTCACCCTGCTGGATGCAGAATAACACAAAGCATGGGCTGCTGTTCGGGCGTGGTTTAAATAGCCTGCAAAGTAGTCCCAGGTAAGAAGTCCCTGCAATAAAATAGTCCCATCCAGGCCTCACGTTGGCTTGGACTCATTTGCAGCATGGTCTGCATAAGGCAAGTAAAGTCTATGAGCCTGGCGCCTATGGCGCCAGGACTGATTTCTATGATGAGCCTGGCGCCTAAGGCGCCAGGACTGAATCCAAACAGCTCCCAGCCGGGGCAGTTGGGGTTTTAATGAGAATCTGGATGCCTGCTCCCGGGGCTGATGGACTCGATTCGGATGCCCGGGGGTAGGCATCATGACAATATGAGAATAGAGACTTGTGTAATGGTAATGCCCGTAATGAATTGGTGATGCAGAGTACCTGTGCTACTGTGGCTATTCTGTTGAAATGCTTACCTTTTGTGGAACACACTTTTGCTTTTTTGGTGAATGAAATGGTCATGTTAATTGTCTGAAGGAGATCCCGCCTTAGTAAGTTCACTGGCGTTTCTGTTCTGTACAATAATGGTGCAACTATCTAGGGGTAAATCTTCAGTAAAAGGAACCCTTACAATTGCCTCAAAGAAACCCTAACTGTCCATGCCGTTGCTCGTCAATTGAAACCATCATTCCCTTATACAAGATTGGGTGGCTCATGTATCTACCATAAAGGTAACCATTCGGTACACTATGTTCACCCCCACTTTGGGTGCCTTGTCTGCGTCTGGAGTGATTGAGAGAACTGGGCACATCAAGGCTTGCTGTGGGCTGTCCTACTGTGTGTAGGTATTGGATCCTGGAAGTGGAAAAGCATTGCTTTCTAACACAATAGCTCCATATGTGTCACTCTTCCTCATGGAAGGGCACTCTGTTCCCATTGTACTATAGTGGCCTTTGCTGGCGCTTGTTGGGTGACATTCTGCATTACTTGTGGAGTCAGGTTCTGTATGGGCTACCCTTGTGTGGGTGCAATCATTTGTGGCCTACGTTCTGGGGTTGTGCAGATCCTGAGGCATATATTGGTACTAGGGCTGTGGCTTGTTGCGGGGTATAGAATCCCTGTGCTGTTCCTTGGGGATAATACATAGCTGGGGGGACTCCTGGGTGATAATGCATAGGGGGTCTGGATCGACAATTCATAGACATGTCCCATCTTCCTGCATGCTCCTCCAAATCGAGGTCGTAATCCCCCAAATCCTCCCCCTTTCTGTGAATGACCCCTTGGACTACCTCTTTGTCCTGTCTATTGCTGTGATTGTCCTATGTATTAGTCCATGTGTGTGTTATCCATGACTGCTGTTGTGCATTTGTAGGGTTAGTTTCTACGGCTCCCTCCATAATGGCTTTTGCTAGTTTCTTTTGCACTAGTTTAGCTTCTGCGTGCTGCGCCTTGTCTTCCACTGCCTTTTCATTCTCACGTTTGCGTTTACAGAAATTCATTGTGGGCCTGTGTCTCTCCCCAACCTTTTGCTTCCATGCCTACGATTCTGTCTAATTCTACTTGTACTTCAGTAGGAAGACCTTTTTGAAACACATGGTAGAAAATGTGTATATTCTTTTTCGTTTCTCCCGTCTCCTCTCGCCAGATTTCCTGAATGGATTGGATATACAATGCAGGATCTTCGTCATGCTTCATTGTGTGTGCTATTATTGCGCCTACATCCGGTCTGTCAGGGTATGCCCTTCTCCATGCATCCTATACACAGGCCCGACAATTACTAAATGGAGCACTGTCATGCGCATCACTTTTTAATCCTACTCCTGGGTACCCTGCTCATTCCCGAATTGTGTTTGTCTGATCTCCAATTATGCTGGTTAGTAGGATTTTTATATCCCCAATTTTGATTTTATTTTAATGTGTTGGTTAATAAAACCTTTACAGGTATAGTCAATAAGACAATAAAATTCATACGCGATTTAGACAAATTCATTAAACCTAAACATTAAAAAGACCCGAATAAATAAGAACATGATTTTAAAAACTTGACACACATTTTTTGGGACAATCAACCAAATTCTATAAAGTGCTAAGTGACAACTTATCTCCTTGTGTTCATACAGAGTCGCCAAAATTACAGGTTTTAATGGTCTCCAGATTACAAACATACTCAAATGCGCAAAATATACAGGCCCTATATTTTTGCATTCTGTCAACACGTGCCAGGCTCTATCTATATCTCCTCATTTTTACACATACGGCATGACCTTTTTTCAAGAGGATGTTTTAGATTTAAACGTAAAAGTAATAGAACGACATAGATTTGGGGAAGAACATAAAACTGGATATATCTGCAGCTTCTTATGAATATGCAGCATCTGGGCAACATGAGTATACAATTTTATTCCTCCCAAATGTGAGAAATGAGTACACAATCCCACTGCTCCATTTTGTGCTTGAATGCTTTCTCTGACTCATAATAGTCGGCACTCCAATTTGGGGACCAGTTAATAACAGGAAATAACTCCATGAATGACTTTTGTGAAGGTATCATGAAGGGCACAGAGAAAAGATTCACTTTTTCTAAAGCCAAAGGTTTATTTCTTAAATGTCAGGATGGAGTAAGGCCTACCTTGCTCTATGCTAAGGTGGAATTTCCCTTCCTAAAGAAACTAAGAATAGTCTGTGTCATAAAGCTCAACTCAAAGGTCTGTCTGTGTCAAAGCCTATACTTGCCCTCACAACTAAAGATATATACAATGTGTAGGGATAGCAGCAACCAAAGAAACAGTGTTCAAAATAATATCCTGAGCTTCTTCCAGCTCCTGGCTTGCGTTCAGCTTACCCTTTTCCCAGTTCAAAACAGTTCCACAGAATGTCCTTGGGGGTTCCCTTCCCCAAGTTCAACACAGTTCCACAGAATGTCCTTTGGGTTCCCTTCCCCAAGTTCAACACAGTTCCACACAAAAAGGTCTGGGAATTCCCCTGCCCGAGAAGTCGGCTCTCTTGAATTTCAATTCAGTCAATTCAACTTTCTTAGCAAATCTACTTTGCAAACTTTTAGGCTTTTCACCAGCTTTCTTTATTCGCCTTCCGTTTGGTCTCTTGAACGTGTATTAGGCATAACTGCTTGACTTTCCTTGGTTCACTCCAAGTAGCGGTTATTTGCTCTAGGCGCAGTTGTCATGACCACAGTGTCCTCCCATCACAGGTCACCCAACCGATGACCCTTGGTACTTTGTAATGTTCACTGACTTTCCTTGGAGTTCCTTGCCAACACAGGTTTCCCTTCTACAACTGTGTCATTAGTCCATATACACTTTTGTTTTACTTTGACAGTCTTTTGACTCTGCCAACATGTGACTTTCGCACACTTCACTTTGTGGTATTGCTCCTTGTCACCACCTGTCTTTCACACTATCTCATAGTGCTTCCCAATGGCTTTACACATGCATTTTGGTTTCACTTGGACAGTATTTTGATTCTGCCAACACGTGACGTTTACTCACTTCACTTCATGGTATTTCTCTTTATCACCACCTTGTTTTCACCCTATCCCATAGTGTTCTTCAAATGCTTTTCACTCGCCTCCCAGACTTTCATTAGACTTGGGTTGCACTTTCACACAGTTTAAAAAAAGGCTTGTTACTTGATTTCTGTGTGTTTGGAAATGTACAGCACTTTCCTTTCTCTCGTGCAGTATTTCATATGTATTGCACATTTCTTTCATCAGTTCGTATTCAATAACTCGGTACATACTTTGCTGCTTGTTCGGGTTACAATATTTATCATTTGGTCTCCAAACACATTGTTTGCATACTTTTACTTGATCTGCATCTTCCTTTGCCCACCATAAGCCCCTGGAGCACCCGGCCTGAATGATCTCTCCCGTTGCTCCACAGTGCTCACTTCCTCCAAACATTCCTGCAGCTGTCTGCATCTGGGAGGCTCCTGTGTCCCCACTTCCAATGGGGGATACGTGGCACGGGGCTCTGCAGAGCTCTTGACCCTCTTGCGACCTGCTCTGCCCTCCGCATCTTTCTGGCTTCCCTGCAGTAATCGGTGTCCTTTTCACCGGCCCTTCTGCCTGCTCCACCTCGGGTTGCTGCGGTCTCCTGCCCAGCTGGATCTCCTCGTCTCTCTCTCTCTGAACTCTCTTTATATGCACCTGTGAATCATTAATTGACTGCAGGTGCAAGTCCTTTGCCTGACCGTAATGACTTCTGTCAATGGGACATGCCTGATAGTGTTCTACAGTCCTCCTCCTCGTGCCAGTACCAAAGTGTTGTTTACCGAGGGTAATGTGCATTACTCCTAGTTGCCTCTTCTTCGCCCCAGTCTTAAAGGAACATGCATATCGTTGTTGTAATTGTTCATTTATAGTGCGCACCAGGCCCGTAGGTATCTGGGCGCAGTGCAGGCTACATATGAGACAGTTGGCTGTGTTGGACAAAGAAGAAGACTAATAACCTACAAAGGTAGAGGGAGAGTAGGATGTATTCTAATAACTTCTTGATTTTACTAGAGGAGGTGAATGTGGGACTATTCTGTCCATATAATAAGATGTTCTTGTTGTTCTCTTCCTGGTCCCTCGATACTGAGGATGTACCGAGGGTTAGTTTGAAAGGAAGAACTTGATGGGTTTTGACAGTCCCCTATAAAAGCCTTTGGGATTGAGGGTTCATTGTGGAATGGAAACTGGGTATACAGTGTCTCGCCTAAGGACATCCTCCTTCCATTCCACAAATCTCCTCCACTCAGGTGTTCCTCCCACGCATATCCACCCCCAGGGTCGGGATCCAAAAGCGATGGCCTTTCCCTGGCCACCTGAATAGAGGAAGATGGGGAGAAGGAAGTGAGAGCGCCCTCAGATTTCTCACATATTACATACTTAGCAGTCCTCTTTTGCTGCATTTCCTCTACCAGTATTTGCAATAGAGGACATTTAGGGTTAGTCCTGGCCTTAATGTAGAGCAGACAACGTTTCCTAAGTACCTTAGCCTCCATGGAGAGAAGACCCAATTCGAGTCGCGGTATCTCCATAGGGACACAGGTAGAAAGGCCCAGCATGTTTCTCCAGAACTGAGACCTCACCCGCAGCCAAGAGAAATCTTGAATGGAGAGACATTCCAGCCCGTATAAAATCGCAGGTCAGAAGTACTGCTTGTACAAACTAATTGTGCCACTAAGAGTAAAGCCACCCATCAGACCTGAAAATCTTTAAATAAGTGCTGTAAATTGTAACGCCTTTCTGCCACGAGTCTTGATGCATTCAAGATAACCCAAGCCCATTTCCATCTCAACACCCAAATATCTGTAATTGTCAGTATATAACATTTCCCCATCCGTCATTAGTAGCCTTGGTCTATTTACCTTCATATTATTAAACTTAATTACCTGTGTTTTATTCCTGTTCATTACCAAATGGTTGTCCTCAGCATACCGCCATAACTCGTTTGTTAATTTCATTAATCCCAAGTAAGTGTGATCCAAGATCACAAGATCGGCATATGCTAGGCATGCCAGATGTCTGGATGCAACTTTAGGAGGACAGCCAATAAACACCGGGGAAGGTCTGACAAGTATACATTAAATAGCAGAGGGGAAAGGACACAGCCCTGTTTTACCCCCTCGAGATTGAAGCAGTGCTTGTCAATGCCCCCATGCCACCAAGCCTAACCTGTACCGTATTACCCTCAGGTAGTGCAAAATATATTCAGGAGATCCTAATGCCTCCAATTTCTGCCATGGTTTAGATCTGCAGATAGTATCAAAGGCAGATTGGAAATCCACAAAGAGTGTGCAGATATTCCAGGCTTGTTTGCTTGTCTTTGCACTCTGTCAATAAATCCATCAGTCTTAAATTATGTAGTTTTGAAGAACCAGGTTGAAATCCTGTATGGAAATGGTCCAATATATTTGTTGCCTCTGCCCATTTTTGCAATTCAGTTAACAAAAAAGACGCAAACATTTTCCCTGTCACATCTAGCATAGACAAAAGTCTATAATTGCCATGATTGCCCCTCTTAAAAACCAAGTCCAAAATCGCAGTCTTCCAGGACAGTGGGATTTTACGAATTTGGGTGAATTTTTCGTATCCAAAATGACCGAGGAGGAAAAGACCTAATGTTATTTGTAGAAAAATAACATTCGTTTTTTCTTCCTGCGGTTATTTCGGATAGCCTGATCCCACCCACTCGCGTACTTACCCGTCGGCGGCACACTCTGCTGTGTGCCACCGACTCGCCATGTCCCTGCGACACCTGTTCCCAATCACGGAAGTGATTAGAAACAGGCATTGCAGGGTCCTTTTCTTTTTTTGAATTTTTTTTTACTTCATGCAAATGGGTGCGGGGGACCCACCGACCCCCTGCAACCCTGCTGACATTATAGTGAACAAGGGTGTGGGAGACACCCAGTACTCCCCTTGTTCACTATAATGGCACCAAATGGGGCATTTGATCGAATTTTTCAGCCATTCGAAATTTTCGTACGCCGAAATTTGACCAAATGTCTCATTCTGACTTTTATATTCTGTCTTTTTGGGTCGTTCCAGATTCTACCACTTTCTAACACTTTACGAAACAGGATTTCCAACATAGTAGCCCAGTTCTTAGGATTATGTGTCAACACCACATTAGCCAGGCCGTTAGGTCCGGGTGCTTGTCAACACCACATTAGCCAGGCCATTAGGTCCGGGTGCTTGGAGGCTTTTAATTTCCCAATCTTTTACATGATGTCAAATCGATCAATATTGATACTAGATTTGAAATGAACATTCTTGCTCAAGGGGGTTAACTTCAGCTTCATAACTGGAATTCACACTTAAATACTCCCTCCACTGGGCTTCATTTACTGGATGTAGTATCATTCTACTTTTCATTCTATGAGACTCCTGTTCCCTCTTTTCTCCCTTCTATCTGGCCACCCTTGATGGGCCTTCTCCCCCTCTCCTTCTTTTGAGGCCAGAAACCTGGCAGTTATCTTTGACTCCTCTCACATCTTGGACCTTGCCAAGAAAGCCCATTTCCAACTCTACCTCCTCGGGGGAATCCTCCCTTTCCTCATTTCCCTCAGACCCTCAATGTCTCCAGGTCCCTGGTACTCTCCAGGCTAGACTACTGCAACAGCCTCTTCCTCAATCTACCTTCTTCTATCCGCCCTCTCCAGCTAGTCCAGAATAGGGCTGCAAGACTTATCCTTGGCCTTAAGCACAAGGACCGTATTTCTCGAGCACTAAAATCTCTCCATTGGCTCCCAGTTGCTGCAAGGATCGAGTTTAAATCCCTCTGCATCATCCATAAGGCTGTTTGGGGCCAGGGACCATGCTATCTGCAACTTGCTTTCACCAAATACTCTCCTTCCAGATCCCTTCGCTCTTCGCGCTCCAACTCTCTGCTTGTCAAGCGTTTCTCTAAACTGAGAGCGGGCAAACAGCCTCCCCCTTTCTCTCCGTCTTGAGCTGGATTGCCTCAAGTTCCACAAACACCTCAAGGATTTCCTCTTCTCCTCCTACTTCCCTCTCTCCCGCCCGTGCTAAACTCCAACAGTAGCTGTGATTGGTGCCATGGGCCCTTATGTGTCCTTCTGGGTCGTAGTCTTCTGTCTGATCGTCTGCAGCATCCGCCCTCCCCTGCAGATGCCCTCAGGCACCCCCTGACATTTGCTGCCTCACAGGCCTGCACTTATTGTATGATCATCCATCGAAGGGTCATTGCCTTGCACTTACCTGTTGCCTTCTCAACTGGCTCTTGCACTTACCTGGTGCCTCGCAGTGGTCTCCCTGGCACTTCACTCCTTCGTGGATCCTCTAGCACTTACTCCCACCCCTGTCCTCTCTCTCTCTGCACTTGCACAATCCAAATGTTCAGAAAGCCTAGTAGGAATGTCTTGCTGTTTCCCTTCCCTTGCCCTGTGGGCGCTTTGAAACACAATTTTCTTCCTTACAAATGACCAATAAAATAAATTACCTATTGCCTCTCCCAATACATTCCTTATATTCTTGGAATTTCTAGAATTTCTAGTGGCAATTCGGGTCTACTAATCTTTGCCACCCAGCACATCTAGCTGAAGACCGCCACCAGTGTACCCAGTTTCTGTATTTGTTCTCAATGCTTTTAACCAATGCCTTAAGGGCGTCGCAACCACTTTTCATGATGCATCATACCTCCCCACGAAGGCCCGAGTTTGCCTTAATAATACAGTAACACCCTATTCCTCGACAAGGGCCCTGAGATCTAATAACTCCCAACGAGGGCAGGGGGTAACAGCTTCCTGGTACTAGCTCCGATAACGTGGAACTCCATCCCAATTGCGCTGAGAAATGCGCCGTCCCACACTACATTAAAAAAAAAAAAAAGATAAACTTGGCTATTCAATAAATATTAGTCCAAGACGACCACCACCACCACCCAGCCGGCCTTATCCTGCTAGCTCTTGCCTTCCTGAACGGACAGCCCAGTCTGATCTTAGACCCGAAGTGCCACTAGCTTACCCTCCAGTTTATTCGTACATCCCCACCACATGGTTCTTCTGTCAATCATACTTGTATTGTAAACTCATGTTAAATTGAGATTACTGCCATTTTGCATGCTATTCCTTGTTTGGCTTATCTTTTGAACCATTCTCCCATTGTAACCAGAGAATTAAGCCTTCTGTAACATACGCCGTGGTACCCATGGGTTTGGGCATATAACAAATGCATTCAATAAATAAAATAAATAAATGTGCCTCATTTTATCTCTTATAGTTTTATCAAATGCGATATTAGGCCTGTCCTCACACATAATGTTCATTGACTTATGTACAGGGATCTTAATGGAGAGCCACTTTTCAATTCCATCCATATCCATATGCTTAATTTTCATAGTTAAACTGGTCCCTTAGCAGGCTGGCACTAACTATATTTTTAGCAGACCAGTATATGCAGTTACCAGCGTGATTAAGTTCAAGTGCACCTGTTTTTTTCCTGAGTCACGCTTTTACCCCCAACCAGATCTAAAGATATGGTAACGATTGCATAGTCACTGTACATGTTAGGTTTTATGGCTATACCTTCCATTAATCGCATACGGGGGGGATTGACAAAGAAATATTCAAGAGTGACTTTATTTCTTCCTGAAAAACCAAGTATAGTTCCCAGGCCGGTCACCCCTAACGCAGCCATTCAGCAAACATATTCACCACTCCTCTAGGTAACTACTCCAGTTTCTTCCCTGAGGATTTGAGTTCTTCTGCCTCATAGAGCTATTGCTTTCCACATTCATACATTCCCCCACTGTATAAGAAGACACACAATGCACATTAATGACACCTCCTAATACTACAAGATCATTTCTGTTACCAATCCTTCCCACCAGTAGTTCATTCAATGTCTCAAATATGGCGCTCATGCACATAGCTCCCGGAGGATCATAAACATTAATTACTAACATTCTCCTGGCATTAGCCGCAGTGCCCTTTACTTCAACTGCCAGCACAAGATTGCACAGTATATATCCTTCAGTCTAAAAAAGAGTGTCTGACTGCTGTTAGCATCCCTCCAATTGGTCTACCAACAGCACCCTTCTTTGCAAACGTTTGAAAAATATGTTGACCAACCACAAATAATTTAGACATTAGCCAACTTTCCTGTAGCATGAACTCCCAAATCCAGACATTGCATGCGATAGTTACGTGCCATTGTCTCTTTATTATTATAATAAATCTGAGTAGTGTTTAAATTAATATACTTTAATAGTTCAATAAAATCAAAATACTCTGTTGCCAAAACACGTAGGGGAGGGATTTGCTTATTTTATGTAGAAGAGGCAGCTCCATTTAACCATATATTCCTAGTGTTATGCTGTAGGTTTTGTATGATTATGGTTTTCCCTAGTACCTTCGTACTTCCCACAACCGACTTGGCATTCACTGAGACTATGGTTTTTACCCCATCAGGGGTGGAGCTGTATTCAATTCCAATAGGTCTGACTTCTGGGAGCTCTATATTTTGCCTTGAGTCATCCATCACCTCTCCATTATTAATATTCTCAACGGTTTTTTCACCATTCAGAAACCAACCTTCTGGCTTTCTTAGTGATGTTGGCACCAACTTGAGATGTATCCCGTTCCTTAGTAGTAACCAATTGGAATTGTGCTTTGTTAGCCTTTACTCTTTTTTCTAGCGCCATTCTTGTTTGTCTTCTCGTTAAATGAATTCCAGAAGAATCAACAGACTCATGGGCCACCCCCACATCTTGACCTCTGTCTAAGGACCTTTCAGATGCCGGCCCTGGTTTGCCCTCAGGGCTTTACCCAAATATGCGGCACTCATTAATGGTGACTTTTCCAATGACCCAATCCTTAGCCTGCAAGGCAGTTTGGTTTAACACAGTAATATAATTTTTTTTTAAATAAACTTTCTTTATTATTTTCCCCAACAACAATTACAATAAGAACGAGAAACAAGAAAAGAAACAAGCAAGTAGAAGACCCCCCCACCACTCTCCCTAGTTAACTCACACAACATCCCAGTCCAAAGAGAAGAATACCCATCCGTGATTAAACAGTGCTCGCAGAGATTGCAGATATTAACAAACAAACATATAAGTGTTTAAATACACGTCACATGAAAACCACCACTGCAGCCTGGCCACCAATTGTCAATCAATAGCTTGAAGGTGGCTCTGGAGATTGAGACCTCTGATCAGTTTCCATTAAGAATTGTCTGAAAGGTGGCCAGTAATCAAATGGGCGGGCCGAAGCCGGTAGCGTTGTTGCATATCTGGTCTCTCTTTGTTCACAAAGTCTCATAGTGTCCAACCACCTTGCAAAGGTGGGGGGGGTTAGGCCGACCCCATGCTCTAGCCACCAAATATCTAGCCACCACAGAGGGCATCCCCAGCAATTTTTTCTCAGTACGAGAGCCACCTTCTATTAGAGCCAGCAGCCAAACTCAGGTGTGCAATAGTGGGATTCAACATTCCGGCCATTGCCTCCCCTATCGCCACCCAATAGGCCTTGATACGAGGACACTCCCATGCTACATGATAGAAGTCGGCGGGAACGGTGCCACATCTCCACCAGTTGGGAGACCTGTCTGGGAAGAATTTATGTAGGGTATAAGGCGAATGATAAATTTGGTGGAGAAATTTATAGTGAATCAGCCTGGATCGACAGTTTAAAGATACGTATCGTGTTTGCATACAGATTACTTTCCATTGACCCTCCTCAAGGCACGTGCCCATGGCAGCCTCCCATTTGGATTTATAGGAATTGTCCCTCGCACCCAATCCAGACCTGATCAATTTGTAAATGGTGGATACCAGCTTCCCGGCCGAGACAGGACTAACAACGTAGCATTGCGCGGAGTGAGGCGTAGGAGATTGTGGGAAATCAGGCCACATACCTTTTAGCACACTACGCAATCTGTAGTATAAATGTAACGTCACTGCATTATGTGGCCCCCCAATGCGGAGCTCTTCCCAACGCTTTAGGCGTCCATCTTGCACAATATTACCTAGTGTCTGAACGCCAAGAGGCTGAAAGTGTTCCCTAAAGGATCGCTCATGAGTAAGTGGAATACCAATCACATTATACAGCTGAAGCTCAGGTACATAAGAGGAAGCAGTCATCAACATTCGGCTCATTTGTCCCCAAGCTTTACACGTTACTGCCACAGGTTGAATCTCTCCCCTCGGGACAGGATCTCTCTTACCCCAAAGCATGCCCAACGGTACGCTAGGGGCTAGAATCGCCTTCACCAGAAGAGTGTGCAGCGAGTCAGGGTTTGGGGTATTCCAGCCTAATATATTGCAGCTGGGCCACCAAATAATATATCTACATGTCAGGGTATTCCAGACCACCAAATTCATACGATCGGGTCAATGTTTCCAGGGATATCCTCGGCTGCTTCCCTGCCCTGCCCAAACCAGCTTAGACATCATGCCACGTATCCGATGCCCGTAACTAAGAGGGGGCCATACAGGTACATTACCAAATATGTACAGGAGTTTAGGGAGTATTGCCATTTTAGCCAACGCCACTCGCGCTGCTTGGGTAATCGGCAATCGTATCCATGTCTCAATTTTGTGTTCTATGGCCTCTAAAGGGGCAACATAATTGTCTTTGTACAGCCCCTCCCGAGTCGTAGACACCAAAATGCCCAAATATCGTATCCCGTCGGGACACCACCGAAATCTGTTGCCCACGTCATCCTGTTGCACAACCGGGGTAAGGGGCAGAATTTTGGACTTGTCCCAATTGTTTTTAAGCCCCGAGTGTTCCCCAAATCTGATCACTTCCTGCATCAAAGGATCTAAATTCCGCCGAGGATGTTTGACGTATAGCAGGATGTCCTCTACATACAGCGATATAGTGGAGAGGTGAGACCGAATGCGAATCCCGCGGTGCGCATGTAATTCCCGAACGTGGCATGCCAAGGGTTCCATCGCCAAGGCAAAAGTATAGGAGAGAAGGGGCACCCCTGACACATGCCCTGCGTGGGATGAATGTACGTTGAGATCGTCCCGTTAGTGTATACGGCTGCCCGAGGAGCTGTCTATAATAGCCTAACCCAACTAATATAGCAAAGCCCTAACCCGGACGGGCGGACATGTGGCGGAGGAGTCGATTCGCAAGTATTTTTGCCAAAATTGTATTATCCGTGTTTATTAATGACAGGGGTCTATAAGAGGTTTGCCAGGCTTTAGGAGGACCGTAACTAGGGCAGATCTAGAGCCCTCAGCCAATGTGCTGTTGTACATGGCCGTCAGGTGGGGGAGCACCAGATCAGTGTACGTTTTATAGAACTCTACAGTAATACCATCCATACCGGGAGCCTTCCCGATAAGTAAGGATTTGATCGCAGCATGGATTTCATCTTCAGATATGGTATCATTAAGGGCACCGCCTATCTCCCGATCCAGCCAACCCCGCGCTACCTCATCTAGATATCATGCCAGCTCATCGTGCCCAGGTGTGGGCTGTGAAGTATAAAGCCGCTCGTAATAGTCCTTAAATGCAGTGTTGATTCCCTGTGAATCCCTGACCGGTGTCCCGTCAAGGACCACAACCTCCGTTACGTTAGCGGTCGGGCGCTCCTTACGGATGGCCCAGGCCAGTGTTTTACTCGGTCGGTCCCCTTCCTCATATCACGCTGCCATTATCGGATCCCCTATATATTTCTCCTCACTCTTAGCCAGCTGCAAAAATTCTTCCCTTTGGGCCTGTAATTCACGACGCAGTTCAGGCATGTCTAGTGCACCCTGCCTATTCTGCCCTTCTCAAATTCTTGTTTCCGGCTCACGCATGGTTCGACGAATGGCCTTCAGGACCCCTCCCTCCCTCGAGATACAACATCCCTGTATATAGAGCTTAAAGGTTTCCCAGACTATCCCGGGGTCAGGAACCGACCCATAATTTGCCTGAAAGAAAGTCTCGATATCCTGCTCTAACCCAGAGCGGAACGCCACATCCTCAAGGGCAGCAGCCCTAAATCACCAAAGGAGCGAGCCAGGGGGGATGAGCCCAATTCAAAGCGTGCCATTACCAGTGAGCGATCGGATAATGTCTGAGGCAATATGGACGCCTCAGTAACCGCACGTAGCATAGGGGCGGTGGCCATTACATAGTCAATTCTAGATGCACTACCATGTACATTCGAAAAGAATGTGTATTCCCAGGTGTGAATATGCCTGCTTCGCCAAACTTCAAACAAGCCGTGATATTGAGAAATGGTGGTCCAGGCCTTAACAGATTGCGGGCTGGACAGCTGAGCCGTAGCCGACCTGTCTAAATCCAACGTAAGAGCGAGGTTAAAATCACCAACCCACACTATCTCATGATCCGGGAACCTATGTATATGTCGGGCACACTGGTGAAAGAACTCCAGGGAGTCCATGTTCGGTGCATATATGTTCACCAGAAGGAGCTTAAAGCCTAGCAACTCGCCCAAGAGCATAAGGAATCGCCCCTCATCATCTTGAATCTTTTCAAGTAATTTATATTGTAGGGAGGTATGTATATAAATGGCCATTCCTCTGGAATGTGAGGAGAAAGAGGAGTCATATCTATGTATACCCCACCCGGGGAGCCTGGGTAGGGGAGTGCCACAGGCCAGGTGGGTCTCTTGAAGGCATAGTACATTCGCCCCATGATTTCTACTATTGCGTGCAATAAGCCGCGACTTCTTCGGATTGGTGAGGCCCCGTACATTCCATGAGAGGATTGTCAAGACTGCCCTGAGCTTCTTATTTAGTATTGGATTGTCAATGTCGCCAGTGGGAATGTAGCCACTGAACCCGGAGGTAAGTAAAGGAGTAAGACACAGTGGCAACGTGTGCTGTTATATGCAAAGTAACGGTATAGACTGTGTGAGTCACAAGAGTGAAAAATCGCTCCTCCCACGCCAGGACCCAAGTACCCAGCAAAACTCCCAAACAGTGAACAGCCCCATCCGCACCCCTCCCCCCCACCCATTCACACCCACACCAGAAACCATAACCTGGAGAGAACCCAGGGCTCTGGAGACAGTGAGGTACTGGGGGAAAGTGAGAAAAGGTAGAATACCTCTGAGGAGGTGAAGCTGGACGTGGGCCTTCTTGGCAACATTCAAACATATTCTGAAAAATGGGCAGTTTTGTAGTGTATCACAGAAAGGAAAAGACAGCAAATGTTACAAATCACTTATATTTTCCAGGCTTCTGATTCGCCTGCATCATTTGTACTATAAGAATTTCCATACAATTTGTAACTCTATTGGTTTAATATGTGACTAAAAAAGGTTAACTCATTAGCATTCAGGTCATCTCACGTTGCACGCTTTATAATTGGATGGCTCTCTTGTTAGACATGTATCAGTTAAACACAACATGCAATTGGTTGCTTCACAAGAAGTATGAGTGGAGTGAATGATTACTTACATTTCAACCAATCTCTATGTGAGGTGAGACAGTGTGACATTGAAATGGTAACCTGACATCCTTTACGGTTGATCAATGCGGTTTGACACCATCTTATTGGTCTCATAATTGTGAACCATTTATCCCTGGTACATTTTGCAATTCGTCGTTGAAAACATAGCTGGCCTGGCTTCCGTTTTTCATGATTTCAACTAACTTGCTTTTGACCTTTCATGTTGGGATTTAGCTGCTTGTGAACTTCATTGTCTTACAATGACAAGGATATGTGTATGCATTTATATGCTTATATACTTATGCATCTATAGAATTGGAGATTTCAAAAAGGTGTCTTTATTGCTTTTATGTACATATGGTGAGGGTTATGTGTGAGCTTCTAGAAAACAAGTACATTATTCCTAATCAATCCTACTTCATGCGTAAGGGTGTTCTGCATGGCTTATTGCTTAACAAATGGAGCCTTATTGGTTAGCTTTATCCTACAGAGGGCAGTGGTGTGCCTTATTCACTCTGTCTGACCAGACATCTTCCACCAGTTATTGTGCTGTTCTTACAAGTTTATGACCTTCATTGTATTACATTTTGACATACTGTTCAGGAACACAATTTGTTATGTCTTTCGAATGCTTTACTGGGAACTCAACTAGACCAATGTATTTGGACCAATCAGTATGCAGTGTTCTGTCCTTTTAGCACTGGGGTCTGCTACTTCTTTGTTGCTCTTCTTATGATATCACTACCGCATCTCAAGCTTGGCAACTGCTTCGCCTTCATATTCTTAGCCAATCACTGTGTGGCATTTTCCTGTGCACTCTGGAAAGTTACAGTTGAGATGTGTATATGCTTCATTGCAAAGGTTCAGTTATAGTTTCTGATGTGGGGGGGTGAGGATTTTCATCCTTGTAAAGTGGCTAACTAGATTTTGAGGCGTACATGTACTGAGTGTTCAGTTTAGTGTGAAGGGCTACTGTCATTCATTACCATTGTTAATACGTGTTGTATTTCCCTAACTAATGTTAAATGCAGCTGTGTTCATTATGGCACAGGGTTATGTTTGGGTATAGGGTGAATACATTATGGTTCACTAAGGCATGACTGCTCATGCTGTGTTGGATCTACTTAAGGGAATCTATTTTGGGTATAGTTTGTGCAGCTGCTGGCTTCCATACTGTTTGCTCAGCCTTACAAGGACTTTTACAGCTTGTATGTTCGTGCACGTTTAAGGCACTGAATGTACTCTCCAGTGCTATTGTCCTCACCCATATTTGCATATTCCCCAACACAGCTCTTGCAACTGTTCATTTGGAAGCCTGTGTAGTACCCACTTGCCAATCTTATGCCGTAATTGTAAAGCCAGTCTAAGTGTAGATGAGCATTGAAACATGATGATGCACTTGGAGGTTCGGGCAAAAACGTGCAAATGTTCAGCACTGTTTTCGTCTACTGCAAAACGTTGGAGAGATGCCGTTTTTCTCTTTACCCATTTCGACGACCGGGATATAAGAAATGAATCAGCCAGAAGTCACTTGACAAGGCAACAGGTCTTATTTGCCTGAAAGGGTGCATTGCGGGTCAGCCGATATTACACATTTCAATGATAAGCACTATAGAGTCCAGAAGGAGGCTTTTCATGTTTCCATCTGTAGTAGGCGATCTAGGGTAGATATCAGGGTCGTCCAATACAAACAGCACCACTCCACTGTCGTCTGCTTGCGGGCCGCAAAACTGTCTTAACTTCTTAAATACTTCAAAGGTATGGAGAATCTGAAATGGTCTCCAGCGGTCCTCAGTTAGAGGCAGCACACTGAAGAAAACCCAGCTCTAAAGGGAGACCAGCACCATCCTTCACCAAGGATCAATCCATTCAGAATGACCCAGTCCTCCTCAGACTTTCTACATCTCCTACCCTCATCGGGATGGCATCAAGTCTGGGTTATCCAATCACTGATCAGGGTGAGGATCATCCACAAATGTATACCAAGCTTTCCTCCGACAGATTTCCATAAAGATATCACACAAGATGTCGCATGACATGTGCAAGCTAAACCGGGCAAAGGACCAGCACCAGTTTCATTACTTGACTTTTTAGCAGTACACCACTTGAGACCTACCTGTGCTTTGTCTAGTCCTAAATGTGTGCCTATATTCATACAGCTTCTCATCCTAGAGACTACACTGGCAGGATGAGGACTCCACATTATAAGTGCACCAGAGCTCAACATGAGCACATTCCTTCCCACCCCAGATATGCTTCTTGCAAGGTGATTGTGGTAGCTATCAGTGGATGAGTTTTGACATTCACTTGTTGAGTTAGATGACTGAGGGTGTGTGCTTTGGGTGGCCCATCGAGGAAGCAAGGGACCTTACTGCCTAATGAGCTGAGAACATCTACTGTAAGTTAGTGAAATTGAGCTTGCAGATGGCTTGACCCGTGCAGCTAGGACCAAATCCTTGCCCACCCTGAAGAGTAATCATGAGAAGTGCATGTGAACAAGATCAGATGGTGAGAAGTAGCCCGCAACCTACTCTGGGGCTACTGCTAGACCCTATGATGGAGGCTCTGGAACACGACTGGTTGTATAGGAACAATGTGTAAGCATTACCTGACCAGAGCAAGCCACATTTTGAATTTAGTAATTGAGAAGAAAATGTGACCGGTAAAAATCTGAGGAGGAAGCTGTCAGGAAATCAGGAACTAGATGCTCCTCTTCAAAATCATTCCGTTATTCTAAACGTAAACTTTTGGCTCGTCCAGGCACTGCTATGCTGACTTCACCTAAGCCTGTATGTAAACGCAACGTTTCCCCACGCTTTCACTCATTCAGACGTTGTTGGGGCTTGGCATGGAAACGTTGGTTGCCAGGTTACCTGCGTGCTGAGCTACGGTGTTCACAGCGTCCTGTTGAACGATCACGTGGCATTCTACAAAGCTCCGCCCATGACTAACGAACGCCGCTTCTGATTTTGTTTGGAGCTCCCTTGTATCATGGACTATTTGCTCATGTGTATTTTGACCCTTTTTCTGCTGACCGGATTGTTTTTCGCATTTTCCCTTGGCTTCGTCGAACTATGATATCTTGTTTACCTTGACTACGGAACGCTACAACCACTTGCATTTTCTCTAAGTTTTTCTGTGTGTTATCTTGGAACTTGCCTGACAACTGGGTTTCAACCGCTTCAGGAATCCTCTTTGCCCGGCTGTTTGCTCACGGAATCCTCTTTGCCCGGCTGTTTGCTCACGGAACTCTGCTTCTGCATGAACTTTTCTACGCCGGATCGGATCTGACTTGGGGAACCTACACTCTACCGTTTGTGTGTGGACTAGAGACTTCCTTACACACATTAGGCGTCCGTGTGCCGGCGGGTACAGGTATAGGTTGGATTGTTCTCTGCTCTGGATTTCTTTCTTCACGGACCATTGGTTTTCATCAGACTACGTCTCACCACATCACTGGCTTCCGGGACTGAGAGGGTAAACTCATGGGCTGTTCTGCAATTTACAAGTATTATCCTTTTTCTACTACAGTCATCTAAGGTTACTCTCCTGTGTTATCTTTGCTACAGGATTACGCCACGAACTATCCTGAAATCCCACAGCCAGAGGTTTTTCCCATTACGTGAGTTAGTGAAACTTTTTCTGAAGGAATTACCTAATATTTATCCTGTTACCAGTAGTCTGATATTGTTTTCTTTTCTGTGCCGACAGCTGTGTTCCAGGGCTAATTCCTTCTTCCGGACAATCTCCCTCCCAAACAGTCCATTAGTACTTTTGGGAGTTACATTGTCAGGAAGAATTCTTCGGCTACACTACGTGCTCAACGGGCAACTGATCTTGTCAAACCAGGTCTCTTTTGGAGATTCTTAACATAATCAGAAGCCTTTTCTCCTATTATGGAGTCTGCAGATGACCCGTTGGCAGCTTTGGTCCAGTTGGTGGCTGGTTTACGCGCAGATATGACTGCGGCTCATGACGCTACCCAGCGTCGTATTAATGCCTTACAGCTAAAGCTACAGGCAGGGGCTGGCGCTATCGCCGCTCCTTCTGGTTCTGCTTCTGGTAGACTGCCGCCTCGACAGGAGAACGCTCCCGTCTACATGACTGCACAGTTTCCCTTGACCCCTCCGGAACGTTTTTTGGGGGATCCTAAAACGTTTCGTAAATTTATCAATCAATGTAGGTTACATTTCCTCTGTCGCCCTACTTCATTTCCTGATGCCACCACTAAGGCATCTTTTGTCTTATCATATTTAGGAGGTACTCCAGCAGTCTGGGCCAACCCATTATTGAAGCAGAGCAGCCACCTTCTGTATGACTGTGACGCCCTCATTTCTGCTATGTCACGTGTTTTTGATACCCGGTACAAATCCCAGGCCTCGGATTTGGAGCTTCTCTCTTTACAGCAGAATGATATGTCCCTCCTAGCCTACTTGGCCAAATTCAATCAACTAGTAGCCGAAATTGGGTGGCCTGAGGAGAAAAAAGGAGCTCTTTTCTATAAGGGCTTGTCTGACCCCTTTAAGGATGTGCTATCCACTGTACCAGTAGTTCAACTGCCTTTTCTGAATTGGTGGATCTGGTCTTAAAAGTCGATGCATGAAGGGCTGAACATAAAGGGGAAAGGAGGGCGGTCCCTTACATTGCCCCTGCTTCCAGTGAACAGCCTACTGGTTCACCAAAGCCTATGCAGATTGGTACTCTCAGGGGTCCGGTTTCTCCTGAAGAAAGAGAGAATCGCAGAAAGAACAGTTTGTTATTACTGTGGTTCATCAGAAATTTTTTTGAGACAGTGTCCCAGGAAACCACGCAAACAGGGAAACTCCAAAGCTCGGCAGTAGAGGGAGCCCCTTTGCCGAGTCATTCTACCTTGGGCTCCGAATCCATGATTTTGTTTTCTATCCCTGTTGACATTTTCGCTCCCTCCATAGAATCCTGTTCAGTCAATGCTGTTTTAGATTCAGGGGCAACGGGAAATTACGCTGATGAGCAGTTTATTAAAGACCGTTGCATTCCAGTAATTCCCAAGGCATGTCCAGAGTTGGTCAAATCTGTTGATGGCACAGCGTTACTGTCGGGTCTTGTAACTGAACAGACGGTTCATCTCACCATGACTACCTCATCTGGCCATACTGAGACAATATCTTTCGATGTTATTGCAGCACCCCAATTTAAGCTGATTTTAGGCTTGCCATAGTTAAAAAAACACAACCCGTCTGTGGATTGGGTTGCTGGTATGGTCTCTTTCCCATCGAATCTCTGCACTGCGTCTTGTTTGACGGTATAATACACCCCATGGGGGCCGTGTACGCCTCTGATGGACTCTGCTATGGTAATTGGGGCAGTTACTGCTACGGTATTACCCAGGAAATACAAGGGGTTTGAGGACGTTTTTGACAAGAAGGGTGTTGATATCCTCCCTCCTCATCAGTAGTATGATTGTCCTATTGACCTAATCCCGAATGCCGTCATACCTGCTGGTCGTGTTTACTCACTGACGCAGAAGGAGGACGCTGTACTGAAAGAATACCTTAAAAAGTCCTTGGCCTCTGGTTTCATTAGACCTTCACGTTCTCCGGCTGCATCGCCCCTTTTCTTCGTCCCCAAAAAGGAAGGCGATTTACGCCCTTGCATCGATTATCGTGCTTTAAATGCAATCACTATTCGCAACCAATATCCGATTCTGCTTATCTCAGTACTTTTAGACCAACTGGGTTCGTCAGCAATCTTCACTAAGCTAGACTTACGAGGCGCTTATAACCTGGTTAGAATGCGTGAGGGTGACGAATGGAAAACGGCTTTCAAGACTAAGTATGGTCTTTACGAATACTTGGTAATGCCGTTTGGCTTGAGTAATGCCCCTGCCACATTCCAGTATTTTAACAATGATGTTTTAGTGACCTACTCGATCAGTACGTCATTGTGTATCTCGATGATATACTGATTTATTCCCCTGACTATGACTCTCATATCCAACATGTATCATCAGTGCTACAAAGATTACGTGACCATCGTCTCTATGCCAAGTTGGAGAAGTGTACCTTTCATGTTAATCACGTTGAATTCCTAGGTTACGGTATCACGGATCAGGGAGTTGGTATGAGTCGTTGTAAGGTCAAGGCCATATTAGACTGGCCTGCCCCTACGTCTGTTAAGTCCCTACAGTCCTTTTTAGGATTTGCACATTTTTACAGGCGTTTTACACGCTCGTTCTCCGCCACTGTGGCTCCGTTGACTTCCCTTACCAGTCCTAAAAATCATTTCAGGTGGACAGAGGAAGCTCAAACCGCTTTTGACAACTTGAAAGCAGCATTTACTTCTGTACTAGTACTCCAACATCCTAACCCTGCACAACCTTTTTATGTAGAAGCTGATGCTTCTGGTCATGCCACCGGGCGGTATTGTCCCAGTTTTGCACTCACACTGGGTTGCTCCATCCTGTGGCTTTCCATTCCAGGAAGCTTACCAAGTATGAAGTAAATTACACCATCACTGAACTGGAACTATTAGCCGTACGTAATGCCTTCAAAGTTTGGCGACATCACCTCTTGGGCACTGATACTCCGGTTCAGGTCTATACTGACTACCAAAATCTGCTTGCATTACAATCAGTAAAGTGTACCACAGCCCGACATGCTAGGTGGCACAAGTTTTTTTCACAGTTCAACTTTGTGATCACATATCGCCCTGATTCACTGCATTCTAAAGCTGATGCACTTTCAAGGATGTACGGTGAAAAAACCACTTGCACTGATTCTGGTAATCTGATGTTACCTAGTCAAGTTGTTTGTGCTTGCACCTTAAGACCTATGTTAAAAGAAATCATCAAAGAATGGTTTTTGGGAAATCCACCAGAGATAGAGCAACACAAAATGCAGATTGTTAATGCAATGCCTTATGTACACGGTCGTTTGTTTCTTCCCGACATGGAGTCCAGACGGACTGCATTAAGTTGGTGTCACGATTCCTTGGTTGCTGCTCATCCGGGACTACGCAAGACACTTGAACAACTCAAGAGATGGTGTTGGTGGCCCTCGATGCAGAAGGATGTTTCGGATTACATTTCTTCATGTGCTATATGTGCCCAGTGCAAGTCCAAGACTATGAAGCCCATGGGTTTGCTATCCAGGGGTTCGACACTATATGGGTAACCATTGATTGCTTTACGAAGGGCGCAGTTTTTGTCCCGTGTCAAGGCTTGCCTACGGCTCCTGCCTTGGCAGACCTATTCCTTTGCCACATATTTCGTTTCTTTGGGTTACCTGATATCATAATCTCCGATAGAGGCTCACAGTTCACCTCCCGTTTCTGGTGGCATCTTACTATGTCTCTGGGGGTAGATGGACGATATTCAAGCGCTTACCATCCAGAAACAGATGGTTAAACTGAGCGCTTGAATGCTACCCTTGAGCAGTATTTTCGTTGTTTGACTTTGCAACATCAGGAATCCTGGTTGTCAGTATTGGGGGCGGCTGAGTTTGCCTACAACAACTCGGTGCATACGTCAACGGGGTCAACTCCTTTCTTTGCATTATATGGGTATCACCCATGCTCATTACCAGTGGATCCTCCGGTACTTTCTGATAATCCGGCTATTCAGGACAGTCTCCAAGATATCGCTGATGTACACCATCAGGTTCATTGCCACCTGAGGGAGGCTCAGGAACGCTCAAAGAAATACGCCGACCGTCATAGGTCTCCTGCTCCCGATTACCATCCCGGTATGTCGGTTTGGCTCTCTACTAAACACCTTCGCATCCCCGTAAGGAGTTGTTTAAAGCCTAGGTTTGTGGGTCCTTATCGTATCCGGGAGATTATAAATCCATATGCTGTCAGACTGGAGTTGCCTGAATCGTGAAAGATCCATCCTGTTTTTCACGTGTCACTTTTGAAGCCCAGTGCCGAAGGTACCAGGCTCCCTGTTCACCCTCCTCCGATCAAGGTGCACGGTGAGGAGGAATATGAGGTTCAGGACATACTGGATACTAAGGTCTCCCGGGGGGTTTGGTTGTTTCTAATCGATTGGAAGGGTTACGGTCCTGAGGACCGCACCTGGGAGCCTGAATCCAATCTACATGCTCCGGATCTTTTGGCCCGTTTTCTCGCCTCTCGTGGAGGGGATGCTTCTTTGGTGGAGGATACTGTCAGGAAATCACTCTGGGGCTACTGCTAGACCCTGTGATGGAGGCTCTGGAACATGACTGGTTGTATAGGAACAATGTGTAAGCATTACCTGACCAGAGCAAGCCACATTTTGAATTTAGTGATTGAGAAGAAAATGTGACCGGTAAAAATCGGAGGAGGAAGCCGTCAGGAAATCAGGAACTAGATGCTCCTCTTCAAAATCATTCCGTTACTCTAAACGTAAACTTTTGGCTCGTTCAGGCACTGCTATGCTGACTTCACCTAAGCCTGTATGTAAACACAACATTTCCCCACGCTTTCACTCATTCAGACGTTGTTGGGGCTTGGCGTGGAAACATTGGTTGCCAGGTTACCTACGTGCTGAGCTACGGCATTCACAGCGTCCTGTTGAACAATCACGTGGCATTCTATAAAGCTCCGCCCATGACTACCAAACGCCGCTTCTGATTTTGTTTGGAGCTCCCTTGTATCCCGGACTATTTGCTCATGTGTATTTTGACCCTTTTTCTGCTGACCGCATTGTTTTTCGCATTTTCCCTTGGCTTTGTCAAACTATGATATCTTGTTTACCTTGACTACGGAACGCTACAACCACTTGCATTTTCTCTACGTTTTGCTGTGTTATCTTGGAACTTGCCTGACACCTGCCTGACACCTGGGTTTCAACCGCTTCAGGAATCCTCTTTGCCCGGCTGTTTGCTCACGGAATCCTCTTTGCCCGGCTGTTTGCTCACGAAACTTTGCTTCCGCATGAACTTTTCTACGCCGGATCGGATCTGACTTGGGGAACTTACACTCTACTGTTTGTGTGTGGACTAGAGACTTCCTTACACACATTAGGCGTCCGAGTGCCGGCGGCTACAGGTATAGGTTGGATTGTTCTTTGCTCTGGATTTCTTTCTTCACGGACCATTGGTTTTCATCAGACTACGTCTCACCACATCACTGGCTTCCGGGACCGAGAGGGTAAGCTCATGGGTTGTTCTGCAATTTACAAGTATTATCCTTTTTTCTACTACAGTCATCTAAGGTTACTCTCCTGTGTTATCTTTGCTACAGGATTATGCCACGAACTAGCCTGAAATCCCCCAGCCAGAGGTTTTTCCCATTACGTGAGTTAGTGAAACTTTTTCTGAAGGAATTGCCTAATATTTATCCTGTTACCAGTAGTCTGATATTGTTTTCCTTTCTGTGCAGACAGCTGTGTTCCGCAGCTAATTCCTTCTTCCGGACAATCTCCCTCCCAAACAGTCCATTAGTACTTTTGGGAGTTACATTGTCAGGAAGAATTCTTTGGCTACACTACGTGCTCAACGGGCAACTGATCTTGTCAAACCAGGTCTCTTTTGGAGATTCTTAACAGAAGCTTGTCTTGGCGTTGGGCATAGTAGCGAAAATGGGGGTGGGTGGGTGGTTGGTTAGGTCTGACAAGCTTTTGAAACTTTGAATGTGCACATCTCCTCCCCCTTGCTCCTGACTCCAGGCAAGCCTCCAATTTGTGAGGATATTGATACACTCAGCGTATTATTAGATGCATGATTAGCACCTTAATCATTGTTTCCTTGCTGCTAGACTGCAAGGGTTGTGATAGTAAAGAAGCTCATTATTTCATCAGCTTTATAGAAGAAATAGTTTTATTTATGTGCATGTTCGGGTATTTTTAAGCTACACACATACTGGCAAATGTGTGAGTCACTGTCCTTGTTGTTATTACCCAATGGCGCAGGGTATACTGATTTCATGGCCAATACATAGGGCTCATATTATGCATGAACAGCTTTACTCCGATCTCCAGCAGCAAAGTCATAACCTCATGTCAAGTACAGTGGAAGCCAGATTATAGCGTCCCTTGACGTACACTCCCTTTCCTATTCTTTGCTGCTCACCAACTTGAGTTACCTCTTCCTTCGTTGCCCTTATAAAGCAGTTGTATTTTGCATGACATGTTATTTGCTTCATTTGTATTTATTATCTGCTTATAATGGTGCTACTCGCCGGCTCCGGTTAGCTCTGCCACTGTCGATCTGGCATCTCTTTCAATCTACAGCCCTGTCTCTAGGTCTCCCGCACACCCACACACCATTACTGTTAGTGGATATTTTCAAGCATCTTTATTTAGCTCTTGCACAATACTTTCCTAGGAGCTCTGACCGAGATCAGTAACTAATAACCTGGGCCGTTGCCCACGTATTACACCAAAACATACTTGCAGATCTCCATCCTGTACCCTTGCATTCCCCGATGTATCCCAAGGCTGATCGAGACAGTTTTTTTTTATCACAAATCACTGTTCAAAACACTACATGCTTGTCATCACAGCAAAACACTCTTTGCAGGATTGTTCTCCAGGTGCGGTGACCAGCCGACTGCCTCATCTCTACCTTGCTTCCCCCATTTTCCAACCAACTCCACTCTAGGCCAACGTTCCCCCAACTGTCATTGTCTGTGCTCCACTTGCCCTTGCAGGTGATCCTGGGCTGGAGGCTTGCCGTTTCTGCCGGTGGAAGCCGAGCCCTCTTAGATATCTCCAGCACCCTTGCCGCTAGGCTTCAGAGGAGCACCGATCCAGGTAGGAGCGAAAACACCTCCCGCTTTCACCAGCTCATTTATAGTTCTTACAGGGCCACTGGTTGCTTACACACCGCCACGCCACTGATGGGCCCATGCCCATCCGTGGCTCCCCCAATGCCCTGGCCCCATAGTTCCACCAGTTTTGTGCACAGGTTCCAGAAAGACAGATCCATGACAGCCTTCAACAGGTGCCCCCGTCCCCTTGTAATACTCAGGTGACTTTAGGTTGATCAGGCCATACCTGACCTGAGTGAATCCCCTGCAGAACCTGGCCATTGCTCCATTTAACTTCCTCCTTGACTTCTCCACTGCCGAATGGCACTCTGCTATTCTCCATGATTGTCTTGGTATGATCTCTGACCACAAGATTTCCGTCTCTTCTAAACGGGTGGCCAATTTTTGGAGGGTGTCCATCATTTCCCTCATCAGCACACCTCTGCCCAAGCTTTTGAGGTTGTTTCCCCCTAGATGGATCATTAGAACATCGGGTTTGGGGTGTTGTGCTAGCAGCTTTTGGACCTGTGCCTCCAACTGGCACCATCTCATCCCAGGCACCCCATGCCACCCCATCTTAAACTCTTACTGTCATTCGTTCCCTTTCCGTGGTCCATCTTGCCTTGGCCCTTGTCATGAACAAGTGCCCCACCACCCAAACTGTCCTTTTGGCTGCTGTTTGGTGTGGAGAGATGGGGAAAAGGAATAAATTAGTGTCACATTTGATCCAGTCTTATGTATCTTTTAAAACAGTTTGACTTCCATCCCCCCTATCTCCTTGATTGCTTCTGGAATCATGCCCAGCCCTGCCCCTGAGGTGGCAGCTCCAATTCTGAATGAGTGTGTTCCAAAGACCCCTTCTGTTTCTCCTATGTCTCTCAGCGCCAGGTCCATTACGCTTTTAAACTGGTACCTGCTCAGGGCAGCCCCTTCAGTGTACAGAAAGAGAGGTGCACTCGACCTGTCCAGGGGTTTTATGTTCAGGTATGTCGTGTGAGAAACCTGAAGGTGTCTCCCTGATTAGGTCCCTGTCATCTAGGTGACCAGGACACGGCCATCGCTATTCACCTGGATGGGGGGGGGGGGGTCGTCCTCGGGGAGTGGAGGTGAGACACTGACCGGGTAGAGAGAGAGGGGGACACACACACACACACACACACACACACACACACTCACTCACTCACTCACTCACTCACTCACTCACTCACTCACTCACTCTCACACACTCACACACTCACACACTCACACACTCACACACTCACACACTCACACACTCACACACACTCTCACACACACTCTCTCTCTCTCCTTATAACCCTTCCATCGCCACCAAGGAATCAATAGGTTTTGACATCTGTAGCAGTAGGGAAGCTGTTATTCCCCCAGGGAAGAGAGAAATTAATCCTACAGACCTAGTTTTGATACCCCCTGCAGGGTGCTACATAAGACTGCCCCGAAATTTGGCCTAGCGTGGGAGTTCAGGATAGATGTCTTAGCAGGCGTTATTGATCCTGAATTCCGGGGAGATGTAAAGGTTCTCTTATAGAATCATGGTGAAATCCCATTTGAGGTACAATGGGGAGATCAAATTGCCCAGGTAATTTTTGAAAGAGACCTATTTTAAAGAAAGTGAACCAGACAAAACTGAACGGGGTAACTTAGGCTTTGGAGAAGCTGACAAACTGCTTAACATCGAAGACTGAAGAACCTACCATCTACTCCGACCTAGTCTTCGCCAAGTGAAATGATCCAGCCTTCGCTGAAGCTTTGCTACAAGCAATTCAGGATGAAAAGGGTTTAGAGAAGGGAAGTCCCTTTTTCTTCTTAAAGCAGGGATTGCTTTATAGAATAGAGACATCTACAGAGGGTGTAATCAAAACCCAACTGGTAATACCCAAAAGCCACCGAAAGGATCGTGCATTCCCATCTTGCTGGGGGGCATTCAGGACAAGTTAAAAACCAGGCCCATATTAGTGACAAATGTTACTGGCCCAGTATCCACTCCGAAATAAAGACCTTTATCCAGACATGCAAAATATGTCAAAAGACCATACTGCATAGCCCATTACCGATCATAGAAACTGTTGAGTAAGCAAGGGAAGTGAATCCTGCATCAAGAGAAAGCAAAAGGAAATATGAAAAGACAAGAGTGAACCGGAAAGAGGGGTGAAATTTAAAGTCCCAAGAAACAGTGTGTTGACAAGTGAACCCGACCGATGGTAATCCATGGGACACTATTTAAAAAGAGATTAGGATTTCTTAAAAAGCCAAAGAAGAAAATACCTTTGCAAAAGCCAGAGTGAACCCAACAAAGGGAGGCAACAGTCGAGAAGGGTCTGCGCCCGGAAGAGGGGGACCCAGGGGTGAAGGCATCACCCACCGAACATTTGAAAGGCACTTTAATTTATTCTTTTGGAGCCCATCAGGTCCTGGGAGGCAAGAGACTTTTTGTAGAACAGAAACTTAACCACTGACTGCCCTGATACCTGAAGTGGAACTGTTATCACATGCTGGGGAAGCTCGAGCGTGTGCTGTGCTCAGAAGTCTCACCTTGTTCCGTGCTCAAAATGTGGGGAAGGGAGACCCCCCGGCTATCACATCCTGACTTATTATTTGTGAACACTTCTTTCTTTCTTGTGAATCCTATCCCACAATCATTTTGGTATTCAGTTGTAAGGATGGGCAATAGGTTTTTATATGGGCCCTTTTATTTTGAAAAGACACCACTAGGGTTGCCTTCTGTTGATTTGATGGTTGTAGCTTGCTCCCATCTTAGATTTAGGTTTAGATTAGGCATTATTTTCCACCCTACCTATACTATCACAGTGGCAGAGGAGTGGGTGCAGTTTAATACAGTTTAATAAACACCCTTGAAATATGATCACTGGTGTCTGTCTATTCTTGATACCATGCCTTCCTTACAGTTGCTAGACATGTCACAGATCAGCATGGGCTTCCCTTAATGCATTGGAGGGTGATTACTCTTCCCCTCCCTGCCTGATCAGTTTTGGACCTTCTTAGATGCAGCTGCGCCCACTCCTCTGCCACTGTGACGTCCTCTAGTCTCAAAAAACTCTTACACCTGCCTTCCTTGTTGTCCGGTACCAGCTCACTGACCCTGAAGGCCCCAGAAATGCCAGGGAGAAGGCCGCCCTGAACATGGCATCCTCAAAGTTATCCCTGCATGTCCTTTCCAGGATTCCTATCAAGCAGTGGAGCTTCAACATGTCTTTAGGGCGCCTGGGATCCTCCTTCCTCTCTGTGCGTTTAGCCCAACCCTTCATTGCCATACTGACATAATGTTCGTTAGTGGGGTCAGGCTCCCCCCACCCCCAGCTTGTGGTAGTGGGCTATTGCTGCCAGATGGGAAGCCTCCCAAGTTCTGGTTTTCTGTGTTTGCCAACACCACCCGATGAAAGTGCGCACCAGAGATCCTCCTTGGTGCTCCACCAGAAACCCTCCCTTGAATCTCATAAATCTCTCCCCACATCTCCGTAGCTGGTGCCAGGGCTGTACTGATGAGTGTGCTTAAATGTTCCCTATCATGCCCCACTACTGGCTCTTGAATGGGGTCATCCTCCCGTTTGCGTCTGGTTTTTCCTCTTGAAATTTCGTGAACTGTAAATGAGAGAGCGAGTCAGCCGCTATATTCCTTTCCCCCGGTATGTGTCTTGCTCTTACTTCTGTGTTCAATGTGAGTACGCTTGTTGCCAGCTCTCTGAGCAGCCACAGCACTCTCCTGTTGCTTGATGTCCCTCGATTTATAATCTGCACCAATGCCAGGTTGCCTGACCAACGAATCACCCTTTTGTTAGCCGGTGAAGCCTCCCATAGGGGACAGTCCACTACGATAGGAAACAACTACAGCAGCATGATGTCTTGCATCGCGCCCTCCTCGTGCCATGGAGATGGCTACGCATGTGCACACCAATCCTCCCCCAGTATTGCTCCATACCCGTGTGAGCCTGACGCATCAGTATATAGCCTCATACTGTCGCTACTCGCCCATTGTTCCTTCCAGAGGAGTACCCTGTTAAATATGTCCCGGAACATGTCCCACATCGTTAAGTCCTTTACTTCTGTGCCCAGGCGAACGTGTTGAGATACATGTTGCAGCCCTACCGTTCAAAGCGAAATACTCCTGGCAAGTACCCTGCCCGCTGGTATGACCCTACCTGCAAAATGCAGGTTCCCCGCCAAAGACTTTAGCTCCCTCAGTGTTGATTTGTTTCTGTCCCCTCATTCCCTCCATTGTGCCTCGTAGGTCATCCACCTTATCTTTGTGTAGCCTGGTCTTCCCTTCTTCAGAATCAATCTCAATCCCTAAGAATGTTAATCTCGGTAGAGGGAAACTGTCGTCCCTTTCGCCAATGGTACACCCACTTTCCTTGTTAATCCACAAACTGCCCCATTAATGTACTGCATTCCTCTGTACCTTTTCTACCGATGAATAGAAAGCCATCCAAGTAGTACATCACCTTCCCCGCCCTGGTCCTCTCCTTCATTGCGTATTCCAGAAAAGTGCTAAAATGTTTGAAGTATGCTCAAGAAATTGAACAGCCCGTGGGCAGGCTTCTGTCATGATAGTACTACCCGTTGACCTTAAAGCCCAATAAGTTGTAGCTTCCTTTGTCAATTGGTAAGAACCTGAAAGGAGGTTCTATGTCTGCCTTACCCATCAATGCCCCTTGTCCCATGGTCTTCACTAGTTCCACTGTGTCATAAAAAGACGCATAGGCCACTCTGCAACTTTCCTCTCTGATGCCATCATTTACCGATTCTCATTCTGGTAAAGACGGGTGATGGATGAGGTGAAATTGTCCCTCCTTTTTCTTTTGCAATAAATTCAAACTTTATTAAGCATATTTTCATCATACACCATTGACTAATGCATTAGACCTTTGTTCAACTCAATAACAGAAGCTACATTTCCCGTCCGGCCCTCCAGTGCAGCTCATGGTTAGACCTAGTTAACATGTACCAGAAATTTTCACTGTGCATTGTTCATATAAACTGTAAGAAGACAAACCAAAATGAAAAGCAAACCAAAATCAACATTATAATGAAAATCAAAATGTGCAATAAATCTCAGCTACTTCCACATGTGCCTGGAGCACAATCAATTGTGCTTTTAGTGAAATCATGTGACCTCTACCCATGCCTCAAGCCACATACCATGGGCTATAGGAATGAAAACAATGACATGTCATGGAGTTTGTGATGGATATTAGGGCTATCGTGTCCATTGAAGTATGTGATTAGTGGGGCCCAGTCTGTAAGGTATTGCGGCATTCACCCCTGCATTGCCCCATCAATTTTGCTCATGGCAGCCACGTACCAAACCCTTGCCCACCATTCCCTAATCTCTGGCTCATCCTTGCTCTTCCAGTGCTTTACTATAACCAGTCTTGCCGCCACCAAGAAATGGGTGACCAAACATGATCCCTTGGCCCCCAGCTTGTAATGACCCTGCGAATCCTCGTTGTCCAATAGCATCACCAGCGGGTCAAGTTCAAGTTCAAACCCACAGATCTCCTTAATTTGGGCGACCGCCTTCTGCCAGAACCCTTGTATCTGAGGGCACCTCCATCACATGCGAATAAAGGAGCCAGATGTTGTACCAGGTTAGGTCATCTATGGGTCTGCCCCAGTGCTTAATTTGTAAAAATATAAGTGCCAGGGCCCAAAAATTCTTGGCTCACTAATGCTCCGGCGGCACCACAGCACCAGCGGCCCAGCTCAGTGCTAGATCGGCCCACCACCAGCCCATCACACTGCTGCTGCTCCCTGTCACATGTTTGGCGTTGCAGCAACTGCTGGCACGGGATAGTGGGAAGGAACACACATATCTATCTTTGTTTATTACACAACTTCTTTTATTTCATGTCTTATATCACTGAAAGTACCATGGGGTTAACTAGATTTTTCAGTTTGGAATTATCTTGCATTCTGGGAGTTATAGTTTACCATTAAAGCCACAATCATATTCGTTGCTATAAGTATTTACATGCTGATGCTGTCATGTGGCTTTATTATGCAATTTGTGTTTTTTGTAAGTAAACTCTATAAAACATTATTACTGTACAATGTAGTCCTTTAAATCCAACTATTTGAGACAATCTTTGTTATTATTTATTTAATGTGATATAGTCTATTTAATAAACTTTACACATGTTAATAAGTAAACATCATATATAAAAATTAAACTTCCACAAACAGAATAATACCAATATAGCAAAAATACAATACTGTAATAATAATAACCTATTTTCACATATAAATCAATCTCAAAGCTCAAAGCTCCGGTAACAAAAAAGTACAAAAAAGAGAAGACCAAAAGGCCAGGTCAAAGATATCTTTGTGATCCTGGTCAGACCTTTTCCCCCCTCGACATCCCCCCCACGATCCTGGCCATCTCTCCAACTAGCCCATCTCCAGCCGTGCCAGCTCTCCAGTCTGCCCACCTCTTTCAATGGAAACAACCCTGGATGGCTCATAAAACTCACACTATCTTATGCTCACCAATTGTGCAAATTGCAGTCAAATTCCAGAGGTTACCCAGGCTCACCTTATCACATCATGTTCATCACTTTATTTCAGTTTAAACTGTATCTTGCTGTCTTCTATACACTATTACCTATTTAAACATATTTCAATGAATGTCATTCTTTATATACTTCAAATGCACGGGTACTCAATATAAACATTGTGCACTTCCTAAATGAGTGTTAGAGCCATGTATATAGTGCCAGTGCATAAAGTTGGCCACCCTAGACAGGAGGAGGTGATATAATTTGCTAAATTAGGGCGTTAAAAAAATGATAATACTTCATTGTGATCTTTCTAGTACAAGTGTGAGACGATCCGAGTCGAGTGTGGGCAGTGTCAAAACTCGAGACCACGCTTGCCAGAACACTTCTGATTTCAGCCCAGGGACCCGCGCAATTAATGGCAAAGCACAAATCTGGGAGGTCGCTCTGCTAGAAATGGATATTGCCGGCCCAACATATGCGCACAAGTAGCCTCAGGCTATTTCAAGCCAGATACTCCTTGGGCAATGAGCAGCGGCTAGGAGCCAGCAATCACTCACCCTTCCCCTGCTTTGTTCTTGAAGCCGGGCTCATACCACTGAACGTCCCACCCCCCTCCTCACATTGCAAAAACATGCAAGTTTACGCAAAAGGACGTCCGGCTACTGACAAGGGAATAAAACAATGCTATTCAGATTAATAACGACTTGAAAACTTGAAAATAGTCTTACTAAAAAGGACTTCAGAACAGTTATTGCACACAACTATTGCCTTCCCTTGTCTCCTTCACAGCTCGCCTCCGTGAAGGTGTGATCATGCAATAGGTTGTTTGCAGAATACTGGCACCGCGATTCCCCTAGCTGATTTCAGAAGCTTGGCAAGTTAGCCATTCCCACCTCCCTGCAACGCATGGCATGCCATATGCTAATGTATACTAGCCTCTGCTGTAATGCCCCGCGGTCCATGTAATTGCAATGTCTCCCTCGGTTCTGCATGCCCTGTCCCTTGGAATTCTCCCGGGTTCACGCAATTCCAAAGTCTGACCCTGTTCTTGCAACAGATCCAGTCATTGTAAGTAGGGGGGGGAGGGGCGTTCTTGCATGCCTGCCGATCTGTTCATACAGCGTCTGCAATTCAGTAATTCCATAAACATATTATAGCACACAGTTCATTCATCCCGCATTGGCAAATGTTGTATTACAAAGGCTTTCCGTTCTTGCAACCTCTGTAGTGCTCTTGCAACGGTCTCTGGCTGCTCATACAATGTCTGCCCCTCTCTGCGTTTGCAATGTCCCAGGTCCAGCTCAGTTGCTGCATCACACCTTGCTACTCCAGTACTGGGAGCAGAGTGCATCCGTCCGAGCCACTAGCACCGTGTGAAACCCAGTTCTCCGTATGCACACTGCATGCCATGTCTTGCTCGCCAATGGTATACCATCCCTCACTCGATATATAAACAAATAACTAAGCAAGCAAATAGCCATTCTTCTCTAAATAGCCTGTGGTTTTGCCAATTTGTGCCGGAGTGCCACGTCCCTGACTATACCACTTGCCATTGACACACTGGCTGTGACTGTAAATGAGAGGGGTTGCTAATCATTCCTCAATCTCTGGTGTACTCGTTCAAAAGAGATTTCTTAACTCAAACAAGCTCCCTATATGAGAGACACATCACCCTACACCCCAAACCCAGTGCTGTCTGCTATCCTGCATCCCATGGTAGCTTGTGGGAGGCAGTGTTTGGCAATCTTCGGAGCCACGCCCACCCACAGATGGCTACAGCCATACAAACGGCTCAAAATGAAAAATGAGAAAATACAGCGGCATAGCCCGCCCTCCAACAGCTCCGTGACTGGGATTGGCTAGTGATGTCTTTGTAGCTCCGCCCCTGCCCATTCCTGTCATCTGTAGGGGATGCAGAATATCACACAAACCAAGAGTGCAACGAAATGTTAGCTGCGAACAGTTCAAAGGATCAGGAACATGCTTCTGGATGCATTTTGTTTCTTTGAGGCACATCTACTATCTGCTGGACTCATCAAGCACTACCCATTTCCCAGTGTCACAGCCCCCCTGAGACACACAGGCTGCGTAATAAACCAGACAACACGGTTCTTGTATCATAAGCAGCAGAGGCTTTCTTATGCATGATGGTGACTTTCCAACTGAAAGGCCCGCAGTCACCGTGCAAATCTGTGACATTTAAAGCGAGCAGCACAATAAAGCACCTTTTGAAAATGTTTTCACACCCATAACGTCTAATAGCTTTATATCCCAAAACGTAAAGTGTGCTTTCATGTCCTTAGTTGAATGTTCTTAAAACCATATATAACACCCTGAGGGTTTGTGACAAATCTCCAAACCTAAGTGAGTTTTTTTACACCTCTTTTATTGTGTGTCTGAAAGCGCTGAAAATAAAGTGGGTAAATGGATATTTTGACTTTGGCATCTTATAGTTTTCCATTCAGGATGTGGAAAATAAAGGTATGCTGATATTATTTTGGCCTAACATGCTACTATAAGGATTTACAGGTTGTCATGATGCTTTACTATGCAATTTGTGGATTTTACAAGTAAACTATAGGACAGTATTATTGTAGTTCTTGACATCCAAAACTTAAATATTTGTTCCAAGTAAAGTGCGGAACAAGGTGGCCGTGCCCAAATTGCACAGTGGTTTAAAATCCTTGCTTCGCTGTTTAGCGAGTGTGATCCTGGGCAAATAATGTAATCTCACTCTGGGCCTCATTACAAGTCCGGCGGTAACCCTGCCGTGCTACCGGCGGGTTGCCATCGGACTTGCAAAATTTACCGGCACCTGGCTTGCCATAAACACCAGGGAATTACGACCCCAGTGTTCCGGGAAGTCAGGTGCCGGTAAATGGTAAATCCCCATTCCCATTGAGTCCCATAGGACTCAATGGGAATGGGGATGACGGAAGCACCGGCCTCTGTGAAAGTCTGCAGGCAGGTGCCTTTCTGCCCACCAGGTCTGACCCTGGCGGGCCGGATTGCACCCGCCCGCAGACTCGTAGTGTGCCGGTACCATTGTTACCGGACCGGCACACTCGTAATGAGGCCCACCGACTTCAACTGCAAACATTGGAAAGCTCATAAGTGATTACGTTTACACCCTTACAATATGACAGTTTTAATAAGTATAGGGACAAATTAGTTTACCCTGGAGCCCCTCGGCTAGTGGCCCCAATACTGTCACATAGAATGGCATCATTGCTGCACTGGCCCTCCCCCAGTCTTGTATCACTTGATTTGACAGGCAGACATAGTGCCTCATTATGAGTCCGGCGTTAGCCGTGCCGGTAAAAATGGCACGGCTGCCGCCAGAGTCATTTTTGTTCCAGTGCCCGGCAATGGGGACTTACCAGGGCATTACGGTCCTGGCGGTCCCTACGGCAGGGCGCTGGAAAATGGGGAGGACGGATGCACCGGCACTGTGTGCAACAGTGCCGGTACATCCGTCAAGGTCTGCAAGCGGGTGACCCACTCGTAGTTTGCCGGTCTGAAAACAACAGTACCGGCAAGCTTACCGGTATCATTGTTTCCGGACTGGCAAACTTGTAATGAAGCCCATAGTCTCACAAGCCAGTAACTGTGGTAGAACCAACATTACATGTTCTCCCCTGTTGCTCCCAGCCACTGAAGTTGCTCGAGCCTTCCATAATACTGCCCACACTCGGCTATGTCCTGTTATGCAAGGAAATTGAGCCTCTAAGAGTTGGACCCAACATTGGGAGCAAAGGTGCCAGGAATAGCCCTTCAAAACAAACAGTGCGCAGGAACTAGAATATTACGTCTGCACGTAATACCTTTTACTTAAACTCGGCAAACTAGTCTTGGAGGAAGGATGGGGGCACCAAGCAAGCTCTGCAACAACACAATCTACTGCCAAACGTCCACATCCAGGCCAATGGAAGAGTTGTATTTAGCTCAGCTTGGACTTGTGTATTTATAAACCAGTTAGGAACTTAATGTTTTATGTTAACAGGACTCTGCGGCTGTATAGGCCTGGTTTGTAGCTGCTAGGTTCTTCCCAGCCATGTTTGCTGTATACTTTGCTAGTAAGCAACAAGGACATCACATTAGCAGAGAATCAGGGACGGCGGCAGGGCCTTTCAGCTTTTTCAAATGAAAGGGGCCTCGAGCCTCAGGGGGCCGCCAGCAACGGCCTCCATATTGCCACTCAGCAGTGTAATAACACAGCAATATATTCCTTTATATAGTGCTCACTTTCTGAGTCTTACAGTGTGTGCTTGCAGTGCTCGCCTTACAAGATGCTGCTGGAGCCCATCCTGCCGTCACTTTGAGGAAAACAGAAATGTTATAACCTACTTTCAACACTGTTACCTCCACATCAGCCACTTTCTTATGAAGAAGGATCTTTCACAACTATTCAGAGGTCATTCAGTGTTTCAGCTCCCTGGTGGCTCGTGATAATTGGCGGCTATTAACATTGTTTTTACCTCCATTATAATGTATGGTCTCCACCCCACAGGAGCCTCAGACTGATTTCTGCTCTAAGCAAGGGGTGCCCCCACCATCATGTTGAAATGGTCCCCCACACATCTTCACCCATGCCTGCAGAGAATATTCCATTATGTTTAGAGAGGACATTATATCAGACCTATGTGCACCACTACATCAAAACTATTTTGCCGTGGAAAATCATGGCCCATACCGCACGTCATAACGTTGAATATTATGCACATGTACCAGAGGTGCAGCATTCATACACTTGCAAGAAAAATTCCAAACTATTTTGATAGTGGGGGTACAAGATATCACAGCCTGAACGGACCTACAGTAATTCGCATCCCCTGACTCACTGAGGTTAATTCACACTAACACAAGTGGTCACCCTGTTTTATATTTACTCAGGTCCCAGCCAATGTAGAGGCACCAGCTATCCCTTCCCTGGACATCCACATACCTTTTAATTGTAGGGGTGTAAGGTATCATGGCCTGAACACACCTATGGTAATTCATATCCCTTACCTACCTGGGGTTAATTTACACTGACACAAGTGGTTATCCTGTTTTATGTTTAATCTGGTCCCAACCAATATAGAGACCTCATCTAACCCCTCCCTGGACACCCCATACCTTTTGATTGTGGGGGGTGCAAGATATCATGGCCTGAATGCACCTATGGTAAATCGCACCCCCTGCCTCCTGGGGTTTACTCACACTAACACAAGTGGTCATCCTGTTTTATGTTTAATCTGGTCCCAAACGAAATAGAGGTACCATCTAGCCCCTCCCTTGACACCCCAATACCTTCTGATTGTGGGGGGTGCAAGATACCATGGCCGGAACGCACCTGTGGTAATTCGCATCCCCTGCCTTCCTGTGGTTAATTTACAGTGACACAAGTGGTCATCCTGTTTTGTGTTTACTCTGGTCCTAACCAATGTAGAGGCACCATCTAGCCCCTCCCGGAACACCCCAATACTTTTTGATTGTGGGGGGTGCAAGATTACATGGCCTGAACGCACCTATGGTAATTCGCATCCCCTGCCTTCCTGTGGTTAATTTACAGTGACACAAGTGGTCATCCTGTTTTGTGTTTACTCTGGTCCTAACCAATGTAGAGGCACCATCTAGCCCCTCCCGTACACCCAATTCCTTTTGATTGTGGGGGGTGCAAGATACCATGGCCTGAACCCACCTATGGTAATTCACATCCCCTACCTTCCTGTGGTTAAGTTACAGTGACACAAGTGGTCATCCTGTTTTGTGTTTACTCTGGTCCTAAGCAATGTAGAGGCACCATCCAGCCCCTCCTGGAACACCCCAATACCTTATGATTGTGGGGGTGCAAGATATCATGGCTTGAATGCACCTATGGTAATTCGCATCACCTGCCTTCCTGTGGTTAATTTACAGTGACACAAGTGGTCATCCTATTTTGTGTTTACTCTGGTCCTAACCAATGTAGAGGCGCCATCTAGCCCCTCCCGGAACACCCCAATACCTTATGATTGAGGGGGTGCAAGATATCATGCCTGAATGGACCTATGGTAATTCGCATCCCCTGCCTTCCTGTGGATAATTTAGTGACACAAGTGGCCATCCTGTTTTGTGTTTATGTAGAGGCACCATCTAGCCCCTCCCTGGACACCCCAATACCATCTGATTGTGGGGGGTGCAAGATATCATGGTCTGAATGCTCCTATGGTAATTTGCATCCCCTGCCTCCCTGGGATTAACTCACACTAACAGAAGTGGTCATCCTATTTTAGATTGACTCTGGTTCCCCTTAAGCGATGTATATGCATCCACAAGCCCCAAATCCTTTTGATCAGTGAGGTGCACAGAAAGTTGAACCAAGTGCTGAATAATCTGTGGATGACTTGCATACACTCTGTGTGGGAGTGGTAACCAGTGACTCCAGAGGGAGCTGTGTATGTGAGATGGGGTGGTAGTGTTGTTGTATGCAGGATGTAGAAGAGGGGTAGGTGAAGAGTGTAGATGTCGAAGGAGTAGAGATGGTTAAAGTGGAAATGAGAGGTGAGTGGTAGAGTGAGAGAGTAGTGAGTGGTAGAGAGGGAAAAGCCTATGGAGGAATTGTAGAGGGGCATGACCGCCTGGTTGTTGGAGCTCAAGATGGAGGGGCCCACTCCGGCAAAGGATATTAGGCACCATAAAGAGATCAAAAAGCGATTACATTAGCGCAGTCATTCCTCATTCTCCTCTTCCCATAAAAAGAAATGGTGTCATTGACGAGTGTAGGATTCTGGTTCCTCTGATGTACGCATTAAGTCGGCTTCAGGTCCTACATCTAGGACCGAGTTGGACGTTTTTAAAGAGCCAATGCTCAACATGTTTAAGAAAGCAACTGCAGGTACGGGTGACTCCTCGAAGCAGCACCCTCCACCGGCTCCAGTGGTGCCTGGCCCCAAGGAAACTATGTCGGCATGTGAGCCCTCGGGCTCGGCGCCGACTGCTGGCAAGGTGTTGACGCAGCTATCAGTGCCATCTGGTGTGGATCTGTCCGACTGATTGTACATGCCTCAGTGCCGATCTGCTTTTTTTTCGGCACTATGGCTTTGCTTTTCTGTGACAACCTCCACGAGCCGTTTGTTGATTTCGCAAATTCAGGCATTGGAGGCAAATATCTTTTCTCAGATGTGACAGATTTGATGGCCGTGGCAGAGGGGCTTTGAGATGCAAGTGGCTTGGGCACTTCCTCTGATGTGGAGACTTAGCAAGCCCACCCCTATGGTCATGCAAGTGCAAAGTATCGTTCCACAGTGGACACGGGAGTGGATGCACTAGGTTGCAGTGGCCCAGCCAGAACCCGGTCAGGATATGATCTGACTGACATTTTGGATGAGGGAGCCTCTACAGTAAAAGCTATGCCTTTCCATATGGCCATTGCAGACCCCATCACCACCTTGTGGCAGAAGTCGTGTACCACAGCACCTGTGAATTCTTTCTTCACAAAGAAGTATAAGCTGGCAAGAGGGGACCCAATATACCTCCCCTCTCATCCTAAACCCGAGGGGCTGGTCATACAAGCAGCCACCGTTAATACTAGACCATCCACGTCAACTTCCATTCTCCCTACGGACGAAGGTAAGGTGGAGAGTGTTGGTCCCTTCACTGTGGCCAAACAGTGCTCGTTCCCCTGGATGGAAGTACCAGTCCAGGGTTGCCTGAGGGGCTAAAAAAAGAGCGATGTGACTGGTGAGTTTCAGAGAATGTGAGAAACCCAGTGCATGTATGAAAGTTGCTGAATTGCATTATATTGGAGTGGTCGCATGCGATCGGCATGTTCTCGAAAGCCTCTGATCAAAGCAGAAGAACGAAATGAATGCAATGTTAGAAGTGGTCACATCTGAAGGAAGTATACCTGTTCAAAAGTCTCTGATCAATCAAGGATACAAAGAAAGTAATATGAACTGTTAATGCTATGAAAACAAGAATGAAAGCTGTGAACGAACAGCCGAGGGGAGCCAATGAAGTGTGAGCAAAATGCTGAAAGAGCAAAAGGAACCTGAACAAGTGGAAGTAAAGGCTGCAAATGAAAGCCAATAAAGTGGAATTTGGAAAAGAGAGCCAAAGAAGTGCCAAGTAAGAGAAATCAATAATCTATGAATTTGTGAGCTTCTGAGTTGGTCGTGAACCACCAAACCAATCTAAACCAGGGTGGCAGAAAGCTGGGGTAAGGGTAACTGGTTGCGTGACCGCTAATGGGTGGGCCGTGCAGCCTGTCAACTGCACCTAGACCAGGAAGCCCCAACAAGTCCAGGACAATTGTGAACACAACCCTGAAACAAGATAAAGCTGAACATTGTGCGGTTGTTTTGTGAACCAGTGCTTGAAGCTTGGGGAAGGGAACCCTGAGCTCCTTTTGAACTTTGTATAGTGAAATCAAGTGTTCTTGAAACTTAGGTACGAGAAACCCAAGTCCTGACAGAACATTTGAAACCCATAATTGTTAGAACTGTATCCTGAACTTGGGGAAGGGAGCTAGAGACTGCTCCAGACCTTGAGCCTCATCACGAGTTGGGCGCCAATACCGCTCTGCCGGATCACTAGTACAAATCCTGCCGGCGCAATTATGGTAGTACAGCCGGCTATAATAGCGCAATCGCGCTATTACAGAGTCATCACGAGTCCGGCGTAGGTGCTATTAGCGCCAGCAAACCCATGGAAAATCTGCCGAAAATACCCCTAGCCAAATGCTGGAGGTAAAAGAACACAGGAGACAGCAAAAAGTGCCCAGGTGAAACCAATGCAGATCAGAGGCCTACACAGGACCCACCCATGCACAACACACCCTCCGCAACACCATTACACCAGCAGGAGCAGGGAGGAGACAGCAAAAAGTGCCCAGGTGAAACCAATGCACGTTAGAGGCCTACACAGGATCCACCCATGCACATCACACCCTCCCAACACCATTACACCAGCAGGAGCAGGGAGGAGACAGCAAAAAGTGCCTAGGTGAAACCAATGCACATCAGAGGACTACACAGGACCCACCCATGCAAAACACCCCCCCTCCCACCAAAACCATTACACCAGCAGGGAGGAGACAGCAAAAAGTGCCCAGGTGAAACCAATGCACATAAGAGGCCTACAAAAGACCCACTCATGCACAACACACCCTTCCCAACAGCATGTTGCCATTTGGAGCCGGGAGCCTTGATGATATCTACTTGCTGCACCTGAAGCTGCAGAGGCCTGCCAACCAGCCCAGGGCCCTGTGAGCACAGGGGGTATTGGGGATGAGGAGAAAGAGGAGACCAGCACCAGCAAGGCAGCCAGCCATCTCCAGGGTCAGGCCAACACCCTGGGCCCTGACTGAAGGGCAGCTGGTGACGAGTACAGGCTGGGCAGGGCAACCATCACGCAGTTGCTGGACACAATCCAGGCTGACATAAGCAGCCGTATAGCCATCAGCACTGCTGTGCCCCCATACGTCAAGCTCGTGTCGGTACTACAGTACCTAGGGACTGGCAGCTACCAACACACGGTTGGCATGATGCACAGCATGGCCCAGTCCACCTTCAGTGCCGTATTGGGACAGGTGCTGGATGCACTGCTGCTCCATGTCAATGAGCAAATCGCATTGCCAGCCACACAGGCACAGGTCAAGGGCCAGTTCAATGCCATTGCGCAAGTCTTGAACATCATAGCAGCCCTGGAATGCACACACGTAGCACTAGTAGCCCCCCGGCAACATAAGGCAGCCTACCGGAACCTTAAGAATTACCATTCAATGAACGTGTAGATAATGTGTAGCTCTGACCTAACCTTCACCAACTGCTGTGCCCGCTACCCAGGATCCACCCACGACTCCATGGTTCTTCACAACAGTACTCTGCCGGCCACATGGAGAGGCACCAAGGCCAAAACACATTGATGTTGGGCGAGTACAAAACTACCCTCAAATGCATGCGAAATGTCATCTGCTGGGGGGGCATACACAGAGGAATCCCTGCATGCCAGCATGCGACACAGGCAGCAAAAGCACTGCAACATTCCCATGGCAGAGCCTCGCATGTGAAACCTTGCACACGTTCAACACAGCAGAACACAGTCTGAATGTCACATACCTGTGAAAGCACAGTCACATATGGAAGCACAACTACCACTGAGCATCTTGTGTGAGCCGTGCTGCACCCCACCCTGACACAGAAGAGACATTCCACCCTGGACACTAGACAGGCATGCCAATAGAGTCCTAATGTAGGCATATTCGCAAAGCCACCATACACGAATAGTTGGAGTCATAACCATCCCTGAGATACTTACCTCTGATTTGGCAATAACATGCCTGGCCAAATGTACATGACCGTGCCAAGTAGCAAACACAACACCAGCCATAGCGAATTCCACGACACATGGCCTAACAATGTGTTACATGAACATGCAGACATAAGGGTACCCCCATCCAGTGATAATGGACAGAGTACTGTGGCATTTTGACACTGGGGTTGTGCATGCAGTAAATGGTCCATTGATTGATTGTTGCACCTTGCACAACACACACCACAATGAAAGTAACCAAATAGGAAATAGCGTGTGTGTACAACATGAGAGTGATACACAAAGGAATCCACATATCAATTGATACACTGCTGCATGTAAACCTCAGGCCATGCACGTCTCAGAAGGTGAAGGATGTATGTCATACTCGAGCTTAGCACACTCTTTGGGTTTTCTAGCACGAGAATGCAGTCAAAACTTCAACATCAGGGCTTTCTGTGCCAAAGTCTCTTTGTCATTCAAAGTCTCTTATTTCAGATGGCCTGATCCAACACAACACACATTAAAGTTTCTTACGTCTTAGGATTTCACATATACAACTTCTCGAGTGATTTACTGTTCACCCCGGGTCTTCCTCCGCCGCACTCAAACCCACTTTGACACACAATCTACAATTGGTATCCCCCTGCAGGGTCTTGACCAAATATTTCATATATACAACTTTTCTACTTCTTCAAAATTGAAGACTTTCGACAATGCACAGGATTTTACATGACATATCGCAGGACCACTTCGATTCACAATTACTCGTTATCTTCTTGATATAAAATGTTTCTCACTTTCACTTTTGCCACTCCTCAGCTGAATACCTTACAGAGACCTTCGGTTGAGCACCCACGCGGTGGCAGGCCACTCTGTCAAAGGTATTGTATCTTGTTTTTAAAGTTCAGTCAGTCATCAGCAATTCAACTTTACTCTTCTTATCACACATGTTTTAACAATGTTCGTTCCAGCGCTCGCCATACAATGTTGCTGCTTGCAACGTTGGCTTTAACACAGACCGGTCTTGTATCAGTCTCCCCAACTCACTGGCTCTGTTGATTTCACTCACGCTGCTTTGTTCTTGGAGCCAAGGATGGTACCACGGCGGCTGGTAATTCTCCCCGCTTTGGTTATTGACGCGGGAGGGCCCCGGGTATCTCTGACACACAATGCAGGATTCTTCAACTTGGTTTCCTGGTTTTACGCTTTCTATTCTCGAGGTTCCTGGAAAGTAATAGTTCCTTGTCGAAAAGCTTGCAACTAACCAGGCACGGGAACATCCCACCACCCGTGACCTGGCTAGGCATGCTGAAAACACATGGGAGGCACACAGAAAAAGAAGAGACCCACCAAGAAGAGAAATGAACGAAACAGACGCTCTCACCCCACATATCACAAAAACACAAGGACACCTCCCCCAAATACAACAAAATATAGAAGTGGAAGCAGAAGAAATCAGCAGCCCAGCAATTAATCTAACAGACCAATTCAATGAAGAAACAGTTCAAACTGAACACCCACCACATCCGGAGAGCAACATGGAAGCATACCGACATAACAACCACGACACAAAGCCAATATTAAAAATGAAAATAAACTGCATCAAAATGATCCACTGCAACCTAATCAACGCAAAATCATGCCACAGAGATATACGACCTACTGTGCGACTGAGGTATCAACATCCTATTCATTACAGAAACATGGCTAGATAACAACTACAAAAGCACACTACACAGCTGCCTTCCCGACAACTTCAAGTGCTCACAGGTACACAGGAAAGACAAAAGAGGTGGAGGACTTGCAATGGCATACAAAGAGCATCTGAAAATAAAATGAGACGAACCACTAAACATTTTAAACTGTGAATCCCTAATCCTTCACCTGACAATGGACCCCAAAACAAATATCAAATTCAATCTGGTTTACAGACCACCAACATACGACGCAGCATTCGTGGAAAGCTTCACAGAAGCCATCACCAACCTGGCCAGCAAACACGAACAACTGATAATCCTCGGGGATAAACATCTGGTTTTAAGAAGAAAATACAAACTCACAAACATCTCAAGACAATGAGATTACATCAGCTGGTTAAAGTAGTAACACACGCAGCAGGACACACACTTGACATAATCTTCTCTAACAGAAACTTATCACCACAGCACCGCCAATACAGATACTCTGGAGCGACCACCTCATCATTCCATTTGTGATCAGGCAACCTGCCAAAGCAGCCAAACAACCCAATAAACCTCTGACTGTCATGAGAAGAAACCATAAAAGATACTAACTTATTAGAACAACTCGAACTCACAATACCATCAACCATGAACCTCGACTAAATCGAACTCGATAGACAGACAGAAAAACTTCATAAATGAATCACCGAAACAATCAACAATATCTCCAAGGAAAAACCCTTCACCCCATCACACAAGAGAACAATGGCAAAATAGTGTACTCCCAATCACAATTTCAACGACAAATCCCCTCATACAAAAAGGAAATCCAAAAGGCAAAAAAGAAATACTACGACAACCGAATCAGCAAAGCCACAAACACCCATAAAGAACTGTTCAACATCATAAACTAAATGAGGAACCCAATTGGATGCAACAACACCCCAGTGCCTTCAGTGAAACTATGCAACGACCACACAGACCACTTCAAAATCAGTGTCATCCACCAAATCATACAAAGCAGACCAGTCAACAGAATACACAACCCACTCCCCCAACCGAGGATCCCCAGAACAAACTCCAAAGCTTCCCCCAAATATCAGTAGAGACTTTCGTGAAGCTGGTAAGAAATAGCAAAAAAGTAGGCTCCTCATTGTACCCCTGCCCTACAGACATATACAAATGAATCCACACACAGGGCACACCCTTGGAATGTTAGAGAAACCTCTTCAACCAATCACTCTCAACAGGGAAAGTGCTGCGTTCTTTCAAATCGGTGTACATCAAACCACTGCTCAAGAAGACAGCAGGCCACGTGGAAGACCTCTGCAACTACAGACCTATCTCGAACATCCTGTACTCAGCAAAACTACTTGAAACCTACGTCTATGGTCTAACACAGGAACATACAGAAAAATACCAACTGCTGGACCAGGCACAAGTTGGGTTTAGACCTAAGAGAGGAACTGAGACGGCACTCTGCTCAATCTGTGATGATCTAAAGACAAATGCAGACTCTGACACAAGTTCAGCTCTGATACTTCTGGACCTCTCTGCAGTGTTCGACACAGTCAGCCATGACTTCCTCATTAAGACACTCGAAGAAATAGGAATCACCGACCTGGCCCTACTCTGGATTAAATAATTCCTAACAGACAGAATGGAAACCATCTGGAATAAACCTTTCATATCCACTCCAAGAGACACCAACTGTGGAGTACCACAAGGATCATCCCTAGCCCCACTGCTCTTCAATATCTACCTTACTCCACTAATCAAGCTCATTAAAAAACACGGATTTACATGCTATAACTATGCAGACGACATAAAAATCATCTACAAAATAGAAGACGCACAAGAAGAAAACTCTATGATGGAAGGATATCTACAAGAACTCTATGAATGGATTAACACTCTGCAACTCATCCAAAACAGGGCTGCAAGACTTGTCATTGGCCTCAAGCCCAGGGATTGTATCTCTCCAGGACTGAAATCTCTGCACTGGCTCCCAGTGGCAGCGAGGATTAAGCTCAAAACCCTCTGCATTGTCCACACAGCCTTCTGGGGTCTGGGACCTCAATACCTTCAACTCGCTCTTTGTAAATATTGTCCCCCTCAAAGCTTTTCGCTCATCCACCTCCAACTCCCTCAGGGTCAGTCGCTTCTCCAAGCAGCAAGTTGGTGGTAGATCTCTCTCTCGTCTGCTGGGGCCTCCCTCTAGAACAGCCTCCCGGCCCCTCTAAAACTTGGGGAGAACCAGCTCCGGTTCCGGAAGCACCTCAAGACCTTCCTCTTTGCTTCTGCTTTCTCTCCTCCTCTCCCCTGCTGATCTCCTGACTGAATCTGAAACAGCACTGGTTACCTGGCTACCCTCTGATCTCGGACCCAGGTCCCCTCCCTGCCAGTTACACACCTACACTGCCCCCCGGCAACCCTTGTACTCGGGAACTGTTCCGTTATCCCTACAGCCCCGACTAGCACTTGACACCTGATGGCTGCACTTACCGTTGCCACCTGATGGCCGCACTTATTTATTTATTGCCTTTATTTATCTTACTGTTATCCTATGTACCGCACTATCCCCTCCCCTTTCCCTCTGCACTTTTCCCCTCCCCTGCACTTGCGCAATCTCAATGTGACCTGGCCTAGTAGGATCGTTGTCTTCGTCTTCCCTCTGTTTCCCCTCCCAGGCCTCGTCGTGCCTTGAAACACTTGTGTACAGGCGTGTTATAAATGCCATATCATATATCATATCATGGGTCAGGGCTTTGGCATTTCCTTGTCCTGTAGATGTAGTGTGTGTCTATGGGGAGGCATAACTAAACAGAACCCAAAGGAATACAAAGCTATGCCAGGACTGGCGTCCTTAAACCCTCCAAGGGAGTATCTACCTTACCCGAGGGGCAGTTCACCCTATTGACACAATAAATAGTCTGTTGTTAGCACAGCAGGGTTTGGTTAAACTATCCGAAAGGGCAGTTCAAGAGACCAATTTGTTTCTGCCCCAACCCCTCGTTGGTAATTTCTGTTATGTTAAATCTGCCCACTCACTGACCATTTGTGTCTAAAGCTCACCCAGGGCTATGCTATCCCTGATGCAGAAACACTCCACCTCTCCAAGGACTTTGCTCATGAATCAATGAGCCATACGAACATTGCATATCTGCACCAATAGTTGTATGAAAGGGGCTTCCCTCTACAATACCTAAATGAGTTGCCTCCCCTGAAATATAGAAATAAAACAATGCCTTGTGCAAGCATATAGGTATGGGAACTCTTTCCGGAACAACTTATAACTGAGAATTCTGCTCACTTCTGCACTGAAACAAGCCCTGCCAGAAAAAACCTGCAAAATAATGTACTCTGACAGGTCACTGCAGCTGTCAGTCAGCCTCCCGGGGTATGTGAGGACAGCAGGTAAAGCTTTACAATAGGGGTGTCACGGTATTAGTTTTATGACGGTACGATCACCTTCTTGCCAATTGACGGTATATCATGGTTATCGCGGTATAGCAGGTGGAGTTAACTAATCTTAACAAATATTTTCTAAAAAGGTCATAAATTGACAGATTTATCACCACAAAAAAAACCAGACACCCGGGCCAGAATTGGGCTTTTCAACATACTTTCCACTGAAATGTCTTGCTTCCACCAAACACACGTGTGGAGAGGAGGAGAGGGGGGGGGGCTGCTGCAACTGGCAAAGCAAACTGAATAGCTTTTCTTAAGTGGTCATTTAGGCTTTATGCTCCCCCACTGGCTACTGGTGAAGATGAACATGTTGCCATCTTGATAACCTGCATGCCACCGATCAATGGAGGCTGATGGTAGTATACGCGCGCTCTCTCTCTCTCTCTCTCTCTCTCTCTCTCTCTCTCTCTCTCTCTCTCTCTTTCTCTCTCTCTCTCTCTCTCTCTCTCGCAGCAGAGAATACCCACAGAGATGAGTGAATTTCGCAGTGTGACTTATTATATGTAAATTCAATGATAGAACCTGAGAAATACCCGATTGCCATATGTTTAGAGAACATTATCCATTATAAATATATAAACCCCAAAGCCGCCACCCCAAAGTAAACCCTTTTCCTTCTTGGCACTGTATCTATTCTTCCTATTGCTAACATATTGATTTTGTGTAAGGCACGTGTGGTTTATGGAATGGCATTAAAAACTGCTCCAACTGAAACTACTTGGCAGACGGCACATCCAACAGTGCAAAACCAAGACTGCGCAGCAATTGCTTACTGCAGCCTTTCCAAATCAGATTGAAAAGCACACTTTATGGTATGAACGGTATAACGGTATAAACAATGTGACGGTTATTATTGTTCAATTAAGTTGTTCACGGTATCTTTAACGTTATACCGTTACAGCCCTACTTTGCAATGACAGTTGACCTAAGTATTCTCTGAAAAATTAACCCACCCCACTGGGCTTCAGGGTGTTATACCTACAGCGTCCCAAAATCCTAATCCTAACCCACATTTTCTAAAGCTGGAGTTAAAATAGTACATGATATCCTCCTAGAATATTCAAGGGTAAAAGGACACACATCTATCTAAGGATTGTTTGTATAGCGCCGCTCGCCCAAAGGCCACACCAGTGGTATTAATTTAGTCTTCTTACTTCATAGTAAAGAACATTTTAAAATGTGACTGCAATATGCGCCCAGGGTGTCAAGTCCCCGAGAGGCACTAGTGAGAGAACACTCGGTACTGTGCCTCTGCTATCTGCAAGGATGAATGTTGTATCACCTTTCTCTCAGCTGACCAACGAGACTGACCACTTCTTCCCATTAAGAAGCCCCAAGAGGAAACACTTGAAAGAAAAACATACATTGTTATGTCCTATCCCCCAGACTCATCAGGTTACATAATGAAGGTATTCCCAGACAGATAACTACAAAAAAAATGTATTTTCCTTTAATCCCTTATTCAGATATACGCCCCTGCCTCCCTTGCCTCTACTTGGGTTTTCTGCCTCAGAGATGGCTATGGACATGTGGGGTCAGACCGTGATCAAGCTTTCAAATGGACCAACAAAAATATAAAGCAGGATGACCACTTGTGTCATTGTGAGTTAACCCCAGGGAGACAGGGGATGCGAATTACTGTAGGTGTGTCCAGGCCATGATATCATGCACCCCCACAATCAAAAGGTATGTGGGTGTTCCCGGGAGGGGCTAGATGGTGCCTCCATATTGGTTGGGACCAGATTAAACATAGAACAGGATGACCATGTGTGTCATGGTGAGTTAACCGCAGGGAGACAGGAATGCGAATTACCCTAGGTGTGTAAGACCAAGATATATTGCACCCCCCACAATCAAAAGGTATGGGGTGTCCAGGGAGGGGCTAGATGGTACCTCTACTTCGGTTGGGACCAGATTAAACATAAAACAGGATGACCACTTGTGTTGGTGTGAGTTAGCCCCAGGGAGGGAGGGGATGCAAATTACCATTGGTGTGTTCAGACCATGATATCTTGCACCCCACAATTAAAAGGCATGGAGGTGTCCAGGGAGGGGCTAGATGGTGCCCTTATATCAGTTGGGACCAGAGTAAACATAAAACAGGATGACAACTTGTGTCAGTGTGAGCTAACCCCAGAAAAACAGGGTATGTGAATTACCATAGGTGCATTCAGGCCATGATATCATGCAACCCCACAATGAAAAGGTATGGGGGTATCCAGGGAGGAGATGGATGATGCCTATACTTTGGTTGTACCCGAGTAAATATAGAACAGGACGACCACTTGTGTTAGTGTGAGTTAAACCCAGGGAGACAGGGGATGCAAATTACCATAGGTGCAATCAGGCCATGATATCGTGCACCCCCCCCCCCCCCCGAAATCAAAAGGTATGAGGGTGCCCCGGGAGGGGCTAGATGGTGCCATTACATCATTTGGAACCAGAGTAAACATAAAACAGGATGACCCCTTGTGTCAGTGTGAGTTAACCCCAGAAAAACAGGGTATGTGAATTAGCATAGGTGCATTCGGGCCATGATATCATGCACCCCCACAATGAAAACGTAAGGGGGTGTCCAGGGAGGAGATAAATAGTGCTGATACATTGGTTGGGACCTGAGTAAATATAAAGAGGATGACCAGTTGTGTTAGTGTGAATTACTGCAAGAGAATTAGGCGATGCAAATTACCACGGGTGCAATCAAGCCATGATATGTTGCACCCCCCCATAATCAAAAGGTATGGGGGTGTCCCGTGAGGGGCTAGTTGAGCCGCCATATTGGTTGGGACCAGATTAAACATAAAACAGGATGACCATGTGTTTCATTGTGAGTTAACCCCAGGGAGACAGGGGATGCAAATTACTGTAGGTGTGTCCAGGCCATGATATCTTGCACCCCAACAATCAAAAGTTATGGGGTGTCCAGGGAGGGGCTAGATGGTACCTCTACTTCGGTTGGGACCAGATTAAACATAAAACAGGATGACCACTTGTGTTAGTGTGAGTTAACCCCAGGGAGGCAGGAGATGCTAATTACCATAGATGCGCTCAGGCCATGATATCGTGCACCCTCCACAATCAAAAGGTATTGGGGTGTTTCTGGTGGGGCTGGATGGTGCCTATAGATTTGTTAGGAGCAGAGTAAACAAAACAGGATGACCACTGTGTCAGTGTAAATTACTGCAAGAGAATTTGGGGATGCAAATTACCATGGGTGCAATCAGGCCATTATATCTTGCACCCCTCACAATCAAAAGGTATTGGAGTGTTCCGGGAGGGGCCAGATGGAGCCTCTACATTGATTGGGACCAGAATAAACATAAAACAGGATGACCACTTGTTTCATTGTGAGTTAACCCCAGGGAGACAGGGGATGCGAATTACCATAGGTGCGTTCAGGCCAGGATATATTGCACCCCCCACAATCAAAAGGTATGGGGGTGTCCCGGGTGGGGCTAAATAGTGCCTCTGCATTGGTGGGACCAGATTAAACATAAAACAGGCTGACCACTTGTGTCAGTGTAAATTAATCCCAGGGAGGAAAGGGATACAAATTACCATTGGTGTGTTCAGGCCATGATACCTTGCACCCCCACAATTAAAAGGTATGGGGGTGTCCAGGGAAGGGATAGATGGTGCCTCTAGATCGGTTGGGACCTGAGTAAATATAAAACAGGGTGACCACTTGTGTTAGTTTAAATTAACCTCAGGGAGTCAGGGATGCGAATTACTGTAGGTTTGTTCAGGCCATGATATCTTGCACCCCCACTATCAAAATTGTTTGTACTGTTCTTGTAAGTGTATGAATGCTGCACCTCTAGTACATGTGCATAGTATTCAACGTTATGACATGCGGTATGTCAGGGCAAAATAGTTTTGATGTAGTGGTGCACATAGGTCTGATCCTCTCTAAACATAATGGAATATTCTCTGCAGGCCCGGGTGAAGATGTGTGGGGGACCATTTCAACATGATGGTTGGGGCTCCCCTTGCTTAGAGCAGAAAGCAGTCTGAGGCTCCTGGACAAGAGGGCGGAGTGACCTCTGACTGGTCCATGGGATCAGGGCTCACCCTCGAGTACTTTAAGACGAGCTAGCTGCACCTAGAGGTGGATGGGGTGCAGGATTCTCTTACTCCAGCACCAATCAATAAGGACAACTCAAAGGTTTGGCAAAGGGAAGTCTGTTTAATGACCAGTACAAAAAATGGGGAAACAATAGGAAATCAGCAGTAATACGATCGCCTGTCTCGCTTCAACTTCCAAATTCTTCATTCAGATAGAAATAGTTATAGTGATCTCTCGTCATCGTTGACGTGTAACACTCGAAGGTTTGTCATGCAATTCTATTGGTTGGAAAAGGTAACTTAAGTATAGGTACTATATCTGTATATGGTAACAGAGTGTGAGGATTGGATACTCTTATCGGGTGGGCGTCTAAACCCATCCCTCTACATCACTCGTGCTAGACGTCACAAAAAGTACGTCGTCTCATTGGTTCTACTTGCTGTAGGACCCTAGATTATTTGGTCCATGTGAATGGGTCGCATACACCCCTAGGCATAAATCTCCACTTTAATTAGCAGCATGCAGAATGATCACCCAGATGTGGTGTGGCCCAGGATTCACCCTGCCTCCCCTCCATCAATCAGTACTTTAGGACTATGTGTCAATTAGTTGGCTGAAGTTGGCCTCGAAACTGTAGCTTCTTATCAGAAGGTTATGGTATCCTCTGGTTTTGGATGACATCAGACGTTGGTACCTCTTCTCACTTGGCTGGTCACGTGTCTGTACACTGTGAAGCTGCTTCATTTTCCTTCTATTTGCGTATTTGATTCTTCATTCGGCCTCGCCACCTGCCTGGGCCTCCTTATCTTGACCTTCACGAGGCAGGCTGCTATGCTCTCAAGATTAGATTCTTTGAAGTTGCCGCTCTCCTCCCTTCCTTGGGTGACCTCGAATTCCCAAGCATAAGCTGCCTTTTGCTAAGGTTCGATTCCGCTCTTTTGTCTGGCTTGTGCTGGTATATGAATCCTGGCTGGTTTGACCCCGCCGTTCTGAGCTTATTTCTGCTTTTGTAAAATGGAGTCGCACTTGTATAGTGTGCTTCTTTGAGGTAGATATATAGTTGACGCTTGCCGCTCTATTCTTCTACTAAGCATAACAAGCAGTACCGTTTCCTTAGCTTCTTGCGTTCCAAGCCTATTTACAGGCGTTAGCTAGTTGCGTATCTTCATCCTGCTCTATGGTTACGTTTCTTTACTGTTAACATTGTTTCTCCTTTTAAGTCCAACACATTATAATTCTATAAATTTCGTCTTTGCGTGTCATCTTTTGATTGTCGTTTTGTTCATCTGATCATCTATCCGGCCTTTGTGTTGTCATCATTCGCCTTTGATCAAGGCCCTTTGGCTCTCTTCGGGGACAGTTTGTAAGCAGTCTTCATTTCATGTCAGCTGCTGGTACGCTTGTCTCAATGGGTACCATGCTGCCCATGGTTGTCTGGTTATTGGCACTTCAACAGGTGTTACTCTTCTGATGGGCACTGGGTAGAGCCCTAGTGCTGCTCTCTGTTGGTTTATTTGCTCCTCATACGTCACATATCTCGGCGAGTATGTTCCTGGTATTTCGAGATGGGTGGCTGGAGTGCAGGCCATGTCTGGGACCTCCTCTACACTCCTGTGGGGTGGAGGGCATACATTATAAGGGAGATAAAGATAAGCCGCCAATTATCACGAGCCAGCAGGGAGCTGAAAACACTGAATGACCGTTGAATAGTTGTGAATGATCCTTCTTCATAAGAAAGTGGCTGACGTGGAGGAAACAGTGTTGAAAGTAGGTGATAATATTTCTGTTTTCCTCAAAGTGACGGCAGGACGGGCTCGCAGCAGCTTGTAAGGCGAGCACTGCAAGCGCACTCTGTAAGACTCAGAAAGTGAGCAATATATAAAGGAATATATTGCTGTGTTATTACATGCTGAGTGGCAATATGGAGGCTGTTGCTGGCGGCCCCTTGAGGCCCCTTTCATTTGAAAAAGCTGAAAGGCCCTGCCGCCGTCCCTGATTCTCTGCTAATGTGATGTCCTTGTTGCTTACTAGCAAAGTATACAGCAAACATGGCTGGGAAGGACCTAGCAGCTACGCACCAGGCCTATACAGCCGCAGAGTCCTGTTAACAAAACGATAAGTTCCTAACTGGTTTATAAATACACAAGTCCAAGCTGAGCTAAATACAACTCTTCCATTGGCCTGGTGTGACGATACTAGTGGAAATGATATACACAATAGTAAGAAATATGAGACTTCAACCAAAAGTAGTTTTCTTTGGACTGAAAGAGAGCCCAATTCTTTATTAATCAAATTCTTTTCTTTTCAGAAAAAGAAAAACAGGAAAAGGATACGTCTTCTCCGTGGTTCTGCCATTCTTTAAGGAGAGAGTCGTCTTGTTTCACCAGCAAGGAATTTAAAAGGTAAATTCTATCTGAAAGTCTCTTCTTGGACTTATTGGTTCCCCTTTGTCTTTAATTATGTCTTTGCCTTCTTCTCCGTTCTTTTCTCTATTTCATAGAAGTGACCTTTTCATTTTCTTGGCTCTTGGTTTCCTGATCTTGAGGGATTTTTCCTTTTCCTCTGTTGTTTGTCTTGTATCTGTGGTCACACAATTCAATCGTCTTTACACACCCTTTCAACTTAAGGTTTCCCTTTATCAGGTCACTGTTTCTTTAACTTGTTCTTTCCATTCACTACTCACTGATCAGGAGCTCTTTAGAATTTCTCTGTCTCTTGTTTTCTTCCTTTTCCCCTTTTTTCCCCTTCTTTACTCTCTTCACTCGTTCTGTCTGGATTCAGCACTTCCCAACGTGCCCCTCGGCGCTTTGTACCCAGTTCATAGCGCAACGGCGCTTTTCAAATACATACTATGCGGTTGCTTCGTTAACAACTTTGGCAAGATAGCGCTTTAATTAATATCCTTAGCGCAACGGCGCTTCCTGAAAATCCTGTAACATCAACTTAACTAAGGTATAGCGCAACGGCGCTTTCTTTTCAACAATAAACAACAACTTTATTCGCCTCGTCCTGCCGATCTTCGCTTTGTAGAGTAGCTGTGCACTTTCTTTCCCCAATTACGGCTTACCGCTATTCAGCTGAGCTTCGACAGGCGGACCTTCCGCTGGAGCCTCCGGTGTCGTTTCTCCGTATTATAACGTTGTTCCAGCTGTCACAACAACGACTTTCTCCCAATCAGCTGGGCCTCGCCATGCGGATCTTCCTGTGATCGCGACTCTCCCTCTCCCTCTCACGTTCCTCTAACGACTCATTTTGTTTATTTCTTCTCGGCTGCGCCGATCAGCTGTTTTCTTTTCTCCTTACTTTTCGCCCCTCATTAGTAAGCCCAGCCGAGACCGTTGGGCTCTACGACGTTCTCCTCTTCAGCTCCCGTCTCCTAGGAAACCAAAAATAGGCTTAGAGGAAAGGTCCTACATGATTTACTTCCTGCTCCATCATTTCCCTGTCAGTAAGGCATTTATGGTCCCGTTTTATACATAAAAGTAAAACAGTTGTCGGAATAAGACATGCACACATTGTCACACCTGGATGTGGACGTTTGGCAGTAGATTGTGTTGTTGCAGAGCTTGCTTGTTGTCCCCATCTTTCCTCCAAGGCTAGCTTGCCTGTGCACTGTTTGTTTTGAAGGGCTATTCCTGGCACCTTTGCTCCCAATGTTTGGTCCAACTCTTAGAGGCTCAATATCCTTGCATAACAGGACATAGCCGAGTGTGGGCCAGTATTCTGGAGGGCTCGAGCAACTTCAGTGGCTGGGAGCAACAGGGGAGAACATGTAATGTTGGTTCTACCACAGTTTCTGGCTGGTGAGACTATGGGCCTCATTACAAGTTTGCCAGTCCGGAAACAATGGTACCGGTAAGCTTGCCGGTACCGTTGTTTTTGGACCGGCAAACTACGAGTGGGTCACCCGCTTGCAGACCTTGACGGATGCACCGGCACTGTTGCACACAGTGCCGGTACATCCGTCTTCCCCATTTTAGGGCGCCCTGCCGTAGGGACCGTCAGGGCCGTAATGCCCCGGTAACTCCCCATTGCCGGGCACTGGAACAAAAATGACTCTGGCGGCAGCCGTGCCGTTTTTACCGGCACGGCTACCACCGGACTCATAATGAGGCACTATGTCTGCCTGTCAAACCAAGTGATACAAGACTGGGGGAGGGCCAGTGCAGCAATAATGCAATTCTATGTGACAGTATTGGGGCCACTAGCAGAGGGGCACCAGGGTGAACTAATTTGTCCCTATACTTATTAAAACTGTCATATTGTAAGGGTGTAAACGTAATCACTTATGAGCACTCCAATTTTTGCAGTTGAAGTCAGTGGGCCTCATTACGAGTGTGCCAGTCCAGTAACAATGGTACTGGTAAGCCTACCGGCATCGTTGTTACCATACCGGCACACTACGAGTCTGAGGGTGGGTGCAATCCGGCCCGCCAGGGTCAGACCTGGTGGGCAGAAAGTCACCTGCCTGCAGACTTTCACGGAGGCCGGTGCTTCTGTCATCCCCATTCCCATTGAGTCCTATGGGACTCAAATGGGAATGGGGATTTACCATTTACCGGCACCTGACTTCCCGGAACACCGGGGTCGTCATTCCCTGGTGTTTATGGCAAGCCAGGTGCCGGTAAATTTTGCAAGTCCAACGGCAACCCGCTGGTAGCACGGCAGGGCTACCGCGGACTTGTAATGAGGCCCAGTGTGAGATTACATTATTTGCCCAGGATCACACACTTTTGTTAAACAGCGAAGCAAGGATTTTAAACCACTGTGCAATTTGGGCACGGCCACCTTGTTCCGCACTTTACTTGGAACAAATATTTAAGTTTTGGGTGTCAAGACCTACAATAATACTGTCCTATAGTTTACTTGTAAAATCCACAAATTGCATAGTAAAGCATCATGACAACCTGTAAATCCTTATAGTAGCATGATAGCCCAAAATAATATCAGCGTACCTTTATTTTCCACATCCTGAATGGAAAACTATAAGATGCTGTTGCGACCACACATGTACAAATCAGACACAACAAGATATTTCTCTAAACCCGTCTCAAACACGCACCTAATGCCAAACCGAAACAGACAGATTCACAGCGACACAACACCACTCACCCATTCAAACATCAAATATACTCAGCCTGTTGGGTGTGACCTACTTAGCCAATACATTCAAATAATGCAGAAGAAGCTGAGACACTGGCCAGGCATCCCAAACCCAGCTGCGTACCCGGTGAATGACCACAGTCAACCCAATGCAGAATTGATGGAAACTGAACATGCCACATCCCACTAATTTGGATGAAACACAGGCTTTGACACAACTACACATAAGAAAATATCACTACAGAGGGGCTACCTCCTTTAAACCATTGCGGGAACTATATGACATGGTACTCATCCACTGAGGTACCTGTCCTACTCTACACGGGCTGAGGCGCTACCTCACACACATCACTATGTTCCACAAACTTGAGGCGCTATCTCCCTCATATACACTTGTGTCCATTCACATCAGAGGCGCTTTTCTTGCTAACACTAATAGAGACACCTACCGGAGGCGCTACCTCCCTTATATGCACTTACGTCCATGCACATCAGAGGCACTACCTCTCTCTAATACTATACTTCGCATAAACCTGGAGGCGCTACCTCCCTAACATACCCTAGTGACACTCACCTCAGAGGCGCTACCTCTCAAAGAAAACCTATTGTCACTCTAACTGGAGGCGCTACCTCCCTAAAATACCCATTGGGCCACACTCATCAGAGGCGCTACCCCCATCAAACGTGACCCACTTATCAGAGGCGTTACCTCTAAATACTACCACAGTGTCATTCATCTCAGAGGCGCTACCCCTTACTAAAACTGATGGAGACACATACACATTCAGAGTCGCTACCTCCCATTCCTTACAAAAATGCCATTCACATCAGAAGCGCTACTTCATCAGTTACTGCCTGATCCATACCATCTACATGCTCATTATTTTGCATCTATTTTACTTCCAACTTTAACTGAATCAGGCTAAAACATTTTACAATTCACCATGTTATAACTGAGGTGTTATTAAGTTAACCAACATTTTTGTCCTAGAAGTCCATGGTCATCTCTTGACCTTAAGCTAAATACTCTGCTCCTAAGAGTCCATGTTGCTTGTTAGCAACCTACACCTGGAAATCCTCAACCGGTTATGTTAGCTCAATCTTCCACACTCCATTTCTTGTTGAAGCTTTCATGGCAAAGATTCTGTGTAGATGCTTTAATGGCATTCCCTTTAAAAACTTTGCAGCTACTCCTACTGCTGCCATACCGGAATAAAAAAACAGTACCTGTTTACTGAAAACATCCCTTTTTTTTTTCTTCATTGCCGCCCACAATCCACACATCAGCATATGATGCTTTCTCTTTCATTACCGCCGTGTAAGCGATAACACTTCCATTCCATTGTTGCACGCAATGAACTCCTCATTGCAACCGCAGACCATTGCAATCACTGCATCCAATATATGAGGATAAACTCTTCCGGGAGCGTCATCACGTTGGGGCACGCCGATAGAGCCACTCCTCTAATGTATTTGCTTGTAACACGGCAAGGGAGAAGAAAAAAACGTTGCTCTGCGTTCCAATGCAGGTAAGAACATTCTGCATTTAACATTCGTATCTTCATCAAATCCGTGCAGAATTCCATTACGTCATCATTAGCTTCTCCGCTCCTGATCCACACAGAACTTCTCAGAGGGGCATTTTCCCAACGGTCACACGAAGCTCCAGTGAACTGCACTTCAGACCCTCAGCAGTTCAACACTCGCAAAACGAGCGCGCACATTTCCAAAACACCATAACTAGGCAAAGATCATTAGGCTAAACAGCACAAGGCGATTTCACCATTTAAAAGTCTCATTAATGCAGAATAATTTCATTTCCTTTTTTAAAGTACCCATTTTACAGTGCTCTGCCGTACTTCATTTCACCGTAAGCTGGTAGCAGGAAAAAAAAACTTGCTGCATTTCTTTGGCTGCCATTCATCATAGCAGTAATCAACACCATATTTTACAGTACTTTAAACAGCTTCTTCCTGTACTGCACTCCACTTGCTGCCCCCTTAATTCTGCTTATGACTTTCCTCTACTCTTCACATTTGCTCTTTTCAGTCATTCTTTCACAACACTTACAGTACCTTATTTTCCTTGTGAAAGTAAGGGGGAAGGCAGGCATTTTCAGCTCACCACTTCTTTGGCTATCTGCAAGGGCGAATGTGTCTTCCCATCCCCAACAGGACTTATGCCACGTCGAGTTCAGGACATCAATTCCACAGCTGCCCTCACCAGCTTCACATCTGTGGGCCCTCTTCATAATTTCTGCTTCACCACAGGGCGCCATCACATCACTGGACTGCCAACTGCCATCACTGGTCCTGGTATCACCTTACTTTTGTTGATGCCTGAAGAAGTGGGGATTCCTTGCTCTTCCCCTCCTTAACCCTGGGTGATGGGTCTCTTACTTGTGTTATGGGGGCAGTGCTGATCTCCGCTGTTTCTTCCTGTCTACTGCACCCCCCGCAGCAGGCTCCTTCATCTTCAGCTCCTTCTTTTGTGCGCAGATTCTTCTCTCATCCCATCCTCATCGCCAATGTTGCGAAGTGACTTGCAGGCTTAACGTAGGTTATATATTAGGTTTATTCAAGACACTTCAGTTACAGTTACATGGAAGTAAATACAGGAGTATGGAGTATTATCAGCACTGGCCCCATCACCCAGGCAGGGGAGCTCTAACTGCCTGCCTCAGTACGGAACCCTCAGATCAGCATTCCATCATTCACCCAACAACATTCCATATGACATCACACACTCACATATGGCAGATCAACACAGACAGTCACTATATAACACATCTCCATCCTTTTCCAAAGCCACACACACACGGGAAGTCACAACGTAACAGATGCCAAAGTCAAAATATCCATTTACCCACTTTATTTTCAGTGCTTTAAGACACACAATAAAAGAGGTGTAAAAAAAACTCACTTAGGTTTGGAGATTTGTCACAAACCCTCAGCGTGTCATGTATGGTTTTAAGAACATTCAACTAAGGACATGAAAGCACACTTTACGTTTTGGGATATAAAGCTATTAGACGTTATGGGTGTGAAAACATTTTCAAAAGGTGCTTTATTGTGCTGCTCGCTTTAAATGTCACAGATTTGCACGGTGACTGCGGGCCTTTCAGTTGGAAAGTCACCATCATGCATAAGAAAGCCTCTGCTGCTTATGATACAAGAACCGTGTTGTCTGGTTCATTACGCAGCCTGTGTGTCTCAGGGGGGCTGTGACACAGGGAAACGGGTAGTGCTTGGTGAGTCCAGCAGATAGTAGATTTGCCTCAAAGAAACAAAATGCATCCAGAAGCATGTTCCTGATCCTTTGAACTGTTCGCAGCTAACATTAAGAAGAAGAAGAAGAAGCTGCTGTTGGAGGGCGGGCTATGCCGCTGTATTTTCTCATTTTTCATTTTGATGCTGTTTGTATGGCTGTAGCATCTGTGGGTGGGCGGGTAATTAAAGTGGGCGTGACTCCGAAGATTGCCGAACACTGCCTCCCACAAGCTACCATGGGATGGAAGATAGCATACAACACCGGCTGCCACATGGCCCAGGAAGCGCAGACCAAAACGAAACAACCGGCACTGAATATGCCCAATCGACCACGGAAAACTGCCCGTTCTACCCAGCTAAAGCGCCAACCCGGAGCAACGACCCTTGCAGTTCACAGCTCACGCGCCCAACCTCGTAGACACGCGCCCCTCCCCCCCACCAACTAGTTTCAGCCGTGATGTGCTACTTTTTTTGTAGCAAGAGGTTTTGTTACCTTGGAAGTGCAATTACCACAGCAGTGTGTAAAGTTTCAAACAGCTGGGTTATGTCCGCTTCTGCAACAGTCTTGTGGCCACGGGGCATTGATGAGGCCCCTGACATTGAATTACCTAACAAAGACAAGGCTGGTGACCAAACTCCATGGCGGCACTTCAAACCCATCTCCACTTGCTCCTTCCATGGCCCAGTGTCTGTGCTCCTTAACACCCCATTGAACCTGCACAATACACACAGGCAAACGACAATTAACCCCATGTTCTTATGGAGCCCTTCACCGACTAAGCTCTTCTTAGCTAGAGCTGAGGGGCCATACCTTCTTAAGAGTTACTGTAACCTTTGATTAAGTCGATACGTGCTTAACTATGGACAAATGGACTTTGGGCGCTCTGTCCCCAATTTTAAGATTATGGTTCCATTGGAAACATACTATTTGCATGAGTTGAAGATTTACATTACTTGTTTGCTCGTGCCCGAGGCGAACAACAAGCAAAAACATGGAAAGGACATTCTGAACTGTTACCTTCATACAATGCAGCTGCTGACATGCTGGGAGCGGGATGCGGCACTCACATTGCTATTCAGTAATTCGCTAATTCCACCTATCATTCGCATGTTCCTCGGTCGGATGGCCTTACCAACCACTCTGCACACACGGTATCTTTTCCTTATTTATCACCCAGTTGTCACTCAGTGCAAGCCTCCGTGCATATGGATCGGATTGTCATTTTTAGGTTTAAAAAGCATATTTGCAAACCTCTCATTTGCCGAAATCATTACAATCTGAAGGCCTTAATGAGTTTCAGATGTGCGAGACAAAATTGCAGCGAGTTTGTACTGCAGTGCTTAGGATTTGAAAAAGATGCCCCGAAACCGTGTTTTCCTACTTTTCCTGACATTTTCTCAGAGGACTATTTTTAACCCGCCATTTAGTTTCATGGACTCGGGCTGCCTCTTTCCCGCGCCTCACCCGGCTCCCGCTCTGCCTTCTGACCTTTCACCTTATATCTTTGACTCATCACCTAACTGCTCCTGTGTGGATGTTTTGCTACTTACAGACCCCGCTCGTTATACAGCCCATTATGGGTGCAGACCACAAGTCCTCCTAGTCGAGCTGGCGCAGCCCTCGTTCTGCCATCTTTTTATTAGTGTTGGAATGGCGTGACGAATTTGGCTAATGCTGAAGGCGCTGGGAAGCTTTAAAATAGAAAACCCTCTTTAACAAACTTTTTGTGTGTGCATGACAGCTGGTGTTCAAGAATTAAAACAATGGAACTGTGCTATCGAAAACTGATTTTAGAAGCTGCAAATAGTAAGCGCTATGATATTTAATATGATTGCACATGTACAGAAAGCAGGCTGGAGCCAGGTGCGTGACAAACGAAATAAATGTTTATTCGTTTTCATGTAAGTTGAAGGAAGCTAATGCATACCTGCCTACATTTGAAAATCAAAATTCCTGAGATGTATGCCCTGCCCACTGTCACACAACTCAACCCATTTTCACATAGCTCCGCCCACATGTTAAAAAGGTAAACTCTGTTGTAAGTGATGTGACATCAGAAATGTACAGTTCAATGTAAAATATGCTTATTTCATTAAATTGCCTTTTCACAACCACCCAAATTGCATAGGACAAAGGGCATTAGCCTTCCATTAAATCAACACGTTAAAATGTGCACATGTAAACTCCAAGAACCAACACAAACGTTTTCCCTGAATTTTGCAGTACCGACATTGGATAGTTCCCCTTAGTTGTATTCCATCAGGCTATGTAGAGCAGCAGTGAGTTGTCCAGCCTGCAAACCTGATGGCTGTGGTTCAATGGGGCTGAGCCCACCCTAACCGGGGCAAAAAGAACGAAAGCAAAAGAAACGTGCGTTCACATTGAAATTCGGCAAAAAAGAATGAAAGGTGAAGCAAAAATAAACCTGCGTTATTTTGCTTCACCTGCATTCTTTTTGCCAATGTGCTGGAAGCGTTACAGTCATTGCTGCAGACACAAAGCCACACTCGGGCAGGGAGTCTGTGGTGGCGGAGTCATGCAAGCATTAAAAAAAAAAAATCAGTGAAAGCTTTCCCCCATAAAATATCCTGAGATTCCAGGGTCTTTCCCGGAGACCCAGAGAAATGGCTAAAATTCCTGAGTCTCTGGGAAAAATCCGGAGGTTAGGCAGGTATGAGCTAATGGCTTCATTTCATTGTAATGCAAGCACTTTACAGAAGAATTCTAATGTGAAAAAAAGCTGTTTTTGCCCAAGTCACATAACCCACTAACCCTATGCTCAATTCTCTGCATACATAACTTGCACGAAAATCCACACAACCATCTTCTCGCTCAGCAAACTGCACACACTTCACCACCCCGCAAAAACAACACAAACTGCACCAACAGAAGACGAGGTCTCGCATTGGTCCGATATTCACTCTAAAGCTCAGCGCACGGTGAAAACCAAACTGAAGGTGTCAAAACTTTCTCACTTTCCTATTACCTCTTCACCCGACAAACCGATTCCCGCCATCTTGTTTGCAGATCTACCTGAGTGCCTGGGGACCAATACTGTTGGTGACGGTGAGCGATACAAATACCTTTATTAACATTAACATAAATAAATCTCCATGCAAAATGTGGTTTATCTGTGGCAGAGCCACTCCTATGCACAAGGCAACATTTAATAATAAAGTGCCTTAAATCACTAATCCAAGATTTTCAACCTCACGAACGACAACGAGCTGTAAGTTTTTGACATAGAAGCTGCATGTCTATCGTTGTTTATTACATGACTTCTTGCATGTCTTAAATCACTGAAAATACAGTGGGGTTATAGAGTTGGTAGGGGCAGAAGGAGATGTAGTTGGGGAAGAAGAGGGATGGGGCAGTTCGGGGAGAAGGGGGGGTTGGAGCAGTTGGGGGTAGAAAGGAATTTGGTCACTAGTCATGTGTAATATTAATGTTTGTGCTACTATTTCAGTATACTGGGATACAATGGACTTGCATCGAAAGCTGGCCATCGGATACTTCCTGGAACTGGCGCTTCAGTGGAGAAAGAGGAGGACTGGAACCACCGAGTGCCTGATCCTGGTCCGGCAACAGCATCAGAAGTAAGCACCCCTTGAGTAAAAAGCAAGTTGGTTGGCACCCTTATTAAAAGTAATGTTTTATTTTCTCAGTCAATATGCCAGTGAAATCTTAGTCTTCTCCTGCCTCATCTCTCCCCTCTACCCCTGGCATTCCTGTGAAGACATCTTGGGGTCGATAACCTTGTAAAGTTTGCGATCGACTATATGCCTAAGCCTACAGATCTATAATTGTATGTATTGTGCTTACAAAGCTGTTTCACCAAAGCACGATACAATGTGAATAAATAACCAGTTAGGCAGAAAAGCAGTAAGGAAACAAGATAAACGGACCACCAAAAAGAGAGCATATACTTGTGGACTTGGCTTTATTAAATATTGAAATCTGAACAATTTCCAGATCTTGATATCGTTTTTTTAGGTTTGAGAAATCTAATCCTTTTTCTTTTCTTATTTACACAGAGGAACATTCTTCTCGTTACAGGCTTCGTGGTGAACCAAGGGAGATTGTGATGTCAGCAAAAAAGGCAGACGAGCAACTTGGCCCGCTACCTGCTGAAAAAACAGCTGGACCCTGAACGTAGCAAATGGCAGAAAAGGGAAGATTAATATTGGATTGTCATCGACAAGAAGCTAAAAAGGGTACATAAATGCCATTCAGAACACTCATGTTAAATATATTTATTTGAAGCTTGTAGAGTGCTAATTGTCTACTGCGCTTCCTTTCATCCAGGCATCTCTGTTCCAGGCACTTCTTCAGCGAAGTTATGTTTGTTAAACACCTCCTTTCAAGATCTACCGGTTGGTAAAATGTCCTTTTCCAGCTCTTTTCAAACAATTTCTACAGAATTATTCCTTTTTGCCTTTCAGAATGTATCCATTAAAGCAACAGAAATGGGCTTTGCAGAACACTCTGCTGTTGAATACCGAAAAGCACTGCCGAGCACAATTGGGATCTACTGTCTGAAGCAGAAGGCACCTGACTTGTCTTTTTCTACGCAAGTCTAGTCACTATTTACAGAGTGCAAAATTCATCTTATTTTTTAAAACATTTAGTTATTGTATTATAAAATGCTACCTGGGCTGGTTCTGGGGAAATCCATTGCTGCCTGTACTTGTCTGGGGCCCCCAAACCTCTTGCTCCCTGCATTTTGGCTGGGTCCCTGCCACCCCTTGCTACCTTGCATGGTTTTGTGCCCTCCCCTCTCTGACTCTTTTGCTCCGTGGGCCGGTATCCCGTCCCCTTTGCGTCCTGGGCTGGGTCTGCGTCGTCCCTCTCCTCTGCTCCCAAGGCTAATCAAGGGCCGCCCCAACACTTGCTTGATCCCTGGGATGGGTCTGCATCACCCTCTCGTTTAATCTCTGGATTGTGTCCACACCTCCGTTTTCCTCCCTGGGATGGGACGTGCCCCCCAGCTCCCTGGTCTGTGCTTGTGCCCCCCTCCCTTGCTCCATGGGCTGGTTCTGGGTCACTATCTGACTCCCCTGATCCCTGGACTCACCCTAGGTCCACATCAGAATCCCTCGCTCCCCAGCTTGCTCTGGTTCCCCATTTGACACACTAGCTTGTTCTGGGTCCCTAACAAACTTCCTTACTTGTTGGGCTGTGTCTGGGTACCCATCTGGCTCCCTGCACTGGTTCCGGGTCCCTTCTTCGCCCTTGCTCCATGGGCTTGCCCTGGGTCTCAATTTGACTCATTGGCTGGTTCTGGCTCCCCACCTAACTTCCTTGAAAGCTGTGCTGAGTCTGGGTACCTGCTTCACAATTGCTCTGTGAGCTTGGTCCGTACCTGACATCTTGCTTACTGGGTTTATCCGGGTTTGACTCCCTGGCTGGTATTATTTTTTTTAAATCCATGCATGTGCACTAATTGTAAAGTACCCAGTTCTGGGATTGCTACAGTCATGCTTGTGTATATGTGCCCATTTTCAGGTTGAACCTCATTGTGCCTCTTTTAATAAATGCAATTGAATAAAAAGCAGGTGTTAGTAATTAAAAAAAAATAATATCCCATTAGCCTTGTTCGACTGTCATATCATTTTACCCAAATGACGACTAAGACCCAATGAGTGTAATGCCTGCAGGAGGGTTTCTTTTCAGGGTTATAGTTAACATCGCTTTGGGATTTTTATAGGATTGTCTTGAGTTTGCATTGCTTTTGGATTTTTATAGGATTTTTGTGGGATTGCATTGCTTCTACCAGGAAGGACTTCTAATTAACATATATCGGGTGCATTAAACCAAAAGGAAGCCATTGCTTGGGTTTATTTGAGGATTGCGTATTTTAATGCAGCGCTTTGGAATTGTGGGAGTTTTCTGGGTGTGAGGACATATTAGCTAGAGGTGAGAAATGAAATGAGGGAGTTTACAGATTGGTTCGTGACATGGGGGGATTTGTAGATTTGTACACTAAATCAGCGAACTTAGTTAATGACTTGGGTGCTATAGCATAGAAGTCAAAGAGGGAAAGTGACGGCTGCAAAATTCCCTAAGAGTTTTTCCAGTACACTATACGTAAGTCTAAGTAGTGTCCTTTTAAAATAATGCCACCAGTCTTACTCAAAAGGGATACATCCTGGGGTAATCCAACCCCTTTTCCTAAATCTTTTGGAAGCATCTTGAAATCATTTAAACTCATCCCGGAGTGGTCTGCAATAATCATTCACAATTCAAAACCCATCCTAAGGTTATCATGGAACCATCCTGGAGTAATCCCCACCCATCCTGAAGTTGTCATGAAGTCATCCTGGAGTTTTCATGGAGTCATTCTAGAGTAATCCAAAATCATCCAGGAGTAATCCCAACTCATCCTGAAGTTGTCATTGAGTCATCCTGAAGTTGTCATGAAGTTGTCATGGAGTCATCCTAGAGTAATCCGAAGTCATCCTGGAGTACTCCCCACCCATCCTGAAGTCATCCTGAAGTTATCCTAGAGTAATCTGAAGTCATCCTAGAGTAATCTGAAGTCATCCTGAAGTTGTCATGGAGTCATCCTGAAGTTGTCATGGAGTCATCCTAGAGTAATCCAAGATCATCACTGGAAGTAATCCGAACTCATCCTGGAGTAGTTTCTGTAATGACTCTAGAGTCATCATCTCATTACATATTCTGGCCTGTGGGAATACTTCGGATGATCTTCCTGAACTATCCATGGATGATATGATATGATATGGTATTTGTAACGCGCCTATACACAAGTGTTTCAAGGCGCGACGAGGCAGGGAGGGAGGGAAACAAGGGGAAGACAGACAAACGATCCTACTAGGCCAGGTGTCATTCAGATCGTGCAAGTGCAGAGGTAAGGGGAAAAGGAGAAAGTGCAGGGGGAGGAGGTGGGGGGGAAAGTGCAGTACAAGGTAAGTAGCGTAATAAAATAATAAATAATAAATAATAAATAAAAGGGCCAGCTGGTGGCAAGTGCGAGGTAAGTGCAGAGCAAGTGCTGGGAAGGGGGCTGTAGGGATGCAGTGACAGTCCCACAGTGCAGGAGGAGCCAGGGAGGCAGTGCAAGTGGAGAGTGGCTGGGCCCTGGACCGAGGTCACAGAGTGGCCCAGATGCAGGTTTAGTGCAGACTTCAGTGGGGAGTTTAGCAGGTTTAGCAAGGGAGAGGGAGAGAGAAGGCAGAAGCGAAGAGGAAGGTTTTGAGGTGCTTCCGGAACCGGAGATGGTTCTCCTCAAGTTTCAGGGAGGCAGGAAGGCTGTTCCAGAGGGAGGCCCCTGCTGCGGAGAGAGATCTACCCCCAGCTCGTTGCTTCGAGAAGCGGCTGACCATGAGGGAGTTGGAGACGGATGAGCGAAGGGCTCGTGAAGGCAGATATTTAGGAAGAGAGAGTTGAAGGTATTTAGGCCCCAGGCCCCAGAAGGCCTTGTGGACAATGCAGAGGGTTTTGAACTTAATCCTCGCAGCCACTGGGATCCAGTGAAGAGATTTCAGTCCTGGAGAGATACGGTCCCTGGGCTTGAGGCCAAGGACAAGTCTCGCAGTTCTGTTCTGGATAAGTTGCAGAGGGCGGAGAGTGGAGGCAGGCAGATTAAGATAGAGGCTGTTACAGTAGTCCAGCCTTGAGAGAACCAGGGCTCGGGAGACAGTGAGCTTCTGGGGGAAGGAGAGGAAGGGAAGAATACCTCTGAGGAGGTGCAGCTGGTAGTGTGACTTCTTAGAGACGTCAGATATATGAGGAGAGAAGGAGAGTGTGGAGTCGAAGATGACCCCGAGGTTTTTAGCTTTGCAGGTAGGGGCAGGAAGGGGGCCAAGGGAGGCCGGCCAGAGAGCTGCAGGAAAGGAGGGAGTGGGTGTGCCGATGAGTAGAATCTCAGTCTTACTGGCGTTAAGGCAGAGGTCATTGGCGGCACACCATTCCTGGATAGCAGACAGACAGTCGGAGATGAGGGAAGGAGAGGAGGAGGCCGAGGGTAGCCTGAAAATGAGCTGGGTATCGTCCGCATAGCACTGAAAGTGGGGGCAGAGAGCGGCGATACGGTGGGCAAGGAGTGCCAGATACTGGTTGAAAAGCCAGGGAGAGAGGTTGGATCCCTGGGGGACACCACAGGTGGAGTAAAAGATGTCAGAGAGGAAGGAGCCCATTTGGACCTGGGAGGGTCGACCGGAAAGGAAAGAGGTCAGCCATGCCAGAGCCTGACCAGTGATACCCAGGTTATCACGGAGACGGTTGAGCAGGATGGCATGGTTGACAGTGTCGAAGGCAGAGGAGAGATCGAGCAGAATGAGAACACAGGGAGTGTTGGAATCGAGGTTCAGGAGCAGGTCCTCACGGATGTTCAGGAGAGCAGTTTCCGTGCTTCTGGCCGCTCTGAAGCCGGATTGATGGTCATGAAGATTACCAACATATTCAGCATGGAGGTTAAGCTGGGAGATGGCCAGTTTCTCCAGGAGCTTGCCCAGGAAGGGAGTAATGGAGATTGGGCGATAGTTGGCCGGGCAGGAGGGGTCGGAAGAGGGTTTCTTGAGGAGGGGGTGCACAAGGGAGTGCTTGAGGGGGGATGGGAAGACTCCAGAGGCGAAAGAGTGGTTGCAAAAGTCAGCTAGGGCAGGAGCCAGGGAGTCGATGTGGTCCTTGATGGTTTTGGAGGAACAGGGGTGAACCTGTTTAGACGAGGCTTTCATAGATCGGACTTGTCTGGAAACCTCATCAGCAGAAAAAGGTGGAAAAGCAGAGAAGGAGGGCGGAGGGGTGGCTGCAAGAGAGCAAGAGGAAGAGCCGGGAAGAGAGGGAGGGAGGAGAGAGGAGGAGAGCGAGGACAGGATGTCCTGAGTTTTTGAGATGAAGTGCGAGGCCAGTGCAGTGCAGAGGGCCTGGGAGGGGACAGGAGAGGTAGAGACTGCAGCAGGGTTGGCCAGCTCCTTGCAGATTTTAAAGAGTTCGGCCGAGTTGTTTGATGCCTCAGAGATGCGGGCTTGGATAAGGGCTCTCTTCTTGGTGAGAACGGAGAGCCGGTATTGCCTTTGGAGCAGGCGGCAGGCCAGTTTGTCAGAGGATGAGCATGAAGCACGCCATTTCCTCTCTGCCACCCTGCACTTGCGTTTTAGGGAGACGAGATCCGAGTCATACCAGGAGTTACATTTGGCTTTGGGCTTCAGGCAGATTCTCATGACGGGGGCAAGGATATCGAGAGTATCAGATATAGAGGAATAGAGCATGGAGAGGGCTGTGTCAGGGTGGGAGTCAGCCAAGGGGGGAGAAGGGGGCGAGAAGGTAGCAGCGAAAGCCTCAACTGACACGCGCTTCATGGGTCGGATGACCGAGAAGGTGGGTGGCAGTGAAGAGGGTGGCTTTGCCTGTGGGGTAGGGAGGGAGAGGTGGGAGGATAGGAGAAAGTGATCGCTCCAAGAGAGAGGAGTGGAGAGAGGGAGGGAGAGGGGAAGGTCAGAAGAGATCAGAGCATCAAGAGTGTGCCCTGCAGAGTGAGTAGGCCCAGAGAATAGAGAGTGAGAGAGAGTTGCAGAGTTCGCGGAAGAGACCAGTGGGGGGACAGGAGGCATCGAGGTGGATGTTGAAGTCACCGAGAAAGAGGAGTTGGGTGGTTGAGGACAGGAGTGAGGAGGAGAGGTCAGCCCACTCAGAGAGGAAGGAGGAAATTTGACCAGGTGGCCGATAGATAGTAGCCACGGTAAGGGAATGGCTAGGAGAGAGAGAAAGTCGGCAGACAAGACATTCAAAAGAGGAGTAGGTCTGCGTAGGAGTGACAGTGGCATGAATCCACTCAGGGAAGATAAGGGCAACACCACCCCCTGAACGGTTGGGCCTGGGCACGGAGAGGATCTTGTAGCCGTCAGGTAGGAGTGTGTCGAAGCTGGTGGCAGAGCTGGCAGTGAACCAAGTCTCAGTGAGACCGAGGACGTCGAGGTCCAGTTCCTCAAGAAGGCGACAGATATCAGAGGAGTGCTTGATGGCAGAGCGAGAGTTTAGAGTGGCAATGTGGAGAAGGTTGCCACCCTTGAAAAACTTCCGGGGAGGGGTACAGATCAGAGGTACGCCCTGCGGAGGTGTTGGAGAAGGAGTTGAAGAGGGAGCAAGAGAAGGGGCAGGGAGGGAGGGGAGAGGCAAGGTAGCCGAGGACAGAGGAGGGGGGACAGAGGGAGCGGAGAGGAAGTTGATGAGGCAAGGGAAGCGTCTATCAAAGAGGTGAAGGTTGGCCTGAGGGCCTTGGACCAAGACGGTCCCGTTAGCATAGACATTAATGATGGCTTTGGAGGAGTGGAAAGGGGCCAAGAGGACATCCCAACGGGTGCCACCATTAATGGGAGAGGTGGAGAAAGGAGAGAGCACAGTGACCATGTGAAGGGTCCATAGGTCAGGTGAAGGCACGAAAAAGAGAATGTCAGTGAGAGTTTCCTTGGAGCAGGCGCTCGTGTAGGTGTCAGCGATAGGGAGGCCTGGGTTGGAGACCAGGATGTCCTTTTTAAACTTTTTCCTACCGGATTTAGTGAGGAGAGCAGGATAGTCAATGGAGAAGCAGTTAGAGTAGATAGGCGAGATAGAGAGCACCATGGAGTAGGAGGGGAGGCGGACGACACGGGTATGCAGACAAGAAGAGAGTGGAGGGCACTAGTTTACCACAATGCAGAGCAAACAGTAATGTGTAGTAGGTCAGGGCCACCTAAGTTTGAGAATCCTGCGAGGGGAGAAAAGCACCCTAGTTTAACACAATGCAGAGCAAACAGTAATGCGTAGTAGGTCAGGGCCACCTAAGTTTGAGAATCCTGCGAGGGGAGAAAAGCACCCTAGTTTAACACAATGCAGAGCAAACAGTAATGCGTAATAGGTCAGGGCCACCTAAGTTTGAGAATCCTGCGAGGGGAGAAAAGCACCCTAGTTTACCAATAAATTGGAATAGGGGGGGCGAGGCATCATGCGGATGAGGTGAGCAAGGTGAGGAGGGGTGGGCCGGAGAGCGGAGAACAGGTGGAACAGGCGCCTGGCGTCCCCTGCGGACACCTGCAGACACACAGGGAGCCGCAGTCGTAGGAGCCGCCCTTTGCCTAAGGGGCCCTTGGCCTAGGGGGCTGCCGGGCAGGGGGGCTGCCCAGAGGGAGTGGGATATAAGCAGGGGGAGAGGAAGGGGAGGGGGGTGTGGGCGGGAAGGGAGGCGGGAATGGAGAGGGGAAGGAGGACCAGGAAGTGAGGGGGAGGGAGGGGGCAGGGGGCAGCACACAGACGCGCACGGAGCGCTAGCAGCACAAACAACAAAACGTTACAAAAAATAACAGGAGGCTTAACTGGAGCCCAATGGGGCTCGGGAGGCAGCCTCAGCAACAAGCCACACGGGGCTACGGCGACCGCTCCAACCCGCTCCGGCTCAACAAGGAAGCGAGCGTGGTGAGCGGTCGAGCCGTAGTCCCGGAGCGGCTGCGAGGACAGCCAATCAGAGGGGGTGTGGGCGGGAAGGGAGGCGGGAATGGAGAGGGGAAGGAGGACCAGGAAGTGAGGGGGAGGGAGGGGGCAGGGGGCAGCACACAGACGTGGACGGAGCGCTAGCAGCACAAACAACAAAACGTTACAAAAAATAACAGGAGGCTTAACTGGAGCCCAATGGGGCTCGGGAGGCAGCCTCAGCAACAAGCCACACGGGGCTACGGCGACCGCTCCAACCCGCTCCGGCTCAACAAGGAAGCGAGCGTGGTGAGCGGTCGAGCCGTAGTCCCGGAGCGGCTGCGAGGACAGCCAATCAGAGGGGGGGGTGGGCGGGAAGGGAGGCGGGAATGGAGAGGGGAAGGAGGACCAGGAAGTGAGGGGGAGGGAGGGGGCAGGGGGCAGCACACAGACGCGCACGGAGCGCTAGCAGCACAAACAACAAAACGTTACAAAAAATAACAGGAGGCTTAACTGGAGCCCAATGGGGCTCGGGAGGCAGCCTCAGCAACAAGCCACACGGGGCTACGGCGACCGCTCCAACCCGCTCCGGCTCAACAAGGAAGCGAGCGTGGTGAGCGGTCGAGCCGTAGTCCCGGAGCGGCTGCGAGGACAGCCAATCAGAGGGGGGGGTGGGCGGGAAGGGAGGCGGGAATGGAGAGGGGAAGGAGGACCAGGAAGTGAGGGGGAGGGAGGGGGCAGGGGGCAGCACACAGACGCGCACGGAGCGCTAGCAGCACAAACAACAAAACGTTACAAAAAATAACAGGAGGCTTAACTGGAGCCCAATGGGGCTCGGGAGGCAGCCTCAGCAACAAGCCACACGGGGCTACGGCGACCGCTCCAACCCGCTCCGGCTCAACAAGGAGACTCTAAAATGGAGTCATCGGATGACTCCAGAATGATTCCAGGATGATCTTCTTTTTTGACTAGGGCAAGGGAGCAGCTTTTGATTTTGTAAAGTTGCATTAAGTGTCTGTTAACATCCTCATGGATTCTGCCGGCCCCTGTTGCACCATGCAGTGTGCTGGGATAAGACGCTTCGTCTGGCCTTCCGCGGCTTCGTCTTACCATAAAGTATTTACAAAGGCCAGAGTCCTCCGCTGTTATGTACTGTCACTTATCCTATCCCCCCACCCCGAACCATCCGTCCGCCTTTCATGACTCCATACGTAAATCACAGGAGCCGCTCTGTATTCCCAAATAGGTAACTGGCACTGTAATAGCAATAAAAGAGCCCCCTCCCCTCCCATGGCCGCTTGTATAGATACCGTCAGCAGCCCCTGCAAGTCTATCATGCCAATCCCTGACAGTACAGCCCACCGGCGCGTGCCCACACGGCAACCCGCCATGTGCACTGCAAGTACCCCAACCCCCCACTTACTGCCAAATGAAGTCCTCTCCCTCAGCCGTTACCTATTCTTTCACTGTAGAATGCGACACTGGAACTCCCAAGACACGAACGCTCGAGCTTCCATGCTGGACACCAGCAACCATGATTGCAACACGAACCAGGAGCAGGAAACAGACTTGCGAGGCCCACCATTCCTTGGGCGTCGGCAGCTCGCAGTTCACACGATGCACCCCCACCCACAAGTTACAACTTGTTTTTGAGAGAGAGCGCTGCCTGAGCTAGGCTGCCTCCTGACTGGCGCCACTCCGGCGCCTGGCTGGAGCACTGCCAGCAGAGCTCAGCTAATGTTCTGCATTCATCACAGAAAGTTAACACTTAATTGTTAACTTTCTTTGATGAATGCCTCTATCCCGGTGCACTGCTTGGAAGCAAGCCATTATTAAGGGCATTTGCAGAGAGGGCTGGTGCCGAAAAAACAGTGCCGGTGTTGGCCACCGCAAAACACTGGCACAAATTAAGCACTACTCTGCCCACATCCTCCTCCCACTTGGGCATATACCTGGGTGGGGCCTTAAACATCTTGGAATTTAGTACCTTGTATAATGATGTCAGCAAATCCTCGAAGGTGGTCGTGGTCCGCTTCCCCTGGGTTGCTACATTATTCGAGGACCTCCAATGCCTCATTTGAATATAACCATATCTATCTGTGTCCCTTAACTGGAACAATTGTTTTCATTGGTCAATGTGAGAGGTAGGTTACACTGAAACAATTGACCCAGCCTGTGTAGTCCACCCTCAGACCAGCGAAGGAGTTGCCCGCTTATCAAACCCAGGAGAAATCGCTGTTAGCCCAAATCCCTGTCATGGGCGAGGGGAAAGTGGTGGTGGCATACCGCCGTACGGCCTTGTCCCAGTACTACAGTGTAGTGCGCATTGTTAGAAGCCCTCTCTTACCCGATCTTCTAGCTCTTGGGGAGAGCCAGCACCATTGATGTACGGGGATCCCAAGGCTTCCTGCTCAATCGTAACCCAATGCTTCGGATTATCCCCGGCCGCCTGACTCTCTAGAACCGGTGCAATTTGGGTTGCGAAGAGGTAGCTCTGATTGTCCAGCACCGCTAACCCCCTGCTATTCTCGGAACACTTTGAAATTCTTAAATGGGGGGTGGCGAAAGGGCCTGCTACCCTTCCTAAACTGAGCTCATTGGCGATCTTCTGTTTCACCACTTCTGGATGTTTTAGTGCAGATTTCAGATTCTCCGCCTCCCTGTCGTCCGCAGGACCAGAGTAGGGGATCACAAACCACCCGAAACCCTTCCCAAATTCATTTACATTTGAACTGTTATGGTAATAATTTAAATGTGGCAGCATTTTGGTCAGGATTATGGATGATGGCAGCGTGCTGTTAAGTAAAGGGATGTGCAGGTCAACTTAATTTGGTGTCTCCTTTGGCTTTGCACTAGCGCTTTTTCCCCCCATCGCAGGATGCTGTGCTGTGCCCTCCAGCATTTTTGGTGCATGCATGTTTGAATTTATAAGTTTTGCCGAAGGGACAGTAGCCTTGCCCGAATTTCCAGCATGTGGTTTGCTCTCCCTGTTGGTAGCTGGGCATGTTATGCCAGGAAGAGCGTCCGCGAAAGGACCCCCTCCTCCTGTGCCCATAAGACCACTTTTCTTTTCTGTAGTAAGGCTTCTCACTATGGCCCACCCTTCCTTTGCTGCCACCATCTTCTCAATGAAACCTGTAACATCCACTTCGTCCCATACCTTTGCTTTGTCAAATCTGCAGTTTTAACCGGAAACCCCTGTCATATTTCAACCAGGCACCCCCCGCATACGTTAAATAAGCATTGTGGATGTACTGTTCGTAAGCCCATAGTGCCCCTGCATCCTCTGGATATTTCTCGACCATGATGGATGCAAGCATCCTGAAACCAGCTAATCAATTATGAATGGACCCCTCTTTTTTTAACCTGGTTGCTCTCTTTTTTTCTCCCTCTCCTTTTCTGATATTTGGCACATGTCGAGGCCCGTCTGTTCTAGATCAAGCAAGGTGAACATTTCTATGAACTCCTTCTGCCTTACCCTTTCTTTGATATGAACCGGGATATGTCACACCAATACATTACCATTGGCCCACAGTGGCGCGAACCCTGGCATCCCTCTCCCATAACTGGTACTATTTCCTGACAAATCCCCTCGACCTTGGCCGACAATGTGAGTGCATGTTGTTTCTGTGGGACCTCTCCTTGCGGCAGTACCCCAGCCTTGCTTTCTAATTGCCCTGGCAGGCTGGCCCCCAACCCGCTACTGGCCCCATTGTTGACCCTTATCTGGGCTTCCCCTGCTGGTTAACAGATTCTGCATTCCTCCCAACTTGATTAAACACATCCCCACACATTTGGCAGTTTACCCCATTGCCCATACTTGCAAGCACTGCATTACTATACTTTAACTTGCACCAAGGATGCAGGTCCCTCTGGTGCCTCTGCTGCTATGATGGCTGCATGCGTGCCGGGTTCACTGCCGCTCTCCCTTGGTCCAACAGTGGCAGGGGCTGACGGGGTGGTAACAAGCCTCTGCTTCTTCCCTCTGCCTCTCTCTCCCACTGCTGTTTTCCCAGCTTCTTTTCTTGGCTGCTTCTGTTTGCTGTCTGATTGCCTTTGTTTTTGCCGTCAATGTTCCCCTTCTTTTGGCTTCTGGTTCCTCTTCTCCCATAGAAAGCAGCCCCTGCAGCACCTGTTCTTCCGTGGATGACGGAAACAGTAACGGGGACTGAGACCTGTCCCTTGAAGGCCCCGCTAAGCCATCTTCCAGCTCCGTCGTGACCTTCTGTAGCCAGTTGGTGTCTTGCCTGGCTGCTGCCATCCTTGCCATTTGCAGAAACTGCTCCATGTCCCCCTTTGCACTGCTCGTTCCTGGTGGAGCCACTTGTGTCTCCATTATTTATGACTTGAGTGGCCACTGGGCACCAGCAGCCCCATTTGGCCCACGCAGTGCATGGATCCTTCTTCCTGCTCCTTCTGTGTCTCCGCTTGTTCCTTGTCCTTCGATGTAGATCCCCCCGTTGTCACTGCCTTACGGGGTGTAGATAGTGAAAATTTGAGATTACAGTGTGTAGAGATATCGCGAGACCCGCGAGTCTCGCGAGATCTCGCCCGTGGCTGGAAGTGCCGCCTCCGTGCTCTGAGCGCGGATTACGAGCGAATTACGAGCAGAGCAGCAACGGGAGCAGGACGTGTCCTGTGTGCTCCTTCCAAGCACGGGCCCCAGAGCACACATAAAGACTTATGCAGCATGTGCTAGTTATGGCCACAGTTGTAGGGCCTGTTGCCCTTTGACATTATTCTTTAATGCAAGTAAAAGCAACGTTATTGCATGCTGTGAAAATAAAGGCATCTAAGAAGATAAGACGCCTCCTGTCTTATGTGAAGATATTATACAACATAATTGGCGACGAGGATTGCAGATAAAACCCACGCAGAACCATGCAAGGAGCAACCCCACCACCGCCCTTCCTACAGACTCCAGGTAGACCTGCCATTCCGTGGCCACAATGGCAACCATTGTTCATGACGTATGTCGAGGCCTTGGGCGGGGCGGGCTACTCGGCAGCGAGACGCAAAGCAATGTTACTTAATGCCCTGGGCGTCGAAGGGCAGAGAGTGTTTGAAAGTCTCACCCCGGGGAAAGTGGCTGCCGACAACGACGATGTTTTCAAGGAGGCTGTCAGGAGGATTGTTAAGAGGTTCGCCAGCAAAGAGAATACGGTCCTGCATAGAATCCAGTTCTACAGCCGCAAGCAAGAAGCCTCAGAACCCGTTGATGATTATGTTACCAAACTGCGCGAATTGGCGGTGCTTTGCAACTTTGGTAACAATGCAGAGAGCCTCATCTGTGACATGCTGGTAGTTCACACCAATAGCAGGAAAGTACAAGACAAGTTCATTTTGGAGAAGGAACTACTACTGGATAAAGCGATTGACATAGCCAGAGCAGTTGAGGAAACAGCCGGGAGAAGGAAAGAACTCGCTGGAAGCCACAGTCCCGCTGAAATACAAGCTGTGGCATTCCGACTGAGGAAAGAGAGGCAAGTACCTGACACGAGAGAAGGGAAATGGGTGAAGAAAGAACCTCTGAAATGCCACAGGTGCACAAGTACAAAACACCTGGCGTTCGACAGAGAGTGCCCGGCCAGAGACAAAGAGTGCTCAGTATGCAAAAAAATTGGTCATTTCTCGAGTGTGTGTCGTTGGCGCAACAAGAAAATCACAAGCGTAAACACTGACCACAACACGGAGAGGGAATCGTCATCTGAAGACGAAGGGAGACCTACAGTTATCATGGTTACCACGGACCAGAAGAGAAAAACCCCATTGTGCCATCAAGATCAATGGGTTAGAAACAAGAGTCATGGCTGATTCAGGGTCGGACCTCACCATAATACCCCTGCGTACGTACAAAGAGATGGTGGGGACAGAAAAGGTACAAGTGCTCACCACACGACACAGGCCAACGGTTTTTGGCGGGGCGTCAATAGACCTACTGGGATACATTAAAGGAAAAGTGGAGTTTAAAGGAAGAGAGACCACCACCAAAGTCTACTTCAGTCAAGAAGGTCCGGCAGTATTAGGATGGGACGACCAGGCTAAACTGAAAATCAGACTGGACCCCAGCACGGAAGATCAGGTACTGTCGGTCAGTGGGAGCAGTGTGCCAGTATTAAAAGGAGATTATCCTTAACTATTTTCGGAGGAGCCAGGGCACATCAAGGGCTTCGTGCACAAAATATTGCTCAAAGCCAATGCCGTTCCAGTCAAACACAAAGTAAGGCCAGTACCTGCAACTGCGAGAGACACACTCAAATGTCAATTAGACAAAATGAGGAAGGATGGCGTCATCGAAGAAATCGAGGCCTCTGAGTGGCTCAGCCCAGTTGTACTTATTAAGAAACCAAACTCAAAAGAGCTAAGGGTCTGTATCGATCTTCGCAGCCTGAACGTAGAAGTTATCACGGACAGCTACCCACTGCCGAGCATTAATGAGTTGATCCTCATGATGAAAGAAGCCAAAATATTCTCTAAATTGGACATGAGGAACGCGTACCACCAAATACAACTGCACAAGGAGTCCAAACCTCTCACCGCTTTCATAACCCTGTTTGGCACGTACCAGTTCACCAAGATGCCATTCGGCTTATCATCCGCTGCTTCAGCGTTTCTACGAATGATGGATGCCCTGCTACAGAAGGTCAGAAATGTGGCTTACTTTCAGGACGACATTCTTGTCTACACAGGGGATGAACAGACACACGACGCCACATTGAAGATAGTTCTCACCAAACTGCAAGAAGCCGGAGTGAGATTAAGATATGAAAAATGCGTATTCAAGGTGAAAAGTCTAGTATTTGGGGTACAAGATATCAGAGAAAGGCATAAGTCCCATACAAAATTTGATACAGGCCATAACTAAAGCACCAGAGCCCACCAACAAAGACGAAGTAAGATCATTCCTCGGGTTGATGGAATACTATGCCAAATTCATCCCCAAATTCTCGGAAACCTCAGCACCGCTCCGGGAACTCCTTAAAGAGGGATCGGAGTACATGTGGCAAGAACCCCAGAAGAAAGCAGTGGAAAGCATAAAACAACATATAGTAGAAGCGCCATGCTTGCAACCGTTCAACCCTGAGTGGGGTACGGTCATCACAACAGATGCCAGTGCATATGGACTAGGAGCTGTGTTAACTCAGAAGAAAGGCGACACGGAACATGTGGTAGCTTTTGCCTCGAAAGCTTTATCATCAGCCGAACAAAACTACTCCACCATAGAGAAGGAGATGCTAGCGTGCGCATGGGCAGTGGAACATTTCAGAACATGTGTGGGGCACAAAATTCAAATTAGTTACCGACCATAAACCCCTCATCCACATGCTCAGCCCAGGCGGCACCAAAGTGTCAACGCCCAGATTGGCACGCATAGCAGCCAAACTGCAGGAATACACTTTCGAAGTACAACACATCTCAGGATGGAAGAATTCGCAGGCAGACTGCATGTCAAGATTGCCAGAGGACAAGGATAAGGCCACTACCTTCCTGCAAGAAGAATGCATTGTAGCATCCATTACAGATCTCAAGACACCAGACTACCTAGAACTCAGTGAGAAACACTGGGCGGAAGAAGATGGAAAGGACCCAACCATGGCGAGAATTAGAGAGTGGATCAGGAGCGGGTGGCCAAATGAAAGGGCAGTTCCAGAAGGAATAAGACCTTACTGGAAAATAGCAGATGAGATTTCAGAGGCAGACGGAATAATCATGAAAACAGACCAAATAATCCCGCCCACGGGCATGAGAAAAATCATTCTCTACAGAGCCCATGCGGGCCACTTAGGAAACACCATGACACGTCGAAGAGTGAGAGAAGCCTACTGGTGGCCGTCCATGGATCAAGAGATCCGCACCATGATCGAGAGATGCCATGAGTGTCTCAACAGTGACAAGCGCCTAAAGATCAGACAGGCGCCCCTGATCCCTACGGAAGTCCCAGAAGCGGTGTGGTCAAAAGTAGGTCTAGATTTCATAGTGCCATTGGAGGCGATGACGCCCGAACATCGGTACGGCATAGTGCTAGTGGACTACTTATCAAAGTGGGTCGAAGCTGAGTTTGTTCCCAACATCACCACCGCAACAGTAATAGAGGTCCTCACAGCCATCTTCCAGAGAGAAGGGCTCCCCGATGAGTTAGTAACGGACAACGGTGTACAACTGATTTCTAGAGAAATGGCATTGTTCCTGAAGAAGCACCACATACACCAGAAGAAAGCAGCACTATATCATCCCCAAGCCAATGGGCTTGTCGAGAGAGCCAACAGATTTATCAAGGGGGCTATCCAATTAGCTACTGCATCAGGGATGGACCCTCTCAAAACCACAAAGGAGGCCATAGCAGCTCACAGGTTAACTCCCAACGGGATCACCCAAATTTCCCCGTTTCGCATGTTGAGAGGGAGGAGAGCAGCCTCCACATTAGTGCCACCATGGTTGGCCAAAGTAAGAGAAGACGAAGAAGTAGACATGTCGGAAGTGGTATGGAGAATAGAAAATAGCAAAGCACGCATGAAAACATGGAGTGATAGAAGAAGAAGGACCAAACAAGGGTCAGATGTTAAAGAAGGAGACTGGATCAAAATACGGCTACCGACCAAGGATCAACTCACGGGCTCACGGTTCAGCAGACCTGTAAAAGTGATTCACCAAGGATCCAAACATGTCTGCACCGAAGATGGACGCACATGGAACATGGAAAGAGTGGCCTTGTTTGAGAAGAGACAAGAGAGAAGACCGTCGAAAGATCGGAAGCCGAAGGAGAAATGAACCATGAGAGAGGGATAGAAAGTGAGCCGGCGGCCGATGGCAGAGAAAGAGAAGAAACCGAACTGGAAGCGGATACACCCGCGATAGAGCGAGAGGAGGAGCTGCAGGAGCTACACACTGAGAAAGGTGATCGGCCACGGAGAGAACACAGAAGACCGGTGAGATACAATGGCTATGTCTTACAATGAAATGCCTTTGCATTATCAGGGAGAGGTGTGTAGGGATATCGCGAGACCCGCGAGTCTCGCGAGATATCGCCCGCGGCCGGAAGTGCCGCCTCCGCGCTCCGAGCGCGGATTACGAGCGAATTACGAGCGGAGCAGCAACGGGAGCAGGACGGGAACGGGCCTCAGAGCACACATAAAGATTTATGCAGCATGTGCTAGTTATGGCCACAGTTGTAGGGCCTGTTGCCCTTTGACATTATTCTTTAATGCAAGTAAAAGCAACGTTATTGCATGCTGTGAAAATAAAGGCATCTAAGAAGATAAGACGCCTCCTGTCTTATGTGAAGATATTATACAACACAGTGCTATTGGACTGCCCATTGACGTCCTGGTTTTCCTGGGACAGTCCAGGGAAATCGCCCTCTGTCCCAGAGTCCTGAGAGTGTATAATTAAATGAACCCCGTCCCGGGATTGGCTGGGCAGGTGGCTGCGGTCCTGGTTTTTGTCATACACTGATTCAGAAATCCTGAAATCCGGGGCCTGGCACGACTCTTCCTGCTTTTCACACCCCAGTTTCCTCCCCATTCCCCTCCCTTGTTGCTCTCCTCCCCTGCCCCCTGTAACAGGCCAACGACATAGAAGTTGGACTACAGTTTTATCGGAGTCATGTTTGTGTTTACCGTAGTCCTATTTCTATGTCTATGGCCTGCCCCCCTTTTTAAAATCTGGTCGCCCTACACTTCGCCCCACCCCCCCCACCCCCGACCCCTTCTTTCACAGTCACCATGTTTTCTTTCTTCTTCCTGCAGCCACACCAGCTCATTTAGGACACGTGATGATGCTCTCAGCTTCTTAGGACACTTTGAGTAATCCACACCAACCTTTTATCTTTCCTGCTCCTCATCTCATCATGAAGAAGTCCCCTGCAGGGTTTCAGCATCATTCTGAAAATGAAGCTATGGGACTGCACGAGGTGAGGGGGCTGGAGATATTCATTTTGGCCTGTGGAATTCAAGGCTTGTGGGAGAGACTGGGTTAGATTTTCGGGGAGAAACGACCAGGGTTTCTGGGCCCCCCTCTTGTCGCTTGATGAAAGCCTGACAAATGCTGTTCATTGCCCAGATGAGTGATGCAGATACTAGCAGGGAGGTGTTGATCAGTGACACAGGGAATTTCTGGAAGGCGTCTCTCTTGCCACCTACAATACACAATGTGTGGTTAAACATGTTGCCCCTGAAGAATGTCCAGCAAATGTCATCATTTTGGGACAGAAACTTATATAAATCGGGATCATCTTGGCACTAAGAAAGAAAAATAGGTGGATTCCACCACTACTGTGTCATGTTCAGCATATGTGACTGGTTTTTAACTGAATGCAAAAAAAATCTTTATATGTAACAAGTACTTGTGTTTTGTTATGTTTTAGGCTATTGAGCTATTTAGTACTGTACTAATGAATTGGTGAACATTTATTGTGGGTTATTGTTGAATGAACAGTTGGTTATATTTGGAATTCAGAAAATATTTGCAGCCAGTGATTGAATATCCATCTCCTTGTTATTTGTCTTGAGGTAAATGTGGAGCCTTTCCTGTCTTTTGTAACTACAAGTGGGTACATACACACAATCCATCTTCAGAATGATGTTCTTATTGTTTAACGACACATATTATATTCCCACTTAGAAAGAAAACCATTCTCCTTACAGTGGGACACACCTCAGTAGAATATTGGTTAGTACTCGCGTGCCAGGGGAGTGATTGGAAGGGTAGAGGGGGGACAGGATGCCGCTCATTCTCATAGCAGCCCATAAGTGGGTGCTTTCAGACTTAAAGGATAGAGTTAACTGCGTGTAACATTGAAGCAGCACTAGAATAGTCTAATTAGAATGTGTAAAGATGTTTTGTATTTTGTATTTTATTGAATTTATTTTTATCCAAAACGCTTTACAAGAGGAACAAGCAAGATACAAGAAACATTAGAAACATCAATCATTAGATAACAAATTGAATCAAACCAGAAAACAGTACAAGAAACAATTTACATTATAGATGAGGATTGGAGGTTTGCCCTTCCCCCACAATGTCTGAAGTTAGCGCCTCTCTGGACATTTAAAGTATTACCTCCCACCGACCCCACCGCCGAAATGTAGGTTTTGTTGCGCCCCTGGGCTGCACTGTGTAGGAATTGACTACTCCTGCTGGTGATTGCCTCCAACCTCTGGGCGAGGGTTTGGATTATCTGATGGTTTTCAAACTCATAATCATGATATTTAGCGATCATAGCACCAATCATGTTTTTACAATTACTGCAACGCCCAAAATGGCCCCTGTACACAATAAACGAGGGACTGCAATGAAGTAATGTGTAGTGGCCACACACCTCTGCAAACATTGGCACTATATGATGGTGTGGTCCCGAGCGCAATATTCAGGGATTTAGGGAGGCATTGATGGGTGTTATGACTGGGGGGGTACGCACATATAAAGGGATGTTTTACTATTTTGGGGGCAGGGGCTTATTTGCGATCACCCTTACTGTGCTGGGGCTGGGACAAAGGCAGTTCTAAAAGAGGCAGCCGTTTCCTAGCCCGTACCCGGATGATTGAGGGGTGCTCTCTCGGTTATCGGCAGAGCCTCAATGTCTAGAAGCCATGCTTAGTTAGGGTATGAAACGTGTGTGGATGTAATTAGCCCCCTCTTTGCACGTGCACTCTATTTGAAATGTAGGATGGGCACTCTGGCCGTGGCAAAATTCACGCACATGTGGAAAACCAATCGAATTAATCTGTGGAGGATTCGATCGCTTATTTTTATGTGTTTATATGTTGGCCTTAAAGCTCTGAGAGACATATATTTGAGGCAGGTTTTAAATCTTCATAATGTACGAAGCCATGTGCAAGCAATCAGTTTCTGTAAAACACCAGACGATTTAGAAGCGTTATATTTTTTGTGCATGGCTCCGAAAGTCTCGAATATTGAGAAATGTACCCTAGGTTTGATGAATTTTGTAACGATGACATTTTGATTGATTCATGTTGATCTTGAATTTGTCTCATGAAACTTTTCGTGGATTTTGATTGATTTCTTATGTAGTTGTCCCCATTGTGATTTTATCTGTTGGCGTGGCTATGTATTATGTTGATAACATGTTGCCTATGTGACTTTTATGTCGAATAAGCTTGCTTGCTGCTGCTGATTTATGCCGGGGAGTTGTATTAGCACACTATACGATTATCCGTTGTACATCTCAGTGTAGCCACTAGAGGACATGCTTTCGCTGTTTTAACAATTATTTTTAAAAACGGCATCCCCACCCGTGGCCTAGAAGCAAATCCCTTTCACCTATGAGTGAAGTGGACAGGAGAGTTGGGGGCAAGTTCGCATTTTCATTGAGAAACGCCGATCTTTTTACCTTCAGCGTCCAAGAAAATTCTCAGACAAAAAATATAAACATAAGCACGACTGTGCAGTGCTGAGGGGAGGTGCACGGATTGGTAGCCGGTTACATTTTGCCCCGCCTCCAACTTGCGAATGGCTACACACCCTCCCCTGTCTGTAATTTACATGCTGGTGACGAGAGGTGTGAACAAGTTAAAGAGTAATTACGTTGTGATTTTGATCTAAAACTGACACCGCCATCTCAGGCCCACAACACTGTCACCAATGTAACTGAATTTCGAAGGGTCCCAGCTACTTTTCAAAGCATTACAAAAGACACAGTAAAACCTAAGTTGCTTCACTTCGTAGACGGTTTTTCCAAAGACATTTAGTAATTCTATGCATGCTCAGACAGCAACTTTTAAAATGCCAAATATGCGTTCAGGTAAGTGTTTGCACACAGAGTTGTAACTTGCACACATGTGCATGCCTGCCTCTAACAGTAATTATCGGTCGTTTAAATAATTACAGCTTGTTTTGATTTAGTAATATCAGTATATCAAAATGCACTGTACATCACCAACATTAATGAGTGTAGCTTTTGCACTTTGATTGGGCTCCTAACATATTTGCCTTGGAAGTTTTTATTTATTTTGGTGCTTATATAGCGCGCCAAGCCCTAACGCATCTTGGCGCTTTCTTACAGACAAGGTTACAGTAGTTACGGTTAATGGCTCCTCGGGTAAAACATTAGTCTGAAGCCTTGCCCCTCTGTCCTGGCTCCTTAGAACTCAAGTCTGGGGCCTTTCTGTCTTTGTCATCTGTTTATGCCAACCCAGCTGGCCCCCATACGCCATGCTTTCAGTTGTGTAGCAGGCCTTGTGGATTTGGTGTCAAGAGCATCATTTGATTTGAAGGGCTAAATATGTTATCTGGCCACCAGAAGAGATTGTAGGAAATGTCCCAATAATGTCTGGCCTGATTTTTTTTTCTTGAAAGTTCTGATGGACATGAACTTGAAAATCAAATAAAAACATAAATAAAGAAAGTGTTCTTTGAGTTGGGCGTTATTTCACAAATCTCATCATGCAAATACCAATTATGTTTTGTCTTGCATGAATATTGTGACAAAGTCCATCTCGTGAAGCAAGGATAGCCCATGCTGGTTTTATTTTTAATTGAGGTCATATGATGCTTTTCATTCTTTTTCTGAAAGGTAGCTCTGCTAATCACATCCTCCTTTCATAAATGCTCCATGCCAAAATGATAGTGCCCACGTGTGCTTTTGCTGAGACAGCCTCCTGGCACCCTCAGCAGCAGCCCTGCAGGGGCAAGGCAAAAGTTCAGCGGTTACATGTGCACTCCTGACAGCTGCTAAAAGACAAAGCTCCTGCATTCAGAGGAGGCTTTTGTATGGTCTGGGCCTCTGATCTGAATCCTAATAATTGTATAACCTTCTCAATATGGTGCCACGTAAATTTTTAAATGTAAGCCATGCCCATTGTTTCACGGTGGCTGCTAGGATCACCTAATTATACTGCCACAGCAATTTGATATCCGATTAGTGTCAGATCTGTGAGCAGGGGCTAATGAGAGAACTGATGCATATTAGTGTCTGGTCTTACTGTCTCTGCAGCCACCATGTGGAACAATAGCCAGGCGGCTGCCTTGTGATCCGCCTGTAGGAAGGGCAACACCTTTTCTCAAAACCATCACTGGAACCCTCACCAGGAAATCTCCTGGGAATCATCAATACTTCAAAGGCAGCACTGGCATAACAAAGCCACACTCGCCCTTTTGAAGTCAGCAGGCATGGGAAGAGAGTGGTGTTAATGCCCTCAGAAGGGAGGGGGGCTGAGGGAGGGGTCCAACTTTGTGGTTTCTGTTAAGTGTGAGAAACCTGGTGGTATTCTCCCACCTACTCCCCTGGGATCTTCCATTCAGGTGGCAAGGGAAGGGCTATCGCTTTTGGATCCAGACCCTGGGGGTGGACAAGCAAAGGAGGATCACCTGAGTGGAGGGTCACAGGGGATTGGGCAGAGAATACCTGAGAGTGAGACATGTAGTCCTGCTCGGGGATTGGGCAGAGAATACCCTAGGGCGAGACATGGTATTCCCCTTCTCCCCATTTCCCATCTGAAAACCCTTCCTCAGCATTTGTGGGATATTTGCAATCCCATTCCATCTCCCCCCTTTTACGACAAATCCTGGGAAGAAGAGGCAACCAAGAGTAGTGAGGATTACCTCCAAGAAACACAGGGAGAAACAAAAGGAAGACTGCCATCTACTACCATAAGTTGTCCCATTAATAGGGTCAGGCATTTCACAGTGACTACTCACACCTGACTTCACTTGACTCTTATATGAAGTATAAAAGGTGTGGTTTTGCACAATCAGGGGAGCGAACTGTGAATGCTGAAGGAAGCCAAGGAGCAAGGAGCTGAAGGGAGAGGAGCCTGGAGGATCCGGAGGAGAGCGGCACACCACAATGCTGGCCCGGTGCCTGAGGGGCTTTAGCGTGGCTAGGGAGCCGTGTCTACAGGGAGCTGAATTGAGGCAGCCTGTGTCCTGCTGGTGGCGTGTGGAGGAGTGCTCGATCCCTTGGGACGTGTATCGGTCCCAAAGGATTCTGAGGGGCAGGTGATGAGACCCTGACCTCGATCCCATATGCCCTTAGAGGACCGCTCACCAGCGCAACGCTACCCACTGAGTTTCAAAGGGTAAAGTGGTGAGAAACCCCGGAGCGTGCGGCTAGCTGGAGGGGGAAGGACGAAAAGAAAGAATTTGCAAGCAGCGCGAAGTGGAAAGCAAGAAACATAGCAGAGAGTAAAAGGAAAGCGAGAGAGAGGCGCTGTGGGAGCGGAAAGGAAGAAAAGGCTTTAAGATAAATTAGTGTCATGATGCCTACCCCCGGAGCACCAGGCCAGGCCCAGCACCCCCGGGAGCAGGCATCACGCCCCCGGGTAAAAGCCCAGCGGCCCTTTATAGGGGCTCTTTGGACTCTGACCTGGCGCCGTTGGCGCCAGGCTCATGTTGGACATCAGTCCTGGCGCCATAGGCGCCAGGCTCATAAGGGGAAGTGTTTGGTGCACTTACCTGAAGCAGACCATGCTGCACACTCACCTGATGCAGACCATGCTGCATGAAGAACCAAGCCAAATGAGGCTTAGGAGGGACTATTTTTCTGAAGGGACTATTTTGTTACTTGGGTGGGGCTGTGGAAGAATACTCACCTGGAACTTCTTCCAAGGCTATTAAAGCCACGCCCGGACAGCCACACGTGCTTCGCCTTGTTCTGCATCCCAGCAGCTGAACGCTCACCGTGTCTGCTCCTGCACCTGGACTCCAGCCACGCCCAGCTCGAACCTGGAACACCTGTAAGGGAATAAGAGAAGAGAAAGGTGAAAACCAAGCACAACCTGCATGCGGAATCTTCACGCCAGCATTCCTGAAGGAAGACTTCCATTTAAAAGCACCGCGTTGCTCGCTGCAGCGCTTCACTCACCTGTTCCCGAGACGCCGCCCGGCTCCATCGCGGCTCTCAGTGCCGGTCGCCACATCTCTGCACAGCACCTAAGGGAGAGAAGAAGAGACAAAAGGTGAGCAAGGGAGCACAAGAGGAAAGCCGAATTGTCAGCCATATTATTTACCGGCTATTCTTGGTGAACCATTCCACATCTCGGGTCGGCGCCACATCTCTGGCAGGTACCGCACCCCGGCCCCTATGGGGAAAGGACAAAAGACATTACGGGGGAATTATAAAGACATTTAGAGGGGTCGACCTCATCACTAACTCACCTGATTTTACCCCGGCAATTTAACCCCTCAACGCATCGGCTTTGTTCTGCACCTGAAATAAAGGACAGAAAAAGACAACATAAAAGGAGGCTCACACTTGAACTTTTACATCTTCATACTTACGGCGTATCGCTCAGTAAAGTCAAGTGGATTTGCCAGCGCCATTCTGAAAACCAGTGAAGTAACTGGACGAACGCGCGCCCCTGCACCAGAAGCAGGATGGAGAGTTCATTCTTCCAAAACATAAGGTGAGCTTAAACCAGGGGTTTTGGAGGAAGTCGGAGAAGAACGAAGAGGGAAAGGGGGGAGCAAGCACATTATTCAGCAGACAGTTAATCCCCTTTCTCATCTGCAGAAGGATATTCCTACGGGCTAGACAAGCAAAATTTGGGGGTCCTGTTCAATCGGTGGTCCGAATTCTGCGCATCACGCTTGAAGAGGCCAGAGCAACCCAGACCAGACCAGCGCCTCCGTGGGAGCCAGGTGAGCGTTACAATGAGGAAGGTGCGAGTGACCTGAAAGTAAAGTGAAGGTGCAAGTGAGCACCAGTGAATGAAACAAGTGTGCAAGTGGCATGAAAAGGAAAAGAGCAGGTGCAAGGGTGCACAAAAGCAAAGACATGAATGTGCAAGTGGCACAGGTAAGAGAAAGCAAACTTAAAGGGAACATGCCAGGGGCATGGCAAGCCGCGAGAAAGCAAGACAAAAAATGTGCAAGTGGGCACAACAAAGTGGAAGATAACAAATGGGCTCAGCAAGCACCTGAAAGAGGAAAGGACAGGACCACGAAGGTGCAAGTACACATGCCAAACTGGAAGATAGCCAAGGGGTGCAGGAAGCACCTGGAAGAGGAACGGATAGAAGAGAAGCAAGTACAGAAAATACACAGAGGGGACAAAGATCAGAGTGGTCGCGCTTAGGATGGGCCAAGAACATAGCATTTTCAAAAGTCTCTAATATTACCCCATGAGAAGGTTATGTGTGAAAGGAACTTTTAATAAGGGAAAGCCACATCTTGACAAGTTGAAATTTTGTGTTTGAAACTGGACTCGGGTTTAGTTATTGAAAGTGCCTGATCTTGGGGATGTTAAGGATTTCAATCAGGCACACACCCGGGTCTCACCTAGCATGTAATGCACAAATTAAATACTTATTTATTATGTCTATATGTTCAATATTCTGAGTGATATTCCACTCAAATCACATCCATCTCAAAATACCTCCCCAGGTCACAGTGGACCAGGAATCAGGCTGGTTTGCACAGTTAAATATTTATTTATTTAAAATTCAAATCACACAAGTTTTAATATATGGGCAGCAATCACCAATATGGCAACACTACAAATCAGAAAATAAGTAAGGCAATTGAATTCACTTTTAAGCAGCACAGAAGATAAAACACAGGGAAAAGACAGTTTTGGCTTGTGAACAGATGGCGCTTAAGTTAAGATTCCCCCTGCAAAGTTCTCAATTCACAAATGAGCAGTTCTACACAGATGTAAGTAATCAGCAGGTATTCAGGAATGAACAACAGAATACAATGTTTGAATATAACCCCCCCCCCCCCAAACAAGAGAGAAAAAGCGTTTATGGAACTTTGACACTTTTAAATTGACAGTTGAAAATGGCTTTGTGAAACAATGAAAAGTGTGCAAAAAGGTTTAAATTGATAAAAATTCCTATGAGAGCAACACTAAACAGGTCCTAACAAACACGAGCTACAAGATAACCAACAGTACACACTTTAGATCGGAATGGAAGCTAAGAAACGCTTTGGATGGGAAAAGACACGTGTAAAACGTTTGCAAAATACGAATTTGTGGCAAAATTTCACTCTGCAATTATTTTTAATAAAATATACTGTTTCCGCAATGCGGTTTTTATTTGTGGGTGTAGCTAAGGGTCTTAGGTTTAAGTGAGAGTTGAAATTACGTTTCTAGTTATAAAATTGAAGAAGTTATGGAAGTTTTAGTGAGAGGCGTTTTTGAAAAAAAATAGAACAGAGAAAAGTAGAAATTCGGTTTTAAAAAAGACAGATTGGGTTTATTTAAACTATATTAATGACTAAGAAAAAGAGAATGCCACCCGTGAATCTCCACAGTTACGCACGGCCAATTGTAACTCTTCACATATGATACTCTGGTTTCCGGTCTGTATGGGAATTACAATTATGAGAACAATCAGCGCAAGAATGGTTCTGACAATATTAGAGGTACTGAAGTTAAAGATGGGATGGGTTAAGATTGGAATAGGACAAGGCAAATATATACTATGGGTTACTATGATTCCTGTTTATACTTACAGTCAGTCCACTGTAATTTAAGATTGGACCGTCAGGGTTCTAGTCATCATGGGTCGGGTCTACCGGCAGCAGGGCACCTCTGGCAGGATTTGTATTTGTATTTATTTTATTTATATAGCGCACCAGGCCCAGGGGCAACCAGGCGCATCTCTTAGATACAGCATGATAAAAGCAGACAGGTCAGTACTTACAAGGTTTTACAGGTATATTACAAAGTTTGCATGCAAAATAATAACAAGAGGATAAGCAGAATGTTTATACAAGGTTACGTCTAACTACAAGTTAAGCAGTGAGTTCAGTGTTAAATGTCTTGGGAGGACAACTGCACTTTGGTAACTTGTTTGAATCTCAGAAAGGAGGGTCCTGCTCTGAGCTCATTAGGGAGTGAGTTCCATAATTTGGCTGCCATGATGGGTAAGCTGGTTCCACCTGATCTTTGGAGATTGCATCGTGGAATGACAAGGCAGTTGGCTTGGGCCATTCTGCGAGGTCTAGTGGAGTTGTGGAAGGCAAATCTGTTAGCCAGGTAACAGGGAGCTTGGCTATGAAGGCATTTATGGGTAAGAGCCAGAGATTTCAAGGAAATTCGGTGTGGGATTGAGAGCCAGTGAAGGTTGCGTCTAGTGTCAGCTATGTATTGGCGCCTAGGAATGTTAAGGGCCGCTCTGATCGTATTGTTTTGGACAATTTGTAACTTATTTAAGTTACAGCGATTAGTACCTAGGTAAAGGGCATTGCAGTAATCAACCTTTGATAGTACAAGGGTCCTAGCCAGGTTCACGCAATTGGCTGTAGAGAGAAAAGGGCGACAGGCTGTAATAAGCTTGCAGGTATAAGCCGCTGCGGAAGAGACTGAATTGGTTTGTCTAATCAAGGATAAGGTCGAGTCAATGTAGATCCCTAGGGTTTTTGTGTCCTTAGCAGTTAGGATAGTATTCCCATCGATGGTGAAGGACTGAAACGCAGGGTCGAGTTTGGTGAGTTTTTGTGGCGAGCCAAGAATGAGGAGCTCTGTCTTTTCATCATTTAGACAGAGTCCGAGTTGAGCCATCCATGATTGGAATAACTGGTAGATGACATTGATAGCGAGGGAGTCAGCAGTGTAGTCACCTGTGATAGGGATTAGTATCTGGGTGTCGTCAGCGTAATTGGTGTAAGTGATACCCAGATAGTCCAGAATATCGAAAAGGGGTTTGGTGAACACGTTATACAACGTGGGTGAGACACACGATCCTTGTGGCACCCCACAAGAGACAGGTGCGGGTGGGGCGGCTGCTAGTGGAGAGAACACGCGCATAGATCTGTTGTCTAAGAAGGAGCTAATACAGGTTGTAGCTTTGTCAGAGAAGTGTGCAGCTGATTTGAGGTGGTGACAAAGAATTTCATGATTGACAAGATCAAAGGCCGCCGAGAGGTCCAAAGGAGTAATAGAGCAAGTTTGCCTTTGTCTTTTAGATCTTCGATCTGTGTTTTTAAATCAATAAGGGCAGTTTCAGTACCGTGACGTGGCCGAAACACAGATTGCCTGAGTCCCAGAAGTTTGTATGATTCAAGGTGCTCTTGAATTTGTAAATATGCAGCTCGGTCGAGGATTTTTAGTAGAAACAAGACAATAGTGATTGGCCTGTAGTTAGTGGGTATGCTGGGGTCCAAGGTAGGTTTTTTCAGAAGAGGGATGACCCACGCATCCTTTAGGTTGTCAGGTACAATCCCAGAACTAAAGGAAGAGTTGATGAATGTAGTGATTAATGGTGCTAGGTCATGAGCTGCTTCCTTAATAATGGGCGCAGGACAAAGGTCACCTTGACAGTTGGATGGCTTAAGGCTAGCGATGATCTTTCTACTTGAGAAATGGAGAGTGGGGAGAAGCTAAAAGGAGTCAGAGAATCTGGGATGGACTGGTTTAGGGTGGGGATAAAGTTAGGTTGAGGGTTCGATTGTAAGCTGGTTTGTTTGTTGTTGATTTTAATTTGGAGAGTGGCAATCTTGCCTAGGAGAGCCTCTTGGATTTTGGTGCACCAAGTGCTATCTTTGGTGCAGGTGTCTGGTGCAGTAACCGGAGTTTCATGTTCGTTTAGGATTTTGAACAATTCTTTGGTGTTGGATTTGGCTTGTTCGATGCGTTTATTGTACGTGTCTTTTTTAGCCTGGAGTATGGCTTCCTTGTTATTAAGGGTAGCCAGGAATAGACACAATTTGTTGGCTAGAGACTGGTTGCTTTTCCAATGTGATTCTGCAGTTCGTTTTTCTTTGCGCAAGGTTCTAAGCTGGGGTGTGAACCAGGAGTTCAGGTGGGCTTGAGGTTTGGATTTTCTCAGTTTAGATGGGGCGATGATGTCTAAGGCTTTTTGCATAGCGCAGTTAAATGTGTCAACCAGAGCCGTGGGGTCGGAGCATGTGTGAGCCTGGTCATTGAGGGCAGGGAGGAGGAGTGGGAGGAGTCTGTCACAATTGATGTCACGTTTATTACGAGTGGCCGTAGCAGGTGAAATGCTGGGAGAGGGGCTGACAGGTATGGACTGGATGTTAAACGTAATTAAGTTGTGGTCAGTCAATGAACACTGTTGGTTGGAGGTGATATTGATGGGACACTTATGGGCGGCTAGCTAGTCAAGGGTTCTGCCCTTGTCGTGGGTGGGTTGGTTTATGAACTGTGTGAATCCTGCATTCATAAGCATATTATCAAAAGTCATGGCAGCAGTGTCATTGGGGTCAGAGAGGCCTAAGTTAAAATCCCCCAGTATCGTGTCGTGGGATTTGGTTTTGGTGTTGTGAGTGATTATGTTAGAGAGGTCCTCAGCGAAGGTGGATAACAGCCCAGGTGGCCGGTAAAGTAGATGGAAGGTGATAGAGTGGTTAGGGGTAACGGCTAGTTTAGCTGTCAGTGCTTCCATAGCGGAAAAGTGATGCGCGGAGGAGAGGTGAAAGTATAGAACATTTTTATGGATAATGGCAATGCCACCACCTTTGGACTGATTAGAGTTACGGTCATGTCTGATAATGTTATAACCTGGGGGGATGGCAAGGGAGAGTAGTGGGCCTGAGGCTGCGTGAAGCCAGGTTTCGGTAATTGCTATGAAGTCGAGGATGAGGTCAGCCACTTCTAGAGCGTGTGCCGTGAGTGATCTGACATTGATTAATGCACCCTTGATATTGCTCGTGTTGGGGAGGTTCGAGTGGGGTGGTGATGGGTTTGGCATAGGTGTGGATGATGTGGAGGTCAGTGGCTGTTGGTTGAGATGCGCCGAGTGATGGGAGGCGTGAGTGAGTCGCGAGCCAAGTGTGGCATTTCTCAGGGTGATAGAGCATGGTATGTTTGGTAGAGGTCTAGATGCAAAATGTTGGATCCATAAGGCTGGGTTGTTGAGGTAAAGGTTGGTGTGGTGAGCGAAGGAAGGCCTAGTTGTGGTGTGGTATGGAGGTGAGTAGTGGAGGGGGGCAGTGGTGTGGTTGAGTATGGTCCCACCAGTGTGTCGTATGAGGAAGAGAAGAGTGGGCAGTAGTCTTGCAAGTAGGATACTGAGAGTGTACTTGGGGGAATCTGTGGCTATTAGGCTGTTGGAGAGGGGCATGTTGGCCTAATACAGTCTAAGAGTAGATTTCTATTGGAACTACAGGGGGGTAGTTAAGGCAGATGTGCTGTTCTGGGCAATTACGCACAATAACATACACATGGTGATGACGAACAATAATAATAATACACACAGTAGATGCAAGATAGCACAGGGTGTTACACAGCAGTGACCATGATAGCAGTGTAATGTGGTACTGAGCAGACAGCAATCAACAGTAGGTGTGCATATGAATATGAATGATTGGTAACTTGCGAAATGCAGGTAGAATCAGGTCAATATCAGAGTGTAACGATGGAATACAGCACCCTATGGGGTATTTAAAACAAAGAGGCTCCAAGTGATAGCGAACATAAGGCAGACAGAGCGAGCATAGGCAAGACTCTGAATAGAGGAATCAGCGTGGTGAGCCTGCAAATTTAATTTGGACTGGCAGCAAAGATGAGGAGCACGCATGAGGTGCCTCATGAGGATGGTCAGCTGGGCGGTTCGGGTCAATTGGACTGGCACCTCTGACTGGATTTGGATTGGATTGGCCCTTCTGGTCACTGGACACAGTAGATTAGCAGGATGGCGAGTTTCAGTGGGCAAGCCTTAATGGTAGTAAGCCAAACTGGATCAGACTCAATTTCCCTTCAGTTTGGGATGGTTGGATTTGGGCCTAGCTGAAAAGAGTTCAGCAAATGCTGGGCCTTGGTTTTTGCAACAAAGTTTGGAATCGGGACACGATGAAAAGTTCTGGACAGGATGAAGAAGTTAGGAACAAAGCGCTGCACGGAAATCAGGAGGTAGTCAGGAATCAGTCTGTCTATGTGTGGTGAAGTTCCTATTTTTATCCTGCCAAGTGAAATCACAAAGTTTATGGTAGGGGCAGAATTGCAAAACACACCTCCATGGCTGTGAGTGATCAAAGGCACTTGCCTTGTTCTGGTTGGAAGTCAGAAAAGAGATGTCATCTTTATGATGTTATTTAGGAATGCCCACATTGATTTGAACCACAATTTAACTTTTGCACAAATGCACATTTCTATAATTATGCCCTCTAATAAAATCGGACACATACATTATATATTTTGTGAGTTATCCTTGCGTCCAATTCCCATCTCTGTGAGAGCTGTCTTTGTCGTTCTGTGGAATTTTGTCCATTTTAATCACAACAGTTTGGCCTAACAATTTCTAATTCAATACATATCTGGGCAATTACCCCTGGAACATGGGTATACAATATCATATTTGCAGCATCAATAGTTTTGACACAATTAGGGTTTTGGTGTAACTTTGGTTCCTTATGTAGTATAGTGTTCACTAACGTCTCCACAGAAAAAACATACACTTAGATTTATAACTACCAATTTTTAGATTTGTCCTCCCTCGTGGGGCAAAGTTAAAGGTTTCAAAACTTGATCACAAATAGGCATTTTAAACAACAGATTTCAGAAGGCGGTTTCAGCAGTTTTTTTCTCTCCTTTCAACAGACAACAGCTGTCACACCTCTTTGATCAGGGTGGGGTGTAGAGGGAAGTTTCCTGCCCCTCCCCATAAGAGATTAGTGCTCAGCCTACCATTGTCCTTGACTCAGCCAAAGACGAATGTCTAATGAGGTCTTTGTTCTAAATATGCGAGAACCTCCAGCATCAATTAAGCCTTCTGAGAGCAACAGAGTGTCAACATGAAGTGTCATTTTTCCCAGGCTGGGCACTGTCCAATCAGAATTAACCAGTTAACTCCAAACTGGTTTACTTTAAGATAAACCTCAAATCTTTCATTTAAAGATATAAAATTAACAGAGTTTATAGGGGAGTTTGACAATTAAAGGAATTAAGCCCTTCACAAAAACATGCTTTTAAGAGGAGAATTTTGCACTTCTTCATTGAAAAAACACATTTAAACTGAGTCTTTTACATCAGAGTTTCCTTTGCAGCATACACATCTACTCAGCACCATTTCTGTCATTGAGTGCTGTAATTTGTTTGCAGTCTGGAAGTAAGTATTCAGCCTTTGTTTGGAGTTTTCACTGCACAGCTGAAATTATTATATGTTTCCACTTTTAGCCGCATTTCTCCCATGGAACTTGAAATAAAGTTTGCTGGCTTGCCTTTTTCATGAAATACATTTCTTAGCTGCTGTCAGTCAGTGAGGCCCGGTTTCTTCTAAGCAAGCTGGAGGATCTGTGATTTCAGTAGCACTTTAATTTCACTGGTTCACTTGGAAAATGACTGAATTTAGCGCCAAAACAGCACTTTGGAGGTTGTAATCGGTTGGGGAAGCTTCAGTTTAAAAGGCATTTTCGGTTTTTAGCCCACTTCTGTGGCCTTGCTTCATGTTACATGTAACAGCACCCACTGGCATTCTCCTGCAGTGAGTTCTGTTTTTACAGCAACTTTGACTGTGTGTGGCAGGGGTGTGCAGCCTTTTGTGATTATGAACCATGCACAGTTTTGCACGCACAGGGGTTGGCGCATCCATTTTTGGCTGTTTCTTTCCCCATTGGTAAAGGGGTGCAGTGGGGCGTATCGACATGGGTAAAAATATCCCACAGGGAAGGGAGCCCGAAGAGGCCTAAAGTGAATACATATTTGACAAGTTGAACTTTGTGTTTGAAACTGAAGGGGCCTGAGCTTGGGGAAGGGCTCCCTAAGAGGCCTGACAAGTTCACCTTTGTGTTTGAAACTGAAGGGGCATGAGCTTGGGGAGGGGAACCCTAAGAGGCCTAACAAAGGTGAACATTTATTTGGTGAAACAAGGAGGCATACGCTTGGGGAAGGGAACGCTGAGAAGCCTAGAAGAAACTGTTATATTTTTGTTTGATTTGAAACTTGGAAGGAGTCAAGCTTGGGGAAGGGAATCCCCAGGAAAGACATTGGGAAATGTTGAACAGAGTATACGAACATTGTGGAGAAGAGCTGATGAACAACTTCTTTTTAATTGTGCTAAACATTGATGTTACTGACCAAGCCACACCTGGCGAGAAGACCACTTAAAACCAGCCTTGGTATACATTTCTTTTTCAATCACGTTTTTCCCTTTAAAGAGACTTCCTACCACATTTTATCAGAGTGAGGGCATGCATAGGTTTAGACACAGACAGATGTGGACTTTCAGATATCGACAACCCTTAGAAAATCAGTTGCGGGACCCATCCCTTTAGAGTTGGGGCCAGTTAGGTATTACACCAACCCCAGCATTGTAGTTAATACAGGTTTTAAAACGTTAACGCTTAAGTCTGTCTCACTCTTGATACCATGCCTGTCTCACATATGGCTCTCTAACATTTCCTACCACACTCCTTTCATGCGGGACAAGACACTGGGCATCATGTCAGAAGGCAAAGGGCACTTGTTAAAGCAGGCTGGATTGGACCTCTTCCAGCTGGTTTGCTTGGGACAATCCCCTGTGACATTTGCCTTTATAAGGAGGCGCCCCCCTCTTTTTGTATTAATCTTTGGGGACTCTCGATAGGGATTCACTGGACATCTGTTGGGGACACAGCCTATTCAAAAATCCTCTTTCAGATAGTTGAAGATAGAAGGAATCCAAGGCAGAGGCCATCACTGTCCCCTAATCATCCCCATGAATCAGAGTGTGTGAAAGACTTTTCTGTTGGCTGTGGTACTGGAACCAGGATCCTGCACTGAAGGTTAAGGAGCCCCTGTAGGTGCCAGCCAACTTCCTATAGTAGAAGTGCAGAACTGAAGGGTTCACCTTGTCCTGGGAACCGTGGATTGGGCCCTTTAGAAACTCATAAGCTGCAGGAATCCTGTTTTGTTTCCTAGAGACACGCTTGAACCGTATTGGCCAAGCACAGCTCCATCCGAGCAGCCACAGGATCTGCAGGATTCTTTGACTCTCTACACAAACTTCGAGCTGCTTGCTGTTCTTCGAACCATCCAGACACCGGCTCGACCCATTGAATCGGAAGACTCTTCTTGACCCAATCACAGGCTTGACACCATGGGGGAAACATATAAGAGTGCCAACTCAACGCAGATCTGCAGTGGGATTGCATCTACTCAGACATCTCAAAGCCTGCTGGACCGCAGCTAAAGCACCTACAAGCCCAGCTCTATGCTGTTGAGCACCGGAGACGAGATTTAAAGGTCCTGTGAAGAGGCCCTGTGCCTCATGTTCACATTCTGGGACTTTTTAGCCCCCTTCCCTACATTTTGCTAGAAGAGCCTATTATTTAACATTGCCATTTGCAGAAAACCTTGCCTGGACACCGCTGCACATCAACCCAGAGTTGCTCTTTCACACAAAGTTCTGCTGTTTTTGTGTTTTTAGTGAGCAGGTTTTTAGAGTTTTAACTAGTTTGTTTGCATTTCATTGTTTGATTAATGCACCTATATTTTGATAGAACATTGACTGGACATTCTTTTATTTTGGAACCATTGCACTGACACTGTTTGGGTTGCTACTGCTACCAGCTCACACTCCTCCTAAAGATATAGCCTGCCTTTGGCATGCGCTACTAAAAGAAGTGAAGGAAGTATACCTTTTAATCTGTGCTGCCTTCATCTTCATGACTGGGACCTCTGCTGGTTTAATCATCCCTGTACTCTTTCAGAGCAGTAGTTGTTTTGTCACGGACATAACCCTCAACATTTCCAAGAGAGAGCAATGTTGCAATTCTTCCTTAAGTCACCCGCATTCTGCTTTTGCGTTGCAATAGTGCCACCCACTCAGTCAGTGTGGCAATCAAAAAATACAACTGTCTGGCAACTCTCAGGATTTGGCCCTGAATTTTTACAAATTCTGCGTCCAATCTGAGGTTTTTAAGGACAGAGCCATATTTTATTACGGCCATCCATATTTGAAGAAACAACACAAGCAACCTACTTGTGCTTACCAGTTGTGTGTGTTAGGGAAGCTTGCACTGCTATTGTGTGTTCAGAGACGGATTTCTGCAGAAAGGAATCTTAAATGGGTTTTGTTAGTGGTTTACCTTTTTCTGCGTGTGATTAAAGCTTGTCTTGACAATTTAGCCCATATTAATTGCATGCAGAAATCATGTATTCGTTTTCCTAACTGAAGAAGCGTTCCGTGCTCATTACACATCTATTCAGTGGGAGGAGGAAGCCTTCACCGCTTCTTTCCATGTAGCATCTGCACTGCCTGTGTGATGAAAGCTTGAACTCCATTCTCTCTGGACATGTATCCTGCATGGTGGATGCATTAAGGGATTGTTCACATGCTGGACGGCCATACCGCATGTTTTGTGAATGAAGCATGTATTGCTTCTGCACAGGCGCGACCTGCCAGAGATGTGATTTGGGGTTTGCCAGGGGTCACAGCTGTGAATCCTGCGCTCTCCCTTGCTACCCCTGTAAAAAAAATAAAAATTAAAACATATTTCTTTTCTTTCTGTTGTTAATCTTAAGCTCCTGGGGTAGCAGGGGCCTTGCCACAGTTCTTCACTCATCAGAGTGAAGGCTGGGCCTGGGCTTGCAGCACAAGAAGAAAGCACTCAGTAGGGGTTGGAGCTGACCGTGACATGTAGCACGTGTCACGTGCCATGTTCAGCTACAAACCCTTCTCTTCTGGCTTCCTCGCTGCTCATTTACAGGAACCAGGAAGCTCCTGTCTGTGAGCAGCATGTAGCAGCCGAGGGTGGCCTGGAGTGATGGACCGAAGCTGAAAAAACAGGTAAGAAGTAAACAATGTGATGTGTATTTTGCATGTGTGATGTGTGTGTCAGATGTATGTATGTGCTATGCGTCAGTGAGTGGTAGGTGAATGGGATGAAATGTGATAACGTGTGTGTTTACATGTTCTGGGTGGGTGGGTTGGTGTGTGCCTCTGTAGCTAATGCAGTGAGAGTGAATGTAAGAGTGAGTGACTGGTGGTTGAATGAGTATGAATGTGGTAGCGTTTGTTTGAATGTTCTGGGTGGGTGTATGCCTGTGTAGAAAATTCAGTGAGAGTTGTTAGAAACCTGAGGAGTTTCTCCCAGGCTATTCCAGGGGATCCTTTGTTTAGGGGGCCGGGGGAGGGCCATCGCTTTTGGATCCTGTTATGATATAAACCACAGACTCCAGATGAGGTGTATATTGGGTTTATTTTAAGTTGAACAGCAACAGACCTCCAGCACAGCTTCTCCTTGACACCATCCACCAACGGCTGTGCTTGGAACCCTCATCATACAATAACATTCTATGTGGAGTGTAGCCTACATCACACTCCTTACACAGTAATAACAAAGTACATCATAACACATCTCCCTTTGTTTATCCAACACATCCTCTCTTTATCACCACAATCCTATTCTTATTTCAGAACTGTCCACCACTCACACGCACTGCACCCTTAAGTACGGCCATCACGCCAACAGGTTCTAATCCCCCTTCCTCTTAGTCACTCCTTTCTTTATTCTCACCCAATCGCAACATTCCAGTCAACTCTTTCTTGCCTTGTCTCATATTCTCTCTCATCACCAACTTCTCTTTCTTCTCCTTTAAACTCTTCCTCAATTCATCTAATACACAATCCAACTCTCTCCCTCTCATCCCAACCAAGGCGGGCTCATCTTGGTATTGTCTTTATAAGCTCAAATGGACTCACACCCATTTTGGAATGCGGAGAAATACGCAAGGCATATAGTCTCTCCTGAATGGCCACTTTCTTGTCCATCCCACATGCACCAGCCATGCGAATGGCATTCATAATACATCTATTTATTCTCTCCACCATGCCATTCCCTTCCTGATGGAATAAAGCTGACCGCATGTGTCTCACGCCACACTTCAAACAACCGCCCGTGAGTTGTGTACCATTATCGGTTAATATACTTCCTGAAAGACCTTCTCTTGCAAAATTGTCCTGAATGAATTACATAATTTTCTCACCACAAATTTCCAGAACTATCCTGAATTCACACCATTGTGAGTGCATATCTACCAGTACCAAAATGTATTTCCCATGTCCACTACCTAACTCTACAGGACCTAAGATGTCCATAGCAACCTCGTCCCACACCTTGCACAGAACACTAAATTCCATAACCGACTGTCCCTTGGCCTCCACGCCTTTACACACTTTCAAACACTAAATGCAATCTGTTATGCAATCAGAATGCAATCAGAACAGTTATGCAATCAGAATGCGATTTGAACTTCATACAAGACCCACCGGTAGATCACTCAATTACTGGGACTAATTTCCCTGTTGTATCATGCCGAAACAAACTTCCCTAAATCAAACAACAGGACTTGCACATGGTGGTTCGAGGAGTATTTAACCCCTAACCAGAGACCCACTCCATAGAAATGAAATTGAGGACACCATCCGCACATATTTTTTAAGGAAGCCGCTGCACATAATACCTCCCAACAGATGTGTTGAGACGCCCTAAAGACAGTGGTGGGGGGGAGATGCATAGTTAGCAATGGCATCCCGTACATTGAGGGCAAAACCGGAAAATTACCTGCGCTCACAGACAGCAAAGTTGGAGGAACTTAAATAAAATAAGCAAACAGGCCAGTGACTTGGGAGTTACAGAGAGCAAGGGCCCAATGGTCATCTATAATATTGAACAAGAGGGAAAACCCTGACACTGAGAAGAAAGACCCACATTCATTCCGTTTATTAGGAAAGTAGATGGATTATTAGTGTGCATAGAAAAGGAATAAATGACGGAATTGATAGTTGTATTCTTCCTTATATGAAAATGTGCCCCACTGTCAAGAGGACCAATATTTCTATCTGGAAGCTTCCCTTCTGTGTAGTCTTATGCAAACTCCAAAAGAATCCTTAGATTTACCCATCACGTTGGAAGAGGTCCAGGCCGCGATTGCAGGGTTACAGTTTACAAGAGCCCAGGCCCGGTTGGTCTTACAGCCCAATTCTACAAGAGACTTCACTCTCGTGGTTCCACATATGATGAACATCTATAACCAAATTGGTGAGAGTGGTTCCATTTTGGCCCCCATGGAGGAATCCCCCATAACCTTGTTTCCGAAAGGGAGGAGAGACCCTGAGCTCTGAGCCACCAACCGGCCAGTTGCCCCTATTAACCTAAATATTTACTAAATTCCTGGCACGACACATCAAGGGTTGTCTCTTGCATCTAATTGACCCAAATCAGTCAGACATTGTTCGTAATCGTAATGTCTTTGACAACCTAAGGGGAATATATAAGGCTCATAGATCAAGGTGTGCCTCATCACGCTGGATGCACAGACGGCTTTTGACAGAGTAAATTGGAGTTCTTTTTGCTGAAGGTACTGACTAGAGCGGGTTTGGTCCAGATATGCTCAAAATTATCAAGGGCAGCTATCATGAGCCAAGTGCCAATCTGGGCATTAATGGGGGTGTTTGGAAAACTTTCACCTGAGGATAGGCACTAAGCAGGGGTGTCCCCTATCGCCCTTATTTTTGTAATTGTCATGGAGCCATTTTCTGCTCGTACTGGACTTAAGCCAAACCTTAACCCAACTATAAAGGGTATTGGCTGGGGTCGTGCAACTCACAAAATGTCTGTTTGCAGAGGATGTCATGTTGAAGATCCAGAGTCCAGCAGACTCAGTGGGCTTCGATAATGCAAGAAATCAAGATCAAGAGGTTTTTATGTGGCAGGATTTAAGGTTATCTTATCTAAATCAGAGGTGTTGAGTGTAACCTTGACCAAAGAAGAAGTAGAAAGCCTTCAAACATCAGTTCTGTTCCACTTATACACAGCTTACTATCCCCTCATAGTAGAGGCAATTTAAGCTGACCTTAATGGATAGGGGAAACTATACAGCACCTGTTTGGGGAGGATCGCCATTGTTAAGATTAACATGTTGTCAAGTCTGCTTTTTCTCTTCCAGGCACTGCCCAATCCCATTCCCAGAACTGAAATGGCGAGGCCACAAAGGCTTCTCATAGCCTTCCTCTGGTGGGGCAGAAAGCCAGAGTCCATAGGAGAGTCCTATGCTCTCCTAGCTGGGGGAAGAGGGTCTCCGCTGGCCTAATCTACATTAATACTTTACAGCTTGGCTGATGAGGGTTCTCTCAGAATGGATGCAGCAAGAGTCAGAGAGGCTATGGCCATACATGAAACAAGCAGCTGTTGGCTCCCCTATTCAGAGGCAACTGTGAATTATGCCTCATCACAGGGGGCTATAATCCCACTGGGTTAATCAATTAATAATGTTGCCATGCCTGTCTTTAGCGAAGTCGCAAAGATTCTTGGAGTAACATCTTTTTTCTCTGCCTTTACACCTCACTTCGGGAACCCCAATTTTACACAGCGGCTGCAGATGTGGCGGATTCACAAATTGGAAGCAAGCCTTATGCAATAAAACGGGTAACATTTTAGCAAATGGGAGATTAAGAGCTTCAAGCAATGCAAGGAGGACTTTGGAATAATTGAGGGAGAACGTTTTGAATACTTTCAGCTACAACATTGGCTAGTAAACCCCAGTAATAAGGGAGGAGCTAGCAGAAAACCAACAAATATTGAGGGAATTTTAAAAGGGGGCACATCTATTTAAGGCCTCATTTCAGCCGTATACAGAAACCTGAGCTCACTCAATCTTGCCCCGAATGAGAGCCACATGAGAGCTTGGGAAAATGAGCTCCAGAAGGGTTTTGGGGGTCCCCACCAAGCCGCTTCACTACCATCCCCCTCCAAACGCCTAGTAATTTTGTGCATTTAAACAATGGGATACTGACCTGCCAATAGAGGACTGGTGGAACCTGGTTAAGGAAATGGGGAGAGGATTTTTAGATTGCTCTATCCACTGCTTAGGATGCAGAATGTATCCAAGACCAGCTCACTGCCCTGCTGGAGGGGCTGTGGATGGGAGAGTTCCTTTACCCAAATCTGGTTGTCAATGTTCCCTCTAATTATTTTTCCCTGAGTGCAGAAATGATTAGCCTTCGTGAGCACATAATTTTCCATGTGTGCAACTGAATAACATTGTAAGCCACTTTGTGAGCATGCGTAGTTAGCGAGATACCATCTCCGAAGAGTTTGGAAGGACATTTCCTCTTCCCAGCCACCGCAATTCTTTACAAATCAGTGTAAAAGGAGCATTTTACAACTCTTTTTCCAAACATATAGGCTACAAAATCAAATATTTTATATGTGATTATAAGGAGAGCTCATCAAACAGGACAAGACTTCAGGATATGCCATAGTACCTACCAAAATTACTGTGCGAAGAGAGAAAAACGTGTATGCACAAAAAAGCTTTGCAAGCTCAGGATAAACAATATGTTTAGCTATGTCTATTCATTTGTCAACACTGCACAGAGACAATGCAGAAACTGTTTAATACCTTTGGGAAAAAACTCACTGATGTGGTTGTCAGAAAATTCAGACACTATGCAATTTTTGTTAATGGAATAATTGCAACTGAAAGGAATGTGTCCGAAAACATGCCAATAGGAGTTCATGTGCCACTTTAATTGAGTAATTCAAGGGCCATTAGAAAATGCCTCTCATTTAAATAAGGATAATTATTGTAAATTAACAAGGGGGGATGCATATACCATTTTACTAAAAACCGGGCAGTGTACCCAACAAAAACAGGAAACCATGAACATATAGGAATCTACCCCCTGCTTCTACCCACAAAGTTCCACTGATCTCTTTTCGAATCAGTGACCAGCAGAGCAGTGTCACTGGTAGGAACTCAAATAATATCAGTGCCCGATCTCAAGAGGAATTTTAAGTGGAAAGAACATATTTTAATAAGCATGAAATATCCCTACTGGCAAAGCCAATTACTGTCTTACTCCCTGAAAATTCTTTTGATTCCAAGTATGGAGTAAAATCGCATCGGAGCCCCGATTATAACCCTGACATAGGAAGTGAAATTAAAGGGCACATAATACAGCATATAGTTTTGACCACCCTTGATCACCACAGCCTAGACAAAAATCAACAAGGTTTCTTTAGGCGCCTGTTGATGAATATCACATATATTTGGCCTTTAAGTCAATAGCAGCAATGCCCAAAGTTACAACATATTGAGTACCTTCTTCTTTAACTAGGGACCCCTCTTCTGAAATTCACTGTTATCAGTTGAACAAGATGCATGGGGATGCTAGAAGAAATACATGCAAACCCATGAATATATTGAAAAGTCCTCAGCAGCTGAGCATAGAAAGAAATAGAAGGTGCAGTTTCCTAGGCTATTACTATAGCTTCCTATCCTTTAGCAAGCAAACATTTCCTTCACTGTACTGTACTGCCAAAACATCTGATTTGTTTTTTGAAAGTTGCTGATTTGTCTACACCCCAAAGAAGTGTTCTCCTGTTCCCTTCCACCTGTTACCCTCCCAGGCTCCTGTGCTAGCCTCCAATATTAGTTGACAGGGCTCTGTAAAAAGTGAGGGATTGTAGAAGTAAAACTGTAACTGAAATATTTGCATACCCACAATACTTTGCAAGTAAATCTAATTGAATGCCTCATGATGATGATATGTGCAGTTTAAGAAAATGTCATAAACCTGCATGTGCACAATTACTATGAATTGCATACAAGATTGTTTGCAACATACCACACCTTTCAATTGTTGAGTAGGTTTCGACAAGTACTCAGTAAATCCATTTTTGTATAGGACTGAGTTAACATATAATTTGTTAAGGTCTATCCCCCATGGAATTTCGAAAGGTTGCTGATTGTGTGAAAAGCATTCTAGTTATCTGAATCATGTTGCCCTCATTTTATATATCAATAATGCCAGGAAGATTTCATACCAATTATCCCTTACAGGCCAGGTAAATTATATTGCAATGTTGCTCTCCACCTATATGGTAATGTTAGCATTGCTAAAATAGGAAAGGCTGAGCATGACATTTGCCTACTCAAAATTCTTAGAGGGCAAATTCATTTTTGAGTTTTATAATGCATTAACTTGCAACGGGGGGCTTTTCAAAGTGGTTCTGTGACATATGTACAAAGAATAGGAACATGGGATGAGGTTAAATATCCTAGTAGCCTGTTTACTTACAGTCATTACACGTTATTTGAGCTGTCACTCGAGTTATATAATGTGGGTAATGATTTTACTAAGGCACTATGAGTAACAGAAATTCTTGTGCTTGAACGTCATTCATATTATAACATAAACCAAGACTTGTATCTAAGTCTGGTAACCTTTTGCTGAGCTAAGGTAGGCAGAGTCAAGGTTGTCTGGTAATATCTGAATGTGGGCTGCGACGGAGTTTGAGTCATGCGGTATAAGTGTGGTAGAGTCAAGAATAGGATCCTGGTTGGGGAGGGTAGAATATTTAGTTAATATGTGCAGGCATATCTTAGCTATATCTTCTGTTCATGGAGCCACTTTTTCATATTAATTTTTAACCTCATGTGGGTGTATGCTGTTTTTAGAGTGTTTAGGTTTTTAAGGTCAAGATTGCATAGTATGGCAATGTCAATAGGTTAGACCAGCCTATCAAGAGTAGTTAGTATGATTTAGCTTCATTTTGAGAGAAAGCAAATATTAGGTACCTGCTGTGGCTTGTGCCTTATTAAATCTTATTTATATGTGTATGCTGCTGAAATTCATCTGAGCGGCACTCAGAAGGAACCTGGGCAAGTGCACATGTGCATAGCTTAGAGGGAACATTGCTGGTGGTCATGCCCGGCCCTACAAGATTTCTCATTAGAAGTCAGATTGTAAAGACTGGATGGGGTATCTGTACTTCGAATGGATTGCGTCCTGCCACGTATTCTTCATCTTTTGTTATCTCCATATCTAGCTTTACCTGCATCAGAAATAAATGTCAGTAGGGGGCGCTGCACGTCAATGCCGGTCGACTTGATGTCGCTCGAGGGCCTCCGTTCCGATGTCGAAATCACCACTGGTACATATAGCACTTGCAGCGACCGTTCGCTTCAGTTCAGTTGTTCCACGAGAGATATTGCTTCGGAAGATCAGTGCGCTTTGGTTCCTTTGAGAAACCTATTGAGTAAACTTTGGCATCTTCATCAGTATCGTCGACTCCAAGATCAGGGTTTAAAAAATGCAACAACTGCAGGGCAAAGATGTCACTTATGGACCCACATCTGGTGTGTCTGTGGTGTCTGGGATCCTATCATAAGACATCAAAGTGTGGATTCTGCCTTTTGATGACAGTGAAAGCCCTCAAAGAATGTAAAGGGGAAGTTAGCTGCAGGTAGGACGCACAAATCCCCTTCGAACACTCCATCGAAAAAGCGATTCTCTGACGAGTCAAGGGGCAACTCTTCACATCGGAAGAAAGCTAAAAGATCTTGATCTAGGAGTGGATCTCACGACTAATCTTCGTCTTCACGACAAATGAAGAAAAGGCATCACAGGTCGACGCCCTCTTCATCATACAGCAACGGGTAACTTGTGCACCAAAATTAGCTTCACCGGCTGAATGGGAGAGATTCAGACAAAAATGCTCCAAGTGTTCAAGAATGCGGCCCAACCCCCTCGAAACAGAATAGAGGGAAACATGCCCCTGTCGAGGAAAAACCTGACAAGGAAAAGGCAAAGGACAAACCTTGTGCGCCCTCGTGCCCTGGTGTCCATGATAAAACTCCTTGAGAACCTTTGAAGTTCCTTTCAAGTTGAGAACCTGCTCTGTAAAAGCCAAAATCTTCGACACCTTTGACAACAAAGGGTTCGACGTCATTACCGGGTAAATCTTCGACACCTTTGTTGTCGAAACCCTCAACGTCGATGGCACCGAAAACATTTACACCATCGTCGACAAAAATGCTGAAATTGTTGGAGGTCAAGAAGTCTAAAGAATCTTTCACTCCACTACCAAGACAGGATTTTTTCAAGTCACTTTTGGCAATATATGAGGAGCGGCTGCCATAAAATGATGAAAATCAACCTTTTGGCTTGGAGTATGAAACACAAGGCATTCTAGGGGCTCTAATAGCAGAAGAGTCACGGATGAAGGATCTGTATGAAACATTACAGACAGCAAGTGGGATAGACAATTCCCCAGAGATTGAATTTAACAGACTAGACTCATCAGATCAAGCAGAGGGGTCATATAGACAGTGAATGGCTAAAGGCATTGAATTGTTGGGGTGGGGCAGGCCTGCACCACCTTATGAGCAGGATGGCCTGACAGACATTTTGGACAAGGGACCCCAAGAGGATCCTATTCTTTCCTTTCATATAGTCTTACAAAGGTGGGTCAGTGCAAACTGGGATACGCCAGAGTTAATTCCGGCGGTAAATAAAACATTGACAAGTAAATACAGGACCTCTAGTAGCAATCCTTATTATGTATCGAAACATCCAACTCCAGAAAGCCTGGTGGTACAGGCCGCCAGATTGACTTCAAAACAAACTGCCTACCCAATGATTCCAACAGACAGGGATCACCAATGTTATGATGCCTTGGCAAAAAATAGTCTTCTCGGCTAGGAGTATGGTCCTTAAGTTGGCGAACGCCACATGTGCACTTGCTAAGTTCGCATTTAAGCTTTGCGACTGTATAGCAATGGCGACTGATCATATTCCCAAAGGGGAAGAACGAGACAGATTTTTTTAACATTATTGAAGATTGGAAGGAGGCTATGTATGAGTGCATTCAAACTAGTCTCGACTCTGCAGACAGTATCGGCAGAGCAATGGCGGCTAGCACAGTGATATGCAGATTTGCGTGGTTAAGAAAGTCTGGGTTTGCTTCGGATGTGCAATCAAGACTTCTTAACATGCCCTGTGACGGCACACACTTATTTGGCAGCAAGGCTGATGAGAGCCTGGAGAAGCTGCAAACCTCCAAAGCGGCAGCCAAATCCCTTGCTGCTGCAATCAGACAACCGCCCCAGTGAAACAGCTTGGAGGGGCAGGTCCTTTCATTTTTATTCCTCAGCTGGAAGAGCAAGAGGACTGGTGAGTCAGAGGTCAGAGAAGATTCCCCTGTGGTGGATGGCGGAGAGGTGCTAAGACTGCCTAGGCAACGGCTGCTTTTCCCTCAGCCGCTGCAAAAACTCTGAGGTCTTAGTCCACAAAACCCTGGTGGGAGGCAGACTCTCACAGCATCTGCAAGAATGGCAAGGTAATACTTTTTTAAAAAATATATTTTTATTGGTTTCATAACAAGAAATAAACAACGAGTACAGAAAAGCATCATTGGCGATTGGTTAAGCATATCAAGAAAACAACCCAAATCCCTCCCCACCCCCCCCCCCCACAAGACCACGGTTAGTTCACTGTTCCTCTGTAGTTCGTGCCCGTATCCGGGCAACTCTCTCCACTCCGCTCCGTATCATTCGCCTCAGGGTGGAGCAAGGGCACCGTCAGGGCCACCCAGCGGTGTAGTTCCTCGCTGGAATCCAGTCTTTGCACATGAATAACTGTTTCCCATGCTGCGGTTTCAGCTATGATCCACTTCGTGAGGTCACCCCACCATAGGGGCATATGTGGACCTCTGGGGCTTTTACCCCATGGCAATACGTCTTTTGGCTGTAATGTATATAAGGTCAGTGAGCTTGGATAGGGGTCTGTTCGTCCTGTTTCGCCTATATTTGCCAAGTTGAGGATCGTCCACCTCAACTACGATGTCTGCGCCAGCCACTCTGTCCTTCACTTGTGACCAGAACTCCCTGATTACTGGGCAGCCCCAGAACATGTGAGTAATTCCCGCTCTGGGTTCACTGCATTTGGGGCATGATTGGGTTCCAACTCCCGTGAATCTCGATATGGATTCCGGTGTGAGGTACGCTCTATTGGTGATATACAGTTGAATAAGCTGTAAGCGGGCATTCCTGGAGACCTTCTTATGATAGTGGGTTATGTCACCCCAATCTTTGTGTTCAAAAATGAGGCCCAGTTCAGTTTCCCACCTTCTCCTACATTTGAGGTCTCCCCTGGTCGTACCCCATAACAGGGCTTCGTAGATTTGTGAGGTTTCGTGGCCCCCCTCAGCGGAGTTCAATATCATTTCGATGCATTCGTTCTCCTCAGTCAGGTCAGCTGCGACCGGCCATCTTCTGCACAAGGCCTGTACAACCACCCTGTGCAACAGGAACTGTCCTGCTGGGAGGCCCGTGGTCTCACAGAGTTCCGAAAAAGTTAGTATTTCCTGTTCTTGAATCAAGTCCCCCAGCGTGGCCACCCCGAGGGGCTCCCTTTGTGTACGTGTTTCGACATGCCCCCAAGAGTGATTGACCATGAGTGCAGCAATAGGAATCTGTGGGGAGAACGGGTCATCCGACCCGACCAGTTTGCAGGCCCTTTTCCAAAGCCGGATCCCGAGCTTGGCGAGGTAAGGGCAGTGACTCGTAGCACCCTCCCCGGCCCACAGTATGTCTCTGAGTAACAACCGGTGGAGGGCCGGCTGAAGGAGGCGAGTGTCTGTCGTGCTTTCGTCCGCCATCCACTGCGTGACATGTCTCAGCTGGCTGGCGAGGAAGTACAGCTCAAAGTTGGGGATCTTAAGTCCGCCCCTCTCGTATGGTCTTTGGAGAGTCTCCAATGCCACCCTGTGCCTGCCTCCCTGCCAAAGGAAGCCCCTACAGAGATTGTTGAGATCTTTGAAAAAAGAGGGGGGGATGTTGAAGGGGACGTTTGTGAAGTTATGTAATAGGCGGGGAAGGGCGACCATTTTGAGGAGTCCTGCCCTCCCAGCCATCGAAAGCGGGAGCCGGCCCCAGAACTCCATAGATTCCGTGACAGAGTCTTTGGCCCTTATGGTATTAAGGATGTGTTCGGTGGCTGGGTTGCGGTGTATAGTTGTCCCCAAGTATTTGAAGGAAGTAGCCTGCCATTCGAGATCCAGAGGGGGGAGGGACCTGTATTCATCAGTGAAGAGTGCTGCGAGGGGATAAAGGCAAGACTTGCTCCTATTGATCTGGATACCGGTGAGCTTGTGGAAACAGTCCGGAGTTTCCAAGATGTAGGGAAGGATGTGCTCAGGGTCCCGTAGGTACAATAGGGTGTTGTCAGCGTACATAGAGATGAGGTGGGTCACCCCGTCTATCTTAATGCCACCTTCTCCATATTCCTGTCTCAGGTAGGCCGCCACTGGTTCAGCGACAAGGATGTATAACATGGGAGACAGAGGGCACCCCTGGCGGGTGCCTCTGTGTACGGACCATTTAGCTGAATAGGTTTTGCTGGTACGTACCCTCGCAGTGGGGCTGGCGTAAACCAGCCGGGTCCACTTAAGGAACACGGGGCCTATCCCCATTTTGGCCATGGTGGCGTACAGCCAGTCCCACCTCACCGAATCAAAAGCTTTGGTGGCGTCAAGTGATGCCACTGCAAGTTTCTGCGGCCTTCCCTCAGTGCTATAGATAACATGATGCAGCCTGCACAGGTTCTCAGTGATGGAGCGCCCTGGGACGTATCCCGTTTGGTCCTGATGGATCAACAGAGGGATGACTCTGTGCAGTCTATTCGCCAGCAGGGCGGTGAGGATCTTACAGTCAACATTAAGCATAGAGAGGGGCCTGTAAGAACCACAATCTGCCCCGTCCCTCCCCGGTTTAAGCAAGGGTATAATCACAGCCTCGTTCATGGAGTCCGGGAGGATGCCACGCTCAAAGGCCTCATTAAAGACCTGGGCCAATATTGGGGCAAGAATTTCCTCATAGGTCTTGTAGAATTCCCCCGGGAGCCCATCCGAACCCGGGTTTTTCCCAGCTGGTAGCGATCTGATTACCACCCTGACCTCGTCGGGGGTGACGGGCTCATCAAGGGTCTCAGCAAATTGCAAGTCTAGTTTAGGTAGGTCGATGGCGTCAAGGGCGTCCTCGATCCTGGTATCAGAGGGGGGCAGGGCTTCGGATTACAGGTTACGATAGAAGTCAGTAAAGACCGAATTGATTTCTTGTTGGGTATGTACGGCCGTGCTGTCGGGGGTGAGTATGTGGCAGATGGGTGGCATGGGGGTCTCCCTTTTATAGAGCCAAGCTAAGAGTTTCCCGGGCTTGTCTCCCAGGGCATGGGTTCTTTCTGTGTGCTTGGCATAACTCAGTTTACCAATGGATTCCCAATGAGTTAGGCAGGTTTGTCTGAGTTCGGCCATTTTTTTAAGTGGTCAGGGGATGGGTCAGCCCTACCTTCGAGCGTACTCAGGTCCCTTTCTGCGCGCTCAAGCGAGGATGTAAGAGATCTCTGGGCTCCCCCAACTGCTGCAATCATGTCCCCCTCACAACCACCTTATATGCTTCCCAAGTTGTGCTCAAGTGTCTAACGCTATGCAGATTATTTTGCCAATATTCTTCAGTGCTATCTTTTATGCGTTCCTTGAATGCAGAGTCAAGTAGGGCCTCAGACCTCAGCTTCCATGTGGGTATGGGGGGTGTTGGCGGAAACACCTCCCAGGTTACCAGAAGGGGAGACTGATCCGACAGCACCCTAGGCAGGTAGCGCGCATCAACAAATATGGACTGTTGCATTAGGCTGAGAAAGATGTAATCCAGCCTGGTGTGTACAGCGTGGGATGGGGAGTAGAAGGAGTACTCCCGTTGCTCAGGGTGCTGGACCCTCCATAGGTCACTGAGTTGCAACTGTTGGATTAGTTTGGAAAGTATTTTGGCTGGGGGGGAGGGTCGGTCGTGTTTATCAGATCTGTCAAGTAGAGGATCAAGGGTGCAGTTGTGGTCACCCCCCCATATCATAATTCTGTCCGCATATGGGCTGAGTCGCGCATGAAGGGAATGGAAGAAGTCAGTCGCGTCATGGTTGGGTGCGTAAGTACTGACCAAGCAAACCTCTTTGCCCTCTATGGAGCCGCACACCACCACCATCCTACCCTTGTTGTCTGTTTTAGTACTAGTGAGTTTGAAAGGAACAGTGGGAGCAATCCAAATCAGGACCCCCCTGGCATAGGAGGAGTAAGTCGAACCTATTAGGGTACCCTGCCAAGTTTTTGCCAGGGCGCACAGTTTCTTGGGTATTAAGTGAGTTTTCTGCAGCATCGCGATTCCGACCTTGCATCTTTTCAGGTAAGTATGGACCCGTCGTTGTTTAACAAAGCTGTTCAGGCCCCTGACGTTCCAGGTAACGACCCTTATTGTGTCAGCCATAGGCGTGGTGTGGTTTATTCTGTGTAGTGGGTGGAGCTCGGGATCTAGGAGGTGCTGCGTTGCATGTGAATTGTTCCCATGGTCTCGATATGTCCCAGTGCATGTCCCCAACTTGTGCAAAAACGTGTACAAAAACTCCCGTATTCCCACCCTTCCTACTTAACTGTGAAAAAACCTCCAAACATAGAAATGGCCCAGCGAGGTTACCCTCGTTATGACTGTCCCGTTTCTGCTCCGTTGGACCGTGCATCGGTCTCCAGGTGCCCTATGGGCGGGTATATGTACCCAAAAAGAGGGAAAACAATCAGGGGGTGGAGTGAGCAAGGACTCCGGGTCTCCGCGGGGAGGATCCATTCAGCTGTGTAACGGTTCAAGAAAATATAGTTCCCCCCTGAATGACAGGAGGATTGTTATCTCGGTCTCCGTTTCCTTTCCTCAATATCAGGGATCTGTAATCCGTCCATCCAGTCCCTGGCCTGGGCCGGGGTGTCGAATAAGTGCGCCTTGTTGTTATGCAGTACTTTAGGTCTGGAAGGATACAGGAGCATATAACGCAGCCCGGCGGCTTTCAATCTGGCCTTGGTGTGTATGAACTGCGCTCTGTTCATTTGAACCTGAAAGGTGTAATCAGGGTATATGGCGATTTTAGCAGAGTCCCGTTGGATTTGGCCGCCAGCTCGGGAAAAGGCCAGAATGACCTCACAGTCCCTGTAGTTGAGAACTTTTGCTATCACCGGCCTGGGTGGGGCCCCCGGCGGTGGTTTCTTGGCCAGGGTCTGTGGGCCCTCTCGATGGTGAAGCCCTGGGAGAGTTTGCCAGCTCCCACCTCTTGTAGCAGGAGGTTCTCTATGAAGTTAGCGGGGTCAGAGCCTGCGGAACCGTCTGGCAAACCGAGAAGGCATATATTGTTCCGGCGAGCCCTTCCTTCTGCCTCCTTGGCTCTGTCCTCCAAGTTTTTGACCCTTTGCTGAAGCTCGTCGACGTCTCGAAGAAGGTGAGTTTTGGATTCAGTGTTTTCCCGGACTTGTGTTTCAAGCGCCTCAGTCCTGCCGGCCAGGGAGCGGACATCTTGACGCAGGAGGCCCAGGTCTGTGGCAACGGCATCTATTTTATTTTCCATTGTTGCCTGGAAAAGCTTGATGGCTTCGAGTATCTGGGTGTTGCTAGGCTCTGAAGCCACGGCCGCCCTGGGGTTAGATTGAGCATCCGGGGCCGCTTTGTTTGTGCCCTCAGGATTCGGGGATTCACAGGCTGCGAAGGTGTCCATCGTGGTCTGGCGCTGCTGCTTGGGCCTGCTGTTCCTGCCGGACATGTCAACACAGGGCCTTCCCGCACCGAAAATGCCGGGGGCGCAATCGAGAGGCCGCTAGGTCTCGTTCCCATCGCAGGGCCGACAGGGCGATGTTAAGAAGCAGCGGGGTAGCAGGCCGGTTTCGGGAAATAAAAGGTATCTCGGATCTGGCAGGCGCGGTCGGCCCCCTCCGCCGTCGGCTGTGAAGTGATGGGGGCCCTAGGAGTGGGCCTTGCGGTCCGCCGGAGCGTCAGTCTGCAGGCAGGGGTCAGATGTTTTTTCGCCCACACCTCCCCCGGTGAAGGATCAGCAGGCGGGGGGGAAGGAAGACAGTGGGGGTCACAACGCCTCGAGGAGGCCAGCCCAAGTTCTTGCATTGCCACCAGCGGCAAAGTCAGGCGCCGAGGGTAGAATAGGCCCCCCTCACCCTGCCTCTGATGTAGGTGTCCAAGGTGGTCCTCCACCGCCCCCGCTTACCTCTGTGGTACCGGTCGGCCACCGCTCATGCCGGGGGCCCTCTCGACTGTCCAGGGCACAACTAAGCCCAGTCGCGCGCCGCGAACAAGCTCCTCAGGAAGGACAAGTTCAAGATGGTTACCCTTTCTCAGATCCTCCAGACCCTCTAGCTTCAGGAAAGCATGGTATCATTGGACCTTCAGGGTGCTTAATTTCATGTGCCAATCCATCACAAGCACAGAAGGTACCTGAGGTTCGCCATTGGCAGTTCTCATGATCAGTTTCTAGTTTTGCCTTTTGAGCTGACCTCTGCCCCAAGGGTTCTCACCATGTTGATGGCATTGTTGGCAGCGAATCTCAGGAGAAGAGGGATTCATGTCTATCCCTATCTGGACTATTGGCTGATGAGGGCTCGGTCACCCGATCAGGCCCTGGAACATCTCGGAGTGACCTGCCACTCTCTCCACAGACTGGGCTTCTCCCTCAATTACAAGAAGTCCCATATGATACCATCTGAAAGGCTCCAATTCATTTGCACAGTCCTGTATGCATCCTTGGGAAAAGCCCCACCACCCAAGGTGAGGGCTCAACACATTCTGCAGATGGTCACCAAATTCCAGAGTGCCCAGTATCTCCCAGAGTTCGATTTTTTGAGGTTGCTCGGCCTCATGGCATTCTGCATTTTTCTGGGGCCAGAGGCTCGCTTGAGAATGAAGTCCCTCCAATGGGCTCTCAGGACTCAGTGGTCCCAATTCGCAGGCAGGATGTCAGACCTTCTTCAGGTGCCTAGCAGAGTAGCAAAGTATCTTATGTGGTGGGCCTGTGAGGACATCATTCTGAAGGGAGAACCTTTTTGGCAACCATGGCCGGAGATAACAGTAGTTAAGGATGCCTCACCCACGGGGTGAGAAGCACATGCCAATGATCTGACAATCAGCAGTCGTTGGTCTCCATCGGAGTCCAAACTACATATCAATCATTTGGAGCTGAGGGCAATCAGACTAGCGCTGAAGGCCCTTTTGGCCTCTGTACAGGGAAATAATGTCCTGATAATGACAGACAGCACAGTGGCCATTTACTACCTCAACAGGAGAGGAGGCGTAGGGTCACTACCTCTGTGCAGAGAGGCAATACAGCTCTGGTTCTGGGCAATTCAAGAGGGAATCTGCGTATCAGCAGTACACTTAGCCAGAGAGGAAAATATGGCAGATGCTCTTAGCAGTCAGAGCTAAGAATTAGCTCAGAAAGTCCTTTAAGAGATCTTCACCCTTTGGACAACCCCTCAAGTGGATCTGATCACGACCAGTGTCAACCGGAAGTGAAAATTGTTCTGCTCCAGGGAATTTCCCCCAAGAGGAGCTCTAGGGGACGAGTTCGTAGTGGACTAGGAGTTTCCACTTCTACATGCGTTTTCTCTGGTCTCCGTCATTCCTCCTGTTATCAGGAGGTCGAGAAAATTCAGAAATCCATGATCCTAATTGCTCCGGATTGGGCCAGGAGGACATGGTACCCAGACCTTCTGGACATGTCCATCTGCCCTCCAATACTTCTTCCACAAAGAGAGGATCTTCTCACGCAGAAGGAAGGTCGGGTTCTCCATCCACAGGTCAAAACACTGAACCATCATGCATGGTTTCTGAGAGGTTGAGATATAAGGATTGGGACCTCCCAGATGACATAATGGAAATTTTGCTTTCGACCAGATGGCCAGCAACAAAATCCTTGTACCACTGCCCTTGGAATAGGTTCTGCCGTTAGTGCAGGGACAGAATGTGGATCCTTTTATGTGCATTACACCTATGGTGTTATCGTTCTTGTTACATCTGGCTAATCTGGGGCTCCAGGTTGGCACAATAAAAGGATATCTGGCAGTGCTGTCAATTCTTAGGTGCTCGTCTGAAGAGGTATCTTTCTTTGAAATGCCACTAGTGATACCATTTCTGATGGGACTGACACATGCGTTCCCTCCGATCCCTTTTTAGGTTCCAGTTTGGGACCTTAATCTGGTTCTAACATTTCTCATGTGTTGTCATGACCCTTACCCCTGGCCCTCACTGGCAAGTCAGCCTTCCAGTTAGGGCCAGGTCAAAGGCCTTAAAACCGCATCCAAGACTCTCTTGGAGTCATTCCTGGCGCCTTTGGCGCCAGGCTCATAACCATCATGAAGACCAGCCTTAGAATGGGACTATTTACTTGGGACTATTTAACTTGGGGGGGTTCAGCCAACATGGAGGCACACACATAGCTCAGTTACAAGGAACTGAGCTATGCGGTCTAGTCTTTTGGGTGTGGCAGGCCTGGGACTACTTTACCTGGACTACTTTGGGTGTGGCAGGTCTGGGACTATTTTACCTGGACTACTTTACCTGAGACTATTTAAACTGCACCCAAACAGCAGAACATGCTTCGCGTTATTCTGCTGTGGGCAGCTTAACGCTCACCGTGTCCAGTTCTTTGATGTCAGTTTACCTAAAACCAAGGACCTGCCGAGAGAGAAAGAACACTACAAAACTTACCTGGAATAGTATCCTGTCTTCAATCCCATCGCCGACTTCAGTTCCACTCACCTGAAGGTACGAACTCCATCATCCGGCACCGCATGCATCCTGGAATACCATAACCTGGAAAGAGGAGAAAGAAAGACAGCATTAGTATGCGTTTAGTCACGTTTCCTCCTGAACGAAGAAAGCCACACAATTCTTACCTGGGTAGCCATCTCCTGGTCAGAATCATCGCTGGAACATCACGGCGCTCGGCAGGGAACATCGCGACCTGCAAGGAGAGAAAAGACACAGGTTAGCAATATAAAAGGTGAAACAGCGCCGCGCATCGCACATTACTCATAGGACAACATCGCGCACACTGCGCTTTCGCCTACCGGCCCATGCTCATCTTCAAACTGCAAGACAACATCAAAATACCTTTCCATGCCTAAAAGGAAAGAAGCAAGACATTATTATTCGAACTAAGAGGAACATAAGAACTGCATATAAAGACTGTAAAGCAGCAAACCTACGGAGTGGCAGCAGGCCTGGATTCCCACAGGGGGCTTGCACCAGTGAAGTAACTTGGTCGCTGCTCGCCCTCCACATCTACGCGCCCCTGCCACGAGGAGCAGGACGGAGAATCCACCTTTTACAATATTAAGGTGAGGAGAAAGCCCAAGGGGGAGGAAGGAGTTGAGGCCAAGGGAGGTGGGAAAACATAAAGACAATCTGGTATTGAATCCAGCTCTCCTATATTGCAGACCCATCTTTAACCAGAGGCCTTACCAAGGGACCGGGAGAGGTTTGGAGAGTGCAAATCTTCCAACCAAGGCTGGGTGGAGTCCCCATGGATACCAGGTGAGCGTAACATGTGTACTCCCTTTGAACCAATTCATTCTTATCCTTTAAGGTTGTTAACCTTCAAAACCATTGTTTTAGTTGCTCTTACATCAGCCTGTGGGGTGAGTGAACTTCAAGCCTTGTCTTGCAAGTCTCCTTATACAATTTTCTTTAAGGTGGTCCTTAAAGTTAAACCAACATTTTTGTCCAAATTGTCTCTAATTTTCATCTAACATAGAACATTGTACTACCTTCTTTTTATCCACCTCCTCAACCTGGAAAGGAGGAGGTGAGATTGCACAGGCTTGACCCTAGGCAAGCACTTAGTTTCCTTAGTTTCTATATTTCTAGAATGTCAAATTTGTGACGTGATTATCAACTGTTCGTTGGTTATACAGGCCATGAGTTTGGGATGGCAGTGGCAAAACAAACCTCTTATTTAGGTGAATTATCTTCAGCATTTCTGAGTGCAATTTTTTTTTATTGATTTTAATTGTATTACAATTTTTACAAAAAGGAAAAAAAAATCCAAGAAATCCATTCACAAGAAGAAGTTTCTCTTTCAGGCAAAGAGTCCTCCAGATTCTGTACCTATTACCATGTTCTTCTTTAGATTGAGTTCTGTAAATGTTCCTAAGTTCCCTTTGAAACCGTCTTATATTCCTCAACCAGGCTGATTTGTTTGAAAAAGAGCACTACGGCCACCGCCCAATCAGTTCTCTCACCACCCATCAAACAGGCCCACCATTCATCTTCTTCAACTATAGTTGAGGATCCCAGGAATTTCAGTAGGTAGATTCCTCTTGCTTATTTTGTGCCTTTACATGTCAGCAGGAGGTGGAGGATTGTTTCCCGGTGATGGGTGTCACAAAAACGGCACTGGTCCGTTTCAGCAAGACCTCTTCTAAATTGCGTCTCGTTAGTCTTTAGCAAGTTAAATCTAATTCTGAGAAATGTGTGGCACATATGTTTGTCTGGGAATTTTTTAAGGTATCCTCTGACATCATTGATTTTCTTAGGAACTTGGGGAAAATTCTGAGTTATTTTATAGGACATTGCCGTATCTTGTGTTTTAATCCAGTCCAGTTCTGTACGTTTTTTCACCACCTTAGTTGGATTTTGTATTAGAGTCTCCCTCGTCAGGGCCACCTCTTCGAGGACATTTACAGAGTTTTCCGCCCATGTTGTTAGCGGTGTATTTTTCCCGCTTTCTAGCTCCTTGCTCAGGATCTCAAAAACTGGTGCCGTTGGTTTCATTATAACTTTTCTGAAGAGCATCATGGTGTTTCTCTGGATAGGCCCTTTCATGGAGGATAAGCATAGTTCTTGTCTAACTAGGCATATTGGGACCGACATCGGCAGGCCCAGGACTTTCTTCCAGAATAGGCCTTCAAGTCTGTTCCATAAATTGCTTGGAATTTGCGGCATGGCTTCTGATCCGTAGATTATACACGGGACCACTTTCGCTTTGAAGAAAGACAGGACTGGAATCTTGGAGTATTTCCCGAACTTACTGTCAATCATCCTTGCTTGGACTATCAGAGTCTTTGTTTTCGCTATTAGTGATTCTTGCATTGGGCGTTCTATGTTGCTGTCACTTAGAGTTACTCCCAAATACTTGAAGCTCTTTACGACTTCTATTCTTTCGTTCTCCGCGTTCCATTTTTCTTTATTGGCTGACCTGGAGGATGTTTCAAATGCCATGATCTTAGTTTTGCTCTTGTTTAGTTCCAAGTCGTTCTCTTTTAGGTATTTAAGCAGGGCGTCCATCTGTCTTTGAAGCCCCACCGCTGTTTGATCTAACAAGATAATATCATCCACGTACAAGAGTCTCTGGATCTTTTCACCTCCTAATGACGGAGGGAAGCATCTGATGGTACTGAACTCCTCTTCCACATCTGCTATGTACGCATTGTAAAGGGCCGGGGCTAATGGACAGCCCTGCTTTACACCCCGAGCGGTGCATATTGCCTTAGAAAGAGCTCCCTCGCCGTTCAGGAGGACTCTCATGGTCGTGTCCTCATATAACGCCTTTATTGGTGCCAAGATTTTCTCCGGGCAATTCTTACTGCTCAATTTTGACCATAGCCGTACCCTGTTGACTCGGTCAAATGCCTGCACTAGGGCAACAAAGGCCATGAATATCCGTGGGGCTCCCTGTTGAACTTTTGCTCTGAGGCAGATAACAGGAGAATGTTAGCAGTGGTGCTGGTGTTTCGAACAAAGCCCGTTTGAAACCTGTCTGTGTAAGTGGAGTTTTTTTGCCAGCTGTAGAGACTATCCAGGGCGCAGGAGCCAAACACCTTGCCAATAACATCTAAGAGCGCTATCGGGCGATAGTTCTTTGAATCTTCTTTATCTCCCTTTTGAAGATAGGGACTACATTTGCAGACTTCCAAGAAGGTGGGACCTTGTTGTTTAAATTGCAGTTATGGAAAATCTGTCCAATCAAGGGGGCCCAATTATCTGCGTTGGATTTTAGGTCGATATTTGATATGCCGTCCGGTCCTGGTTTAATTGACTCTGTATCGCAAGGAATTTCCCACGCTGCCTCTTCTTGCCTAGGGCTTTCCGAAGGTTCATTCCACCCACTTTTCTTCACTCATGTTTTTCTGCTGGTTATTGTTAATCTTTGTAGTATTCAAATTAATTAGTGACCAGAAATCTTTGCTGTTTTTCGTTGTGAGTGTTTTCATCATTTTCTCAGCGTCTAGTTGCAAAAGCCTTGCGCGATGTTGTCTCAACCAACCTTTATATTGTTGTTGGGCTTGGTGGAGCCTTTCAGTCGACTTGTCTGACTTAGAATTTTTCGCCATTCGTTGAAATTCTCAAGATTGCTCTCTGCAGCACCAAATCCTTCAGAGTGGAAGAAACGGCCCATAGTGACCATAACATATTGAAAACTCCTTGGTGGACCAAAAGATCAGGACAGGATCGCCTGACGCAAGGTCTAGAAACAGGCCCGAGAGGGAACCGTCTGAAACTAACGGCAGAAAGCATCAGTACCATCACGAGGGCCTATAACAGTAACTCAAAATGCACAACTGGGTCTGTAAGCAAACCCACAAACCTGGATTACGTTCCGCTATTGGAGGCATACCGTACAACAAAGCCCCGAGGAGATCACAATCGCGAAATACACAAACACAGCTACGACAGAGACTTGGTGCTGCAGAGAGCAATCTTGAGAAAATGTCCTTAGATGGTCTTCTTTTTGTTCGACTAGGGTTTCGCTTCTCAGTTAGCTGGTCACTCTCCGATATTTCTACCAGGTCATAACCCAAGTACCTTAAATTACGGCTCTCTTTTTTCAGGATGTTCGACACTATTACAGATGAAATGTGTAGAAAGGCCCGATCTATCCTGCCTTTCTCACAAGGTTCGATGATTTTAATATCTTTTGGAGTCAGTTGCCGCAGGTTCGGTACTTCGTTGAAGATGTTCAATGTTGAGATCCAGCTTAACCTAAAACCATCCTGTTTTTTTCTTATTCTCTCTATTAGAACATTTTTGCAATTTGCAATTGCTCTGAATGCGTTTGCTAGTGGAGCCCCTAGTCTGCTCCTCATTTGCTTTACATGATACTTGATGTCTGGTCTGTTCTCTCGCTTTGTTATGGCTATTTGGATTGAGATGATTCACTGTTTTATGATTTCCCTTGGCTTGTCTTGGACTGTTTCCCATACCACATTTTCCTGGTGTTGGTATGTGCTTTTTTCTTTTGAGTCTTTAGCGAGCGGGATACAAGTGCCTTTTGTTTTTCTTCCAGTGTTCTATCCCGGTCCTCGCTATTCCTCTCTTCTCTATGTGGCTTGGTCTTTGTAACGGCTGCTCCTGGTCGTATCGTGACGTTGTTGTTGACTACTTTCTCCATTATTCGCAGTGTGTCCGCTTCTGAGTCTTCGACTGTGTAGGTGTTTAAGTTCATTAAAGCCTCGATAGAGCCAAATTCCTCTTCCTCTTTCTCTTCTTCAGAGAATTTCCTTTTCCTTGATGTGGGTTTGTTTAATGGTGGGTGCTCGTCGCTGTTCTGGTCTTTGATTTTCCTTATTTGCAACGGCAATGCACCTGTCCAGAACTGGGGGGGGGTCACAGTTTTTAGGACCACTCGCAAGTCTTCACCAGTTTCAGGATTCTGCCAACTTTTGACTACTTTCTTGTTGGCGATTTTAGATTTCTTCATAAAGTAGCTGTCAAGTTCTTTCTGTTTTGAGTTTGCTGTTTTATTTTGAGATTTAGTACTTGATATAGTTGAAGATGTCGCCTGAGTTATCTCTATGTCATCCAGGTTAATGCAGCCATTGTCCTGTGTAACTGAGTTTATTCCCCTCGCTATTTGCTCGCTGTTTTTAGGCGATGGCGCGCTTAGAGTCTGGGTTCCTTGTGCTTTGGTCTCCAGATCCAGTGCACAAGATGTCCCTTGCTCCCTTGTGTTTTCTTGTCTCGCTTCCCTGGACAATATATGTTTTTCTAGGTATAAAATGTTAGTGTGCATTAAAGCCATAACGGTTGTTTGATCTCTTATTGACTCGTTCAAAGCTTAGTAAAGTTTACCAAAGGGAGCAAGAGCAATTGTCACAGTTGACATAATTCCCATTAAGTCTATTTTCTTATGAGGGGTGTCTCTATAACTTCCTTGAGAGGTGTTTCTACCTCTTTCATTCCTGCACGCGGTAGGACAGGTATCAGGTGTGTTTAAGATAGACTTGTTCGCAGTGTTGGAAGTGTTCATCCCTTCCCTACCCTGTGGAGGGCTGGGAAGGCAGTCAGAGGGGACTTCGCCAGTGTTCCTTCCCTGCTTTGACCCTTGGTCAAGTTCCCCACCCAAATCCTCCATTGGAGATATCCCTTTTTGGATGATAGCATTCTGGTCAGGATTCAATACCTCCGGCTTTTTTGCTGGTGAGATTGGATGTGGTAGAGCCGCAACAAGAGGGAGATGAGGTTTCCCAAAATGCCATCGCACTGGCATTCCCAATGTCACTGATGGACCCCTGGATGACAGGTTTGGATCATCCTCCCCTTGTGGTATCTTGGATGTTGGTGCTGGTGTAATTATATCTTCCGCCGCCACCTTTTGTGATCTCTCGGGTGTTGGCGCTGGTGTAATTGTTTCTCAACCGCCATCCAACCTTATAAGAGCTCGGTGTCCGTAATTTCTTTTAGAGGCAAGGACGAACTTTCACCCCTTTTCTCAAAAAAGTCTGCGACATAATTGAATATGTTGGGATTTACTCCTTTGGTCTTGTGACTTGAACCTCTATAATATGGTTTTATTAAGTTTTTCCCTATTCTTTGTTTATTTTGTTTGGAAGCTGTTGTGGCACGTTCCTTTCTCTTTTCCGCTTTATTCCCCTCAGGATTAGCAGGCCGCCAGCAGGGGGCAGGCTCAATACACATCAGCGCCACCTCTCTGGCTCCCTCCTTCAGATCCAACGTGTCTGCGCACGCTGGAGTCTCTTTCATGAGTGTCATGATGCCTACCCCCGGAGCACCAGGCCAGGCCCAGCACCCCCGGGAGCAGGCATCACGCCCCCGGGTAAAGCCCAGCGGCCCTTTATAGGGGCTCTTTGGACTCTGTCCTGGCGCTGTTGGCGCCAGGCTCATGTTGGACATCAGTCCTGGCGCCATAGGCGCCAGGCTTATAAAGGGAAGTGTTTGGTGCACTTACCTGAAGCAGACCATGCTGCACATTCACCTGATGCAGACCATGCTGCATGAAGAACCAAGCCAAATGAGGCTTAGGAGGGACTATTTTTCTGAAGGAACTATTTTGTTACTTGGGTGCGGCTGTGGAAGGATACTCACCTGGAACTTCTTCTAAGGCTTTTTAAGCCACACCCGGACAGCCACACGTGCTTCGCTTTGTTCTGCATTCCAGCAGCTGAAAGCTCACCGTGTCTGCTCCTGCACCTGGACTCCAGCCATGCCCGCCTCGAACCTGGAACACCTGTAAGGGAATAAGAGAAGAGAAAGGTGAAAACCAAGAACTATTTCAACCTTCTTACCTGCATCCGGAATCTTCACGCCAGCATTTCTGAAGGAAGACTTCCATTTAAAAGCACCGCGTTGCTCGCTGCAGCGCCGCGCTTCACTCAACTGTTCCCGAGACGCCGCTTGGCTCCATCGCGGCTCTCAGTGCCGGTCGCCACATCTCTGCACCGCACCTAAGGGAGAGAAGAAGAGACAAAAGGTGAGCCAGGGAACACAAGAGGAAAGCCGGATTTTCAGCCATTTTACTTACCGGCTATTCTTGGTGAGCCAGTCCACATCTCGGGTCGGCGCCACATCTCTGGCAGGTACCGCACCCCGGTCCCTATGGGGAAAGGACAAAAGACATTACTGGGGAATTATAAAGACATTTAGAGGGGTCGTCCTCATCACTGACTCACCTGATTTTACCCCGGCAATTTAACCCCTCAACGCATCGCCTTTGTTCTGCACCTGAAATAAAGGACAGAAAAAGACAACATAAAAGGAGGCTCACACTTGAACTTTTGCATCTTCATACTTACGGCATATCGTCGGTAAAGTCAAGTGGATTTGCCAGCGCCATTCTGAAAACCAGTGAAGTAACTGGACGAACGCGCGCCCCTGCACCAGAAGCAGGATGGAGAGTTCATCCTTCCAAACCATAAGGTGAGCTTAAACCGGGGGTTTTGGAGGAAGTCAGAGGAGAACAAAGGGGGAAAGGGGGGAGCAAGCACATTATTCAGCAGACAGTTAATCCCCTTTCTCATCTGCAGAAGGATATTCCTATGGGCCAGACAAGCAAGATTAGGGGGTCCAGTTCAATCGGTGGTCCGAATTCTGCGCATCACGCTTGAAGAGGCCACAGCAACCCAGACCAGACCAGCGCCTCCGTGGGAGCCAGGTGAGCGTTACAGAACGCGAAGCCTTCCTACAAATTCCCACCCAGGCGCTATGGAAACTTCCGAGACTGACCAGTTGGCCCAACTACTGGGGGAATTACGGGCCGAAGTACACGCCGCTCATCAAGAGACTAATGCTCTCAGGAGGGAAGTGATTGTAACCAAGGAAAGAGCTGATGACTTGGCTAGACTGCTTTTGCAAGGTCAAGCTGGACAAACTCCTTTACCCGGTTCCGGAGGGAACCCCGCTCCTGTGCTTTCCAGTAACCCGGTGCAGATTAATCTACCTGGAAACATGCCGCTGGCCCCACCCGAACGCTTTGCTGGGGACCCCAAACGATTCGCCGTATTCATGAATCAGTATCGTTTGCATTTCCTGTGCAGACCTGGGGCCTTCCCTAATGACCAGACCAAGGTAGCCTTTGTATTGTCATATCTCAGCGGCAGTGCTGCCGATTGGTCAGTTCCACTGGTAACTCAAGATGACCCGATTCTTCATGATTTTCAAAGATTTCAAGCAAGCATGGAAAGGTTATTTGCTCGTCACTCCCAGGGGCAGGCTCTAGATGACGAACTTCTATCTCTGCGACAGGGCAATCAAGACCTCCTTTCCTACATTGCAACCTTTAATAGACTAATTGTGGAAACTGGGTGGCCAGAGGATAAAAGAATCACGTTATTTTATCGAGGTCTACGCGGAGAACTTAAAGATGTCCTGGCCCAAGTTGTAAATCCGCCCCAAGAGTGCTCTGAATATATAGACTTAGTGGTCCAATTGGATCACAGACTGCAAAACAGAAAAGCAGATCGGTCCAAGTTGGAGACCCGGGTGTTAGTCAAGACCCACGCTAACCTCAAGGGGGCTGAAGACTCAGAGCCAATGCAAATCGGAGGAGTTAAAGGACCTTTAACGCAAAAGGAACGGGAAAGAAGACGGCAGATGCACTTATGTCTTTATTGTGGATCCTCTGGACACTTTCTACGAGATTGCCCGGCAAGGCCGGCCAGGAAGGTGGTAGGAGCCGCTGAAAAAATCCATGAAACCTCTGTATCGGGAAACGACCCCGCCCGACAAGCGTAGGGGTCCGCTTGCCGAGCTTGAAAATGAACTCTCAGACCTCGCATTTCACTGTGCCAATGGTCCTCGTAGATCCGGAACAGCCTAAGCGGTTGCATGCAATAAAGGCATACATCAATAGTGGGGCTATAGGAAACTACGTGGATCGTGATTTGGTCTCCAGGATTAACCTCCCCCTGCGTCCTAAAACCAGCAAAGATGTCATCACCACAGTCGATGGAACCGAAATTGCCTCGGGACTGGTAACACATTCCACAGCTGAGGTAACACTTGTAGGTCCGGACGGCCATCGGGAGGCAGTTGTGTTTGATGTAATCAAGGCTCCACAGTTTCAGGTTATACTCGGAATCCCTTGGTTAGAGACACATAATCCTCGAATTGATTGGCGAGCGAAGAGAATAACCTTTCCGGAGTGTGCACGAACCTGCTACCCAGAAAATCTGAAGGTCAGTCTAGCATCAGTAACCTCTGTCTCCATGCAACTACCTCCGGAATACCAAGACTTCCAGGACGTCTTCCAAAAGGAACAGGCCAACACGTTACCTCCTCACAGATCGTACGATTGCCAAATCGATCTGGTGCCCGGTGCACAACCCCCTTGTAGCAGGATTTATGCCCTTACTGAGCCGGAGAATCTGCATTTGAGACAATATTTAGATCAATACCTAGCCAATGGTTTCATTCGCCCGTCAAAGTCTCCGGCATCCTCGGCTTTGTTCTTCGTGTCAAAAAAAGAAGGCGACCTTAGAACTTGTATTGATTACCACGCATTGAACCAGATAACTGTTAAAAATCGTTACCCTCTGCCTCTGATCCCTGAACTCCTTGACCAGGTGAAGGACGCTTGCATATACACCAAGTTAGATCTCCGGGGGGCTTATCATCTGGTACGAGTTAAAGAAGGCGACGAATGGAAAACGGCCTTCCGTACAAAATATGGACTATTCGAATACCAGGTGATGCCTTTCGGGTTGTGCAACGTGCCTGCTGCCTTCCAATTCTTCATGAACGATGTCCTTCGGGAACTCATCGACGTCTGTGTTGTCGTATATATCAATGACATTCTGGTGTACTCCTCTTCGGAATCTGATCACAGAAAACATGTCAGGGCCGTCCTTGAGAAATTGCGCCAGCACAAACTGTTTGCAAAGCTGGAAAAATGCGTTTTCCATACGCCCGAGGTTGAATTTCTTGGATTTATCCTGACACCTAAAGGGGTCCAAATGGACTCACGGAAAGTGGATGCCATCCTCAAATGGCCATCACCTAGTTCGGTGAAAGGTGTCCAAAGCATGCTTGGTTTTGCCAATTTTTATCGCAGGTTTATTCCAGAATTTTCACGGGTGGTGCAACCCATCACTGCACTCTTGCGGAAGAATAAACGTTTTGAATGGACCAAGGAAGCTGAACAGGCCTTTCAGGAATTAAAAGCTAAATTTACGTCCGCACCTATTTTGAAACATCCGCGTCCTGATCTCCCATATATAGTCGAAACCGATGCATCCAGCTTAGCCATGGGAGCTGTCCTGTCTCAGAGAGACCCCGAAACCAACCAACTGCACCCCGTAGCATTTTGGTCCAGAAAGTTCACGCCGTCGGAGATAAATTATGCAATCACCGATAAGGAATTATTAGCTATTAAGTCCGCCTTTAAGGCTTGGCGGCATTATCTTCTTGGCGCCAGGCATACCATCACCGTGACCACTGACCACCGAAATTTACAATATTTAAAAACTGCCAAGGCTCAGTCTTCACGACAGCTCCGATGGGCTTTATTCTTTGCTGAGTTCGATTTTGTAATCACCTACTGTCCTGGTTGTAAGAATGGCAAAGCGGACGCGCTATCTCGAATTGGAATGGGAGAAATGGACACAAACTCAGAACCTGTGCCGATAATTCCCGAGCAAAGAATCTTGGGGATAACCACTTTACAAACCCTTGAAGACATTCAAGCACGGGTAAAACTATTCCTGGACTCTTGCAGGATTGGATCAAAAGGGGGTCTGCCTTTTCAATCAACGATGGCTTACCTTACTTCCAAGGACGTTTATTTTTGCCAGAAAAGGAATTGCAAGAACTGGTTATTTCCCGTCATCACGATACTCTGATGGAAGGACATCCTGGCATTGCCAAAACAGAGGAAAAAATTAAACGACAATTCTGGTGGCCGTCCTGGCGAAAGGATATTAAATCTTTTGAGATGTCCTGTGGAGTTTGCGCCCAAAACAAAGGTCAAAAAACAAAATACGCCGGTCTTCTTCAACCCTTAGACATTCCACCAGCACCTTGGCACACATTGTCACTAGATTTTATCACGGACCTGCCCTCTTGTAATGGATACGATACTATTCTGGTTGTGGTGGATTTATTTTCCAAGATGGCCCATTTTATTCCGTTGAAAGGATTACCTTCAGCTTTTGTTCTTGCCAAGGAATTCCTCGAAAATGTCATCCGTCTGCATGGATTCCCGTCCATACTAATCTCCGATCGGGGAAGCCAGTTAATTTCTCGTTTTTGGAAAAAGTGTTGTCAACTGGCACAAATCGACGTAAGACTCTCAACCAGTCACCACCCACAGACCGATGGTGAGACGGAGAGAACGAACCAGACCCTTGAACAATATCTACGATGTATGTTGCACCAATCGGAGGGTAATTGGAAGGACATTTTATGGGTGGCTGAATATGCATACAATAACTCGATACACTCTGGAACTGGTTAGAGCCCCTTTTATACCCTACATGGACATCACCCTCGTACTTCAGACCTGGACTCACCTTTGAGCCTCGAAATGCCTGCAGTCGACCATTTGCATTCTACGATTACTCAAGCCTTCAAGGATGCTACTGCACACTTACAACACGCGAAAGAGAAATACAAAAAGAATGCGGATCTGCATCGCAAGGAAGCGCCTCCATACCAAATAGGGGATCAAGTATGGTTGGCTACCAAACACTTACCACTCAAGGGACCTCGGACTTTTAATCCAAGGTATTTAGGCCCTTACTCGATCAAAGCTATAATTAACCCAGTGGCAGTCAAGCTAGAGCTACCAGCTAACATGCGGATTCATCCCGTCTTTCATGTGTCGCTTTTGAAACCAGTGCAACCAGGAACCAGATTAATAAAGCCACCAGAACCAATCCAGATAGATGGGGAGCCTGAATTCGAGGTGAAGAACATTTTGGACTCTAAGATCTCAAAATCAAAACTTTTCTATCTAATTGATTGGAAGGGGTACGGGCCTCAGGAAAGATCTTGGGAACCCAGCGACCACGTACATGCACCTCGGCTAGTAAAAAGGTTCCATCGGAATTTCCCGAACAAACCGAAACCTCCTGGGCAAAAGGCCTTGGGAGGGGTCTTGGGGGGGAGTGCTGTCATGATGCCTACCCCCGGAGCACCAGGCCAGGCCCAGCACCCCCGGGAGCAGGCATCACGCCCCCGGGTAAAGCCCAGCGGCCCTTTATAGGGGCTCTTTGGACTCTGTCCTGGCGCTGTTGGCGCCAGGCTCATGTTGGACATCAGTCCTGGCACCATAGGCGCCAGGCTTATAAAGGGAAGTGTTTGGTGCACTTACCTGAAGCAGACCATGCTGCACATTCACCTGATGCAGACCATGCTGCATGAAGAACCAAGCCAAATGAGGCTTAGGAGGGACTATTTTTCTGAAGGAACTATTTTGTTACTTGGGTGGGGCTGTGGAAGGATACTCACCTGGAACTTCTTCCAAGGCTATTTAAGCCACACCCGGACAGCCACACGTGCTTCGCGTTGTTCTGCATTCCAGCAGCTAAAAGCTCACCATGTCTGCTCCTGCACCTGGACTCCAGCCACGCCCGCCTCGAACCTGGAACACCTGTAAGGGAATAAGAGAAGAGAAAGGTGAAAACCAAGAACTATTTCAACCTTCTTACCTGCATCCGGAATCTTCACGCCAGCATTCCTGAAGGAAGACTTCCATTTAAAAGCACTGCGTTGCTCGCTGCAGCGCCGCGCTTCACTCACCTGTTCCCGAGATGCCGCCCGGCTCCATCGCGGCTCTCAGTGCCGGTCGCCACATCTCTGCACCGCACCTAAGGGAGAGAAGAGACAAAAGGTGAGCAAGGGAACACAAGAGGAAAGCCGGATTTTCAGCCATTTTACTTACCGGCTATTCTTGGTGAGCCATTCCACATCTCGGGTCGGCGCCACATCTCTGGCAGGTACCGCACCCCGGCCCCTATGGGGAAAGGACAAAAGACATTACTGGGGAATTATAAAGACATTTAGAGGGGTCGTCCTCATCACTGACTCACCTGATTTTACCCCGGCAATTTAACCTCTCAACGCATCGCCTTTGTTCTGCACCTGAAATAAAGGACAGAAAAAGACAACATAAAAGGAGGCTCACACTTGAACTTTTGCATCTTCATACTTACGGCGTATTGCTCAGTAAAGTCAAGTGGATTTGCCAGCGCCATTCTGAAAACCAGTGAAGTAACTGGACGAACGCGCGCCCCTGCACCAGAAGCAGGATGGAGAGTTCATCCTTCCAAACCATAAGGTGAGCTTAAACCGGGGGTTTTGGAGGAAGTCAGAGGAGAACGAAGGGGGAAAGGGGGGAGCAAGCACATTATTCAGCAGACAGTTAATCCCCTTTCTCATCTGCAGAAGGATATTCCTAGGGCCAGACAAGCAAGATTAGGGGGTCTAGTTCAATCGGTGGTCCGAATTCTGCGCATCACGCTTGAAGAGGCCACAGCAACCCAGACCAGACCAGCGCCTCCGTGGGAGCCAGGTGAGCGTTACAATGAGCTCCACTGCGACTTCCTCGCTCGCTGTCAGCTGTGCTGCAACGAGCCCCGCCTCCTCCTATCCTGGCTGGCGGGCGTGTTACAGCGTTCGCCCTCCCCACTGCTCCTTCCGTCCTCCTCCCTCAACCCTGCCTCTGGGGATGGCCCAGTCTCCTCAAGGAGCCTGCCCACCGCCGGGGGGTCCGGAGGCCTGCTGCCTACCGGCGTATGGATCAGAGCTCTCACGGTCTCCCCCTGACGCCGCGGCGCCAGCGAGCTCGACAACCGCGTTGGGGCAGAGGCCTCTTCCAAGGACTCAATCTCCTCGTCCAGGGCCCTGCTCGGCTGGGGGCCACCCACCAGTGATTCCCCTGAGGACCCCACCAGTGTTCCCACTATCAAGGTGAGTGGGCACGCAGGGGGCGGGGTTTCCGTTTCTTTACTGTTGAGGGTTGCGGGATTCATGTTCTTGTCGGAGGCTTTCCCTTTATCTTGTGTTACTGGTGCCCTCGGGAGCATTGTAATCTGTTCCTTGGAACTGGCGACTTGTGGACCACCCTCACACGCGAAAGGCGTGTTTACAGTTTCATTAAAGTCATTGATGTCTTGAGTTGGCCTGGTCGCATTTATAACAGGTGATTTGACCTTGTCTGTTTTAGCTGGGGGCCTGGGGAGAGTTGTAGTCGGCTCAATGGTATCCGGATCTAACGGCCCACTGTCCCCCGATGTCACAGTCACCTCCCTCTGCAGCAAAGGAGGGATAGCAATACCTCCCAAGACAAAGGCTGTCTTCTTCACTGAGGTGCTTGGGAAGGTTGGGGGGGCGCTAGATACCAGTTTGTTAGGGGAGTTCACGGGAAAGTTAGTGGTGGTAATAGTATTTGCATTAATAGTCAGGGGCTTTAATACCGTCACTCGCTGTATTCTGCGTCTTGATGTTGAGGCGGGGGACCTCAGGCCCTCCTGTCTCTTGCCTCAAGGTTCGGACGCCTCTCTGCCCTCCCCTGGGGCCCCGTTTTCTTTATCCTTGTTCTCCTTCTTATGTGATGAAGTGCCATCCCGTCGAATGCGTGAACTCCTCAGACAGCGCTCCTCATGCTCCTCCACTGCTGACCTGCCTGTCATGACTGCAGGACTGCACCACTCTGCGGCCAGACGGGGCTTTTGAACCCTTGCTCCTCCCAGTCAGCCAGTAGGATAGGCAGTGTAGAAAGACTGCCACAGAATCAGCCAGGAAAGGAGTGACTGCAGGACTGCAACACTCAGCTCTGAGTGCTATAAACTAGCTGGAAAAGATTCTCCGGGGGTGTCTGAGGGCTCATTCGACCAGGGGCATGGCTACATCCTCTGCTTTACAGAGGGGAGTCCCACTATTCAAGATATTTGTGCGGCTGCCACATGGTCCTCCGTTCATACTTTTACAAAGCATTATTGTTTGGACTCTTCCTCAGGCCAGGAAGGAGGGTTTGAAAAGGCGGTGTTACATACTTTTCATGCAAACACATAAGGAACTCCTAAATTCTTACTCCATTCCTCCAAAATAAATACTGCTTTGGGAGTCTATCAAAAGGTGAGGAATATGTGGGAGGACACAACACATTCGAATAACATGTTACTGGTAATGTTCTTTTGACTTGATGTTCTGTGAGAAACCAGAAGGTGTCTCACCCACTAGGCCGCAGGGATCTGTCCTCCCGGTGGCCAGGACACGTCCATCACTTTTGTATCCAGTTCCTGGGGATGGACAAGTGCGGGAGGATCTCCTGGGTGAGGTCTCTTCGGGGAATGGGATGCCAGATGGTGAGTTGCTGTATCCCCTTCCCTGTAACACCTTTACCCCAACCTACCAGGTGGGATATTTAGGAACTCAACCCCCACCCCATTTTACAACATAAACACTTTCTCACAGATAGCCTGCTAGAGAGCAAAAACGAACACCCGAGCTGTATACCTAACGTGTCCCAATACAATGGTCAGGCAAGGTCAGACAATTACTGACCATCACATACACCTGACTTCCATTACACTTCCCCACACGGATAAAAGGCAGAGCATGAGAGCACACTTTGAGCGAGGCAAAGCACACAAGGCAACAGCAGTTCCAAGATGGCAGTTTAACAAGAGGAGAAAGATGGAGAAACAGAAGCGTATTGCAAGGAGGGAAATTCCCCTGACCTTTCCGACAAGTAACCGTTACTTTCACGAAGCCTCGAGAATAGAAAGTGTAAAACCAGGAAACCAGGCTGAGAAATCCTGCATTGTGTGTCGGAAGTACCCGGGGCCATCCTGTGTCAATAATCAATGCAGGAAGAAATGCCAGTTGCCGTGGTACTGTCCTTGGCTCCAACAACAAAGCAGCGTCAGTGAAATCAACACAGTCAGTGATTTGCGGAGACCGATACAAGACCGGTCTGTGTTAAAGACGAGGTTGCAAGCGGCAATATTGTATGGCGAGCGCTGGAATGAACATTGTATGAAATGCGTGTGATAACCAACACAAGTAAAGTTGAACTGCAGATGAGTGAGTGAACTCTGAAACCAAGATACGATACCTTTGACAGAGTGGTCCAGCACTGCATGTGTGCTGAATCGAAGGTCTCTGTAAGGTATCCAGCTGAGATTTAACAAAAGTGAAAGACTGGCAAAGGATTGTAAATTGACGTGGTCCTGCAATGGGTCAAGCTAAATCCTGCGTACAATTGAAAGTCTTCGATGTTGGTACAGTAGAGATTTGTGTTACAATCGATAAATTGGTCCGAGCCCGGCAGAGGGAGACTGATTCAAGACTGTGTGGCAAAGCGCATCTGAGAGTGGCAGAGGGGCATCCGGGGTGAAGAGTGAATCACCCGAGAAATTGGATAAGTGAAAATCCAGAGAACATTGTGTTAAAGTGGATCTGAGCCCGGCAGAGGGAGATTCAAGGTGAATAGTAAAACACCTAATATGTATATGTGTATACATATATGTGTATATGTAAAATACCAAAAATGAAAGGAACTTTGTTTGTTTGTTGCATCAGGCCCTCTGAAAGAAGAGACTTTGGATGGCAAAGAGACTTTGGCACAGAAGGCCATGATGCTGAAGTTTTGAACAGAACCCTCGTGTTAGAGAAGCCAGAGACTGTGCTATGCTAGAGTGTGCCGCTTTGTCCCATGCTGAAAACGTGGGGAAGGGAAGCAACTGCTTGAATATCCGGACATATCATTTCTTGCACACTTTGCTTTTGCATAACATTGTTTCCCACACTATTTGTATTCAGAGGTAAGGATTGACAATAGGTTTATTAGTATAGGCCCTTTTTATTTTGACAAGACACCACTAGGACTGCGTTGGTATTATTTGATGATCGTAGCTTATTCCCATCTTTAGATTTAGGATTAGAGAGCTGTTTTTCAAACCCAAATCAAGTTTAATAAAGACCCTTGACCTGTGGTCACTTGTGTCTGTCTTACTGTTGATACCATGCCTTCCTTACAGCTCCTCCCACGTATTCCTCATTGCCTCTCCCAACCTACCCCGCAGTAGAATTTCCATGTTGTTTCTCTTTACGTTCTTTCAAGGCAGAACACTGTCTTATGCAAGGTAAAACCATAAAATATTGAGGGAACGCATCAAAATGTAACTGAAGCCAACAGTCGCTGCACTCGCTATATACCAGTGGTGACGTCAACATTGGGACATAGGCCCTCAAGGGAGATCGAGTCAACCGGCACCGACGAGCAGCGTCCCCTGCTGAAAATGTTTTCCGAATCAGCTAAAACTGGATATCGATATATCAAAAGATGAGGAATATGTGGGAGGAACATCCCGTCGAAGGAATGTTACTAGGGGTAAGTAACTTGTTCTTCTGTCATCTATATGGTTGGGACAAAAGCACAGAGCACCCCAGCCAAGGCTCTCAATTTGGTAGCGTTGCACGAGCAGCAAGACTTAAGCTTTCAGGAGGTGATGCAGGCAGGTTCTTAAGCACAGTGAATCCCCAAGCACCCACAAATGAATTTCCACACACTATGGTAGGTGATAACACAGCTTCGTTATATAAATTAAGGTTGCTACCAACATATACATATAAATAATACACTTTGTACTCTGGCAATACTATTCAAAGAATGGCAAATACATACACTCTATGTGGTACCACACAATACTTAAATTCAGCAATAAATGCACCAACTGCAGACAGTTTTAAATAGGCATGTGAATTCTTAAGTAAGGTGTAACAACATAGATTAGGGAAGAAAAGCAGGTTAGTTATGAACAGTGGTAGAATGCTTTCTTTAGACAAGAACAACAATTATAAGTGAGGATCACCCACCTGGGCAACCTGTAATGGAAATGTTAGGAAGTAACTTGTCTTTTATAGCCCCCTCCAAAAAATTTCAATTACCCTCTACTTTCTTCTTAAAGGTTCTACCATCCCCAAATATTTGTTTTAATTTTTTCTATTGTGATTTGGTTTGCATAAAACTTTACACATATTATTAAAACAGAATGAAAATATCAATATACAAAAGAAGAATTAAATCTCATACAAAAATTCATACAATTTACAGAATAATATTCATTTCATTCAAGAATCGAACCAAGGCAGAAATTAAGGATATATTGTCACCCAACATGAGTCTCGACCATACCAATTGATGAGCATAATTAGATGTAAAGTTGTTCAGTTCTTTTGGAAAGGAGACAGCACAAATTGAAAACAAAGCAGGGCATTCCAAAATCCAGTGTCTTAAGGTTTCAGTTGATGACACAGAATTACAGAAGCAACAGGTTGACTGAATCTCTTCCGGAGGAGCCGATGACCAATGTTTGGTCCTTTCCTTGGTATGGATTTGGTGCAGTTTGAATTGCAAGTAGGTATTGCAAACCTCTTTACATGGAAAGCATATCGGGTATGCAGATAGATGACCTCCCTTATGTGGAAACCTAGCGTCCTCGAGGTCAAAAGAATAAGCAAATATAGCATCAAGAGTCAAACTTAAATCCTCCTTGAGAAGTTTGCCTTTGGTTGCATCAGGATTGCCAATTAATTCTGACTCTGCTGAATCTATTTGCTCCAGCAGGCCATGCATAGTGTCAATATAAAGGATAACTGATTTTACAGAAGCCTCTTCCCAGATCTGATGCAGGTCTGTGTAGAGGGAGTTAGACGGGGGAGACGGTATTCTAGAATAAATCAATAGTTGTCACCAGTGAAGCCGAGCCTGCAGCGATATTTGATTCAGGTCATGGCATATGACGGCATTAGGGATGGCAGTAGAGAGCCAGAGTACGTTCTTCCAAATGAGGCCCTGTAGAGAGTCAAGATATGGGCCCTGATGTACGGGCGCGATGTCTAGCCCATATAATAGTATAGGTTTGATTTTTGCCCAGATAGTATTTAAGTGAAGGAAGAATTGAAAATCTGCAAAGTTGCCCAAAGATCTGCTTCTTATGCAGTAGAAGAGGTAAAAGCTTGTTTTTTTGTTCTGCCTTCCACACAATTAGCGAGGAGATATTTGTTAGGTTGTAGCCTAAGTATCGCAGAGACGCCACCAACTCAACCCTCTTGGCCCCCAAATACCACCACATGATTTGTTTTTGGTTTGGAAATAAAAACCACCTTCGATTCACCACCATTGGCAACCAAGTTGTTAGTTGCGGCATAAGAATGAAAGATGTTAGTTTTTTGTTGGAGGCCACAGGGGGTCCTAGCAAACAATATAATATTGTCTGCAAAGGCCACCCAATGCACCTTCGGGTGGCCCAACTTGACTGGGATTACATCGTAAATGCGCCATAGATCATCTATGTCGCTTAAGTAGATGTTAAATTACCTGAGAGGCCACAGGAGAACAGCATCCAAGACGAATCTGGATCCCCTAGATGACTCCTGAGGCTAGAAGATGCTCTTCCTCGTCACAGTACCTTTGGTGCTTTGGCAGGCAAAGTGGCAAAGTTTCTTGGTTTCACTTGATGATTCCCTTTGAGGATGGATCCCCCTTGGAAGAAGGAGCCACTGGGATGCTGAGTCCAAGACAAAAAATGGAACCCGTGTCTTTCTGAAGTGCAGCAGTTTTGCTCTTCATGGTGCTCTCAGTTTGTCGATGATTTCTCTGACTGTAGAAGTCCTGGGAAGATGAAACTTGCTGCAGGCTCCTTAAAGGCTTGGCAGATGAGAATAATATCCCTGGAGATCTGGGATGACTTCTGCCGGTGACGGGTGCATAGGTCACTTTTGGTGTCGGGTTTCGGAATTGCACATTTTTCTGACTTTCGGTTCTTCGGCGCTGCTGCTGCAGCACTGACATCTGGATGGCTTCTGGCGACCTGGACTCGACCACTGGAGTGGACCACAGACCCTCATCGAGTCTGAACCCTCAGCACATCTTTGTTGGATTCTGGTGGTGGAAAACCCAACGGTGGGCCTTCCACTGCATTCAGAGAACCTGGACCTTATCCAGCAGTTTGGAACTTTCGCAGCTTCGGGTGTCAAGCAATACTATGCCAGGGTACCCCCTCTTCTAGGCAGTAGACAGCAACAGGCTTCCAGTGGTCACAAATGCTCCTCAAGACCCTGGGTGACACCAATGAACTTCTTAGACTTGAGATGTCTGGGCACTGCTCTTCTGGAGTCACGAAGACCCCATCTCCGGACGGCAGGCACACAGGACTAGCTTCCAAGGTACTTGAGATGAAGAGCAGCAGGTTGCACGATGGGCCCTCGTAGCTCAGGGAGAGGTTCCTAAACAGGTCCTCTCTGGATCAGTCCTTGGAAGAACACAGCAGCTTTTGGATTACACAAAGACATTTCAGCAGCAGACTTCTCCTCCAGCTCGGCTTCAAGGAACAGCTTCTTCTCGCTTCAGTTTCTGAACAAATTGGTGACTGAGAGGTCCCCTGTTACACATATCTGGTCCCGATTTACTCGGGCTGAGCCAGGCTCAGTCAACCAATCACGCAGAAGGGCATTCATGCAGGCAGACAGCCAATCAGGCTCACAGGCATGCAGGACATCCACTCCACCCAGACACCCATAACAAAGAATGTGGCAAGAATCCAGCCTTTCAGCACACTACACTGCATTCATGTCAGTTTCAGTCAGGGCTGTCAAAGGCATTGTATCACACACAGTAACCAGACACCCATAACACAGAATGGGAGTTCACTTTAGACTCCATTCACATAGGTCCCACTCCAAGGGTGTACCCACATGACACAGCCCTGGAAAGTCTCCAGTCAGTCTGTCTGGAGGCTGCCCCAGAGCCATGTATGGCATTTCCACCCAGCAGCCAGTCAGGAGGAAGGGAACAGAGACAGCTTCCCAGGACCTTTGGGAACAAGGTAAAAGGCAACAGAAACCAAGGGGCCACAGTGGCCATTTTGCCTTTCTTCAGGAATCCATTGATTCCTATGGGAGGGCCTGGGTGTCCCAAACACGGAGGACATTCAGGGACACTGCCAAATCATCATGTAGCTGTAACCAGCCCATACCCTGCTCTGTGGGCAACACACAGGTGCCAGGAAACAAACATAAGAGGTACAAGGGTGTACCACAACCCATGGGTTCCATAAGGTGCCATAAGGCTATCCCATTACATATTTTCATTCCATTCACTTTGTTGCTTTATAACAAAACCTTTCACCTTTCGCTGAGACTTTTGAGTGGGCTACTTCCCTTTGCTGGACCACTCCACTACTCTGTATCACTGGCTTCACAGTTATGGGCAATTTAAAGTTCACCACAGGTCTGCCTTCCTTCGTGTCTCATCCACACGCATGCAGCCTTCAATTGTGAGATATACTGTTGCACCTGCAATCTTTCTTTAACACACACTGGCCTTTCATGTCACTCACCAACTCGTCCAGGTTAATACCACAGGCTTGGCCTTGCCTTCCCAACTCTGTCGTTCATCGGGGAGGGCCACTGGCGCCCTTGAATCACAATGCAGTATTTGTGTCTGGGATTTGGCCTTCTCCATGTATCTTTCACAGCTCTTCTGAGGCAACAACCTCCTGCAGGGATCTCCTGGGTTTCTCTACCTTTTGCTCTCGTCCCTCTCTCGGTCGCAATGCTCCAGTAGGTTTGCCTCTTCCCCCGAAGTTCTGCTCCTTTCCGTGTTCCACCTTGCTCAGTCTATGTCTCTACGTTCCAACTTTTATCTGTGTGGGGAGAGCTAATGCGTATCAGATGTATGTGGGTAAAGTCAAGTGCCTGACTTTGCCTGACCTGATTAGCAGGACATGTCCAATGAGATAGTTAAGGATTACCCTCTTTACTCTGTCGCCCTCTTCCTCTGCTCAGTGTTTGTGCAGAAGGGGGGATTTGGAACATTGGAGAATACTATAAAATAGGATGGGTCATGGGTACGGGACAGGGGGGAATACCATGTCTCACCATCTGTTGTCTCAGCCCCACTCCCTGAATACCACTCAGCCAGGTGATCCTCCTACACTGGCCAATCCCCAGGGTCTGAATCCAAAGGCGATGGCCGTGCCCTGGCCAACTGAGAGAGAGATTCCTGAGGACTAGTATGTGAGACACCCTTTGGTTTCTCACACAACCTACTCGCTGGAGTATGTCCTGTCCCCCTGGGAAGGTGTCAAGCCTTCTGTGAAGATTCTGATGAGATTCTCCCCAGAAACCTGGTCTGGGACCCTCCTCATATGGCATGAGGAAGGCAGGCGCTCTCTGATCCCGAACCTGGGGGTGGTGTACTGCATGAGGATCACATGAGGGGAATCTGACCAGGAAAACTGGGAGAAACACCTTTTTAACTTTCTCTATAATCCCTGGAAAAGCCTAACTTTGATCAAATGAACTACATCTCCCAGAATCCCAGAGGGACTGAGACAAAGAAGAGGGCTCGGGAGGCATGTAGAAGTAGAGGCCAGGCAATCAGTCCTAACAGCCTTTGGCAGGGTGAGGTAATTAGCCTGCACCTGAAATCAATTACCCCACGTAAGAGGCATAAAAGGCTGCAGCACGAAGGAGCAGGGAGAAGGAGCTTGAAGGGTGGCAGTAGTAGAAGAAGAAGAGCACAAGGCTGCCAGTCCATGAGGAAGTGTGTTCACTGGAGGTACTCCAGGACAAAGAGAGAGCAGATTTCACCTGCAAGTTCTGAGAGGGTGCTGTGTTCACAAACCCTGCTTTGCCGTGGCTGCAATGAGAGAGACGCCTGGAAAGTGAAGGCCTTCTCATATGTGCCTAGTGGCTGTGATTGCAGAGCCGTGCTGAAGCCTGAGGCGTGTGGCAAGAAGCAACCTGAGGGACGGAGGAGTGTAGGAAACTCCAAGTTGGCGTGGCCATACCGGAGACACCCGTGCTGTGAAGGAGTATGTGTCCCAAGCCAAGAAGAAATAGAAGTCGGGGAGTGGAAGCAGCAAGCAGCCGCAGTTTTTCTGAAGCCGATGAGTGAGGCTTGGTGTTCAGGTTCACGTTTAAACTCTTGCTGGTAACTGAAACCAGCTCTGAAGTGGCTTGCGTTAGAAAAGAAAAGAAACAAACCAAACTTGTTTGTTGTTGTGGAGGCTGCCGTTTGACAGTGGGAATGTATAGCGCTCACTTGTGATAAAAGCTATAGTGCGCGCATATGGAAAAAGCCTTTCTTTTCCCATTGTTACATGATTATCTAATACCGGAGTGGTTGCGTGTCTCCAATTAAGAAGGGGAATATTCTCTTGAGAACTGACTTTTACACTTTGTTGCAAGCGAATATAACATCAAAGCAAGGTTGTATGTGACCAATTTTGATTCCCAACCAGAGAAGGAAGTGTCTGTGTGTTAAGGCGTGGGAATACAGACTTTTACAGACACTTGAAGTTAAAAATATACTGTAAGGATTAGTCATACTCTGCTGATATCCCAAGGAGGGAAGGAGGGATGGCACTCCCGAACTTTCGATTGTACTTGTACTACGAGGCATGCCAACTGTGGATTAGTTGGGAGTTGTTTTCAGGGCGCAGGGGGAAACGGTGGGTGGCAATGGACCGGGAGGTGGTGAGACAAGAGCTGGGGAAAGTCCTGTGGCTGACTTGACAGCATAGGCCAAACCACATGCATCTGAGTGCAACCATGAGGCTGTTGGCAGACACGTGGGATAAACTGGCAGGGAAATATTGGATCACGTTTTCCCATCCCCCTTCGCGCCTATATTTCATAACCCTAACTTCTCACCGGGGACAGACCAGGGTCGTTTACTCAATGGCGAGAGGGGGGTGCTAGAAACTGCGAGACATGTTCCAGGGACCAACTATCAGATGCTTTACTGAATGTTAACAGTGCTTCCGGGTGTGCGCAAATGAGCGCGAATGGTATTTTCAGATGCAGCACTGGCTTCAAGACCCAGAGGTCAATGAAGCTGTGACCCGCCAATTTACCCCGTTTGTAAAGTCCTTATAACACAAGTTGGGTCAAAGGATCTGATATCCAATCTATACAAAATCCTAGATGAGGCTATTCCCCGGGCTGCACATCCATGTATGGAACAGTGGGAAAGAACAGTTGAGGTAATTGACCAGGGACGACTGCGAGAGGCTGTGGGCGATGATCCCAAAGGTGGCCAAAGCAACCCAATTACAGGAATGTTGGTATAAGCTGCTCTTTAGGTGGCATTACACTCTTGTCCGTCTCCACAAGATTTATCCTGGGTCATCACAGAAGTGTTGGAGGGGGATGTGGAGGGAGGGCACGCGGTCCCACATTTGGTGGAGGTGCCCCAAAATTGAGCACTTCTGGAGGGAGGTACAGGAGGCTTAGGCTCAGCTCTTTGGGGAAAATGCAAAGGTATCACTGGAGGAGGCATACTGAGGTTGGATGAAGGGACAAGGGAGGGAAAGTGTAGAGGACAAAGGAAGGCACAGATTATGCTAACCTTAGCAGTGATGTTGCTCGTGGCACAGCATTGGAAGGGAGCGGCCCTCCCCACACCCCAAGATTGGCTTTGCAAGGTTTGGGATTTTATGGCACTGGAGTGGACAAAGTACTCTATGAACAATATCTTGCCCCGCTTCGCCAGAGATTGGGGGAGGTCCTGTCCTTCTTAAAGGAAGATTTCAGAGCCCAATGGTGCCCCCAGTGCCTGAAACTATTGGACATATACTAACTAGACAGGCGGTATAGATCACGCACGCTCAGGACATAAGCTCATATTGGCCCTAAAGGGGGACAGACAGGGAGGTGGAGGGGCAGATAATAATGGAGTTGTGTTCACAGTATTTGTTTCTTATTTGTTAAAAAAAGTAATAAAAAGAATTATAAAATATATATACTGTAAAGAGTGCTCACGTATACCTAAAAGTGGTATTCCATTGAACCCTTAACCTTGTAACTATAAGAACGAACATTCTTTAAAAGTAGAAGTTGTTATATTGAGAAGGAAAACAAGTATTACCCAAGCCCATAAGCAAACCCTTCCCATAGTAAAGTAAACCCTGTTCAAAGCAAACATCTAACAGGCGAAGTTGTTAAGGGTCCAGTGTCCTCTGATATAAGTGAGACATTGTTATCTGGAGTTGGAAATGTGGCAATTCAGCCTCAAGGTAACTACTGGAACCAAGAAGGTGTGGACACACCTGGGGAAGGGAGCTGGGTGCTTGTACGAAGATTAAAACCAGTAACCTGTAATGCTGAGACAGTTGAAGCGGGGAGGAAGTCTGTCTGGAAGCAGAGGCGGGTTATCTTTGGTGCAGAAAGGCACACTGGAGAGGCAAAGAGGCTGCCCTTTTCTTGAATCAGGGAAAAGAAGAGTATTTTGCCTAGTTGTAGAGGTCAAAGTGTCTTGTCTTTTGCTTTACTCTTTTCACAGTTGAAGTTGAATTAGAAGTAACCAGAACTTGGTGACACAGCAAATTCTGCGCCTCTGCAAAACGAGGAAAAAGCTATGCATTGAGGAATGGTTAATACATGTACAGTTGCTTTCACGTTTTGAGAAGATTACATTTAATGTATTAAATAGAGAAGAGTCTTACAAAGAGCAATGGAGTGCATTTAATGTGTTCTATGCTTGAAAATTGAAAGAACAGGTTCTAATTTGTTTTAAAATCAACGTTAGAGTGATTAATTTGACTGGGTGGTTTGATTTTTGTCTTGTGTGGCTTTTTGCGTTTTTGTATATAAAACCTTTGCTTATTTTGATTGTGTATTGTTTCAGAGTAAGATAGTTAAACTATGACTCACTGTATTTTAGTAATCTTCAAATTGTTTCTGTTTTATCTGTCTCAATTTATTCCATGCTGTAATGTTTTATTAGTACTCTGATTAATACTTTTACATATATTCTCTGTTGTAATGATATCATTTTTGAAAATTAAAATAAAGTTTAAAAAAGAAAAAAGAAAAAAATAAGAAGTCACCAGAACTATGGTTTTTGTATAAGACTGTGAGTCAATGTCACATTAAAAGTAGTTGGAGTAGTGGTGGCACACTGTGTAACCAAGGAGGTGGTTTTCTATAGTGACAGTAGTAGAAGTGTTGTTGTTGAGAGGGGAACAACAAACCAAGAAGACACATCCTTACAACTATACCAAAGGTATTACAGAGGTTACTGACACCTGTAGAATTGTAGAAGGAGAATAGACCCAGGATTACCACTGGTGCTATTTCCTTGTCTAAAATTGAAAATGTATCTTTTCGACTGCAAGATGAAAAACTGTACCAGCAGAATTTTGTTTGGCGAACTTTTAGTTCTCTTGTTTGAATATTTGGGGAAATTTTGTTTTTCAACAATCCTGGGGAAGGAATTTACCCAGAACAGGTGAAGGTAATCCAAATGACTGGTTGTTTATTATTTGCTAATTTATGTTGTTGGTAATTTGCTTTATATGTTTGTTGTTTAGTGTGCGGGCTAGTTTATTTCTGTTAGAAGTGATTTCCTTAATTCTTAGACTAGATAGGGAACTCCCTGATAGAGTAGGTTTAGCGAGGATTTATGGGTTGGCGAGCGCTGATCTGATGCACATGATGTGGAGCTGTGCCGTAGTACGGACCTTCTGGGATCGAATAGAACAGGCATGCGGAGCGGTGGGAATAGTTCAGTTTGAGTGGACACCGTTGGAGCGGCTCCTGGGTATATACTCTTGGACAGCTAAGAATAGACATGTGGTGAAGTTTATGAACTTAGCATGCATACTGGCGAAGAGATGTGTGGCTATGACCTGGAAGAGTAAACAGGGCCCTGTATATAAGCAGTGGAGGGGGGAGTTTGAAGGCTGGAGTTTGGCAGAAACAAGAGTGTGGGAAGGAGCCAGGCAAGGGTCCGAAGATGGGCAATCAGATCAATTGGCAGCATGGGAGAGTCTGTTACCGGCAATGTTCCCTCCATCAGGTGATAGACCACCCTGAGGTGTACACGAAGTAAAGAGTCAGACACTGTAATATAAGACATGCAATACAACTGTGTAGTGAGACGTCTCACCCGCAAGGTGGACATTGTCCCCAGGACAATGATTGAACTAAGGGCGTAGCTGGCAACCTCTGTCCCGCAAATGAGAAGAGTGTTTAGCTGAGCTCTTGTGTGCAGTAGTTGTTAGTTGCTAACGTTGGGAGTTCAAAGGAATGGAAGGGTGCAGGAAAGTGATGTTAATGCAACTCAGACACAGATTGTAACAGAGGAGATTGTAATTGCACATTACATATAATTTGTTGTGTTTTACTTTTATTGTTTCTGTACCGTGAACAGGTATGTAAGAAAAGCAATAAACAGATTTATAAAAAAAAGGTTTAGCGCAGATTTATTTGCATTATTTTCTGTTATAAAATGTTTAACCTTGAAAACCATACAAGCAGTCGTCTGCCTCACATTACTGACCCCTCACACTTCCCACCAGGTCTGACTCCAGCAGTGGGGCGAGGCCCCCCCAAGGCCACCTCCTGCCCGCTCTCCCCCTAAACATGCTGCAGTACAAGTAGCATTTTGAAGGACTCCACAGCAGGAGGCCTGGCTAGGATGTGTTTGTTTGGCCTGGGAAGCCTTCCACGCCATAGATATTTAGTATGTCTTTGCCATTACAAAAGGGGCAAGCCATTAGCAAATTAGCTTGGTTCTGCCACCAAAAGGTGCAGTTCAAACTCAACTGCTAGGCCATGTACCCTCTGAACTGGAACACAAGCCATGGCAGGCATTTGTAGGCCTTGTGGTCCAGCAGTTTGGGTGGGCAGGCCTGTTCCCATTAGTGGCTGAGCGAAGGCTGAATTGCAAACAATGGTCTTGAAGGCTGACCAAAGCATTGCCAGTGGTTATGATTGATTCAGAGACTTGCATCCATACTTTTTTTTAGTTTTGGTTGTTAGGTGTCAACCAGTGCTCTTGCACTGGAACACAGATAGGATGGAGATGGGATGTGAGGTGGAACACACATCCTATGGGTGTGTTTGGTCATTTACAAACTCATTGAATAATCATTGTCATGTTAATCCGACATTCCCACCAACTACCCGCCAGTCCCTGATGAAACACACCCTACTGGGAACTCTTTGAGTAAGATATATTACAAAGTACCACCAATATGTGTGATGTATAGCGTCTGCCAGTATCATATGTATGAATTCTTTTGTATGTTTGATGGCTAAAATGCCACTGTAATTGAGCTCCTGGTGTAATAGAAATCTTTTAAAAATGTTTCTGTAGCCTTTTCATTCATAAGCAATATCTGTGTCATGCATCTGTTCCTTGCACTGGAGTCCTTTCTAAAACAAGCAATCACAAAGCCAAAGTTTGGCTTGTATATATGTATTCGACAGACATTTGCCAGGCAATTACATCATATGCCCATATACCTGCACCAGTTTCTAGCTGTTCCATTCTCACAGCCAGGTGGTACTCTTATGGCAGTGCCTGGCAAATGCCTATCCCATGCCTACCCAAAAGCCCCAGCTGTTGACTTTGTCAATGTATGTTGGTTTAAGCAAGGGAAAGTGTATATGCCCAGATGTGGGTGCCTTGCTTGCTCCGCCTAGGGAATCAATCATGGCTGTGCTAATCCAACAAGGTCACACGTGAACATGTCAATGCTAGGATGACAAATATGGCCCAATTTCAGAACTTCTTCTCACTTACAAGTGGGGTTATAACCATAATAGAACATATCTTTGTGTGGAAGCCTAGCCTGCCCTGACAGGATTTTTCCTGATTCAAACTGATAAGTACTGACTTGATAACCTCATACTGTTTGGGTAACTATTAACAGAGATTGCATGCAAACAGAACACGTCATGTTTATTGTTAGGCATGTTTAGAAGGTATTATGTGCTGGGAGCTGGGTGTTTAGGCAGTGTTGTAAATGAACATTATTTACTGTGGGATCTGACCACTGATGGTAAGGGCAGGGAGCAAGATTGGAGAATTGTTCCCACCCCCCAATAAACATTTGCCTTTCAGAAGATTAATCATGAAAATCTGGAAAATAACATGAGAGGAGCGTTTCCTATAATGTTGCTGGTAAAGTATAAAATGGGCATATGTTTTAAGCCTAAAAAGCGGCATTTAAATATTACCTGCAGTGTGCAACGAGAGGTGGATTTAACAGTCAGACAAGGGTCAAATGTCCATGGTGGCCCCCGCAGCTGTGCATGTCTCCCCTCAAAGACAAATAACCAGAGCTGCACAGGCCCTCCCAGTGAGGTATTATTGTTTTAATGTGTTTTAGCAGCGGATTACCTATAACAGGAAGTGATTCAAGATGGGAAAAGGTAACTTACTATTGTTTTGGCACTTTTTTCTTAAAATGATGCAATATTTTAATAAGTTCTTTAAGTGTGATTGTTGGGTGATTAGAAATTATGGGGTACAGAATAAACTGTGTGAAACAATGACCTTGCATGCATTTCGGTTCACTTTGCTTCTGTATGAGATTTTTTGTATGTTCTCATTAACATGCATGCTGGAACGTCTAGGCTTCCATTCAGGATGGGAGAAAATAAAGCTACAATAAGAGGGGGTCATTTTTCAAGTCAAGCCGATGGAAAAGGTAACGATAAAAGGTTTACTGACAAATTTCCTGTGGTGAAGGATTTTGCATGATTTGTTAGGCGGATTTAGAGAAAAGTTCTGACTTAACACGTTTGCCTGCTCTTACAGGTCCCCCTGCCAAATCTGATTGGTGTTTCACTGCCATGTATTTTTTTTGCTGGTGGAAAAACAATGGATTCCCATGAAATTCACCTGAACTATACACCTGGTAAAAGCAGGCAGTTTCCAAAGAAATCCATTGTAGATGGCTTGCACAATCATTAACTGTGAGAGGGATTTACACTTTTCCAGACATGTAATGGAAAAATGAAGAGCAAAGGTGTTTATTGCCTGTGTTTTAATATTTACTTTTCCTGTACTTGGTGTAAACAATTAAAATTGCATGAAGGGGCCCTTTTGCAACTATGTGCAAACAGGAGTTGTCCCTCCCATCTGTCCAATTCAGGATTAAAAACAAAATCCCCCCCCCTAATCCTTTTCATGAACACATTTCTAATGTGATGTATACATTGTCAGGTTGATTTATTATGTGACTTGTGCATTTTTAAAGTAATATGTATACATTTGAATATTATTAAATGTATTCAAAATCAAACTTCAACACATATTTGTACCAACTTGAGCTGGGAAGATGCGTGCCCAAGCACCTAAATGAAGGGTTATGCTCAAATTCTGGCTTCAACACTTAACCAAAATATGATCATGGATAAATCATTCAATGTCACTCTGCCTTACCTGACAACATGTAGTGCCCCTAGAAGTGATTCACTTTCCAGTAAAATCTATTCCAAAAAAGTCTCACTCATGGTTTTATAGATGGTAAGTGCAGGTGTCAGGGGCCGCCAAGAAGACACACACATACATCTTTCTTTGGAAAATATAAGGCTGCATTTATTGAACAAAATTGCGACATTCAACAGAAAATCAAAGCAAACACGTCAAACAAGAAGACATCATGGACAATTGCATATTTTAAACAGTATGTACCAGACAATGACTTATAGGCCCCCTCCTCCTTGCCAAGCCACACCTGTACCTATACGGGGAGGCCATACACCTCTCAACCTGCACCATCTGCCTCCTGAACCTGCACCCCCCGCCCTGGCTCTTTCTCCTGCATGATAGCACTACCTCACACCCTCAACCCAATTAAAATGTGTTGCAAAAATGCAACAAACAATAAAATGTGTTGCAAAATGTAATTTTGTAAGTAATGACATTTCATATTCCTTGCTTCAGTATTCTGGAGGGGTTTCTGTGTTTCACAAGAAGATGGTGGGTCCACAAGAACCTCCTCTGTGGTCTGCTGGGAGTAGCCACAGTGGTCAGGGAGGTATTGTTGAGCGAACACCATCTGAGATTGAATAAGTACTGGGGGCTTTGTTGCTCGGGGTACACAGAGGAGGAGGGAAGCATCATCCTCGATTTTCTGAGCCAGGCCAAGAAGGCATGGTGGGGAAGATGGGAGTAGCGATAGTTGGGAATGGTGGTCAGGGGGAGCTCATGGAAGGTGACTGAGGGTGAAAAGTGAAAGAGGAGTGGATATAATAGAAAGGGATGACCAGATGGGTAAATTGATGTTGCCACACTATTTTGATTGTTTCTCCTTCTCTCTACTGTTTTTATAACTCATTCATAGCATTTTTCTAAAAAAGATAAATAGCTTTTGTTCTTCAGGCATTATTAATTGTGATTCACCTCTCAGGCTCTTGTTCAAGGGTCTGCAGTATACAGTTGTTAATTTTTCATGCTTTGACAATGGCTTTCCTTAAGGAGAAGCGGGAGTGAAGGGAAGCTGACGTGAATAGCAAATGGAAAGTCAAAGTAGTGTGGGACTTTATGGAAGGGAACAAAGGAGTGGATTGAAGAGGAGAGCAGAACACTTTGGAAAGGTTACTGGAGAGCATTTGATTTTGGTAGGAATGCACGGATGGAGGGGGAGAGCAGATATCCCACTTGAATAAATTGAGTGATCCTGGGGAAATCACTTTGTCAGCAAAACCACTTAAAAGCATAGAACATTTGTTGCACTAGTGACAGTAATTAACTACTCCCACCCTAAGCTCTACCCCCGTGCCCAGCCTGCCCAGGGCCCTCTGTCAGTCTTGCCCACAAATTCCTTTGCCTTAATTCTGCCACTGAGTGCAATCCTAACAAGCATCCTGATCAGACATTCAAGTAGTCATAGGGGTAAGTGTCTCGCCCCTGGTCCTAACAACCTGGGGTTGAATCCAGGTTGCTTTAAGCAATCCCAGAGGCTAAACCAATTGATGTGTGCAAATGGATTGTTCTGGATCCAAGAAAGAGATGTTTTGCTGGATCATGGATCTAAGAAATCTGCCTCAATGTTTTTAGGGTGCTCCTACACCCACCCAGTGAACGGCTGGCGGCACTGTTGCGAGTAAGACAGCATTGGAGGAGGAAATGAGCACTATGGCACACCTCATGGGACTTTTGAGATTGTGAGGTAACCCAAAAGGACCACTTTTAAAGGCAGGAGAGTAGCCAGAACTGAGCCTTCAGCGAGTGCCCTGAGTGGTGAGGAACAACGCTATGACAGACAGCGTTGTCAGCTGTGAAACCCATCGCTTTAACAAACAGGCACATGGTGGTCTGTGAACACTGAACGGTGCATGTTAGGTAAGTGCCCACCACCAAAGGTTGCACGTAGTGAGCGAAGAAATGAAGACATAAGCCTGGTAAGGAGGAGATCCTTGGGGCAGAGCGGAGGATAGCAGCGGTAGAGGCCCGGGGAACTCGGCACAACACACTCTGGGGCACACACATGGATACATAAGCAGCAGGCACGTCACATAGAGCTGCTTTAAATTGTATAATGGTGAGTTGCTGCAGATTGTCTACAGTACGTGAAATAGGTGCAACACAATATGTGCAGGGAGTAAGAGGCTGCCCCTGACACCCAACCATACATCGCTGGATCAGCACGTAGCAAATAGACCGAAAGGAAGCCAGCAAGGTCACCTGGGCCCACAAGCACGTAGTACACATAGTGAGAGATACTGTGACTCAGGCGAATCTGGTGCAGTAGGGCCACAAGGTCACTTTTATAGGGACCCCCAGCAGCGCCAAAGATAGGAAGAGCACTTAACAGATTTGACCTCATGTCCGATAACAAACTTGGAGTGAAGGCCAAGCAGACTTAGATGGAATCCTTTGCCGGCAAGAAGGAAGGGGGGTCACTCCCTCCACAGCGGGAGAAGCGGACATGGCAGCTTCGGCGCCTTCTACGTTGGGAACAGAAGGGAAAATACTAGAAGCGATAGCGGCTCAGAGGGCATCAATGGAAACGAGGATGGACATGGTGAGGATTGACTTTGGCCTGCTGAAACAGGATGTACGTTCTCTGGCTGAAAGAATGGGGGCAGCAGAAATTAAAGTCGAAGAGTTGACAACCGACACCAGTGAACTCTGGTCAATGGTCCTGCACCTGACAGCAAAAGTATGCACGCTGGAAAACAGAATGGATCGGAGGACACAGAAGGGAGAGCAAGGAGAAGCAATGTAAGGATGCTGGGACTGCCGGAGGGGGAGGAAGGAAGGGACCCGACAACCTACTTTGAGAATATGCTGCTCCAAGAATTGGGCCATGGGATGCTGATGCAGAGATAGAGAAGCCAGATAGACTGACGAAAGAGAGATTGAGGGAACAGAGATTGAAATATATGCTGCTATACCCTGCCAAACTCAAAATACTGGGAATCCCACTTTTTTTTTTCGAAAGTCCTGAAGATGCCAATCACTGGATGGACATGGACATGAACAAAATGCTGCCCATGAGTGAGAAGAGGGAAACCAATCGCTGAGGAAAGATCTTGCGCTCATGGACTTGACAGACTCCAAGCTTGGAGTTAGAAAGAAGAGAAGATACACAAGACATAATGGAATCTAGGTTGGCGGCTCGAGTTGACTGCACGCCCCCCTTAAGTTGAAGTTACTTTTGGTTTGTTTGTTGGGTCGTGTAAACCGATAACGCCACCTGAGTCACGTTCTTATTATGGAATACTTATTTCTCGTATTCAACTGCCAGCGTCGCCCAGTGCGGTGGGAGAAATGGCAGGCAGCCTCGAATAGCTTGGTACTGTTGGGCCACATAGATTTTGGGATGGGTGGGGGGGTTTGTGTTGCTGTGGGAGGGTTGCTTGCTGTTACTCTGGGGGCAAGTTGTGTTGGGAGTCGAACGGATACTCCACTAGGAGCACATTCAAAGCTTCAGGGATCTGCTACTTGAGTTGAGAGTTGAATACAGGAACAAGCGCAGTAATTGGAACTGGGACGAGGAAGAGACCAATTGGTCATGTGGGTCCACAAAGGGGAGGAAGACATGGTCCTTCGTGTTCCATGTTAACAGGAGGGTTGGGCAAGTGGGACACCAGGCGGCGCAGGAGTGGGAACATATATTGGTGGTGGGTTAAATTTGGTTTCCTGGAATGTAAGGAGGCTTAAAATTTATATAAAGTGCAACAGGGTATGCAGCTATTTGCACAGGAAGCAAATAAGGATAGTGTTTCTCCAGGAAATGCACCTTATGACAGCGAAGCAAGCTGCCATTGTAGGCAGATGGGGAGGGGCTGGGTATGGAGCTACATACTCCAAATACACGAGGGGAGTACTTATATGGATAGCACCTTCGATAACCTTCAAATTACGGGAGGTGAAAACTAATTAAGAAGGCAGGATGATCCTTATTAATGGTTATGTGGAAAGTAGGGAAGTATGCATTGTTAACACCTATGCACCGAATCACAATGCCTCTAGTTTCTTTCGATCTTTGTATGCTAGGTTGGCACTCTATTGAGGGAATAACGTGAATCTGGTAGGAAGACTTTAATTGCATGCTAAACCCCAAACTGGATAGATCGGATGGGAAACACAGCGAGGATACTGGGCAATCTGTTGGGAGACCTTGAATTGGTAGATGTTTGGAGGTGGCTGAATGGAAGTTGCTAGTAGTACTCTCATTTTTCTACCTCACACAGTGTTTAAACATGTATAGATTATCTTTTCACTGTGTCAGAGAGTGTTAGGGAATTCTCTAGTTCCATGTATAAGGGAAGGACGCTTTCCGATCATGCATCACTGTTCACCACTTGGATGGTAGGCAGGGGACTCCCTCCGTTGTCTACATGGAGGCTTAGGGCCAAAGCCCTTACAGATGGTCCATTTAGAGCACATATGGCGGACAAGATAGAGGAAGTGTTGAAGTGGGATGTATTGTGGGATGGATTTGAGGTGGTGATAAGGGGGCAAGCAATTGCCAAGACCGGAGGAGTCGGGAGAACGCTACAGCTGGCTTGTTAAAAACAGAGGCACAGATATAGAAGTTAGAGAACTCACAGATTAAGGACGGAGAGACAGAAGACCTTACAGAAACTCAGGCAAGCATGTTTGTGAAAGACTGGGTAGATACGACAATGCAATGTACTCAGAAAGACTGCATGAGCAGGGAGATAAGCCCAGCAGAATGTTAGCGTAGCTATGCCGCAAGGAAGTGCCAAGAGCCATGATTAGCACGATGGCTGACGAATGTGGAGAGGTATGGAGGTCTCGGACTGAGATAAATAGCAGATTTCAGAGCTTTTATAAGACCTTATATAGCGCTGTTCCGGAGACACCCACAAGGGAAATGGAAAAGATGCTGTCTCTGATCAGACTACCCACACTGCGGGAATTCCAGGCATATATTTTTGCGGCCCCACTGAGAGAGGAGGAGCTGTGGGTGATGATAATATCACTGCCGACAGGTAAAACACCTGGGAGCGATGGACTCCCAGCATAATTTTATACAGAATTCTATCTATCTATCTATCTATCTATCTATCTATCTATCTATCTATCTATCTATCTATCTATCTATCTATCTATCTATGCTTATAAAGCGCCAAAGCCCTCAGGCATCCAGGTGCTGAAAGACAGAAAAAAAACAGAAAGAAAGCAAAAGACCATAGAACAAAACTCTGAAATCCTTCCTAAACAAACAACCTAGTCTTCAGAAATTCACTGCTGAGATCACCCCAAGATTGTTGATAATCTTTGAAGAAGCTTGCAAGTGAGGCATACTTCCTGTAAGCATGAGAGAGTCGATGATAGTGCTGGTAAGTCGCTGCTGAAATGTGAATCATACCGACCACTGTCGGTGAATCAGGATTGCAAGATACTCACGGCACACCTTGCGGAGAGGCTGTAATAGATCATTGGGACCCTGATACATGTAGATCAAACAGGTTATGTCCCAGGTAGAACCACCTCCTGGAATCTGAGGAGGTCACACTCTGTTATAGACAGGACAAAGTCATGGGGCCTCATTACGACCCGGGCGGTAAGTACCGGTCATTACCGGCATGGAGCAACTACCGTGTCCATGCTGGCAATAGACCGCTAAAAGCGGCCTATTACGAGTACGCGGGCAAAAGCTTTGCGCCATGCCGGTAATGACCCCACCGCCATGCTGTAAAAGGGTGAAAAATCTCCCTTTCCGGCATCGTACGAAGTGCAAATAGCTCCACCGCATCCAAGCCCTCGGCATTAGAAACAAGATCAATCAGGGGGGAGGAGAGGGCAATCCCGGGCTCCCATGTGGGCCAGACCTTCTGGGCATCTGGCCAAGCCAAGAGCGGGGGGCGTCGGAATTGTGCTGCACAGGCATCGTAAGCTGGCCGAGGTATCCCTATGGGGAAGAGAACACAGGGGGGCCATGGTGGTATCAGGCAACATACATAACTCCAGAATCTCTCTTGCAGTCATATACTGCCCCAATGTGGGGCAGATGGGTTTTATCCAAGAAGTGTTGTCCAGAGCAGAAGGGCTCTTCATCCTGGGGGGTGACTTCAACATGTGGGCGGATCGGGAGTTGGACCATAGTGGTAAGGTTATCCCACCGGGTGGTGGAGGGGGACGACCAGAGGGGGGGCTTCGAGACCTAATGTGGGAGAAGGATCTGGTGGACATATCTGCTCCGCAGCCCACGGTACGAGGACTAGAATAGACTATCTTTAGGCGGGACATCAGCATATGAGCAGAATAGAGGCTTCGGAGATCAGCCCAGTTAGTTGGTCGGACCATGACCTGATCTGGTCCGACATCAGCATATCGGGTCTAAAACCCAGGAATTCCCTATGGAAATGAAATGACTTCCACCTTAGGGATGCAGTCTTCAAAGAGGAGATGATAGTGACGATCAAAGAATACTTTGAGCTAAATGACACTGGGGAAGTCGACCGGGGAATAGTATGGGAGGCGACAAAGGCAACCTGGAGGGGTAGGCTGATCAGCGAAGGGGCTTCCAAAAAGAGGAAGAGGACTCTCGTGGCTCACAGGCTGAGGTCTGAGATTCTCGTACTGGAGAGGACTGAGGGGAAGGGGGAGGTGGAGAGGGAGAGGACCTGGGCACTGCAAGGGGGAAGAGACAAGATCTGAGGGAGCTAGAGATGGGCAGAATTGTGGCAGGTCTCCAACACTTACGCCAAAAATATTACGAAAAAGGCGATAAGGCGGATGCTATGTTAGCCACCAAACTCAGAGGTCAACGGGCTGAGAGATGGGTGACTAGAATTGTGAGCGAGGATGAGGGGAAAAGTTCAGATCCCGAAGGCATAGCAGAATGTTTTGCAGGCTTCTATGAAGCCCTGTATGGGAAGGACAGGGAGGCAGAGAAGAAAGCGCTCGATGCTTACTTTAGTGGGGTTACCCTCCCCACCCTTGGAAGCCCAGAAGTGGCTGCCCTAGAAGCCCCAATAACAGAGGAGGAGGTACTCAAGGCAATATCAGGCCTGAAGCTGGGAAGGGTCCCAGCGGAAGATGGGTACACAGCAGGCTTTTACAAGGACTTTTCGGGCTACCTGGCAGGATTCCTGGCAAGTCTATTCACCAACATCATGGCCACAGGGAGGGCACCCCCTTCATTTGGTAAAGCCTTGATTACTGTGATCCCAAAGGAGGGGAAGGACCCGACAGACTGCCGATCCTACAGACCGATCTCTCTCCTGAATGTGGATGCAAAACTATTCACCAGGATCATTGCCACAAGGTTAGATGGTCTTATGCCGGGGCTAATCCACTCGGACCAGGTGGGCTTTATACAGGGGAGGCAGGGGGCAGACACCCTTCGAAAGACCCTGCACGTCATGAGGGAGGCGGCACCGAAGGGGGATAACCCGGTCCTGCTGTCTATCGACGCAGAAAAGACCTTCGACCGGGTAGACTGGGGGTTCCTGCATGGGGTACTTGAAAAGTTGGGCTTAGGGGTAGGGATTAGACAAGCCATCATGGCCCTATACGCAGCCTCCTCTGTTAGAGTCACGGTCAATGGCCACCTGTCACGCATATTCACCCTCCAGAGAGGGACGAGACAGGGCTGCCCCTCTCCCCACTCCTGTTTGCCATGACCATGGAGGTCTTGGCAGAATACCTCAGGGGCTCCCAGATAGTACGAGGTACAGACATAGAAGACCGTACTTTCAAGCTAGGCCTCTATGCAGACGATATCCTGCTACATCTGAGGGATCCCGCCAGATCGGTTCCGGCCGCCTTGCGGGTCATCGACCAGTCCGGTCGCTTTTCGGGCTTCAGGGTAAACAAAGGCAATTCCATGGTTTTCCCCTTCACTCCAGATGCGCAAAGGAATCTTGCTGAATTGACCCCATTGGGCCTCCAAGTCTGTACCGAGGGCATAAAATATCTGGGGATTAACATAGTAAGACCCAACGAGGACCTGAGCCAGGCGAACTACCCTCCTCTACTTGATAAACTCTTTAGGGACATGGAGGGTTGGGCGAAGGGGCAGATCTCATGGATGGGAAGAATAAAGGCCATAAAAATGAACCTCCTCCCCAGGGTATTATACATTACATATACTCTTACCCTCCCCAAGGAAAGTGGGGGAGTAGCCCTCCCAGACCTGCAAACATACCATAGAGCTGTCCAGCTTAGGGCCTTGGCCCCACATTTTAGGGAGGACCCGAACAAACAATGGGTCTATCTTGAAAACTTCTACCTGCACCCAATAACGGTGGGGGAATGGCTATGGGTCCCACTGAAGAAGCTACCAAAAAGAATCAGGGACCACCCCATACCCGGAACAATGTGGAAAGCATTGGCAGGAAAGGGAAAGAGAGAGAAGGTAACCACTTGGCCCTCACCACTGAGCCACATTTGGTCCACGCCGGTCCTAGAACAAATCCCAGGCCACGAACATTACCAGTCCTGGTTCGAAGCGGGACTAGCCAGAGTCAGTCAACTGGTGAGGGAGGACACCTTCATAACCATTCAGGAGCTTCAGGAGGCCCTGGGAATTGGTAGCCTCTCCCCACTTCTATACTTACGACTCAAGGGTGTCCTGATGAAACCAAAACTAAAGCCCTGTATACAAAGAAAGCTCACCCAGGTCGAAAAAATCCTAAACATCTCCCTCCTTTACGGAGCTCTCATGATCCCCCAAGAAGGCACTACCAAAAGTCTTAGAAGGAAATGGGAAAGGGACCTGGGCTATGCGGTGGTGGATGGACTCTGGGGACGCATTTGCAGCAGAGCCTTTAAGACATCTATCTCCTGCCAATACAAGACACATGCCATCAAACTTCTTCACAGGTGGCAGTACGACCCGATCGCCCTCTCTAGGATGTTCCCGGACGTTGACCCGGAGTGCTGGCATGGATGTGGGGAGAAAGCCGACTACTGACACATGTGGTGGTCATGCAGGAAGGTCCAAGCTTTCTGGTCAGAGGTCCTGAGCTGGATAAGGGAGGTGGAGAGGGGGCCTATCCACAGGATCCTATCCTGTTAATCTTTGGCCTGCAGCTAAGGGAGGAACACTGGGAAAAACTCCTGGACCTGACACACTCGCTACTCTTGGCTGCCCGGGCGGCACGGGCCAGAACGTGGAAAAGGGCCGCACTACCCATGAAAAGAGAGTGGGTGACCGTAGCTAAGGACATTTACTTCATGGAGAAACTCACAGCGGCCATACAGGGCTCAAGCGCCCAGATAGAGATGGACTGGCTGGAGTTCATGGAGACATTCGGCCACCCAGAGGAAATGCCCGGAGAACTGCAGGGTCCCACGACCCAGCCCGAAACCACTCTTAGCATATGACACTTTGCCTCAGTCTTGGGGGAGTCGGCTAACCACCGACGGCCGTTAGCCCGGTTGGAGTTGCCCCAGGAGAAGTGCTATGGACAAGCAGCGTTTGCGTCCCAAGTCAACGGGTTGGGGGGCAGGGAGGTGGGGGCTGAAAACTCCAGGGATTTATGGTTGGATTGTGGTGTTATGATGGGCTTCTGCCCTAAAGTTTACTTGCTCTTAAAGCTCTCTGTCACAGTTAAATACCAATAAAAATTGATTTAAAAAAAAAAAAAAGCACAGATCGCCTGCGCAAGGAGCGCTTCCCCCGAGAGGAGTTGACCATGGTGGCGGAGACGCTGCAGGAACATGCAGATGTTGTCTTCTCCTCCGACATGCCCCGCCCTGCAGTGCAAGAAACAGATATGGGCGGAGGTTGCCCAGAAAGTAAGTGCCGTTGGCAGCACACCCCGCACTCCCAAAGATGTCTGTAAGCGCTGGGACGATCTGCATTTATGCGTGCGGAGCATCCTCTCTGCCAACCGCAACCTGGGGATGGCGACAGGCGGAGGTGCGGACTTCCCCATCAAGTTGCAACCATGGGAGGAGATCTGCGCCAGCACCATAGGGACAGAGGCAATTGAGGGAGTGGTGGACATGGAGCGAGGAGCCCCGTCATCGGCCGATGCAGGTAGGTGTCCCAAATGAAACAATGCTAATACCAACACGATGATGTCCACCTGAACTGACAGTGCAATGATGTAGAGCAGGGTCCACCAGACACATATGTACAAGACTGCCTACAGGCAGTGCACAGCATCATCTTGTCTACATGCATAATGCACCCCATATGTTTTTCAGCCCAGACGCTTCCATGCATCACCCACCCAAAAGCCAAGCAACCTGTATGTCACTCCCACAATGTTAATCAACTGCCATTCCTTATGAATGCAGCCACCCCAATGCATGCCTGATGCCTGTAGACCCATCACTAACCCTCTCCCTCTATTGGTTCCCCACAGGCACGCTTTCAGACAGCGGTGACAAGGACACCAGGGAGGATGATGCCACACCACAAAAGAAGGCCAGGGGCGAGGAGGGAGAACACCGCCCCTCGACTTCAAGGCGTAGAGGCCAACCTGCACCACTGCGGAAGGCCAAGAAAACCCCAGAGGCCACAGCACCAATGTGCACTACGGCCCCCACAACAGCACGCACACCAGCCACCAGCACCCAGGAGCCAGTGGCAGAAGGCACTGCATCAGCTGCCAGCAGCACAGTGGGTGAGACAGCTGCCACAGCAGCCGTGTCGGACGATGAGGCAGATGTTCAGCTGCATGGCGCAACTACCGCCACAGGCCCCCTGCATTCACCACAACTCTCCCCATGCAACTTGCACAACAGCAGAATGCACGGGCTGTCTCCTGGTGATTCATGGCCCGCAAGTTCCAGCCCCACACCAATTGTGCCTGAGGAACAAAGCATGTTGGAAACCCCTCACACATCCACCACAGTTCCAACCAGCCAAGAGGGCATCAGGGCTATTCAGAAGCGCCAGGAGGAGCTGACAGGGCTGTTGACACAGCATATAACAGAATGTGGCCGGGCAAGGGATGACATTAGGGAATGTGCTGCATCCCTGAAAACAGCAATCGATACCACCTCGAAGGACATTTGCGGCGAATTGACAGCAGTGCGGCAGGTCCTCTCCGAAATGGTGGCAGCAATGCAGGCCATGCGTCCACCACAGTTGCCAGAACAACCTGGGACATCTTCCAATGCAAGCTCAACCAGGACCAGCCCCGTGCGTAGGTCTGGCCGGAACCTGCGCAGATCAGACAGGGGTGCACCTGGTGCTGGAAGAGGGGGAGGGCTGTAGGTACAGCCAGGCATACTGGTGCCATGTGGACTAATGGTGAACGCTACTGCACACCATGTGTGGGGAAGTCAAGGGGAGGCAGGGGGGAGAGGGTGTGTGGGGGTGTTGAGGGGGGAGGGGGAGAGGGTGTGTGGGGGAGTTGAGGGGGGAGGGGGGAGTGCACTTTGTTATATTTCTTTAATACACCTGTTGGGAAATCATAATTCACATGTGCGGACATTGCTTGTTGTGTATGTGTGCTTTATTGGTGAACAGTCTACAGTGTCCATGTCCCTGACACACCCAGTGCCCTGAGTGCCACCTCCATGTCATACTCCCCGTCCATGTGTGCTAGAAACATTGGTTGATCAGAGTCTGACGCATTGGCACGTCCCACCTGTGCATCGCTGCCTCCCTGAAGTGCAGCCCCATCTCCACCCTCCTCATCCTCAGGTGGTTGCAGTTCAGCGTCAGCGGGCAGAGGCACATTCTGTCTGATGCACATATTGTGTAGCATGACACATGCCATGACGATCTTGGCCACCTTCTCATGGCCATACAGGAGTGCCCCACCAAACCTGCTGAGGCAGTGAAACTGTGCCTTCAAGAGGCCAAATGTCTTCTTAATCACCACACGGGTACATGTATGCGCACGATTGTAGTCCTCCTCGTGCCTGTTCTGTGGGTTCCGGACTGGGGTAAGGAGCCACCTCTTCAAGGGATAGCCTGCATCACCTGCATGTGGGCAACAATGTATATGTGTAAGTCATCACATCAAATGGGACCTGTATCAATGACACCATAGCATGCATTTATTTCCTGGTTGCAACCACATTTCCATGCATTAATGGAGACACACGATGTGACTGCTATGTGTGCATTCCTCTTATGGACAGGTGTGCGTGCCATCGTCTAGTGGACGCAGGGGGGGTCCTGTTCCTTGTGAGTGCTCATGCACTGTGTTAGTCCACGGCCGTTGTTTCCATGATCTGGCTGATGTGCAGTCATTTGTATGCTTTCATCCTGTCACCGTTGATGTCAGCCTCATGATGATCTCACTATGCACAACAAATGCTGACATGCAGTTTTGTTGGACCTCTGTGTCAGTGTAATGGTGTATTAATGTATTTGGCCCTCGTGACTCCTTTGTACGCAGTAATGGAGGACTGTCCTTTCTGTTGATGGTATTTGGTGCTGTGTATTGGCCATACTAATTGCTTGGAGCTGCATTGTGTTGCGGGGGATACGGTCTGATTGAGTACAGTGCACATGTAGATGGCTATGGAATGGTTGTGACACTGCATCATTTACATGGTAGGGCAGCTTACATCTTGCATTATGTGGTCAGGTGTCAGGTCCGGTCTGGCCTGCTTTGGGGTATGAGCATGTTCCATTCTCTCAGGCACTCGCAGCCAGGTGAAGTATGCATCTCTCCCCCCCATCTCAGCCTGGTGAAGTATGCATCTCTCCCCCAATCACCTACCCACATCGCATTTCCATGAGCCTAACATGCAACTCACCGAGAAGCCAGGATCTCTGCCCTGCATGTCGCTCCATGTGGCGTGGTATCGTGGAGTTACGCAGGACCATTGAATCATGGGTTGATCCGGGGAATCGGGCACAACAATGTGTGATGATCTTGTTTGAGTCACATACCATTTGCACGTTGATGGAGTGGTATAACTTACGGTTGCGGTACGCTACCTCCATGGCATGTGGGACCACCAATTCCACATGGGTCCAGTCGATGGTGCCAATACAACCAGGGATGCCGGCCAGTGAATGGAAACCAACTTTGGTGTTTGAGATCTCCTGGGCAGTCCGTGGTAAGTAAATGTGGTCGCCTGTGTGCTTCCGAAGGGCATCAAGTACTTGGTTCGGCGTACGTGAGAATAATGGTTGTGATATGCCATGCATGTGCCCACTGTGTGCTGGTAGGTGTCTGTGGCCAGGAAGTGGAGCACAGACACTACCTTCAGTAGGGGTGGGATGGCGGTGCGTGTTTCAATCAGGCTGACAATGTCGTCATGGATCATGTCCACAATGGTGGTGATGGTGTCCCGGTCCATACGGTACAGGGTGTGGATCTGCTCAGGGGTTAGGTTGTATGGACTGGCTCTGATGCGAGGGATTGGGGGCTGCCTGCGTGGTACCACTGGCTGCACTGGTGTGGCATGCTGGGCCTGCCTAACCCTCATTCTCCTCCTGCGTCTCCTCTAGGCTGCCTGTTGTTGTTGTTGTTGTTGTTGTTGTTGTTGTTGTTGTTGTTGTAGCTGGAGTTCCACTGCAATGATGTCCTCCAGCCCCAGAATTGTTAGTAGTATGGGAATCATTTTGGTGTGTGACTATGTGTGGGAAGGGGTGGGGTGTGCTCCTTTTGTGCTGGCCCAGTCTATATTTCCTCCATCTGTGCTGATTGTGTACACCTGTGGCAGTTGGGAACACTGCACATGGCCGTTTACGGGTGGTCCGCGATGCCGGTATTTGCTCCATGCCGGTAAGGTACTTTTCGGCCTTCAGTAGGCCGTTATTTGCATGGCTGCCTGACTTGTGATGTCCTCCTGTTTATGCCATGCCGGTATTGCCGACATGAAGGGTCGCGTGCCCGCGCCCATGCAGCTATTAGAGGCGCCTTTAATTACGGTGCCGCTAATAGCGGATTGGCGGGTCATGATCGTCCGGAGCGGTAAGCAATGGCGGAAATCCTTTACCGGCATTGTTGTTCCCTTACCGCCCGGGTCGTAATGAGGCCCATGGAGTGATTGTTGTGCAGTTGTCTCGCTGGGCGCAATTAAAGCATTTGATTTGGTCCAGTGGGACTGGTTACATGCCACCGTGGAGCACTTCTGGATAAGAGAAGGGTTTCTGAGATGGGTAAAACGGATATATATGGCACTTATGGCCAGGGTTAGAACCGGGAAACACATTTCGGAGGAGTGGCATATACAGAAGGGCACAAAACAGGGATAAACGCTATTCCCTAAGCTATTTATTTGGCATTGGAACCTCTGGCAGAGTTTTTGAGAACAGAATTTGGAGAGGTAGGGCTGAAGGTAGATGGTGTGAACCATGTTGTATCATTGTATACAGAGGATCTGCTGTATATCCAAAACCCGGAGGACAACCTGGCATACATCTTTGAATTTTTGGACACTCGGTGCTATCAGGGATAACAGTTAGAAGGGATAAATCTTGCATCTTTCGGCCTGCGGGATGGATTGGCCTGGAGGAAGCATGCCTGCCTGACCTTGGGCTACAATGGGCCACAAAGACATTTCGGTGCTTGGGAGAGAATATATACAATAGGACAAGGTCCTCACACGACCTAAACACTGGAAAGATGTTGGATGGAATTAAGAAGTCGATGGGTTTCAGGAAGAAGGTGCCACTGCCAGTAATGGGAACGGTAGTGCTGATTAAGATGGTGGTGCTTCCCCACCTGTTACATCACTTCATGGATGTTCGCTACTAAATACCCAGGACCTTTTTTTGGGGAACTTAATGCTACAGTGAGTGGATTCTTGTGGGGCACTGGCAGGCATAGGATTGGCCTAAGCACAATGTGCAGAATTTATACAGGAGGCTTAAAGCTGCCGCACTTTGAACTGTACTATCTGGCAAGATAATAGCAATACATGACCTGGTGGCTCTAGGAAAAAGCCACATTAGACACAACATTATTAAAGGAAGCAGTAAAACCATACCTATTGTGGCTGGCAGACAAAAATATCAGGGACCGCCCGTGCATATTGCATTTGGCCATGAAAATATGGAAGAAAACTAAGAAAATGTTGGGTCTGGGGAAACCATATTCACAATAAATACCCCTGGCAGTGAGGTTATGATAGGTTATTTATAATGCGCGTAATACCCAGAGGTTTCTAGGGTCGAACCTGTGTTGCTTTGTGTCGTCTTGCTTCCAAGGTAGGCATGTTGCCCCTGAGCTATCTTCCCAATCTATGGGAAAGTGATTTATGGGAAGGAAAGGAGTGACTTCAACACTATTAGAACCCAATGAGAGAGGAAGTGTGTGGGGACCGTTTCTGAGTGACACGTTGCTGAAGTGCTCTGAACTAGTGGAGGACAGGGGTTTGCATGTAGGGCAATTTCTGACATGTACCAGACTTCTGAAGGAAGCCATGATCAGATGGCAGGGGTTCCCAGATAGTACGGAGGAGGATGTCACCCTGGAATTACTCTAAAATATATATGGAGAGGGGACATGTGGTTTCGAGATTATATGGGGGCCTGCTTTCGAGACTACAACATAAAGAAGTCAGAGATAACATTAAATGGGAGGAAGCTTTAGATAGGGAAATCCCAGAATCATAGTGGTTAAATGCTTTGCTATATACTAAGCGAGTCTCCAGGAATTCTAGGTTTAAGCTCACCCAATTATATGTATGGCATAGAGCATATGATACCACACCGGATATCACAGTTCCTGGGGCAAGGGACGCAGGCTGCTGCAGATGTGCAGGTGAGAAGGCATATATGATCCATATGTTTTGATGGTGCACTGTGATACAGCAGATCTGGCATCAGAATGCTTCTAGAATGAAGTGTGGGGCTATTACCAAATTTAAGTGGACAACGGAGGCATGCCTGTTGGGGATGTTCCCCCACCCAAACCAAAACACAGTGTGTATGTGACTAAAATGATAGATTTGGCATGTATAATGCATGGAAGTCCCATAGAGGACCACATATTGAATGTTGGTGGAATGATCTCAGACGATGGTCTGCTGCAGAGTCAGTGGTATGGTATAGGGTGGTAAGCAGAGGGATAAGGGAGATTTGTGACAACATGGCTGCCTGGAATGTGCTAGTGCATAAGATGTTCCTCCCTTTCGAATAACGAGCCCCACTGAATGACAGGATGGGGAGGTAAAGTGCCAAGATACGCAAAAGGGAAAGTAATGATTGTGCAGAGGAAGATAACATTAGTGTAACAGGAAGATACCTAAAATGAGAAGGAATACCTCATAGAAAGCTCCTAGTAGATAACATAATGTGATTTTACTCTGGGGGAAATGCAAGCGGTTGTTCAAAGAATTGGTTGGTTGTTTGTTTTAAAGTTAAAGGAATAGTGCGCTCAAAAATGTTATTGTCCCGAGCGTTTTATGGAAACTGTGATCAATCATAAAAACATTTCCTATGCACCTTAACTTAGTTTTCCTCACTTTTACACATGCTAAAGCAACGAGCGGGGCTTGGCTATCTTGTGCTAATCTTATCCGTTGCCGCATCGCCCTAAGTTCAGCTGCCCTCGTGGCACTAAATCATATCACCCGTCCCTGAAGCTGACATCACTAGACACGTGTGGGCCATTTCACAATGCAAATGCACGTCTCTTGTCAATGTTATCTGTGCCCGAGCTAATGACGTGTCTCCATGGAAATGGCAGGACACCTCTTTCCTCAATAAGTATAAACAGACCGCTTCTCATCAGACAACATCAGAGTTGCTTTTTTCAATCATTTCACTGGTTTATTTTTGTATAGCCTTTGACTCGTTTCTGCTCTCTTCAGCTATCTTCGTTGCTCGAAGCCCGTGCGAACAGATCCTTATACTAGTATTACTATTGATTTTAATTTTGTCGTATAATGGCAACAATACAGCCCTACCAGTACGAGCCGGAATTAGTTGATAGAGAAAGATTTGGAAATGATGGGGGCATCGGGCGACAGTTGGGAAGACGAATCACTGGATCCTGAGCCAGAGTCTAGTCGCATGGAAGGCGTTTCCACCTGGTGTACCTGCAATTGGTGCAAGGTCATGCCAACCGAGGAGGAGAACTGCTGCTGAGAAAACTCTGGATGCTTGGCCAACATATCGGTAGAAGACCCACCGTCGCTATGCATTACCGAGCTGCATGACTTCAGGGCAGCCTGCCTCATAAGGTCCGTGTTGAGGATTATGATGGTGCTCATGCACGAACTTCGCGCAACAGTTCACCCTCGCAATCCAAGTAACAAGTAAGTGTACTCTAGATTTGATGTCACCTTGACCACTGAGGCCACTAACATTTCTTGTTTGTATCCTATATTGTCGTAACTTTGATCTGTCACTGCCAAATGAATGTAGTCTGGCAATTCAAAACATCTTTCGCACTTTGGAGAAATCATCTTCTGTGTCTTTCAATTTCAACTAAAACAATATTTCTCTGTGCCCCAAACGTCATGGATTGCATGGGTGTTCACTTTTGTAATGTGTCTACACTTTAAAGCCCAAGTTGATTGATCCATGAAGTAACTTTTGTACGGGCAACTATGCCATAGGATACAGGATGCATTTTCAACTAAGGTTTGTACACTTATCAGGTTCATTTAAATACAGTATGTATGTTTCTCTTCCACAGGTGGTACAGGCTTGTGGCCTATTGTTCATTTACATGGTGGATTCATTGGAGGCTTGGATACAGCGTTCAACAAGTAATCCCGCCTGGGTCGTTGGCGCCATTCGCAACAAAATCTCCAGTGATAGCGGACAGTACAGGGGATTTTCCCACACTGCTGCAACCCGAAGTATACAATGTGTAGTACATTTGTGCCATCAACATCAGCAACAAATTAAAACAAAATAAAATACAAATGATCTTTTATGAATAGTTGTTTCATTTTTTCAGTGAATCAAGGACACGCTCACTTGTTTATGAGTGACATGCAACAATGGTTGGTGTCCTTTTACGCTCACCTCCTCTGCAACAATCCATCCCCCCTCAATTATAAACGGCCAAGGTGCCAAACCCGGTGTGCCTCTCCCTTTAGCAGTGTTCCCGGCCTTGTCTGCATGCCTCTTCCCCATCCATCTCCCCTCCACTATCAACGGCAGTTCGCACCTGTGGATGTGCGCCTCCAAAGGGGCTGGCAGGGATGGGAACGGCCAAGGTGTCAAACACCATGTACACTTGAAATGTATCTTCCGCACAAGGGCCATTGTTCACATGGCCTACCCAGACCCAGTGTCTCCAGGCTCCCCTGAAGCAGACCGCGCCCCTGCAATCCACATAAGTGTGTCTCCCTTCAGCAGGGTTCCGGGCCTTGTCTGCATGCCTCTTGCCCATCCATCCCCCCTCGACTAGTAATGACAGTTCGCACCTGTGGCCGTGCCCTCCCAAGGGGTCTGGCAGGGTGGCAACGGACAAGGTGGCAAACACCATGTGCACTTCAAAGGTATCTTCCACACAGGGGCCATTGTTCACATGGCCAACCCAGACCCAGTGTCTCCAGGCTCCTCTGAAACAGACCGCGCCAGAAACATGACACACATTCACATACACACCCACTTTTCTAATCCTTTATAAACCCCTTGATATTGTATCCGGCGAACATCTCTGAGCACTGGAAGTCAACTCTTGATCTTGCTACCTGTGAACATCTGTGAGCAAGCACCGGAAGTCAACTCTTGATCGTGCTACCTGTTCTCCTACTACTAACTCCTCTGCTTGCTGAATTTAATTGTTTGTTAGTCAAGGTAAGGGCAGGTTCCTATTAACTTCACTTCACTTCAATTCATCCCTTTCTGATCCCAAAATGTCTATCTATTTCGACCGAATGTACACAGTAGTGTAATGTTCATTCATCTCAATGACTTTACCATTGTCTAGTGTTTCAAGTGTTCTGATCTCGATATATAGCAAATGTCATCATTCTCAATTGTAATAGAATGTTTCCTTTGATGCATGAAAGTACATTCAACGGACGAGTAACATGTTACGATTTGCATCATATCAATTAATTCTGTATGTATGTCAATTCTGTATGTATGCAGTATTCGAGTAAGCTACACAGGTTTTGCTTCTTTGACTAAAACAAACATTGCATAGAAAACTGTGAAATAATTCCATCAATCTCATGCATTCAGTAAAAAAAAAATTGTAATTATTTATTCGAGGGGATTGGGTCCTCCGACGTATTCCATATCTATGACATGTAATCACCACAGCTGTGCTGCTTCGGAAACTTTTTTCTGCATCCTACGTCGATGCGCCGTCGTAAATGACCTCCTCCGACGTCATACGATGTGATAAGTAGGACGCACGACGCCCGTAGCCTCAGTTCCGTTTTTTCCGCGATCGTGTTGCTTCGTGAATCTCGGTTAACGCCTCGACTCTTTGGAGTTCTGTTCTTCTCGGTTCTTCGAACCTGTTCGTTTTTGTGAAAATCCTTCGTGTGACGATGTCTTCTACTTCGTCTTCGACCCCACGTCCGGGCTTCAAGAAGTGCGGGGTGTGTGGGTCCAAGATGTCGGTGACGGACTCGCACGACGCCTGCCTCTGGTGCCTCTGGGAGGCCCACGACACGGATGACTGTATCGACTGCCAGTCGCTCACTGTAACGCTCACCTTATTCCCACGGAGGCGCAGGGCTGGCTTCGAGTGCTGATGCTTCTTCAGTGGTGAAGCGAAGGACTCTGAAGATGGACAGGAAGGGCCCCTCTACTCTGGCTTCTCCGGCTCGCAGGAATATTCCCCTGTGCGTGAAAAGGGAGTATTACCTACTGACTGAGTTATGCTCAAGCCTCCCACTCTCTTCCAACCCTCCACGATACCCTTCCACGATTCCCCATGAAGTCTCACCTTAGGGTCAGGAAGGATGAGCTCTGCATCCTGCTTCTGATGCAGGGGCGCGTTGAAACCCAGTTACTTCACTGGTTTGAGGATTGATGGGAGTTCAGGTAAGCTTGACTATTCAGGTAAGGCTCTGTAAAAGTTCTGTTGCAAGTTCAAAAGTCCAAGCTTAATAATAATGTTCATTGTCTTTTTCCCCTTAGGGGCCGGGGTTCGGAATGCCGGAGATATGGCGCCGACCCGAAGTGAAACGTGCAGTTCCAGTAAATGACAGGTAAGTTCTGGATTAGCGCTCGGGTAATGTCTTTGCATTCGCTCATTCAATGTCTTTGTCTTTTTTCCCCATAGGGGCCGGGGTCCGGAAAATGCCTGGAAGCGGCAAGACCCGAAATGAAATGGGAATGACCCAACAGGTAAGACTTAGAAGGAAACTGAGCTTTTCCTATTCCCTTCCTTCTCTCACCTTGTTCTTGTCTTTTTCTCTCTAGGCTCTGGGAAGTGGCTGTGGATCCGGATGATCGCTGCTGAAGATGGTGGTGTCCAGGATAGGTGAGTGAAATGCAGCGCTGCAGCGATCGTAGCAAAATGCTTTTAAAATTATGTCTTCCTTTTCAGGATCGTCGGTGTGATGTGCCCGTGGTGCTGATTTAGCAGGTAAGGTCTTTTGTCTCCCTTTGCAGGTGACCCAGGATACTGACAGGCGTGGCTGAGGTTCAGATGCAGGAGCTGACACGGTGAGCGTCCAGCTGCGAGGAGCAGAACAACGCGAAGCGTGAGTTGCTGATCGGGTGTGGTTTAAATAGCTTTGGAAGAAGTTCCAAGTGTGTATCCTTCCTCCGATCAGGTATGTATCCTTCCCCGACCACACCCGGGTGAAAAGTAGTCCCACAGGTAAAGTAGTTCCATTCAGGCCTCAAGAGGGCCTGGATGTGGCAGCATGGTCTGCATCAGGTAAGTGCACATTAAAACACTTGAACACATGACTAGCTTTATGAGCCTGGCGCCTAAGGCGCCAGGACAGAGGTCCAACATGAGCCTGGCGCCTATGGCGCCAGGACTGCGTCCAAAGAGCCCCAGCGTGGGCCCGCTGGCACTCCCCTGGGGGAAATGATGCCTGCCTCTGGGGTTGCTGGGTCGGACCTGGCTCCTTGGAGGTAGGCATCATGACACTCACGTCCAAAGCCTTACGTGAACGTAAGAAGAAGTTGTCGGTAGGTTGGGTGTCCAAGCCCCGGAAGTCGAAGTCTGCGGGGCTTTCGACGGATGATTCGAGAGGAGACTCTCCGCGTCATAGTCGGAAGTCTCGTGGGTTTCCGTCTCGTGAGAGTCGGTCTCGCCACTCCTCAGCCTCTTCAAGGCATTCTCGAAAGCGCCGACACCGGTCGTCTTCCAGGTCCTCTGCGGAGGACTCTGACGGCACGTCGCTTACCCCACCAGCCGTGCGACGCCGGAGGAATGGGCTTCCTTCGGGAAGAAAATGCTGGCGATTCTCGAGTCGCAGGGTACTAAGCCATCCGTGCCCCCGAGTGGGGTCGGTCGTGAGAGGTCGAGAGACACCGCTCGCAAGAGTGGTCGGCACGAGTCACGGGAGAGGTCCCGTTCGGACAAGAGGACTCGTTCTCGACGTACCCGTTCCAGGTCCCGGTCCTCGACACGTTCGAGACCGTGTGCACCTGTGATGTCTTCGAGAAAGACATCGGCGTCTGAGGCGTCGAGGGCGTCAACAGGCTTTCTCGAGGCTCCGACTCCGAGGAAGTCGTTGAAGCCGTCGACGCTCAGGTCGTCGAAGGACACGCTCGGAGCTCCGGCTTCGAGGACTGTGTCGACGCCGCCGATGCTGGTGGCGCTGCATCTGACGTCGACGCCGATTTCCTCGACGCCAATCCTCTCGGCGCCGATGCCTGTTCTCTCGACGCCGGCGCCGATTCACTCGACACCCTCGACGCCTTTCGTGTCGGAGGTACCCCGTGGCACGGGGGAACCCCCTAGGAAGGCTCTGGTTAAGAGCATGCACTCTCGGGTGCCTTCTTTTCGCCACCTGGAATATATTTCAGAGGCGGATGAGGATTCTGATGGCCTGGTTCCTAGTCAGGTTCCAGATGAAATGGTCTCGGGCCATAGTCAGTTTGACGATTTGAGGCAGTCACTGCATGATGCCAGTGGACTGGACACCTCTCCGGAGGTGGAGTTTTGTAGGCCTGAGCCTGGCTCTCATGCCGATTCCTCGTACCGACGCCTTATGGCTAGGGTTTCTGAGTACTTGGGATGGTCTGCTCCCCCAGGGGAGTTTGTGCAGGATGATCTCACGGACATCCTTGATGTTGGTCCCCCAACTGACCCGGTACTGCCGTTCCATATGGCTTTACAGAGAAGGGTGGCGGCGGCTTGGACTGCTCCGGAGAGTCTCCCGGCGGTGGGCAGGTCCTTGTTGCGAAAATACCGTCCAGTCAGTAGCGACCCCTGCTACTTGACCAGGCACCCCACTCCGGAGAGTTTGGTGGTGCAGGCGGCCACGGCCCCGGCAAAGCAGGCGTCGTACCCTACCATCCCTCCTGATAGGGACGACAAACGTTTTGATGGCTGGGCGAAGAAAGTGTTTTCTTCTGGTGGTATGGCGCTTCAGGCAGCCAACTCTGTTTGTGCCTTGTCTCGTTTCACTCACACTCTGTGGAACTGTGTTGCGTTAGCGGCTGAACATATTCCCGAAGGGGACGAACGGGATGGTTTCCTTGCTATGGTCCAGGATGGTAAGGATGCCATGTGTGAGTCCGTTCAGTCGGGTTTGGACTTGGCTGAATGCGTCAGCAGGTCCATGGCGGCGAGCACCGTGATACGCAGGTTTGCGTGGTTGCGGAAGTCGGGGTTTGCTCCTGATGTGCAGGCCCGGCTCCTCAACATGCCCTTTGACGGTGAACACCTTTTTCGCAGCAAGGCTGACGAGAGCCTTGAGAGGTTGCAGACCTCAAAAGCTGCAGCGAAGTCGTTGGGCGCTGCAGTTCGCCAACCTCCGCCTTTTCGTCCTAGGGGACAGCAATGGAGGGGTGGTTCATTTCGCTATTACTCGTCCTTCAGTAAAGCGAGAGGAGCTGGCAGTCAAAGAGGCCAACGCAGGGGTACCAGAGGTGGACGACAGGGTACCCGTGGTGCCAAGGCCGCTCGGGCAGTTGCCTATTTGCCCTCAGGTAATGCCGCAGCTGCTACCACTCAGTCATGAGGCCATGCCCCATGGTTCGCCGGTTGGGGGAAGGCTGGCGTAGCATCTTGTAGAGTGGCGTGCCATTACTTCAGATGTATGGGTTCTGGGGATCATAACCCACGGCTACTGTCTTCCCTTTCGGCACAGGCCTCGTGACAATCCACCGGGGAACCTCTCTTTGCAGAGTCCGGATCCGCTCCTTGCGCAGGAAATTCAAGCCCTGCTGGAGAAAGGCGCCATAGAACTGGTGCCTGTAGCGGAGAGGAACAAGGGATGGTATTCCCCTTATTTTTTGATTTCGAAGAAAGACGGGGGATTGAGACCCATCATGGACTTGCGCGGTTTGAACAAACTCCTAAGGAAGGACAAGTTCAAGATGGTTACTCTCTCTCAAGTCCTCCAGGCCCTTCAGCTTCAGGACTGGTTGGTGTCTCTCGACCTCAAGGATGCTTACTTCCATGTGCCGATCCATCCCAAGCACAAGAAGTACCTGAGGTTCGCGGTTGGCGACTCGCATTTTCAGTTTCGGGTCCTGCCGTTCGGATTGACCTCCGCCCCGAGGTTTTTCACCAATCTCATGGTGGTGGTGGCAGCGCATCTCAGGCAAGGGGGGATTCACGTCTACCCCTACCTGGACGATTGGTTGATCAGGGGGAGCTCTCCCGAGCAGGTCCTGGATCATCTGTCCGTCACCTGCCACTCCCTTCACAGGCTGGGCTTCTCCCTCAATTTAAAGAAGTCCCATTTGACGCCAAACCAGCGGCTCCAGTACATCGGAGCAGTGCTCGACACTTCCCTGGGGCAGTGTTTTGTTTTCCTCCCCAGGTGAGGGCTCTTCACATTCAACAGATGGTGCACAAGTTTCACCATGCCCAGACGCTCCCAGCGTTCGAGTTCTTAAGGTTGCTCGGCCTCATGGCATCCTGCATTCTTCTGGTGCCAGAGGCTCGCCTGCGGATGAGATCTTTGCAGTGGGCACTCAAGATGCAATGGTCGCAGTCCTCCGGCAGGATGTCAGACCCGGTTCAGGTGCCGCCCTCGGTCGCCCGGGACCTTCTGTGGTTGGCCGTCGAAGGCAACTTGATGAAGGGGGCTCCATTTTGGCTTCACTGGCCGGAGGTGACGATCGTGACGGATGCATCCCTCACGGGATGGGGAGCTCATGCCAACGGGCTGACAGTCAGCGGTCGTTGGTCTCCATCGGAGTCCAGACTCCATATCAATCTGTTGGAGCTGAGGGCCGTCAGGCTAGCCCTGAAGGCTTTTCTGCCGACTGTGCGAGGAAAGAGTGTCCTGATCCTGACGGACAACACAGTGGCCATGCACTACCTCAACAAAAAGGGGGGGGCAGGGTCACTTCCTCTGTGCAGGGAGGCGATGCAGCTCGAGTTCTGGGCCATCCAGCAGAAAGTTTCGATCTCGGCAGTTCATCTGGCCGGAGACGAAAACGTGACGGCGGACGCTCTGAGCAGGCAGAGCACAATCTCTCACGAGTGGGAGTTGGCTCAGGAGATTCTCCTGGAGATCTTCGCCCTTTGGGGGACCCCTCAAGTGGATCTCTTCGCCTCCAGTGTCAACCAGAAGTGCAAAAGGTTTTGCTCGCGGGAATTTCCTCCAAAAGGAGCCTTGGGAGACGCGTTCGTGGTGGAGTGGTCATTCCCGCTGCTGTACGCGTTTCCTCCAGTCCCCGTCATCCCGCAAGTGCTGCGGAGGTTACGGAAGTTCGGTTCCCGGATGATCCTCATTGCTCCGGCGTGGTCTCGGAGGACGTGGTACCCGGACCTTCTCGACTTGTCCATCTGCCCTCCACGTCGTCTTCCCTACCGAGACGATCTGCTCTCACGGGAAGGGGGTCAGGTTCTCCATCCAGAGGTCAGATCCCTCAACCTTCACGCTTGGCTTCTGAAAGGTTGAGGTATAAGGATTGGGACCTCCCTGAAGACGTGATGGAGGTGTTGCTTTCGGCCCAAAGGCCAGCAACAAAGTCTCTGTACCGTTGCCGTTGGCGTAAGTTCTGCGACTGGTGCAGAGTTCAGAATGTGGATCCTTTTGCATGTGACATCCCCATGGTTCTGTCCTTTTTACTTTCTTTGGCCCACAGGGGCTTGCAAGTGGGTACCATTAAAGGTTACCTGGTGGCGCTGTCCATCTTTAAGCGCTCGTCTGAAGAGTGTTCTTACTTTAAAATCCCTTTAATTTCACAGTTTCTGAAAGGGCTCACTAATGTGTTCCCTCCGTCACCTTTCCTGGTGCCCGGTTGGGATTTAAACCTTGTTCTTAAGTTTCTTATGGGTGCTCCGTTTGAGCCTTTACATTCTTGCCCTTTGAGGCTGTTAACTCTGAAAACTGTGTTTTTAGTTGCGGTTACTTCAGCTCGCAGAGTGAGTGAGTTACAGGCACTTTCAGTTAAGCCACCCTTCACTGTATTTCACAAGGACAGGGTTGTCCTTAGAGTTCGTCCTTCTTTTCTCCCGAAGATTGTTCTTCCGGTATTCTATCCTCCTCCGCATCCTGGTAAGGAAGAGGAGAGGCTCCATAGGCTTGATCCTAGGAGAGCTTTAAGCTTTTATGTTTCACGCATGTCCCGGGTCAGAATGGACGATCAACTTTTTATTGGTTACGCTGGAAAGCGTTTGGGGCAAGCTGTGACGAAACAGACTTTGTCTCGCTGGATTATTTTGGCCATTTCGGAGTGTTACCGCTTGGCGGGTAAGGACCCACCGGCTGGCTTGCGGGCCCATTCTACCAGGGGTATGGCTGCATCTACTGCCCTGCAGAGGGGTGTTCCTATTCGCAACATCTGTGATGCAGCCACCTGGGCTTCAGTACATACATTTGTACGTCACTATTCCCTCGATTCCATCCGAGGACAGGATCTGGCCTTTGGCAAGGCGGTCCTTTGCTCTGCTATTTGATTGGCAATTCTAAATTTGATTCTAAATTCTTTCCCTCCTCCTTGCTCTGGTACTGCTTTGGGAGTCTGTCATAGATATTGAATACGTCGGAGGACCCAATCCCCTCGAAGAACAAGTTACTTTCTTACCTGGTAACGTTCTTTCGATGGGATGGTCCGACGACGTATTCCATATCGCTCCCTCCCTGCCTTCCCCGCTGCAGAATTTCTTTTGCGATTGCAGCTTACGTTCCGCAAGGCTTTGTGTCTGACTGGCAGTTGACTAATGTCACACGTTCTGGGGGAAAAAACTACAACTGAGGCTACAGGCGTCGTGCGTCCTACTTATCACATCGGATGACGTCGGACGTCGGAGGAGGTCCTCGACGACGGCGCATCGACGTCATCGACGCAGAAAAAAGTTTCCGAAGCAGCACAGCTGTGGTGATTACATGTCATAGATATGGAATACGTCGTCGGACCATCCCATCGAAAGAACGTTACCAGGTAAGAAAGTAACTTGTTCTACTCTTTTTATACAGATCTTATCGATTTATTCAAGAATGCCTGCTTGTATGGTTTTGGATTGCCGTTCTAGGAACCATGTGAAAAGTCAGGGCACAATCTTGCATACATTCCCGGAGGATTTTGATTTAATAAGAAAATGGGTTCGACATTGTGGTTTTGCAGTGGACGCGATTGAAAGTAGAGCCCAGGATGTCTTGGGAGACTTGAGGGCCAATCGATTCCGCATCTGCAGCCTGCACTTTACCCAGGATATGTACGACCAATCAACAAACACAAAAAAGGGTCGACCAGAATGTTTCGTGAATTTCTTCCAAATGCAATTCTCTATTGATGCACATGCTGTCTCTGGTGAATCCCGGATGATGAATTAGTTGTAGGCGGTGGGGTACTGAACAGGTAACTTCATGAAGGAATTGATGCTTTCGGTGTAAACGTGTCTTACTAAAGTTTGCATATTTATCAGATTGTATTACATTTTAACTATAGCACATTTTACTACACATCTTTCCTTGGTTTATGGAGATTCAAATGAAGTAATTTTGACTGTGGAAAATAATGCCATAGTGCCCTTCACAAGAAGCATAATGTTTTCGTAATCGGTTGCTTGACATATCAATTTTATTAGGAAAGCATACTGGCTGAAGCACAGACCCTCGCAAGTGACGAAACCACTGATGCGTCCAGTATACCAATGGTGAGCCCTACAGACTTGCAGAAGTTTATATTCTTCACAGTTGCATTTTCCAACATATCTAATGCAAATCTAATTTTGCTTTTTACAAATTCATGACAATGCACTGAAAATGAAGAAGCAAGATTGTGCATCCATTTCTTTTCATGAGTCAACAACAACTTCAAGCGCCTATCAGGTAATTTTATTTCACTTTTCAATTAGGAGAATGTATTATGCTTGGAATTTCAAATAATATGAAATCGTTTATGTATCCTGTCAGTTGTTTACACTAGGTGTCATTTTTGGGTTTCTCTTTATATGTACCGTTGTCTGCATCACATTGGGCCTCATTACACGGTAAGCGCTAAGGGATTACCGGCACCGGTAAAGTCACCAGTGCCGGTAATCGCTTAGCGCCCTACTACGAGGTCCCTCAGCAGGTCCCGTCCTTAACGGCTGGTTTTACCAGGCGTTAACGACGGGACCCGTTGAGGGACTTCAGAGCTCTATGGGGGCTCAAATGGGAATGGGGAATGGTATTTGGCATGGGGACTTACCGGGTCCTCCAGGGTCGGAATGACCCAGTAAGTCCCCATACGGCCTACCCGGACCCAGAATGGGGTAAGGGGGTAGCCATGCCGCTAATAGCAGCATGGTTACCTCCTACTGTGTAATGAGGCCCATTGTCTCTGTTCCGTTTGGCTGTTTTAATCAGTACTAAAACAGGTATTGTGTTATGGGGGATGTTGGTACTTCGACTACAATTACATTGTCCTTAGCAGCTGGTCCAGAGTATGAGGTATGCATACTTGCAGTTCCCTTGAATGAAATAAAGTAAATCCTACATAGGATACTATTAGACAGTGACATTCATATAAACGTGCAGTGTTTAAAACTTTTCCGATTTCAGTTCTAACGTTACGCTTCCTCCCTAATGCAGAATACATTGCAAAATGTTTGAGGGCAACATTACAATCAGTGTGTTTTGCACAGTGATCTCTGATCAAGTACTCTTGCGATCTATCAGGTGAAATTCGAAATGTACATTTTGACTAAATGCCATGCACTGTTTGTGAGGGTATGTGTGTAATTTCGTTTCCTAGAAGTGTTTTGGGCTGGTGTTTTCTTCATAACATGTTTTTGTATCTAAAGTGCTATCTACTGTATGTGTGCTATACATTGAACATGTTTTTACAACCCATCTCCTAGAGGCCCAGAAGGAAAAGAAGTATAAAGACACAGACAATAAATGAAACCAAAGATGTTGCTTGCCAAACAGATTTCACCATGGATCAACTACTATTTGAGGTGCAGCATGGTCCAGTCAATAAGCAGACTCGTGATGCTTATGGCAATGGCCTGAAACTGAATGCAATGTGACCAGCAAAACCAGCAAAGTGTTCTTGGACCATTGCTACAATGTGAGAAGTCGACAGGATGAAACTGATTATAATAAAGATACTTTGGAATTCAACGCTGACCACTTGACACAATCTACACCCGCAAAAAAAAGGTCCACCCAATAAACATTCGACGTTGATGGTTTCTCCAATTCGTGTGCAAATAACACAAACTAGTAGAGGGTGAAGCTTCAACGCAATTGACAGAGGAACTTGCCAAAGATCTCGACTACAGTTTGTCTAGTTTGGGCGATTTGTCCAACATAGTTGAGTCACAAACCACATTCATGCAGGACGATTGGCTAATAAAGGAGCCTAAATACATTGTATTCGACAGCTTCCTGGTAGAGATTATACTGATACTGAAATGTGTCCATCCAGTGAGCGGGAAAATATGCGGGGAGCCATTGGTGAATGTGACATCTGTATTACAAGGCACTAACCTGAAAATCCAAGCCACCTGTGACCACCTCCATGATTCCTTTTCACGGTCTGCTCAACCGATGCTGGGCAAAGTGCCAGCTGGAAATCTACTGTGTTCAGCAGCTTTATTTTTCAGTGGCTCAACTTTTAGTAAGTTGTCCGGTTTCTGTCAATTTGTGGGAGTTCATTTCCTTGCTAAATCGCAGCACTACAAATACCAAAGAGAATTCTTATTCCCCGGTATTAGTCAAGCCTGGAAAATTTAACAAATGTCAATTGAAAGCACATTCTCTGGCAAACGGTTCAGGCTAGCGGGCGACGGACAGTGTGACAGCCCCGGATTTTCAGCGAAGTACTGCACATACCACTTTCAAGACATGGAAACTAAGAAAATTGTAAATTCGGAAATTGTGCAGGTGTCCCAATGTAAATCCTCTGTGGCCATGGAGAAACTTGGTTTCATAAAATCCCTCAAACATCTTCAATCGAGGGGAATGCAAATAGACCTCATAGCCACTGACAGACATGTTTCAATAGCCAAGGCCATGCAAGAGCAGTTTCCAAACATTCGTCATCAATTTGATGTATGGCACGTTGCCAAATCAGTCAATAAAAAAATTACAGTTGCTGGTAAAAAGAAGGGTTCGGGCAGAGTGGCCGTTAATGGGGAGGTAACGGAAACGGTACACATAGCCCGCGGAACAAAACAGGGATGCCCGCTCTCCCCGTTGTTATATGCTATTTTTCTAGAACCCCTACTTCTGAAATTAAGAGAAGCTACACATATCAAAGGGATAGACATGGCAGGCATACAACACAAGGTAACCGCATACGCAGACGATATGCTGCTAGCACTAGAAGAACCGGCCCGAACACTGGCGGCAGCGGTGGGGGAGCTAGAAGTATTCGGGACCATCTCAGGCCTAAAAATTAATAGAAATAAATTGGAAATTCTAATCCTGGCGGGAGACAGGGGGGGAGATTGCCAGAGAAGCTAAAGCACTAAATCTCAAGATAGCAGAGGATGGCATCAAATATCTGGGTATTACGCTGACACACAGGGTAGAACAGCTCTATGGCAAAAATTACCCGCAACTCCTAACGAGTATCCGTAGGGATATGGAGAGATGGAACCCATTGCTAATATCGTGGTGGGGCAGGATCCAAGCGGTAAAGATGACCATCCTACCAAAGCTTCTCTATTATTTCCAGGCCCTCCTGGTAAGGGTACCCAGATTATTCTTTAAAACACTATCCCGGGTAATATCAACCTTCGTGTGGAAGGGGAAAACGCCAAGACTGGCTAGGGCGGTCATGTCCACACCAACCAGGGAGGGGGGCCTGGCGCTTCCTCACTTCCAGAAATACTATCAAGCGGCACAGCTAAAGGTACTACGGGAGTGGCTAGGCGACGATCCACAACCGATTTGGGCAGCACAAGATAGAGCAGTGGCATGAACCCCATTAGTGGAACTACTCTGGAAACAAAAACAGCACAGACACCCCAACATAGAGATAAGCGAAATAATGAAAACAACGATGGAGGCGTGGGACACGCAAACTCGAAGAGGCATAATGACCACCACGCTAGGCCCATTCACCCCCATCTGTAGAAACCCGCAGTTCCCCCCGGGGATGGAGCAAGGGGCATACGCTTGTTGGGAGGAGGAAGGAATAACAAAAATTGGGGAAATGTTCATCAACAATGAAATTAGATCATATGAATCCTGCCTCCCACTCGCAGCACGTTCCACTCGGGAGAAATACAGACACGACCAACTTAAACACTGGCTGAGATCCCCGGATATAACGAAGGCAGCAACGAGAACTCTCACCCCATTTGAGAAATATATTACGACGAACTCAGGGGCAAAGAAATGGGTTTCCACTATATATTCCTTCATTAATACACAGGATGAAGAAATTAAGTGGTCATATATGATTAAATGGAGCAGCACACTGGGGTGGGAACCAACAAGGAAACAATGGGAAAACCTCTGGACCCTAATTCCAAAAATGACCAGATCTGCTCAAACAAGAGAAATGTGGATAAAAATAGTTACACAGTGGCACTACACCCCAGAGAGACTCCACACTATGTTCCCGAAAACATCAAGCCTCTGCTGGAGGGAATGTGGAGGGGTAGGAACATGGAAACACATCTGGTGGACATGCAAAGGAATAAGGCCCTTCTGGGAAGAAGTTAAGGGAGAAATGGGCAAAATATTTCCAGATGCGGGACAACTCGGAGAGGGGGTCTGGTTATGTGGAATAAGAGACGACATGGCAAGAAGATATAATAAAGCACAATGGAGAACTCTTATGGCTCTCCTTATAGCGGCATGGACAACAATAGCCCACAGTTGGAAAAACAAAGACACCCCGCTGATCTTCGCATGGCTCCAAAGAGTCTGGGCCCAGATGGCGATGGAAAAAATCACACACTCAATCCAGGGAACGAGAGACAGGTTTGCAAAAGAATGGGGTGGAGTCTTGGAATATCTCCAATCAGACTATATGGAACAGTGGTGCCCACACAATATCAAAATCTCTGATATCTTTAATGCATAATGTAATCCCTGTTCTAAAACACACGTGTCCCCGGGGAGGGAGGGGGGGGTGTTGAGGGGGGATGTTGAAGTTATGTTGCTTAATTGTTGTTTATTGAAAATAATAAAGACAATTTAAAAAAAAAAAAAGAAGGGTTCGGAAAATATTTTACAGTGGTCTAGGTCTTTCAGCAACCATCTTTGGTGGAGCTCCAAAACTTGTGATAGGTCTGTGGAAATTCTACTTGAAAAATGGCGCTCACTGATGCACCACTGTTCCAGCGTTCACTCATGGACCTTTATCGGGAGAGCAGGTCCGCAAGAAGAAGTGGTTGGTTCCATCTTCACCTCCACACAAAGCTCTTGAGAAGATCGTCTTTGATAAAACTCTTTCAAGAGACCTAAAGGGACTCACAGAATTCTGTCACACCAGAGATTTGGAGGTGTTCCACAATATGTGCCTAAAGTACAGAGCCAAACGTTTGCATTTCGGCATAGACGGATGCAAGCTAGGACATTATTAGCCGTATTAGCGCATAACAGGAACTTTCATAGAGAACAATTGAGAACTGCAGGAAACTGGGATGCTTCGATACACAATGGCCTTTGCAAAACGAAGCAAAAAATGGGTTGCCAAGCCAATATAGCAGGAAATGGAATTCGATTTTGTGAAAGATCTCACTTTGACTGTGTTGGCCATGCATACTCATGGAATCATTTTGTTCCTAGGACACATTCATTGCCACAAAACTTTGCAAACGAGCCCTGTCCACCTAAAGCAGATCTCATTGAACAGTTGACTTCCCGGTATAAATGATTTGCAGCGGTGTTCGTACATGGACAATGGAATGCTATTAAACTCGAATTGCAAAGCTATTAAAAGTATTAAGAAGTATTTAACTATGCACATTTAATCCGGTTTATGATTCATTGATTTATATCTCGAACGGTAACATGCATGTCTGTGGTTGCTTGCTGTCTGTAAAGCTTGACATAGGTGGCCATAGCGTCCAAATTGTCTTTTCAAATGTATCCTGTTAACTTTTTTTTGCAAGAAGTGCCTGTTTTAGGATGCCATACAGGCCTGGCAGGGTGGAGGTTGTTAGTGCACGGGAAGTTCAGTGGAGATAAATGGGCACTTGGATTTATGACTTGTCAGTGTCTCAAGTTATCCCTAGAGCACATTCCTCCGCGAGAACAGGGCGCACACAGACGTGGCAAGGACATGGGTAGGCATGCTCAGGTAGGCGCTGGGGATTGGGAGAGCTGCATTTGTACAAAGAGAGATTATTTTTCGGGCCTAGTAAAAAGATGTCATTGGGCCTATTTGAAATTGGTTCCCTAGTTATCTGTTTTTTTTAAAAAAACTTTATTTATTGGCACACACAAGCAGAGAAAATACATGTTCATTGAACAGAAATACAAACATTGTGCCGCACACCCTTATTCTTGATCTGATTCCGATCTCGCCACTTCAGCCTTCTCCAATAGATACTGTTTGTACCTGGCCCATATATTCCTGGGTTTAGATGTGGGCATTACCAAGTCTGTATACAGTTCTTCTGTATCGTTTGTCCATAGCATGTCTCTGTCCCAATCTGCCCTAGTCGGGGGTACCCCGCTTTTCCACTTCATTAATATCGCTCTTTTGGCAACCAACAGGCTCAGATTCAATAGCTTACGCCAAGTCGGGTTCATCTTCCCAACAGCCCCCAACAAGCACAGACGTGGCGTCCACACCACAGGTTGATCAGCCATTTCTTCAAGTGCTGTACAAACCTCGCCCCAGAAATCTTTCAATTTTATACACGCCCAGAGCATATGGTATATATCTGCTTCCTCAGAGTGACATCTCGTACAGGTCCCTGCCAAAGAGGGGTACATTTGTTTAAGCTTCTTGGGGGTGTAATGTGTTCTTTGCACTATTTTATAGTGTATCAGCTTGTATCTAGCATTGCATGATATTTGTTTCGTCAACGTGCAAATCTGAGTCCATTCTTGATCCACTACTTGTTCCCCTAGATCCCGTTCCCATTTATCTCTTGCCGTGTTCTCCCCAGCCGGGCGCGTCTGGAGTATAATCTTGTATAGCGCCGACGTTGCAATTTTTTGTGTCCCCCCCTGTGAACATATAGCCCAACCCCATATTTATCTCTGGTTCCTCTGGGAATGTAGGGTATGTGTTTTGTGTGTAGGTTTTGACACGCATGTATTGCCTGTACGTGTTGGTATTCCCCACCATGTCCTTAAGATCTTCCCATGCCACGAAGCTTCCCTCCCGGAATAGCTGTCCCCATTGAGTAATCCCCCTGTAGCTCCAGTGTTTGGCCACCTCCCCTTCCAGGGCAAACAGCGTTTGTGGGTCGCCCCATATGGGCATACTCGGATGGTATAATCTGTTTGGCCCAAACATTTCCGCTATTTTTGCCCAAGCCGTGGTCGTCACCCGCATAGGGTCTAATGTGGTGTTTGGGACTTGTTCTCGTCATTTTATGTAGTGCGAGTACTGATTCTCTCTCAAGCCTATCCAGTGGTGGGACCCCTGGGTTGAGGAAGTTTGTGGCCCACTGTGCGGCATAGTGTGCCTACGCTGACAGGTAGTATATCTCCAGGTCCGGTGCCATCAGCCCGCCCCTTGGGTATGTGTTGGTTAGCTTCTCCCAACTGAGCCTGGGGTGCCCCCCCCACACGAATGCTACACACGCGCTTTTTATTTTGGTAAAACGAGCACGTCCCGGCCATACCGGGACCGTATTGAATAGATAGAATAGCTTCGGTAGTATGATCATTTTAATTAGAGCTATTCTGCCCATTAATGAGATGGGGAGGGAATTCCAGTGTTTCATCTTTACGCATAGAGATTCCGCTAGCGTGTCGTAGTTCATGGTACGGGATAGTTAGGCTGTTCTAGCTATATGTGCACCGAGGTATAATATGTGTATTGGGCTCCACACCAGCCCATGGCGGTCCTGTGGTTCCACTCTGTTATTCGTGAGTGGGAATATCTCCGACTTGTTGGGGTTGAGTCTTAGCCCTGAGTATTCGCTGAACTTCCTAACCTTTGACAGGACCTTACCTAATGAGCGCTCAGGGTTTCGTAAGTATAGAAGGATATCATCCACGTATAAAGTTATAATCTGCATCCTGCCCTCCAGCCATATTCCATATGCGCTGTAGTGGGCTCTGAGAATATCAGCTAAGGGTTCTATCACAAGGGCAAAAAGCAATGGCGACAGGGGACAGCCTTGTCGGGTGCCTCCAAGCAATTCCAATATATCCGTTAAAGTGCCATTTACCCTTATCCTAGCATAGGGACGTGTATACAATATTTTGATCCATTTGATGGTATTGGGGCCAAACCCATAGTTGCGCAGTATTCCGAACAGGAAGGGCCAGAAGACAGTATCAAGCGCTTTCTGCATATTAAGAGAAACCGCTATTCCTTGAGTCTCGGGGGGTATTGTGGCCAGGATCTTGTGACATTGCCTTATGTTCGCTGCTGTGGATCTGCCCAAAATAAACCCCGCCTGGTCCTTGTGGACCATGTACGGCATCAGCGGGGCAGTCTGATAGCCAACATTTTTGCGAAGATCTTCACGTCTGTATTAATAAGCGACAGTGGCCTATATGATCCACATTCCTCCGGGGGCTTCCCCTGTTTCTGCAATAAAATAATAACCGCCGCCCTCGTTGTTTCCGGTAATTCCCCTTTATGCAAAGCTTCCATCCATACCGCATATAATCTGGGTGCCAAGAGGTTGCTGAATTCTTTATAGAACTCCGCACTAAGACCATCCGTACCAGGAGCTTTCCCATTGGGTAGTGTTTTTATAGTCTCTGCTATCTCCTCCACAGTAATTCGGCTCTCTAGTGCTTCCCTGGTGGCGTTGGCTAATAACGTTGTTGGTATATGGGAGAGATATTGATCAATCTCCTCATCTCTGGTGTCGCATTTGGGGGAGTATAGCTTTTTATAGAAGTCAAAGAACGCGTCTCTGATCTTCCCTCCCTCCGTAGTCACTGTCCCGTCTGGTAGCTGTATGCACGGTATATTTGTCGTGCCCCTTTCACCCTTCACCGTTCTAGCCAGTATTCTCCCCGGGCGTTCACCTTCCCCATATCTTCGCGACGCCGCTGGTTTGTCAAAGTAGCGGATCTCTTGCTCAGCCGCTTCTCTATATTCATCAAGCTTAATTTTAATATCGGCACTTAGCTGTGCCCGTGGGGATTGTGCATACTGGGCCTGCAGAGAGGCTATTTGTGTTTCCAAATGTACCAGTCTACCCCGGATGTCCCTGAGGACTCTGCTTTCCGTAGATATCGAACTCCCTCTAATGCAGACCTTGAATGCCTGCCACAAAGTTGCCTGACTCGGCACCGTACCCTCGTTGATCTCAAAATATTCTTGTATTTGTTGGGCCATCGCTGTTTTATATGGCATGTCTTGCAGGGCAGCAGGTTTAAATTTCCAAGGTGGCCTAACTATCACAGCTTCAGGGACTCTTAATGTTAGATGTATTGGGGAGTGGTCTGAATACGTTCTAGGATAGATGTGAGTATTAGAGACCCAGCCCATCACCTCATTGTCCACAAGCCATAGATCTATTCTTGAGTGCATGTCGTGCACTGATGAATAATATGTATATTCTTTTTTGGAAGGATTTAATGTTCTCCATGCATCTTTTAAGTTTAGGTCGGACATATGGAGGAGTATTTCTTGTGCTGCCTTGGTGAGTGTCCTTGTACGTGTTGATGTGCGGTCTAGTTGTAGGTCAAGGATGGTATTGAAATCCCCACCCAGAGACCAGATGGGCCATCGTGTAATTTGCCAATTTTTCAAACATTGCAGAGTAAAACTCTGGGTCATCTATGTTTGGCCCGTATATGTTCAGCATGACTATCTCCCTGCCGTAGAGGGTGCCATGCAGCAATACGTATCTGCCCTCCGGGTCACATTCAGAATTACTGTGTGTAAATGGCAGAGTTTTATGTACTAGTATTGCTGCCCCCCTTGCCCGCCTTGAGTGTGTTGTGTAGTACTGATGTGGCCCCCAGTTTGGTATAAGGTATCCCTCCTTCTGCGGTCCTAGATGTATTTCCTGCAAGAAGACAATTTTTGGGTTCAATCTTTTTATATATGCTATGATCTTTCTTTTTTTGATTGGCGTCCCCAAGCCACGGACATTCCAGCTGAGCGTTCTTATGCCGTTCGTGTCGTGATTAGCCATTGTCTATAAACTGCATATACTGTCGTGCCTGACTCAGTGGTCCTGTTGTATATCAGGAACTAGCAGTGTTTTGTGCCTGTGTGCGCTTTATTGTTTTTTCCGTCCCCACTTTTCCCCCATAACAAAACCCCAACAACTTCTGTATCCCCCACCATCCCCTCATAGTTCCCCAAACTTCAACTATGTCCCTCTTCTCACCCCCTCCCCACCCAACAGTTTAATTTGCACCTGCAACAGGGGGAGCTGTAGCGACTTCCAGTGCCCATGCCACCCATCGCCTCTTACTTTATTACTGGTTCAGTGTTGTTGCTCTGTCACGTGTAGACACATGCGGAAACCAGCTCATCGGTTGATTTTGCAGTTGTAGTCATGTTGACCCCGCATGCGGGCCACCCGGAAGGGGGGCCTTGGCTTACATAGTCTCTTTATTCATCATTCTTGTGCTTGCATAGTGTCACTACAGGAGCTTCTTTACCCCCATGAAGAGTTTCCTCTCCTGCTGCACCGCAAGTGTAAAGTCTGGGAAGATTTGTATTGAGTTAGCTTCACATCTCGGCTCCTGTTTTTCTCTTGCGGTTCTCAGTATCAGATCTCTGTCTCTGTAATTTATCATGCGCGCTATGATGGGCCTGGGGTATGCTCCTGGTTTCAGTTTGGGGGCAAGAGTCCTGTGTGCCCTTTCCACGATGAACATCGCTGACCATCCAGGGTCTCCCAATAGGCTGCGTAGTAGTTCTTCAACTGCCTTCTCCATTGACCCCTTCAGTGCTTCCTCCGGTACCCCGAATATGCGAATATTGTTTCTTCGGGATCTAGCCTCTAAGTCCTCGCATTTGGACTTCACCGTACCCCGTTCAATCGCCATCGTGGATATCGTGGTTTTCAAAGACTCCAGTGCATCCTCCGTAGCTGATATTCTTGTCTCCGCTTCCGTCATGCGTATTGTGGTTTTGTCCAGCTGTGTCTTTATGGATGCGACATTGGCCATTATCCCATCTAGCTTATCGTTGAGAGCCGAGAACCCTTGTTGCATAGCTGTGAAGACCGCTTGTGGGTCCATCATTAGTTGCGTGGCGGCTGGATGTTCTTGTGGGGGGGCCTCTGCAGCCATCTCTGGTTTCGTTTCCTTATGTATTGCTGTTGTGAATTTGTCTATAGCCCCTTTTCCTCTCTTCGGACCAAGACCAGGGAATCAAGTGCCAATATCCTCTGCCCAGTATTGGCAAGGGCTGTCTTCCAGGCAGGGGGGGACCGTTCACCGTTTTTTTGAGCACGTGGGGGCGGGGTGTGGAACCACTCCGCTCCCCTCAAGGCCTCACCCGTGGATGTGGAATTGGTTCGGGAGGAGGGTTGCCCGTGGCCGCTTACCCTCCGTGCGGCTGTCGCCTCTCCTACCTTCTGGGAACTTCCAATGTGCAGTCCACGCTCGTCCAGCGGAGCCCGCGGGTGCCCGCCGGCCTTCAATGCATCCGCGGCTGCTCCGTAGCACCTCAGGGCCGTGCACGCATCCCTATTCCGCTGTGCACTTCTGTCGTTGTCCCGGGGAGGTCTGCAGGCGCTCGACGTCCCCCAGAGCACCTGCGACTGCACCCCGCTCCTGAAGGCCTCAGATCTGTTCCCCGCCCTCGGGTTGCATGGTGCCAGGCTCCTCCTCTCCTTCCTCGGCACTCTATCCGGCCTTCTCTCTCCTCACACGTAGTTTCTTGTCTTCACCGCAGCTCAGTCGTTACATCGATTTGCAGCCCCAACTTTCGTTTGTCTGGTCTTGATGTATTGCTGTACTGCTGAGACGATTTCCAGGAAGAACCAGTTCCTTAATGCTATTATTTCGGCATTTTGGCTCTAGTCACTGCCGGAGTTCACACGAAGGCTGCCATTCCTTCACGTGTGCAACAGCGTCCCCCCCCTTAGTTATCTGTTTTACTTACCCTAACTGTAACTTTTTTTCCAAAAAAACGAAATCACTACCCATATTGATGGGTAAAAAAAGAATTCACAATAGCACAGCATTGGTTGATGCCAGCAAACAATTTATTTTTCGAACATATTTCAAATGCCACGTTGGTCGGCCGGCGGGCTAATCGCTCCCATGGAGTGAAGGTCACTTTGTTTGATGTAGCTTGTGTGTAGTTCACACCGACGCATCTTGTACAGTATGTTTTTGATTTGTGGCTTTCCTTCACAAAATCAAAACTTGCCATACACACTCCTTAGAAGGTTAAATTGTTCTTCGACCTTGGAAGAAAGGGAAGATTTGCAATGGTTTGAAGGACAGAAGTTGTGGAACTTGACATTGGAACATTTAATTTAATTCTATGAAAACCGTTGTTCTGAGCAGACACTCTGCGTTACGTCGAGAAAATGGAAATACCAAATATCATGTAAGTTTGACTAAAGCAGAGTTTGTAGACGAACAAGTAAAGGTTTCATTTTCTGACCGGTATTGCATGCTTACATTGTTATGCATTGATGGTTGGGGCATATTGTGATGACACGCAAACACAACCTGTATGCATGCTAGTGATATCTAAACCACTTCGTCCCATGGCATATCAGTGTGTGCTATCAACATTGTATTATTGGGTAGCAGGCGCACCTCTGTAGAAAGAACATGGCATGATAACCTGTTATGTGTTTTTTTGACACTGAGTGTTCGCAGCCATCGCCTTTAGCTCAATGTACTTTTCACAGATGGGAAATATGCATTTGCATATTTGTCTTTATCACGGGCACATGGGAAGTCCAGCACCGAAATGCTATGCCAATTCCCTTCCCAACTAGAGTACCTACAGCAACCCCATACACGTGTTTCAGCCTTGTTGTGCCTCATCAGTGAGGTGGAGCTGTGCCTCTCTGAGCACAGTGAGCATGGAGTCCACGCCTGGGTTCCCACAGGTTTCACCAACCCCAAGTTCGTTGCTAATATTCTGTTATAATGCTGTCTATGTGTTGTTCAAATTTTTCCGTCAGCTTCCGCATCCCATTGGGAGCTAAACATACTCCACAGCGCTAACCTCTCAAGCACATCGTAGACTCCAACCAACTTTCCCCAATGTTTTCTGTGTGTTTCCATTGTTTGTGGTTTGTGTTGTTTATTAGGTTTCACCCGGTGCAGAATTCAATGGTAAATGGATACATCTGAATAAAGAACGGCTACTGAAATATATTTTTATTCTGTTTTCTACACAGCTACATTCTTCCTTTCTGCGAATGTCATTGTTTTCAGATGCCAATTGACGGTTTCTTCAACCAGCAGTGGCACATACGCCTAAATGGGTAGATGTCCATTACGCTAATGTCGGACGATCGCCCGGGACCAATATGCCCATTGGCGGTACCAGCTATAAGGGGCAACCTGTCATCCTTTACGGTGGTCTAGCAAGAGGTTGATGCCGGAGCTTTGCGAATCAAGGTGCGTCGAATGTGCATCTTCTCCCGAAAGGAACACTCTGTGCCTCATGATAAAGTTTTGATGCTGTAACCCAAGGACATTCAAAAATTGGTGATAAATGGAAATCTGCGGATGTTCTCAGAGCGTATTTTTGTGAAATAAAAGAACATTATAAATTGCAGAGTATTGATGTTTCCTTTAAAAGTAGTGGTTTCTATTCCGATTTCAGATGCGCTGCGCTGTGAGAGGAGGTGATTGTTGAATTTCCCGGTTCTGCATCAAGTGACATTAAGACATAGGTGATGAATGGGTGCGTTTGGCTACCCTGCCCACTGACATCATGAAAGTAAGTGGAGAATATCGCTCGGAATAGTGATGTCAGATTTAGGGGCGGGTGATATGATTTAGTGGCGCAGGGGCACTTGAACTTAAGCCAATTGATCAACGGATAAGATTATCACAAGATGGCCGCGCCCGACTCCTTTATTTCGGATGTGTAAAAGTGCGGAAAACTAAGGTTAGATGCATAGGATTTTTTTTTTACATTTGATCAACATATGATTATAATGACTTGACCGAACGATCGGGACAATAACATTTTTGAGCACACTATTCCTTTAAGGCATACACACAGAGATTGGCCATAAAATGCAATTCAAAAATGGCACCATAATTTGTAATGTTGTCATATTGTGTAATGCGAAATGTATAAATACATTTTTTTCGAAGGGCAGTCCGGGCTGGGTCAACCTCTATTGTGGGTGGAACCCCCAACCCCAGACAGCAATACACAAAGTATTTGGCAACTGCAGGACTAACAGAAAGCATGTTGATAATAAAATATCAGATGTATTTTGGCAATTATAACTATGTCTCCTCATCGGCCATTATATCAAACGACACATAGTTTTAGATAAATTTATAACAAAGGTACTGTCAAAAGGCGATGTGTTAACCCATGGATGTTGGGATGCACTGGATTCCAGCAGTCTATTTCCGGAATGCTCATGTTACTCTGTAGCTGCCATGTTGCCAAATCATGTTGCAGCATTGGTGTGTCAGTTAACAGGGTCTAGCAAAAGTACATGTGTACTGTACTTTTTTGAAAAAAGAACGGTAAGAATTGCACTCAATTATCAAATAAAATGTAAATAACTTGCATTAGTGTACTTTACATGATATCGGTGCAAACACTAAATGGTACACTGCCTTAAAAAAAACTCCAAAAACCGAATAATCCATAAAGTCTTGCAGAACACACTGTAGGAGCAGTGTTGCACTCACTTGGGCAAACCCCCAAATTTAATTTTCTTTTGTCTTCATAAACATGATGGAAATTCTTAATATCAAAAAACGTTTCTGACAATTTATTAAAACATAAAGAGATTAATAAAAGTGATTTTAGAAAAACATTTACCATGTAGTTAGCAACACAATTATATTTGTGCATAAAATATCAGTCAGTCAGTTTAACTTTATTTTGGTCAACAGACCATAAAAGTATTAGAAGCACAGATATAAAACAAACAGGTTCATAGTACATTATCAAAGGCAGTTTGCAGAATACATTTCTCAAATTTACAATTTTTAGAACAGCACTAATTAAAAACATCATGATATTCCATGTGAATCCTATAAAAATGTAAAAACCACATTTAAAACGTGCATGTCAGTATCAATATGTCCAACAATTGCATGGGACTAATGTGCTGATGGACTCTTAGATGCAGAAAAGCTATTGAGTTAAAACACCAAATTGTCAACCCTTTTCCTAGACAGATCTCTTTTCCTAGACAGATCGCTGGATTTGAGTAATGCAACATGACCTTGCCCTCCATGCACTCGTTAGATAGTTTACCACCGAATGCACAGCTAAATCATCTTTTAAATTAACACACAATGCTAGGGCTTTGCTCACAGCTCTAACTAGTCTGTGCCTGAATAATGGCATAAGATATTGCTTCCTAAAATAGTACCATAAGGGGCAAAATATAAAGAAAGTATGTTACATTCTCAATTTAATTGGGAAAAGCAGGACATTATTTCGAGTACTCACAATTTCATCTGTTCTGAAGTTCGGATAAGGGTAACACGCCCAGCCAGAGCCTAAAATAAAGGACCCTGGAAAATGTTGGCGACACAGAATCCAGATACCTTTCATATTCAAGGCTCTGTTTTAAATTCCAGTATTTCCTTCCTCTGTCACTACTTAAATTGTTGACCAGGAATCCACAAACTTCACTGCACATAAGGGTGTCTTTGATCTGTTTTTTAAACCCTTGGACAATCAGCTGGGGTTCTTGCCAACACTCACTAAAACCCAATGAATTAAATTATCTCATCCATGCCAGAGAACAACCTCCCTCCTGAGATAAAATGTCTTTGAGTGGGGGCGTGGCTTAGAGCGCCGATGGAATGGTCAACTCTGTGAGAGCCTCCGCAGGATCCCAAGCCCGAATGACACTAATAGATGGCGAATTGAGTCTGTGACTCCCCTGTGCGGGGTATATACGTCAGAACCCTAGGCGAACAATTTGAGCCGCCTTCTGGGCGAAATCGGAGCCGACAAGCCCGCTAATTCCATCAATGCATTTCAGAAGGGAATCCGCGGACAGAGGGAAGCGAGACAAGACAGCCAACAACAGTGAGTGCCTCTCCCCCCCCCCCCCCCGCCACCTCTGGCGTACCCGCACAAACTCTGGCTCTCCCCCGCTCTGCCTTTGACAAGCTGATAGAGCTCGCAGACAACGGCTGAGTGGGACACAGAAGGTGTGAATGGGAGGAGACAGGGTCACGCAGCAACCCGGAGCAAACCTCTGATTGTGTGGCAGATGATCGAGCTTGTGCTGTCAGAGGGTCCACTGCTACCGGACAGCCAGTAAAGCCCACTCTCCTAAACAGAAGCCGAATAACAACGGGCCCTACGGCTGCCACCCACCCCCCCATCCCTTGCAACTGCAAGGGGAGGATTAATCACCAGTCAAACACCAACACCACCTCAAGCGTTTTGAGAGGGACCAGCACTCCTCCAGAGGTAACTGTAGCTCCTAGAGCGTACTAGACCCTGCCTTCAGCACCAGCTCAAGCCACAAGGGAGGGGCCTCCAATAAGCCGGACACCACCCCCGATTCCAGCACATCTGAGGGTGAGGAGAGGGCAATCACATGTGCCTGCACCTGCACCCCCACTCACACAGCTGGCCAGAGAGCATAGACCCTGAGGGAACTAGCGTCCGAGCCATGCGACAGCTACCCAAGCTCCACATATGCTACCTACAGCCCCCAGGGGCCAACAAGCTCAGCCTCCATCAGCCACCCAAGACACAAATAAAGGAACAAATAAAGGACTTGCCACGAGCCAGACAGCGGCCGCTCCCTTTGTACTCCTGGGGGGACCAGCACCCGTTATAACCAGCAACAGCTCCCCTGCGCCCAGACAGGTCCCCTGCAACACCCAAAACCCAATAAGCCTGTCGCACTCCATCCACTATCCTGCCACAAGCCAGACGCCATGAGACCCAGCTCGATCACACCCAGAAGCAGGAGGTGAGCGGCCACCTGCACACTGCACCTCACAGGCAAGCGAGAAAACCCAGGCATGCAGCAGAAGTGGGGAGCAACAACCCAAACAAAAGAACAAAAGCTCACCCCTACCCCGCGGCTAAGGGGACAACCCCCAGGTCAAGCCTCCAGATAGGCAGAAGAGCCTCAAGATATCACAAGAAGTAGGAAAAGAACCAGGCTTGACGCGGGGCCCCCCGATCGAGAGCTACAGCGGCACAAAGCAGATGCAATTTCCACCCTGCCCCTCCAGAAGAAAATGTCAAAACACCACAAGTCCTCAAAGTCAACGGACATAGCCACCATGCTGCTATCACAGGAAAGGGGCAAAAAACAGGACCCCGGAAATGCCAAACCGCATTTCCCAGAGAGACCTGCTTGCCCATGGGCCACAAAGGAAGACATCCAGTCTCTATTAACAGACATCAAATCCAAATTCCAGAACTGCATGGCGGAGATCAGCAACAAAGTGGAGGGCCTAGACAATTGGATGGGGGAAATGGAACACAGAATTAGTGAAACCAAAGACCAAACCCTAGACCACGCGGCCCAGCTGACTGAACTAAGAAGGAAACTCCAGCCCATACAAGGGAAAAACAAAGAAGTGACACGCAAGCAAGAAGACATAGAAAAAAGGGCGCGCAGGAACAACGTGCAGATCAGATGGGTTCCAGCCAATGTCTTGGACCAAGCCCTACAGCCCTTCATATGCAATTTCTTCCAGACCCTCCTCCCGGACTGTGACAGAGCAATGCTGCTGCTGGACCGTACCCACAGGCTGCAGAGCCACAGAGGAGCCCCCGCAACAGAGCTGCCAGGCATCATCACCCGGGTACATTTTTTCTCAACCAAGCAAGAGATCATGGGAGAGCTGACATTTCAGGGGGACAGCACTACAGGTATGCCAGGATTTAGCGCAAGCAACAGTCCAGAGACGCAGAGCCATCAACCCACTCACATCCTTCCTTCAAGACCACAAAATAAAGTACCGCTGGATATTCCTGGCAGCCCTACAATTCACATACGAAGGCCACTCCCGGGTCATAAGCTCCCTCGAGGAGGTAGGCGGTACCCTGGGGGGGAACCATCCACCCCGGATGAAGATCTGAGAAGCCCCTCTCCCACCAATGAGGGGGGAGAAGCCCCAAAACCCAGGCGGAACGCGTGGACTCGGCTTACGAAGAAGGGGAAAACCATGTACTCCCCGAAGCAAACATAACAGGGCTCGACTAAACACTTTCACACCGGTTCCACCGGCACCCACCGCGCAGGCGATCAGCCTGACTCACATCCACACAACACATCGGGAGCTTGGGACTCCCCCAGTTCACCCCAGCCATGAGAGGGAAGTCACTCATGGGCCCAAGGGCCCCAAGGCCCAGCTCGAACCTATTTCTGAGTTTTCTTTCAGTTGGTTGTCCCATAGGGAAAGGTTTTACCGGTTCAAAAAAGTTAAAACTCTGGATGCAGCGGCCAAGCACTAACTCCAAAACCCTGCATGGTAGATGATAGTGTTCAAGTCTCCCCCGCCCCCTGCCCTCGGAAGCTGGGGCGCCTCCTCACGACGACTTTCCACCACATCAAAAACTCTGCTTCATGACCCTGAACGCAAAGGCCTCAACTCACCTAGTAAGCGGAAATCCACTCTTCGACACCTAAGCGACCTAAACAGCTTGGTGGTCTTCCTTGAAAAAGAAACGCACCTGACTGAGGCTGAATTCCCACGCCTATGGGCTAGTTCTTTTTTATTTTTTTTATTTTTGTATTTATCTGTGTTTCACCAGTTTTTACAAAATTTGCGCTCCGTAATGTTCCCTTTGTATCCTTAAAATGTTTGTTTCTTTTTTTTTTCTCTTTAGATTAGATTGGTTCTGAATGTCCAAACCTTGATTTAATGGCGTTTTATTCGCAACTAGAGTGACTCCAAATCAAGGCTCTCCAAAAAGTTTCCGACAGCAATAACAGGATTTCGATTAAGACCGTCCGTCAAATAAGCCCACCAGTAGTCTTCATCCAGAGGACAGAAATGTCAGTATACGCAAGCTAGATGAGTCTTTCTGTTAGACACCAGAGCCGGGCATTTAAGAATGAGCTGCTTCAGATTTTCGATCGAAAGTGGATCTGTGCAGAAATGACAGGAGATTACATTGGTCTTGTTCCAGGTTCCCAGGATTTCGTTTGTTTTTAGGGTATAAAGTCTTGCTCTCAGAAAGGTAGAGCAAATTTTCTTATTTGGAAATATTTGGAGATAACTGATAGGCTTGTTCAGTTTTTATGCAAAGGGCGGGAGGTATGTGCTGCATTTATAGCTCATGGCCTTGGTCAAGTATTACACCAATCCGTTTCTTTGAATTTCCGCGCTTTTGTTGGATTTGTCAAAAGCTCCTCTTCTGAGCCTGCAATTTCTTTCAAAATTTCCTGATTTTTATTCACCCAGTTTGTCAGCATTTTGTTAGATGTTTTCCTCATTTCTTCATGAATGAGTATGAAGATTTTGTTTTTGGAAGATAGTATTTTTCGAAATAGCATTAGGCCATTCAAATCGACAGTTCCCTTGAGAGATGTAAGACTAAGCTCTCTTCTCAATAGAGCCACTGGAGTAGATTGTGGAAGATGTAGTAGTTTCCTCCATAACAATCCCTCTAGCTTGTTCCAGATGTTCTCAGGAATCATTGGCATACCTTCCACCCAATAGGTAAGTGCAGGAACCACTTTCGCCTTGTAAAATGTGATTGCCGCTTTTAACGAAAAGCGTCCAAACTTTCTGTCCATCATTATTGTTTGGTTGGTCAGGCCTTTGTTTTTTAGGATCAAGGTTTCTTGCATCGGTAGTTCGCGACGATGGTTACTAAAGGTGATGCCCAGATATTTAAAGGTTTCAACTTTTTCCAACCTTTCTTTGTCAAGGAACCAGGCGCCTGGATCTTTTCTCCTCAGGCCTTTATCTAGACACATTACTTTGGTCTTTTCTGTGTTGCTCTCCAAGTCGTTGACCTTAAGGTACTTGTCTAGGTTGTCCAGCTTTCGTTGTAAACCGATCTTGGTTTGATTGATTAAGATGATATCGTCGTGTAGATCAACCTGCTGATTTTTTTCTGAGCCCAAGGCAGGCAGGAAGGCTTTAACCGTGCTTTTGTGTGCTGGTAGTCGCCTGTATAGGCGTTATACAACGCCGGAGCCAGGGGGCATCCTTGCTTAACTCCACAATCAGTGCCAATATTTGTTGAGAGTGATCCTGCTCCGTTGAGGTGAACTCTCATCGAGGTTTGCGAGTATAATTCATTAATTGGTGCTAGCAGAGAATTTGGACAGTTCCAATTACGAAGTTTCCTCCACGGTTTGTTTCTATTGACTTTGTCGAATGCTTTTGACAGATCGATAAAAGCAAGGAAAAGGCAAGGTCAGCTTTCCAATACTTTCGCCTTTAGAATGCTGAGAGTAAATATATTGGCGGTTGTTCCAAGATTTTTTGTGAAACCTGTTTGGAAGGGATCCGAGCCTTCTGAGGATAGGACCCATACTTAGAATTTGTCTAGTAGAAATGATCCAAAAAGTTTTCCAATGCTATCGAGTAAAACGATAGGGTGGTAGTTATTTGAGTCGCTTCTGTCCCCAGATTTATAGAGCGGCACCACATTTGCAGTTTTCCAAGAAGGAGGTATTAATCTTGATAATGAGCATGATTTGAATATTTCCGCTATCAACAAGGACCATGGGCCAGAGTTGTTCTTTATGTCTATATTTGACAATCCGTCCGGTCCTGGGGCACAAGATGATTTAAGCTTTTTGATTTTTTCTTCGATGTTGTTTCTGTCCAGTTCTATGTCCCATCTGTCGGCTTTTTCAATGTAAGCCGGAGATAGGTTTGGACAATCGCCGAAGAGATTAGAAAAATGCATCAGCCAGGATTTCTCAATCATGCAGCTCTTTAGTGGATCCTGATTTCTTTCTCCTCTCGATGAGAAAAGAGTGGGCACAGCGGTACTGATAGGAAAAGGGGTCCCATCTACGGAACGAGAAACACTAATAAGCCCGGAAGGCCGCTATGTGGTAGTGAAAGGGGGCCCTGGTCTCAGTTTATGTCCCCAACGAAAACCAGGAAAGATTCTTTACCGAAGTTGAAGCCGCTCTCCTACCCTTCCTAGAGGGCCAAACAGTGATAGGAGGAGAGTTTAACAGTGTCTCAAATTCGCTGATGGACAAGTCAGGTCCCCCCACGGAAAGAGACTCCGAAATAGCTATAGACCAGCGCAGCTCTTCAAAGCGTTGGGAGTAGTGGACGCTTGGAGAGTCCTAGCACCAACAGCCAAAGACTACTCCTTTTTCTCCCACATACACTGCACCTCATCTCGAATAGACCTACTTTACGCCGGCCCACAACTCCTCTCCTTCACATATGAAGTATGCATAGGCACAAGGGTGCTGTTGGACCACGCCCCGGTAAGCCTGACAGCATGCATCAACAACCCAGAGCCACCCAAAAGCCCACAATGGTCCCTCTATGACCCGGTTTTCCATGACATGGATCTCTGAGATGCTCTAGCCACAGCCATTCGGCATTACTTCAAGGAAAACCCAACCGGCATCACCTCAATTGCTACAAGATGGGAAGCAATGAAAGCGGTCATCAGAGGTGAGCTGACAGCTCACACGTCTGCCTACAGAAAATGACGAGCCGCCCTACGGGAACAACTGGAGAAGGACTTAGCCGAAGCAGAGAGGAATCACAAAAATGGGTGGTCCCCGAAAACCACCCGGGCACTGCAAATTGCCCATAACAAACTAGAACCACATTATGCGGAACAGACGGCCCAATCCCTATCCCAAACTCAGCAGAGCTACTACATATGATATGATATGATATGATATGGTATTTGTAACGCGCCTATACACGAGTGTTTCAAGGCGCGACGAGGCAGGGAGGGGGGGAAACAAGGTGAAGACAGACAAACGATCCTACTAGGCCAGGTGTCATTCAGATCGCGCAAGTGCAGAGGTAAGGGGAAAAGGAGAAGTGCAGGGGGAGGAGGTGGGGGGGCAAGTGCAATACAAGGTAAGTAGCGTAATAAAATAATAAATAATAAATAAAAGGGCCAGCTGGTGGCAAGTGCGAGGTAAGTGCAGAGCAAGTGCTGGGAAGGGGGCTGTAGGGATGCAGTGACAGTCCCGCAGTGCAGGGGGAGCCAGGGAGGCAGTGCAAGTGGAGAGTGGCTGGGCCCTGGGCCGAGGTCACAGAGTGGCCCAGATGCAGGTTAAGTGCAGACTTCGGAGGGGAGTTAAGCAGGTTTAGCAGGGGAGAGGGAGAGAGAAGGCAGAAGCGAAGAGGAAGGTTTTGAAGTGCTTCCGGAACCGGAGATGGTTCTCCTCAAGTTTCAGGGAAGCAGGAAGGCTGTTCCAGAGGGAGGCCCCTGCTGCGGAGAGAGATCTGCCCCCAGCTCGTTGCTTCGAGAAGCGGCTGACCATGAGGGAGTTGGAGACGGATGAGCGAAGGGCTCGTGAAGGCAGATATTTAGGAAGAGAGAGTTGAAGGTATTGTGGCCCCAGGCCCCAGAAGGCCTTGTGGACAATGCAGAGGGTTTTGAACTTAATCCTCGCAGCCACTGGGAACCAGTGAAGAGATTTCAGTCCTGGAGAGATACGGTCCCTGGGCTTGAGGCCAAGGACAAGTCTCGCAGTTCTGTTCTGGATAAGTTGCAGAGGGCGGAGAGTGGAGGCAGGCAGATTAAGATAGAGGCTATTACAGTAGTCCAGCCTTGAGAGAACCAGGGCTCGGGAGACAGTGAGCTTCTGGGGGAAGGAGAGGAAGGGAAGAATACCTCTGAGGAGGTGCAGTTGGTAATGTGACTTCTTAGAGACGTCAGAAATATGAGGAGAGAAGGAGAGTGTGGAGTCGAAGATGACCCCGAGGTTTTTAGCTTTGCAGGTAGTGGCAGGAAGGGGGCCAAGGGAGGCCGGCCAGAGAGCTGCAGGAAAGGAGGGAGTGGGTGTGCCGATGAGTAGAATCTCAGTCTTACTGGCGTTAAGGCAGAGGTCATTGGCGGCACACCATTCCTGGATAGCAGACAGACAGTCGGAGATGAGGGAAGGAGAGGAGGAGGCCGAGGGTAGCCTGAAAATGAGCTGGGTATCGTCCGCATAGCACTGAAAGTGGGGGCAGAGAGCGGCGATGCGGTGGGCAAGGAGTGCCAGATACTGATTGAAAAGCCAGGGAGAGAGGTTGGATCCCTGGGGGACACCACAGGTGGAGAAAAAGATGTCAGAGAGGAAGGAGCCCATTTGGACTTGGGAGGGTCGACCAGAAAGGAAAGAGGTCAGCCATGCCAGAGCCTGACCAGTGATACCCAGGTTATCACGGAGACGGTTGAGCAGGATGGCATGGTTGACAGTGTCAAAGGCAGAGGAGAGATCGAGCAGAATGAGAACACAGGGAGTGTTGGAATCGAGGTTCAGGAGCAGGTCCTCACGGATGTTCAGGAGAGCAGTTTCCGTGCTTCTGGCCGCTCTGAAGCCGGATTGATGGTCATGAAGATTACCAACATATTCAGCATGGAGGTTAAGCTGGGAGATGGCCAATTTCCTAAAGTTCCTAGTTAGGAAATTGGCCAAAACGCTGCCACCAGAATCAGATAACTGGCTTGAAAGATCACAGGGGGATCACCCAGTACTCTGAAGCAACCGAATTACAACTGGTATCTGCACACCTAACCAACACCATGTCGGCTACCCCACGGAATCCAAAGCTACAAGAGCAATACATTGAGGAGGCCGCCCTCCCACACATTCTGCAGGCGGATCGGAAAGCCCTGGAGCTTCCCATCTCAAGGGAGGAAGTGGAACAGGTGATAAAAGCCCTAAAACTAACAGCCCCGGGCCCAGATGGATTCTCGCCTAACTTTTAAAAACTCTTCAGCTCTCTCCTCACCGGGACCCCTGACGGAGCTCCTAAACCCATTCTGAGAAACAGGCTCAATGACCCAGTCAATGCAGGAGTCCACTATCATCTTGCTGCTCAAACCAGGAAAAGACCCAAGGGACTGCACTTCATACAGACCCATCTTGCTCCTCAACATTGATGCGAACATCTATACCAAGGTACTAGCAAATAGGCTAGCAAGGATTCTCCCCACACTTATCAATGCGGACCAGACAGGCTTAATTGCAGGGAGAAGCACCGGAGACAACCTCGGCCGAGCCCTGAACTTAGTGGAGATAGCAACAGGAAACCACCAAGAACTGGCCATACTCACCCTGGACACAACTAAGGCTTTTGACCGGTTTGACTGGTCTTTCATGGACCTAACACTTAAAGCATTTCAATTTGGCCCCAACTTCCACACCATGGTACTGGCCAACTACGTGGCCCCAAACCATCTCTAAGAATAAATTAACATAAATCAGCCCACATTCCACTCACGTGCGGAACGAGACAAGGATGCCCACTTTCCCTGCGGATCTTTGCCTTAATCATGGAACCCTTTGCCAAGAGACTCCGCAATAATAACGCCATTGAAGGAATGTAGCTAAAAGGGGAACAATACAAGGCGTCGTCGTACGCCGACAATGTGATGTTGTCGCTCACGAATATCCAGAGCTCAGTACCGGCAGCCTTGACAGACCTGGAAGCCTTTGAACGTGTCGCAGGCTTCTTCATCAATTACACCGAGTTGAAGGCCCTAAGAGTGAATCTATCAAATGAGACGCTGCACCTCCTCCATCCAATCTGCCCACTGAAATGGAGCACCACTACGACCAAATACCTGGGAGTATATATTGCGGCCGACCCCAAAGAATTATACGCAGCAAACTTTCCCCAGCTATTCAGCGACCTAAAGGCAGACCTCAAGAGATGGGAGACCCAGAAGATCTCACTCCTGGGGAGGGTGACTGCATGAAAAATGAACTTACTACCAAGATTCCTGTACCTCTGTGCAGCGCTACCAGTGGAAATCCCCCTAAAACCTCTCCTTCAATTACAGAAACAAGTTTTCCGATTCATATGGAAAGGGGGGAAAGCGGGGATCCCCCAGAAAGTAATGACGGGGGCTGCTAAATGGGAGGGAAATGGGAGTACCCAACAGGGCTGTCAGAAGATGTGGTGAGGCCCGGGGCAAACCATTTGGTGAGGCCCCCTTATAATTTTTTGCACTCGCCCAGCAGCGGCACCTCTGCAAACAGGAGACTGGAGAAATCTCCCCTTGAGTTTGTGTGCAGGATGCCAAATATGGTTTATTACTACAACTCCAAATCAACTACAGCAAAGTTAGATTTCTCTACTGAAGAAAGGTTTATGTCAGACTAACTTTTGTATCATATGCAAAAATATATATAGGATGGCATGAGCTCTCCAGTGTGCCACCTCCAACTCTCTGAGGGTCAGTCACTTTTCCAAGCAAAGAGTTGAGGGCAGATCTCTTTCTTCGGCTGGACCCTCCCTCGGGAAACAGCCTCCCTGCCGCTCTGAAAGTTGAGCAGAACCATCTCCGGTTCCGGAAGCAACTCAAGACCTGTCTCTTTGCTTCTGCCTTCTCTCTTCCTCTCCCTTGCTGATCACCTGCCTGATCCATGCACTGGTCACCTGCCTGTCCTGTTGCAATCATGCATTGCCTCTTGGCTCCCCTGCACTTGTAGTCTGTATCTGTAACCCTACAGTCCCCTCTCTTGCACTTATTCTCCCATTGGCTGCACTTCTGAGTACCCACACTTGCCACCCGTTGGCTGCACTCTTGTTTCCCCTTTGTTCCTGCACTTCTGCATCCTACCCCACACTCGGCACTTCTCTCCTCCCCCCTTCCCTGCTCTTGCGCGATCTGAATTACACAAGGCCTAGTAAGATCTGTTTTTTGTACTACTCTTTTGTTTCCCCCTCCTTGCCTTGTTGTGCCTAGAAACACTTGTGTACAGGCACGTTATAAATGGCATATCATATCATTAAGGAGCACCCTGCACCTGTGTGCACATTAAAAAACACACATCATAGACAGTGACAAATGATATACAGTGGAGGCTGGTACATTTCTGAACTTAAGAGGCTTAAATGTTTGTGTCAATTAGGCAGGACCAACAGAGCACAGTGAGGGAGCCCAAACCAAAGAAGGGTTGCTTGAGGGGGGTTCACCCGTACAAGAAAATGTTTGAAACATTGGGTTAAAATGATGCATTTTACAGCACTTTCTTAGCAAAATTGAGTAGAAATCCATACAGTTTGCAATTGGTTTTGTATGGAAGCACATGGAAAATCCCAATAGTTGCAAATCACAAACAGTGCATAAGAACATTTTCCAATACATTTCATGCCGCCTTTCCACGCGAGATATGCTAGTATAAATATATACTCATGCTGGTTGTTCTAATTATGTCCATGCAGGCTGCATCAATTTATGCCATTATTACCATGTTCAGACTTTCAGCCAGTAAAAATGCCATGCCACAGAAAGTATATCCAGGCTGACTGTGTACCATAAGTGTTATTACCGGCTAGATTGGCCTACATTCAATGTGTGCCAATTTAGCCAAGTAGTATGTTTGCTTTAACCTTGATGCATAGTCCTGTGCATCAAGGGTAAACCAAAAAGAGCACTGGCAATGCTAACAGTTTGGGCATTTGTGTAGGCATGGGAAAGTCACTTCTGTATTGGTATTAGCTGGCCATTGATAGTGCCGGTGCAAAATGGTTTGAGTACCTGAGCAGCTAATAGCAGTGTCTGGCAAATGCCTAATACTTATACACAAGCCAAAACTGTTGGCTTTGCCAATGCTTGTTTTTAACAGAACTTCAGCGAAAACACGCAGGGTGTTTTAAATCGAGTGGCCTAAGGCAGACCTGTTTACAACTCCAATGAAGTCATGAACTCTCAGAAGACTCCTTTGAGGAAACACTTGCAGGCACATTGAGGGCCAAGTTTGATGGCAAGGCGTGTTTAAAGCTAGCTCAAAGAATTCCATTGAGGACGTGTTTTGGCTGGGGAGGGCAGGAACTGGGTGAGAATTGCCATAGGGATTAGCATGGCCATGAGAAGAAGGGAAGTGGTGACATGAGACATCTCTTTCTCACAGAAGGCAAGAGGTAGCTGCTTGTGGCATTGACGCTTCATCAGAAGTCTCATTCGAATGTGGAAAGATGTTAGGTGCCCCCACACAAGGAAGTTTGCCCCTCCCTCACAGCCTCTGATGTTAGCGCCTCTCCCAACATTTTAAGTGTTAGTCCTCCCTCCCACCTGACATTTTAACCTAGGTGCTCCTCTGATGCCATGAACCCACCACCTAATGAAGTGGCCCCCAGGGCGGCTAAATTTAGGGGTATGGCTGAACACATACTGACATAAAACACTTTCACCCATGCATTCATTCACCAGTTACACAACTCCACACATACATAAAACCAAACACAGCATTGACACAAACACCAACATGCACACATGCATTCATACATACACATATAGATACTAATTTAATTTAAATACACATATTTACACTTTTAATTTAAAGTAAAAAAACCACTTACCTTACCTCCATGCACTCCGACACGTGGACATGCTGTCTGACAGGAGAGAACTCCTCTCCTATCAGTCAGCGTGTTCACACTGAGCAACGTGAACACTGTAACGCTCACCTGAATCCCTCGGAGGCGCGGGTCTGGTCTGGGCGTTCTCCGAACCTTCCAAAGTCACTCGCAGGTCTTTGGCACCACCCTGGAAGGGCCCCCTCCTTACTGTGATCTTAATCTGGAGAGTGAGATGTCTGCGGGCAGAGAAGAAACAGGGGTTAACGTCTGCCTGACGGGGTTTCGGCCCTTTCCCCTTCCTGACACTCCTACAACTCTCCTAGGCCGCACGTGCTCACCTTAGGTAGGTAAAAGCGGCGCTCTCCATCCTGCGTCTGTGCAGGGGCGCTGTAGCCAGTTACTTCACTGGACGATAGTTCAGCCTTTTATTGCGGAGGTAGAGTCCAGAAGGCAAGACCGTCGTTAGCTGCACGAACGGTGAGTGCCTTATATGAGTCTTTTTATTGTCCTTTCAGAATCTTGCCTCTTTGCAGGTCCGGTATGCTGATCCGGTAAGTGGAGAAGCAAAAAGTTCATCTGAAGTTAAATGCACTTTTAAAAGTCTTTTTCCCCTTTCTTTCAGGTCGCGGTGCAATCGGCGATGAAGACTGATGCCGAAGGATCGTGCCGGAGGATGGACAGGTATCACCACTTAAGGCACGTGAGTAGAAATGGAGTCCTGAGCTCTAATAATGTCCTTCTTGTATTTTACAGGTGCGGACAAATGGCGCTGAACGGAGCTCGCGGAGACCGTGGCACAGGTAAGCAGATATCACAGAGTTATCGCTAACCTGTATTCTTTGTAGTTGCAGATGGCTGGAGAACGAAGAATCGCGGCACGGGGCCTTGGAAGGCGCCGGAAGGTGGTAAGAGCAGCTCTGGTACTTTCTCGTGCTACTCTAATGTTCTCGTTTTCCTTTTCAGATGTCGCGGAAGGCTGGAGCTGGATTCAGGAAGGTAAGTTGAAGATTTTCCTGTTTTCAGGTGCAGAAGAAGAAGATCAGCTGGAGCCGACACGGTGAGCGTCCTGCTGCTATTGCAGAATAACGCGAAGCACGTGAAACCAATCGGGTGTGGTTTAAATAGCCTTCAGTAGTGCTTAGGCGTCTTCTTCCACAGCTTTCAGAGGTAAGAAAAGAGTTCCAGTATGTAATTCTTGGGAGTGGTGCTGGCCCCACCCAGCAGTTAAAGTAGTCCCAGCAGGATTGGATGAAGAGTTCATCCTGCAGGTAGGAAAGCAGCATGGTCTGCAGGAGGTAAGTCCACCCAAGCACCAATCCTTTTTATATGAGCCCGGCGCTTCCAGTGCCGGGACTGGGTCCCTTTATGAGCATGAGCCTGGCGCCGCTGGTGCCAGGACAAGGTCCAAAAGGCCCCTACGGGGGCCGGCTTGTGCCTGGAATAAGGGTCATGACCCTGCTTCCAAGGATGTTGGGCTAGGTCTGACACCTTGGAGGCAGTGGTCATGACAGCACCCCCCCTCAAGGCCCCTCCCAAATTGGTCTTCCCCGGAGGCTTTGGTTTGTTGGGGAAGGTCCGATGAAATTTTCTGATTAGACGAGAAGCATGGACATTTTCTGAAGGTTCCCAAGATCTCTCCTGGGGGCCATACCCTTTCCAATCAATCAGGTAATACAGTTTTGACTTGAAAAACTTAGAATCCAAGATGTTCCGAACCTCGTATTCGTTTTCTCCGTCTACTTGGATTGGCTCTGGAGGTTTAGTCAGACGGGTTCCGGGTTGCATAGGTTTCAGGAGTGAAACATGGAAAACAGGATGTATTTTCATTCGAGTGGGCAATTCTAATTTAACCGCCACAGGATTTATCACAGCCGTGATCGTGTAGGGTCCTAAGTACTTTGGATTGAAGGTGCGTGGTCCTTTTAGAGACAGATGTTTAGTAGACAGCCAGACTTGGTCTCCTACTTGGTACTGAGGTGCCTCTTTCCGATGTTGATCAGCACCTTTCTTATAAGATTCTTTGGCTCGTTGAAGGTGTGCGACGGCTTCCTTAAATGTTTGAGTTATGGTCGCATGAAGATGGTCCACAGCGGGTGTTCCGAGATCTTGAGGCGGATCTAAATTAGAGGTCCGAGGGTGAACCCCATACAACAGGAAGAAAGGGGTTTTACCTGTTCCGGTATGTATTGAGTTGTTGTACGCATATTCAGCAATCCAAAGAATGTCCCTCCAAGTACCCTCTGATTGTTGTAACATGCAACGAAGATACTGTTCCAGAGTTTGGTTAGTCCTCTCAGTCTGCCCGTCAGTTTGAGGGTGGTGGCTGGTAGAGAGTCGCACGTCAATTTGTGCAAGACGACAACAACTTCTCCAGAAATGGGAAATGAATTGGCTCCCTCGATCAGAGATTAGGACTGAAGGGAACCCGTGCAAGCGAACGATGTTTTCAAGGAATTCTCGGGCTAGAATGGAAGCTGTGGGTAATCCTTTCAGTGGAACAAAATGAGCCATCTTTGAAAAAAGATCAACAATTACTAGAATTGTATTATATCCGGAACAAGGGGGTAAATCCGTGATAAAATCCATTGAGAGGGTGTGCCAAGGGCACGGTGGAATGTCTATCGGATGCAGTAGCCCGGCTGGTTTTTCTCTCTGGCTCTTGTTTTGTGCACAGATGCCGCATGAGGCCACAAAGTCTTTGATATCCTTTCTCCAGGACGGCCACCAGAAATGTCTTTTAATTTTTTCGGAGGTTTTGGCTACACCCGGATGTCCCTCTATTAAGGAATCATGATAGCAGGTGATGACCTGTTTCTGTAAGTCATCACACGGTAAATAAAGTCTGCCTTGGAAGTATAATAGATCTTGATCTATCGTAAAATCCTTTCCTTTCTGCAGCCAAGTCAAGGAATCTTCGGGAGTTATTATTTGCTTGATCTTCCTTTTTATGTCGTCAAGAGACATTGGCCCTCATTACGACCCTGGCGGAGATCCATGGTGCTAAGCTGCCAACTCCGCCATGGTGGTTGGCGGACTTACCGCCCCATTCCGACCTTGGCGGGGCGGTAAGTCCCCAATCCCCATTTACCCTTCCCCATTCCCATTTTTGCCCCATAGGGTATAATGGGAGTGGGGAAGGCGTTAATTACGCCACCGTAAATTACGGTGGCGTAATTAACAACAAGTCCCGTAGCGCCATGGATTTTTCCGCCTGCAAAAAGCAGGCGTAAAAATCACCATGGCGCTATGGGAACTCGTAGTCTGGCGGAATGGTACGCCATGCATTACGCCGGCGTAAACCCCTTTCCGCCAGGGTCGTAATGAGGGCCATTGTGTTGATGACTCCCAAAATCTTTTGTTCGGGGATTATGGGTACTGGTTCTGGATTAGCTGCGAGTTCGTTAACGCCTATTCGTGAAAGGGCATCAGCTTTTCCGTTTTTGACGCCCGGCCGAAACGTAATCACAAAATCAAATTCCGCGAAAAATAAAGCCCAACGGAGTTGTCTTGAAGATTGGGCCTTGGCTGACTTCAAATATTGGAGGTTACGATGATCAGTAATTACAGTGACAGTGTGCCGGGCTCCTAGGAGATAATGCCGCCAGGCCTTAAAGGCGGACTTGATTGCCAGAAGTTCCTTGTCCGTGATTGTGTAGTTGATTTCCGGGGCCGAAAATTTGCGGGACCAAAACGCCACAGGGTGTAATTGGTGTGTTTCAGGATCTCTTTGTGACAAAACTGCCCCCATTGCAAGGCTAGATGCGTCGGTCTCGACGATATAAGGAAGTTCTGGACGAGGATGTTTCAGGACTGGAGCAGAAATAAATTTGGCTTTCAAATCTTGGAAGGCTTGTTCGGCCTCTGGAGTCCACTCGAATTTTTTGTTCTTTTTTAGGAGAGCCGTGATAGGTTGGACTATTCGAGAGAATTCGGGGATAAACCTTCGGTAAAAATTAGCGAAGCCCAACATGCTCTGTACTCCTTTTACCGAAGTCGGAGACGGCCATTTGGTGATAGTATCCACTTTTCTTGTGTCCATGTGAACACCGTTGGGTGACAAAATGAACCCCAAAAATTCGACTTCCTTTACATGAAAGGTACACTTTTCCAACTTAGCAAATAAACGATGGTGGCGAAGCCTCTGTAAAACTGCGGTGACATGTCGTCGGTGTTCAGCTTCTGAGGAGGAGTATACCAGGATGTCATCAATGTAGACGACTACACAAACATCAATAAGCTCTCGGAGAACGTCATTCATAAAGAACTGGAAGGCGGCCGGTGCATTACATAGTCCAAAAGGCATTACTTGATACTCGAATAATCCGTATTTTGTGCGAAAGGCCGTCTTCCATTCGTCACCCTCCCTGATTCGTACCAAGTGGTAAGCTCCTCTGAGATCTAGTTTTGTGTAAATGCAGGCGCCTTTTACTTGGTCCAATAGTTCAGGAATCAGAGGCAGCGGGTACCTGTTTTTGACTGTAATCTGGTTCAGGGCGCGGTAATCTATACACGTTCTCAGGTCACCTTCCTTTTTCGGGACGAAGAACAAAGCTGAAGAAGCTGGAGATTTTGAGGGACGAATAAATCAGTTAGCCAGGTACTGGTCTAAGTATTGTCTGAGGTGAAGATTTTCTGGCTCAGTAAGAGCATATATTCTACTGCACGGTGGAGTGGATCCGGGTATCAGGTCTATCTGGCAGTCGTATGATCTGTGCGGGGGCAAGGTGTTGGCCTGATCTTTCTGGAAGACATCACTAAACTCTTGGTATTCAGGAGGCAATTGGAGGTTCTCGGAAGCGATGGCTGCCAGCCTGATGTCGGGCCGAGAATAACAAGTTTGGGCGCACTCTGGAAACCGGATTACCTTGGCTCGCCAGTCGATCTGAGGATTGTGTTTTTCCAACCAAGGAACTCCTAGAATTACTTGAAACTGCGGGGCCTTGATTACATCAAACACGATTCCTTCCCGATGTCCGTCCTGGCAGAGCAGCGTCACTTCCACGGTGGTGTGAGAGACTGGTCCGGAAACTATTTCTGTACCATCCACTGTAGTGATTACATCTTTTACCAATTTAGGACATAAAGGAAGATTCATCCTAGCTGCCATATCTTAATCCACGTAGTTACCGATTGATCCGCTATCAATGAATGCCTTAATAGCATGCATACGATTTGGTTGGTCGGGGCTTATGAGGACCATGGGCAGTACGAAATGCGAGGTCAAGGAACTGTTTTTTACGCTCGGCAAGCGGACCTCTACGCTTGCCGGGCGAGGTCGTTTCCCGATTCTTGTTGTTTTGCATCCTTATCGGAAGCTCCCAAGGCTTTCTTGACCGGTTTCACTGAACAATCTCGAAGGAAGTGTCCAGACTTCCCACAGTAGAGGCACAGCTGTAACTGTCTTCGCCTTTCTCGTTCCTTTTGAGTTAAAGGTCCTTTCACGATGCCTATCTGCATGGGTTCCACGGAATCATTTCCTTTAGCAGGGTTTTGAGTCTTTTAGAACGTCCGGGTTTCAAATCTGGAGCGATCGGCCTTTCTGTTCTGTAGTTGATGATCTAATTGAACTACTAGGTCGATATAATCGGAGCACTCTTGCGGAGGATTTACTACCTGTGCTAAGACATCCTTAAGTTCTCCACGTAGCCCCCTGAGGAAAAGCGTGATCCTCTTGTCTTCTGGCCACCTGGTTTCAACCACCAGTCTGTTAAAAGATGCTATGTACGCCAGGAGATCTTGGTTACCTTGTCTTAGCGATAGGAGTTCATTGTCCAAGGCCTGCCCTTGTGAGTGTCGTGCGAACAACTTTTCCATACTGGCCTGAAAGTCTTGGAAGTTTTGGAGGACCGGATCATCCTGTGTCACTAAAGGAATGGACCAATCAGCCGCATTGCCACTAAGATAGGAAAGTACAAACGCTACTTTAGCTTGGTCAGTTGGGAATGCAGCGGGTCTACACAAAAAGTGCAAGTGGCATTGGTTGATGAATACTGCGTAGCGTTTAGGATCACCTGAGAAACGTTCTGGTGGAGCCAGGGGCACATTCCCTGGCAGATTGATCTGCACCGGATTGCTTGAGGTTGTAAGTGGATAATTCCCTCCCGAGGTAGGCAAAGGTGCTTGCCCAGCTTGAATTTGTAGCAATTGCCTGGCCAGGTCGTCCGCTCGCTCTTTGGAAACGATCAATTCCCTTCGTAAGGCATTTGTTTCTTGACGAGATGCATGTACCTCGGCCCTCAGCTCCCCAAGCAATTGGGCCAATTGGTCTGTATTCAAGGTTTCCATTGCGCCTGGGTGGGATATTTGTGGTAGGCTTCGCGTTCTGTAACGCTCACCTGAATCCCTCGGAGGCGCGGGTCTGGTCTGGGCGTTCTCCGAACCTTCCAAAGTCACTCGCAGGTCTTTGGCACCACCCTGGAAGGGCCCCCTCCTTACTGTGATCTTAATCTGGAGAGTGAGATGTCTGCGGGCAGAGAAGAAACAGGGGTTAACGTCTGCCTGACGGTGTTTCGGCCCTTTCCCCTTCCTGACACTCCTACAACTCTCCTAGGCCGCACGTGCTCACCTTAGGTAGGTAAAAGCGGCGCTCTCCATCCTGCGTCTGTGCAGGGGCGCTGTAGCCAGTTACTTCACTGGACAATAGTTCAGCCTTTTATTGCGGAGGTAGAGTCCAGAAGGCAAGACCGTCGTTAGCTGCACGAACGGTGAGTGCCTTATATGAGTCTTTTTATTGTCCTTTCAGAATCTTGCCTCTTTGCAGGTCCGGTATGCTGATCCGGTAAGTGGAGAAGTCCGGAGTTTTTGCAGGCAAGCAAAAAGTTCATCTGAAGTTAAATGCACTTTTAAAAGTCTTTTTCCCCTTTCTTTCAGGTCGCGGTGCAATCGGCGATGAAGACTGATGCCGAAGGATCGTGCCGGAGGATGGACAGGTATCACCACTTAAGGCACGTGAGTAGAAATGGAGTCCTGAGCTCTAATAATGTCCTTCTTGTATTTTACAGGTGCGGACAAATGGCGCTGAACGGAGCTCGCGGAGACCGTGGCACAGGTAAGCAGATATCACAGAGTTATCGCTAACCTGTATTCTTTGTAGTTGCAGATGGCTGGAGAACGAAGAATCGCGGCACGAGGCCTTGGAAGGCGCCGGAAGGTGGTAAGAGCAGCTCTGGTACTTTCTCGTGCTACTCTAATGTTCTCGTTTTCCTTTTCAGATGTCGCGGAAGGCTGAAGCTGGATTCAGGAAGGTAAGTTGAAGATTTTCCTGTTTTCAGGTGCAGAAGAAGAAGATCAGCTGGAGCCGACACGGTGAGCGTCCTGCTGCTATTGCAGGATATCGCGAAGCACGTGAAACCAATCGGGTGTGGTTTAAATAGCCTTCAGTAGTGCTTAGACGTCTTCTTCCACAGCTTTCAGAGGTAAGAAAAGAGTTCCAGTATGTAATTCTTGGGAGTGGTGCTGGCCCCACCCAGCAGTTAAAGTAGTCCCAGCAGGATTGGATGAAGAGTTCATCCTGCAGGTAGGAAAGCAGCATGGTCTGCAGGAGGTAAGTCCACCCAAGCACCAATCCTTTTTATATGAGCCCGGCGCTTCCAGTGCCGGGACTGGGTCCCTTTATGAGCATGAGCCTGGCGCCGCTTGTGCCTGGAATAAGGGTCATGACCCTGCTTCCAAGGATGTTGGGCTAGGTCTGACACCTTGGAGGCAGTGGTCATGACAAACACAATGACTGATACTACTGGCAGCATGTCTACGTTGTCAGCTGAATAACGGGAGGCAGCAGAGCTCACTTCTGAGCCCTGCTGTCTCACATTATTTTGCTGTTTGTTGCGGAGCCAAACGGCTTCGCAACAAATAGCAAAATCATTTCAGGGGCAGAGAGGAGACAGCACAGTCCCCCGTGTGACTAAAGGACACGGGAGACTGTGCTGCCTTCTCCTTAGGAGAGGGGTTCGCGAGGCGCCCCGCAAGTGCGAGGCCCGGGCAGTTTGCCCCCCGTGCACCTCCCTTGTGACAGCCGTGGTACCCAACCTCCACCACTATTACATGGCAGCCCAACTGACTAACTCCCTAGCATGGACTGACCCCACAGACCGTCCGAAATAGGTCAAGATCGAACAAGCCAGAAGCCTGATCTTGCTCAGCAACCTTCTATACACCTCAGCGGCAGCACGCAGGCAATGGCCAACAACTCTTTCATCGACGAGGGCCACCCCTTCTCACCTGTTTTTCCTTTCTTGTGACGCTCTTGGTCGTAGCTTCCTTTTTTCTTACTGTGCAGGATTCCAGCGTGAGGTTTTAGCCTTCCAAACGGAAGCGTTCAATATCCGGGCGAGGAACCAGGAGGCAGACGAGTCGGCTTGAAGGAGTCGGGGCTCCGACTCCGAGCACAAGGAATTTCCAGGAGTAGTCCACAAAAAGAAGGTAAGGAGAAAGGAGTAAATGAGTACCAGGAAGGAAGGAAGGAATTAAGGCATCAAGGAGGGCGCAAAGTGAACTTCAGAGACACACGTCTAGCTACACCAAGCAGTAGCGTTGAGACTCGCGGCGCCGCGGAGGCGTGGCCTTTTTCTAGGAAGCCAAACGAAGCATGGAAAGGCTGGTGTGCAGTGCATCGGAAGCGCCGGCCATGTTGCTAGTACCGCAGTGTTTACACCGCGGTGCATCATGGACCATGAAGTCCAAAATGGGCGGGTTCGGCGGATCATGACAGCGCACTACAAAAGAAAAAGATTTCCAAGCAGCTGGGCCCGCTTACCCCAGTTATCCACAACGCAGACTTTGCCCCGGAAATGCAAGCAGCAAACTTCCACAACTGGACCCAAGGAGGACTATGAACTCTCTCACAGCTATTCAAAGACGGACCCCCCCTAGAGTTAGTGGAATGCAAGGCCCGATTTAACCTACAGGAAACGGATAGGTTCACTTACGCACAACTACGCCACTGGATCTCCCAGCCACCAACCAAACAGAAAGCAACCAGAGTGCCCCTTCCCCTGGAACTCTCATTATCGGAAGGCCCCAGGAGAGGTCAGGTCACATCACTAAACTACAAGCTATTGCAAGAGAACATGCTGATCGTGAGACCGGTATACATGGCCAAATGGGAAACGGACCTAGGGCATGACATTGAGGACCAGACATGGGTTGACATCTGGTCACTCCACCTCCAGATGCATCACCAACAAAGAAGGCGCGTGCAAGCTGCTCTATCGCTGGTACTACCCACCGGCACATCTACACCACTTTAAAAGCTCGTTGGATCCGAAATGCTGGAGGCAATGCGGCACTCAAGGTCCTCCAGACAATAGAAGCCATCACCCACCGCAGTCTGCCGCTGACACCAGAGGTGGTTCTTCTAGGCACTCCGCTGCTGGATTGCTACCCGAGATCTGGACCTACCGCTAAATTGATCACCTAGCTGTTACTAGCGGCCAAGATCTCACTTGCCCGCAGATGGAAATCCAAGGAAGGCCCCCTTCTTCCCCTGTGGTGGGCCAAGGTCTGGGACATTTTGGTGGCGGAAAAGGTCACAGTGACCAAAGATGGGACATTACCTCGCGTTACAGATTGCTAGTACCCAGTCTTGGAATATGACAGAGCCTTCCCAATCCTGACCTTCCATCCACAACAAGCGAGACTCACCCTACGGCCCTAGGAGCAGTTGGAAGGGCCAGTACGAAAGGAAGGACTCAGAGGAAAAAGGAACAAGTCGCCAGAATGACGGCATGAGGGGTGGAGGGGAGGGGGGGAAATTATGGGGTTAAAAGTAAGAACAGTGTCATTGCACAAATGCGAAAACTGTTACCTGCCGCATCCAGATTTAAATAAAGTTGTTAAAAAAAAATGTCTGAGTGCCAATCTATATGCAACAAGCCCTGGAGAAGACCATACCCAGACCCAATATAATAAGGGTTTTGATTTGCATAAAGAGCCAATTCTCTGTACATCTACCCCCAGGAAGACAGTTATATTAGGAGTACTATTAGGAATCCCGAGCAGGTTTTTGATTAGCTTATTTTCATTTATGGTTGATCTACTGCAGTTCATTCTTCCCCATAACTCGGCCCCATAAAGTGCGGCTTGTCAAGCCTGGCCAGAGCATGCTTCCAAGGACACTTTTACCGCCCCGTTGCCATAGTCCCGGACAGACCTTTTGCAATGGTGCCACCCTCCAGTTGCATTAATCTGCAAATCTAACACCCAAATAATCATACTCATTTACTTGCTCAACACGTTCCCCTCCAAGAGTTAGACTAAGTCTAGCCACCCCCTTAGTTTTATTTTTCCTAAAAATCAATGGGCCTCATTACGAGTCCGGCGTTAACCGAGGCGGTAAAACCGCCTGGTTAACGCCGGACTCGTATTACCATTCCGCCTCCGTGATTCCCGGAATTACCGGGGCATCACAACCCCGCTTTTCCGGGAATCACGGAGGCGGAATGGTGTAAATCCCCATTCCCATTGAGTCCTATGGGACTCAATGGGAATCGGGATCATGGAAACACCGGCAGCATCTTGTAATGCTGCCGGTGTTTCCTCGTCCGCCTGCAGGCGGGCGGTGTTAAACCCGCCAGGTCAGACCTGGCGGGAACATCACCTCCCGCCTGCAGGGGTCGGGATCAGGCGGTCCGGAAACAACGGTGGCGGCGGGTTTACCGCCACCGTTATTTCCGGACCGCCAGGGTCGTCATGAGGCCCATTGTCTTGGTTTTTTTCACATTTATGGAAAGCCCATTTGTATCACAGAACTCATCAAACACCAAAAATTGTTTTCCCAAACCTTGCAGTCATCCTCAAACATTACAATTGGACAATTTTCCCCGGCCGGGGTTGGTGCATCACATAGTAAATTCATCAATACATCAATTATACTGTTGATAAAAAGACAAAACAGTTTGGGGCGAATGCACATCCTTGACGGACGCCCATTTGGATTGGTATTTTCTTGGTAACCCTTCCATCAAGGTTCCATCATGTACTGGAGTGCCAAGCAATGCTTGTAGACAATGTAAAACCAGTATTCACAGCCAGAATTAAGGAGTGAGGGCGGGTACCTGGGGATGTACGTAATGAGTTAATGCTGTAAAAAAGTGCTGAACTGATATGATATTGTGTTTTCCTGTGTGCTCACTTAAATAAACAAGTTAAAATTTCTTTTAAAAAAAAAAATACAGTATTCACAGCTAATGCCATACTTAACCATAGGCATACAATAAAAAACAACTCTTGGTAAGATCGAGACTGTAGGAAGGCCAAGGAGAATGGTTTGTTACACACATTTATTAATAAGAGTTTTGAACAGTCCCTAGCATTCAGATGGATCTCCAAAAACTCCTTACATGTGTTATCAATCTGTTTTGCCCCAGCATCTAGGGAGGCTCCTATCCATATTAAGAGTACCCCACTAGATCTCCCCTGTCTTCTCTTAACCGTGGGTATTGCGAAGGCTGAATGGCCCTGAAGGTGAATTTGCTTCTGCTGCCCTGGAGACAGATCATTTTATACCCTCTTACAAAATCCAACCACTGCTATCCACCATATTCCTAGCCAATCCGGCGATGTTCCAAGATAAAATGTGCACCACAGTTGCCCCTGGGCCAATCTGCCCGTCCCCATGGGACACAGGGGGGGTTATGGCATACATAATCTCATGCCCTATACCCTCTTGCCCCAATGATCGGCTGGATAAACCCTCTTCCACTTACCATATTTCTCATTGATGACATCCGCCATGTTGCAGCAATCGTCGGTGCTTGGACCCATCGACCAGTAAAATGCTGTGGCCCCACTAGGTATCTTAGAGCTTTATTCCACAAGGCTTTATTTGAATATTCATCCTCTATTCGTGGGACTGAAGCCCTTAGAACAATCTGGGACCCTACTGGTGGATAAATCTGCCACTCAATTGATCGCATTCCCTGGGCAAGCTCCTCCACCTGTCATAAACACCTTGATGTAGTCCTGAGAACCATTAGGAATTATTTTTCTGAGGCATTTAACAATATCATCAGGTATGATAGAAAGACAACCGTTTTTAATACATAACCCTATGTAGTCTCTTATTAGTTAGAGCCTCCTCGTTCTCAAACGCCAAACTTAACCATAGGTATACAATACAAACCAACTCTTGGTATGATCGAGACTGTTGGAAGGCCAAGGAGAATGGTTTGTTATACACATTTATTAATAAGATTTTTGAACAGTCCCTAGCATTCAGATGGATCTCTAAAAACTCCTTGCATGTGTTATCAATCTATTGTGCCTCGGCATCTAGGGAGGCGTCTATCCATATTAAGAGTCCCCCACTAGGTCTCCCCTGTCTCCCTTAACCGTGGTGAAGAGGGGAGGCAAACTATTCCCCCGTCCCGGAAGACTCCCCAACCGAAAGAAGAACCAAAGACAATATGGCTGTCGATTGTACAAGCTCACACCAACCGCCACTGCACCCACGATGGATGAGTACCATGAGAAGTACCCTCTCAGTCGACCCTACAACCCAGGATGAGTGCGGACATTTCCCAGAATGTATGAAGATGCACATGACGGAAACAGGAACAGCTATACAGACAGGATTGACTAAAGCACTGAGAAGCCATGCCTCAAGTGATTAGAGACCACACGACCTAGCAGCGTCAGACATGAAGCACATGTGCCATCTGCACATTTGGGACAACCACACACCCAAATACACGAAGAACACATGCGTACAGTTCTATGAGATAGAGGACAGTGACATGCACATACTGGGCCTCATTACGACCCAGGCGCTAAGTGGTTAACAGCACCGTAAAAGGCTGCGGCGCCGTTAACCACTTAGCGCCTTACTACGAGGTCCCTTTGCGGGACCCGACCTGAACGGCTGGTCTGGACCAGCTGTTAAAGTAGGGTCCCGCAAAGGGACCTTGCAGGCAATTACGGTACTGCAATTTGCGGTACCGTTATTGCCGCCTTCCCCATTCCCATTGAGCCCTATGGGGCAGAAATGGGAATGGGGAAGGGCCATGGTGAAATGGGGAAATACCGCCCCGCCAACCTTGGAATGGGGCGGTATTTCCCCATTTCACCATGGCGGACTCGTTACAACACCGGCACCAACCATGGTGCTAATAGCGCCATGGTTTAGCGCCGGTGTTGTAATGAGGGCCACTGTCTTCACGTTTATTATTTTGCCATTAGCTTATCACAGCGATGCAGAAACTGCCAGAAGCAAGAAGAGCATGTGTACATGCTTGCAGATGCTTACATGCAAATAACCCCATGGAATGGCAGGAGCGCTCGAGGGACCTGACAGAGCCATAACGCACTAACCTATGGATGCTATACAGAAGGCACAAACAGGAGAAACCAGACTATGGCTTAGGGAATCATAGTAGGCCACAACAGTCTCAGAAACCTGAAGCCACGCTGAGTGCTGTTCAACAGAACTACTGAGTGGGGAACAAGGCCACTGTCAAGGTTGCGATGTTGCGAGGTGACATTCTTTGCCCTGAACCGAAGTTGCACCAGTAGCAGAGAACCATAATCCTTCTTAAATGCAGAATAACTCACATCTACAGAGCCCAAAAACAGGGTCTCCGGACACGTGACCCAGCCAAGCTGACAGTGGGCCAAGAATTGGCAGCTGGGAAGAAGAAAACGTCTCACGAATTAGACAATGGTCGCAAAAAAGTTGTTACACTTGAGCTACAGTTATGCGCTGGGCAATAATGGTCTACACAAGGTTACATCACAGACACATAGATGCACACAGAACCGTGAACAGGTGCAGTCCGAGCTGGGAATTGATTTTGTCCCAGGCATGGGGGCTTACAGCTCAGCCAATCACAGTTTATGGCCCTTGAGGTGGGTAGCTGGGGCCATCGACCAATCATTAGGTCTGCATAATGTACCAATTAATAAGTAGCGGTTTTCAGGGATGGTCCAGGCCTGACACCTGACAAAGTAACATCCAATCCACTAACCTCTATAGGGGTTACTATAGGGGGACTACCACTCAATAGTCTATACGGAGTGGAGATAGGTTTCTGGAGAAGGGCCCAGGATGTGACGTACTTGTGATGTAACATGCTATCAAAACTGGCCTGCGAGCCAGAGTTCCTCGAGCTGTGCCTGGATTTGCCTCCATGCATTTGATGCCTGTTGGTTTGTTGGCTGTAATAAACGTCAGTTGAACTTGCTACTTGTCTGGACTTGCATTCCGTTTTGGATTGGGAAGGAGTTAGGCCTTCCATGAGTTCTATGTCTGCAAACTCCTAGCAAACTGCCCTGCAGTGGGTATTTCAAAGGCTGAATAGCCCTGAAGCCAACAAGGCCGAAGCTTGTCTGGGGTTGTATGTGTTTCCGTGCAGAGGCAACCTGGCCTAGCAGTTCGGGCTGGGATGCTCCCATTGGTGGTAGTACCTGACTGATTTGCAATTGGCTAGACCCATTTTGCAATGGCACAGACAGACTAAAAAAACGTTGGTGTGGAAGGTTGCCCAGAGCTGTACCAGAGCAGTACCAGTGATTCACATTAATTCAAAACCTTCCACCCATCACTTTTGTGGTTATACATTACTACAGAACTATTTGTACGCTATGGTTCCGGGGTCTCGGCACTGGAGCTGGGCCACCAGGGCGTCTAAACTGTTTACCATCTAGGTGTAAGTAACCCTCTCTGCGTACTCTTGAGAAGGGGGCCATATTAACCGTTCTACCGGCCAGAGATTGTCCATTCTGGCTGGCCCTTGATCCGACCTCTTCATATCTTTTGATAACGTCCACAATCGGGTTGACCTACCTTGCCCTATCTTTTACTTTTACAATCTCTTCCTCATGGTGCCCAATTTCTTGACTAATGTGTTTAACTCCCACTTGGGCCCTATTGTCACTGCTACCTACCCTTTGACCCTTTTCAGTTACTTTCGCTCTGTTCTTGACCAGTGAGCTTATTCCTGGAAACTTCTCATATAGAAGCCCCACCTTATTTACATCAGCTCACAAACACTGACCATTAGCTGATGCAGTAATTTACTAAGGGTTCTTAATACCCCTGAACATTTTGTGCTGTTAGACGCCTCTGCGCAATCATCTCTGCAACATGTTTTCATCCTTTTAGTTTTAGCTGTACCTGTTGTGCTGGCATACCCTTTGTCCTAATTTTCCGTATGGATGTTTTAGAACATTTTTCAGGCCCTGGGCCTGATTTCTGGTCTACGGACTTGCTCTCTCTGGTGGCAGGAGGGCCTTCAGGGTTCTGACATGGCTCTAGATTCTCCAATATTGCGGATCTATTTAGGTTTAGAAACCGAGGGAGAGATTGCTATTTTATCACACAAGGACATTTCTAAAGCAATCAGAAAGTTGCTGTCTGGAGGAGCTGTCAGCAGAGCTCCCCCACTTGCTGTTCCCATGCGATGCTCTATCATGCACGGCATACTGCTAGACTCCATATTCATACTCCCCACTGGTAGGAGTTAATTTTTACCCCATCTTGTTCTGGCTTTTTATGAGTCTCATAGACATCCTAGGATTCCTTAAATAGCCCCATCGGCTTCCCTTGGGCTCGAATCCCACCTGCCCTAACCGGCATAATGCTACCCAGGGTGACCTCAGTTAAGCCCACTGAGTTAATTGCTAAATCTATATTACAGACAATGGGCCTCATTATGACCTAGGCGGTAAGGGATTACCGGTACCGGTAAGAGCACCGGTACCGGTAATCCCTTACCGCCCTAATACGAGTTCCCTTTGCGGTTTTACCAGGCATTAAGGACGGGACCCGCAAAGGGACTTTGATGCTAATAACGGTACTGCAATTTGCGGTACCGTTATTAGCGCCTTCCCCATTCCCATTGAGCCCTATGCGGGCTCAAATGGGAATGGGGAAGGGCCCTGGTGAATGGGGAATTACCGCCCCCACCAACCTTGGAATGGGGCGGTAATAGCTCCATTCACCAGGGCGGAGTCGTTAATGGTTACCTCCAAACTCGTAATGACCCCCAATATAATGAGATTTCATGATTCTTTTTGTGGTGTGTGGAAGGCTAAAGCAAAACACAGACAACAGATTCAAAGTTCAAACTAAATTTTATTTTATTAACTCAAATGTCAGGATGGTTGAGGCCTAACTTGCACTATCCTAAGGTGGGATTTCCCTATCTAAAGACACTAAGGAAAGTCTGAATCAGAAAGTTCAACTTAAGTCTGTCTGTGTCCAAAACCTATACTTGCCTTCACAACTACAGCTAAACAATGTGTGTTCAAAATAGTTCCACAAAGGTCTTGGGGTTCCCTTCCCCAAGGTCAAGACAGTTCCACAAAACCTTTGGGTTCCCTTCCCCAAGTTCAAGGCAGTTCCACAAAACCTTGGGGTTCCCTTCCCCAAGTTCAAGACAGTTACACTCGTATCGTACTTGTTTTCACTCTTTCAATATTCAAAAACAGTTCCAGTCCTCTTTTACACTCTTCCTGGTTTCTTAACAGTTCAATAAGATTGCTTTCTCTTGGTTCACTTCTGCAACTTCTTTGGCTTTCACAAGTGGGGTCCAGGCGCAGTTGTCAGACCACACGGTCCACCCATTACAGGTCGTGCAACTTCGGAAACCTAGTCCACCTTTACTTGGCTTCTATTTGTCAGCTTCTTGGCTTTGCCACAATGTGTTCTCTCCTGTGCCAGTTTTTTGGCCTTGCCACAATGTATTTTCAGATATAGTTCACTTTGTGGTGGTTTTGTTCCTTCACCTTGCATTCATGCTCTCTCGCAATCTTCCATACTTGCTTTCTTTTATGCTTCATACGACTCGTGTTTTGCTTTCAATATGCCATATTTGAATTTCACACATACTTGTCATCAGGGCACATCTTTTCCAAAAGCCCTCCTTTAGTTCGGTATTCAATTGTTGTTATTTTTTCACTCTGCCGCTTGCATTTTATAGTGTCCTTGTGCTTTCCTCTGAACCTGCTACTTTGGGTTAATTACAGCAGACTTTGGTTTTCCCATTCATTCTGCATCTAATTCGGCTTTCTCAAACAGCCCCAGGAGTGCCCCGGTTCGAGTGCTCTTTCCACTACACTCATGGGTCCCTGGCGTCTCCTTGGAGCGGATGCGCTTTCGATTCCGGTGACACGTTTTCTTTCACACGCAAGCCCTGCTCGCATTTCACTTTCTTCTCGGATCTCGCCGGCAGCTCCACTCTCGCTCCGCTGATGCTGTCGTTACCGTTCTTCTTTCTTCTGTCTCTGCAGCTCTTGCTCTGACAAATGAGGCTTCCCCACCTGTGACCTTCTCATGGCCCACCTGGCCCTTGGCTCCACAGCTTCCTGGGGTTGTCTGCCGGCGTCCTGGCTCTCCTGCATGACCCACCACGGCTGCCTCCTCGCACACAGGATTCCTTGCTGGACCCTTTTCTGCTGGTGGTCTCCCTTTTTATACACCTGCAACCGCTTGACAGGTCGCAGGTGTGAGTCCCAAATTGCAATTGCCTTGTTACAATTAGTGAAGTAGTTCAGACATGCCTGGCCTTTACAATACTCTGCAGGCCTCTTCCTCATCTCAGTACCAGAGTGGTGAAATGGCTTACTAGTGTTCACCACTCCTAGTCGCCTCTTCCTCGTCCCAGTACCATAGTGGGTTGAATGAGGGGGAATGATGGAAAATTATTTACGATATCTCATGGAGGGTGAGGTTGATTTCTAAATGGAAAAGGGGGTAGGAAGTCTCATTATTAACCCTCCTCTCTTTTACCCTCTTTCTGTGGCTTCTGGGTTTATAATATTTTCTGGTGTTATCCTTTCTGTAGGGAAAGGGGTAACAATATCCCATAAATGCTTCTGGGATTACGGATTCATCCTGGAAGGGGAAGGGTTAGTACCGTGTCTCCCTAGGGATGTCCTCTCCCCAATCCCCAAGGACCATCCACCTAGGTTATACTCAGTGCTTAATTTGTGGGGGTGGTTACCGGTGGCCAACACCGGCACTCTTATTTGGGCACCGGAACTCATGCGGGGCCAGCGCACATGCAATTGCTTTGTTTGTTCTTCCACTTCGCTTTACTTCGTTTATAAATCATTGGGATTTGTCATTATGATCTCGATCTCTCTCGTGCTTGCAGGTTGCAGGCCATGGCTGGCTGGACCTGGGAGGGGCCAGCAATAGCAATGAACAACAAACTGTTACAAACAACAGCCAATGAAAATTACCATTCTGTTGTTACTATGCAGTATTTGATATATTCTGTATAGTAAGACAGAATGTGCAGTTTTCATTGGCTGTTCTTCTGAGCCAGTGAAATTACATGGTGACGTGTTGTTGTTGCCCCAGGAGGCAGCGCGGGGCCACCTTCATTTCACGAGTTACTGTGAAGTGAAGGCGTCGAGGCGTGGCGTCGTCGGTCACAACTTGTGAGAGAGAGAGAGCCTGCCCTGCGTTGTGCGGTCTAGTTGCTTCCTTGGGCCCCCTCTGCCTGCTTTTTCATTTGTGCGGGTGCCAGTGTGCGCACCTGCCCCCACCCCACCCTGAGGCCCCGGCAGGAGACCAAGTCCCAGCCGGCAAATCAGGTAAGTCACTTGTTGTTGTTGCGTGCGATGCAGCCTGAGCCTGTCACAGTCAAGTGATCAGGCAAGGCCCATGTCGGGGCCCGGGTGGCGGCACTGTCCCCTGGTGGTGTCCTGACTGCCCAGTAGTCAGGCCCCCACCAGGGGCCCGTCCGCGCCCTTGCTTCTGTCTGTGTGACCTGTGTGCAGTGTGCAGTCAGTGCCAGGCCCAGCCCAATTTCTGGGACCAGGGGCTGCCGGCTGCCGCAGACTGAGTCGGATGACTCTGCCGCGGGCAGCCGGGCCTGTGGATTGTGCCCAAAAGTACGTTTTTACTTTTTTCTTTCTTTGAAAACCTAGCCCCGCCCCACGGAAGTTAGGTTTTAAAATAAATAACATATTTTGAGTGGCGGCTGAGGCCCACCACTTTGCTAGCGATGGGCTCCAGCCTGCCAAATATAGGTTTTTTTCATTTAAAATCTTACCTTCCGTGGGGCTACTGCGCACGCACCTATTTTTGTCAGCATCAGACTCAGCATGGCCATGGCAGCCCCATGCAAGGTAGCCTACGTGATTGAGGCAAGGGCAAGGCCCAGGACTGGGTGGGGCACGGGTGGCACTGGCAGCGTGGTCCCTGGTGGATTCCTGGGTGACTGGGTCTGTGACCTGCCTTAACGGATGGCTGGTAAGTCACTTGTTGGTGCATGCAATGCAGCCTCAGCTTGTCAGTCAAGTGATCAGGCAAGGCCGAGGTCGCGGCACGGTCCCATGGTGGTGTCCTGACTGCCCAGGAGTCAGGACCCCACCAGGGGCCCATCTGCACCCTGGCTTATGTCTGTGTGACCTGTGTGCAGTGTGCTGCTGACTGCAGTCAGTGCCAGGCCTAGGCCAATTTCTGTGACATGGGGCTTCCGGCTGCCGCAGACTGAGTCTGATGACTCCGCCGCGGGTAGCCGGGCCCGTGGATTGTGCCCAAAAGTATGTTTTTACCTTTGTCTTTGAAAATCTGGCCTTCCGTGGGGCCGGTGGCCGATGCCCCGCCCCACGGAAAGTAGGTTTTAACTTCGAAAGTGATGGGCCCCAGCCGCCCAAATATACGTTTTTTCTTTTAAAATCTTACCTTCCGTGGGGCTGCTGCGCCATGCACCTATTTTTGTCATCAGGCGGCTCAGCATGGCCGTGGCGGTGGCGGCCCCACGGAAGGTAGCCTACATGATTGAGGCAAGGCAGGGCAAGGCCCAGGACCGGGCGCAGCACGGGCAGCAGCGTGGTCCCACTTGTCTGTCACAAAAGGAATGAAATGTCGTTTGCAATTTTGGCCACTTTTTCATTGGTGGCGAGCCCGACTCGAGACAATTGTATGCCCCAGTCTGACCCTGGATAGCATTCAACTAAGCGAAACATGAACTGTGAATTTTTGCCTGGGTATTTCCATTCTTCCTTTTAATGTTATCGGCCTCATTAGTTCACAAACGAACTTCAGCCAGGGGACCCGGTCCGGAACGGTGCACGTATTGGGCCGAAACCGAACCGGCTGCACTTCGCGAGAAAAGCCCATACAAAGACGAAACTTCTGAAATGCCATTTCAGGCAAAGATACACACATGGAAACTAGATGGGGATAAACATGGTGCACGTGCCCACTAATCTGTCGTCATAAATAAAAGCACTAGTTGAGTATTCGTGTATAATTCTCAACCGTCTTTTGCTGTCATTTTTTTACATAATTCCAGTGCATGTTTTCTATCCTGATGTGTGGTTTATACACCAGATGTGGCCCCTTAACCTGGGTACAATACGCTCCGAGCATGTGCTCCGAATGAGAGCACATGCAATCCTCAGATAGGAATCCTCAGATAGAGGTGGGGGTCTGTTACACCCCGTAGTTTAGTGAAGTATGTCAAGAACATGTTAGTGGGAAGGAAATATCCGAATATGCATTCTCCTCTGGCTCCTGAATATTGGGTGACAAAACATATTTCATTTTTTAATATGTTTTAAGGTGGAAAGAGGCCCTAGAGCAGAAGTAGCACAGGCCGTTGATTTCACAACAATGTCTTGCAGAAATGAGTTTTTACAAGTTATACAACACCATGCTCAAAGGAAGGGTGAGGGGATGCATTTATGAGATGTGAAGACTGATAAGGGCTTGAGAGTAAATTGATTACACAAAACACCTGGATGAGTTGACTGAGGAACGGGCTGAGGGTAGGGTGCTCTTCCTGAGGTAACCGATTAACAATACTTGGTGTACTTTAACAGACTGTCAGATGGGGCAGAAGGGGTAGAGACAAATACAGTGCAACAGTGACTGAAACAGAATGCTTTTTTATTTACTTGCATTTTTAAAGCACTCACACAGCCTGGGGGCATCGAGGCGCAGTTAGAGGAGGAGCATATCTTAGTTGCGTATTTATAACGCGCTTAATACCCAGAGGTTTCTAAGCGAGGAGTCGGGGATCGAACCTGTGTTGCTTTGTGTCGTCTTGCTTCCAATCGAGCCCATTGCTGCTGAGCTATCCTGAGTCCCGGGACAATGATCGCAACGCAGCTCCACTCAGAGCCATTTGGGAAACAGGGCAGTGACAGGGGGTAGGCCGGGCGGTGGAGGGTCATTCTACAAAATCGACAAATAAGATAACATCCACAGAACTTAGAAGTGTGTTCAAATGCATTCTTTTGCCTCTGGGTTTGCCGGAATGCTGGAACCACTACACCTACCATAACAAGTGTTTTCCAACTTTAAAGCATTATACTTTCTCAACCCGTGTGTGCCCTTCCCCATCCATCCCGCTACTAGCCTGTACCTGCAGTTCCTGCAGCGCCAAACATGTGACATGGAGCAGCAGCAGTGTGATGGGCTGGTGGTGGGCCGATCTAGGTAGGTCTAGCACTGAACTGGCGCGGCCTGTGCGTCTGCACTGCGGGCGGCGCCGTGCGCGCGCTGAGGGCGGCACCACACCCAGCATTATGGCGCCAATATTTTTTGGGCACTGGCACTTCTTTTTTTAGAAATTAAGCACTGGTTATACTCCTTTGCTTCTCTACCCCCAGTGTCAGGATCCAAAATCGATGGGTTTTCCCTGGCCACCTGAGAAGAGGACCCAGGGGGAGGAAGTGTGAGAACGCTCTCAGGTTTTTCACAGGTGGTATTTCCTCCGCCCTCAATACCAAATAACAGGTCCTTCATTTCGGTAAGTAAACCATTAACCTCATTAATAGGCTAACACATTTTAAAACTTTTCTTTAAGCCTTCTTCTGGAAAGACTTCCGTTGTTGCCTTCCTTTTAGACATTATTTAATTACTTCAAAAAATGTGCACTAGCCTTAAAGTCCAAAGGAAGGCTTGTATCTACTGTTTAATAGGGCTCGGTTATCTACAAGCGGGGAGTCCAACCCTAAAAAATCCTATGTCTTTAATACTCTTAAAGGAATCTATTAAGTGCTAAAGAATAGCTAAGTGGGGCTTACACTAGCGCTGACAAAACAGACAGCAAAGTGAGTCAATCAGCCAATCCCTTAGTTAATCCTCCAAGTTATAGCAACACAAATTCAAATGATGCTAATACCCATACTGCAACCTTATAAACACATTGGGAAGATAACGATCAGTTGTCTAATACCATAAAAGGCAAAATGCAAAATAATGCACAGAATGTAGCAAGTGCAAATATGCAAAGTGCAAAAGGTACAGATATAAAGTGACCAGGTGCTATGATATAATGATAATAATTGCAAGTGCTCACAATGTGTGCCGCACACTGCGTACAATATGGCGAGTGCAAATATCCAAAGTGCAAAATGACCAGGTGCCAAGTTACTAAAATACAATACTTTGCATAAAAATGCTAAATGAGCAGAGAACAAAAAACACTATTTATATTCCTATGTAGTAATTAAAATAATAACCCTAGATAACCATCAAAAGGTAAACTGACTGCAAACCCAAAGGTAAAAGTTCAAATGCTTAATCCAAATCGGTGATTAGCAGTTCCAAAAGTTAATTAATTTAAAATCCTTGAGGATTATTAACACATCTGTTGCAATTAGCATGACCTTCGTGCCCGGAGGAACGCATGACAGCTCAAGGGGAGACCAAAGTCCGACTCCCCAACCTCCTAGGGCCACACACACACCCCAAACCTTCCTCTGCTTCCGATCAGGTGATCCACTAGTATTAACTGCAGGCTGCGGTGGCCTTTCATACCACATTGCTCTGTGCCGTGAGTATAGGATAATACTATTAGTTCTGTAATTCAAAATCACATTTATTTAATTAATCACTTTGGTTGTCATTATCTTTTGTCATTCGCATTCAGCCTTTGTTCGTAGCTTTAAAGGGAAAAAGAAAGGAGTTTCTGTTCCTTCAAACGTACACACGTTAGCATGCACGGTTGTGTAATTGCTTTGCTGCACGTTCAGTTTTGTTCACAGTTAAGGGAAAAGAAAGCGAATTCCAGTTTCCAACCTTCCATCCGTTGGAGCTTTAGCGTGCACAGTTATATTTTTCTTTCAGTACGATGGTAATGATTAACATCAGTTTGTAGTGCATGTTCAATTTTGCTCGCAGTGGGAAAACAGAAGGAAAACAATGTTCCAACCTTTCGTCAGCAAGCACTCCTGTCTACAGACCATAGCCCTCTCATTGCAACGAGGGAAAGCAGAAGAAAATTCAGATTTTCAACACATTTGTTCCAGAAAGTCATAATTCTATTAAAGACACCGAGGCAAAGGAATATGCTTCTCTTCAATTTTTACTGTTCAGCAGCAGCAAAGTATCAACCAATAAAACATGAAAACACAAAACTCAATAAACTACCTTAACCATTGTTTTAGAGTATTTGTAGTTCTGTTCTTATTGGTCCTTAAACTGACCAGTGATAACTTCAACCAATCATAGTTTTCTTGTCCATAAATCCCCCTGTCCTTCTACTATCCCTCCTCTTTCTTTGTCCAGTCGAGGATGCGTCCAGTGAACTTTGCAATCCCGTCCGTTCCAGGCCGATAAGAGTTGAATTTCCGGATTGTTTGTTATCTGCCACCGTACCTATAGAAACATAAAGTAACTGGTGACTATAAACCAAAAGAGGGTGGGACAATCGTAAACCCAACCACAATTTATATATATTATCCTTTTGTGCATTTAACAAAAAACTGTAACACTTTTAATGTATTCATCATGCACCATTTCAGTAATTGCAGAAACATGTAAAACATTTCAGTACATTCACATTCCATTACATTATTATGATTGATAGGGTGGGATAATCCTTTGCCTCTGTGTCTTTAATAGAATCATGAATTTCTGGAACAAATGTTTTGAAAATCTGAATTCTATGTCAAGACTGGAGGCTCGGATTATGCTTGTTCAAAGCTTACTTACTCACCACTAACAATGCCACACTTTCCTTTGGTTTAAAATAGAAAGGTCAAAAAGTCGATTCATTCGACCCATCTGCCGACCTCATAATGTCCTCTACTCTGGCCCCTATGCTGAATGCCTTGGTAGACATTGCTCCTCTAGCTGAGTGAGTGCCATATTTTACTACATCCATGCCTACCTGTTCCATCTAAGCCATCTGGCTATGATAGCCGGTGTTATGGCCTTAAAGGGTTTACAAATTGCTATCAGTAATTGAGATACTCCTGGAAGACTTACTTCCCTTGTCATATCCTCACATGTTGCTAAACATCGGACCGGGCATAATTTTGTTGTCCCGGAAAAGATTTGTAAAATATGGGTCTCAAACCTGTCTTGGTCCTTCTCGTTATGAGAAAGGTCACTCCGTTAGATGATACACTCTTCCTGTTGATTTCTAGTGCTCTAACGTCTGACATAGTAGCATGGCTAGCTTGCCTGAAATAGCCTTCCTGGATATGTCCTGATTATCTGGTCATGATAGAAATAATCTCAAAACTGTGTCGACATCCCACAATTGAGTATATTTTCACTAGGAGCTCTAGTCATTTTTACTCCCTTTACTAATTGTTACGCTCACCTGGTCTCCGCGGGGGCGTTGGGGCACGGTTGGAGCCCTTCCTTGACTTGGCTCCTCGAAATCACCTTCCCTTTCAGATAGTGGCTGGACCTGCGGCTCGGGAGATGGGTGCTGCCCCTGCGTGAAGAGGAGAGGCAATGAGAATGGAGTGGGGATATTGTGGCTTCCCCCAGCCCTTTAGTGCCAAAATATACAGTGGGCAAGAGCCTTCCCATAGAAGCTCACCTGCAGTTTTATGATGTTGAGCTATCCCTCCTGCTTTTCCTAGCAGGGGCGCGTAGGACAGACCAAGTTACTTCACTGGCCCTTGGGAGTGTTGATCCAGACCAGCTGCGACCAATCCACATATAAGGTAAGTCTTTGCTATGATTATAGTTCGATTAGACTGTCTGTATTCTAATAGTAATCCGTGCAATGTCTCATTCCATTTCCATAAGAACGGAGAAGTAAATCTGGATCGTAGAGAGTTCGGAAGACCTTTGAGGTTGATGGAGTTTCAAAAGTGACAGGTAAGTTGTTCTTTATAAGGGAACTCTAGTCTCTTATATAATGTAGACTTATAAGTCTCTTATATTATATATAGTGCGATCGATATGCATATGAGTTCTAACCTGTTGTGTTCTTGTTTCCTCGTAGGTGCAGGCCGACGATTAAGAATGGCGTCCGAATTCTCAGTGAAGACTCGCGGTTGCAGGAGGACGACTCCAACTGTGATGGGATGCCGGTGAGAAGAAGACTTCAGCTCCGACCGTGATGGAATGCAGGTAAGAGGAAGAGTCCGGCACAGGCTGCGACAAGTTGCAGGTAAGATGAGCGTTTAGCGATGTAGCGGCTGGCAACAGGTAAGACGCATGCTCAGCGATGTGGTAGCTGGTAGCTGCGCGCTCAGCGATGTGGTGGCTGGTAGCAGGTAAGATGCGCGCCCAGCAATGTAGTGGTTGACAGCAGGTAAGATGTGCACCAGCGAAGCAGTGGCTCACAGCAGGTAAGAAGCGTCCGCAGCGATGGAGTAGTTGGGGTCAAGATGCTCACGGCGATGTAGCGGTAGACTGCAGGTAAGAAGAGTTCTCAGAAGTGTCTTCAGGATGAGGCTGTTGAAATCCAGTGATGCGCAGGCAAGCACAGCGGAGAGCGTTACGCTGCTTGGAAGCAGAATAACACGAAGCAAGGGCACGTGGATGGGCTGGCCTTATATAGGCTGGTTCAGGCCCCTCCCTTTAGCTCTGCCTACAAACTCCACCATGCCCTTCTTTGAGACTGTAGCACGTGCCTTCCAGCTCTTTACAATGGCCACGACTGGCCCAGCTGAACACGCCCCTGGTCTACAGTCAACACGGATATGCTCCGCCAAATAGTAGGTAGGGCGCACGCGCGTGCGGTCTACCTAAAAGTAAACACAAAGTCATCAACACACATCCATTAGGAATAAATAAAAAGGCCACTTAACTCGCTGCCGAGCAGCAAAGAAAGAGGAGGAATAGTAGAAGGACAGGGTGATTTATGGACAAGGAATACTATGATTGGTTGAGGTTATCACGTGGTCAGTTTAAGGACCAATAAGAACAGAACTACAAAGACTCTAAAACAATGGTTATGGTAGTTTAAGTTTTGTGTTTTTATGTTTTATTGGTCGATACTTTGCTGCTGAACAGTAAAAATGGAAGAGAAGCATAATGCGAGCCTCCAATCTTGACATAGAAATAACGTCAGTAAGTGCTGTGACCTCAGCACGAGCGCTGTGAATCGTGCCAAATCACATGGTGGGCCCGCGTGCAGAGGCGCAGCCAGGATTGTCTAAATAGTTGGGCTTGAAACTAATGTAGTTGGGCCCACAGCAGTGACATTGACATCTCTGAATACCCACACAACACTGCTGATTGGGCATTTACAGATTTTGTGTGGGCCTTGCCCGCTCAGGCTATACCCTGTCTACGCCTCTGAGTGGTCTCCCGCTCAACAGCTGCACAGAGAGCCAGTCTCTGTGTCCTCACTGTCGTGCGGACAATGGGCCCGTCTGCGGGGGACGGAGACCCCAGTCCAGCATAACAACTAGCGACAAGGTAACCAGCCCCTCGCATGCGGCCAGTCACCCTGGGAAAAAAGAAAGAAACAAAGGGGCAGTGGGACGCAGTGTCGACGTGGCCTCCAGGGCTGTGCCCAGCACGGCCTGAGAGCCGCAAGGTGGGGCACAATGTTTGCCCTCCTGGAGGGCCGCTGCAGTGCTGGCTTTCCTGGCTCCATCACCCGTCCCACAGGTAGGGGTAAGCTGAATGTGTGCGACTCGTGCCGCATCCAGTAAAACAAGCAGCGAGGCTTGCCGCATCAAAAAATCTAAACAAAAATGGGGTGCTCCCTCTTGGAGGAGAGAACGAGGTGCGCCAAGGTGTGTTGCTATCAATAAGGAGCTCCCTCCCACACGGGGGAGAGAATGCAGTGCGTATGCCGCTCTAATCAAGGGTCCCGCAGGGCGAGCAAGAAGTGGCTCGCTGCCTCAATAAACAATGTCTCTTGCCTGGGACAGAGGGAGCAGTGCGGCCGCTGTCATCGCCGAGATACTGAAAAATAAATGCTCCTGCCTGGGGGAAAGACTGCTGCTCACTCACCCCCTTCATGATGGTGGGGAGGGGGTACTCCTGCCTAGGGAAAGCGAGGAACATTAACCTGGGGGAGTGCAGCAACATGACCCATGCTGCATAATGGGAGGGAGACAGTAGGAGGAGCAGAGACACCTGCAACCAAGCTCCTGCCTGGGGGGAGACGTGCAGTGGCAGCCTGCAGGCACTGTTCGCACAAGGGGAAGAGGCAGAGGAGTAGTCTGCTCCCTACATGCTGCCACAGTACTCCCGTCTGGGGAAGGATAGCGGCCTGTGCTGCAACAGTACATTAGGAAACTCATGCCTGGGGGAAATTAGTGGCCTGGCCATCACATGCTGGGCCAGCCCCTGCACGGGGGAGAGCAGGCGACCGTGCCGCTGCAGTAGGTGAAACTTCAGCCTGGGAGGGCGGCCGGGAAATGCAGCTTATGCTGCTCCACCAGCAGGTCCCACACCTGCCTGGGGGGAGTGGCCCAGCTACCACACGCCAGTCCAGCTCCTGCCTCGGGGAGAGCAGGCGGCCCATGCCGCTACAATGGCTTTTGGTGCTCCTGCCTGGGGGAGAACAGGCGGCCCGTGCCGTGACTTCGCTATCAACACCTGCCCGGGGCAAAAGACAGAGGAGCGTCCTGCCCCTCTGGACACTCGATACAGGCACTCCCACCAGGGGGGGAAGTGCACTGCCTCAAGCAAGGCACTCCCATCCAGGGGAGAGGTGCACTGTCTCAAGGAAGGCACTCCCGTCAGGGGGAGATGTGGACTGCCACAAACAAGGCACTCCAGTCAGCGGGGAGGCCTAGGAGGAGAAGAGCGGCCCATGTACTCCCGCCTGGAAGGGAGCCCACAGATGGCACAACCTGGACTGCTGCCCATCCTGCAATTCATCACCATGAACTACTCCTGCCTGGAAGGTAGTCAGCAGATGGTGCGACCTGGACTGCTGCCCATCCAGCACCAAAGCACCACGATTCCCTGCCACGATGCTGGCATGACCGTGGCTCTCCCAGGCGAGAGTGCTCATGCGGTCGGACAGGTGAGCGATGAACGAGACCCTGGCCCAAACAGGCTACCGGCATCTCCTCCCTGGGGGAGACAACAAGTATGCAACAGCCTTGGCTAGGCCGCAGCTCTCCCCGAAGAGAGTGCTTGTGCGGCCAGGCAAGAGGCAAGCCAGGTACTCCTGACTGGGGGAGCCTGGCCATGATGCAGCCATTGCCGCCGCATCAACACAAGATCTGACAAGAAGAGGGAAGACCTGAGCACTGCGCAGCCCTGGTAACTGCACGTGCCGACTCCGGCAGAGGGGGCCCTCAACATGGTGGGGCTGCCACCACAGCGGTAGCATTATAGAACTCCTGCATGAAGGGGGAACCTGGGCACAGGTCTGCCTGCTGCCATTCAGCTGTTCCTCACCTGGTGACTCCAAACTGTGTTCTGCAGCAAAGGACAAAGACCACCCAGGCCCGCTGGAGGACCATCCTACAGCAGACTGACCAGAGACCCTTGGCAAGACGACACCCGATGTGGCCCCCGGTATCCTGGGCGCGGCTCTGCCGACTGGTGGAGCGCATTCCATCGTGGGTGAGCAGACACAGAGGTACTGCCTTGTGATCATCTGCAGATGTTGCCCCACCACCCCCTGTGTGGCTTTTACGGCCAGTGGGGCGATGCCCACTTTCGGTTTTAAGAACTGAGCTCCAAAGGTGTGTCACACAGCAATGTTTATATGTGTAAACCAATGTCTGCTAACGACCCCTCAGGTGAGTTCAGGGAGTGTTGTAGCACCTGCCATCTTAATTTGTTGTATTATTTGTCTGCCTTTAACCTTGGCATGGGATGTTGTGACGTCATCACGAGTGCTATGGCTCGTGCCAAGTCACATGGTGGGGCCACGTGTCTACTCACATGGCCCGCTCTAATAAAAGAGCTGAGCGGTTTGCACAGAGAATCAGTGTCTGTGTCCTCACTGTCCCGCCGCACTGTGCGCAGAACATGGGCCCGTCGGGCCTCCCCACCAGTAGGGGCATCCACAGGACAGTGGGGGACGGAGACCCAGGTTCCCCATAACAGTAAGCAAGGGGCAAGATTGATGAGTCAGCGGCAGCGGCAACAGTAATATTAATAGTGGTGATGACAGTCAAAAACATGTGCTTGCTAGCCGCTTCTTGCACCTGGTGTTACTTTAATCTCCTTGCAATGGCGGTCGGAATTCCCTTGTTGATGCTCATTATTACTGGCACACAAACCCCCAGGTTGTCAAACACCTTAAAGAGTCAAACACTGCCCGTCCGCCTGTACCAGGCTTTGCCACCGCCTTTCTGCCGGCACCGAACTTCCTCTACTGCCAGGGGACTTCTACTTAAAGCTGGATGCAGTCCACTCAGGCATGGGGCATGCCGCAAGAAGTACAAACAAAACATCTCACAGAGTCAAACACCGCCCTTCAGCCTGCACCGGGCTTTGCCTCTACCGGGTCAGGCGTCTGCTATTTAAAGCTGGGTGCAGACACAGTCCACTCAGGCATGGAGCATATCACAAGAAGTACAAACAAAACACCTCACTGAGTCAAACATCACCCTTCCGCCTGCACCGGGCTTCCTATTTCCGGATCAACGGTGCTGCTGAGTGATGTGGTCCGGCACCAAGGAGCTGTTCCTGAAATATACTGGAACAGAAGTACATTTATGGTGCGGCCATTTCAGATATAGTTCTGAGGAACTAGTGAAAAAGGAAACGTCCATTATGAGCAAGACCTGGATATAAAGGAAGTAGGGGTTTCTGAGAAGTGATGTGAGGAGCAAATAGAACAAGGAGGAAGTGCAATCCATTAGGAGTGCAATCTTGGCCACGAGTGAAGCAGGGGCCCCTGAGAAGGATTGTGAGACACAACAGGACACGAACCCCAGGTTGGGCGATGTACAGAGATATTTGTCCTGATTAAGGCTGAGAAAATGAACAGCGTTGGTGATGTGCTTATAAGACTGAAAAACTATATGTTTACATGTTGTTTTAAGACAGTGTAATTTACATACATTGTAAAATTTGGCTAAAAGTTATAAGGTCTATTAAGATCATCCCTAATGAGAAGTGGGTGACATATTGAGATTTGTATTTGTGATGAGTGAGGGTCAACAGCATTATTTTTCAATCTTATTCCTGTGTCTACAGATGTCTGTGGAGACAAATGAAGATATTTCCAAACAATAGGTGGTTTTCATATGCATATATGTATTGTTGATCTCTGAATATGGGGTGATGTTGAATGTGTGGATATATGCGGTAGATCACTCTCTTCGGCTGGAGCCTCCCTCTGGAACTCTCTGCAACTCATCCAGAACAGGACTGCAAGACTTGTCCTTGGCCTCAAGACAAGGGATTGTATCTCTCCAGGACTGAAATCTCTGCACTGGCTCCCAGTGGCTGCGAGGATTAAGTTAAAAACCCTCTGCATCATCCACAAGGCCTTCTGGGGCCTTGGGCCTCAATACCATCAACTCTCTCTTCCTAAATATCTCCCCTCTCGAGCTCTTCGCTCATCAGCCTCCAACTCCCTCAGGGTCAGTCGCTTCTCTAAGCAATGTGTTGGTGGTAGATCTCTCTCTTCGGTTGGAGCCTCCCTCTGGAACAGCCTACCTGCCTCCCTGAAACTTGAGGAGAACCATCTTCGGTTCCAGATGCACCTTAAAACCTACCTCTTTGCTTCTGCTTTCTCTCCCCCTCTCCCCTGCTGAAGCCCTAGCTGACACTATACTGCACTGGCTACCTGTCCACCCATCTGATCTCGGGCCGAAGCCCTGCCAGTTACACACCTGCACTGCCTCTCTGGCAACCCCAGCACCTGTGGACTGTTTTCTGCATCCCTACAGTCCCCGCACAAGCACTTATTCTGCACTCACCCTGCACTTGCCACCAGCTGGCCGCTATTGATTTATCTTGTTATTTTTAGCTCATGTACTGCACTTTCCCCTCCCCCACACCCGCACACTTTCCTCTTCCCCCTTCCCTTGCACTTGCGCGATCTGAATGACACCTGGCCTAGTAGGATCGTTGTCTGTCTTCCCTCTGTTCCCCCTCTCTTGCCTCGTCGCGCCTTGAAACACTTGTGTATAGGCGCGTTATAAATATCATATCATATCATGTGCGGTTTTAATAGTAGAACTGATTTCATAAAGATTATATATATTCTTTCAAAAAATGCATGTGGCAGTAAAAACCACACTGTAGGTGATCTATCCGGAAATTGCCCTGATCATATTGTTGTTTGATCTGATTATATGACCCAGGAGATCAGGTACCCCTTAATATTAATTGTGCCATAATATAAATTGACAATTGAAATAATCGATAGGAAGAGTATCCAAATTGGGTGCCTTATTATCCTTGAAAGCTAATACGGCTTTAGAGCTTCCTCTGGGGTAATATTCAAATCTAACTTTAACTGGCTAGGTAAATGTTTTCCATCCTGGATATTAGGGTAATAAATTACAAATAGATGTGAAAAAGGACGGCCAAACATGGTTAATAGTGCAACTTACACCAAAAGAGGTAGAGAGAGTGGCCAAACCCTGAGCAATAATTTTCCATCATACTATCAGGTCTCCACAAAGTGCTTTAAAAAAAATGTATAACGTGCTAACCTGAAGAGGTTTCTAAGCGGGACACGAACCTCTGTTGCTCTGCTTTGTCTTGCTTCCAAGACGAGCGCGTTGCCACTGAGCTATACTACACTTGTTCCAATTTTTGTTCCAATATATCCTAAGCTTCTTGACAAAGCTCTTTTTTGCATGTACTTAACTCAGTAAACTTGACTCCTCATTCAAGTCCTTCACTATTGATGGTAACTCCATCAAAGTGGCCAAGGAAACCAAGACACTAGGTATGTACCTTGATTCCACCCTCTCCGTAACTAAACAACCAATGCAGTCTCCTCAGCCGCATCTTATACATGCAAACTCATCACAGCCTGCCGCCCCTTTCTGTCTCCAGCCAACTGTACCGCCCTAGCCAGGACCTTGGTCCTATCCAAAATTGACTACTGCAATGCCCTTTATCTGGGTACCAACCAATGCAATATTAGAAAACTCCAAATTATCCAAAATAATGCTATTACAGCGGCCCTCGACATCCCTAGGACCTCACACATCTCAGAATACAGACGATACCTCCGCTGGCTTTCAGTTACCCAAATAGTCTCCCTTAAAGCTCTGGCAATCACACACAAAAGTATCACGAACCAAGCTCCCAGCTACCTTTCCAACAGGTTCACATCTCATTCAGCTGCGAGACCTCTCAGAAGCACACACGCTAATTGCCTTGTCATCCCACGCTTCAACCTCCAAAAATCTGGAGGTCGCAGCTTCCCAGTCCTTGCAGCTAAGTTGTGGAACACTTTACCTAACCCTCTCAGAGCTGAACCATCGTTCCCTGCCTTCAAGCGTAAGGCCAAAGTTTGGCTGTCCACCCATGACGAGGCATGACCTTGACTGTAACATTAATCTCAGCATCATAGGCCGTTCTCGCATTATATCTTTCCTTTGTATTTTGCTCAGCCTGTGTAACCTGCACACCATCGATTATGTATCATGTATATTTTGTATATTTTTAATGTCAATATTGTGACTATAGCCTCCCTGTAACTAAATAATGCGCCCGGTTGCCCTTGAGCCTTGTGCGCTATACAAATAAACAAAATACAAATACAAATACTTAATGTCCTTCTGTAGTGCAGTATAGCTCTCATTATCTTGTCTTTATTTCTGGTTTCCTTTCTCAGAACATTCTTCAAGGGTTGTCTTGCATTGCATTTGTGCAGTCAGCATTGAACAATTGTGTTGATGGGAGGGAGCCTATTATGTTTTGCAGATAATTATGGCAGCTAGCTCTATTCATTATTGAACCAAGTGCTCAAACCTTATCACTGTGCAGTGAATTTGGAGAAAGGCACAGCTCAATCACGGTAATAGAATTCTTAATAATCTGAGCAGATTTGGAATCGAAGTCAGGACTTTTGATTATTCATAAATGTGCCAACAGTTACAGAAGCACTAAAATACTACTTAAAAGGTTAGAAATCCACATAAGCTACTGACCATGCTCCAATTGCATGATTGTCTAGGACCAAAGACGCCAGGGTTATGGGGGGTTCCTAGCGCTATAAACATGCTCTGCGTCAGTCATACCTAATTAAACAGGGCTAGATGCCAATGTAACTTATCTGAGCTAATACGTGGAATGGGAACCCAGGATGGCCAGACTTAAGAGAAGAAGCGCAGTGACCAAAGGTGTCCTGATTTTCATCAAAAATTGCTTCTCAGAGCCTAACCTCCACCATAGAGGTGGTCAAAATGCACCCCTGGTGTTGTGGCAGGTTCTGAAGCACAGAATTGAGCTATACCTGAAGCAAAGCTCTGGAGGGATTTGGATCTCTGCTCTTAGTGCTGGCGAAACCACAATCCCTTAGCACCCAACATGTTTACTACTGGACAGTAATATTGCCATGGGCCTAACCCCAGAATATCAATGAACCAATACTTATTAGCCTTTTGTGGTGGTTAGACTGATAAGGTCACATTCGAAATCACTTCTCAAATGGGCATACGAACTAGACTGTGAGCTGGGTAAGAAAGCCTCTGGGTATGATAAAGAAAAAATAATGAAGGGGGAATGTAAGAAAACAGGGATTTCTAAGAAAATCGATGAGCAGAAAGTACTGCCGCATGGAGGTGACCCCGGATATAAAATCTCACTGGGAGTGATTATGCTCATTTTTACCACCAATCATGGCGAAATCCTGAACTAGCTTAGTCATCAAATCATGGAATACCCGAGGACATGCAAATTTATTTAGATCAGATGGCTCTTCTAAGGATTTATTCAAGGCTGATATTATATTACTTCAGGAGATGTGGATCTTACGGAATGCATATTTAAATAGCTATACCGAAAATGTCACCCTTTTGGCAGCCTGGCTATCCTGTGTGAGACAGGCATGGTATCAAGAGAGACACAGACTCAAAGATATGTTTTCAAAAACTTTATTTCTTAAGGTTTCTGGGTTGGTGTAATGCCTAACTAGCCCTAACTTTAAAGGGGTGATTCCCTTAACTGATGTTTCTAAGGGCTGTCGAAGTCTAGAAGTCCAAAATAAAAGTATGCCTTTGTCTAAACCTATGCTTGATATGATATGAGCCATTTATAACACCCTCACTCTTTGACAAAAATGTGTTAAGAAGTATTTCAAAAGCAGAAAGTGGTAGTTCAACATACATAGGAAAACCAGGATTGGTTTCTGGTGGTCTGCACACCAGATGTGGGTCAGTCAGCTTAAAAAATAATGATTTCCATCAATAAGGACTGTTCATAGGACCCTCTCCATAGTTCAACCAATGTCAATGTCTTAAGTGCCCCAAGCTTCACTTCCTTCAATAACACAAAATAATCTAGATAGACCTCTTAGGGTTTTCTTCCCCAAGCTTAGGCCTCTTCCCAGTTCAAACACATATACACTTCTTGGGCCTCTCAGGGTCCCCTTCCCCAGGATCAGGCCTCTGTGAGAAACCTGACAGTATTCTCCCACCTATTCCCCCAGGATCTTCCATTCAGGTGGCCAATGAAGGGCCATTGCATTTGGATGCTGACCCTGTGGGTGGACAAACGAGTGAGGATCACCTGGGTGGAGGGTCACAGGGGTTTGGGTGGAGAATGCCTTCAGGTGAGACATGGTATTTTCCCAGTCCAAAAGACACCTTAACCTACTCTTCCTCAGCCTTTGTGGGGTGTTTACAATCACACCACATCTTCCCCTCTCCAATCCTGAGAAATACTGAGACGAGGAGGAGGCCACTGAGATCCATGAAGATTACCCCTAGGAATAACATGGGGAAAGCAAGGGCAACCACTAGAAAACACTCACACTGTTCCATTGATAGTCAGGCACCCAATACTGACTGTTTCCACCTGACTCAACTTAATAAACTGTTTCCCTATATAAGGTGTGGTCATGATCAGGTGAATGAGCAAGCTGGGGAAGCACAGAGGACCTGAGAAGCCGAGAAGCTGGGAGCTGCAGGAAGAAGGTACCGGAGGAGCGCAATGTGGTGAAACGTTGGTCTGGTGTGCAGAGCGGGCTGCAGTGTGTTGGAGGAGCCGTGCCTCCTGCAATCGGCGGAAGGCAGCTGGGACCCTGCTGGCAGAGTCCATACGAGTTCTCATTCCCTTGGTCCCTGTTCCGTGCCAAAGGGCGTCAGAGGGGCAGGTGGTGAGACCCTAACCTCGACCCACAGCATCCCGACGAAACCACTTGCCAGTGCTGTGCTACACAGTGAGTTTCACATTAGATAGAGAAACTCAGGAGCGTGCGGGTGGCTGGAGCGGGGAAAAGAAAGAGAGCGAGAGTTAAAGTCAGATTTGAAAGCGGCACGAAGCGAAAAGCAGAAAGCAGAAATGGTGAGCAAGAAAATAAAAGGAAGAAAGCAGTGCAAAGGTAAAGATGAACGAAAGAGGCGTAGAAGCAAAAAGGACAGAAAGAAAGTAGAACTGAAAGCTGGCAGGCGGCCCAAAACAAAAGTGAAAAGCAAGTTGAAAGTAAAGCCGGGCAAGTGGATCAAAAGAAGCAAAGCAGATAGAAAGAAGCAAAGTGAAAGAAAGGAAAGTGCGAGAGTGCACAAGAGAGTCACAAGAGGACTAGTGACTCTGGAAGAGAGGAGCGAATTAAACAAAAGGTGCAGGCACACAAGCAAAGCAGGAAGGTGCAAGAGGCACGAAGATAAAGTGAGAGAAACAAAAACCAAGAGAGGGGCAACAGGGTCAGAGTGATCGCGCCTAGGAAAAGCCAAAAACCTGGTGTTCTCAAAAGGCTCTGGTACTAACCCAAGACGAAACCGTGTATGAAAGAACTGTTGAGTAAAACATAATCCAAGAGTGATGTGTGTTTAACAATTGGAACTTTAAGAAATCAGAGTATATCCCGATAAAGAGTGACTTTGTGTTTAAGAGTTAAACAGGCCTGAGCTTGGGGAAGAGAACCACAAGTGGCCTGCAGACTTGACATTTTGGTTGCATTATTAAGAGGTTTGAAGCCTGGAGAAGGGAACCCCAAGAAGCTTACAGAAGGAACTGTGATACATTTGTATTTTTATGGTATTTTGGAGTTTGACCAAACTGAAACTTGGGTAAGGGAACCCCGGAGAACTTAACAACTTTGTTAACTACAAGAGGCCTAAGAAGAAGGTCCTACGAATGGCTCCATTGTTTGACATTGACCAAGCAGCACCTCGTAAGAAAACCACCTGGAACCAACCCTGGTTCCTTTTTTGGTGAACCTCTATTTTCTTATTTTTGAAAGACTCCCTATCACATGTTTGCGTGTGAGGGCAAGCGTAGGTTCAGATAAAAACTGACCTTTATTTTGGACTACTAAACAACAACGCCATTAGAAACATCAGTTAAGGGAACTGCCCCTTCAGAGTTAGGGCAAGTTAGGCATTACACCAACCCAAAGCCTTAGTAAATACATCTTTTCGAACTAACCCTTTTCAGTCTGTGTCTCTCTTGATACCATGCCTGTTTCACACCTCTCAAGTTCAAACACAAATTCAGCTCTTAGGCCTTTCAGGGCTCCCATCCCCAAGCTCAGGCCTTCTTCATGTCAAAACACAAGTTCAGCTTTGTCAGGATGTACCTTTATCTTTATATATAGTTCCTTCAAAGGGTTAGCATCAGCAATTTTTGAAAACGCAAGGTTATTTACTCCTCCTAGGCTTGACCACTCCGAGCCTTAACCCCTCGCTTTGTTTTCCTGCTCTTGACTTTCTTTCAGGGGCTTTCTGTTCCCCTTCTTGTTCCCCTCTGTTTCTTGACTTTCTTTTGTGTGCTTACTGGCAACTTTTCTTTCCTTCTCCTGCACTCTTGCACTCTTCTCTTCATGCCCACTGGCACCTTTCTTTCCTTCTCCTGCACACTTGCACTTTCTTTACCTTAATGTGCCCCCTTGCACCTTCTTCCTTGCTTTCCCGTGCACACTTGAACTTTCTTTACCTTTCCGTGCCCACTGGAACCTTCCTTCTTGCTTTCGCTTGCACCTTTGCACTTTCTTGACCTTTTCGTACCCACTGGCACCTTTCCCACTCTGCCGGGTTGCTTGGCCCCTTTTCTCGCATTTCGGGTTGCTCGCGCCCTCTTTAGCATAGTCCTTTTCCTTTGCGTCCCTTGCGCGCTCTGTTTTCCAACTTTCTCTTACTTTCTCTTGATTTCGTTACTATTCTCTGTTATCGGGCAGATCTCATTCTCTCACGCTCACTTACAATCATTGACACGGAGAGCTGTACCATTGTCAACCTTCTTTATTTGTCCTCAACACATAACTAACTTCCCCCACCCCTTTTCCCCGTCCCTCCCCTTCCGCCCCCCTTCCCGCCCTCGCGCACGCTCCTCTCTCAAAGGAGCCGTGTCGCTTAACTCACTCACAACATCTCCCCCGCACTTAACATCAAAGCTGGGGGCTTATATTTGTTCAATGAGTCTTGTGGGTCTCCGCACGGTCCTTTGCGGTCTGCCCTGGGACTCCCTGGTTTCACCTGTCGATCCAGTTGGGGGATCGGGATCGGCCTTCTCTTCAGGGTCCTGGTCAGCCCCCATGACTTCCGGTGGTTCTGTCTCTTCGAGATATAGTCTCCTGAAGAACGATGCGTTCCTGGTGATCTCGCCTGGTTCTCCTACTGCAGTCACCATGGGCCCTTTTATGGCCGTTATTACTCGGGGTTCTGTACTGTATCACATGTCTGTCTTTCTGAGATGCTTCTGGCGGACCAGAACCATTTGTCCCACTTGGAGTTGCAATTCTTTAGCTCTTCTTTTCTTATCGGCCCATTCCTTGACTCGTGCTTTCCTTTCTGCATCCCATTCCCTTATTACGGCATCCTGTTCAGGGGTGTAGTCGTCCCACTTGGGGGTGAGGGTTCGAGGTTTGTATTTTATCATCAGCTCGGTGGGCGTGTGCCCTGTCACGTTATGGGGTGTGTTTCTATAGCTCCGAAGCATTCGGCATATTGCCTGTGAGTGTGGTATTTGGTCTACGAGGGCATTTTGTCGTGTCAATTTGATGGTTGTCATGAAACGTTCTACCATCTCATTTGCCTGGGGCCAGAGGGGCGTAATCTTCTGGTGGAGGAAACCTAGATGATCAGCAAGTTTCGCAAAGTCATGTCCTTGGAAGGGGGGTCCATTGTCGGTTTTGATGACTGATGGGATGCCCCATTCACTAAACTGTTCATCGATGATCGGTGCTGCCTCCTGGAAGGATGTAGAACTTGTTTGCTTGACAAATGGAAATCGCGAGTACTCGTCGATCGCTACGAGTAGGTACCCTCCTTCCTCTAGCGGGCCGTAGAAGTCGATTGCAACTCTTTGCCATGGCTTCTCTGGGAGTGTTACCGGCTGCATTGCGTTTGGGTCTGTCTTTCTCGCTGCTTGTTGGCAGGGTCCACAGTGTGCTAGGACATCCTCTACTATTATGTCCATGTAGGGGAACCACGCATAGCTTCTCAGGATTTTCTTAGTGTTCTCGATTCCCCTGTGCCCATCATGGGCAATGGCTACTAGCGTTTTCCGCAGATCTTTCGGGGTCACCAGCTGGTTTCCACGTAGTAGTATCCCTTGGTCGGTAGCTACTAGTTCGGGGTGTATCTTTGCTAGTCGATTCAGGTCTCTCATGTCTGCCCCTTCATCACTTCTGCTTGTTGTGTGTCCGTTTCTCCAGTTGTTCGTGCGGGTGAGGTGTAGGGCCGCTCTGATGGTGGGGTCGGCTTTGCTTCTGGTTGCAAATGTTTCCATGGAGATGGTGGGAGGCATGGCGTTGGTGGACAGATACGCAATGTAGTCTTCTGCCTCTCGTGGGCCAGTGAGTTGTCTTTTCCCTTTGTCGGGTGCCTTGACAAGTAGTCCACTGGATTTGCACCCCCCCCCCGGCTCGTGAATGATGGCCAAATTGTATTCTTGGAGTCTGATGCCCCATCGTTCTATTCGTGGGGGCATTTTTGTTTTAGGGTTCCCAAATAGTGATAGCAAGGCCTGATGATCTGTTACAAGGGTGAATCGTCGCCCTATTACAAAATGATGGAATTTTTCGCAGGCCCAGACCGCTGCTAGGCTTTCCCGCTCTGCTTGTGAGTACGCCTTTTCGGTGGGGGACAAGGCTCTGCTGGCATATGCTACCACTACATGTTGTGCCTTGTCACTGGGGTTGGTTTCCGCTAGGATGGCCCCGAGGCCCACTAGGCTGGCGTCCACTGTGATAATGGTGTCCCATTCTGGGTGGAAGTAAGCTAGCTGGCGATGGTTTACCAGGTTGTCCTTGATGGTCTGGAAAGCTGTCTGGCATTGTGGGTCCCAGTTGAAGGGGGTATCTTTCTTGAGGAGCGTCTTGAGAGTGTCAGTGATGGTAGCATAGTTTTGGAGGTATCGGGCGCAGTACCCTGCCATGCTTAGAAAGGACCTTAGCTCTGCTGTTGTTGTGGGGGCTTGAAGATCTGTAATGGCCTTTATTTTTTCCGGGTCGGCTGTGATGCCCTTGTTGGAGAATATGTGACCGAAGAATTTAAGGCTAATCTTGTTGATGTCACATTTGGGGCCGTTCAGGGTGAGGCCTGCGTCGTGTAGGATTTTGCATATTGAGAGAAGGGCTTTGTCATGTGATTCTTGGGTTGTTCCAAATATGAGGATGTCGTCACTATAATTTAGTGCATTGACTTCCGCTGAGATGTGTTGTCGTATTGTTTCTTGGAAAATTTCTGCTGCAGATGATATGCCGAAATTGAGGCGTTTATACCTGAATAGTCCTTCATGTGTGGCAAAGGTGGTTATTGGACGAGAGGCTGGATCAATGACCAGTTAATGGTAGCGCTGGTTAAGGTCCAGTTTGGAGAAGTGAGTAGCCTGGTTCAGTCTGACAAGCATGTCTTCTAGGCTCGGGCCTGGGTGCCTCTCTCGTTGTATAGCCATGTTGGGTATGCGCATGTCAACGCATATGCGCAGTCGTCCGTTATCCTTGGGTACTATCACTATGGGCGACACCCATGGTGTTGGTCTGGTGGCTTTTTCAATGATGTCGTTTTGTAAGAGGACTTGTAACTCATTGGATACTTGCGCCTGAAGATGGAATCCCACTTTCCGAGGGTGTTGTGGAACTGGTGTGATTGTGGGGTCGATGTGTAGCTGAATGACGGAGTCTTTGAGCATTCCTACTCCTTCAAATAGCTTGGGAAACTGGAGTTTAGGGTGTCCTTGGCGATGGGTTTGCAGGTCATTGCCATGACTTCATGTCTGTCCGATGGATGTCCTCAGATTATTTCTGTCGATTCATACCGCAGGTCTATGAGTGCCAGTGCTCTAGCTGTTCTATAGCTGAGGAGGCATCGCCCCACAGAGGGACTCTGAATGACATGTATCACTGACGGCAAGGTGAGGTCTCTGTGGGTTAAGTCGCAGAGGAATTGTCCTTTGGATATCAAGGGTAGTGTTGCACCCCACTGAAAAAATTGAGTTTTCGATTGATGTAGGGGATATTCTTCTGCTAGCAGGTGGTATAGTTCCTCGTTCATTACATTAACAGTGGCTCCTGTGTCAACAACGAATTGGTTTTTGGCGTTGTCTAGTTGCGCCATTACTCTGGGAGCCGATGTATCCTATGTAGTAACGTTGAGGAGTCGAATGTATTCCCTGTCATACCCATCTTGCAGGTATACGGGTTGTTGGTCTTCCACCAGTGGTGCCCTGGGCGGTGATTTGGTGTATGGGTCATAGTCCGACACCCTGGGATTGATCATTCTTCCTTGGTTTGGTTCTCAGGTAGGGCTCTCCTAGGGTGGACACCCTTGGTTGGTCATATGGTTGGTAATCGTACAGTTTGTGGTCTTTTCTGTCAGGTTCGATCTGTAGGCCTTGAAGGGCTCTTACAGTGTTCGGGCGTTGGTAGGTTGTCATGGCGTATGGTATTCCTCTGTCGGGTGTCCGTCGGTCTGGTTGTTCTCTTGGTGATTCTGAACGTGGGTTGGGGGTCTGTATATTCATTTGGCGAGTGGACCCCGTGTCCGGAAGTTGTTCTTTGCACATGGCCTGGAAGTGGTTTTCCAGGCCACATCTCAGGCATCTTTGTCCGATCGCAGGACATGGTCCTCTGTGGGGGTATTCAAACCCACATCGATAACATTGCTGATCTCCTTGTGTTCTTATGGGCGGGTTCCTGGGGTGTGACCTGCTCTGCGGGCTTTGGTATCTCATGTATGCCGTTATGGCAGCGATGATGTCTCCCTTTTTGGGGTTTTCGATAGCAGCGGCTTGGACATCTATTCTTTCATATACTCGTGCAAGGTCAAGGATTTCTTTGAGGGTTAAGGGCTTCTTTAGAAGGTGTTTTCTGAACATAGACGATATGCAGCCCTCTATTATTCGTAATCTGATTGCTTCATCGTCGTTAAACTTGGCGAAGTCACATTTCAATATTTTTCTCTGGAGGCGTATGACAAATTCACCAATAGACTCATGGGCGAGTTTAGCGCATTGGTTGAAAATGTAACGTTCATAATCCCGATTGGGAGTAATTACTAGCTTCTCATTGATGGCTGCCAGGAGGCGTTGGTACGTCGTCAGGTCTTGTGGTGGGATTGTTCGTATAATGTTTTTTATTTCTCCTCCCGCGACATTGGTGAAAATGCTGATTTTGTTTGGGGGGTCTTGTGTGCCAATGGCACCTACAAAGTCCTCAAATTCTTCAACCCATTCCTCCCAGCGCTGACCTTGGTCGTGGTGTGGATTGAGCGTGAATGGGCTTGGTCTCCTCATGAGGCTGGCATGCGAGGTGAGGCTATTATTGGCAACTGGTGGTGTCCCAGCATCTGCAGCAGCCTGCGCCTGGTCAGTCATGGTTGCCCTTTGGTGGGGGTGTGGGGCGTGGGTACTCTAGCGCTGTTCAGGTCATTGTGCTGTGAGTTTGAATTGGCTGGGTTTGAGCTTCTTGTGTGGTCCCTGTTCTTTCCGTTCTGGTGGTGTGAACAGAGGTGGTGGACCACTTCTTATGCGAGGAGCGGTGGTGGCGCTAGCGCGGTTGGCACGGGCGCCACTGGTTCCCTTTTTCCCAGTAGGTAAAGTTGGGGTAGTGGGTAGTCACCTTTATTTCTCCCTTGGTGCCCCTTTGTGTGTTACCTGTGGTTATTATGGTTTCCCCAGGTTAGGTTTGCGTTAGTTGGGGCAGCCAGGGTATTAACAGGCTGCTGGGTGGTTTCACTCCTTCAGTCATAGGCTTGCGTGCGGTCGGGTGAGGGAGTTCACTTACCCGTGATTATCCTCTGTACTGATGAGGGCCTAGATCTCCTTTCCGCGGCTAAGCCTTCTTCCGACTGCTCCGCAGGGTTGGGATGCTTCGTGACGGTGCTCACAGCGTCCGTTGCTTGTGTCTTTCTGTCTTCCACAGGGCGCACGGGCCCTCTTCCAGATGACGTTGTTGCAGGTGCCTGGTACTACCGCGGCTGCAGTGCACACGGGCCCTTCGCTAGTGCTGGCGCACAGGCCTCCCATCGCTGCCGGGTTCACTGGTCCGTCGCAGGGCACACAGGCCCACCGTAGGTGCTGGGCACACGGGCCCCTTGCTAGAGTTGGGCGCACGGGTCCACTGCAGGGCATGCAGGCCCACCACTACTGCTGGGTGCACGGGCCCGCCGTTGTTACTGGGCACACAGGCCCGCTGCAGGGCACACAGGCCCACCGCTACTGCTGGGCGCACGAGCCCGCCGTTATTACTGGGCACACAGGCCTGCTGCAGGGCACATGGACCCACCGCTACTGCTGGACGCACGGGCCCGCCGTTGTCACTGGGCTCACGGGCCCTCTGCAGGGCACACGGGCCCACCGTTATTGCCGGGCACACAGGTCCACCGTAATTGCTGGGTACACCAGTTTGCTAGGTGTGGGGCATGAGTTCTCGTCTGTCCTTCGTCGCAAGTTGTTATTGGGCAGATCTCATTCTCTCACGCTCACTTACAATCACTGACGCGGAGAGCTGTACCATTGTCAACCTTCTTTATTCGTCCTCAACACATAACTAACTTCCCCCAACCTTTTTCCCCGTCCCTCCCCTTCCGCCCCCCTTCCCGCCCTGGCGCGCGCTCCTCTCTTAAAGGAGCAGTGTCGCTTAACTCACTCACAACATTCTCTCACTCTGCTTTCTTTACTGGTTTCCTTTTATTTATTTATTTATAAAATTTATATAGCGCGCAGACAGCCCAGGGGCATTGTGGCACTGTTACTTGCAAGGAAGACTTAGTTACAATGTGTGCAGGTTGTGCCTTGGGTTACAGTGAGGCAGTGACCTGTGATCAGATATACCACATAATACATCATGCAATACAATCATGAGGGCTAGGCCATGTGTTTTCTTTCCTCTTTTCCACCTCGTGCTACTTTATGCATTTTCTTTTGCCCGCTTCAGTCAGTCGCATGCTCCTGAGTCTCTCTCTCCCTTCCACGAGACTCACCCGGGCAGCGGCGCAGTGACAAGTGGTCTCTCCTGGTTGTGCAGGCCTGAGATCAGTGTCTCACCACCTGCCGCTCAGATACCCTTGGGGCCAGCACAGGTCCTAAAGGAACGAGCAATGTCCTAACTGCCAACAGCAGCCTGCAAGACAGTTTGCCCCGGGTCCCTGGAGACACAGCTCCCTAGCCGCGCTGCAGCCCCGCGGACAGACGAGGCCAGCATCTCAGCATGCCATTCTTCACTGAGCCATCGATCTTGCTGCTCTCTGCTTCTTGGCTTCTCCGGTCCAAACAACGTCCCCAGCTCGCTCATTCATCTGTGCAGAACCACACCTTTTATAGTTGAAAAAGCAATCAAGTGGAGTCAGGTGTGTTATAATTAGCGAATGCCTGAGACTATCAATGGGACAACTTAGGTTCTTTCTACAGCTGCTTTCCCTTTCACTCCCCATGTCATTCCTATGAGAAATCTTCACTACTCCGGTCGCCTCTTCCTCATCCCAGTATTGGTTGTAAATGGGTGGGGTGGGGCCGGGGGGGTTTAAAATGAGTTAGGAAATCACCCTCCAAGGTGAGGGGTGGAATGGATTGTTGGGGAGTAATTATAGGGACTGGAGTTTCGAGGAGGTTCATGACCTGGACATGTAGAGGAGGGGGGTATCTCAATACAGAAATTTTGCCCTTGTGTCGCTTGAGTCTTCTTCCTCCTCTTTCTCGGGCAACTGACTCCCTTCTTTCTCCACTTTGGGTCACGAGTGGCAGGATAGGAATCACATGCCACGATTCCTGTATAAAAGGGGTAGGAATCAACATAGCACATGAAGGCGTCTGGGATTTCTTTTTCCTCCCTTATTGCCCCGTTAGGATAATGCGTCTCACCTGGGGTATCTCCCTTCAGACAACCAAGAGTTCCTCTACTAGGGGATCCTCCCTCAGTCGTCCAGGGTTGGGATCCAAGAGCGATGGCCCTCCCCTGGCCACCCGAATAGAGGACTTTCAGGGTTTAAATGGGTGAATACCCCTAGGTTTCTCACACTTGGTAGCTAATAATTTTAATTCTAATGAGTGCATGGATATAGAGATTAACAGGAATGTTATTGCGGTTGGAGTACAGATTGAAACTGATCACAAGCTGCTTCTGATAAATATCTAAGATCCTCCTGGTGGCTTGTGTTCTATGGATATCCAACTTAAGGTATTCAATCTGCTGAGAATTAAGTCAGTAATTGATTGCGACATGAATATTATTATCTGTGGTGATCTTAATGCCAACAGCTTAATAACTAAAACTAAAAATACACTGGCTACTAGCGCCTCTGAATACCATTGCATAAATGCCCAAATAAGGAATGCCACAAGATGGATTAACTTCTTTGAGGATCTCGATTTGTTAATATTAAATGGTGGAGTGAAGGGATATATTCCCCCTTCTCCCACATGGCGTAGTGGTAATAGAATCTCCTTTGTGGATTCTATCCATGTCAGTGAACAGCTTCTCCGTCTGGCGATAGAATTACAAATATTATTTGGGGAATTCAGTGATCACACCATAATCTCATTTAGAACCAGCCGTCTGCGTTGCTGTATACCTGTTTTGATAAGGTCGGCTCAGTGAATGTTAATGCTAGTGGTAGTCGGCTAGGGTGGACAGACAGGAATCTTGATAAAGCGAGAAAGTGGGCACATGAGGTGCAGGGTGTGTATCTGCATATGGGCAGTGCTAATGAAATTAAATTGTATCGTGGTTGTCATATCATATGCATAGCATTATTCCAATGGGTAACTGCCAATTTCTTAAGGATGGACACATGAATGGTAGGCTTTTTGATGAAGTTATATGAGAGGGGGGAACAAATAGGCACCAAGAACTGCGGAATATAACCAAATCTGGTTGTCCACTAGCTAAGAAACAGCAGATGAAACGCAAAGTGAAAAACAGCTATAACAACTGGTTAAAAAGGTACAGGATGTCTGCATGGAACGTGGTTTGGCATAACATGGTTATGGTGCTGGCCTCTGGAGACAGTAAGAAATGATGGGCTATGTTTAAGTCTACTTCAAATAAAGACGACAACGAGGTTACATGTTGCATTAATGAACCTGTATGGAAAAAATACTTGATTGAGAAATTCTTGGGTAACGATGATGATGTGGTAAAAAAAACATCTGTTGAAATTGAATTTAACCTAGGAGATCTGATTAATATAATAAAACATCTGAAATCGTCAAGACCACCAGGACCTGACGGTGTGTGTTTTTTAAATCTAAAAGCCAACCTGATATTGTGGGTAGACATTATGAAGACCTTATTTGAAAAAGTAACATCTAGTGGAAAGATCTTGGATTCTTGGAAAATAGCTCACCTTATACCTGTGCATAAGAAGGCACAGCGAGCTATACCAGCAAATTATCGATTGTCAGCACTCACGGATGTCTCCAGTAAGATTTTCTGTTCGGCATTATTGAAGGAGATAAATAATTGGGTCGAAACTGGAAATAGCTGGAAATATCCTCTGTAACTTTCAGACTGGCTTTAGGAGGGGATGCTCAAGGAATACGAATATCTTTGTTGTTAACACCGTCCTTTAGCAGTCAAAGGCAAATGAGTCGGTACCCCGTATATGCTGATTGCAGACTTTGTGTCCGCTTTTGACACAGTGGATAGGACAAAACTGTCGCTAAAGTTGGAGAAGCTGGGTATGCCTGCACGTCTTCTCTATGCATGCAACCTTATATGCGAGAACAATTCAGCAAGAATAAGGTTGAGTAACCCCTTTATGGGAATCAGTCACAGCATCCAATCCACCATAAAATATGCAGAACTAAATGGTCTTAAGGTGAACTTAAAAAAAACCTCAATACATGACAGCTGGTAGGAGATGTGCTGTAAGGTTTTGTATTAGAAACAACCTGGGGCTGGTTGAAAGTGTCACTAATTATAGATACCTCAGCTATGACTTAACCACTGAGAATAATAATGATACTTTGCTGAAATTTTTTTTATCTGAAGCTCAATCTACAATGTCCGCTATAGCCCGTTTTTATAAAGATACTGCAGGGTACAGCCTTATTGGGGTTATAAATATATACAAACAGAAACTATCAGCAGCCTTTCTCTATGCCCTCTAAACATCATCAGCAAACTGGACTGGTCGATTAGAGGGGCACATGTGGAGGAAGATATTGGGTCTCGCAAACTACACTTGATTGCGGCCATACATCTTGAATTGGGCCATATCTCATTGGCAACCTTAGTTGATATCAATAGAGGTAAATTATATATTAAGATTCAGCTAGCGAAGGAAAATACATTATTGGGCATTGTTAGGTATGCCCTAAATGATAATAAGTGTGCTGCATTACAGGTATACAAAAAGCAAAATGAGGCTTTCTTTATGGAAATTGGTTGGAAGCCTCGTTGGGACTATGGAGAAGGCGCACTCCTGAAATCTCTTAAAAACAGTGCGGGAAAGTGAGATTGGTCGAATAGCCATGACAAAGTGGCCACAATGAAATCTCTTGGTATGTTTGCAAAAATGCATTTTATGTTTAAAAAGCTACAATACTACATAAATGTGGTACACTCTCCTGTAATTCAAAGAATTTTCATGGGGCTACGTTTTAATAGGTTGGAGGTTTTAGATGTTAAAGGTGCATGGTCAGGTCTGTCAAAAGAAAAATGCTCATGCAGGCTAAGTAAAGAAGAACAGCAACTAGAAACCATTCATTATGTTATAACATCATGCCCTGCTATGAACTCTCTCTACAATATTTGAAATCTCATGTGGAGAACGCAACCTATTTTGGCTGAGATGTGTCTCAGGTTATAGCCAGGATCTGTTGATAGCGATAGTTCCGATCTGTATAGGGTTAGAAAGGCAATTGGTAAATATGGAAGATGTGGGTTGATTGGAATAAGCACTGATAATAGCATCAATTTTTATGATGATTTTAGCTTAAAGAATCTATGATATGGTATTGTTCCATTCTAATCAAGACCTCTCCCCACCCTCCCAGCAGAACTAAGCTCGCTCCAGCAGGAGAGCCACGCACTAAGGTGATCCTTCCTGGGCTGGGGCATAGAATCGCTCGTTCATACGTGTGTATGATTTGATTTTACACATTGTCCGCCTTCAGGCGGCTATGGGATGACAGCAAGACTTTTAGCCCTAAACATTGAAAACAAAGGCACGCATCGTCAGCGCAAGGCAGGGATTTCTTCACAGTGACATGGCCGCCCTCTTCATTGGCACCAGAGTCTCCCCAAAGGTTTCCACAGAAATCATGTTGCTGACTGGCCCTCGACTCATTGCATCTGCCCAATCGGGAACCGGAAGGCGATTAAGCCGGCCCCCGTCCAAAGGTCCACTTATAGGGCCCTGCCTGTGCCTTTCTGGGCCTAGGAGGGCCCACTCCTCATCTCGCCCCGCAGCAGACCATGGGACAGTCTCCAGGCAGGCAGCCTGTTATCCCACAAACTTGGGCACCCTTCATAGTATCTGTGAGTAATGGTTGAACATTGTCATTGCCTCTCCACTAACCCTATCAACTGTTGAACCAAATTGTGCCTACACTATTCTGCCATCCTTGCCTTATTCGAAGCCTGGTGTGAGGTTTGTAACATTTTTGTACCCCTTTTTGCACTGCATTTTGTGTCTATTTTTGCAAATTCGAAGCCTGGTGTGTTTTTTAAAACATCTTTGCACCCCTTTTTGCACTGCATTTTGTGTCTCCTTTTGTAAATTCGAAGCGTGGTGTGTGTTTTTTAACATCTTTGCACCCGTCTGTAGTACTAAAGTATTCCAGTGCACATGCTCTCTTGCTTGCCTTGGCTACCAGGCCACTTGCTGAGTTTGTGCTCGAACTGTGCTGTGCAGCGCCTCCTCTTTCTTCCAACTATCCTCTGCCGCCCCTATGGCACTCACCACCTCCCCTATCTTCTCTAATTGCTACACTATCACCTATCCTCCCTCTCTCACGAAGTCTGGAAAATGAAAGCTTAAAAAAGACATCCTGACCACTAACACGGGCCTACCTATCGCAGACACCTATGTCAGCGCAACCTCCAGACATATCTTCACTGATATCCTCTTTTCTGTCCCCACTCCAGATCTATGGACTCCTCATCTCATCTTTACTCTCTCTCCTCTCACATCCTCACCCATTAATACTGGCACCAAATGTGAACTCCTCTTGGCGAGCTTTGCATCATCAAGGTGTATCATCAATGTATATCACACTAGCACTATCTTGGTTCAGGCTCCTCAACCCAACTTCCTCCTCTTTGACCGGCGCCTGCCGTCCCTCATTAACTTCCTTCCCACACCTGCTATTCCTTCTTTCACTCTCTGTCCCCCCCCGGCTGGTGTATTATGCCCCTGTACACCTCCTCGGAAAGCCTTCAAAGGTGGAGACCTCATGCATTTACCCATGCTTAACGTACGTTCTGCCATCAAACACTCTGCCAACACCTCCCTCCTTTTTGAAGACATTGACCTTGAGATCCTTGCTCTTACCGAGACGTGGTTCAATGCCAGCTCAGTCACTGCCTTTGACTCCCTTCTCCCTGATGGCTACAAGCTCATCTCCAAGCTTTGCCCTAACCGTACTGGCGGTGGGGTTGCTATGATCTTCCCTGAGTGGGTTCCTTCCTCCCGCATATTCACCCAACCTTACTCTTTATGTGAGAGCCTGGTTTGCAAGCTGGTCATCTTCCCCACCTCCTCTGTGACCATTGCCACTATCTACAGGCCACCTGGCTCCACCACCCTGTTCCTCTCTGAATGGGCTGATTTCTCCTCCTCTGTCCTCAAAACCACATCTAAACTCCTTCTCATGGCAATTTCGATATCCACCTTGACTCCTCAATCACGGCATCCACTCTCTTTCATGACCTTTGCACCTCGCTCTCACTCTCCATTGTCCCTTCTGGTCCGACCCACTCAGCTGGAAACACTCTTGATGCCATCATACACTCTGATCTTTCACTCTCCTCCCCACTGATCACCCCTCTCTCCTGGTCAGACCATCCTCTCCTCTTGGCCCCCTGACCACACCTCTTCCAGCCCTGCCAACCTCAATCACGAACATCTGTCCGATGAAACGAGTGTCAGCTTCTGCTTTGCATCTACCTTGACCCCCCTCTCGCCCCACTACAGACTCCACCTCTGAATCTGCTCTCACCAACCTCCATCTTGCCATTACAAATACCCTTGACATTCTTGCCCCAGGATCCACCTGAAACATGCCTCCAAGCGTAACACCTGGTACGACTACGAACTTGCAGCCTTGAACCGCTAGTGCAGAACTGCGGAGCGGAATTGGTTGACGTCAGGCTCCCCCTCTGACAAACTGGCCTGTTGCTTGCTCCAAAGGAAATACAGACTCTCCATCTGCGCCAAGAAAAGGGCTGCAAGGAAGGCATGGTATCAACAGTAAACAGACACAAGTGACCACAGTTCAAAGGTGTATATTGAACTTCAAAAAGGGTATGATAAACGCCTATCTAATCCTGAATCTACTGATAGGAGGAAGCCACGACCATCAAATAATAACGCAGTCCTAGTGGTGTCTTGTCAAAATAATAGGGCCCATACTAAAAAATACGATTGCCAGTCCTTGCCTCAAAATACAAATAGTGTAGGGAATAATGTTATTAAAAGATATAAGTGTTCAAAATGATAAGTCGGGATGTTCGGGCCATTGGCCTCCCTTCCCCACGTTTTCAGCACGGGACAAGGCAGTTCACTCGAGCTTAGCACATTCTTTGACTTCTTCGTAACAAGGACACCGTTCAATTACCAGCATCAGGGCCTTCTGTGCACAAGTCTCTTTACTTATCAAAGTATCTTGATTCAGAGGTCCTGATGTACAAAAAGAAAGTTATTTTCCTCTCACAAGTATTCAATTCAAATGCTTTACTCTTCACCCAGGATCCCCCTCAGCCGAGCTCAGATCTCTTTTATACAATGATCATTACTTTGGATCCCCCTCTTCCGGGCCCACATCCCCCTTTACAATGTTCAGAGAATATTCTTTCTCGGGTGACTCATGGTTCACCCTGGATCCCCCTCTGCCGGCTCAGATCCTTTCTTTTACACAATGAGTCTCCCTCAGTTCGGACCAATTTTAGTTTGTATTAACTATCAAAGACATTCAAATGTGCACAGGGTTTAGCTTGACCTGTTGCAGGACCTCTTTGATCTCACCATTCCTTTTCACATTTGCCAACCAGTTGGATACCTAACAGAGACCTTCGAATGAGCACCCACGTGGTGCTAGACCACTCTCTTTACTGTATATTTCTTGGCTTCAAAAGTTCAGTCTATCCTCGGTTATTCAATTATATTTGCGTTGCTCGTCACATACGATTCACACACTGTTCTCTTTAGATTTCTTCATACAATATTGCCACATGCAACCTTGGTTCCAACACAAGACGGTCTGGTATCAGTCTTCCCGATTCACCGGCTGTGCTGACTTCATTGCCACTGCTTTGTTGTAGGAGCCAAGGACAGAACCACAGCGGCAAACGCTCCTCCCAGCCTTGGTTATCGACACACGAGAGCCTCGGGTACCTCCGACACACAATGCAGGTTTCTTCAGTTTTAATTCAAGGTCTTCGGTTTCTTATTTTCCAAAGTTCATGAAAGTAACAGTCTGAAAAGGTCAAGGGCACTTCCCTCCTTGCAACCCTCTCTGGTTCCACCGTCTTTCTCCTCATATTAAACTGCCATCTTGGAACTGCGTTTCCTTGTGTGCTTTGCCTTGCTCAAAGTGTACTTTCATGCTCCGCCTTTTATCTGTGTGGGGAAGTGTGATGGAAGTCATGTGGGTGTAATGATCAGTAATTGTCTGACCTTGCCTGACCATTGTTATTGGGACATGTCGGGTATACTGCTCTGGTGTTAGTCTTCTTTTGCTAATGGTGAGCTGTCCGTGAGTAGGTGTTCGTGTCGGCAAAGGGGGGGTTGAGTTCCTAAGTATCCTACCTGGTAGAATGGGGAAAAGGTGTTATAGGGAAGGAGATGCCGCGTGTCACCCTCCGGTGTCCCACTTCCACTCCTTGAACACCCCTCATCCAAGTGATCCTCCCTCACTGGTCCACCCCCAGGAACTGGATCCAAAAGTGATGGCCGTGTCATGGCCACCTGGATGACAGATCCCTGGGGACTAGTGGGTGAGACACCTTCAGGTTTCTCCCAGGGCCCACATCCAGGCAGCATATCTGGTGCATCCAACAACACGGCTGAACTCTTTAAAATCTGCAGAGAACTAGCCAACCCTTCCGCAGTCTCCTCCTCACCTTTTCCCTCCCAGGCCCTCTGCAACGCATTGGCCACACACTTCTCTGAAAAAACACAGGACATCCTGAGCACCCTTGCGTCCCTCCCAGCCTCTACTTGCCCCCCCCACACACCCCTGCCCCCTGTGGCCTCCCATCCTCTCTCTGCCTTTCTCTCCTCATTCTATCCTGTAACAAGTGAGGAGGTCACTAGAGTTGTCTGCTCCATGAAGGTCTCCTCAAAACACGTTTCCCCTAGCTCTTCCAGAACGATTAAGGACAATATTGGCGCTCTTGCCCCTGCACTTGCCGATTTCTTTTTTTGCTACTGGATCCTTCCCCTCCTCCCTCAAGCACTCCCTTGTGTGCCCCCTTCTGAAAAAACCTTCTGCAGACCCCTCTTGTCCAGCCAACTACCGCCCTATATCTATCACCCCCCTTCCTTGGGAACCTCTTGGAGAAGCTGGACTTCCCTCAACTTACCCAGCAAACTGAACTTGTTGGTTGCCTCCATGACCATCAATCTGCATTCTGAGCATCCAGAGGCAGGGAAACTGCTCTTCTGAACACCTGTGGGGAACTGCTTGCATCTCTTAATTCCAACTCGCCAGCTGTTCTCATTCTACTCAATCTCTCCTCTGCATTTGATACGGTCAACCACTCCATCCTCATAAAACGGCTTCACGAGACCCTATGTGTCTCGGAGAGGTCACTGGACTGGCTGACCTTCTTCCTCAATGACCATCCATCACAGGTTATTCTGGGCTCTTTCTCCTCCCCAAACTCTACCAACCTCCACCTCCACCTGTGGTGTCCCCCAGGGCTCCAAACTCTCCCCTTGGCTCTTTAACACCTATCTTGCCCCGCTTTTCACACCTCATCTCCACCTTCTCCCCTAACTTCCAGTGTTACGCAGATGCCACCCAACTCTTCTTCAAACTTCCCTTTGATCCACTCCTTACTTCCTCCATTATTCCTGACTGCCTATCTGGCATCCAGTCCTGGTGTACTTCCAATGATCTCTGCCTCAACGCCAGCAAGACTGAGATCCTTCCAATTGGGACTCCTGCTCCCTCTTTCTTCCCCTCTCTCTGCCCATCTTCTATGGGCCCTCCCCCTTTTCCTTCATCTGTAGCCAGAAACCTGGGAGTCATCTTTGACTACTCTCTTTTCTTCCTCCCTCACATTCAGGACATTGCCAAGAAGACCCACTTTCAGCTCCACCTCCTCAAAGGAATTCTTCCTTTCCACACTTTCCCCCAGAAGCTCAATGTCCCTACAGCTCTGGTTCTCTCTAGGCTTCACTACTACAGTAGCCTTTTCCTTAATCTACCCTCTTCGTCTCTATGACCCCTCAAGCCCAGGGACCGCATCTCTTCAGCCCTAAAAACTCTCCACTGGCTCCCGATGGCTGCAAGGATCAAATTCAAATCCCTCTGCATCATCCATAAGGCTGCGTGGACCGGTGACCATGCTATCTACAACTTGCTCTCACTAAATACTTTCCCTCCAGCTGGTGGCCAATCCCTTTCCTCGGCAGTCTCCCTCATATGGAAAAGCCTCCCACTTCCTCTTCCTCTTAGTCTTGAGCTGGATCTCCTCCAATTCCCGAAGCTCCTCAAGACTTTCCTTTTCACCTCCTCCTTCCCTTCCTCCCTCCTCTGCTAAACCCCACAGTTGTTGAGATTGTTGACCAGGGCCCTTGTACTCCCACACCCAATCGCCTTCAGCCTCCGCCCACTCCAAGCACTTGCCTTGGCACCCGCTGGCCTATATCACCATTGGCCTGCACTTATTTATTTATTGGCAGCTGACCACTCCACTAGGCACTTACAGCTGCTCACTCGCTAGCACTTCCCTCCTGGTACATCCAGCACTTACTCCCCCCGCCCCATCCATTCTCTCTCCCTCTGCACTTGCATGTTCTGAATGCTCACAAGGCGTAGTAGGCCCGCCTCTATCTTTGTTGTGTTATGTTAATTAATTTTATAGAGCGCACGCTCGCCGAAGCATCTTGGCGCTAGTATGGACCGGACAGGTTGAGGAACCAGCTAATAACAGAATAGGATTTTAGAATAGGTAGGTTTTTAATAACCAACGAAAAACAACGAGATTTTTCGTGGCCCTAAGTGGAGTTGGCAGAGAGTTCCACTTTCATTGTTATAATTGACTTTCATTCCCATAGTCCCTCCTTTTTTCCCTGTGGGCGCTTTGAAACATAATTTACTTGTTTTATAAGCGCCTTACAAATGCCTAGGTTTGGACGAAAGTGAGGGGGATGGCAAAAATACAGTTAACATTTTAAGTAGCAGCTACATTGAGGGTGCCCCTCCGATGGTAACTCCAGCCCTGTGGAACGGATGGGGCCTCTTCAAAAGAAATACAAAAATTGTAAGATGCCCCCCAAACAGAAAAACAGGGGCTCAAGGAAATGTTTAAACAATCTTAGGCAGAGATTGAATAATGCCTTAGTCCATGGGGGTGGGTGTAGTTTAGGGAAAGAAGGAAGCACTAAGAGAGAGGAGGTAAAGGGACACTTAGGGAATTAGCCGGGTGGAGTGGAAGTAGTAATTCCCGTTTCAGGTCAGGCTCCGGGAGCGTGTGGTATCCCAGAGTGTTGTCCCGTCAAAGGGGGTCACTCATTCGACCTTAGTAAAATATCAGTATATTCTTATATTGATGACATGGACCAAGCGAGATCCCCTCTTCGGCCACCAGTGATGCAAGATAAACCTGACTGTGTTACAGTCTTGGGATCTGGCAAAGTTTGTATCCTGAGGAGAACGGTTGCGCAAGTGCTGAAAGGGAACATGGTAAGCTCTCAGAGTCTAATGAATATTATTCCCGGGCAAACGCAAAATGAGTGTAAGAAACAGAAATTGTTTCCACCATTTTTTAAGCCAGGTGGTAAAAAGGTAGCGACTGATGTAGAGCCTGTAGGGTATGGTAGCCCCAAAAATGATTTAGCCTTTTTCAAACAATTGAGGAGAAAAGGTTGGGGCTGGCAAAATGTAAAAAGCTCCCGGAGGGAAATCAAGACCCGATGCATCTAAAGGACTTCAAGAGAAACCTGAGAAGGTTAGAAGGAATTTTGAGAAGGTTATAGCCCCAACTAAGATTCCTACTTGTATTTATATGAGCCGACGTTTTGAAAGTTCGAATTGGGCCCCTTTAAATAGAAATTAATTACTCTCCTTATTCTTTGAAATCCCCAGTTTACGTCTGGTGATGTCAGGAGATTTAAAAACGGTGGAATTTGGGCATGAGGACTGCCTGGGTGATGTCAGGGTGCATCTTCATTCACAGATTATTAAGAATGCGATACTTGAAGAATTTGAGCCCCTTTTGTCCTTGGGATTTGAAGTACTATAAGGGGGCCCATTTGCCAGTAGAAGGGAAAACGAGAACTAAGACCTCAGTAATCGGCAGGCCAAGGGTGCCGCAATAAACAAGCCATCTGATTTGTTCTATAATGAAAGGGTGAAAGAAGTAAGAGATGGAAGTCAGCTTGATTTTGAAATGTCTGAGAGTGGTGATTCCTTTGATAAGGGCAACTATTGTAACAACTGGAAGAAATGAAAATCATCTTTGGGGTTTGTTTCCTGGAATTCCAGAGATTTTACAAATATACTGAGAAATGAAGGTCTACTTAAGGATTTTGATATAATTTGCCTACAAGAGACTTTATTCATGGACATTCGGTTTATTGAATGATTTGAGGTTACGTTTATTGAGGCACATTGTGGTATAAGGGCGGCCCATATGGGGGGTTGCTTACAGCTGTTAGACGTGATAAGGGCTTTAGGGAGCGGCAGCTCGACTCAAAAAGAAGTGATATGCTTTTAACCATTTTGGAATGGAAAAGGCAGGAGTCTGAGCTGCCTGAGAAGTGTGTATTGATCAACGTATACCTCAACCCTGAAAGGCCAAGTATGGTGGAATTGATGGTAGGGCTTTCCTTTCAATAGTGCAAATCGGCTTCCCGACCTAAGGGAAATTAATCTTCCTACCTTGTGAGGTGAGCAGTTTAATCTTAACAAAAAGGAAAGCTCCACAATTAATTCATCTCAAGGGCACTCTATTTAATTATTTAGTAGTGTGCTTAATCATAAAATTGTCAATTCATGTATTCATTATCATAAAATAAATTGTATTAAACATATATGTACTTGATCATAAAACATGTATAAAAATATACGGTTAAAAACATTCAACAGACAATTTCATATCACACACATATTTCAAACCCAAAATGTGACACTGTTCATTATCTTAGTCACATGTTTTATAAGCCAAATACACGTAGTGTGCAAATTCTTGCTCATTCATAAGCCCAACTTGTCCAGGTTTCTGTCCTTCAAGCTTTAATGTGCTGGACATTCATCAGGGGCCGACAGATTTTGTACGTGTGTTGTGTTCACTGAATTCAGTGCATACCCATCTAACGTGATCCCTTGAAATACAAAAAAACTATTTCATTTGATTACTAAATCTCCAAGTGACTTTCTTATAACATCGTCAGTAATCCCTTAGAAACATGATATGGTAAATGAATGCTCCATATCTTACCATGGGGTCTCAGAATTCTCTTTACGACCACCTTCAACTTTAAATGTTGACAACGCTCACAGGTGTGATACTGGTGCCTACTTCAATTTCACCAAAATGCTATTCTGCAACAAAAAAAAACAAGCCTCTTTGCTCAAATGTCCACAGTGTGACACCTAATTCTTCCAATCACACATCCTATGGGTTTCAGGTAATAAAATTGTGGCAAAAATGTCACGGCAAAAAAACATTGCGGCAAAAATGCTGTGGTTTGACCCGGTAAAGGTATGCCCCAGTATACCATTTAAGGGGAGCGGGGGCTGCAGGGGTGTCATTATACCCTGATGGTATAATGATGGGTCCGGGGGTTGCGGGGGTATCCCCCGCATCCTGTACATGGATTGCGGCGCAAAAACCACAGCATTTTTGCCGCAATATTTTGTCATCACAGCAATTTTTGCCGCAATTTTATCACATGGAACCATCCTATGCGGTTCTATGCTCTAAAAGACTCACCTCATGCTCAAAAATCGCATTTTTGGTCTCTGTGTATTTGTGCTTTTAAATCGCCATTGATTCTAGGCATGAGTCAGGTGACCTAAAAATAGGATAGATTGCGATAAGGCTTGAGATTTTAGAAACTCGGCCCCCCTATGTAGCCCTCCACTCTACCTACTTCGTCTTTCTATTGTTAGGAGGCATGCCTAACCTTACTTACTTAGAAAAAACACTTAGTAGAGTCTTGAAATCTCCTCAGTAGTCCTCCACATGCACGGATTCCATCCAACATGTTGGTCGCCATATGCTTAATCCGAAACGGCACAGCGTGACGTCACAACGTCTGTCGCAGCCGTAATGACGTCACTACGCCTGCCGTGGATGTAATTACATCATTGCGTAGGCATATTCCTTTTAGTATCTTTTATGATTGACAACCATTCCTCCATCTTGGACTGGTTTAGTGTGTCGATCACACTAAAATAGGGTCCTACTCCGCCAGTTACAAGCGCCCGCATACTCTCCGGGAGTGATAACCATCTTGCATCTTACTCGACTGGTCACTCAAATTACTATCTTAATTTCAACCACATTATGGGGCAATAAAGTAGCCCTAGTACTTAACCCTGCACCTTAATTTCTTACAGCATTACATTGTTTCCACAATAAACCACCACTAGGCAGTACAGTACTTTGTAGGTACACATCTTATCCCCCATTATAAATCAAACATGGTTCAGTAATGGATATGAAACTCATGATGCATGGATGTCATTGCATTCCCACATTATAAATCTCATTTGATAACACACTGGGATTAACAAAACCAAAAAGAACACGGAAGCTGCTTATCACCTTCTATCTCTTCTAGGTCACATTTTGCCACTCAATAGACTCATTCAGTCCCACTAAATGGCTTTGGTCAGAAAAATAAACCTTTGTTCCAAATTTAGGAGTTCTTTATTGATAACCTCCTGAGAAACTCCTCTAACCTTTTTTAGGATCACCCACTGTAGGTCTAGAATGGTGTGTCTAGTGTTTTACAAGGGGTGCTTGCTCAATTCTGTTTTTAATGCAGCTCCTATGTTCTATTCTTCTTGTTTTACACTTTGTTTGTCTTCCAAGTGTAGTTACGTTTGCATGGGCGGGTAATCAAGTATATAACATTCACTGAGTTACAATTAGTATGTTCCCTCATCTCACACTCTTTTGTTAACCCAATATTCATAGTCCTTGTTTTTTTGGTAAATGGACACATAATACAATTGCCACAAGGGTGGTGCCCTACTACCGATGGGAGCCCCCACAGGGTGCCTTGTTTTGGTCCATCTCTTGTCTGACTGCAATATCATTCCTCATTATGATATTTCTGATGTTGGTACTCTTCTTGAGTGCCATCATTGGTATTGGCATTGATTTAGGCAGTATTTTCTTCCAATTCTTACTTATAATATTCCTAATTGTATAGGATAAATTGCTAAAAGTACTGACAAAGACTATTTTAGTATCCTCTCTTTCCTTAGGTGGTTGTTCTAGTAAAGCCTCTCTATTATTGTTGAAAGCTCTCTTAGCCGATTGCTTCACCAGTCTCTTCAGATAACCTCTGTTCAGAGTCTGCAAGAGAGTTTATTCGTTTCAACCTCATAGGATTTCTCATACTGCTATTGCGTTTTAAGCGAAGGAATTGCCCGGAGGGTAGATTATCCCTTACATGTTGAGCATGGTGGCTACCATAATGTAACACTGCATTTTTGTCTGTTGCCTTTGTAAAGGGTTTTACCAACAAGGTACCTTCAGAGTGAAAGATGGTAATATCAAGATAATTGACTTCAGTATTGCTCATCGTTGTAGCAAATTTCAGGTATCTATTTTGGACATTGAGCCAATTTACATAGTCTGTTGCTTCTCTTTGTGTACCCGACCACAATACAAAAATGTTGTCTATATATCTCAGCCCGCATTTAATGTCACCTCTGTAGGGATTGATTCCTGAATATACAATAGTCTATTAGAACATGTTCACATGCAGGTTTGCCAAATTCAGTGCCCCCATAGCTGTCCCTCCCTTCAATCTGAGCATAGAAGTTGCCATTGAATTGGAAGACATTTTGAGTAATTGCTACCTCCGTACATCATACGATGAAGGAGTCACTGACTGGATGGTCATCATTATGTATAAGAAGAGACTCCTCAACTATGTCCAAGGTTGCTCTCTGTGGGATATTAGTATACAAGGATTGGATATCCAGACACAACAGTATGTTATCAGCTATCTTTCATATAACTCTTCATTTCTTGAATGAAAGGCCTAAGGTAGAAATCTACATATTTGGACAGGGGTTCTAGGATGTATTTGACTCCCGAGACTATGGGATTCCCTGGTGGCTTATCCAGTTGTTTATGGGTTTTCTGTGATATATTAAACATGGGAACTCTACTATTCGCCCGTATGAAATATTCTGCTTCCTGTTTACTAATCACCAAGCTTTCCTTTCTCCTGATGGGTGAAATTCCAGAGTAGGGGGCTTCTATAATAATCTCGGGGGATTTTCATGCAGAATGCCTGGAAGATCGCTGGTACCAGATCCCAGATAGATACACGACTTCTAGGGTAAACCGTGAGAGGGGGTCCTTGGTCATTCATGAACTCGAGGCCTGGGACTTGGTACTGCCAAATGGCTATCTTGTAAGCGATGTCCCCCCAAGTTTTACTTGGCAGAATAAAGCTTGAAGATCTACGCTAGACTATGTCTTCGTCTGCCGAGTTGTTCCTGGGTGGTGGGACCCTGGAAATACAGCAGACTGAGTTTAGTGACCATAGTATGATTATATGCAACCTTTCTTTTACCCAGAAGGCAATTGAAAAAGATTTTCCCCTGAATATTGTGATAAATTCAAGGAATAATGAAGTGAAATGGTCTCATAAAATCTCACATCATTTCAATTGTCAAATAGGGGACTTATTGGTGTAAGTACCACTCAGGGTTTTGCGACATGTACGCTTTCTGTGTTGGGCAAATTATTGCCTACGGATGTCTTGGAAAAAAGGTCTAAACATGTGGAGCATATTCATGTGTTTGATGAGGAAATTAGTAGGCACAAAAATCAGCTGTGCATTGATATTAAACGGAAGGTTTAAAGGGCAAAGTGGGGATTGCCACAAGTGAAATAGATGCTGCAGAACAGTTTTAAAAACTGGCTGGGAGGCCACAGGTTTCCTATGATGCTAAATGATGCAGAAAAATGTTGACCCGTATGCTGTCTAAAGACGGTAATCGATTTTGCCAGCTAATAAAACTCAAATGCAAGCAACATTTTCTGCAGCTTCAGTCCATCACAGGTGAAACTTGGGTACATTTTACTCATTTGTATGTTAAGGGCGATGTTCTGGTTCGAAAAAGTTGTGTATTTTATACCTGGTTTGGGTCTCTTAGCTGGGACCTCGAGGACATTGTTCTGTTCATTCAGAACAGTAAAAAATCTAATGCCCCATGTCCCGGTGGATTAACAAACCTAACTTTTAAATCAGATATCCCACCACGGTCCAATGTGATGTCCCGTTTATTTGAGAATGTTCTCCTTTATGGGGAGTTCCCGGAGTCTTGGAGTAAAGCCATGTGCGTAATTTTAGGGGAGGACGGGGGTGTTTGTCCCCCCCAACTTTCATGGCACACTATTTTGTCCCCATTCATTTGAATGGGGCACCTTTTCTTCAGAGGTCATGTCCCCCCCAACATTTTCAGCAAAGTTTCTCCACTGAGTAAAGCTATTATAGTTTTGGTTTTCAAGGGTGGGGGCCAATCTTCCCCTATGCGCTATAGGCTGATATCGCTGCTGGATTCGTCAAGTAAACTATTCGCAAGACTTATTCTAAAAGAATTGCAGCTGTGGGCATTGAAGGCAAAGTGCCTTGATTTTAATCAGTCTGGTTTTAAAAAGGGAGTGGGAACTGCCCTGAATAGCTTTGCATTATCCTTGTTGGCAAAGCATGCTAAGGAGCAAGGGAGGCCAGTGTATATGGCCTTGCTGGACATAAGCAAAGCTTTCGACCATGTTGGCAGGGCAGTTCTCTGGGAACAACGTGATTTAAGTGGCTGTCCTCGTCCACTTATAAATATGGAGCAACTTTTAATTTGGGATTGTGGTCAAACACGCAATGCCAAAGACATCTATAGCTCTAATCAAAAATAATTGTCCTCAAGTCAACAATAGGAAGTGTACATTAAATGTGTTTTTAATCAATGATTGTACAGCCCACACGTGTTTCGACCATGCTGGTCGTCCTCAAGGGCAACAGAACCTGAATAGAACACGCCAAAGGCATAGTTAGAATGATGTCGTGAGAATATGAGGTATGGAACGTCGTATCATAACAAATATAAGAACCACAAGATGGTTAAAGCATCACGCAGGAAAACGAATCCCAATTGAAAACGTGTATAGCGTGGGTCGGGAGTTATGAAAGGAATAGATCCTTGCAGATTGAGTACACTACTGAGTGGTAATGTAGTCACATGGGGATCAACTCAAGGTATCAAAGACATTAATGTCATAAAAAGTAGTTTCTTCAGAAAACAACGTCGTATCCAAATTGCTGTCAAATGTAGTTTGAATTGCCAAAGGGAATGGGAGTAGTCCCGAATGAAGTAAGCAGTCCACTGTACCAGCTAAAGATCAACGTGTCATGCCTCATTGGCAGTAATGCAGATGAAGTAAAAGGGATAAATCGCAAAGTACAGCACTGGCATGCGCGTGATAATCACCTTACAGAAAATCTGCTCAAAGCTCTCCATAGGGGAACACAAATTAAGATCAGACTGGATTCCGAAGGCTCTTGTACGAGGTGGATTGATACCAACCGATGACTGCGAGAGGGCTGCGTTCTTGCGCCATTTCTTTTTAATTTTTATATAAAAAATATGGCAGACTGTTGGGGTCGGTGAGAATGTAAATGTACCCCCAGTTGCCTGGGGGGGGATAGTGACACGAAATTGCAGTATTTGACTTATATAGACGACATTGTCATCTGTGACATGACCCTGATAGGTCTTCAGAGAGCCCTGTCTGGTATTGCCACCTGCCTCTCAATATCAGTAAATCCAAAATTCGTGTATTGCATCTTATAGTATCAAAATGGAAATCATTTACAAGGTCCCTTAATGAGCAGCTATTGGAAACAGTAAATCACTATAAATATCTGGGGAACTTCCTTTATGCCAGTACGGGGAAGGCTGCCCCTTATAGGGACTTGGATGTGAAATGTATGGCAGCTGCAGAGGAGTTATCGCAATTTGATTTTAGGTTTGGGCAATATTCGGGCTTGTCATTATTGTATTACTAAAGCTCTACAGACCGAAAATACTCCCCAAGCTAATTTTTGGTGCCGAGTCCCGTGAGGTTGAAATCTTATGGTCGAAGCTGTAGGCAAAAATATGAAGCAGAGTGCTGCATCTCCCAAACTCAGTTCCCTTGGTGGGTATTAAATATGAACTTGGACTACTGGCTGTGCAGACATATGTTAATTGGGGAACTTTGTTGTAATATGTTAAGATTTATTTCCCCCCTCCTGCATCTTTTTATGTGGCCCGAAAAGAAATGCTTGATAAGTTCTCCTGTAAGGTGCTTCTCAAATGGGCTATGTCTTGTACAGATTTGCTCCTTAGAATTGTTTCTTTGGTGGAGGAACTTTATAGAAATCCCAGCAAGGTGAAACTGAAACTGTTTAGGCATGCCTGGATTAAAACTCTGGAGGTATCAGTGCTTTAATGATCACTTCAACTGGGCAAGAAAAAGTTTTAATGTTGTGGCTCCATATTTAATGAAGCACCCCTCTAGAGAGTTTCCTACGAAAGTCCTCAGGTTTAATTTGAATGTGTTACCCACAATGGAAGTTAGGGGCATTAGGAATAATATTGCAAAGGGGGCGAGATTATGTCGATTCCGTTACCATAGAAATGAATCCTTGAAACATCTATGTCTAGAATGCCCCGCCCGAGCTCAGATTCGTAATGAAAAAATTGCAGCTTTTGTTAATTGTACGGCTGAGGATCTTTGGATTAAGATTTTAAACACAAATGAAACATTGTTTTTCTTTTTTTTTTAAACTCTTTTTATTAGACTTTGCAACATGTTTAACCATTCGCCCAACAATCCCTCCCCCCACCCTCCTCCCGCCCGAGGCAACTTCCACTCTGTCCCTGGCCCATTTCTCTCATGGACCTACCACCAATGTTCATTGTAGATCTAGCAGTCTTAAACGCTGCGGACACCACATCACCCTAAAGACATCCTTAAGGACGGGCAACGTTTCCCCCAATCCGTAGCGAAGGTCTGTACATTGTTGTCCATGGCATACGTCGTCCATTCGAGAGCTACTATTTCCCAGATCTCTCGTGGCCAGTCTTGCATCATGGGAGCCTCTGGGCACTTCCACCTTTGTGCTATTATCATAGCCGCCAAAGTTAATATTAGTCTCGCCTTCTCCCTCGCCTTGGGCTCCCCCACTCTCGTAGCTCCTCTAATTCCCAGGAGGATCTGTTCTGGTGATATGTCATCCCCGGGACCGTAGGCCTACTCCTGTGCCCGTTGTACCTCCCTCCAAAATGGTTCGATTTTTGGACATTTCCACCAAATATGCTCCGCTGTGCTCACCATACCACAGCCCCTCCAACACGCTCCCGAGGTTCCCAGATATATTCTGTGAAGGTGGACCAGTGTATAGTGCCACCCGACTAAGACCTTGTACCAAGCTTCTTGTAATGGGAAGCCTTTGCCAGCTTGGTTATCCTCCTCCACAACCTCTCCCATTCTTCCCTGCTGATGTCCCTCCCCAGGACGTGTTCCCACTTCTGCATATACACCCAATGTTGATCAGTATTCGTGCTGTCCAGAAAGTAAAGGTTAGAGATTAGCCCCTTTGCCCCGTCATTGGTTAGGAGACAGTTTTCAAATTTCGTTGGCTCCCTAGTTGCCGCCTCCCTATTCACAGGGTGTAACACCCAATGCCTTATTTGTGCATACCTTAGTCTTTCCCCTTCCTGTATCATGTATTCCCATTTACAGTCCTATAAAGATAACAGTTCCCCCCCCTCGAAACATGTCATTCAGCTTCTTACATCCCCCATCCTGCCACTGCTTAAACGCCCCCTTTTCCATCCCTGGTGTAAAATCTCCATTACCAAAAATAGGTGTAAAGGGTGATGAGAATGTCGTAATTCCCTTGGGTCCCGCCAATTTATCACAGATGTCCACCATGAGCTTAGTTATAGTGCTCTCATAGCGATGTCTTGGTCTATGGGACTTTGGCAACCATAGGATTTCTGCCAAGTTACGGTGTGCGAACGCCCTGTCCATCTTCACCCATAGCTTATCTTGCATACCCTCATCTCCCTTCAACCATTCCCTAATTACCTGCAGCTGCGCTGCTTCATAATACCTCCTGAAGTTCTGTAACGCTAGTCCTTCCTCACCTCTGGGTGCCATTGGTAAGCGCCTGCTGACCCTTGCTCTTTTCCCTTCCCATAAGAACTTGTTAGCCAGTACCCCCAGTTCCCTAATGAAACCTGATGGTATTGTCTGCAGGATGGCTTGAAATAAATACAGTAGTCATGGAAGTGTGACTATCTTGACCGCTGCAATCCACCCCAACCATGAAACCCTGAGGTTTCTCCATCTTTGAAAGTCTCTTTTAATATCTTTCAAGAGTGGGGGGTAGTTAGCCGTATACCAGCCTGCAAGGGTTGCCGTAATCCTAACTCCCAAATACCTAATACCCCCCGGGCTCCATATAAAAGGGGTGCTTGCCTCCTTAGTGTCACGCTCCCCTCGCCCTAAGCGTGAGGTTCAAGGTTTCGGATTTGTCAATGTTGACCTTTAGACCTGAGACCTCCCCAAACTCCTCTAACAGGATTGTACTAGCCCGGATAGATTCGGTTGGCGCTGCCAGGGTGAGCAGCATGGCGTCGGCAAACGCTGCCACCTTCTGTTGTTCCCCCCCAAAGGGAATGCCCTGTATCCCATCCGCCTCCCTTATAGCTTGAAGGAGAGGCTCCATAATAAATCGCATAAAGCATTGGGGACAGCGGACAGCCTTGTTTTGTACCCCTCTGCAGTCTGACAGGTCTTGATTTTGTTCCGTTCACCGCTTTTCTAATGGACGGGGCCTGATAGTTAGCTTGAATCATCATCAAAAATTCCCCTCCAAAGCCCATCTTTAGCAAAACCCGGAACAGAAAGGACCACTCCACGCGGTCGAATGCTTTTTCTGCATCCAATGCTAAGAGGACCGCGGGAGTGTCTGTTTTCTGTACCTTTTCCACTAAGTGGGCCACACGCCTGATGTTATCCGCTGTTTGCCTGCCCCTGACGAAACCCGCCTGATCCGGGTGTATCAAGTCCAGAAGATAATTCTCAAGTCTGTTTGCCAACATCTTTGTAAAGATCTTGGCATCAATATTTATCAGCGCAATAGGCCTATAGGATGTTCTCGCTTCCGGATTCTTATTAGGCTTAAGTATGAGGGTTAGCTTAGCCTCCTCCATGGAAGGAGCTATTCTGCTTGTCAGCCTAAACATATTAAAGAGCGAGGTCAAGTGCGGGACCAGCTGCGTGATAAACATTTTATAGAAGGCTGCGGTATAACCGTCTGGGCCCGGGGCCTTGTTCATCGGCAGGGCTCTGATCACCCTTTCTATTTCATCCTCCGTAATTTCCTGATTAAGGGCCTCCCGTAACTCCCTCCCGATGCTCCGCAGCTGTACCTTTTCTAAGAACCTATCCTGTAGGCTGGTCTGAGGATTCTGCGAGTCATAGAGAGAGTCCTAATACTCCGCTAACGTTTCCTGTAGTTCCTCCGGACGTGTGACCCATTCCCCTGTCCCCGTTTTCAACGCTGTGATCACGTTTCTCGATCTCGCCCCCCTAAGTAGGCGCGCTAACAGTGCATTTGCCTTATTTGCCTTTGTGTAGTACTTCTGACAAACCGTGAGCAGATCCCCCTCTGCCTTTTTAGTCCAGAGAATTTCTAGTTGCCCCAGTGCCCTTCTATTCTCCCTCATGGAAGACCTAGTCAGGGTCGTTCCCGCTTTTTGCCTTGCCGCCTCCACCTCTGCCTCAAGCTGCCCTTCCAATTCCTTCAATTGCTTTGCCCGTTGAGCGGCTGCCGCTATTAATTCCCCCCTGAGAGTAGCCTTAAACGCATCCCATCTTACGTCTTCCCTCGTGTCCCCTTTCTTGTTGGTAGCAAAGAAACTTTTGATCTTCTCTTCAATTTCGCCTCTAATCACCGGATCCCTTAGTAGGGACCTTGGGTATTTCCATCCCCACACCCCCCTTTCCGGACACGGTCTTATGGTCTGCTATCCCTATGTTCACCTCCCGAATCCTGCCCACCAATCCTGCTGAAACTCAAATATAGTCAATTCTGGACTGCGACCCATGGACTCCCGATAGAAAGGTGTATCCCTCTTCATCCCCCCTCAGCTCCCTCCATGTATCTCGTAAACCCATCCTTTCAATCCTATCCTTCAGTTCTGTCGCCATCACCGCCCTCCCTCTTACTTGACCCCCGATCCTATCCCGCTCCCTGTCCCAAGCAATGTTAAGATCTCCCATCAGTACTATTTAGCTCCAGGCCTTTTCGTCTAATACCCTCAGCACTCGCTGCAAAAACTGCTCCTGTCCAGAGTTTGAGGCATACACAACTGCTATGGTATAGGGAAGTTCCTGATACTTCCCACTGGCCACAATATACCTCACCTCCTTATCCTGTATGACGTCACTAACTCTAAAGTCAACTGTGTTTTTAATAGCCAGTGCCACTCCCCTTGTTTTACTATGGCTGGGGGCGTGCAAGATCTGGTTGAATCCCCGCAATTTCAGCCGGCCCTGATCCTTGTGCAAGAGGTGCGTTTCCTGTAGCCCCAAGACGTCCGGCCCTTCCTTCCTTGTGAATTGTTCCAGCTTCTTTCTCTTAAGAGGGGAGTTCAACCCTCTAACATTATGCGTTAGCCACTTGAAGGGTCACCAGTCAGGTCTTGTTCCATGTCCATCAATGCTACCCTTTCGCCCTCTCCTCTGCAAGTTGCCCCGTCTCCCCATCCACTTCCCCCCACCCTACCCCTTCCCCCTCCCCCCTCACCCCCCACTTCCCCATTGGAAGAGCATTCCCTTCCTGCTTCCCCTCCACTCCTATCTCGGGCATTCCCGCCCTTCCTGTTTCAAAATGGTTTCTTCCCCCAAAACCCCAAAGCCTCATTGCTCCTTTTAGAGGCCCACCACCACTTTTACCACCATTTTACATCAGGGGTCCCCTTGTGCTCCCTTCGCCTCTTCTCTGATCTTCTCTTTCCGTATTGATCCGCTCTCCTTCAGTCCCCTTCTCCTTTTCTCCCTGACTGTCGGTCACTCCCATGGCCTTGGCCTGGTCCGGTTGCCCACAAAGTGTGCACGAGATCCTGTAGGAGTCTCCTCTAACCCTATTTGTAAGATATTTGCTCCTTCCTGCACTGAGGTGATGCGTTTTGGACTCCCCTCTCATTCAAATACCAAACCAAATGGGAAGGTCCTTTTGTAACGGATGGCTTTCTCATTTAATGCTTTTAGTACTGGACTCATTTGTCTCCTCTTTGTAAGCGTGCTGCTCGCCAAGTCCTGGTATAGTGTGACCTGCTGCCCTTTATACCTAATGGGTTCTCGTTTTCTTGCCGCTTGGAGGACTGCTTCCTTCTGAGCATATCTGGTAAAGGCAGCCAGTACGTCTCTTGGTCTCATTGTCTGGCCTTTGGCCAGTCTCCCCACTCTGTGAACTCGATCCAGTTCGATCCTATCCGGGCTCCCTTCTTCCAGAATGTCTGCAAAGACTTCTTGGATTACTGCTTTTAGATCTTTATCTGGCACCGATTCCGGCAGCATTTTTACACTTATGTTGATCCTCTGGGATTTATTTTCAATGTCCTCCATCTGGATCTCCAGGTTCCGTGTGGGTACATCAAGTCTCTCTATGGCTTCACTGTTAGCCGTGGTTTCTTTGTCCTTTTCTTGAAGGCCTTTTTCAAGAAGATCTGTCCTTTCCCCTAGTTGCCGCATCGCCTGTCTGATCTCCTCTAGGCCCTCATTCAGGTCAGCTCGCATAAGTTGAAATTGATCTTGAAATGTCTTTGCCAAGTTAGTCTGTAGGGCATGCATTTCACCCAGGAAGTCCTGTTTCGACATCAGGGTCAATCCTTCCGTGCCCCCTTGAGGATTGCCTTCCCTCACCTCTTCCTGGCTGTTCCTGGCCCCCTCCCTAACGTTTTGCGTGGACCACATTGCGTGAAGGGTGCCTGGGGTATCACCTGGGGCTTGAGCTGACTTTTCCTTTGGTTTTCGTGGTCATAGTCCTCGGTCTTCCGTTCCCTAATGCTCCTTTTGTCCCTCCACCGGGTGACCCCGGGGCTTTCTCACCTTTCTCCAATCTTCCTTTGCACTTCAAAATGAAATGCCCTTTACCGCCTTGGTGTCGCTTCCCTTTATCAGGCCACTCCAGCCAGTCCTCCTGCGTCTGCTCCTTTATTCTGCTATATACTGCCTACGAGCCCTGTATGTCCCCTTCTCCGGCACCGCCTCCTCTTCTGCGCTCGGGAAGGGTGTGGGCGAGTATGGAGCTGGTGCCAGCCAAGGTGGTTCTAGATGAGCTGGCCAACGTTCAGATCCTAGGTGGGCCCGGGATCGGGGAGAGATGTAGAAACTGCGTGGGCCACCGCCTGCTATATTCCAGCCCAATGCCACCAAATTTGTTTATTTAAGCAGGTGGCCCGGGCTCAACCTGCGTGCCAATGTGAGCCCGGGCCTCCCCTAGTCACCTCCCTTCTTGCTGGCGTGTCTGGTGTCCTTTTTTCGCGACCCCCCCCAGGGGCTGCACAGTCCTCTCCCGTGTAGAAATGGGGGCCCTCCTCTGCTGAGGCTTGATGGTGTGGGGCCCACCCCCTGAGGCTTGATGGGGTGGGGCCCACCCCCTCCTATAACTCTGGCATGCCCCTTACCTCTCCGCTGCCGGGTCTGCTCCTGCCACGCTCTCCACGGACCCTCTCAGCCCCTGCCGCGGGCTACTGCTTTCCTGGCTGCCCAGTGACGTGCGTGGTTCGCTGCTTCTCTCTGCACAGCCTCCCGCCGGACGTGGCCCGCTCGTTCTTCTCTCTCTGCAGGCCGTGGGGATTGCACCGCCGGTCCTCGCCGTCAGTGCCTCCAGGACTCCGCTCGCCGCCCACGCCTCCACAGCCGGTCCGCCTCTTCAATTGAGCAGCAGTCTGGACTCCCACCGTCGGGGGCCCCTTCTCCGATGTCGGGTGGATGCCTCCTTCCTTCACACGCACTCTGTGTGTGCCGGCAGTCTACCTCCGGTCTCCGTCCCTCCTCCTTCCTTTACGCCCGTGCTCGCGGCAGGGCCACTCTCGTGGCCACAGCTGATCTCAATGGGGGGGGGGTGGCACACAGGCTCTCTCTTGAAGTCCTCTGCTGTCGCTGTCACGGGAGCTGCTTTTGGAGCGGGTTAGGGGTGCTGGCGGGGTGGTGGGTCGCCCTGTCCAGCTCAGGGTTGAAGAGGAGCTGTCTGCACCTCTACTCGGTGCCGGCGGCCATTTTGAACCCTCGAAACATTGCTTTTAATTAGACTTTTTAAAAGTGGTTTTGGATATTTAAGATTCATGACTGTACTGTAAATAATAATTGTCTTTCTACATTTTGGATAAAACTGTATTTGTATCTATTTTGTATAAAATTGTGATAAACTGTGATATCAGATGTGTGTAATGTGCAAAAAAGCTCAGTTGATGAACTAAAATACACAATAAAAAAATAATAAAATGTGACAATCTGTAGTGTATTGTTCTACTCGGATGAATTATTAGGGTTTGATTATATGCTTTGATTGTTTTGTATATTTTGATAAATGTGTGTAAAAGGTTTTATGAACTATAAAATAAAAATGTGTCTTTTGTAAATTATTAACATTAGATGTTAACATTAGACTTCAGAAATAACCTTCCGACACAGTTTCATTACTAAAACAACAAACATGTACACCTGCAAAACAGTGCCTTTCTATAGACAAAAATAAAATCATTCAAACAATGTTCTTACTTTTTTAATATAAATTTCTTCTCTTGTAGACAAAATATATAGCATTAAAAATAATAAAGTCAAGCAATAAGCAGCCCCCAATATTAGTTATAATTAGTTGAATATTGCCCCCAGCATCCTGCTTTTCTTTTATTCACTTCTAGGAATCTAAATTCTACACCCAGTCAATAATGTGTATAGTCACCTAAAATATAGCACTGTAAAAATTTAAAAATATACTCCAAGTAGTGCTTGCAAGATTAGCGGTCCATTACACTGGTACTGTATACTAACCACTGTAAACCCATTAAAAGGAAACAGTTAAACAAGTATCAAAAGCTTCTAAGGGCAATTGTCTAAAAACAATCTAATGCAATGGATTAGAAATGGGGATTAAAACAGTTGAAATTTCCCCTGCTGGATTTCCCCCTTCCATCCACTAGTGAATGTGTGGGACCCACTTCTACCTCTCCATCTCCACACCCTCTTTCCCCTCCCCTCTCATGCTTCCCCCACAACCCTCCCCCAGCACATTGTTGCAATAGATAATTAGACAATGTAGATCTAAATCAATGAGAAGTATTTATGCATGAATTGTTCGATCGCCCGTTGCAGCCACTTGGAGCAGAATTTGTGTACATGTGGAGACATGAATATATTTGGAAAAGCGATTTAAGTGGATAGCTGTAATCTTTTCTGCTGATCATATCTTCCAATTCTTGTACCAACACAGATTGAAAAGGCGGAACCTCCGAGTTTTTCCAGCACTTAGCAAGATGCCGCTCCTGTGACTCTGTATATGCCTTATACCTCATCACCCAGCACCACCACCAGTGGGTCCTATGGAAGTACCACCCCAGTGATCTCTTTAATTTGAGCTAACACCTCCTTCCAGAAAAGCTGCGATTTTCTGCTTCATCTAGCATAGAGGGGAGAGAGTAGGAGTAATTTTGTGGATTCAGGAGGGATGTACGTTCCATCGGAATTAGATTTTGTATTTGCTCTCCCTGTTTGCTGTACAGTTGGAAGAGCCATGTGCTCTTCTCCAGATTTGATGCCACATTTGTTCAGGGTTACACCTATTGAGCTCCTTTTCCCAGTTGGCTATCTATGGTCTTTCAAGGTGAGCTTCAGCATGGTGGGGGCACATGTACAAGCTCTGCGAACCTCTGGATGCAAGCAATGTCTGAGCTGGGCATATCGAAAGTGCTCCTTTTTAGAGATATGGAATTTGTGTTTACACTCCTAAAAGGTAAGGGGTACTCCCTCCCGGAGTTGAGAGGCTTGAGCGAGACCACCCTCCTGCCATGCTAGGAATTTATTTTATGCGCAGGCCTAGAGAAAAGCTTGGATTAACCAACGCTGGAGAGAGGGGCCCAACCCGCTCCACACTCCCCGTGTCTTGATAGCTGTCCGTTAGCAAGATAGAGAAGTGTGGAAGGGAGGACAGTGCCGTACTGGCTCCCACCCAATATGTCCAAGAAGGGAAGGTCCTCTAAAGCCAGGCTGGTGACAGATTGCTCATTATTGACCCAGAGAGCAGAGCAATCTCTCCCTGACCACCCCAACATGTGTGAAAGTTGAGCAGCCGTTAGATGTCTGAGTGGATCGGGAAACCCAAGGCCTCCACTATGTTTGTTGGTGGTTAAGACTGATTTGTTAATCAATGTCCCTCGTCTTGCTCAGGCAAATTTCATCATTTTATTAAACAATCTAGTAATTGCTGCGTATGGAATTCTAACAGGGAAGGCCAATGTAGTGTCCAGCAGCCTCGAAACAAATTAATTTTCAAAGCAGAGATCCGGCCCTGCAAAGATATCTCTGTTTTTTTCCCATTTTGCCATGTCCTCTTCCAAAGGATTGAGCAAGTGAGGAAAGTGTGCCTGAAAAAGCAGGCTGTCAGTTTGATACCTAAGTAGCCCCGCTCATTCTTTGCTCAGTGAAATGGATAGTTATGTTGCACAGAGGCCATGACTCTGGGCAACATTGTTATATTCAGGTCCTTTAATTTTGTGAAGTTTACTGAGAACCCCAAGACTGTACTAAAGACCTCAAGCACCTTCAGCACTGCAGGTAAGGTCTTTGATGTGTTGGTCATAGTCAGCACTAGATTATCAGCATATAAAAGCTCCTGTGGCACTATTACATTAAACCCTCGTAGCTAACAGATACTTTATCAGGGCAAAAATGAATGTGGATAGGGGGCACCCCTGGTGGTTCCCCCCTAGAGATTGGTGTGTAAAGGAAGTAAAGGCCATTGACTCTGAGTCTGTCGCCCGGAGAGTGAAATCCACGAGGATGTAGTCGATAAAAGCAGGACCAAAACCGAAGGCCTGCAGGCAGGATCAACTGTATAAAGCGGCAATTCATCCTATCAAAAGCCTTGTTGCCATCCAACACCAGGAGGGTCATGTGGGTGACGCTACGTCTTACTAGTTCGATTCGATTGACAAACCCCCTGGTATTGTCACGCTGCTATGGTTTTCAATAAAGATCGTCTGGTCCTGCCCTATCAGAGCTAGTAGTACCCCATCAATGTGATAGCTAGGAACTTTGAGTAGATTTTAGCATCTACATTAAGGAGAGCAATGGGGTGGTAGGAATCTCATTGCATGGCTAGGTTTCCAGGTTTTAGGCGAAGAGGCATCATGGACTCTGCCATTGAATCAGTGATTACATCCGTGCCTAAGAAAGAGTTGGAGAGGTCAGCGGAGCAAGCAACTTAGACACATAGGTTTGTTACAATAATGCCTAAAACCAAGATCCCATGCCTTCTAGTCGGCCAATGGCTTGATTGCTTGCTCGCTCCATCTCCTCTCAAGATGGGGAGTCCTAACTCTTTCCTCTCAATATCCAACAAGTGAGGCAGATTGGTCGATCTAAGTTAATTAAGATGGGATTTGAGGCATGCTCTGGCCAGTGTGAAGTTCTTGTAAGATCTACATTAACGGCTCTACATGTTTTTCTTTCTCATGCACCAGACCTTTTAACCGTAATCTGAATGCTCTCTTTGCCTTCCCGTAGGCCGATGGCATACTTATGAATTACCCCTAATCGTAGCCTTCAAGGCATCCCACATGGAGCCCTGGGAGATGTCCTTGATGTTTTCTTTCGGTAGTTATCTGTTTCTTTCGACATGTCAGAACAGATCACTGGATCCTTAAGTGAGGGATTAACTAACTTCAACTCAGGTTTATGTTGTAACTGCGGCTCGTAATTCTTAAAGAGACTGACACTGAAGTGTGGTCAGAGAAAATGTGGGGCCCTATAGTAAAGTCTGTAATGCAGGGATCAGAGGGGTTGAGATCCGAAAGAAATCAATAAGAAAAAAACCTTTGTGGGCATGTGAGAAGTGAGTGAATTCCCTATCGTTGCAATGCAGGAATTGGTATATCTCGTTGAGATCACCCTCCCTGAGAATCCTTGCCAATGCTAGAGCATTCCTAAAGTCTACAGTGTTTTGGGAAGCATTTTATTGGTTGTAGGATTGGAACCCAAATTGAAATCTCCACCAATTATCATTTCCCCTGCAATGAAAGAGACAAGGGTTGGGAGACCTATTTACCAAATAAGCATGCCAATTATCCTTTGGGAGAAAGATTGAGATTAATCTCATAAAATAAACAAATATGTTGCCCTTCAGAAAGAGGTACCTCCCGCTAGGATCGCTTAGGATCCAAGTCTTAATTAAAGCGGGTCCTTTTCAGACCAATATGGCCATGCCTCTCTTATTAGAGTCAGACAAAAAATTACAACAGGAATGATCTCCTTTTGACCAAAATCGAGGAGCCCAAATCCTTAATCACCTCTTTGGGTTCATAAAACAAGGAATTGCCTTTCCTCACTTTCATCAGTAACTTTACTTTGATCCATTCACCTGGTCTACCCACAAATCCTCTGCACCAATTCTTCTCAACATATCTCAATTTGGACCAATGCCCACTGGCCCAAAACTTCTTTCTCACTTCATCTACTTCCATACCCAAATATCTAGACCGACCCACCTATCCAGAACAGAAATGGGAATTGGGCTTTCTACCACGCAACAATTCAAAGTGGGGCACCCCCGTTATCACATGAGGAGCCAACCTATATTGAAACATCCTCTCCATGACGGTTTGCACCTAATCTCCACCTGTGGCCACTGCAATCCTAATGGCATCCATCAAAGTGCAGTTGAATCTCTCCACACACCTATTACCCTGTGGATTATATAGTGAGGTTGTGACTTGCTCTCCCCCATGTTTCTCTAAAAAGTCTTTGAAATCCCTCAAAACTAACTGTGTCCCATTATCTGATAAACACCTGCGGTGAAAACCTTATCTCCAAAATAACAGTTACAAAAATCAGATAATACTACTACTGGTCACTTCTTTCAGAATACATACCTCTGGCCATTTGGACAACAAATCCATCACCACCAGTAAATAAGTATCTCTGGATCCTCTAATATTAAAAGGACCTAACAAATCCAATGCCACCTCATCCCATGGCATCCTCTGACTTTCTCTAACTACCAGGGGTGTTTTCTGAACTCTTAGGCCCTTGTCTCCTTCCACACACTCAAAACATGCCTTCACCTGCTCTTCTACATCTTTATCAACACCCGGCCACCAAAAATCAGATCTTACCAATCATTTGGTTCTTTCAAGACCCAAATGGCCACTATGCGCTAACTCTACCACTGCAGTTCTCATCTTTTCCGGGAACACCAATATATGACCCCTGCATAAATAATTATCTCTTATTCAAAGTTCATTTCTCACCTTCCTATACTCCTTCACCCTCACATCATCTACCTCAGATACATTCCTCCTCACCAAATCCACAACCACTTGACAGACAGAATCCTCCAAACAAGCCAGATCCCACTCAGACTTCTTTATGCACTCTTGCATCCAAAATATTTCACCTACATCTTCATCATCTAACTTATAGGCCTCACCAGTTTCACATATCTCCGTCACTGACCCCAACAAGGCATCAGCCACCACATTGTTCTTCCCTTGTACATGTTCCATACAAAATTGTAATCCTTGAAGTCTACTAACCCATTTCATAATGCGCCTTGACACTCCTTCCAAACCACCTTTGGTAAAGAGACTGATTAATGGTTTATGGTCAGTACACATGGTGAACTTCTTACCCCACAAATACATTTTGAACTTCTCCACTGCCCACATACATGCCAATGCCTCCTTCTCTACCACAGAGTATCTGACCTCCGCCTCCTTGAACGTTCATGAAGCAAATGCAACTGTATGCAACTCAGATCCACATTCCTGCATTAAAACTGTGCCCAATCCATAGTTACTGGCATCTGCAAAAATCAGAGTCCTTCGATTCTCCACAAAACTAGCTAACACTGGAGCCTTTACAACCGCATGTTTAATGTCCTCAAATTCCTCCGCTCATTTTACATACAATACAAAAGAAACACCTTTTCTGGTGAGTCTCCTCATACATTTTGTCCTATCCGATAACCTCTCAATAAATTTGCCATAAAATTCCACCAAACCCAAAAATGATGATACATCACCCTTACTACTGGGCGACTCCATCTTTTTTATGGCTTCCCCAGCATCATCCTTTGGTCCCACCCCTTCTGAAGAGATTTCATGCCCTAAATATACCACTTTCCTTGCCCTAAAGGTGTACTTCTCCCTGGCAATGGTGAGACCTGCTTCACTCAATATCTCTAACACTCTCTTCAGTCACTCATCATGCTCTTCATCACTCCCACCACAGACCAATACATCATCCTGATAAAATAGTACACCTTTCTCACACCCTAACAACCGATACATGACATTTTGGAACACACTGGCTGCCGACACCATGCCTAACGGCATCCTCCGATATCTAAAAAGACCAACTGGAGTAACGAAAGATGTTAAATCCCTTGAATTCTCATGTAGCGCAATCTGATGGTTAGCAGATTTAAGGTCCAAAATCGAAAACATTCGAGCTCCTGCAACACCCGTTAGCAGGTCATCAATCCTCCTAATCCTTAACACACACTCCATTCCTCCGCAACACTGCCACCCTTTCCTTGTTCCAAACCCCTTCCCCTTTGATCAAAACCAAGGAGGAGCCCAAATCCTTGATCACACCTTCCGAGAAGATTTCATGCCCTAAATAGAGAAACATGGTGAGGTCCCTGCTCGATCCTTTCCCTGCTCACACAGCTCAACTCTTCTCCCCAATCAGCTGGGCTTGGCGTACTGCGCGGCGGCTCAACTCTTCTCAATCAGCTGGGCTTGGCGTACTCCGCTGCTCCGCACTCACGAAAGCTTGAACTTCTCCCAGGTCACAATCATCCACAGTAATGTCACCCTCTTGCCTGTGGCTGATGCTGTGCTGCTCTCCCTACTGCCTCGCCGGGGGTCGCTACTGCCTTTCCACAATCCTTGTCAACAGATTGTTATGTGTGCAGGGATGGACACACACGCTGAGTGATGCAATATACCTTGGCTTTTATTAACAAAGATTAAACAAGGTAAGATAAGCTCCCTACATAGCGACCCCCAGCCCGAGAGGCTCTGTTCAACTGCTCCAAGTGGAATCAGAACCCCCATACCACCAGGCTCCAAGTTCCACCCTGACACTGCACCTTGGAGCCTGGTAACTATTTACACAAGAATCTAATAGCCATGTTGATAGTTCACTATGTACAACAGTACCCATATAAATACAAACACTCCTAACAGTTGGTCTCTGTTAGGCAAGATTGTATGCAGTACCCTTTGGGTGCACTACAATAACCTTGACCTCCTGGCAATAGGGACCCAACCTTTGGTATAAGTCTATACTACACAGGTTGGTGGTATGGTCGAGCAGCCAGGCTTATCTCAAGAGGGGCAATGTGAGCAGTAATGTTGTGACACAAAGTTTCACAATACAGTTATTCAAATAAACACTTGCACTCAAGGTTTTTTGATAAAACAATTATTAATTTATTTTACAGTCAGTTATATAAGCCCTCTTCAGAAAGGGAGCAAAACATATAACACTTAAATGTACTTCAAAACACACTCTTAGTTTCTCTAAATCAGAGGACATTTGAAGCAATACTGAATTAGGTGAAAAAGATAGAATAGAGGAATAAAACAAAGGTTAACAAATAACTCATAAACAGGCAAGTACTTTTAAACACCTTTCAAAGCACAAAGTGAGAGGAAAAGAGGAGTCTCTCAGGGAGCCAGGACAGCCAATGTTAATTGCACAATGTCAAGGGGAGCTGAGGATCTTCTTTGCAGGTAGGTAAACAGTCTTGCACAATGTTTGTAGAAATGTTTGTAAAAAATAGAACACTTGAAGGGCCACAAGCTGGGAGGCCTGTCAAGGGCAAAGCTTTAGCAACTTTGCATGGGAACCAAGACAGGTCTCAACTGAGAGCAAGTAAGCCTACACAACAGGAGGTAAGTTCTCTTAGACTTTACAGTACCTCTTGTTAGAAGAATTGGTTCCAGCTGGCTTCTGTTCCTGTGCAGCTCTGCAGATCCTGTTGTTCCTGGGCCTCAGTCATGGGGACAAGAGGGAGGTCGTCTGGGGACTCCTGCTCTGCAATGGGATGGTCAGCGGCAGCAATGGGCAAACTTCAATTCAGCGGTCCTTCAGTGTTTCAGTTCCTCGCGCCTGACAGCAAATAGCAACACTGCAGTTCTCGGATACCACTTCAGACTTTCCTTGCTTCTGGGGTCCAGCACTCTGTTGAGGTGGCTCAGGCTTGGTCAGTCCTGCATCAGGGAAGTCCGGACAATCTAGTGATCCTCTCCCTGGCCTGGCTCTTCGGTTTCCAGCAGCAACTGCAGTGGAAATGTAACCAGCTTTGAGAGGATGTTCAGACGGGCTTACTTTGGAGTTGATTGGTCCCACCAACTCAAAGGGAGAAGTCGTCCTTACAGGGCTTCTCTCATCGAGGCAAATTCGGAGCTTCAGCACAGCAGCAGAGCTTCACCGGGCAAACCAAAAGTCCAGGAGTTGCAGCAAGCATCTCTTCCAAGTTCTTCTTTGGATTCCTTTGTCCAGTGGTCGACTCTGCCTTCAAAGCCAAAAAGCCTCGCCTTTTATGCAGGTTTCTCCCATTCATTCCAGCCTAGCTATCAATCACACAGCAGGGTGGCAGTCCTTGCCGGACAGCCAGTTGGCCAATCACCTTTGGGTACATTTCTGTAACCAAGGGGATTAAGCACAGGGAGTTTCGGGCACCTCCCTCACTTCCTGCCTCTGCCAGACATACTGGAGCCAAAGGCGGTCTTCACTCGTGAATCCCGCCAAAGACAAAACAAACAAAGAGACCAGACCTGGTTTGGGGAGCAGAGTAAAACTCAGGAAGGACCTTTCCATAAGAAAATAGCAAAAAAAGAAGACCGGGGCCATTTTAACGAAATGGCCACCCATGGGTGCCTTACCGTGGCTGCAAACGCAGCCTGCGGTAAAAACAAACAATGGTAGTAAAAAGTAAACCACTGCCACCAGCCATTAACTGTAGAAAGGGTAACATAAAAATGTTACATGAGAAACTAGACAAAGGGGATACTAAGTAACCCCTCCAGCACCCTATTGTAAGATAGTGTGTGCTGGGTCTAGAAGGTTACAAACTGTAAGTAAAGTCAATTTCATTTCACTGCTCTTGGGAACAGTAGCTTCACCAAGATAAGGTATTTAAACCTTTGGGAAATCTAAGAGACTTCCCTGTGCCACTGCACTGAAGGTGCTGTGTGACACAATGTAAAGATGATGCCTATGGAGTTTGTCAGACTCCAAAGTCAAAAGAAACACAGAGAAAGAATCACATTAAATTTACATGAGAGATCAAAAGTCCAGCAAAAGAGCTTGGGGTATCTAAGGTAGAAGGGAATTAGGACATTTCTGAGAATTCTCCCTAACGGTCTCCTAAGACATGGTGATATTAATCCAGAGAGTGTGCAGTTTCTTCAGTATGGATCTCCTCTTTGTGGGGGAGTTCAGTCCCTGGGCATTGAGGGCTACAATCTTGAGGTTATCCAGGTGTGAACTCTGTTTTCCTAATATAACAAAAACACCAAGCCAGACCTAAACACCAGGTTGTATGCAATTCAATCGATAGTAAACATATGGTAACACATAACTTTAGATCCTTAGCCCCCCAAAGAATACCCCAACTACCTAACCCAGTCACCTCCCATCCCCACCACGGCCCGGGGGGAGTAAAATAAGCCAAGCGCCTCTCATGGCTTAGGGCAGAAAAGCCATCGACAACACGGCGGCAGGAGCACCCCATACATCTTACTGAGCTAACCACAGACGATTAAGAAAACATAATGAAACTGACGAATACAACCCCAGTAATACCGTACTGGTCAAATCACCCTGGTTAATGGTTGCCAACTACCAGAGCAGGCCAGATATGTCTTCCTCTTTTTTCTTTTACCTCCCTTTTCCTCTCAATTTCCTTCCCTGTTTTCCCCTTCTACCCATTTGTCCCAAGTGTAGGAAAGTTCAATGAGGCATTGGCTACACCTAGGCCATAAAGGATGAGTTATCTGTTTATTTTGTGTGTGACAGGGTAGTGAGAACATAGGGTGGAAGAACAGAAGCCCAGGCAAGGGCACACAAGAGACCGCTCAAGGACAAGTCTGTAGGAGACAGATTCTTTAACGGCCAACCCAGGGGGTATTAACCTGTTAAGAGATCATTGTGGGTCTACCGGAGGAAAATGTTGTGGTTGGATTGCTGTTGTAATTCAAGCATGTCCCAGAGATCTTGAAACGGTCCCACCTGGCAATGAAAGAGTAACCTATTCTGCTACTTGTGTCCTAATGCCCCTCGGTCTGCCAACCTTCAGCCGCCAAGGTTAGGGGCTCTGGTATTGGAGGGATAATTTGGTTTCTCTGATGTGACCGAGGTCTGGTCTCCGTTCCCTCTCTTCATGAGCTGCAGGGCCTAATTTCTGGCAGCGACTGACATTTATTTATTTTCGTAGGCAAAGTGGACTGAGCACGGGTAGAAGGAGACACTTTGAGCCCTTGAACAGGGCTAGTGGCTGAGTTCTTCCTGCGAACATGATGTCTTCCTTTATCCTGTAATAATGCACTCTTGTGAGGACATCCAGCAATAGCTTATATTGTTGCTGGATCGTGTAATGCACCTGATGTGTGTGGTCCTGTTGGATGTCTTTATAATGAAAAATAAATATTGAAATGAAAATATAACGAAAATCTAATAATGAAAACACAAATTAAGAAATTCATAGGGTCCAATGTGAAGTGTTCTTATACCGGAAAGGAAACAACAACAGATGTATATAACAAAACCGTAGTGTTACCAGGCAAGTAAAGAAGAAACAGCCAAACTGACTAATACTTTAGAACTATGGCATAACGGCATAAGACACATATTAAAAACAAATAATCCAAAATTATGGAGTTTTCTGAAGAATTTGAAGAAAGAACAATCATTCCAAGAAATGCGAATAGCACAGTCAATTGCAAGAGATAAAACAGGCGCACAGAGCCAAAAATATAGAGATGCTCAAACGATTTTAAGAATGTATTCAGAATGTTGTCAAAATAGAGGAATTAGCATATTTACAAAGCATGGCATTTTATTTTAAATACTAAATAATAAAAAAAGACTTACCAAGGGGTGTCCAGAAAGCAAATATATCCAAGTGCAATAGAAAAGCAAATCCAATTTAATCCAAGCGAGAATCCAAAACCCAGAAGAAAAACCAAAAAATCCACTTCAAGGAATCAAGACATGAAGATAACCAATACAAATGTGAAACAAAATCCAAGAACAGCAGATAAATCCAAGCAAAAACCGAAAGTCCAGAGTAAGAGTTTTAAATATTAATCTTTATATATATAAAACAAAGTTGTGTTGGTTTGTGGATTTGTATGTTCTTCGGGACGTAACTCCTCATGATCGGTAAGGTCTGGTGTGATGAATTTTGCATGGAACATTCTTTATTTCATTGCCAAATTAATGCAACTATATCTGACTCGATAGGTCATCCCGTTCCTGAGATAATTGTTATTTTTGGTTTTTCTGCTTTGTTTTGCCGCATTATGTTTTGTGGTGTTACACTGCCTACTGACTACAGTACTACTGACTACAGGTCATTTGTAGAAAGTGCTCATCATTGTGCATCGAAGCTGAAACATGATCAACATCTGATTAATTTCTATCGCAAAATGTTGTGAAGGACAGGTACTTCTCCTTTGTGACATCAAATGGAATTTTGCTACAATTTAAAGATGACATAGTTGAATCAGTTGATTTGAATCAGGTTCCATGTTTAACAAAAAGACTTCTTTCTTCTGTATTCTCTCCTTTCATTAATGCTTTAATCCCACAAATATATATTTACAGAAATGCCATGAAAAAAGATAGCAGTATTTAACCCCACCGGAATAAAAACAAAACATCGAAAGCTGAAACATGATCAACATTCTGAAGAAGGAAGATCTCAAGATCATGAAGCTGATAGAATTCAGCATGCTTTCAGACAGAACAATGAAAGTGCTCAAGAACCTGAAGCAAGACTTACTAATCAGAGAATTTGGAATGCTAAAAAACGAAGCAACAAAACTGCTGGAGAAACTGAAACATGACTTGCTGTTAGGAGAATTAGTGCTGGTAAACAACGAAGGAATGAAACTGCCGAAGAAACTCAAGCAAGACTTACTGATCTGGGAATTAGTGCTTCTAAACAACGAAAGAATGAAACTGCTGAAGAAACTGAAGTGAGACTTACTGATCAGAGATTTAAAAATCTGAGAATTGAAATCCCGGGCGATGCCGCGTAGTTAATCTAGTATAAGATAAAATACAAATCAATAATTTGTTATTTATGTTTCCCAATAAACGTTATTGTTATTTTAAATTCTTGAAAATGTTTTAATTTATATTGTTGTCATTATCACTGTATACCATTTGAAGAAGTCTGACATGTATTGCTTTAGAATCTTGCACCTGAAGACTAATGCCCCAAAAACAGATGTTGTTTCACTGCAACCTATTCGCTGCATTTTCTTGCATAAGCCAGATAATGAGATTCCACTACTTGCATTCTATCACTGATTTGCGATATCTCACATCCATGGTCGCAAGCAGAGTTCTCCAGTTTGTCCGTTTGTGATTCTGCAGCCTCAACCTGTTTGTCCACCAATTCAATTGTCTGTGCTAAGTCTGCTGCGCTGCCCTTGTTTTCTTTTTTGATTTCTATGAGCATTTGGGCGGAGGCCCTTTTTGGTAGCTGGTGCAGCAAGATTATTAAGTTTAGCAGTTCTTGCTGTTATTTGATGGACCAGAGCTTCTGTTGTCACTTCAGGTTTCTTCATTTTGTCCTGGGATTGCATGAGGGGGCAAGATGGCATTTCCCTTGGGATGTTTTACTGGTTTGCCATGCCATTATGCATCCATTAGTTTCCCCCCAGATAAGACAGGCCTATGAGTAGGGGTGAGGTTGAAGTGCCTTGGTTCTCAATATGGTCTGCGGATGCTGGAATGCTGGGAGGAGAATTGCCAGAGAGGGCACAGCAGTCTAGTTTGGACCCCCAGTACAGTCAGGTTAATAGGCTTGGCCAACTGTTGATAATGTTCACACCTGATGTCACATACCATGAAGAAGGCACAATGTTTCACTGAATGCTTGGCTGAAGGCGGGGGATGGTTGAAGGCGGGTGATGGTGAGACAAAGCACCCACCACCATGGGAAGACGCACCCCACCAGCTGCCATCCCACCGATCTAAAACCAAGAGCTGCCTGGGTTGACAAGGCCCAAATTACACCCGGTCTCCAGCCCGAAGCTGAGTCACCTGCCATTCACGGTGCGGTCACGGGAGAGAAGCACTGCCTGCAGTGCTAAGACCAGCACCCTCATGGCAGTTGGGGTACCACTCTGCTCCCACACAGCTAGATCGACAAGCAGGTTGGGGAAGGGGCTCTCACTGTACTTCGATCCCGCTCAAACATGCAACAGGCGCCATATTGGGTACTCTGAAAGGTGGGGGCAAAAACCCAGGTTGAGGCTATCCCATGCCCAGCAATCCCAGTCATTAACTGATTGGGCTGCGCTATGCTCTGGACCAGTTCAGAAGCGCGGGGAACTATGTGAGCATGGGTGAAGCGCCCTCGCAGATCGAAAGAAGGCATTGGGCATTTGAATCAGCGGAGCCTCCTTGGAGAGCGTCAGTCTCCGTTCAGTAAAGCCATGTCCCAAAGCAACAGTTTTTAAATGTGCTATGGCCAGATTTGCCACAAACCAAACTCACTGTTTTCACACATACACCATAGAATAGAAGCAAACCTAATACAAATACACCATGGTCCCTAGTGGCTATCCAAGGCCATGGAAAGTAGAAATATGTGAAAATTTGGTAAACATGCTTAATGCAGCAACCAACATATAGACAAGGGCAAATCATAAGAATTTGCAAACATTATTAAAGTTACTGTTTTTAGGCACAGAAAACAGCTTGTAAATGTATACAAATGCTGCTGCTTCTACTTACTAAAGCTCTGCCATCCTGCATGGAATCTGCTCACCGGGAAACCCCAGGAAGACTGTGTCTCAGTTCTTCTTTGGAGCTTGCTTCACTGAATGAGGTCGGTTTTATCCAAGCCCCACCTATTTCTTTACCAGTCATTCCTGACCTGGGCTTGTCAGTAGATCAATCTTAATTCTGATCTTTTGAAACACCCAGCTGCTCTCTTCTCCATAGACTTGACATTGGATTTCAAGAAAAGACAGTGAACAGGATCATTCATGGTGATGTCTCCCGGTCCTCCTCCTCTAAACTGTAATCTGGTTCTCTTACCAAAATTGGTACACCCCATGTCAAAGATCAGGCCATCTACAATAAAAATGGGATCAGCCAACTGGTTCTTTTACCATAGGCTTTCCATTCATTTTCAAGAAAGAAAGGTCAATATTGGTGATTTCAGAGCCTAATCTAGGTGTCCTACTAAGATAACTCCCACAACAATCACAGCCAATCAAAAGCCTCCTTCATACGATTGAAATTGTGAACAGTCCATGTCTTTCTTTATAGCAGTTGACTTTTCAAAATGACTGAAAATCAAAATGAACGTGCATCTTTATAATGGGCAAATTCAGTTGCTTTGCAAAATGCATTGTTAATGGCCCTGGGGTATTAATATATGAAATAAAAAACAATGTTTTATAACTGAAGGTCATCAGGCCACGGTTAAAATCTTTCTATTACGAATACTAATATTGTATTAAAACAAAACTTCACGTTATATTGGAAACACATATTTTGCAGAAGTTTGTTTTTCTTAGGCCCTAATTAATATGAACTAAGTTTGAGGTAGCCTTGCCGCTTGTCATAACCCAATAAAATATTGTGTCTACCCAATATAAAAGGTAACTCAAAGGAAAGGATATGTTTGGGGGACTTAGCAACAGTAAGACATATTTATTTTTATTGTGTGAAGTTGCTATGGGTGATGAATCAAATACATTTGTCATTGCAAGGTTTTGATAGATTTATATGTTGAAATATGGATCTTGTATTTTTACTGATTCAAACGTTTCTAGAACAGACTCCTCTTGCTTCCTCTGTGCTGGTATCAATTAATTAATAAGTCATGAATTAATTTCCACTTGATTTATTTTGTAAGCAATCAAATGGTATATGATTAGTGTCTCTCAATATTTGCTATTAGATTCTCTTAGTTTTCACCTTTTGTTGAACTTCAGATTTTCGAATATGATCCTTCTTGGTTGATTCCTCAGTTGTAATATATGATCCTCTTATAATTCCTCAATATGTTATTTGATCCTCTATTCAGACTTTCTTATTTGATACCGACACAAGGTCATGTTTCACCTCTTGATGTGGCTCCTCCGGAGCATATGTTTTACTGATATGTTGGAGGGAAAATGAAACAATGATCTAATTAACTCAAAGCTTTAACATTACTTTTTGTGACATAACTTAATAAGATGTCAAAATAATGTTGTCAATTACCTGTCTTGTAACTAACCTCTCTGGGTTTCTTTCAGGTCTTAAGTTATTATTTGTGTCTTATTCAATATCCCTGTGGTTCTTGTGTGGATTATCTACAAAGAACAAAAATGACATGAAATTTATTTGTTCTTCTGTTCCTGAGCTGGTTGATAATAGCTAGGTTTAATGTTGGGAATATTACTCGGGTAGGGATGCAGAAAAAGACTTGAGTACATGTTCTGCACAGTCAAGGCTTATTTTAGAATTAACATATCATACCTCCTATTTAGTTCAAGATATCTCTGGATACAATTGCCCAGACGGCTTCCTTTTCCACGCTCAATCCACAGCATATACATTTAATTTCTTAGGACAAATTGATAATTATTTTGCATTTATACATCAACAGTCATATTCAAATGAACTAGCTACCACCTATTAGCTTCTGATATAAAACATGGTCTATAAAAATCTGGACTATTGTTTCTTTAACAAGGCTTCATCAATGTATTTTGATATATTAAGTACATATTTTCAACAATTAATATGGCTTCACATAATTTGATTTCCTTTGTGAACGTGTGTGCAAAATGCACCGCTAACAATTAAAACTGAGCACATTTTCAAAATGAATAAACAATCTAAAAAATACTTAATGGCTTGTACATGGAAAAATGAACAGTTTATAGTTTAGTTTTGATTCTGCTTCCACTATACTTTGAAAACATATAGATAAAGCGACGCGTAACTAGTAATCCTCTGTTTCACAATATGTGCTCGGTGGAGCCGTTTATGTTTTTTGCCACAAGAAATTAAATGAACTTAAATTAAATTCTAAAGGCTCAGGGATGTGGATACATGCATTTTGTATTAGAATTGGCATTCCAATAGCGACGTGTGTGGTCAAAACAAATAGTCATGCTAAAACCAGTAGTAAGTAGATAACATAAATTCAGTCTAATAGCTTTTAAGCAGTTTTGAGCCTGCTTACATAGAACATGCAAAACCCCCATCAAAGGTAAAACACGCTATGAAATGAAAGAATTGCTTTGAATCTGTGAAATTGAGAGTAGAGAGAGAAAAGAGAAAAAAGGCAACTGCCAAGAAGTAATTCAGCTTGGAAATCTTCCATCAGGCTCCCAGGAAAATGTACTTATTGTACACATGTTAATTGCTATTTTTATTTGATAATTTACAATGATATGTATTTACTTACACACTGCATCTTGGTAGTCTATGGTTTCTTCTTGTATGAACACTATTTGTCACTTATGACAAAGTTACACTGCAGGGCCTCCTGTAGGACATTAGGGACTGGGAACATCCATATGCTTGGTGAAGAGCTATTTCGAGATTATAAATCATGGATTTACTGGTGTTCCTCTGCACCTACCACACCATCAGCCCTAGTTCTGTCAGACACAGACCCCATACCCAAATGTTCCACAATCAAAGATTGAAGCCCATGGAGACAGATAACCCTGTGTGCTTGGCAGTAGCCACATGTTCAGTAAAGCCATTTTTAAAAATGTCCCTTCCCCATGAACAGTAACAGAGTATGTATTCCCTTTTCCAGCCCAGCAGGCCTGAGGGGAAACCGCACCCAGGACATAAGGGACCCTAGCAGCAATATTGCTGAAAGCATAGTGCACATTCAAGAGTCAGTGCAGCAACAGTTCTTCCATTTTTCAGCACACACAGGAACGGCACTCACCGGCAGTCAGCAGTCTCCCTTGTACTCTTAGCAGAGGAAGACAAACTCTTATCTGTGCAGTCACATGGCAGCCATGAAACCTAGGCCTCATTTCAAGATGACGAAAAAGGACTTTAAACGCTCAGCTGCTGCTAGAAGGAAGGTCATTACAGGTTATTTACAAGTGGGCTGCAATGCTAGATATCAACTGGGAAATCCCTCATTGGGAATAGATACACTGGAGCAGGCTCTCTTAGATTCGATCCATATCCAATAACAAGGGGAAAAGGGGGAGGGAACCTAATGAATGCCATTCAGGTGCAATATTATTTTACAAAACCAATGTAGTCTACTATAAAAGTGTGTAAAAAAACGTTCAATCAGGGTGAGAGATCCTCAGACAAACTATCAAGTTTTGAAGCTATTTTATTTTGCCTTCAAAACGATTTTGCAGAGATGAATATATTTAAACATTTACAAGACTTTCGCTAAGCACAAAAGTTTTTAGGACAGACATTTCTTTCTCAGTGGAAATACAGGTAAGTATCATCCTCATTTCTTGTTTGAGGAACAGTTTCCACGGTGGTGCACAAGTATACAGTACAGGTGAGTGGTGGCTTAGGATTAGACCAAGTGCGACCCAGGACTGTGGTAGGTCCGGGGGTACTAAACACAAAAGTGTACACAACAAACGCACATATACAGGGGTTGTGCCACGGGACATTGACACAGAAGTGTTTCGGCCAAACAGGGCTTGGTAAGGGCCCGAGGTGTTGGTGGCCTTCATCAGGATAGTTGCTTGATAGTGGTGCTGTCCGTATGGGTATCTGTGGGGGAAGGGATAGTTGTCAGGATCTCAGGACGTTATTGGTTAATTTAGATGTAAATTAATACAGGCTGAGTGGTGCCTACAATACACAGGAGGTGTATTTAAAAATGGAACAGCTTACCGTCTGCAATGGTGCAGCGGGGACGCTGTGCTAGGAGTCCTGTTGTGGGTGCTGGACTCTTGGATGCATGTCTGCATGTGACATGCCGAGACTCGTATGAATCGGGTCACTGAGGCTACTCAATACAGCCTATGGTCTCAAGAAGCTGTAAAAGAAGGTATGTATGCTGTTAGCTACACACTCTGGAGAGACCGTTTGTAGTTTGCACAAGGCGAGGCCAACATACTTTCAGCGTGGGAGGTGTCTGTGTAGTACGTGTTTGACCCAGAGCTGGATAACACCACTGGAACTGGTGTCTATAAAAATGGAGTCAACACATGAGCATAGCCTCAACGTGGATCGGGCAGTTGGTCAAAAAAGCAAAGCCGGCTGTATGGCTCAGGCAAGGGTCTAATAGTGCGGGTGAATGAAATGCTGCTTACAAAATGCTCAAAAATTGTAAAAATGCACAGAGAATGGAGGCCTCTACATGGTACAGTATTCAGAATGCTTTTAAAGGTGGTGAAGCATATTGATGCACCAAACATGGAAGACTAAGCATTATACCGTGACAATATTCAACAGGTGCCTAGTATAGTTTTTAAAATAGAATGTGCTATTTGTGCATTATATGAAGGTCATATGGACTGCTGTGCAACCTGCAAAAACGCTGCAGGTGTTTCTTTTCTGTGCAAAAGACAGTGCAGGGATATGTCGTGCTTCGGGGGCTATTCAAAATGCTCGTGAAGAAGCGTGGCGCTGGCTGGAAGTGCAATGACCTGCTGACCTCAGTTTAAAAATAGACCGCATTGCGAGTGAAAATGACAGCATGATTTTAGCGTGGTACTAGCCGGAAGTACATTGGCCCGCTGACCTTAGTTAAAAATAGGCACAATTGCGAGTAAAAAATGACAGAATGACTTATCAATGTCAGAGATTGGCGGATGCGCTCCTCGCGGCAATGGATTCTGCCGAGGAGTGTAATGGCCATTAGATAAAGGCACTAGCTATGACTGTGCTCAACCAATGGGATGCACGCTTGGTGCAGGGGTAAGCTGGTGAATGAAGAGTATCATCATTGGAGTATTGTTTAGCCAATAGCAAGAGAGCAATGACATGGGTGAGGGGCTGCCTGTGTGTAAGTGGGGCCCCAGTGCTCAAGTGATGGAACTCGTCCAAGGGGAAATGGACACGGAGGGCCACAGTGGCTGAGGCAGGTAATGGAGAGAAAAACCCGCTCAGATAGATGGAGGAACGGCTGGGATGCTGGCTACCATGTCTCGAAAGTGGCGAGAGTGTTTAAACCCTAACACATGACTGTAGGAAAACACAGGTAATGCACCAAATGTGACATGAAGTTAGTGATGGCTGTAGGTGACACACGCCAATTGCTAAATTTTATGCCCAAAGTAAATACATTGGTGGTTACATGGCGCAGAAGTGATTGGAGCAGTGACATAGAGATAGATCAAACTGGTGTAGCATCACTGCGGTATATCTAAAACAATTACCATGTACACACTGGGCACAAGATTATGGCATATTTTGTGCATCTATAATCAGTATTGAATTAATGAATGTCACAACTTGTCTGGGCAGGAACCTATGGTCTCAGAAATTACATTTCCTAAAAACATGTGAACCACAGGCAAAACAACCAAGTGTGTTAAACGACTGTTATAAAGTTGGTACAATTCAACAAGGGAAACTCAGCCTGGAGAACCCCCCTGCGGTCACGGTGCCAGGTGACTCTAGAGAGTCTGAAGTATATGGGGGTAGCTCAGTCCCAGAAGTGTTTCCACTGTACGGTGATGTTGAGGCCGGTTTTGACAGTGTCTAGTCTGTGGACCTATTTTTGTTCGAGCCTGGCGAGGGCTAGATTGATATCGCCACCTCTTTTTTATTGTAGTTGTTGCAAAATGGTCCACGTAAGTTCATCGTGGGTGTGGCCTTTTCTGTTAAAATGTTCCACTAGTGGTTTGTCCTGTATAGAGTTTCTGATGCAAGATCGATGTTCACTTATCCTTTGTTTTATGGGTCTTATGGTTTTCCCAATGTAGATGAGGTCGCAGGGACATTTGATCACATAAATTGCGTTTTTGCTTTCACAGTTGGTGTGGTTTTGCATGGTCCAGGTGAAATTACCATGTGTGAAAGTCTTACTGGTCTTGGTGTATCGACATGCGACGCACTTGCCGCATGAATAATGGCCCACTATGTGAGGAAGGCCCCACAGAGTGGTTTGTTGTTTTTCTGGTTCTAGAAAGGTGTTGTCATGATGCCTACCCCCGGAGCACTAGGACAGGCCCAGCACCCCCGGGAGCAGGCATCATGCCCTCGGGTAAAAGCCCAGAGGCCCCTAATAGGGGCTCTTTGGACTTTGTCCTGGCGCCTTTGGCGTCAAGCTCATGTTGGACATCAGTCCTGGCGCCATAGGCAAGCATGGAGAGATTATTTGCTCGACATTCTCAGGGACAAGCTTTGGATGATGAACTTCTATCCCTGCGACAGGGCAACCAAGACCTCCTCTCCTACATAGCAACCTTTAACAGACTAATCGTGGGAACTGGGTGGCCAGAGGATAAAAGAATCACATTATTCTATCGGGGTCTACGCAGAGAACTTAAAGATGTCTTGGCGCAAAGTTGTAAATCTGCCCCAAGAATGCACAGAATATATAGACTTAGTGGTCCAATTGGATCACAGGCTCCAACACCGAAAAGCGGATCGGTCCAAGTTTGAAACCCGGGTGTTGGTCAAGACCCACGTCACTCCCAAGGGTGCCGATGTCTCCGAGCCTATGCAAATTGGAGGGGTTAGAGGACCTTTAACCCAAAAGGAACGTGAAAGGAGGCGGCAGTTAAAATTATGTCTTTATTATGGGAACTCTGGACACTTTCTACGAGATTGCCCGGCAAAACCGCCCAAGAAGGTGGTAGGAGCCGCTGATAAAAACCATGAAGACTCTGTTTCGGGAAACGACTCCGCCCAACAAGCGTAGGGGTCCGCTTGCCAAGCTTGAAAACTAACTCTCAGACCTCGCATTTCATTGTGCCAATGGTTCTCGTAGATCCGGAACAGCCTAAGCGGTTGCATGCAATAAATGCATACATCGATAGTGGGGCTATAGGAAACTATGTGGATCGTGAATTGGTCTCTAGGATTAACCTCCCTCTGCGTCCAAAAACCAGCAAAGATGTCATCACCACAGTCGATGGAACTGAAATTGCCTCAGGACCGGTAACACATTCCACTACTGAGATGACTCTTTTTGGTCCGGACGGCCATCGGGAGGCAGTTGTGTTTGACGTAATCAAGGCCCCACAGTTTCAGGTTATTCTTGGAATTCCTTGGTTAGAGACACATAATCCTCAAATTGATTGGCGAGCAAAGAGAATAACCTTCCCGGATTGTGCACAAACCTGATACCCAGAAAATCTGAAGATTAGTCTAGCATCTGTAACCTCTGTCTCCATGCAACTACCTCCGGAATACCAAGACTTTCAGGACGTATTCCAAAAGGAACAGGCCAACACGTTACCCCCCCACAGATCGTACGATTGCCAAATCGATCTGGTGCCCGGTGCACAACCCCCTTGTAGCAGGATCTATGCCCTTACTGAACCTGAGAACCGGCATTTGAGACAATATTTAGATCAATACCTAGCCAATGGTTTCATTCGCCCGTCAAAGTCCCCGGCATCCTCGGCTTTGTTCTTCGTGCCCAAAAAAGAAGGCGACCTTAGAACTTGTATCGACTACCGCGCATTGAACCAGATAACGGTTAAAAACCGTTACCCTCTGCCTTTGGTCTCTGAACTCCTTGACCAGGTGAAGGACGCTTGCGTATACACCAAGTTAGATCTCCGGGGGGCTTATCATCTGGTGCAAGTAAAAGAAGGTGACGAATGGAAAACGGCCTTCCGTACAAAATATGGTTTATTCGAATACCAGGTGATGCCTTTTGGGTTGTGCAACGCGCCTGCTGCCTTCCAATTCTTCATGAACGATATCCTTCGGGAACTTATCGATGATTGTGTTGTCGTATATATCGATGACATTCTTGTGTACTCCTCTTCGGAATCTGATCACAGAAAGCATGTCCGGGCTGTCCTTGAGAAATTGCGCCAGCACAAACTGTTTGCTAAGCTGGAAAAGTGTGTTTTCCATACCACTGAGGTGGAGTTTCTTGGATTCATCCTGACACCTAATGGGGTCCGAATGGACTCACAGAAAGTGGAGGCCATCCTCAAATGGCCATCTCCTAGCTCGGTAAAAGGGGTCCAAAGCATGCTTGGTTTTGCCAATTTTTATCGCAGATTTATTCCGGTATTTTCACGTGTAGTACAACCCATCACTGCAATCTTGCGGAAAAATAAACGTTTCGAATGGACCAAGGAAGCCGAACAGGCCTTTCAGGAATTGAAAGCTAAATTCATGTCTGCACCTATTTTGAAGCACCCGCGTCCCGATCTCCCATACATAGTCGAAACTGACGCGTCCAGTTTAGCCATGGGAGCTGTCCTGTCTCAGAGAGACCCTGAAACCAACCAACTACATCCTGTAGCATTTTGGTCCAGAAAGTTCTCACCGCCTGAGGTAAATTATGCAATTACCGATAAGGAATTATTAGCCATTAAGTCCGCCTTTAAGGCTTGGCGGCATTATCTTCTTGGCGCCAGGCACACCAACACCGTGATCACTGATCACCGAAATGTACAATATTTAAAGACTGCCAAGGCTCAATCATCACGTCAGCTCCGATGGGCTTTGTTCTTTGCTGAGTTTGATTTCGTAATCACTTACCGTCCCGGCTGTAAGAATGGCAAAGCAGACGCACTATCTAGAATAGGAATGGGAGAAATAGACACTAATTCAGAACCTGTGCCGATCATTCCCGAACAAAGAATTTTGGGATTAACCTCCTTACAAACTTTTGAAGACATTCAAGCACGAGTAAAACAACTCCTGGACTCTACCGCCTTGCAGGATTGGATCCAAAGGGGGTCTTACTTTTCGGTCAACAATGGCCTACCTTACTTCCAAGGACGCTTATTTCTGCCAGAAAAGGAATTACAAGAACTGGTTATTTCCCGTCATCATGATACCCTGATGGAAGGACATCCTGGCATTGCCAAAACTGAGGAAAAAATTAAAGGACAATTCTGGTGGCCTTCCTGGCGAAAGGATATTAAATCTTTTGTGATGTCCTGTGGTGTTTGCGCCCAAAACAAAGGCCAAAAGACAAAACCCGCCAGTCTTCTTCAGCCTTTAGACATTCCACCAGCGCCTTGGCACACCTTGTCACTAGATTTTATCACAGACCTGCCCCCTTATAATGGATACAATACTATTCTGGTTGTGGTGGATCTATTTTCCAAAATGGCTCATTTTATTCCGTTGAAAGGATTACCTTCAGCTTCTGTCCTTGCTAAGGAATTCTTTGAAAATATCATCCGCTTGCATGGATTCCCGTCCATATTAGTCTCCGACCGGGGAAGCCAGTTTATTTCACATTTTTGGAAAAGGTGTTGTCAACTGGCACATATCGACGTAAGACTCTCAACCAGCCATCACCCACAAACCGATGGTCAGACGGAGAGAACGAACCAGACCCTTGAACAATATCTACGGTGTATGTTGCACCAATCGGAGGGTAATTGGAAGGATTTGTTATGGGTGGCCGAATATGCATACAATACCTCGGTGCACTCTGGAACTGGACAAAGCCCCTTTTACACCCTATATGGACATCACCCTCGTACTTCAGACCTGGACTCTCCTCTGAGCCTTGAAATGCCCGCAGTAGACCATTTGCATTCCACTATAACTCAAGCATTCAAGAATGCAACTGCCCATTTGCAACAAGCGAAAGAGAAATACAAGAAAAATGCAGATCTGCATCGGAAGGAGGCGCCTTCATACCAAATAGGAGACCAAGTATGGTTGGCTACCAAACATTTATTGCTCAAGGGACCTCGAACTTTTAATCCAAGGTTTTTGGGCCCTTATTCGATCAAAGCTATCATTAATCCAGTGGCAGTCAAGCTCGATCTGCCAGCTAACATGCGGATTCATCCCGTTTTTCATGTGTCACTTTTGAAACCAGTGCATCCAGGAACCAGATTAATAAAGCCACAAGAACCAATTCAGATAGATGGGGAGCCTGAATTCGAGGTGAAGAACATTTTGGATTCTAAAATTTCAAAATCAAAACTTTTCTATCTAATTGATTGGAAAGGGTATGGCCCTCAGGAAAGGTCTTGGGAACCCAGCGACCACGTACATGCACCTCGGCTGGTAAAAAAGTTCCATCGGGATTTCCCAAACAAACCGAAACCTTCAGAGGGAACGACCTTGGGAGGGGCCTTGGGGGGGGAGTGCTGTCATGATGCCTACCCCCGGAGCACCAGGACAGGCCCAGCACCCCCGGGAGCAGGCATCATGCCCTCCGGTAAAAGCCCAGCGGCCCCTAATAGGGGCTATTTGGACTTTGTCCTGGCGCCTTTCGCGCCAGGCTCATGTTGGACATCAGTCCTGGCGCCATAGGCGCCAGGTTCATAAAAGAGGGTGTTTGGTGCACTTACCTGACACAGACCATGCTGCATGAAGCCTCAAGCCAAATGAGGCTTAGGAGGGACTATTTTATCAAAGGAACTATTTTACTTGGGTGGGGACCGTGGAAGAATACTTACCTGGAACTTCTTCCAAGGCTATTTAAACCACGCCCGGACTGCCACACGTGCTTCGCGTTGCTCTGCATCTAGCAGCTGAACGCTCACCGTGCCTGCTCCTGCATCTTGCCTCCAGCCACGCCCGCCTCGATCTTGGGATACCTGAAAGGAAGGAAGAGAAGAGAAAAGGTGAAAACCAAGAACTTAATCTAACTTCCTACCTGTGTCCAGAACCATCACGCCAGCGATCCTGAAGATAGACATTCTTTAAAAGCATTGCGCTACTTGTTGCAGCGCTGCGCATCACTCACCTGCCTCGTGGGCTCTTCACTATCCACCGCGACCTTCTGGGCATTCCGCCACATCTCTGCACCTGCAGGGGAGAAGAAGAGACAAAAGGTGAGCAGGGGGAACAAATGAGGAAAGCCTGATTTTCCGTCACAAGACTTACCTGGCCATATTTGACGGAAGCACTCCTCATTTCGGGTCGGCGCCACTTCTTGGCCTGGTACCGCACCCCAGCCCCTAAGGGGAAAAAAGAAAGACATTACTAGAGGGATTCAAAGACATTTAAAGGGATCATTTTATCACGAACTCACCTGAGTTTATCTCCGGCAATATCCCTCGAAGCATCACTTCCACTCTGCACCTGAAAATAAGGACAGATTGCAGGTTAAGAAAAGCACACAAAGAGAAGACTCTACTTTGGAACTTTTTAAACTGCCTACTTACGGCATTTCGCCTTCCGAAACCAGTGAAGTAACTGGTCAAATACGCGCCCCTGCACCAGAAGCAGGATGGAGAGCTCATCCATTCAAACATTAAGGTGAGCCTTGATTGGGGATTTCGGAGGTGGTCAGAGTAGAGCAAAGGGGAGGTGGGAAGCAATCACAATACTCTGCAGACAGTTAATCCCCTTTCTCCACCTACAGAAAGATTTTTCTACGGGCCAGACAAGCCAGATTTGGGGGTCCAGTTCAGTCGGTGTTTCGAATCCTGCGCATCACGCTTGAAGAGGTCACAGCAATCCAGACCAGGTCAGCGCCTCCGTGGGAGCCAGGTGAGCGTTACAGGTGTGTACTAGGTTGTCTCTGAGGTTCCTGTTTTTTTTTTAAAGCGAACAGTGGTTTTTTCTCCAAGGTTCCTTTGTTTTTTATCAGGTGCCAGTGTTTGTTTATAGTTGTCTTCAACAGGTTGCTGATGGGGTTGAACGTTGTAACACAGACCGTCCGGTCTATGGGTGCCTTGGTGCTCATGGTCAGGCAGATGGTTCGGTCAGTGTTGGCTGCTCTTTTTCGGGCCTTTCTGATGGATTTCTTTGGGTAGCCTCTTTCCTTAAGGCGTGTTTAGAGTAGTTGAGCATGATGTTCAAATTTTTCATTCTCTGTGCAATTCCTACGTACCCGGAGAAATTGTCCATATGGTAAGTTGTATTTTAGTCCTTAGGGGGTGGAAACTGGAAAAGTGAAGAAGGCTGTTTCTGTCTGTAGGTTTCCTGAATAGTTCAGTTTTGAGTGAGTCACCGGATCGGTAGATGTGGAGGTCCAGGAAGTTCACGGATTGACAGTTCCATTCCATGGTGAACTTTATGTGTGGGTTTCTATGGTTGATCCATCCATGGAATTCGATTAAAAGATCTGTACTTCCTTCCCATATCAAGAGAACATCATTGGTGTATCTTCGCCAAAGCAGGATGTGGGTTTTTTAAGGGTTGTCATTGTTGTACACATGGTCGTCCTCGTACTGAGCCATGTACAAGTTGGCTACGTCCGGGGCGAAGGTGGCGCCCATGCTGACACCTTTGATCTGCTGGTAAATCTGGTTATGAAAAAGGAAAAAATTCTCGGTCATAGTTAGTCTTATGCACTCCAAGATGAAATTGGTAGGAGTAGACGTGGTATCGGATCTTTTGTTTAGGCAGATGGTGAGAGCTTCCAGTCCT